>NC_135827.1:23590676-25990676 GCF_964213995.1 Mustelus asterias
CCTCTCCGGTCCCTCCCTCCTCCCTCCCTCTCCGGTCCCTCCCTCCCTCCCTCTCCGGTCCCTCCCTCCCTCCCTCTCCGGCCCTCTCCCTTCCCCCTCCTCTCGGCCCTCCCTCCCTCCCTCTCCGGCCCTCCCTCCCTCTCCCCCCCCTCCCTCCCTCCCCCCTCCCTCCCTCTCCTGCCTCTCCCTCCCTCCCTCCCTCTCCGGCCCCCTCCCTCCCTCTCCCGCCCCTCCCTCCCTCCCTCCCTCTGGCCCCCCCTCCCTCTCTCCGGCCCCCTCCCTCCCTCCTCTCCGCCCCTCCCTCCCTCTCCGGCCCTCCTCCCTCCCCCCCTCCCTCTCCGGCCCCTCCCTCCTCTCTCGGCCCTCCCTCCCTCCCTCCCTCTCCGGCCCTCCCTCCCTCCCTCCCTCCCTTCTCCGGCCCCCCCTCCCTCTCCGGCCCCTCCCTCCCTCTCCGCCCCCTCCCTCCCTCTCCGCCCCTCCCTCCCTCCCTCTCTCCGGCCCCTCCCTTCCCTCCCTCCCTCTCCGGCCCCCTCCCTCCCTCCCTCCCTCTCCGGCCCCTCCCTCCCTCCCTCTCCGGCCCTCCCTCCTCCCTCTCCGCCCCTCCCTCCCTCCCTCTCCGGCCCCTCCCTCCCTCCCTCTCCGGCCCCTCCCTCCTCCCTCTCCGGCCCCTCCCTCCCTCCCTCTCCGGCCCCTCCCTCCCTCCCTCTCCGGCCCCTCCCTCCCTCCTCTCCCGGCCCCCTCCCTCCCTCCCTCTCCGGCCCCTCCCTCCCTCCCTCTCCGGCCCTCCCCTCCCTCCCTCTCCGGGCCCTCCCTCCCTCCCTTCTCCGGCCCCTCCCTCCCTCCCTCTCCTGTGTCCTCCCTCCCTCCTCCTGGCCCCTCCCTCCCTCCCTCTCCTGGCCCCTCCCTCCCCTCCCTCCCTCCCTCTCCTGGCCCCTCCCTCCCTACCTCTCCTGGCCACTCCCTCCCTCCCTCCCTCCCTCCCTCCCTCTCCTGGCCACTCCCTCCCTCCCTCCCTCCCTCTCCTGGCCCCTCCCTCCCTCCCCTGGCCCCTCCCTCCCTCCCCTGGCCCCTCCCTCCCTCCCTGGCCCCTCCCTCTGGCCCCTCCCTCCCTCTCCTGCCCCTCCCTCCCTCCATCCCCTGGCCCCTCCCTCCCTCTCTCCCTCTCCTGTCCCCTCCTCCCTACCTCCCTCTCTCTCCTGGCCCCTCCCTCCCTCCTCCGTCCTTCTCCTGGCCCCTCCCTCCCTCACTCTCCTGGCCCCTCCCTCCCTCCCTCCCTCTCCTGGCCCTCCCTCCCTCCCTCCCTCCCCTGGCCCTCCCCCCTCCCTCTCCTGGCCCCTCCCTCCCTCCCCCTGGCATCCCCGCCCCTCCCTCCCTCCCTTCTCCTGGCCCACCCGCCCCTCCCTCCCTTCTCCTGGCCCACCCGCCCCTCCCTCCCTCCCTTCTCCTGGCCCACCCGCCCCTCGCTCCCTCCCTCCCCTGGCACGCCCCGCCCCTCCCTCCCTCCATCCCTCCCTCCCTCTCCCTCCCCCTGGCCCGCCGCCCCTCCCTCACTCCCTCCCCCCCCTGGCCCGCCCGCCCCTCCCTCCCGCCCTTCCCCTGGGCCGCCCGGCCCTCCTCCCTCCATCCCCAGACCCGCCTGCCCCTCCCTCCCTCCCCCAGGCCCACCCGCCCCTCCCTCCCTCCCCCTGGCCCACCCCTCCCTCCCCCTGGCCCACCCCTCCCTCCCCCTGACCCAGCCCCTCCTCCCCCCTCCCCCCTCCCCCAGGCCCGCCCCTTCCCTCCCTTCCACTGGCCCTCCCTTCCCTCCCTCCCTCCCCCTGGCATGCCCGCCCCTCCCTCCCTCCCTTCTCCTGCCCACCCGCCCCTCCCCTCCCTCCCTCCCTCCCTCCCTCCCCCCCTCCCCCCCTCCCTCCCTCCCCCCCTCCCCCCCTCCCTCCCTCCCTCCCCCCCTCCCCCTCCCCCCCTCCCCCTCCCCCCTCCCCCCTCCCCCCTCCCCCTGCCCGCCCATCCCTCCCTCCCTCCCCCCCTCCCTACCAACTGGCCGCACCTCTCTCCATCCTCCTTCCCTCTCCCTGGCCGGCCCCTCCTCCCTCCCTCCCCCTGGCCGGCCCCTCCCTCCCTCCCTCCCCCTGGCCGGCCCCTCCCTCCCTCCCTCCCCTGGCCGGCCCCTCCCTCCCTCCCCTCCCCCTGGCCGGCCCCTCCCTCCCCCTGGCCGGCCCCTCCCTCCCCCTGGCCCGCCCCTCCCTCCCCCTGGCCCGCCCCTCCCTCCCCCTGGCCCGCCCCTCCCTCCCCCTGGCCCGCCCCTCCCTCCCCCTGGCCCGCCCCTCCCTCCCCCTGGCCCGCCTCTCCCTCCCTCCCTCCCCCTGGCCCGCCTCTCCATCCCTCCCTCCCCCTGGCCCGCCTCTCCCTCCCTCCCTCCCCCTGCGCCTCGCCCCTCCCTCCCCCTGGCCCGCCCCTCCCTCCCCCTGGCCCGCCCCTCCCTCCCCCCCTGGCCCCCCCTCCCTCCCCCTGGCCCGCCCCTCCCTCCCCCTGGCCTGCCCCTCCCTCCCCCTGGCCTGCCCCTCTCCCCCTGGCCCGCCCCTCCCTCCCCCTGGCCCCGCCCTCCCTCCCCCTGGCCCCCCCTCCCTCCCCTGGCCCGCCTCTCCCTCCCCCTGGCCCGCCTCTCCTCCCCCTGGCCCGCCTCTCCCTCCCTCCCTCCCCCTGGCCCGCCCCAACCTCCCTCCCTCCCACTGGCCCATCCCACCTTCCTCCCTCCCACTGGCCCGCCCCTCCCTCCCCACCGCCCGCCCCTCCCTCCCACCCTCCCACTGGCCCGCCGTCCCTCCCACCCTCCCACTGTCCCGCCCCTCCCTCCTTCCCTCCCCCTGGCCCGCCCCTCCCTCCCTCCCACTGGCCCGCCCCTCCCTCCCTCCCACTGGCCCGCCCCTCCCTCCCTCCCACTGGCCCGCCCCTCCCTCCCTCCCACTGGCCCGCCCCTCCCTCCTTCCCTCCCCTGGCCCATCCCACCCTCCCTCCCTCCCTCTCTTCCTCACCCTGGCCCACCTCTCCCTCTCTCCCTCCCTCCCCCTGGCCATCCGTCTCCCTCCCTCACTCCCCTGCCCCGCCCCTCCCTCCCCCTGGCTCGCCCCTCCCTCCCTCTCTCCTTCCCTCCCACTCTCCCCTGGCCCGCCCCTCCTTCACCCTGGTCCGCCCCTCCCTCCCTCCCCCTGGCCCGCCCCTCCTCACCCTGGCCCGCCCCTCCCTCCCTCCCCCCCTCCCCATGGCCCGCCCGTCCCTCCCCCTGGTCCATCCCTCCATCCCGCCCTCCGTCCCCTGCCCGCCCCTCCCTCCCCCTCCCCCTGGCCCACCCCTCCCTCCCTCCCTCCCCCTGGCCCACCCCTCCCGCCCTCCCCCTGGCCCGCCCCTCCCGCCCTCCCCCTGGCCCGCCCCTCCCGCCCCTCCCCCTGGCCCGTCCCTCCCTCCCCCTGGCCCGCCCCTCCCTCCCTCCCTCCCTCCCTCCCCCTGGCCCGCCCCTCCCTCCCTCCTCCCTTGGCCCGCCCTCCCTCCCTCCCTCCCTTGGCCCGCCCTCCCTCCCTCCCTCCCCTTGGCCCGCCCCTCCCTCCCTCCCCCTGGCCCGCCCCTCCCTCCCTCCCACTGGCCCGCCCCTCCCTCCCTCCCTCCACTTGGCCCCGCCCTCTCTCCCACTCTTCCTCCCCTGGCCTGCCCCTCCCTCTCTCCCCCTGTCACACCCCTCCCTCCCTCCCCCTGGCTCGCACCCTGGCCCCTCCTCCCTCCCTCCCCCCACCCCCTCCTCCCTCCCCCCCTCCCCCCTCCCCCGCCCCCTCTCCCTCCCTCCCCCGCCCCCCTCTCCCTCCCTCCCCCGCCCCCCTCTCCCTCCCTCCCCCGCCCCCTCTCCCTCCCTCCCCGCCCCCCTCTCCCTCCCTCCCCCGCCCCCCTCTCCCTCCCTCCCCGCCCCCCTCTCCCTCCCTCCCCCGCCCCCTCTCCCTCCCTCCCCCTGGCCCGCCCTCCCTCCCTCCCTCCCTCCCCCTGGCCCGCCCCTCCCTCCCTCCCTCCCCCTGTCCCGCCCCCCCTCCCTCCCTCCCTCCTCCCTCCCCCTGGCTCACCCCTCTCTCCCTCCCTCCCTCCCTACCCCTGGCCCACCCCTCCCTCCCTCCTGCCCCTGGACCGCCCCTCCCTCCCTTCCCGTCGCCCGCCCCTCCCTCCCTCCCTCCCTCCACCTGGCCCACCCCTCCCTCCCTCCCTCCACCTGGCCCGCCCCTCCCTCCCTCCCTCCCTCTGGCCCGCCCCTCCCTCCCTCCGTCCCTCTGGCCTGCCCCACCCCCCCTCAGCAACACTCCGGGCATGTCACTCTGGGTGATTCAGATGACGTTTTCGGGGCGTTGTTGCTGGATTTTCAGTTTTCTTGTGTGTAATCGCAACCCAAGAGTGGGGCGGTACTGCGAATGGTGAATTTCAGTAATAGCGTCCACGGTGATGATTCTAAGCACGTCGGCAGGGTGAAGCTGACGAGACTTCATGTATCATCACATTTCCTCTCTGTCTCCGTTACTCTCACCACTTTCATACAAGAGACTCTGATGATGTGACACGAGGAATAAAGAGGGGGAATGTGAAAAGGGGTCAAAAGGCTTCAGCATGAATTAATTTTTCTTTAGAATAACGTGTGGCTCATTCGAGGGCAAAAATAAGTTTTCGCAACCCCCCACCCCCGCCACCGAGGATGAAATATGAAATTGGAGTAGCGGTTGAAAATTAAACGTGTGTGTAGATAAATATAGCAGCGGTATTCTAATCTTTTGAGGGCAGGAATACGATTGACGTGGAGCCTAGTTTCGCAGCTCAGTGGGAAAGGCGTGGTATTCAGCCTGTGCCGAGTAACATGAGCCTTTCGGTATGGGATAGCTCAATTCGATCGCATCTGCTAGCCAGAGGTGTTCCATCGACAGGCCAGTGTCGGGCTTCTGAGCATTACTATCTGGTATTTGCATGTGACTGCTCAGTCGACGCAGACAGCCACTCAAAATACCGTTAAGAAAAGCGACAGCTTCCATGGGATTTTTATTTGCTTCTGTTTTGATATCACACCACACAAAGCAGAAGTGTACATCAAATGCCTGATGTGCTGTTCTTGTCCACGATTTATCGGTTGGGTGATTAACGTTAACGAGGGTTAAGAAATTTCTCCTTGCAAATCCGACCATTCTTGTTCATTTTGCCTATCACATAAATTATTGACAGTATTTGAAAGCCTGAGAAATAAGAGCAGGAGTAGGCTGTATAGCCCCTCGAGCCTTCTCCAGCATGCCGTAAGATCATGGCTGATCCTATCCTGGCTTCAATTCCACTTTCTTGACAGTTCCCTATGATTTCTCCCTATAGTTCAAAAATCTGCCTGCTTCAACCTGGAATACATTCAATGACTCCAGTCTCCCCAGCCCTCTGGGATACATAGAAAATAGAAGCAGGATTAGGCCATTTAGCCCTTCAAGTTTGCTCCACCATTCATTTTGATCATGGCTGATCATCAAATTCAACATCCTGATTTCGCCTTCCCCCATTACCTTTGATCCCTTCAGGCCCAAGAGTTGTATCTAATTTCTTTTTGAAATCACACAACAGAAAATTCCGAAGATTCATGATACTCTTTCAAAAGAAATCATCATCATCTCCGCCTTAAGTGGATGAGCTTGGTTCTGAAATAACCCCGTTAGCTCCAAATTATTTATTAGCGTCACAAGTAGGCTTACATCAACATTACAATGAAGTTACTGTGAAAATCCCCTAGTCAGCACACTTCTGGTGCCTGTTCGGGTAACACTGAGGGAGAGTTTAGCATGGCCATTGCACCTCACCTGCACGTCTTTCAGACTGTGGAAGGAAACTGGAGCACCTGGAGGGAACCCACGCTGGGTTCAGGGAGAATGTCTGTGCAGAGTCTGCACAATGATCCAATCTGGGAATCAAACCCCGATCCCTGGCGCTGTGACGCAGCAATGCTAGCTGCTGCGCTGCCCCTCGTGAGGATCAATGTCATCTCCTCTCCCTGTCAAGCTCCCTCAGCATTTTACATGTTTCAATAAGATCACCTCTCGTTCTTCTATTCTTCCAATGAGTTTAGGCCCAACCTGTTCAAATTACTCTCACAGAATGACTTTCTCCATCCTCGGAATCAACCTAGTGAACCTTTTCTGAACTGCCTTCAATGCAAGTACAGTATCCCTCCCACAAAGAAAGAGATTTGCAGCAAGAAAATGTTGTTTTAAAACTTAAGATTTGCCAACTGGTAATGAAAATATACTTTAAAAATTTGTTAATAAAAGTGATATGTGTAAAATACAGACTTAAACATTCATTTAAAGAAAGGTCACAAATATGAGTGTATTGATGATGAGTTTAACATGTTCATTATCTCTGGTACTGACACAAGAGCTTTGAATGGATTTCACTTCCAAGTAGAAATGACGAACAGGCTAAATTCTAATTGATTAGAAATGTATGATTAGCAAACTTCCCAAGGAAAATGTGTGCCATTTTTCATTAAATGAACTAGCTCTGCTGGGAAGGTAATGGGTTGACGCGGGGCACAAACCCGCAGGAGGTAAAACCTGAGCCTTGCTATTTTCTCTTGTTTCTCCTCAGTTGCTGTACGTTAGCTGTTTGGGGGGAAAAATCTATCCAATTTATATGCAACAGTGGATATCCAAGGGCAAATAAAAGGACTATTACTAAATTGATGTTTTCCTGTGGTTACAAGGGTAAAGCTGGAACTCCAGTATTGGATTATAGCTTTCAACTATATTTTATTGATTTTTCAAGAAAAAGAAAGTACATGAGGGTCATGAAAGTACACTAATGTGTTACATTGCAAATAACCTTACTTGGAGTTAAAGAGGATTGTGCTTCAGTCACTGCATTGAAGTGGGCAATGGGAGACCTAAATTAAATGATGCCTGTTGGAAAACTCATTGGCACACTAATTTCCGTATCTAATTTTACTGCCTAATTGTACACTCTTAAAATTAATCGAGCTTAATACTGGGTGGGGGTGTAAAACTGGTGTTTCCAACCCCATGGTGTTTCTTACCTGGCGCATTGGGTATTATAAACGTCTACCCCAATATTTGAATATTTTTCACTTGGGGTGGTTTACAAAAACACGTGTCATGGCAAGCAATGGCAGGTGTATCTCTGCCCAAGTTACAAGCCGACTCAAGTCCTCCAAGCAGTTGTCAGTAGTGCACTGGAATAGTGGTATGCATTGCATACACCAGTTCGTTAAAACTGAATTGCTATAAGGGATCCACACCAGAAACACCAAGTTCTTCCTCCTCAACAGATTATGCCTGATTTGCTGAAGGCTTCCAGTATTTTCTGTTATCCTTGCACAGACTTGTCTGTTTAATTACATTGACAGCAATCCTTCCCCGTTACTATTATGCTACCAGCTGAAGATTCCTTCCAAGTGTTTTCTCAGAGCTTGCAAAGTGTCATTTCCAATTATTTTCAGCACATTGATGGACGGTGGAATGAAGGTGGATGGAGCAGCCATTTTTAACGAAGGAGTTTTCATTTAAAATGTTCACGACACTCGTGTGAAATTCATTTTGTCTGTTGCTATTTTGGCTTCTATTCCAGAGTGTCAGCACTGGGTTACGATATTTCTGTATGAAGTAGAAATGGAAAAAGCTGGAAATAGCAGGCCCATCAATGCCTGAAAAGAGAATTTCCACTTCATACCTCATTGGCTGGTGAATCTATCTTTCCTGTGGCAAATTCTCAAGTTTCAACATTCTTCCACTTTTTCTGTTTGATAACATTGCCTCAGATTTAAGGAGGAGGAAATAATCAAAACACGTATTTATTCTTTATGGAACTTGCACAAGGGTTGAAGTTTGTGTTGGACGGAGGGCAAAATGTATCCCATTGTCATGCTGATTACACACCTCATCCCTTCCCTGTGCTTGATAATCAATTCCATTGATTACAATAGAGCTGAATATTAGATGGGGCTGAAGCAATACCCCTAGATTTAAAACCACTACCCAAGACAAATTTCTACTCCTTACATGCTTATCTTTTTACCTATTCGAAGAGAAATTCACAAAAATGATACTAAATTTACTCATAAGGTGAATCGATTAGTTTTAGAAATACCTTGAGGATGTTGCCTTGCACAGGACAGTCTATCCTGGACCTTGACTCACAGTTGAAAATTTCACACTTTGTACAAGTTGGGAGTGACAGTATGGATAGAGTTTTATAGTGGCTTTTTGCAGCTGTAATATCCAGTGTGCACTTTGACATACAAAATGTCGAGATAGCAAGAGGAAAAGAAAAATCACTTTTTTTTCATTTCAAGTCATTCAGTCAGTCGAACAAAAATGATTCTTTGAGCTCAAAGTTTTGAAGGGTTATTGAGGGTAGCTGGTATTTGTGTCAGGTTTGGCAGCACTTGTTCGAGGCACTTGCAATACTGAGTTCAGGTTTTAGAGCCAGAGACTGGTCAGGAATGGTGAATCACCGATCTATTCAAGATGCAAATCATTGAAGATTTGACAATGGGAAAAGCCTCCTTGTTGGAAAAATCTCCCTTTTGTGGCATTTCTCCACCGATAGCTCCAGTGAGAGCGACAAAACCACTATTGGAAGCAAGGAGGAGGGGAAAAAAAGAAGGGAAGTCTTGGGGCAAGAGCATGCAAAAACAGAGAAATAAAGGATTAAACATATAAATCTACTATGGTGGGGAGCAAAACAAAAATAGAAGTAAGAAGAGGGGGAAAGAAGGAGGTTACTTGCACCTTTATAGAAATTTAGTAGAATATCAGGTAAATACTACATACAGGCATTCTTGAAGCCGAAATATTTTGATATCAATGAGTGTAATCTTTTTTACTTGGTGTCAGCCAAGTGAGAGCTTACTCCAGTGGAACTGTATTGCAGTTTTTAACCACTGCTGTTGTTGTCAGACTGAGTGGGACTTTGACAGATGTGAAAAACTCCTGCTGCAGCTCCCACACTATACTCGAGCAATGCCATGGGAAATTTACTGGTACATTGTTCAAACTCCTTGAATCTTAAGTCAAGAAACGTATATTTTAATGTGAACTGTCCTGAATCTCTCCAATTGGTTGTCTTTGTTTTTACTTACAAAAGAAGAAAAATGAATTGATAGCCATTCTGTGAGGGGTACTACAAAAATGTCTAGTACCAAAACTGCCTCATGTTCTAGTAAATGTTTTTGATGGAGGTATATCATTGACTAAATAGACCAGATGACACAGTGGCTCCTCTGTATTCAATGCTGTCAATCCTTATTTAGCACTTGGCTCTTCAGTTTTGTTAAGCACTCCATGTTTGAGGGCATCAACAATATTCATAGAAATAATAGGACTTATTTTGCTGTGTTCTGTGTAGACTGTTCAGGTATAACATGGTGAAACGTCAGCATCGGTAAATATAACTTATTTTGTTTGAGTGAATAGCTTCTCTGGGATTTATTGTACAGATAATCACCCTTGCCACTTGTAATCATTTGGCCACCATGTGTAAGTAAACTGTGGTTTTATACTCAGCATTGTTGCAATAAACCTAAGTTTTCTTCCCCATTGTGTGCCAGCTATTTGTTTCACTGTGTATGCTTAGTCTGCTGTAACTAATAAATGTAAATTGATTGACTATCCACATCGAATGGTAAAGGAGGATAATGGGATTCTTTCATTTTACTGCCTGTTGTCTGAAAGGCACCAGTGCATCCTGGGATTGTGTTTTCTTGGACACCATAACTAACACAGGAAAATGTTTACCCTTAGTATAGTTTGTTTATGAGAAATAGCCACCCATCTTTTATCAATATAGAATTTGCTCGTGTGTCCTTGCAGCGGGAGGGTTATCTTTCACAATTCGAGTGCTCATCTTTTTCCACAGCAAATAATATCAGAGAGTGAGAGTAGACCCAGTATAGTTAGCAGAACGTATAGAAATTTGTAGCTTCAGTGGGCTTACGTGATGGTGTAGCACCTGGTATGGTAACTGAAAAATGTTGTTCCAGCCATTTTCTAACTGAAAATACAAGACAGCTGCAAAAATTCCTGAGGCTGAAATTTGATTCCTATAAGGGTCCCTGAATGAGTGTGTGCATGGAAGCTACCATGCGGGAAACTGAGGGCATAAAACAACTGTTTGGAGAAAAATGTTAGAACGTTAAATAATCATGTTGTGGATTTTATTGCCTGTCAGGTGTGCATGTGGTGTGAGGTACATTTTTGGAATACCATATTTTGTGTGGAGTTAGGCGAGATATTTTGTTACACAGCAAGACTAAACTAAGTGCAAAGAGCAAGCTGCAGAGAGACGGTTTAGACAAACCATATGCAGGCTTCTGTCTAAAATCACTGTAGGAAATAAATGGTTTTGATAGTCTTTGAGGTGGAAAGTTCACGGCATAGGGAGACCCATGTCTGTTGTGTACAGCTGAAGTGACAGTAACAAGAGGCGGGGAGGCAACGTGTAGAAAGGAGGTACTGTAGTTCATGGAGGGGGTTCCATGGGAACATGAGAGCCGTTCGTGTGAAAATAAAACTGCAATGACATTAGATAAACACAGGACGGATGACTGGGTGGTTTGCATTGGAGCAGAAACACAATGTGGATAAAGCACGCAGTGGAGAACACAATGGGAATAGGCTGGACGATGATGGAAGGTGGTTGATGGGTCAAGTACTGGGATTTGGTGTTTAACAATGAAGCGGGATCAACAGACATGCTTACTAGCTGTCAGCCCTTCACATTTCAACTATACATTTTGCTTCAGAATGAATGAAAACCATATTGAGGAAAGTATCAAATTGTAGTCACACTAATAGGGCTTTGAGGTCAGTAAGAGTTTAACATCTGGTTCACACAATTTTTCTTTTTGATTATGATGGATGAAAGGGGAGAAAATTATAAGTATTTAAGTTCTGATTTGTGCATTTTAGTTACAATCTTGAACAAATCAAAGTATAGATGGTCATGAATGTATTAGGAGACTGTAATACGTGATGGATTTGTATGACAACCTCAGCTACGAGTCAATCTGAGTCTCCTATGTGCTTTGCAGCTTGTAATTTTACAGCCATCTTTTACCTGCTTTATTATGCAATCACTTGATTACCATAATGAACTTGCGTTTGACTATTGGTGTCACAGTGACTTATTGCAACTTATAATTTTATTTATGTTGGAATTGTTTGCTGGAACATGTATATAAGCTAGCACCATGGTTTAATTTTACCCTTCTACACCTCCCACCTGCTAATTACACAATGTTCTGCTAAATATTGGAAATTTGCAACCAGTGGTGTCATGCAATTCAGGTACGCCCTGAACCACTTCCATATTGTAACAACGTCAATTTATGATCATGGTTGCAGTAGAGACAGTTGATTGGAAAGATGTAACTTTAATAGCAACAGCAATTATTGTACAGCAAGGAGGCAATAAACATCATGAAAGTGCATGCTTCACACTATACGGCAATTTGCTTTAAAAGTGCCAAAATTGATAACATCAGTTTCATTTGTGTAAATTTTGGAACTGCAAATGTATGATAATTACTCTCCCTTCCAGGTTTGTAAGCTGTTGTAAGTGCCCAAGTGCGAACTGTACACTGATTTTAGTACATTGGCCTTAACTGGGAGTTAGTCAGATTATTCATTGCATAATATGCATGTGGATGAAGTAAACAATACTGGATTCCATACTTTTTTTTTGTTTTTATTCCAATTCAATCAAATCAGGTCCAAGTCAGAGTCTCAACAAGTTGAGACATTCCCGATCCAAGCTGACAAGACAGGGAGGGCTCTCATCTCCTGTCTTGGGCTTGATCTACATGATCCAAGCTGATTGGAGTCGGCATAGCTCCTCCTCCAAGGCTTGATCTCATTTGCATCTTAGCCAAAAGGCCGAGATGCCGCTTTTAAAAATGGCTTCAAATGAAGCTAAAATGTAACCTAATGACTTCAACCAAGTACAGCATGTCGAGACTACACTTGAACAGATCCTACACTTGATCTTAGCCAAAAGGCCGAGAATTGTAACTTAAAGGGTAGTGTCCTTGTAGATCAGCATTTTATGTATTCAGTGGTGCCAGAAAGGGGTGAGTCTGAGGAGAAACATTGTAGATGACATCCACTCCATCTGATGAAGAAGCAGTGCTCCGAAAGCTAATGGCATTTGCTACCAAATAAACCTGTTGGACTTTAACCTGGTGTTGTTAAAACTCTTACGATGGCATTCTAGGCAGGGGTTGCAGTTATGTATCACTGTTGGCTCGTATTGTATACTATTGAACTATTCTGATGTAGACAAACTGATTTTGAAGGCAATTTCAAAGAAATGTTCCTCTGGAGGTAATTAAACATTGATCTAGCTATGTTTTCATGTTGAGAGTTTGGCTTTGTCACTTATTTTTAGACTTCAAGTCCCTTGTGGAAAAAGTTGAAACCATTATTTCATTTTAATGAAATCCAATGCTGTGAAACAAAGTATGGCTGTTCACAAACTAAAATAAAAACACGGCAACGCAGGAGATCTAGGACTTAATACTTCCTTACTCGGGTGATATCAGAAAAATATTTGAAGATAATTGTTCAAATGAAATAATCCCATGCAGAAGGACGTCATTCAGCCCATCGAGTCTGCACTGACTTTCTGACAAGAATATCTTACCCAGGTCCTCGTCCCCTGCCGTATCCCCGCAACCCCATATATTTACCATGGCTAATCCATCTAACCTGCACATCTTTGGACTGTGGGAGGAAATCAGAGCACCCAGAAGAAACTCACGTAGACACGAGGAGAGTGTGCAAACTCCGCATAGACAGTCACCCAAGGTGGAAATTGAACCTGGTGCTGTGAGGCAGCAGTGCTAACCACTGTTCTATCTTGCCACCCATCTGTAGTGGAATTGTGCTTTTTGGTGGTGAAACACAGGGCCCCAGTGGCATGTTTTTGAAGTAGATTAAAGCAGATCCGACCATTTTTATCTTGGGTATAGAAATCATAATCATGGGGTGGGGTGGGGTGGTGACAGTAGGTTGTGTGGAGAGATTTTTTTGACATTTTCCTTGAAAAGGAACGTAGCTGTGAAGTGATTTCACATTTACTTCCGACTTTGAAGAGGTGTAAAAATGGCATTTAATTGTCATAAGGCTGTTTGGTTGCAAGTACTCCCAAATTGGCAGCTTAACACAAGTTTGAAGCAGTTGTATATAACAGATCCAGCACTGTTCCATCCTGATGACTGCAGTTATTGAAACTTAAGGTAACCGAAAGCCGTAAGTTTTTTAATTATCACAGTTTGAATAATTGGTCAGAGAACCATATTAAATTTACAACACAGAGGAGGGGCCACTTGGCCCATCATGTCTATACGGCACAGTGGTTAGCACTGCTGCCTCACAGTGCCAGGGACCCGGGTTCGATTCCTGGCTTGTGTCACTGTCAGTGTGGAGTTTGCACATTCTCCCCTTGTCTGCGTGGGTTTCCTCCGGGTGCTCCGGTTTCCTTCCACAGTCCGAAGATGTGTGGGTTAGGTTGATTGGCCATGCTAAATTGCCCCTTAGTGTCAAGGAGACTAGCTGGAGCAAATGCATGGCGAGAGGCCCCGGGTGGGATTGTGGTCAGTGCAGGCTCGATGGACCGAAAGGCCTCCTACTGCACTGTAGGATTCTATGAAATGACAGTGGCATTTGCTACCAAATAAACCTGTTGAACTTTAACCTGGTGTTGTTAAACTTCTTACTGGATTCCATGAAAGACAGGCCACCCAGCCTATTTCCACTTTGCCGCAATGATCAGGGAATATGGCATGAGTACTACAACAGATTGCACATAAATCTTTATACATTTGTTTAAAGGACATCTTTTTGTTCAAAAAAACAATAAATTGTTTCTGTCGCAGCTGAAAATGTATTGAAGTGGTCCTCAGTAAAATAACCTTGGACAATACCAGCCAATCCTTGGGTGATCTCTTTCCCCTTTAATGCTGGCAAGCGTCAGCATGCTTGAGGAGGTATATTGGTGATTGCTTCCTAGTAAACCTGCAGGCTGTCTCTGCATATTAATCACTTAATGAAAGAAAGCTGGCCTTATTTGCATTGTGCAGGCTCGGAGAAGTCTCATGGTGTGCCTGAGAAAAATACAAGTGTGGTGGTGGGGTGGGGGGCAGTGGGGGCTGGAGTTGCGATTGTCGCTTTGAAAGGGTTTTCATCCATTCAAGTGGAAGAGCTGAATACGAGGGAATTAGCACACTGTTTTGTGCAAAAGCAATCCCATTCGGTAACCACATTTCACGTTGTTTGGCGTTCCTGTCCCGCGGGGAGTCTGTACATTGTGTTGGGTTTTTAACTGGGAGTGACTCATCTTTCGATGATGTAATCAACAGCTCTGATAAGCTCAAGGTACACGCTGAATAAACGTCTTGTGAAATGGCTATGTCATTTAAGTAGAAGTGCATATGCTACAGTGACCTCTATCCCAGTGAATAAATGGAAAGTCTGTTTGTTAGCTCAATGAATGTTCCAGCTTCAGGAGCTTGAACTGCCTTCCACCCTAGCATTGTTCAGGCTTATGAAATTCTTCCAGTGGATACCTTCAGTGAATAATTGGGATTTCCTAATTTATAAATTAAAATTACAGAGAGGGAGGTTTAACCCCTTAATGCTTTCTATTTGGTGTATGGCATTCTTATGGCATTCTTAAAACTGGGTAACGCCGGCATCTCCACATCACTCTTAAAACTGCCAGCATATCGGACACTTACTTTGTATATTATCATGCAGTAGAGTATTTTTTTAAAAGCTGGTTTCATTTTGCAGATATTATGGTAGAGAGAGAGAGTTACAGAGTAATTAGTGTATTGTGCATTTCAGTATGAGGCCATGTTGTATATCAAAATGATCTAATGCCTTAACACCGGAATTATTACAGGCACGGTGAAAGCAGATATTCAATGATGGCCTATTATACTAGCTAGCAGAGGTAGAAATAGTATGGCATAAACTGCAGCTTTATTTTTGAAGAAGAAATTCTCAAATAGATGCTTAAAACCAGTCCAGCATTGTGGCAACTGTTTCTTAATGGACGCTTAATTCCATCGCAATCCACACGTAATCATTAAAGCTTGACGTCGGTTGATTAAGTTCTCACAAATATCCACAACTCTGCTGTTGGTCCAAACAAATTAGTCATCACAATACATTGCTGACGCGATAGTTGGTGAGCATTCATTCTGCTTCATTGTAACAGGGGCTTGTATATCCACAAAAAGATGAAGCCCCAGCAGATAATTGCTTAATGCAGGTCTTAAACCAGGGCAGAGCCTTTCTGTGACACAAATTAGATTGTAGATGATTAATTTTTGTATGCAATCTTTCTGTGAAGACAAGTATCCTTTGCCAACACTTGCAGATTTTTTAACATATGAACATACAACTGAGAAGCAAGAGTAGGCTCTTCGGCCCCTTGAGCCTGCTGTGCCATTCAATAAGATCATGGCTGATCGGATTGTGACCCTCCATTCCACCTACCGCCCTCCTCCCCCCCCCACCCCAGTAACCTTTGTCTCCCTTGTTAGTCAAGAATCTGACTACCTTTGCCTTAAATATATTCATTGACCCTACCGCCACCCTGCAGAAGAGAGTTTCAGATGTTCAAGATGAGAAAAAAATTCTTCCCATTTGTTTTAAATGGGCAATCAGTTATTTTTAAATTGTGTTTCCTAGTTCTCATCTCTCTCACAAGGGGAAACATTCTTTCAGCATCCACCTTGTCAAATTCCCTCAAGATCTTTCATATTTCAGTAAGGTCACCTCTCATTCTTCTAAACTCCCAATGGGTACAGACCCAGTCTCTCCAACCTTTCCTTGTTTGATAACCCCCCCACCCACCCCAGTTTCTAACATGTCCATATTCTTTCTTTAAAAAGGACACCAAAACTGTATACCTGTATAACTCACCAATTGTATAATAATGTACAACTGTAGCAAAGCATTCCCATTTTTTACATGCCATTTTCCTTGCAATAAATGCCAATGTTCCATTTGTCTTCCTAATTATTTTCTGACCCTACAAACTAGGGTTTGTAGGGTCCCATCTTGCCAACCTGAAAATGACTCATTTATGTATACTCTCTGCTTCGTGTTAGGTAATCAATCTTCTATCTGTGCTAATGCCACCTCTACAACATGAGCTCTTATTTGTGTAGTAACCTTTTGATGTAGAAATCAAAGTACAGCACATCCGCAGGTTTCTCTTTATCCATGTTGTGAGTCATTTCCTCAAGGAATAGATTTCTCTTTCATAAAACCATGTTGAATCTACCTGATTGCATTGGGATTTTATAAGTGCCCTGCTATAACCTCCTCAGTGATAGATTCCAAAAGTTTCCCTGCTACACATATTAAGCTAAATGGCCTGTATTGTCGCTCCTTGCCTGTTGCTGGATCAAAATCCTTGAACGCTGCCCCCTGCATTCCACCACCCCCCCCCCCCCCACCCCCCACCTCCCCCCTCCCACCCAACCCTCCGCCCCCACACACACATAACTACCACTAACATCAGCACTGGATGTGTACCTTGACTACAGTTGTTCAAGAAGATAGTTCACCACCACCCTCTCAAGGGCAATTAGGGATGGGTAATAACTGCTGGTGTGACCAATGACGCCCACATACTGTAAATTATTATTTTTTAAATGTGTGGGTTGTATTTTTTTGTTGAAATTTTAAAAATTGCCTCGATTTTATATTTCATGGGTGGATCATTGGGCATTGTCTGCTGAAAAGAAACTTACTTGAGGCATGTTGCATTGTGTTTAGCTTAT
Organism: Mustelus asterias; assembly: GCF_964213995.1. Taxonomy (NCBI): domain Eukaryota; kingdom Metazoa; phylum Chordata; class Chondrichthyes; order Carcharhiniformes; family Triakidae; genus Mustelus; species Mustelus asterias. Next base: position 23,607,541 of record NC_135827.1, read on the forward strand.
CTTCCCCTCTGCTATCATTTTATGTGGAAAGAATAGATGCCGTAACGTAAGTTCTAACTGTATGATTCCTGCTAAGAACACTTGTGATTGAATTTTGCTTGGAACTGTGAAAGTCACAAAGCATTTGTGTGAATAGGAAAAGAAAATGTACACTTTAGCAATTAGAATTTTTCAGTCAATGTCTGTAGACTGTTCTTCTGAAAAAGAGCTTTTTCCCTCTTGTCATTATTTCAGGCCAATTTGATGAGGATTACACAGCTTAGAATGATGACCGCTCTGCACCATACTGCTCACTCCCCTCACTTCTGAAAGCGATTGTTATTGACTGGGTTTATGACTTGGGCTGCTGGATTTGAGGCTGTATTGGCATACCTTTTCCCATCACTCTATACCTACCAGTTGACCTAACAGGTGTTGTTCTATAACTACCTGTTTTAGAACGCAGCTTGAATGACAAATCTATTTTTCAATTTAATAAAGAAATGGTGGAAACTTGGAGCAATACCCATACTTGCAAATTTCCTGACCTTTGGTTTTCATTGCTTTTAGTTTGGCTGAAATTTGGACGGTTCTACAGAAGAGATTTTTCTTCTCTCCAAAAATGTTTAAGAGTTATCTAAAATACCTTGCCATCTGACCATACACTACAATGTAACACATTTAGTGCAAAAAGTAACAAAAACTTAAGTCTTCAAAGGCCAAACAAAGAGTTGGTTCTTCAGTGCACAGATGGGCAGATTGGCTGTGTTTGCAAAGAAGAACAGCTTCTGTATATCCTATTTTTTTCGATGAACATTGCATATCCAGGCAGTCTCCCAAACAAATGGACTGACTTGTAATTTAAAACATATTTTTCATCATGTCTAAAAATATGCCAGAACTCAGCCTCAGGAGAGCATCTTAACTGAAATAATATAATGGTGCTGATTTTACTGGCATGCCCACCCTGAAATCGGGGCGGGCGAGGTTCGCAGAATGGCATTCTCCGTTGGCCTCTGGCATGATTTTACGAGCCTCAGGCGGGTGTGCTGCTAAAATTCCAGCCAATGTTTCCATTTTGCACATTAGCCATTCTTATGGCCTACAGGACCACCGCTTTGTGCCAAATAGTAAATATTTTTTGATGTGTTTTGTTTCTTTGGAACTGAGTCCAATCAATATTGTTTTGCTTGAAATCTTAATAATTATTCTAAAGAGCTAGATTACAATGGGTTCAGTAGATAGACTGTTCTAAATCTGCTTTGCCAGACTCTTCCTCGTAAAGCATATCTATCTAGTTTGTTTGCATTTTCTCCATCGTCGCAAAGGAATATGCTCATTTTCTGCTACTAGATGCTTTTTATAAACCAAAAGCAAAACTGCTTTGGGAAATAAGAGTGAAATGATAGCAGTTTGATCACGATATCAATACTAAAGAAGCTTTGGAGCCTTAACTCAACTGTATCAAAAAAATTCAAATGCTCTACTGTAATGTACTTTTATAATTCTTTCACAGGATGTGGGCATCTCTGGCTCGGCCAGTTTTTGTTGACCTTGATAAGGTGGTGGTGAGCTGCCGCCTTGAACTGCTGCAGTCCAAATGATGTAGGCACACCCACAGCCTTGTTAGGGAGGGAGTTCCAGGATTTTGACCCTGTGACAGTGAAGGAACAGTGATATAGCTTCAAGTCAGGATGGTGTGTGACTTGGAAGGGAATGTGCAGGTGATGATGTTCCCGTGCAACTTCTACCCTTGTCCTTCTAGATGGTAGAGATTGCAGGTTTGCAAGATGCTGTCAAAGGAGCCTTAGTGCTTTGCTGCAATTTATCTTGCTGCTGTGTGTCGATGGTGGAGGGAGTGAATGTTGAAGGTAATGCGTGGAATGCTAATCAAATGGGCTGCTTTGTCATAAATGATATCCAGCTTCTTGAATATTGTTGAAGCTGCACTGATCCAGACAACTGGAGGGTATTTCATCACACTCCTTGACTTGCACTTTTTAGATGGCGGACAGGCTTTGAGTCAGGAGGTGAATTACTCGCCACAAAATTCCCAACCTTCGACCTACTCTGTTTATGTGGCTGGTTCTGGTCAGTGGCAACCTCCAGCATGTTGAGAGTGGGGCATTCTGCAATGGTGGTGTCATTGAATGTCAAGATGAGGTGGTTGGATTCTTTTTTTATTGGGGATGGTCATTGCCAGGCAGTCATGGAATGAATGTTATTTGCCACTTATCAGCCCAAGCCTTGTTGTCCAGGACTTGCATTAAATTATATCATGTTTAATTTGGTTAGAATATTTGAAAAGACCAACCTGGCAGAAGATGATTAATTAATAATAAAAATCCTCTTTGGTGTATCCTGAGGTAGTATACTGTAACTTCTCCAGTCGGGAATGCTTGGGATCAAGTCAAGAGTTTGAGAATTATCTGAGTTGTAGGATGACATTAGTATGCCTCAAATGTTTGAACCGGAGAACACATATTTACCTGAAACATTATAAAGTAGCAACAAAAATCATATTATTTATCCATATATCTTATCTTCCATGTTTATGCTTCCAAAATGCTGCACTAAATCGATGCTGATGAATAGGGTCTGCTCGAAGTTTGCAGACAACTGTGTAAATGCCCCCCTTCGTGCTGTCATAGGAAACCAGCATTTCTGTTTACAAACTCAAATAGGAGGTCTTACCAATAAGCCACATGATTGTAGAAAATAAACATGTACAGCGTTGTAACAAATTCCCAATTAGCGTTCTTTCTGTTCGTACTAATGGTGCATTGTATTTTATGCCTGAATGTAGACAAGAGTGTGGTGAGTATTCCCCTTGTGACACACTAGACGATTAGTGGGAAATGGTACAAAGGTTTGGATCCCCAGAGCTCTCATTAGAACATCTATATCTGATGCTCCAACACCTGGGCAGTTCTCAGTTTCCCTGCCACTCAGTTTTTTACACGTAGCATTGAGGCAATTGTACTTCAGGCAAGACAGCTTTCTTAACTATTCGAATATTAAAAATCAGTTGTTGAATTATTTGAGTAAAATTTTAAGCTGGGAGATTTGCCCCTTAATAATTCAAAAAACACTTGTCTATAACCGGACATATAAAAAAAACCTTGCATGTATTTTCTCTCCTTTCATACAATGCCTTAAATGCCAACTTTGAAAACAACTTGAGTCTGAAGGATTTCTTCATGGTTGAAGGCACTACACTGTAACCTCGCCAATGTGGATGCTTAGGACCCAGTGATTCTGGATTATAGAATGACTTCAGAATACTCAACAAGTGGACAATATTTATGTGAAGCCTAAAACAGTGATAAAACATTGCAATGCCATGATAAAAATTGTTTTATCAAAAACTGTATCTTCCATGTTTCCGCTCCCAAAGTACTGCACTAAAATGATGCAGATGACAGTGAAGGTCTCCTTATAAAAAAATTCCAGACACTGGTGTTGTCTAGAGTTTACAGTGTACTGGGTCTAAATTTTGTAGGAAGCAGAGTTGCCATCTGTATTGTGGACCAGTTGGTAATCCATTGCTATCTTCATGTCACTCGTGCAGTTGATTTGCTCAGTTTACCACATGTCAAAGTAGTTTCCAAATAGTGAATTACTTGGCAAAATAGTGATGTTATTTAGGTGAATGTAGCAGTAATTATGTAGTTAAGATCCCTCAAAAATGGCAATGAATTGAATGACCAGTCAATTTGCATTTGGTGGATCTCGATCGGGGGTTGAATATTTGCTAGAGCACTAGGAGAACTTAAGGATTGGCGCTATCTACCTGAATTACCAGAAAGTTTAAGTTTTTAAGAGTTTATTAGCGTCACAAGTAGGCTTACATTAACACTACAATGAAGTTGCTGTGGAAATCCCCCAGTCATCATACTCCGGCGCCTGTTCGGGTACACTAAGGGAGAATTTAGCATGGCCAATACACCTAACTAGCATGTCCTTCGGATTGTGGGAGGAAACCGGAACGCACAGAGAAAATCCATGCAGACGCGGGGAGAACATGCAGACTCCGCACAGACAGTGACCCAAGCCGGAAATTGAACCCGTGCCACCCTTGGATAGCATCTCTGCTATGGATGATACCAGAACTGAGATTGTACAGCTCTCAGGAAAGAGCAAACAAGAAAGCTGAGGGCTGACCTAATAGAGGTCCTTCAGATGCTGGAGTTTGATAAGATGTCATAATAGTCATTGATAAATCCAACAAGGTATCCAGGAGAAACTAAACTTACCCAGATACTGGTTGAAAGATGGAACCAGTTACCGTAGGAATAGTTGACGTGAATAGCACAGATACATTTAAGTGGAGGTGCTATAGGTGTGTGAGAGAGAAATAAATAGAGATATATGCTGATAGAGTTAGATGAAATAATGATAGTAGGGCCATATAGAGCATAAACACAGCCTAGATCAGTTGGGCTGAATTACTTGCTTTGCACCGTAATTTCCTACATAATAATGTGCAATACAACTATCCCCCAATATTGCTCTAGCTTGTCAGCTGAGATGTTATAAATGTAGTGGGGCTTGAATCTACAGCCTTCTAAAACTGAGACACAAATTCTGGTTCTAGTCAAGCATTCGCAAAGTAAAAATCCCCATTTTAGTTTTGGCATTTCATTGTAACATTTGACATGCATATTTATAAACGATACAGAGTCATCAGTGGATGATTTCCTTTGGAGGGTTAAAGCACTGAAAACAAAGATTAGCATGTTGTCTCTTTCTGTAATGTCACCCAGTGATGTTTTATTAAATATAATGCTTTTGTATATCTTATTTGCCTCATGAAGTCTCTTGAAACCACAAGTTGGAAATAAAACAGTGTCATCATTTGAGGACATTAAGCATGAAGCACAAGATTGTTTTTTTTTACTACTTTCTGCTTTGGATTTCAGAGACTTGCATTGAATCAAATATGAGTGTTGGTGATGTTGGTCTGTGTTGTACAGGTGACATCACAGGGCCAGACATATATGCCTTTTTAATATTCTGCTAACAATTTTCGATCATTTAAAATATTATTAAAAGACGATTCTGAAGGTGCCCTACTGAACCGTTTACTCATTTTAATAACTAGCCTTCTAAACTCAAAACGTCAGAAACCACAGTTCCGCAACTAGACCTCATAATTTGTCCCTTTTAAACCAATCTTTGCTGCACCCCTTCCAAGGTCAGTATACAGTATCTTTCTGAGGATCGATGCCCAAAAATAAATGCAGTACTCCAGATGGGGCCTGACTCACTCTCCCCACTCTTGAATTCCAGTCATCTTGAAATAAGAGCCAAATTTCCATTCGTTTTTTTAAAAATCACTTCCTGTCTTTACACTAACCTTTAGTACCTGAACATCTAAATCCCTTTGCTCTTCTGCAGCTCCTGGTTCTTCACCATTAGCAAATATTCCAAATAGTCTTTCTCAAATCCAAAGTAGATGACCCCTCCCTTCCCCACATTGAACTTGATCTGCCATAATTTTGCCAACTCATTCTGCATATCTTTACCGCTTTGTAATCCCCTCATCTCATTCACACAGTTTAATCTGCCACTCGTGCAGAGATAACTTGTCAGATGGGAAGAACCTAAAATGGGAGAAAAGTACATTTCGTTTTTAAGGATGGGTTATTTGTATTGAACTGTTCAAAGGGTTAAGCCATGACATCATCAGACCACATTCTGCAGAAAGCAATGCTCTAAGGTTTTGCCTGATGCTCTTAAGGGATTTGCTTTATATTCGCTGTTAAAGCAATCGACTTAATACACACCAATTAATTAGCCTGTTCTTGGTTTGAACAGAAGGTGTGCAATCTCTCTGTAATGCTAATATCTGGATAACTCAACCAGATGACATACATACTTATGTCATATATAATAGTTCAGTTGTGCAAATCTTGAGGGAAAAGTTGGGAACACCAGCGAGGCAATTCAATAACTTTCAGACATTGAAAATTATTCTGATTTACTTTTAGAGTATTTTGAATGATGTGGCAATAAACTTATTTTGAATTTGCAGTTTTTATTCTATATGTGACTAAAATACTTGCAAAATTGCAACTTTCCCTTTGCCTGGTAGGAGGAAAATGTTATCTTAACCATTTTCTTTGCACAATCACATTTCACAGCTTGCCTTTCAAGAGAATGATGAAGCTTTTAATTACGGGATTGCTTATTTGCGAATGTTCTCAGTCATCTAAATGCTATTTGTCTGTCGTGCCATAGCTCAATAATAGCCTCTCCCGATCAGTAATTTTTTAAAGAGTAATCCTGATGCATTGTATTTGAACATGTGCCAACTGGGCATCCTACCTTTTGCCATATTCCCAACAAATTACATACTATTCTCCTCAGTACTAGTTTTACTCCAACATATTATTCACAAGCAGTAATCTTTATAGTGAAGTGGATGATAAATTGGAAATGTTTAATAAAAAACCTACAAGCCTCAGAAATTTCCAGAGAGTGCATGCATTGTGAATAAAATGGTTACAGGTGATGCTCAAAAGGCTACACAACTGATCTAATCAACATGCCCAGTTGGGCAAGCAAGCTAAGAAAGGCAATTGATCAAAATTAAATGGATGCCATCTATGGCAACAGGTCAACCATTAATCTTGCACATGGATGTTCTTTCAAGACATTTTATTTTCTTGTATTTTCTGAAAGTGAGGTTTCTCTATATTGCACACTATTGTGTCAGAAAATTAGTGTGATGGAATATCTCTATTTGCCTGCATGAGTGCAGCTCAACAGTTAAATAAGCCCGCTTGATTGGTATCCCATCCACCTCCTCAACATCCACTCCCTCCCCCACCTGCTGCACAGTGGCAGCATCTACAAGGTGCACTGCAACAACTCTCCAAGGCTCCTTTGACAGTACCTTTCGAATCTGTGAAGTCGATCACTTAGAAGAAGGGAAGGAGATGCATGGAAACACCACCACCTGCAAGTTCACCCCAAGCCCCAATCCTGACTTGGAACTATATCGCCTTTTCCTTCACTGTCGCTGGGCGTAGGTGCACCCACACCATGTAGAATGCAGTGATTCAAGGAGGATCATCCCATCACCCTCTCGAGGGCAATTGGGGAATTGGCAATAAATGCTGGCCTAGCAAACAACACCCTCATTCCATGAAAGAATGAAAGAAAGGGATGGGAGTTGAATTGCTCCCAGATCTCCATTTATGCAGTTCTGGCTGATGGAAAGACTGAGTTTGGTCTGGGCAAATTATGCTCAGGGTTTTATTTTCTGCTTTTCTAAGAAAGCACCCAACACCTACTTAACTATTAACTGTGTTGAGCTTAATTGCTCTGTGGGACAATGTAAGAAGCAGCTCTGACATGCTAAACCATCATGCTGTTTCCCATGACGGCATTAGGTAGCACCTAAAAATAATTTAGACAGTAGTGAAAAGTAATTATGCTCACTGATTTGTTGCATAGAATGTTAGAATGTTGCAGACCATCACAATGCAATGATGAAAATGCACTGGATCTGCATGATTGGGAACGCCAAGGAAATTGGGTTCTGGGTGAACCATGATAATAATTGATGACTCCTTTCAAATGAGAGCTCACTTTCCACACAATTCCAACAAGTTGGTCAGTGCAGCTAGTCCTTGAATCGCTTGTGCGAATATATCTGCCAGAGGAAATAAAAACTGATATTGTTTCACCTTTGTCGGTACTTATCGTGTATAAAAAATGGAAAAGATGGCAAATTAATGCGATATAAATTTCCAGAGGAAATAGTGGATAGGGCGCTGAAGATTTATTTTAGGAATTGAAATGACTACCATGCTGACAGGTCGGTGAGTCACTGCAGCATGCAATGAGAGGAGGCTAACTGTATTCATCTTTAGGTGGATGTGAGTCTATGATGGCTGGTGCGCCGTGATTGATAGTGTTAGAACATTCACCTTTAATAGCTGAGGCACAGTTAAGCAGCTGCCGCTGGATTGGGAATAGTTTTTAAACCTCAATATTATTAGGTTTATTCCAGCTTAGGTTTATGTCTAAAATGTATTGATAATGAAGTCTTTTGGTTGGACTCTGATACAAACCTGGGATATTCGGTGCTAGCACGTGGATCCTTTCGTGAAATGAGCTGTTTGAAAATGTATCAGGAGTGGCATAAATTAATTTTTCCACTCTACCAGGTTTGCATTTGTACCTGTTAGTGCAGAAAATTTATGGGATGCGTTGTGCCCAAGCTCTGTAACCTACTTAGACTTTTTAAATAAACACGCTCATCAGATTACGTTGAAAATCAAATGCACTTTTAAAATTTGGGGCATTTTGCACATTTATCTTTTTCTAATGCACAATAACCATTTTCCTTTAAGCTAAATTCATTGGTGTCTTGCTCATGGGAAAGGCAAGCGGCAGTTCTAAGGAAACTTGTGTTGAATAACTAGGACCACAGCATTTCCAATCCATGGCTCCTTTTACCATTGAAGATTATTCCATTAAAGATGCACCGGGGGAGCAATGTAGAGGAGGCTGGAAAAGTTTTGAGAAGATTAGTTAAAAAGGGAAAGTTTGGAATGCAGTGCTTTGTGCGGCTGGGTTGGCAATAGAAGCTTATACGACAGGAGTAATAGTCAAGTGAGGGCTGAGGTGTAGACAGCAGTTTCGGATATATGGGGCCGAATTTTCCTTTTTTCCTTCTCAGGTGAGAAAGATGGCATGCAGCTCACAGGCTTCACAATTGGATTTTCTCACTATATTGTCCAGCTTAGAAGAAAAAAATGCTGGAGGTGTGCTCCATGCCACCACGTTGATGGATGAAGCCAGAAAAAGCCAGCAACATCCATTTTTAAAGGGTGCCCCAATCTCCGTTTTAAAAGGCAAAGAGGGGAACCTTGTGCCCTAGGAGCTCCCCCAGAGGAACCAACCCACTTGGCACTGGCTTCATGTCCCTCTTCTGCCCCCACCCCAGGGTCCACATTTAGCTGTGCAGTCCAGCATGCTCCCTCCACCTGGTTCACAGTTTTAAAAACCTTGTAAATTCTGCGGGGAAGCCCTGAATTTTTATGTGAATGTGTTTAAACCAGATTCCTAATCTTCCTGGGTGGGAACTTCTGCCAGTGTGAGGGGGTGGGGATAATCGTGCCGGAGATCTCATTGACAGTGAACATGGGTGCAAAATCCTGACCATTGATTATTTGGTGTATAATTTGAGAGGGAGAAATCAAATCTCAAGGTGGGGTAAGGCAATGCTAGTCAGGCAATGTTGAAGAGATGTTGGAAAAACCCATCTGGTTCATTAATTTCCTTTAGAGAAGGAAATCTGTCGTCTTTACTTGGCCCGGTCTACATGTGACTCCTGAGCCACAGCAATATGGTTGACTCGCAGCTGCCCTCCAAGGGCAACTAGGGATGGGCAATAACTGCTGACCAGCCAGCGACGCCCATGTCCCATGAATGAATAAAAAAAATGAGGTGAAAATAGGCAATCTTGCTGATGATTGTCGAGTATGAAGTTTGAAGCTTGAGCTTTGGGTCATATAGGAGGACATTGTCACCATAGTAACATGTTAGCCCGAACTAATTTGCCATAATTGCTCAAAGTCACTCAATTAGTGGGAGGACTGACAATTTCTACATTAGGTTGAAAGGATTATATTGAAGGTTCCAATTTTTAGTCTTCACACACGTCCTTTTATCAAGTTCACTTTGTAGTCAGCACTATTGCAAATCGTTAGTTTAGCAGGCAAAATATTTGAAAGAGTACTGTCTTATCTTTAAAAAAAAACTGTTAATCTAATCCCTTTCGGGACTAGCAGTGCAGACTGTAGTTTTAAAGCACATAGGGTATAGTAGTGGAGTGATGTGGTCCTGCTGATTCCCTCGGAATCTGTACTTTAAATGGATTACTATAACCATAAAAAACAGATGATCCCTTTGTTCCACCAGCTTTAAGAATGAGGCGTGATGCTTGATAATGCGGAGCTAAACAAACAAATATATTTTAACTTTAGTGTTATTTGAAAACATTGTAGCTGATTGAATACTCTATAACAAACTTGTATTTTAGATACTATTTGCCTCGGTTTCCTTGAGGTTAAGAATTAATTAACAATGAAATGTAAATGGATTTAGTGCAGATTGGCCGAATGACTTTAATGCCACAGAGTGTATTTTTGGAGGGTTTTTTTACTTCATGCAAGTAATGAAGATGCAGCTTTCAATCCTATCAGATCTGGGGGACTTAATCACATGATTTCAGGATATTCTATGACATTTTTTAAATTTAAATGATTTGAAACCATAATTGAGCAGTATTTAAGTGGAGAAGCATGTGAAAATTGAGTGAGATTTAGAATAACTAAATCCTCCCTCCTGGTGTGTTTGTTTTCGTCGAATCATAGAATCCCTTCAGTGAAGAAGGATGCCATTTGGCCTATTGAGTCTGCACTGACCACAATCTCACGCAGGCCCTATCCCCATAACCCCATGCATTTACCCTAGCTAGTCCCCCTGACACTAAGGGGCAAGTTAGCATGGCCACTCCACCTAACCTGCACATCTTTGGATTATGGGAGGAAACCGGAGCACCCGGAGGGAAACCCACGCAGACACTGGGAGAATGTGCAAACTCCACACAGACAGTGACCCAAGACGGGAATTGAACCCGGGTCCCTGGCGTTGTGAGGCAGCAGTGCTAACCACTGTGTCACCCAAATTTAAGCGCCCAACATGGGGCTTGAACCCACAACCCAATATCCTCTCATTGGAACATAATGGAAAAAGGTTAGAGCACACCTTGGACTGTTAGAATTCTGACAGCAAGACTGAAGAACTGGAGCCTAGTTTTCATATGATTGCAAGATTTATTTACAGAGACCGATACAGTGTCACATATCATGCAACTTCAAGACAACAGCCTGAATACAGGTGAGTCCCAAATTGACGTGCACCACTTAAATACAATTAAACACCTGCTATACTATTCTTCTTCTTCAGTACCCTGTGTGAAGGCAGATCTGACTCAACATCATGGCCCCATCACATGTAGGTCAAGGAGGCAGGTTCTGAATGCACCCAGTGGAACAGGGATCGAACCCTGTGCTGTTAGCATCAGTCTGATTTCACACCAGCTCTCCAGGCGCATTGAGCTAACTGGCCCACCAAGAAGTCATTTGTGGCAACGTCCATTTTGCAAGCATGTTGTAGCCTGGAGTCATGGATAGTGATGGTAGAGGCTCCAATACTTTTCCCATTGGATGGCTGACCTGACCAGGAATTTGTTCCGCTCTTGCAGCCTGTCATTTATAAGGATTTACAAGTTGTTACTCCCTTGATCATCAAATCCTGGAGTGGGACTTGAACCCAAAGTTTCTGGCTTAGGAAAGGACGCTACCCACTGTGCTTCAGTGCCTCCTGATATGCAATTAACTTTTTTCAATGTTTGATGGAATAAGTATGCTATTGAGACATCTTAATATTGCATCTGCTTTGGTATCTTAATTGGTTGAAGCTCTTGTTTGATTACCATTTCTCAAATTTAGTCCAGGTTACATTTTTTGTACTACGTCATAGATGCATTGTTTTAAAAATTGGTTTGTGAAAATATTGGGCTGCTTACATTCACCGGGGTCTGGTTCTATTGGTGCCAGTTCTTCTCCAGCACTTCCTTGAGGTAGCTCCTCATTGTATGAGAATAGATTTGTAAGAGTTGATGGGCGAGGGGCATTACTATTATCCAATATTTACAAATGCACACTTTCCAGCAAAAGAAAACAGGATACGGTCATATTTTCCATTCCTTTAGCTCCAGAGTGTTGGAATTGATTGAAGTACCTCAATTGTAGTCCTGGAAGAAATCAAACTAACTTCACAGGCATGTCAGTTATTTTCTGGTTGAAATAAATCTGTTTGAAAAGCCTGGACAAATGTTTTTACAAGGCAGCAGTTTTGTAGTTGTAAAACTGATAGTAGCTACAACAAGTTCACAGCAGTTTCTTCTGTGAATTCTGCTTTAGCATAGATAATGCTATCAGAGCAAAAAGAATGCTTGCCTTCATTCAATGAAGAATGCTTCAAAAGTTACTGGGAAACTGTTCTTTATTCCTTCTGTTTTAATAAAATGGTCAGAAATGTTACATTTTACAAGGTGTCTTTGTAACTGACTTCAATAATAAATAAGCATACGGAAGTTTAATTGTCGAATTATCTTTTCAGACATGCTTCAATAAATTCAGTTTCCAGTTTCTTTGTTGTCCACAATCCAACTGCATTTTTATAAATCCCATACTCTTCAGATTGCAAAAGATGACTTTCTGGGATGTATTTCTAAAATACCCTTTACTAAACTTGTTAACTCTGTGTGATCTGTGATGTTCTGAAATCCTGCACGCATGAACTCAATATTTATACTGCCTAAAAATATTAGGTTTTATTTTTAAAATGCAGTATGCCACATTTATAAAGCAAAACATGGAAATAAATGCAGCAGGTCTGGCAGCATCTGTGGAGAGTTATTGTTTTGAGTCCGCATGACTCCTTTTCAGAGCTAAAGAGAGGGAGAATTGTGATGGATTTTATACTGTTTAAGATTGGATGGAGCAAAGTAGATGGTCAGGGATAGGTGAACATAGAACATAGAACATAGAACATTACAGCGCAGAACAGGCCCTTCGGCCCACGATGTTGCACCGACCAGTTAAAAAAAAAACTGTGACCCTCCAACCTAAACCAATTTCTTTTCGTCCATGAACCTATCTACGGATCTCTTAAACGCCCCCAAACTAGGCGCATTTACTACTGATGCTGGCAGGGCATTCCAATCCCTCACCACCCTCTGGGTAAAGAACCTACCCCTGACATCGGTTCTATAACTACCCCCCCTCAATTTAAAGCCATGCCCCCTCGTGCTGGATTTCTCCATCAGAGGAAAAAGGCTATCACTATCCACCCTATCTAAACCTCTAATCATCTTATAAGTTTCAATAAGATCCCCTCTTAGCCGCCGCCTTTCCAGCGAAAACAATCCCAAATCCCTCAGCCTCTCCTCATAGGATCTCCCCTCCATACCAGGCAACATCCTGGTAAACCTCCTCTGCACCCTCTCCAAAGCCTCCACATCCTTCCTGTAATGTGGGGACCAGAACTGCACACAGTACTCCAAGTGCGGCCGCACCAGAGTTGTGTACAGTTGCAACATAACGCTACGACTCCTAAATTCAATCCCCCTACCAATAAACGCCAAGACACCATATGCCTTCTTAACAACCTTATCTACTTGATTCCCAACTTTCAGGGATCTATGCACACATACACCTAGATCCCTCTGCTCCTCCACACTATTCAAAGTCCTCCCGTTAGCCCTATACTCAACACATCTGTTATTCCTACCAAAGTGAATTACCTCACACTTCTCCGCATTAAACTCCATCCGCCACCTCTCGGCCCAACTTTGCAACCTGTCTAAGTCTTCCTGCAAACTACGACACCCTTCCTCACTGTCTACCACACCACCGACTTTGGTGTCATCAGCAAATTTGCTAATCCACCCAACTATACCCTCATCCAGATCATTAATAAATATTACAAACAGCAGTGGCCCCAAAACAGATCCCTGAGGTACACCACTTGTAACCGCACTCCATGATGAATATTTACTATCAACCACCACCCTCTGTTTCCTATCCGCTAGCCAATTCCTGATCCAATTTCCTAGATCACCCCCAATCCCATACATCTGCATTTTCTGCAGAAGCCTACCATGGTGAACCTTATCAAACGCCTTACTAAAATCCATATATACCACGTCCACTGCCTTGCCCCCATCCACCTCCTTGGTCACTTTCTCAAAAAACTCAATAAGGTTAGTAAGGCACGACCTACCTGCCACAAAACCATGCTGACTATCACCTATCAATTCATTACTCTCCAAATAACTATAAATCCTATCCCTTATAATTTTTTCCAACATCTTGCCGACAACAGAAGTGAGACTCACCGGTCTATAATTCCCGGGGAAGTCTCTGTTCCCCTTCTTAAACAATGGGACAACATTCGCTAACCTCCAATCTTCTGGTACTATACCAGAGGCCAACGACGACCTGAAGATCAGAGCCAGAGGCTCTGCAATCACTTCTCTTGCCTCCCAGAGAATCCTTGGATAAATCCCATCCGGACCAGGGGATTTATCTATTTTCAGACCCTCCAGAATATCCTGCACATCCTCCTTATCAACTGTAATACTGTCTATTCTACTCCCTTGCAACCCAGTGTCCTCCTCAGCTATATTCATGTCCCCTTGCGTGAACACCGAAGAGAAATATTGGTTCAATGCTTCACCAATCTCCTCCGGTTCCACACATAACTTCCCTCTGCCATCTATAACTGGCCCTAAACTTGCCCTAACCAACCTTCTGTTCTTGACATACCTATAGAACGCCTTAGGATTCTCTTTAACCCTATCCGCCAAAGTCTTCTCATGTCCCCTTTTAGCCCTTCTAAGCTCGCTCTTCAACTCCCTCTTAGCCAATCTAAAGCTTTCTAGTGCACTACCCGAGTGCTCACGTCTCATCCGAACATAAGCCTCCTTTTTCTTTTTAACCAACAAAGAAACTTTTTTGGTGCACCACGGTTCCCTAGCCCTACCAATTCCTCCTTGCCTGACAGGGACATACCTATCACAGACTCGCAGTAGCTGCTCCTTGAAAAAACTCCACATGTCGGACGTTCCCAGTCCCTGTAATCTCCTAGTCCAACCTATGTTTCCTAATTCTCTCCTAATAGCCTCATAATTACCCTTCCCCCAGCTAAAACCACTGGCCCGAGGTTCATGCCTATCCCTTTCCATCACTAAGGTGAACGTAACCGAATTGTGGTCACTATCACCAAAATGCACACCAACTTCCAAGTCTAGCACCTGGTCTGGCTCATTTCCCAGCACCAGATCCAATATAGCCTCACCTCTAGTTGGCCTGTCTACATACTGAGTCAAAAAACCTTCCTGCACGCTTTGAACAAAAACTGACCCCTCTAACGAGCTAGAGCTATAACAATTCCAGTCAATATTAGTCAAGTTAAAATCCCCCATAACAATTGCCCTATTACTTTCACTCCTAAGCAGGATTGACTCCGCAATCCTTTCCTCAACCTCTCTAGAACTTTTAGGAGGTCTATAAAAGACTCCCAACAGGGTGACCTCTCCTCTCCTATTTCTAATCTCCGCCCATACTACCTCAACAGATAAGTCCTCATCAAACCTCCTCTCTGACACTGTGATACAATCTCTGACCAATAATGCTACCCCTCCCCCTCTTCTACCTCCTTCCCTACTTCGACTAAAACATTTGAACCCCGGGACCTGCAGCATCCATTCCTGCCCCTGCTCTATCCATGTCTCTGAAATAGCCACAACATCGAAGTCCCAGGTACTGATCCACGCTGCAAGTTCACCCACTTTATTGCGAATACTCCTGGCATTGAAGTATACACATTTCAAACCCTGCTCCACCCCACCTCTGCAATGCCGTGCATTGCAGTCCCCATCCATGCATCCCTCACTTTCAGCCCCACTACTCAGGATCCCTCCCCCCCCCCGAATCAGTTTAAACCTCCCTGCATGAGAGCTAGGAGAAATAGGACAACAATGTTTTTGGCATAAGACAAAGGAATTTTTAATGTTAATGTTAAGGACTAAAGCAGGTGCAGATAGTGGCATACAGGTCAAATATCAGAACAAAGGCCAGCACTCTGTTGAAGCAAAATGTTCATATTTGCTAAACCTCTATACATCCTCTATTTTACTGTCAAGGTAATTATTGAGTACAGTAAACTACTTGCAGTTGCATCAATACATACGTAATTTACATCACTGTAAATTCACAATCCACTTTCTGTATGGAACATTTGGTGCAGATATTTATAAATTGTTTATTAATACTCAACTATGTTTACAGTTATTTTCTACAAAGGAACATGATAAGCACCTGAGGAAATACTCACAGCATCCTGTACATACTAAACGTTCCAAGGCATTTAGCTATGATCTTCAAAGCTATTACCTAACTTAACTCATCCCATGAAGTTGATTTTTAAAAACATTAATTCAAAGGATGAATCACTGACTAGGCCAGCAGTTCTTGCACATCCCTAATTGCTACCACTTCTAAGATAGTAGTGAGCTGCTGTCTTGAATCACTGCAGTGCATGTGGTGTAGGTAAACCCACTGTTGTTAGGGTGGGAGTTGCAGACATTTAACCCAGTGATAGTGAAGGTATGGTGATATATTTCCAAGTCAGGGTGGTGATTGGCTTGGAGGGAAACTTGCAAGTGGTGGTGTTCCCATGTATCTGCTGCCTTTGTCCTTCTAGATTGTGGTGGTTGTGAGCGCGAAAGGTGTTGCATAAGGAGCCTTGATAGGTTTCTGCAGTGCATCCTGTAGATGTTAGATGCTGTTGCCACTGAGCGAGAGAGGGAGGGAGGTTTAGGGGAAGGGGCGAAGGGGTTTTGAGGGAAGAGGAAGTTGGAGAGAGGGAAGGGGAGGTTGGAGGGAGTGAATGTTTGTGGAATGGATGCCAATCAAGTGGGCTGCATTGTCTTGGATGGTGTCAAACTTCTGGAGTGCTGTTGGAGCTGCATTCTTCCAGGCAAATGGAAAGTATTCCATCATACTCCTGACTTGTGCCTTATAGCTGGTGGGCAGGCTTTGGGGAACCAGGAGATGAATTTCTTGCCACAGGAGCCTGAGCCTCCGATGTACTCTTCTAGCCACAGTATTTGTATGCTGAGTAAGCATCTGTGCCCAAAAGAGAATAAAGGATTTTAGTGTTCAGTTGTTCTGTTTTTGATTGTTTGAGTCTTTTTACTATTGATGCTCTCTGTTTTGATTCATTCAGCCTGAGTAGGCATTCAGAAAAATAAAAAGCTGATTTGAAGTATAGAGCAGACATTTTAAAGCACTGTGAGTCTGTTTACTATTGATGCTCACTGTACTTGATTCATTAAGCTTCAGTGGGGAGTCAGAGAAAATATAAGCAGCTGGAAGCTTGAGCTGCAGTGTGGAGTAGACATTTTTAAAGCACTGTGAATAAAATCTGTTAGACACATAAACCTTTGACGTTCTTGAGGTATAAAATATACAGGGACCAGTACCAGACAAGATCCTAAACCTTCATTACTCTGTGATCCAACTTGTGTGCCGACACAAAAAGTGCTTGAAAGTTGTATAATTTAAAATCTGATTCCTCACATACCAACAGTGTGTATGATGGAATATTTTTGTGCATGACAGGTCCATGTAGCATGAGTGCTGCTTGCAGCAGTGCAGTTGTGTTTAATTCGCAAGTAAGAAAGATCTCTCTAGTCTCTCGAGATAGCAGCTGTTCTTGAATTTTTGGTCTGCCATCGTCCTAAAATGAGTCCAGTAATTCACTGCTGCTGGGACACTAGGTTTGTGTTTTTGGAAAAACTGCTACACTTCTATAATTTAGTCTTTTATGCCAGAATACCGAATTCTTTTACCATTTATCATACGCTGAGCACCACTGTTAGAGTTGAAAACAAAGCCATTTTTGTTATGGTGCAAAACAGCTTTTCTAATACAATATCGCTAATGGCAAAAAGACATGAGCAATAAATCATGGCACCTTGCCCCCTGGAGTTTATTTATCTGTGTGCGTCAGTCCTCCCCCTCCCCCAATTCCTACAGGGACTGTTGTATCCATGGAAACTCTTTTGTACCCACTATTGCTTTGATTGTACCATTTGCCTTTGGTAGTATTAGAAGAGGCAAAAGGCAGAGTTCATTAGTAGCATGAAATATAAGAAATCTCCCATTAAGTGGCCTTTCAGTTGTGAACCCAGGACTTATAGCAGAATTTTTCTTTGGCAGTTATCCTGCTCATCAAAATCACAGTGCTCTTTATAATTTGCCAAGTACCAGCAAAGAAACCAATCTTTGGTAATAATAGCAACTCCAGCTTTGTAAAACTTCAGATTACTTTCAGACGTGCAGGCAGCAGACCTGAAGAAGTTGCTAGTGTACGCTTGTGCGAACTGGACCACAGTTTCAAAACCATTCCATAATTTTCTGCTCAAAGTAGTGAATACATAAGTTCATTTTAAAGACCATTCCAATAAAGTGTGTACATTTCTCAGTAATGTTCGCCTTGGAAAGTTCTGCGCTAAATTGTAACTATTAAAGGCTTTAGAAAGAAACATTAAAACTAACGCTTTAAATGCAAGTCATTTTGGAACATATTCATTGAATGTTGTTGGTTAGAAAGGTCTCAGCTTTATCTACTGTCTTGGTGGGTGAGGGTTGGAGAAGCAAATTCAGAAGAACAAAGTTAGGATGTTTTATGCAATGCCTGCAGTGACGGATACAAATCAAGCTTTCATTACATTGTCAATGTTTATCAACCAATGAATTATGTGCATCACCAGATGCATAGATAGGATGAGAACTTAGAACTAAGCATGCCACTGTGGTATGCAAAGTATGATCTTGATTGGTGAGCCTTCTGTTCCCCTTTTTTATTTGAATTAATTTCATACTTTCTGATATC
Source organism: Mustelus asterias (assembly GCF_964213995.1). Lineage (NCBI taxonomy): Eukaryota > Metazoa > Chordata > Chondrichthyes > Carcharhiniformes > Triakidae > Mustelus > Mustelus asterias. The sequence goes on from NC_135827.1 coordinate 23,626,072, forward strand.
TTGTTGATTTTCTGAGTAAACACAGATTATTAGTCTCATCAGGTCAGCCAGAATCAATTGAAGTATGAATTGCTAAATTAGGATAGCTGGTGAGATAAAAAATACTTTCCTTCTGTAATTTCTACCTGTGTAAAGCTTGGTTGCTTTATTTTGATGCATCCTTTAACATCTTTAGGTTATCAGCTGGACATGTAGGTCAAATGCAAAATAATAGTAAAGATGATCAATTTATAGAACTTTCTGCAAATAATAAAATTAAATTTACTACCAAATGTATTTCCTAAATTCTTAACATTCGTGTTTCATGTGCTTCAAAAGAGATTATATTTGAACATTCACTGCAGGCTGAGTGCAGTGTTCTGTAAAGTCAGTGTCCTTTCACTTGATCAGAATATAGTTCTTCAGATTCACATCGTAATAGGGCTAGATTATTGCACAAACCCAAGGGAAAACTTGCATATTAATTCCAATGGATATTTACTTATTGGGAGAGAAGGAATGATTTGAATGTTATCCCAAAATATTCAATGTTGAGATTTGTTTCTCACTTAGCTGCAAAATAGCAAAATTAGCAGGTGATTTTATAACCAATGCAATTAAGTTTGAGGTAAAGATAATACTTGCTAAATGTTGATTTTATACAAGTATAATTCAATTTTTTTTAAAACTCCAGTGAAGGCATAAATGACAAATGTCCCATGTATTTTCATGTTACATTGCAACATCCTTTGACAAGTTGTAATAATGTGCACTTTTGTTTGTATAAAACCATTTTTTTGTATCCTGTAATTGAGGTATCACTATGTGATGTCTTAAGGCAAGAACATTTAAAGATATTGTTACCAATTAAATCTAATCTGAGGGAGGTGATAAATTACTAATTCTGTATTTAGTGTCCTTATTAATAAAAATTGATACATGACATCATGCTTTAATTACTTTGAGAAAAAGCCACGGGAGACATTAAGAGGCAAGGGCATGCTTGCTGGTAGGAGTAATGTTTCAGCCAAACAGATGGTACCAGCTTCATATATTTTCCATCAGCCAAACCCAGGATGTGTAGAAGACAGCAGCTAGAACATCATTCCCCAAGGCATTCTCCTTCCACATGGCTTCACCAGTGATTTTAGCAGACTTGACAGATTTGGGACTGAGGAGGCTGGAGGTATCTTCAAACAGAAAAACACTGCATCATTTCAAGATTTTTTTTCTCCTCTGGTCTGGAGCGAATGCTTACTTTCAAAAACTTCTAACATTCACCAGCATGGCCTTTGAATGTTACTGTGGCAGAATGTGTCTCACAGAAGCAAAGGTCCCTCCCTAAATTAATCTACCCAGACTATGTTAACCATTATTTTTCTAAGCTGTGATGCTGGAAAACTAATATTGCAGCAGGGAATTGTTTGTTGAAAATTAAAATCCTCGGTGGTTTGTGATAAAACTTGCTGCACAGTTAGTGCTGACATTCATTTTATTAAGGTTGATTGCAAGCTAGCAGAATGCCAAGAGAGTGCTTCTTTTTCTGATATTGCAACTTCATGTCAACGGAAAATCGAAAACACATACTTCGGCAACTCTGGTTTGTTCGCTTAACAATAGCATAGCAGATCTCACTTATACAAAATGAAGTGATGAGACAATACCCCCCATGTTTCTTTTTACAAATTGTATTTGATCGCTATTAACATGAAATTAGGATTGTTGTGAAAACAAATCAAACTTTCATAAAGCTTTTGTTCAGACAAAATAATCTATTTCTACTTATTTCAGGTTTGTGTATAGTTTGAATGAAGGCATTCAATCCCAAGCTTTTATGTACTTCAATTTATATAATATTGAACCATATAAATAAAAAATATATAGTTCACGGTTGCATTAATTATTAATCTTGGCTGGAATATCAGTCTTTTGCTCTGTTTTTATTTTAATGTATTAGAATAGTTTTTAATACATACTAGATCTCGGTGATTGGATAATTTTCTTTCTTTTATTGTTATCATTCATTTATATGCAATTGTTTGTATCTGAAATGAATTTCAATATGCACTATGAAGTGAATTGAAATTAAAAAAGGAATTGGGTAAATTGTAGTGTACTTTGTGATTAGATTCTGCAGTGTTAGTAGGAGGTTGATGAGATTTGTATTTGCTGACAAAAAATTTTTGCGCACTTGTTTAGCATCATAGTTTATTTTGCTGTGTCTCATCAGGTATTTGAGGTCTTCACTTCTGAAGACCAGGGTTAAAAATAATGTTTGCTTTATTGATTGTTAGAAGTTATGTTTGTCAACAGTGGTGTGGTTTGCACAGATGATTTTGGAAGGGCAATAATCAATGTGTAAATTTATAGCAAGAATACACATGACATTGTCTTAAAGAAAACTGCCTGATATACCAGATGATGTGTAATGATGGGGGTGATTTTCTGACTTTGCTGCACCTGGCATAGATCGCACTGATCCTGGAAAATAACGCGTGGGGCTAACAATTGGTTTTTACACCTGGCACCAAAGAGTTTGCAATTTTCCCAGTCTCTTTCTAATGGCACAAACCAGATCATGCCCAGGCAGTGCTCGCCTGGCACACTGGCAGTGCCCACTGGACATTCTGACAGTGCCAGTTGGGCACTGCCAGTGTGATGGGCAGTGCCGAGGCAGTGGGGTCTGAGTGGGGGGGTGGATGGGCTATGATGATGGGGAGTTGTTCAGGAGTGGAGAATGAAAGGGGTCATGATGAGGGGGTGGGGGGGCATGTCGGGAGTCAAGCAGGGGGACACTGGGACAGTTTCCCAGTGCACTGAGAGATTGCCCTCCCCACGTCCCGGCACACAACTCACCACTCTCCCAAAAAGTAACTAAGTGTGGGACAAGTGTGGCGCGGAAGTCGCCTGCCTGACCGTTTGGTGTTCTCGCTGTTTTGACACTTTGGGGGAATTTCCGCCAATAACTCAGGCATTTGAATTGTACATACTCTTAAATTGGGAAAATGCTACTCTCTAAAAATTCTTTTTGTATAAGCAGCAGACCATCTTTTCAGAGTTCTTAGAGTGGCAGACAATGTTGTAAACCTGCAGGATAAAAGCTCTTACTCTGAAAACCCTTTAGCTGATGAGTTTTGCTAATCTGTCCTGATCAAGCTAAGTAATTCTCCATAATTCGCATAGAAAGAATTGAGCAAAAAATTGTGATAATTTTGCTTCTCTACTTAACTACTTCAGATATAGTCTAGTCTAGACCTTGTTGTGGTGACATATGGTGCATTAACACTTAACGGCTAGAAACCTTTCAAGCTTTGCATCTGCCCATGGTGTCTGTTTTCACTTTAGATTGAATTCCACAACAGATTGCTCCATAATACTGGGTGTTTCCAACACCCCGCCGCCCCTCTGAATGCCACATGAAGGGCAATAAGTGAACCGGATAGTACACTTTACTTATACTCTTGTTACATATATTTAGATTATCTTCACAATTACACTAAACTCAAACGCTAGCGACAGAAAGTAGAAAAATATTATTCGCAGCAGATTTTTGGGGGTTATATTGCAGGTAAAATCCGAATTCAGCTTTTTCCTAATTTTGCAATGTTGAAAATATTCAAAAGAATTGTGCACATAAATTACATGCTTCCATCTGTTAAATGAAGTAATCTTGAGTCTGTACATAGTTTTAAATATTTCACCGTTCCTCTTGGCATGTGGCAGCTGTTTCAGGTTTAATTTTCTTCCAAGAAATCAGAGGTAATCATATTGTCTTGTAAGTCTGCCATTTTTCACGTGCAATAGTGTGGGTGAAGTTGGCACTGAATCGTGAATCAGTTTAAGGAAAGCCAGGCAGAGTAATGCTCCAACACGCCTCTTTTAAAGAAAAATACCACCATTAGCGGCATATTTTATTTTTGAAACTTTGTCTCTCTTATCTTGCCTCATCTCAGTTGCTAATGTCCATATGATGCTACTACAACCATCTGGTTAATCTCCCAGAAAGTGCATCCAAGTGATCTTTCCAGATTGCCTTCACTTATGGGAAACCAAATTGTGACTATTATTGAGGATTATGACTTGGACTTGTTGGTAATTGGAACAGGAATCCAGGCTTTTCCCTTTCTTACTCCAGGGGCATTGAAACAAATTGTAACATTTTTAACATTATCTGGTCATCACCATCCTGACTAAGATATGGTATAAAATGCCTTTTGACACTTGACCCTTATCCTTCCCTTTGTCTTCCCGTTGGTCAAAATCTCATCCATGGTTTTGCCACCTGTGTGCCCTCATACACCAGTCACTGAAGGTAAGCATGCTGGTGCTGCAGGTAGTACAAAAGGCAAAGAGCAGGGATGTCTTGCTGCAATTATATAGGGTCTTGGTGAGGCCACACCTGGAATTTTGTGTGCACTTTTCAACTCTATCTGAGGAAGAATGTTCTTTTTCTGGACAGAGTGCAGAGAAGGTTTACCACACTGATTTCTGGGTTTGGCAGGACTGATGTATGAGGAAAGATTGAGTCAGTTAGGATTGTATTTGCTGAAGTACAGCAAAATGAGAGGGGATCTCATAGAAACCTATAAAATTCTAACAGGACTAGACAGGGTGGGTGCAAGAACAATGTCCTCGATGGTTGGGGTGTCCAAAACCAGGGGTTACAGCACGAAGATACAGGATAAACAGTTTAGGACAGAGATGAGGAGAAATTTCTTCACTCAGAGTGGTCAGCCTATGGAATTCGCTGGAAAATAAAGTAGTTGAAGCCAAAAAACATTGAGGCCAGAATGTTACGGTGGGAGGGTGAGCTGTGAGGAGGATGCAGACATCCTTCAGTGTGATTTGGACCGGTTGAATGAGTGGGCAAATGAATGAAAGATGCAGTATAATTTGGATAAACATGAGGTTATCCACTTTGGTAGCAAGAACAGGACAGCAGATTACTATCTGGCCATGAATTAGGAGAGGGGAATGTACCCTTTAAGTGTTACTTAACACTGTTAGCTGTTCGCATATATTCTTTCGGCTTCCACCGATATCTAGTGGTGACTTAAATCAAGGTTTATTTGAATGTTAAAGTGATTGAACCTCCAGCAGTAGTTTAGAGGGAACTTGTTTTTGTTGCCACCTCATTGGTAACAAGCTTATCGGGTGAGATTAAAATTGGTTTTGGAGTTTTGCAAAACATTGTCATGGACTGGACAAGTGATAATAAGTCATAATAAATAGTTGGATGGTAGTTGAAGAGATCTGTTTGATCCAAGGAGCAGAGGGTGATTTTGAAAAGCAAACATCGATGCCTGAGCAATGGAGGCTGTTAATGGGGTTGGCAGCATGAATTCCAGGAAAGGTAATTGAGTGATTCAGACTTGAGTGGGGCGTGGGGTTTATGGAGGGGGGCAGGTATATTGCCTGCATTGAGATGAGAGAAAAATAATTTGCACTTATTTTCACACACTACCAGAATATTTCACACTAGTTTTCACACAAGCGCAAAATGTTCTTGAGATGGAAGTGAGGCTTTCCCTAAGCATGATGACTCACAGAAGGGGTCTTTTTAATCGAGGATTTTGTTGGGTCCTGCTGATTTCCACGGCTAGGTTCCTGATGTGTGCTTTTACCAGAACAATTCACGCTGGGGATGTGAATTCAATGCTGGTTTAGTTGGTATCACAATTTGGAGGATGTTTTCAGGAAGGAAGCAAGAGTAGTCAGCTGCCATGAAAATCATAGCCAGGAATTTATGTGTGTAAGCTTCAGGGCAACAGAGAGAGTACGGTGATAATAGGAAGATTTTATTTTCTTGACATAACTGTAAATCTGCAAACTGAAATGAAGACTAATAGTTACTGCGAAGGCTTACGACCTCCAATCCACTGGTGGTTTTTTTTCTGTGAACACTAAAATATGAAGTTACAACGCTGACTATTGGCAATGACATTGAGAACACAGTGGATTTTTGGCAATACTTGTGTTGGTGAAAGTTCAGAATTGTTAAATGAATGGCAGTGTTCTACAGTTACCCTGCAATTATGTTTTTCAAAGACGTTTGGGTAGCAGCCAAAGAAGCTTATTTCTTTCAGAAAAAGATCTTCCTAATTCAATCTATTGTGAATATATTCAAAGTTATGCATTGGAGTTCAATTTCTGTCATGAGTCACTTGTAAATTTAAGGCACTGGACTCGGGGTTTTTTTCATCGCAAACTTCCATTCCATGATTAAGTCATCTTGAAGGTTTCTTTGATGAAAACAGCCTCTTTATTAGTGTGAAATCCTGTTATTGTCACTTCATAGTTATTATGTCTTTGCTGATCAACAAATCTTTAGTGGTAGTAATGTGAATTGGTTGTACAACAAAATCTTTTGTTGTGTAGGGGTGTTTTAGTTGTTCAACAGTTTTTACATTTTGAATTGATTATAAACTTCAAATGAAGCAGGAAATATTGAACAGGTCTGGCAGCATCTGGAGAGTGGGAAAGAGAATTAATGTTTCAGGTTAGTGACGTTTCATGAGGAGACTTTAAAACTTGACTTTTACATCTCTTCTATTGCACTTCTTCCTCCTCCTCCTTTTCCCCTGAAGAAACTGACTTCTTGCTGGGTATTATTCCATGGACACCAAGGCCAGGCAGGATCCCTTGTTTGCGGGGACAGAAAGTTTAGAGAGCCAGCCGTAAGTACCTTGATTTCCAGCAGCACAGGGAAGTCCTGCCTTGGGCGTGGCTGGAGAATTCTTCCCAGGTGTAGTCTAGGTCTTTGCCTGGGTGATAATTCTTAGGAAGTGAGCCAAGGCAGGTTAGTGAGCACAAGCAGGTTGCTTAACTGCAGCTGACTTTTTAAAAAGTTCGTTCGTGGGACATGGGCATCGCTGGTTGGCCAGCATTTATTGCCCATCCCTAGTTACCCTTGAGAAGATGGTGGTGAGCCACCTTCTTGAATCGCTGCAGCCCATGTGCTGTGGATTGACCCACAATACCGTTAGGGAGGGAATTCCAGGATTTTGACACAGCCACAGGGCGGCACGGTAGCACAGTGGTTAGCACTGCTGCTTCACAGCTCCAGGGTCCCGGGTTCGATTCCCGGCTCGGGTCACTGTCTGTGTGGAGTTTGCACATTCTCCTTGTGTCTGCGTGGGTTTCCTCCGGGTGCTCCGGTTTCCTCCCACAGTCCAAAGATGTGCGGGTTAGGTTGATTGGCCAGGTTAAAAAATTGCCCCTTAGAGTCCTGGGATGTGTAGGTTAGAGGGATTAGCGGGTAAAATATGTGGGGGTAGGGCCTGGGTGGGATTGTGGTCGGTGCAGACTCGATGGGCCGAATGGCCTCCTTCTGCACTGTAGGGTTTCTATGATCTATGATTCTAATGGCATTGTGGGTTAACTCAGAGCACATGGACTACTCAGTGGAACCTGATCTTGTTTGTATTTAACATTGGCACAAGTGGATTTTCAGCCGATATCACTGGGATAGGAGTACTGTCTGATGTCTCCCTGTCTCCTGGTTGAATGGTGCTGGAGCCAGTTGAAGCATCTTAATAGCTTGTGTTTGGAGTGAACTTGCAACAATGACAGGTGTGAATTCACCAAAGGAGTTCCGTTTAAGGTCTGTTCATGAGGGGTATTCCACCCAGGATGACTAGATTAGGAACATTCTAGAAGCTTGGAAAGTCTGTGTTGAAATTGCAACACAGCAACCATCTTGACCATAAATGCTTTAATCGTGAAAAATGGTTCATCTTGAAGGACTATGTACATTCTGGAAGAACTTATGTTTTTTTAAAAGGACAGTAAGGTTGCTGCTTTTCCTGGGAAATGCAGTATTCTCTAAGAGATGGTAATTGAGCAGTTTTAAAGAAGCTTGAAATCTCTTGGCCTCAGTGGACTGTTTACAAGGGTCAGACAGTTTTCAAGGCACGTGTTTGAAAATGGGTGGGCTGCTTTGAAAACAACCAAGTTTTTCCTGGAAATTCGCTCAAAGTAGTGTAAGAGACATTGATTGTTTCCCAGACCAGTGCCGAGAGACCGACTATATAATCTGCTGTATAGCTAGGTGGAAAAACAATCTAAATACATGTTGTGACCCTTAGAATACTGGAGGCCATTCGGCCCATTGAGTCCGCACCAAATAGGAGGAAATGGACTTCGGCTTGGGACCTGGACATGATACTGTAAGCTGATATTCAAGGACTAGGTGCACCAATGGTAAATACAATATATGAATATTGGTTAGAAGGATCAAAATTGTAAAACACTGAGCTGTAGGGGCCACAAGCTGTTAACCCCATTTGGAACATATGATCATGAAAATGTAAAGTGCACTTTGTCAAGAGAAGATCAGATGCTGGTATTGAATTGGGCAGTGAAGCAATCAGTCATGAAGCTCCTGTAATTGCTGCTTTATTGACTTTATCACCTTTAGAGGAGGGGATGGGGCTCAAATGCTGATCAAAAATGATTTTTCCACGTTTCTATTGTCATTTTGTATTTACACAGAGGCCCTAAAATAATACCACAATTTACATAAGTGAGGGACTTGATTGAAAGGTTTCTAGGAAGGTTGAAGGAATTTTGAAATCCTGTGATCTCTTGAAAGTCTAACCATGGTGAGCCTTGATAGTGTTATTAATATTTAATTTACTGCAGTTCCTAGTGCTAGAATTCAAAATCGATCCATTTGTATTTGCCACATTAGTATCTTGAAGTCTTGTGAATCATACAGATCCCTGACTTATTTCACAGTGGATTGTTATATAGGATTGAGTGTCACTGACAAATCCCCAAAACCAGGCTATTTTTGCATAAATTGAACAAGCACACTTTCATGTAGCTATCTTTAGTAGTATCTACTACAACATCTAAATGCCTATTTATGCGGCAAAATGCCTGTCTTAATATTTCCAATGTTATTTTAATCTATTTAAAAGGATTTGCGGGTGGAAGTAAATTTGGTTGGGGGTGCAAATCAGGTGGTATTGCACCAGCAATATTCAATACAATCCCACTGACTTCCAAAGCTACCTTGACTATAGCTCCTCCTCACACCCGCTTCCTATAAAGACGCCATTCCATTCTCCCAATTTCTCCTTTGTTGCATCTGTTCAATGATGCCATTGCAAAAACAGCACTTCTGACATGTCAGCCTTTTTCCTCAACTGAGGTTCCCACCCTCCCCCCAGCACATTATAGTTCACAGGGCACTCAACTATGTCCAACCAACCCATCTCCCGCAACTCTGCCTCATCCCTTCCCCTCCCTCTCTGAACCATGATAGTGTCCCTCTTGTCCGCATTTTTCACCCACCAGTCTCCGCATTCAAAGGTAACCTTCCAGCATTACCACCTACTCCAGCATGATGCCACCATAAAAAAACACCTTTCTTTAACGCACCAACGCCCCCCCCCCCCCCCCCCCCCCCGCCCGCCCATCAGCATTCTGCAGGGGTCACTCCCTCTGTGACATCTTAGTCCACTCCTCCATTGCCCCAACCCTACATCCCATTCCACTGGCCCCTTCCCATGCAATCGCAAAAGATGCAACACCTTTACCTTCTCCCTTCTCATTGTACAAGGGCCCAAGCACTCTATTTAGGTGAAGCAGCATTTCACGTGCGACTCCTTCAATTTGATGTGCTGTATTCACTGCTCCCAGTGAGGCCTCTTCTGCACTGGGGAGACTAAAAGGAGGCCGGGTGACCACTTTATGGAACATCTTTGCTCACTCCGCAAGTATGACCCCAAACTTCCTGTCACTTGCCATTTCAACTCACCATCTTGCTGCCATACCCACATATCCATTCTTTGCCTGCTGCAATGCTCCAGTGAAGCCCAAACTGGGGAACAACACCTCATCTTCCGATTAGGCAAGTTCCAGCCTCCTGGACTCAACATTTGAGTTCGACTTTTAGACCGTGAACTTTCCCCTTGATCTTGACCTTTTTTGTTTTCTTTGCTTGCCGCATGGCAACTGACTGTTGTTTTCCTATTAACACATCGCACCTTTATGCCACTTCTATAGTCCTTCACACTGCCATTAACACTCTCTTTGTCTCGAATCCATGACATCTTTGTCAATCTTATTTTAGCACCGACCTTCCCCTGACCTTCTATTCTGCTCCACCTCCTCCAAACCCACCCCACCCCCGCCACTCTATAATCTACCCCATCTCTATCCCTCTCCAGCATTGAAGAAGAGTCATACGGTCTTGAAATGTTAACTGTTTCTTTCTCCACAGATGCTGCCAGACCTGCCAAATTGATCCAAAATTCTGTTTTCATTTTAATATTGCATCTGTCAATGTATATATCCTCTGTCCACAAGTCAGTTCCATAGCTGTCAGTAGGACTGAATAAGGCAACAGATGTATAAAGAGCATCAGATGTGATATTGTCTGCTTTGGCACCTACGTCGTCAAGTTTCAGCCCCTTTTTGTAACTTTGACATTGCCAGAAAATAGTATATTTTTCTGGTAATTTTTTCAAATTGATGGGTATGGATAGAAAAGTGATCAAGAGACTTAATTGCCAGGAATAATGCACCTTGTTCAAACCTGGAATGTAGACATTTGGCATTATGATCCTAGACATAGAATCTATACATCCAAGGCAATAAATTGTATGTTCATATGGGCTGCATGTGAGAAATACATTTTGTCCTTGAAGCACAGTGTACATGTTCATGTGCCAGGATTGACACACGGTGTTTAGCCAGGTGAATAAATTACTTATACATGTTATGGACACACAAAGCCCTAGGCAAGTTGCACTAAAGCTGAATTCATTTCATATTTCATAGGTCATAGAATCATAGAATCCTACAGTGCAGAAGGAGACCATTCGGCCCATCAGGACTGCACTGACCACAATCCTACCCAAGCCCTTTTCCCGTAATCCCACATATTTACCCTGCTAATCCCCTGACATTAGGGTCAATTTTTAGCAAGGCCAATCAACCCAACCCCACGCATCTTTGGACTGAGAGAGGAAACCAGAGCACCCGGAGGAAACCCATGCAGACACGGCACAAATGTGCAAACTCCACACAGACAGTTGCCGGAGGCTGGAATTGAATCCGGCTCCCTGGTGCTGTGAAGCAGCAGTGGAATATTTTTCCCCTTAACATCTGCACCAAGAACATAGCTGTCTTCACTTATACAGTAAAACAAATTGTCTGTTATCCAATAAACATTCCCTTGCAAATAGACTTGTCACTAAGCAAGACATAATAAGGATACATTATCTACTTCTGTGCCTTCAGCAGCTTGTATCAGGAAATTGGTCTATTCCTGAGAGTTTCTGGCCCTTAATTGTAATCAAAAGAAAAATCATGTGCTTTGGCTAGATAATTTCACAAACCTGCTCGGGAAACTTATTTTGCAGAGAAGATGGGATGCATGTGTCGAGGACTACGTACTGAATATTGTACACTCGTTTATGTCCGGTCAAAATCTGTGTCTACATAAAGTGAGATAAATCCAATCAGTCAATTCCTGCTCCAGCAGTCTACTCTCAATGATCAGCAAAGTGACGGAAGATGTCATTAACACGATGATGAGGGAACACTTGGAGTTATAAAATGGTTACATTACAGAAAGTGACTATTCAGCCTATCATACCTTTGCTGGCCTTCTGAAAGAGCTAGTCATCTAGTGCGACACCCCTGCCTTTTCCAATTAGCCCCGAAATTGCGCTGTAATAACTCATCAAGGTGCCGTTGGCAGTATCTTCCAAACCCGCGACCTCTGCCACCAAGACGAGGGTAGCAGATGCATAAGAAGACTATCACCTCCAAGTTGCACACCAGTCTGATGTGGAAATGTACCTCTGCTCCTTCAATGTCACTGGGTCAAAATCCTTGAACTTCCTGTCTGGTGACGCTCTGGATGTAACTTCACCACATGGCGAGTGCAGTGGTTCAAGAAGTCAGCTCACCACCACCTTCTCAAAAGCAATTACAGATGGGCAATGAATGCTGGGGAGCAATGTCTGCATTCCATGAGTGAAGTTAAAAAAGTCATGGGCCTGGTCATTTGAGTAGTTACTGTAAGTTTCAGGCGTAGCTTGGACCTTCCAGCTATTCACATCGGAGAACATCACAGAAGCAGCTCAAATTTAGAGTGATGTACCCGTAAATGTTCAATTACCTCTGGTGTAAAATGTTATTCTTGCCTTTCTAAAGTTCAGTATGTATTTTAAATATCATCCCTTGTCAAAGGCAGGAGGGAAAGGGAAGAAAGGCCAGAAAAGAAAATCAGTAGAAAATTTGATGTGAAAGTCTTGTCATGGAGCAATGTGGCATCTATGCTGGGCTGGCACAATGGCAGTGCTGCTTCATGAATTGTGTGCAAGAAGTGTAACCCTCTTTTGACAATCTTGGGTATAGTAATCAGAGGACAGTCATGTTCTTTCCTCCCAGGAAGCTGAGGGGCACGGTGTAGAGGGAGTGGAGTGGTGGTAGTAGTCAGTCTTCATTGTTTGTATACTGTATGGATGCTACTTGTGATGTGTAATAAATACAGTGCCCAGAAGATCATGCCTCCCGAGGCAATGGACAAGTCATCCCTTGTAAACAAGACCTCTGTTTGCAACAGCCGAGGTGTTGCATACTGCATCTACAGAAGGCTAATTATGTATTTAATTTTTACTCCATTCTTAAAGTTACAAAGCCAATGCTCAGCGTGGACCAGGCAAATCTAAATCTTGCTGGCTCCAAAAACCAAATTCAAAATCCAATTGAATCCAATTCATGGTCCCCACAAGAGAGACAAACAAGATCCAAACTGACAAGATAAGGCATTACACCCCATCTTGGGCTTGTTCTGACGCTTGATCTTAGCCAAAAGGCTGAGAAGGCTGATTAATTGATTTGGCATGTGTCGCTGGTGGTTCTTTGGAAGGGTTTGGTAAACGGACAATAGCCTCCTGTTCACTGGAAGAGTCAACCTCCTGGTACATGTTACTGTAACTATGTCATAGTCTCCTTCATGAAATGGAGGCACTGAAGATAGATTCCCTCAGAATTGCCAAAGAGGACCCTGCCTGGGCTAGAAATTTCAAATCCTATTTCATTATGTCATTACTGCTGATGTATTTAAGGTTACACTGCCTGCAGACCTGAGGGGCAAAACTAAACCTCTGCAGAATGATCTCGGCATCCTTGAGCCCAAGATCTATTAGTAAGCCACGTCAAAATGGTGGAATGGCAAACTAGAGTAGCATGTGATGCAATAGCTTGGATGTGTTCCTACTGAAAAACTGGTTGCCAACTTCTGAAAGATCAAACTAATTTTCCGTAAATTATTCAATTAAACGGAAGAGGAAAAATGTGCTTCTTGTATTAAGTGAACTTGCATTATGCATTTTGGCAGCACACAAACCTACAAATACTTAAACCTGGCTTGTTCCCACAATGTTAGCAGAAATTGTGCTGTGCGTTTTGCTTTGGGACCGAGACTGCAATAACTGAATCTTGGCACCAGAGCGATAGCTGCCTTCTACTAAAGCTTTGTAGTCGTAATCTCTGAGGGACAACTAAATGCTTGGAAAGTTCACCAACTTCCTATAAGATTTAGAAACTGGCACCAGGTAGCAGTTGCCTTTAAAACTTAACAAAACTAAGTGTTTTTTGTGATGTAAACTTTCTGCTGTCAGCCACACAGCTGAGGCTGTTCCTTTCTACCCACGGGCAGTCAAGTTAGCAGGATCTTTTCAAATGAGCTATCTGCAAAATAGTCATTCAATCCATATTGGTCCATACAAAGTGGCAGTGTGTAAATAAATTATGTTTACTGCAATATAAAATCCCTACAGCGAAGAAGGAGGCCATTTGGCCCATCGAGTCTGCAATGACCATAATCCCACCCAGGCTCTATCACCGTCATCCCAGGTATTTACCCTGCCAATCTGCCTGACACTGAGGGGCAATTTACCATGGCCTATGCACCTAACCCGCACGTCATTTGGACTGTGGGAGGAAACCATGCAGACATGCAACGTGCAAACTCCACACACACTGAACGGAAGTCGGAATTGAACCTGGCTTCCTGGCGCTGTGAGAAACAGTACGAACCACTGTGCCACCATGCCGCCCATATATTTGAGCAATACTGCAAGAAAATACACTCCTTATTAAGGACACCTTTTTATGAAAGAGGGATATTAAAAAATGGTGAGCAAGCTGGAGAATGAGAATTGTATGGAAAAATTACTTGAGATTTGAGGTCTAGTTTCTGCATTGCAAGCTTAAAACAACAATAATTAAGACAATTTCAAGCAAAAAAACCTAAGCAGAACAGCATCCACAGCAGCAAAAGCTAATGTAATGAACAAAATACAACGTTAATATCAATGTTTGTTTGGAAAAAGAATAGCATGACTTTTTGCAGTCCAACCTAGTTCTAAGAATTCTGGCTTGTGAATTAGTTTAGATGGTCGAGGAGAGGTAATGACCGTTCACCAGATGAACGTGGAAGTCGGCACAGACTCTTTAGTTATTGAAATGAGTCCCATGTTGCCCACTAACCCAGCCTCATTTACTGGGCTGCTGTCTTCATAAAAAATATCACCTACTGTGAATCTGGAGTGGGGGTGGTGGGCCTGCGTGTGGCAACTTTTGACCTCTGCTTGCCCCTCGTGAGACTGCTGTGCTACCAGTAAATCGTCTTGTGATCTGTGAAAGCCAGCCCTGAATTCACTGTAATGCCAGCCAGCAATTGAACCAGTGGCGTTTTCGCTGCTTTAAAAAGACTTTGGAATTTTCAGCTCCCGCCAGTGGCCAGAATCGAGGTGGGTGTGGACACTAAATTTGGCATGATTGTAAAAGTCAGTTTCTCTCTGGCAGAAAATTAGTTTGGAATTTTGTTCTCCTGACTTTGGAGTTTTAAAGACCAATCAAATTTCCTGTTGATCTATGTGGGGAAACAGAATTGCGTTCATTTGCACATCATGCATACTCATTAAAAGGTCAATTCACCAAAATTATTTCTCCCCCCTCCCCGCAAAGAATTTAGATGCCCTAACACCTGAAGTCATTGTGGGCAGTACAGTGGCACAGTGGTTAGCACTGCTGCCTCACAATGCCAGGGACCCGAGTTCGATTCCTGGCTTGTGGAGTTTGCACGTTCTCCCCGCGTTTGTGTGGTTTTCCTCTGGTGGCTCCGGTTTCCTCCCACAGTCCGAAAGACGTGCTGGTTAGGTGCATTGGCCATGCTAAAATCTCCTTCAGTGTACCCGGGCAGGCGCCGGGATGTGGCAACTAGGAGATTTTCACAGTAACGTTATTGCAGTGTTAATGTAAGCCTACTTATGACATTAATACTTAAACTTAAGCTTAACAAGGGATAATTGAATGATCCGTTATGACTAAATAAGTGACCTAGTAATGGGTGCCAGCTCTGCTGGGAGGAAAGGCATGTGGAGGTGGACCATGATCGGGTCCACAGTTATGGGGAGAAGAATGGTGATAATGGGTGGGTTTATGGTGATGAGGTGATGATGGCAAGTGACAGAGGGAAGGTAGATGGTGAAGTGAGTTTAAAAGGTGACGTGCACCATTTTTCCAAACTGACTTTGACCATGCAGTCAGTCAGTGAGATCCCCTGAGGTGGAAGGAGGGTCTTTTTGTGTGGGTGGAGTTCAAGAACCCGAGTTCAATTCCGGCCTTGGATGACTGTCCGTGTGGAGTTTGTACGTTCTCCCCGTGTCTGTGTGGGCTTCCTCCACAGTCCAAAGATGTGCAGATTTGGTGGATTAGCCGTGGTAAATACACAAGGTTCGGGCAGGGGACTGGGCTTGGGTAAGATGCTCTTTTGGAGAGTGAGCGCAGACTCAGTGGGCCGAATAGCTTCCTTCTGCACTGGAGGGATTCTGTGATTCTAAGGGCAGCACAACCAGCTGACTAAAAGGACACCATAATATATGAGACAACTGGATGTCAAAGATGCTCAGTTGTGTTCTTCTCACTTGGTGAAGCCCATATTGCAGCAGGTTTGATCCTGACTTGTGGATCTCACATCAAGATCCCAGCAAGGTATGGAGCTGCTGTTCAGTTTATGCCATTTACCATTGGCTGCAGTCAGAGGGAGGGAGGTGGATGCCTCCCAAGTGGCAGAGCTGGTGGAGGGCAGTCAATCTGTGACTCCGAACCTCCATCCTCCCGGGTGAATGGTCATGGCTAACTAGGGATCATGCGGTTAGTCTTTCTATGCTTCCAAGGTGTCTTTTGTAGAGTTTTGAGGGTAGTGGAGTGTAAAGATTCCCAGGATGTCTTTTACTTGGATGGGGGTGGGTGGGGATGTTATGTCTAGACAGAGGACAGCCAAAGGGCTTAGCATTAGCCTGCTGGCTTTGAGATGGAGGGAAACCTGTAAAGGACATGCTGACTTAATGTATCACTTCAATTTGTTCACACGTCCACTGATGTTGCAGGCAACCCTGTCTTGGTAATGGCTCCTCATCCAGATGAGGAGAAGGTGGGCCCATTGCTTGTTGTCACAGGGCCAGGAGAAGCAAGAGCCTGAGCAGCAAGAGACAGTTTACCCTGTAAGGACATGAGGCTGGTGAACATTGATATCTGCAATTGCAAGCATTGGTTTGACCAGAGGTGCAGCGGCAGCCATTTTCCTATCTAGAGATGAGCAGAAGGCGCCCTATGAAGTTGCTCACACCTGTGAACTTCTCCAGTACAATTTTTGGCCACAAAGACTCTGCAGGAGATTTTTTGGTACCTTTCAGTACTTTAATTCTAATGAAAAAAAATTTCAAATTAAGTCCAATCTTGGTCCCCACATGAGGGACAAACAAAATCCAAGCTGACAAGACATTGCATCCCATCTTGGGCTCGATCAAACAAGATCCAAGCTGACAGGATGAGGCATTGCACCCCCTCCCGGGCTTGATCTAACGGTTCATCTTGGCCAAAAGGCCCAGATGGCTTTGAAAACTTGCATCAGGTAAAGCCTCAGTTTAACCTCATTGGCTACCCTGATCCTTTCCTCTACCCTAGCTTAGACAACCAACGAGGGCAGGCATCAGCACACTCGGAGTGCAATGGGATAGCCTCATCCTGGGAGATCAACCTGCCTGATCATTGACTCTCCCTTGTGTGGAGCTCCTGGCTTTAAAAGTGGCACCATGACCTTCAGCCCTCTGAGGTAACGTCGTAACGTGACTTCCTGCCTGCCCCAACACAAAGATCGTGCAAGTTCACCCACCCTATCATCCAGAAGGAATCAATCTGACCACCCTGCCGACCACTGGAGTCCACAATGGAAAATTTCATGCTTCATGTTTTCAACTAGGTTCGTCTCTATCATGGCACCTTTTAATCTGCACTATAAGTTGCTCACTATATTAAATGTTCTAAAAGTTGAATGTGTTATCTTTATTTCTGTTTATAAACTGTGTGTGAAAATAAATGATAAGTTATTAACACATTTAGTGCCTACCCAATGTTTCCCAAAATGCAGATTGCACTTCATGTGAAAACTTGGATTTTTAATTCCCATGTTAACGCATAACCGAGAGCATCTGTTCCACACACTTTGATGTTAAAAAAACAATAAAGCTGAAGCCAAGCCTCAAGATACAGATAAAGAATTTTAAATAATTATCCAGGTCCAATTTCCACAAGGTAGCTTCCCATTTGTCTAACCCAGCATGAAAAACCACTCATTTTTCAACTGATTTGACAGAAGGTATTAATTAAAATAAATAGCTGAAAATTCACTCAAAAGGCCACATTACCTTGCAAATATTCAGGAGGTCCCGTGATCTAGGCATGCAATGAAGCCACATCTATGTTTCAGACACAGTGTGGGCATCTAAGCATCTGGTATGGCAGGTAATATAAAGTGGGCATTATGGGTGGATGCTCTGTCTGCCATCCGATGGGACGTACACTCAGAATGTGACAAAATTATACCATATGGCGCATTGTTAAAGGCAGAAAAGTAGGTGTACAGGGCCATTGGGAATGCCATTTACCAGGCCTTGAAATAAAGTTTGTTTCAGCAATTTTATTCTTCTCAAAAGCGAAAAACTACAGATGCTGGAAATCTGAAATACATACAGAAGTGCTGTGAATGCTTAACAGGCAAATGTGGAAAGAGGAGCAAAGTTAAAAGTTTTTAAAGTATATTTATTAGTCACAAGTAAGGCTTACATTAACACTGCAATGAAGCTACCTTGAAATTCCCCTAGTCGCCACAGTCTGGCGCCTATTCGTGTCAATCCACCTTAACCAGCACGTCTTTCAGAATGTGGGAGGAAACCCACGCAGACACAGGGAGAACGTGCAAACTCCACACAGACAGTGACCCAAGCCGGGAATCAAACCCAGGTCCCTGGTGCTGTGAAGCAGCAATGCTAACCACTGTGCCATTGTGCCGTCCCTGGGCTGGATTGTAACATTGTGGCAGTGGGTGGGTTTTTGAATGGGTTAAAATTAGGCCTAATGTTTTGGGTTGGTGACCCTTCATCAGAACTGGAAAATGATCCCTTTTTGTTCTCCCCACCTCCCTTTCTTCTTGGCTCCACGCCTGTTGCGACTCCTTTTGATCTCTAGTTCCTTCTATTTCTAATGAAATATTACTGACCTAAAATAGTGGGGGCATTTTCCCACCTCACCGCGCCTGTTGCAGATTGCGCAGGTCTGGGAATATAGTGTTGAAACGGTTTGCAATTGCCCCAGCCTCTTTCTAATGGCGCAAACTGGATCGTGCGCAGAAAGGGCGTAATGCAGATTAGGATGAGATTTGTTTGGGTTTCAGTCACATTAGCAAGTTCGGCACGCAATCGGCCCCCCCTCCCAGAATGTTCCTAACTCTCCGGTGGGAAGTCACACCGGCACGCTACTGGGTCCAGTAGCAGAGACGCAATGTTTATGCCGGGGGATGGGGGGGGGCTCAGAGGCCATTACATTCCCCGAGTACCTGGGGGGCATGGCTGGGTGGTGGTTGGGGGCATGGCTGGGTGGTGCCCACCTGGCCCATTGGAAACCCTGGTGGTGGCCACCAGGCAGCCTGGTGGTACCAGCTGGACACCACCAGCGTGCCAGGGGCAGTGCCAATGGATTGGGGCATGATTGGGGGCCTTCCCACATAGCGTTTCAACACAAAGACAGAAAAGTGCTGGAAAATCTCAGCAGGTCTGACAGCATCTCTGGAGAGACAGTAGAACCAACGTTTCGCGTCCAGATGACCCTTCGTCAGAGCTCTGATGAAGGATAATCTGGACTCGAAACATTGGGTCTATTCTCTCTCCACAGATGCTGTCAGACCTGCTGAGATTTTCCAGCCTTTTTCTGTTTTTGCTTCAGACTCCAGCATCCACAGTAATTTGCGTTTATCCACATAGTTTTTCATTGTGCATGTTGAATCTCAATAAAACAATGATAAATAAAAATGATTAAATTATTGATGTAGATAGAAATTGGCAGTAGATTAATTCCATTTTCAAAGATTAGCATTTAGATAACTTTTTACACTTGGAACAACATTTTGTATTGAGCTACAGTTGGACAAGATTGCTTTGCAATGAAGGTATTATTTTTTAAAAATGGAACACTACATTGTGATTGGGTATGTTTACCAGATTTGACTGTAGCTTCCATAGCTTTTTTTTACATCTGAATAGAAAGCTTTTTAAAGTCACTTTTTATAAATTGAAGTGGGAAGTTTCAGTCCTTGTACACACCGGGTACAAGACAGATAAGTGGCTTTTCTTGTAGCAGCCCAGGCAGATAATTACCTGCCATTGCCAGTATGCTTATCTTAGTTTAATTAGTCCCTTTTGTTGTAGATGTATAGGAGCCTTTTTCATATAAATCAAAGTGCTCTTAATGCTTTTCTATGGCAGAGCTTGTACTGATTTGATAACCTGTAGATGGGAGTGTTTAATATTGACATAGATGAACTTTTTAATTTAGTGGGCAAATCCATCTGATAGTTTCACGCTGCTTGAGGTTTGCTAGCACGGAAGTTTGTGTAAAGGGAATCTTGTCTCTAATCTGTCTCCTGTCCATTTATCTCTGATACTGTAGACTCTACTGATTTGTAACAGCTGAAACAACACTTAACTCTGAGAAGATAAACCAGTCCATATGGTGGGCAGCAGCATGACCAACATTCCAAGAGGATCAGAGTAGTAAATATTTAGAATGATACAGCCTGCACATTTGCAAATATATCGGGGTTGATTTTCTGAAGCCCCACTGGCATGTCGAGCTACACCAGGGTTGAGCATGAGCTTTGAGATTTTGCCCATCCCCAGCATATTGCTTTTCATAGGGAATAACGATATTAGGCATAAAGAGACTGTGCCGGCCCATAGCCACCTGATTATAAGAAGCAGCTAGCATACATTGGCCTGACCCAAACATGGCGTGCTTTGAACAAGCTATGCCTCTGGTGCTGAAGCACAGAATCCTTACAGTGCAGAAGGAGGCCATTCGGCCCATTGAGTCTGCACCAACCGCAATTCCATCCAGGCCTTATTCCTGTAACCACATATATTTACCCTGCTAGTCCCCCTGACACTAGGGGCAATTTAGCATGTCCAATCAACCTAACCCGCACATCTTTGGACTGTGTGAGGAAACCTGAGCACATGGAGGAAACCCATGCAGACACGGAGAATGTGCAAACTCCACACAGACAGTGACCCGCGGCCGGAAATGAACCCAGGTCCCTGGTGCCATGAGGCAGCAGAGCTAACCACTGTGCCACCTCTAAAAACCTGTCCAAATAAAATGTGTATGACTAATGGTTCTGAAATCAGTGCTTATATTTGAAAAGTTGATATTAAAGTAAGTTGTGGTGAGCATTATTTTTCAAAGCCATGTATATTTGCATTTTTGCTCCATGCACTAGTTTCTAGTGTTTTAGAACATGATGCTTGAATAGTAACGTGCATTGTTTTTAAATCTAAAAATGGTGTTTCATTATTGTTGTTGCTGAAATTTTAAGTTGTGAGATCGATGACATTGCAGTTTTTGAATCCATCCATGTTCCTAGTCTCTGACCCAAGTGCATATTTAGGGGTCAGGCCCCCAGTACTGTATCTGGTCTTATCAAGTTGCCTATCTCACCCAGGATGGAACTGCACTCTTGGAGGACTTCTGTGGCTTGCATAGTAAATTGTTCTTTTACTCAAAACATTTCAAAAAGCGCACTTCTGTAAGTGCAATCACAAACTCTATGAATGATTCCACTAGGCTTGGCAGCCTTGTAGATTTTACCAGCCCATCTGCTGACTTTGCATTTTTAGTGCTCGCTGTTGCAATATGGCTTTGCTAATATGGATATGTGTATTCAATATCTGACATCACTCTAGAATCAGAACTTGATTAAAGTCGAACGGTATTCTTCTAACTCACCTCATCATTTCTGAATGCTAAAAATGGGGATACACCTTTGAGGTTATATCTGTGTATTTTATGCCCATTTCTCTTTCCAGTGTCTTTGGATGGGTTGTTACTTGTCAGCTTCTTCTACTTGTAAAATTTCCCTTTGTAATCCCTTCAATTTGTCCTCCCTGCATAACCACTCTAGTCACAATCAGCAATGACATCCTCTGTGACTGGCCATGGTGTGGTCAGAAATAGGTGAACATGAGTTGGTTCTAAACATATTTTGATACTATTTGCACTTATTGCCCTTTCTCTGTCCCACGCCCCCACCCAACCAGATTCCACTTTTGTTCAACGTGCATTTGAATTCCTGCTGGATTTGTTTGTTGTAGGTATTTTCCCGTCTTCTGACTTTGCTGCGTAGGTACTGCTCTTCCATTACGAGATCTGGCATTTGAGCTTTGGTATCTTGCTTTATGTTAGAAGTCAGGAGTGATTGATAAAGAGGATATGTGAAAATGACAGTCAGTGTGTTACTGAAATGTCTTCTCACCTAAATTTCCTGTCTAATTTAATCCAGAAGTTACAATAACCAGAAGTGTCAGAAGGTACTGTGGTTAAATATTACATTTGATGACAGCAAATTTACTTTTTTAATGTGTGGACCACAATTGCACAGTTGGAAACCATTTAAATTCTGAATTCATGATGTTGGTAGAATCATACATAATATCAAAAGTAAAATGCATTGAAATTAAGAAATCATTGTTGAATAAGGATATTATGAAAGACGATCATTCATGAAAATAAATAGGCAACTATTGCCAAACAAATTTAGTTTTAACTCCCACCAGAGCTGGGATGTTAAATTCAGATTGAAATGTTTTTTTGTTTGCAGCTATTTCCTGTTTTGTTTGGACTTTGACCTTAATTTCATGTGTTTTGATTGTTTCTAGGTTCTTTAGATTCAGGCCAAGGGATCGTAATTAAGTGTGTACCAGTCAATCTAATAAATTATCGTGACTAACAAAACAGAGGTCAGAAGTTAAGAATGATAAATATGATATGTGAATATTATTATTAGGGTGGCATGGTGGCACAGTGGTTAGCGCTGCTGCCTCACAGCACCAGGGACTTGGGTTCAATTCCCGGCTTGGGTCACTGTCTGTGCGAAGTCTGCACATTCTCCCCGTGTCTGCGTGGGTTTCCTCCGGGTGCTCCGGTTTCCTCCCACAGTCCGAAAGACGCGCATTGGCTATGTTAAATTTTTCCTCAGTGTACCCGAACAGGTGTTGGAGTGTGGCGACCAGAGGATTTTCACTGTAACTACATTGCAGTGTTAAAGTAAGCCTACTTGTGACACGAATAAATAAGCTTTAAACTGGTTACTCATAGCTATCTTAACTCTGATAGTCTGTTGCTACTTTAAGCTTAAAATATTTGCATTCTGTTGAAGAACAAGCAACAATCACATATACTAACTTCTGAAGTCTGAACCTTAATTTATCAGAGATCTACTTCAAGATGAGCATTCCGTCTTTGAGTGTCAATTGTCCAGATGGATGGTTTTCTTCAGTCACTTGTTTTCATGCAGTTTTAATTCAATAAAAAGTGGCAAGTAATTGCAAATTTTCCTTTGATTAACTTGTGTTAAATGTATTAGTGATGCAAGATATCATGATTATCATGACATCAGTGATGAGAAAAAAAATCAAAAGTGCAAAACTGAAACAGAACATCTCCTCCACCAACTCCAGTATGGAATAGCAAAAGACTCAAATGATATGTAGAGATTTCCAGATAATAATCTCTGCTCTGGTTTCAGTAATGGTCATAAACCAGTTGAGCTTCATTCTTAACTACACATGATGCCATCTGAACCCTTTTGGTGCAATTGCATGCTTTTGTAATTGCATGGTTCTACATCTCCTTTTCATGTCAGTTGAACTCCTGTGACATTGCATGTGGTACAGTCTCCAGGTAAAGTGGAACTAGAAGGCAGGGGATGGTTGAAGCTAGGAATGCAAGTATACTCAGTTCATTTTTTTTAAGACATCAGTTTTTTTGGTATATTTGTAATGCAACAAATTAACTTATTCACTTTTATAAAGAACACTGACCATATAAATGTGTCATGTTGCAATTATACTAACCTAATATTGGCACTTTGCATAAAGAAATGAACGGTTAAAATTTAAAGTTAATTTAAATGACTGGTCGAATATTTCAGTAAATATGTGGGGACATGGGGATAGGGCCTGGGTGGGATGGTGGTCGGTGCAGACTCGATGGGCCGAATGGCCTCTTTCTGCACTGTAGGGTTTCTATGATTCTATGATTACTGCAGGACTGCTTTCCACAACATAACATTTTCATAGTGGGGTTTGTAAGTGCACGGTTTGAATGACAGCTCAATGAGCTTATTAAAAGATCAGCTGTTTTGATGTGGGGGTTATTAATACAAATATGTGTTTTTATAAGGGCTAAGCCTTTATTTGAGTGGGCTTTCAATTGAAAGATAAATATAGTGAAGGCTGTAAATTAGAACTTTTTATCTCATCTCAGCATGGCTCCTGAGGTCTGCCTATGGTGAATATTTGATGAGTTGGCATGGAAGTTATAAGGGGGAAGGGTAGTGATGAGGACATCATTTGGCATTAAATGGCATAAGGGCTATAAGGGACCATGGATGGGTGGTGACATGAGTTGGCATGTATGGAAATTGGAGTGGGTGAGGGCTAAAGCCTATAGTTTAAGGAAATAACTGACATAGAGCCCCAGGGCACTGAGGTGGGCTGTTAACAAGTCTGTCTTGTTACTCTGGAATCCCTGAGGCTGCTTCCAATTTGCGTCTGGGTTAATGGACCCAACTCCAACCGACCTACACCCACTCAACAGCACTCCCATCCCCTCCCCAAGCAATGATCATGCCATTTGGGGCATTTTCTTTTCCTGAGATGGGTGCAGATTGCATCACTTTGGGAGCAGAAATTCAGGTCTTTGTCTTTTGTATTGTTTTGACCAATAGTAAACCTTGATTATTTTCAAAAACTACAAATTAATGTTAAATAATGTTTTTCATTCTATTCTGAAAGTAAATGTTCCAGTCTGCACTATTCCAAATAGAAATTGTTCACATTTTTACTCAAGTTGTTAAAAACCTGTAAAAGTTTTCACAAAAGGCAAACCAAAAACTAAATAAACAAAAGAAAGCCTCTTTAAAATTGCATCCCTGCTCAATGAGGTCTCGTAGAAAACATCCCTGCACTGAATTGATGGATTATAAAGCACATTACATTTTTAAGCAAATTCCAATGTATATTCATGGAGGTCATTCGCTGTGAAAATCTTATCCAAAAACACTAGAATACAGAAGATAAGAATGTGGTTATTATTATACACAAGGGAATTGCTGCTTATATAAGGAACATGGAGTGAGTCTATTGATGGCTCTGTAAGTAAGCCTGTTAATGCAAAAATAGAGATTGGGATGAATATTTAACTCGGGTAGTGTTTCGCTAGCTGTGTGCGTCTGTGCCAATGTTTTTGTTAGAATTGTTAATATATAAGGCAAAAATTACTAAAAATTAAAAATTACTTTTCCATTTTCATTGTGTTAATACGTGAAATCATGTAAGGAATTTGCAAAAAATGGCCAGTGCAGTGGTTGCTTTCATCCTCCATCCTTGTATATTCCATTTGGGTTCAGACAAAAGGAAGTACTTGTATTGTTTTTGTAAACTCAAGATCTCCCAAGGTAACCAGTTGGGTATTTTTTTTTGAAGGATCGCCACTGTTGTGCAGACTTGTTAACAGCCCACCTCAGTGCCCTGGGGCTCTATGTCAGTTATTTCCTTAAACTATAGGCTTTAGCCCTCACCCACTCCAATTTCCATACATGTAGACAATAAACTTTAAAAGAAATCAATGGGATAAATAAGCAGAAATCTGATTGTTGTGATGTTGCTTGAGGAGTGAATGTTGGCTAGGACCCCAGGAGAACGGAAACAGAAAACATGCTGGAAATACTCAATGGGTTGGGCAGCACCGTGGGGGAAAGAAGTTGAGCTAATGCTTCAGGTCGATAACCTTTCATTTGACACATTTCCAGCATTTTCTGTTTTTGTTCTTAGACATATTTTGCCTTCTCTCTTGGGGAACTGATTTGCTGTTCTTTGGGCAGTGCCAGAGAGGGCATATGGTGCCTTGGTTTAATGTCTCATCTAAGTGACAGCACCTCTGACAAAGTTGCATCAGTAACTGCATTGAAATATCAACATAGCTTCTGTGTTCAAATTTCTAAAATGGGGCTTGAACATATGACTTTCTGATTAAGACCAAAGTGTCATGGTTAACACTTTGTCAACATGTGAAAAAGTAAAAGCAAAGAGGGAATATTTCCAACCATAGCACTCTAGAGCGGCACGGTGGTGCAGTGGTTCGCACTGCTGCCTCACAGCGTTAGGGACCCGGGTTCAATTCCGGCCTCGGGTCACTGTCTGTGTGGAGTTTCCACCTTCTTCTTGTGTCAGCATGGGCTTACTCCGGGTGCCCCGGTTTCCTCCCACACTCCAAAGATGTGCGGGTTAGATGGATTGGCCATGCTAAATTGACCCCAGTGTCAGGGGATTAACAGGGTAAATATGTTGGGTTACGGGAATGGGGCCTGGGTGGGATTGTTGTCAGCGCAGACTCGATGGGCCGAATGGCCTCTTTCTGCACTGTAGGGTTTCTAGGAAGTTCAGGATTTAGAACATAGAACATAGAACAGTACAGCACAGAACAAGCCCTTCGGCCCACGATGTTGTGCCGAGCTTTATCTGAAACCAAGATCAAGCTATCCCACTCCCTATCATCCTGGTGTGCTCCATGTGCCTATCCAATAACCGCTTAAATGTTCCTAAAGTGTCTGACTCCACTATCACTGCAGGCAGTCCATTCCACACCCCAACCACTCTCTGCGTAAAGAACCTACCTCTGATATCCTTCCTGTATCTCCCACCACGAACCCTGTTGAACTTGATAATTAGCCATGGTCATAATGAACGAAGGGCAGAATGGCCTGCTCTAGCTTCTAGTTTCTATGTTTCTAACAACATCCAACTTTATAAAGCATTATTACAACATTTACATAATTTTCAAGCTGCATTGGGTGATGATGAAGGTTCTCAGCAGCCTTTTCTCTCAAGACCAGAACATTTTAATAACAGCAAGTCCTGAACAATTGCACCAGAGAAAAAAAACACTTCCTCTTCCTAATGGCTAACATTTTAAAAGAAAATGTGGAAACTGATTTGGTGCATTAACCGCAGTCAGGTCTGCCTGCGTGGTTGTAATCCGAAACGTTCAGCAAATTGGGCAGGTCACATTGAGAACACTGGAGTTTAGATCCCAATCTTGACTTGTGTTTTGAACTCTCTTCCTTCAGCATGCCAACTTGTCTCTCATCGAGGACGGGGAAGTAATAAGGGAAGTAATTGTCATGAAACACTTGTTTTCTCAACAGGAACAAAAACCTAGTAGGACCAATCCAGCCCTAAACTCATAGAATTCCTGCAGTGCAGAAGGAGGCCATTCAGCCCATCGAGTCTGTGCCGACAACAATCCCACCCAGGCTCTATCCCCGTATTTACCCTATGTATTTACCCTGCTAATTCCCCTGACACTAAGGGGCAATTTAGCATGGGCGGTCAACCTAACCTGCACATCTTTGGACTGTGGGAAGAAACCGGAGCACACAGAGGAAACCCACGCAGACACGGGGAGGACGTGCAAACTGCACACCGACGGGTACCAGAGGCCAGAATTGAACGCGGGTCCCTGGCACTATGATGCAGCAGTGCTAACCACTGCGCCACCGTGCCGCCCACTGTAAAAGATAGTCCTTCCAGTGAACTACACGGCGCATGCAACCTTTTCAACTAACGGAGGAAGTGCGACGGCAGTAGTGCGAATCTAAAAACGAAGGGACTTTTAAAAATAAAGCATATATATGAAAAATTGAAACACCTCGAAGTTTCAAACTAGGTCAGCATTGAAATCCATTCCAGAGAACTTATTAAATCATGAACCTTACTCATGGTTCTGCAACTTCAGATATTGGCAGGTGAAAATTGCACGCTTAGTTCAAAGGCAACGTATCATCCTTCAGGCAATGGACTTATTTTAGCAAATCAGTTACGTTAAAATAAAATGTAACCATTCCTGCATAGAATATTCTTATCCCTCTTCAGGTGGAGCAATAATAAAACTTCCATGAGTTCAGAATAACATGGCCAAAGGGTGTTTTTGAAATATATAAGTATTGTTATATGATTCCTTTGATTGTGATGGGCCAGGAATTGCGTCAGGAATTCGATTCAATTGCATGTTACCTGCACTGTTTTATTCCCTGGAAATGTTCAATGCTTTTCAAAGCATTGTTTAATCTTAGTGCTGCCTGTGCTTTTTATTTTGCATCCTATTGTTTGTGAAGTGTGTAATGGTGGACTATTCTTTTGACAAAGCAAAATTAATGATGCAATCTCAATTCCGTGTTCGTGTAATAAATATATTGAATATCCTATAAAGCAATTCACATTTACGGGCACTTTTATATTTGAATATAGTAAGGTGCACATAAACTAACATTGGCTTAATTTTCCCTGAATATTTCCCAAGATTTCCTTGCATTTATGAATCAGACAAGCGCTTGCTAACACAGGCAGGCTTTGGCGTGGGTATCTGAACACAAAGGGGCAGCTGTTGTGCTTCGTTTTTATCCTTTGTCCTACTCGACTCTGAAGTCCGCAGTGACGGTTGGATAGGAGCAGTATATCAGTCTTTTCACTGCAGATGGACAAAAGGAGCAATCTTGCTCATGAAATTTATTTTTTTTCTCTCACCTTCAAAGAATTTTTGGGGAGCCAAACTTCTTAATGCTGCACCGTGGCCAGGACTGTTGGACAGCTGCAGTATGGCATCAGAAAACTAACAATGTTTTTTAAAAATTCTAAAATTCATTACCCCTTTACTGTACAATACGCACATCAGTTGCAGATGATAGAACTGTTAGATTGGCTAAATGATGTCTCCCATTATGACCTGTTTTACTAAACTCAAACAAACGGGTTCTTCTTGGATAATTCTGAATTTTGGGATACAGATTTGCTCATTGTGTGCAACATGTTCAGATGGTGGCACAGTGATTAGCACTGCTGCCTCACAGCGCAGGGTTCAATTCCAGCCTTGGGTGACTGTCTGCTTGGAGTTTGCATGTTCTCCCCATGTCTGCGTGGGTTTCCTCCGGGTGCTCCTGTTTCCTTCCACGCTCCAGAGATGCGCAGGTTAGGTGGATTGGCCATGCTAAATTGTCCCTTGGTGTCCGGGCGGCGAGCAGGGTAAATATGGGGAGTTACGGGGATAAGGGTGGGTAGGGCCTGGGTGGGATTGTTGTAGGTGCAGGCTTGTTGGGCCGAATGGCCTCCTTCTGCAATGTAGCGATTCTATGATTAGATTTGATGTACAATTAGCTACAGCATATTACATGCCATGTTTGTTGGGTAAATATTGAAGTAGGTCAAAAGTATATTTTGGTAAAATCTCGAATCTACGGGCTCAGTTTTGGAGGTTATATGTAAACCTAAAGTTTAATTGCATTTACAGTATCTTTTTGGATGGTTGACTTGAGTCAGATGGAAAATATTGTATTGGACATTATAATATATCACTTAGGACAATGCAGTCTAATTTGCCAAAGAAATATCTGTGTCTCCAGATGTAGCTCCTCCTCTACTGATCTACCTTCTCTCGTTCCTTCTAAACATCTTGGCCTATAATTCTGTCCTGGGTGCCCACTGGAATTAATACCTATGTTGAGGGTGGAACCTCTTCCTACACCTCCAGACAAAGGGTAGAATGGGAAAGCATGGGGAAATGAGTTTTCTTGTGTGTAAAAATCCCATGCACCATTGTCCATGACTGACTATGGTGGAAATCTCTTATCTGGGACTGAGTCCCATGGCGGGGGGGCAGGAACATGGAGTGTTTCCTGCTGCTCAGGCTGGTGGGAAATCACATAAGGTCTTCCAGCCCTGCCCTCATTAATTATGCAGCCAAAGGTTCTGCGCTGTATTCTGTGGTGGCGCGGGCATGATAGCGGTAGTCTCACCATCATATCTGGGTGCAATTTGGAAAAGGTGCCCAACATCACTGACCCAACATTGAAGAGAGAAGATGGACCTCTTGACAGGGGAGGGGGTGGGGAGATGGACCTCCAGGAAACACTCTGAGGTTAGCAGTTAGAGCTCCTCATGACAATGAATCAGGAATAACCACCTATAAATTCAGCCCCCCCCCCCCCCAACTGCTGTGGTGTTCCAGAGTTGCTGGTGACCTCCATCCCGAACTCCGGAGACAGCCCCCCACATATTTGGGTGAGTCCTGATTTCTGCATGCCACACTGTTCCTGCTGTGTTTTTCCTCTGGCGTCACGGAGAACCTGGAGTGGAGGTAGATTCTGGTTGGACCTTCATCTGCATCCCATTTCGGGGTGCAAATCAGTTTCGCATCGGCCTTGAGTGGGCTTCCTGATCCGCTGTGCACCAGCAGGAGGTACCTAGAAAGTTCACACCGGCACTGAACTGATTTTTGGACTCCTTCTTGCTTCCCCCTCCCCAGGCATTGAACCCACCGGCAGGCCATGGGAGAATTCCATTGGCAGAATTATCAGTGGTCAAATCACGCATACACCCCTGACCACAGTTTGGTTGTGGGGTCCACTGGGGATTTGGACTAGCAGTGAAGCTGGGGCTCCCTGGAAAAATAAAAGATGCTTTTTCAACTAAAGTATAATCTACATTTACAACATTCTAAAGGGACTTATGGGGGAAGCTACCTGTTCTTCCCCCTCCAGGCTAAGCCTGCCTTGCTATTGTTGTAGAGCGTCCCTAATAATGCACGTGGTACCATACAAACTCAAAGTAGGGAAAGTCTGCAAGTTGCTGGCAACCAGAATACTGGTGCCCACCCCAGGTGTTTCCACATAGTCATGTCTCGAAGTTCATGGGGGTCACCAAACCAAACTTAAACTACTTAAAAGGCCAATTAGAATCTCAGCATATTAAAATAATCGATACTAGCGTTTATTTTATGGAAATGATAGAGAGACATACTGGCAGTTTTGTTACAGTGGATGTTAGTTGCCAGGATCCTGCACGCATGGTGAATGATACCAACACGAGTGGTGGTGATATAATTGCTGTATTTTTATTAGTTCATAATCAACAGTTGATGATCACTTAATAACTGTGAATGGGTTAAAGTGACTAACGCCAGTCCTGTTTCTTGTTTTGGTGATGTCATGCCTGGATTGAGTTACAGATGTAATTGATTTTATGGTTAGAGTGGCTATTCCTGTGGGTTTGGTGTTTGAATACAAAACCAGGCCATGTATCTCATGCTAAAATCAGCTGGACACCCCCACTTTCATTCCAGCATAAAATATATTGGAATGTAATCCTTAGCAACACAACTCAGTAGTTACAGTTTAAGAATTTATGGTGCCTTATTTGTTGCACTCATAAGAGTCCAGGCAGCTTAAATTATACACATTCACCTGATCGATTGGTTCACTTATTTAGAATAGTCTATTCACTGATGCATATTTAATTAGATATGACCAAAGCACTGAAAACTAGTGGCTTCATATTTACTAGTGTCTTATCACAGTCATTATTTGCCAGTTCTACAATAAAACGATGAAAAGGGAGATGACCGTAAGCATAGTATAAATGTGCTAGAACACTAGATCAGTAGATATTGAGTTTTACTTCTGTTTTGATAAATATCTTATGAATTTAAAAATCAATATCAATAGTCTTATTTATTATTCTCCTTATAATTCATGTTTGTAGTCTCTTTCCTGTTACGCATTGCTTATTGAAATGGATCCAGTGTCTCTGGTAATGTGAAATTGCTCTTTGGATATTGTCGAAGTGTCATTTGGAATGTGGCTTACAACAGCTGATTCTGTGCAATGTGAGAGAAATGTTACTATTATTGAACTGTTGCACTTCATTGTTGTAATTCTTGTTGACATAAGAGGGCATGAAGTATCAGTGCAAACAGAAATGTGTTGTATTCTGTAGCAGAGACCAGAAATTCTCGCTCCCTCCCTCATTGGGCAGGTAGAAATCCTGGCCTAGCCAGGCCCCCATCTCTTGGAGATGACATGAATGCCACTCCTTTGGCCCTGATATTTTATATACATGAAAGAATGGCCAGAACTCTACCACTTTCGCCCGTCACGGAATTGGAGCGGGTGAGGGTCCGACAACAGAAATCCCCATTGACCTCGGGCGGGAATTTCCCGAGACCGTAAAATCCCACCCAATGGGTCAGGATTAACCGATGACTCTTGTATTGAAGAAGGGTTGGAATTGGTGTATCCCAAGGCAGGGATTGTTGATAGGTGTACTTTTTCAATATAGAAATCTGCTGGTGGTGCAAAAGTAGGAATGTGGGCATACAGCAAGGAGGACGATTGTTTGAAAACTTCAGATGTAATAAAGGTTAGCAGAGTAGATAGATAAGTGGTAGTGCCAATTTAATGCACTGAAGTATGATGTAATTAAGCTTGGAAAGAAAAGTGTGGAATGGACTTGTAACCTCAATGGAAAAGTGCTGCAGATTGGGGAGGGATGGAAAGATTTGAAATGTAAAGCCATCAACATCAGACCATCTATGAAATAGATTAAAGTCTCTCGTGCTTGTAGCTAACAATGTTTCCAGAACTTGTACATTGTCGTTCTTAAGAGTAGACGCAGATGAGCTGGTTGCCTCACTTTGGTCTGGGAGGATAGCGTTAGCTTTTGAAAATGAATCTCCATTGGTGGAGATGATCAGCCAGACCAGCAGAAAAAAATTCAAGTGCAAGTTGCATTCAGCGCGGATTGAGTTACCTTGATCTTTTCAGCTGATTTTTGAAAAAATAACTGCATTGGAAACTGGTCCTACCCGCAAAAACTGGCCACTCCCTTGATCGGATTAATTGCTATAGCGATATGTTTGTTGATTGCACCTGTTCTTAAGGAGTCTTTTAAAAGCAGCCTTTTTAAGTGCAATGACACTAATGTACACCTTAAAATTAAAATATTTAATTTTCTAAAACTATTGTATTAGCTATGCACGAAGTGTTTTGAAACACAACAAGGCAACTTAAACAAAAGGAAAGTAGTGCAGGTGCTGTAAGATCTGAAATAAAAATAGAAAATGGTAGAACCACAGCATATCGGGCATGTTAATTGCCTTTGAAAAGGAAAGGCAATTTTAAAGATCCAATTTTTAAATTAAGATTATTGTAAGCAAATGCAGCACCTGATTTTCTGATATACCTTGTAATATAAACCATGTGACATCAATATCCATTATATCAATCTTTGAAACGATCTGAAATCTACCACTACTATGGTGACATAAATACAGTAACGAAGCTACCTCTTTCATTTAGTTCTTCAATTCTGGTGTTCTCTTATTCTTCTGTGTATGAAGGATTTGGCTTCTGCCTCTGCCTCTCTAATTTGTGACACTGTTCCAAGTTTGTCTCCTTGGTTACCGCTTCTCATAGGCCATAGTGAACTGTCAGTCTTAAAATCACAGGTCTTCCCAAAGATGTGTGGGTTAGGTGGATTGGCCATGCTAAATTGTCCCTCAGTGTCCAAGGATGTGTAGGTTAGGTGGATTAGTGGGGTAAATGCATGGAGTTACGGAATAGGGTGTGGGGTGGGCCCGGAGAAGATGTTCTGTTGGAGAGTTGGTGCAGATTTGATGGGCCGAATGCACTGTGGGGATTCTATGAAATTATCCCGTGGCAGAAATTCGGTAATCAAAGGTCACCGATTTTAAAGTGATGCCAAAAGAACTTGTGAATGTTGTGGATTATGTTGACGACATTGGAGATTATTACTTGTGCATTCTATTGTCTCAGTAAAGCTGGTTCTGTGCTAAATTTAAATTTTGACAGTTTGGTCTAATGGCCGCGATTTTACCGGTTCGCCCCACCAATTGATGGGCGGAGTGAGCTGGTATAACCGCGCGAGAGCCGAGAAATCAGGATCACGCCCTATTTCTCGGCCCTCGCGATCTTACCAGCATTGGATTTCCGACGTGTCAGCCTCTCACTCATTTCTGGCAAGAGGCTGAATAAATTGTTTAAATATATTTAAATATTAACTTGCTTGTGTTTATTGAACCGGCACTCAATTGTCCGCGCTCATTTGCCTTCATGGCCTCTCCAGGAGAGGTTCTCACCGGCGAGGAAAACACCTACTCCCCATGAAAGGGGAACAGTCGTGTTACCCTCGCCGGTAGAACCAGAGGTCATTGAGCTCCTGTGGGGAGGCCGAGAGCAAGCAGGGGGTGCTTCTTGGGCAGTGCCAACCTGGCACCTTGGCAATACCCACTGGAGTCTGCAGGGCAGGGCCTGAAGGGGGACTTGGGAGGGGTGGGGTGGGGGGGCAGGACCTGAAGGGGGCTATTTGGTGTAAGGTCTGGAGGGGGCTATGAGGGCGGAGCCTGGAGTGTGTGGGCCAGGCCGGGGCAGTCCGATCAGGGAGAGAGGGGGGCCCGCTGCCACTCTGCAGCTGCGATCGATGGGGAAGGGGGGGGCGTGACTGGTCTGGGTGGTGGGAGGACAGTGGAAGCTACACAGGTAGTATGGGGCTTGCGATTGGCCACGGGCTCCCATGATTGTTGGGGGGGTTTGGGGGTGCTGGTTGAGGCTCGCTCCAGCAACAGAGGCCTGACAGATCTCTCTCTCAGGCCTCTGCTGCTAGAATTGTGCGTGTGCAACCTCAGAGGCCTGCATATGCGCAAAAGCTCTCTCTGCTGCTGGCTGGCGGATTAAGCCCCACTCACTGCCTGTAGTAGCTAGAAACAGTCTCGCTCATTTTTTCATACACTATGTGCATAAGATTGGGAGTAAAAACTCACCATCTGCAACTCTCCCATCATCATGCCAGCTGGACGCTTCGAATTTTTGTAGGAAAATTCCACCCAATGTACCTCTCTGCCAGATAGGATTCTGTTCATCAAAAATCTATGTGCACTTCTAATACAAAAATATCCGTGACTGAGAATTATTTCAGAATGATTGTCTGCCTCATGAGTCATCAATGTTTTGTGTTTGGATTGCTGTAACTGTTGCATCTGGGAGTTATTATTCAGTTGACTTTTATTTCCCCTATGTATATATTTTATTGTATTTTAAAATTTTCGGCCAGCCAGTATGGATCCACTCTTGGAGCTTCATTTCCAATATGTAAATAAAAAAACTACTGAGAAATCCAAAGTTTGATTTGAACAGGGGCAGGAGCATGTGCTCCACTGTCTTGGAATAATCCAGAGTTGTCTCCTGGTGTGAATGCTGTCAGAAGTGGCAAAAAAATAAGTTGGGAGCCCCAAGGGCATTGAGTCTATGCCTACTGTCTTGGTTTGTCTGTTAGGGTTGGCTCTGTGAGGGCTTCCAGAATCCAGGTGTTAAAATGCAGCTGCATTGTTGATGATGTAATCAGGCCATGAGTAGACATCCACTTGTTGAGGGTGGGCAGAAATCCTGACTAAAGAAAAGAATATATGGTGGAGCAATGAATTGGAACCCTCTCCCTTCTTTCCCCAACCCATGTCTGTGCAGTTCCTCTGGCGAAGAAGTCTAATGACTTTGGGGGTTGCTGAGCATCAAGGGAGCTCGTTTTAAAAAACCCTCTGCTGTCTTCCTAATTTGACTGTTCCCACCCTTCGACTCAAACCGAAAAAACAAAGCAAAATGCAAAAAGGAGGCACAAACGACATAGAACAAGGAAAGCAGAATCAAGATAAAGAGCAAAAAAAAGAATTTGGAAAGAAAAATTTTCCGCAAAAGAAGCAAGTATGTCAAAAGATGAAACTGAAACGGAGAATGATAAAGTGGAAAGTGAAAACCTGAATAGGACTTGCAGCATTGCACAGTATCTGATTAACAAAAACACTAATGTTCTTGTATTTGCCCTCTCACCCCTTTACCCACATCAAATTGGCAGAGGTTAATAATTGCAAATGAAGCTAAACATGAAAGAATCACTTGTGGGTGAGCCAACATTTTAAATGATGCAAGCTTTCAGGGCAGCTGTGTTTCATGTCAGGATACTGCAGTTGGTGAGCAATTTCAGGCTACTGGTAAATGAATTGGCTGCCCTTTTTTTTTTTAAAAAAAGAAAAATATTACCTGACATGGTGGTTCATGAATCTGCTCCAAGGCTTCTCTGCAATATTGTTCTGACGCAGAGTTTTATAAAAATGTTGAACAAATTGAGTTGACTCTCTTGCTAAGATGAGCATCTGTGAATGGAAAGTTACAAGTGAAAGCATGTATACTGCACAGGACTGTTCACTGCTGGAGGACCTAAAATCTTCGGCTAAATTTTCAGAGGAACGATTCCATTGCAAGGTGTTATTTGGATCTATAAGTCAACAATATCAACTAACATTTATGTTGTGCCTTTAATGTCGAAAGATCCAAAGATCATTCAGCCAAAGATGAATGTTGGGCTAACAGACTGGGAGGTGGCAATTGAAAACGAGATTCAAGTGGTGGATATCAAAAAAGGGATTGTATCAGGAGAGGGAATAGGAGATGTGGAGGGGTTTAGTGAATTCCAGAGCATGAAGCTTACTTGGCTGAAAGTACAACTACTAATGATAAGGAAAAGGGAGGGGGAAATACACAGAAGACCATGGTCTTAGTAATGGAAGGTCGAAAGATAGTAGGAAGGGTCAGAGTCATGAAGGAGTTCAAATAGTAAGTAGAATGCAGATTTTACATTTGAATTGGAGAACCAGGAACCAATGGAGATCAGCAAGGACAGGAGCAAGGCTTTTAACAGGATAGGATAGGATGTGGGCATCAGAATTTTGGATGAGCTTGAGCTAAAAAATGGTGCTGTAGATCAACCAAGAGTGCTTCGGAATAGTCAACTCTGGGGGTAATAAAGACATGAATGAGAGTTTCAGTGGCAGATGGACTGAGGCAGGAACAATAGGCAGGTGATCTGTGATGGAGAGAATATGAGGTCAAGAGTTCACCTTAGCCTCTTTAGGATGCCAAGATAATTTGTGTGTGGCACGGTGGTACAGTGGTTAGCACTGCTGCCTCACAGAGCCAGGGACCCAGGTTTGATACCTGTACTGGGTGACTGTGTGGAGTTTCCTCCGGGTGCACCGGTTTCCTTCCACAGTCCAAAGATGTGCGTGTTAGGTGGATTGGCCAGGCTAAATTGCCCCTTATTGTCAGGGAGATTAGCTAGGGTAAATGCATGGGGATAGAGCCTGGGTGGAACTTTGGTCGGTGCATACTCAATGCGCCAAGTGGCCTCCTTCTGCACTGTAGGATTCCATGATTCTATGATAATGAGTAGTGCTGCCCGGCCTGACACAGTGCCTAAATGAAAGATGGAATCAAGCCAGGGGTGATGACCTTCAGTCTTCCCAGTGGTTAGTGGTATTGTCGTTAGACTAGTAATCCAGAGGCCCAGGCTAATGCTTTGGGGGCAAGGGGTCAGATCCCACTCTGTCAGCTAGTGGAATTTAAATTAAATTAATATATCTGGAATTGCAAATCTTGGTAATGGTGGCCATGAAACAATTATTGTAAAAAGCCAACTGGTTCGCGAACGTCCTTCAGGGAAGGAAATCTGCCATCTTTATCTGGTCTGCGTACATGTGACTCCAGAGCCATAGCAATGTGGTTGGTTTTTAATTGCCCCTGAAATAGCCTAGCAAACAATTAGAGGTGGGGATGGGCAACAAATACTGGCCTTCTCAGCGACACCCACATTGCAAGAAATAATTTTTTAAAACTGGAGAAAGCTGGGTCTCATCCAAGACTGGACACCAGGCAAATCACCTAACAAGTGGAAGATCGGAGGCAAGTTGGGAACAGTGGTCTCCAATCCTGCTCTTCTAAAGTGAGCTGGTAGTGGACCCTCCAAAATAAAGTAACCCAATAACCTATTGTGATTCATTTTTGTCTGATTTTAAAGAATACTAGTTTGGTTATTCTAGTTATCCCTCTGGTTCATAGAGATTTGGTTTTATTCTTTTTGGGACTGTGTTAAAAAAATAATGAAAATGATGAGCTTTTCGAATGTTGCTCATTCTATTTTTTACTTTGGAGAGGCATCTCTTGATTACAAAGCTGGAATAATCACAACCCTAGCAATGAATGTTGAGCAGTGTCACTGAACACACAGATAAAAATGTGGCAGGCTGTGGGTCCAGCTGGTCCATTTAGATGCTGAAGATGGTGTTCTTTCATCAATTGGTATTAGATTTTTGAAAGAAATGTTTTATTGTGCAACCCGACTGCACATTTCACTGGGCATGGGCAGGGGGACTGGGAGGGGAGACTTTGTAAAATTCAAATTAACAAATTTGCAATCTAATTTGGGCCACAGAATGTTTGGTGTAGGAAATTGAAGTAAATGTTGTGGTGTAGTAGCTTTGCCTCCCTTGAGTAGTTTGAGACAAAATAATGGGAGCTTAACTCTACAACTGTGCATCTGCCTTGCGAGTTCTTGATGCTGAGTGGCAGCCACAAAAAGAAATAGATAAAATTAAATGAATAGTATGAAGGTGAAGTGGGTTATAACATACATTAGCAGTAGTATTTTATCGAACTCTAGAAGGAGAAACCAGTAGAATTGGTGAGGAATCTTCCGTCCATTGTTAACAGTTTTATTGTTACCACTTACAGTGATTAATATTTTATGAGCACTGCAGTAATGAAATGAAGTATACCATATATTTGTTTGTGCAAAGGTTAATGTGAATCCATTTCCTAATGGATGAGCTTGCTGCAGAGTTGAATCTTTTAATTGGAAAGTAATTATATGTCGCCTTGTTAGATACAAGGTTTTACTAATTTAAAATAAAGCCATCAAAACTCCTTGGAAAATTGAATGAACTGTGTCATAGTCACCACAAAATCTTGAAACATTGTTGCGCCACCTTTTAAACGTCAGATCATCCAGGACCTTTATTATTGCTTGTTAGGAAAATAGCAAATATTTTGAGTCACTTGATTCTGCAAGAATGTCGCAGTCAGGTAGAAAAATGCATTAGAAAGCAGTATCCCAAATGAACATTTCTGCATGAGGGCATTGAATGTGTTTAGATTTTCAAAATTACAAGGGAAGCTTACTATTTTAATTTTTTTCAGAAATTGTAATGAAATATCAATACATGAATCTCAGAATTACAATTAATTGGATTAATTCTGAAGTGTTGTATTTGAAGTGTTGTATTAGCCATGGTAAAATTAAACCAATAAAATGGTTCAGTTATTTGCATGTTCGTCATCTGGGTACATTGAGCGCTACTTAATCAAATGTATATTCGTGCAGAATAAGAAAGTATTTGTCTGATCAGCTTCAATTTTCAGTGTTTTGCAAACAACAATGGCATTTCTCAAGGCATATTTGGATTCTGTATTTTAAAACTGTTGGAAAGGTAAGCCAGAAGCTTTTTATTCCCCTCTGTCTTCGTAACACCCTTCTTTTTTTGAAGATTCCTTGTACACCAAAAAGTAAACAAATTAGTATTCATTCACCATCAAGCGGGCAAGAGGTCTATTCTGAGGTTTTTGTTAGTAGCAACATATTTGGTACATAATTGTGGTGAGGGTTGACTCACTCAGCTTGTGCTGAATGGAGCATCTAACTTCTCATCAACAACTTTGCCAAGATCAGGGATGCAATTTATGGGTAATTGTGGGGCCGACATTTATCCTACAATTTCTTAACGCAGGCACATTTTTGCACAACTAGTTCCACCATTGGATAATTGAGGAACTGATGCCACATTAGCAGCAAGTAGTGTTTATGATAACTGACACATTCAGGGTAGACAACAGATAAACAGTGGGCGGCACGGCAGCACAGTGGTTAGCACTGCTGCTTCACAGCTCCAGGGTCCCGGGTTCGATTCCCGGCTCGGGTCACTGTCTGTGTGGAGTTTGCACATTCTCCTCGTGTCTGCGTGGGTTTCCTCCGGGTGCTCCGGTTTCCTCCCACAGTCCAAAGATGTCCGGGTTAGGTTGATTGGCCAGGTTAAAAAAAAAAAATTGCCCCTTAGTGTCCTGGGATGTGTAGGTTAGAGGGATTAGCGGGTAAATATGTGGGGGTAGGGCCTGGGTGGGATTGTGGTCGGTGCAGACTCGATGGGCCGAATGGCCTCCTTCTGCACTGTAGGGTTTCTATGATTTCTATGAGATGCATTCTTTGTCATAGTAA
Organism: Mustelus asterias; assembly: GCF_964213995.1. Classification (NCBI taxonomy): domain Eukaryota; kingdom Metazoa; phylum Chordata; class Chondrichthyes; order Carcharhiniformes; family Triakidae; genus Mustelus; species Mustelus asterias. The sequence continues at coordinate 23,665,695 of NC_135827.1, forward strand.
GACAAATAAGATTATTAGCAGCATACTCCAATGAGTACTGTTTAGCATTCAGAAATTACTGTCAGCAGAGATGCTTAGTGCTGCTCAACTGAAAGCACTCTGTTGCCTTGGGAGCTTCTAAAACTTTAACAGGAGAAATAATTGTTTTCCAGTGGTTGTCCCAGGTGTGGCTACTTTCCAAAATAGTATCTTCTGGTAATGGAAACTGACTGTAGTGACTTAACTTTCATGTATAATTACAGAGAGGTGTAACACTTGACAATCCCTACGGAGACACTGCAATGTGGAAATTTTCACCTGTACTTTTTGCAAGTATTAAAAGGGTAGTATAATTATTGAGATGTGAAATGAAGTAAGGCAAGTTAAAGTCAAATGGCCTCTGCCGGAATCACCCAGTCCTGTAAAAAGTCAATGGACTTTTGGCTTGGCTGCCACACTTCCTACGCCAGATCCCCCACAGCAGGGCTGGAAAATCCTGACCCTATTTAATGGTTTCCTAAAATTAGAAGAGAACTACTCTCATCCACTCAAACCAGGTTTTCTTTTGGCCTTCTTCTCTAGGGTACCTTTGGTAGTCCTGACATTTTTTCCCCACTCCCAAATCTCTCTCATCAGCTTTGGTGTTTGTGCTCTGTTGTCCAATGCCTCCCTTTGCTTGTTCAGCTGCTTCATCCTGTCACTTCTGCCTGGAGAAAGTGATTGATGTACAAATACGGCAGTTATTCCTATGGCGTATACAATGCACGATGTGGAAATACCAGCGTTGGACTGGGATAAACACAGTAAGGAGTCTAACAACACCAGGTTAAAGTCCCAACAGGTTTATTTGGTAGCAAACGTCACTAGCTTTCGGAGCGCTGCTCCTTCGTCAGATGGAGTGGAAATCTGCTCTCAAACAGGGCACAGAGACACAAAATCAAGTTACAGAATACTGTAACTTGATTTTGTGTCTCTGTGCCCTGTTTGAGAGCAGATTTCCACTCCATCTGACGAAGGAGCAGCGCTCCGAAAGCTAGTGGCGTTTGCTACCAAATAAACCTGTTGGACTTTAACCTGGTGTTGTTAGACTCTTTACTGTGTATACAATGCACTCCAGTGCATCCACACAACATACTGAATCTACATAGTTTTGTTCAGTTCGCCTTCTAAATGCTCATATAATTTGCCCTAAGTGCACATACAAGAGTTTCAAAGGGCAACAAAACCAATCCAACACCTAATTTGGTTGTGGGATCAAAAAGAGTACAAAATAGTACAATCTTCGAAACAAAAATAAGCTTCTACTTTGTACTAGCTTTTCATCCAACCCGTAAAACACCAAAGCATGACAGTGATGCATGTTTTCAATGAAGTACTCTTTCAAAATGAAGCACTGATGAAATGAACAACATTAATAATTGATTATCAAGATACAGCGTAGGTAGTGAATGAAACCACATATTCATCGATATACTATGTGGTTGGGAATTCAGTTACTTCACAAAATAGATTTACATTAACTCTGTGCATTTGTGAATATCGATGGCCGTGGTTAGAACTTTAAAATATAAATGAGACCACTGGCAAGGGTGACCTGATGAATTGTATTTTGTTTAGACTATAGGAAGGCAGGTTTATGCTTGGTGGTGATTCAGTGTGTCAGTGAGGCTGGATCTTGTGGTAAGTGGCAAAGCAACAGTGGTTAACCTTGAGACCTAGTGATCACTGGTGCGGATTTCCCCTTTCCCAACGTCAGTTTGTTTCTGGTGCCAAGCCAAGGGAATCTCCAGGTGCCCAACAACAGTGATGTCATCAAATGGGGCAAGCATTCAGTTACATTGAAGTTTTCTCTCAGACAACCAACTGTGAAATTAAAACCATTGAATCCTTTCACATCTATTTTTAACATTTTTAAGAGTAAAATAGATGATTGGGGGAAACCTGACTGAAGGGTGATGAGAACATCCCCATAAATTAACCCTCCCATGATGACACAGTGTTTAGCACTGCTGCCTCACAGCGCCAGGGACCTGGTTCGATTCCGGCCTTGGGTCACTGTCTGTGTGGAGTCTGTCCATTCTCCCTGTGTCTGCATGGGTTTCCTCGAGGTGCTCCGGTTTCCTCCCACAGTCCGAAAGACGTGCTGATTAGATGCATTGGCCATGCTAAATTCTCCCTCCGTGTACCCGAACAGGTGCCGAAGTGTGACGACTAGGGGATTTTCACAGTGACTTTATTGCAGTGTTAATGTAAGCCTACTTGTGACACTAATAATAAATAAATTAGTTATAGGTTCAAACACTTGCCAAGACTTTAATAGTAGCAGTGTGGCTCTTATCATCAAATCGTACCTTGGCCAGGTCGCTTTCTCCTCCCTTTGAGCATTTCACCTTGTTCCAGCTCTCTCTCTCTCCTCTTAAAATCCTTGTTCTCTACCAACCATCCACGTACCTGAGCCCCAGCACTGAACAACTTTTTATCCTCAGTGATTAAACCTCCAACTCAACCCATTATACTCTCTGCTTTGTTAACTGCTCTCCTTCCCTTCCTTAATCTCTTCCATGTGAACTTTCCAGACCACATTCATTGCCACCCTTGTGATCTGGCTACTTTTATGTGGCCTCATTAGTCCCATTGTATTAATCATAGATCAGGCCATGGCTGATCACTTCCTTGTATCACTCTTCTATGTTCCCCTCTCAAACCTACTTGCTTCTGACTTCATCCTTGGGGAGGAAAAGCAAACCTTTCAACAATTCACTTATGACGCACATTCAAAATCTCAATTGTCTAACCTTTGTCCCTCCTTTTGTCACGAAACATGAGCAGTTATTGATTTTCTCACCTCCATCTTAGATGCTATGGTCCCTTCTAAACTCTTTACTCTCTTGGACTGCGACCATTCATCTCATCTCTGCTTCATTAAGTCCAAAGGACACCTGAACAGATATGGCAGGCAACTCGTTTAGCCATTCACTGCCAGAACTGTGCTGTGTCTCATAAAGCACTTTTGTGTCAATTCTCAACTGCCAGAACAGCTCAATATCCCAGAGTAATCTGGAATGCAAAGGTAAACTCTGGCTTCCCTCTCTGATGCAAACCATTTCCTTAAACCCTTAACCACCTAGAAGGAGAAGGGCAGCAGATGCATGGGAACGTCATCACCTGCAAGTTCCTTCACTGTCCTCTAGACTTAATCACAACAAGCATGAAGAGCCTATTTACTACTTTTTAAGATTGACACCTTATGATCAGCTGTTTCTGCTACTTCTCTTCCGGTGCCTGAAGATTCCCCCTGCCCTAGCCCAGTACACAAATCATTCTCTAGCTTTTCTCTTCATGCTCTCTCTGAGCTCATCTTGTCAATGAAGACGTAACTTCTGTTTGACCCTTTTTCTAATAAACGCTGACCTCCCAAAATTCCTTCCTGGTTCTCATCTGATATCGTTAACAGTTCTCACTCTTGAGGTTCATTCCTTTTCCCCCTTAAAATTTGACATAATCAACCTTCTCAAACAAAGCCAACCCTTGACCTCACCATCCTCACCATGTCATCTGCAACTTGCTTTTCCTCTCAAATCTATTTTGTGCCTCTTAAATCCGTGCTTTTCTTTCCTGGAACTCCATGTTTGAAGCCCTCCAGTCAGGTTTCTGCCCCTGCCGCAGTGCTAAACCAGCTCTTATAGAAGTCATATTCCAGACTACCCTGACAGAAGTAGACTATTCCCCATCCTTCTTGACCTATCTGTTGCCTTCAACAAAGTTGATTGTGAAATTCTGCTCCAGTGCCTCTCAACCAACAACCAGCTGTGTGGGACTGCAGATCATAGCTAATGACTTTGCTTCCTGTTCCCACTCTGTTACTCAGTCGAGAAATAGAAGGGAACCATGTTCATAGGTTTCCGTTGATTATAGTCTGCGAGGACCATCAACAGTGCACTTTCTGCAGAAATGTAAAATCACTTCCAGAAACTTCTAAATAAAAGCAAATTACTGCGGATTCGGAAATCTGAAACCAGAAGAGAAAATGCTGAAAAATCTCAGCAGGTCTGGCAGCATCTGTAAGGAGAGAAAAGAGCTGAAGTTTTGAGTCCAAATGACCCTTTGTCAAAGCTAAAAGGCATAGAAAGTGGGAGATATTTATACTGCAGGGTGAGGGAATGAAAGATGAGTCATAGCCACAAAACAAGGGGAAGGGCTTGCTAATGACAGTCCATAGAGAGAATAAAAGGTGTGAATGGCCAAGCGGCAGAGAAGCTGAAATCAGAGGATAAACTGTGACAGATGAAGATGTGAGGGGAGGGGGGGATGAGTGGGAGAGAGATAAAATGGAGAAAAAGGTGGAGAAAAGGTAAGGAAACAGGGGATAAAATAGGGGGGAAGAAAAATAAAGAAGTAAAAGGTAGAGAACAGCAACTTCTGGGTTGTGCATATGCAGCTCTAAAAATCGCTGTCAATTTCAGTGGAGCAATGATGTTGAGCACTGATGATTTTGGCATCATTACTACTGCATAATCTAGGCTGATGAATTTTATTCAAGGGAGAGACTAATCATTCATTATTGTTGTCTCGATCAATGCTATTATAACATTAAGGCAACATGTCACAGAGATTATGAGGAACTTTCAGAAAGATTAGTACTGACTGCCATGAGCATTCTCAATGACTGCCATAAGCATGAAGAATGGAAATGGGAAGAAGCAGTCCAGATTTATGCTGACTGTATTTCTTCCAATCACTAATACAGATGGAAATAAATAGGTTGATTCAAGTCACAAGATGTACTGTAACAATACAAAGTGCAATGCTTAATCTAACAGTGCAATTAGCCTCTGGTCAGAATACTTTCACTGAGTTTTCTCACTGGCATATCGGAAATCAGTAGGTAAATTGAACGATAGAACTCACATTTTGGGCATACACTATGAGATTGAGGTAGAAAAAAATATCAAACGTTTTAAAAGTTATTTTAACAATGTGTGAAATTTCTTTTTATAATGTAGAAACTTGATGTGCAACAAGTTTTTTAGGAAGACTTGGGATTTTACGGCCTCGTTTGAGCGAGACCGGAAATTCCCATCCGAGGTCAACGGACATTACTGTTGTCCACCCCTCGCACACTCTGATTCCATGGCGGGCGAGGTGGTCGAATTCCAGCGTGGGTGTTCAGTAGTAATGATAGCACAGAACCACCAATTAGCAAGGTGTGACTTTCAAGAGTTTGCATGCATAAGAGCACTGGCCAGTGCAGTATTGTGTTAACATCTGTATGCTCGATGTATCTCTTTAGTAGGAACAGGGAAGAGGAAAATGATGCTGAGATTCCACTTGCCATTACCTGGGATTTGCTGGAGCCTTGCAGCGTTATGCTGGTAGGCCCACAACTGTACTTCTGTTCCCTGTCTCATTATAAAACATGAAGCCAAGCAATCCTGTGAGCCTATGGCTATATTTGGCAGACCGATGGGAATGATCTGGGATACACATCACCCACTTCCTCCCAGTAAAGTGAAATCACTTCCTTCAAGTGACAGTGTCATATCAGGTAAAGAGGATGTTCTGGTAATATTTTGTTACTTTACATTCTTCTACTCCAATAGGATCAATCAAACTAATGAGAAAAGAAGTCACAAAATATCCCTTTTAAGATGTCTTTTTTTGAGACATCATTGTCGTGGGACATCTCTGAATTGGCTTCATATTATACAGCTGTATTTTCCAATAGCTTAAATGCTTAGCTAGAAAATCTCAGCCGGTCTGACAGCATCGGTGGAGATAGAATAGAGCCAACATTTCAAGTTTGGATGATGCTTCATCAGAGCCTAGTCATCCAGACTCGAAACTTTGGCTCTACTCTCTCTCCACAGATGCTGTTAGAGTTGCTGAGATTTTCCAGCATTTTCTGTTTTTGTTTCAGATTCCAGCATCCGCAGTATTTTGCTTTTAACTTAAATGCTTTGTTTGTTAATGGACAACTTTTTCACAAATTGCTATCTGATTATGATTTTAAATGTACTGAAATGTTAAGACAAAAGAAATTACCATAAAATATACCTGTTAATAAAACTGTTAATAAAGGAAGGCAATGCAACTTTGGCCTCATTGTTATTATGGAGGGTTAAAATAATAATAAAAAGAACAAATTAAACCAAAACCAGTTAATGTTGTATATCCTACAAACCTTTGCAATGCAACCACATGACATTTAGTTATTAGAAAGCTGGTAGTGTTGCCAATTCTAATTTGATATTCCATAACAACTTTACAGCCATTTGCTTTTATCAGATTTACAGAAGAGCCAGATAATTGCTTTAGAAGCAGAAAATCTCAGATGGTTCCCAGGAAATGCATGTTATTTTAATTTATTTAAGTATGAAAGAAAGACATTGTTTTCCATGGACAATTATGAAGTGTGATAATGATATTGAAGATAAGATGAAAAAAATTAACATATCCAGAAGTGTAGGTTTTTTGTTTTCATAAACAATTATTTACTCAGCACATCTCAATTTAAAGGACACACCCCACAATGTTTCTGAATGTCTAAAACTTTATAAATACATTGGCATTGCGAAATATAATTCCAGTGAATGATTCCCCTCTACCAGTTCAATAGTAATCTATCAACAAAAGATATTAAGGACACACTGGTTAAATTTGCACTGTGCAATACAAAATATGTTAATGTTTATGAAATTCTTCCATTTGCTATTTTAAGGAAGTCATTGACCAATTTAAAAGGTAGCATTTTCTATAAATTGATAGACTGGAATATTTTATGAATATGAAAGACATTTGTTGCTGTTATTCACATATTTCAGTCTCAAACATGTCTGCTTTGAAAATCTGCGTACCTTTACAAGGATCTCTGGAGACTGGTAATTGTTATCTCAGAAGAAAAGTGAATGTGCTAAACTTTACCATGGCAGCCCATCCCTATGCAATTTGTTATCACCTTGGCTGACTGACTAAGGAGCTCCCAGGGTGTTTGTGATTGATGAGCTGGGTGGATTGTCCTTCACAACCTATCTGGCAATCAGCATTGTTTCGGTATTTGTTTTCTGTAATATTCCAGTTAGCTTGAAACTTCAGACCTTTGCTATTCTTCTGCATCCTTGTTCGATTTTGTTTTTATCCAACTTTCTTGTCACAGATAATGCCAAAAGACTTAACTGTGTCATAATGAAAAACCATTGCTGGGTCCAAGGGAACAATACACCTTTCATTTTAGCTTGCAGAGAAATAAGCAAGTGCTTACTGATACCGGCAACAATGATTTGAATGTGTTTCATAATCTTGGGGGTATTTGCATTATGATAGGTTAAAACAAGTCTTGTACTTCTGTAGAACATTTTAAGTAGTGTCTAAAATTGATGTTTAAGATAAACACTGAACTAATGGATTTTTTTGTATTTGATTGCGAGAGCTAATTGTTGCTTTGTTGCCTGTCAAATTTCCTGGTTTTCACTTAACATCTTTCTATACTACTAAGGCTAAAACTAGGAAGGCAGTAGAGTGGGAAATGAAAGCAGCACCTCTTCACTCTGAAACAAGACTAGTACTGCTGATTTAGTCCATTTCCTTTGTTTCAAGAATTTAAAATTCTTGTAAGTACCTTGGTTGAGCTTCACACCATGAAATCACTTGATGATCACTCTACAGAAAACAGGATACTTATCTGGTAGCTAAATCAATTTATATTGTTTTTGAGTTTTCTACAAGAGCTTAGACTTTAACTGACCCTCCTGTTCTTGCAAACTTCAACACAACAGGAGACAGCAAATTTGTTGTGGATGAATACTTTGTGCTGAGCATACAGATGCACGATGTGTCATTTCAATCTGGCTAATGCTTTGCTAATGCAAGACAGCTGCTGCTGCTGAACTTCACTTAGAGCTGCCATTGATGCAGCTGTCATTGCCACAACTGTCTGAAATCCGTAATACGAGTGTTTGTAAATTTAAATACCAAGAAGGTGCTTTACCTTCACTTGTATCTTTGGTTAGGAACAGTTATCAAGTAGGTCATAATTGGCTAGATCAGCGCTGATGAAGAGTCATCCAGAGTTGAAACGTTGGCATTATTCTCTCTCCACAGATGCTATCAGATCTGCTGAGATTTTCCAGCATTTTCCGATTTTTTTGTAGGTCATGATTGGAATTATACAGTGGAAAACTGAGGGATGGTAAGGGAGGGGGGGAAGAAGCAAGTGGTGAGGGGAGAAGCGAGGCAGTGCAAATCCACCTTGCTAAGCTGTTGGTGAGGATTCCCACACACAGCAATGGAGGACCTTTTATATATAGGTGCTAAGGGCAGATGATGTGGGATTACTACTGCAGAGGCCACAGAAATAAAGTATATATATGCTTGAGGTAAGAGCAATAGCATGTAAGTGAGTGAGCGAAGCATTGGGATTAGTTTTGGATTCCTCTAGGAAGGAGCCACCACAAACGCACTGTCCCAAAGAGCCTCTGACCTAGGTGTAAGCTCCTCCCTACAGTTCCATGGATCTTTTGTTAATTCCTTGCATTTGAATTTGAGAACAACATTGGCAGATAGCTGAGAATGGTGATAGAATGACGTGTGAGGCCCAAGGAACTGCTGTCTGTTTAAATTGATAAGTGTAACTTCAATAAATAAATAAAACAGGAGCTGTCTGGATGTGAATTTGTTATCACATTATAATTATTATGATAACTAGATAACATAAACACTGTTGCTTAATATTTACAGTAAGAAGTCTCACAACACCAGGTTAAAGGCCAACAGGTTTATTTGGTAGCAAATACCATAAGCTTTCGGAGCGCTGCCCCTTCGTCAGATGGAGTGGTTATCTGTTCTCTGATAACCACTCCATCTGACGAAGGGACAGCGCTCCGAAAGCTTATGGTATTTGCTACCAAATAAACCTGTTGGACTTTAACCTGGTGTTGTGAGACTTCTTACTGTGCTTACCCCAGTCCAACGCCGGCATCTCCACATCATGCTTAATATTTAGCCACTGCTCTAAAAGCCAATACATTAGGATTTAAATCATTTGTTAGCAATCAGAAATAACCCCATTTCTTTCTCTCACTCTCTAACCTTGATGGGCTGAAGCTGCCTTCCTTTCGTTGTGATCAGCTCACTTAGCACAAACCCGGTATCAATCCTGGAGCCTACCTGCTCTGTACGAGTTTAGCTACTCATCGGTAAACTTGTCAAGTTATTGGGGAAAGCCCTGAAAAGAGAGACATTTGAACTGTTCTTGTAGAATAGTAGAGATTGGTTTGAATTTTGGTTTAGCATTACAATTAACAGACAGTAGTGAGCATCTGGGCACCTTAAATTGGAGTGCGCCATTAAATGAATTTGAAACATGTTACGAGTGACTAACATCTCCCAAAGGATATGGCTGCCCCATCCATCTTGGAGATTTTCCCATAACCCAATTTATTAGAAAGCCTTGAAGAAATTTGATCAAGGGGGAAGTCATTGATTTCGAGTGCTCTGTCGTGACACAGCTATGGGTTTAATAATTTCTCTGCATGAGCTATATATTTTCCTTATCTTGTTTGGGATGCTAACCACTTATGCCACAGGTGGTGTATCTTCTGTAAAAAGGATGGAGTGATGTATCATCGTATTTTGCTAGCAATGCTCCTAGATCAGTGTTGTCCAGTACATTAGCCACTGACCTCATGTGGCTAATTGGGATTGCAGATGTGGGTAATTGTATATTTGAGTAGAATATTTTTTTAAAAACAAGCATTTGACACAGCTGATGCGCACATGATCTCAATATTCATATTACACAGTGTACCCGTGTGTGCTTGATGGGTTTTTTTTGTGCATTTACTGGTGAAATGGCGAGACTCGGGTCAGTGCGTGTGGGGGAGTGACGCTTAATTATTGTGTGTGTTTTTCTTCCTTGGTTACTGATTATTGGTTATCTGCTAAAGTGGTTTGTAACATGCACGAAAGCACTGGCCATCAGCACCCTGGAAAATATAGCAACGTTTCACGGAGGCAGGAGTTTATCATAGTGGTCCCTTTAAACAATTGGAGCAAGTGATGCAGACCAGGAAAAAATAGCAGGCAGTTTCATTAGGCCTTGGCATGGTAAAAACAACTGGTCTAAACCACTCCTTGTCTTGTTGTGCGAGTCATAATTCTTAGCAATAACTCTGCTTGCAGCACCTGGACAAAAAAACCTCGCAGCTGGACTAAGATTTGCTATTTCTAATAAATTAATACCAGAATTATACACTTTTTGAAAGAGAGACTCCAGTGTTTGTTTAGTAAACTTATATCCAACATCAGGAGCCCGCACAAGGACAGTGAGTCTACTGGGCAGCCAATTGGGAGGTTGTCAGTGCTTGGAGATTCCATACGTCTACAGAAGGACGGTCTCTGTGATTTTACCATAGACAACATCTCAGTTGGCTGTCCAGTAGACTTGCGGGCTCCAAATGTTGCTGGCTCCTAATTTGAGGCCTTAATTATGCAAGTCAGCTCTCTGCCTCTGTGAAGTGGTGATCCACCTCACAGCCCACCTGTGGGAAACCTCCCCCAACTGTGGGACAGCGGTGGGCAGCCATCACAGTGTGGCTTCCACTATTTTGCCAGCCATTCCCCCCTCAATGACTGGTAAAGCTCGGCCCATAGTGTCTGTATGTTGTATGGAGCTACATGAATAATTTTACTCGACAAACAATTGCTTTGGATTGAAGCCCAAGATTCTGCACTTGGACATTTACAACACGACTATCACATCAAGTGTACCAGAATCTGAACTTTAAACAAACACTTGAGAGATTGAATGTCAGTGGTTGGTAGGTCCAGATAGAAAATGAAGCTTTCTGTTGTTGGCTATATGTTAGGTGTGTTTATTACCTTTTCCAATTACAAAACAGAGGTTTGCTCTTGTCACCAGAGGCTCCCGTTTGGTCCTGGCAGCAGTTTATATCTTACGGGTTTTCCATGTTTTGCCACTGTACTTAGTAGCACCATCTAAATGCTTTTGCTCAGATAAATGTCAATTGTTATCACTGGGAGTCAAATAGGAGCTCTGACGGAGGGTAATCCAGACTCAAAACGTTGGCTCTATTCTCTCTCCTCAGATGTCGTCAGAACTGTTGAGATTTTCTGTTTGTGTTAGAATTATGTCAGTTCAGAATAGAAAGGAGCAAACATTGCGGTGAAAGGTGTGTGGGTGGCAATTCTCCGACTTGCATTTGTTTTAAATATTACATTCAACAATGTACAGTCTAAAGCTGTTGGCACAGATGGATAGTACTTGAGCTCATGGGTCAAAGCAATGTCTCCAGTTCTATGAGAAGTATAATTTTACTTGGCCCCGGCTTCACTCCGTCTTTTAGATCATAGAATCATCCAATGCAGAAGGAGGCCATTCGGCCCATTGAGTCTGTTCCGACCACAATCCCACCCAGGCCCTATCCCCATAACCCCATCCATTTACCCTAGCTAGTCCTCCTGACACTAAGGGAGAATTTAGCATGGCCCATCCACCTAACATGCACATCTTTGGAGAGTGGGAGGGAACTGGAACACCTGGTGGAAACTCACACAGACGCAGAGAGAATGGGCAAACTCCATACAGACAGTGACCCAAGCCGGGAATCGAGCGTAGGTCTCTGGCGCTGTGAGGCAGCAGTGCTAACCACTGTGCCACCATACTGCCTGCAATTTTGCTAATTTATCGAAATCTTTTGATATTTATTTTCTGCAAATTGATAGTAATGATTATATCCTCACCCAGCAAGGTGATAAAGTCTCTCCGTCTAATTGAGTATCAATACAATTCTGAAGTAACAGGAAAGCAAATGCCGAAGTTAATGACCAACATGATAATTTGGGTGGCATAAAGTTAAAATGCTATTTAAGATGAGTGATCATTTGAATGCTTAAACAATTTCTTGCAGCTGTTTTGAGCTGTACGTTCTGTTTCTACTGACTCTGCACTGATTAAAATTAATTCTTAGTATCTCTTCCATTCAACTTGTGAATTATGCCATTAAGAGTAACGATATTTAGAGGCCTTTCACTTGGAAGAACTGTAATCTGGTCTGTACATTGCATAAAAAGTCCATGGGTGGAATTTTCCTGTCCCGCCCGCCATGAGAATCGTAGCTGAGGGGGGGCCGACCATGCAAAGATCCGTTGACCTCAGGCGGGGATTTCCAGCCTTGGGGCGAGTGCGGCCGGAAAACCCCGCCCCATGTCTCTGCTACCAAGTGCAAAGAAACAAAGACAAGCCGCGGAACTCTGGATGACCACATTTTAATAGTTTATGACCAAGTGGAATAATGAAGCTGCAATTCTGGTGTCACCCAATGAAATCAGTTTGGAAACTTAAGCTTGTTGATAAGGCATTCAACTTTACTGTTGTCGTCCAAGCGTCCAATAAGACTGTGTGCCTGGAAATGTTTCATTTTTGTGATCAGCTGCCTCTACCTTTGGTTCAGCAGTTAAATGCCACAAACAATGTCTGTTGTAAAATGCTTTTCTTCATTTAACTCGAGTTAAATACAATATATTTCTGCCATGAAACAGAAGTTGCTTATTACAGATGCTGTTTTGAATCAGTTCAGTCACTTTGGGTTTGAGAAGATGCCAGATGGCTGCAGCTTGCTTGCATGTATTTAGGCTGTGTCAGTTGACCTTGCAGTTGCAGAGTGTGTAGTAAATGAGTTGTACCTAATGTTCTTTGTGTACAAATAGATACAATGTTCATATACTGAACTGAGCAACATACAGTGTGATTAAATATTTCAGTCTGCAGTATCAAAAGATACTGACGAGGTATTTTGGAAGGGAAAAGAAAGTCTGGATGATGTCATTATGGCAAATCTTGCATTAAAAGCACTGTACTGCACAATAGGCATTAGGTTGTCATGGCAGCAGCTGGCGATTTTGATTAATAGCATGACCTTGAGGTTATCTTTTATTCCTGGATGGAATGGAGTGAAATGGGCAACGCGGATGTTCAATGGTAACTGTTCATCACCAAAGTAATTGAGCTCTTCATGCACAGCTGTGATGCTACAACCGCTTCTTCTGCATAAAGCACTAATTGCATTAACTAGCAAAGTAACGCAAGGTTATATCTTACACAGTGTGCTGGGATTCAAAATAAACATCAGATCTACTGTAGCATGGGTTACAATGAGCAAGAGATTGTGCTGCAGCAAGTGGGGAGGAGGAATGGTGCTGTGGGGCTGGAGGGAGGTGAGGGAAATTGGAATAGTTATAAGACAGCTCCCCAGAGATGAAGTGAGCATTTTTCTCATCATTTCCTGGGAAATATTGAATTTTTCACAGTCGTTGCCTAAATCTCTAAGTTTAAAGTTTATTTATTAGTGTCACAAGTAGGCTTACAATAACGCTGCAATGAAGTTACAGTGAAAGTCTCCCAGTCACCACACTCCGGCGCCTGTTCGGGGACACTGAGGGAGAATTTAGCATGGCCAATGCACCTAACCAGCATGTCTTTCAGACTGTGCGAGGAAACCGGAGCACCCGGAGGAAACCCACGCAGGCACGGGGAGAATGTGCAGACTCTGCATTGACAGTGACCCAAGCTGGTATCTGGCACTGTGAGGCAGCGGGGCTAACCACTGTGCCACCCTGACCTAGATGTAATGTGGAGGATTAGTTGGTTACTGTGCACTCATTCAGGGTGTAACAGTCTAAACTTTAAAATCTTTTGTGTGTCTTGCATGAGATAATTTTAAAGAGATACTGCCTTTTGGTCAGGCTGTTTTAAGTCCAGAGATCTCCTCTCAAAGGACTTGCGAATCCCCTGCCAGCTCAGCTGATGGAGAGATTTGTTGAGTTGCTTTTAAGGCCACAGTAGGTGCCATTCCCAGGATGGGCTTGGGCGTGACAGATTGACTTAGTCAGGGCTGACGGTGGACTCACTCACTCAACATCCACCAGAAAAGTGTTGGGTTGAAAAGAACAGGGTTCTATCTCATTCTGTGAACCCTGAGTTGGGTTTTTTTTGCCCTGATGTGGACAAACATTCCTCTCTTACTCCATCACGCCTAGTGGCATGGACGATTGCCTATTTCTTCCACTTATTTTTAAATCCAGCAGATTACGCAATGTCCTGTTTCTTTTAATGAAGAGACTTTTGATCTGAGTAGGTTGCTAGCCTGACTGGGGTGACATGCTAGATGAGCTGGAGTGCTATCACTCCACTTCCATCAGATATGAAAACCTAGCTGACTGTCAACTCAGTAATCAGAGTCTGGAGTGAGCAGTAGTCTCCTGTTGGCTAGGGCTACAATCTGATTGACACTCTGCTTCCATTGGGTGCCAATACTGCACTGGATGTTAACCAGGTATTCAGAAACTGAAAGTCTTGCCCAAGGCATTCTAGTCAGCGGCTCAAACCCGTAACCACCTAGTTGTGACACCCCCTACTAGAATTCTGAGGCCTGAAATCTTTGCAGACTTCTTAAATCTTCTCCAGAATCTAAAGAGGAAGGATTCACCAAAGGGATTCAGGTTATTGTGATTTACAGTCAAGAGCACATATGGAATAAACATTGAGTAAAGTTCAGTGCAATCATTTCAGTTCCAGCCAAATAATTTGAATGGACCCTCAGGCTGCTAACATAGAATTTTCTAGGGATTTACAGCATGGTGCAGATAACAGTGTGAGTAATAAAACATTTATTTTGAATTTTGTTATGGAGTTCTTGTCTAATAAACCTGAAGTTCCCATCAGTGAAACATGGTTCTTCTGCTTGGGATTTTATTGCTCTCCAGTCATAACTTTCTTTGGGTGGTGTGAGCATTATTGATACATCAGATATTAATAAGACAAAAGTCAATCAGGTTTGCAATGGTCATAAACCTTAGAAGGAACTTCATTGAATAATTTTACCAGTCATTGATGATTTCAGCATAACTCCATTGTGTAGAAACCATTTGGAAGCTGACTTCAAATAATGATTCTGAAGAAGCAACTGGTGAAGGTGTTTGGGAAAGTTTGCCATTTCTTTACCATTATTGTAAGGTTAGAAGTTCACGATTGTTTCAACTCTTCAAAGTTGATAGGTTCCCATCTCATTAAGTAATTCCCAGATGTTCTATTCTGTGTGTGTGAATGACTTGGTTATCAAATATGACCTGAAAGGATTATATTTGTTGTCAGCGAGTTTATCTACTTCAGCTTGATTAGGATCTGTCTGGACACTTGTGAAGTGAACCTGCAACCAATAAATCACTAGCCAGAAATGGGGCTATCAAAGTAGAATACCTTGGAGAACACTTACCCTTCTATAGTTACTGCTGCTTTGAATAGCAATATAAATTAGTATAATTGTTCATTTCCTCAACTACTTTTTTGTTCCAAGAATATGTCACTCTCTTCAGGATCCGACGTTTAATTATTAAACAGTCAGTGCTAGATTTTTATTGATTGACAAATTAGGGAAAACCATGGCGGGATCTTAGCAGCTCACCACGCCGGTTGATCAGGAGTACTATACTGGGAGATCGGGGTGCCTGCGCAATGGCGCCCCTAGAGCGCAGCAGCCAACCTTACAAGTGAGCTGAGACTCCACCTCACCGCCCCACTGGTGAGATTCACATTACGGCCTCTGCTTTGCACAGAGTGCCGTAAATTACCATCACTTACCTCACTGAAAAGACGTGAGAGAGAACCAATCATTTTCTCACCTGTTTGACACCGAGAACTTTTTTGAAAAAAAATTTCACCCTATGTATCTAGACATTTCAAACTGAAGAATGGATGGAAGATGTGTTAGCAACAGTTGTCATGTGCAACCAGGGGAAAGAAAATCAAAATGGTGTAGTGTTTGTAAATCATTGTTGAAGGATGTTAGAAACATAGAAACATAGAAAAACTACAGCACAAAACACACAAGTTGTGCCGAACATATCCCTACCTTCTAGGCCGACCTATAACCCTCCATCCTATTAAGTCCCATGTACTCATCCAGGAGTCTCTTAAAAGACTCTATTGAGTTTGCCTCCACCACCACTGACGGCAGCCGATTCCACTCGCCCACCACCCTCTGTGTGAAAAACTTCCCCCTAACATTTCCCCTGTACCTACCCCGCAGCACCTTAAACCTGTGTCCTCTCGTAGCAGCCATTTCCACCCTGGGAAAAAGCCTCTGAGAGTCCACCCGATCTATGCCTCTCAACATCTTATATACGTCTATTAGGTCTCCTCTCATCCTACGTCTCTCCAAGGAGAAAAGACCGAACTCCCTCTGCCTATCCTCATAAGGCATGCCACGCAATCCAGGCAACATCCTTGTAAATCTCCTCTGCATCCTTTCAATCTTTTCCACATCCTTCCTGTAATGAGGCGACCAGAACTGAGCTCAGTACTCCAAGTAGGGTCTGACGAGGGTCTTATATAGCTGCATTATTATCCCCGGACTCCTAAACTCAATCCCTCGATTGATAAAGGCCAGCACACCATATGCCTTCTTAACCACCTCCTCCACCTGCGGGGCCGATTTTAGAGTCCTATGGACCCGGACCCCAAGGTCCTTCTGATCCTCTACAGTACTAAGAGTCTTTCCCTTTATATTGTACTCCTTCATCCCATTTGACCTGCCAAAATAGACCACTACGCATTTATCTGGGTTGAAGTCCATCTGCCACTTCTCCACCCAGTCCTGCATCCTATCTATGTCCCTCTGTACCTTCTGACATCCCTCCAGACTATCCACAACCCTACCAACCTTGGTGTCGTCGGCAAACTTACCAACCCATCCCTCCACTTCCTCATCCAGGTCATTTATGAAAATGACAAACAGCAAGGGTCCCAGAACAGATCCCTGGGGCACACCACTGGTGACCGACCTCCATTTAGAAAAAGACCCATCTATACCCACTCTCTGCCTCCTTTGGGCAAGCCAGTTCTGGATCCACAGGGATGTTTCTATGTTTCTAAAACACTTTTTTAAAACCGTGTTGATTGGTCGTGTATGGGATTCTAATAATTTCCCTTCAAACTTAAAGCTTATGTACAACTTATGAACAAAGGAGAATTATAAATTCACAGCATGAGATAACATATTATAAACTTAATGTTGCTATCACTAAGAAATCTACAAATTGACGCACAAATGGAAAACTTGGGCTGCAGTATGTCCTTTAATAATGGCACCAATTTAATATAATTTTGCTTTGCTTCAGCGTTTGCATTGATTTAGTGATGTGTTTTCATACTTGACATTTAATCCATTGAAAATTCTGTAGGGATTTTGTGTTCCTTTAGAATCCCAATTTTCAGACTGTCTAATGTTACACCATTTAATCATGTTTTCTTTTGTGGTCAGGTTACATAGTTAAACCACGTACAATTATATTAATTTGGAAAAAGAATACCTTGCCGTTCTCAGGTTTTGTGTCAGAAGGTACACTGTGATAAGTTATTTTACGCAAGTGCATTAAATTTAGCAGATGTTCAAAATTTAGCTTCAGTTTAGGTCAGTCAAAGACTTGCCTTTTTGGGCCTCCATTTGCCTCAGTGCCAGCAGGCGGCCTCGCACCCCACCAATTAAATCTGCCTGAAGACGGCCAGCTGCTTCTTTTGCCCCAAACTGAGAGCAGACTTGACCTTTCTGAACAAGTACTCAACCATGGATGTACTTGCCTCAGGTGTTCAACTCTGTTGTGATGCTTTTAACATTTTCTTTAAAAAAAACTGGAAGAATAAATTGAATCTTCATATTCTTGGCAAAGTGTTACAGAACCTATTTTCCACCCTTGCAAATTACTTTTTTCTTGATTAATTTGTGTTCACAAATGTGAAGCAGAGACCACGGATTAATGTGGAGAAAACTGTTTGTCGTGCATTGTCAAAATCTGCTGCGTCTTGAATACCAGAGGTAATTTATTACCGAAATGTTTCGACAAAGCCCGAATTTTGAGGATAAAAGCAAAACACTGCGGATGCTGGAATCTGAAACATAAACAGAAAATGCTGGTAAATCTCAGCAGGTCTGACAGCATCTGTGGAGGGGAAAAGAGCCAACGTTCAAGACTAGATTATCCTTTGTCAGTTCTGACGAAGGGCCATCTGGACTTGAAATGTTGGCTCTATTCTCTCTCCAGAGGTGCTGTCAGACCTGCTGAGATTTTCCAGCATTTTCTGTTCTGGTTTTGAGAAATTCGGAAGGTGTGGTGGCAGCTAGTTAGACGGCCAGATCCATTTTCAAGACTGAACCTCATTAGCAAAGAACTGAACTCTATGCAGAAAGGGGAGACCTGCAGCCACTGGAGTTTAAAGCAGTCTAGCCGGCCTCTGGGCCTGCAAGAAGTACGGGTGCTGGAGTGTGTCCATTTTCGGGGAGAAGAAAACCTTGTACAGCAGGCAGCCCAAGTTGTTTTTGTGGAGATCTGAAAGATATGCCTTCTCCTTTTGGCCCCCAGTTGAATTAACAGTGACCAACTGGGCTCCTCTTCAGCTAAGTCCACCCCTGCAATGGTGCAGAGTATACACAGCCTCATCCTCTGCCTGGTTGAATCTTAGTATGAGAGTCGGGATCCTATGCATGTCCTGCTGGATTTGTAGGCTGAAGGGGCCTCTTGTTTGACTCGAGCATGCATTCCAGTGGTATGTTATTGGGGAAATTGCATTGGCCATACTAAATGTGAGAATGTAGTAGAAGGCCCAGAATAATTTGCTAAGTGGTTATGTTACTCAGTTAGTAATTCAGGAGTTCCAATTCCATCATGGCAGCTTGAAAATTTAAATACAATTTTTTTAAAATCTGGAAATAAAAAGCTGGTATTGGTAAAGCTGACCATGAAGCTATTGGACTGTGATAAAATCCTAACTGGTGAATAAACGTCCTTACAACATCTGTCCTGTATGTGACTCCAGTTCCACACCAACATGATTGACTCTTTACCTGCTCCCTGAAGTGGCTTTGCAAGCTATGTGTTTGTGTCAATCCACTCCATGCAGACACTCTGGCCCATCATCAGCTTCTGACAGCGACCAGGAATGGCCAATAAATGCTGACCTGGCCAGCGACGATTACGAACAAAAAAACGATTTACCGGCTGCTCTTCTCCACATTTCTCTTGAGCACGGGCGCCTTGCCTGAAGAACTAACCTTTTTCATGGATATGGAAGCTAAACAGGCAACCCAATCTCGTGGTGGCCTGGAGTCAGCAAGCTTCGCTGGGATGTAGGTTTTCTGCTTGTTGCTGCTCTGCTATTTGCTGATATGACCTGACCTTCAAAATGAACTTGGCCTCCTTCCAGAATTATCTGATAGCTGTCAGTCTCATTTTGCTCCGCTGTCACTTTGGTTGGGGATGGGTGCAGTAGCAGGGAGGGGTGGTTCGGTAGCAAGGGAGTGGGGGGTGCGGTCGCAGCAGGGATTTGTGTTTGGAGGGGTGAATTAGTTAGCTATAGAGATTGGAGGAGAGGGAGGAAGTTTTCTTCCATTTTATACGAACAATACAAGTCTTTGTGACCTGTCATTGAAAGCTATGGATTTGGCTACACTTGGCTTACAAATATTGTATTCGAGAAGAGAATAACAAATAATAGAATAAAAAGGGATTTTGGGCTACTTCCCTGGTGAAAATATGAAGATTTAAAAAAAATAACAAACAAACTGGAGAACTTGAACAATGCACTGCAACATGTAATAATAGAATGTTAGTTCATGCCTATACTCACTTGAATTTTGAATTCATCTTGCCAGAATGAAGGGGTTATAGTGTGGAGAATGTTCACAGTCTTGCACCTAGTGAGGTTCAGCCAGCAGATTCAGATGAATGGTATGCCTTGCCTATATAGCGCACAAGAAACAATACTTCTCAATGTATGCTAATACAGGTGACAATAATAAACTAAATCAAACCAACTCTCTGCGGTGAGAACCTGAGGTTTAAGGGCTTTGTGGAAAAAACAGTCCCAAATAAATTAATTTGAACGATTGCAAATTGGTTGAAACATAGGGCATGATTTTACCACCAAGTTGCGCCCGTTTTCGGGTGCGAAAACTTGGTAAAGTCGGGCGTGAGGTGAGAAGCGCGATCTGCACCCGCCTCCGAGCTGGTTCCCCCTTTGCCAAGGCCCTAAAATGGCCATGATCGTAACCACACCCAAAATGGGCACGACGGTCATTAAATTAACTTAATGAGCTGCACGCCCAACGTTACCGGCATTTCCACCTTTACCACCGCGTTCGCCCATCCAGAATCGGCGCGAACCAGACATGCTCTACAGATGTCCAATTTGGGCGCTCCAGTTAGTGAGCAGGTAAGTGCTGAGCATCCAACGGCTCTCTGCTTGAAATTGGGGGTGCGGGGGGAAGGTGCGGTCTGCTGCCACTCTACCTGTGATCAGTGAGGGGAAAGGTGGGGTCCGCTGCTACTCTGCCTGAGATCGGTGGGGAGGGGGAAGGGGGAGGAGGGGCCTGCGATTGGTCTGGGTGACAGAGGCGATGGTGGGATAAGGGGGTCAGTAATGTTGTGGGAGTGGGGCAATTCTGTGGGTGCCGGGGGGAGGCATTATCCGACCTGGGAGCGATGTGGCAGGGCAGCTGCAATCTATCTTTTTTTTTCTATGCATGCGCAGTTGGAGGCATCGATCAGACCTGCAGGATTTTGGGCACATTAATCCCCATCCACAGGCTTCTTCAGCGTGATTCGGAATTGCTGATACTTTTTCAGGCAGAGTGTGTATGGGGGCACTTGAGAACGGGTCTAAAAGTCAGATCTGAAACACTCCCAGTCTCAAGTCCGCCCAGCACTTAGAATCAAAATGGTAAAATAGGGCCTGTGGAGTTATCATTTTTACTTGTGATCATATTGCACAGTATAACGCTAAATCTTGAATGCTAAATCAAGTGAAGTATAACACTTGCATATGATTTCGAGTAGTAGGATGGTCGATCATCATGTACACAGGATGGAAGGACTGATATTAGAGAAGAATAAAATTGGTACACAGTCAACTTGCTTGACTATTCTATAGTGTCTTGTAATTTTAAAAATATACTATTTTTGGTATCAATGTTAACTGTTTGCTAAGACAACATTGTGGACAATCAACAAGCACAGATTTTTGTTATTCATTTGTGGGACATGGGCATCACTGACTGGCCAGCATTTATTGCCCATCTCTAGTTGCCCTCGGAAGGTAGTTGAGAGTCAACCACTTTGCTGTGGCTCTGGAGTCACATGTAGGCCAGACGAGGTAAGGATAACAGATTTCCTTTCCTAAAGGACATTAGTGAACCAGATGTGTTTTTCCGACAATCGTTCATGTCATCAGTAGATTCTTAATTCCAGCTATTTTTTATGGAATTCAAATTCCACCATTTGCCATGGCGGGATTTGAACCCAGGTCCACAGAACATGAGCTGAATTTCTGGATTAATGGCCTAGCGATAATACCACTAGGTCATTGTCTCCCCTCATAGTTTTATTTAAAGAGACAATAAATACTATCACAATGATCAATCAAAATGAATAAATAGTTAGTAAAGCACTTCACATTTTCTAGTGAAAATGCTAAAACAGTCCCTGTATAACAGTGTACATTAATATATATTTTGTGTTGCATTGGTCATGCTCAGTGTTGTCCGATACATTATTCACATGTGCTTCAGGTCAGTGACCTGTCAGGTGACCAGTTGGAAATCATGATGTGGTTAATTAATTTCTAATTAGTCAGAAACGAATATAATTTATCCTTTTGGTACATTTGTCGGTGCAATATTAAGATGAAAAGCTGATTTTTAAAATCCTGTGCACTCTACTTTCTTGATTACTGAATGCTGGTGGCTGTTAAATACAAATACAGATGTGAAATACAGCTTCTGGTATATGGGCAGAACTTTCTCGAGAAAATGGCCAAGCGTCAGGTTCTGACCGATGTACTTCTCCAGAGAGAAACAGGAAACATCTCCATCCAGATCCTCTGACACTTTGCTATTTTAAAGCAGGGGTGTGTGTTCCGCCCTTTTTAAAGGGCGCCCCTATCTCAAATCCATGTCAAAGAGCCCCCCTCCTCACTACACCGGCATCAATTCTTCAGGACACTGGCCAGCCATGTCCCTGACCACCCGAGGGTTACATTGACCTTCGAGCCTCCAACGTGGTCAACGTGCCTGGTCTCTGGTTTCGGAGACCGGTAGTGATTTCCACCTTCGTTACATCACGCTGGCGAGTGGGAACATATGACATTCCCGGAAGATAGAGTTAAGCTATTCTAACATCTTTAAACGAATGATAATCGGGTTCGTGTCCTCGCTGGACTTGAATCTGATGATGTTGCTGATGGGGTGAGTGGGGGCGGGGGGTGAGAAAATTTCAAACTGAGATCGCCCCATTGCAAATCCTGTTCTGGCCCTTTTACAAGAGTTTCCAGCCATAATGGGATTTGTGCCTGCCTTAAACAGATTGCACCCCCCCCCCCCCCGCATGTAAATGCACGTAAGGCATTAGCCCCTAAAATTGGTGCATACGGTTTTAACAGAAGTTGCCCTAACTACATCTGTGGCTAGTCAGCATTTCCTCATTAGTATAGCAATTCCTGGTTCGTATGGTGATTAGTATCCCTGCCTGTCACGTGAGAGACTGGGGTTCAATTCCCTGATGTGGAGATGCCGGCGTTGGACTGGGGTAAACACAGTAAGAAGTTTAACAACACCAGGTTAAAGTCCAACAGGTTTATTTGGTAGCAAAAGCCACACAAGCTTTTGGAGCCTCAAGCTTGTGTGGCTTTTGCTACCAAATAAACCTGTTGGACTTTAACCTGGTGTTGTTAAACTTCTTACTGTGTTCAATTCCCTGACAGAGAGCTGCACACTTTCCTGACTGTGTCTGGAGGAGGAGTCTTTCAGGCAGCTTGGTTGGTGCAGGCTTGGAGGGCCAAAGGGCCTGTTCCTGTGCTGTTTTGTTCTTTGTTCCTATTGGAAAACACTGGGTTATCTGGCATTTTTGAGGATACCATTGTGGATACCACAAACTAATGTTAAAGAGATCATTTCGAATAGATACAGAATCCTTATGGTACGAGACGGCCTTCTTTCACAGCAGGAATTTGAGACAAAAACAAACAGAATTTACTATAGCACTTAGAACCACTCAAATGGTTTATTTTATTTAATCAGAATCTGTCAAAAAACTGAAAGACAAATGTAATTTTCCATGTGGAATTTAATGCTGTTCTCAGGTATGTTTTTAGAATAACAGCTGCCACATGTGATCAGTTCCATCTGCACCAGAATAATTACTTTGATCAGCTTGTTTGGGGAAAAAAGTGTTTTGATTGGTTGACCACCCTGCATTCAAACTAGTGTTGAGGCCAGTGAGGCACAATTGAGAATACTTTGACATGTGGCTGCAGCGTGTGACACATGCCATGATCATTAGATTATGCAAGGGGGCATCAATTGAGAATAGTCTACTCCTGTTTCACCTTGGTCGCGTTTAAAACAAAAATTACAAGGGATAAGGGCATTGAAGATAGTCACCTAAAACGTGGAGTAAGAACTGATCAAACAGGCAGTTCTTAATAGCTTTGTGGGCTTTCTTATTGATTCTTCAGGTCAACTTGCTTATCTTCAATCACCTCCTGTGGCATATTTGTCAGCATTTGACAATCCAAAGCCTGCGTTGAAGGAGGAGTGTTAAATCTCAGCAGCGGTTTTAATGGCAAGAATATGTTTAGTAACAGCAACTTGGTGTTTATACACAGTGCATTATTTTATTTTAAATATTTGGTTGCTTTACAGATGTTTAACCCAAAATATATGGACAACGAGCCGAAGAATGGAACGTTCGGGCCAATAGCATAGTTGGGGAGACGTGTTTTATGAGGTTTTTAAAAGGAGAGGCAAGGGCATTTGGGGGAGGGGCAGTGTCAGTGTAGGGCTTACATGGTTGAAGGGTAAGGTTTTACTGAGATGGATTGATTCAACAGTATACTGCTGCAAGATGAGAAGATGTTTTATATAAGATGAGGAGACATTCTTAAAAAAAATTTGGGGAAAATTTTGAAAATTGCAGTGTGTCAAATTGGCACTCCGCTCAAAGCCGTGAAACCAATCACTGTTTTTCTTTCTTTCTGCTATGGTGCGAGTGACGATTGCAAAATAAGTGGCACCGTACAGACGATTGTCTTTTTTTAGCCTGAGGTTGTTGCATTACTCAAAATAACCATATGGCCTGCTTAGACAATCGAGAGTGAAAACATGGGAGCAGATTTTCATTCCCCCTGCTGGCTGGAAAAGGGACAGCAAATGGGATTGAAATAGCAACACGGCATTTTTCACACCATCTCCACTGACGCCTGGGTTCCTAACATTCTGATTTATCTCAATGAACGGGGCAGATTCTTCCTGGATAGGTGGAAGCACAAGTTGCCCTTGCAGATTGAATAGAACACCTGGAATTTTGAAGTAGCAGTGGATACACATACCCTACTCATTGGTGGTTGTCTTAAAGTGACCTAACCAGCAGTTGTTAAATGGATTGCTGCAGGTTGTTTCAAAAAAAGTTAAACAAGTTTTCTAACTGGCATTTGTGGGATCAGGAATGTTCCTCCTGGTCAAATTTAGCAATGCCTAACCATCCCTAATTTATCAGAGTGAGAAAATGTATCTCCTTTCTCCTGATTTGAGTCGACCTTTATTGCATCTGTTTACGAGGATGCTATGATATTGGTGAGAGACTGGCGTTCCCAGAGCTAGTTAGAGTCATGTTATGCTAGTAGACCATTGATATTCTCATTTGGAATAATAGTTGCTGTGGGAAATTTGATATTTGCATTTGGCAAGCAAAATTTTAGTCAGATGACTGAAAGCATGAATAGAATAGGTGTAAATTGCCATAATTACTCGTAATTATAGTTATTATAATGGAGCTTCTAAAATGAAATTTCAACTTTTAAAGGCATCCATTTGGTGGTCCAGACTGCCATTATGTACTAAACCAGAACACATTTGAGTAACATTAGCTCTTGCTGAAAAAAAACTTTATTCCTGTTCTTAATTATTGGAATAGTGTGTCTCAGTTGCTCTCCCCAATTTTCCCTACATCTCACGTTCACAGATGCAGCCATCACCTAATTAGCTTCTAATGATTTAAATGGTGAGTGTCGAGAGGTTGTGTTTGACAGAAGGACTCGACACAGCTGAGGGACAGGAATTCAAGCTGATGATTTCCAAGCGACCCCCTCCCCCGATACTGAGGTCAACTGTTGGCCCATAACCACTGCCCTGACAAGGATCAGTTTTCGGAACACAACAGGGTGCAGATCTGATGGGCCAAAAGTGGCCTACTCCTGCACAGTAGGGGTTGTAATGAAATACCGGAAGTGTTATCTTCTTAGTTTGCATGCATGCAACATAGTTGGAGCACCTGTGGTAGAAATCTGATCCAACTACTTATTCCCTTCTCCAAGAACCGTTCTCGTTCTTTGTAGTGAAGAAAGTTTTTGAAAGATATCATTCAGCATGAAGAATGCATTAAACAAAATTGGAATGAAGTTAATTAGGATTGGACTAAGCTCTTGGAATTTAAAAAAAACAAACACTAAAAATCAACACGACTTCCATACTGAGATTTATCATAGAAACAAAATATCTGGTTACATGTGTGTACATGCGTAGTGATGGCCCAACAATTATATCAATGTGTAGGCATTATTTTTAAGTGCTCATGGATGTTTTGTGATTGCTTTTATTTTTCAACCTTCATGAACAATCACAAGTCATCTTATATATAACTGCAGATTGTATTGAGTACAAACTGCATCGATATGGCAGTGCGTAGATGCATCAGATTTCTTTAATCAAGTAAAATCATTTTATTTCTGTCGAAAATGGTATTGATCATGGGTTATAGTCACTGACTGTCATAAGCTGTCACAGGCATCACCCAAGAGACAATGCAGTATACCCATAAAGTTGACAATGCCAAAGTTAGTTATTGTCACTGAAAGAAATGCCTTAATATTCCTATTTGGAGTTTAGAATTTTGAGATGGGTTAGCAGTCCAGAGGCAATCTCCTGAAGGATAGTGAATGTTTCTGCCATCCGTACTTAATTCTTTTTTTCAGCCTTGGGCAGCACATACTATGAAGTACAGTTTGTGCCTTGAAATGTTTGAATATTCTTTGAAGATTACTGCACAAAATGGTCGACGCATTTGCTTGAAATGTTTTCTCTTTTTTAAAAAAGAAATTACTATCCCAGGAGAATAAATCCAATCTGTGAAGTCAGTAAAGAGTTCCAATGAGCAATACTTACAGGAGATTGCATTAACATTGAAATGTTGATGAATCAGGAAAATATCTTTAGATTTTCCTTCATGGATATGGTGGGTTCTTCCGCTCAGTGGGACCAATCTTTAAATAGCTCATGACCATGTAACAAATTAAAATTAGTCCACTTCATCCTCCTGAGATTGGTGACAGGGATGCCAAAATTAATTTAGGCTTCAAGGAAAGGGCTCAAGGCTTGTCTAGTTCTCCAACGCAAATGGAGCCTGTTTGACTATGTGTCCCACAAGTTTTTCACCCATGTGTGTTTGATACGGGGAGGAAACTATTAGACCATTGGGGGGAAATTAATCTTTCTGGCAACTAGCTGTGATAATTGCTAACCATGTTACCAAAGGCTTTGTTATCCAATATACAGCTCTAGAAGACTGAAGACAGTTGTTACAAGATTTATGTTATTGTATATTCTCAGTAGCCTCCTGGGCCATGCCATGGTCCAGAAAGTGGAATGTAGAATGCAAGAAAATGAACAGTGCACATTTAGAACTGTATATTCATGAGTGCCGACCATCCAACAGTCAGCTAGGGGGAGATATGCAATTTGTGAAGCATCATTTGGACAGAGTGGTGTTGTGATGCTCTGGATATATTAAACTGAGCTTATGATCCCTCTCGTTGCTCTTCAGACCAGTGCTTAAATGACTACCGGTGGCGGACCCCATATCCGGGAAGCTTGGGACCAGACGTGTGCCGGATTTAGGGATTTTACGGATTTTGGGTTCATGTATTTGTAATACATGAAATAAAGTATGAAAAATGAATAATAGAAGGGCTCTGTTCAAATTGCTACCCAGAGCAGCAGTTTTGAATGTAGCTGGATTTTGGGACACTAGATAAGGGATCCGCTGCCTGTATTCTTAAATTTACAGATGTTTCAAAAATGTGAGAATTAGTAACTAAGAAAATGAAGGCAATCCAATTTTACAGCATCAATAAAGGCCATTTGGTCCATTGTGTGTGTGCAATCTCTTTCAAAAAGCTAATTATTTAGTCCCAGTTCTCTTATTTTTCCTATTTTCCCCCTTATTTGCTTTTTTAAAATCGCGAATGCTGCTTCCACATTGTTTCTAACAACCTTCCAAGTTTAAAACTGATAGTTCTGGCTTCTTTGTTTGGTGATTTTTGATCTATGGCCTCTAGTTGCCAACTGTACACAATTAAACAATTGTAAACAACTGTAAACAAATTTTCCTGAGATACTAAGCAAACTCTTTC
This sequence comes from Mustelus asterias, assembly GCF_964213995.1. Lineage (NCBI taxonomy): Eukaryota > Metazoa > Chordata > Chondrichthyes > Carcharhiniformes > Triakidae > Mustelus > Mustelus asterias. The sequence continues at coordinate 23,693,200 of NC_135827.1, forward strand.
TGTTTCAAACACCAGTTCCAGATTTCTATTCACCCTCCTTTGTTTAGATAAGTTAGGCAAATATGCAGATGTCATTTGATGTGAACAAGAAGCGTCAGTTTTTACTATGCAGGGCTGGGTTGAAAAATGGAGAAGGAAAATTGCTCCAGTGCCTGACCACTCTCACTAAAGATACACAAGCAGTGTGAGGTTGCTTAAGGGAAATAAAAGGAAGTTTAGATTGTATTTTGGGAACCATTGACAGCTGAATTGAGGTGGATAGGCTAAAGGGAGATCTTGCGGTGTAATGGTACCATCCCTGCCTCTGAACCAGAAGATCCAGATTTGAGTTCTACCCCAGGACTTGGTGGCCTCAGAAGGTGCCGTTCATAACCTGGCCAAACAGGTTGAATATCAACCTGCAATTCCTTCCAGCACATGCCAATGGGCAGCACGGTGGCACAATGCTGCCTCACAGTGCCAGGGACCTGGGTTAGATTCCCAGCTTGGGTCACTCTGTGCGGAGTTTGCACGTTCTCCCCTTGTCTGCGTGGCTTTCCTCCGGGTGCTCCAGTTTCTCCCTATAGTCTGAAAGATATGCTGGTTAGGTGCATTAGCCATGCTAAATTCTTCCTCAATGTACCCGAACAAGCGCTGGAGTGTGGCGACTAGGAGATTTTCACAGTGACTTCATTGCAGTGTTAATGTAAGGCTACTTGTGACACTAATAAATAAACTTTAAACAATGGCAAGCTGTAAGAGCAGAAGAGATTCCTGGTCAGCCATGTGATGGAAAGAATGTTGGTGCCTCAACATCACTATCTATAGCACCAGACTGCAACATTCAAGTGTTTAAAAGAAAAGTGCATGTCGCTACAGCACTGCGGACTCTGAGTGAACTGTAACCGACCACCACTTAGACTAAAATATGCCGCACTTAGTATATTGTGTCCATTTTTAGTTTTTGCACATGATGAAGGCTCGACGGAAAGCAAGACAATTTCAAAACATGAAGCTTTCAGTTAAGCAAATAAAGTATTTTGGACAGCCAGCTCAAAGGAGAAATAATTATCCAATCTCAAGAATATTTTAAAATATTTAAAGTCTACTTGGATGTACTACTTGAAATTATCATGATGGTAGAACTGGATGGTGATACCTATAACATTTGTTGGTAAAGGGTTAGATTGGATGCCATAATGTTTGTTTAGAATTTCTGACCTCCATAGCGGACTGCTGAGAGAATTGGATAGGTTTTAAGTGGATCGTACAGCTCTTTTAAATAAAGACCATACATTTATGTAGCACCATTCACAACCTCAGAATGACACAAGGGCTTTATCATCACTGCGTTCCTGGTGAAAAATGCTATTTTACAGGTAAACGCTGTGGTGAACCGTTGTTGGTTCCCACCAGGTAGTGCTGAGCCAGGGTCTGGCCAGTACTATGAGTCTGTATATATGTTACTGTTGGGGTTAGGGTTGGGCTGTTCTACATGTTACTGTTGGGGTTAGGGTTGGGCTGTTCTACCTGTAATATAGTTCTTGTGGTACATCCCAGTCGGGCTCCGCCTCCTGGGAGAGGTATAAAGGTCACTGCTCTGCCTGGGACCCCTTTAGTCTGGGATCGTGTATTATATATGGTAGCTCTATTGTTGTAGTCAATAAAAGCCTTTATTTCCCCGAGTACCTCTAGCCTCGTGAGTTGTAGCGCGCATCAAACGCAACTACCAATTTGTGCACAGCAGGGTTACATGAAGAGTGGTGAGATAAATGACCAGTTGATCATTTATTTGTGTGATGTTGATTGAACATATTGTCAGGGCAGTATAACAACTTGCTGCTCTTCATGACATGTCACAGGATCTTTTATATACACAGAGGGGACCGACTCTTGCATGACATGTTGAACCAAATGGTACTTCCTCACGATTAGGGAGTTGATTAGTTCAGTTGGCTGGATGGCTGGTTCGTCATGCAGAGTGGCCCCAACAGTGCAGGTTCAATTCCTGTACCGGCTGAAGGCCTCACTTTCTCACACTTACCCCTTACTGGAGTGTGGTCACCTTCCGGTTAAAATCACCACCAGTCACCAGCCTGTGGTCATCTGGAACTATAGTGACTTTTATCTTGCCTCACTATTGCACTGAAATGTCAGCTTAGATTAGATGCTCAAATTCTGCAATGGGAGGTAAACCCATTACATTTTGCCATTGTGGTAAGAATGCAGCAGCAGCCAAGGTGAGAAGGTTATAAATGAAGGGGCCAGCTCAATTTTTAGTAAGTAAAAAATTGCATGTATGTTTCAATTTAAGTAAGATGTGAGAACTCGTCGTCAGCTGGAGCTTTCTTGATTGCTGCTGCAAGTTTGAAAGGAATTTTCCTGAGTTGGCTGCAGGTTTTTCCAATTTCGTTTTTGAATGTCCCACAAAACTTAGGGCAGCACGTTGGCATAGTGGTTATCGCTGTTGCCTCATAAAGCCAGAGACCCAGGTTCAATTCTGGCCTCTGGTAACTATCTGTGTGGAGTTTGCACGTTCTCCCTGTGTCTGCTTGGGTTTCCTTCCACCACCCAAAGATGTGCGTCTTAGGTTGATTGGCCATGCTCAAATTGGCCTTTAATAGATTAGGAGGGTAAATACGTGGGGGTTACAGGGATAGGGCCAGAATGGAATTGTTATTGGTGCAGGCCTGATGGGCCTTACGACCTCTTTCTACACTGTAGAGATTCTATGAAAATATAACACTACAAAAAAATACGCAAATGGTTTGTGAGGTTGCATTGTTCGAGTGGGCTTGATGGGCCTTTCTTTCATTATTAACAGCTTATTAAAGTCTACTCCCATCACATCCAGAGGTCAAATTAAGGCTAATATTACAAACAATTTGGGTAAAATGCAAAAAAGAAAGAAAAGCAAAAAAAATTCAGGTGAAAATACCTGTCCTTTTAATGTATTCATCCATTGCAAATGATGTTTGTCTGGGCCCGCCTCTTTCCATTCCTCCTCTGTTTGATGGTTTGGGTCTCTTAGCACCACCCCGGCCCCTCCACCCCCAATCTTTGTAGTGTCTTTTGATCTCGAGATAAATGTAGAGAGAAGGGTGTAGGTGCACCTGGAGTCTGCTTGGAGTTGGAGCAATGGGGTGAGATTTTAGCTTATGGAATTTTTACAGTATGATTGGGTCTTCCAGGGAGTATTTGATTTGGAGGTATATCCTCCAGTTAACAAGAGGCTGCGCAAGTTGTCTGCTTTGCCTGCTGTACAAGTTAATAGCACTCTTCAAAGGTAATCTGTTCGTCTGCAATGGGTTAACACCAGAGTGAAAATCAACAGGAATTAGATATGAAAGTGTTAAGCTTTAGTACACTATATTTGCAGAGCTAACTTTCATGGGATTCAAATCCTTGGAAGCCAAAATCTCAGATTGCAGCAGAAAGAGGGGCAGAAGGCTTACATAACGATGCAGTATAAATTTTAAATAAAGCTTGGTATTAAAAGAAATGCATCTCATAAATAAACTAAGGAAAACGCTTTCAGGGAATGGGCTTTCTGCGCTGGGCGTTATTAACTTAAGTGGTTGTGGAGAAATAGCTTAAGATAATGCTGCAGTGAATAGCGAATGACTGATGGCAACATATGTCTGCTGCAGAGATTGTGTTAACTGCCATATAATGGTGTGAGGTTGATACAGTACTTGCTAAATCTTGCAGCACAAACAAGATTTCAAGGCTATGATCAAAATGACAAGAACAGACTTCCAACCATCAATTGTTGTCTGATTTGGACACATTAGTAACTGAAGTTATGAGCTTGTATTTTTTTCTCACACTCTGCATATCCAGTAATATCCAGTAATGAGAAAAATATTTCCTGTTCGGGGGCGGGGGGGGGGGGGGGAGGTGGAGTTGGAGTTGAGTATACTTTACAAAATAGAGACATTCAATGGTTTTTTAAAAATGTATCTTAACTTTGCTTCCTTTTAACAATTCTAAGGTTTATGCTACAGGAGCAAATGATTTGCAAATCATTCTGCTGCAAGCTTTTTGAGTGTGTTTAATCAATCTACTGGCAGTTAACAGGGGGGCTACATCTTGTTGAAGAAGGGACTGAAAGAGAATAGGATCTTGCTGGACAATTATGAAGATTGTTGAAAATGTGTTGACTAGAATAAATGCAGTTATGGTCTTCCTGCTGTTTTTCTTGACACAGTAGCTTGATATTTCAGTTCCTGGTGGTGCCTTGAATGTTTTTCATTTTGAGTGTTGTAGCGGGGTGCAAATAATTCAGAAATAGATTTTTATATTACAAAGGGATGGATAATTAATTTCATTTGAATTTCATTCTTAACTGCTGATCATCCAACTTTTCCTGGCCCCCGCGTTAGTTGATATTTTAAATGGTTCTCGTTTTGAGTGTTGTACCTCCTTTTAAATCTGCTTTAGTAACCTCTTACCTCAATAAACCAAACCTTGACCTCGCCATCCTTGCAAACTATCATCCCATCTCCAACTTCTCTTTCCTCTGTTGTGGGAAAATCACCACTTGGAGTCAGATTTAAAGATTCAACATGCAGTTTATTGGACAAAGCTTTGGGAGAAGCGCTGGGCACTCTGCAGTGCACACAGTCACCTTCTCAACTTTAAAATGGCAGCTGAGCTTCTTTTATACATTTTCAAATAGTGGACAAGTACGGACATTAGCAGTTATCACATCGTTATACATTTATGCCCCTCTTTCAACGACTGATCTTGTTAACAAAACTCATTGTTTTGGTCCTGCCTTATCTCAAGCTAAGGTGATCATCTGGGCCTCAAGGTCTGATTTATTTCCTGTAGTAATTAGACACTAACAGGATTTAACTCATTGTGCAATGTCTGTGCCTAAGTCAGCACATCTTAATGTCTTTACACAGAGTCCATTTTGTGCCAGGTAACCGTCTTGTATCTTTTAATTTCGAGTTTACTCCAACACTCTCCATAATGTGTTCCCATCTCCCAAATATGTTCCCGTCTTTCCTGGAACTCTCATGTTTCAATTCCTCGTCTTGCCACAGTAATAAAGCGTTTTTTAGCAAAAGGCGCAAATGACATGTGCCCGAGCGTGACAAAGGTAAATTTTCCCTCCTCGTCTGCAACCTATGACACAGTTCTCCAAAGCCCCTCCATTGTCATCTAGCTGGGTGGGATTGCTTTCATCTGGTTCAAGTTTTATCTATCCTGTTGCAGCTAGAGAATCACTTGCAATGACCTCTTTCCCTGCACTCGCAGTGTTACCTGACTAAATGATAGTTGTGGCACTATATTTGGGAATATTGTAAACATATAGGATGAAATCTTCCGTTCCGCCAGCAGTGGGAAGCTTGGCAGACGCGAAAACCTAATTTGGCGTGAGGCCAAAAACCAGCTTCCCAATGGCAGGAAGAGCTTTTGGAATTAAGTTCCCAGAACTTCACAGGCGGGTCAAGCTTCTTGACAAAAAAATGTCAGGAAGCCCTTTTGCACACATTAGCAAATAATGTATGCTCATTAAAAGGTCGTTTCACTGTAAATAGGTTTTCCCCTTCCAAATTAAGTCCACTGCCAGCGAGAAATTAGAATGCTCACTTTTACAACTGTGCATAATTGGCTTGCATCTGGTAAGGTAGACTTCTTCCAGGACTAGAAGTGAATTGGACAGTCATATAAATACTGTGGCTACAAGAGCCGGTCAGAGACTGGGAATTCTGTGGTGAGTGACTCATCACCTGAGTCTGCAAAGCATGTTCATTATCTGCAAGGCACAAGTCAGGAGTGTGATGGGATACTCTTCACTTAACTAGATGGGTGCGGCTCTATTGACACTCAAGAAGCTTGAGACCATTCAGGATTGGCATCCCTTCCACCATCTTCAATGCCCATTCCCTCCATTGTCAACACACTGTGTGTACTATGTTAAGATGGATTGCAGCAACTCACCAAAGCTGCCTGACAGCACCTTCCAAACGCACGACAAGGTCAGCAGATACATGTGAACACCACCACCTGCCAGTTCCACTGCAAGCAACACACCTTCCTGATTTGGAACTATACCACCATTTCTTCACTGTTGCTGGGTCAAAATCCTGGAACTCCCTCTGCAGCAGCACCATGGGTGTTCTTACACCACACAGACTGCAGTGGTTCAAGAAGGCAGCTCGCTACCACCTTCTTGAGGGCAGTTGGCGGATGAGCAATAAAAATGCTGGCATAGACAACGAACCGAAAACACAGTGGTAGATCTGTGTTCAAACTGATATAAGACGCAACCTCCAATTCTGAACACATGCCACTATTGTATAAGTCCTCAGAAGTTTCCTGAATCTGTAAGTGGAATAAGTCATTGTTGTGTGGTTACTTAATTCTTCCCTCTTGGTTGCCATTATGCATTCTATAAGATAATTCTAGCAGGTTGATTGATTGGGGCAGCCTATTTTTGGCACCAGACATTGCATGGTATATGAATTGTATGAAAGACCATGACTATTGACTGCAGGTATGTTATAACATCTGATGGCAAGTAGGCCATTATTATGTATCCTGATGCAGCTCATCAGGAGAAACAGCAGGCTCATACTATCAGCCATGATCTCATTGAATGGCGGAGTGGGCTCAACAGGCTGAATGGCCTACTGCTGCTCCCATTTCTTATGTTGTTCTTTGCCCGGAGTACAGTATTTAGTTCTTTTCAAGTGTGGTGATATTATCAATATAAACACTGCTTTTAATTTGCCCTTCAGCTTTCATATCCTGTATTTTAAATTATCCCTCACAGACATTTCAATGTCTAGCCAGTAGGCTGAAAATTAAGAGCTGTACTGGATTAATGGACTCAAAATCAATTACAAAGCCAATTCATTTAAAATAGGAAATAATTGATGAGTCAATGTAATCCCATCAGTAACAGCATGATATAGCACTGTTACCCACATTTCATATTCACATGTCTCCTGTATTGTTGGAGATGGATGCAGAGCAGTGAGGTTGGGCCCGATTTTACCAAAGCTTCGCGCCCGGCGTCGGGCCTATACCGCGATCTGCACCCGATTCCCCGGACCCGCGCCCGAATCGGGCAATTTAAATGTATTTGCATGCATTTAAATCGACCTAATGAACCGCGCGCCCAACTCTACCACCAAATCCCACTTTACCACTGCGCGGCCCAATCCGGAACCGCGATTTTAGCGACCTGCAGAATAAAAGTCTGAAGCGGATTTCTATTCTGCAGCGGAATCTCCGAGGACCATCCTCCCCGACCATCCTTTGTGGACGCACCCCGCTAACCACCCTGGCAGACCCCCCCCCCGGGGATCGGACACCCCTGGGAGGCAGGCCCCCCTCAGCAGAGCATATCCCCAACCTACCTCGATTGCTGGTCTCCCTCCATCATCCTCCCGACCTGCAGTCCTTCGAGAGTCTGCAGCACCTTCCTGGCCTTCCGCTGGCATCCGCCGGAGGAGGGAGGTGGGCTCAGATGGATCTCTGGTTGGCGGGGGGGGGGGTGGGGAGGATGGACTTGGGAGAATCTTGCAAACTGCAAATAATGTAGCATCTTCTTTGTGCTGCCTAATTATCTATGGAAAAGGTAATTAAACTACAGTGTCCTAGTGAGCAATTAGTGACCTGTATAATACATTTGTGGGCTGTAACTGAATTGTTGATGCTCAAATGTTCAGAGTCCTGTGGTGAACTTGGAAGAATTGTCCCCGTGGTGGAACTTGATTGGAAATAAGATTCAAGGAGATTACTAAATCTTGTTTTCACCTGAACATTGCACAGAATTAGAGGAATTCCCTTTGGAAGATAATGTCAAAATTATAATCACAGGAACTAAAAATCTGACAGTCAAATATTTGGGAATATATTTCAAAATATATATCCCCCATCCATATTCACATTAGTGACACAGATCACTAATTGCTCACTAGGACACTGTAGTTTAATTACCTTTTCCATAGATAATTAGGCAGCACAAAGAAGATGCTACATTATTTGCAGTTTGCAAGATTCTCCCAAGTCCATCTTCCCTGCTCTCTCTGCTGTTTTTTCTTTCACACCCGGGCGCGCTGCTTCGGATTTTTTTCGAATTGCGCATGCGCAGTTCAGAGCTCCGATCAGTCCGGCAGCGCTGAGCCCCGCCCACAACGCGGATCGGATTGGAGCCGGCAAAACGCGTATGGGCGCGCTGCAAAGAGGATTCCAGGCTCGGATCTATTTGATGCCCAGATTCGGCACTTAGACTCAAAATGGTAAAATCAGGCCCGTTATCTCTGAAATGTATTTGAGGTCTTTAACAATGAACAGTAAATTAGCAATTTACTGCTTCCATGGGATTCAGCATCACATTGGCACATTACTTTGCAAGTCAGTGAATCCACAAGTAACCAGAATATGCCATTTTCATCATTATTGAAGGAATTTGAATATTTAGTTAATTGTTTCTGTGACAGAGTTGACAAGCACAAGAGTGGTAAATAAAAGCTCAGAGGTCGTACTCCTCCCTGTACTCCGTCTTCTTGGTCATTGTGTTTGCTCGTTAAAGAAACTTTGTTACTTTATTGTGGTGCGTTCTAGGCAAACTTGGTTCCAGGAACAATTAACTCATTTTGAATATCATGTATGAAAAAGAACAAATGCCTAGAAACCATGCTGCATAGCAACCATATTTCAGGCACGATGTTGTGGTGTCCTGTCCCCAAAATGCCAGGCAGGGTTTATGAATGCACATCTGCCCTTTAGGACAAATGAAGCAATCTTTACTCACACCTGATGCAGGTGCTTTGTCCCATCCATATGTTGCTCCTTACTGCCACCTCCACCCCATCCTATCAATTTTTTACCCTCACCCACTTTGTGGCCTTTTGGCTCAGATCAAGCTTTGGATCAAGCCCAGGATGGGGTACAATGCCTTTTCTTGTCACTCTTGTAGGGACCATGAATCAAATTTAATTCAATTTTAATTTAGTTTGTGGAGCAAGCAAGGAGATGGATTTGCGTCTGCCCAGTCCACTCTCCGTACTTGGCTCTGTAACTTCAAGAATTAAAATTTTTTAAAAGTCCTGGTCTTCAAACTACAAAAAGGTGAAATGTGTATGTGTCAATAAACCAAAATAATAGCAAATGAGCAACCCTGTGTCGGATTTTCTGTTCCATTGAAGTCAATGGTGTAAAATGAACTGCTCGACTGCTCCAGCCAATTTCACCCAATGTCTTCACCTATACCTCTTAGAAACACTGTATAAAGTAATGTCTCTGACATTTACAGAGACAGCAATACCCTTTGGAAAATAAATTTTCTGACGAGCACATGCTGTGATGTTCGTGTCCCCTGTTGAAACTCTTTTCCTTCCCCAAATTAATGAGTCCTTTCTGGTCAATCCACAGTACGTTGGTGGAACTGTGGGAGGACTCAGCAACCCACTAACTCGCACTACTGTTTTGCAGCAACAATATAAATTAGGGCTAGCAAGTGAATAACAAACAAAAAAGTACTGTTCTGGAAAGGGAAAGTGACACATTTCTAGACTTTAGTTTGCACTGTGTGTGACTGATCATGATATGATATGAAAGTCTACTACTTTACTGAAATAAGCTAAAGTGAGAATGTCACTGGATATTGTTTCAGTCCGCGTTGTACATTTAAGTCAATCATAAGATGCCATTGCTAGATTGAAGTTCATCAGATAATCCGTTAACTGTATAATGGTAACTAAACACCATGCATTTTCTCCAGTGCAGATAAATTAAAATGTATTTTGTCACATAAAGCTATTGCTCACAAGTACTCTTAAATAACTGAAAAGGTCCTTGCTGGTAGAGGGCTGTGTCTAAGAAAATGAAATGAGTGCGAGGGACTGGAGTTCATGTTCATCAATAAAATCACACTTCAAAGTGAGTGAATTATCCTTTTCAGGACCAAAAGAATTTTCTTATTTTGAATTTCCATTTGTGGTATCTGCAGCAATAAGTGTCCATAAGTTTCTAACATTGAATAATGCACAGGAGAACTTGAGAAATGCACAGGTAATATTCATTGAACAAAGATTGTTTTTTAAAAAGCTAGCTTTGTTGATTATTGTATCACCTAAAAGTTCTACCTCAGGGAATTTAAACTGAAATTAGGGCCCAGATTTTTGCACATGGCCACATGCCATGAATATCAGCCATGATTGAATGGCGGAGCAGACTTGATGGGCCGAGTGGCCTAATACTGCTCCTATGTCTTCAGGTCTTATGCACAGAGAAGGGAGAACTTCTGGCTCTGTGACCCGGACCTTTAAAGGTAGCGACCCACAGTTTCAATTTTCATTTTAGGGCTGGGCTAGATTAGAAGTCAGGCCTGCTGCCGGAACAGGTGTGGAGGCAGCTGGGTGCAGAGATGGGTTGCGTGGAAAGACTTCCTTTCTGCTCCAGCACTTTGTTGACTTCAATAAAAATTGATTAAAAGAAAAAAAAGTCTTCACCCCCACACACTCTCCATATCCCATTCATGCCAACCTATGCCAGATCATACCCCTACCCATTTACCATGGCCCCTCATACCCCCAAAGCAACGTATGCTGCTCCACCCACCCCAAACAGACCATTTAGAATCCCTAGAGTGCATAAGGAGGCCATTTGGCCCATTGGGTCTGCATTAACTTCGAAAGAGCATCTTACACAGGCCCAACCCTTACTCAATCCTTGCAACCCTGCTCACTTGCCATGGCTAATCATCCTAACTTACACATCTAGGGACACTAAAGGGCAATTTTACTCTGGCCAGTCCATCTAACCTGCACATCTTTGGACTGTGAGAGGAAACCGGAGCAGCCGGAGGAAACCCATGTCGACAGGGGGAGAACGTGTAAACTCCACACAGACAGTCACCTAAGGCTGGAAGTGAACCCGGGTCCCTGGAGCTGAGAAGCAGCTGTGATAACCACTGTGCCACCATGCCACCCTTTGCCAACCCACACCCCCCAACCCTCATCGATGAATGTAAACATTCAATGCATAGAAATTCTTTTGAATAATCTCTTGGAACAGACATATTTGTTGATATAATATGTCCACTTGGAGATGTCACATTGAGAACCACACCCTTTTCATTGCTGCCAGCTCTGCATGCCCCACACCCCCATTCCTCCCTCCCACCATCACAACTCTGGCTTGGGTTCCAGCGCAGTCCTAGGCTTTGGGTGAATGTTGTACCGACAGCAGTCATTGCCTTCCTGGTGCACTGCTCTTTAATAGAGCTGCTGACCTTTGGCTGGCATGTGTAGGTAGGTGGTATTTCTGCCCCCTTTCCATCCCTAACCGGGGTTCATGATCCTGAGGGAAAGTTTGCTGAGGGCCTGAGTGGAACAAGATGCAGCAGATCTTCATGAAAAGAGGCTACATCAGGCTTTCTCCAGTCCAGGGCTAAGGCCCCCACTGCTCCTACAAGATTCCCTGCATTAGGACTACCATATCTGTTTGAACAAAGAACAAAGAAAATTACAGCACAGGAACAAGCCCTTCGGCCTTCCAAGCCTGCACCAACCATGCTGCCCGACTTAATTAAAACCCCCTACCCTTCCGGGGACCATATCCCTCTATTCCTATCTTATTCATGTATTTGTCAAACGCCCCTTAAAAATCACTACCGTATCCGCTTCCACTACCTCCCCCGGCAGGAGTTCCAGGCACCCACCACCCTCTATGTAAAAAATCTGCCCCATACATCTCCTTTAAACCTTGCCCCTCGCATCTTAAACCTGTGCCCCCAGTAATTGACTCTTCCACCTTGGGAAAAAGCTTCTGACTATCCACTCTGTCCATGCCTCTCATAATCTTGTGAACTTCTATCAGGTCGCCCCTCAACGTGCAGCTGAATATATATTTTCTCGGAGCCTTTCAGTGTATTGCACACTTACTCACCCACTATTCTTTACTGTGCTTTAAGCCATGTGCCCAAATACATATTTGTTCCTTGTATTCCTGTGCAACAACAGCATTATAGACAATTTCCAAGGAATTTGTCAGTTGAAAGAAGCCTCTTGCATAAGGCCAACATGGGAATTTATTTATGCATTTATGTTCCACTAGGGAAACTATGGAGCTAGCATTTTATTATCTTGAAAATATAAACAGCAAGAATATAAGGCCAAATGTTTGCATCATTAAATTCAAACAGCAGCTTAAGCCTCTGAAAATTTGCTGATAAAGCCCACTCGCTTAGAGATTTTATACAAATACATTGTTGAATCAGGTTTTATTAATTTTTTATTATGAAAGATCAAAAATTCTAATTAAAATGTTGCTTTATTACACAATGTTGCACTCTTTTATGAATCATCTTGAGTAATAAATCATCCAGTGGTATAACATAAAATGATCAACAGAAAATATGCTATCATAAAGAGGGATGGTGCTGGGGTAATAGATATGGAGTGTAGGTGGTCAAGAAAAGTAGTAATTTTGTGCATTCAGTTTCTGAGCAAGTTGATCAATAAGTGGGCCATTGAAACAATCTTTAAACACCAAAGTTGGCTGGATTGAACTAAATATGTTGAGAGTTTGCTGATAGGCAATCTAATTTATGAGCCTGGACGGTACGGTGGTACAGTGGTTAGCACTTCTGCCTCACAGCACCAGGAACCCGTGTTTGATTCCAGCCTTGGGTGACAGTTTTCCCCACAGTCCAAAGATGAACAGGTCAGGTGGATTGGCCATGCTAAATTGCCCCTTAGTGTCCAAAGATGTGTAGGTTAGGTGGACAGTATGAGACTTTGAAGAGAACTTTGTTAGGATTGTTGCATTACTGTGTGTGAATTTTGCTCTGTATCTTTCAGATAATTCTATGCGTGGTAAATAACCTGGGAAATGTTACAAATTGTAAATTTTAACAGTGGCTGTATCATTCATTGATACATTTTGCAGATAATTAGAATGAGAAAGAAATGTGAAGGAGAAATGTATAATGTATCTCAACACTTGTGAAATTCTTTAGGGAAATTGCAGTCTCAAACCTGAAAACAACTGTTGCATTACTGCACCAATTCTTAAAAACGAAGAACAGTTGGTTTTCTACCCCGCAATTGCCAAAGTTTTATTTTCACACATTGTGCACATGTTATTTTTGAGTAACAATACAAGGAAATACAAAATTATTATTCAATAAATATTTAATTTATTCTTTCATGGGATGTGGGCATCGCTGGCTGGGCCAGCATTTATTACCCATGCCTAATTGCCCTTGATCTGAGTGGCTTTCAACCATATTGTTGTGGATCTGGAGTCACAAGTAGGTCAGACCAGGTAAGAATGGCAGATTTCCTTCCCGAAAGGACATGAGTGAACCAGATGGTTTTTTAAAAAGACAATCAACAACAATTTCATGGCCATCATTGGACTTTTAATTCCAGATTTTGTTTTATTGAATTCAAATTCCACCATCTGCTGTGGCGGGATTCGAACCTGGGTCCCCAGAGTTTTTACCCTGGGTCTCTGGTTACTAGTCCAGTAAAAGTACTACTACACTCCTGCCTTCCCAAATATATTTTTGTTTAAGTATTACAATGATGGCTTGTAATCTTTATGTATTGTAAACCAGTGCATGTCTGTTTGATTAGTCACGTGATATATAGTGATGTTATCAGAGACATTTGAGGGTTTTTCTCTCTCTTCCACCCTGGACTGTAAGCAACACCAATCTAATAAGTAGCCCACTATTTGGCAAGCTTTTCATCATTCTATCTTGATGTACAAGTGAGCTGACAACATCAATATATAACAATTTACTGATAATAAAAATTGGACAGCAGAAACTCTAGGTGGCCGAACCATATTGAGGTTTTTGTTGATTATAGATTAACAATGTTAACTTGTATTTACAGACGACCTTTTGATGTAGTAAAGTGTCCCAAGGTGCAACACAGGAGTTTGATCAAAACAAATTTGACATTGAACACATCAGAAATATTAGGATGTGAGATCAAAAGCTTGGTCAAAGAGGTCGAATTTAAGGGAAAACTTAGACAGGAAAAAGTCGAGAGTCATGGAAAGGTTTTAAGAGTGAATTTCAGAGCCTAGTGCCGAGGCATTTGAAGGTAAGGCCACTAATGTTGAAGCAGTTAAAAGAGATGTGCAAGGGGCCAGAATTAGAAGAACATAGAGATCCTAGAGGGTGGTTGGGTGGAGGAGTCGTAACGAAAGAGAGATGTGAGTCCATGGACTTGAAAACAAGGATGACAATTTTAAAATCGAAGCATTGCTGGATCAAGAGCTAAAGTATGTTTTGATGCAGCACCATAAATGAAAGGAACATTTTTTCTAACAGTAGTTCTAATATTAAAATTACTATTTTATGTATCACCTTGACAAAAACTAAACTCACCATCCTGACAGTTGATGGGTCAAAATCCTGGAACTCCCTTGCTAACTGCACTGTTGCTAACAGCAATGCCCACATCTGATGAATGAATACCTTTTAAAAAGTTACTTTGTACAAACTTGCGACCTCATTTTTTTGATGGGTCATGAGGGAGACAAGGGGTATCCTGATAGGGTCCAAGGTAATGGGAAAAGTTCAGGGCTAAAGAGGTTCAAGGTTAACAACTGGGGAAGGAAAAGTAATATTGGTTGGGCCTATGGTGTTGGGGGAAGATGGCGGGTGATGGGGTGGATAGAAGGTGATGGAGTGAGTTTGAAAGGTGACGTGCACCATTTTTCCAAACCATGCAATTAGTCAGTACGTGACATACCTCGAGGTTGGATGAGGGTCTTTTTGGGTGAGTGGGTGGAGTTCAAGATCAACACAAGGGGCCAACTAAAGGAACAATCTAATAGTTATGAAGCAGCTGGATGTCAAGGTTACTTAGTTGTGTTCTTGTCTCTTATGGTGAATCATGCATTGTAGCAGGCTTGTTCCCAAATCATGACTCTCATAACATCGAGACCCCAGCAAGATGCGGACCTGCCGTTCATTCTGTGTAATTTGCCATTGGCTGCAGTCAGAAGCAAGGGAGAAGGGAGGGTGGTGAATGCCTCCAGGGGGCAAGGCTGGTGAAGGGCAGCCAACCCTTGACTCGAAACCTCCTGCCTCCTGGGTGAAAGGTCATGTTTGATGAAGGATCATATTGGTTAGCCTTTCTATGCTGCCAAAGCAATGGTTTCTTTGTAGAGTCTTGAGGATAGTGGAAATGAATGGAAAAGTGTCTGCAAGAGGCTTCTTGCAATTGGCTCTCTTCATCTTGGTCAAGGAACAATGTCTCCATACGCATTCATGTGGGAACGGGAGGATCGTCCATCTGTGGTCTTCCAGGATGTCCTTTACCTCAAAGGGGTGAGGTCGGGATGCCATATCTAGATGGAGGCCAGTAAAGGGCCGAGCACTGGCCTGCTGGCTTTGAGATGGATGGAAATGTGCAACGGACATACTCACTAAATGTACCATTTTAATTTGTTCATGTATCGATGATGGGAATACCAACCCTGCCTTGGCAGTGGAGAAGAGCCTGTTGCCTTTTGGCACAGGGCCATGAGGAGCAAGATCTTGAGCAGCAAGAGGCAGTTTAGCTTTGTTTGGAGGCTGGTGAACATGGACCACTGCAATGGCAAGCATTGGCCCCACCATGGGTGTATCGCTGTCTGTTGCTCTTGGCTAGAGATGAGCGAAAGGCATTGCCGGGAGAGCCCTTGCTTGTCCCGGGATGTGGTTGCTCACACCTGCGAGATTCTAAAGTAGAAGCTGCAGCCAATAGGAAACTGGAGGAGAGTAGTGTGGAGTTTCCAGCCAGCAATGTATGCGTTTGTGTCTGAGTGTCCTTTAAATGTGGCAATATGACCTTCAACCCCATGGGATGATGCAGGCGACTTTCTGCCTACCGTGCCACCAGATTCACTGAGCTCCTCAGGGATGCATAATTGATGGGCTGCTTTGTGACGCGTCAGCACCAATAATTGAAATACTGACATGCTGAGGATACTTCAACCTAAATTATTCCTGCTGCCAACCTTCTTCCCGAGTCAACTGGCCCATCTCTAGCCCAAACCCGACCCCATGCAATGAAGATCCTGCCTTTGTGGGTGCTTACTCGTGAGGCAAGCGGGCCGAGCGGGAAACTTTCCCAACTTTTGCTACTTGCCTCAAGGATGGAAGTCCAGGCGACTGTGCTAAAAACATCAAATTCTTTTTTTCACTGGGAACTAGTGGGTGGTAAGTAAAATAAAACAGTAGAAAGCATTGTTAATATGTGGCCTCAAGGCTGGTGTACATTGTGCATTGAATTGTCATCAGCTTCTTGTATTTTTGAGGCCCATCTACGAAGGACAAATTATTTTCTATTTGCAAAGTGTCAGTCATTGTGCATATTCAGCTCAAGAAAATGTTGGAAATGCTGCATCATTAATTTTCAGATAGAGTTGCTGTTGAAGATGTAAAAATAGTTATGACTTGAAATTTGTGCTAAGTGAATGAACATTTTAGAACAAGCATGTTATTGGTTGGTTCTTTTTCAGGGATTGTTGTTGGTGAAAGAACCCGTTTTACTTTGACTCTTTTTGTGACCAATATTGAGTTTAATTTATATGCGGATGGGACTTTTGTTGATTTTAGATGTTAGATAATATTGAGATTCTAGATTTTGTATTTTGAGCACACAGTTACATTGTCAGAGGCAACAGTCAACATTAGTTAATATTATTTGGGGGAGTGGCACTGTTGATCAGGGATAGTGTCACGGCTGTAGAGAAGGTGGACGCCGTGGAGGGACTGACTACGGAATCTCTGTGGGTGGAGGTTAGGAACAGGAAGGGGTCGGTAACTTTGCTGGGTGTTTTCTATAGGCCGCCCAATAGTAACAGAGATGTTGAGGAGCAGATGGGGAAACAGATCCTGGAGAGATGTAGGAATAACAGAGTTGTCGTGATGGGAGATTTTAATTTCCCAAACATAGATTGGAATATCCCTAGGGCTAGGGGTTTGGATGGAGAGGAGTTTGTTAGGTGTGTCCAGGAGAGTTTCCTGACACAGTATGTGGATAAGCCTACTAGAGGAGAGGCTGTTCTTGATCTGGTGCTGGCTAATGAACCTGGACAGGTGGAGGATCTCTCGGTGGGTGAGCATCTTGGGGATAGCGATCATAATTCTATCTCCTTCACGATAGCATTGGAAAGAGATAGGGTCAGGCAGGCTAGGAAAGTGTTTCTCTGGAGTAAAGGGAAATACAGTGTCATCAGGGAGGAAATTAGACGGGTAAATTGGAAGGAGGCATTCTTGGGGAAAAGTACCGAAGGAAAGTGGAGGATTTTCAAGGAATGTTTGTCTGGAGCTCTGCATGACAACGTTCCGATGAGACAGGGGGGTGTTGGTAGGGTACGGGAACCGTGGTGCACGAAGGTTGTGATGAACCTGGTGAATAAGAAAAGAGAGGCGTACAGAAGGTTCAGAGAGCTAGGAGGTGTTAAGGATTTAGAGGAGTATACGCGATGTAGGAAGGAGCTTAAGAAGGAAATTAGGAGAGCGAGAAGGGGTCATGAGAAGACCTTGGCGGGTAAGATTAAGGAGAATCCCAAGGCTTTCTACAAATATGTCAAGAGTAAAAGGATGAGATGTGAAGGCATAGGACCCTTAAAAGGTGAAGGGGGAAAAGTTTGTGCGGAACCGTTAGAAATGGCGGAGCTGCTTAATGAATACTTTACCTCGGTATTCACGGTGGAAAGGGATCTGGGTGGTTGTACTGCTGGATTGCGGAGGACAGAAAGGATCGAGCATGTGGACATAAAGAAAGAGGATGTGTTGGAACTATTGAATGGCATCAAGGTTGGTAAGTCGCCGGGACCGGATGGGATGTACCCCAGGTTACTGTGGGAGGCGAGGGAGGAGATTGCGGAGCCTTTGGCGATGATCTTTGCATCGTCGATGGAGACGGGAGAGGTTCCGGAGGATTGGAGGATTGCGGATGTGGTCCCTATATTCAAGAAAGGGAACAGGGACAGCCCGGGAAATTACCGACCGGTGAGTCTAACCTCAGTGGTTGGTAAGTTGATGGAGAGGATCCTGAGAGACAGGATTTATGATCATCTAGAGAAGTTTAGTATGATCAAAAGTAGTCAGCACGGCTTTGTCAGGGGCAGGTCGTGCCTTACGAGCCTGGTTGAGTTCTTTGAAAATGTGACCAAGCACATTGACGAAGGAAGAGCGGTGGATGTGGTCTATATGGACTTCAGCAAAGCGTTCGATAAGGTCCCCCATGCAAGACTTCTTGAGAAAGTGAGAGGGCATGGGATCCAAGGGGCTGTTGCCTTGTGGATCCAGAACTGGCTTGCCTGCAGAAGGCAGAGAGTGGCTGTGGAGGGGTCTTTCTCTGCATGGAGGTCAGTGACCAGTGGAGTGCCCCAGGGATCTGTTCTGGGACCCTTGCTGTTTGTCATTTTCATAAATGACCTGGATGAGGAAGTGGAGGGATGGGTTGGTAAGTTTGCTGACGACACCAAGGTAGGTGGTGTTGTGGATAGTTTGGAGGGATGTCAGAAGTTGCAGCGAGACATAGATAGAATGCAAGACTGGGCGGAGAAGTGGCAGATGGACTTCAACCCGGATAAGTGTGTAGTGATCCATTTTGGCAGATCCAATGGGATGGAGCAGCAGTATAAAATGAAGGGTACCATTCTTAGCAGTGTAGAGGATCAGAAGGACCTTGGGGTCCGGGTCCATAGGACTCTTAAATCGGCCTCGCAGGTGGAGGATGCGGTCAAGAAGGCGTATGGCGTACTGGCCTTCATTAATCGAGGGATTGAGTTTAGGAGTCGGGAGATAATGCTGCAGCTTTATAGGACCCTGGTTAGACCCCACTTGGAGTACTGCGCGCAGTTCTGGTCACCTCATTACAGGAAAGATGTTGAAGCCATTGAAAGGGTGCAGAGGAGATTTACAAGGATGTTGCCTGGATTGGGGGGCATGCCTTATGAGGATAGGTTGAGGGAGCTTGGTCTCTTCTCCCTGGAGAGACGAAGGATGAGAGGTGACCTGATAGAGGTTTACAAGATGTTGAGGGGTCTGGATAGGGTGGACTCTCAGAGGCTATTTCCAAGGGCTGAAATGGTTGCTACGAGGGGACACAGGTTTAAGGTGCTGGGGGGTAGGTACAGGGGGGATGTCAGGGGTAAGTTTTTCACTCAGAGGGTGGTGGGTGAGTGGAATCGGCTGACGTCGGTGGTGGTGGAGGCAAACTCGTTGGGGTCTTTTAAGAGACTTCTGGATGAGTACATGGGATTTAATGGGATTGAGGGCTATAGATAGGCCTAGAGGTGGGGATGTGATCGGCGCAACTTGTGGGCCGAAGGGCCTGTTTGTGCTGTGGCTTTCTATGTTCTATGTTCTATTACTGAATATTTTCTTTTACCCCACTGGCAATTTGTCTGACATTCCTGCAAATTTATTTGGTGTCATGAGCGAGGCAGAGGTGACCTGCCGGGAGCATCAATATTTATTTGCTCTCTGGTGCTTAATTTTCCTGGTTGTGAGTAAAATTTTGTTTGTCCTTACGTTGGTTGGAACATTGATTTTTGAATTGATTGAGTCAGCTTTACTCTTGCTGTGGTAGATTCAATTAATGTTGGATTGCCAGCTTTTTAAATATTGAAGCTTATGAAGGTAGTGACTTGGTGGCTCAAAATGACATTGGCATTCACAGAATATGAGGTTTCATACTGATGTGGCCCTCTCAGGAATTGGGCAGAAGTCTCCAACCCTTCCTGCCAGCGCTGTTCCCACTGAAGTTAAAGCACGGACAAGGAAAGTAAACCGCCATCAACTTTGGCAGGACTGGAAGATCTCGCTGGTAGCCAATGGCGTGGGAAATCTTTCTCCCATCATTTGTCAGTGTCAGGCTCTGACTAAAAACTGGCGTCTACCTCTCCAGATACACTTTTGATTTGTCATTCCAGATCCAGCTGGGGAGGTGGGGTGTAGTTTATGCCATTGGTCTGGCAGGATGGGGCCTGATCGAGATGTCAAAGCCAGCTCCACTGAGCTCAGGGCACCCTTGTCGGATGATAAACTCCCCCTAGCCCCCGCCACAAAGATATCAGGGCTCTCCACCCCCCAATGGCACAATTATCAGGGGCTCTCCACTTCCACAATCACAATCCCAACCCCCACAACCCTATTTAAAGACCTTGGTACTCCACCACCCACCACAAATAATGGGATCCCCCTGTAATTGGGCTCCCTGGAGGGCCACTGGCACTATGCCTTGGCACAGGTTGACACTACCAGGTTGGTGAATAGTATTTGCTGGAGGTATATTCTCTATGTCAGTATCAGGTTGCTGTATATTATACCCAAAATGTCTGTGGATTTAGTACTTAAAATGGTATATAATCTATCCAAAATATAGTGTCAAGATCATTACCTTAATTATGGCTGTTGATTCAAACACAATGTTTTGATAGCGTACCAATGTGGCAATAAACTGCATCTTGTGTTGGCCATCTGGAGACAGGCGAATACGTATAAATCTCGGTAACACCACTGTATAAGAAATGCAAAGAATAAAAAAGGGCACCAAGCTGGGTTTCAAGCTGAAAAGTGGCAAGTGCAGCAGGATTTGGATTTAGATTAGTTTTGAAAATAACGGCACTATCTCAAATTGGCTTGCAAGGATCATTAGCAAAGCTCCACCAGTGCTGAAAATAGTGCTGCCTATTTGAAGTAATTTAACGTATGGCTCCAGGCACATTTTGAAGCTGTGTATTGCATAACTTTGTGGATTTTTCATATTCAAATTGTAATAACTATATTTTATTAATTTATCATGTTATTGCTGAGAGGGAAGCAGTGTTGCTTTGGGTACTTTTTGCTCACCTGTTTTAACTTGCTTGAATGAGCTCTAATGATATAATTCCGATCAGCATTTCATTCATAGACAAGGCTTAAATGATATTTGATGGAGGTAAGAATGGTTATTGACAGAATATTTGGAAACTATTTTGGTATGGGGTTAATAATATGCAGAGAACATATCACTGCATGATATTACATAGTTGTTTTCCATTATGAAAATTTCCAATTCCTGTTCCAAGAAATGACCAATGAAGGAACAATAAAGTCACCCAGTTTATTTTCAGTGTTTGTATTAAGCGTTGCATGCCATACTTACAATGTCTTATAGGCAGAAGGACAACAGGATTAAATGGAATACATTGCACAGCTTTTTTATAAGCTGGAAATTGTATGTCCCGCGGGAACACAACATGAGCAGCATCAGATCAGCTACCAATTACACACTCCTCCAAATCTTCCACTGAAGTCAGTGGAAGGTCAAATCAGATGGAGTGCTGATCTATATATCTTTTTTACGACCCTGACTCAGTTTGAAAGAAAACAAGAATTAGAAGCAGAGGTAGGCCATTCAGCCTCTTGTGTCTTCTCTGCCATTTAACAAGATCATGACGGATCTGATTGCGGCCTCAACTCAACTTTCCTCTCAACCCCTCCTCCCCCCCCCCAAACCGCCACCCCCCCCCCCCCCCCCCCCCCCACCCCCTCCACCATAACCCATGTCCAACTTGGCCTTGAATATATTCAATGGTCCCACCTCCACTCCTGAAGATAATTCATAGATTAACAATCGACTGATGGAAATAAAATCTCCTTATCTCAGTCTTTAGTGAGAGACCCCAATTTCAAAACTATTTTCCCTGGTTCTAGACTGGCCACAATGGAGAAACCTCCTCTCGGGATTCACCTTGACAAGACTGTCCTCGGGATCTTGGGTGTTTCAAGAAGATCACCTCTTCTTCTAAATTCTAATGGGTATGAGCCCAACCTTCTTCAACCTCTCCTTGTTAGATAACCACTGCATCCCAGCAATCAGTCAAGTGAACCTTCTCTGAACAGCATCTAATGAAATTATATCCTTTCTCACTGAGAGCAAAACTGCATACTTGATTGCAGACAATGTCTTACTAAGGCCCCGTACAGGGGAAACAATGCTTTTGTATTTTTATATTCAATTCCTCTCGCAATAAATGCCAACGTTCTATTTGCCGCCTTAATCACTTGCTGCATCTGCATTCTAATGTTTTGTGATCCCTCTGTATCTTGGAGTTCTCACAATATACTCCATCTTCCAAATTGTTGTCCAGTAATTCATCCTACCTAAATCCCTTTGCAGACTCTTTATATATCCACTTGACAACTTACTTACTTACCTACTTGTGCATTGTTGGCAGATTTAGGTACCATACATTCAGTCCCATCATCCAGGTCGTTAGTATAGAGCGTAAATAGTTGAAGCCCCAGCATTAATCCCCGTGGCACACCACCAGTTACAATTTGCCAAACCAAAATGTCCCATTTATCCCTACTCTCTGCGCCCTGTTCGAATAACCAATCTTCTGTTCATCTTGATATGTTGCCACTTATACCATGAGCTCTTAATTCATGAAGTAACCTTTGATGTTGCACCTTATCAAATGCATGTTGGAAATCCAAGTACCCCACATCTGCAGGTTTCCTTTGTCCACATTACGTGTTAATTTCCTAAAAGAACTCTGATAGATTTCCCTTTCACAAAACCATGTTGACTCTCCCTGATTGTATTGTGATTTCCTAAGTATCCTGCTATTACTTCCTCCTTAATAATGGATTCTAGTATTTTCCTCATGAAAGATGTTAGGCTAATTGGCCTATAGCTTTCTGTCTCACTCTCTTTTTGAATTGAAGTATTACATTTGCGAGTTTCCTATGTGCTTGGACCTTTCCAAAACCAAGGGAATTTTTGGAATATTACAACCTGTGCATTGACTATCTCTGCAGTCACATTTTTTAAGACCCTGGGATGCAGGACATCAGATCTTGAGGACTTGTCAGCCTTTAGCTTCAATAGCTACTTTAGTACCTTTCTCCTCATGTTTGTTTTATGTTCCCCCTCGCTTTTACCTCTTGATTTTCTGCTGTGAAGAGGAGGATTGGGAGATGATTGTACGGAGGGAAGAAGGGAGTGGGGCGATGAGAGGGTTTCATTGGGAAGGAGAGGAAGATTGTGAGGGAGGGAATGAGGGGACTGCGAGTGAGAAGGAGGGCTGAAATGGGGAAGGAAGGTGGCTAGCAGGAGGAGGAAAATAACTTGCAGGAGGTAAGTACTGTAGAAAGAGTTAGGTTGGTAAGATTAATAAGAGCTAAAAATGGTAAGAATAATTTTAGGCCATTTATGTTTGAGGCAGCCAATAAGTTTTTAGTGCAAAGATTGCAGGTCAAGAATATAATTTACCCTTATTAAATTTTCCTACGGGGGAAAACTATTTTTGTTTAGCACATTTTCTTTCGCACACAGTTTTGTAGGTTCACATTAAGATTGCTTCACAGGGAATAGCTACAAAGTTCTGTTCTTCTAAATGGTAACTGTTATATAAAATGCAAACTTAAAAGTACATGCTACTTCAGTTGGTCGAGTACAAATACACTCTAATTCTGATACGCAGCAAATGCCATATGGTGCTTGCAAATGCCAGCATTTCTAATTACATTGCATCATCTTTCAAGTCTGTTAAATAGTGATTACTCCATTCTAATTTCTCAGTGAACAGAAATTTCAATACTTGAAAGTTTCAGTGGCAGAATATTAAGTGAAAAACTTCATTATAGGGTCAGACCAATCAGAAATTTTTCGCCTGGCATTGCAATCCCGATAAGTGGGATCTTTGTTGTTTACAGATACTGTTGTGAATTTACATTATTTCAGCTCATACCCAAGTCAGTTGTGTCATTTTTATCCCGCTATCAATAGTCATCTTAATTGAACAGTGACCTTCTTTCTCTGTACCTGGGATTTGTGCTACAATCCTGTGAATAACATTTTATTTTTGTCACATTCTGTAGCAGGATGGTTCTTGCTGTTGTTGTTGATCCAGTGACTCAATACAGGTGACAGGTTCACCCCGTATATAGATGCAGCCTCTTTTGACCACAACATCCAGTGGAATTCTATTAAAAAATTGATTTGTAATAGATTATCCTGTTGGGAAATGGTGCCTTGACATTTAGAATTTAATTGTCACAGTCTACATTTGGCTCCTTATATTGTGCTTTGATTAAACAACCATTTAAACCCATTTCAGAGGAATTTGCAGCATTCATACAGTTGGAGATCTTTTCAGTTTGCTTTCCAAAATCAGACTTTTGCTCAGACTACCTTTCAACAATCTTTGCTACAAATGATGATGTCTAAGGTAAAAGCATTCTTGTTCCAGTAAAATACTTATTCAGGTTTCCTTCATTTGAATGGAATAATTATTGGCTTATAGTAGCAGCCCATCACATTGATAGGGATACACTTTTATTCGATAGTGTAATAGATTATTGGTGGAATGTCTGATGTTTGCTTTCCCATGTGATTGGTTACACTGGATAGCGTTCCTCTATGTTTTTGAGCAATTCTGTTTTGAGATTTAATAAGCTTCTGGAAATTAAATATTTGAGAGGTTTGGAGCAAGCTTATGGGTACAAAATGAAAAGGTTTCAATATCGATCCATTCCTAGAATGGGTAAAATGTCAGCAATGACAAAGGTCAAGGTGCATGGAGTCAGCTGTCAGTCAACAGAATGGATTGAAAGATGGCTGCCATATAGAAAACAAGAGGATAGACATTGAGAGAAGATTCTCCGACTTTCAGAAAATGGGAAGTGATGTTCCAGAGGGATCTGTTGAGATCAATGTTCATCATACATTGAAATGATTTGAACCCAAAAATTGGAGAGACGGTGTCAGGGTTTTTAGATGACACCAAGTGGGGATATAGTTAACCTTGTTAAAATAAAGGAAGACAAAAAGCAGTTTGCAGGTGTGATGGCATGGCTGATGGTAAATGCCGAACTGCCCAAATCGCAAAGGAAAACTTGAACCATGGTTTTGGCAATTAGTATAGTGTGAGGAGAGGTTCTGAATTCTAGAAATGATGCTCCCGACTAGTGATGATTTTATAATGAAGTAAGTTTTATAATAACATATATTTTATAATGTGAAATAATATTTTACATTCAACTATTATGAAAGCACACAATTACACTTAAACACAAAAATGGCTTCATAGAGTCAACAGTACTTTAAAACAATTCCTAAAGGTTTTAACTTAAATTGCCCTCAGAGCTTACATTTCCATTTTCCATTTAACCCAATTATACTTATAGATTTAAAAACCTCTAGAATTCCAGTAATTTTTTGACACACAAAATGTTCTTTTTCTTTTGGGGTGTCATCTGAGACTGACAACAACTGATTCTTCAGGCCTGGCCTTGTTCACACACTCCTCTGTGAGTTCTGACCAGCTAACCTGGCATTTTTTTGTCATATCTAAGCAGCTAGCCCCACACATAGGCTTTGGTATTTTCTTAAATACTTTCCTTCCCTTTTATCTGTCCATTGTTTTCAACCAGACTATTCTTAAAATGCTTTCTTCCCAGAAAGCATTTATTTCTTTATTTTTTTTTAGCTCCGTCTTTAAAAGAGTAAACTTGCCCTATTTTTATTTACTTGCACCTTTTTATAACCTGCCTATATCCCCCTTTGAACTAAAGCAACTCCATTCAAAATTACTCCTGTTATTGCTTTATGCAAAATTCTGATTGAAGTTCCTCTTGGTTCATTAACGTACCAAGCACTTACTCTTAGTTTAGATTATTGCAGTTACCCTGTCTGTTAATCCAATTATCCTACCTGCAACTCGTCAACAGCCTGCCTTCCAGTAAATAAGAAATATGAGTGATATTACTGTGCAAAAAAAAATACAATTTCTTGTTTTTTTTGACAGCAGCATTTATTGATAAACGTCAAACTAAATTTAAAAGTGATTCGTTTTGGTTGGCTGGAAGATACCATTCTCCTTGGAAAGGACTAATCTAAATGGAGTACAGGCACAGCAATACAAGTCACTAAAGATAGCACTGAAAATTGGTAATGCTGTCGATAATGCAAAGTTCTGGGTTCATTTCTTGAAGAATATACAAAAGTAGGAAGTTGATATAAAATTTGTAGAGAGTCTAGGATAAACCACACTTAGCGTATTGTTTGTGGTTTGGGGCATTGTACTGCAAATAACAGGTTGAATCACTGGAGAAAGAGCACCAACATTTTATGAGGATGCTTCAGGAATTGAGAAGATGCAACTGTCAGGAATGAGCATTGAAGTCGGGGCTTCTTACTTTAGGAAAAGAGATGACTAAGAAGAGATCTTACATAGTTTCAATAGGGCGGACATGGAGGAACTGTTTCACTTGTGTTTGAGTCCAGGCACTAACTGATCAATAATTCAGAAGGAATTTCTTTACTGAGTTTTGAGAATACTTGGTGCCACAGGGAGTGTTTGAAACATGTAAGATTGATAAACTTAAGTGACATTTGGTGGATACTCGAGGGAGAAAGGAATAGATGGAGATGAGGGCAGAATAGGAAGAGCTAATTCAGGAGAAGAGGCTCTTGGGGAGGATAAACGCTGGCATAGATCAGTCAGACCAAATGACCAAATGAGTTGTATGTAATTCTATGTAAGTAGTGACATAATCATTTGGCAGAGCAGGCTCGAGGGGTTAAATTACCTACTCCTTCTTGTCCTTGCATGCTAAGTTTATGATTTTGTTTCTGCAAATGTGAACTTTTTCAACCAAAACTGATTAGTTTGAACACAGCTTGATTTTTTTCCTATTGTTAAGCTGCTTGTCGTGTTTTAATTAAACATCATGCCTGTTCAACCATTGCTAAAACTGAACTTGGATTTTGTTTTTTTTTTGCAAATCTCCAATATTTAAATTAGAAAAACACATTCAATGAAGAGAATTTTATGCTTTCATCTTTCCCGTTAATTTTATATGTGTTTTGTTATCAAGTAAAATTTAGCGTCTTTAGAATTGAGGAGCTTTCGTTAATTAATTAGTTTATTCAAGTGTGAAATGAGATGGGTTACACATCAGACCTTGAAAACATGTTGAGAATATTATAACCAATGTAGCTGGTGAGCTTTGTAGAGTAACATTAGCTCATATAAATAGGGTCAAAAATAATAAAGAATGCCGACACTGATTTTTGGGCCACCAAATAATAAATAAATGTGACTTCCAAACTGTAGAGCTAAGATATTGTAGAGCTCACAGTATAATAGTTGAGCTGTGCTTGGGTCTAAGGATGATTAATATTCAAAATTGCTGTTTATTGCATCAGTGAAAAGAACATTTCTTTTTACTCTTGTGCAGTGCCCAACCTAATGGCAAGGTGATACAGGTTGAGGATTAATTGGGATGCTGCCTAGGCTATAGGTTCAACCCTGAATCAGCATCTGTTCTCAAAGCTTTGAGTAGGAATGGGTAACATAATCTCCATCCCACAAATCGCCAGATTTCTCATGTCCTCACCAGCAGGATACTTGATTGGCTTTTCTGCTGCAATTTAAACGATACCAGGACCATCTGATTTCTCAGCCTTTCTGTTTTTGTACTGTTGGGAAGAACAAGCTAAGCAAGATGGTAGTACATGTTGAAGTAGCAGCCAATGGATTGTCGAAGAGACAGGGTGGAGAGCCTCCTCCTCGCCACTTTTCTGCCTTAAGCTGCTCCTCAAGTGGGATCTTCATGAGTAATCTGAGGCACAAATGCTTGCTTTCTTCATGGGCTCAGTCCTTGGTCTGCAGCAAGTGTCCTGCTACATGGAGCCTGTGTTTTCCTTTAATAGGATAGGCTCGTTCCATTTTGATCCTTGAATGAGTCCCAACCCAAGAAAATGAGTTTGTGATGTATACTGGGACTGCAATGAAGATTTCATCCTGATCCACCCTTGGCAGTGAAACTACCTCAGAAGAAATATCCAGTCTTAATATTCTTTCATTTAAGAGTTGCTGTGTTGTTGTCTTTGTGCATTTACAGAAGCTACTAACCCAATCTTTATAACATTCACTTGTAAAGCATCTTGAGCATTGATTGTTTGATCACCAATGGAAAGATTAGTGTGCTTGCTTTATTTTGTTAATTCTTAGTCTAGCTGCTTGATGTTGTTTGTCTTGGCCCACTTACAATTTGCCTCCCATTGGTTGATCATAAGTGACATTAATGAGCCGACAACAGGAAGATTTCAAGCAGGGCAAAGTGAAAGACTAGTCCATCAAAGTTGTATTCTGAGAGATAGCAGCAGCTGTACTCCTGGAGTACATATCATCTATTCTGATTGGGGTTGGAACACAAATCACTTCATACCTTGAAATCAGCAGTGGCATATATGGTCATTTCTAAGAAACTTGTGCTCTTGCATTTTCTTGCTCTTTCTGTTGGAAGAGGATTCATGGAGAACTTAAGAAATGAATCTCTTCCTTTGATATATTGAGAATAGTGTTTCCTAATGTTTCTTGGGCTTTATTGAAGTTTCAATAACAATACATTCCTGTTAATATAAGGGATTTGTTTCCATTTGAAATGACAATTTCTGATATGGAAAAATAATTGAAAAGGACGTTGGATAGTGATTGCTAGAGGGTCCAACTAAGGGTCGCATCCCAACTGCTCCTCATTCTCCATGATAGGAGGGTCACACCCTGGGAGGACCATTAAAGGAAGAAAACTTAAGGATATCCTCTCATAAATCGCAATGCAAGGGTTTCTGGAACCTTATGTGGTCCAGGATAAATAATCAAAGAATAAATGTTTTTTTTAGAACAATTAGTTATCAAAATAAGCTTGCTATTTACTTCAGCTGTAATCATAGATAAGATGGTCATCAACATTTAATAATCCAAAACATTGTGTATAAATATTTTAGCTCCTTTTTGGCCTTTATGTTCAACTTCTGTTGCTATATTGTGAACTTACTGTCTGCATTAGAGAATTCTGCTGAGAGTTTGAAATTGCTTGAAAACCTTTCAATGATCTAAGAAAAATAAATTGTTGTTGGAAACAGTTATGAAGAGAGTTTCGTAGAGTACTTCTGCAGTTCTTGCGTAAGTGTAAAAATTGCCCATTGGCCAGATGTTTATTCTTGACCTTTTGCTCTCAGAAACTATTATGGGTTCAATTTCTCCACATACCCAAATAAGATGGACTCCTATAAATAAGCTTGTTCGTGATGTAAGGGTAAGGTTGTTGGCCAGGTTCATCATACATCTTTATCTTAAGCCATGTGATTGCGTACAATCAGTAAAACTCTGCCTAATTTAAGCTGGTTGCTCATCAATGCTCGTTGCTTTCATAATTCATCTGAAACTGAAAGAGGGCGGGGTGGGGGAGAATTCCTTTCTCATTAAAAGTAGACATCGTTTGCCAATGCATGCTTCTTGGACTAGATAAAAAAATAGATTGGCTCGTGGTAATTTTGTTAGAGAGTCAGTATCTTGCGGCATTGAACGAAGACATCTGGTTCAGCCCTTTGAAAGAGCTGTACAGTTAGCACCATTCCCATGTGATTTCCCTGTAGTCCTGCCAAGATTTCCTTTTCAAGAAGATATTCAATTCCCTTTTGAAATTTACCATTAAATTTGTTTCCATCATCTTTTTAAGCAGTGACTTCCAGATCATGCAAACTGGCTGTAATTAAAAAGAAAAGTTCTCCAATTATCTTCAATCTATTAAGTACAATGTTATGACTTGTGTCCTAGTCTATTGCAGATTCAGAGCCAGATAAATTCAACGTAGAGCAATCTATAATTAGGTGATGCTGAAATACATCTCACTTTGCACTTTTTAAATCTGGCTGCCTTTAATTACAAGTTTTTGTTTTGCATGTGTGTTTTTTTGTGTGTCTTGTGTTTTTCTTCAGGTACAATGAACATTTATGGCTTTTGGCAGAATGTGGCACTAAAATTTGTTTTCCACTTTACATTGCTGAACTGATGGAGGCAATGAAGCATGATAAGTGTGTAGTAAACTTCAGTATTCGAATGATTTTTCCCAAAAGCATTTTGCACTCTTTTTAACCAACCCCCACAACCCATTAAAAATCCACCTGGGGTTGTAATTGGTCCACTATCACATCATTCTTGAGAGCAATAAGAATCCTAACTGTCTGTCGTTATGTTAAAACTGTGATTTGGTCCATGGTGCTGATGTGAGCAAAGTTCTCGATCAAGAGAAAATCCAAGTTTAGCCCAAAATTATAAAACTTCCATGATCGGTTTGGCCTGAATTCATTATTCATTATCATTTGATTAACTTTATTTTAAAGCATGATTTCCAGAATGCTTAATCTAAGCTTGGGAAAAAGAGTTTTATTTTTGAGTCGTACAAAAGTGAAATACTGCAAATGTTGGAAACCTGAAATGAAAACCAGAACATGCTGGAGGTATCCAGCAGATCAGGCTAGTTCTGTGGAGAGAGCAAAGGGTTTGTAGGGAGTGATTTTGAACCCACACTAGCCATGTGCGGGTTTGTCAATGGGGTGCAAAATCTGGAGAGAATCGGCAAACACTAATCTCATCGGTGAATTTGCAATTTCCAATTTTCAAACACCCTCAGCAGCGGATGTAAAACACGCCACAGGAGCCCGGGAACCTAATTTTAAAACATTGGCATGTCATTAGCGAGCTTTCACTCAAGGACTTCCCCCTCACTGAATATTAATGATATAATGCCATGCCAACATCATTTACACCAGCTTTACGTGTAACCTTAACGTGAACCTGGTGACCTCGTCTCTGAGGGGAATTGTGGAGATGAGTGCTCAGGCAGACATCAGCCTCCAGGGTGTTGAATGCTCAGGGGGCACCAGAGAGTATGGGGGACACACAGGGCTGGGGTTCGTGAACTTGGGGCCAGGGGTTTCCATCACACTCGGGCAGCAATGTGAGGACAAGGTGGTTAAGCTGCTCGGAAGTTCAATTCCACTTGTTAGGGAATTTGACCGTCAGGAAAGAGTGTTGGAATGGATGGCTGTGGCTGATGGAAGGTGGATTAACTCTGCAGCCCTTGTGGTCTGGGAGAATGAGGGTGCCCTCCAGGAAAGTGCTTAACGAGCTAATTGCCATCTTCACATGATTTAACTGTGCCTTGTCTGCCACAAGACGCATTCAGTTGCCTGGTTAAACCACCTCATCCTTCCTTGACTCGTCACTTGTGCCATTGAAATCTGCAGAGCTGACCATCAGTACCACCTATTGGAGCTAAATTCTTAACCCTTGGTAAGCGCTGGCCCCAAATGTTGAGCTGCAATGCTCATTCAAGCTTCAACATTAGACGGATAGCATTGATGGGTACCCCTGTGCAAGGCGTGATAGTGATGTCTGTCGTCACAACCCATTCTAGGTCATGACAGGGGGACATCATTGAGGTCCCCTGCGAGGATGGCAGTACTGATCACAAGCATCCACTCAACTGACCTATAACGTTAGGCCAGACTTTGGGGGCTGGCGAGGTTGGGGGGAATTGTGGGGGTTAGGTGCCACTGAGACTCTCGAGGGTCCACGCACTTGAGAGGGAGTAATGTGAGGATGTGACTATAATGTCAGAGGGGAGGATGTGAGGAAGAATGATGAAGAGTTGCATTGAGGACAAATCGATGCTCCTCTCATCCTCAGCGATATGTCTCACTCCTGCCTTGCCTGACAGGGAAGGGAGGTGGTGGGGCATCAAGGGCCTCGTGATGGCAGCCCGGGAAGTGGCTGGGTGAGAGATCACTTTGGAGGCGCGAGGGGTGTGTGAGAAGGTGCAGTGAGTTACTGGAGGTGGCAGATTTATTCTGGCCACGCGAAGCCCATTCATTTTTTTTGAGGCACTGCTGCTCCATCCTTTTCTGCACTGACTAGGGCTGCCACTGCCTCCCATTTGAGGATGGGGGTCACCTTGCTGGATGGACATCTGTGTGAATAGGGACATCCCTCCTCTGCTGCACTCCATCCAGGCATTCAGACAGGGTTCCCGCTGAGAAACACAGCAGCCATCCCCTCGAATGGATCTGGAACAAGTGCTGGGGAGGCATTCATGTGCAGCTCCCCACTGATTGATTGATTGCAGAAAATGAGTTGCCCTAGGGTGAGTGAATCAGTGAGAGGCTGCCACAAATATGGCGTGATTCCCGTGGTGAAAAAGAAATTGTTAAAGAGGCTCAGTGTTCCGTGACATTTCCCACCACCCGCGCTGGTTGGATTTGTACCGGTTTTCTCACTGGGACCCACACTTTGCCAAATTCTGGGAAGATTCTGCCCAGCATTTCAGGATGATGGTCTGATGAAAATTCATTGACCTGAAACATTAACTCTTGCAAATGCTGCCTGACCTGCTGAGCAATGTCTCCTGGAATTTTTTTGTTGATCTAGGATGGGGCTATTCATTTTAATGTAAATCTTCAATTCTGTTTCATCTAGCTCAGTGTAGCATTTTAAATGGAGCAGTGGGTGAGGTTCCTCTGCAGTACTTGTGTGTTTGTGCATTTGCTGCTCAGGAGAATATTGCTACTGAATATTTCTGCCATTTTCTGCTTTTTTTTCCAGTAATGGATAAGTAGT
Organism: Mustelus asterias; assembly: GCF_964213995.1. Lineage (NCBI taxonomy): Eukaryota > Metazoa > Chordata > Chondrichthyes > Carcharhiniformes > Triakidae > Mustelus > Mustelus asterias. Next base: position 23,725,630 of record NC_135827.1, read on the forward strand.
GTTAATAAAATAAAACAAAAAAACCCCCACAAATGTTGGAAATAATGACTTCAGTAGTTTCCCCAAGATTTCTTCCCTCTTTTCTTGAAGATGGTAATTCATACCGCAGTATGATTCCACAGAAATCAGTGACCCTCCAGTATCTTACTCATGGCTATTTGTCTTGTATGAGTCAATACACTGAATATCAGCAGGCAGTTGAATCATGAGGCAACACAACTGTGCCGGAGATAAATGCTTACGCACTTTACAGCATGGGTTCTTGGATAATAATACAGAAGGTGGTACTGGAATGGATGACAGTCCAGGCTGTGACTTTTAACATTGAAACTGCAAGATGTAACTTATTATTTTCTGATTATCAATTTGAATACTGGAGTACTGCTGAATAAAAATAAACTTTTTGTCAAAGTTTTTCATCTTACAATCATCAGGAAAGATGCAAGAATGCCAAATTTCAGAGAGAGCAGCAATATTTACTGCATGACAAAGTTAGCAAATCAACTTTGATTAAGGCATTACCACGGAGAATCATCATCTGCTGTCTCTCGATTTGAGGATGACATCTGCTTGTGCAGGTTTCTGCCATGGATCCTCACGTAACTGAACAAGCCAATTCTTGACCTGAAAATCTTTGGGCACTCAGGACAGGGCATCCAAGGTAGTGGAGTCCAGGATTTGCACCCTTTTGTTTCTTTCTGTGATGCCGTCCAGCCTTGTTATCTAGCCGTTTGGACACGGAGCATGATACAGCTTGATGGACAAGTTGTTGTCATTGTGAATGAGTGTGGTAGCAAGCTTCTATCAGCCATTAATATCAATGATGCTTCACTTCAGGGAAAGCTTCAGAATGACTTTGAAGCATCTTTGGATGCACTCTAATTTCACTTGTGTGAGGCCCAAATTATGTCAAAGCCTAGGCTGTCTGAACTTGCTGCTGGTGAGCCATGGAGGTAGCTTGCTGCATCTTGCCATAGCTTGCTGCATCTTGCCATAGCTTGCTGCATCTTGCCATAGCTTGCTGCATCTTGCCATAGCTTGTTGCATCTGGCCATAACTTGCTGCATCTGGCCATAGCTTGCCATAGCGCATCTGGCCATATCTGAGCATGTGGGAAATAAGCCAGCTCATATCCTGATCTGATGTCCAGTTTGGAGCTTGGGGTGTTGTGGATATTGGTAGGTGGGGAAAGAAGCAATTGTGGGTAAAGGGGCCCCACACTTTCACTTCTCCATACCTGTTTCCCCTGCTTTTCTTTCTCCTTCATTCCCCATGACTGAAGGTGTTTACTTCTTACCCGTCTTCAGCTTCAGGTCTACTGTTTGCTTTCTGGGAAGCCATTATTCCGGTGGAAGGCTTGATGATGTGTATCAGTAGGCTGGCTAACGACAGAGGGCATCACACCTGAGCCTGTGAGTGCCCTCACCCACCCAACATACACACAATCCTGAATAATGGCCTAATTCTGCTCCTGAATCTTATGGTCTTAAAATCATTATTGGTGTCTTATATCCTCGCATGCATATAAGCCTGGGATGTTTTTGTAGCACACTCAAATTTTCTCAGCAGAACGCAAAAGGTTTTGAATAAGTCTAAAGAATTTAATTACGGCAGTAACTCCATCAAAAAATACATTTCTAATTATTTTTCAACTCATAAGGGTGAAGGAAGTCAATGCTTGGAATGGAATCATTAGCCACTTTTGGCACTCTGGTTTCAATGTGTTTATGATTATGTCCCGTTGGCATTGAAATTAGTCATTTAGAGAATGTGCATTTGAAGATAATTTCTCTCCTGTTTTAATGGAGGTATTAATCCTTTTCAAATAAATGATGATGTAATATATAGTTAATTAGGTTGCTGTTTTACAAAAATGGTGGAGGAAAACATTTCACCTGTGCAAGTTAGCATTTGCATTCTATTGTCTTTCCAAATCATTAAGACTTTGAAATGTACGATGTTTCTATTTCTCCAATCTGCTGTCTCGGTGGACATTTGATTGCCAAAGCGGGGCTTCTAATTTGCGCCCGATTCCCCTATCTATCAGGTGATGGATTGTCCACATTCTTAGCACTTAGAATGCCAGTGGCCATCAAAGTGACGAGTCTTTCATTCCATTGATTTGGGCTGAATTTGAGACTGGGTTCTAGAGCAGAAAGATATTTTTTAAACCGACTCTGCCACCCAGTGTCAGGTGAATCTGTTCATCCAGCTAGCTAGTAGGCAGTTGACATTGTGTATCATAGGAAATAGCAAGTCAGAGTCTGCAAATACAAGGCAAAGCCAAAGGCCATATATGTCAATAGATGCCTCACGTATTTTTAGAAGTACTTTTTCTCTTAAAAAGATGTCATAAGAACATAAGAAATAGGAGCAGGAGTAGGCCATCTAGCCCCTCGAGCCTGCCCCGCCATTCAATAAGATCATGGCTGATCTGAAGTGGATCAGTTCCACTTACCCGCCTGATCCCTATAACCCCTAATTCCCTTACCGATCAGGAATCCATCTATCCGTGATTTAAACATATTCAACGAGGTAGCTTCCACCACTTCAGTGGGCAGAGAATTCCAGAGATTCACCACCCTCTGAGAGAAGAAGTTCCTCCTCAACTCTGTCCTAAACTGACCCCCCTTTATTTTGAGGCTGTGCCCTCTCGTTCTAGGTTCCTTTCAAAGTGGAAAGAATCTCTTCACCTCTACCCTATCCAGCCCCTTCATTATCTTATAGGTCTCTATAAGATCCCCCCTCAGCCTTCTAAATTCCAACGATGTCAATGATATCTAGTACTTGTTAAGTTTAACTTTATTAGTGTCACAAGTAGGTTTACATGAACACCGCAATGAAGTTAATGTGAAAATCTCCTCATCTCCACACTCCGGCACACTGAGGGAGTATTTAGCATGGCCAATGCACCGAACCAGCATGTCTTTTGGAGGAAACCGGAGCACCCGGAGGAAACACACGCAGACACAGGGAGAACATGCAGACTCCACACAGTGACCCAAGCCGAGAATCGAGCCCGGGTCCCTGGCGCTGTGAGGCAGCAGTGCTAATCACTGTTACTGATAGTGTATTTGTGCACTGGAGATTTCAGCCAACACCCTTTATATCATAAATTAGTCTATGTTACATACAGAAACGTTTCATGAGAACTTGTGTTACGTGAACATTTTCCACTGGTTTTCTTAGACTCTAATGATGAATTGAGCATGAAATTCCTGTTCAGAATTCTTAATATTAACAAGGCTGTAAAGCTGTTTTTAATTTCATCAGTAGTGATATTCATCTCGTTTACTAAACGTAAATAGCGCTGAAGTCAGTATAAGTTCTGAGAAAAGTTGGCAATTGAATGACCATTACTTTCACCCCCGTCTAGATTCCTGAGTGACATTCAAAAAATAAACAGAATTTTTGCTCAGCAAGGAAGATTTTTCCATAAAGGTGTACGTTTTCATGAATAGTGGGCTGTCATTTTCAGTTCTCTACTGTGACTGTCACTATTGGTGCATTATTATTGAATTATTCATTGCAGTGGAGTTTGTGCCATACCTATTTTTGTGATGTGAAAATTAAGCAGACCTATCCAAAATTACATCCCTGCAACACACAGGAGATATGCCTTGTTATTGCGTGGTTACTTGAAGTGATCTAGGATGGCAGATGGTAGGCTTCATCTGTAGCTTGTGCTGTTTTTAATCAGATTGATGTGTCAAGAAATCTAGCTTGGTGATGGTGTTTTTATTAAAGCAGACTAAAATTGAGTTCTTCTCTTTTTTTTTCTCTCTTCCCATTTCCCTACCCACTCAACTATAACCTGACTACATCTGTCGAACAATCCACTGGTGAATGAATTGTGGCACGTTTTCGCATTGTCTATTGATGTTGAAAAGGTAAGTGAAACCTTTTTGGCCAATTTCCCAAGCTAATATCTGTGCAACTCACACAAAGTCAGAAGCATTACATGTTATCTGCGCCCTCCGGAGAGGCTTGTGGCAGGTTATATCTGCTCTTGTGTACTTTAGGCATTGCTTAACTTTTTCATCCCCTCTGATGCAACTTTTCAAGAACTTCAAGTTAATTAACTACTGTGCAGCCAGTTTTGTTTGTGCGATTGTGTAGTTTAGCATTGTTACCAAGACATGAAGGACATCTATAAAAATGTATGAAATCCCTTTCTCTTCCATTTTAAAATAATTAACTTGTTTTGCTTAAATAGACTAAATGATGCCATTGTAATCGTCAGTAAAAATAGTTTAACATGCTCAGATATTGTTTCCTAATAATGGCACTGCAATTAATGAGCAAAAGTGAATTTATACGTAGAAAACAGTTAGAAAATTGAACGGTTGAATGTGCATATGAACTCAGATGTGCAGTGTCATTTCATGAGAGACAATGCTTGGTGAGGGTCAGGATTCCTTTGCTCATCTGTCGTAACTGTGGTGGAAAAGTCACAGGCTAGAAAAATAGAAACATGAATGCTGTTTTTCTGTAACTCTTTTGTCAGAGTTATAAGTTATAAAGTTTATTTATTAGTGCCACAAATGAGGCTTACATTAACATTGCAATGAAGTTACTGTGAAAATCCCCTAGTCGCCACACTCGGCGCCTGTTCGGGTACACTGAGGGAGAATTTAGCATGGCCAGTGTACCTAACCAGCACGTCTTATGGACTGTGGGAGGAAACTGGAGCAACCGGAGGAAACCTACGCAGGCACGAGGAGAATGTGCAAGCTCCACACAGACAGTGACTCAAGCCGGGAATCAAACCTAGGTCCCTACTTGTAATACTAATAAATAAACTTTAAACTTCAATGGTGCTGTTGATACCCAAGGCACAGATCTCTGGAGATCAGAGGCTTCGGGCCTGTTATTACTTAGACCTGTGATGGTCTTTATCAAAAGGTGTCAGGTTATATTATTTTCGCTGTCTGTAGTTAGTTGAGGTTTGCACTAGTTAACAGATCTCCAAATAAGAGCTTCAACTTTCCCTTCCCCGCCCCCCAAATATAAAACCACACTATGAAGCCCTGCTGTGCCAGTGATTATAAGATTATAAGACCATAAGACATAGGAGCAGAATTAGGCCACCCAGTCCATCAAGTCTGCTCCACCATTCAATCATGGCTGATATTTTTCTCATTCCCACTCTCCTGCCTTTTTCCCATAACCTCTGATCCCCTTATTAATCAAGAACCTATCTATCTCTATCTTAAAGACACTCAATGACCTGGCCTCCACAGCCTCCTGCGGTAAAGAGTTCCACAGATTCACCACTCTCTGGCTGAAGAAATTTCTCCTCATCTCAGTTTTAAAGGAGAGTCCCTTTAGCCCTCTGATTCTAGTTTTTCCTGCTCGTGGAAACATCCTCTCCACATGCACTCTACCTTCACAGTATCCTGGAAGTTTCAATCAGATCCCCCCTCATCCTTCTAAACTCCAATGAGTTCAGACCCTGAGTCCTCAATCGGTATCAGCCATCATTCCTTGCACATTAAAAAAATGTGTAAATTGGAGGCAAATAGCCCAAATTCTCCCACTACTGTCTCCTGTCACTTTAAGGATGGGAATGGTGCTTCATCAGCATGTGTTCCACCAGAGCCCAGTTTTAGCGGAAGTGTGATTGCCAGAAGTTGCGATGCTGTTGCAGCCCTGGGTGAAATGTTTGCTGCTGTTGGGAAAGAAAAATCTGGGCCAACTGTCAGGAAATGGAGGTAGTTTTAAATAATCAATAGTTGTATTTTGGGGGTATTAGAAAGAGTATAGCTTTAAGTAAGTTTAATTTTGTGTTTTTGTATTTGAAAGGGTTAATTCCTTCAGTTTGGTTTAGATGCATGTTTGGTAAGGAGGGTTTATGACATGAAAACAAATATGGCTTAAAGGAAAATTAGGTTGCTTAGCAACCATGGGCCACCCTAGGATAAGAAGAACTTTTGGGTTCATTTTAAGCTGGATCAAAGATGAGCTAAATAGGACAAGGGAGTTGCAGAAACCAGACTCGCCAAAGGAACAGAAGGAAGTCCAAGAAACCAGGGAACTGGGACAAAATAATGACTCAGGAAGACAGTTGAGTTAAAGGAACAAAGAAAAGTAAGTTAAACAAAGTACTGTTTGGTGAAGTTAAAGTGAAAAAGCAGAATTGCTCTGAATTGGAGACAGTGCAAAAATCAGATTTAAAGGCCACTTGGTGAGAAGCCAGACTTCCGTGGTAAATCAAAAGTTTGGTGACATCTTAATACAGCGTGTAAAGCAGTAGTGTTCTGTTGGCATGGCTGGGTACCTGAGAATTGTATGGAAGCTTGAATGCACATGTCAATCTGAGGCAGAGGAATACTAAAAGTTAAGATTGAAATCCTGGAAGTGGAAAGAAGATTCCAAAGCGTGTTCATCCAAGTGTTGAGTTTGGAAACTCTTGTGTGGAAGTCAGAGTTCCAGTGAGACCTGTTGGCTTACAGTGTGATAAGCATCTGCGGGATTTGATGAAAAATCCACAGAAGTTATATTAGGTGCTATCTGTCACTTGGTTTCAGAGTGCGGTACGTCTAACTACATTTTGCCTATTGGATTGTGTACTTACTGAGAACATCTGAGCATGAGGTAAATTGTAACTTGTGTCATCCTCATAAATCTGTGTAACGATAAAGCTGGGTGAAGCAGTATTGTATTATAGTCAGTCTATTCTTAATGTTACATTTTGTGAAAAGTCAATCAGCAGTCCTATGACTCTGAACAAAAAAATAAAGATTACAATCTTATTGAGCCAGGATTCTGCACCGGGATCTATCTGTCCAGTAGTGACGTCAGCTGGGACCATAACACAGCAAACATCACTTCATGTAAAATCTGATTTTTCCAAACATTGTTTTGTGCAAAGCACATGCCTAGAATCATACATCAACAGTCATTTACTCATTTAAACACCACTTGAATGGTTTGCTGCTAGTATAATGCAAATATTTTTTCTAAGTAAGGTTGTGGTGAAATGTTAATTTAACCTTTATTGGCATTTTATAATTTGATTTAATCCAGGGTGGCATGGTGACACAGTGGTTAATGCTGCTGCCTCACAGCTCCAGGGACCCGAGTTCGATTCCCGGGTTGGGTCACTGCGCGGAGTTTGCACATTCTCCTCGCATTTGCGTGGGTTTCCTTTGGGTGCTCCGGTTTCCTTCCGCAGTCCAAAGATGTGCGGGTTAGGTTGATTGGCCATGCTAAATTGCCACTTAGTGTCGGGGGACTAGCAGCGTAAATATGTGGGGTTACAGGGTAAGGGCTGGGAGGGCTGGTGGTCGGTGCAGACTTGATGGGCCGAATGGCCTCTTTCTGCACTGTAGGGATTCTATGATAATATAAACAATGCAACCATACCTACTTTTCGTGGGTTTAACAGTGAATAGCTGAGTCATATAGACCCGGAATATCGCAGTGAACAGTGTGCAGTTAGCTATCTCAACAGTGGTAATAGAATGCTTCATTTGGCATTAACGCCCTAAGGGGCGAGGAAAATCAGCTAAATGTGTACGGACAGAATCGAGCTCAGCCTCAATGTCGGTTGTTATGAATAGTCTGACTATGCTCACTTGCCAAAACTTGTTTTAATAATGATCTCTTTGATGCATTACTGGAAAGTACTTTGGCATCTATGGACCTAAATCACCAATAAGGAGAAAAAAAATCATCAGACATAAAGGGGAGGGAACAAAATTGATTAGGACACTATTAAAATAGAATGGGCTGCAATTAAAGTGTGCAGCACAATGTGGCATCTTGCGTATACCACAGCAGAAGTTAAAGGTGGAACTTGATCAAGAATTGAATAGGAAGAAAGATTTGCAATGCAAATGAACATAACTTGTCACATTGTTTCAATTTCATTTGTGATGTTCTTATGCAACCAGTGAAACTTGGATAAGTCTAACAGCTGACATTCGACTGATGAAGTCTATACTTAGAAACTAATGACCTTTGATCTTTCAGGTAGTATATGAATATGGTCAGTTGGTCAAGGCACAGAAAGAATTAGCTTAACAGGCAGAAGGGCTCAACTATATTTACTTTTTAAGTTTAAAGTTTATTTATTAGTGTCGCAAATAGGCTTACATTAACACTGCAGTGAAGTTACTGTGAAAATCCCCCAGTCACCACACTCCAGCGCCTGTTCGGGTATGCTGAGGGAGAATTTGGCATGGCCAATGCACCTAACCAGCACGTCTTTCAGACCGTGGGAGGAAACCGGAGCATGCGGAGCAAACATATACAGACACAGGGAGAACATGCAAACTCCACTCAGACAGTGACCCAAGCCGGAATGTTGTTGAATGCTACAGTAATTGTATCTTTTGACGAGTGCGCTCAGCACAAACATCTCACACTTTTGTGTAGGGTAAATTTCTCATTATTCGCTTGACAGTGCTCTGTGCCAGATGCAATAATTGCTAAATTTATGTATTATTTAAGCACACAACTCAACATTTATTCTGAGAGAAATGTAATACTCCTGGGTAACATAGAGTCCTATTAAAGATTTTCATTTTTGACTTTGGTTTTTTGTACACCAAGGGGTTATATTCCCCCTATATAACATGGGCAGTTCAAACATTCCTGTGGAAAAATAATTACATACTCGGTGCTGAAATTGTGACACAACATCCATGTTTCTGCACAGAACCACACATTGAAATTCCATTGCTTTCATCATAGTCTGCATGATTTTAATGATGTAAATTTCTGTCTGTTCCCAACTTCAAAAACAGTGCAGACTCGTTTTCATCAGAGATTAGAATTATGCATGCAGTTCCCTGACCAAAATGCATCTGAAAAGAGCACTTGTAGTTTGATAAGTCTATGGTCTCTCTGCTAAACATGATGTGGAGATGCCGGCGTTGGACTGGGGTGAACACAGTAAGAAGTCTCACAACACCAGGTTAAAGTCCAACAGGTGTATTTGGTAGCAAACACCATAAGCTTTCGGAGCGCTGCTCCTTCGTCAGATGGAGTGGAAATGTGCTCTCAAACAGTGCACAGAGACATAAAATCAAGTTCCAGAATACTGATTAGAATGCGAATCCCTACAGCCAGCCAGGTCTTAAAGATACAGACAATGTGGGTGGGGGGAGCATTAAGCACAGGTTAAAGAGATGCGTATTGTCTCCAGACAGGACAGCCTGCAAGTCCAGGAGGCAAGCTGTGGGGGTTACTGATAATGTGACATTAATCCAACATCCCGATTTAGGCCGTCCTCATGTGTGCGGAACTTGGCTATCAGTTTCTGCTCAGCGACTCTGCGCTGTCGTGTGTCGTGAAGGCCGCCTTGGAGAATGCTAACCTGTGCTTAATGCTCCCTCCACCCACATTGTCTGTATCTTTAAGACCTGGCTGGCTGTAGGGATTCGCATTCTAATCAGTATTCTGGAACTTGATTTTGTGTCTCTGTGCACTGTTTGAGAGCACATTTCCACTCCATCTGACGAAGGAGCAGCGCTCCGAAAGCTTATGGTGTTTGCTACCAAATAAACCTGTTGGACTTTAACCTGGTGTTGTGAGACTTCTTACTCTCTGCTAAAGCCAGCAGATTGATCCACAAGTCATTCCCTTCTCATGACTGTTTCTACCAAGTGAAATAATTTTATAAGAAATTGGGCAAGTATTGGCATGGAATTGTGGAATACAATTTTGTATTTTGGGTGTAATCAATGCAAATAGCACTCATTTTCAAAATTTTCTCCTTTCACCACCCCCAACTATCTCCACTCAAATTCATTTATTGACTTTTTATTTCAATTTTCATTTTAATCATTTATCCTTGTGGACTTTAAATTTCATGGTGGATCTGTGCCCAAAAAGAATGACTATAAATTTCTCAACTTTATTTTTATTGTTACCCTTGCTACTGCGAGGAAGAGAGAACATACATTTTGTCAGTCTGAGTTGTATTCTAATACTGGATTAATTGGTGAAAAGACAACTTGCTGTCACACTCTGTTATCAAGGGTTCTCTGTGGGATATTGTGTACAATTACAGAAAACTGGCACTTTTGTCCTATCCAAGGGTATGTATAGAATTGTATCTTGTACTGTATAGTGAAATTACACTAGTGGGACCAAAAAATGTCTCTGGTATTTTATTCGCTGCCACCCTTAGGTCAAGAGGCCATGTGGCATAAAGGCATCCCTGCCTTGGAACCAGAAGCTTTGGGTTCGAGTCCCATCCCAATACTTGATGGCTAAGGAAGGTACATTCATAATGTAGTCAAACAGGTTGAGTATCAGCCTGCAAATCCTTCCAACACACACCAGTGGCAGGCTGTAAGAGTGGGAGAGACTCCTGATCAGCCATTTTAGAGCCTCTCTCCATAGCTCTAGATTTTAACATGCATGTAAAAAGAGCACATTGGCACAGCAACGTGGACTTCAAGTAACGCGTAACCACCGTTAAGTCAGGATGGATGAATTAGGTGACAGCTAATTGCCTTGTTCATTTTAAACCGGTAGTAATTTGTGTATCGTGGAGTTTTATAAATGTCAAGTGTGATATGCTGGAAAACTTCAGATTGGCTTGAAAATCTGGATTTAGCCAAATTGGTGTGCCGAAATTCTGATGTGTTCACTCTTTTCATCCATCCAGAGTCCTGCTATGTCCTAGTTTTTGGGTGGTGTTCATGGATCTTATTGAAGCATGAGAGGGGGAGACTAAAACTAGGGAACAATGGGTGGCACGGTGACACAGTGGTTAGCACTGCTGCCTTACAGCGCCAGGGACCCGGGTTCGATTCTGGCCTCAGCTCACTGTCTGTGTGAAGTTTGCACATTCTCCCCCTGTCTGCATGCGTTTCCTCTGGATGCTTCAGTTTCGTCCCACTGTCCAAAAGATGTGCTGGTTAGGATGATTGGCCATGATAAATTGCCCCTTAGTGTCAGTGGGACTAAGAGGGTAAATATGTTGACTTATGGGGATAGGACCTGGGTGGGATTGGTGCAGACTTGGTGGACCCAAAGGCCGCCTTCTCCACTGCAGGTTCTACGATTTTATGATAATAAGACCTTTCAAGACTGAAATTAGGAGAATTTATTTCTCTAGAAGGGTCATTTGTATGTAAAATTCTCTTCCCCAGAAAGCAATGGAGGGTTGGGTCATTGAATATTTTAATGGCAGAGTTATCGGGGGCAAACGGGAAAATGAAGTTGAGACCAGCACCATATCCTTTTTCATTCATGGGATGTGGATGTCACTGGTTGGACAAGCATTTATTGCCAGTCCCTAACTGCCCTCCTGAGCATTTGAGAGTCAATCGTATTGCTGTGGGTTTGGAGTCACATGTAGGCCAGAATAGGTAACGATGGCAGATTTTATTACTAAAAGACATTAGTGAACCAGATGGGTTTTACAACAGTCAACAATGGTTTTATGGTTATCATTAGAGTTTTAATTCCAGATTTTGAATTCAAATTTCACCATCTAGAGATACAAAAGTGTCCAGAGGGGCAATTTTTTCACACAGAGGGTGGTGAGTGTCTGGAACAAGCTGCCAGAGGTAGTAGTAGAGTCGGGTACAATTTTGTCTTTTAAAAGCATTTAGATAGTTACATGGATAAGATGGGCATAGAGAGATATGGGCCAAATGCGGGCAATTGGGATTAGTTTAGGGGTTTAAAAAATAAGGGGGCGGCATAGACAAGTTGGGCTGAAGGGCCTGTTTCCATGCTGTAAACCTCTATGATTCTATCTGCCGTGGTGGGATTCCAAGCTGGGTCCTCAGAGTTTTACCCTGGGTCTCCACTTCCCCACTCTCTCTCTCTCTCTATTTCCTTAGCTAGCTCTGAATAACTTGAATAATTTGCCCTTTTTCAAAAACCAAATTTTCCTGCAAGATGTCATCTTGATGTAAGATTAAAAAGAATGGAAAGGCTGCGATGGTGATTGAAGGGTCTATTAGAGTACAGGGGTAAAATTAGTTGGTAATGAAGTCTAAATTGATGCGAGAGGGTGCAAATGAAAAACTATTAATTACTTTTTGTAGCTTGCCATGGTTTATAGTTATAATTCCTCATTAAAATGTATGCCGTTGGTAACACCTTTGTAAGTGTTTTGAAATGTAAATTACTTCACCATCAAAAGCTTGAATTTTATGGGTTGAAAGTATGTTAATTTATCTTGTGTTAATGCATTTTCTGAGAGCAAGCATAAGACTGTTGCTGTCACCTCACTTATCAGTAGAAAAGGTGTCATTAGTTTAATAGTGAAATTTGATGCCTGGAATTCAACAGAGGGCTAGATTAATGTAGTGGTTAGTTAGGAATGTAGCTATTATTCTATCTAAAATATGGTTTGAAATTGGGTGATAAAGGGTCACTGCTGAAGGACATTTTAAATAACAGAGATCAGATGGCGAACTGCATGATCTTTGAACTACTCCTCATGCACAATTATGACTTGGCAAATGCTGAGTCATTAATAACTAAACACTAAATATAAACATTCATAAATCTAAACATACAGTGGTGGCACAGTAGTTAGCACCGCTGCCTCACAGTGCACACATCAGTGCACAGCCAGGGACTCGAGTTCAATTCCCGGCTTGGGTCATTGCACGGAGTCTGCACCTTCTCCCTGTGTATGCATGGGTTTCCTCCAGGTGCTCCGGTTTCCTCCCACAGTCCGAAAGACATGCTGGTGAGGTGCATTGGCCATGCTAAATTCTCTCTATGTACCTGAACAGGCGCCGGAGTGTGGCGACTAGGGGATTTTCACAGTAACTGCATTGCAGTGTTAATGTAAGCCTACTTGTGACACTAATAAATAAACTTTAAACATTCATAATTTTAATCGATAGTGGTTTCATATTTCATCCATTCTTGCCTAAAATTATATCAATCAACCTAACTTAGATTTAGGGGTGAATTGATAAGAAAAAATAATTTGAATAAAAGAACAAAGAAAAAAGAACAATATAGCACAGGAACTGGCCCTTTGGCCCACCAAGCCTGCACCAATATTTGGTTTCTATCCTTTTGTTCGCCTCCCATTCATGTGTCTATCAAGATACACCTTGAATGTTGCTAACGTACCTGCTTCCACCAGCTTCATTGGCAGCTCCAAGCACCCACCACCCTCTGTGGAAAAACTTTCCCGGCACATCTCCCCTAAACTTAACACCTTAAACCTGTGCCTTCTTGTAGTGAACCCTTCCAATAGATGAAATGACTGATAAAGTATTATTCTTTGAAGGCGAAGAATTCTGTAATTGTGAAAACTTAATTTAAGTTACCATCCATTTCCAGTTAAAACATTGAGAGCACATTTGTATTGCCACTAATATCAGTCTCACTCAAACTTATTACATCGTTGATCTGTTGCGGTTAAATGGAGGTAATTTATATATGCAAATAAAAATTGCTTTGAAATTTTAAAGATAAACCCTTTTTAATTGCACAGTTCCTGTGACGACATTAAATTTATTGCAGAATAAATATTGAAAGAGATGGAATGGTCTAAATTGGATTCAACTTTAGAAGAATAATAGATTAAAATAAAGGGCCCTTTGGATTTTTAAAGTCGCAAATTACAAAGGTGGTCTCAGTTTGACAAACCAGTAATGAAGAAATAGTGGATATGTTAAGTAGCGCTGATAGCTTGGCTAAAATAGGACGATACTTTGCACAAAGAAAATTGCATCATGGTCATAATGTGCAGCTAATGTGCCCAACTAATATTAATTCAGAAATTCACTAAATTAAATATTATAGAAATATAGAAACTAGAAGCAGAAATAGGGCATTTGGCCCTTGGAGCCTGTTCCGCCATTCATTATGATTGTGGCTGATCATCAAATTCAATATCTTGATGCCCCCTTCCCCCTCATATCCCTTGATGCCTTTAGCCCCAAGAGCTATATCTAATTTCTTCTTGAAATCACACAAAGGTTTGCCATAGTAAATCTCTTATTTCCATTTGACTTTGAATACACCAATTCATAAAGCATTTATAAACTCATTGCTAAAATATTGATGTTTTTGGTCAGTAATTTTGCCACGTCAGCTCTGATTAACAAGGGGAAAGTTTGTCCTACGTGATGGATCAAAGTAAAATGAATTTGTGCAATATTAACACATTTCTCAGTGCATAGACTCCAATACACAGAAATATATAACCATTGGATTAATTTGCACAGGAGAATATGTAGGCATATAGAAAAGATGTTCTGATCCTGCAAGACCTTCCCATCCAAACTTGCTGCGATGTACATCAATGTTCCAACCCTCCTGCCTAGCTTTAGTCACAGAATAGAAACCTGAAGCCAAGTTAGGAAAGATTCTGGGAAATGATTTTCTGATCCTCTAAAATCTACGACCATTCCTCAGGAGACAATTGCAATTTGTGTACCCTACCTGACAACCTGCCCTCTGTAACAATGAACTTCCTTAAACTGGTAATGTACACATGAAATAATGTGAAGGAAATAGAGAATATTGACAGTGGGCGACCAGGATAGCTTTTCTGCAATTACTTAAAATATAATTGGGGAAGATGTTTGCATCACTGATCATAGGAACATAGTGAATGTTTTTGCTGTGCTCACACTGAGAGATGTAGAGTATTCTGATTGTTGAAATAGTGTACCAAAACATTGCCTTGTATCAAAAGCTCATGTAATGTTATGATTCAGGTAGAAACAATAGAAACATTTAACTTCCTAACTGTAATATTGGCACCTTGATGGATAGAGAATTCATCACAAATCAATTAAAAGTCTTCAATATTTTCTAATTTCATGGTTGAGAGATGTAGTTATTGGAATGTATAACCAAACAATATGAAAGTTGGTCATTTTCTATTATAATAATGGCGAAAATTTGAATCACAGCAGGGAGCAAAAGACGTGTGTGGTCAGTAATCAACCAATTTCAAATTGGAATGATTATTTTCTCTTTACTGCAAATAATCTCAGCATGTTTCTCTAACATATACATTAAATTTTTTGGAACTGCTTTATTTTAATAGATGAAAGTGGTCACATCTTTCTATAAATTTGATTATTACATCATCGTCACAGTTTCTCTTAAGACTGATAACAATGTTACTGGAGAGAAGATTGGATGAAGTTCAGGTTTCAAACTGCGTAAGAAGGAGCTGTTCAGAATGGATTTGTCGGCACCTTGGTGCAATGTTGAGCTCAGAGGAAAGAAAGAAAATAATCACACTCTGGTTTTTTTTTAGAAAGGAATATGGTAGACAGCAGCACAGTGGTTAATGCTGCTTTCTCACAGCATCAGGGACTTGGGTTCAATTCCAACCTTGGGTGATTGTGTGGAGTTTGCATGTTCTCCCTGTGTTTATATGGGTTTTCTCCGGGTGCTCCGGTTTCCCCCCACACTCCAAAGATGTGTAGGTTAGGTGGATTGGCCATGGTAAATGCGTGGGGTTACAGGGATAGGGGAGAGATTGGAGGGCCTGGGTGAAATGCTCTTTCGAGGAGTCAGTGCAGAGTTGATGGGCCGAATGGCCACTATGTACTGTAGGGATTCTATGGTTCTGTCAGTCCATGAGCCTATTGCTGCATTTAAAACTGATCAACCAAGATCTATTTGTTTACTCACCTTTACTCTATCACTTAAAGTAAATGGCAATCAAAACAAAATAAAAAAGTTATATGTAGCCTATAGAAATCTACAAAGACCCAGAAAGTTAGTCGTAATGGCTGAGCATTAGACCCATGATGAGTGTTTGTGTTTTGTGGATTATGAATTTTATTTGTAACCGTAGTTCTGTCATGGAAGGTGTGTACAGAATCAGCTGTCTAATTGTCCCAAATACTGTGTCTCTAAGGTTGTCTACCAGTTTCTCTGTTACGGATTGGTGTTCTTTATATAAAGTATCATAGAGTAGTTACAGCACAGACAAAGGCCCTCTGGCTCATTGTGTTTGCACTGGCTCTTCATATGAGCAACTCACCTGCTGTCATTATCCTGCCTTCTTCCCATAACCCTGCACATTGTTCCTTTTCAGACAATAGTGTAGTTCCCTCTTGAATGTTTCAATTGAACCTGCCTCCATTACACACTCAGGCAGTGCATTCAGACCCTAACTCCTCATTGCGTGAGAAAGTTTAAAGTTTTTCCTCATGACATTTTTGCTTTGTTTACTAATTATTTTAAACCTGCGCCCTCTCATTCTTGATCTTTTCATGAGTGGGAACGATTCCCCCCCATCTTCTCTGTCTAGATCCCTCATGATTTTGAATACTTCCCACGAATCTCTTCTCAACCTTCTTTTCTTTTGGGGAGAAGTGTCATAACTTCTCCAGCCTATCTTCGTAGCTTGTTCCTTATCCCTAGAATTATTCTCATGAATCTTTTCTGCACTCTAATGCTTTCACAATCTTCCTTAAGTGTGGTGTCCAGATCTGCATCCAATACTCTAGCTGAGGCCGAACTAGTGACTTATAACAGTTCAACATTGCCTCCTTGCTCCTGCACTCTATGCCCTTATTTATAAAGGCTAGAATATTGTATGCTTTATTCATGGTGCTATCCCCCTTCAGTGCCTTATGCACGAGACATGAGAAAAATCTTTTTCAGTGCCTGGGAGTGTGGTGGAGGTAGGCAGGTTCAATCAAAGCATTCGAGGGAATTTGAAAAGGAAGAATGTGCAGAAGAATAGCACTAGGTGAGTTGCTGATATGAAGAGCCAGTGTAGACACCATGTCCCTCTGCTCTGACACCATCTTTAGAGCTCCACATTTTATTTTATCTTCTCTTTCCATGCTCTTCCCACAAAAATGAGCCACTTCACGTTTCTCCACGTTCTCCGAGCTTGATTTGCCACCTCTCTGCCCATTCCGCTGACTTTGGCTACTATCAGAGCAGCCATTACCTCATTAAATGGTGGAGCAAGCTCGAAGGGCTGAATGATCTACTCCTGCTCCTTCTTCGTATTTGTCCATGTCCTTTTAAAGTTCTACACTATCCTCCTCAGTTTTCAATGCTTCCAAGTTTTGCATCATATGCAAACTTTGAATTTGTGCTCTGTACATCTAAGTCATTAAGATGTAAAAGGGAAAGAAAGGATGTGGAATTCTCCCAAGTTCTGCGGCAGCTGCGGCAACCGGCAGGAAAATGTGCAGAATCTTCCAACACCAATCTAATGCTTTCACATGCTTTCTAAAGTTCCAGCACTGACCTCATTAGTTATGTACCCAGGTGTTTCACGCTGAATTCAGTGGCAGGGCAAGCCTGGGTGATGCATAGTTTGCCATTGTGTTCGAGTGGACCCCTTCCAGGGAACCTAATCTGGAAGGTCCACCTGCAGATGCATCCCTGCTTTTGTGTTCTGGGGTCCAAAGTTTTGGTGGCTTCCATCTCGAACCCTGAAGGCAGCTCCCAGGCATTGTTTAGAATCATCCCACCATCTGCATTGTTCCAAAAGATGCCGAACATCACTGACCCACTAATGAAGAAAGAAGATGGACCTCTTGAAAATGAAGATAGATCTCTACGCATATAGAAGCAGGAGTAGGCTATTCAGCTCTTCGAACCTGCTCCACCATTCATTATGATCATGTCTGATCACCAAATACAATAGCCTGAGCCCACCCCCACCTCCTCCCAACACATATCCCTTGTTCACTTGAGCCCCAAGTGCTACATCTGATTCCTTCTTGAAATCACACAATGTTTTGGCCTCAACTAATTTCTATGATAGTCAATTCCACAGATTCACCACTCTCTGGGTGAAGAATTCCAAAGTCCAAAAAGGTTTACCCCTTGTCCTCAAACTATGACTCCCAGTTCTGGACTCTCCCACCATTGGGAACATTCTTTTTGAATCATTCTGAAGAGCACTCTGATACCAGGAGCTGGATCTCCTGAGAACGAAGATGCATCTCCTGCAACATTCTGAGGCTGGAAGATGGACTCCCTCCAGGGAACCTAATCTGAAAGGTCCACCTGCAGATGCATCCCTGACCCACTATTTTTGTGTTCTGGGGTCCAAAGTTTCGGTGGTTTCCATCTCGAACCTTGAAGGCAGCACCCAGGCATTGTTCAGATGCGTCCCACCATCTGCACGCCATATTGTTCCAAACGTGCTTCACGCTGATATTTTTTTCCTTTGATACTGCAGGTGGCCAGGATTTTCCAGCCTCCATGTGGGGTGTTCTCCCGTGGCAGATGCACCAAGCCATTGGCCGCGGGTGGGATCTTTCGGTCCCACCCGCGGGCATTTGTATGGCTTACTCGCCCTGCCGCTGGGGAACCTGCTGCGAGGGGTCGACTTTGGCGGCACTGGAAGGTCCTGCTCGCAGGAGTGGCTGGTAAATCCCGCCTTCGGGAACAAAAAGATGAAGATGAGAGTCAGAAAAAAATTAATCTGTATTTTGAGAGCAGCGAGGCCCTTTCTTATAAGTTCTAAAATGCACAGTAACTGCGTTTTATAAAGGATTAAGCATGTTTACTTTATGGCAAAATTAGAAATTTGATGTAGTGTATGCTTCGGTCTTCAAACTGAAGCGACTCAGCATGGCTGATTATGTAATCAGTAAAGAACTGAATAAGGTAATCCAGCCCTATCATTGCTAACCTTCCATCATGTCACTAGCTCGCTGGAATCCAACTGCAGAAAATAAGAGCTTAGTTTCACTGATAAGCTCTAATCAGTCTGTTGATGAACAAAGTCTGTGACTGGTGTTCAGCTGGAGATGATTTCAGTTTGGAAGTGAGCAATGTTACATAGGACTAGGTCATTTCACTCCTCAGTGGATAAAGATATAAATCTCAGTGAAAGTTGACACACCAGTCTTCTGCTCAGATAATTGAGATAAGCTTCAGCGTATTTCTGTTTGGCTGTGGATTCTGACATCCCACTGTGTCCAACACATAGATCAAGATTAGTTAGTAGGATCTGGATTGTTTGCCTACGGTCTATGTTATAGCTGGAATGAGATCAGAAACTTTGAAGGCAAGATTAGGTACTATTGCCAAGAGTGCGTCTTTTTAAAGATTTAAAGAGCTCTTATTTTTGTTACATTCATTTTGTCTTTTCTCAGTTCTGGAGGCATCTCAGCTGCTGCTTATTCCACTGGACAGAATATTCTCCATTAATTTATTTACGGTGTCTCAGTCGCTATGATATCATACTTTCCTGGTCTGGAATATGGTTAGATGGTGTCATACAAACACCGGTTAGGTATGACTGAAAGGCATCTTTTGAGAGTTAATCATGGAGCAATATTTATGTTTTCCTTGGAGGTGTCCTCTCAAGCTTGAAGTAGTGCCAGTGGAGATATTTATGAGTTAATACAAAGACCTCCCAAAAGAGAAGTGACCTGACTGCATTGGTTGGGTAAGAGCAATAGGACAAAAAAAATCAGTTGTTGTCATTGAAGTTGTATGGAACAGAATGCCATTTTAAAAAATGACCTTTGAGACTTTTTTCTTCAACCACTTACGTTTTTATTAGTCCATCTGTCTGCTGAGTGCAGAACTGCTGAGATTGAATGTCATGTTCTATACTCTTACATAAATAAAATAGTCATGGTGCACAATAAAAAATGGGCAATTTTATGAAGTACCTTCAGGTTTTTCATGTAAGTATTTTGCTTCATTTCTCTTAAGTGGTCCATGGTGCCTCCACCACTTGCTGCAGGAATATTAAAACAGTCATTAAGGTGACTCAGACTAGTAGAGATTCCTTTAAGTGGGAGTGGAAAGCAACTTTTGTTTCTACAACCAGATAAATGTCAATTATTTTTAGTTGCACCAGATTTGAAATTTAAAAACCATCAAGTCACATTTCTGTGTGGATATGAATATATCTCTCCCACCCACACTGATGTCTCATGGCATATGAGATGCATCCTGGAGCTCCTCTGACTGGAGCTAACCTCTCATCCCCTGGATTTAAAGTAAATGATGTGGAGATGCCGGCGTTGGACTGGGGTAAACACAGTAAGAAGTTTAACAACACCAGGTTAAAGTCCAACAGGTTTATTTGGTAGCAAAAGCCACAAGCTTTCAGAGCCTTAAGCTCCTTCTTCAGGTGAGTGGGAATTCTGTTCACAAACAGGGCACATAAAGACACACACTCAATTTACAGAATAATGGCTGGAATGCGAATCCTTACAACTAATCAAGTCTTAAAGGTACAAACAATGTGAGTGGAGAGAGCATTAAGACAGGTTAAAGAGATGTGTATTGTCTCCAGACAGGACAGCCAGTGAGATTCTGCAAGTCCAGGCAAGCTGTGGGGGTTACAGATAGTGTGACATGAACCCAATATCCCGGTTGAGGCTGTCCTCATGTGTGCGGAACTTGGCTATCAGTTTCTGCTCAGCGACTCTGCGCCGTCGTGTGTCGTGAAGGCCGCCTTGGAGAACGCTTACCCGAATATCAGAGGCCGAATGCCCGTGACCGCTGAAGTGCTTCTCTTTAACCTGTCTTAATGCTCTCTCCATTCACATTGTTTGTGCCTTTAAGACTTGATTAGCTGTAAGGATTCGCATTCCAACCATTATTCTGTAAATTGAGTTTGTGTCTTTATATGCCTTGTTTGCGAACAGAATTCCCACTCACCTGAAGAAGGAGCTTAAGGCTCCGAAAGCTTGTGGCTTTTGCTACCAAATGAACCTGTTGGACTTTAACCTGGTGTTGTTAAACTTTTTAAAGTAAATAACAGGCAACATTAATCAAACTAGTGAGCTTTTGAAATTGCCTATTTTGTTACCTGATGTTGAATCTACTCTGAAGAACATAGAATTCTGATCTAATAAAAGTCTCTAATAAAAATCATTAAGCATTATATGAAATAAAATTGCATTATATCGCCAGTGTAGACTTTATTCTTACAAACCTAGGACCTCCTAATTTTGAATTTACAAAGATGATAAATCACTAAACATGAATCTGCATGTTCGCCTTTCTGCTAGAAAAGCGGATGTTTGTTATTGACAGTGCCAACCAAGCATGGCAGAATAGCTCAAAAGACAAATGGTTGACAAACAGTGTGAATGTGTTAATTTTACTTATCTCTTACCATTTGTTTTGGTGTTATTATCACTGCCATAAGGCATTGTAGGCAGGATGTCTGTCTTCTACCATAACTAATTCAGTCATAGAATCCCTACAATGCAAAAGGAGACCATTCGGCGCATCAAATCTGTGCTGACCACAATCCTACCCAGGCCCTATCCCATGTATACCCACATATTTACCCTGCTAGTCTCCCTGACACTAAGAGGCAATTTAGCATGGCAAATCAACCTAACCCGCACATCTTTGGAGTGTGGGAGGAAACCGGAACACCCGGAGGAAACCCATGCAGACATGGGGAGAAGTTGCAAACTCCACACAGAAAATCACCCGTGGCTAGAATTGAACCCAGGTCCCTACCACTGTGAAGCAGCAATGCTAACCACCATGCCACCCTATAAACCAAAACTCAGACTTAAATTATCTTCAACTTGAAAACAGATCTTAACCGGGTGAAGGTACGATCTTCCCCATGAGTTATAATGATTTAAAGTTACAAAACATATTTGGTGCAAGCCGATTGAAAAGCATGTTTTTTTTTTAATGCTCAACCTCGTCTCGATCCCTACAGTTACATATGTTTCTAATGAGTCACAGATGTAAGAGCTTTAAAGCTCAGTGACTTCATTTATTGATGGAGTCTGTAGTTGGTCCTTTCAGAGGCTACAAGTGCTTGTTGTAGAATTACCTAGATGTGATTATTTATTACTGGTGGGTGAGTTCACTGAAGTTCAACCATGTTTTGTTCACTGGTGTCCACAAATTATTCACTGAGCGTTGGGAAGAGGTGCAGATGGATGGTTTCCCACAATGTTATAAATTTAGGCCTGCCTGGAGTGCTATCAGTTGCTTCTGTAAATGGTTTGATTAATGGAAATTGACTCACACTACTCCATACCCATTTATTTGCACAGTCGCATTGGTTTGGGGGTGTAACAATAGCAGTTATCCAAATGGGCTCTATTCTATGCTCACAAGACATAGAAGCAGGAGTAAGCCACCAGACCCTTCGAGCCTGCCCTGCCTTTTAGTATGATCACTGCTGATCTATATCAGCTTCAACTCCTTTTCTCTGCCATTTCCCCATTTCCTCTATTCCTCAATCTGTCAAATTTTTATCCACCTCCACTTTGAATACTTGTAATGATTCCACCTCCACCACCCTTTGGGGCAGAGAATTCCAGAGATTCACCACCCTCTGCATGAAGAAATGTCTACACACCTCAGTTTTAAGTGACTGGCCCTTTATCTTGTAGCTTTGTCCACTTGTTTGAGACTCCCACTAGTAAAAACATCTCGCCATCTACCCTGTCAAACCCCCTCAGGATCTTGCATGTTTAATTATATAATTAATAATATAATGATAAGGCCACCTAACTTGAAAGTGTCCAAAGTTTTGTCTGCACAAGCTGCATCATCATGTACAGTGAAGGCCCCTGAGGTCACAGATAAATTTTAAATTCAAGTTTTTAATATTTGGCATCTTAATGTTGCTGCTACGAGCTATAAACATGAAGTGTTGCGAGGCTCAGACTGGATTGCCATTGCTGTTTATAGCTTTAGGGCCATAAGTTGGAAATCTCTGGGGAAACCCATAGACGTTTGAGGTAGGAATGGTATTTTGACTGGGCAGTTATGCAGGTTACATAAATATGTTATCCCACTGGGCGTCATAACATCATCTGTTTGGATGGAAGCAGCGTCATAATTGGACTGCTATGGGGCATTTTGAGATGGTTTTCAGTCCAGGAAGAGAGGGGTTTATATTTGATGAGACATTTAAAAAGGGAAAGAATTTAAGGAAAGTGACCAATGAAAACATCCTCTATTTTTCATCAATAGTTATTAACCAGTTCAGTTCTCTCTTCTGTAAATGTCCCCATAATGCAGACAGTTTGTCTCCCAACTCCCATAAATCGTAAAAGAAATTGTGATAATGGGAGGATGGATAATGTCTTTCTGGATTATTCGTTAAAAATACCACTCAGGTAATGGACTATCCAGTAAGACTCATGGCTAGTGATGTTGAAACCCTTTCAATTCAATTGCTACCTTTTAATGTGTTGCCATCCATCCATCCAATGCTGTCTTTATAATAACCAACTATGAATTGCCTCCTTGGTAAATCTCTTACAGAACAAATACAGTATTGTGAAATAGAATTTCAAAAATACATTTGTCAAGATTGCAAATTTAATTGCCAGGGGGTGGAATTTAAATTTTTTTGTCCTCAAGTGTTTTCTCGGGCTTTTCCCGCCAAAGTTCTAAGCACTTTGAGATAAAAAAATATGCAAGGGGTTGAACCCACAACGTCATGCTGGTGGAGTCTCTGGTTTTAACCAGATAGCAATGAAAGGAAGACAACTGCACTGTGTATCTGGTGCGTGGTGTTGGGGGCAACGGCAATTCCAAGTTCACTCTCTGGTGACCCCTGCTGGAAATTGATATGAATTGGATACAAGTGAGAATATGGTAGATCTCAACTGATACGCTGAAAATGCCTTGGCACGTTTTGTGAAAGGTGGAAGTCTCAACTATCCCAGTATGATTTACTGGACGTGGGGGAGAGGGAGAAAGAGAAACAAATATTTTGAGAGCAGCTTAAGTTTGTTTCGATACCATAATAATGCCAACCCACGTCAGTTGTTTTTAGATTGGGTGCAGTCAGCATCATGACATTAGTGAGTTTGCCTTCTGCTTTCCAAGGAGACGAAAGTTATTTAAATGATAAAGGTTTTTAATTGCAGCACCGTCTCTGAACTTGTCTGGTAAGATGTCATCAAGTTCTTGTCGTGAAGAATTAGTTGTGTGACTTCCCTTTGTTTCTTGTAGAATAACAAATAGAAATTACTCACTGTTTCTGGAATCTCATTTGAAAGAGATAATGAACTCATTGGAAGCCCGTTCAAATCCATTCTTTGTGCAAATTCAAGATAAGATAATGCTATGACTTGGCAACGCTCATGATTCATTGGGCAATTATTTTTTATTAATCAGCTTCTACCGTAGGAACACTTCCTGCTAACCTGTCATTTTAAATGTTAAATATGCATCTTCAAATATCCTTTGGTTGTTGAGGAAACCTGAAAATGCATTTTGAGCTGTTTCTTGATTAAATTTGAGTATTTGCAAAGCTAATTTCGGTACCAAAATGTTTCAAACTGATACAGCATTAAAGTCTCTGGAATTTTATGCTAATCTTTCTCCCATGGGATTGGGCACAGCATAAAATGGATTTATGCATGTTTCAGCAGTGGATGAGCAAAATTTCTCAAAAAAACTATTTCTTCCTCTCAAGCTACAGTCCGGATACCTGCTGTTGTTTCAACAGTAAATTAAGAATTTCAGCAGAGGGGATAATGACATAGGGAGATTGTAGACTTGAAGTATTTTATTATTATTTTGTATTATTTTGCTATGTGGAAGAAAGATTAGGCAGGCTCTGTAATGGACAACATTAACTCCATATTCCCCCGCTTGTGCTCCGTTCAGGGGATGCTTTATCTTCATTAAATAAATAAGATAATCTCGCTGTAAGTGCTACACTGCCATGACTAAATGTTAGAAGGTGTTCTTATTAGGGGTTCACCTTCTCCATCTAATTTTGTAATTACAGTAAATACATTTTTCATTATCTGGGAAGTAAAAATATAATTGCTGTGAAACTTGATTTCTGTTTTGTGGCCAAAAGGAGAGAGAAACCACACTGCAAGTTTAGTTAGAAAAACAAAGGACTTCAGTTGACTACTGTTCCAGACTCCACCCTGGCATTTGAAAGTGATCTATGAATAATTTCTACAATTTGACACAAGTAGACAGGGCGGAATTCTCCCAAAACGGCGAGAATAATGAAGTGATTTGTGCCAGTCTTTCAGGCGTGCTCCGCACCACAATCCTCCCACATTCAGTCTTTTGTTTGGAGATTGGGAGTTTTGCACCAGTACTGGAGGGGGGGGGGGGGGGGGGGGGGGGGGGTGGGGATGGAGGCGGTGCTAAATGCACCAGTGAGGCCCGGCTTCAGAGCGCTCTGGCACCATTTCACAAGGGCGCCCTAATCTCAGTGTAAGGGGGTATCCCTTCCCTCCCCCATTGACTTGGCACCCACCCTCCTCCCATTGGTGGCATGTTCCGCCACCCCCCTCCCCAACATGAGTCATTGGCATCGGGGCCCTCCCGATGGGTCCCGCTACCTGACCCCCATCATCATGGCTGAGTTTTAGGCCCACACATTGTTCTCTGGGACCAGTGTGATCAGCTAATGGCATGTCGAGGTTGGAGAATCGCCCCATAAAAAGTGAATGCTAGAATTATAAATATTGTAATGTTAAATGTTGAAAACTGAGTGTATGTTATTTATTATTTGTTTACTGATGAGTCAAAGTAAAACAAAGATGCTAATGAACAATCCCAAATTCTAGAATTCTGTGGGAAAACAGGCAATTTGTGCTTTTCGTAAATAGCACAAAGGGGGACTACAAATCTTCGGATATAAGAAAACATTTCAAACCCTAAAATAGGTGAGAGGAGATGGTTACTCTTGATATCATAGTAGCATTTAACTGAATATGGCATCAAGGAGACCAAAGGAAAAAAGTAAATGGAAATCAGAGGAAAGCTCTTGACTGTTTGCAGTTAAAACCTTTACAAAGAAAGATAGTTTTAGAGGTCAATCATCTCAATCTCAGAATAACACTGAAGGAGTTCCACAGGGTAGTGTCTTGGGTCCAATGACCTTTCCTATGTTATAAAATTAAGAGGGGAGATATTCACTGACTGTGGCACAGTGCTCAGTATCGTTCTCAACTCCTGATCAGAAACCTAACTGGACAAGCTCTATCAATGTTATGGCTGCAAGGTCAGGTCAGAGATTGGGAATTCAATAGCCAGTACCTCATCTCATGCCTCCGCAAAGCCTGTCCTCCATCTGCAAAGTACAGTTCAGAACTATGATGGAATACTCTCCACTTGCCTGGATCTGTGAATGTCCAACAACACTCAAAGCTTGACACCACCCAGGACAGAGCATTCCACTTGATTAGCAGCCCATCCACCATATTAACATTCACTCCCTCCACCACTGATACACAATGGTGGCACTGTGTACCATATACCACAGATGCATTGTAGCAACTTCCAAAGGCTCCTTTGTCTTTATCTTCCAAATCCACAACTTTTACCACCATGAAGCATGACAGGATGCAATTGAGAAAGCCATCATCTGAAAGGTACTCTCCCTTCTCTGTCATGTACCCCCCTGCCAAACCTGCACACCACCCTGACTTGGAAATTTATCATCGTTCCTTCGCTGTCGTAGGGTCAAAATCCAGGAGCTCCCTTCTTAATAGTATAGTGTGGTTGTGCTTACTTCACATTATTTGTGGCAGTTCAAGGAGGTGGTTCACCGCCACTTCTCAAGGGAAGTTAAGGATGGGCAGCGAATGCTGACCTTGGCAGCAATGCTCACATCCCACGAACCAGTGAAAACAAGTTGCAATAATTTCATGGAAAAATTCTGACTGTATTTCATGCTCTTAGCATTCTCTCTGCGTTGACAATCCATTGAACATATTGGCTATGTTTCAAAAGTGACCTAGAATACATGGAGGGAGAGTTTAGATTTAATCTACTATAAGTTTACTACAAAGACAAATAAACTGAGGGACATGCATGTTTATGTGGACTTCATACAGACGGAACACCTCTTTTCCATATGCTGGAAACGAGTGATCACTGTGTCCCGGTACTGTGGCAAATTACATTGATGATCGCCTTGAAATCTTTTGTTCATTGGAAACTGTTGAAAACCAACAGATTGTCAGAATGGATGCTCAGGTGTTAATCATGAGGACAATTTTGGAGCTCTGTATTCTAAGCAGTTGTAATACGTGGAGAGTGAATACATAGACATTGGCTTGGATAGTATTTGAGAAGTTGGCCTTAGATCTGACAACTATGTAGATTCAGCTTTTATCAGTATGTTTCATCAGGTAAATTGAGATGGGGATATGGTTGGTGATGCCAGAGTGGTGGAAGAATATGGTCTAGACTAATGAGCTAAAACCTAGTCTACCACCAGACTAACATCATGCATTGTGACAGTGCATGTTTTAAGTGTGTAGGTGAAGGAAGAGTTTTCTGTTTTTACAATGGTTTTGAAAGTAGAATAGCATGTTGACATTCTGCAATCTGTTTTTGTACCTTAAGAATAGATGATTACTTGTTCATTGCATAGTTGAACCTGTGCTGAGGATCCATATATGTAGCATGAGCTTCTAGAGAACTGGAGGAGATGAAAATTAAACCTGAATTTGTGTTTGAAGAATTGGATATTAAAGAGTACTTGGCTGTTCATAAAATGTTTAGATTTTCTTCAAAGATGGAGATTGGAGTGCAGTGATTTCACAAATCTTAAAAATAAAATTTCTATTTCCTAACTAAAATAATTGATCAACTGATGGTCATCTTAAATTAGAAAAAGTTAAAATCATATCAAAAAGCTGAAACTAGTCTTGACAGTGAGATGCAAGTATTGTTCATAGTGCAAACTACTAAAAATTTTAATTAAAAGCTAATAACCAATAACTCAAACCGGATATAGTAGCATATTTATTAGATCCCAATAGCTAAACCTTTTGTCAAATTACTCCTAAATCAATTCTTAACAAGAAAGTTATCAGTAACTAGGCCACAGGATGTTGAATAAGAAGAGAACTTCCTTGAAAGCAAAGAACAAACATTTCGGACATTTTGATGAATTATGTTCGCTGCAGAGTTACTTGCCACAAACTTGAGTCGTAATGAATAAATATCACTGTATGTGCTATGTCCGGAAGCTATATTTTTCAAATGAATGGACAGTACCTTGAAAGCTTCAAAGGAATTTGAACATAAAATGTGAAAGATGTTATGGAAATCAATGGAGTGTTTGCTCTCATAATTAGCAAATCATGAAGTTGCCAAAGGAAAACATTCCAAAGGCTATAAGCATAAGTAGCTTATTTACATGTCCTGAAGTTTTGTTTCAAGCATGAGTGTTTACGAAATGACACTGGAGAAGTGGATGCCTGAATCTTTATGATGGATAGGATGTGGGATTGGAAATTCAACTCCATGCCTAATTGGATGTTGAAGTTGCAAATCATCCTGTTCAGCATGAGGCTTGGGCAAGGAGGAGAATTGACTCGGCTGAGGATCAAAGTCAATAGTGTCAATTCTCCCAATGTTTATTTCAAGGGATAATCGATCAAAATCATAAGCATTTGAGGGGCTTTGTGAAGTAATATCAATTATTGGTGCAATTTTTTAAAGTTTTCTCCTAGAACTTCAATAAATTAAATTACATCTTAACAATTGTAATCTTCTTATACCTGTTAATGACTTTGAATATCATGAGCTATTCCATACAGCAAGGAAAGTTGACAATCTATTTTTACCATGTTTTGTTCATAACCTGAATTTTTTTGTGACTACACTTGTTTATCTTGCTGCCTTGTTAGAGCACCAAAGTTCAGTATTAGTGTCAGGAGAAATAGAATCCAATCTTTTGCAGTTATTGGATAAAGTTGAAGTCTTTAAGAAAATACCGTTGAAGGGAAGAAATTGGAGAAGTGGACAATCAACTCTTCTAGCTCTTGCCTGTCAAAGCGGCTCAGAGATTGTCAGCTTGGTTGTCCATGGTCTCCAGAAAACCATCTAATCAACTGCACTCCCTCAATCAACAATTAAAGACTACGCACTTAAATCAACAGCAACGGAGAAACAAAACAAAATATATATTTTTTAAAATTCATTTTTGGGACACGGGCGTCGCTGGCTGGCCAGCATTTATTGCCCATCCCGAGTGAGGCAAAATGAAGAAATTCTGTTTCGGGTGACAAAATTGATATTCTTGGCATCCCAAGATTGTGGGAATATACAGTTCATGAGGCCTTTGAATAACTTGACTTGTTAACACATCACAGCACAGTGACAAAAATAACCTGTATACAATGTACAAAATCGCCCAAGGCACTTCATGTGAGTGTTATAAACCAAAATCAGATGCTGAACCAAAATGCGATATTAGGGTGAATCGCCAAAAGCTTGGTTAAAGAGGTAGATGGAGCAAATAAAATCAAAGTTGCTCAACAGGCCAGAATTAGATGAGCGCAGATATGTTGGAGGTTTGTGGGGCTGGTGGAGATTATAGAGATAAGGTGGAGCAAAGCAGTGGGTGTACTTGAAAACGAGGGTAATCATTTTATTGTCAATAGCTCATGATATTCAAAGTCATTAACAGGTATAAGAAGATTACAATTGTTAAGATGTAATTTAATTTATTGAAGTTCTAGGAGGAAAGTTTAAACTATTTTCTCGATTGGGAGCTGGCTGATAGGTGAACTGGACTTGGCATGTGTAAGGAATTCTTACACATCATTTACAAATGATAGAATATGGGAGGGTAGTCAGAAGTGCATTGAATAGTCAAGTCTAGAGGTAGAAAAGACATAAATGAGGATTTCAACTGCAGCTGAGCTGAGGCATAGGTGAGGTCTGGCGATGTTGTAGCATTGCAAATAGGCAGTTTTTGTGATGACATGGATATGTGGTCATAATCGGACATATATTCACGCTGAGCCAGAAAAGGAGATCCTGGGGCAGGAGACTAAACATTTCATGGAAGATGTGTCTTTTTTTTAAGAAAGGAAGGTCTTGAAGGAAGAGGGGGAAATCAAGAGGCAGAGAGCTTTGAGGGAAATTCCAGAGTTTGGAACCAAATCAGTTGAAGACACAACAGCTACTGGTGAAGTGAAGAGAGGGCAGAAACACAGGAAAAGTTTTTGGAGGATTGCAGGGTTGTAGAGGGTTAGAGAGAGTGCAGTTAAGGCCATGAATGGATTTGCAAACGAGGTTGAGAATTTTAAAATTGAGGCTTTTCTGGTCTAGAAATCAATGTAAAACTGTGGGTGTGGGGAAGATGGACAATGATACAGGTTAAAACATGAGAAGCAGAGATTTTGAGTTGAAGGTTATGGAGGATAACAAGCTGGCTATGAGAATATGGGAATGGTTGTCCACAGGTGGAAAAACATATGTAGAGTTTTTGATAACTGATGGGCTGGAGGCGGGGTGGAAATTTGAGATATTACATAGAAGGAAATAAGTGGCCTTTGCCCCATGCCATAGGATTTGAAGGTTTTGAACCACATGGTTCAACCTGACACTGGCTGATGAAGGAAATGCAGTCGGTGGCAAGGGTATAGATGTGGTGGACTGAAGATGTTGGCTTTGATTTTTTCGGTGCTTAACAGGGAGGAAATTGTGACTCAATCCAGGAATGGATGCCTGACAAGCCAAATGACAATATAGTGCAAGGCAGTAAAGCTATCAAGGGAGGTGGCAGGGTATGTGATACTAGTTTTTGTTAGTGTACAATTGGAAACTGACACTGTGGGAGAAACACTGACTGGTATTGGATGCGGTTGGGGTATTAAATGGCTCATGTTGGGTAGCCAACTTCAATCTGCCAACTGCTAGCTTTTACTCGTGGGACGAACGATGGGTTTTTTTTGAACTCTGGAGATACTGTTTTGGGAAAAGAAACCCTTGCTCAAGGTGCATATAGCTAAGAGTGGAACCAAACAAGGCCAGTGTCGCTAATCTAGATAACAGAGGGAGGATGGGACAATCAACTGTATCAAAAGCTGCAGAGAAATTAAAAGGGAAAATGGGTGGCATGGTGGCACTGCTGCCTCACAGTGCCAGGAACCCAGGTTGGATTCCGGCCTTGAGTGACTGTGTGGAGTTTTCACGTTCATCTCTTATTTGTGTGGGTTTCCTCTGGGTGCTCTGATTTCCTCCCACAGTTCAAAGATTTGTAGATTAGGAGGATTCGCCATGTTAAATGCGCAGGGTTATGAGGATAAGGTGGAGGAGAGGGCCTGGGTAGGATGCTCTTTCGGAGAGCAGGTGCAGACTCGATGGGCTGGGTGGCCTCTTTCTGCATTCTATGGATTCTATAATTCTATGATCTATTCATGACTAAATAGGTTATTTTTGATGTAAGAAAAGCAGTGAGAAGAAGCCTTTTAGAATGTCGGCTGGCATGGGATGGGAGGGAGGAAGTTAATTTTTTTTATATGAAAAGCAATTGTGTTGTGGAAATTAAGTTGTAATTCTAGCTATGGACAAATATTTAATTCACTTTGTTCTGCAAGATTGAAGATACTCACTTCAAATAAAACACCACGGAGTTGCTGGAACTTGTGAAACTATAGTTAAATGCAGTTAAAACTGCAGATGCTGGTACGGAAAAATTAAGTTACAACATTTGTGGAAGTTAAGTTGTGACAAACAACTCTGTAAATTAATGGAAAATGTTTATTAGCAAACAAGGCCTTCAGTGAGACCAGTGCCTGAGTCCTCAGGATAAGAGACTAATCTAACCTTGTGTCAGTTTCATAAACACTGCATTCAGGGCTTGGCCACAGGATGAAAACAAAGACAAGTTACCATGGCAAATGCCAAAAAACAAGATATGTTGACATATTATGCGAATGAAGGAGATGGTTTTCTATTGGATAAGAAAGGGCAAAAAGCTATGCTATGATTGGTGGACTATGTATGCAAATAAAGATTAGAAAGTTGTTTGTTTCTCATTTGCTGTAATTAACTATAACTGCTACGTATCTGTATGAATTGACAAAACACCATAGTGAAATTCCCTGTGTCTGTTCTCCTTGCGAGCAGATAATAAAAGCTTAAAAGATTTGAGTACTCACTGTGCATTATTTGGGTTAATCCTCAACAGTGTCAGACTCACTCTCTTTCAATTTGGTATATACAATTCTCAAAATATCAATTAGTATGTAAGAAAATGGCACAGTGGTTAGCACTGCTGCCTCACGGTGCCAGGAACCCGGGTTCAATTCCAGCCTTGGGTCATTGTCTGTGTGGAGATTGCATGTTCTCTCTTTGTCTGTGTGTGCTTCCTCCAGGTGCTCCAGTTTCCTCCCACACTCCAAAGATGTGTGGGCTAGGTTGATTGGCCATGGCAAATTGCCCCTTAGTGTCAGGAGGACTAGCAGGGTAAATACGCGCGTTTACGGGGATAGGGCCTGAGTGGGATTGTTATCAGTGCAGACTCAATGGGCATTGTGGCCTCCTTCTGCACTGTAGGGATTCTATGATAAAATGAAGTTATACAATATTATTCAAAACATCACAGTGCAGCAAATTAGTTTCCAAACTTGGTAGCATTTTCACCAGTGCTAATTGTTCCTGATGCACTATATTTTAATAATGTTTCCTTAACATTTGCTTATGCATAGTAAACATGCTATGATGAGGAATTTTTATATACTCATTTTTTGACAGTCTCATGTGCTTACTCATTGATCTTTTGTGGCTGTTGTGGGGAATCCGGGTCAGAAGCTTCTCCTTGAGATGATAGGGTCACCCAGAGGTCATATTTGCATATCCAGAGTAGAGTTTGTGAAATTCTGCGAAAAAGATTGGCCAAGGCTGTTGCATGCTTTCAGAATATCCTCAATGAGGGGAAATGTATGGAAGAAATGAAAACACTTCCTTTCGTTACATTTTCTTCTTTTGTAAGCCTAAAAGTATTTTCACCAAGTGTCAGACTTTCTTTCTAACTGTGAGAAACTTCAGTTTGGTTTTATATAAGAAAAGTATAATTAACCAGAATGAGATTGTGTTTAGTTATTTCCTGAGGCTACAGGAGGAAGCTGCAGCATTGATTGCTTTTTATTTTGCATTTAAAATAACTAAAATTGGAAAAAAAAGGTTTCTAATTTGGTATGGATTTGAAAGAAAGATGCATATTTTGGGAGCTAGACTGTATTAAAGTCATGGCAATACTCTTATCTGCTTCATTCCACCCCATTGTATATTACAAACCATCAGCAGCAGCGGCTCAGCAATATTATGCTCCACATAGCGATTATGAGGAAGTGTCCAAATTAAGCAGTGCCCTGATTTTTGATGCAACCAGTTGTATTAGACAATAGCTGGCGGAAGATTTGTAACACTGCAATTTTCTCACCCAACGAATATGTAATGGAGTGCCTGTGTTGGCAACTCACATCTGTCTTTTTGCCACACTGTGTTGAAACAAATCCAAGAATGTAGAGCTTGGTCATGAATTAAGGAATCAGTATTTATTACAGATGTGCACTTTTCTAAACTTTCTGGTCAAAAGTTGAAGTATTTTTTTATTAGCTATTCTTATAAGCCTGGTATATTGAACAGAATTTGTGCATTTTTATCTTAATGAAATACCCGAAGACTAAGTTCATATTTGTCTGTTATCACCTCTGCACTTACCTGAATTTAAGAGGGTCAATCCTACTCCATATTCTTCTTGGGATTTGCCACTGCTGTCAAAGTTGTTATATACAGCCCACCCCATATTACCCTGAGATAATGGTGGTGGGAGTCGTTAGATACATCTGAGTGCCTTGCTAGGTCATTTAAGAAGGTAGCTGAGATCAAACCTGTTGGCGTGAGAAGAGAATTACACATATACCAGACCGTACAAAGATAGTAGTTTTCTTTCCGTCACAGACACCAGAGAATCTGTTGGGCTTTGACGACATTCCAGTCTTCTGAAACTGGCAAAGTCAGATTTGAAATCTCACTTTCTGGATTATTAGTTTAATGAAATAAACACAAGACTACTGTACCCCAAAACTGCTGCTATCCTTGGTATTTGGAGTGATTATTGCTTTCCTTGCCTCCCCATTGATGATGATGGTATTCCGCATGGCAGCCTCATAGTTAATTTAACTGGGTTTAAATTACAACACTGAGTCTGATTTTGACACTAGTGCTGCATGGGAACCTCACATTTCAGCAACAGAGGTCTGGTGCTTATTTTTTCTCACACATTTTCCTGAAAGCTTCACTCCACTGTTGATGTATTTGTTTTGCAGTAAATATGGACATTAATTTTGCAATAATTGATTATTGTAAATAAGTTCCTTTGAAAAATGCAGTTCTAATTTCTTAAGATTGCTTTCTTCTTCTCCCTTTGTTGGGGAAGGCTGACTGATGCTGGACCCCCCCTTGATAAATTTTAGGGCTGTCAGATGTGACTTGTAAAGTGCACTGTC
Organism: Mustelus asterias; assembly: GCF_964213995.1. Taxonomy (NCBI): domain Eukaryota; kingdom Metazoa; phylum Chordata; class Chondrichthyes; order Carcharhiniformes; family Triakidae; genus Mustelus; species Mustelus asterias. Next base: position 23,759,763 of record NC_135827.1, read on the forward strand.
ACATTGCAATAAAACCTACAAGAGCCTGTTATGGATAACTTGAACAGTAAATCTTTCCCTTTTCAGTGAAGAAGGTCTTTGTTATGCTCTCTGTTTTGGTGCTTTTGCTCAGCTATTCATGCGCAAGGAAATGACAGGACCTCCTTATGCTGATGTTGACTTGGAATTGCTCTTTTTAGTTCAGCTTCATGTCTCGCAGACCATGAAGTCAGCAGGATTGATGCGGAGGGAACATGATTTCTATCACAATGCGGCAAAACAATGAGATGCGACTCACAAGCTTGAGTGATCTTAAAAGCTGCTGGGATTTTTCCACTGATTCAAATTGTCTCATCTTATTCCCAAATGATAGCTTTTGAAATTGTGTTGCACCAAATTTGGCCTTAGTAGGCTTGCTGCACTAAAACCAATATTTTGTATGCTGACAGACTCAAACATCTGCTGAAATAACATTATTCAGATATCCACGTTAAGCATTTGTAGCCTCATATATATATATATATATATATATATATATGTCCAGGCCAAAAACTAGATATGCTTTCAAATTAGTATATCAGAATTGTTGTTGCACATAATCTCAAATGTACTGGCCAAAATTTCACAGTGACTTCATTGCAGTGTTACTGTCTGATTGCTAATTAAAAATAATCTATACAAATTATGTATAGATTGTGGATCATTATCATGTTTATTTGCACAGGAAAACAGGAAGATAATTGGAAATTAGATTATTTACTGTGTCCCCCATGTGTTCACTTTTACCCTTATTTATTAAGACTGTAAGTATATCATGGGATACGACCACACAAACGCTTAACTTATTTAATTCTCTGTCTGATCATTTATCCAGTAGCATTAAGCTACTTAAAAAGTAAAATAGGTTGACAATTCTGCTAAAATAACAGATTATTCAAATATCCACGTTAAGCATTTGTAGCCTCATATATGTCCAGGCCAAAAACTACATATGCTTTCAAATTAGTATATCAGAATTGTTATTGCACATATTCTCAAATGTACTGGCCAAAATTTCACAGTGAGTTCATTGCAGTGTTAATGTAAGCCTTACTTGTGACTAATAAATAAACTTTAAATCGTTGTTGCATGGTAGTCTGGGTCAACTATGAATGTTATTAGATAACCCAGGTTATTGCAGTACTGATCAAATATCGATCTTCTGTACTGTGGGTCAATACCTTTCATTTTGCTTGTACGCTGGAAGTACAGAAATAGTTTGTCACACATTAATTGAACTTTTGTTTTGTTTGTGGACAAAAATAATTGTGTGGCAATGGGTGTTCAAGAACGATTCCACATGTTAAAAACATAAACAATCAGATCACGTTGAAATAATTCTACTAAATAACGAAGACCTTCATTCAGTTCGCAGAATAAGTTGTGTGACTAAAATTTCAACTGGATAACCTTCCATATAAAAGTCCCACCACAGTATACAGGGATTGGAGCTTTTGTGTTATTCAAATATCAGATGTGAATTACCAGCACACATTCTGTGTGTGAAACATGCAATTTTTAAATAAGCAACAATGTCACCCATCTGGTGTTTAAAAATGACAGTTGCAATAAATTATCTTAACAAGCACTCAGAAGTTTTTTCAAGTTTCTAACAGTCCATGATCAGTATTTCTGTTGGGAAGAAAACTTCATCCAATTGCTTTGGCATGCAGGGCAGCAAGCAGCGAGATGAATGAGTGAACATAAATGTGAACCAGCATTTTAAAAAATGGCAGAAATTAACTTAATTCAGTTCAGTTCTCTTGAGTAATCAGCAAAAACAGTGCTATTGGCAACTGTGGGATACAGAAAAATTAATGAGGGCAAAATAAGCTGGTGTCGGGTCCCATGGTAATTGTTCTTATCTCAAGATTTTGCAATGAAAGCTTATTTCAGCCTTGAACATTTGAGAGCATAATCCAAGCAGAAATGTTTCGCAAGTAGATGCATTAAAAAATTAGCTGACAAAAATATGGAAAGCTAGTCAAATTGACAAAAGAAAGCATCTAAATAATATGAATGTGTAAAGTACGTTGCTAATGACTTGACCATAATTATCTAAAAGGACAAATCTGCAGATGCATGAGAATGCAACCAGCTGCAAGTTCCTGTCCAAATCGCATGCTATCTTGACTCAGAAATATATCGCCATTCCTCACCACTGCAGAGTCAATATTTTGGATCTTCCTATGTATCAACACTATATGGGTTCAGGAAGATGGCTCAACACTACCTTCTTGTGGTCAGTACATGCTTGTAAAGATACACTTTCACAGAGTTCATTAATGAACACAAAAGGTACATATTAATAAGAATTGTTCAACAGCCACATGGCTGCAGCTAACTTCCTCCGTACTCCTAGCCGAGAGGATGCCACATCCTAGGGTGATTCTCACTCTGAGTCCCAATTGGTGTCCAAGCCAGCTGCCCCTTTTCTGCTGTGTTTCCCTCAAAGGAACCATCACCACATCGCTCCCCCTTTAATTGCTTTGTGCAATCTTCAGTAACTAAGTTCTTCAGTTTCAACTTCATGATTTTCCTGTGCTTCGGGACACCTCACTGAAGTTCACTTGGTTTTTTTTAACTTGATAGCACTGCTTTCTATGTGCTCTTTCATTAAAAACATTGCAGCAACTCTTTTTTTATACCTGAGTTCTACTTTTTAAACTTAAAGCCGCAGCTCATGCTCGGCAAGGTTATCTCTTTTTTCCTCTATACATTTCTTTCGAAACTTTTGACATTGCAGGTCAATTCAGGTTTCTCCTGCATCTGTCCCTCGGCCCCGTCATCATACTGATCCCCCCCAGACCACCTCTTAGTTGACAGTGTAAGTGGAGGTATGTTTCTGTATTTTGCTTAGCCTTCTAATGGACTCTGACCGAGCGGCCACACCGTGTTCTCTTTCTTGCTCACCCATCTTGTAACTGTCTATCTTTTCTGATTCCACATTACTCAGGGTCTGGCAATACCTCAAATGGGTCTATTTGCCAAAAGAGAGGCATTCTGGTGAGTTTCTTTAAGACTCCCACTAAAACAGAATACTCACAGATGTCAGGCCAGAGACAGTGCCATGATAATTTTATCCTCATCACCATAAGTAAAGATGCACTTTCACAGACTTCATTAATGATCACACAAGATATTTATTAATAAGAATTATTCAGTAGCTATATGGCTGCAGCTAGCTCCCTCCGTGTCTCCTGTCTGAGGACTCCATCCCCTGGGGTGATTCCCACTCTGATTACCAATTGGTCACCCAAACCACGTGACCCTTTCCTGCCATGTTACCCATAAAGGCACGTTCACCACAGTGCTGGTCTTAAATGCAATGGCAGCATCACATAAATGAAGAAAATATTTCATAACCTGGAACACTGTTTTTAAAGGGTGACTTTAAAATTGCACTTTTTCCATATTGCTTGTTCCCGATTGCTTCTTGAGGACTTTGTTCTGTTTTTGGACAGACGGTTTTGTAGTCTGGGACATGAATCTCTGAAGTGTTGCATTGTAGTTGGTTAACTAAATGTATGACTTGATGGGTTTTAAGTCACTGTGTTGTAGCCATGTTCCCTCTCAGTGACCAGCAGTGGCACTTAGAAGTGCAATCAGGAATTAGAAGGACCAGTTATGGAGGTGAGGTTGTGATGTGAACAGCCCACTCTCTGATTTAACATTGCAAAAGTTGCTGGTTAGGCTCTGCAGTGTTTTAACTTAGAACGTAGACACTAACGAGCAATGGTCTATTTGCAGGGTTCAGATGAAGTTGTAAACCATCACTGCAGCTGGACTGTTTATAAACTGTCATCTAAATCCTTCAGATCAGGTTACCGTCCTGAAGTCACTCCATTACTTTTGTAATGTCTACAGCTGATTTATAGTTTAGTCTGAATTTGTCTTGGCGCCATTAGTGTTTTCAGTGTAAATACAGAAAGCATGGTTGTTTCCTCGTGGGGAGGGTTGAACATTACTATGGGCTGTTCTAGTGTGTTTTTTCAAACTACTCCTGAGGGCAGTGGTTTATCTGAAGATAAGTTTCAGAAGTAAGCCTAAATAGCCATGTTCTCATGTAGGGAAGATACGAAATGGCACGGTGGCACAATGGTTAGCACTGCTGCTTCACAGCGCCAGGGACCCGGTTCGATTCCCGGCTTGGGTCACTGTCTGTATGGAGTTTGCACATTCTCCCTGTGTCTATGTTGGTTTCCTCCGGCTGCTCCAGTTTCCTCCCACATTCCAAAGATGTGCGGGTTAGGTGGATTGGCCATGCTAAATTGCTCAGTCTCTCCTGACAAGTTGAGGTTTCTGCACAGCAATCAGGAGTAGGAACAGTGGCTGATCTTAATTTTTCTGGAGTCTAGGGTCACTGAGATCAAGCGTAGCATCTGGTCCATTACTAAGGAGTAGAAAAAAAGCAATAGTGAGAGACAGTTTCTATATATCACAAGTGACAAGCAAGGAAGGAAAATGGCGGCGCTCATAGATGCAGCGGTCTTGTGTCTCCCAAGACAATGCTATCTATTGTCTTGGGACATTTTTACGTTAGTTACTACTTGCATTTGCTTTTTTCTTTGTATCTTGGGAGCCTGCAAGCTCACTTTTCATTGTGTTTGTGCACTATGCAATGACAATAAAGTTGAATTGAATTGAATATATTGATACATATGCTGGCCAGCTGACAGATTTTACTATTTGTTTGTGCTTATTAGATCAATGCATGTATATTCCTCTGACATCTGAAATCTTAAACTCCAAATCCTCAGATTGACCCTAACCATGAAATGGTTACAAGTTAGCAACCCTGGTCAAGCCTATTTTCAACCGTCTTCGGAAAAATGACCAATATTTAAACATTCCTTTCCCTTGGGGAGGGGTGATTTGGAATAAAGCGAGAGAGAGAGCAAGAACAAATATAAATCTCCATGCCAGAGTTGGAAAGGCAGGGGGTGGCACAGTGGTTAGTACTGCTGTCTCACAGTGCCCCACAGTTTGGGTCACTGTCTGTGTGGAGTTTGTATATTCTCCGTGTCTGCGTGGGTTTCCTCCAGGTCCTCCGGTTTCCTTCCACAGTCCAAAGATGTGCGGGTTAGGTGGATTGGCCATGCTAAAATTGTTCCCTAATGTCAGGGGGACTAGCTAGAGTAAATACATAGGGTTATGGGAATAGGGCTTGGGTGGGATTGTGGTCGGTGCAGACTCGATGGGCCGAATGGCCTCCTTCTGCACTGTACGAGTCTATGATTCTATGGAGGTGGTTTCAGAGGGGCTGTGGGCTGAGGTCATGGAAGGCTTTAAATGAGGATAATGTCCATCCCAGTTTCACTGAAGTATAAGTACAAGTGCCCTGTATATAATCTTTTCTCGGCATGCATTTCCTACTTGAGTTTAGAACAGTTTCGAAAAAACCTTGGAAAAGGTGCTGCATTAATAGATTAATGACTAGGGTCATAAAGTGTGAAGTCAGGACACGTAGAATAATAGTTCGCAAGCTGGCTACGAAACAAAGAGGAGCAGAGTTTTAACGTAGTTACTCAGACTGGCAAAACTTGGGAAATGCTGTTCCACGAGGATCAGTGTTGGAATCGCCATTGTCCACAATTTACGAAAATGATTTAGATTCAGGAATCAGCAGTACAATGGCAAAATTTGTAGACTAAACCAAATTGTGATACACAACTAATGCAGAGGAGGACTGCATGCAGTACACTAATAATCTTGCAGTTCAGGAAAGTAACTGACAAGTTATGTTCAATGTAGTGAAGTGTGAAGTGGCAGGGGCACAATTTGGTAGAAGGAGTAAGGAGGCAAACACATTTTTTGCGAAATAAATGCCCAAATGGAGTACAAGTGCAATGGTATTTGAGGGGACAAATAACAAAGTAGCAAGGTGGGTTGGTAAGCCTGTGTAAAGCAAACAAAGCACCAAGGTTCATTTCCAGAGGAGTAAGTTTGAAAAGGAGTTACGCTGAACTTGTATTGAACCTTGCTAAGGTCACACTTGGAGTGTTGTGAACATTTCTGAACTCCATATTGTAAAAATGGCAATGTAATAAATGAACTGGAGAAGGTGAAAAGAAAAGATTTGCTTGGATGATTCCCCAACTGAGAGGTTATACTTGTCAGGAGAGACTGAGCAATGTTTTCAGAGAAGTGAATACTGTGGGTGGCTTGATCAGAGTTTTTTTAACATTATAAAAGGGTGTTTATAGGGTAGATCTAGAGAAGATCTTTCCACTCATGGGGTAGTCCAGTTGACATACAAATTTCAATGCGAAGTACCTACATTAAATTTACTGTGGTAAATGATGACAAAACCATGACCAGAACTGTGACAATAGGAAGTAATGTTTATGGGTAAGTGAAGCAAGCCTTAGACAACAGTTAGTTTTTTAGTATGGATTTTTTTCCACCATTAATTAGGGGAAAAAAATGTAGCAATCGATTTTAATCACATAATTGGAATATTTGTTGGCTTTTAGTTTTCTTTCCACTAGAAGCTGAAAAGGGGAATCTATAAAATCCATTAGTCTTGAAGGTTTTTTTTACCTGAAATGGGAAAGAGACAGCTTTTAAACATTTACTTGATGTACTGCAACAGTTAAATGTCAAATAGGGTAGTGCAAATCCAGTTCCGGGCTTTCTTGAGGTGAGGTAATTTTTTTTTTGTTGATTGAGACGGACATTTCATGTAATCAATATATACTTTGGATCAGTTATTCAGACTTCGTCAAAATCATTTGATAATTTTGCTTCTTCAGCAACCAGTTTAAAAATAAATATGTAATGGGATGTAGGGGTTCATCGACAAGGCCACCATTTGTTGCCCATCCCTAATTGCCCTTGAACTGAGTGGCTTGCTGGGCCATTTCAGAGGCCCTCTGTTCTCCCCCACCTGCAAAAATGGTAGGGGCCATGCTCATAAATGGAAGGGGCACTTCTGGATCCAGGTCTCTGTAACCATTTACATAAAGGTAGAGAGGCTTTCTGCCGAAAAAAATCAGGACTTAGTGTGAGATTTATAGGGTTCTCAGTCAACATAAACATTTACACAAACCAGAGTTGTATGGTGTGGAAGTTAGAAAATTAAGGGTAATTTGCTCTTCGTTTTCAAGGTGTAAAGGGAGACTGACTTGATCCCTTCAAGATCCTGAGGGGTCTTGACAGGGTATATGTGCAGAGGATGTTTCCTCTTATCAGAGAACCTAGAGCTAGAGGGTCACTGTTTAAAAATATGGGGTTCCTCATTTACGACTGAGATTAGGAGATTTTTGTTTTGAGGGTTGAGTGTCTCTGGAACCCTTCCACAAAAGGCCATGGAGGAAGTGGCGGCACGGTAGCACAGTGGTTAGCACTGCTGCTTCACAGCTCCAGGGTCCCGGGTTCGATTACCGGCTCGGGTCACTGTCTGTGTGGAGTTTGCACATTCTCCTCGTGTCTGCGTGGGTTTCCTCCGGGTGCTCCGGTTTCCTCCCACAGTCCACAGTCGGGTTAGGTTGATTGGCCAGGTTTAAAAAATTGCCCCTTAGAGTCCTGGGATGCGTAGGTTAGAGGGATTAGTGGGTAAAATATGTGGGGGTAGGGCCTGGGTGGGATTGTGGTCGGTGCAGACTCGATGGGCCGAATGGCCTCCTTCTGCACTGTAGGGTTTCTATGATTTCTATGATTCTATGAAGTGTCTTTGAATATTTTTAACTTGGAGCTAGGTTAATTCTTGATTCACAAGGGGGTAAAAGGCTATCGGGGTAGGCAGGAATGTGGGGTTGAGGTTACAATCAAATCAGCCATGATCTTATTGAATGGCGGAGCAGGCTCGAGGGGCCTACTCCTGTTCCTAATGTGTATATTCATCTGGGTAAATAGAGAGAAACTATTTCTGCTGGTTGGGGAATCCAGGACTAGAATGCATAGCCTAAAAATAGAGCCAGGTTCTTCAGGAATAAGATTGAGAAATTATTCTACAAAAAGCGAGCAGAGGGATGGGGGGGCGGGGGGGGGGGGGGGGGGGGAGGGGGAGGGGGTGGTGGTGGGGGGGGGAGTAGGAGTTTGGAACTCTCCCACAAATGGTTAAACTGCAAAACTTGCTTCAGTACAACAGGATATGTGAATTGTATTGATGCAAGATTATTCATATAATGCAAAGTACACCCAATATCTACCTGGCATTGTCTAAATAGTATTCTCTTAATGTAGGCAGAGGTGATGCCATAGTCAATTCAAATTTCAAAGTGATTGCAACATATCTGACTATAATTTTGAAATTTCAATGCTAGTAGAGCTATTTTCTAAGTTCTTTAATGATACATAATGAACCGATGGGATAACCAGCATTTTCCTATATTTAAGAATGTTACTGGGAACTGGAGGCTGGTGAATATGTCTTTGAACGTATGTCGGGAGATCAATGCAAGCAAGCACTATAATTCTGCAATGCTTGGTGCTAACAGTATAATTACACCATAAATTTTCAGTGGTACTCAACCTCATTTCAATTCCTGAAAAATGTCTGGAGGCTACGTCGAACCACATTTAAAATCACCATCCTATTGCCTTGGTGGATGTAATTATTAAAAGGGAGTATAGTTTGATGAAGCAAAGCAAAAATGACTGCCAGAACGTTGTGTGTTATACTCTGCAGGTTTTCATCGAATCATATAATCCCTACAGTGCAGAAGGAGGCTATTCGGCCCATCGAGTCTGCACCAACCAAAATCCCACCCAGACCCTATCCCCGTAACCTCACATATTAAAACTTCTAATCCCCTGACGTTAAGGGACAATGTAGCATGGCCAATGCATCTAACCTGCACATCTTTGGACTGTGGGAGGAAACCAGAGCACCCGGAGGAAACTCACGCAGACATGGGGAGAATGTGCAAACTCCACACAGACAATCATCCGAGGCCGGAATTGAACCCGGGTCCCTGGCACTATGAAGCAGCAGTGCTAACCACTGTGCCACCGTGCCGCCCTTTTGTATTTATAAAAAATAAAATTGACTCAGTGGTTGTAGAATATTGTGTTAAACAGGGTGGGGCATAAACGTAAGATCCAAAGGTTGCAGTGGACGCCAGGGGGGAGATTCTCCGGCCTCCCAGCCGCATGTTTCCTGCTGGTGGAAGGCAGCGTGCCGTTCACTGGCAGTGGGATTCTCTGGTCCCGCCGCAGTCATTGGGATTTCCCATTGACATTGCCCCATGCCGCCGGGAAACCCATGGGTGGGGGTGCGCTGCCGCAGAGGATCCCGCATGCATGAACAGCCGGGGAATTCTGTCCCAAGTTCGGGAGAAATTAATGTAGCCTGAAATTGGGCTTTGTTAATTGGGTGAGGTGCTAACTCCTGTTGCACCTCTACAGAGAGACATTTTTCAATTTGACCAGATGAACATTGTGCCACCTGTATCGGCAGCTGAGATCCAAAGTTAAATCCCAAGGTGGGGAGGCTGATTGGGAACATAGGAATTAGGAGCAGGAGAAGACAAATTTAGCACTTCAAGCTGCTCCACCATTCAATCAGATCATGGCTGATCTCTCCTTGTTCTTAAATCACCTCCCCACCTGTTCCCCATATCCCTTTATCCCTTGTGGAGTTGGAGAGTACTGTCTCACCCTGACCTTACAACAACAAATCTCTTGGTGGCAGTTTTCTAGAGACTGCTTAAAAATACCAAATGTGGTTCTACTTTGTGACATAAAGGCTTAAAATAGACAGTAAGACCCCACACAGATGAGCCATCTAACTGGGTGGCTGCTAAGGAAGATGAATAAAAATGCACTGTTCTGTATTGGTTGGATGTCTTTCCAGCATCCTTCAGATGTGGGATATTGGCTCTTTTGGGCCTTTGAATGCCCATAAAATGACTGCAATGTGCACCTGTTTTTGCACTGATGTCTCTAATTGTCATTGATTCATTCTTTGCATATTCCTATCAAACAATACGCTTTGAGGGAAACTCTAACTTGTTGAGTTTCACAGTTTTTAAGGCCTTGCAGTAACTGATTTGGTATTGGTATTAGTGTTGCTGGCTATGTTTCTTCAGTAATGTCACCCACGTGTAATTAACAAAGTGTCATGATTCATTGCATTGCACTAAAATATTTATAGAACCAGGGAGATTAGTACACAGGTCACTCGTGTATGTACACATTGGCCGGGATTTTACGACCTCGTCGGGCGAGGCTCGTAAAATCCCGCCCGAGGCCAACGGAGAATTCCGTTCTGCCAGCCGGGATCGGGGCGGGCGTGGCGGTAAAATTCCAGCCATTGTTCTGGCTCTGAAACCTGCTGCAGAAGCTCCATGCAACAAAAATGCTGTCAAATTCACAATCTCCTATTGGAAGGACAGTCGTTATTCCTTCAGGTACACCTGATTAAAGGTTTGCAAGATAAGCACATCATCCTTTTTGTCTTGTGTTCTGACTGCTTTTAGATTCCCTCCTTCCGAAATATTGAAACAGTGATGGATGGCAGTAAGAGTACAGAATTAGTTTAGCAAAGTTACTCAGCCTGACAATGTGAGAGAGATGAAATGTTCCCCACAAATGAAGCGACTTGATTTAAGATGCCCTGAGTTCATGTCTTGTGTTTCTGCTCGTACTTCAGCTCCAACATGCAGTCAATAAGAACAGCTCCTCCAAAATAGACTCCTAATTGTGCTGTCAGTATTTCAAGAGAAATATTGAACAGAAGAATTTAGAAATGTGTATAAAAGTTCATTCTATGTTCGCCATTATTTTGTAAAATTGGCTTCAGATTTATTCTGCTCATTATTTGTAACAAGATTATAAATACAGATAGCCTGGAATTTTCCAGCCATTTACACCCCGCTGCAAGCAAGGGCGGAGGATTTGGCACTCAGCCAAATCTCCATTCACTGCTGCGGGACCAGAGAATCCATCGGCATGAATGGCCGGAAGATTCCAGCCCCATTTACAATGTTTTCTGCAAAATGAGAACGGAGGAATTCTAAAAGATCAAGGAAATAGTTTTAAATTAGGTTTATTTCTTTAACTGTATTATGATCAGATGAGGAAAGCTCCCCTCTTTTCCCCCCTCCTCGAGCAGAATCATCTGTTCACCGCAAGTGTCTTGCCTGCTAGTTGAAAAGAAATGGGGAAACACCTGCGCTGATCTTCAGTCTATCAGGCAGTTAAGCGGATACCGGTTAAGGACCCTGAAGGATGACTTTCCGCTCGCCTAGAGGTGCCAGTCAATCAGAGGCCCAGCAGCTCTTGCACTTGGCAGCACCACTAAGGAGGCTGAGGATGCTGGTGGAGCAACACCGACCACCCCCACTCAAGTGCCAGGAGTGAGGAGTGACTGAGGTAAGGGATGTTGGGGGGCCTCTTGAGTGGTGGGGGGAGGTGGCCATACAGTTCAGCAGCAAGAGTGGGAGAAGTGACTGGTTTTCACTACTGGGAGAGTATCGAACAAAGGGATATAGCTCCAAGATAAAGAGCTGCTCATTTAAAACTGAGATGCGTAGAAATGTCTTCTTGTAGAGGTGGTAAATTTCTGGAATTCTCTGCTCCAAAGAGTGTATTCAAAGTGGAGGTGGATAAATGTATAAATATTTGATAGATCGAGGAATAGAGGGTTATGGGGAAATAGCACAGAAAAGGAATTGAGGCCGGCACAGATCAGCTGTGATCTTATTGAATGGTGGGGCAGGCTTGAAGGGCCTGGTGGCCTACTCCTGCTTCTACTTCTTGCGTTCTTGACTCACTGTCAGGGGCCACCCATGTCCCTTGATCATGCACAGATTAGTGCAGATTGAGAGACCCCCACACCCACCTCCGTCTGGCGTTCAGCCTACACAGCTTTAGCACACAGGTCAGATAGCAAAATGGCAGAACAAAGGTCAGCGCTCTCGGAAAGCAAAACATATGAGCAAGGTACAGGCTGGCCCTGGGGGGAAGGTGGTTAGGCAAACATATTTATCAAAATGGAGGTCAGAGTTGCTGAACTCGATGTTGCGTCCAGAAAGTTGTAAAATACTTAATTGGAAAATGTGGTGCTCTTCTTCCAGTTTGCATTGGACATCACTGAATGCTGTAGCAGACCCAGGACAGAAATATAGGCATGAGAGCAAGATGATGAATTGAAATGGCAAGCAACAGGAAGGTCAGGATCATGCCTGTGGATTGAGTGAAGGTGTTCTGCAAAACGTTCACTCAGTCTATGTTTAACCTCCTCAGTGGAAAGGAAACTGCGTTGTGAGCAGTTAATACAGAGGACTAAATTGAACGAAGTCCAAGTGTATCACTGCTTCTTCTGTAAGGAGCATTTTGGGCCTTGGACGGTGAGAAGGGAGCAGTTAAAGGGGCAAGTGTTACACCTGTGATTGCATGGAAAGGTGCAGTGAGAAGTGGGTGAGGTGGTGGGGGGGAATGTTAGAGGATTTTGATTTTGATTTGATTTATTATTGTCACATGTATTAACATACAGTGAAAAGTGTTGTTTCTTGCGTGCTGTACAGACAAAGCATACCATTCATAGAGAAGGAAACAAGAGAGTGCAGAATGTAGTGTTACAGTCGTAGCTAGGTTGTAGAGAAAGATCAACTTAATGCAAGGTAAGTCCATTCAAAAGTCTGACAGCAACAGGGAAGAAGCTGTTCTTGAGTGGGTTGGTACGTGACCTGAGACTTTTGTATCATTTTCCCAAAGGAAGAAAGTGGAAGGGAGAATGTCTGGGGTGCGTGGGGTTCTTAATTATGCTGGCTGCTTTGCCGAGGCAGCGGGAAGTGTAGACAGAGTCAATGGATGGGAGGCTGGTTTGCGTGATGGATTGGGCTACATTCACGACCTTTTGTAGTTCCTTGCGGTCTTGGGCAGAGCAGGAGCCATACCAAGTTGTGGACAAGGGTGTTATGGAGAGAATGGTCCCTATGGAATGCTGACAAGTGAGGTGAGAAGATGTGTTTGGTGATGGCATCATGCTGGAGTTGGGGGGAAATCACAGAAGATGATCCTTTGAATGTGGAGGTGGTGGGGTGAAAAGTGAGAACAAGGGGGACCCTATTCTGGTGCTGGGAGGTGAGGGAAGAAGTGTGGTAGATGGGTCAGACAGTTGAGGGCCCTGTCAACCGCAGTGGGTAGGGACACTCGGTATCAGAAGCACCATTTTGGAAAGTAGCACAATTGGAACAGATGCGACGAAAGAGTCACACATACTGGAAATGTTAACTCTATTTCTCTCTCGACATTTCTTTCTTAGAATTTTGTTGTTTTCTCTTTTAAAAAATAAACATAGTCAGTAATGGAATGAATGTGTTTATACATTTAACTACTTCAGAAATTATTGAAACATTTTTCAAATCTGTACAGCAATTTTAGAATATTTATGATAATCATTGCAGTGTGTTTCATATGCACTTGTCAGCAGGTATTTCAGCTGAAGGAGTACACTCCTCCTTCACTGCAGATAGTGCGGAGTCCTGTTTACTTGCTGGGGCGCCTGTCATAGATAGCAAAGGCTTCGTTGTTTTATTGCCCTTAAATATTATTTACATATTGCTGCTTGTTTGTAATATTTTCTGCTTTTTACATTTTCTTATCTTCAACCTTGACGATAGCAATAAATCGAGAATGCCTTAACTTTCTAGAGAATATAAATATTCAATAATGATATATTTAGAAGCCACTTTGATGCATTAGCTTAGCATTGTCCTTTTGTATAAAGAGAAGTGTATAAATGAAGAACGAAGTCTCAATTCTGATATGGAATTTTTACTGTTTTTTTATCCACCAACTGGTATTTTAGATGTATGAAATCTTGAAAGATTCTGTTATGAATTTTTCATCAATTTGTGATGGAGACATTAACAGTATTTTGGTTTTCTTGTTTCCCCATGTTTTATGTTGATTTAGAAAAATCCACAATCAAAGCAGCATTACGAGAGTGATATAGTGACGTTATTGAATTTTGTGCAGCGCTGTTTAGAGATTTATTAAAAACTATAAACAATATTGGTGAGTCTGGTTTTCTGGGCTCAGTTGCCATGACAAAAAGTTCCATCAGATCTTATTTTGCAGGTTGTGAAGGATCAAGAGATTTTTGAAATTATTCAGCATTCTAACGGAATGTTTGAGGAGTTTAATAGTTACCATTGGCCAAAAGCTGAACAGAACTAACTATATAAATATTGTCACTACAAGAATCCATGGCGAGTAACTCACTTCCCGACCCCCCAAAGCCTATGCACCATCAACAAAGCTTAAGTTAGGAGTGTGATGGAATGTTCTCCACTTGCCTGTATGAGTTCAGCCCCAACAACACTCGAGAAACTCAACACCATCATGCCAAAGCAACTTGCTTGATTGGCACCCCATCCACAACCATTTACTCCCTCTGCCACCGACGCACATTGGCAGCAGTGAGTACCATCTACAAGATGTACTGCAGGATCTCACCAAGACTCCTTTTTAAGCAGGACAAGGGCAGCAGATACATGGGAATAACACCACCAGGAAGCTTCTCTCCAAATCACTCACCATCCTGACTTGGAAATACACCACCATTCCTTCACTGTTGCTGGGTCAAAATCCTGCAATTCACTACCTAATAGCATTGTTGATACACAGGGATTCCAGTGGTTCAAGAAGGCAGCTCACCACTACCTTCTTGACAGCAATTTAGGATGAGCAATAAATGCTCGTCCAGCAAGCGATACGCACATCCCATAAATGAATTTTTAAAAATATTGCTACTCTTCCTTAAGCTTTGCCCATGGGGTCACCACAATGCTGGTTGATCACCTTGATGTCAACCATAGTTTGTTGGATTCGGAGAGTGGTTTTATGTTGGGATACCCTTCCTGCCGGGAACATTGCCCATTTAAACAGGGCTGGGAAGCAGATCATGGCTGACCAGGAGTGGCTTCTACGCTTATCACTTGCCACAGGTGTGTTGAGAGGATTTACAGGTTAGCAGTCATCCTGTTTGACCTGTTGAAGCACCTTTCTTAGCCATCGAGTCCAGGAGGTGGATTCAAACTCATTCAGGATCAGACGTAGCCTTGCTACCCACATCACTCCAAGACCTCGACAATGGTGGTCTTGCTACTATTTCATTAATTTCAATGTAAATTTGAACAAAAATCTGAAATTTTCCAATTGAGGTGATTTGTGTCAGTCCACTTTAGAATTCTTCAACATTTCGGACAATATCACAAAAAGAGAAAATGCTGAAAAATCTCAGCAGGTCTGACAGCATCTGTGGGGAGAGAATAGAGCCAACATTTCAAGTCAAGATTATCCTTTGTCTCTTTGCTTTTATTTCAGCCCAAGTAATCTGCTTCACTTGTCATTTCTAAAAAGGGAAATAAACAATGAACCATCATTAAACTTCACAAATTTACACTAATGTTAAAATGTTTGGTATTCATCTTTTCCTATATTTGTTACCAAGCATTCTATGTCAATGCCAGCAATTTTTGACCACAAAGATAGAATTGTCCAGTAGACTAATGGTTAAGATCTAGAAACCACCCTATAACCTCAAGCTGCTGCAATGGGACACCCCAAATGAGGGAAGACCTAACTGGTTAACGTTAAAGCTCACTGGAGACTGTAGAGTGGCAGACCACATAAAGTCATGATTTTGATCAGCTGTAATGACCACATAATGAGTAAAGAGGGTAGATATTAACTAACTTTGATGAATTCACTTTAAAGATGGTAGAACCGCATTCAATGTTTAAAACCTCTAATAAAAAGAGGCTCTACAGGTCTCTCGGGGAAATCTGTGCAATCCTTACCACAGTAGAACACTGTTGTGTGCACTTGATGAGCTGGGATAATAAAGCTGCTTCCAATAAGACTGCAAGGTCAGTAAAACTAGTGCCAGGACTGTACTTGCTTCCTTTTATTATCTACATTCAATTACATTGAACAGGTTTATATATTTTTTCCAAAATAATAAGTTTCTCTCCACTTTATGATGCATATGGCAGTTTTCCATTTGAACCATTTGAACCATTTGTTCTCATTTCTCTACAAATTGTGCAGAAAAGCTCAAGATATTTATAGGCCTTAGTCATGCATACTGAATTTGATGATCCATTGTGGCATGACAAGTGTTTCTGTCAACAAGACTCCAAGAAATGAGGTCGCTTCTATAAAACACCTGATGGTAATTTGTTTACGATTAAGCGTTTAGCTAATCATCTACTCGCTGTCCTGTCTTTTCTTCTTCCGACTATCCCTTTTCAAAAGAAATCAACAAACACCAATCACAGATCTGGAACCTCACGTGCTGCAGCTCAGCAGAAAATGAAGAGTAAACTGAGCAAAATCGTTATGTTCAGCCCTTGTACGTCCCGGGAATGAATAATTTAACTGTTTCATATGTTTCAATTGGCTTACAAATCACAAGTGAAGGCAAAAACCTTAAACGTATGAATTGAATCCCCAATCCTAATCCAACATGCTTTATTTACACAAATGGGACATCTTACAATGTTTAAGATAGAAGATAGTGTCACCACTGGTCTCGACCTGAGATACAGAGGTTGTGACATCAGACTGTACCGTCAGTTGCGTTTACACAAAGAAATAACTTGGCATTTCACTCTGTCATTGCTATTTAAATTTTAATACAAGGTGATGTGAAAGCGGGGACTGTTTATAAACCTGGGAGACATAAGTAACTGCGCTGCTTTTTGCACAGCTGGATTGTGATCAAATTAGATCATAAGGGATTTGATATATTAGGAATGAAATTAGATTATAAATAATAGGATACAACGCTAGAAAATCTGGCATTAGGATGCAAGTTATCATTGTCAGGAGTAACAATGTGTATGCAATGTTTTTTACTTGTCACGGTTTTGTCACTGGTATCACAGGTATGATTTCACAGTAAACCTGATTAGTGCAGCAAGCAAAGTTCCTGATACAATTGCTTACAAAGTAATAGGGATTGACAAGGGTAATACTGTTGTATGACCTGAGCTGGAGTTAATTTCCTGGCTAGGAAACTAAATTGAAATGCAATGTTGTATTGCATGTCAGCGTCTTACCTGCTGCATCACGATATGCATCTTGTTTGTTTTTGCATTATGCTGGTCTTCTAAGAGTTGAAATACAAATTCAGTTAAGTTGTCAACATTTATCATCAAAGTCTGTAACTTTCCAAAGCATCATTTTAGATGCAAGCAGCAGTTGGGAGGATAAAATTATTTCATAGGGAACTTTAAAGTATGAATAGATCTATCAACATTATTTCTCAATGCTAAATAATATACATGTTATTCAGTATACAAATTAAAATCCTATTAGATGTTGCTTGTATTCAATTGCAATCTGTCAACTTTTCAAAAAAAAACCCTCTGGCAATACTTTAAAGCATGTAAAATTCTGTAATCTGGGCCAATATTACAAGAGTCCTGCCCCACAAACGGAAGTGCAGCACAGCACAATTTCTGGCAAATGAATAAGAAAAGGGCATGACTCGTGCCAGATTCTGGCAATGCTGTCATCAGTAGATTGGGGAATGACAGCCAGAGACCGACCCAGTTGGCAGGTGGGTAGATGGTTGGGAGAAGTGGGTAGGCAACAATATTACTTTGCAGTCCAGACATGCAGTCGTGCATCCCCTTGTCTTTGAAAAATAATTACAGACTCACCTTTTAGGTGCCCTATTTGCTTTATCGCCTTGTGACAAATTGGGCAGTAATGATGTCAACAATGTCAGCAATGTTTTTCTTTTTGCTGCACTTTTATTCATTCAGTCAGAGATATGATTTAACAGAAGACCCAATTAATGAAATGCTCAAGGCTACAGATAAAACTGAACCATCTGGTGAGTGTGGACAGGGCACACATGTTGCACATCCATCTAGTTATCTGCCAAAATTGCAATTGGCAGCTCATGTATGTCATAGGAAACCCATTTTCATGTTACAGAGATTCACTGCTGAAACAGACTGGTGAAAATAGAGTGGTAAACTATTTTTGATAACCAGCAACCTTGTTTGTGCTGCATGGGCAGTCCAAGATTCCAGATTCAGTTTCCAGTCTACACCAAGTTAACTCAACTTAGCTAGGGCACTGGCTGGGGTAAAACCATTGGCCTTACTGCCTCAGGAGTAGAAGAATTAGCCAGGGGCCGTGTTTCAATCAGTGCCCAATGACTGGTGACAGGTAATACACATGTTGCATGTTGGGAGAGGGCAAGGCTGCACTTGGCCATGTTGTTGCCCCTGTTTGAACAGCCTTTTGGTCCTTGATATCTCTGCTCATCTACAATGCATGTCTATCTGTGCAAATGTGCTGAGGAGCTTCTGGTATCGGGGAACCAAATACCCATACTTTTATGAGAGCATGGGAGGAAACACAAATAAAGATGTACATTTTCTGATTTATTACAGGTATCCTGTGCTACCTTGAAGAATCCAGCAGAGTAGGACTTGGACTTGGGTGGGGGTGGGGTGTAGAAGTGATGGTGTAGACTTATCCACTGGCCTGTGGTTGGGTGGAAAAGAGTGCAGCAGCCAAGCCTCCCAAAGTTAACATTGAACAGATCAGGGTCAGAGTAGGGATGCTAAGCTTTTACTCATTTTTTTTTAGGGCTCTCTGTTTCCACCTGGTGGAAAATCAACCCCTTGACTTCTTTTATTTATTTGTCAATTCTTGAACATTTTAGCTATTCAGTAATAATGAGTATAATTCACACAAATATTTTACACTCAATTGTTAGTTGTTCTTCATTGTGCTGAACGGGGGGGGGGGGGGAAATCAAATGACAAAATTGTTTTTATCAATGTTTTGAAATCATTCGTTGTGGTTGAAACTGAGCAGCAGCAAACAAATTATTCCTGTTGGATATTAATGCGGTACAAAGTCGATTGTTAAAATGTTATTAGGTTGTGATGTTTTAATTGTTTTTTATGCATGTAAATTTGTTCTGGCACCATCAAGGAGAGCACACACACTTCGCAACTGATTGGCCCTTGATCTAAGAGTTGCTTATCACTCGTGGGTCTGAATTAATGTGATAGAGGGTCATCAGTTCTTTGTTATGGGGATCAAGATGGAGTTGTACTGTAGACGTACGGTTACTCGACTGCAATGATACTTTCCATTTTACAGTGGGGAAATGATCAGTGAAGTATTATTTGACAAGGGATCAGAAACTTACAGCATAGAAATTGCCCATGCGACCTGTCAAGCCTGTTCTAGCACTCTGAAGCAGCAAGATATGTTTAGTTCCAATTCTTTGCCTTTTCTACATATCCTTGTAAGTTCCTCATCCTAAAATATCTGTCAAACTCCCTTTTCAAAATTGCTTTCCACCCACTTCTTTTTTTCTGGTGGGTTGTTTCAGATCCCAACAATTGAATGAAAAGATTTCTCCACACTCCCCTCTAGATCCTTTGCAAATAATTTTGAATCTATGATTTTGAGCTATTGACCCATGCGCCAGAGGGGATAGTTTATTTCTCTTTGTTTTTTACCATCTCAAAAATCTTGGAGGTGACCACAACCACCTCTATTCCAAGGACAACAGTACCAACTTTTCAATTTCTCATACTTGAAGTCCTTCAGCACTGGTAACATCCTGATAAACCTTCTCTGTACCCTTCCTGAGACCTTTGTTCACAAGGACAGCGCAATGGTTAGCACTGCTACCTCACAGCTCCAGGGACCTGTGGTCAATTCCAGCTTTGGATAACTGCGTGGAGTTTGCATGTCCTCCCCGTGTCTGCGTGGGTTCCTCCCTCTGTTCAAAGATGTGTAGGTTAGATGGATTAGCCATAGTAAATGTATGAAATCATAGAAATCATAGAAACCCTACAGTACAGAAAGAGGCCATTCGGCCCATCGAGTCTGCACCGACCACAATCCCACCCAGGCCCTCCTCCCATATCCCCACATATTTACCCACTAATCCCTCTAACCTACGCATCTCAGGACACTAAGGGCAATTTTTAGCGTAGCCAATCAACCTAACCCGCACATCTTTGGGGTTATAGGGATAGGGTGGGGGGGAGGGGTCTGGGTAAGATACTCTGTCAGAGTGGCAATGCAGACTCAATGGGCCGAATGGTCTCTTCTGAACTCTGATTCTATGAATACTCCAGCTGAGGCCTAACCAATGATTTTTAAAACTCTGGCATAATCTTTTTGCTTTAATATTCTTTCTCCATTTGTTTGCTTAAGTAACCCATCAACTTTTTAAACCAACTACAAACCACCTCCCACCCAGCAAAAGGAGGGGGCGGGGGGGGGCATTCATCCAACCTCATCCTTTTCACAACTGAGGCAATTTTGTATCCAAACTGCAATTGTTCCCTTAATCCATAGGACTTCCACCTTTGATTTATTATTGTCACGTATTGGTATACAGTGAAAAGTATTGTTTCCTGTGCGCTATGCAGACAAAGTATACCATTCATAGACTACATAGGGGAGAAGGAAAGGAGAGCGTGCAGAATGTAGTGTTACAGTCATAGCTAGGGTGCAGCGAAAGATCAACTTAATATAAGGCAGGTCCATCCAAAAGTCTGATGGCAGCAGGGAAGAAACTGTTGTTGAGTCAGTTGGTACTTGACCTCAGACCTTTGTATCTTTTTCCCGAAGGAAGAAGGTGGAAGAGAGTATGTCTGGGGTGTGTGGGGTCCTTGATTATCCTGGCTGCTTTTCCGAAGCAGTGGGCAGTGTGAAATGCAATAACAAGTTTTAATAACAAGCCTCCTGTGTGCATTTGATACCTTGATATAGAACCAGGAATGACAGTGGCATTGATTAAGATTGTGGCATGGAACAAGTTAGCATCTTAACTGAAGAAGGCTTGATAAGCAGTTGCTGTGGATAGTTCAATGATAAGCCTGGATTGATTATTTGTGGTATTTTGTTAAATAATGCTTCCAACATAAACTGGAGGTTAAAATTCAAATTGTCTTGTGTTAGAGCAGAATGCAATATTGCCGTTTGCATTCATTTATCACTATGATGAACATTTCACTTTTGATGTTTATGAAAGTTGGCTATTATTATTGTAAGTGGGGACGAAGGTTAAATTACACAGAAGACATTGTGTCCACGTTGAGCATACTTCTCTTTCCATATTTTGCTAATCTTGACAGAATATGTTGCTCACTGGTGATTGGGGTCTTGGTCGCATAATCAATATTCAATCAAGACTTCAGTAGGGAACAAATGGATCGATGTTTTATTGTGGCAATAATGACTTTAGATACATTTAGGTCAGATATCAGTAAAGCTGTAATTGGAATCCACGTTGATGGATGAATTAATAAACGAATTTAATGTTGGCATAGTGTAACAATTTTATAACTAGGCCATTAAAAAATTCTGTGAAAAAAAATGGGCATATTGTAGACATTTTCCTGTGGTGCAGTATGATTTATTGTAATTAATTCTTGAAAGAGTCTGGGCGGTGACAGTTGATGTAATTCACACAGCTAAGCAGTATTTTATTCTTCATTTAAACTTATAAAAATATTCAAGGTCATTGTCCTTTGGAGATTAAATAAAATTCTGTTTTCAGCTGCAAGTGATCCTTTGTTTCATTGCTGTTGTGCAGAATATGAAGAGAGTCGAAGTGGTCAAACATATTTTATTGACCAAAAAGGATTATCTGTGTAATCTAAATAACTTGGTAGTGTATATTCATACCTCTTCAATGATGGCTTCATATATTTACCAAGAGTACAATGGTGTATAAACCAGATTTGTTTGATATATGTATGGTCAGTAATAGTGTAGAAAATTTTGAATGGCAAAACCAATCTTTGCTTTGAAATCACAGCAGTTTTGCGGTTATATTAGATTTCCCCATAATCAGCTTTTATTGACGGTTGCGAATGTACACCTTGTTGTGGGATTAAACCTTTTGCTAAAATGTATGTTAAATAGATCAAGCATTTTAACTTACAGAGGGACTGATTTTAATCAATGTCTTCCTTGTCCACGTGCTGCTGTTTGGGGGAGGGATCAGCTTTCAATTGTACATACCTGCCACCCATAACCTAGCTGTTCCCTTCCATACATATGGTGGTGCCACATGTCCACATATCCAAACTAATATTTAGTTTGTCATGCTGTACCAGTCGTGGCTCATTCGGGAGTCCTTTCGCCTCTTAGCTAGAAGTTTCTGGGAACCAGTCCCACACCAGGGACCATAGAAAACATAGAATCCCTACAGAAGGCCATTTGGCCTATCGAGTCCACACCTACACCAGGCCGTAACCCCACATATTTACTCTGCTAATCCCCTGAAACTAGGGTCAATTTAGCATGGCCAATCAACCTAACCCGCACATCTTTGGACTGTGGGAGGGAACCAGAACACCCGGAGCAAACCCACGCAGATACGGGGAGAATGCGCAAACTCCACACAGACAGTAACCTGAGCCAGAATTGAACCCGGGTCCCCGGTGCTGTGAGGCAGCAATGCTAGCCACTGTGCCCTGAGCACTGTGCCACTGTGCCCTGAGCACTGTGCCACTGTGCCCTGAGCACTGTGCCCTGAGCACTGTGCCACCGTGCCCTGAGCACTGTACCACCGTGCCCTGAGCACTGTACCACCGTGCCCTGAGCACTGTACCACCGTGCCCTGAGCACTGTGCCACTGTGCCCTGAGCGTGTGCCGTCGTGCCCTGAGCGCTGTGCCACCGTGCCCTGAGCACTGTGCCACCGTGCCCTGAGCATTGTACCACCATGCCCTGAGCACTGTGCCCTGAGCGCTGTGCCACCATGCATGGAGCGCTGTGCCACCGTGCCCTGAGCGCTGTGCCACCGTGCATTGAGCGCTGTGCCACCATGCCCTGAGCGCTGTGCCACCGTGCCCTGAGCGCTGTGCCACCATGCCCTGAGCACTGTGCCACCGTGCCCTGAGCGCTGTGCCACTGTGCCCTGAGCGTGTGCCGTCGTGCCCTGAGCGCTGTGCCACTGTGCATTGAGCGCTGTGCCGTCGTGCCTGAGCGCTGTACCACCGTGCCCTGAGCACTGTGCCGCTGTGCCCTGAGCATTGTGCCACCGTGCCCTGAGCATTGTGCCGCCGTGCCCTGAGCACTGTGCCCTGAGCACTGTGCCACCGTGCCCTGAGCGCTGTGCCACCATGCCCTGAGCACTGTGCCACCGTGCCCTGAGCGTTGTGCCACCGTGCCCTGAGCACTGTGCCACTGTGCCCTGAGCACTGTGCCGCCGTGCCCTGAGCGCTGTGCCACCATGCCCTGAGCACTGTGCCACCGTGCCCTGAGCACTGTGCCACCATGCCCTGAGCACTGTGCCACCGTGCCCTGAGCACGGAGCCACCGTGCCCTGAGCACTGTACCACCGTGCCCTGAGCACTGTGCCACCGTGCCCTGAGCACTGTGCCACCGTGCCCTGAGCACTGTGCCACCGTGCCCTGAGCACTGTGCCACCGTGCCCTGAGCACTGTACCACCGTGCCCTGAGCACTGTGCCACCGTGCCCTGAACACTGTGCCACCGTGCCCTGAGCACTGTGCCACCATGCCCTGAACACTGTGCCACCATGCCCTGAACACTGTGCCGCCGTGCCCTGAGCACTGTGCCACCATGCCCTGAACACTGTGCCACCGTGCATTAAGCACATAAATCAAGGCTGATGCTCCAATACTATAATGAGGATTGCACCAATGTTGGGGGTGCCACCTGTTAGATCAAATGTAAAACCTGCTTAGGTGGATGTAAAACCGATCATGAAACTACTTTGAAAATGAACAAGGGATTTTTCCCCAGTTTCCTGACCAATACTTTTCCCTTAATCAGCCATCATAAAGAACAAGATTGAGATTGTCTGTTTATTCTTATATTGCCCTTAATGGGAGTCTGCTGTGTGCAAACTGGCTACTGCCTTTCCTACATTACGATGTGGAGATGCCGGCGTTGGACTGGGGTAAGCACAGTATCTCCAAATGGAGAGGATCTCCAAGAAGATCGCGCATATCGACATACTGTGCTTACCCCAGTCCAACGCCGGCATCTCCACATCATGACTATCATCGACGCCGCAAACTGCCGGCTCCAAGTGGAGAGGATCTCCAAGAAGATCGCGCATATCGACATACTGTGCTTTCCTACATTACAACAGTGACGACATTTCAAAAGTATCTCATCGGCTGTTGAGGGCTGTAAAATGGTGATCATAAAAAGGACTTTGAAAATACAAGTCTCTTCATTTTATCATACATTACCGTACTTAGATTTTAATATCACCTCATGTTCTTTCATTTAACTGTGTTTGTGATAGAATGTGATAACTGGGTTTGGAAAGAGAAATGTCAACTTCATTTCGTAATTGGAAACGAAACAAATGTTCTGAAGAATTATGTTATCATACGTTCATAGCCATTAAAATGCTTTACTTAATTTAATACCACCTCATATTGTTGACTTTGAAATTCAAAATGTCGGTTTCAAATAATTGGATGTATTACAGCAATTGTAAGTGATGCTGTTCATGGTACTTAGTCTCAAAATGGGAGAATTTTATCCTGTGATTTCAGTGGGACTGTGTCTGTGTGTGCCCATGACCTGTTGATTCTAAAAAGCAAAGGCTAAAACTGATCTAACACCTTGAACAGCAGATCTCGCAGCAGTGAAATAATTTTGAAGTGTAGTCACTGTTGTTATGCAGGAAGTACAGCAGCCAATTTGTGCATAGTCAGCTCTTGTAAACAAACAGTAATGTGATGATGAGCAGATAATCTGTTTCTGTGATGTTGATTGAGGGATAAATATTGGCCAGGGCACTGGGGATAACTCTCCTACTCTTCTTCGCAATAGTGCCATGGGACACTTTGCATCCAGTTGAGGGAGAAGACAGAGCTCCAGTTTAATGTTTCATTCAAAAGATTGCACCTCTGCAAATGCAGCAGTTAACATGGAATCCAAGAGCCCCTACAGTGCAGAAGGAGGGCATTCGGTCCATTGAGTCTGCATCGGCAACATTCCCAACCAGGCCCTATCCCTGTAACCCCATATATTTACCCTGCTAATCCATCTAATCCACACATCTTTGGACTGTGGGGGGGAAACTGGAGCACCTGGAGGAAACCCGCGCAAACACAGAGAGAACGTGCAAACTCCACACAGTCACCCGAGGCTGGAATTGAATCCAGGTCCTTGGCGCTGTGAGGCAGCAGTGCTAACCACTGTGCCACAATGCTTCCTCAACACTGCACTTGTGTGTCAGTGTAGATTTTTATACTGGTGTACCAAAATGTAAATCCAAATCTTGACTTGGATAAGAGTGCCACCAACTAAGCCACAGCTGACTCTGTCGTATTCATAATTGACCTGCATGAAAACCACAATTGATGAGATTCTATTCCCTATTCATTCTGAAATTCTAAAGATTTTTTAAATAATTGTGCTTCAATAGTTAACAGAGGAAGTCTTCCTCTTTGTCTTTTAATCTCTGATCATATTTTCTACATCAGTGTATTATATACACTGATTATCCTAGTTTTTCTTGCAAGTCATTAAAACTGATTCAGTACAGTACATCTCATCAACCTTGAAGAGTTGGCTATTCAGATTTTACAAACCGACGCAGTATCAGAATTATATTTTATCAGTTTGCACATGGACCTGGGGTTATTACCATGCACAAGTGAAATTCTGGCAACTCAAAACTATTGCCCCTTTGACCTCATGTCAAAAAGGAAGTTGCTGAAAAATGTGTAACATCTTATTTATTAGTGTCACAAGTAGGCTTACATTAACACTGCAATGAGGTTAGTGTGGAAATCCCCTAGTCGCCACACTGCGGCACCTGTTCGGGTACACGGAGGGAGAATTTAACATGGCCGATCCACCTAACCAGCATGTCTTTTGGAGTGTGGGAGGAAATTGGAGCACCCGGAGGAAACCCACACAGACAAGGGGAGAATGTGCAGACTCTGCGCAGTCAGTGACCCAAGCCAGAAATCAAACCCGGGTCCTTGGCGCTGTGAGGCAGCAATGCTAACCACTGTGCCACCATGTCTCTGGGGTTTTGTGATCAATGAGGAGAAGTCCCAACAGCGTAAACTTCCAAATAGTGAATGAGTTCCATGCTGCCTCCGGGCAGGGTTACAATCATTCATGTGAAATGCTCGATTCTGTTTTCAAGGATGGTAAAGGACACTGGCACAGTCCATGTGACATACTGTAGCCCTCTTTGGGCTGGTGTTATGGACTGCTATGTGTGCGGCTGCTTCAACTGATCTTTGCTGCTCTGGTCCTCATGGCTGATCACTGATCAAAGAACGTTCAGTGCCTTTCACTAGTCACAGACTATGAACTTGACTGTGGTGTACAGTTTCATCTTATGTAACTGGCCTTGAAGCATGTGGGCCGACTAAATAACCATAGTCTTCTACATCAGTAACCAAGAGTGAAACAGATAGATCAGGCAGGCATAAATACATTTGTAATTAATTGTGTTTCAGGAGCTTGCTACTGAATGCTCCCTATATTAAAAACAATGAAAGAACAAAATGAAATACTGTATGGTAACTTACTGTATCATGCTGTTGTGTTACAAACCCATGGAGATGTATGGAAATATGACATGCCTATCATGCAGCTACCTTTCACAAATCATCTACATCTGAAATTATTAAATAAGTCATAACGTATAAGTATCCAAATAAGCCTCCCGACAGTAATAATTGTACAAACATGCAGTGGTTCCGAATTACGTTTTGAGAATCATAATATGCACTGTACTAAAACCAAGGGGAAAAGTTGTTTAAATTAGTTTATTTGTTTAAAGAAAACAGAAGCTGCTTCAAGAAAATGATCCTGTTTTGATGCAACAACACTGAACTGTGGTGCAAAGAAATTGCAGGTTTATTGCTCTGTGCCAGGGAAACAAAGGCATGGGTTACTGAAGCGAAACGATAGAAATGCAAATGTGCTATTCAAATTGGCTCCTGCAGCAGTGTCCTTCCCATGAGTCTGCGGAGAAAAATTCATTCCGCAAGCAGCTCGTGGAGACAAAGGAACAGCAGGCCCGGTTCATTGTTTTTGCAGTTCATCCCAATCTGTGGCTGCATCAGCCTTTTCATACCCTTTGAACTTTGAAATGCCCAATTTCTGTTCCAAGTGGCGTGTAATAAAAAGAGTGGACAGCTAATATAATATGTGAATCCATTTGCAGCTTTATGATTGCATTGCTTATGCTGGAGATCTCAGTGGGGGTTAATCACATGACCCTCTTTGCGCTATGGAAATAAGAGCTCCATTTTACTGACAGCTCAAAGAAGGAAGCAGAAAGTGATTATGAAAATGGACCACAGTTCATTTTTTCGTACACGAGCCAGAAGGAAAAGTGGCACAAAGCTGCGTGGTTTTTATATGTTTAACTAACTTACCCAAGTGCAGCATTTGTGGCAGTTATTACTATTGCCCCACCTTGTTGGCAGTCAATTTAATTTTTCCTTGGTTCTCTTTCTTGCAGGATGCTGGTCACCGCACAGGTGGGCTGGATGAGGGCTTGATTAATCTGGAGTAAATTGAATTTTTGTTTTACTGTTTCACCCACAAGCTGCAGTGAATCATGTCTTTGTGTTGTCATCTCCAGAAGAGAATTGGCAAGACTCAACCAGCTGGAGGAAATACTGGGCAACTTGGAACGCAAACCTTTGCCCTTCTAGTTGATAGCCAAGCACATAACAGCTTGTGGCAGCAGATTTACTCTTATTACATTAAAACAGAATCAGGAAAATGTTAGCTATTAGAGCAGCAACATCATGGAGCACCTTAAGGCACCCGATGGGAGTGTTATCATCAAACATAGCAACATTGGCACTGAGACGCGCAAGGTGAAGGACAGTCTTCTCAGGGTTGGTTCTTTTTTGTTTATAATTTCACAAGATGTAGGTATCACTGCCACGGCCACCACTTTATAGCCCATCCCTCATTGATCTTGCAAAACTAGTAGTGAGCGGCCTGCTTGAACAGCTGCAGTCC
Organism: Mustelus asterias; assembly: GCF_964213995.1. Lineage (NCBI taxonomy): Eukaryota > Metazoa > Chordata > Chondrichthyes > Carcharhiniformes > Triakidae > Mustelus > Mustelus asterias. Next base: position 23,787,730 of record NC_135827.1, read on the forward strand.
GTGTGATGTAGGTACACCCGCAATGCTATTCAGATGAGAGTTCCAGCGGTTTGACCCAGCAATAGTGAAGGAACAGTGAAATAGTCCTAAGTCGGGATGCTGCGTAGCTTTGAGGGGAGCTTGCAGGTGGTGCCCATGTATCTCTTGCCCATCTATGTGGTAGAGGTTGTGGGTTTGGAAGGAGCCTTTGTGAGTTGCTGCAATGCATCATGTAGATTTTGCATGCTGCTGTCACTATACATCAATGGTGGAAGGAATTAATGTTTAAAGCGGTGAATGGGATGCCAATCAAGCAGGCTGCTTTGTCCTCGATGGTGCCGAGCTTCTCAAATGGTGTTGGAACTGCACTCTACCAGACAATTGTAGAGTATTCCGTCAGACTCCTGATTCGACCCTTGCAGATGGTGGACAGGCTTTGGGAGTCAGGAGGCGTGTCACTCACCAGCCTCTGACCTATAGCCACAGTATTTAATTGCTTGGTCAATGGTAACTCTCGGGATGTTGATCGTAGGAAATTCAGTGATGGCAATGCCATTGAATGGCAAGGGGAGCTGATTAGATTCTCCCTTGTTGGGTCCCTGGTGCTGAGGCAGCAGTACTAGCCACTGTGCTGTGTTCAACATGGAGGATTACTGATTAATTCGCTGAGCCAGAGGTAGGGTAAAGAAATGCAGTGGGAAGCCACCTTGCATCTTGAGGCATGAGAGATTTAAGGAGGAACTTCTAAAGCTAGCCATTTAGCTCAGCAGCCAAATGCAAGGTCGCCAGTGTTGGAGCAATTCAAGTTATGCATGCAAATATTACCAAAGCTTTCGGTATGGATAACCTCATAGGAGAGTTCTTAACATTTAGCTTCATATATTGTGCTTGTTTGTGAAATGTTCAGGATTGGGCGTGATTCCTTACATGTAAACTAACATCGAAACAGCTGTAACACCAAGCATTTATGAAGCGATTCCTTGTGTCTTCAGAATGGCATTAACAAGACTTTAGTAAACCGCAGCTAAACTTAATCAGTTTATGCAAAACCTAATCAGAATCACCACAGGTCGATGGCACTGTAACCAAGTAGCAGAATCTGTGCTGAATTGGCCAAATTGGATCTAGTAAATTAACTTGCAAAACCCAACTTCTGCTTTATAATGCCAATACATGTTCTATTTCTTTTTTCCTAGTTGCTGCCCTAAATAGAAAAAAAATGTATACTTTATGCCTGTCCTCGTGAACATGGATTATACTGAGCTACCACAAAAAAATCTGCTGTGGAGCTGGGTGGCATGAAGGTACTGCTGCCTCACTGCGCCAGGGACCCGGGTTAGATTCCAGGCGTGGGTCACTGTCTGTGCAGAGTCTGCACGTTCCACCCGTGTCTGCATGGCTTTCCACCGGGTGCTCCGTTTTCCTCCCATAGCCCAAAAGACGTGCTGGTTAGATGCATTGGCCATGCTAAATTCTCCCTCAGTTTCCCCAAACAGGTGCCGGAGTGTAGCGATTAGGGGATTTTCACAGAAACTTCATTGCAGTGTTAATGTAAGCCTTACTTGTGACACTAATAAATAAACTTTTTAAAACACTAAACAGTGTCGATATACATCAGGTAAAAGCAAAATACTGCGGATGCTGAAATCTGAAACAAAAACAGAAAATGCTGGAAAATCTTAGCAGGTTTGACAGCATCTGTGGAGAGAGAATAGCCAATATTTCAAGTCTTAGATGACCCTTCGTCAGAGCAACCTACAAGCTGGCTTACTACCAGAAAGAATAGAGAAATAAATCAGTACTCTGAATCAATCATTCCTTCGCACGCTCTTCAGATGGGCATGACACATGTCAAAATTATTGCATCATGCACTATTTGTAAAGATATCTTATGAATTTATAGAAATTAAGATTTTATAGATCTTCAACAATACACACCATAATCCAGTGGCGATTCAAGTTTAGAAACACAGGCTATTATCATTCAGAAATGCTTGAGGTTGAATTTGTTTGCTTTATAGTGACTGAAACTGAACAAGATACAGGTAACACCATCCAATTAGCACAATATACTGTTTGTAGTAGCTTGTTAAATTAAGTCATCTATCTGATGAGTTGTTTTGGCAGCAATAAAAGAAAATTGACAGCCCTGCAACTATTCAGTTGAAACATGTATGCAATTATCATTTTTAGTTTTCATTGATAATTATCTTTATTACTTCTACACTTGAAATCTCAAATGCAGGACTTCTGGTACTACAGATATAGTGGGCAGAATTTTCTGAACTTTGTTCTTGTGAAATGTCAGGACCATTAGCAGGTCAACAACCTGTTGGAATCTGCAGCAGGCTTTTCTGTGCCTCTTCAACTGGGTTCTGGAATGAGCATCACCGGTTCTGGGCTCCCCCAGTAATCTGGGAAGAGGGGGCAGGCAGGCAAGATGGCACACTGGATCTGTCATAGTAACAATTTCAAATTAATGGAACCTCCGCATGGGTTAAAATGATCTCAAATGCATTTGGGTTTTTGAGGCTGAAGCAGCCACGGGAATGGAGAGGTGACTTGAGAAGGCTGCTCCCTAGGTGTCTCAATCTTGGCAAGCTCTGCACGTGGGATCTGAGTGTCTACTGTGGGGTGATTTTCTTTCTCCCAGGGATGGGAGGAAGAGCAGAATCTCAACAACCAAGCAGATGTGGATGGGAGTGTGGCCTCTCTAATCTGGAGACTGCACCAAGAGAATCCTGGACCTTTGACATGGTGGGAAAGCTGAGTGGCAGAGCAATTGGATAGTCAGAAGCTTTTTCCCAGGTTGGAAGAGTCAATTACTAGGGGTCATAGGTTTAAGGTGCGAGGGGCAAGGTTTAAAGGAGACGTACGAGGCAGGTTTTTTACACAGAGGGTGTTGGGTGCCTGGAACTCGCTGGCAGGGTAGGTAGTGGAAGCAGATACGATAGTGACATTTAAGGAAAGTCTTGACAAATACATGAATAGGATGGGAATAGAGGGATACGGTCCCCAGAAGGGTAGGGGGTTTTAATTCAGTTGGGCAGCATGGTCGGTGCAGGCTTGGAGGGCCCAAGGGCCTGTTCCTGTGCTGTAACTTTCTTTGTCCTTTGTTCAATTTCACGTGCTTAGCCCTAATTTAACTTTCCCAACCTTTTCCTGCACAGCATTTCTCAAAACACTTGAATTTGCAGCCACACTCATTCTGCTCTCTCCAAAGCCCTCCTCATAGCCCCATCTAAACAGATGTCAATCACTCTTCCTCTCGCCATATAGCACTCTCGCATCTGTGCCTCAAATCCACAAAAATGATCCTTCCCTGCTACCTACACAAGCCACTGCTAACATAACCTTTTGCTTCATCGCCTTGAAGTAGAGAAGAACACTGAACCTTGGGGAGTGGCAGAGACCCTGGGTCAAAGGAGCGAATGCCTGCTATTTACAGTCACCTTGATGCCACTGGTAGTAAGTGCTCAGCTGCCCCCATCTGGAAAGGAGGTCTTGTTCCAGGAGGCTGCAGGCGTCAGTAATTATGTGCCATGAAAACCTGGGCATCATGGCAACAGTGTTCACAAATGTTGCGACAGTTGATCCTCTGCCTACAGGCCCTTTGTTGGAGGTCTCTTCTTTGAACTGGTTCTCTTGTGTCCATCCCCACTGACCTATGGAGCAGCATCTAGTTGCGAAGGAGCTCAATGCTACTGGTGCTGTTGTTGCCCTTGGTGCTTGTTAGTGTTGTTGCTGCTCCTCTAACTCTTAGTCAGAGTTGCAAGGTCGAACTGTATAAGCTGTCCCCACCCAGCAGGGAAGTTCAGCTGAAAGTGAGTGAAGTGCAAAACAGGTGAAGTGACTTCCAAGAAGTTATCAATCACCTGTCAAGCACAGAAAGCACACTGAGAAGGAGTACTGTGAGCAGCAGTCCCTCACCTGGCCATGGCTAAAGCTCTTTATTCTTACTGATCAAATGCTTCCTATCCTCTCATGTTCATTGAAGTCTCACTCACTGATGTGTACTCATCTCTGTGACCCCGGCAAGTTGCTGACAGCTCCGAAAATAGGTCTGCTGGCTTTTAAAGCCAGAATCCTTGATTAAAATAAAACTTAATGAGCTATTTGAATTTTTGATCATTTGCTTGACAGTTACACAGGTGTCCCTCGCTTGCCTTCAAATGTGAATGTTGGAAGAGCGTGTGATAGTATTGGGATCCTGATCTAATATCATTTATTTTGGGTGATAGCACATTGTGTCAGATAGCAGGATGATAGCACAAATAATAGCACAGTACAGCTGATGATTTATTATACACCCGTAAAGACCTTATTAATTCATGGGATGTAGCTGAGTCAGCATTTATTGCCCATTCCTAATTTCAGAGGGCATTTAGGAATCAACCACAATGCTGTGGATCTGGAATCGCATGTAGGTCAGATCAGGAAAGGACAGCAGATTTCTTTCCCCTAGAGGACATTACTAGACCAGATAGGTTGTTACGACAATAGACAATGGTTTTATGGTTATCATTCCACTTTTAATTCCAGATTTTTATTGAATTCAAATTGTATCTGTAGTGGTAGGATTAGAACTTGGATCCCCAAAACATTACGAGTCCAGTGACAATACCACTAGGCCACCACCTCCCCTGCTTTTGACAGTTCGGTCAAAGTCAGTGGTCTTTATTTCTCATTACTGTTCTACTTCAGTGCTACAATTTGATTTTGTTTTTCAGTTCTTTCTCCAGTTCTCTACACTATCCAGTCTCCAAGTAATTTTATTATTGAGCCTTGGGTTAGCTCACCAACATAGACACATGGGATGTCACAATAATTGCTCTTCCTCCCAGCAATACTAAAGCATTATCTTACATCATTTGTAAAGATTATTTATTTTTAATAATTGAGAGCTGCTAAATTAATCCTGAAACTGAATTTTGCATGAATCATAATGAGGTAACAATCAAAGCTGTTATCAGAGGCTCAGCAAGCCACGGCTGTGGGTTCAAGCTCTGTCCCAGAGACTCAAACAGCTAATGTTTCAGTCCTGTACTGAGGGAGCCATATACTTTGGACATGCTGGCTGGAATTTTACTGGCATGCCCACCCGAGGCTTGTAAGATCGCATCCAAGGCCAAAGGAGAATAACATTTTGCGAACCTCGCACGCCCTGAAATCGGGCGGGCGTGCCAGTAAAATCAAGGCCGCTATCTTTCACACAAGACCTCAGGTTAAGGCTACAGTTAATCTGCATACAAGAACCAGACGTGTGCCGACAGTGCATGTGCTGTTGTCAATGCTTGATAAATCTTGAAAGTTGTAATATAAAGAAAATGAGTGGAGCTCTTAATTTACAAATTCTGAAAGAATTCAGTGAGAAACCTATGGGGTTTTGTGATGGGTTTCCTGCATTTCTAACGTGTGAAATAATGCTGGAATAAAGGTCTTGAAGGTCAAGTAACAAGCAGTTGTTGCCAGTCACGTTTTTTAAGACAACTGCTGCTGGTATGATTTATCACAGCGTTTCTCAATAGGACACAGTGATTGAGGAGTGGGCTTGGAGGATGCTTCTTGCTAGTTGACAGGATTGTAAAGAGCTGTGTTCTGACCTGATCATGGAAAATCCATATTACAGGCCATTGCCGGAGAAATAAAAGGATCGTTGAGTATTGAACTTGGCTGATATTAATAGGTGTGAGAAGTAGTGCCCTTCTGTTTCAGTTCCAGATGACTGTGTGTTCTCCACTCCAACAGGAGCAGATGGTATGTTATGACTGCAGCACGCTTATCCATTTTGGTGATGCATTGTTGTTATGCACTATCATTCACATGTATTCACTTTGAGAGATCAGACTGATTTAACAATGTGAAAATCAGAATAACTGAATAATATAAAACCTATTGAGGTTCTATACTCTTATCCCAGTCTTCATTCTTCCTGACTGTCCTTGAACCACTGAACAATGGCTTTCCTGAAAGTACATTTTGGAGGCTGAGATCTCTGGCTACACGGCAGTGTAATTTTTAATTTAATTCCTTTATCATCTAGGCTTATATAGCATAATTATTACAATCCTACTTTCTTACTTTTTATGCGCTTGCTTGCAATTCTTGGTGAGTAAGGCTTTTTTACACATATCTGTAACTGCTTCACGTTTACAAGTCATAGAGGTTTACAGCATGGAAACAGGCCCTTTGGCCCAACTTCTCCATGCCGCCCTTTTTTTTTAAAACCCTAAGCTAGTCCCAATTGCCCACATTTGGCCCATATCCCTCTATACCCATCTTACCCATGTAGCTGTCTAAATGCTTTTTAAAAGACAAAATTGTACTCGCCTCTACGACTGCCACTGGCAGCTTGTTCCAGACACTCACCACCCTCTGTATGAAAAAATTGCCCCTTGAGACACTTTTGTATCTCTCTATTCTCACCTTAAACCTATGCCCTCTAGTTTTAGACTCCCCTACCTTTGGGAAATGATATAAACTATCTAGTGTTCGATGCAGCTACTTTGTAGTGATATGGTTTACTTTGTCCTTTTTCTTTTAGGTTATGCAGATTCTTTTGGGTCTGCTATGTGGTCCTCAGAATCATGGACTCATTGGTTCTATCTATCACTCCTGCCACATCAACTTCTTCCCTTTGGAGCCGCCTTTTCATCGTGTTTAGTAAAATGGGCTCTTGGCTTCAATATCGGTCCATTCTTCAAAAAACGTTCACATTCCACAGCTGTACAAATAAACCTTTGCGTATTTAAGTCAGACGAATGGCTCTTTGGCCTCACGAAAAGCGTTAAGAAGGAGCATTACTGCAGATGCTTTCTGCTTAGATAGAATGAAAAAAACACAGCCAATTATATTGCATGCTTAGAAATCCACCTCCCCGGACCACTCTTTGATTGACAGGCTGTAAGTAATCATGAAAAATGGTCATCTCTCTACTTGGGTTCCTTGTCTCTTGGTCAGTATCATAGGATCATAAAATGATGCAACACAGAAGTCATTCGACCCTCTGTGTCTACGTGAACATTGTATGCTCAATTGTTTGAATTTCTTAAACCCACAGTCAGATATGATGCTTTTCTTAAAATCCCGTATGCATTCCTTTCATTTAGATATTAGGTGGTTTAGCTTGTGCCAGTTACAACAGAAATCATTTTCTTCACGTAACTGTCCTTTTGGGCTAATGAACTACAGTAGCATAATATGATAATAGATGAAATGCACAGAATACTTTTATCCAAAGTCTGTGGTGGAAATTAAGCATAGTTTGACTTGCAATGCTTGAGGTAGAAAGCATGATTTCAGTTATTTCCATCCATCTCTCACTCCCCCTCCCCAGTATTTGGTTGAATTGATATTTTTCCACTCTGGTTTACACAGGCTTATTTCTTTTGCAATGCGAGAGATGATGGTAACATCACCTAAAGAAGTACCGCTGACATCTATGGTGTATAAAAGCTGTGCAAACCTTTTCTGCTTCCCACCTCCCTTGGAGAAATGCTGACCAGAGGATATGGGGCCATCACTGACAAAACCCATCCTTAATCAACTTTGAGAAGGTGGTAATGAGCCATCTCCTTGAATACAAATGGATGGGTTGGTAGCCCATTTCCGAGGGCAGTCGAGAGCCAGCCAGACTGCTTCAGGTGTGGAGTTACACATTAGGTAGACCTGATGAGATGGCAGATTTCCTTCCATAAAAGACATGAGCCTTTACAATAATAAGGTACTTTCATCACCACCATTGGTGCCTTTTATTCCAGATTTACTTAACTGACAATTCCAGAACTACTGTGGTGGAATTTGAACTCTTATCTCTGGAGTATTAGTCAAGGTCTCTGAATTGGTACTCCAGTCGCATGTTCTGTGCAATTCTATGCAATATGTAGGTTTCCTTATTTAAGTAGTCTTCGGCTGAGATTTTCTTGCCCTGTTGTGGCTGGTTCAGCCACGAGAGACTTGGCGGTCCTCGCCACCGAAGACCCAGACACGGAGACTTAGCAGCCCAGCCAAAGGTCCATTGACTTTCTTTGGGACTGGATTATCTTGGTGGTTGACGAAGTTGGACAATCCTACCCTTTGACCGGCTTCAAGCAGTCAGCTGCTTATCTCACCTGGATATTATGTCTGGTGGGGCTTGAGAGGTGCCTTCCTTTTGAGTGACAAGCACGGCCAAGTTGACAGCATCTTTGTGTCTTAGTCACAGGTTCCATGTTCTAGTCCTATTCCAGGACTAGAACACAAAAGCCATGTGCCATACTGAACGGGTTACTGTTGGAGCTGCCATTTTTACATGAGACTTTAAAACCTAGACCTCGACTGCTCTCTTGGGTGGGTGTAAAAGATCACATGCACTATTTGAAAAAGAGGAGGGAAGCTGTTCCCAGTGTCCTGGACAATATTTATCCCTCAATCAACATCATTATCTGGTCATTATCACATTGCTGTTTCGGAAAGATTCTTATGTGCCAAATTTACTGCCATGTTTCCTACATTTCAATAGTAACTACTAGGGTATTTATTTGGTTGTGAAGTGCTTTTGTACATTCAGCGATCTTGAAAAGCACTATATACATACAAGTCTGTCTTCCTTCTCTCAAACTGGATGGCACTGAGTTGAATTAGGACTGTACCCCAGCAAGACCTTTTTAATTCTGGTGCATTGAAATACAGCTTTAGGGTCTTTGAGTCTACAAAACTTCGACAAGTTTAAACAGTGTTCCTGGAATTCATTCACCTGTGGGAAGTTTCATCAGAAATTAAATGAAAGAATTTTTCTATTTTTGCATCTCTGCTAGTTAAATCTTATTAATGTGCTTCTTTCTCTCTCATCAGTTTGCAGACATGTATTTGCCTACTGATCACTCAGCCTAAGTTTAAATCTTTAGAACTATAATGAACTAGTAAGAAATCTCAACACCATGTTAAAGTCCAACAGGTTTATTTGGAACCACGAGCTTTCGGAGCACTGCTCCTTCCTCGGATGAATGCTCTCCATTGTAGAATGCTCTCCATTGTAGATTCACAAACACGGCATATATAGGCAAAGACACAATGTAATGAAATGTCTTGATGCTGAAAATCTGCAAGGTTGTCGAGAAGGAATTAATATGAAAGATGAAATGTAGTCTGTAAATATACACAACATATCATTAGATTGGATATAGCTCTTGGGGCTAAAGGGATCAAGGGATATGGGGGGAAGGTAGGGTCAGGATATTGAATTTGATGATCAGCCACGATCATAATGAATGGTGGAGCAGGCTCGAAGGGCCGAATGGCCTATCCTGCTTCTATTTTCTATATATTATACACATATCCACACTCTCTTCATGTATGAAATTGTCTAAAAGTGGATTGATGGATGTTTTATCGAGCCAATATAATATCAAATGTGAAATGTTCCTTTCTTCACAAGGCTCTTCAAACAATCAATCAATTAATTAAATGTCAGTACTGAATCGTCCACCTGTTATGTTAAAATGAGCTCATAAAGTTCGCTGTTAAATTTTAGGAATATGAGAATGAAAGCAGTTTTCGCCCCCTGCCCACTTTATACTCATAGTCCTACAGATTCCAGAGTGATTTAAACATTTATCTTCAGCTGTCTCAGTTGTCTGGATCTCTACAATTTGGAGTGACTGTGGAAGCAATGACACCTGCCAAAGTGGTAGTTGAGGGTTTTCATGCCATAATTGGCTTTTAATATCTCATTTGTAGCAAATGAAAACTCAATGGAACAAAAAGTTAAAATGATTCCCTACCTGCTTTCTGCTGCAGACTTATACTAGTCAAGAAAATCATACTAAGAGTTAAATTTTCTAATTCCATTAACCTAAAATTTTCTGAGAGTTTAATTATTCTTCAGTCGCTTACCTTCAACAAAGATCTGTAGAATGACAGACAGTCCTATTGACTAGAAAATAAATTGGACTTTGCTATGCAGCTGACAGCATACCTTGTTAACAGCAAGTGAAGGATTCTAGGTGAGCCTAGATTATTAAGATTCTCATTGAACGTGGAGCTGCTGTAACAGGAATTTAGTGACAAAGGCTTGAATATTAATGGAACGAGTTACACCCCTGATATCGTCACCCTCCCACCCCCCCCCCCCTTGCAGCCCCGTGAACCCAGTTTTTTGCCTCCCTCCCGATTTTACCAGCATGCCAGAATTGGCTGCAAGAATTGGACAGGAGTACCCATATCTGAGTCCGGGCAGTGGAGGAATAATCCCAAATTTAGTGGGGTTGGGGTGGAGGGTGAGGCAGTGAGAGTCAAACATAGGAATCCTGCCCACTGATGATGGGATGTCAATTTGGCTGCATGGCTCATCCAATGGGTCCATTATCCCTAAGCCTTCCGGGATTGAATGGTGACTCGTGAATTTAGTGGAACACTCACAAGTCTCCCCTGACACCCAAAAGCTGCCCAGCAAATAAACATCAGAATTCAGAAACACATCAGGTTTGCTAGTGGCTACCGAGGGGCCCCTTGTTGACATGCACTCAGTGCCGATTGAGGCATCTGGCATTGGGGAAAAAGGGGCCCCTGAATACCAACCCCCCATCCCTCTCACCTTCTTCCCCTTTGCTGGCAAGCCCCATTCTGCCTCACTTGGCTGTCTAGGAATCCAGTGTTGGTCCCCAGTGAAGGCCTCAGGACATTACCACCAGCAGCCAGTACTCTTAGTAATGCTGCTGGAACCTGCAACTCTTGGGTGTGGAATTTCCACTGTACTAGGGCTTTAATCTGAGTGAGACCCAGCATTGGCCAGGGAAGTGCCTGATTGTGTCGGGCCTCCCAGAGAGAAGCAGCAGAGAGCTCCTCATGGTTTTATAGCTGGTGGGAGGGACCCCCAATGCACCAATTAAATTTTGCCCAAACTGTGTTTGTTTGAAATTCCTTTTGATTTAAACATAAGTGATGTCAACACTTAAATGGCTTCTTGTTTCTGTTTTTAACAAAAAAAAATTTCACATGAATCTGTTGTGTTAATATCACATGGAATAATTTCAAAATTCTACAAGTTAAAGGTAGGCGTGATAATCCACAAATGGAGCAAGTGTAAGGCGAATCATCTGTTTTCAGTAATTCCAGTCATCGTAATGGCCACGAATTGTCAGTCTCATTTAGACTGTGATTAAGCATTCTTGATTTGTTTTTGCTTTTGTTTTCACGAATTGGGGTCAAAACATCACATGAGCTGTGTTGTGAGCAATGCATCCCTTTCCAGGTCAAACCTGAGACAAATATTCACACTTTTTCTTGCATAATCATAGAACACCCATCTTCACAAGTATATATCAAACCATTTAGCATGCGTTATTAGGTACCTCTTCAAATGTCCCCCATTGAAATGATCTCTGGCACCTAGTCACAGTGTGGAGATGCCGGCGTTGGACTGGGGTAAACACAGTAAGAAGTTTAACAACACCAGGTTAAAGTCCAACAGGTTTATTTGGTAGCAAAGGCCACACAAGCTTTCGGAGCTGCAAGCCCCTTCTCACCTGAAGAAGGGGCTTGCAGCTCCGAAAGCTTGTGTGGCTTTTGCTACCAAATAAACCTGTTGGACTTTAACCTGGTGTTGTTAAACTTCTTACCTAGTCACAGTGCAGGATGTGAAAACATGCTCTATGCCAACTGTGCTTGTCAACATGGAAAGGATGTGAAACCCATCCTCTGCCAAATAGAGAATGTTTGTATGTATCACGGCAGAATTGCTGTGTGTCAGTTTTGACATGTCATTATCAGATCTAATCCTAGCTTTAGAATTTACCTTTTTGAAGACTAATTGTCAGTTTTAATACTTAAGTCGAATGGAAGGAGGTTCCTCTTTGAAATAGCAAAAGGAAACTAAATGCATTCAAATTAGTTAATTAATGCATGTTATGCTGCAGTATTTCAGATTTTGAGAATGTTTTGACTAAGCATGGCTAACCTGAGTGTCAGCAAGAGAGTGTTGTTTCTGGTTGTTTTGCTTTCTGTGTTTACTGCAGCGCATACGGGAATGAGCGAACGACAGGTCTGTGGAGACAGTGACCTCATTGTGACACAGCGCTGGAGCTCCCAGCTTGTTAGCACAGAGAAAGATCTGATGAAAAGACGCAGGGAGACATCTCTTTCAGAACAATAGCATTATTGCTGTCAACACTGTTTAATAAAATGTGCAGCCAGTTCTTTGCTCAAGAGTTGGATGGTTGGCCAGTGTCTGAACCATTACCATTTGGATGAGATGTGCTTAGACATGCATAAATAAAAACCCAAGATGCCTCGGGCCAGTTAGTTAACTGCAAAAGAAAGAGTTGTTTTTCTGTTTTTCATGTCACTCTACTTAAGCAATGAAAGGGGCCTGAAAACAAGGAAGGAACCATTCTGCTTTATGATATTATTGGTTGTGAACACAGGACGAAGTGAAACAATATTGAAAAAGTGAACAATACAAACTGACAGCTACAATAGAAATCATGTTGAATGGAAACAGATTTTGTGCAATTTATAATTTTTGTCGCTGTGCATTAGTATTTAACGACCGATTTAGATCATGCAATCCTCATTTACCTACTGTGTTTCCTTAGCTGCTCATGCGCCATTTGCGTCTGGGATTCTCTGGTGCCACTGAAAGTGAATGGAGTTTTGGCTGGAATGCCAAATTCTCCGTTCTCACTTGCAGTGGGGCGGGCATTGATGAGATTGGAGAATCCTACCCATGATCTATGTCCATAGAGTTGATTCATAACGCTGTCTGAGACCAAAACTCCGGTTCTTTGCCAACGTGTACAAGGATAACTTAGAAGAGACTTCCCAGCTGATTTTCCTTTCTTGGCATTAGGCAATACCTGATCATTTCTCCCTTCCTAAAGTTGGGAATTTGGTAGAGCTGGTTAACTAATGGTTCTGTCAAAATGGGATCGTTGAACTAAATGCACTTGTCTCACAGACACGGTTGTCATCTAGTTGCGACTTACCTTGAACACAATAAGTAATTAGATTTGTGTGAAACTTGAAGGAGAGTCTTTCTATTTGGCGGATTGCTTGAACGAGTGCAGTTATTGGATTTTGTTAATTTGGCATGCTCTCTGAATTGGGGTAGCACACATACTTTGTTCAAAGTTAACAGAATAGATTTTTAAGGAAATGAGGTGATAGCTTTTATGGTAATCATAATATCGGTTGTGGCTGATGGCAGTTGTGTTTTAATGAGATGTGACTTATTTTCAATTTTAATTAAAGCAATTTACAGTATATGTTATTGGCACAATAGGTGCCAAAATATTTAATTTCCAGAGCCTAAGCTGATTACGTTTTGTCGTGCATAATGGAGAGACTTTTTTTCCTTTGGTGTAAATAATAGCAGGCAATTACGTAGTGCAAAGGTAACAATTGAACGTCTAGATCTTTTAATTTCCTTGGTTTAAAAGGAAAAGTAGTTTATTCGGTTCCAGAAAAATAGCTGCACTGTTGCTGGCAATCTTGTCAGTGCTTTTCTCTTAAATGAATTTCAAAGGTTGACAAGTTTTTCTTTTATTCACTGGATGTGGGCGTTGTTGGCAAGACCAACATTTATTGCTCGCCCCTAATTGCCCTTGAGAAGATGGTGGCGAGCCGCCTTCTTGATCTGCGGCAGTCTGTGTGGTGAAGGTACTCCCACTGTGCTGTTGGGGAGTTCCAGGGTTTTGACCCAGAAACCATTGTCAGCATTGTATTGTATAGTCAATTGCATGACTGTAGTAACATCACTCCCTTGTGTCAAGTTTCTTTGTCTCTCCTTTCTAATTCATTCTCTAGGGTGAAGCAGTTACTGGTCTGTTGCTTCAACCTTCAACCATATTGAGCTTATTCCCTCGAGCTGTACAGTTGCATTACAATCATTATAATAGATGACTAGAATCTCTATGGTAACTGAGAGTGAGAGCTGGCCTATGTAACTAAAGATCAACACTCTGCTATTGCCACGCAGCGTCACAGCTTACGTCTCTGTGACCAGGTTCGCTTTTCTGTTGTTCCTCACATTGCCTAATGATTCAACTTTGTCTGCAATATGCATGCAAATTGTTCTAGATGTGGCATATGTTAAAAGTGGTGTCTGTTAAGATTCCCATTACAATGTTTTGATTTGATTTGATTTGAATTTTGAGTGTGTGCAATAAACAAAACATGTAAATGGCAGGAATATATTGAGCAACGTGCTAAGGAATGTTGTTTAATCATCAGCAGTCCTGGCGGACCTTGGAAATAGGCTGATAATGCAACCTTGAATATATGTGGCCTTGCTCACTCCATTTCTTCCATAAATTTGCAGTCAGTCTATGGATTCCGAGGCAGTGTCATCATATTTTGGAGAAGAGGGGATGATTTAATGGATAAGGGATTTTGGGAGTTTCTAATGTTTCATGGGACTGTAAATTAAGCTTGTAAAGGAGATGCACTACACTAGTAAATTCATCCCAATACGTGGTGAGCAACGTGAAAAGATTTGCTCAGCTGGAGGTGGCACAACATTTTTTTTTGTTATATGGCACAGAAGTTGATTTTTGCTCCAGGTGCACAATGGGTGGAACGCACCTTATTGTTTCCATGACGCCTGGGACTTATTTACATTCTAAACTTACGTGAAAATCCAGAGACATGGGTGGCACGGTGGCGCAGTGGTTAGTATTGCTGCCTCTCAATGCTGGGGGAATCAAGCGTCAATTCCAGCCGTGTTTGTGTGGGTTTCCTCCGGGTGCTCCGGTTTCCTCCCACAATCCAAAGATGTGCAGGTGAGGTCGATTGACCACGCTAAATTGTCCCTTAGTGTCCAAAGATGTGTACATTATGGGGAATAGTGGGGTAAATATGTGGGGGTTATGGGGATGGGGCCTGGGTAAGATACTGTGTCAGAGATTTGGTGCAGACCCGATGGGCCGAATGGCCTCTTTCTTAGGTGCACTGGCTATGCTAAATTCTCCCTCAGCACCCCCGAACAGACTCCGGAGTGTGGTGATTAGGATTTTCACAGTAACTTAATTGCAGTGTTAATATGAGCCTACTTGTGATACTAATAAACTTTAAACTTTTTCTGTAATTCTATGAGACACTGCACTCATTTTTGGCATGCCCACACACTTTTATTCCAAGTGCAGTGGCCACCTTATTGACTGCGGCATCAAAGAACACCACCTGAGGCTGATGTTGGGCCCACTGCATACGCAAATTGGGCTTCACACTTCCTCCAGGCCACAGAACCAAACTGCTCTGTGAATGATCATAGCATGCATCTTGCATACTGCAGTCACTCTCATCAAAAATATATCCCAGTAAGGAGGAAAGATTCTTAGAGAAGGATAAACCAACCTTGGCTAACCAAGGAAGTTAAGGAGAGCGTTAAGTTGAAAAAAAGGAAATAAGGGGGCAAAAGTCAGTGGTAGCTCCGAAGACTGGGATGAACTCAGAATCCAGCAAAGGAGGACTAAAAAGATGGTAAAGAGAGAGAAAATAAACTATGAGGGCAAACTAGCAAGGAATATAAAAACTGATAAGAGCTTTTTTTAATTATATCAAGAAGAAGAGAGGTGAAGGTGAACATAAGCCCCTTACAAAATGAATCTGGGGAGAGGAGTTAAACTGATATTTTGCATCTGTCTTTATGGTGGAAGATACTTCAAAGATCCCATTAGGGAGGGAGGCAAAAAGCAGGTAACTATATGCCAATTAGCCTAACGTCTATTGTTGGAAAAATGTTGGAATCAATTATTAAATAAGAAATAGCAGCTCATTTAGAAAATCATAATCTAATCAAGCAAAGTTAGCATGACTTCATGCAAGGGAAAGCATGTCTGACTAATTTATTAGAGATTTTCGGTGAAGTCTCAACCAGACTGGATAGAGGGGAAACAGCAGATATGCTATATTTAGACTTCTAGAATGCACTCGGCAGGTAATACATTGGCATGGATAGAGAATTGGCTAGTGAGCAGGAAACTGCAAGTGGGGATAATGGGTTATTTTTCAAAATTGGTGACTTGTAACTAGTGGTGTTCCTCCGGAATCAGTGCTGGGGCCGCAACTGTTTACAATATATATTAATGACCTGGAGGAAGGAAGCAAATGTACTGCAGCCAAATTTGCAGACGACACAAAAATAGGTGGAAAGGCAAGTTATTCGAGGGCTATAAACAGTTTACAAAGAGATACAGATAGGTTAAGTAAGTGGGCAAACAATTGACAAATGGAGTATAATGTGGGAAAATGGGAAGCTGTTCATTTTGGAAGGGAGAACAAAAGAACAGAGTGTTTTTTAAATGGAGAGAAACTGCAGAAAGCTGTAACACAAAGGGACTTGGGGATACTTGTGCACAAAACACAGAAAGCTCGCACACAGGTGCAGCAGTTAAGCAGGAAGATTAATGGAATGTTGGTCATTCTTTCAAGGGGGTTGGAGTATAAGAATAGGGAGGCAGTTCAGAGCAGGTTCCCTGGGATGATCTCCTGTATGGAGGATTGTTTTATGAGGAAAGATTGGAATTCACTGGAATTTAGAAGACTGGGAGGTGATCTCTGAAAGGTGATCCCATTGAAACATAGGATTCCTAACAGGCTTGATGGAGCAAATTCTGAGAGGATGTTTCTCTGATGAGAGTCTCGGAGCAGAGGGCATTATCCCAGAATGAAGGAGCCCCAATTTAAGACTGAGACGTGGAGGAATTTCTTCTCTGAGGATTCAGACTCTTTGGAACTCCTTCCCAAAGAGAGTTGTGGGTGCAGAGACTTTGTGAATATTTAAGGCTGAGATAGATAGATATTTGATCAGTAAGGGAATCAGGGGTTACAGGAAGAGAGCAGGAACGTGGATGTGAGGAATGTCGTCAGATCTGCCATGATCCTATTGAATGGCGGAGCAGGCTCGAGGGGCTGAATGGCCTTCTGTTCCTATTTCTTACGGTCTTATTTTATCCAGGTACTTAGCAGCCAAGTTGTTTTGGTTTTTAAACATACTGTGTAAGGCAGCCAACTTGAGGCCATAGAACCGTAGAATCCCTACAATGCAGAAGGGGGCCATTCCGCCATTGAGTCTGCACGGACTGCATCTTATCCAGGCTCCATCCCCCCTTGCCTTGCCTTTTTCCCATAACCCCACGCATTTACCATGGCTCATCCACCTAATCTACACATCTTTGGACTGAGAGGAAACGGAAGCACCTGCATAAAACCATTGCAGACATGGGGAGAGCGTGCAAACTCCACACAGACAGTCGCCCTATTGACAATTTTTAATTACCCCTCTGTGCATCCACGTCAGAACTATAGTAACTCTCAACCATCACTTGCCGCCTCCACCAGACTGATTTCCCTCATCCCATCCCCCTTGGATATTCTCCTGCTGTCCCTTGTGATTGCTGAGCTCTCTCTGGGGCTATGAATGGCACCTGCCATTCTGCCCTAATTAGGCTGGCAACACTAAGTCTAATCACACTAGCATAGACTTATGCCATCATTTTAAAAGCAAAACACTGCGGGATGCTGAAATTTGAAACAAAAACAGAAAATGCTGGAAAATCTCAGCAGGTCTGACAGCATCTGTGGGGAGAGAATAGAGCCAACGTTTCGAGTCTAGATGACCCTTCGCCAGAGCCCTGATGAAGGGTCATCTAGACTCGCAACATTGGCTCTATTCTCTCCCTGCAGATGCTGTCAGACCTGGTGAGATCTTCCAGCATTTTCTGTTTATGTACTGTATATGCCATCATTTCCTCACTCATTAACATAGACTGCACTGATTTAAGTAGAGGTCTCACTAACACATTTCCTGGCAACTGGTGTTGGGCAATAAATTATAGTTTGCCCAGATTCTGAGATCAAATAAATAAAATATATTGCAGTGCTCATTTCAAAACGCAAATATTAGGAAGAATACTTGGATTATTATAAATTAATCACTGCCAATTGAAATTTTACTAATTGATAGTTTGCGCATCCAATTTGGGTCTGAATATCTGAATAAAAGTTTGAAATTTCGATAACGGCATTAACTTCCTTCAAACTTATTCTGATGCTTTTAGAATTGCAATCTTACTTTCATACTACCAAAAAATATAGCTCATCGGATTTATTGAGTTTCCAAATGTTTGCCTGTTTAATATTGTTACCTGGATGTTTTGGCTTGCTGTGACGCAGGGATGTTTGTTTTTTCTTAGAGTTCACTTGAGCACAGTAAATTTATAGAGTGAAGGCGCCAGGCAGGCTGGCATTTCACCCAGAGGGAGGCAGAATCATCCCTGGCCAGGATCATGCACCCTCCATAGTGGGAGGCCTGGAGCAGATCACCTGCCTGCTCTCCTATCTAGGGAATGACATGTGGTGCTGGGGAAACCATTAAAAATAGGAAAGAAGATAAATAATTAAAATCAAGCGTGTATGATTCGTCCTTATTGCTGTCAGAGACAGTGATGTCACCTCTATTGTTTGGCTTTACACGGGTGTGGAAGTTATTTAGAGCTTTTAAGAAGCAAACATGCATGTTGAATTTTGCCTCTTAAGTAATTTGTAATTTTACATGATATATAATCACTACTACTCTGCTTTGCATTGGGCTAGATTATTCCTTACAGTTGTTCTTACTAACCCTATTGTTTCCACTCTAAAGAAAGCTTTCTTTACTAGAAATACTTGTAGAAATTATGGAATAGAATCTATAGAACCCCTACAGTGCAGAAGGAAACCATTCGGCCCATAGAGCCTGCACCAACAACAATCCCACCCAAGCCCTATCCCCTTAACCCCATGTATTTACCCTGCTAGTCCCCCTGATACTAAGGAGCAATTCAGCATGGCCAATCTACCTAACCCGCACATCTTTGGAGTGTGGGAGGACCTAACTATTCTACCTTGTATCCTCACAGTCTGAGGATTCAGGGTAGACCACTTAGGATGGAGATGAGGAGACATTTCTTCACCCAAAGAGTGGTGAGCCTGTGGAATTCATTACCACAGGAAGTAGTTGATGCCAAAACATTGAATGTATTCAAAAGGTGGCTAGATATAGCACTTGGGGCGAATGGGATCAAAGGTTACGGGAAGAAAGCAGGATTAGGCTATTGAGTTGGACGATCAGCCATGATCGTAATGAACGGCAGAGCAGGCTCGAAGGGCCAAATGGCCTCCTCCTACTCTTATCTTATATGTTTCCATGTAAACCGGAGCACCGGGAGGAAACCCATGCAGACACGGGGAGAACGTGCAAACTCCACACAGTCACCCAAGGAGAGAATTGAATGCTGTGAGACAGCGATGCTAACCACTGTGCTGCCAGCAGTATCCTTGGAAGAGGAGCTCAGTCACATTTCAATATTACATATTCAGTTCATGAAAGGTAGAATTAATGGTGGCAAAGAAACTTTGGTTATTAGTGTAAGATCATCTTTTTTGAATGCAACATGAAGTTATGGAAATAGACAAAGAGAGACTTTCCCTTTTTGCAATTGTTGGCCGACTACTTGAAGTTAGGAATCACTAATATTCATTATTTTGGGTAAATTTGGGTTGATTAAAATAAAAAGGATGATTGATTTGCAGAACTACAGGATGTATGATCTACGTTGTGCTAAACAGAAAGAAGAAAAATACAACCGATGTCCTATTCCAGACGTGTAGTAAACAGCTATGAGCCAATCAGTATTGTGTGCTTAAAAACAAAATGTTGTCGGTTGACCTGTGTTTTTGGCTGCGTGAACCCATTTGTTGAATTTGCTACATTTTTCTTTGATTATAACAAGCGTTTTAAAATCTTATTTCCATTGTTGAAGGTCAAGTTGCTTCTGCACCACTATGTATTTTGGCATAATAAATCCAGGCATCACTGTAGCCAACTGCAGACTATATTCTGATAACCTGAAGTTAATGATGTCACAAGCTGGTATTATTACGACGTGTTAATGCTATCTCACATCAAGGACGTGTACTGACAGCTACTGTCTGCAAAATAAGTGATAGTTGAATCATATCCTCTGCTTACATAAGATCAAAGCAATATGTGTACTATATTTATTGTATACACATATCAGGAAGTGACTTCAAGGCTGTAATCAAAGTGTATTTACAATCCATTCTCCAAGTTCTTAATTTGTTGAGTATCCTGATTAGGTTAGTTTTGTTGGAACAACAAAATAGCCATTGTTCTATATGTAGATTAGTGAACATGAATCTGTGTGTTAACTATCATTTGTTTTTTTTTGCAATGCACTCAATCTTCCCATATTTAGGAACATTGCATACGATGTGTTTTGGTTATGTATTTTTATTTATTTTGCTTTGGTTTATTTTCTCCTTTCTGACATACAGCCAATATGTGCTTTTAGCAGGGATTACTCGATAATGGCCATTAATAGTAGAATTCAATCCCGGCTGGGTTTTTTTTGCTTGCTTGGACCGCAGAGGTCAACTGTAGATCCTCCACTTTTGCCCTGGCTGAGATATTGCTAAGATGAAACATTAAGGCCTAGGAATTTGATGGCAGTGCGTTCATTTCTCAATATGGCAGACAGGGCGCAGTAGTTAACATGTGCGAGAGTATCACCCCACCATATTGGTAAAGACCACATCATCAAAATAAATATTTGGCATTTTGCATGTACAAGTAGTGCGCCTACTACCTCTTTGAGAACTCCTTTGCAAAATTTAGCTGCACTGAAACTAGCTGATGCCAGGTCAGCTGCATTTACAAAAATGTGGCTGACATGGTCTAACCAGGAATCCTTTAAGGTATGTGTCTACTTATCTTTAAAGTTTATTTATTAGCATCACAAGTAGGCTTACATTAACACTGCAATGAAGTTACTGTGAAAATCCCCTAGTTGCCACACTCTGGCGCCTACTCGGGTATACTAAGGGAGAATTTAGTTTGGCCAATGCACCGAATCAGAACGTCTTTCGGACTGTGGGAGGAAACCTGAGCGCCCGGAGGAAACCCACACAGACATGGGCAGAATGTGCAAACTCCACACAGACAGTGACCCGAGGCCGGAATTAAATCTGGTTCCCTGGCGCTGAGAGGCAACAGTGCTTGCCACTGTGCCACCCTGAATGCAGAACCAGGAGCAATGCAGTAAGTAGAAATGGTGGGGAGGAACTCTTTCGTGGCAGTGCAGCGTTCCCTTCAGGACCACCAGTTAAATTGCATCCCAAAGCACTTGACTTGTGTGAGAGTCAAATCTTTTGGAAGCGGAGGAATGGAAGGGGAAACTTGGTAGAAAAATGAAGAAATCTTATCCATTTTTTTCATAAACAGTTGTATGCTATATTGGAAATCAAATATAGTTCTACTGCGGTGATATGAGTGCAATAGGAATGAAGGTCATTAGAAGTGGCCAATTTGGAATGCATAAAAGTTTGGCTGGAAATAATTTTCCTTCATGTAGAAGTTTATATCTAAACAAGATTCACATTTAACATGACTGAGCAGTGCAAGCTTTCAGGCAAGTTAATTTGTGTATTATCAAGAATGATGATAGATGCTTTTGATTCTTTAATTTGATAACTTAATTTGGCAGAATTCTTTCGATACCCTAGAGTATGCCAGACCAGCTGGATTTTGGTGATTTAATAAATTCTGACAGTATTAATACATACTTTCTTATTTTATTTGCCGTGGGTAAATTAGATGGTGCTGTGGAAACTTTGATGGCATTTGTAATTAGAGCTGCGGATTCTTTGTTGATCATGTATCATAATGTGGAATTATTACATGTCTAAGGAATTTAACTGAAATACCCACGATTGGAATTTTAATTTTGTTTTTTTTCTATTACTATTGGCACTGCCTAAGCAGCTTGCTGCTAAGTGTCACTGGTGCACTGAATGACAAAGCCTGCTCGAGAGAGATAATGAGGCAGTGCTGTATTCCTCAGCATGGTATAAACATTTAGCAATGAATTAATCTGCATCCTCTCACCCTCCATACCTATTCAGTGTTGGAGAATAGGATTTTCTGATTAGCAGGCCAGAATAGTTTCGAGCTCAATTTAAGTGCATGCAGGCTTTATAGCTTGTTAATTGCTTTTAATATCAGATGTGTGTAAACCAATCATTCTCTGCAGCATTTTTACTGACAGTCCGTGGTTCTCCATTGACATTTGAGCACAAGTGGTGGTTTTTGAAAGCTCTACAGAAATATTGGACCACCGCTTTTCTCAAGTCATAGAAAAGTCTTTAGAATTTTAATAACCCACTTGAACCGTGGTCTTGCCTTTCGAGACTTGCACTCAACATTCTACACAGCATGGACACCCACACTTACTCTAAAGGCCACAGGAGAAGCAAATAACATTAATTTAGAATGTTTTTTTTTCAGTAATTCTTAGAATGGTGCTTTCAATAATTTATATCCATCCACTTGTTCAGTTTCAAGTACAGACCTTCACCTCCTTCACACCTTTCGAACAGGGTCTTCACTGCGACTGGAAACAGTGGCTGGATTTGCAGCGAGAGGCAGGAAGCTCGAGTTGGTACACCTCCTGATGCAGCAGGCCTGTCTCCGTGGAAACAAACCCCGCATATACTATTTTTGCTCTGGCGGACGCGGGGTGGGGGGTGGTGGGGGGGGGGGGAGGGGGGGCGGGGGGGGAGGGGGGGCGGGGGGAGGGGGGGGGTGGGGGGAGGGGGGGAGGGTGGTGGGTAGGG
Source organism: Mustelus asterias (assembly GCF_964213995.1). Taxonomy (NCBI): domain Eukaryota; kingdom Metazoa; phylum Chordata; class Chondrichthyes; order Carcharhiniformes; family Triakidae; genus Mustelus; species Mustelus asterias. Next base: position 23,810,359 of record NC_135827.1, read on the forward strand.
GTGTGATTAAAATCAGCTGTGCAGATTCTGGAAGCAGTTTGAATGTGACTACAGAGGCAGGTGAGTGCCAAGGCAGGCTGTTAGGAGGTCCGCCTCAGCTACCTGAAACTTTGGCTAGGCTCTATAAAAGGCTACTAGCACTCAGCTCTCATTCCCCCAATGATCCCTCCACCGCCTAATATCCCATGCCACCTCCGTGCAACCTCATACCCCAGGCTATCTTCATGGCCACTCACCTTGGGTGGGCAGACAACAGGATCCATGTGAGGTTTAAAAAAAAAACTTCGAACAATCTGAGAACTGTGGGAGTTCTGAGAACTGTGGGAGGCCTGTAAATGGAAAGTGGGAGGCCTTCAAAGGAGAAATTTTGAGAGTTCAGAGTTTGTATGTTCCTGTCAGGATTAAAGGCAAAGTAATTAGGAATAAGGAACCTTGGTTCTCGAGGGAGATTGTAACACTGATTAAGAGGAAGAGAGAGTTGTATGAAATGTACAGGCAGCAAGGAACAGATCAGATGCTCGAGGAGTATAAAAAGTGCAAGAAGCTACTTAAGAGGGAAATCAGGAGGGCTAAAAGAAGACATGAGGTTGCTTTGGCAGACAGAGTGAAGGAAAATCCAAAGAGCTTCTATAGGTATGTTAGGAGCAAAAGGATAGTGAGGGATAAAATTGGTCCTCTTGAAGACCAGAGTGGTAGACTGTGTATGGAAACCAAAAGAGATGGGGGAGATACTAAATGTTTTTTATTTGCATCCGTATTTACTGAGGAAACGAGCATGGAGTCTACGGAAATAGGGCAAACAGGTAGGGAGGTCATGGAACCTTTACAGATTAAAGGGAAGGAGGTGCTTGCCGTCTTGAGGCAAATCAGAGTGGATAAATCCCCAGGACCGGACAGGGTATTCCCACGGACCTTGAGGGAAGCTAGTGTTGAACTTGCAGGGGCCCTGGCAGACATATTTAAAATGTCAGTATTCACGGGGGAGGTGCTGGATGATTGGAGGGTGGCTCATGTTGTTCCGTTGTTTAAAAAAGGTTCCAAAAGAAATCCGGGAAATTATAGGCCAGTAAGTTTGACGTCGGTGGTGGGCAAGTTATTGGAAGGTGTGATAAGGAATAGGATCTACAAATATTTGGATAGACAGGGACTTATTAGGGAGAGTCAACATGGCTTTGTGCGTGGTAGGTCATGTTTGACCAATGTATTGGAGTTTTTCGAGGAGGTTACCAGGAAAGTGGATGAAGGGAAGGCGATGGATGTTGTCTACCTGGATTTCAGCAAGGCCTTTGACAAGGTCCCTCATGGGAGGTTAGTTAGGAAGGTTCAGTCGCTGGGTGTACATGGGGAGGTAGTAAATTGGATTAGACACTGGCTCAATGGAAGAGAGTGGTTGTGGAGGATTGCTACTCTGAGTGGAGGCCTGTGACTAGTGGTGTGCCACAGGGATTATTGCTGGGTCCATTGTTGTTTGTCATCTATATCAATGATCTGGATGATAATGTGGTAAATTGGATCAGCAAATTTGCTGATGATACAAAGATTGGAGGTGTAGTGGACAGTGAGGAAGGTTTTCAAAGCTTGCAGAGGGATTTGGACCAACTAGAAAAATGGGCAGAAAAATGGCAAATGGAATTTAATGCAGACAAGTGTGAGATATTGCACTTTGGAAGGACAAACCCAATTAGAACGTACAGGGTAAATGGTAGGACTCTGAAGAGTGCAGTTGAACAGAGGGATCTGGGAATACAGGTACAGAATTCCCTAAAAGTGACGTCACAGGTGGATAGGGTCGTAAAGATTGCCTTTGGTACATTGGCCTTTATAAATCGGAGTATTGAGTATAAAAGTTGGAGTGTTATGGTAAGGTTATATAAGGCATTGGTGAGGCCGAATTTAGAGTATTGTGTACAGTTTTGGTCACCTAGTTACAGGAAGGATGTAAATACGGTTGAAAGAGTGCAGAGAAGGTTCACAAGGATGTTGCCGGGACTTGAGAAGCTGAGTTTTAGAGAGAGATTGAATAGGTTGGGACTTTATTCCCTGGAGCGTAGAAGAATGACGGGAGATTTGATAGAGGTGTATAAAATTATGATGGGTATAGATAGAGTGAATGCAAACAGGCTTTTTCCACTTAGGCTAGGGGAGAAACAAACCATAGGGCATGGGTTAAGGGTGAAAGGAGAAAAGTTTAAAGGGAATATTATGGGGGGCTTCTTCACGCAGCGAGTGGTGGAAGTGTGGAATGAGCTGCCGGATAAAGTGGTAAATGCTTTTAACATTTAAGAAAAACTTGGACGGGTTCATGGATGAGAGGGGTGTGGAGGGATATGGTCCAAATGCAGGTCAGTGGGACTAGGCAAAAAATGGTTTGGCACAGACAAGAAAGGGCAAAAGGCCTGTTTCTGAGCTGTAATTTTCTATGGTTCTCTGGTTCTAACTCCTGCATCTACGCACGATACGGAAATAAACTCTCATTTATGAATCCCATTCAAAGATTTTAACTTCTCTCAACAGATTAATCTGTTTACAAAACAAAAAAATCACATTGTTGACAGCTAATCCTTTATGAGCCTCTTAACATTGTCAATCAAAATGTGAACTTATTCCCTTGCTGACTTGGCGTTTTGAAGCTTTTGAAATTCAGCCACAAATTCATAATGGTCTTAGCTGTAATAACAGCCCTTGGGAAATGTCAACAGTAAAGTCTATTGAAACTGCAGGATGAAATGGTAATTTCATATACACCAGATGTCTTGTCAATCAGTTTACCCCGTCAGGTGTTTGCTTGTTGCTATAACATCTGCTTTTCTTTATGTTTAAATGGTTGTAGATTTAAATAACTCCAGATCATGACACTTAACAGACCATATCTGCCTCCAAGGACAGTTAAAGATTCCCCCATCAATTTGTGACACCCTCACTGCATCTTAAAGCCCCCGGGGCAGCCAGAATGGTCTCTGTTTGAACTTAGCACTAAGTTCAGGTGGCCCTGTTGAGATTGGGTTTCCCACCTGTGTGTCTGTTGGAAATGGAGTAGGACCTCTGCAGCTGGGTGCTGCCCACCATTTTAAAGGCCTTCAGAGTCACCCTGACTCTGTGAAATGCAAGCCATGGGTGTAGGGAATTGCAATGGCACAAGAAAGTAACAAATCCATGCCTGAATCTGAGAAAATGTGTTATTACTGGGATGAAATTCATTATTTAACTTTTACTAATTTGGGCTAACTGACTTGCTCTCAACTGACTGTATTGCACACTTATGTTTCCTCCTAAGATGGGCAGAGGATGCTTTTACTTTTCCCCATATCCATGCCAATTCTGCAAAGCGATAGCAATGTGCAAGTTTGGATGAATTTGCTCCATCAGTAACCTGGGGTGGCACGATGGCTAGCACTGCTGCCTCTCAGTGCCAGGGACCCCGGTTCGATTCCCGGCTTGGGTCACTGTCTATGTGGAGTTTGCACATTCTCCCCGTGTCTGCGTGGGTTTCCTGCGGGTGCTCATGTTTCCTCCCACAGCCCAAAGATGTGCAGGTTAGGTGGATTGGCCATGATAAATTGCCCCTGAGTGTCAGGGGGACTATTTAGGATAAATGCATGGGATTATGGGGATAGGGCCTGGGTGGGATTATGGCCGGTGCAGACTTGATGGCCCGAATGGCCTCCTTCTGCACTGCAAAATTCTATGATTCTATGATTTGTCAGTTGAAAATGGTTCATAAAGTAATGCTAATGATATAATGGGGGGCCCAGTGGTTAGCACTGCTGCCTCACAGTGCCAGGGACCTGGGTTCGATTCTGGCCTCAGGTGTTGTGTGGAGTTTGCACGTTCTCCCCATGTCTGCGTGGGTTTCCTCCGGGTGCTTCGGTTTCCTCCCACACTCCGGGTTAGGTGGATTGGCCATGCTAAATTGCCCCTTAGTGTCAGGGTGATTAGCAGGGTAAATATGTGGAGTTACAGGGATTGGGCCTGGGTGGGCTTGTTGTTGTTGCAGGCTTGAAGAGCTGAATGGCCTCCTTCTACACTGTAGGGATTCTGCGATTCTATATTGAAGATTATCAAAACATCCAAGCTGATATCCATATAATTGGGAAAATTTTTAAGATGTTTTTTACTATATGCCCTCCAAAGCATTAGATCCCAATCAACATTGACTTTCCAAAACCTGCTGTCTATGTAGTCAATGGCTTGTGTTCAAACATAACATTGTTGGCTTTAGTGCCTCTGTGGAGGCTTCACCTAATAGCAGCGCATATGGAGGTTTCAAGCTTGAGCTCAATTGACAATTTTCCATCCATTATGGAGGCACAATCGAGGAGATCATAAATCAAGCATGCCCCAATTCCCAATATGTGCCAGTGCCACTCAAAATTACTATGGTGAGTGATGATCTTTTTCACAAATGGCTGTGTGAGTACATATAATACTGTGCACCTATGATTGTTGAATTTGTAACTCAATAGGCACTTCATCAAACTATACTGTGACAGTACGGTGCTTTGGACAGTAATTTGATTATCGCACAAGTTCAAAAGTGTGACACTTAAAGAAGGTTAAAGGTAGCGATAACGCTTCAGTCAGTAGAATTTGTGTTGTGTGTCTGCATGTATAAATCAATTTGAATTACTCTTAGATTATCAGTTTCTTTGGAGTAATTGACATTCATATGTTTAAACCTACTTTGAATGCAAAATCCCAACTTAACAGTAAAATAAAGCTAAGCTAATAGGTCCGAGTGTCTTTGTAAAGGTGGAGGGGAAAAATATTTACAGACATGCACATGCATGTGTCTGAACATAGAAACTAGAAGCAGGAGTAGGCCATCCAGCCCTTTGAGCCTGCTCTGCCATTCATTATGATCATGGCTGATCATCAAATTCAATATCCTGATCCCCCCCTCCCCCCTCATATCCATTGATTATTTTAGCCCCAGAGCTCTATCTTCTTGAAATCAGACACATAGGCCGGAAGTTTACCATCCCGCCCGCCACAGAAATTGGAGCGGGCGAGCAGCGGACAATGGGAAGGTCCGTTGACCTCGGGAGGGATTTTACGGTTTCGGGACGAGCGAGGCTGTAAAGTCCCGTGAGTGTTGCTTTTGGACTGCCAATATGCATTGAGTAATCTTAAATATAAAAACAAATGGTTCCGAGGTCAGCCAGTATCTGTGGAGAGAAGACATTTCACGCATGCTGCTATCAAGCTCAGTGTTCATTGATATGACAGTGTAATGGGATGAAGCTAAAACCTTTGCTGAAGACTGATCTCGTAATCACACTGGCCTGTGCTGACAGCCCCGGTCTCGTTAATGTTATCGTAGATATCTGCTAAACAGAACGATTTGCATATAGAAAGGTGGTGAAATTGCAGGCATTCACCTTGCTTATTCATGTCAACCGACCCCCAACCAATTTTCGAATGATAACCTACCAGCCTCTCCGCGGTGGATGGCATACAGAGTTGGAGGAAACAGAAGGCAGGAGAAATTTCACAAAATTTCAATTTAAAATTGAATTAATTTAAATTAAGTTGGCATATGTTTTAGATATCTATAAAATAGGAGTAATATTACATTCAAAAAGGCAATTTAATTCAAAAAAATATTGAGGGAATTTTAACGTGTTATACTGCGCCACTGCAGCAGTCACTGTGTAAAAATAATCACTTTGCCTTGTCTCTTAAGGCATTAGAATTTGTACAGGTGCACATTTGTAGATTTCTTATTTTAAGAAGTGAATACAAATCCATTTTCTGTTGGTTTTAATGGCTTTTTTTGGAACAATGGCTTTGTGAAAAAGCTAAGATTTTGATTTGATTTATTATTGTCACATGTACAGTGAAAAGTATTGTTTCTTGCGCACTATACAGACAAAGCAGATCATACATAGGGAAGGAGAGAGTGCAGAATGTAGTGTTACAGTCATAGCGAGGGTGTAGAAAGAGATCAACGTAAGATAGATCAATAGTGAAATATTGTATCTATGGCAAATGAGTGAAAAAATGGTGTATTTTCTGATGTCATACATAGCGTGAGTATCTGGAAGAGCTGGAAACTTTTCCGCTAATCTTGCATAAATCCTATCTCTTAGAAGCCTGGTATTCCCCATGGAATGGAAGCGAGTGAGGATCATGATTTTTTTTGTTCTCTTTCAAGATCCTCACCACATACTCTGGGCCAAGTGTTAATACATTTGCCCTTCTTCCATGTCGGTGGCTCTGACAGAATGTTGAGGACAATCTGCCACAATGCATCTGTAGTACTAGTACAAACAATTCTTAAAAATATCTTTAATTAGTAAGCAGCTTTTATTGAACATTAGTGTCATGTTGAACTGTATTGACCTTTCTGTTGTACTGCATTGATAAATAGTTAGATCAAATTGAGTATTTCAGTAATATTCAAGTTGTAGATGCGAAAGAGGTGGAAGGATGATGACAACAGGATTAGATGGCATTCCTGCACTAATCAAGCAATATAAATTTGATAGAACTGTAACAAGCACCATTAAAAACAAACTATTTTGAAAACAGTTTAGGTTGCGATTTAAATGATTTAATCAGGGTGATTAAATCATTTAAATCGACTTAATGAACCGCGCGCCCAACTCTACCGCCAAATCCCACTTTACCGTCTTCTGGCCCGATCCGAATCCGCGCTGTAATCAACCTGCAAAATAAAAGTCTGAAGTCGCTGCAGCAGCCTCCGAAGAGCGGGGTCATAGACTGCAACGGCTCTCTGACCCAGGTCATCCTCTGGTCGGGGCGGGAGGGGGGTGGGAGGAGGAGTAGGGGTGTGACGTATCATCCCCTGGGGTGGGGGATGTGACGTATCATCCCCTGGGGGGCGGGTGGGTGGGTGGGAGGGGAGGTGTGTGACGTCTCATCCCCGGGGGGGGTTCCCCTGCCTGTCTGCGGCCGATCCCTCCTGGCACCATCACTGGTACACTACCAGCCACAGATTATTCCTCCCTGCAGGTGCGAGAGAGCGGAAGAGATGGCTGTGGCTGGTAGTGTACCAGTGATGGTGCCAAGAAGGATCGGTCACAGACAGGCAGCGGAACCCCCCTGACCAGAGAATGAGACGTCACACTCCCTCTCCTCCCCCCCGCCCCAGGGGATGCCCCCTCTCCAACCCGCCCCCCCGCCCCACCCAGGGGATGATCGGTCACCTCCCCCCGACCAGAGGATGAAAGTCAGAGAGCCGCTCTCTCCACTTTCTGCTTTTTCTTTCGCGCCCGGGCGCTATGTAGATTTTTTTCAAACGGCGCAGGCGCAGTTCAGAGCTCCGGTCGGTCCGCCAGCGCTCAGCCCCGTCCACAGCATGGTTTGGGCCGGAGCCGGCAAAACGCATATGGGCGCGCTGCAAAGAGGATTCCAGGCGCGGATCTATTTGACGCCCAGATCCGGCACTTAGACTCAAAATGGTAAAATTCCCCCCATAGTCTGGGGAAGAAACAATGAGGGGCTTGGTACGACAAGCAAAAGTGTGAGAAGATGTCGTACAACAAAAAAATGGGATGGTTGGTCAGGTATGTTGAATTGAGAGTGCTGTGGCACATGGTTGCTTCGTTCCTGGGAATTGCCGCTTTTCAGGGTAGACTGAAAGGATGAAAGACTTGTTTCAGTGCCATGGGAAGGGAGTTCAAGGCCCTTCCACTTTATTTCCTGAGAGGTTTGCGGGGGAATGGGCAAATAAACTGTGAACAGCTACTGTGTCTAAAGTTAGATTGAAGTGTCTCAGATAGGAGAGTGGCAAGATATAAAAAGGCCCAACTTTGCCTTTTGTCTCAACGGGAACCAGCATACTCTTAAGGGCTGGAGACCTTCTGGCTCTCTGACTTCGGATAGCAGCTAGATTGCCCCACAACTGATAGAGAACCACCTTTCAGACCTCCAGTTAAATCTGACTCACTGCGGATGCTGGAATCTGAAACAAAAACAGAAAATGCTGGAAAATCTCAGCAGGTCTGACAGCATCTGCCGAAACATTGGCTCTATTCTCTCCACAGATGCTGTCAGAGCTGCTGAGATTTTCCAGCATCTTCTGTGTTTGTCCCTCATTCTCATGCTGGCCAACTAGGCTGAGAGTACATCCAAGCCATGCACGTATTGTAATCCTGAAATTCCAGGCGAGTGTCGATCAGGGCAGATGCAGTACCCTCGGAGTGGCAGTTGGAGGAATAAAACGGCTAAAGAGAACTGAGATAATTGCTTACGATCATTATCTGAAGCATAATCATTCACGCTTTTCTATGCTAGTATATAATGATGCATTCCTTACAAACAGTGTGAACCACGCCGACATCTTGAAATGAAATTGCTCCTTACAATTGCTGTTGATAGTTTAAATTTAAATAATTCATTCTGCTCTAAATGCAGCAGTGCAGCCAGACAATGCAAACAGACTATGACAGGTTTTAGTCATCAGGTGTTTGCTTACTATTACAAGATAAAATTGATTTAATTTTCTTGGATGACTAATCATCATGATAAAATATCTATGGAGATTTATTATTTAATCAATGATGTGCAATAATTTAACATTTTTGTTCAACATGCCAGGAGCAATGAAACAGAAAAACACCTAATGTGAGAACTTAGAATTAAGTACTACCTTTTTATTATGTGAAAGGGCATCTTGGAGAACATTGCAGGTTTGTTCCTTGCAATTAAAAGTAATTGGGATCTTTTTATTCACAGTTGAAAATTTTAAAATGCAAATTAGTTACATAAAAATGCCTTGAGCAGGTTAGAAACAATTAGTATTTGTGCTACAAGGTTATGAGTCAGAAAGCTTGCTCTTCAGTGGTGGGATTTTCAAGCCCGTCTCACCGGGGGGGGGGGGGTCTTCTGGCCCTGCCGAAGTTGACCCCTCAGCAGCAGGATGGGCAAGCCATGCAAAATACCTTAGACTTTGACTGGGACTGGAAGATCCTGCTGTGGTCAATGACAAGCCACCTCCACGGTGGAGGGGCTGAAACATTCTGGCCCAAGAGTGCCATTAAACAAATGGAGGGCCAGGAGGAGGCTAAATCAGGCTATTGACTATTAGATACCATATAAACGGGTCAGTAAATGTCCAAGCAAGCAGCAATCTCCATCCTTGTTTCTACACACGACTCCCAACACTACACTGACCCCAAGGTAGGAGTATTCTCTCGTATCACTGTGTGTAGGAGGTACTGTACTCCATCCCACATTAATCCTTTATGTGCCAGACCCTTAAACAACATCTTGCCCAAGTCTTCATCCAATATGTTGACAAGTTATTCCAGTTTACCCCATGTATTTACATCATTACTATGACCCTATGCTCTCTCTCCCCCCCCCCCCCCCCCAACCACCACCACCACCCTTGCTTCAAGCCTCTGAGTTCAAAGGTTCAAACAGTCTGGAGGCCTCTAACCCATCTATATCTTGTTCTCACTACTGTCGGAGGAGTGGTAGGCTCTGCCACTGCAGGGAGCTAAACTTTATTGAATTGTAGGTTGATCTGATATCTGATCCCTCTGATATCTATTCCCTCTTTCTGTTCTTTGGCATTGAATTGCTCTATTGAAGTCTGAATTGTAGTGATAAATGGTGGCTAGTTTATCCAGCCCTTTATAGAGCGGATAAATCTGGGCTCATTTGTGTAGTTTTTTTTATTCTCCTCTTCCTTATGGCTTACCATGGACTGAGATGGAAGATGGCTCATTCTGTTGTGAGGGTATGACTTCATATTAACCTCACCTTTGTGTTTGGCTGTGGGGTGTGATGTCGTCAATGGATGGCTGCTACTCTGTTCCAATATTATTTGAGGCACCGTCACGCTGATTGAGGTACAGCTTTTGCTCTGTGGCCTCTGGATTAATCTCTCCAACCAGCATTGGAGATAGATGATAAGGCTCTTCCATTTCTGGTTCCTCTCTTGAGTGTTACATACTCAAGGTGTTGTGGTAACCATCTGAGTGATCTGAACAATGAGGGGCTCCTGACACCTGTAATGCAAGTAGACAAACTTGCTGTCAAAGAGAAGACAATTTGAAATAAAGTCCCAGTGATATTTTTCTTGTTGGATCTCTCTGGAACTTGTAGTTCTGTATATTTTATGGCAGTAGTTGTCTTGACATCTACCATTTTGAGGAGATTCAGGGCATCTCTGCTCGAGAGAAATAGAGGAGACAGTGGCGTAGTGGTATTATTGCTGCATTAGTAATCCAGAGACCCAGGGTAATGCCCTGGAGACCCATGTTTGAATTCCACTGTGGCAGATTTGAATTGAATTAAAAGTCTAATGATGACCATGAAACCATTGTCGATCATCATAATAATCCATCTGCTCAATAATGTTCTTTAGGGAAGGAAATTGGCTGCCCTTATCTAGTCTGGCCTACATATGACTCCAGAACCACAGCAGTGTGGTTGACTCTGAAATGCCCACAAGGATGGGGCAATAAATGTTGGCCCAACCAGCGACGCCCACACCCCATGAATGAATTAAAAAATATATGACTTAACATCAGCTGGTAGATTTGTTTGCTGCCATACCTTAATGGTTCCAGAATCATGCCTATGTCATCTTCGGCATCCAAAAGTACTCTGTTGTTTGCAACCAGGCACTGATTCAGGAAGCAGTTTTCTTGAACTGCAAATTAAACGACAATTTCTGATCACAGTAATAGTTAACTTTTTGTTTCAGGACATGTGTTGTCCAGGAACTTTTAATGTTTAGCTCACCCCTGCTAGGTCTGCTGACTCTGCACACTCTGGGTATGGAAGCTGTACTCCCACAGGATTCCACAATGGAGTCTTCTGCTGGAATGAAGAATTTAATTTCTGCCCTCATTTTTCAAGCCTGTCTTTGGATCTTGCTCTCGCGATTCCTTTCGTGTCTTTGCTTATTGAGATTTTCTTCAGGTCAAAGTGCTTCTTTGATTTTTTTCCTTCAGTTTTCCAGGATCTCCAGGATTCATCTAAAGGTTCTGCAAGGAATAGTTTTCCGTTCACTGTCACCATGTTGTAAGGCATTGGGTGTGATTTGCTAGGTCTTATTCAGGTATTTGTAATCTTAGGTAGTTTAAAAGTATCTATTAACTCCTGGGCACCATATACATGGGGACAGTAAAGGTCCAAGCTTGGAGCTGTCTCCATGCTTATTTACATACACGTCTCTGTCCAACACTACTCTGACCCCTAGGTGTAGGTCATGTGTTCTCTTACATCACTGTGTGAGCGATACCGTGCTCTGTCCCACATTAACCATTGACATGCCAGACCTTTCTACTTGTCTTTAAATCATTTGAAAAATAAATCTGTAAATCTTGTTACAGCCTGAATGATTCATGCAGTGTTGTAAGCGGTAAGATTATCCCCACTGCACAAATTCAAACACCAGCATCCTTGGATTTGTGAGCACAGGTGTAGTTGGTAACTGCTGACAACTTATTAGAATGATGGCTCTAGGGAGAAAACCAACTCCAACTTGACACTGAGACATGTGAGGCTCCGAAGAATTTGCACCCTGGGCTAATGAGCAAGGCAGAAACAATGTCATTACATTAGATTGGTCATCGAAGACGATGAGGATAAAGATAGGTGAGTATGGTTAGGACTATTTTCCTGCATGGGCAAATGCTGACTTAAACTGGATGGCCTGAATTATTTGTATCTATGTTGCATCTTCTGTGCTTTCATGTATCTAGACTATAAAATCCTACTAGTTATCTCAGCAGACATTATTTTCCAGTCACAGACTTTTCCCCACTCCAACTCCTTCATAGTTCAAAGACACTCCCTTCAAACCCTTCCATTAGTTCAGATACACTTTTTTTCCCCACACTGGCACTAGGCTGTCCTCCCCGCCACACACCAGCTGGACACCCCATCCCCATACCAGAGGACAGTCCTTAAGTCACAGATACTATCCCAATCCAGTAGTCCACAGTTTATAGGCACTGCGTTCTCTGACATCCCCTGGTTCTGAGAAATAGTCTTTCTCCACATTCACCAGTTTTTGAGCAATTGCCCATCACAGAGTTCATGTTCTCCTACCCCTGAACTCAATTTTTTCTTGGGTTACCTTTTGGCTTCCTTTGCTTCTCACCCTTCTCCGTCCACTCCCACCCCACCAATGAACTTCACTCTCTCTCTCCTAACTGCTTCCCAAATGCCATTCTTTGACTTGAACTTCATATTTCCATTCCTGCGCTTTCCCTCAGTCCTCCTCTTTCAACCTCCTGTATCACTCTGTTTTATTTTTTCATTCCCTCACAGCAACAATGAAACTTTCCTGGATTTCACCTTGCCCTCCAAGTACTGCTGCTCCCGGATTATAAAAATCAAATACTGCAGATGCTGGAAACCAGAACTAAAAACAGAAAATACGGCATGGTGGCACGGTGGTTGGCACTGCTGCCTTACCAGGGACCCAGGTGCAATTCTGGCCTTGGGTGACTGTATGGAGTTAGTACGTCCTCCCTGTGTGGGTTTCCTCCGGCTGCTCCAGTTTCCTCCAAGCCCAAAGATGTGCAAGTCAGGTGGATTGGCCATGCTAAATTGCCTCTTGGTGTCTAAAGATGTGTTGATTATGGGGATTAGTGGGGTAAATATATGAGGTTATGAGGATAGAGCCTGGGTGGGATGCTTTGTCAGTGAGTCAGTGCACAATCGATGGGCCAAATGGCTTCCTTTCTAAGATTCTTTGGAATTGAAGAAGAGTCATATTGGACTCAAACCGTTAGCTCTGTTTTTTTCTTTTTTCTACAGATGCCAGCAGACATGCTGAGTTTTTCCAGCATTTTCTGTTTGTATTCTCATGCTGTTCCAGGATTCTGCTGTTAATGTTGCAGCTGATTTCTGAACATGTTGCGCACACTGTGGTGGGATGTCCTCAGGATGAGATCACTCCTCGGAATAACTGACTAAGTGTGCGCTGATGTTGGAAAATGGAGGAGCAGAACCAAACAGTGCTGATTTTCATTTGAATATAAGGCCAAAATGTAGTCTTCCTCTGCCAGCTAGATGCTTGAAATAGGTTCGGTTTTAAAATTGATGAAGATTAATCGGGCGTAAAATGTATTTTTCTTACCTGCCTTGATCTTGGTGAGCAAAATAAATTATTACTTGTGAAGTGCTAAAATGCTATTCAAGCCTTCTTTCAGATTTAAAACCGAATGGGTGGGATTTTCTGGCACAGCCCATCACCAGGGTCATCCAATCCCGCGGAAGGTCAACGGATTGCTGGCTGGGCTGCCTAAATCTCCTGCAGCAGATCCTGTCATGTTGGGACTGGAAAACCTCAGCCAGTGCCTTCAATTTGCAGTGGTACTATCTACTCATGGGAATAGAATCATAGAATCCCTACTGTTACGTCATAATGCCGAATCCCTCAAAGAGGAATACCTCGCCTCATAATCTGTTCAAAGTGTGTGGGAAGATGAATTGTCTTTCAGTAACGTTTAATGGTTAACTAACAGAAATACCTAGCACTCACTTTAAGATGAACACTTAACAATTTGACCATGGCATTTGATATTTGGCCATTTAACTAACAGGGAACTATAATTAAACAAGTAACATACCGAATAAAAATAAGATTCTACAGGAATGCTGTTCAAATAAGTACCCGATTCATTCATTAACCCCCCAAAAAATTGAATTTAGTCACTCTCAAAAACATTTACAACTAGGTATTCTGGAGTTTCTTGGTTGATTTTGCTGTCTGCAAGTTCTCTTTTGATTTGGTACTTTTCATTGGTTTTTTGGTACCATTCGCTGGTTGGATGGTGCATTCTCTTCAGCGATATATAAAGCTGGCAGTGTGGAGAGCTGCTACTCTCCCTCTCGAGACTTGAGTGGTGGCTTTTGCTATCTCCTGTTTTTCCCCCTTGCACTCTCTTTTATACCTGTGATGACCTATCAATTTTCCTACAATAGGAGTGTTCTGCTGCAGTTAACAACATCAAATTCTAATCTTATAGGTTCCTGGTAGCTGAATGCCTGCTTTAAATTGATTGGGCCAAATTCACAAACATTCAAATGCATGAAGCCTGTTTGCCTGGCCTTTGATACAAATGTTTCAGCTTGGATTCAGTATGTATTTTGCATTTTAAACCTCCAAGCATTGAAACAAAACACCAGCTTTTAAAGGGACCACACAATGTTTTTTATCCCTCTCGCATTTTTACACTCTTTTACGAATTCAACTTCGCAACACTACTGTGCAGAAGAGGACATTTGGCTCATCGAGTCTGCACTGACTCTGTCTGAGTAAGAAGTCTCACAACACCAGGTTAAAGTCCAACAGGTTTATTTGGTAGCAAAAGCCACTAGCTTTCGGAGCGCTGCTCCTTTGTCAGGTAAGTGGAAGTTCTCGTCAGGTAAGTGGGAGTTCTGAACTCCCACTTACCTGATGAAGGAGCAGCGCTCCAAAAGCTAGTGGTTTTTGCTACCAAATAAACCTGTTGGACTTTAACCTGGTGTTGTGAAACTTCTTACTATGTTTACCCCAGTCCAACGCCGGCATCTCCGCATCCTGACTCTGTCTGACAGAGTGTCTTACCCAGGCGCTCTCCACCGCCCTATCCCTGTAACCCCACACGTTTCCCATGGCTTAATCTCCTTAACCTACACATCTTGGGATACTACGGGACAATTTACATGGCCAATCCACCTAACCTGCACATCCTTGGAGTGTGGGAGGAAACCAGAGCACCCGGAGGAGACCCATGCAGACACGGGGAGAATGTGCAAGCTTTACATAGAGCCACCAAGACTGGAATTGAACCTGGGTCCCTGGCGCTGTGAGGCAGCAGTGCTAACGACTGTGCATAAACAAGAAGTGACAAAAATACATTGCTTGGTACACTGTACACGTGGTTCATGATTGTATTCTGCTCTACAGTTTTTGTGTCCTTGTGTCAGTATCTTGCATTGAAGCAAGTTCGTTATTTAACCTTGATCGTTCACAAATGTGCTATTTTTAGATTTGTAAATTTGTTAGTGTTTCACTTTGGCTGCAGAATCCTGCTTCTTAAATTCAGTATTCTCTCATTGCAGCTGAACTGCTGGTCATCTTTTTGGATATCACTTTAAAGATGCTTTTACACTACAGTTGGTACATTGTGGTTACAGTGTAAATGCTGTCTGAATTCAAAGTTGGTACGAGCATCAAGGAAAAATGAAGTTAATTCGTTCTACTGTACTTCAGAAATTACTTCTGACAGCTCAAAAATGATTGGAGCCAAAGAGAGAAGAAAGTGTTCCCCTCCAGGAATTGACAGGTTTCAGGAATTTAGGACAGGACCTCTTTTCTTCGATTTCACTCTTGACATTAGCCTTTTAAAATTCTGGGAGAGGAGCTGTGAGCTGATCCAATTGGATATAAAATTGGCTTCATAGAATAGGATCATAGAATCACGACAGTGCAGAAGGAGGCCATTCAGCCCATCGAGCCAGCTGGTAGGAGACTGCGGGTAGTGGTAAAGGGTTGTTTTTCAGACTGGAGGCCTGTGACCAGCAGTGTGCCACAGGGATTAGCGCTGGGTCCACTTTTGTTTGCGATTCATGTAAAAAAACGATTTGAATGAGAACATGGGAGGCATGGTTAGTAAGTTTGTGGATGACACCAAAATTGGTGGTGTAGGAGACAGTGAAGAAGGTTATCTAAGACTGCAATGGGCTCTTGATCAACTGGGCCAGTGTACCGCGGTATGGCAGATGGAGTTTAATTCAGGCAAATGGGAGGTGTTGCATTTCGGTAAGACAAACGAGGGCAGGACTTGCACAGTTAATGGTGGGACCCTGAGGAGTGTTGTTGAACAGAGACACCTAGGGGTGCAAGTACATAGTTCCTTGAAAGTCGCATCACAAGTCGACAGGGTGGAGAAGAAGGCAATCGGCACACTTTTCATTGGCCAGAGCATTGAGTACAGGAGTTGGCACATTCTATTACAACTATACAAGACATTGGTAAGGCCACATTTGGAGTACTGCGTACAATTCTGGTTGCCTTGCTATAGGAAGAATGTTATTAAACTGGAAAGGGTGCAAAAATGATTTACAAGGATGTTACCAGGACTGGAAGGTTTGAATTATAAGGACAGGCTGGATAGGTTGGCACTTTTTCCCCTGGAGCTTAGGAGAATGAGGAGTGGCTTATCGAGGTTTATAAAATGAGGGGCACAGATATATTTAATAGTGAAGGTCTTTTTGCCAGGGTTGGGGAGTCCAAAACTAGAGGGCCTAGGTTTAAGGTGAGAGGGGAAAGATTTAAAAGGGACCTGAGGGGCAACTTTTCCACACACAGGGTGGTGCGTGTATGGAAGAGAAGGTGGTAGAAGTGGGTACAGTTACAACATTTAAAATAAATTTGAACAGGTATGTGGATGGGAAATGTTTAGAGAGATATGGGCCAAACGCAGGCAAATGGGATTTGTTCAGTTTAGGAAACCTGGTCGGCATGGATGAGTTGGGCCAAAGGTCCTGTGTCCATGCTGTATATCTCTGACTCTATGACTCTTTGCTCTTCCCCTCTATCAGGCAGGTGTGCCTGCGGCGGCTCCTGCTCTTCCCAGATAAATTCCATCCTGAGAAATGTGAGAGTGCAGCTGAAACCTCAGCTGCCAAACCTGTCAGCAGCCAGTCAGAGTAGCTGACTGTCATTCCAGCGTCAGTTTCACGGTGGCCACTTTTTGTTTGCGCTGATAATGAACTAGTTGGGCAGACTTTTGTCTTCACTGCCTGGGTGTTAAGCATCCCCTGGGTGGAGAAGCACAGAGGAAAATCTGCCCCTGAAGGATTGCGCATCATTTAACAGAACTACTTTATTTTCCATTGATTTGAATTAAAGGAGAGTATGTCATGCAGGCTCTAACAGGCATATGATCTCCCCGACCAGTTTCCCTCTTTATTCCACCCAGGTGTCTTCATACATGCATCACAAGAAGTCAGAATGCAGGTACAGCAGGCAATAAGGAAGGCAAATGGAATCTTGGCATTTATTGCTAAAGGAATATAATATAAAACTAGTGATGTGTTGCTTCTACTGTACAAAGCATTAGTGAGACCGCACTTAGAATATTGTGTGCAGTTTTGTTCCACTTACTTGAGGAGGGATGTAGTTGCATTGGAGGCAATTCAAAGGAGGTTCACTGGATTGATTCCAGAGATGAGTGGTTTGCCTTATGATGAGAGATTGGGCAGTTTAGGCCTTTTCTCCCTGGAATTTTGGAGAATGAGAGGAGATCTAATTGAGGTGTACAAGATGATAAGGGGGATTGACAAAGTAGAGGATATTTTCTATTGTAGGATAATCTGGAACAAGAGATCATAGTTTGAGGATAAGGGGTGGCAGATTTAAAACAGAGATGAGGAGAAATTATTTCTCTCGAAGGATTGTGAGTCAGTGGAATTCACTACCCCAGAGCATGGTGAATGCCAGGACATTGAGTAAGTTTCAGGAAGAGGTAGACAGATTTTCAATTAGTAAGGGTTTGAAGGGCTATGGTGAACAGGTAGGAAAGTGGAGTTGTGGCTGAAATGAAATCAGTATTAAATGGCAGAGCAGGCTCAAGGGGCTAAATTGTCTACTCCTGTTTCTAGTTCTTATAATTCTTATAAAAATGGGGAAGTCTTGCTACAACAGTACATTGAAACATTAAAAAAATAGAAGCAGCAGTAGATAATTCGGCCCTTCAAGCCTGCTTTGCCATTCATTTTGATCATGACTGATCATCAAAGTCAATATCCTGATTCCCTCCTTCCCCCATATCCTTTGATCCCTTTAGCCCCAAGAGCTATATCTAATCCTTCCTCACCTCAGTCCTTTCAGCGACTGATGCATGAGGGCTCCATGGTCTCGTTAAGTATCCACCTCTCTCAAATTACACCCATTCAAGCAATAATCTAGCTTCCTATTTTGCCCCCAAAGTGGATAACCTCACATTCATCCACTTCATACTGCATCTGCCATGCTGATGCCCACACACTCAGCCTGTCCAAATCACACTGAAGCATCTCTGCATCCTCCTGACAGCTTACCGTCCTGCTCAACTTTGTACCATCTGCAAATTTGGCGATAATACATTCAGTTCCCTCTTGCAAATCAATAATATATAATGTGAACAATTGGGGTCCTAGCACAGATTCCTGCGGAACCCCACTAGTCACTGCCTGTCAATCGGAGAAAGACCCATTTATGCCAACTCTTTGCTTCCTATCTGCTAACCAGCTTGCTATGCATCTCAAGACATTACCTGCAATCCCATGTGTCCCATGGGCCATTGAATTTATTTGAGGATGAGTATGACAGATTTGGAATTGACAAGGGAGTCCCGGGTTATGGAGGGCAGGCTGCAAAATGGAGTTGAGGCCACAATGAGATCAACCATGATCCCAATGCATGGTGGAGCAGCTTCAATGGAACAAATGGCCTGCTCGTGCTCCTATTTCTCATTTTCTAATCAAAATCTAACCTAATAATGTGAACTTGAGGCAGGTGAATCTGATCATTTAATTTGGTTTCCTAAAAATGGCTTTGTTTTTAATCAAAATTTGTAAAGGTCCCAACCAGTACTGGTGGAATAGCACCAACACCATCAACCATTCCTTCCATTTTTCAGGTAGACAATTATTGCATTGCTGTGTTAAAATCTTGTGAATGATGATCTGAATAACCAATGTGAATTATTGTTTCTGTGATATGTCTTTCAGTGGGTGACCTGCATTTTAGCAGATGTATGCTGAAAAAAGTATTTTAGTCTCATTAGATTTGGCTGGAATATATCACCAGCAGAGAGAGGGATCTTGAACAATGTTTGAAGGTGATAGATATCAAATTCTCCTGTCCCCTTTGTGATAGTGGACAAGCTGGGGAAATATATTATAGATTCATCAGTCATTTTTGCTCAGCTGCTCTACCACATTTCTAAGTGAATCGAATTGCTGTTGCTGCTCAGTATATAAATATGTATAAGATAGGAAAGCCTGCAGTGCTCAAGGAAATCATTAGAGAGCAGTGACATTTACAGGATGGCCAGAAACCTTGAACTAACATGATAGCCAATTGCCTCAGAAAGGCTTCCTACAATCCCGTCTTTTCAGTATTAAATTAGATAAATTATCTCAGCCATAACAAATTGTAAAGTAGTGTTAAGTAGGCTTCTGGTTAACAGGTTTGGGAATAAAATGAACATTGCTGTTTTATATTTAAATAACTGTGGAGGTGCTAGGAACTAGACCACTAAAGTAAATGATGTGTGAACAACATCCTTGGAATTTAAGGAACTACTTTCATGGTCAGATGCCTGCTGCCCTTTCCTCCACTGTTATTTTCTTTGTTATCAAAGTACATGTTATCTGTGGAATATTTGTGTAGGGTGTCTTATCTGTGTTATGTTGTTAGGGAGTCTGTTTATTTAAAGCCTGAATTGTTGTTTGTGATCTTTGGGTGAACAATCATCCTTTTTATTTTGTGTCAGGGTTACGTTATTGTAATGTTCTACACTGATCCTTTTTGTGTTTTGCATTTGTAGCACAGATTGTGTTGTTTAACATTACAAGCTTGTTTTTATTTACTGTAAATTCTGAAGAGAGCCCCCTCCATATCAAACACAAATAGGTATACTGCAATGTTTTGGTGTTTGTTCACAGAACTCACCAAAGTTAGAAACATCCCTCCAACAGCAGTGAAAACAACAACATGTATTTCTCTGGTCTACTGTATTTAATGTAGAAAAACATCCCACGGTGCTTCATAGATGTGTAAGAAAAGTTTGATAATGAGGCAAATGAGTTCTTGTCTTGCGTGCAACACAGACAAAGCATACCGTTCATAGAGAAGGAAATGAGAGAGTGCAGGATGTAATGTTACAGTCATAGCTAGGGTATAGAGAAAGATCAACTTAATGCGAGGTAGGTCCATTCAAAAGCCTGATGGCAGCAGGGAAGGAGCTGTTCTTGAGCCGGTTGTGACCTCAGACTTTGTATCGTTTTCCTGACAGAGGAAGGTGGAATAGAGAATGTCCGGGGTGCATGGGGTCCTTAATTATGCCAGATGCTTTGCCGAGGCAGCGGGAAGTGTAGACAGAGTCAATGGATGGGAGACTGGTTTGTGTGATGGATGGGGCTGCATTCATGACCTTTTGTAGCTTCTTGCGGTCTGGGGCAGAGCAGGAGCCATACCAAGCTGTGATCCAACCAGAAATAATTCAACCAGAAAGAAAGAATATACCTGGAAAGAATATGATATTGTTTGAAGACTAATAGTTTGCGTGAGAGTTTGGCATTCAAATCTGGATGTGGAAGACTTGATTTGAAATGTATCCGATGTAGTGTATTTTCTTGCATTGAAATGGAACATTTATTTGTTTTCTATGGGGTGCCTTTACTTAGAACTTATTGACGGGATTGGAGCATAGTAATTTCATTGATATTAGTTTTGATATTTTTAATTAGAGTTGCAATGAAGTGGAGAGAGATCAATGAGATTAAATGTCACTGATTGCAAGCAGCTGAACTGTTGTCGTGAACTTTGAGCTCAACATTATCTTCCTGGAAATGAAATCCTTTACAATTGCTTGAATTAATACAATTGTTGATCTCTGCCAGCATGTTAGATGCTGTGGTTCAATTGCTACCACAGGGTCATTCCATCTGAGTCAAGTTCATACTTCATACAATATTTTAATCTTAAAGCTGAAGATCTATTTAGACAGATTTGAGTTCACCAGATAACTCATGATGTTGACATGGAAGCTTATTCTAACACTGGTTTGCACAGAACATTTAAGGGCGGCATAGTGGCACAGCGGTTAGCACTGCTGCCTCACAGTGCCAGGGACCCGGGTTCGATTCCTGGCTTGGGTCACCGTCTGTGCGGAGTCTGCACATTCTCCCAGTGTATGCGTGGGTTTCCTCCGGGTGCTCCTGTTTCCTTCCACAGTCTTAAAGACGAGTTGGTTAGGTGCATTGACCTGAACAGGCTCCAGAATGTGGCGACTAGGGGAATTTCACAGTAATTTCATTGCAGTGTTAATGTAAGCCTTACTTGTGACTAATAAATAAACTTTAAGAAGGAGGCTAGAATTTTCTGGTGACAAGCGTGGATTTTACATGCCGAAGTATGACATTACTTGCAGAGAAGTACTGCAGGTTTGTTTCTCCTACCATATATGTTCATTAACACCATCCAAGTTCAAAAATAGACACTTGTGTGCTATTTTCATAATTCCAGAAGTTAGATCATTTCAAATTTGGTCAAGGATTTAATTTAGTTTTGGATGTGTTTCCTCATCAATTATCGTAAGCACCAAGGTTGATTAGATTGCAATAATTATGTTGGATACAGCAATACTAATACAAAATGTAAAAACAGATTTAATATGTGTTCCCAGAAATTAGCTTGGTTACAATAAGGTAAGTAATTATTTTGCACATGTACCAGAATGATATGGTGAACATTTGTGTCCAGGATAGCATTTTTAAAATTACCAGATGTGGAAGTTAATTGCATATAAACCCTAGCATTACAACAGATGAGCAAATGATGCAAAGCCTACTCATTTATTTACTTAGCATGAATTCTGCCATCAGTTAACAGAACTCTTTACTTGTATAGTCCACTGTTCCTGGCAAGATGTTATAATGACTGATTTTGCAGGTGTAATGTCAGTGAAAATCTCAGCGTTTGCTATCGTAACAGATGCAAAGTTGGGAGAAGCATGTGCACATGTACAGTTAAACGTGCAAATCCAGAAGTTTCTAAAGTTTATTTATTAGTCACAAATAAGGCTTACATTAACACTGCAATGAAGTTACTGTGAAATTCTCCTAGTCGCCACACTCCAGCGCCTGTTTGGGTCAATGCACCTAACCAGCACGTCTTTCAGATTGTGGGAGGAAACAGGAGCACCTGGAGGAAACCACCACAGACATGGCGAGATCGTGCAAACTCCACACAGACAGTAACCCAAGCCGGGAATCGAACCCAGGTCCCTGGCGCTGCGAGGCAGCAGTGCTAACCACTGTGCCACATGCCGCCCTTTTCTGTCAGTAATTCCGTATGCCTCCACAGGCTGCACTGTTTGATCTTCTCCCCACTCCGGACAACAAGCTGCTAGAAATCACTGGTTGAATGAGAATTTTCACATTAATCCTTTAATGTTGCTATTTTGTAAAATAGGGCTAATGGGCACTCTTTATGAGGCATAACTGGGGTTTTAACGGTTTACTATCTACTGATGAGAAGCCCCTCTGTCTCTGGAAAACTAATTTTATATTTGTATGATATCATTTTTTTCATTTATTATTCAATAATTTATTAATATCATTTTTTAAAGTTAATTATGTTTCAGTTTCTAATGTATATGTTCTGATCTTTTTATTTGCCCTCTGTAAAATTAATGAAAGGCACATCTACGTTTTATTTCCAAGTTTGCTGCCTGTGAGAATACTTCAATGTGGTTGGCTGTTTACCTAGTTTGATGACATGATGGTTACTGGGCATCCGGAGATTCATTTTTCTTAGTATCAGAGTTAAAATTAATGTGAGAGAAGTGGACTTAATGCCACAGATGTTGGCAGACCTTTGTGGGTAGCTTCCTTCAAGTGGCAAACACTGTTCTTTCACCGTCACCACAAAATCCCAGCCAATGTTTTTCAGATACAATGGAAAACGCATCTTTTATAAAATCATGATCAGGGCAAGATTTCCAACATTTACTATCCATTCTATATATTTTTATCTATATATTCCCCTTCTCATTCTATAAGTTAAAATTCTCCCTAATAATATTTTAACATGTTCTTTCTTTATGATATAAAGCATGCAAGGAAAAATAGTTTAAACTTTTCTCGGTCTTGCAATTCCCCAAATATTAACCAGGCTCTTTACCAGTGTCTTTAATGTGCCACAGCAGTCATGGCGGTTTACTTTGGTGCATAATTTATTCCCTCTTTTTGTGGAAGAACTTGGGTCCATTGCTTCATTTTCAGATATTTCAGCTCAAATTAGGAGCTCTGGTGAATTCATAAGGCATATCCAAGGAACTACGAAGCAAGGATGTGGTATTACTCACCTGTTACGTCTGATTAAACGAATCATAGAATCCCTACAGTACAGAAAGAGGCCATTTGGCCCATCGAGTCTGCACCAACCACAATCCCACCCAGGCCCTATCCCTGTAACGCCACATATTTACTCTGCTAATCCCCTGACACTAGGAGCAATTTAGCATGGCCAATCAACCTAACCCACACATCTTTGGACTGTGGGAGGAAACCGGAGCACCCGGAGGAAACCCACGCAGACACGGGTAGAACGTGCAAACTCCACAGACAGTGACCCGAAACAGGAATTGAATCTGGGTCCCTGGCACTGTGAGGCAGCTGTACTAACCACTGTGCCACCATGCTCCCCAAATAACAACTTGTGGTGCAAAATTGTCAGGAGTGTTTGTTAAAGCCCTGGCTAATTTTAGTATATTCGTTGAGAATTGTAATGGACTTGTACAAACTTAAATATTACTCGCCACAAAAGGGAAGGTTTAAATTTTAGTTTTAGCTTCATATACCTGTGGCACTTTCATCTACTGCTTGATTATCTTTCAAGTCCTTTTCTTGTTGCCTCAACAATGTAATAGAGTAAATGGCAGAAAATATGGACTATACTGTTGGCGACCCATCATACCCACTATGGGTAAGTTGAACGTCATAATGAAAATTTTAAAACTGCAAAATCATTGAAACTTGGATGTTTGTGTTGTGCAGAATATTTGGGATGGGATTTTCTTGTACCCCCAGCGACTTGTTGTCAGGCGACGGAGGCAGCTCGTTCATCCTGTCTGCCGTGGGGAAGATCCTGCCCTTGGGTTGATTACACGCATTTTTAAAAATGTCATGGTTGATACCCTGCAGGAAAGGGTTAAGCTGTAAAGGTAGTGGCTGTCGACACATTTTTCAGCCTGCAATGCACTGCACTTTTTCAAATGCCCATCAGATAATACAAAGGCTGCAGATTATCCTAAAAGCCTTTTCAAAAGTAATGCTTAATTTATATAGTCATGAGAAAAGCAGGGATGATGGCAGAAAAGATTTGACAATTGCTAACAATTGCTCAAGAACATTGTGGCTTATGTCAGGGTGGATTTCTCTTACATCGAGGAATATTTAGTAAATTGGGAACAGCACATTTTCTGAGAGTTCAGAACTATGAGCGACTGTACTATATTTTGGATATCATAATTTCTTGACAATTAAATACCAACCACTGTGCAGCTTCGTATTCTCTATTGTTAAGTGCATATTTGCTGCGACATATTCATCTAAAGTGAAAGCTCATTTGTTCATGTGTATTTGTAATAAGGGAGGTTGAGAGAGACCATTTAAGGTGGTGCTATTTTTCTTGTGAGCGCGAATATGGGAAAGGTTCAAAATGCTTCTCGGAAAAATCCCTTGATTTTGGGATTTGCCAGAACATCACAGCATAGCGATCTGAGCAGAGTAATGCCATCAGGAACAAGGATGGGTCAAATATTCCATTTGAAAATCCAATACTGAATTTATAACCGTAGTGTAACAAAGATACCTTATGTAATAAGAGCACGAGAGGTCACAATTGTGGGGAGCTGTATTGCTATGAATGTGAATCATTGTGCTAAGATGAGCAGAAACAAAAATCTCTGATTCTGCCCAGTATTAGTCGTCACAGGAAGCACCATTTCCTCAGACATTAACATTTCAAAAAATACTCTTACTCCATATGAATTCATAGCTTTGCACCCACTGCACGCATTGGGCACGGCCATTTAGTAATGCAGAGAGGGTGAAGAGCGAGCAGTTTGAGTGAGAACGTTTTGAATGTTGCATTTTTTTGTATGGCACTAAGATGTGTGTGCTCGCACCACTAACAGAACAATGTGACTCGCTGTTGCTGATCCAATGATGTATACAAAAAAATATATAAACACTGACAAATAACATAATCTGATAGCAACTGATCAGAAAAGCTTCATTTGTAGCTGTTTTTAGTCAGCACTGCATAGGTGCTGGTATTGTGCACACAGATGCAGACAGACACACACAATTCATGCTTCTTAAGAAGGTCATTTTTCTAGTCTACGCAGAAATGTGCTTGGGCATGCACAGTTAGACTCTGACAGCCTGCTGGGAGAAGAAATTAGGCTCAACCAGTTAGAACAGATGGCAGTAGCTGTTTATTCAGATGAAATCTTTGGGGATCCTTGCTTTTAATGACTTATGATGTGGAGATGCCGGCGTTGGACTGGGTGTTGTTAAACTTTTTAATGACTTAACCATTTCAATATTGGATAGTGAGTCTATCTCTGTGAAATATACCAAAGAAGTGTTTTTTTTTAAAGACAGAACATTAAAGAAAGAATGCTCAATCTGTACAGGCTGCTAACAGTGTTATCTGATCTATACTTTCAAAAATTTGATGTGTAAAACCCTTTCTGACCTTTGGAGAAAATTATTCTCTCCTTCTGCTGTGCAGTCCTTGTTTCCATTTAGATCTGGGGCACATCTTATTTGTAGTCCTATTTTCACTTTTTGGACTTCTTTCACAGGAAGTAATTTTCTTGGTCTGTTCTATGAAGCTAAAATGAACTGGAAGAAACAGCAGGGCATGTCTGTTCATTAGCAATGAGATATTAAGAACAGAATCCCTTTGGTGTCTGAAAATCTTTTTGAGCATATCCATAATGCAATAGCATGAAAGGAGAAATGAGGTGTTTCCAAATACACACACAATACAGAAGAGAGAAATAAATTTCAGAGCTGCATGCTGTTCAGTCAATTTTGTGGTTCTTGCAAAGTGCACACAAGGATTTAAGAGCATGCTAATATGCTTTTTCACATGTCCAGTTTTAATGGATGCAAGTCTGATGAATACTTGATACTGTACAATCTCAATGAGACGAATCCCTGGGGATCCTCCTCCAAATTCACATGAAGTGGAGCTTCGTGATAATTAAGGAAGCCCCATTCCTACGTGAATGCCTTTTTATGTAACCTAATATGCCGACAAACATGGTCCATTTCAAATACTACATATTGAGATACCAAATGAAAACGCAGTAAAACAGTAAATGTGTGAAAATGTCTTTATTCAATTTGTTCACACCTTACACTGTCCTGACCCTGCAAAAGGCTGAACTTTGCATTGAAAAGACCGGGAATTAGTTCCAGAAAAGCTCCACAATCTATATATGCTTAGTGTGCTGGTTTGGACGTGCATCATGCAGTCCACCATGTCTTCAGTACAGTCAAACATGATTTTTTTTTTTGCTGCAGTGCTGAATCCCCGAGTATCTCTAATGTCTTTGCAGCATTGGCGAGGGAAGCAAGTGGGTGTGTGGGCATCCCCTGCCCATCAAAGCACAAGGTTTACAATATTTTTTCAGTACACTGTAATAAATATGACTGCAACACGTGTGGGATGGTTGAGCCTACAACTTCAGGAATTTTTTTCAAAGTTTGTGGAATACTTGTCACTTGATACACTTTTGTTTGTATCCTTTTGCCCCTTTGAGCTGCCTTGTCGTCTAGAAATTAAGGGCTGGCCTTGGATGCCATTATGAAGTAAAAAGCATTAAGGAGATCAATGTTCAGAATCTTTGGGTTTCTTTGTGCATACTGAATTGGAAATTTTGAGCAGTAGTGCAAATAATGACAAGTCCTGGGGAACAGAAATGTTGGGATTACCTACGTCTCAGTGAAGCTTCTGATGGTATGATGCAGTGAAGACAAGAGGGCAGTCAGCAATTAGCAGTGCAGCGGAGGCACCCGCCCAGTGTTGCAAGCAGAATCATGGAGCGCCACTTTGCGGTTAGGAGATTGAGATACTGCAAGATAATCCCGCCAAGGACTGGGGCGGGCGCGGTGGCACAATGGTTAGCGCTGCTGCCTCACCGTGCCAGGGACCCCGGTTCGATTCCCGGCTCAGGTGACAGTCTGTGTGCTGTCTGCACCTTCTCCCCGTGTCTGCATGGGTTTCCTACAGGTGCTCCAGGTTTCTCCCACAGTCCAAAGATGTGTGGGCTAGGTTGATTGGCCATGCTCACTTGCCCCTTATTGTCAGGGAGATTAGCAGGGTTAATATGTGGAGTTACAGGGATGGAGCCTGGGTGGTATTGTAGTTGGTGTAGGCCTGATGGGCCAAATGGTCTCCTTCTGCACTGTAGAGATTCTATGATGCTATGACTGGATCCCTCTTTAATGGTACCTGTTATCACTGCCATGCCAGTGGGTCTTTGATCATACAGCGATTGCACACCCGACCCCTGCGTTTGATGACTGCCAAAGGAGGCATTCAATGGGATGCTTGCAGAGAGGGCTGTCATTCAAAGGTACCGTACCCCTAAGTGTGTGTGTCAATAACTAAAGAAATGGTTAGTGGGATCTTGGTGAGCGGCCAATTAGACAATCTTCTTTCGTATGATATATGTTTTAGTCACGGGACAATAGAGTGCTAAAATTGGCCCCAAAGACTGAGAAATTCAACAGTTGTAATTCCTGGAAAAGAAGTAGCACACTGCATTTCAGCACAAGTCTCAGTCTGGCTGCTTGGATAGAATGTTGCTTACAATTTCTATATGACAATGTAGTGCGCACACAAAACAGGCGAAGAAATATCATCAGTAGATAGACTTAATGTGTTTTGGTTGGCTGGCCAGCCATCAATTATCAATGAGGCCCACATTCTAAAAGGCTGTTTGAATTACAAACCAGCACTGTAAATAGTTTCTTAATCACAACACTGCTGAATAGACCATGATGAAAAGTCCCACTTAAAGCTGTTGATCGAATAGCTAAATCCTCCATAAATCTGCTTTGAAATCCCTCCATAAACACTGCTTTAAAACTCAGTCAAATTATTTTAATGCAATAGAAATTAGGTGCCAGGAATTTCTTTGGTCTATACTGCCAATTTGGTGTCCCTGATCACCAATATTGAACTGGCCCAAAACTCTGTTCAACCTTTTAACACATCCGATACTGAATGCATAGGGAACAGCTGAAAAGGCATAGAGTAGAGTGCACATGATATTAGAATTATGCAGCTCTTCCTTAAGGCTTTTCTTTGCCTGGTTGAGGCTCTGTAATTAGAAAAGTGAACAAAATGAAGAACTTCCATCTCACTGAGGAGACTCCAGGCTAACCCACATTCAACAACCTGCCCTGAAAACTGCTCCTATTTTGCTAGTTGTAACAAATTCCTCCACAGCTGTTAGAAAAAACCACAATATTCTAAAATAATCAACAATGTTCTAAATACAACAACCCAAGAGGTCAGTACCTCTTAACCTTAATGGATCCCATAAAAAAAAATTCAGAGATCTCAGTCCGCATTTTTGCCATAATCCAATGTTAGGAAATAGAGATAATTTATATAATTTAAATAATTTAATTGTGGATATTAGAAATATGGCTTTGGTTTAGGCTTAATTTGTGTTTCAGTATCTGTGGATTACAACTTCAGTTAGCTTCATGTTAAACAAAGGTGCCTGCATGTCTATGGCTTCAATTTAAACTTTACCTGCTTTGTAATTAGGGGTTTACCACATAAAAGCAATTTAAGGCTTAAAAAGAAACAAAACTGTTGTGCAGCAACCAGAGGATCACACTGAAAAACAGAAGTACTTGTGGTTCAGTCTGGAATAGGATACCCCAGGAGCAAGAGCCTTTCCACAGAAACTGCCAGCAGAAAACAAGTGCCGGAAGCTAAAGAGCAGAAAGTTACAGACATGAGGGAATGGAAAAACAATAAATAAGGCCCAGTAAGACTGAAGTCAAAAGGACGAAGAACAGGAATATGAACAAGGTTCTGTTCACGGAGGTTAACGGAGCAGAGCAGGGCTGCGAGTTAATGGCAAAGCTATAAGACGCAGACCTGGAGAAGTCAGCTCGCGAGAAGTAATCCTAAGGTTGGTAACACCTTCATACAACCTGAGAAGCAATAATGTTCTGTTAGCATAGCTGGGTACCTGAGAGATTTTGTGGAAGCCTAAATGCATGTAGTGATTCAGGGCAGAGAAACACTGAAAGGAGAGGTTGAAACCCTGGGTGTGGATCCTTGGTGAAGGCATGAGTGTTTTTCGAGAATAGAGTTTGGAAACCATCGTATGGAAGCCAGCATACCCGAAACTAGTTGGCTTGCAATGTTACAAGAATTTGGGGAATTTGATGAAAAAAACCACAGAAATTGCACCGGGTGGTATCTGTCACTTGGTTTCAGCGTGTGTCTGATCACATTTGTTGACATGACGATGTACACACTGAGAACATTAGAGTATAACAAGTTGTAATTTGTGTTATCCCTACAAATGTGTGTATATCTGTGAAGATGTAGTTGGGGTGAATTGTATCATAGTTATTTTTTTAAATCTTAATAATTAAAAAAAAAAGTTAATTAGAAGTCCTGTGACTATGTTTGTTCATGTTTCTACGCAAAATATTAAACGTTAGGATCAATCAAAGCGGGTCCCATCCAAGGATCTGACTTGTCTGGCAGTAACATCAGCTGGGATTGTAAAACTAAGCAGTTATTCCATGCATAACAACCTATCTGTGTACCAAGTTTTGTTGACATACATCCATTAGTTTTTGAGATATAGTCTGGATTTTCATCCCCGGAGGTTGGCAGGGGGAGTTGGGAAAATCCCCAGCTCAAGCTGCCTGCCTTAGGAGAAAGTGGCTGCAAGGACGGGGGAGGGGACTGCAAGCGCTGGCTGCAGTTGGGCTCACCCATCTGGTATAAATTACAGAGGCAGCTATATCGGCTGCCAAGTGCAGAGAGGTGGTCTGCATAAGCACTGTGAGACTCCATCCCAGCTAAACTAAAACAGCAATGTTCTCACCTCTCATCCACCCCCCAGCACACACATTCTCCATGTCACATCCATTCCACTTCATGCCCCCAGCCAACCCTATTTTTACCTCATGCACCGAATGCCCCACATGCTCCCTATGCGAAAATAATGGCACTTGCATGCCCATTCACCCACTATATTCTGTACAGAGCTAATGAATCCTATAGTGGTAGTAAGGTGTGTAACTATACCTTTAAACCCATCATTCATTGTTACATTTTCACTTAATAAAGCTCCTAATTACTACAGCCCAATAAAAATATCAATTATCCAGACCATTTAAAGTTTCAATAGCAGAAACTGCAAGTACCATGAACCCCCTTTATTGTGTATATAATGAACATTGTGAAATTGACAGCCTGGATCAGAGAACCATAGCTGTCAATCATAGAAATCATAGAAACCCTACAGTGCAGAAGGAGGCCATTCGGCCCATCGAGTCTGCGCCGACCACAATCCCACCCAGGCCCTACCCCCACATATTTTACCCACTAATCCCTCTAACCTACACATCCCAGGACACTAAGGGGCAATTTTTTAACCTGGCCAATCAACCTAACCCACACATCTTTGGACTGTGGGAGGAAACCGGAGCACCCGGAGGAAACCCACGCAGACACGAGGAGAATGTGCAAACTCCACACAGACAGTGACCCGAGCCGGGAATCGAACCCGGGACCCTGGAGCTGTGAAGCTGCAGTGCTAACCACTGTGCTACCGTGCTGCCCTCAGCTCATCATTTCTCTGGGGTTCAGGTGTTTTTGAAAACTAATGGATGGCAGTGCTCTCAGCCAACGATATATACTGAGGCCTGTCTGATAGTATCAAAATCCATTACACCTGAGCACGAGAGGCATGACAAGGATCTTTTGCACTTGCCTTTTAAAAAGTCTCCTCATGCAGACTATGGTTTTCAACATCTCTGAAGTGACTGACTGGTTGAAAAACCAGCACAACTCCATGAAAATCGCAGAGGACTAGGAGATGCCTAACTCTGCAACGGAGCTGGCCAGGTCAGGAGTGCAGGCTGAAGGCTTTTGACGCAAACCAGCCCACACCCTCAAAAGACATTCCCGAAAATTGGAAACCCTGGGGATAGCGTCAGGAATCCTGAAATCGGGTCCCGGCTGTCATTAATAAGGGTTCTTGTGTCATCCTGACTCGGTGAAAATCCATATTACAGACAGACTAACGAGCAAGAGCAAAAGCATTACCTCCATCCAACTGCAGTGGCAGAGGTAATTATCTATAATTGTAAATTAAAATGGTTGATCTTAATCTGTTAATAGCAATTCTGTCGTCGACATCAGGCTCCACAGAGGAATAGGAAGATCTGAAGTTTATTAACTCAGTCATTATTTCATTTGCTTATGCACATTATTGTTCTGCCACTTGCTTCCCTCAGCTACAAAATATCATTGGCTGGCTTGTCATAAACTGGGATTTGGAAAGGTATCTAATTTCAATTTCCTCTTTGAAAAGATACATATTAGCTCTTGACTGGACAAACCTTAAGTAAATATTAAAGCTTTTTTTCTTCTTCCCTAATACAACAATGAGGGTTTGTTTGAACATTCAAGTGGGAAACTTGGGAGCTGATCACCTTCCCACCTGGAAGCCTCAGTAGGCATTACCACACTTCTGCTTCTCATCTATTGAACCATTGAATCCCTGTGCTACAGAAGGAGGCTATTTGGCCCACCGAGTCTGCACCAACTCTCTGAAAGAGCACTTTTCCTAGGCCCCACCTGATCCCCGTAACCCCGCGCATTTACCGTAGCTAATCCACTTCACCTACACATCATTGGGCATTAAGTGGCAATTTAGCATGGTCAATCCACCTAATGTGTACATTTTGGACTGTGGGAGGAAACCGGAACATCCAGAGGAAACTAACGCAGACACGCGGGTCTGCAAGCTCCCCACGGACAGCCACCCAAGACCGGAATTGAACCTGGGTCCTTGGTGCTATGAGACAGAAGTGATAACCACTGTGCCATCATGCTGCCCTGTTTTCCCTTTTCCAATGCACCCCACACTTAACCCAACAGAGCTCTCAATCTTATTTATTCTATTTCCTGCACTGTTCCCCACCCCTACCCAGAGCTGTGGTAGGGTTGCCTTGACCCCACCTTCCACCCATATGGCCACCAAATTCAACAGATCATCCTCCACTATGTTCACCAATTCCAATGTGATGATGCCACCAGACACATGTCCCACTCCCTCCACACACAATCATTCTTTGGCACATTTCCAAGCAAGAGAAACAGTTATTTATTTGCTCAAATATCTTTAAAAATAAATACTGTCATGTATTTGCTGTGCACAATGTGGTCTCCTGTGCATTGGGAAGACTCAATGCAGAGAGGGTAATCGCTTTGTGGAACACCTCGGTTCAATCCGAAAGCATGACCCCCAAATCTCCTGTTCGTTGTCACTTCAACTCCCCTCCTTGCCCTTCCTCTGACCTTTCTGTTCTTGGGCTGCTACAGTGCTCTAAAGGAAGTTCAAAGAACAACATCTTTTTTGACTGGGCATTTTGCAGCCCCTGAACTCAACGCTCAATCGTTCAAGATTGTAACCTCTGCTCCTTTCCAGCTTGTTTCATTTTATTTACTGGTTTGGTTGTCTTCTCTCGTGTTTCTCTTATTTCCTTTACTTAGCTTTTTGATGGCAGCCATCCACGATCCTGCCATTCACACCTCCCCGAGACGCATCTTTTATTCCTTTACTTGTTACATCGCACTTTCTTTGTGCTTGCATCATGAACCCTTCAGCTTTTTAATCTCTCCAAAGTAGAGCTTTCCTTTTGTTCCCCTTCCCACCCTCACCACCACTCCCACCCCCTGCGCACTTTCACTCGCTCAAAACCTACTTTGTTTCTAACACTTGCCAGTTCTGATGAAGGGTCCCAGACTGAACTATTGCCTCTTTCAATCTCCACTAATGCTGCCTGAGCTACTGAGTATTTTCTGGTTTTATACCAGACTCTGTCCATAAGCCCTGAAGGTGCAAATCTGCTTCTCTTGGTCCCAGTAAGGAAAGCTTTTGACTTGCCTTAAGAAGGCTGCCTCTGCAACCTCCGCCACTTCCCCCACACCAACTTTGACTGAGGGTGCCTGCCACAGAACTCCCGCCTGTTGAAATGCCATTGGGTCCCGAATGACATAACAGCCTCCTAATTTGTATGTATGCATAAGCCTCCTGTAATGACTTTAAGGAGGCCCATGACGTGGCCCTCTTAGTATACAAGCTCCCTGATTAAGACCATAATGACTCCTCCAATCAGGGAGCCTTGCCTGTGTATATAATGTGGACACAGTAAGAGTTTTAACAACACCAGGTTAAAGTCCAACAGGTTTATTTGGTAGCAAATGGTATTGCTACCAAATAAACCTGTTGGACTTTAACCTGGTGTTGTTAAAACTCTTACTGTGTTCACCCCAGTCCAATGCCGGCATCTCCACATCATATATAATGTGGAGTCAGGGTTACTTGCACTCTGGGTTTATATTTTGTATGAGGAAGTACCTGTCTGAGTGTTGCTGACTATGTAAATAAATCCAAGTTTGTTGAAGTGACACTTGCCATGGAGGAGTTATTTCACCTTCCACCTACTTTTCTAGTAGTCGCTTCAGCTGCCTTTGAAAAATAAAAGGTTCATGGCTAAAATGACACCGGCATGAATTTAGAGCTGGAACTCCTTCCCTGTATTTTTAAATTTCAAAATAGACCATTTAAACTTCTTAAAATAATAAT
This sequence comes from Mustelus asterias, assembly GCF_964213995.1. Classification (NCBI taxonomy): domain Eukaryota; kingdom Metazoa; phylum Chordata; class Chondrichthyes; order Carcharhiniformes; family Triakidae; genus Mustelus; species Mustelus asterias. Next base: position 23,843,991 of record NC_135827.1, read on the forward strand.
TACTTGTCCATTTGCAATTGAATTCCTGTTGAACTTTCTGAATTGGAAATATATATACATATACAGTCAATGTTTACAGTAAACTGTTAGGGGGCAAATATGGAAAATGATAAAATTTATTCATTTTTGAGGCAAAAGGCTAGATGCAAGCCTGTCATATGTTAATATATTTAACTGCTCTTCACTTGCATTTACCACACAGATGAAATTTGCAGATGACTGGAAGTTCATCCCATGCGTGGAGAGTTAACTTTTCCGTTTGTAACATACTTAAATGTGCTTTGACAGCCTCTGCAATTGGATCATTTCTAAATGTCTGCATGAAAACTGACCGGTACAGTAGGAAAGGAATGTATTGATTTTCAGATTGCAATGGAAAAAAAGCTATGTTGTTCCTCATTGGTCAAGATTAGGATCACTTCTCTCTTTTTTTAACACTTTTCCAATTCAATCAAATCAAATCCAATTCAGAGTCCCAACAAGTTGAGACACCCCAGATCCAGGCCGACAAGACAGGGCGAGCGACCAAACCACCCTGCCCCGGGCCCGATCCACACGAGCCAAGCCGACCGGAGAAGGGGGAGGCCCCCCCCCCCCCCCCCCCAAGACCCGAGCCCACCCGCATCTAACGTACACTAATGTTACAACTAATGCTAATGAGGGTGTCAATTTCAAAGTTTGTAGGTGACATTGTTTTGGAAATATGGTAAACAGTGAGGAGGATAGTCTTCAGGAGCACAGAGCAGACTGGTAAAATGGGTAGACGTATGCTGGATGAATCATGTTGTGTAGAAGCGTAAAGTGATGCATTTTTGCGAGGAAGAATGAGGAGAGGTGTTAGAAATGAAATGGTACAATTCCAAAGGATGCAGAAACAGAAAACCTGGGGGTTCATATGTCCACATTTTCAAAAGTGGCACAGCAGGTTTATAAAACTGTTGAAAAGAGGCCATGGGATCTTGACTTTATAATAGGAATTAATTCACTTGTGAGATGGGAAGGTCCTAAAATTGCCATCAACCTGACATTCTGCTCCCAGATGCCATGTTCCTGCCTCTGGGCCAATTTTGCTCTGGGGTGATTGGGAAGTGAGGGGGAGGCGGGGGGGAGGGGGAACAATGCATTGATTATTAAGGCTACTCTTTCTCCTTGTGGGGCCTCCACTGAGGCCAAAACACGGCCACGTATTCCAGGCAGCCTCTTGGCTGAAGATCGGAGGAGTGCTCCATTCCGCTAAGGAACTACCTCAGCATTCACCATTGCTGTCGAGCACAGCTGATGCCACTGGCTGTCTGGAGTGGAGGGGTTACCCCATCATGATAACCTGCCAGCTGTGGCCTTAAGGAGTTTATTTTAATTTCTCTTCAGAGAGTGACGCTGTTTTGAGGCGTTATAGACTCAGGAGCCCGCCTGCTGTCTTTAATTGAATTGTGAGCACACTCCTGGCCACTAACAGCTGAACCCTAGAGATGTGACATGGGGGGCACGGGGCTGGATGGGAGAGGGAGGGTCTTCTGCCTGTGCAATGCAGAAGTTGAGACCTAGGATTACACCCATATTGGGATCTTGAGTCCAAAACAGTAATCCAGCCCGTAGACAGTAATCCAAGACCGCAAGAAACTACGAAGTGTTGTGAACGTAGCCCAGTCCATCACACAAACCAGCCTCCCATCCATTGACTCCATCTACACTTACCACTGCCTCAGAAAAGCAGCCAGCATAATCAAGGACCCCACGCACCCCGGACATTCTCTCTTCCACTTTCTTTCGCCGGGAAAGAGATACAAAAGTCTGAAATCACGTACCGACCGCCTCAAGAACAGCTTCTTCTCTGCTGCCATCAGACTTTGGAATGGATCTACCTCATATTAAGTTGGTCTTTCTCTACACCCTAGCTATGATTGTAACACTACATTCAACACCCTCTCCTTTCCTTCTCTTTGTACGGTATACTTTGTCTGTATGGCACGCAAGAAACAATACTTTTCACTGCATACCAATACATGTGACAATAGTAAATCAAATCAGAGTATTGAGGCAAGGAGGTTTACTTGACATGTTTGAAACACTGCTTGAGTTTCAGATGAAGCATTGTGTCCTCTTCTGGGCATCACACTTCGGGAAGGATGTCAAGAAGTTACATTAAATTCTGTGGAAAGATTACAGAACCTGTGATTACTCACCTTAGAGCAGAGTGTTCTTAGGAAAGATTAATAGAGTGCTCAAATTTATGAGGAGCTTTGAGAGGGAGCTATGGCGAAACTGTTTCCACTGGCGGGTTGGTAATGGGCAGGCACCGATTTGTCATGATCTGGAATAAACTGCCTGAAAGGATGACAGATGAGGGCAAACTTTCCAAAGGTTTACTCCTGGCAGAAAGCCTCGCGTGCGGGGAGTGTATTTTGGGAAATCAGGGGTGCGCTTCCATGACTTTCTGTCTATTATGGATGGAAAATTGTGGAACGTGCACGTGTGAGTTCCCATAACATGCCTCCAGAGGGAAAAATGAGTGCGTGTATTTGCATAATCAACCTTCGGGATTTCCTGCAAATTACATCATTTTCACAAACCAGAGGTACCATCTGGGATGAGATCACCGGCCCAGACAGCAGCTCTAATGTTTTTTCACTTTCCAAAGTTTGTTTATAGCTTTAGAAATATACTTTGTACACAAATTATTTAAAAATGAGGCTTAAGGAGACCTCATAAATTCTTCTCGATTCAGCGGCTATGACACAGCGGATAATTCTGCTATATATATATATTTTTTTATATATATATATATATATATGTATGTGTATACAAGCTTCCAAGTTAGTGTATATAGCATTTACAAACATAAGAATTGAAATTATGTTATACAATGTTAGTATTGAGCACATTATTATGAATCACCGTTGTTCACCATTTAAGCAGAGTTGTTAACCCATTTACAGCAAATTGCACAAAGTAATTTCACCCAGCTGTATGCACAATCAGGTTTGGAAAGAGGTGGAAGATTGATCAACCATGATCAAAATGGATGGCAGAGCAAGCTCGAAGGGCCGAATGGCCTACTCCTACTTCTAGTTTCTAAGAGCATTTTAGATAGATTTTCCATTCAAGATGGGAGCAACCTGCTTCTACTAGTAGTGTCTGTCATCAGAGGCTTGAATTTTGTTCTTTATTTAAATCTAACTGTTCATTTGGCAATAGTCGAATGACGTAGTTATTCAGCCTTGCCTCAACAGCAATGCCATGCTGCGCTACCCTGGTCACTTTGATAAGCAAATGGTTTATTAAAATGTTTATTTAAATATGGAAGAGCATTACTATAAAAGAGTACTGTTTTGATGCTATGACCCACTGCATGTCATGGCATTCAAGGCTATTGGCCAAGTGCTAGTAAATAGGATTAGGTGGAAGATCAGGTGTTCCTTGTGTGTCAGTGCAGACATGATGGCCTCTTCTGCACTGAATGGTTCTATGAAAACTTGGTCTGAACAAACAGAATGTGCAACCTGCTTACATTTCCATTTGCAATGACATTGCTGATTTAAAATGCAGTTTTTGTTTTGTGATTCGAGCTTTAAAAAATAGAAGCAAGTCATTTATAAACACAAGTAATTATTTTAGAGATAACTTCATCGGAGTAGAATTTAAAGCAGCTTGATTTGTCTGTTGATGGAGATGTTGTATTTCAGTGAAAGTTAGACAAAACTGGTGAAGAAATCAGCTACAATCTGTGGACAGCATTGTTATTGTGCCACAGCTTAAGAAATTATTCATTTTTTGCACAAATGACAGATAGAAAAGTTGTTAGAAATGTGCACAGTTTATCATTACAGTTGTGTATGTAAGGGTTTATTGAACAAACACACTTGCCATTTTCCTCAAAGTTGAAGAATTACAAATAGAATGACTTAAGCTCTGTTACATTTGATTTGTACTTCACCTTTGAAAAGTCGTATTATTTCAACTATATTTTTCCTAGCATTATCAAACCTATTTTGTCAGCGCTCATTGTCATGTCTAACCACCACCACTTTTCACCCTAGAAATTTGCTTTTAGCATCAAGACTTCCATGCAATAACATTGTTCTAAAATAGGTTTTTGAATTTTACTTAAAGCAACCCTATGAACTTTTGCAGCATTTAAATGCAATAATAATAATTCTGATTTGATTTATTATTGTCACATGTATTAGTATCCAGTGAAAAGTATTGTTTCTTGCGCACAATGCAGACAAAGAATACCGTTTATAGAGAAGGAAACGAGAGAGTGCAGAATGTAGTGTTACAATCATAACTAGGGTGTAGAGAAAGATCAACTTAAGGTGAGGTAGGTCCATTCAAAAGTCTGATGGCAACAAGGATGAAGCTGTTCTTGAGTTGGTTAGTATGTGACCTCAGACTTTTGTATCTGGAAAGAGGTGGAAGAGAGAATGACTGGGGTGCGTGAGGTCCTTAATTATGCTGGCTGCTTTTCTGAGGCAGCGGGAAGTGCAGACAGAGTCAATGGGAAAACTATTTTAAAAAAGCACAAGGAACCAGCAACATTGCAAATCAGGGATCAAGAAACAGGCTCAATATTTGCCTGTTTATTTTGCCACACATGATCCAAAAATAGCCACATTCTTCAAATTGTGAAGAAGATGAACCTGTATTAATTAGCTTTGCACAGTTTTACAATGTCCTATTGGAATTTTGTTGCAGCAATAATCATAGGATACACTTATATACACGTTCATGTAAATATCTTTTATAAACCAGCACAAAATGGTTTAGCTGAGGAATTCTTTGCAAACCCGGTTTTGATTAAAAGCAAGGGATGGACCTTTTCCAATAATGTGGGATTTATCCTCTGGATGGCTGAACCATGCTGACCAGAAAGGCGTCCAGTTCAAACCCCAGCTTGCTGAGTTAGCTGATCTTGGCTGGAACAAATGTAATGACTGCAGAAGGAACAAAGGGCTGTGGGATGGGATGGGGTGGCACGGTAGCACAGCGGTTAGCACTGCTGCCTCACAGCGCCAGGGACCCGGGTTCGATTCGTGGCTCGGGTCACTGTCCATGTGGAGTTTGCACATTCTCCCCGTTTCTCCATGGGTTACCTCTGGGAGCTCCGGTTTCCTCCCACATTCTAAAAGACGTGCTTGCTAGGTGCATTGACCCAAATAGTCGCCGGACTGTGGCGACTAGGGGAATTTCACTGTAACTTCATTGCAGTGTTAATGTAAGCCTTGCTTGTAACTAATAAATAAAAAATAAACTTTTCCGTCAAATTTCTCACTCCTGATTTCCATGCAGGAAGAGTGCAGATGTCAGGTGAATAGAGCATCAAACTCAATTGTGGGAAGCTCAATTTTGATAAATAATAGCCTGTTGGCACTTGCTATCCAGGCTCAACTGCAGAGAAAGAGCCTGGATTCAATAAAGTCCTATTCTCGTGAACAAGCTCCAGCTTCAGAAGCGAAGGGGGAGAAAGGGAATTGTCAACCAAAAATACATAATGGGAAATCATCACGTATGGCATTATGCAAGTTGCTGATCAGATTTTCAAATGAATTAGAATATTTCCAAGACTAAAGCTTTAAGGTCACATGCCGCTGTTTAATAAAGTATATCCCCAACTAACCCTTTAAACTTTAATTAAAAGACCTTTAATTTCATTGTATTAGTGATGAAGTAATATGCAGTTTGTGATTAGCTATTTCCCGTTTGGAGCTGTCAGTGAATCACACCGACCCCTGGAGTCACACCCACGCAGTTGACTGGAGGATGTGATGGTTGCGAGCTTCAACAAACTTTATATTACTGCATCTAAGAACTTTGGTTCGTTTGGAAAGTATGGCCTTAACTTTGGGCTCCCCTGGCGGGTTTTGAGGTAGGGTGCTGGGAACATGAAATTTCATGGATGGGATTCTTGCCAGGATCCTGCATGTCCCCACTCGGATGCGATTTTATGGTGGGGCGGCAAAGCCTTGGATGGAAAGCCAACCCTTTCACCTATTAAGGCCCTAAGGTGGCCACTTGAGGCTCTTTTCCCGCCCAGACTTAAATTTCAGGCTGACGGGAGTTGGATATTTGGTGGAAAAATGGGAAGAGTTTCTCATTCTCCCGGGTGGGGGATGCATCGCCACTGGAAGCCCTCTTCTGACTGGGGGCACCCTCCCCACAAGGACCGGATAGCTGCAGGCCTCCCTCCCCTCCCCAAACCTTTGCTATCTACCTCCTCACCAGCTCCCTACACTGAGTCTAGGCAGAGCACTGCAGTGCCCCTTCCAGCTATTGTAGCATTGTGTCTGGATGGGCTGGAGAGCTGTCAGCAAATCTGACAGAGCAGGAATTCCAAGTGCGGACAGAAGTCCCATCTCCTGCCAATCAATGCTCACTTGAGCGTAAAAGGGGAGCAGGTCCATTGGAGTTGGCGGGGATGCTTACCCCCTGTTGAGTCCATGCCATCTGAAAGATTCAGGCCTATTCCTCCTCTCCTTCAGCTATGTTTATTTTAAGAAGGGCTGAACAAAAGAATCGACATTAAAGGCGGGATTTTCCGATCGCGCTCCTCCCAAGGCTGGACATTCCCACCCGAGGTCAACAGACCTTTGCATGGTCCGCCCCTGTCTGCTGCGATTCCAGTGGCAGATGGGATGGGAAAATTCCGCCCAATGGCTTTTACAACGCTTCTTGTTTTAAGGTAAGACCATAAGACATAGGAGCAGAATTAGGTCTCTCGGCCCATCGAGCCTGCTCCGCCATTCAATCATGGTTGATATTTTTGTCATCCCCATTCTCCTGCCTTTTCTCAATAACCCCTGATCCCCTTATTAATCAAGAACCTATCTATCTCTGTCTTAAAGACACTCAATGACCTGGCCTCCACAGCCTTCTGCGGCAAAGAGTTTTCCAGATTCACCACTCTCTGTCTGAAGAAATTCCTCCTCATATCTATTTTAAAGGATTGTCCCTTTAGCCTGAGGTTGTGCCCTCTGGTTCTAGTTGTTCCTACGAGTGGAAACATCCTCTCTACATCCACTCTATCCAGGCCTCGTAGTATCCTGTAAGTTTCAATAAGATCCCTCCTCATCCTTCTAAACTCCGAGTACAGACCTAGAGTCCTCAACCGTTCCTCATAGGACAAGTTCTTCATTCCAGGGATTATTCTTGTGAACCTGCTCTGGACCCTTTCCAAAGCCAGCACATCCTCCCTTAGATATGGGGCCCAAAACTGCTCACAATACCCCAAATGTGGTCTGACCGGAGCTTTATACAGCCTCAGAAGTACATCCCTGCTCTTGTATTCTAGCCCTCTCGACATGAATGCTAACACAGACTATGATGAACTTTTTCAGTCATCAGTGTAGAATATTGTAAGATCTGATCATGTTTGCGGCACGGTGCCACAGTGGTTAGCACTGCTGCCTCACAACATCAGGGACCCAGGTTTGATTCCCGGCTTGGGTCACTGTCTGTGTGGAGTTTGCACATTCTCCTTGTGTCTGCGTGGGTTTCCTCCGGATGCTCCGGTTTCCTCCCACAGTCCAAAGCTGTGCGTGTTAGGTGGATTGGCCACGCCAAATTGCCCCTTAGTATCAGGGGGACTAGCTAGGATCAATACATGGGGTTATGCGGATAGGGCCTGGGTGGGATTGTGGTTGGTGCAGACTTGATGGGCTGAATGGCCTCCTTCTGCACTGTAGGATTCTATGATTCTATCATCTTCGCTGAGTGTAGTGAATAAAATGTGTGACAACATGGCCTATTAGTTCCTGTGAGGGTTATTGCCAATCTAAAACACCATAAGCAGTTCATTAAACAATGTTAAATGCTACTTGGAAGTTTAGAAAATATAATTAAGATTTATTCAAAAAATACTAATATGATTTACAGATCATAAAACTAGTTTATAGTAACACTTGAAAGTAAAACTTCGGTGATAGTTTTATGCTTGTAGGAGAGGATTATAAAGTAAGTAGATTGTGTTATTTGACAGAAGACTTAAATTTAATATTGAGATCAAAGTGAAATTAATATTTTAATAAGAAATGCTGATCTCAAACTGACAGCTTGGGTGATGTGCGTGAATGGCTCAGAGAGACTCTGCCCCTTACTATTCTTTCCCATCCCTCTCTTGAGGAGGTCATCACTTGGGTCATTCAGTGTCTTCCCTGGCAGCAGAATTGAGATCAGTCACTCGCTTTATGGAAAATCTTAACATGTGACTTTGCAGCCTTTCACATAATACATTGAAGTTAAACAGCATCGAGTGTACCACACGGCATCAGGATAAATATATCTGCAGTCAATGATAAGCAAATTTATTTCAGTTGCTTCCTTAGTTTGGATGCTTTTGCAAGATTGGTAACACTTGCAGAATATCCATATTTAAGTGGTTCTATAGCAGGTAGAAAATTGAATGTATCTTGCTGATTTGTCTTTGAGAAGATCTGTTACTTGAGACAATACTGCATGGCTGAGCTAAATGATCCAATTTTTACCCTTTCTGGCATTTTCTGTAACCAGAATTTATTTCTGAGTGAGCCACCATTTAGACAGACTTTCAAGTTGGGTTTTCATTCGTCATCAGCAGCACAAAAGCTCCATGTAGTAATGGAAACACGTTGGGAGGGGATTTAGACAATGCAACTGTTTAAAATGGGCAACATAGAATCAGGAGCTGGTTTTACTTGACTCGTGATGAAGTCCAACGTACCTTGAGAGTGACAGCAGGGGGTTCGGAACTCCTGACAAGCTTCTGAGTTTCCACGCGTAAGGAGACCAGGAGTGGGCTGCGCATGCACGTTTCAGCAGTGTAGGTTCTTTGGGCCGAGAGGGATCCCAGCATGCCTGTGCAAAGATGGAGATAGTGCAAAAACACAGGTCTCATGACCGGGAATGGCATGCCACTGAAGGTGGTGTCCCAAGCAGGGGACACGGAGAAGTCCCAACGAGAGACTGGACAGGTAGAGGCCCCAAAAGATGTGACCTTGCTTGACAAGAAGAGATCCAAGTTAAGTTTTTAAAAAATACAAGGAGCAGAGAAAAGGCTCCCAACAGTCAAGGGTTGTGGTTAGCGCACTTTAAGTGAAGTTGGCTCAGGAGAAGCCCTGGCAATTGAAGAAAGCTTGGGAGAACCCCTGACGATCCAAGGAGGTTCTGTGCTTTGGCTGTGGGCTGTTGGGGAAGAAAGTGGTAGTGTTTTGAGCTGGTGCAGCCAAAGAGCTGAAGTTGTGCTTGTGAATTAGTGCTCGAGTGTAGATTTTTGAATCCAGGAGAATAGAACGTTACAAGATGAGATTGAAAACCTGCGACGCCTTCGAGCAGGTGGTGGTGAGCTCCATTGAACCAATGCAGTTCTCCTTTATATTTCCCAACTTTTGAAATTGATTGTTTGCTTTCCTAATGAAGCCAAATATACAGTAGTACTATGTTGCTTGCATTTAAAAACACCAATGGACAAGTATAATTTACTGTGTTCCTTCTGAACCATTGGCATTGTTTCCTCTCGGCAGTTCAGAACTCTTCAGTCCAGTTTAGATAAAACACTAATGTAACTTAGTACTTCAACAGCGGGATCAATTTCTGTGAGGCTGATGCTACTTTCTTAGCATTCTTAATGAAAACATCACACAGGAAATAAATTCTGTAGGAATGCTTTGACAAACCTTTGTGACCCTTCAACATTTATCTTTCTTGTTAGCTTTCTGGTGGCGGATTTGTATTCATGAAATGAGGGTATCTGTGATGGTTTGGTAGATCGAGGTGCTTTTCAGAAACACTGAATTTCATTGATTGTAAGCAAACGGTTCGTGAGCAACCTTTGAAGATTATTACCTTACCTGCACATATTAGATGGCTCAAAAAGTTTCAACAATTTTGTCATTCATTGACCAGAACTCTTTGGCCGTTCACACTGGTGGGATTCTCTGGTCTCACCAGCGGCACACTCCTGCGGATTTTCTCGCAGCACGGGGTGGTTTCAATGGAAGCTTAACTTTTATCATTTTTTCTTCTATCTTGTTGTTTAGCAATAGAAGTAAAAGTGAACTGATGCCTTGCCTTTTATTATCAACGTGTGTAAGTGATGGGCAGGAAAATGACCAGCTGGCCTTTCAAGTCAAGATGTGGAGATGCCGGCGTTGGACTGGGGTAAACACAGTAAGAAGTTTAACAACACCAGGTTAAAGTCCAACAGGTTTATTTGGTAGCAAAAGCCACACAAGCTTTCGAGGCTCTGAGCCCCTTCTTCAGGTGAGTGGGAATTCTGTTCACAAACAGAACTTATAAGACACAGACTCAATTTACATGAATAATGGTTGGAATGCGAATACTTACAACTAATCCACTCCCATTGTTTTGTTTCTTAAAGACTGGATTAGTTGTAAGTATTCGCATTCCAACCATTATTCATGTAAATTGAGTCTGTGTCTTATAAGTTCTGTTTGTGAACAGAATTCCCACTCACCTGAAGAAGGGGCTCAGAGCCTCGAAAGCTTGTGTGGCTTTTGCTACCAAATAAACCTGTTGGACTTTAACCTGGTGTTGTTAAACTTCTTACTTTCAAGTCAAGCCCACACTGATACTTGCCATATCGCAACTCGACACATTATGACCCCTGCAGACACACAATATCCTGGGAGAAGCAAAACAGAACCGAGCACAAAATCAGGGCAAGTAAGGGAAAAGGATGGAATTTGAAAATTCGCCTCTGAGCTCTCAAGTGCTCAAACCCAGTGCAGGGGATCACATTGACTATGTGAACACTAGCTATTAAACCGTTGCCTCTGAGATGATATGATCTCTTCCCTGCAAAGCTGGTAACACATTGGGAGAAAAAATCTAACATCCACGCCGGAATTCTACTGCCCCACCTGCCACGGAATCGGTGCGGGCGAGGGGCAGAAATGGAAATGTCCATTGACACCAGGCAGGATTTTCTGGTCTCAGGTCGAGCAAGGCTGTAAAATCCCACCCCTTGTCTCTTCCTATTCTTGCTTAGTTTAATTGCCTGCCCCATGGTTCTCCCTAATCTATCAGACTGAAATAATCTTTTATCTGGTCTCCTCTGCTATAAAGTAAATCGATCTAGCTTATAACAGCAGTCTTGGTAATTAAGCCTCTTCACACGAGGAATCATTCAGCTTGCCTGAAACTTTTCCATGGCCACTAAATCATCAGTGTCTGTTTTTCCCTGAAAGCACTGGTTCTTGCTGTGATATGGTTCCCTGGGTGCTCATAGCTTGGTCAAGGATCCACTATTTAACAATGGTTGGTATTAGAGCAGACTGCAATCATGTTCTCACGTATGATAAATGCATGCATACACACACAAACATCCCCTACACACCTACACACACAGACACATACACACACACCCCTACACACACACACACATACACAGCCCTACACACACACACCCCTACACACACACCCCTACACACACACACACCCCTACACTTTCAGGTAGATAGTAGTCAATAACAATTTGGAGCAGGCACCCAGACTGAATTATTCTGTGTCCTTGGCTTGGGGCTGTTGGGGCGAACTGCAGAAACCCAACTCTTGACCCAGACTTGGGTAGCACAAAGAATATGGATTAATGTAAATGTCAGTGACAAGCAAAATTACATGATTGCTGTGAAGTTGATGGTCTTGCACTTGCAAAATCAATCAATTGATTTGCAAGAAAAGCTATGAATGCAGATGGCCACAGTAATATTCCACAAAATGTGGAAGTTTGACTTAACACTCTCTGAATACACTGCCTTATTATTTTCTCGCTTAACAAATGAACAATTCACTGCTGCCAAGGTTTTATTTCAGTTTCTTTGCATTATAGAAGCAGAAACATTTTCTTACCATGCGAGTTGCCTGTACAGAGTGATGCGAACATTGCTATTAAGAGCATTAGGCTTCTGACAGAAATACACTGCATAGCAATCAATTATATTAAGCTGCAAAAAGCCACAAAGCAGAATCGATAGATTCTTAAAGCAGGTTTTGTAATGAGCCATCAATTTTTAGATAGCTATATTAAAGCAAAGAAAATTCTATTTGGAAGAGGTTTTTTATTGCTTCAGTAATATGATTGCAGAGATTGATGTAATCTACATATTTAGTTTTTGGGAATTGTAATAATGGTGCATTAACTATTAACTCTTAAATGCCTGCCATGTTATTTGTGCATCAGGTTTTTTTCTGATATTGTTTTTTTGAGTCAGTATTAATGTTTTTGTAATGTATGTAAGCACTATGATTCAGCTGCACAAAATTTTGAGAGGAAATGTTTGTTTGAGTATGTAACATGATGGTATATGGGGCAGTTATTTTCAGACATGTAATTGATGTCCATAAAACAAAAGGTTGAAGAGTTGCAGCCTTAACAACATATCTCACTATATATCATGCCAGCTCAGTCGGGTAGCATTTCATCTTAATTGCCTATCGTTAAGGACCAGATCAGAAACTCCAAGATATTTTATGAAATCAGCCTAGACCTTAACGTTTACATTCAGCTTTGGCATTAGGGTGAGCACAAGGTGTTTCACACTAGGTATGATTTAAGTGACCCACTAGGAAGCTTTTTATCAAAACAAACTTTATTTAAGAACATCATTGGAATATAGCAAGAATTTGCAAAACTTTTCCCAATTAAAATACTTAAACATGACAAAATATAATTATTAGCAGCTAGCTATCTCGATTGTTCCAATTTAGCAGTATTCCTCAGAGACATGAATCCCTTATTTGGAACCAGTTAGCACAGAAACCAAAGATGCTTACATAGGTACGTTTTAGCATTTTGACACTTCTGGAGAGAGATCCAGACAAACATCTCTCTTCTACTTCAGGGGAAAGTGCCACCCCCAAACAGTAGAATCTCAGAGAAAAGGCTTATTTCTTCTCAGATTCCAGTCTCCAATTCAAACAGAGCAAGAGATACAGAGAAAGCAACCACTCTCAAAAAATCCCAAAAGCAGACTGTGATGAGTTTTCTGTGAAAACCTAGCTGTACCCAGTCACATGACCTTGCCTGTCAATCAAACTAATCAAGCCCTAATCTGCAATCCGAGGGGAAAACACAAAACAACAGAACCCTGCATTAATTTAGATCAAAACAAACACTGCATTAATTAAGATCAATTATGTTGCTGCAGTAACAATATAGTGCTGCCGGATCCAGACAAAATGGCTCAGGTGAAATGGAAGGAACTAGTGAACACATTCAGCACAGGAACAGGACCAATATACATTTCTTAAAGGCACAGTATTGCCCTGGAGAAGATCACTCACCATTTATAGAACCCTCCATTGAAATCCATTCAATGAACGACAGATGGGTTCGATAAGCAACATTTGATCTGCCATTCCAGATTGGTGTTGGGATTGAAGACAAACATCTATCCTGATACATTGGGCGGAACTCACCAAAATTTGGCAACATGTCAGCTTCAACTGAAAACTGGCGTGCATCTCTCCGGATGCACAGCCAAGTTTTCAGGCCAGATTTTCTGGCACTTAATGCAAAGTGTCATTCTGCCAGACTGTGATAGAGCAGGTAACGCTGGCTCCACAGAGATCAGAGCACCATCTTTAAAGGGTGCCGTGATCTGCATTTAAGGCTACTCACTCCCCCCTCCCTGCCACAGACATGGAGGACTCCTAGGGGGGGCAGAGGCATGTCCCTCTCCCCCCCAGGGGCTATACTTGCCTTGGCACCCCCAGCGGGCTCCCCTCGACTGATTCCCGATCTTGTATAGATGTTATAAATGTCGCGTTGGCATGGAGTGAATATAGAGTGAGGAGGGAATCATGTGGCTGGGAATCCCTTTTAACAGTTTAATGTATTAAAATTTATTGAAATGAGGTTCCTCGTTAACGTCACTGGCAAAAGGCAGGGAATATCAGGAAACGTAACTCACCACCGAGAATCTAGTTTCCCGATTTTTGGCAGGATTTTGCGCCCGCACTGCCGTTTGCATTTGCCGTGAAAATGAGAGAAGAATCCCCCTCATTGAGTGATGACCTTGTCCTGAGGAAGGTAGATGGGAATCTGCAGGTGCCTTCAAGAGAAGTGGGAATGGCAATCCCTGCTGTTCTTCACATGCTGCATGATAGTTATTAAATCAATGGACCGTAGGAATTTGTCCTATGTCCTTACTCTCCCAGTAGTTAATTTATTCTCTTCAGCACCCCAAGTTATGTGCGTAGGCATGTATGCTTTTATTGCTCCTTAAATTTTACAAAGTGCATAAAATAAATAATTCACACATCGCTTTTACCAATTATCAGCTTTCCTGCATTGGTTTGGTTGAGGTGATTTATGCTGGCATGTGATGCAATATGGTGAGGTTCATAAATAACCAAAACTGTAGCAGTAAACAGTGGTCATTGCCTACGGTCAGTTTTATGGACCTTCTTGGTAAATACATTTGATTAAAAAGGACAGTAAAACTGGCTATCTTGAAGGACAGATTATTTATTATTCACTTACTGTTTATTCTTTGCACAATTCAGTAAACTCAGTAATTTTTATTGATAGATTCCTGTCTAACAATGAAATCCTGTTAGCCATGTTGACCAGGGAGAATGCATAGAACAGTTAAAACTAACCTCTGAGAGGATAGTGTTCACTTAATAGTGAAAACTGAAATTATGCAAGCTATAAATTGCATAATTTATAGCTTGCCATTTGACACTTTTAATTACATCTTTCTATGGTTGAAGCATTTTAGTTACTATTAACACCTGTCACTGTCACTTCACATAAATCGATTGGCACATTTACCTCTTCACCTTTCTAGTTCATAAAAAGGATCATCTTGTGCAAGAAAAAATGATCAACATTTTGTTTAAGATGCGGAGTTATATTCTCCTGGTAATATTCCACATTTAATGCTGCATTTAATGCTAAAACGTTTCTATAACTGAAAAGCAAACAGCTTCTGCAAGGAGTGTTCATAATTGTAGTGTGTAGTAGATTCAGTTGTGTGAGAGTAAGTGTGAAATTAACAAAGGACTGTGAATATTTACAGTGAAATAATTTTTTCATGTTTACTGCATATTTCAGTGCAATTCACGTAGGGGTTGTAAACACATGGCCGGAATTCTCTGACCGTGGCTGGGATTCTCCCGTTACCACCACAGTGAATGGAGTTTTAGCTGAGTGCCAAATTCTCTGCTCTCACTGGAAGTGGTGGCGGGGTGAACAAGATCAGAGAATTCCGGCCCATATATCACGATGGGTTGGATTTCTTGGATGGAGGAGTGTATATTGGCAGGAGGGGCAACTTCTGCCCTTCATTCGGGAAGAGAATGGCTGATTGGCCGGTAGCTCAATTCCCAGTAATGCTGCTTGGAGAGTTGGCTACCAGAATCCAAGTGCTGGAGTGACCTATTACAGGTCGCTACCAGAATCTAAGTGCTGGAGCCCACAGGACCATGCCAGTATGGACGGGGTGTCTTGTTGGGACAAGAGGTGGTGGGGGTGGGGCCAGGGAGTGAGGTATCGAGGGGAGGGAGGAGGGAGAGGGAAGGGAAGGTCAAGTGATGAGGGATCATCCAGGCATTCAGGGTGGGTCAGACCTTTGGGGGTGGAAGGGGGGAAGGGAAGGTGCAGTTCCTGATCTGGAAAGGGGGCCAGTGATGGAGGCCCTTCCCCACTTTCCCAATTAAGATTAGAGCAGGGTGATCTGTTGGGCTTCACCCCTCACCACTGCACCCCTCCTGTTAACCGGAAAATTACAGGAGGGTAAAAACGGCCCTTAATTTGCCAATAATTGGCCAGTTAAGGGCTTCAATTTTGACGAGGTGGGCAGGCTGCCCTGGATCTTGCCTACCCAGGGTAAGCGAATAGGCCATCCAGGGGGAGTTTTATGGGGCAGCCTGCCTGCAAGCACGTTAGCACAGGACTGTAAAACTTTGTCTAATAAGTGTTCTTTTTTATATCCCTCTCCATAGTATCACCGAACTTCCTACATTTCAGTTTATTTGATGCCAAAGTAAAATATAACAATTGTTGAAATGTATTGAAGTACTTTGATAGGTGTGGCTTACAAAATGCCTTACTGTACTACACAACCGATATAGCACAGCTCTGGTAGAAAGTAAGTGTGTAATAAAGGTGATATTTTCAGCTTTTTACTTTCATCACCCTGAGTCTTTGAAGCCTCAAAGCACTTTTGACAATGGTGACCAACGGGGAACTCTGAACTGAAGTCTCGGGAACTGAAAGCAGATACTACAAAGGACTTGAAAAGGTTGTAATTGAGCTTTTGAAGCTCGGGTATTCACATGGTATTGGCCTGGAGTTCTGCTATTGCCTTCATGGATAGCCTAATTTATAAGTTAGCCCACCTTAAAATTATTTCTCTTGGGTACTGTAATACAGAGGCCTTATGCGCATTGAAACTTAAAAGGTTTTAAATGTACCTGAGAATTGTTCCCAAATGTTTAATTATTAATTTTACTTTAAAATTTTTGCATGAGTTGTAAGTACAGTTAAAACCTTTCATTTTCTATTGTAACGTGTAAATACAGCAGAATGACATCAAGTTGCCCTACATGCTATTTGTCGATGTTCTTGCAAGCAGAACACTTCATTATCTTAGTCGTTTATAATGGCTGCCCAGTGTTGATAGGGCAATCAGTTGTAGGTGAGAGTTCAGTTGAAGAGCTTACTACCAAGATTTAGTGAAGAATTCACAGGCTGGTATGGAATTGTTTTTCTTCCCCCCCCCCCCCCCCCATCAACCATAAAGACTTTATGGTTGATGTTCCGTGATTACTTTTATAACCCTACAACTCCATTGCTGCCTCAACGCATGATTCCCAGTGGAAATCCTCTAACATCACAATTTTGTCAAGAGAAAGAGCAATATAAGGAGAAGTCAAACCATGTCATAGGTATTCTATGCCAATTCGTATGCAACCCCTCATCTGCATCCACAAAGGATCATTGCATGCAGAGTCGTCACTTTCCTAGAAAGACTGACAGCAGCCCTGATGGCACCAATGTGAAATGTGAAGGGGTTGGGGGAAGAATTGGAGTCAGAGGTATTGACTTCCACCATATAGTCACATCTGCCCAAACACAACCCATTTTCCTGGGTTAAGGCTGAAGGGGTGTGTTGTGTGAGTTCCCACCGAGATTCCTTCCCATCCAGAGGGAGCCCTGCCAGTGCCATCAAAAAATCTGCCAGGCCTTCAGTCGGGCTGAGTGACCTTAAAGGAGCAGAAGAAGCATGACAGAGCAGAACAAAGACTCCCATTGATTGTAGAGGCCAGAACCTATAGGTTTATTCTCGGGTTTTATTACGATGATATTCCTGATCTGATCGTCAGGAAACATGCCCTGTCACTGATGAGGGAAGAGGACAATTGTGCCACGTGTTTACACCGGCGTAAAATGTGACTTTGCAATTCTCGCGATATTTTCTACTCCTGTACCCACCCAGCATGAACTGGAGTGGAAATACCAACCTGTGTTCAGGAGAATTTCAGATAGAAATCCAAAATGGCAGGTCTTTGTGCTCTGCCTTTATACTTGCATTTATATAGATGAGATATATATGTATATGTGTGTGCATGTGTGTGTGACTGCAGGCTATCCCAAAGAGCTTCACAGCCAATGCATTACTCCTGAAATTGAGGCCGGAATTCTCTGGCCGTTCATGCCGACGGGATCGTCTGGCGCTTCCCCTGCTGCGGGTTTCCCAGTGGAATGGGGTGGCTACAATGGGAATTCCCATTAACAGCGGAGGGACTAGAAAATCCGAACGCCAGCGAATGGCTCGCTGCCGAGTAAAACGCTGCAGCGAGGCCAGAGAAACATGCCCATAGCTGTAAGCTAATGCAGCATCTGATTTACACGCACCCAAGTTCCACAAACGTCAATGTAAATAAATGGCTGGAGAACCTGCGTTCCTGTTACAAATTGAGAAAGAAATATTGGCTCGTGTAATGACTTCAACGAGGTCCCCGAGGTGGACATGTTAGAATATGAGCTCCCTGATTGAGGTCGTTAAGGCTGTCCACTCCGGAAACCTCGCAGAAATATGTAATGTGGAGTATCTGGGTTACCAGCACACAGGGTGTATACTCTGTACTGGGAAGTACCTGTCTGAATATTACTAATTATTGTAAATAAAACTAAATTTGTTGAAGAGACACCAGCCTGGGTGGAGTTATTTCAGCTATGTACAAGTAGCAAAATGTGACAACTGCAGTATGATAAACATGTGCTGAGTGCAGACTTTTATTTAAATTTCTGCCAACTAATCTCTGCTCTGAAAAAAAGATAAATAGCTCTTTACTGTTACTTTATTTTTACAGGTATGTAAAGCAAAAGCTTAAAGGTGTGACCTGTAATTTTAAAGGAATTAACATTGGAATGCCACCTAGTGGTTTTACAGATAAGTAGCATTTAAAGGTCTCTCGTGTTTTGTAATGGGAGTCTGTGACCTAGATAATGTACGCTATATGCAAGGTTTTTCAATATGTGGATAGTTACTTTCATCATTGATAAAAAATGATAGTCAATAAATGGGTAATACTTGTCACAACTTTCAAGGGGTGGCACGGTAGCACAGTGGTTAGCACTGCTGCCTCACAGCGCCAGAGACCCAGGTTCGATTCCTGGCTTGGGTCACTGTCTGTGCAGAGTCTGCATGTTCTCCCCGTGCCTGCTTGAGTTTCCTCCGGGCGCTCCAATTTCCTCCCACAGTCTGAAAGTCATGCTGGTTAGGGTGCATTGGCCATGCTAAATTCTCCCTCAGTGTACCCGAACAGGCGCCGGAGGGTGGCGACCAGGGGATTTTCACAGTAACTTCATTGCGGTGTTAATGTAAGCCTACTTGTGACTAATAAATAAGCTTAATTCTGGACATCATAATATATCAGTGCAGGAAGAACAAAGATAATGATCATTCCCCCTCAACATCGACTGATCTGGAAAATGGACTCGCATTGAAAGGCCAAACATCCTCAAAAACCCAAATGGCTGAAATTTTGAAGCTGCGATTTATGTCTGGTTTCAGATAATAACAATAAGTTAATAGAATTTTGCTCTGATATGATCTTAAGCCTTTGATTAGATTACTTTCTAATATCTATTATCTATTTAACAAAGTACTTCTTCAGAGTGTATGTCACAGATGAACAGTATTGATCTTGCTGTATCTTCTATTGAGATAATGCTTCAAAAATTAGGCTTTCTGTGAAGTTCCCAAATAATTAAAACCACATAACAATATCTTTGTAACAAATACAGCAGCATGATAATTCAGTTCACTGGAGGTTAATTTCCTTTCATTTGCAATGTTATCATAAATCATAGAATCCCTACAGTGCAGAAGGAGGCCATTCGGCCCATCAAATCTGCACTGACTACAATATCACCCAGACCCTATTCCCATAACCCCACATATTTACCCTATTAGATTTGGGTAATTTGGCCTATTAGGCCCAATTTAGCATGGCCAATCCACCAAACCTACATGTCGTTGGAATGTGGGAGGAAACTGGAGCACCTGGAGGAAATCCATGCAGACAGGGGGAGAATGTGCAAAACTCTACACAGACAATGACCCGAGGCCGGAATTGATCCCAGGTCCCTGGCGCTGTGAGGTAGCAGTGCCAACCACTGTGCCACCGTGCCACTCAGACCTAGAAATGATAGCCCCCAAGTCTTCACCTTTGTTTTACCTGGCTAGCATGAATGCAATGTTGAAATGCGCTTGCACACACAACCTGTTATGCTTCTGTCAATGTAATGATGTTGACATCGAAAAAAAGCAGGCTCAAATCTTGCCTGCACGGAGCTACAAGAGGTTATGGCATACCAATAACTTAACATTAGCCAGTCAGCCAGACAGCTTGGTTCAGTAAGATCAAGGTTGGTACTGACCTTAAAAGCTGTGGAATGTCATGATACGTAGTAAAGCTGAAGCAATGAAGATGGAAAACTGTGCAGAGTTTGTTTATAATTTCCTGCCAGTGGGCTAAGCTCCTAACAGGACCAAACCATCTTAAGAGCTCTGAAGTGCTAATTAAATATCTTCAACTTCACACCATGTTTGTTTAGGAATGTATTACAACCTGCAATGCTCCGTAATTTTTTTCAGTAACTGAAAGATTTACCTCGAAGCTTGAGTCTCCTTTATTTACTCTTTTCTTGGTTCTGGTATTTGAGTGCTCCTGGATCAGGGTCTCCTGGCCTTTGTTATTATAATGAGTTGTGATCTTATTTTCTTGTGAGTTGCTTCAAGGACTGGCCATAAAATCTCAAATTCATGAAGCTGATGTTTTCAACATTGAGATTTTATTCTCTTTATTTGATTGCCAGGATTGAGTTGCAACCTTAAAAAGCTCCCTCAGGCATTCATTATAAAGCTTGTGCTTTAACTCATTCATATTTATTAATTATTGTTACCAGATTTCTTGCGGTGTCACTCGGGTTGAATTGGAGGAAATGCATCTTGCAATCGCTCTATTCTTGGTTTGAAATGTCACCGATGGTATAGCTGAAGTCATTATGGAAGAAATTGTAATTACAAATTTGTGTAACACTCCATATCAGTTGGAGCTGTGGAGTATTACTGTATCTCATTATCTGGACCTTTATTTCTAATACCATATTAAGGTGCTTTTTTTATCCAATAATTTTCTGTTATTAATAGCCAGACCTTTTTTGATTGTGCAACTAAGAGACTGAAAGATCATTTGCCTCTTGACCTTCACCAGTGCCACTTTAAACTGGACGCTCAGAGTCAAGCCACATTGTTTCTGTAATGGATCTGCGATCCATAAGTAGCTGAGGTACACAGGATGCCCTATGGTAACCGATCTGAGCTGTGATTTTGATTTGATTTGATTTATTATTGTCACATGTATTAGCATACAGTGAAAAATATTGTTGCTTGCGCGCTATACAGCCAAAGCATACCATTCATAGAGAAGGAAAGGAGAGAGTGCAGAATATAGTGTTACAGTCACAGTAGGGTGTAGAGAAAAATCAACTTAATACAAGATAGCTCCATTCAAAAATCTGACAGCAGCAGGGAAGAAGCTGTTCTTGAGTCGGTTGGTACGTGACCTCAGACTTTGGTATCTTTTTCCCGAAGGAAGAAGGTGGGAGAGAGAATGTCCAGGGTGCGTGGGTCCTGTGTTATGTGATGAGAGATGCATGTTGTTATATTTTTGTGATTATGTTTTAGTGTAATTAAAGGTGTGAGAGAGCAAGGCTAATTAAACAAGGGGAAGGTTACTAGAGACAGGATGTCAGTGAGATCTAAGAGATGAAAAGTTAAATGTATTAGGTTGGTGCATTTGTAATGAGAGGGTGTTGTAAGTATGAGTTGCAAGTTAATAGGTAGGTTTGATCTAAAATTTGTATTATGAAATAAGTAGGGAAATTGTTTCTTTAGCTGTTGAATTTCAAAGGGGAGTTCAGAGGTGATGAGGAACATTTGCAGCTGACGGGTCCCATGAGTAAATGGGCAGGTGCATTAAACTTTATCTACCCAAAAGTAGAGGCAAAATAGAAAACGAGGAAGATTTTTGTATTAGGAGAAGTTGAGTGAAAGAGGTGTTTACAGACAAAGGTTGTGCCTTTTCTGAAGATTAAGGCTGTGACAATGGAACCGAAGATGCGGTATGGTGGCCCAGTGGTTAGCACTGCTGCTTCACAGTGCCAGGGATCTGGGTTTGATTCCTGGCTTGAGTCACTGTCTGTGTGGAGTTTGTACATTCTCCCCGTGCTGGTTAGGTGCGTTGGAAATGCTAAATTTCCCTCATCAGACCCCACTTGGAGTACTGTGCTCAGTTCTGGTCGCCTCACTATAGGAAGGATGTGGAAAAGATTGAAAGGGTGCAGAGGAGATTTACAAGGATGTTGCCTGGATTGAGTGGCATGCCTTATGAGGATAGGCTGAGGGAGCTCGGTCTTTTCTCCTTGGAGAGACGAAGGATGAGAGGAGACCTAATAGAGGTGTATAAGATGTTGAGAGGCATAGATCGGGTGGACTCTCAGAGGCTTTTTCCCAGGGTGGAAATGTCTGCTACGAGAGGACACAGGTTTAAGGTGCTGGGGAGTAGGTACAGGGGAGATGTTAGGGGTAAGTTTTTCACACAGAGGGTGGTGGGCGAGTGGAATCGGCTGCCGTCAGGGCTGGTGGAGGCGAACTCAATAGGGTCTTTTAAGAGACTCCTGGATGGGTACATGGAGCTTAATAGGAGGGAGGGTTATAGGTAGGTCTAGAAGGTAGGGATGTGTTCGGCACAACTTGTGGGGCCGAAGGGCCTGTTTGTGCTGTAGTTTTTCTATGTTTCTATGTAAATTCTCCCTCAATGTGTCTGAACAGGCGCCGGAGTGTGGCGACTAGGGGATTTTCCCAGTAACTTCGTTAATGTGTTAATGTAAGCCTACTTGAGACTAATAAGTAAATAAACTTTAGATGAAAGGGGCAAAAGAAAGGAAAGGGATGTTTAACTGATTTGAGTTGTTGTGGGAGAAAGTCCTTAAGACCAGCGTCTTTGTGAGGGGTGCTGAGAAGCAATGAAAATTTTGAATTGGAGGCAGCCACTCATTGTTAAGTCAGGAGAGTCTTTGTTTTAGGAAACAGTTTGTTTCTGATCCTCCTGTTGGATTTCCATATCATTGTGGAAGTGTCCGAGAAGTTGAGACATGTACCTTTACTAAAGTTACAACAATTCCTCCACTTGGGTAATATTTATGAATTTTCTGATGGTAAAATCTAAGGGGCTGTTGCCAAAAAGGTAGTTTAATTGTGTAGTTTTGACTAGTAAGAATTGTTCCACAAGAGAGGAGAATGCTGTATTTGGGGCAGCAGTGACGTAATGCTCTGGGGACCCAGGTCCAGATCCCACCATGGCCGATGGGGAAATTTGAATTCACCCCCCCCCCCCCCCCCCCCAAAGTCATCGGCAGACGACCAGGGTTTATCCCACTAACAGGGGTGGGATGAAGCATTCATGTGGCCTTTTGTTGGCTTAGGGATGGGAAGGTTAAATTCAAACATGATGTAACCACGGGGAACGACTGTCCCCCTCATACCTTCCAGCCTGATTATAGCCCACACCCCTCACCCTCCAACCCCAATCCCCCCAGGCCTGCTCCAAGGGTGTGATGGAGAGGGGTGGGGCAGGAGCATTACATTCTGTCCAAGACACGCATATAGGTAATGAATAATCATTTTGGTTAAGACTAGTGACTGAAGCTCAGAGAATCATGCCCTAGAAAGGAATGAACGCATTCAGTAGAAGAGACCAAAGGAAGAAATAGATTAGGATAACAGAGCAGAGAGAAACTTATTCAACATTTTGCAGATAGATTTAGATTATAGAAAAGCCAAATTACGTTCCAGATACCCTGTTTAACCAACATTTTAGCTGCTGATGTGAAGAAATTATTCTCTCTCTGCCATGTAATTTTTAGCACCAAAAGCATAAGATTTCGCACACCGGACGGAGGCATTTACTTTGGCATGCATCTTTACAAAAGGTTGTGCCTTTACTGAAGATTAAGGCTGTGAGAATGCACCATTTTTTTTGATATATCATCTGGTCACTAAGCCTTTTTTTTTACTCTTTCTTTGCTGCTCTTTTGATTTGCTGAATGAAATCACTGTCCTCATATTCAGGCTCTGAGCTCTGTGGAAAACCTCACAGAGTGAAGCTGTATTAATCATAAAGGAGGCTCTGTACCCCTTTGTTTGGAGTTAGCAACTGAGGGCAATGCCAAGAGCGAAACAATTTGTGGGAATATAAAGTGGTCGAAAACACAATGGAACTTCTTCACATTTTCAACAAAACCGCACTTCCTTTTCCAATGACTTTAGTAAAGTCGCGATAGCTGCGTTGGAAGTGTGCTTGTAACTCGCCCAAAACTGGATCAGTGCTGCTTGCTGTGTTTGTGATTTCCTCATGCGTTCCTTCAACTGTGTGACCTCTTTCATGTCCTCGGGTTGGACCCTGTTTTACAGCCTTTCCCTGTGGGCAACATGAGTGCTGTTCTGCTTTGCCTTTTCTTTAATTCATTTGTGGGACATGGGCGTCGCTGACTGGCTTGCATTTATTGGCCATCCCTAGTTGCCCTTGAGAAGGTGGTAATGAGCTGCCTTCTTGAATCGCTGCAGTCCATGTTCTGTGGGTTGACCCACAATGCCATTAAGGAGGGAATTCCAGGATTTTAACCCAGCAACTGCAAAGGAATGGCAATATATTTCCAAGTCAGGATGGTGAGAGGGTTTGGAGGGGAACTTGCAGGTGGTAGTGTTCCCTTGTATCTGCTGCCCTTGTCCTTCTAGATGGAAGTGGTCATGGGTTTGGAAGGTGCTGTCTAAGGATCTTTGGTGAACTGCTGCAGTGCATCTTGTAGGTAGTTCACACTGCTGCTTTGCCTAATAAGGTACATACAAATGGAAGCAGGGGGAAAAAATGATTACTTTTCTTTTACGACCAAACTCTTTTTATGAGCCATCTTTTGCGACACGATTGAGAATTGATATCCACTCTGGATTTCATTGGTACGTTATATTTCCTTTGTACTGGAGAGCTCTGCAGTCACCAGCAGAGGGAGTTGCACATTGTTTCCTGGGATAAGCCAGTTCAAGAGCAGGGCTTTCAGGTAAGGCCATTGGGAATGGAGGCAGATGGGGCCCAATTATGCTGCAACCGCCCACTGTACTTGTTTCCTGAACCCATTCCTGGTGTTGACCGTTATCTCGAGACAGGTTTGGGGCCACCTGTGCTGCCCAACAGATGAGGTGGACAGCTGGTTAGACTTATTAAAGGTACGTTGAGGAAGAAAACTGGGATTTTCCAATCATCGTACATTTCCTCATGCCACAGCGCCTGGAGGTGGGCATCCAGGAACTGGTCCACAGGCTGGGGTTCAGCCAATGGCCACTCTTTAGACGTCCCCTCCATGCTGCCTCCCGGTGGCCGCTTTCTCCATTTTTTAATCAACCTTTCAAAGAATATGGCTGAGGGGGCACCTTTACATTGAAGCACACTCTGAATGGGATTTTCTGTGCCCCCTGCGGCATGTTTCAAAGCCTGCCACTGGCTGGCAGTGGGATTTTCTGAACCCGCTACTGTCAATGGGATTTCCCGTTCTGTGCAGCCCCTGTCGCCAGGAAACCTGGGATTCGGGTTCGCCATTGGCAGAACCAGTTCGCCAGCGAGAGCACCGGAAAATTCCGGCCCCTGTTTCGAATCGTTTACTACAGTCTGGTCCTCCTCCCCCTGAAGCTGAGACACATTTGATTGGCCTTCCAACTTTAAGAGCACGCCGTTCCTTAAGTAAACCCGTCTCCGTGCCAATTAAGATATTGATCGGATGCCAACATCAAGCGCAGGTATTGGTGATTTACAAAATGCAAAAACATCATTTTTAAATGTAAAATAGGGCTTAAAAAAAGTCCCCTGGATAATAATTGATAAGTGGAGTCATTGCCCTCTTCAGCTCAAAATGTTTCATTCAAGCTTGCCTGAAGTAGTAAGATAATAAGTCATACTTTTTTTTGAGGTGTCGTATTACAATTGTAGAAATGGTTTAAACACGGGAATATACTGTACACATGTACAGTCCAGCTTTCCAAAGAAACTCTCTTTGGCCAGCATACGTTTTATGCTGTTAAATATATTGAGAAAATTTGCACCTAGCAGCTCCATTGCCAATCATTTCTCCAGTCTTCAGCTTGTTCTCTGTGGTCGCAGACTGGCACAGCACCCCACTAAAGACTTGAGTGCTGCTCCCCATATTTAAAACACCCCACAGGCTGGAATTGCCAAGGCATTGGGGAGCACCTGAGAAGTGGGCAGCAGTTCCATCAGGACACAAATAGATGCCCAAAATATGGAATAGGAGCTGAGGCTGCCGTGTTTGGGTATTGCAGAAATTTCCATGCCAGTGGAATTTACTTCCCAGTGCAACACCTGTGAAAACATCATCTAATCAGCTCAGACTGTACATTACATTGAAAAGATATTTAAAGTTTTCCCTTGTTGAGCATAGTGTAACAAAAGAATGATTAACAAAAAGTTTTCTCCAATGCCTCTGTGCAAAGCTGCCTTCACGTTCAATCTCTTTTGAGCAGTAGGAATTGATATCCTTTGGTTAAAGCACTGCTGATGAGGGCAGATACAGCCTGCACTATGGCAGCTTGAAATCAAACTTTGGTTCTATACACCCCAACCATTTTACTTTAAGGTTTAATCTCAGGATAACAGATCGCCCATTTAAGACAGAGATGAGGAGGAATTTCTTCTCTCATAGAACATAGAACAACATAGAACAGTACAGCACAGTATAGGCCATTCGGCCCTTTATGTTGTGCCGAGCTTCGTCCAAAACCAAGATCAAGCTATCCCACTCCCTATCATTCTGGTGTGCTATCCAATAACCGCTTGAAAGTTCCCAAAGTGTCCGACTCCACATCACAGCAGGCAGTCCATTCCACACCCCAACCACTCTCTGAGTAAAGAACCTACCTCGGACATCCCTCCTATATCTCCCACCACGAACCTTATAGTTATGCCCCCTAGTAACAGCTACATCCACCCGAGGAAATAGTCTCTGAATGTCCACTCTATCTATCCCCCTCATCATCTTATAAACCTCTATTAAGTCGCTTCTCAACCTCCTCCGCTCTAAAGAGAAAAGCCCTCGGGTGAACCTGTGGAATTCTTTACCTCAGAAGGCTGTAGAGGCTGGGTGCTTAAGTATGTTCAAGGCTGCAATAGACAATATTTTAATCAGTAAGGGAATCAAGGGTTATGGGGATAAGGCGGGAAAGTGGAGTTGAGGATTATCATATCAGATCAGTCATGATACTGATCTGATTGAATGGCGGAACAGACTTGATGGGCCAAATTGTCTACATCTGCCCTACGTCTTATGGTCTAACCAAATTCAATTAATTAGAAGAAATTTACATTGCTTTTCGAACTTTGACAAAAGACTCGTCTGTATAAATGTGCCAAGTGTGAAAAATCTAAGACAAATGGAAGAATGCGGTAGGGCTTATTCTTAGTTGCTTCATCCTTTCTTTTAGCCCTGCCCTTTTCCTGGTTCCAGAAGAACAGCTCCATCTGAAAAATGAAGCTCTCTTTCTGGAACTGAATCACCTGCAATATGCATTTCCGGCATTCTGTGGATTTCCCCTATTTGATGGCTAGCATTCACAACCAATACATTTTGATGCGTAAAACAAATTATCCTTTCGGGTGAAGAAGTTAACTCTCGAGAATCTCCCCTCCAGTCACATTTACTCAGGCTGTGCTCCCTGCATCTTGAGCAAAACAAAAGGCAATTTTATACACCACTTTCCTGCTCCGTTTTCCTTTTCATGTTCTTGACTCTCAAGGCTGAATGTGTACAGTGTATTCAGGATCATCACAATACATTTGTAGTCCATAGAAGTTGGTGATTTAATTTACCTGTGCCTCAGATTTCTATTAGTCTACAGTGCAATTATAAGTGAGGGTGAGGTGGGAATTGAACCTATCGACCCCTGCCAATAGTTCCATTAGTTGGGACATGAGCACTCTTCTTTTGCTCCTTAAAATCTCTTTAAACTGCCCAATTAGCTTTAATGGAATAAGTTGCACTTTTGTGATGATTGAAAAATATATTCCTTTGCCAGAGGAGCACTGACTATTTTTGTATGGCTCTCATATTGCAAAACTGTGTGTTTTTACCTTTTCATCTGTTTGTTAAAATACACCCCAGAGTTTCACAATATAGATCAAAAATAAAACAAGCAGACAAAATAATAGCTGCTATCAAAATGTGATGATATTCGGGAACATGCTATAAGGTTCCTGGATATGCAAGATGTGTGAGTCTGTGTACATGTTTGCATTCAGTCTGATTGTACTGGCAGCCAGTATTGCTTGTAGTTCGTTTCAAAATATAAGAACATTCCTTTCCTTAGCTAAGATTGTACGCACTCAAATGATAAATCACTGTCTATCAGTTCATTTAACCAACAGTGCATTGTATTACATTCTTTGTTCAAAATGGAATACTAAAGTAGGAACAAAACAAGCATTTGAACATTTTTCGAGGATTTGAACTGTTGAGATTCTTTCCAATGGAACAAATTGAGTTACCAATATGTTTGATAAGAGTAAAGCGGGAAAGACTATTTCCTTTGGTTCATGTGTCAGTGTCAGAGACATCAACGTAAAATTATCATTGTGATTGTGGAGAGGCCTGGGGGGGGCGGTGGTAGGAGAGGCGGTTCCCGAATAAGGGGACTTGTTCTTGATTGTTCTAGCAAGTAGTAGACACAGACATGAAGGGATGAGACTTGTTTGTTATTCAGACAAACCTCTTTGTTATTATTTGTGATCAGTGATTTGACCATTTTATAGTTGTAAGTGATTTCCTGTACGACAAATGTCACCGCAGTGTTTTTTCCAAGACATTATTATAAAAGAGAAATGAAAAAGAAGGCATTTATGGAGGCAAAATGAATGTACACCTACTTTCACATCAATGTAATTTTCTTTTTTCTTGGAACTCAAAATGTTTCAGAGAAGTTGGAGCTATAGTATGGCATAATTGTTTATGTTCATTTTGTAGCTTCCATGGGAGCTTTGTACTGGAAATCATGCAACAGCAAAAAATTTATATACTGTAGAATCTTTAAATGTAATGAAATATCCCTGCTTCACAGGGGCATGGTGAAATAAAATATGACACTGAGCCACAGATGGAGTTGTTAAGTCAAATGCTGAAAGGCGTGGTCAAAGACTTTGGCTTGAAGGAATGTGTTAATGGGAAAAAAAGCGGGGTGGAGAGGTGGAGGGATGTAGGAAGGGAATTCCAGAACTTGGCTCCAATGGAACTGAAGGCACGGCCACCAATCGTAGAGCAATTATAATTGTGAATGCACATGAAGCCAGAATTAGAGAAACACAAATATTTTGGCAGGTGGTGGGATTGAAGGAGGTTACAGAGGTAGGCAGGAGGCAAGGCCATAGCGAGATTGGAAAAGATGGTTGAGAATTTTAAAGGCAAGACATTGCTTAACCGGGAGACAATGTAAGTCAGTGAGCACAGGGATTGGGGACTTGCTGTGAGTTGAGACACGGGCAGTAGAGTTTTATATTATCTTAAATCTGTATTAGCAATTTTGAAAAACCTGAGGGTCGATAAGTCCCCTGGGCCAGATGGGATATATCCTAGGATTCTTTGGGAGGCAAGGGATGAGATTGTAGAGCCTTTGGCTTTGATCTTTGGGTCCTCACGGTCCATGGGGATAGTGCCAGAGGACTGGAGGGTGGCGAATGTTGTTCCTCTGTTCAAGAAAGGAAATAGGAATGACCCTGGTAATTATAGGCCGCTTAGTCTTACTTCGGTGGTCGGTAAGTTAATGGAAAAGGTCCTGAGGGATAGGATTTAGGACCATTTGGGAAGATGCAGCTTAGTCCGGGATAGTCAACACGGATTCGTGAAGGCTAAGTCTTGCCTCACAAATTTGATTGAATTCTTTGAGGAGGTAACTAAGTGTGTAGATGAAGGTAGAGCAGTTGATGTCATATACATGGATTTTAGTAAGGCGTTTGATAAGGTTCCCCATGGTTGGCTCATGAAGAAAGTAAGGAGGTGTGGGATAGAGGGAAATTTGGACGATTGGATAAGTAACTGGCTATCTCATAGAAGACAGAGGGTGGTGGTGGATGGAAAATTTTCAGACTGGAGACCAGTTACCAGCGGTGTACCACAGGGATCAGTGCTGGGTCCTCTGCTATTTGTGATTCTTATCAATGACTTGGAGGAGGGAGCTGAAGGGTGGGTCAGTAAATTTGCTGATAACACCAAGATTGGCGGAGTAGTGGATGAGGTGGAGGGCTGTTGTAGGCTGCAAAGAGACATTGATAGGATGCAGAGCTGGGCCGAAAAATGGCAGATGGCGTTTAACCCTGATAAGTGCGAGGTGATTCATTTTGGTAGGACAAATTTGAATGCGGATTACAGGGTCAAAGGTAGGGTTCTGAGGAATGTGGAGGAACAGAGAGATCTTGGGGCTCATATCCACAGATCTCTGAAGGTTGCCACTCAAGTGGATAGAGCCGTGAAGAAGGCCTATAGTGTGTTAGGGTTTATTAACAGGGGGTTGGAGTTTAAGAGCCATGGGGTTATGCTGCAACGGTACAGGACCTTGGTGAGACCACATTTGGAATATTGTGTGCAGCTCTGGTCACCTCATTATAGGAAGGATGTGGAAGCATTGGAGAGAGTGCAGAGGAGATGTACCAGGATGCTGCCTGGTTTGGAGGGTAGGTCTTATGAGGAAAGGTTGAGGGAGCTAGGGCTTTTCTCTTTAGAGCCGAGGAGCATGAGAGGTGACTTAATTGAGGTTTATAAGATGATGAGGGGGATAGATAGAGTGGACATTCAGAGACTATTTCCTCGGGTGGATGTAGCTGTTACTAGGGGGCATAACTATAAGGTTCATGGTGGGAGATATAGGAGGAATGTCCGAGGTAGGTTCTTTACTCAGAGAATGGTTGGGGTGTGGAATGGACTGCCTGCTGTGATAGTGGAGTCGGACACTTTGGGAACCTTCAAGCGGTTATTGGATAGGCACATGGAGCACACCAGAATGATAGGGAGTGGGATAGCCTGATCTTGGTTTCGGACAAAGCTCGGCACAACATCGAGGGCCGAATGGCCTGTACTGTGCTGTACTGTTCCATGTAAGTTTACAGAGAGTAAAATGTGGAGACCAGCCAGGAGTGTTTTGGTATACTCAAATCTCGTGGAAACAAAAGCATGATTGAGGGTTTCAACAATAGATCAGCTGATACAGGAACAAGGTTGGGCGATGTTACATATGTGGAAATACACAGGGCGAGATTCTCTGGCCTCCCAGCCGTGTGTTTCCCATTGATGTCACCCCACGCTGGCAGGAGGTGCGCTGCCGGCAGGACTGGAGAATCCGCCAGCATGAACGGCCGGAAAATTCCGGCCACAGTCTTAGTAATGGCATGAATGTGATGTTGGAATTTTTGGATAATAATCCTAAGTTTATGAAATAACCTTATCCTGTGTTTTTAGTGGTCACAAACATGGAATGAAGTTAAGCATGCAGGTGCAGCAGGCGGTAAAGAAGGCAAATGGTATGTTGGCCTTCATAGCAAGAGGATTCAAGTACAGGAGCGGGAATGTCTTGCTGCAATTATACAGGGCCTTGGTGAGGACACACCTGGAATATTGTGTGCTGTTTTAGTCTCCTTCTCGAAGGAAGGATTCTCCTGCTATAGAGGAAGTGCAGAGAAGGTTTACCAGACTGATTCCTTGGATGGTGGGACTGATGTGTGAGGAGAGATTGTGAGCCTGTTAGGATTATATTCGCTGGAATTTAGGAGAATGAGGGGGGATCTCGTAGACATCTATAAAGTTCTAACAGGACTAGACATGATAGATGTAGGAAGGATGTTCTTGATGGTGGGGATGTCCAGAACCATGGGCCATAGACTCAGGACATGGGGTAAAACGTTTTGGGAGTGAGATGAGGAGAAATTTCTTCATCCAGAGAACAGTAAACATGTGGAATTCACTACTACAGAAATGAGTTGAGGCTGAAAAATTGTATGCTTTCAAGGAAGAGTTCGATATAGCTCTTGGGGCAAAGGAGATCAAAGGATATGGGGGAAGGCACGATCAGGCTATTGAGTTGGATGATCAGCCATGATCATAATGAATGGTAGAGCAGGCTTGACGAGCCAAACATCCTACTCCTGCTTCTATTTTCTCTGTCTCTCAGCTATCCAAAAGTATAATTCATTCTATATAATTAAAGGGGCAGCAATTGACTAACTTCACTTTGGTATTTGTTTGCATACTACTTTTGAATGTTTGCAGCACAATCTTAGGAGCTGATGTTTTTAAATATCTTTCTCCTATCCAGTTCTATAATAGAAGTGCTAACCTATTTAAAATAACTAGGTTAATACCTCTAAAATTAGTAGAGAGGAATTTGACATGACTGCATTACACATTTGTAACTAATATTTTTAGATTAATTTTCAGGATTTGGTTAGAATCATAGAATCCTACAGTGCAGAAGGAGACCATTCGGCCCGTCGGGTCTGCACTGACCACAATCCCACCCAGGCCCTATCCCCATAACTCCATGCATTTACTCCAGCTAGTCCGCCTGACACTAAGGGGCGATTTAGCATGGCCAATCCACCTAACCCGCACATCTTTGGAGAGCGGGAGGAAACCGGAGCACCCAGAGGAAATTCACCCAGACACGGGGAGAATGTGCAAACTGCACACAGACAGTTTCCCAAGCCGGGAATCGAACCCAAGTCCTTGGCACTGTGAGACAACAGTGCTAACCGCTGTGTCACTGTGTTGCCTCAAGATTCCTAAAACCTTAGAATTGCTGTAAAATTTCCCAATTCTTTTAGCAATTTGCACATCTTATTTAAAATATTTATTAAAAGTAGTTGCAACAGTTTGCATTTATATAGTGCCTTAACATAGTAAAATGTCCCAAAGAACATCATCAAATATACCTAGTCACATGAAAAAACATTAAAATAGATGATCAAAAGCTTGGTCAATGACCTAGATTTTAAGAATATAAGAACCTGAGAAATAGAGCTAGGAGGAGGTCACAGGGCCCTTCGAGCCCGCTCTGCCATTCGGTAAGATCACAACTGAATTTATGCATCAACACCACCACTTGGAAATTCCCCTCCAAGCCAAGATAATATATCACCATTCCTTCACTGTTGCTGTGTTAAAACCAACTTTCTCCCTAACAGTACTATGGGTGTACCCACACCACTGGACTGCAGAGGTTTAAGAAGGCAGCTCACCACTGCAGGGCAATTAGAGATGTGCAATAAGTGCTGACCTAGCCTCGATGCCCACATCCCAAGAATACATTTTTAAAAAAAGTCAATTTAAAGAGTGTCTTCTTAAGGAGGAAAGAAGTAAAGGAAGGGAATTCCAGAACTTAGTGCCTTGGCCATCTGACGGCATGGTTGCCAGTGGCAGAGGCAATGGCCTAGTAGTATTATCGCCAGATGATTAATCAAGAATCATCAAGAAAAACTTACAAAAGGTTCAGGGAGCTAGGTAATGTTAGAAATCTAGAAGAGTATACGACGAGTAGGAAGGAACTTGAGAGGGAAATTAGAAGAGCAAGAAGGGGTCATGAGAAGGCCTTGGCAGACAGGATAAAGGAAAACCCCAAGGCATTCTACAAGTATGTTAAGAGCAAGAGGATAAGATGTGAAGGAGTAGGACCTATCAAATGTGATGGTGGGAAAGTCTGTATAGAACCGGTAGAAATGGCAGAGGTACTCAATGAATACTTTGCTTCAGTATTCACAGTGGAATAGGATCTTGGTGGTTGCAGTGCAGACTTGCAGTGGACTGGGAAGATTGAGCATGTGGACATTAGGAAAGAGGATGTGTTGGAGCTTTTGAAAAGCATCAAGTTAGATAAATTGCCGGGACCGGATGGGATGTACCCCAGGTTACTGTGGGAGGCGAGGGATGAGATTGCTGAGCCTCTGGCGATGATCTTTGCGTCATCAATGGAGACGGGAGAGGTTCCGGAGGATTGGAGGATTGTGGATGTGGTTCCGTTATTCAAGAAAGGGAGAAGAGATAGCCCAGGAAATTATAGACCGGTGAGTCTAACCTCAGTGCTTGGTAAGTTGATGGAGAAGATCCTGAGAGGCAGGATTTATGAACATCTGGAGAGGAACAGTATGATCAGAAATAGCCAGCACGGCTTTGTCCAAGGCAGATCATGCCTTACGAGCCGAATTGAATTTTTTGAAGATGTAACTGGACAAATAGATGAGGGAAGAGCGGTAGATGTAGTTTATATGGATTTCAGCAAGGCGTTTGATAAGGTGCCTCATGCAAGGCTCATCGAGAAAGTGAAGGGGCATGGGATACAAGGGGACATTGCTTTGTGGATTCAGAACTGGCTTGCCCACAGAAGGCAAAGAGTGGTTGTAGATGGGTCTTTTTCAGCATGGAGGTCAGTCACCAGTGGAGTGCCCCAGGGATGTGTTCTGGGACCCTTGCTCTTTGTGATTTTTATAAATGACCTGGATGAGGAAGTGGAAGGATAGGTTGGCAAGTTTGCTGATGACACAAAGGTTGGTGGGGTTGTGGATTGTGTAGAGGGATGTCAGCAGTTGCAACGAGACATAGATAAGATGCAAGACTGGGCGGAGAAGTGGCAGATGGACTTCAACCCAGATAAGTGTGTGGTGGTTCATTTTGACAGGTCGAATAGGATGAAAGAATATAATATTAAGGGTAAGACGCTTGGCAGTGTGGAAGATCAGAAGGATCTTGGGGTCCGGGTTCATAGGACGCTCAAAGCAGCGTCGCAGGTAGAGGCTGTGGTTAAGAAGGCGTATGGAATGCTGGCCTTCATCAGAAGAGGAATTGAGTTTAGAAATTGGGAGATAATGCTGCAGCTGTATAGGACCCTGGTCAGACCCCACCTGGAGTACTGTGCCCAGTTCTGGTCGCCTCATTACAGAAAGGATGTAGAAGCCATAGAAAGGGTGCAGAGGAGATTTACAAGGATGTTGCCTGGATTAGGTGGCATGCCTTATGAGGATAGGTTGAGAGAGCTTGGTCTTTTCTCCTTGGAGAGGCGAAGGATGAGGTGTGATCTGATCGGGGTGTATAAGATGTTGAGGGGTATTGATAGAGTGGATTCTCAGAGGCTTTTACCCAGGGTTGTAATGATGGCCACGAGAGGTCACAGGTTTAGGGTGCTGGGGAGTAGGTACAGAGGAGATGTTAGGGGTAAGTTTTTCACTCAGAGGGTGGTGGGTGTGTGGAATCGGCTGCCGGTAGTGGTGGTGGAGGTGGATTCAATAGGGTCTTTTAAGAGACTTTTGGATAAGTTCATGGAAGTTAGTAAGATAGAGGGTTCTAGGTAAGCCTAGTAGGTCGGGACATGTTCGGCGCAACTTGTGGGCCGAAGGGCCTGTTTGTGCTGTAGCTTTTCTATGTTCTAAGAAACTCAGCTAATGTTCTGGGGACCCGGGTATGTATCCCGCCACAGCAGATGGTCGAATTTGAATTCAATAAAAATATCTGGAATTAAGAATCTAGTGATGACCGTGAAACCATTGCTGATTTTCATGAAAGAACAATCTGGTTCACTAATGTCCTTCAGGGAAATAAATCTGCCATCCATACCCAGTCTGGCCTACATGTGACTCCAGAGCCACAGCAATGTGGTTGACTCTCAACTGCCCTCCAAAGGCAACTAGGGATGGTCAATAAATGTTGGCCAGCCAGCGATGCTCATGTCCCATGAATGAATTTAAAAAACCATGAATGAACAAAAGACCAGGATTGAAGAAATGGTCAAGCAGCTCAGCAGCTGAAGTTACGGACAAGTGACATGTTAATTAGAAAGTAGAACAGAGGACAATAACAGCATCTAGTATACTCTCCTTTTTGATCTTTTGTTTTGTTTATTCTTCAAAGGGCATTGCTCCATCATTCTGTTGAGCATTGACATAAATTGTGGGGGAAGAAAGAACTGACCACCTGGGGCTTTAAGTACTACTACAATGTAACTAACCCAGCAATCTCCGAGAGGACAAGGAGAAACTTTCCAAACTCTCAAACCAGATGTTTGAGTATGAATCCCAAAACTGGTGAATGTATATTGTGGCCACTGGTGCAATTATGGTGTGATGAGTTTACTGGGACAGTTACCATCTGATGATATTTCAGAACTCTGGTACAAGTCAGCGCAACAACAGAAAGTCTTCCCTTCAGAAGATTTTGTTTCTTTCTGTAAGTATTCAGATTCTTGCTCCCCTTCCTCAGAGGTGGAAAGCATGCTAATTCCTCCTTCCTGCAGCTCCTCAGGATTGTTGAACAGGTGGAGGTGTAGGGGAGTGTGGAGATGAGGAAATCATTGGAGAGAGCTGAAGTGATGAACACCACATGCAATGTCTGATGACCAGTTTGGAGTGGTCAGTATGTTGATTGAAATTATCGGAGGCAACCCAGGCAAAGGAATTGGTGAAGATAATCAAGCGTACATTCAGGTGGAGATTAAATCAAATACTCCAATATTCTGTTCCATTACAAAGTCTGCTTCCTCTAATCTCTCCCATATTACCTTCCTTTCACCCTTGCCTCAGCACAAAACATTTAGATGTATCTTTGTAACCTCCAAAATTGATTTTTCCTGGCCTTTCATGAAATTGCCCAATTCTTTATTGCACATATCTCATTATCTGTCCTCATTGTACCACATCACTTCCTCTCCATTCATATCTTAATACTAAAGGAACTGAGATTCCCTTCCAATCCATTTTCAGGCCTGAAATGGCTCTGCACCTGGAACATGTTTCACAACCAGGAGGCTTAAGGTTGGCCTGAAATTAGGCCTGCAATTTTTGATTTGATTTGATTTATTATTGTCACATGTATTAGGATACAGTGAAAAGTAGTGAAGGAAAGGAGGGAGTGCAGAATGTAGTGTTACTGTCATTGCTAGGGCGTAGAGAAAGATCAACTTAATGCGAGGTAGATCCATTCAAAAGTCTGATGGCAGCAGGGAAGAAGCTGTTTTTGAGTTGATTGGTACGTAAACTCTGACTTTTCTATCTTTTTCCCGACGGAAGAAGGTGGAAGACAGTATATCTGGGGTGCGTGGGGTCTGTAATTATGCTGGCTGTTTTTCAGAGGCAGCGGGAGGTGTTGATGGACTTAATGGATCCAGCCTAATATGTTTTGGGTGAGCTGAGCTCCTGTGCCTCCTGAGACAGCTCAATCCTTTCTAATTAAACAAATATCTCTCAAAATTTCTCTCTGACCAGACTTTTGGTTACCTCTTCAAATCTTACTCTCTGCTTTGTCATCTATGTTCTCTCTCCCCATCTATAAAATGCCTTGCCTAATATTGACAGAAGTCATGGTATCAGAATGATTTTGCCTGTCCAATGTACCCCTGCTGCCATCAGACTTTAGAAAGGACCTATATTGTATTAAGTTGATCTTTTTCTACACCCAAGCTATGACTTTAACAATCAAATCAAATCATAGGGCCAGCAGCACAGAAATCGGGGCACCATCTTTAAAGGGTGTGCCGATCAGCGCTACCCTCCCACCCCACCCAATTGCACAATCATCGCACTCTTTCCCCCCCCCAGTGACAGCATTGCTGGCAACCAACCCCCCCCCCCCCCCCCCCCGCCCCCCAGGGAGACCTCTTTGACTGTTTCACGTCTTTTAATGGCTTTTGCAAACCTTGCTAACGTGACGCCATATCAGTGTGGTTTAAATATTTAGTGGAGGGGGGTGGGGGGCGTGGAATCATGTGACATGGCCTCGGTAATGACAATAAAATGATTGTAGAACATTAAAATGTGGTCTGTGTCGTCACCGGTGAGGGACGTGGAGTATCAGGAAACGCGATCTCGCCGGCAAGAATTGTGAAAGATCGCGTTTCCTGATTTTTGTCATATATTCCGTCCACGTCGACATTCTCTCTGATAGCTAACACGGGCTGAAAATTGCCCCCAATGTCACTAATGTATGTTTAATAACAGCATACTATCATTTCCGAACTGGAATGGACCAGTAAGTTTTCAACGTGTCCTTGGGGAATGCTGATAAAGTGATGTGGAATGGGAGACCAAAGGTTCTAAACACTAAAAAGAACAAAACTTAAACCATTTGTTTTCTTTCAAGTTTGAAGTCTACAGACTATATAAGAAGACAGTAATGGAGATAAAAGTAGAAAATGGACCCAGTTTCTTTGTGTGGCAGCCTTTGCAGTCACTGTACAAAGTCATCTTTCTCTGCAGCGCATTGAATGGTTGACACTTCAATGTTTTCACCTAGAAGTAAACGTTCACTGTTGCACTTTCTCGCTCATTTGCAGTCCCAGATAGAATGGAACAATTTAACAAAGGGTACACATGTTTGTGAAAAGAGTTGAGGCAATCCTGTGCATCTCCTGGTACCTGCATCTGTGGGAGAAGGTAGTTGAGCTCTTCCTCTCAATGGAAAGCGTTTTTGGTTACAAACATGAAGAATTCAAAGTTAACAAGTGAAAGCAGACCATTTTATTGCTCAAGTCTTTCCTTTTAAAACCTTCAAAACCCATCAGTGAAACAGGAAATATCATCTATTGCGAACTGTTATAATGAAAGGTACATAAGCAGTGGAGACTTTATGGATAAAATGATGGAGAAGAGGATTTAAACTGTAGTGGGAATTGTACGTAGGCTGTTAAAACAGAAAATGCTGCAAGTATTCAGCAGTAATTGGCAGTAATCGGCAGAGAGAAGTTTTTTGTGTCGGTCTTTACGGTAGAGGACACAAATAGCTTACCGAAAATTGACGGTCATGGGACTGTAGGGGTGAGGTCCTTAAAACGATTACTATTACTAAAGAGGTAGTGCTTGGTAGGCTAATGGGACTAAAGGTAGACAAGTCCCCGGGCGCAGATGGAATGCATCCCAGGGTACTGAAAGAAATGGCAGAAGTAATAGCAGATGCGTTGGTTGTAATTTATCAAAGTTCGCTGGACTCTGGGGAGGTGCCGGCTGATTGGAAAACAGCTAATGTGACGTCACTGTTTAAAAAAGGAGGTAGACAAAAGGCGGGTAACTACAGGCCGGTTAGCTTCACATCCGTAGTTGGGAAATTGCTGGAATCCATCATTAAAGAAGAAATAGCAGGACACCTGGAACAAAATGGTTCGATCAAGCAGACGCAGCATGAATTCATGAAGGGAAAGTCGTGTTTGACGAATTTACTGGATTTTTATGAAGATGTAACGAGTGCAGTTGACAGAGGGGAACCGGTGGATGTGGTGTTTTTAGATTTCCAGAAGGTGTTCGATAAGGTGCCTCACAAAAGGTTGCTGCAGAAGATTAAGGTGCACGGAGTTGGGGTAAAGTGTTAGCGTGGATTGAGGATTGGCTATCTAACAGGAAGCAGAGAGTTGGAATAAATGGGTGCTTTTCTGGTTGGCAGTTGGTGACTAGTGGCGTGCCGCAGGGATCAGTGCTGGGGCCTCAACTGTTTACCATATACATAGACGATCTGGAGGAGGGGACCGAGTGTAGGGTAACAAGGTTTGCAGATGACACAAAGATGAGTGGGAAAGCGAATTGCGTGAAGAATGCGGAAAGTCTGCAGAGAGATTTGGATAGGCTAAGTGAGTGGGCGAGGATCTGGCAGATGGAGTATAACGTTGACAAGTGTGAGGTCATCCACTTTGGAAGGAATAATAGTAAAATGGACTATTATTTAAATGGTGAAAAATTACGACATGCTACTGTGCAGAGGGACCTGGGGGTCCTTGTGCATGAATCGCAAAAACTCAGTTTGCAGGTGCAGCATGTGATCAAGAAGGCAAATGGAATGTTGGCCTTTATCGCGAAGGGGATGGAGTATAAAAGCAGGGAGGTCTTGCTGCAATTGTACAAGGTACTGGTGAGGCCGCAACTAGAGTACTGTGTGCAAATTTGGTCCCCTTATTTGCGGAAGGATATATTGGCCTTGGAGGGAGTGCTAAGAAGGTTGACCTGGTTGATACCGGAGATGAGGGGGTTAGCTTATGAGGAGAGATTGAGTAGATTGGGCCTGTACTTGTTGGAGTTTAGAAGGCTGAGGGGAGATCTTATAGAGACATATAAGATAATGAAGGGGCTAGACAGGGTAGAGGCAGAGAGATTCTTTCCACTTAGAAAGGAAACAAGAACTAGAGGACACAGCCTCAAAATAAGGGGGAGTCAGTTTAGAACAGAGTTGAGGAGGAACTTCTTCTCACAGAGGGTAGTGAATCTCCGGAATTCACTGCCCATTGAAGCAGTGGAGGCTACCTCGTTAAATATGTTAAAGTCACAGGTAGATAGATTTCTGATCAATAAGGGAACTAAGGGTTATGGGGATCAGGCGGGTAAGTGGAACTAAACCACTTTCAGATCAGCCATGATCTTATTGAATGGTGGGGCAGGCTCGAGGGGCTAGATGGCCTACTCCTGCTCCTATTTCTTATGTTCTTATGAGAGGGGAAAACAGAGTTAGCATTTCGGGTTGTGACCTTTCATCAGGACTTAAAACGTTAACTCTGTTTTTATCCCTCCACAGATGCTGCCAGATCTGCTGAACATTTCCCGTTTTTCTTTCAGATTTCCTGCACCTGCAGTAGTGTTGTATATTAGCCCCTTGGTAGATTGTCACACAGTAGCAGAATCCATTAATGCAGACGAGAATGCTATGAAGGCAAATTGGTTTAACAGGGGATTTTAACTTGCATTTAGGGAGGTGGCACATGCCATATTAAATTTGATCACAAAACAGATTTAGCTAACATCCTAATGGTGATTGAGCATTTACCTAATAGCAATATGATTGAGAAATGCGAAGCAGCTACTGAAATTCTAGATTTGGGTAAGATTGACTTCAGTGAGACACTGTCTACAGTAAATCTGGCACTGCTACCTCACAGTGCCAGAGATCGGATTCGATTCCCAGCTTGGGTCACTGTCTGTGTTCTCCCCGTGTCTGCGTGGGTTTCCTCCGGTTGCTCCAGTTTCCTCTCACAGTCAGAAAGACACGCTAGTTGGGTGTATTGACCGTGCTAAATTCTCCCTCAATGTACCTGAACAGGCGCCGGAGTGTGGCGACTACAGAGTCTCACAGTCACTTCATTGTAGTGTTAATTTAACCTACTTGTGACACTAATAAATAAAATAAATTGAGGTACTCCAATCAGAAAGGTAGCAATTTTTGGGTCCGTGTTCATGACAGTTTTCAGCAACAATATGCCCTGGAATCAGTAAAAGGCACATGCCATATTAGATTTGATAATAACAGACAGATTTAGCTAACACCCATTTACCTAATAGCAATCGTAATATGATTGAAAAATGCAAAACAGCTACTGAAATTCTAGATTTGGGTAAGATTGACTTCAGTGAGACGCTGTCTACAGTAAATCTGGCAAATCTGGCACGGAGTAAAATACCAGAAGACCAGGGAACCAGATTATATCCCTGAGGACAAGAACTCCACTGGCCATGGATGGCAAAAGAAGTAACGGTCAATGTGAAATTAAAACAAAAAACATACAAGAATACATCAATCGTGGCAAATGGAAGAGATACAAAGAACAGCTTAAGATGACAAATCTGAAGAACTACAAAAAGGGAATGTGAAAAGACACTGACAAGGATTTCAAAATCAGCACAAAGAAACTTATAGAATTATATCAAGTCAATTGGTAGTACATAGCTTTGGAACGTTCTCGAAAAGAGAGACATATTGCTGAAGCTTTTCTTCTTGCACTCATCAGGACAAGTGCAAGAATGGCAAATCTCAAATGATCACACCAACTTATGCTACAAAGGAAAAGGGTGCGATTGTTTGGCAATTTGACATCAATTGGCAGAGGTGTTGACATGGATTAAGAAATGGTGAACAAGAGGCTACCCAACTCCTGGGATATTCAAAAAGGCACAAGGATTGTTAGTGCAGCTGTGAACACACTCAGGATTGCACACCAAGTATTGCCCAATTACAGAATTGAGTATGGCCAATACCTATTACAATCAACTGAAGGAACATGCTGTTTGAATTGGGCAAAATATTATGGATGCTGGAATCTGAAACAATGAAAATGCTGGAAAATCTCAGCAGGCCTGACAGCATCTATGGAGAGAGAACAGATACAATGTTTCGAGTCTGATGATGGCTCTGACGAAGGGCCATCCTGACTCGAAATGTTGGCTCAGTTCACTCTCCACAGATGCTGTCAGACCTACGGAGATTTTCCAGTATGTTCTGTTTCTGATGCTGTTTGATTTGATCAGTGGGTTGCTGGGATGCATGGCCTGTCTGTTGTTGGGTGTGATTCATTGGCTGTAAATTGCTTTGAGAAATTCACTGGAATTCTACCAGCTCGCCCGCCATGGAATCGGAGTGGGCGAGGGACTGACAATGGAAATCTCTGACCTCGGGTGGGAATTTCCGCTCGAGCGAGATCGGAAAATCCTGCCCATTGTGTTTGATAAATTTATTAGAGGATATAATTAGTAGGGTAAATAAAGGGGAGCAAATAGATGCAATGTTCCTGGATTTTCAAAAGCATTAGAGAAGGTGCCACACCAAAGGTTAATCAGAAAGAAAAGGGCTTTTGGAGTTGGAGGCAAGATATTGACACATAAAGAGTCTTGGTTAGCAGACAGGAAGCATACATGGGGCAGTTTAAAGATGGTGGGCTGTGGCAAGTGGTCTCCAGTCGCAAGGATCTCTGCAGGGGCCTCAGTTATTTACAATCTATATTAAAGATTTAGATGCAAAGACAGAGAACAATAAATGTAAGTTTGCTAATGTTAGAAAGTTAGGTGGAAATAGAAATATTATTCAAATAGAGAAAGGCTGCAGAAATCTGCAGCACATGGATTTGGAGGTCCTTGTGTATAAATCACAAAAAGCTAACATGAAAGTTCAGCAGGAAATAGGAAAGACAAATTGAATTTTGGCATTTATTCCTAATTTAAAAATTCAATAAAATTGGGAAGTCTTTCTAAAACTGTACAAAGCACGAGTTAGACCACACTTGGAATAGTGTAAACAGTTTTGGTCCCCTTATCTAAGGAAAGATTGGAGACAGAAAGATATGCATTGGAGGCAGTCCAGAGAAAGTTCACCATGTTGATCCCAGTATGGAGGGATTTTCTTATGAGGAGAAGTTGAGTAGGTTGAGCCTGTACTTGTTGGAGTTTAAATGAATGAAAAACGACCTTATTGAGACATATTATCCTCAAAGGGCTTGACAGGGTAGATGCTGGGTGGTTGTTTCTCCATGTGAGAGACCAGAGGGTATAATCTCAGAGTAAATTTGATCCATTTAAGCCAGAGATCAGGAGGAGTTTCTTCTCTGAGGATAGTAAATCTGTGGAATTCTTTCCCACAAGGGGCTGTAGAGACTGGGCCTTTGCATACGTTCAAGGTTTAGACAGATTTTTAATCAGTAAAGGTACCAAAGGTTTTGGGGATAAGGCGGGAAAGTGGAGTTGAAGATTATCATATCAGATCAGT
Organism: Mustelus asterias; assembly: GCF_964213995.1. Classification (NCBI taxonomy): domain Eukaryota; kingdom Metazoa; phylum Chordata; class Chondrichthyes; order Carcharhiniformes; family Triakidae; genus Mustelus; species Mustelus asterias. The sequence goes on from NC_135827.1 coordinate 23,887,090, forward strand.
CATGATCTCACTGAATGGCAGTGTAGACTCGCTGTGCCAAATGACCAACTTTGTTCCTATGTCTGAAGGTCTTATGTGAGGAGACACAGGCTGCAAAAAGATATGGACAAAAGTGAGTGGGCAACAAGATGGTACAGTGGAGCCCCATTGTAACATGACGGTCGGGGTGCACAAAATGTAATCGCGAATGTTTTCGGGGTCGTGCTAAATCGGGGTCGCGCTAAATCACTAAACTGGAAATAGCAAAAAATAGGATCCATCGCGTGATCGCGTCATATCCGAAATCGCGTTACGACAGGGCTCCACTGTACTTGGAGTATACTGTGAGGAAGTTTGAGGTTATTCACTTTGGTCGTAAGAATAGCAAAGCAATTTGTTTTAAAAGGCATGGAACTGGTTAATGTTGATGTTCATAGAGACCTGTGCATGAGTAGAGGAATAAAGAAGCCTTTCTACAATTGTAGAAGGGGTGAGTCCACACCTGTAATCTTGTGTGCAGTTTTGGACTTTGTATTTAAGGAAGGATATACTCGCATTGAATGCGGTGCAGCAGAGGTTCACTAGATGTAATGAGAGAGTTGTCATATGAAAAGACGATGAGAGGCTGAGTAAATTTCCTCTAAATGTGATAGAGATCAGGAACTCAGCATGTGATATAATCAAGGAAGCAAAACATCAACTGATGGCAGTGCTAAGTCTTCTCATTTGAACAGACCTTCCTGTTCATGTTAACCCTCACAAATTTTTAGAATTTTTTTAAACAATTAACTTCTGCTTGTTTTTGTGGGCTCATTTGGAAACATAAATGCACAACAATTGTATTTTGTCGACATTGTGATCGTCTTGCAAATGAACAAGGAGCAGGAGCAGGCCATTCAGCCCCTCGAGCCTGCTCTGCCATTCAACAAGGCCATGGCTGATCTGATAGTGACCTCAAATCTACATCCTGTCTATCCACGAAAACCTATCACCCCCATGCTTCCCAAGAATCTATCCATTTCTACCTTAAAAATATTCAGAGTCTGCTCCCACCGCCTTTTCAGGAAGAGATCCAAAGATTTATGACCCTCTTGAATGAAAACATTTTGCCCGATTTCCGTTTTAAATGGTGACCCATTACTTTTAAACAGTGATCCCTAATTCTAGATTTTCCCATCAGAGAAAACATCCTCTGCACGTTCACCCTGTCAAGGCCCCCCAGTCTTCTTTGTAACTCTACACCTGTATTAAAGTATTTGGTTTGAAGCTACCATAAGATTTATTAATTCAGGTGTTCATGAACCAGCACAGCCAAAATAATTTTAGTTGTGTTAGTTTTCACTGTTAATAGAACGCTTGAAATATCTTGATGGTTGAAACATTTTAATAACCTGGAATTACAATGAATTGCAAAAGGTTCCTCATTATTTGTCCATGTTAGATTTGCGATCAGAAGAGATTGTTGTTTCCTAATTACCATCTTATCCTCCCTGTGTAGAAAGTAATTACAGTGCTCAGCTGAGGAAAGTAACTACCCTGCAAATAAATGAGATCAGAGATCAAGTCCTTTCATTTTGCAGGTCAAAATAACAATCACCACAGCAACCAACAGCACAGAAGAATTGCATTACTTAAGGGAGAATATGCACTCCCTTAACACACACTCATGTGCTGTATCAGAAATAAAAGCGTCATACCTATCCCTTGACCAAATTGCCTGCATGATGAAATGAAAGCAGAAGACGTTTCCTATGTTACTGAAGGGAGCAATATCTCTTCAGTCAACATATGCGGGCTGAATAGTATTTGAGTGTGTACATCTGAACTGTCTGCGTCATAAGAGGATTCACCTGAACAGCACTGAGGCTATTTATGCTGTAGCTGTGCTGAGTCTCCTATATTCAGAATGTAAGAAATATTTAATGATTTTTAATAATCATTCGGGGGTGGCACAGTGGTTAGCACTGCTGCCTCACAGCACCAGGGAACCGGGTTTGATTCCCGACTTGGGCCACTGTCTGTATGGAGTTTGCACATTGTCCTGAATTTAAAAATTGGCAAGTCATGTTGCAGCTTTATAGAACCTTAGTTAGGCCGCACTTGGAATATCGTGTTCAATTCTGGTCGCCACACGACCAGAAGGATGTGGAGGCTTTGGAGAGGGTACAGAAAAGATTTACCAGGATGTTGCCTGGTATGGAGGGCAGGTTGGAGAAACTTGGTTTGTTCTCACTGGACCGACGGAAGTTGAGGGGAGACAAGATTATGAGAGGCATGGACAGAGTGGATAGTCAGGAGCTTTTTCCCAGGGTGGAAGAGTCAATTACTAGGGGGCATAGGTTTAAGGTGGGAAGGGCAATGTTTAAAGGAGCTGTACGAGGCAGATTTTTTACACAGAGAGTGGTGGGTGCCTGGGACTCGTTGACGGGGGAGGTAGTGGAAGCGGATACGGTAGTGACTTTTAAGGGGCGTCTTGGCAAGTACATGAATGGGATGGGAATAGAGGGATATGGTCCCCGGAAGGGTAGGGAGTTTTAGTTAAGTCGGGCAGCATGGTCGGTGCAGGTTTAGAGGGCCGAAGGGCCTGTTCCTATGCTGTAATTTTCTTTGTTCTTTGTTCTATTCTCCCCATGTCTGCATGGGTTTCCTCCGGGTGCTCCGCTTTCCTCCCACAGTCCAAAGATGTGTGGGTTGGGTTGATTGGCCATGCTAAATTGCCACTTAGTGGCTGGGATGCGTAGGTTAGACGGATTAGCGGGGTAAATATATGGAGTTACGGGGATAGGGCCTGGGTGGGATTATTGTCGGTGCAGACTCAATGGGCCGAATGGCCTCCTTCTGCACTGTGGGGATTCTATGATTCTCCTATGATATTTAATTGAAAAAATACATTTTCAGAATGTTTATTTAAAATGGAGAAACAGTTGCATGTGCTGTGCGACACTTGCTGTGCTAGGGATGTTTTCTGCATTATTTGTCATGAGTTATTTTAAAATTTGCGGTTGATTTGATCACAATATCTCCTTGATATCAAACCCAGCCGCCTTCCTGTAAAGAAATAACATTAAGTGAATGCAACCAAACTAAAAAAGGATTGGCATTTTGAAATAAAATTCTTAAATCACATTTATGTGAAGTTTATATCAGGTAACATTAAAGTTAAGCACCAGGGTGTTAAAACTTAATTCAATAGGTCATTTGCTGAATGTAATCATTTGGCAGAATTATACTTTGGAACTAATATTTCTGCCATTTTTATATCTCCTACTCTATTGGTTTGCCGGCTCCACACAGCAATGCTTCATTCTGAAGGAGGAATACAGTAATGATGTGATCATTAGAAGTCACTATTTGCCACTGTCAGGCTCTTATTATAAAGCATGATCGCAGAGGTTGCTAATAAATTCACAACGCATCTCCCAGACTTGGCAGTAGTATGTGGGAGAGAAGTATATGTCATCTGGAGTTTCCAAGGGAGATCCCGATTGGGAGATGAATTGAACTCCCAGAATTAATTAAAAATTGCCATTTTTCTCTTTTTTTTTTGCCTATCTTTAAGAGACTGGTTGGGAGATTGGAAGAATCTTGCAGTATTGCAGGGTCAATACGTAATAAAGCATCTTTACTTGATGCCTAATGTAATGCGCATCTTCTGTTTGTGGTAGAATAAAGAAATTTTGATTTCACGTGTACAATATATCAAATGCATGATCAGTGAAGCCACACCAAAGGAACAAAATATTAAATACTAATTAACATCCGAAGCAGTGTCCCCTGTATGTGATCAAGCTGAACAGGAACAAAGTTCAGAGATGAGGGGTGTAATTGTTTGCTGTTGCTGGTGGAAAGCTTGGAGGTGCAGAGAGCAATTGTGGGGGGGTGGGGTGGCATTCCTGATCCCCACTGTCTTTCTGCATCCACCAAGATTAAAATCTGGGTGGGAGGTCCGTGGTTGACCTCCCCATCCAAACTGCCAAATGAGGCCCTTGAGCAACTAATTAATGACCACTTCTTCTGCTGCCTCTGTTATTAACCTAGCTGCAAGCAGGCCTGTCGTCATACAGCGTACATAGAGCCATAGAATCGCTATAGTGCACAAGGAGTCATGACAGATGAAATTGTGCCAGCTGCTTGTCACCTCCTGAGATGGTGGGGGTACGCCTTGATCAACAGCACTATGTGCCTGTAGGAGCACTGGACAGCAGGAAGGTGACCCTGCTGAGGGTGACCCATCTACCCTGTCTTCTGACCCCATTACCCACCTCTCCCTATGACCCCCAACCTATGACCGCCCCAGTAACCCCACCTCAACATTACTTGAGAAACCCTGGGTCCCCGCAATCTAAGGGGATGTCTTTGCGGCAGTGGCCAAGGCCTCCTCAGGGGTGGTGCTGAATGCGAGAGCTGCTGGCCTGCCCTCGCCAGACAGGACCCTTGCCCCAGGGTCCTGATTCCAGGTATAGGCCTGCCGGTGGCTTCGCCACTGCCTGATTGACCTGTGGTTCAGTGGACCTTCCCGAAAAGAGGCAGCGTGAGTCTCTTGCTGCATTTGCAGCCAGCAGGCAAGACCTCCAATGCCGCAAGGTTTCACACGAACTGTGTGTAAGCATATTTTATTTTTGTTTTACTCTTAATTTGTATACCTGCTTATCAGCAAAGTGATAGTCTTTGTATGTACACTCCACACTGGTACGTTCATACATGTGTCTATCCTTTTGCCTTCTATTCACCATGGTGCATCTGATGGCATCTCCCTTTATTAAAGTTGCCTTGTAATTGAAACTAGTATGTGTGTTGTTCATGCATCACTCTAGCAGCTTGCGCATATCTGGGTACACACTGTAAGGCTGGATGTTTGTTCATTGGTCTCACTTTTGTTTTTCTTCTTTCAGCCGCGCTGCAAGTTGATATCATGCCATCCCAAGGAGAGGTCAGTGTGGGAGAGTCCAAATTTTTTCTATGCACAGGTAAGTTATGACATGTCAATTGCCTACTGTAAGCTGAACAAAACAAATGCTATAAGGATACAGCACACAGGAACAAAAAAATGATTATGATTGCACCAATATTTTTAAATAGCAAAAGTAAGTATTAGCTGATTAAAATACTCAGCAGTGTTCACCTAGGTAATGAGGCGCCCAGTTGGTAAGGACCACAAACTTTACAACAGTACAAGTGAGATCTGCCCTGCTTCAGTGAGTGATTCACCTGCTCATTATTTGATGCAGCTTGTTGATTATGTATGTATTGCTGGAGTTTTTTTACAAACCCTGGGCTTTTTGGCTCGCTGCAGGAAAGACGTCCTCTCTGCACTAAATGTAACTGCATGCTCAGATTAGTATATTTTGCACAGTCGAAGTGTTTCCTCTGTGGATCTTAACTGAATGCCAAGCGCTGTCTTCCATAACAAGACATGGTTTATCAGCACTTGTTCATCACAGTGTACTTGTTGTAGATTGATGGACAGCACTAGTATCGTAAATAACCAGCTCAGTATACTTCCCGTGTTGAGATATTGATTATGGTGTTGTGCCTTCCTCCTGGCTCAACACACTGACAAATACTTATTTTATAACCACAAGATCGCAAGATAGATTAAAGTGAAAAAGGTCATTCAACTCATTTGATCTTATCCTTCCAGAATGCTAACATTACCCTCTTGCAGCTGTGTCTAAATGTTTCTTAAATGAATTTATCGCCCTGGTCCCAGCCACTCTTCCTGACAATACTGTGCTGCATTTGACCTCTCTTTCCAGCCAGCGCAGTGGCACAGTGGTTAGCACTGCTGCCTCACAGCGCCAGGGACCCGAGTTCAATTCCCGGCTTGGGTCACTGTCTGCGGAGTCTGCACATTCTCCCTGTGTCGGCGTGGGTTTCCTCAGGGTGCTCTGGTTTCCTCCCACAGTCCGAATGATGTGCTGGTCAGCTGCATTGACAATGCTAAATTCTCCCCCAGTGTACCCGAACAGGTGCCAGAGTGTGGTGATTAGGGGATTTTCACAGTAACTTCATTGCAGTATTAATGTAAGCTTACTGGTGACACTAATAACATTTAAAAAAATATTCTCCCAAATTCCACCTCCAAGCCCCAGTTAACCATTAGCTGCACTGAATCAATGACAATTATACTGTTCAATTGAAAATAATCATCTTGCATTCAACAATTTCATCAAGCTTTTATTTCAGAAAATAGTTTTTATGGCCCTCGTCTTTTGTACTCTGCAATCCCATCCCCTCTTAACTCACTTGGTTTGGGCTGGTTCTTTTCAATCATTTATTGCGGCCCTTGGTGCTTTCAGTTCCCTTATCTTGGCCTCTGGCCACTTCCCCTGTGGTTCTCAGCTTTTTCAACTCAATTTTTGCAATCCGTATCAACTTAACCATACTCCCCTGGCCATTTGATTCCCAGGTTCATTTTCTCTGTGCCGCAGTTTTTTTGATTGAATTCATAGATTTTCTCACATTGCCTCTAACAGCAGTAGAACAAATCGCTTTCTTACTTGCAAGAAATTGATACCACCAAAAAAGAAAGGCAAAGGATAAAGTCAAAGGACAAAATGAGAGAAATTCCACAAGATCATCCATAACAACATGTGCAGTCATGGAGATTTCAACAATATTTACAACAAACTAAATGACACTGGAGCAAAGAAAGCAATAGCAGATGAAGTTAAAGTTTATGCAAGGAGGCTTACATCAACACTACAGTGAAGTTACTGTGAAAATCCCCTCATCTCCACTGTTCAGGTACACTGAGGGAGGATTTAACATGGCCAATGCACCTAACCAGCACATCTTTTGGACTATTGGAGGAAACCGGAGCACCCGGAGGAAATGCACGCAGACACGGAGAGAACGTGCAGACACTGCACAGACAGTGACTCAAACCGGGATTCGAACCCGGATCCCTGACGCTGTGAATCAGCAGTGTTAACCATTGTGCCACCGTGCCACGAAAACACAGATTATACATTTAGACCAAGCATGACAATATAAGTAGGATTAAGCGCCCAAAAGCTGGTAAAACAAGTAACAGCCCACCACTAATAGATAAAAATAAGTTAGGGCAGAGTACAGATATCTCTTTAAATGACAAAGTAATATGCAAATTAAAAACAGAACCATCTATCATTCAACCAACAAAGAAACCGTAAACTTTATTATGTCCTGCAAGGACCCTATTAGATCAACTCATTTTCCCCTTGAATACCATTATAAATGACATAAAACCTTTGAGTGCATTGTGGATGTTGACACCATTCTTGGGTTCATATGATGTTGACAAATATCTTGAATTTCATTATTGCAGTGCCTGCCTTTTTGATCCCAAGATTATGTTAGAAGTTTATATCACAGTCCAATCCTGTTGTTTAATGTGGATCCCTTGAAGGATAGACCTTCCTTCATGGGCTGCAATCTTTTCAGAATATCAATAGAGAAACTGGGAATTCGTAGTGGTGCTTAAATATTATTGCTTGCAAATCTGATTTTGTTCAGTTGAACTGAACCAAATGTTCAAACCCCAGACTGATCAGATCCTAAAAACCTGGAGTGAGACCCGGGTAGGAGCAGACTGTTTTTTGAAGACCATTCCATTCCTGAAAGGATTTATCTTCCACACAGGCAAACGTAGGAAGATGGCATTTAACACCTCGTCAGAAAGTGCATGTGACATCTAGCTCATAAGCTATTCCACACGTGTCGAGCATCCATAAGGGAATGCAAACCTTGAGCACAAACCAAATACCTCAGTTGGGACTGCAGGTATTTTTATAATGTGGAGATGCCGGCGTTGGACTGGGGTAACCACAGTAAGAATTTTAACAACACCAGGTTAAAGTCCAACAGGTTTATTTGTTAGCAAATGCCATTAGCTTTCGGAGCACTGCTCCTTCGTCAGATGGAGTGGAAATCTGCTCTGAAACAGGGCATACAGAGATGTCTCTGTATGCCCTGTTTGAGAGCAGATTTCCATACAGAGACATCTCTGTATGCCCTGTTTGAGAGCAGATTTCCACTCCATCTGACGAAGGAGCAGCGCTCCGAAAGCTAATGGCATTTGCGACCAAATAAACCTGTTGGACTTTAACCTGGTGTTGTTAAAACTCTTACAGTATTTTTATAGTCATGCAAGGTCATAATTCATGAATTATGGATCGTTTGTGCTCTTCAAGGAATGCCCAATGTTTACTAGTGAGGTTCCCTCTTCAAACTTGATTAATGAGAAACCTAGAGACATTAGAATAAAAGCAAAGTACTGCACATGCTGGAAGTCAAAATAAGAACAGAGAATGCTGGAAAAACTCAGCAGGTCTGGCAGCATTTGCGGAGAGTGAAATGGAGTTCACATTTCAATTCCAATATGGACCCTTCTTGGGAAAAGAAAACATCATCTTTTCACCTCTTCTGCCTCCAGCTGTTGCAGTTCAGTTTTCTTTTGTGTCAGCAGACTTGGTGAATCGAAGGGCCTGTTCCTGTGCTGCACTGTTCTTCGTCCTCTTTGCTTTTGAATGCTGTACTAGACAAGATCACAGGACTGTGCAGAATCATGAAATTTCACAATGGTGACTTGTTTTATTGATGTTCCAATATATTTTCTACATTAAACCAGATGAACTGATGCAGATCAAAAACACAAGCACATTTTCTGCTTGATATTCCTGATTCATACTGGGAACACACATCAAGTATACCTCCAGCCTGTGATTTTTCAGGTGCTAAGATTAATGGGCAGAAAATAGTGGTCTTGGGATGTATCCTTTCTAACTATGCCTTCCTAGCATGTGTTATTATTTTGTTTCATTATTTTATGGGATGGTTAGGCTAGAATTTATTGCCCATTCCTAAATACCTTTTGAGAAGGTGTTGGTGAGCTGTCTCTTTGAACAGCTGCAATCCATGTGGCGTAGGAAAGGAATTCCAGGATTTCAGACCAGTGACAAAGAACAAAGAACAATACAGCACAGGAACAGGCCCTTCGGCCCTCCAAGCCCGCGCCGCTCCCCGGTCCAGGATTGAATCCTGAATCCAGGATCCCCGCCCAATTTTCCAGCCTATCTACATACCAATATCCTATCCACCGAGCTGTCCCTCACAGCTACAATGCTTTGTTCATTACAACCTATTAACTCACCCCCACCCCCCTATTCCAGACCATGTGATCCCCAGGGAGAGGCGAAAACCCAGAGTGAAAAACCCCAGGGCCAATATGGGGAAAAAAAAAATCTGGGAAATTCCTCTCCGACCCCCTGAGGCGATCGAAACGAGTCCAGGAGATCACAATGGCCCTGATCGGAAAATGCTTCCCAACCCTAGTCATTTCCACTTCCATGAACACCATATGAATTCCCTGCCCCCGAGACAGGTTCCCAACTATCCGCAGTCTCGCTCTGTACTGGCACCAGCAAGATGATCATAGAATGAAGCCTTGAAACGAGAAACAAGGAACAATTAGCCCGCGCCGCTCCCTGGTCCAAACTAGACCACTCTTTTGTATCCCTCCATTCCCACTCCGGTCATATAGCTGTCTAGATAAGTCTTAAACGTTCCCAGTGTGTCCGCCTCCACCACCTTGCCCGGCAACACATTCCAGGCCCCCACGACCCTCTGTGTGAAATATGTCCTTCTGATATCTGTGTTAAACCTCCCCCCCTTCAAAGAACAAAGAACAAAGAACAGTACAGCACAGGAAACAGGCCTTCGGCCCTCCAAGCCTGTGCCGCTCCTTGGTCCAACTAGACCAATCGTTTGTATCCCTCCATTCCCAGGCTGCTCATGTGACTATCCAGGTAAGTCTTAAACGATGTCAGCGTGCCTGCCTCCACCACCCTACTTGGCAGCGCATTCCAGGCCCCCACCACCCTCTGTGTAAAAAACGTCCCTCTGATGTCTGAGTTATACTTCGCCCCTCTCAGCTTGAGCCCGTGACCCCTCGTGATCGTCACCTCCGACCTGGGAAAAAGCTTCCCACTGTTCACCCTATCTATACCCTTCATAATCTTGTATACCTCTATTAGATCTCCCCTCATTCTCCGTCTTTCCAAGGAGAACAACCCCAGTCTACCCAATCTCTCCTCATAGCTAAGACCCTCCATACCAGGCAACATCCTGGTAAACCTTCTCTGCACTCTCTCCAATGCCTCCACGTCCTTCTGGTAGTGCGGCGACCAGAACTGGATGCAGTACTCCAAATGTGGCCTAACCAGCGTTCTATACAGCTGCATCATCAGACTCCAGCTTTTATACTCTATACCCCGTCCTATAAAGGCAAGCATACCATATGCCTTCTTCACCACCTTCTCCACCTGTGTTGCCACCTTCAAGGATTTGTGGACTTGCACACCTAGGTCCCTCTGTGTTTCTATACTCCTGATGACTCTGCCATTTATTGCATAACTCCTCCCTACATTATTTCTTCCAAAATGCATCACTTCGCATTTATCCGGATTAAATTCCATCTGCCACCTCTCCGCCCAATTTTCCAGCCTATCTATATCCTGCTGTATTGCCCGACAATGCTCTTCGCTATCCGCAATTCCAGCCATCTTTGTGTCATCCGCAAACTTGCTGATTACACCAGTTACACCTTCTTCCAAATCATTTATATATATCACAAATAGCAGAGGTCCCAGTACAGAGCCCTGCGGAACACCACTGGTCACAGACCTCCAGCCGGAAAAAGACCCTTCGACCACTACCCTCTGTCTCCTATGGCCAAGCCAGTTCTCCACCCATCGAGCCACTTCTCCTTGTATCCCATGAGCCTTAACCTTCTTAACCAACCTGCCATGTGGGACTTTGTCAAATGCCTTACTGAAATCCATATAGACGACATCCACGGCCCTTCCTTCATCAACCGTTTTTGTCACTTCCTCAAAAAACTCCACCAAATTTGTAAGGCACGACCTCCCTCTTACAAAACCATGCTGTCTGTCACTAATGAGATTGTTCCGTTCTAAATGCACATACATCCTGTCTCTAAGAATCCTCTCCAAATCAGTGACAGTGAAGGAACAGTGATACAGTTCCAAGTCCAGATGCTGTGTAGCTCTTGAGGGGAATTTGCAGATGGTGGTGCTCCCATGTGCCTGCCGTTCTTGTTCATTTCTAGGTGGTAAAGGTCACGGGTCTGGAAGGCGCCGTCAGAGGAGTCTTTGCTGAGTTGCTGCAGTGCATCTTGTATATGGAACCGTGGTGTATGCTGCTGCCACTGTGCATTGGTGGTTGAGGGAATTCATGTTTAAGGTGTTGGTTGGAGTGTGAATTAAGTGGGCTGCTTTGTCCTGGATGGTGTAGAGCTGTTTGAGTGCAGCCAGACAAGTGGAGAGTATTCCAGCACATTACTGACTTGTGCCTTGCAGATGGACAGGATTGGGGAGTCAGAAGGCGAATTACTCATCTCAGAATTCCCTTAGTCTCTGACCCGCTCTTGTAGCCACAGTATTTAAATGGTTGGTCCAGTTCAGCTTCTGGTCAGTGGTTACCTCCAGGATGTTAAAAGATGTGCTAAAGTGGAACATTTCCTTGAAATGCTCTTTTAGTTTTTTTTATCCAATCATGGGATATGGGTGTCGCTGGCTGGTCAGCATTTATTGCCCATCCCCAGTTGCCCTTGAGGAGGTGGAGGTGAGTTGCCTTCTTGAAACGCTGCAGTCCACGTGCTGTGGGATGACCCACAATGCCGTTAGAGCATTGTCCAAGTAAAGCAAATAAATTAAGAAATGAACAAATGAACAGCCACTTTATGGGGACACTGTAATAAAAATACAAAGCTTCAAATGAAACATAGAATAATGCTCCTCGGGCTAATGATGCACTATCCCTTTATATCTATGTTACATATAATTAGATCTACTGAATAACATGCAGATTGGCCAAGTGAGATTTTTACTTGCATTTCAGTCCCAGATCAATAATAAACTGAGAGATTTTAAAAAATACATAGTTTAAGATTTGGTGCATAAACATGTTGTGAATTATGTTTTTTCAATATGGGATGAATTAAATTAGATGCAATAGAACTATGGTTTGAAAAAATTTCAACTGTAAACTTGTTTATGATTAAACAAAGTCTGTTAAATGTTCAGAAGATTAATTCATATGGAAGTGCAGTAATTTTGCACATCAAAAGAAGTGCTTAACGCACAAAAATTGCCCATTCATTTAGACGTTTTTAGATGGTGTTTTAGATAGTCGTTGATTAAACAAATACAAAATTGGACATCACTTTCTCCAAATACCCCTCAGTTTACTCAGCCTATATTGTGTAAATTTTAGATTACTGTATTCATCAGCACAATGTTCTTTTCAAATACCCTGACACTAAATCACAAAATTAAAAGACAAGTTGTGTTTTGGTCTCTGAGGATACTTGTGCCCAAAATGGCGCCCAACTTCCTATCTAACTGAGCACGCTGAACAGCAGTGCCGAGTTCAATTGATTCAAATAAATAATACTGTATTACCGAGAAATGCAGAGTTCTCGAGTTTTGACTCTGGTCTGTAACCGAGTGAGATGGAGGCACGACAGTTGATTCTGTGGCCTGTGAACCAGGGTGAGGAAAAAAAGAATCAGTCATAATCATCATCTGACATTCGCCTATGGAAGTGTACCAGGACAGGTTAGAGCTTTAGTTTGCCACCCCACAATCTTGTATCAACCACTACCACCATCACCCACACCCAAATTCAAACAATTTGCTGGTAATCATTACACAAGTTCATGCATAAAGGGGACTTGGGGACTGACAGCTCCTGTGGATTTGTGCTGAGTCCTCATTTCTGGGAGAAGACAGAAGAAATTTGGTGAATATTCAATTGGCTAGTTGCTTTTGTTGTGAGCAAAAGATGTATCCATGGAATATCTACAGTGCAGAAGGAGGCCATTCAGCCCATCGAGTCTGCACCAACTCTTCGAAAGAGCCTTTTACCCAGACTCACCTCAGCCCTATCCCTGTAACCCCGCACATTTGCCATGGTTAATACAACCAACATGCGCATCTTTTAGACTTGTGTAAGACAGAAATATGCACAAACCAACATATGCTAGGGCAGCTTCCAAACCTTTTCCTCAATGTAACCCTATTTTAGTGCTTTGAATTTGACGTGAGCCCAGAATGAGAGCAGCAGAGAGGGTTTGCTGAGAGTTCATAGAATCCCTACAGTGCAGAAGGAGGCCATTCGGCCCATCGAGCCTGCACCAACAACAATCCCACCCAGGCCCTATCCCGCAACACCATATATTTACCCTGCTCAACCCTCACACTAATGGACAATTTATCATGACCAATCCACCTAACCCACACATCTTTGGATTGTGGGAGGAAACCAGAGCACCCAGAGGAAACCCATGCAGACTCTCATAGTTGAGAGAGCGGGGCACGGTGGGGAATCGCAGTACCATTTTGAAGGCTCTGAACCTTGTCCAAATTGATCACCAGCGACCGAGAAATGATTTGTTTGCCCACTCTCCCTCGACACCTCCCTCACAAGGGCAGAATACTGAATACAACTGGACCAAAATGGAGGTTAACTCCAGGAGATCATGTGATAACTAGCCAGACTCTTGCCTCAGACCAAACAGGGCAGTTGTGGTTTTAATGGCCCATTGCAAGGGTTCTTTTCGGCTGCTCCCAGTTACTGTTACAGTCTTGGCCCTTGCAACCCACGGTTTGGGTTCCCATGCACTAAGACATTCAACCACAGGATCACGAATAGGCCTTTGAGCCCCTCTAGTCTGTTTCACTATTCAGTTTGATCATAGTTGATCTGTATCCTAATGTCCAACTTTGTTCCAGATCCCTCAATAACTATACCTAACAAAAATCCATCAATCTTGGTCTTAAAAGTTTCAGTGGGTCCATGGCCTTTAAGGGAAAATAATTCCAGATTTCCACGAGTGAGCAATCCCAGCTCCCATGTTAGATAGGGATTTTTCTGGTTGACGGGGCAGGCAGGGACCAAAGGTGTGCACATAGGATCTTAAGGGCCCATTGACCCCATGAAAATTGAGTGTCTTGTTACAGGATCACCAATGGTGAGTAACTCACATTACAGGGACACCACCACCACAATCCTAGAGTAATTGGGATTGCATCCGGTGGGGGCCACGCTTTTTGATAATAAAGTCTATTTTATTGAATACTGGACATAAAGCATTTTACAAGGCAATTAAAATCTTTCTGGAAACTTGTGAAATGGGTTTTCCATTTTACACATCACCTCCAGTCCCTACCTTTTTTATTTGCTTATAGGTTATTTAACTAAAAATAGAAAACATGAGGAATTTTAAACCAGGTTCCATGCAGTGCTTCTATATCTGAGGCTGAAAGAATGGCTTTCCAGAAGCTGAACATCACAAATTGCTGTGGGAAATTGGTTAATGGAGATAATTCAATGATAAAATTTTTGGCAAGTCCTGGGGGAGCTTTGGGAATTGCAGTTACTCTGACGTAAAAGTTCTGAATTCCAGCTGTCCTTCATTCCATCACAGCTCTGCTGGAAAACAGATCTTATTTTCAAAAACGTCCCCCCCCGCCCCCCGATCTTATTTTCAAAAACGTGTCCCCCCCCCCAACATCCCCCCACTCTCCCCCAGTGACAAAGGTTCCAATCCTGGAAGGGGTATACACTTGGTGTTTATTCTTGTTCCAGTTATTCCAGTTCCTCCAACTCTATTCCCTTTATGATTGGCCACTAGGGAAAAAAGAGTATAGCTATTTAGGATATAAAACTCATAAAAGTAACAGAAGTCCCCAGAAACAATGGGAATTAGTGGAGAAATAAACACAGGAATAGGGATGGTGACAGGCAGAAAGAGTAATAGGGCAAGCACATAAGCAGAAAGCGAAGTTCTAGAATAAGAATGGAACGTGCTCTGATCAGAGTGGAGCTCTTCCAAGGTACTTCTAAATCACTTCACAGTGCAGTGCACGCTCGACTCCCCCAACATGGGCATATGAGTTGCAGCAATGGCAACATTTTTTTGACTCCCGATGTGTTCGATCAAGGAACATGAAATACTTCACAAACAATAACCTCAGCCTGACGTGCCTACAGAGCAGCCCTGAGTGCTTCCAGGCAGATTGAGCAGATAAATGAAGCTTTGAAAAACAACTGGAAGGCTTTGATAAGAAACAAAGCAATGCAGATCACCTGTGTGAAACATCAAGCAAAGCTGAGTGTACGTGAAGTTTGTTTTTTTAAAAATCAGCATTCCTCTACTCGATGGGTCCCACCGGATCCCCAAATACATGCAATCTGCAGCTCATTCTTGTTATAAATACATGTGCACCTCATTATAACGTGGTATTTGTATACCTTGAAAAATAATGGTTTGTGCCTTTTTAGGTTGTTTACTCTGCACCTTGCTGGACAAATATTAATCTCTGCATTTTTTTGTGTGTTTTTTCCCCTGCCCGTTTCTCAATAGGGGCGGCGCAGTGCCACAGTGGTTAGCACCGCTGCCACAAAGCACCAGGGACCAGGGTTCAATTCTGGCCTTGGATAACTGTCAATGTGGAGTTTGCACGTTCTCCCCGTTTCTACGTGGGATTTCTCCGGGTGCTCCAGTTTTCTCCCACAGTCCAAAAGACGTGCCAGTTAGGTTGATTGGCTAAATCGTCCCTTGGTGTTAGGGAGATTAGCAGGGTAAATATATAGGGTCACAGGGATAGGGCCTGAGTGGGATTGTTGTCAGTGCAGGCCTGATGGGCCAAATGGCCTCCATCTACACTGTTGGGATTCTATGATTCTTGAAACTGTCCTTAAGTATTCCGAACAGAGGACTAAGTAATAATGTGTCAGTGGCTTTTACTTTGTTTCATGATCTCTTTTCATTCAATAGAATAAATCCAACGTAACTAATACATCAAGTAAACTACTTCCCTTTGGATTATTACTTGATTTGTAACACATTAAACATCACTCTTGCTGAAATAGGGTTTAGTTCACTTGAGATCCATAATCTGCCCAGGGCATTTGCTCATGTGGCTATGCTGTGCTCTTTTTGAGATCTCACACGGCTTCACATAGAATTAAACAGGTGCTTTTTGAGCATTTTGTACCTAGACTTCACTGCATGAGAAAACAAGAACCACAGGAGATGAGAAATCTGAGGTTGCCAGAAAGACTTTTGCTGCTATTTAATTAAGAATTTCCTGAAAAAAAACTAATGAACCTTCCAACAAAGAAGCCCAACTTTCCTTGGTAGCAATGAGATGCAAATAGCAAGCTGAGGAACTTCATGACCTTCTCTGTCGGGCTATTTTTGAGTGATTGAGCATTGTGTCGGCAGTCTCCTGGTAGTGAGCAAAATTTTTATTCATGAATTACTTCGCTGATTTTCCTGTATATCCCCTTACATTCATCTGTGTTTCTCAATCAGGGCAGATGGCCTAACTAGCAGATAGGCATCTTCATCAACCTCCTGGGGGAAGGCTTCACCTGAGCAGTTTCCTCTCCAGGAAGGAAGCTAAAATTGAAAACTGTTTCCTTTGGCTAATGGTTCAGTACCTTTTCGGGAGATTTCCAGAAGGACTTTGCTTCTGTTTTTTTTTAAAATGTGCTGACTTATTTGTAATATGCTGAGTTTGCATTCATGTGCATATCTTGACGTTTGACTAACAGCACTGCCATACAATTACTTCAGCTTTGATTAATATGGTCTTTGCTAGGTTTCCATGGTGATTTTTGCCATTTATTTGTTTTGCCATGGGGAGAGTTTGTGGTAGTTTATTAAACTGACAATGCTTTTCCCACCAGAATTTTACATTTATATTGCATTTTAATTTATTCCATTTAAAACTAATTATGTATCTATCAAAAATATACCTTTGCACTTTAAATCATTCATGAACGAGGTGAGTTGTACTAGGCTCACCGTTAAGTCCCAGATCTTTGCACTGTTGCTATATAAAACACTCAAAGAAGGGAGCCGAAGGTATGGCATTTCTTTTGGCTATATTCTCTTGGTGCCCGTGTAGATGTAGAATTGTGACAACAAAATTGCTTTACAAAAAAATGATTCCAACAACTGCTATACGGAGGTGATTTTGTCTCAACCGTATTGTGTAACTAATCCATCAAATCTACAATACTTTAATATAGTGCAAATATAGATTTAGCCCATTTTAAGAGAAAAGATGACTGCCAGTTTAAATCAGCAAACAGTTCCTATTTTCACTAATATTGAATGGCCCATGGTTGAGCGCAGAGAACATTTATCAATGTAGATTAATAAACAACACATGGCTGGTCAGGTTCACTATAATGTTGAATTCCAGGCTCCTCTTAAGCATTCTACTGATAGTTATGTTCAGTGAATCTCTCAAAATATTTAGAGTTGAAGAAGTAAAAGGTTGTGCAGTGTCTCAAATTGTAAAGTCGCACCTTCACCAGTAAGGTAGTCATTTGAATTTTCAACAATGTCAAAATATAAGTGAACGCAACAGAAATTACTGTTGGATATATCAACAAATAAAGGTGTAGTGTCTATTTGATGGCATTTTTGGTTTGACAACTGCTTTACAATAGTGGATAGAGAAATATCATGCAAAGGTGTTAAACACATCTTCTGATATGATGAATAATAGCTTATAGTCTGCATTCGTTGGCTTAATTTGTCTTTGAAATTGTTCAAGCTATTGCTATATAGAAGTATTAAATGATTGAAACTAAGCAACAGAGGTACAGTGGTTAGCTCCTAGACAGAACCAGATTCCAGGCCACCCATTGTTTCCAATCAGCTTCACCTGTGATTTATAATTATTTTTAAAGAAATATTTTGAACATATTACCAGGTCAATTAATAGCTAGAAAAATAAACTAGAGCTTGGTGCTAACTTAACATTTAAAGGGAGTTTAACATTTTAAACAATTAAGTGTTCATATGCTGAGAGATATTGTACCTCATTGACTATTCTTTTTATTTCAGTGACTGGAGATGTTAGCACCATTTCCTGGTATTTGCCGAATGGTGAAAAAATCGATCCAAATCAACAACGTATTGCTGTTGCAACAGTGAATGAAATATCTTCTAGCCTGACTCTCTACAGTGCCAACATCGATGATGCGGGCATTTACAAATGTGTGGCAACATCAAAGGATGGGAATGATTCCGAGGCTACTGTGAATGTTAAGATCTACCGTAAGACGTTCAGCAATTATTTCTGTATTTATTTTGGATGAGAGTACCTTTTTTAAATACCTTGTAACCTTTATAGTAGCCCCATCATGACACCCTAATCTCCTTCCTCGCACTCCGAAGGCAATCTCAAGGGTACCAATCCAATTAACCTGGATGTTGTTGTGCGAAAGCTTGGGCCTCTTACCTGATGCTGCCCCCTCTCATATGCCATCACCATTATGACAAGACCCAAGGCCCAGGCCTCCACGAGCCTCATCAGTTATGAATGGGGAATAACACTGTTGAGGTGTGCGCTCCAGAATTTATACTACTTTGACAGCTGCTGTTCACAAAGGCAGGTTTGTTTATCCAAAAGTAACAAGTTAGGAAGCTCTGGTTAAAGTGAAATTCAAGGAGAGAGCAACTCGAGGGCAGCTATGAGAATGTCTGCGTACACTCTTTGGAAAAAGTTATTTGTATGTTTCAACTAATGCAGTGCTGCCATCCTCTTCTGCACTGGTATTTATATTTCTTTTTAACTGTTGTAATGATTTTTAAAAAAATCTCAAATAATAACTTTCAACATATTTAGAAACTGGAAATCAAAAATTTAATCTAACTGGGTAAAAGGAAAGGGGAAGGAAACTAGATCTAGAGAGGAAAAACCGAATGCACACGAACAATGTGAACTTACTCGGTGCTTTGCACCTTTCTCCATTTACAGAAAAATTGGAATTCAGGAATGCCCCTTCACCACAAGAGTTCAAAGTGGGTGATGATGCTGTTGTCATTTGTGATTCTGTCAGTTCACCTCCACCAACCATCACATGGAAGCACAGAGGTAGAGACGTTGTACTGAAGAAAGATGGTGAGCTGAAAATAATCATCATTATTTTGCAAACTATAAAGGTGGTTAAGTAATACTTCTGCAGTTGCATGACTGATTAATTACTGACTGATTAATTGCAAGTGTTCACTTTTAGAAATCTGTCTAGCTTTCTCAAATACCTGCCCTTAAGGTTGCTATTTTCAATTACTTTTCTTTTTATCCCACTTCTTAGACTGGGTTTGCTACTATTCAGAGTTCTTTCTCATTAAGATAGCACTGCCTAACCAGTGAATAATGCCTCTCTCCTTCCTACATTCTCTGCACACGTTACAACTTAATAGGCTCTGATTAGGCCACCCTGTAAAAATATCATCATAAATTGCCAGCGTACTCCTTTGGATTGCCAACTAGCACATGGAGTCTGGAAGAGAAACTGGTGTCGGGCGTTGAATGGGGCTTAGTGCACAAGGAGACTGAGGCAGCTAAATGGACAAAAAGGCAGGGATATATGGGACTAAGCATACTTGCTCTTTTGAAGAGCCAGCAGAGGCAGGATGGGACAAATAGACTCAGCCTGTAATGTAGGTTTCAATTGTTGATAGTTGATTGTTGTGATAGTAGGGGATTTTAATTTTCCACATATAGATTGGGACTCGCATACTGTTAAAGGTTTAGATGGGGTAGAGTTTGTAAAATGTGTTCAGGATAATTTTCTACATCAGTATATAGAGGTGCCAACTAGAAAGGATGCGATATTGGATCTCCTATTGGGAAATGAGTTAGGGCAGGTGATGGATGTGAGTGTGAGGGAACACTTTGGATCCAGTGATCATAATGCCATTAGTTTCAACCTGATCATGGATAAGGATAGATCTGGTCCTCAGGTTGAAGTTCTGAACTGGAAAAAGGCCAAATTTGATGAAATGAGAAGGGATCTGGGAAGTGTGGATTGGCACAGGCTGTTCTCTGGTAAGGATGTAAATGGAAAGTGGGAGGCCTTCAAAGGAGAAATTTTGAGAGTGCAGGGTTTGTATGTTCCTGTCAGGATTAAAGGCAAAGTAAATCGGAATAAGGAACCTTGGTTCTCGAGGGAGATTGTAACACTGATTAAGAGAAAGAGGGAGTTGTATGAAATGTACAGGCAGCAAGGAACAGATCAGATGCTCGAGGAGTATAAAAAGTGCAAGAAGCTACTTAAGAGGGAAGTCAGGAGGGCTAAAAGAAGACATGAGGTTGCTTTGGCAGACAGAATGAAGGAAAATCCAAAGAGCTTCTATAGGTATGTTAGGAGCAAAAGGATCGTGAGGGATAAAATTGGTCCTCTTGAAGACCAGAGTGGTAGACTGTGTATGGAACCAAAAGAGATGGGGGAGATACTAAATGGTTTTTTTGCATCCATATTTACTGAGGAAACGGGCATGGAGTCTACGGAAATAGGGCAAACAGGTAGGGAGGTCATGGAACCTTTACAGATTAAAGGGAAGGAGGTGCTCGCTGTCTTGAGGCAAATCAGAGTGGATAAATCCCCAGGACCGGACAGGGTATTCCCACGGACCTTGAGGGAAGCTAGTGTTGAACTTGCAGGGGCCCTGGCAGACATATTTAAAATGTCAGTATTCACGGGGGAGGTGCCGGATGATTGGAGGGTGGCTCATGTTGTTCCGTTGTTTAACAAAGGTTCCAAAATAAATCCGGGAAATTATAGGCCGGTAAGTTTGACGTCGGTGGTGGGCAAGTTATTGGAAGGTGTGATAAGGGATAGGATCTACAAATATTTGGATAGACAGGGACTTATTAGGGAGAGTCAACATGGCTTTGTGCGTGGTAGGTCAGGTTTGACCAATCTATTAGAGTTTTTCGAGGAGGTTACCAGGAAAGTGGATGAAGGGAAGGCGGTGGATGTTGTCTACCTGGATTTCAGCAAGGCCTTTGACAAGGTCCCTCATGGGAGGTTAGTTAGGAAGGTTCAGTCGCTAGGGATACATGGGGAGGTAGTAAATTGGATTAGACACTGGCTCAATGGAAGAAGCCAGAGAGTGGTTGTGGAGGATTGCTTCTCTGAGTGGAGGCCTGTGACTAGTGGTGTGCCGCAGGGATCGGTGTTGGGTCCATTGTTGTTTGTCATCTATATCAATGATCTGGATGATAATGTGGTAAATTGGATCAGCAAGTTTGCTGATGATACAAAGATTGGAGGTGTAGTGGACAGTGAGGAAGGTTTTCAAAGCTTGCAGAGGGATTTGGACCAAGTAGAAAAATGGGCTGGAAAATGGCAAATGGAATTTAACGCAGACAAGTGTGAGATATTGCACATTGGAAGGACAAACCAAAGTAGACCGTACAGGGTAAATGGTAGGACTCTGAAGAGTGCAGTTGAACAGAGGGATCTGGGAATACAGGTACAGAATTCCCTAAAAGTGACGTCACAGGAGGATAGGGTCATAAAGAGTGCCTTTGGTACATTATAAATCGGAGTATCGAGTATAAAAGTTGGAGTGTTATGGTAAGGTTATATAAGGCATTGGTGAGGCCGAATTTGGAGTATTGTGTACAGTTTTGGTCACCTAGTTACAGGAAGGATGTAAATACGGTTGAAAGAGTGCAGAGAAGGTTCACAAGGATGTTGCCGGGACTTGAGAAGCTGAGTTACAGAGAGAGATTGAATAGGTTGGGACTTTATTCCCTGGAGCGTAGAAGAATGAGGGGAGATTTGATAGAGGTGTATAAGATTTTGATGGGTATAGATAGAGTGAATGCAAGCAGGCTTTTTCCACTGAGGCTAGGGGAGAAAAAAACCAGAGGGCATGTGTTAAGGGTGAAAGGAGAAAAGTTTAAAGGGAATATTAGGGGGGGCTTCTTCACGCAGAGAGTGGTGGGAGTGTGGAATGAGCTGCCGGATAAAGTGGTAAATGGGGGTCACTTTTAACATTTAAGAAAAACTTGGACGGGTTCATGGATGAGAGGGGTGTGGAGGGATATGGTCCAAGTGCAGGTCAGTGGGACTAGGCAAAAAATGGTTCGGCACAGACAAGAAGGGCCAAAAGGCCTGTTTCTGAGCTGTAATTTTCTATGGTTCTAATTACTCTGGATACAGAAGGGAATTCCTGGTTACATAGGCAGAGCAGAATTTAAGCGAGGCATGTCATGGTCATAAACAGAGGACCGGGTGGAAAGTCTGTGAAGAATAGGATAAGTATGGTTCTTGTTGGCACCACTTCAGTGGTGTCAAAAAGTGGGCCACCTCTCTGTGTGGCAAACCATTATGTGGGCGATCTATCCGATTTCAATTAATAAGGAATTCAACTTTTGTAACTTGGTGAAAGCATTGGAATGTTTAATGTGGAAATTGTGACAGCTGTAACCATGCAGAGTTCATTCCGAAGCTTGAAGGCTGACTGCCAAAGCGAAATATAAACCTCTGTTGGGGAGTGTTGTGTATTAATGACAAATTAATTGGCCCTGGAAACTACAGTGCTAAATAGATATGATTCATTTCTGAGTCATACGAAGTAAGGGCACAAAGGAAACTGGAACTCACATCTAATTAAGTCAAATTATTGATTTCTGCTTGAAATTGTTTACATCTGTGGATCCCTTTTTTCTTTGGCCTTTCACTGCAGGAAACAATCCAGAGTGGGGTAATTTTGATTATTACGGAAGATTAAGTTTTCTAAATTTTCCTTCATTTCAGCCTGGGATATCAAAGCAAACAAGAGGCATCTGACAGGACAAGAGTCTCATGTTCTCTAGTTTTCCTGCTTTCATGTGTTGCCTTGCAAGTTGGGGGCTCTGTAAAGCTTAATGTCAATTTTTTTCATCAAGTGTTTCATCGTGAACCTGTACTTAATAGTTACAAAGCAGAATTTTAAAATGTTTATTGTTTATGAATATATTCGTATTGGTTTACAGGAACTGACTAAGCAATGAAAGAAAAGGAAAGGAAATCCAATGTGCAAACAAGACATACCGTATCCCAGCACCTGGACCTATCTGGCTGCTGAAGTGAAGGTGATGTTGCTGAAGAGTGAGTGACCTGGTGACCCACTTCATAGCAACATCCCCGCAATGTTGGCTTTGCAGCTCGTCTGCAAAGATCCAGAGATAGGCTGGAAGTTGCAGTTGACAGGTCCCTGTCACTGGCTTCGCATTAGCGGCAGGACACCATACAGCAGATGGCGCGGCTCTGCATCTGCTTATTTGCTGACCCACATCCTGTCAAGGCAGCTCCCCATGGTTACAGCCAAATTGGCTGGGCTTTACTGGCTCCTGAATCACCCTGGCACTCATTTTACATGCAGTAACATTGAAGAAATAACAAATTGGAATTGGGCTGCTCTATAGCAGCATTTAGCAAATGGTTAGTCAGACCTTCAGATACTGGTACTTTAAGCACTGTCACCACAAACCTATGGAGCTTAGTACCTCCCATTCCTCTGTGATTGTGAGTATGTGTACCTCTGTCCATTGATGTTGATGTCAGGGTACAGTACGCCAGCATTAAGCACTTACTCTGGCATCCTTCTCTCTTTCTTTCAAAAAGATCACAACAGGGGATTGATTACATTGATGGCATTAATGCCAGTGAGGGGGTGGGGGGAAAATTTTATAACCTGATATATCGACAGTTCAGCAACAAACAATGGTGAGATGCCATGATAAATGGACATGAAAGAAACTCAGGAAATTGGGTATTGGTTTAAGTGGTGTATCTCATTTAATTAAGCGTAATAATGACATTGCACCCATTTCCAATCAGTGCTCAATCTTTTGAACCCAGTGGATACAGACCCAGCCTGTCCAGCCTTTCCTTGTCAGATAAATCCCACCCATCCTGATCATTTCCTTTCCATAAACACATGAGGAATAATAGAAACAAGTATCAGTGTCATGAGGTAAATTGAACAAAAAGGATTGCATTCAGTGTGATTTATTGATGTATGTTGTGCCAATATAATTACATTTCACACAATAGAGATGATTAACAGTTTCTAGTTTGAGGCAGTCAATCACCATGATAACATGGATACACGAGCGTTTGGAACAGGAGCGGCTCCTCGGGCCTGCTCTGCCATTCGATAAAATCTTGGCTGACCTGATTGTGGGCTCAACTCCAACTTAATGTTCCATCACCCTTGATTGATTCTCTTGTCAATCAAGTTAACACCAAGTCAGACAACTGGAGAACTGGAGTTGGTTGGGTTTACTTTTCTGATGCTCACCCGATGGTACAGAATTCATTATTTGCCCTATTGCACACACTCAAATGCTTCAAGCGTAATTTCAGTTTGTGGGGTGAGCAAATCTCAGAAGCCGATTATTTTTGCACTGTGAACAATGACTAAAAAGCATTGGCTAAAAAGCTCAAACGGTAACACTAATAGCTTGATTATAGAAAGCATCTTCGATGTTAGCAGGAGGTGCAACTGCTATCCTGATATTGTTCAAAGTCTACCTTTACACAAAGCCTTGACAGCTGAACATCCTGGTGGTCTCCCCACAGAAATCTCCTTTCTTGGTCATTTTCAAACTGTCTGGGCTGCAACCCTGGTGGTGGTGGTTGCAGAAAAGCAATCTGATGCACATAATCTGTTACAAAACCATAGCAGTATCTAGCAATGGAAATCATATATCTTTGTAAGATCGCAAGGAAATTGGCCTTAAGATAGTTGGATTGTTCGGATTAGCCCTGGAACCCTTGCACATGACCATGTAGAATCCCCACAACGCAGAAGGAACCATTCAGCCCACCGAGTCTGCACCGACTCTCCAAAAGACCATGTTACACAGTTCCACCCCCACCCCTGCCCTATCCCTGTAGTCATGATGTGGAGATGCCGGCGTTGGACTGGGGTGAACACAGTAAGAGTTTTAACAACACCAGGTTAAAGTCCAACAGGTTTATTTGGTATTTGCTACCAAATAAACCTGTTGGACTTTAACCTGGTGTTGTTAAAACTCTTACTATCCCTGTAACCCCGTGCAGTAACCATGGCTAATCCACCTGACGTGCACATCTTTGCACACTAAGGGGCGAATTAACGTGGCCAATCCACCTAACATGCACATTTTTGTAGGGTCAGGTGGGATGAGTATAGCTGAAGCCCAATAAGGAAGGACTCACCCTGTTTCTGTTTTGCTGAATGTAATTCTACTAGTGCAATATTATCTGAACAAAATTATGCTGTTGACACTGCGTTTAATAGTGAGTAACAGATGTGCTCAATCGTATTACAGTTCCTCCTCGAATGCAAGATTCATATAAGCATATTTCAGCACAAATTTAAGATGTGTGGCCACCAGGAAATAAGTTCTGTCTCAGGGACTGATCAATTCCGATATTTGCTCTTATGGTCAGAGATCATATCCGTGAGGTTGAATGATCTGCTCTCTTTCTAAGCATCCATTTTCTTCAATTCCCCTGCTCACAGGAATAGTTCTGAATTTATACGCTGACAGGATTACGTTTACACTATTAACTGCTTTTTGGCTGTAAAACCAGGAGAACAGACAAAATCTCATTGGGAATCTTCACTCGTGCTTGAAGAATAAAATATTCATTCGAGCCCAGAAACTTTCCAGATGACAGTAAGATGCCATTTCTTAGGGTGTCCCTTTCCTAGTAATATATACGTTGACTTATCACCACTAAGAATCAAATAACAGAATTTAAAACATATAATTGAAGAAATTAGCCATTGGCGTTCTATTAATTCTGGATGTCTTGTTGAAGTTGTTCAAGACATTGGTAAGGCCACACTTGGAATACTGTGTACAGTTCTGGTAACCCTATTATAAAAAGGATATAATTAAAGTAGAACGAATGCAGAAAAGATTTACTTGGATGCCATCAGGACTCGATGGTTTGAGTTATAAGGAGAGGCTGGATAGACTAGGACTTTTTACCCTAGAGCATAGGAGGCTTGGGGGTGATCTTATAGAGGTCTGTAAAGGTGGAGAAAGGTAGATAGTCAACATCTTTTCCCAAAGGTAGGGGAGTCTAAAACTAGAGGGCATGGGTTTAAGGTGAGAGAGGAAAGAGACTAAAGGGTCCAGAGGGGCAATTTTTCCACACAGAGGGTGGTGAGTGTCTGGAACCAGCTGCCAGAGGTGGTAGTCGAGGCGGGTACAATTTTGTCTTTTAAAAAGCATTTGGACAGTTACATGGGTAGGATGGGTGTAGAGGGATATGGGCCAAATGCAGGCAATTGAGACTAGCTTAGGGTTTTAAAAGTAAGGGCAGCATGGACAAGTTGGGCCAAAGGGCCTGTTTCTATACTGTAAACCTCTATGACTCTCATGACTCAAATTATGTCTTGTGTATTGTCATGGAGATTGCGCAGTGTCTTCAGCATCTGTTCAATATTCATTGTGAAATCTAATTTTTTTTTCTTTAGTTCTATCTCTTCTATCTCTCATGACCCTTTGATACTTGGGTGGTTTGGGATCACTTTTTTATTTTCTGTATTACACAAGATATATGGAAATTGTGCCCAGTTAAGTCATTTGTTGATTCCTTATTGAGAGTCATAGAGTCATAGAGGTTTACAGCATGGAAACAGGCCCAACTTGTCCATGCTGCCCTTTTTTTTAAACCCCTAAGCTAATCCCAATTGCTCGCATTTGGCCCATATCCCTCTATACCCATCTTACCCATGTAACTATCTAAATGCTTTTTAAAAGACAACATTGTACCCGCCTCTACTACTACCTCTGGCAGCTTGTTCCAGACACTCACCACCCTCTGTGTGAAAAAATCTGCCCCTCTGGACACTTGCGTATCTCTCCCCTCTCACCTTAAGCCTATGCCCTCTAGTTTTAGACTCCCCTACCTTTGGGAAAAGATATTGACAATGTAGCTGATCTGTGCCCCTCACTATTTTATAGACCTCCATAAGATCACCTCTCAACCTCCTACGCTCCAGAAAAAAAAATCCCAGTCTATCCAGCCTCTCCTTATAACCCAAACCATCAACTTAGTTCAGCACAAGTTAAGCCCCCATCAGTTGAGCCTTTGTGAATGAGCTTAATTTCCTTACATGTCGTCAGCGTTAATTTTATTTGCAGACCTTCTTTAACAGGAACTGTATTCGCTATTCCGTTTTAGCACAGGCATCGTTGCAACCCATCCAAAGGTCTGATTTAAAGTTAATTAATAATTTGAGCAAGAAATTGTTATCTCATCATTTTATCCTCTGAGAATTCCATGCTGGTGCATTGTTTCCCTGATGTGAATGTTTACAGAGCTCTACGTAATTATGTCTCTTGAACAGAACAAATTGGGAAGTCTTGACAACTGTTCATTTTCTATGATGCAAAGACCCAAGACAAACTAGTATTTATGTAGTAAATAGCTGAAGGGCTTAGTACAGCTTAGCCTGCCATCATCTTACAAGGAAGAAGCCCAGTGAGAAGATTGAAATCATTTGTTATCCTTCCCACATCCTCTTCCTGGGCATTCTTCATTAAGTATCCAATTGATATCTCTCACAAGGGAGTGGCTGTCACATTCACCATACATCACTGTCCATGGTTTGTGCCAATGGCTGAGAATTACTTCAAACTTTTTCCCCCTCCATTGTCGTAATTTCATAGAAGGTGTAGCAAAATCATATGCACGTTATGATATCACTTCTAAGTATTTTCTCCAGAACCTGTCAAGCTTAAGCGATACTCCTGTGATATGTGAAATATGCATATCATTTGAAGAATCAATAAGAACAATTCAATATTAGTTCCAGGTCTTTGTTTGTGAAGTGGTTTGTAGTGTCATTCAATCAACATTGCTTGATTGTAGATTAAAGATTATAGCACTGATTTGACGCCAGCACTGCCATTTTGAAAGTTAACACTTCAACTAATATCCTCCCCTTGCATAGCTGAACACATGTGCAGCAGCAGTAAAGATCCACTATCAGCACTATTTTAAAGCATAATCAACTACTTTTATGTTTGTTGCTAATTGATTCCTATTGGATTTTGCTGTGATTATCGAAGTGTTTGCTGCTTTTAAGAGTTGTTTGTTCTGAAAGACCTTGTCCTGACATCGAGGTCTCTCACAGACCACTTGTGTCTTGACATCAAGGTCTCTCACAGACCACTTGTGCCCAGACATCGGTGCAATTATTAGCATCCTACTTGGTGTACAGAATGGTAGAGAATAAGCAGAGGTGATACAGAGCAGGGCAAGTTGGTAGAAGAGGGTAGAGGAGAGGGTGGGTGAGATCTCAGTGAGATCTCATTTTCCGATTCTTCCTGCTGGTGATGTAACAAAGTTCCCACCCAGGAAGGTCAGGAACCTCATTTCCATACATTTCAATATAAGTAGTGGGCATCCCTGCCGTATTGTCTCCTTAGGAATTCGCAACTGTTGTTTAGCAATGGGGACCAGGCAAAGGAATCGGCCAGGGCTGCACAAGTAAGTATAGACCCCAGGGGGAGAGGGACATGCTCAGGCAGTACCCACCCAGCTCTTGCTCTCGCACTCACTACCTCCCCAACCCACCGCCCCAGCTCCACCACACCCCAGCTTGTGCCCGTGCTCCCCTCGGCAGCTTGTTACAATCCTTGGCCAGACCCTCAAGTTGTTGTTGAGATCTTGTTAGGGCCAATGACATTTTGTTTAAAGTAGACAAAGTTTGAAATTTAAGACACTTCCTAAGTGAATGAAGCCACAAGACTCCATGGGTTTGGAGCAAACAAAAATACAAGTTCAGAAAGATAAAACAGTTTACAGTATCTAGCTTAACAGCATTCTAGGTAAATATGAGGTATATGTGAATTAACAATAAATGCTAAATGTGATCAAAACTCATTCCATAGATTCCTTAACAACTCACCCAGATGTCAATAACACTCTGAGGCAATCAATCTCACTGAAACTTACTAGGGTTTCCAATCTTCACCTGTGAAGATCTTGAATTGGAACTTCCTCCAAAGGTCACTTTATATCAGGAAGCTTCAAAATCAGTCAGCTCGCAGAGTTTCAATCTCACCCTTTTTGAGATTCTGTTTCCCTGGATACATGAGCAAGCACCAGTTTCAGCTCTTAGACCAGACCAAGCAGAACACTACTGCCCAAATGGGTACCTTTGCCCCAACAGCCTGTAGCATAGCGTCACCAACCTTCGGCTGCCGAGTTGGATCTTCAGGGCTTCTTCTTAGCCCTTTCTGATTACCAGGTTTTTCCCCAAATCTGCTTCCTGCAGCTCTTTTTCCAATTGGAGCCTGTTTTCCTGCTCTTCTTTTCCTTGACTTAACTGGGACTTGTTTCTGCCCCGTCTTTATCCACTACCTGGGACTTTCTTTTGTGACCGATCTCTCTCTCGCCTCCCTTGTCCCTCTCTCCAGGACACTTTTCTTTTCTGATTCAAACTGACCGTCTCAAACTGACTTTTCAGTGACCCTTGAACTGATTTGGTGACCTATCAAAACATTGCAAGATGGTCCTGTCTTTTTTCCTGGGCAGGAATGATTATAACAGGCATTGGAACATCCTGCACTTTGAATGTTACAATCTTCACAGACTGCAAGCTTACAGAGACACCAAATGGATTTCATAGCAACTTCCAAGGCCTCATCAGAAAATTTTGGCGTTTGCTTTCAGCCCATATTGTGCCAGAGTTCAGTGTTTCTATTCAGTAACCAACTCCAGTTCTTGCCCCAGAATGAATCTTTCTTTAAGAAATTCAGACTGGCTTTAACTTTGCACTCCATGCTCAGGTGTGTGGCCACTGGATTGCACGCTTAATGCTGGCTGCATGCTACCATTGTTTAAATGGTCAAGCAGCATGTGGTTTGGATACTGTTTGGAACAGGAATCAGCATGTAAGGTGTAAAGGCATCAAAGCACAAAAACGTCCACCAAAAAACAGGAAAAATGCAATCCATCCAATCATCACCTCAACGCTTAGTCTCGATCATCAGCAAAGTGAAGGAAGATGTAATCGACAGTGTAATCTAGTGGCATTTAGTCAGCAATAACTTGCTCACTGATGCCCAGTCTGGAATCTGCCAGGACCACTTTGTTCCTGACCTCATTACAGTATGAGTCCAAATATGGACAAAAGAGCTGAGGTGAGAGTGACTTCCCTTAACTTCAAGGCTGCATTTGATTGAGCATGGCATCAAGGACCCCAAGCAAATCCGAGCGAAAACTCTCCACTTGTTGGAATCATACCTCGTACAAAAGGAGATGGTTGTGATTGTTGGAGATTAATCATCTCAGGCCCTGGAGCTCCTCGGAGTAGTGAACTAGACTGAACCATCTTCAGCATCTTTATCAATGACCTTCCCTTCATCTTAAAATCAGAAGTAGATATGTTCACACAATGTATGACTCTTCAAATACTGAAGCAGTCCATATCCACATGCAGCAAGACCCGGACAACATTCGGTCATGTAAATATTGTGACTACGGGAACAGGTCAGAGGCTGGGAATTTTGCTCAGTTCTTGATTCCTCACCGTTTATAAGGCACATGTCAGGAGTGTGATGAAGTACTCTCCACTTGCCTGGATTAATGTAGCACCAACAACATCCAGGACAAAGCGGCGTGCTAGATTGGCACTCCATCCACCCCCTTGAACATTCACTCCCTCCACCACCGATGCACAGTGGCAGCAGCCTGCACCATCTACAAAATGCACTTCAACAACTCACCATGGCTCTTTTGATAAAGCTTTCCAAACCTGCCAGCTTTACCACCCAGAAGGATAAGGGCAGCAAATGCATGGGAGCGCCACCACCTTCAAGTTCCCCCCCAAACCACACACCATCCTGACTTGGAACTATATTGTGGTTCCTTCACTCTTGCTGGGTCAAAATGCTGGAACTCCGTTCCTGACAACCCTTGGTGCGTACGACACCGTATCACTGCAGCAGTTCAAGAAGATGGCTGACCACATCTTTTTAAAGGTAATTAGGGATGGGCAATGAATGCTCACCCTGCTAATGGTGTCCACATCAGTGGAAAGAATAAATTTTAAAATAGTGCATCATGAACTTCCTGATTGTTTTCAGACACATTTTTGAGCCTGGGAGTCCAAATGCCCAAGCAAAAATGTGCTATTTTTTTCTTTAGAAATCCTCTTCATTAATTGAGATAAGCCATTACCTTGCCAAAAATGAGCAGGCTTTGTTCAGATTTTGACAAAAAGAATTGATATTTGCATAGTAGCTTTCATTTAGAAAATTACTTAACGTGCTTTATTGCGGGTTGAGAGAAGCATTTATTGAACTTGTAGCAAAAGTGTTATTCATTCTCAAACTTGAGAAGTGACAAAGGAATCCTGTAAATGGAAACTAAAATTCAGCACAATGTGGAAAACACTTGTCACTCGATGCAGTACAATAATGGATTTGGGACAAAGCATACAGCTGTCAGAAATGTATGAATAGAAGTGATTGGGACTTTGTGTTATGAAGTAGCAATGCAAATGAAAAGAATACAAAATGCTTACTGAGTTAAGATAGAGGCAGGCTAATTTCAAAGTAATAATTGTATGAGTTATCAAGCAGCAAATGGTGCTGTTTTCTAGGGTAGACGAGATGATCATCTTTGCTTGAGTGCGTTCTAATAGACTTTGTATTCAAGTATTTTTAGCTGTGACTTCCATGAGGATCTCACATGGAGAGACAGTTATGAATTACATTTCTCCTGTCATAATTGTAGCAAAAATTTTAAAAATCACTGAGTATAAAGCAGGATATCCTATGAATTTTTTACCATGAATGTTAATATACGAGAACCATCGACCAGTCAGAATTCATCCTTTGGCTTATCTATTTAAAAAAATACTTGTATAGGAACTCTATTCGCTCTTTGATCCACATGTCTAGGCATCTGGAGATTTTATGGCAATTCTTGGGTAAATCATTTGGAGAAGCAACCTGTATTCTAATAGGAAATACATATATCACAACCAAATCTATGAACAAGAAAGGGGAATAGCAGAATGGATAAATGGATGAAGTTTCTGCTGCCAAAATTAACTAAGTGGACATCTACAAGCAATAGATTTCCTGAGATAATTTAACCTTTTTTTGAGTACAAGGACTGATGGTTTCTTTTTTTTTGCTTCAGTTCGTTTCACTATGTTGCCCAACAACTACCTGCAAATTCGCAACATTAGGAAGACAGATGAAGGTACTTACAGATGTGAAGGAAGAATCGCTGCTCGTGGTGAAATCAAATTCAAGGATATAAAGGTTATTGTTAATGGTAAGTTGTTTAATTCTCATCGCTATGGTCATTAATTCAGTTTGGTAATACATCAATCCCTTTCTTCTTGGGCAATGCTAGTGGCCCCAGCTCTGAGCTCTGGAGAGAGTACAGAGGAGGTTTACCAGGATGTTGCCTGGTATGGAGGGCTTAGTTATGAGGAGAGATTGGGTAAACTGGGGTTGTTCTCCCTGGAAAGACGGAGGATGAGGGGAGACTTAATAGAGGTGTATAAAATTATGAAAGGCATAGATAGGGTGAACGGTGGGAAGCTTTTCCCCAGGTCGGTGGTGACGTTTACAAGGGGTCATAGGTTCAAGGTGAAGGGGGGGAGGTTTAACACAGATATCAGAAGGACATATTTTACACAGAGGGTGGTGGGGGCCTGGAATGCGCTGCCAGGCAAGGTGGTGGAGGCGGACACACTGGGAACGTTTAAGACTTATCTAGATAGCCATATGAACGGAGTGGGAATGGAGGGATACAAAAGAATGGTCTAGTTTGGACCAGGGAGCGGCACGGGCTTGGAGGGCCGAAGGGCCTGTTCCTGTGCTGTATTGTTCTTTGAGCCAGATGCTCTGGGTTCAGGTCCCACTCTGGGACTTGATGGCTGTGGAAGGTGAGTTTGTAACATAGCCAAGCAGGCTGATCACCAGACTGAAAATCCTTCCAGGTCACCTGAAGGCAGGCGATAAGAGCAGGAGAGTTTCCTGGTCGGCCATACTGCAGAAAGCAATGGCAAACCTTTGCCAAGCAGATCATAGACCAATCCAATGGAAGTGCATAGGCATCAATGCCCTCTTGGGGCATGTTACTTGAAGGAGAAACAGCGCCATACACTGAGCTCAGGTCCACCTTCAGCAGGAAGGAATATGCAACTCTCGTGCTGTAATGTAAAGTTATGTGCACCAACTAGTTCCACGGAGAAGGATAAACAAGTGAAAACCAGAGTGACCAATAAAGAGAAAAATGTCATGGCCAAATAATCAACTTATTTTTGAATAATGTTTTAAATAAAACATCGACCCTAGTAATTGCATGCAGTTTTTATTTACTACATCATTTTATCCCAAACTGTCTCATAAAATAATGACGTTTACTTCGTAGTAGCTTACTTTTGTAAAGTTTGAAGTTTATTCATTAGTGTCACAAGTAGGCTTACATTAACACTGCAATGGAGTTACTGTGAAAATCCCCCAGTTGCCACACTCCGGCGCCTATTCGGGTACACTGAGGGAGAATTCAGCACGTCTTTCGAACCATGGGAGGAAACCGGAGCACCCGGAGGAATCCCACGCAGACACGGGGAGATCATGCAGACTCGGTACAGACAGTGACTGAAGCTGGGAATCGATCCCAGGTCCCTGGCGCTGTGAGGCAGCAGTGCTAACCATTGTGCCGCCCATTGCACCCCATAAATAGGAGCAATGAGATGAAGAGTGAGTCAGAGAAATAGAACATTCTCGAAGAGATACAAGGATAAAAATGCTACAGGAAGGTAGAAGACCAATTGTCAGACTTGCACTAAGTGTGTGTGTGTGCATGCATTTTAGTGGATACATGAGTGGGCAGTCAACTGAAGCTCAACAACTGAGAGGCAATGGAGGAGGATGTCTTGGTGGCACATACAGATGAGTGTGAGGGACGACACACCAAAGAAAATCACATTAATGACTTTGGCTCAGTGCCTTGCGTTACCACCTCATCTGGTATTCATGCCTTCTCTTGTGTTACAGTTCCTCCCAGCATACGTGCCCGGGAAATGACGGTGAATGCCACAGCGCATAGTGGCCAGTCTGTCATATTAGCCTGTGATGCAGATGGATTTCCAGAGCCTGAAGTGACTTGGATGAGGTAAGAACTGTATTTTAAAAAATGAACAACAAAAATATTCTAATTTCTTTGGATATTCTGGGGGAATCTTCCCATCCTGCCTGCCACAGGAATGGTAGCGTGGGGGGGGGGGGGGCGGCAGACTGTGGAAAGCTCCATTGACCACGGGTGGGATTTCCCGGTTTTGGGGAGCGTGTAGCCAGAAAATCCCTCTGTCCTCCCAACCAATGATAACTGACTCACTGTGGGGACCCAAGATCTTTTTCCATTGCGCAAGTTCCAAATTATTGCTCCAATTATTTCACTCGACATGTTTTAAAAACAAAAATAAATACTGAAATTTGGAAACCAATAAATATTTTTTCTCTTTAGATGAATGAATGATCTTTCTTGTATCAGGAAATATATGATTAATACCTTAGATCAATTATTGACTAATTCAGGACTGTTATTTTTTAATCTACTGTCTGTATGAAAAAAATTGCAATGCAAATTATACCTATTTGTATGTCTGGTGACCAATTTCCAAGACTTGTTGACCATATTTTCTGCTGTGACTTTGTATTAGTGTACACTGCCCTTGATATTTAACTCAGTGGACCACAGTGAAATGTTGCCCAAAACCTTTTGTTCCCCGATCGCTTTTTTTCATCCCCCGCCCCCCCTCAGACAACGATCTGGCTTCCCTGCTTCTCCCTCCCTGCCCCCCCCCCCCCTCCCCCAGACAAAGATCTGGCTTCCCTCCTCCCCCCGTCCCCCCTTCCCCACCAGAGACATCTGACTGACCCGCTTCCTCCTCCTCCCCCCCCACCAGAGAATGATCTGGGCCGCCTCCCCCCCCCGCCCCAACCATCTGAGTCAGAGAGCCGTTGGAAACGCTTGAACTTAACTCTTCAGTAGCTGGAGCTCCCGACACAGACCTTTGTCGAGCATGTCTGTTTAGCGCCAAATCTGGACGCACGAACGCGATGGTAAAGAGGGAAATGCTGATAAAGTTGGGCAAGCAGTTCATTAATTCAATTTAAATACATGCAAATGCATTTAAATCATCGTTGCGCCTGTTTCGGGTGCGAATCGGATCGTGGCCATTCCGTGGCCTCGGTAAATACACGGGCGTGACGCAATGGTAAAATCGGGCCCTTAGTGTCACTAGTAGGCTTACATTGACGGTGCAATGAAGTTACTGTGAAAATCCCCTAGTCGCCACACTCCGGTGCCTGTTCGGGTACACTGAGGTGCCAATGCATCTAACCAGCATGTCTTTCGGCCTGTGGGAGGAAACCGGAGCACCCGGAGGAACCCACACAGACACGGGGAGAACGTACACACTCCACACAGTGACCCAAGCCTGGAATTGAACCCGAGTCCCTGGTGCTCTGAGGCAGCAGTGCTAAACACTGTGCTGCCCACTGAATATCTGGTGAGGTGGGAGGGTGGAGGTATCCCAGAGAGAATGCTCACTAATATATTAAAATGAGCTTTCTGCGGTCCCGCTGCATGATTCA
Source organism: Mustelus asterias (assembly GCF_964213995.1). Taxonomy (NCBI): domain Eukaryota; kingdom Metazoa; phylum Chordata; class Chondrichthyes; order Carcharhiniformes; family Triakidae; genus Mustelus; species Mustelus asterias. The sequence continues at coordinate 23,922,579 of NC_135827.1, forward strand.
CACCATTCTACCAACGAGGGGCCGGTAAGATTGGAACTCGGAAACTCATTGGTGTGAATTGTACCCTCTGGATTTTGAGCACACACTGCCACTTCTGTGGACAGAGAGCGCGGGCTCAAAATCACCCCCATAATTTCCAGGCCAATATTTTTCCACCTTGTTCCAAGAAAGTGTGTCTTGAAATGATCTGGTGTTCGACAAAGTTGCCTCACCCTCGTGTATAGCCAACAAATTATTTTGTCTCCAATAACAGGGCAGGTGTAGTTTGAAATCTCCAAGTCATTTGGTACTGAGTTAATAATACTCTTCACTAGAAATACATTTGTGTTAGATTGTTTTAATCGAATGTAGTAACTTGAAGACTGAAGGAAGACTTTCAAGTATTGAATGATTACTATGCATTCTCTGTCAGAAGAACAAGCTTTTTTTTTGCAGGAAATGATTTTACTTGGTGTGCCTAGTTCATTAAATTGAGCACAGTACTTGAGGGTGTCAAATGCATAAATCACTCTATTTATCGAATTCCAAACAATCATTCCTTTTTAAATTTGCTTTGGTAAATCTAAATTAATTTCAAGCCAGTTTTCATAGAAATCATAGAAACCCTACAGTGCAGAAGGAGGCCATTCGGCCCATCGAGTCTGCACCGACCACAATCCCACCCAGGCCCTACCCCCACATATTTACCCGCTAATCCCTCGAACCTACGCATCTCAGGACTCTAAGGGGCAATTTTTAACCTGGCCAATCAACCTAACCTGCACATCTTTGGACTGTGGGAGGAAACCGGAGCACCCGGAGGAAACCCACGCAGACACGAGGAGAATGTGCAAACTCCACACAGACAGTGACCCAAGCCGGGAATCGAACCCAGGTCCCTGGAGCTGTGAAGCAGCAGTGCTAACCACTGTGCTACCGTGCCGCCCCGGACTGTGGGGACCACCCCGAATTCTTTGCCATTCTACTTGGAAAGCTGTCTGAGAATGTAAACCAAGGTGGCTTTGTTTGCAATTGATTGGCTTTTATGATGCACTAGATTAAAAAAAATACATAACATCACATGTTAAAAGAAAGGTTTGAAAGAACATCTCTATTTGCTGTGAAGTAGATCTATTCTGCTGAAATGCTTTCTCCTCTGGTACACAAGTTGAGTTAAATTGTCTTTTCATTTACTGCTGCAGTGAATCATCATGAAAAATAGAGCTAGCGTACAAGGAACAAAGAAAATTACAGCACAAGAATAGGCCCTCCAAGCCTGCACCGCCCATGCTGCCTGTCTGAACTAAAAACTCCTACCCTTCCGGGGATCATATCCCTCAATTCGAGCTTTGACAAAGGGTCATCTGGACTCGGCGTCAGCTCTTTTTTCCCCTTACAGATGTTGCCAGACCTGCTGAGATTTTCCAGCGTTTTCTCTTTTGGTTTCAGATTCCAGCATCCGCAGTAATTTGCTTTTATCCCTCCATTCCCATCCTAATCATGTATTTGTCAAGACACCCCTTAAAAGTCGTGTCTGCTTCCACTACCTCACCTGGCAGCGAGTTCCAGGCACCCACCACCCTCCGTAGTTTCAGATGTTTCAGTACAATCTGCTTTGATGATTCTTCACACATAGAATGGCACTGCCATACTGTGTCTTTTTAGTAACGGAAGTGTTAAACCATGCGAATGTCCATAAATAGTAACGAGGTGACATCCACTGAGTGCAACATTTAGTGGTTTTTTTTAAGGAAGCTCTGTCTCTGGTCTTGTCGATATTTATTCTCTGTAGATCTCCTGATTTGCAGTCATTCGTCTGACACATTTCATTTTCTGTGTTCTTTTTCAGAGATGATGTGGTAATTGAAGCAGATGGGGATAAATACATGATGAATGCAGACGGTTCCGAGCTCACAATAAGCAAAATTGGCAAAATGGATGATGGAGATTATATCTGTATTGCACAGAACAAGGCTGGGGATGCTGAGCTGGAGATCACCCTCCGGGTTTTCGGTAAAGCTCATCACATTTTCACAAAACTGACATCAGGGTAGAAACATCTGGTCCCATCCCATGTATTTCCCAGCAGGTTTAGGATGACCAAGGGTGAAAGTTTTTAAAAATTCATTTGTGGAATATGGGTGCCGCTGGCAGGCCAGCATTTATTGCCCATCCCTAGTTGCCCTTGTTCAGAGGGCAGTTGAGAGTCAACCACATTGCTGTGGCTCTGGAGTCGCATGTAAGCCAGAGCAGTTAAGGACAGCAGATTTCCTTCCCTAAAGGACATTAGTGATCCAGATGGGTTTTTCTGGCAATTGACAATGGTTTCATGGTCATCAGTAGATTCTTAATTCCAGATTTTGTTTTTATTGAATTCAAATTCCACCATCTGCCGTGGTGAGATTCAAACCCGGGGCCCCAGAACATTAGTGGAGTTTCTGGTTTGGCCATGGTACCATAGGGGCCTCCTGTTACACTAGTCGGCAGTTGAAGCGACAATATGAAGATGGGGTCTCCGCAACTGCCCTGTGTACGGTCGCACACAAAATCTAGCAGGAGCAGTGCAGAATTTGGTGCACAAAAGTAATTAGATTTTTGTCAGGCAATATGATAGTTGTCCCCTTGTCTTTCCTGCTGTGGCATAGTAGTATTGTCACTGGATTAGTAATCCAGAGACCCAGAGCAAGACCTGGGTTCAAATCCCACCATGGCAGAAGGTGATATTTGAATTCAATAAAAATCTGGAATTAAAAGTCTAATATGATGGCCATGAAACCATTGTCAATTGTTTTTACAACCCAGCTGGTTCACTAATGTCCATTAGGGAAGGAAACCTGCCGTCCTTACCTGGTCTGGCCTACATGTGACCCCAGAGCCTAGGCAGTGTTTATGACTCTGAAATGGAGGGCAGTTACGGACGGGTGATAAACATTGGTTCAGTCAGCAGCACCAACATCCCACAAAATGAATTTAAAGAAAATAAAAACAATTGAGGCCTCGTGCAGGAAGTCTCCATCTTCAAACCAGAGCAACTGCTTGGCAGTGCAGGGAACTTGCCTCATGGTGAAAAATCAGAAAATTAACCGGGAGTCTGTGATGCATTGGAATCTGCGAGTCTACAGAGCAAGCCAAAGGCCAAACTGCCCAGAGATGCCCCCAGATCTGAAAGACAAGAATGCATTTATTTAGGTACTAGTCTGTGCATCATCAGGATAGAAGCATTTCAGGCTTTCAGGCATTTTAACTATGTACATTGAAATAACATCTTCAATACTGCCCTCTACCACCAGACACCCAAGGTGAGCTTCGGAAATACCAAGGCACCATCTAGTGGCAGAATGTTCTGCTAACTGAAGCATTGACAAGTCCAATTATTGAGATTTTTTTCCCCCCCCCCCTTATTCATTTGAACAGCCCAGTACGGTATTTAAAGAAGCTTTTCTGTTTGGCAAGTTATCTCTTCCATTTGTTTGCAAGCACACCCGATTTAATAATCACAAATATAGGAACGAAACGCTGCAAATGCAGTGATTGGCAATGAATGCTGGCCTCGCTGGCAGTGAAAACCCAGATCCCTAGAATGAATTAAAAAATAAATGTTCGATGTCCGAAGTAAAAACAGAAAATGCTGGAAACACTCAGCAGGTCAGGCAACCTCTTGTGGAGAGAAGCTGAGTTGATGTTTCAGGGCAATGACCTGAAGAGTTAGCTGTTTTCAACCTGCGCATGTTATAAACTGCACTGGTTGTGTCACCAGTGTTTTTCTTTTCATTTTTATTCCATCCAAAAAAAAAATCAAACTGAATCCAATTCATGATCCCCACAAGAGAGACAAACAAGATCCAAGCTGACAGGATGAGGCATTGCGCCCTATCTTGGGCTTGATCTGACACTTCATCTTTGCCAAAAGGCCGAGGTGCCTTTGAAAAATTACATCAGGCGATGCCTCGGTTAAACCTCATTGGCTACCCTGATCATTGACTCTCCCCTGTCAGGTTGTGTCTTCAGGGTCGTGAGTCAACATATCACCATTAACTCCCGCTGTCCATGAAAAAAGCCATCGATAAGCATTTTATCTTAAACCACTCCTTTAAGCTGATGTAGTTTTATTTATAAAGCAGTTTGCTGTAGGATTTTTAAAGATAAATTTGGAATGCATTTCAATTATATAACAGAACTTGGCGTCCAGTGGTGGTCTTTAACATTCACCACCCATTACAAAAAGGGAATCTTTTATTGAGAATAGCTTACAACTCATCTTTGGGATGCAGCTTGGCACAAATCGAGAATTCAGGTATAGATACCAATACTTGTGTCCTGCTCGATTTTAAACTGTTAATTTTAATTAGTCAATTTAATTCATCTGAACGGATGGAACATTGTGCACCTCAAATCCCAATATATATCACTGTTTTGTGACTGGATGTGCTACATCTGGGAATTTATCTCTGAATTTATATTAACAATCAATCCTCTGTTTTGCTCAGATAATGTCATTGCACCCTCCAGAGAAGGCCAGCATGGCTGCCGTGTGACATTATCTGAAAGACATCACCCCCCACCACCCAACAGTGAACAAAGTTATGTGGTCAAGTTCTTGAGTGAGGTTTGAGTGCACAACCTTCTGGCTCAGATCCAAGAGTACAACCACTGAGCCAAAGCTGATACAAGAGCCATTGGTTAGTTCCCACTCACTTACCGAGACTAAGGTTCATTATAGAATCTTGTCTGAGATGAGTCAAGTTAGGCCACAGAGGGGATGATTTTCAATTTGGGTGGTGGCACAAAGTAAGTGGTCACAGTTCAGCTGTCCATTATTCACACTTTATAAGAACATAAGAACTAGGAGCAGGAGTAGGCCATCTGGCTCCTTGAGCCTGCTCCGCCATTCAATAAGATCATGGCTGATCTTTTCGTGGACTCAGCCCCACTTATCCGCCCGCTCACCATAACCTCTAATTCCTTTACTGTTCAAAAATTTATCTATCCTTGCCTAAAAAACATTCAATGAGGTAGCCTCAACTGCTTCACCGATCAGAGAATTCCACAGATTCACAACCCTTTGTGTGAAGAAGTTCCTCCTCAACTCAGTCCTAAATCTGCTCCCCCTTATTTTGAGGCCATGCCCCCTAGTTCTAGTTTCACCTGCCAGTGGAAACAACTTCCCTGCTTCTATCTTATCTATTCCCTTCATAATCTTATATGTTTCTATAAGACCTCCCCTCATTATTCTGAATTCCAATGAGTATAGCCCCAGTCTACTCAGTCTCTCCTCATAAGTCTCTCCTCATTATGATTTTTTTTCCTTTCCGTTAACTTTGGTCAGGTTCTCTAATGGACTGCCAGTATATTGTTGTCCATTTTGCGTCAGCACCAAAGATGAGATTTTACCAGTTCAAATCCGCATTCAAGAAAGAGGGAAAAAAAGAGACCCGTATTTAATAGTGCTTTCCACTAGCTCTGGACGTCCCAAAGTGCCTTACAACCAATTAAACACTTCTGATGTGTAGTCACTATATGAATGGGGCGTAAGGTAAGGGGCGTCTTGACAAATAGATGAGTAGGATAGGAATAGAGGGATATGGTCCCCAGAAGGGCAGGGGTTTTTAGTTCAGACATGCAGCATGGTCAGTACAGGCTTGGAGGGTCTAAGGGCCTGTTCCTGTGATGTAATTTTCTTTGTTCTTTCTTTGAATGTATGAAGCACAGAAACACATTTACACAAGCGCCAGCAATAAGCGGATAATCTGTGTTTTAGTGATGTTGATTGAGGGATAAATATTAGCCAGGACACTTGTGAAGAACTTCCTTGCTGTTCTTAGAAATAGTGCCACAAGATCTTTTACCTCCACCAGAGAGGGCAGATGAGGCATCAGTTTCATGTGTCAACCAAAAGATGGCACCACCAGAGGTAACCAAAGTATCACACTGAATTGCCAGTCTAGAATTTGTGTTCAAGTCCTTGGACTAGGCCTTGAACCTATAGCATTCAGTCTCGTGGGTAAATCATAGCTAACTAAAGAAGGAATGGAAGAATTCCATGCCTGATGTCAGCCTAGTACTTGAGGGCCTCCAGCTGACAGTGCAGTGGCCTGCGAGAAATTAGTAATTTTCCTAACATCGAGGAAGTTTTAATAAATATTAAAGAGAGCATCAGGGAGCCTTTTAAATTGAAAGTGCTCCCCCCATAATAAATTTAGTAATATGCATTTACTTAAAAGCTTCTGAACATAATGATTACCTAATTGTTTCACTTCATACTTGCATATTCCTGGAATTTCCCCACTTGGATATCCGTCAACTGTAAAATGCGGTTTCCATTTTCATTTTGTTAAACAGCTGTGTTGTATAGGTCAATCCACTTGGGAACAATTGATACACAAATAATGGCCTCACCTACAAATTTCTGGATCAGAATATGAGAATAGACAGGGAGATCCCAATTAGGGCAATTTCATTTAGTTTGAGTTGTGTTTTGGTTGGAAGTTTGGACTTTGTGGCCCCTGTTTTAATTACTGAAGCTTCATAATGCCTAACTAAAATTTCAGTCAGTTTATGATGGTTCCTTGTTAATTGGTGGAAGCTGTATCATTAACCAAGATCTCAAATTATTTTTGTCTTTTAGTGAAACCTGAAATTACATTCGTAGAAAACAAGACTGCAGTGGAGCTTGAAGAGCAAATTAAATTGACCTGTGAGGCTAAGGGTGACCCAACCCCAACCATCGTTTGGATGAAAGGCACCCACACTTACAAGGATGGCGAACAGGTAGAAAAAAATAAATGTCATCTAGCTTGATCCAAATGTGGATGAAATTGTACCACCTTCACCCAAATGGAGATGAGCGCAAATTTCATCATCTGTATGTCATTAATCACATCCAGTTACCTACGAACATTAAGTGTAGTTAATAGTTTTAAGTCCAATGTCTCTTGCTTGCTTCCAGTATTGTGGTTAAGTTCACTTTGTTGCCTGCCTGCCCCAAGGAGGGTTTAAAGGGACTGAACTGTAGCTTGCAGCTGCGTGGAATCACTAGTTTCCATAGATTTGGCCCTGATTCTGCCCTCATCCTGTAAAGACATACACCCGTTGGTGCGGAAGCCAAATCGTAACAGTTTGCACCTGTGGAGATCACCAGGCCTAGAACAGATTGGTGCTTGAACATGGTAACTTCTGAACGTCTGACTTAATAGCTAACCATGTGAGGCATTTGTTAATTGAAGCTTCAGAGGAACTATGTACACTGTTTCATTATTTGCTGGTAGGATGGCAAAATTGTTGGCTATATTAACAGGTCGTCCAGTTGGAGGGACAGAATAATTCACTAATTTGATGGGAAAAAAACCATTTCTCCTCACAGTACTCTACCATTGAAAAGTAGCAAGATTATTTTGTTCCTGCAATTAAAAACTAGGTGCTATGTAGCATTCAGTCAGGGCCAAGATTGAATAATGACATACAATCATTATTGGTAGTCACCAACAGAACTGTGTTCCCTGTTCAGTATATGCTCTGATTATATGACAAGCATATGGAAATCAAATCCCTTTCATTAGGTCCATGGTATATCTTCTTTGTAGATCATAAAGTTCTTTGTGATTCCATTGTCTGAGAGTAGGCATTATGCATGATGTAAGATCACGTCCTGATGAGCTGTTGCAACTTGTGCCACTTTCTACCACATATGCTTATAATGAACATCCCCTTATTCGTTATGCTGGAAAAGGGGCACCTTCAATTGATTACAAACTTCAGTGAAAGTGGGAGCACTGTAATCAGTTTATGTACATGTGTTCCATTAGAAAGCTCGGAAGGGATGTTAATTATAAGAAGGGGATGTTGCATGCATAAGTCACCCTCATTCATCCTCTCCAGGTTTGCTTATTTGTGTGTGAAACCTTCTTCCCACTTAATTAGTTATTATTTTCTGGATTGTGGTTCCATCTCATCACACTAAATGATGTCCAAAGTATGCATCCTGACATGTTATCTTGTTGAACAAGTCAGCGCGCCATGTGCAGATGAACATAAAAATATTTAGCTATGTTGAGTAAAGATTTCCTCTCTGCTCTAGTTGTAGTGAAATCATACATTCACTGCCAGTGAGAATGGGCAACAAATCCTTTACAGTAAGAGTTTTAACAACACCAGGTTAAAGTCCAACAGGTTTATTTGGTAGCAAATGTCATTAGCTTTCGGAGCGGCATCAACAAATCCTTGCCAGCAATGTTCACATTACATGCACACATGTATAAAAAGTTTGATTGTGCTACACCTAGCAAGCCTAGAGCAAGTATTTTCCCCTAATTGTCATTTAATTGTAATTTCGAATTTCAGCAGTGAAATATGCTCATTATTGTTGCTTCTTAATACAGTCTAGTAAACAAAAGCAGGAAGATGAATCAAATTTGGGTCACAAACATCCACAGCTCTCCAAAGCTTTGTAACCATTCACGATGCATCACCGAGTAAATAAAAACCTTTCTTATCCATTATTTCTAAACAAATGCAATGCTTGAAATTAAGGGTGCTAATGTATGAGCCCTTGCTGGAATCATACAAAGCTCCTCTCCTCACTACGTTCGGAAGTGAGGAATTTCAGGCATTTACGTGTGTTATCCCGCCCTGGAACTTCAAAGCCATATTAGAGGGGTTGGGGGCTACGTTTCATTAATACAGTTTTGTTCTTTCAACCTAATACTCCTTGTGAACAAAGGCAAACGCCATAGTGATTTAATAAAGAATCATCACCGTAATTACATGTTTGCTGTTACTGCATTTGAATTTCATTAATTTTAAGTTTTAATTAACAGGGATAACAAAGATGGTAAAAATTGACCATGGGATCCCTGAGAAATATAATTATACAAAAATACACATTCTTGCTATCAAATTGCAGGAACAAGTGTCATGCACAATCACTCTGGTGAACCATGTATTTCTTGTATGCAAAGTTCTTCTTCCACCAGTAGAATTAGCACGTACTTTACATAATTATTGTAAAGTGGAATTTAAAAGCTGGCACATGTTGAACAATGTTCTACTTTGGTATACAATGGGCACATTCTCAAATGTTAACAGCTTCTATTTTGGAAACAATGCGAGCTGCAAGTAATTCTCCTGGAACAATAACTGCTGCAGTGCAAGATGCTTAGTAGAAAATAGACAGTATTGGAAATGAGCTTTAATAACCAGAAACTTGGATATTTATTTGTGAACATTGTCGCATGGTTTGACTTGTGAACCTAATGTTAGGGCTCAATCTGAAGCCACCTCAGTACCTTCGCTGTGCAGTTGGGTATTGGTTAGTGTTGGGCCAATTGGATTTATATACAGTAGCAAATTTGTAGTTACCTAAAATCCACATTGTGGTCTTCAGTTTAATATATTTAACTGCCAATGCTGTAATTCTTAGGCACTTAATTAGTTTTTTCCAGTCCATAATTCTTGCTATACTTACATTTTAAAAATTTGGGCCCATTGCCATTCAATCTATTACATTTGAGAATGTTCAGCAACTCTTATTTTGGGAAGTTGCTTGACAGTTTTTGGTGTAATTCTGAGGAGCGCATGTAATGCTACAGCATGCTGACAATTTTAAACATGCCGGAATTCCTTCTAGTTGCAGAAACCAATGAATTTTCTGAAGAGAAGTCAGTAATCGAATCGACAGGAATGTATTTATCTGCTAGAAATGTTGAAATAACAGAGTATTTCAACCCACTGTCTCACTTTTTTCAAAATGAAACGATGAGACTTAGAAAAATCTACAGTAATCCTCTTTTATCCTATATGTTAGACTCGTTGATGATAAAGTTCCATACAAAGATGACGGGGTTCAGCTTTTGTCAGCATCTTTTCTTTTTAGCCCCTTTTGTGATCTTCTAGCCAGCTTGGCTGGTGATTGCATTTCAATTGTTAGCTGAAGCTGGTGACGGACAAGTCCAATTTTGGGAAAATAGCCACAGATTTTCAAACTTGCTCTTTAACAAGTAAGAAAAGAGACGCTGTCGAAATGATGTGTTGCTCTGGACCAATTGGGCTGCAAACTGCGTATCATTCTTGCTGCATACGGTCAGTAAAAATCACTTCTTGCCCTTATCAGCATCTGAGCTTAAACTCCGAGGACTGGGAAAGGCTTTTTAAGAATAAGATGTATCATACTGGCCACGCACACTCACTCCACTTCCTTTGCACACCACTGCGCTGCCTTGTGTTCTGAACATTGCTTGTCTTCTCATATGCTAAAATTAAAACACATTTGATTTCAGTCGGAGACTGATTTTGCTGAGATGAATGAGGAGAGCGGAGCTTGTCTTTAATCATCTGCCTTTTGTTGCTTGGTCTTGATGTTCATCTTGTGTTTTGTAATTAACCGATCGCGTGTAATTTTTGTTACCATCCCATATGCTTTCATCTGTTTGAATCCAGTGGTAGAAATTGGTTCTGCAATATTGTTCGTAATGAAACAAGGGTGTGAAATGAATGCTGTTGTGTTCCTCAAACTTGCCACATAAATTCATTGATTATTGCTGTGCATTTTCCCTTTGTGTTTGTGGTATGAGCACCAATCCTAATGTGGCTGGAAAAAATCTAAACAAATCTTTATTTGACCTTTCCTTTTCAATTCCACTCATTTCACACAGAAATTATTTAAATCTTGATATGAAAAAATGTGTATAATTTTCCATTTGTCCTCTTATTGCTTTTTCTCATAGAATGCTGTGGAAACTAGTTTATCCGTATTTTGGAAAATAGCTATTTCTTCTCAGGAGTTTGAATTTACCATCTGGTGTACAGTTTTAGAGTCAAAATCTCATGAAGATAGAACCTCGATTGAAAAGGAGTAACATTTAATATAGAATTTGATAAAAGATAGATTGCTACTTGTAGAAAAATCATAAATCGCCTAGCAAAGAATGTGTTGATGATATTGCCACAAATCGTGCACAGAGGAAATCTTTTTGATAAGAGATAAAAGTTTAACGAAGGACTGGAGGATTTGATGGAATCCAAAAGGAATTTCTTTGGTCATTTATAACCAGCTGATGGCTTCCTTTGGAGGAGCGAGCATTGCCAAAGAATTGAAATATGAAAATGATATTCTAAAGTATTACCATATAAAACTTATTTATATCAAGTTCCTTTCCCTGCTAATATAGCAGGGGAACAGCAACTAAAATATTTATTAAAATAGCAGGAAGGGGTGATTTTTGCACAGTGTAATTTTGTGATTAAAGTCTGAAAGGTGAGGTTGGTCTGATCAATTAAAAAATTGCTAACAAACTAAAGCCACGCTTTCCAGCACAGCACAAGATGTTGCAGGGATATTTAAATATGTTTATTTTTCAAGCTGACCTTTCAAAATTGGGTGGATCACATCTGTCAGTCTCTATCCCGTGATCTCGGGGGGTAGAGGAAAATCTAGTTTAGGATAATTGCTGCAGAGCCATTCTGTCCTATAATGTGAAGTTACCATTAATTGCTTCTCTCCTTTCATATTTTGTGGATTTTTTTCTGCTCACTGCCCCCATTTTCAGCTGGTTTATTATTCTTCTGGGTATTTCACAGAAATCAAGAATGAAGCATTGATTTAACTAGACCCTTGCTGCATGAATAATAAAAGAATAAAACAGAAGAAATAATAAATAACATTTTTTTAAAAACTAAATTGAAAGGGAAGGTTTTAAATTTTCCCACCAGGCAGAAAGTAATGGTAGAGAATTGGCTGGCTACTGTGCACCCAGCTCAATTTCCCTTTCCATTGACTTGCCGACTGGTGAAATTGCAAACTGCTCCAAGATTAAATTTTCTTATTGAACAACATCATGGTCAATTTTTAGATGTGAAACTTTGATGAATCTCTACTATTGCAGAATCATAGAATTTCTACAGTGTAGAAGGAAGCCATTTGACCTATCAAGTTTGCACTGACTCTCCAACAGAGCATCTTACCCATTCCCACCCCCTCACCCCCGCCCTATTCCCGTAACCCTACGTATTTACCCTGCTAACCCTTCTAATCTACACATCTTGGGACACATTTTGAATTCCATATTCATCTCGACCCCTTTGATTATTTTGCCTAACAAGAAATTATTAACCTCTGCCAGGAAATGGTTAGGTGCATTGGCCATTCTAAATTCGCCCTCAGTGTACCCGAACAGGCGCCAAGTGTGGCAACTAGGGAATTTTTAGTCACTTCGTTGCAGTGTTAATGTAAGCCTACTTGCGACTAATAAATAAACTTTAAAAGAAATGACCCCACTTCCACCCCCTTCTGAGGCAGAGTTCCAAAGTTGTACAACCGGTGGTGCAGTCGTTATCATTGCTGCCTCACAGCGCCGGGGCCTGGGTTCGATTCCCAGCTTGGGTCGCTGTCTGTGTGGAGTCTGCACGTCCTCCCCGTGTCTGCGTGGGTTTCGTCCGGGTACTCCGGTTTCCTCCCACAATCCGAAAGACGTGCTGGCTAGGTGCATTGGCCACTCTAAATTCTTCCTCAGTGCACCCGAACAGGTGCCGGAGTGTGGCGACTAGGGGATTTTCACAGTAGCTTGATTGCAGTGTTAGTGTAAGCCTACTTGTGACAAGGGGCAATTTAGCATGGGCAGTCCACCTAATCCACACATTTTTGGACTGTGGGGGGAAACCGGAGCACCCGGAGGAAACCCACATGGACATGGTGAGAATGTGCAAGCTCCACACAGAGGGCAGAATTTTACGGCCGTGCTCGCCACAAAACTGTAAAATCCCATCCGAGATCAACAGACCTTCCCATTGTCCGCTTCTCGCCTGCTCTGATTTCTGTGGCGGACGGGGCAGTAAAATTCCGGCGAGACAGTTACCCAAGCCTGGAATTGAACCCGGATCCCTGTCACTTTGAGGCAGCAGTGCTAACCACTGTGCCGCCCATATTGTATGCTTTTACAGTATGGTTTATAACCCTGAATCTTTCTAGGTTAAAAACCTGAATGCACCTGCGGTGATTTTCACTTTTTAAATCAGGTCCTTCGCCTCCGGACCAGGAAATGGCTGTGATTTAGATTCTGGCTGAGTTTTATGTCTGCTGCCACCTTCAGCATCACTCACTCTGTTGATAAGATTTGCTCTGAGGAATTCTTAATGCAGCCGGGTTTCAAGCCCCAAGCTTAAGGATTTAAATTTAATTCAATTTGTCAGTCTGAGTTCTTATTACTTTGCATTTAAAAATTAAATTAATTGTATACTCTATAACTGGACTCAAAACCAGTTACTGGTGTAAATGCTTCCTTTCTAAAATGGATGGAAAATTAGTGAAAATACTTATTTTCGTAAGAGAATAATAGTTGAGGAAATACTCTTCAAAGGTTTGAATGAAAGAATGCCTTCTTACTGGAATGGAGACCTGTGAACCAAGTCTTCCTCCCCGCTGGGCTGATGCAGCACTGAAGTACTTTGAAGTTCATGTTCATTTATATCTGAGTTTATTTTAGAGGAGCTAAAAACTAACAGTATGATTTATAAGTCAAAGGCTTTAGAGCTCTTGGAGTGATTATGCTGCAAGAATCCAATCTTCAGCCTCAGTTATATACAATATATGTTGATGCCTGACTTAAGAGGGGATTGAGTATAATCAGTGCAGAAGGAGGCCATTTGGCCCATCAGGTCTGCACCAACTCTTCGAAAGAGCATCTCATCCAGGCCCCTTCCCCTGCCCTATCTCCATAACCTTCGCACATTTACCATAGCTAATCCCCCCCAATCAACATTTCTTTGGACACTAAGTGGGCAGTTTACCATGGCCAATCTACCTGATTTGTGCATCTTTGGACTGTGGGAGGAAACTGGACTGTGGAAACAAACTGGAGCACCTGGAGGAAACTCACTTGGGACACTGGGAGAATGTTCAAACTCTGCACAGACTGTCACCCAAGGCCAGAATAGGCAGCAATGCCCACTGTGCCACCATACTGCAATATCCAATCCAATTGGATATCTAATATATCCAAGTTTGTGGTGGCAAAGTAAGCAGTGAAGAGGACAATTAGACAAGTTCAGTGATTGGGCAAGTAGTTGGTAGATGGAGGAGGAGATATCCCAGTACACAAATCACAGAAAGTTGAGAAACAGATTGAGCGAGCAATTAGGAAGTCAAATGGTATGTTCCTCTTTGTTGCAAAGGGGTTGAAGTATAAAAGCAAATAAGTCTTGCTGCCATTACATAGAACTTTGGTGAGATCAAACTTGGAGTACTGTGTATATTTGGTCTCCGTACCAAAGGAAGAATATACTTGTCATTAGGGAGGTCCAATGAAGGGTCACTAGATTGCACAACCCTCTCATCTAAAATAAAGGCAAAATACTGTGGATGCTGGAATCTGAAACAAAAACAGAAAATGCTGGAAAATCTCAACAGATCAGACAGCATCTGTGGAGAGAGAATAGAGCTAACATTTTAAGTCAGGATAACTCTTTGTTGGGTCATCCAGACTCAAAACATTGGCTCTATTCTCTCTCCACAGGTGCTGTCAGACATGCTGAGATTTTCCAGCATTTTCTGTTTTCCTCTCATCTAAGAATCACTGAGGAGAGAGTGAGTAGAGTAGCCCAATAGTGTGTGGTATTTAGAAGAACGAGAGGTGGTCTTACTAAAATGGTTGACAGAATGGGTGGTGTGAGATTGTTTGCCCTCACTGGAGATTCTAGAACCGAGTGTCATCATCTCAGGATAAGATTCAACTGTGGATGCTCAATTCTTGATTATATTCATGACCAAGGATTGATAGTTTTTTTTTCGCTAGATAGATCAAGGGATATAGAGATGAGGCAGGAAAGTGGAGTTGATGTATACGTTCAGCTATCATCTTATTAAATGGCAAAGCAGGTTTGAGGGACAATGTTAAAGGCAAAATACTGCAGATGCTGGAATCTGAGACAAAAACAGAAAATGCTGGAAAATCCCAGCAGGTCTGACAGCATCTGTGGAGAGAGAATAGAGTCAACGTTTCGAATCTAGAGGACCCTTTGTCAGAGCTGGAGAGACCATGTGGACTGCTCCTACTCCTATTTTTTTCGTTCTTGTGACCGGATATCATTAATCAGGAGAACAATAAGTTCAACATTTTCCAAACTGTATGAAGCTTTCTTTTAATTTGCAGTGGTACAGTACTCCCTAAAAGGTACCATTACTCATTACTTTCAGCTCAAATGGAAGTAACGGTTTTGCTAACTAGTAGATGATGCAGCTTAAAAATTAAAACATCAAAAAGTGAGTCGATAACGCTGCTGCCAGTGTCAAAACATATCGTTCTTGTACGATTCCAGAATAGAAATGCCAGGATCAACATAAGCAATGCCTTGGGGGCAAATTGAGATTTGCTATGCACGAATCCAACAGCTTGATGTACAAAGTTTTTCTGACATTTATGGTGTTTGCATGGCTGGTTAGCTGCTTGAGAAGCATTAGCGGTTCATTATTCTGAGTGCACTGTGATTGGTTGATGTGTAGCCTCACTGCCACTGACAAAATTGCTCACTCAGGAATTGCTTATTTCAGGGATCTGCATTCTTATGACTTATTTTAAATCTGTTAAATTCGACCAAATATCACCAGTTTCTGTGAAGACTCTTTTGAGTTTTTAGCCTGATGTTCCGCAGTGACAGAAACAATTAATGGGAATTGCACACTTCAGCAGCGAGCGGCTCTGCACCACTCGAGTGCATGAGCACATATAAAGTAGCATTTTGTTTATTTATATATTTCCACGGTAAATGAAGCACACCTTCCAAATTCAGTTAATCCATGGGGAAAGAGAATAATTTTCATCTGTTGTGGCAAACTGGCTGCAGTGGATTGGCTGCTCATTAAATACCCTGCCCAAATTTCCTCACCCCCACCTCGGTAAAATTGTCCCCAATGCTTATTTGTGTGCTGATAAATAGCACTTCATTGTCTTGCCAAAAAAAATAATAGACTCCATCTACTGTCTCGATAGGCACTAATGTGTTGCTAGACATTAGTCTTATTATAGATTACTTTTCCCATTGCTTAAAACGCTGAGATTGTAATAACTTCAATAGCTTGTTTATTATAGTCCCTAAATTAGCCCCGTTGAAATATCTGTTCTGATTTTCCCTTGAGCGGATGAAAGCAGATTTTCTGCCAGCTGTACTGAAAGGAAATTGGCTGGGGAAACACAAAAGCTATTTTTATCCCATGGTTCCAAATAGCAAATATTCACGCATTGACCTAAGCAGTAATGAGTGTTGCAATTTGCCTGGCCACCAACAGTATGCATTGGACTGACAAGTTTTTTTTAAGCAATCGAAAAAATTAGAAACTTGAACCTTTTAATAAAGCTCCAACTGCACAGTTTGTGACTGGTGATAACATCGCACAAAATCAGTTAAAGTGGCCATCACAATAGCCTTAGGGGGAGGCAGTGGCCTAGTGATATTATCGCTAGACTATTTAATCCAGAAGCTCAGCGAATGTTCTGGAAACCCGGGTTCGAATCCCCACATGGCAGATGGCGGAACTTGAATTCAATAAAAAATATCTGGAATTAAGAATCTAATGATGACCATGAAACCATTGTCACTAATGTCTTTTAGGGAGGGAAATCTGCTGTCCTTACCAGGTCTGGCCTACATGTGACTCCAGAATCACAGCAATGTGTGTGTGGTTAACTCTCAACTGCCCTCGGGCAACTCGGGATGGGCAATAAATGTTGGCTAGCCTGCGATGCCCATGTCCCATGAGTGAATTTTTAAAAAAGTTTTAAAAAGCCTTCACACTAGTTTTCCCAGAACATTAAAGTAGATTAACATTGGTAGGTGTATGTTTTCTTGTCTGTCTTTATGATCAAGAAAAGCAGAAGCTGCTAAATAATTTGTATAGTTTGTGGTTTCTAGCTGATTCTTCTTTGGAAGTAGCAAAATTCACTTTAACATTGTATGTAAACTATATACAGATTGCGAGGACAAGAATTCGATGACGAGTTGCCCGATATGTTGCTGCCCAGAAAATAACACATTGGAAGCTTATAAAATGCCCAAGATGCAAAGCATGCTGCAGTGTAGGCAGTTAGTGCATGGGGCTGACTACCTGTTGTGTTCTCAGTTCATTAGCCCTCCACCTTTCATCTACATTAGGTTTGGATGCTGAAGGAGAGCAGTTGTATAAACATGAAAGGAAATTCAGAAAACTCTGCCTTTTTACAATTACATCTCTGACACCCATAACCGCGCCCCCCCCCCCCCCCCCTCCCCTCAATGACTGCTGTTCTTCCTCCTCACCTAATTTGTTTCCCTTGGAAAATGGCTGCTATGCAATTGTCAACCAACAGCCTTTCATTGGTAGCTGACATATTATTGCATTCCTA
Organism: Mustelus asterias; assembly: GCF_964213995.1. Lineage (NCBI taxonomy): Eukaryota > Metazoa > Chordata > Chondrichthyes > Carcharhiniformes > Triakidae > Mustelus > Mustelus asterias. The sequence goes on from NC_135827.1 coordinate 23,939,921, forward strand.
GCATTCTTGGCATGTCCGAAAAAGAATGCCAGTAAATTGCCTGACCTTATATTAACCGTTACTGTCAACCCATTTTGTAGCTTCTGCTTAACAATCAAGGGGCTGCCTTCGAGTTACATCTTCCATCCCAGTATGTAGTTCTGCAGAGAGATTTGGAAGTAAAGTTCACGGCCGGAGTGTTATGACCGTTCATGCCGACAGGATTTTCCCACTAAGATAAAAGCAAAATATTGCGGATGCCGGAATCTGAAACAAAAGCAGAAAATGCTGGAAAATCTCAGCACGTCTGATAGCATCTGGGGAGAGAGAAAAGAGCCAACGTTTTGAGTCTGGATGACTCTTCATCAGAGCTCATCCCACTGCAGTGAACGGAAATTTGGCTGGGCGCCAAATTCTCTGACTTCGCTGCAGTGGAAGCGTGGCACGAACAGTCGATAAGATCGCGCCCCATGTGTACATTATGGGACAAATTCTAACAACTGTGGAAGCAGCTTAATTTCTTATGATTCTTAAAAACATATCATTGCAAAATCCTATAAAATCTTTTTTTGAAAACTAACTGAATTTCAAATGTTAAATAAACTTTTTATTACTCCAATTGAGCCTAGTTATTGCACACGCTATTTATTTTCCAAGGTTTGGGCATCTTTACTGATCTTAATGGAATTACTGCCAAGACCAAGGGAAAAAAACTTTGTGGTGAGGACTTATCACCTTTTTTTCAGTAATGAGGTTCCACTGTATTTGCATCTCCTTTATAGACGTTATTGCCTGCACAAAGCATCTTTAAATGTAACACATGTAGCTGGCTGTGCATATTGTTAACATATCTAAAGTACTTTTGTTTCATGTTTGTTTTCTCCAGGCTTCATGGACACGGCCCGTGACGCTAAAGGTATGGCTACTTACCCGTAGCCAAACTCTCTAACTCTCTTAACAAGCACTGAGAGCGAGTTTACAAAATAGTCACTAAAATTAACCAAACTAACCTTTTCTATACAGATTATAATGGGGAAGAGGTTACTAATTGATAGCATTTAAAGCATTGGAAGCTTAAAATATCAGGCAGACTTTCACATGTGATAGTGTTGCTGAAAGACTTGTATATTTTAAAAGAAAATGAGGGATATGCTACTCCAGGTGCCATATTTTCCATCTTTAAAATGCTACGATTTATTTCTGACTGGGCTTGTCATTTATTAACGAAAGGGCTTTTTCATTCTAATCCCCTACACTTGGTTACTTTTAAAAACACATATACATATTGAGACAGGTAAATGTATTTGTATCATTTTGCTTAACCTATCTTTGAGCTTTATGATGAAATATGCATCTATGAAATGCGTGTATATATTTATATACTATAAAAATCTGTTTTACAAATGATCAAGTAACTAGCCACCATATAAGGTTAAAGTTAAAGTTTATTTATTAGTATCACAAGTAGGCTTACATTAACAGTGCAATGAAGTTATTGTGAAAATCCTCCAGTCGCCCCATTTCGGTCCCTGTTCATGTACACTGAGGGAGAATTTAGCATGACTACTGCACCTAACCGGCACGTCTTTCAGACTGTGGGAGGAAACCAGAGCACCTGGAGGAAACCCACACAGACACGGGGAGAATGTGCAGACCCCGCACAGACAGTGACTCAAGCCGGGAATCAAACCTGGGTCCCTGGCACGGTGAAGCATCAGTGCTAGCCACTGGCTAGGTTGGCTCATGCTTAAACTCTCTGTTTCCGATTTGTTTTCTGTTAATTATGGGAATAACACTTTGAAGTTCTACCATATTGTGCAAAAATGGTAAACTTTCAGTGTTCAATGAACAGCGTGGTATTTCGAGGATAATATACTATTTTAAGCAAATTAACTTGGCATTTTGGAAAAAAACATTTTAGAGCAGCAGTTGAAATTCATCCGAATGGTACGTATTTCTTTCTAGCTGTGAGAACAGACAGAATGCTACTCCCAAGACAATGCCAAGTTTCGTGTATAATAATTCACTATTTATTGACTCTTATGGGGTGTGCCTGAGAGCGGACAAGGATAATCGGACCACTAATTTGTTTCTGTACTTATTAGAAAACACAACTTCGATACAGTATGCTCTGCAAAGTGTTGTGGCCAAGATTCAGAATGATCTATGCTAACCTTATCCATCATTCCATAACATGCACCGGAATTTTACCACCTCGCCTACCCGAGGCCAATGGAGAATGCCGTTCTGCAAGCCTCATCCGCCACGATCCTGGGGCAGGCGAGGCGGTAAAATTCCAGCCATGGTGTCTTGGTATAGCAGTGCACTTTGGTGACTTATTTCAGCCGATATTCAGTCTGTCAAATGCAAAGGGAATTTGAACATTTTTTTCCTGTAATATTTTGATCCACTTCATCTTAATTTCATCTGGCAATAAATTAAGACACTTAATCAGGTGTTATCCGTTTAACTGCTTCAGCATATAAACATCAATGACTCGGCCTTTGTGAATTAGCATATTGGCAAAAGAAAAGAGAAGTCGTACAGGCTTTAGTGAAACTGCGTATCATATTCAAACAAGTATTTTTGGCAACGAGTAAGTTTTCCCCAAAGCACAAGGCCGTTGAAAAGTTCGGAACAGCTTGTCTCAAGAAAAAAAACATATTTTCTAACTTGCTGAGCAATACAAGGGACTTCTAAGAAATTTATCAATATATTCAAACATGTTCTTAAGCTACAAGTATAATTCAAGAAAATATTCAGCAGACAGATAGTTCCTAAGAGAGGTCTCGGTTGGCCAAACAAATACAATGATTTTATGCATCCGATTTACTTCCAGAGAATCTTCTTCTCCTGGTAAGTACTTTCCAATTTAAAGTTTATCATTAACAATGCTAATGAAGTTTCTGATTATAAATATGCCAGGTCAGCCATGGTTGACAAGTGCTGACACTTCACTATCAGTAGCACACGGCCAAGGTGTGCTCAGTGATGACACTTACATGCTTTTTGAAGTTGCTTCAACTGTCAGTGACATTGTATAGTTTAACCACATTATGTTGACACAGTGACATACGCACAGATGGCAGAGCAGGTTGGGCGCTCAGTTAACCTCCTTGCCACATTGAGTAGAACCCTTAACAAGCTCTATACTGTGGCCATGCAGTGCTCCTTGTTGTCTTTCGAAGGCCACCACCCTGCAACATTGTAGAGTCACCATTTGGCCATGGTTCATGTGACCTGTTATTCAGAGTTTGACCCGATAGAGAATCTTGCCAGTACCTTTTCCTTGAGGAACTCCAGAATCATACTTAATAGATTCTGTGAATGGGAGAAAAAAAAAGTCTGAATTTTAGAACAAAGGAATGTAGAATTCCACTACGCTCAAGTGTCATTCTTTGACTTCATTTGTGCCCTTGGTAAAATAATACACTTAACTGTCTCTGAGTGAAAAGGATAAATACTTCACCCATGTATTTATGTGGTGAGGGTTACAAAAATTTTCAATCTGAATCATAGAAAATCATAGAATCATAGAAACCCTACAGTGCAGAAGTAGGCCATTCGGCCCATCGAGTCTGCACCGACCACAATCCCACCCAGGCCCTACCCCCACATATTTACCCACTAATCCCTCTAACCTACACATTTTAGGATTCTAAGGGGCAATTTTTAACCTGGCCAATCAACCTAACCCGCACATCTTTGGACTGTGGGAGGAAACCGGAGCACCCGGAGGAAACCCATGCAGACACGAGGAGAATGTGCAAACTCCACACAGACAGTGACCCGAGCCGGGAATCGAACCCGGAACCCTGGAGCTGTGAAGCAGCAGTGCTAACCACTGCGCTACCGTGCCAAAACTGAAGCACCCGGAGGAAACCCAAGCAGACACAGGGAGAATGTGCAAACTCCGCACAGACAGTGACCCAAACCAGAATTGAACCCAGGTCTCTGGTGCTGTGAGGCAGCAGTGCTAACCACTATGCCATGATGTAGCATTTGCAAGCATCTGCTTGCAAATATAAATTTCATAGCACGTGGAAAAAATTCAGCAATGTTTTGTTTCTCACAATGGCAAGAATTGCTAAGTTTCTTTCAAAGAATTATTAGCAGATATATAATAGGTAAGTTCAAATTTTGTATATATATATAAAATTTGAAAGGTTCGACAAGGATCATTTTATATACCTATCTGATTTTGTATTTTCAGTTGTTTGAATGGTTTATGTTGTTAATTTTAAATGCAAATTTGTCTTCTCAATGGCAATCCATTATTGACAGTCCACATGCAGATTAATTGAGAACACATTTCCTACTTACTCTTGTGTCACTCCTGAGGTTTCTGGTTTTTGTGTGCCGCAATGCGTTTTTCTGTGAGTCAAGCTTTCATTTCTTAATTCACGCGGAGGTTGATTTGAATTTTGCACAGCAAAGTATTTAATTTTAAAAATGTAGCAACCATGCAATTTTCCCAACTCCTTCGAAACATTGGAGTACATTGAACAGCAAAAATGTAAATTGATTTTTTGCACAGATTGGAAGGTGTGGCATTATTGAGAAATGTGTTTAGTGTTTAATGTTGTATTGCATCTTTGTGATTTTAAAATAGGAACTATCTGCATGTGTTAAAAAGAAAAAGGCATGAAATAGACTGAGATAAATCTAAATACATAAAAATAAATTTGAGCTACAGGAATGGATGAACATTCTAATTTAATTTACTGTCTAATAGTTGGCTAAATTGGCAACTGATAAATTCAGGCTCTTACAAGAGCTAAAACTGCCACCATAACTAAATAAATGGTATTCTTGTGAACTGAGGTTTCAAATGACCTCAAAATGATTTGATTGAACAGACCTGTTTTATAGAATGATGTGGTGATGAAAATCTATTCAGTTTTTTTATTGGTCATTAGTCAATTAGTTTGGAGGGCACATTCGATAACAAGTTTATTTCATTAGTGGCATTAACTAGTGTTCTTTATTTATGCTGCCCAAGCTTCATATCTTTTTGAAAATATTTGTTTGATATCAGAGGTAGTCTTTTAGTTCTTAATAGATACATACTTTCCTCCTCCTTCCTCCAAGCGTTGCCTCAACTATTTAAATTGTGTTCTCTATTGGCTTATACATGGACATAAAGATAGATAATTCAGTCCAGAAAGGAGTACGGTTAAGTGATTGGCAGGGCAGGCCTTGATAACATCATCTGAAAGTAGACATCTCTAAATAGAGACATTAGATTTCAGTGTCACTGTTGACATGGGTTAGAAATCTATGCTAAAACCTGATGCAAAAGGCAAACAGACTTTGAAAAAGTATAATTTGAAATATTCATTGGCATTGAATAGGAGTGGTGTCTCTTTAATAATTCATTAAGGGGAATGAAAAGTGTCACAGAATTTTTAAAAAGCCTTCTTAAAAGAGCAAAGGTGATGGAGCATATTGATTAAAGTCTTTCATTTGTATAAAATCGAAGACTTTGCTGGCAGTTTGTGGTACCAACAACTCTGATATTTCCAAAAATGTTTTATGTTCCAATTATGTTCCAGTTTAAAGCAACACAACATAAGTAGTAATTTCACTCCTAATTTTATTGTTAACTAATGTAAGGTGGCTGAAAATCAGAGGAATCACACCAGAACAAACCTGTTTAGAAAAATAAAATCTTGAATAGGCAGGGAATAGAGGGATGCGGACCAAGCAGAGGCAAAAGGTCTTTAGTTTAGAAAGTTGTCATGTCTCAGTGCAGGCTTGGTGGGCTGAAGAGCCTGTTCCTGTGCTGTACCTTTCTTTGTAAGGTCCATTTGTTAAGTGGAAACCTTCCAATTGCCACCTAAGACCTGAAATCTCAGAACCAGTAACATAGTCTACTGTAGGAAGTGTGTTGAGGAAAGCATGTGCTGTAGATGTGCCACTGGTGACTTGGGCAACTGTGATTGGCACGTTAGCTAGAGGACCATGTCAACTTTAGTGTGGTTAGCAGCTGAAGTTCAGGGGAGTTGCAAGCCCATGCATTTTTTCCCACTGGTTGAATTTAACGTAACTCCTCGAGTATCATTGAAAGGAATTGAGAAAATGTCCCTGTTTTGTTACCTCATTGTTACATTTGACATTGTTACCTAATTGTTTTGCTAATTCTTTAAAAAGCACTACCGAGCTTACAAAATATTAAAACCCACAATTGGTAATATTTTTCTTGTAAAATAGATTTGATTTTCACCAGATGAGAACAAAATTATGAAGGCATAGGATGTTGGAGGGCTATTTTTCTGAATGTTGGCCATTTTTAACACTGACATGGGAAAATAAGGAACTTGATACAAAAGTATGTCTGCATGTTTTCAACAAGTTGGGCAGTATCAGTGGAGGGAAACAGTTAACATTTAAGGTTGATGACCCTTCATCAGAACTGAGGAGGGATAGACATGGAATTAGTTATGAGGAAGCGAAAGGAGGAAGGAAGAACAAATCAGCATGTTAGTTATAGGGTGGAAGGCAAGAGAAATTAAATGACAAAGGTTTCATGGTACAAAAACAAAAGAAAGTAATAATGGGTGAAATAAAGAAACCAAAGATGTGCCCAGATGAGGTGTGAGTAGCTGGATAGGCTCCATCCTAATGCAAAGTGAAGGAATGAAGTATAAAGGAGAAAACAATGAACCAACAACAAAAAGAACCAAAAACTCTAAAATTGTTAGACTCAGTTTTATGTCTATAACATTATAGAGTGCCAAATGAGATGCTGTTCCTGGAGCTTGCCTTCTGTGAACAATTTCAATAGAAATAGATGGCCAGACATCTGTTTCTCCAGAAGGCCTCATTATGAATGCTTGGCTGAGCTCCATGGATCCAAGGATTAACTCAGTGGGGTCTATTTTGACAAACTGAAGTGGATTGTTTGATTTTTGACATAATTATGAGGTTATAATTTATTCTTTACTTGATTTTTTTTCAATGGCTGTATGTTTTATTTAGATGAGATAAAAAGGTGTGAAGTGATGTAAAACTGCTTTTATTGACACTGTAATGGCTTTGTCTGATTGATGCCTTTATAAGAGCAACAGTTATTTTCCAAGGCAATTTTTGAATGGGTGTTTCAATGCATTTCAAGATTTGCCATTCTTATATTGCACAATGCTTCAATGCTGAAAGCCTGATAGGGAGGGGGCATAGGTAAGACCTTTGACACATACTTTTTTAAAGCCTGCGTGAAAAGTTCACAAATAATGGGGTCAACGTAGTACCACATCATTTACTGTAAGGGGATGGATGAAGACTCCAGAGGCAGTGGGTAGAGGTCCAAGCACGCAGTGGGTGCTTCGTAGGTGATGGGCCCGGGGAGTGGGGGAGGGGGGGAGGAAGGGGTTGAATCAAGGAACGTACTACTTCTTGAGGCTGCTAGCCTTCACCTTTAGGTTGCTGAAATGCTGCACAGTCTGGTGAAGATAGGTGGGCTGCAGAAAGTGATGTGAGTGTGCTGGACCGGTATTTAAATACTGTGCCGGGAACTATCAACTGTGGGCGGATGGACGAATCAGCTGCCGGCGTGTCCTTGAGAAGCTGGTTTGCCCCCACAAATATTACTGGGGGGAGTATGAAATGCCGAACCCCACAATGGAACCGACTCTGTTGGGCTTGCAAGTCGGAGCTCTCCACTCATATTCTTACTGCACATTGCGGAAAATTACCCGTGTGGGAATGGGGTTGGAAATCCCTGAATCAGATCCTGTCCATTGTTTTTAAAGGCATCTGTAAGTTGAGCTGCCTCCTCGAAAATTGGCCTGTTGTCGCCAAGGAAAGCAGATACTTGCTACATTTGCATACTGAAGATGATTTTGAGTAACAGTGGGGAATGTACTTCCACCTTACCTAGGATGTGATAGTTGTGAACCAGCTTGTTCATGACTGATCAGTGCCTCCACTGTTCTGCCTGTGGATATGAAATAGACTGCGACATTCTGTTTGTTGATTAAGTTACTCCAGGGAGACGAGGTGATTTGCCAATATTAGACAAAGCACTGCAGCCCCCTGCGTTCCACAGTTACTGATGAACTGGAAAGCTGGCAGGTTCATTTATTTTGCCAGAAATCTTAAATTTTATGCAGTTGCTGGTTTTCCTAGTGGTTTGCCTGGGCACAGTTAGAAAGATATAGCACTTATCCATTGTCAGTACATCCATTTCCATACGTCAACCATAAGAACACAACATTTGGGGTAATCTCCAATGCTAAGCACAACTCCTTCCAGGTGAAAACTGACTGATTTAAGAGAATGGTAGCATTGTGTAAAAGTCAACCTTATTTAGTGTGTGTCTGTGCTTGTACCCATTCACGATGAAGTGAATTTGAGCATCTTATCTGATGACACCACAAGTTGACTTCACTGATGGAGCCAGGTTAACTCACGTCCAAAGACTGCAGTCTGCAGATGACTGGATATGAATTCAGATCACAGCTGTTACATTCAAATGAAGAATTGTGCTGTCACTAATCTGCAATGCTGCTGTCCAGAAACCAGACATCACCTCAGGTTTAACCTTGAAATGTTGGGAGTCAGTCACTGAGCTCAAATCCCACCATGAAGCCACTCTGGGATTTAATTTCTGTTAATTAATTCTGGAATAAAAGCGAATGTATGTAATAGTGACTATGTAACCATAGGTTGTTATGAAAACCCATCTGGTTCTTTAACCTGCGAGGGAAGCAAATCAACCCTCCTTTCCTGGTTTGACCGATATGCGACTCCAGATTCACAGCAATATGATTGACTCTTACTTCCTTCTGAAATGGTCCAGCAAGCCACTCCATTGTGAACGAGGCAACTGATTGTGCAATAGCTTTTGTGGCATTGGAGGGCAGCACGGTGGCACAGTGGTTAGCACTGCTGCCTCACAGCGCCAGGGACCTAGGTTCGACTCCTGGCTTGGGTCACTGTCTGTGCAGAGTCTTCACATTCTCCCCGTGTCTGTGTGGGTTTCCTCCAGGTGATCCAGTTTCCTCCCACAGTCCCAAAGACTTGCTGGTCAGGTGCATTGGCCATGCTAAATTCTCCTTCAGTGTACCCGAACAGGCATGTGAGTGTGGCAACTAGGGGATTTTCACAGTAACTTCATTGCAGTGTTAATGTAAACCTACTTGTGACACTGATAAATAAACTCTTTAAAAAAAAACTTTAATAATGAAGAATAAAATAATATCCTGAACAAGACTCCATCTCAACTAGCTGATCCCTAGCATTTCAAGAATCAACCTGAGAATATTCCCAGTTTCTGGACAGCAGCATTGTAGATAAATGATAGCACACTCGATGTGAATATTACAGCTCTGTTCTGAATCCATACCTAGTGATCTGTCGACCTGTAGTCCTTGAGCTTCCATTAACCTGTTTCAAACAGCAAAACCAGCTACCAGCAACATCAGATGAGATTCTCAAATTCAGTTCATCATAGGCGATTATAAGCAGGGGATTACTTTGATTACTCACTGCACTAAGTAGCATGACTCATTATCTACCACCACAACTGAACTTGGTCTTGTTATAAACATGGTGAGTAAACGATACAAATTGGAAATGTATTAGTATCCTCTGGGCTTCTAAAATGGAAGAATTCAGCTACACATCCTGAAATCTGTCCTTGTTTTATGGTGGACTGTATTCCCATGAGCTGATGTCTTATCATTAAAGCATTTGGACATCACCTACAAGTTGTTCCTGTATCTTACAGTGCATTCATCCATCATGTGGTCTTATCCAAAATCTTTCAATTGAAACTTGGATTAATGGCATTAAATACACGGCCAAAGATTTGGGTGTGCTTAGGCATCAATTCATCGAATGAAGCATTTTTCCCAATGTATCCTGGTGAAGTATTACCCACTTTGCTACTTGGGCTGTTTTAATATGTTTTAAAGGCTTTATCTGAATATAATTTGTTATAAGAAAGTACTTCTGGCTTGTACAATCTAAATCCATACTCTGTGATTTGTGGAGCTGTGGTCCTGAGTCTTGTTTCATTAGTGGAGACAGTGAGACTAGGGGTGGCATGGTAGCACAGTGGTTAGCACTGCTGCTTCACAGCATCAGGGACCTGGGTTTGATTCCCGGCTTGGATCACTGTCTGTGCGGGATCTGCACGTTCTCCCCGTGTCTGCGTGGGTTTCCTCCGGGTGCTCCGGTTTCCTCCCAAAGACTTGCTGGTTAGGTGCATTGGCCATGCTAAATTCTCCCTCAATGTACCCAAACAAGCGCCGGAGTATGGCGACTAGGGGATTTTCACAGTAACTTCATTGCAGTGTTAATGTGACACAAATAAAATTTTGAAGAAACTAAAAAACCAACTTCTAGCAGTATCAGATACGATACTGAAATTCAATTCATCATAGATGAGTATGGACAGGCATGTAACCATGATTATGGCCAGTAACTGATAGTTGAGTCCTGTGGTTAAAAATAAAGCATTGTTTTGTTATTGATGAATATGCATTGTATTTTTTTTCTTGTTGACCACAGTATACATAGAGTTAAAATTGCTGCTGCATATCCCAGATTAACTAAGATACAGACCTACAAGAGCAAGACAATGCATTGTGTAGGAAGGCTTTGACATGTGTACACTGATTGCTACCCTTATCTGTAGATTTGTACTCATTTCACAGATCATTTGAAATGTTTGGAACTGATCAATGCTTCAACTCCAATCCATTTCATTAAAAGCCTCCTGCAGACTATTTGGCAGCCTTATTTGTGTGGGCAAATGTTGTTATAAATCCCGTGAATGCCTCACTATCCGAGTGCCATTATTAAAAAATGTCATTTTCTTTGTTCGGATCTCTGCAAATACATTTGGGGTTATAACTTAACACAAACACAGCAGCCAGACTGAAGCCAGCAGGGATAACGGTCAGGTCGGGGGAACATTCAGAGACATAAATAAAGGAACAGCATTTGAAAGGTTGATTTTACATTGGAAGTTAGTACAGGGAAAATGCCTTTTCTGAGAGGAATCATGAATGTATATTTATTGCAAATCTTCTGCTTGTATCATGTAAACTATTCATTTACCGATTCAATTCTCAAAACATCTATTTAGTGGTTTAGATATCGGGGGTGATTCTCCGACCTGGCCACGCCAGTCCAGGCGAATCATGTGTGAGCCTAAAAACCCGCTTTGCACCTGGTGCCAAATTGTTTGTGATTCCCCTGGCCCCTTCCTAACAGCGTGAGCTAGATTGCGTTCAGAAAGGGCGAGAGTCTGATTAGCGTAGCATTTGAACATGCAGAGCCTGTTGAAATCCCAGCGCACAGAAAGAAAAACGAGAATTGATGGGAACACTGGAATGTCACACACAAGAAGTAGAACAGTTGGAAGAGCATTAATGGTTAAATGACAAACTTGCAGAAGTATATTCAACTAAGACGGATCTTTAACTAAAACGTGACGAGCTTCAAGCATCAGAAGTCTCTAGTAAGCACCATACAAGATGCATGGAATAGGGGAAATAATTGCATCAGCACAGTTGCTTAAGAGCAAAGAGTTCTGCACAATACTCTGGGAAAAAAAGACAACTCCGCTTACCAGAGCAGTTGCTGAGCTGAATGAAAAGACTCAAGCTCGAAAAACAACTTCTGGAGGGCCAGGGTGCATATTCAATAATTTAGGTAAAATTGTGTTGCAGTGAAGGTTCCATTGTTGCAACATAAACTTCCAGATATATTGTGACAACCCAAATGACGATGGAAGGAATGAAAAAAGCAACAAGATGATCACAATGAACGTCCACCCTGCAAGAGGTTAAAATAGCAAACACTGATCAGTGCAACAGTCGAACCAACCAAATATACACGAAACACGAAAGAATGGAAGTAAAGGATGTAAACTTCCCCAGATGCCTGAACAAACCCCTAACCTCAAGGAAGAACTAGCAATGACAGAGCCTACCATTCCTTTGACAGTAGTGCAAATGAGATATGGATATGGAAAAGTTAGAAGGCCTGCAGACTGCCCAAGCCTTTGAATGCAAGGACTTGAAGGAGGAGGGGGTGAGGTAGGTGTTGAGGTGGTGATGATGTAGTAGCGACAATGTACATACACGATAGTAATAACAATGCAAGACATAAGGCAAATTGTAATTACTTAAATACATTCGATAAAGGCTTTGGGGAGGTGCATTTTAAGGGTCTGACACATATGGTACTGAGCACAGTACTGCCCACACAGGGATGTAAGGGAGCACATGCCACACCCAGGGTCAATCAAGTGTTGGACAGAGTTGTGTACCATCCAGCACAGCTCCGAACTTGTTTTATTGTATATTTGTAAAGAGTCAATAAAGAAGACTTCCAGTCAGCCTATATGTGACTGCAAAGGTTTCTTTGGACTTTCAAACTCTAACCAACACCCTACACCCATTATGTACCAAAGAAAAACATCTGGAGTAAAAGCCCCAAAATGACTAAATTTTCATCAGCCAAGCAACAATCCGTGGAAGCAAACAAAGGAGTGCTTTCAGCTTGGCAGCAATTATTTTACTTCAAGATCCTTAGATCTTTCCCTGACAGTCCTCCTGGTACACCACCTGAACATTCAGACGTGCTAAAATGCATTTCAGTAAATATGCTGTATGCTTTCCTATTTAATTTGATATGCACCTCTGTTACAAATGTATTTGCCAAAATTATTTATCACTTCATGCATTTTCAAGTCCCCTATGCTATTGAAACGCGTGAAACATGTTTTGACTGTTTTCCCAAAGCATTTGAAAAATGTATATGCTTTAGAATTTTTAATTGGAAACATTTCAGTCAAGTAAGCGATTAGCACAATTTAAATATTTCACAAATTCAGTGTAATGAAGACGGGACAATGACATTGAATGTCGTTTGAGTTATTAAATGATCTGGATGATGCTGATATTTGCAGAATTGAAAAGAATGAATGTTACCCATTTTTATTTAGTTTAATGTGATAACAGTCATTTAGAAATAACTCAGCCACATGCAAATTTTTATGAATTGTAATACAGCAAGACAAGATTGTTTTGACATCTTGGGGGCTAAGTTTTGAGTGCTATCAAGAAGAGCCTAGGGATCATGATGCACAATTAACCTGTACCTATTGATAGTAATGCAGCAGTATGCCAACATTATGCTGCCTGTTTATTTAAATGACTTCAGCATCCAGCCAGTGCTAATGGTGTTGTTGATTGCTGATGCATTAACAGGGGGACAATATCATGAGCAGCTAGCACCAGGTAAAGCTAGCCTTTCATTTTAGTTAAACACGTTGGGTCCTCATCCGGTGCCCCACATTGACTGCATTGCTTAAAGCTGACTGCAGCAACTTAATGCCAGCTTGCAGCTCTTAAAGGAAAGCTGCACTGAGATTGGTGCAGGTTATGGCAGTCATGCAGGAAGTATGAAACTTAAGACCTGGAAAGCATCGGAGAATGGCACAACGTGGGAAAGTGTAGCTTCCAAGTTTTTCTCACTGCAATCGAGAACTTAGGGGAGAAGATAGAAAGAAAGAGAGATCTGCAGGGGGCCTGAAGTACCCTGCATCTCGGGGAAGCCTGAAATGTAGCGAAGCCACGTGCTCATCCACTTGCTTCTCTCCAGCTCTCATTAAATAAAAAATCTCAGTGGCTCTTGTACATGATGGTGGATGGCAAACTGAGAGATACTGCAAATATATGCAACTCCAGCCTGGAAGGAGGCAGAGGTTCATCCTCACAGTTGCCTACACAGCCACTGACAATTCTTCTGTGAGGGTTTGTAGTTGTTACTGCAGCAGGTGTCAGATTCCCTATATAATCTGATGCAAAATCTCATTTTTCACAGTCATTTGCAGGCTATTTTTTAATCCAAATTCTTTGCACAAAAATGACATTGTTAACGAACATTAAAAAATAGCCTATGGGAGGGTGTCTAATACTGACTGGGGCTAGCTGATGGTTACTAGCCCAGTCAATACAAGATAATACATCAGTTCAGCTGAGAATGTGTTTTGATTATTGTTTTGAATTATTAACAATGAGGAACAATAATCCTTTCTGCCAATTATTTTCACATCTGCCATCAGTCTGGCACAGTACGTATTTGTTTATGAACTTGAGGACTTAGATTCTTGGAGCTCCAGTTATTTCATGCTTTTGACAGACCTCTGTCTACCCTTCTCGCACTCATTGGTACTGAAACAACTAGAGTCAGTTGCATCCGTAAATGGCAAGACCTTGTCATGACCCTTCATTTCTTATGTCTCTGTCTGACAGAACAAAGTACCACTTGGGAAGTATGATGTTTAATCTGACCTTTCATTGTGGCCCTTTGCAGTGGAGTGCTAATACCCTGAACGTTGTGTGATTTTGTACAGCCCACTGGATTACAATCATCAAAAGAGAATGAACCATTCAATTGGAAACCCAGCAAAGTTGAAGTCCTTGCTAAGACTGATGGATGTGAAAGCTGACTTTATTGTAATTTGCGGTCATTACTAGTTCTTTTTCTAGTGGCTACAGAACTTGTGCCACTTTATCCATTTTGATGTAAGGCATGGGTCATATTCAAGAGCCAACAGAGTCAATCGGAAAAAGCATGTAAGCCAACAGAAACAAAATTAGTTTGCTTTGTAGTTTAGTAAACATCGCATATGCCTGACATACATGAAAATTGTGAAGGTAGATAAAGAAAGCAAGGCTAGAATACACTATGCCCTCTGCTCTTTAACTCTTCTTTGTCCACCATCCACTAAGGGATTGAGAATTTTTGATCTTGTGTCCTGCTTTATCCAGATAACAGCTTTTAAAGCCCCTTCAGAAACATCCAGCAGCTCTTTTCACCAGGACTGCGGATTCTCAGCAAAAGCAAGCGACCTAATGAGAAATATGGCAGCTGAGAAATCTTTCCAGTTGACACTTATTTGTCATGCATTGTGTAGCTAGTTTTTTGGTTTGTCAAGGCTATAGAACTCTGTGTCCTGTGCTTAATGAAATAAGATTTTTTGATGCAATATTGGAAGTTGTATGGAATAATAATAGGTGTAAAAACCTACTGTACTTGGTGCAGGGCACTCAGCTATCAAATATTTAAGTGTGTACCTGAAGTTTCTTCATTTTCAGGGTTATCTATTGAGTGAGGAATACAAAATTGCCAAGTTGGATGATTTAGTTTGAGGGGGCATTCAATTAACAGTTTGACAAGAAATTGCTGGTTGAGATCATTTTTATAATAGCTATTGCCTTAGGAAAATGACTGGTAAGAACTCCAGAATGTTTGCCATATTGTCATATTTCTTTGTTCCCCTTTATCCCACTGGAAACCTGATGAGTTAATAGAATCCCAGAATCCCTGCAGTGCAGAAGAGGCCATTCAGCCCATTGGGTCTGCACCAACTGCCCAACAGAGCATCCGGCCCAGGCCCTCTATCCAGCCCTATCCCCGCCCCATACATTTCCCATGGTTAATCCATCAAAGCTACATATATTGGGACACTAAAAAGGCAATTTAGCATGGTCAATCCACCTAACCTGCACATGTTTGAAATGTGGGAGGACACTGGAGCACTGGGAAGAAACCCACACAAATACAAGGAGAATGTGCAAACTCCACACACTGTCAGCCAAGGCTAGAATTGAAGCCAGGTCCTTGGAGAGCGGAGAGGCAGCAATGCTAACCACTATGCCGTCCATTCTCTATGTATTCTACGTACGTGATCAGGTAGTTTGTTTTCTGGATGTAATGTGAAAGATATTGAGTGGGATTTTCTGATCTTACCCATCCTGGGACTGGAAATAACCGCCCGAGGTCAATGGACCTTTCAATTATCCGTCAAATTGTCCATCCCACCAATGACGATTCCCGCAGCAGGAGGGACTGGAAAATTTTACCCCATTGTACTTTTAAATTGCACTATACTTGCAAGACAAATACATTGGTAGAATGCCAGAGAAACAGTTGGAGAAAATGGGTAGAAGTATTAACCAAATCATGTTCAAGCTACCCAGGAGAGATGACGGCAGGTTATTCTATCTGGTTGGATTGGCATATGTTCACGTGAGGGCCTGCTGGCTGGGGTAAATGAGTTCTTCAGTAAATGATAGTGAATTATACTGTTAATGTATAAGATGGTAACTAAAATAACAACCTGCCCATGCAAAAGGCTATGGCCTACATGGGAGTTACACTGTTTGGTTTAGAGAAGTTTAGTGTTTGCGTAGTAATGTAGTGGAGTGGATCATCTGTCAATCTCAATGGAATAAAAAAAATCAGTTGAGTTTATAAGGGGAATGACATCCACTCTACCATGGCACAGTTCTCTAAGTGTTGTCCCCAGCAGAAAACCGGAGAGATTACTGGTGGATGGTTTTGTGCGATTCCGTTCGCAATTCACACACATTTTGAATCTATTTTTAGAATGGGGTCCTGAAGACACCAGCAATGCCGGCTCCTCAGATCAGGGCGCCCCGATCTACAGACAACTCTACACCCCCCCCTTGTCAGCTGAAACTTCTGCTCCCCCTCCCAGCATGCTGGCATCAGCACCCCCCAAGACACACACACACATATATATATATATATATATATACACACACACACACATATATATACACACACACACGCACACACACACACAAGTACCAGCACCCCCCACTATGGGCTCATCAAAGGATCCCCCTCCAGGAAACTTCCAGTTCCCCCCCCTTCCCTCCCTTCAGGTTGGCAGTGCAAGGTTGACCATTTCCCCAACCACCCAGGGACTTCACTGGCTTAGAATCATAGAAGCCCTACAGTGCAAAAAGAGGCCATATGGCCCATCAAGTCTGCACTGACCACAATCCCACCCAGGCCCTACCCCCATATCCCTACACATTACCCGTTAATCCCTCTAACCTACGCATCTCAGGACACTAAAGGGCAATTTTAGCATAGCCAATCAACCTAACCCACATATCTTTGGACTATGGGAGGAAACCGGAGCACCCGGAGGAAACCCACACAGACACAAAGAACAATACAGCACAGGAACAGGCCCTTCGGCCCTCCAAGCCTGCACCGATCATGTGTTCCTAACTAGACCATCTGTTTGTATCCCTCTATTCCCAGTCTGTTCATGTGGCTATCTAGATAAGTCTTAAATGATCCTAGCGTGTCTGCCTCAACCACCTTGCTTGGTAGTGCATTCCAGGCCCCCACCACCCTCTGTGTAAAATATGTCCCCCGCATATCTGTATTGAACCTTGCCCCCCTTACCTTGAACTTGTGACCCCTTGTGTTTGTCATTTCTGACCTGGGAAAAAGCTTTCAACTGTTCACCCTATCTATGCCCTTCATAATTTTATAAACTTCTATTAGGTCGCCCCTCAACCTCCGTCTTTCCAGGGAGACCAACCCTAGTTTACTCAATCTCTCCTCATAGCTAGTACCAGGCAACATCCTGGTAAACCTTTTCTGCACTCTCTCCAAAGCCTCCACATCCTTCTGGTAGTGTGGCGACCAGAACTGGACGCAGTATTCCAAATGTGGCCTAACCAACGTTCTATATAACTGCAAGATCATATGCCAACTTTTATACTCTATGCCCCATCCAATAAAGGCAAGCATGCCATATGCCTTCTTCACCACCTTTTCTACCTGTGCTGCCACCTTTAAGGATCTGTGTACTTGCACACCCAGATCCCTCTGTGTGTCTATACTCCTGATGGTTCTGCCATTTATTGTATAGCTCCCCCCTGCATTTGATCCACCAAAATGCATCACTTTGCATTTATCTGGGTTAAATTCCACCTGCCATTTCTCTGCCCAATTTTCCAGCCGATCTATATCCACGGGGAGAATATGCAAACTCCACACAGACAGTGACCCAAGCCAGGAATCGAACCCAGGTCCCTGGAGCTGTGAAGCAGCAGTGCTAACCAGTGTACTACCGTGCCACCCCTTACTTGTCGGCTTCCAAGTCCCTCCCCACCCCCTTAGTGTGGCCATCAGTGATTTGCGCCAAGTTCCTGCTGTGCCCAAATATTTAAAGATGCTAATCTGGTACACTCCCTTGCTGAATGGAATGAGCATGGAAGTGAACTGACAACATGATGAATTTTCTGTATTGAAGGAGACGTTTTTGCTATTGTACATAACCTCCTGGCATTGTGGATTTACCCCAGCCCAACGCCGGCATCTCCACATTGTGGATTTACACATACCATGTAATCTTTTTCTGTGTACTTGTGAAGAAACATTACAATAATCTCTCCTGCTTTTCTCTTTTAACACAGAATATCTTGAGTCAATTTTTGAGTATATGCTGATTATCTGCACTGAGTATTTCATGACACAGGATAAACTTGAAGGTCACTGGTACCCACGGGTGTAGCTGCTATTTGTGTGGAATCTAGCTGAGACTAAAATGATTAAATTCTTCCATTGATGGCTTTGATGGATCTGAAATTAAGTCTGTTTGGATAGCCTTGCATTAGTGCAGTACAAAGTCCACAGCACAGAACTCGACATGAGAGACATTATGACAAGTTTCATCTTTTATCCTGTTGTATAAAATCCCACATACTGATTGATAGATTCATTTGTAATTACGATGTTCTCAACTCAACAGAAAACTATTCATAATGTGACCTTAATAAAACAAGCAAGATAGTTGATGTGCGTTAAAGAAATTTTACCAGTCGGACAGTACAAGGGGCCTATTAGACTGAGGGCAAGCACATTGTTGTCTAAGCTGTACAGTACTTGCTCTTGCAACTAAAGTAGGCATCTCTTGGTGATGGATGATAAGTGCATTAAATGGGGAAAAAAAATATTTTTCTATTATGGTCTAATAAATCAATCCCTAGTATTTGCTTATCTCATACCAATTTAAAATGTTATTTGATGGAGCAACCAACAAGGAGAAAAATAAATTCCCTCAAGTGTTTTATGGTGGCAGTCATTATTTAATAAATTGCTTTTATTTACAGTGTGCATCAGGGCCACTTTTTTCAAAATTAAAAGGCCTAAATATTTGTCTTAGCATTAAAAGCATCCAAATTACTCAAAACGCCATTTCCATGGCAACATTTAAGTTTGTGTTCTTAGAGTCATAGAGGTTTACAGCATGGAAACAGGCCCTTCGGCCCAATTTGCCCATGCCACCCAGTTTTTTAACCCCTAAGCTAGTCCCAATTGCCTGCATTTGGCCCACATCCCCCCATACCCATCTTACCCATGTAACTGTCTAAACACTTTTTAAAAGACAAAATTGTGCCCGCCTCTACTACTACCTCTGGTAGCTTGTCCCAGACACTCACCATCCTCTGTGTGAAAATATTGCTCCTCTGGATCCTTTTGTATCTCTCCCCTCTCATCTTAAACCTATGCCCTCTAGTTTTAGACTTTTCTACCTTTGGGAAAAGATATTGACTATCCAGCTGATCTCTGCCCCTCATTATTTTATACACCGCTATAAGATCATCCCTAAGCCTCCTATGCTCCAGGGAAAAAAGTCCCAGTCAATCCAGCCTCTCCTTATAACTCAAACCATCAAGCCCCAGTAGCATCCTAGTAAATCTTTTCTTCATGAACAAAAACGCAAAATTAAAATACCATTGATTTTTTTTTGCAGCAGTTGACTACTAATGCTTACTCAATGAAATTGAAATCAAATAGAAACAATTAAGATGCAATGGAAATTAAATCCAGCTAAAATTGTTCTACAATAATAGCTTGTGCTTAAAGGAATTGAGTGGAATGAAAATCATTCTGTGACAATTTTCTGGAAGACTGGAATCATTCATTGTCGCTTTACTTGAAGAATGTGCAGGGCCAGCCCAAAAAATGTATTGGGCAGCATTGTACAGTTTCATAGTGGGTCGGAGCATTAAGTTTGGAGAGGGGCAAAAAATCAGAATACTGCCAGTGGAAATCATGGTAATTTTCCCCCTTACTATAATCCTGGCACGGTGGCACAGTGGTTAGCACTGCTGCCTCACAGCACCAGGGACCCAATTCTGATTCCCGGCTTGGATCACTGTCTGTGTGGGAGTCTGCACTTTCTCCCCTTGTCTGTGTGGGCTTCCTCCGGGCGCTCCGGTTTCCTCCCACGAAAGACGTGCTGGTGCATTGGCCATGATAAATTCTCCCTCAGTGTACCCGAACAGGTGCCAGAGTGTGGCGACTGGGGGATTTTGACAATAACTTCATTGCAGTGTTAGTGTTAGCCTACTTGTGACACTAATAAACAAACTTAAAAAACTAAACTTCTGCTGGTGGGTCGGGTTTCCCACTGATCCATGGTGGGAAGGCCATTTGCAAACATTACTATGTCATGAATGTTCATTAAAAACGCTACTTGCCAGAATCACTTTCCCCCTCCTAATTACGTGCCACTCCAGCGGGAAATTAGACCAGTCTAAAACACGCTCGGATATCAGTGGTGCACAGTTGTCCGCCCTTACCTTGTCGTGACTTTGAGATGAGTGCAACGTGCTAAGCCTATCTGCAACAACTTTGCTCTGATTTCTCATCATTGAGATACCACACTGGTGGGCATGTAGGCTTGGTCAGCTCATTGGTTTCCTTCGTACATCAAAAGGGTGTGAACTTCAGTTCTTGGGGAGCATTCTGAAACAGAGACCAGCACTGTAACTGGAGGAGGTGGATGTCGGTGACATCGGGGACAAAGGGCTAAGATGGGGTGGGGAAGGTGGACAAAGACTTGGGGGTCAATGTGTTATGCTGGGGTTGGAGAGGAGGGGGATGATGGCAGGCAGAGGGGAGACCAAGGGGATGGTGGAGCCTGACATGGAAGATTAGAATGCAGACACAGAAAGAGGTTGATGGGAATTGAACTAAATGAATGGATGGGGATGCACACAGACTCCAGATAATGAGGGGATTGTGTTAGTGTGGCACAGAGATTCATGGAGGGTGGGGTGGGGGAAGAGGAGGAGGGGGCGAGAGCAGACTCATTGAAGCTCATTGAAGAGAGTCCGTTGCAAGACAGTCATAGTCCCTGGTCTGGGACCAAGAAGTTTGGGTGAGAAATGAAAGGCAGTCCTGGGGTTTTACGGGCCATGCATGGCTTGCAGGTCATAGTACCACTCCAGGGAAGGGGCAAGGGCTGTGTGCTCAATTGGGATAAGGCACAGCTTGGTATGCAAGGCATGGTCATTGTCTTAGTGAGTGGTGATGGGATTGTCTAGCTCAGTTTTGGGCAGCAGATGGGATGGTCATGGTTAGGGGAGGCAGCTGTTCCCTGTAAATGGGAAAAACATAAGGGGTGGTGGGTATTGGATGCTCTCCTGGGGGTGAGGACTTCACCCCTGTATATGAGTGTGCACACTGCCTCGAGATGGGAGGGCTAAGGTCCACATGGGGCATGGGGACATCAATGATGGGTTCAGGGGGAGTGCTGCAATTTCCATCACAATTATAATGGGATCCAGGGATACTGGGGGAAGCTGGAGAATAATTGGAGGGAGCTCTACCAGCACATCATGTTGTTCAAGGAAGGTTGAAGGGACCCAAACACTGACAGGGGAAGGGTCGAAGCTGGTCTCAAATTAAAAATGCAGCACCCAATCTTGAAAGCCCAAAGTTGGTGCACAGTTTGAAATTGGAAAAGAATCTCACAGGAGAAGCCAAAGGCTGCACCAAGGGGCTATGCCAGAGGGCATCCTCAAACTGCCCAGTCACAACATTGAAATAGAGTCACAGTTGAGAGCAAAGAGGAAAACTTCCTTGAGAAGGCGCAACTGGTGCATTTTAACACAAGACTGCCGTAGTCGTTGGCTTCACTATACACTCGCTCCATTTGAATAGTAACAGAGACGTGTGTGAGAATGGAAAATGCAGATATCCATTAAGGAAGCACAGTTGCTGCATATCTGCTAGATCATTAATAAAAGCCTTTCATGTGCTTTCTCCAATTGGCATGGATGATGGGCCAAAGGGTCATTATCGTTGCTGAAGTGCAAGTTGAGCTTGATCAGCAAACCGTATCAGAGATTACAGGAGTGCCTTTGGTAAGGTGACACATTTCATGAATGCATCATACTTCTTCCAACCTTTGAGATAAAGATGTCAGATAACAGGGTTGGCATCTTGATCCCCTAGGTCAGCTACAACTCTGCATCAGTGTAAAGCACAGACGCAGCTCTGGACAAGACGATGCCTTTCCATTTGTTAATGGGAGAGCTAATATATCTGTCCAGTATTTATTAATCTGTTGCATCTATCCATCCATAGGGAGAGGATGGATTGAATATTGGAGTTTGCGCTCAATGCTGCCTTGTTGATGGCAGTGATTCAAATTGAGGAGGAGAAGGGCCTGGCACCACCTAATGCAGCTTTGTGAGATGGCCCGGCCTGAGGTCTATGGTCCAGTGGAGCCCCAGCATGACCCAGAGGATGAGGAGGTAACTTGCACGCTCAGAGGTCTACTGAAGAAGATTTTCCTATCTGGAGATTAGTGAAAGACAATGCCATGCTTGGTGGATCATATCTGCCACATTCTTTGGGCGGATCTAATGCTCTGTGGACTTGGGAGGACATCCCTGCCAGTGATCCTGAAGGTCACCGCTGTGCTCAGTCTTTTTTGCCTGCGGATTGTTCCTGGGATCCACAAGGGACTTGTGTGGCATCTCTCAGTCCTCAGCACATAAATGTATAAAGGATTCCCTCAACAGTAAGGCTCATCATTATGTGAAGTTCACACTCGACAAAATTATTCAGGTTGCTAGATTTCTGGTGTTTGCAGCTGTCTCAGGATTTCCTAGAGTACAGGGTGGGTCTGGGTTAGATGCTGTTTCAGAGAGTAGGTGCTGACTCAATGGTCCAAATGGCCTCCTCTAGCACTGTAAGGATTCTGTGGTGCCATTGAAGGAGCACCCTGTGGAAGGTGTGCCCATGCCACACTGTTAGCCACATGATTCTAGAAGAGGTAAGGTACAGGCAGTGGGACGCAGCAACATTCCCTCTGTCCCTTTGGGCCATGTCGGTGCATTGAAAGGTCTTTACAACCAGTAACATTGAGAGCAAGTTTGCAATTTGCACCTTCAACCTTCATGGTTCACTAGGCCCTAATCTTTGGAAAGGTCAGCAGTGAACAACATGGTCCCAATTTTACCACGGGCGCGAAAACGTGGTAAAGTCGGGTGTGAGGCCATTAACGCGATCCGCGCAGATGGCCACTTTACCGAAACCCAGGAATGGCCGCAATCCGCTTCGTGCCCAAAACGGGCGCAATGGCGATTTAAATGCATTTGCATGCATTTAAATTGAATTAATGAACTGCCCGCCCAACTTTATCAGCATTTCCCCCTTTACCACCGCGTTTGCCAATCCGGAATCGCGCTGTAATAGACCTGCTGAATAAAAGTCTGAATCGGGCGCTCCAGCTGAAGAGCGCGTTCAGAGCTTTCAACGGCTCTCTGACTCAGATCAGTGGTGGGGGGGGGGGGGGGGGGGAGGGAGGCAGGTCAGATCATTCTCTGGTTGGGTGGGGGGAGGGGAGTGAGGCCAGATCGTTGTCTGGTTGGGGAGTGGGGGGGAGGAGGAGGCAGGTCAGATGTATCTCTGGTGGGGCCGGGGGCGGGGGGAGCTGATCATTGTCTGGTGGGGAGGGAGGAGGAGGCGGGTCAGATGTTCCTCTGGGACGGGGGGGATGAGAGAGGCCAGACCATTCTCTGGGTGGGGGGGGGGAGGGGGGGGGGATGAGTGAGGCCAGATCGTTGTCTGTGGGGGGGGGTGAGTGACACCAGATTGTTGTCTGGAGGGGGGGGGGGGTGGAGTGAGGCCAGATCATTGTCTTGGGGGGGGGGGGAATGAGTGAGGCCAGATCGTTGTCTGGGGGGTAGAGGAGGGAGGCTGGTAAGATGTATCTCTGGTGGGGGGGGGGGGGGAGCAGATGGAACTCTGGTGGGGGGTCCGCTGCCACTCTGTGGGTGATCGGTGTGGGGGGAGGGGGGCAGGGATGGCGATCGGTCTAGGTAGTGGGGGGGGGCGGTGGATAAGGGGGACAGTGATGTGTGTGGGTAGCAGGGAGGTTGATAAGGGGGACAGTGATGTGTGTGGGTAGTGGGGGGGTGGATAAGGGGGAACAGTGATGTGTGTGGGTAGTGGGGGGGTGGATAAGGGGGACAGTGATGTGTGAGGGTAGTGGGGGGGGCTGGATAAAGGGGACAGTGATGTGTGTGGGTAGCAGGGGGGGCTAGATAAGGGGGCAGTGATGTGTGTGGGTCGTGGGGGGGTGGATAAGGGGGACAGTGATGTCTGTGGGGGCCATCACTCCCGCTTTTCGCTCCCAAGCCGCTTTCTCCGCTTTCTGCAGCCCGGGAGCGATCTGACACGGGGGGGGTGGGGAGTTCAAATTTTTTTCTAACTGCGCATGCGCAGTTCGGAGCTCCAATCGTTTCGGCCATGCTAAGCCCCGCTCACAGCGCGAATGGACCTTCGCGATTTTTTTTTTCAGGCTGCATGCGTATGGGGGCGCCTGAAAGCAGATTTCTAAGTCGGATCTGCATTATGCCCAGATTCAGCGCTTAGAATGAAAATGGTAAAATTGGGCCTTTATGTGCACTCTGGGAAGTCAAAGTTGAAGGTCAGCACAATAGCACAAACACTGCGTCAAAGGACTTGATACAGTTGCCACTACCTTAATGAGAAACTTTTAGCAGATACTGAGATGCTTGCCTATGAGAGACATTATGCTTGAGAGACATTATGGCTGCAAGCCTTGTGCTTTGGCATTACCAATAAAGACAGCCATCTCATTTTGAGAAACATTAATAGCTACCCCTCCAAGGCTATTGAGCATGCCCAACTCCATGTTTTGTAAAGAGTCGAGGTTACTAACTCAATTTGCAAATACTTCCAGTAAAGAATTTGACACACATTTCCCTGAAATAACAAACGGGTTGGGTAACTATCATAACTCAGCCTCACATCATATGGATGTGAGACTCTCAAAGGGAGGTGAATACTGAGTGGGAGCAGGGCTCAACTTCGCAATAAGGGGACATGTAGATGCATGTGCACAGCACAATGCTTTTGAATGATGAGACCATTCCCATGAACAGTGGATATGAGCAAAGAAGAATAGAAGATAATGGATCCCCCCCTCAATGTCTGTTTAAGGTCACTGACAGGAGTGCACTTGCTGGAAGCTCAATCCTCTTTGAGAGCCAAGAGCAGTTCACTTTCTGCAATGTTTTAAGTGACAATATTATTTAATTACCAATATTTAGCTTCCGTACCTGGGTGTGTGCCAGGTGAAGCTTGGCAGGAAAGATCTTTTATTTGTTCAAACTTAAAGAGACAGTCGAGATGTGATCTTATCTGGTGCAAAAGCTTCAAACAATGTCTGGAGCTGTGCCAATTTGTTTGTGGTTTATTTATTTGTCAGTGATGCATTCATGTGCAGCCAGCATTCATTTGATAAGGCTCCTCCACATTTAGCTGTGGATGTGATGATGACACATCCCCAAGACCAAAACTTTATTTAGTTAGAGGACACATTTCCATTCAAGATCTCTTTGTTATTGCCACAATTCCAAAAGGCCTCAGTGACTGACAGTGACTGTCAGGCGTGGCATTAGCACAGTGGTTAGCACTGCTGCTTCACAGCTCCAGGGACCTGGGTTCGATTCCCGGCTTGGGTCACTGTCTGTGTGGAGTTTGCACGTTCTCCCCATGTCTGTGTGGGTTTCCTCCAGGTGCTCCAGTTTCCTCCCACATTCTGAAAGACATGCTGGTTAGGTGCATTGACCCGAACAGGCGCCGGACTGTGGCGACTAGGGGAATTTCACAGTAACTTCATTGCAGTGTTAATGTAAGCCTTACTTGTGACTAATAAATAAACTTTTTTTTTTACTTATCAGAGAGATTTCCAACAGGCCGCTGATCTTGGCAGGCCAGTATGCAACAGTCTTTATTTGTAAATCTATAGTTACCCCTTCCTTTAAACACATTGTGGGCGGGGGAGAGGCGGGGGAATCATCCTGTTCTGCCCGTCACGAGAATTGTAGTGCAGGGGGGCGGTGGTGGAAGGCTATCATGCAAAGGTCCGTTGACCTTGAGTGGGATTTTCCGGTTCTGGGGCAAGTATGGCCGGAAACCTCCACCCTTAAGTAATGAGCACTAAAGTAGCACTTCTGTACAAACATATTTTGGTCAGCATCACAGAGCAAACAAGAGAAAAATATCATAAATAATTGGTTAAATGCCTGTGCTGTAAGGTGTCCCTTGCTTATGCGCATAATGATAAAATTCCTTCAGAATTTTTGTTTCCAAAAATGATGCTAACATTTAAACTAAAAAGTCAAAATTCTTGATTTCTCTCATTACTGATTCATGGTACCAGTATTGTGGCGACCCCAGGACAAATGGGAGAAGCCAAATGAAGGTGAAGGTACATGTGGAGGGTAACAGGAAGTTGAGGGCAGCGTAATTTCAAAGTGTAAAAGCTATCTGTATGAGATGTTCCATTCAATCCAGCAAGGCAGGGCTGCAATCCGAGTGCAAAAAACAAAATCATCTGTCTACATGGGTGAGCTCAGACAGATTTTTAATTAGCCTTCTCACTCTTCATGTCACTGCGCAATCACCTATCGCAGGGGGAGCAGCAAAACACAGTTGTGTAGTTCAGTCACAGTCACTTCAATTTACTAGCTTTCATATTAGGTTACTGCTGGAAATAAAAGCGCTACAAACTCCCCTGATTCAATTCACATTCTTGCCATGCTCTTGGGTTCAGATACCGAGTAATGTGTGTGTGTGTGTGTATGGACCGCTACGTGATCAAAAAAATCTAAATGTGTGCAAAATGGTCGGGAGTAAATATGAATGTTGCTGTTAAGATTACTTCGTGACAAACATTAGCAAAATACAAACAACCACGGTCAACATTCCAAATATTGCTGTCAGAGTAGATATCAGGCACTTTTTCCTGCAGCTTCAAGCAGCTGCCCTTCCAGAATGCATATATCTGGGGATAACATTGCCAGTTTGGCCCTGGTCTCCCTGAGTGTTAGTGGGTGCTGCTGGGTGGTGTTTGTACCTTCTAGAGTATAATATTTAGCTTCATTTTCCCTTTATTTCTCTCTTTGTTTTTGGTCAATAACTACGACTGACCCAGAAGCATTTGTTACTCTTCCCTCAAAGATTCATTATTTTACTTAGTACTTGTCCATCACTTTAATCTTAGTGAATCAAAACAATGGTTCTTCGAGTAAATGACTTTTTTTTTAAAGACAAAAAGGCAATGATGATGAAAAGCGAATGAATGATATTCGATGCTCTATAGCACAATGGACATCTGAAGTTGAAGATTTAATATTAAAATGAAATCTAACATGCACGTTATGACATCTGCCACACATAGAGACATCGTTTTCAGACAATACAGATGTAAAGTGTCATGCAAACATTTCATACTCTTATATATTTTATACAACGCAAGGTATAGGTAAATAAAAATGGTGAGTTGTCATATTCCTTGCACCTGTCGTTGATGCGGAGGAGGTGACGTTGTGTGATCCATTAAGTGCAGAGCAGCTCAAACAATGCTACATGGCAGGCCAATGTGCAGGGCCTTAAATGTTTCTGCTCTGTTAAATCCTTGGTTGTCACTTCACAGTTTGTTTCCCTTTTCCTTCT
The DNA here is from genome assembly GCF_964213995.1 of Mustelus asterias. Lineage (NCBI taxonomy): Eukaryota > Metazoa > Chordata > Chondrichthyes > Carcharhiniformes > Triakidae > Mustelus > Mustelus asterias. The sequence continues at coordinate 23,967,542 of NC_135827.1, forward strand.
GTAAGCTGCTACGCCTCCTGTGAAAGAAACAGCACTTAGCACAGAGGCACCTTTTGTCTCCCTGTCCAGTCATCGTGTCCAATGTCATGTTTATCTCTTGAGTTTATCTCAAGCTTGCTTTGCAGCCCTATGTGATTCATGGGCGCAGCATAAATTTATCGGTTTCACCGAAAATTCACTACCTCGGATCTTTAGCTAACTGTTAGTATAGCCTTCTATGAAATCTGATGGTCAAAGTGCAGTTCAATGCGGTCAATGCCTCACTTGTGTGGTCTCCAAAATTTGCCTCAATTCCCTGTGAGTACTCCCCTTTATCTGTCATAGAAACAGAGAAACAAGAGGCAGGAGTAGGCCATTCGGCCCTTCGAGCTTGCTCCGCCATTCATCTTGATCATGGCTGATCATCGAATTCAATATCCTGATTTCCCCCCCATATCCCTTGATCCCCTTAGCCCCAAGAGTTATATCTAATTTCTTCTTGAAATCAGATAACATTTTGGCCTCAACTACATTCTGTGATAGTGAATTCCACATATTCACCACCCTCTGGGTGAAGAAATTTCTTCTCACCTCAGTTCTAAAAGGTACCTGTCGGCAGGACTAAAATGTAACAGATAACTCGAGTATTGAAACTTTTGAAGTGAACACCAATACATATTGTGAAACCACTCAAAAAAGTTATGATAATCTGTGCGGCTCCAGTTCAGCCCATTTCTTAATTGATCATCAGAAACACTCCCTCTTCTTCCCTATCACTAAGTAGCCTCACTGAGAATTTAAAATGAGCCAAGCAATTTTTTTCTCTCCTTCCTTTCCTGTTCCTCATTAATTTCTCTCTTCTCGCCCTCTCCATCTCACTCTTCTCCAAGTGGACAACCTTTCCTTGTTCCTTTACCTCTTTCCAGCCACCCCTCCCCCCAATTCCTCCTTGCCACTTCTCCCTCCTTCTTTAAACTGCCCAAAGGGCTGGAATCTCTGCACCAGGATTAAAACAGACAGGCAATGAACAACAATGTCCCAACTCTGAGGGCAGGAGATTGGGGAGGGTGAGGGGGGGACAGAAATGTAAAATCTTCCAGGTTGTTAATGGGGCAATTTGGATAATTAAGCAGCTCTTTGGCACTCACTTTCTAAGGTCATGACAATTTTCATAGGGGTGGGTGGCCATTGGGAAACATCTAAAAGGTGACCAACCCCCAGCCTGTTGGGAACGTGGTTGGTGTTACAGTGCAACATGCTGTGGTGGTCAGCTGATCTGGTAGAATTTGTTACTTTGTAACCAAAGGCAATATGCTCTGGTGGTCAGCTGTCCCGGTAGAAATACCAGGAGCAGATGGTGATTGGGGACATTTTTGTGGCCTAGGGTGTGGCCCAAGTGGTTGTGTAAAGAAGGATCTTTATTAAACCTTTACTTTGGATTTATTTTGTTAAATTGTTTTTTTGTTTATTATTGCTTGCTACTGGAGGATTCTTACTACTGGATGAAGAGTTGGCAGTGTGAAAAAATGTTTATTTCATGGGAAAAGTGGGATTTCGGAAGAAAACCTATTGCAGAGCAATGAAATTTTAATAACTAACATTCTCCCTACCGTACCCAGGTTCCACCTCTGCCTCTTGTCCTGGCCAATTTGATGATTCTCATGGTTTCATTTTTTTTCTCTTCAATCTTGCACAAATGGCAGCCATAGCAATGGCTGTTGAGATGGACCAGAACATGACCCATTTCTCTGGTGAACAGGGCTTGGTTCAGGTTAGAATATGGGCAAAAAGTATTGGATGAGCTCAAATTTATGAGAGGCTGGAAGGAAACCCAGGAGAACATTGAAGTAGTTCGATCCAGGAGCAGCAGAAAGATGAATGAAAGTTTCTGCAGCAGGTGAGCTGAGGCATGGGCAGGAATGGGTAACGTTGGTGCTCCGTTGTCCTTATGAAAAGGATATGGGGTTGTAAGCTTAGCTTGGGATCAAATGGAATGTTCAGGTTGGACACAGCCCATTTTGGCCTGAGACAGGTGGAAACTTCAGCGAGAAAATCAAACGCCTGATGCACACTTGTAAGTAGATGTACTACACATCTGTATTTTAATTTAACAAGCATCTACCACCATTCAGTGACCAAGGAAGTAAAGCCATCACCACAATCAAGAAATGCTTGCTGTATTCTTGCTATACCATTTTACCAACTAATGCAGAAAAAACTGAGAGGCCATACATCTTGCGATGTCTCTACTCGTTTTTAATTTACTAATCAGAAGTGCAATTAGTCACATCTGGATTGCTAATTCACCCGATATAACTCAGCATTGTCTGATTCTGATTACAATTCTTTTTTAAAAATAATTTTGATTAGCACTTAAGCTCCTGTTGACCTTCTCATTGTGACAGTCTTACCCTGGGTCTTTTGATTTTGCGTGTGGGAACGCAATTCCTTTCAATTTCCCTTAAAATAGTATCAAACAAAGCTGCGATTCTCTCCTGATATGTTTTCTAGAGGTGATTTGCCACATTTTCCTGACAGTCTGAAAATGTTGCAACACATTTGAGCTAGATTCCTTTAACCTGACTTTGGCAAGATACAGCTCTTTAGTCTGGAAGCTGGGTCTGAGAACATGTCCACCACATCAATGTTTGGTGCCCAACAAAGTTTGTGAGAGGAAAACAGAATGGCAGATTATCACTGACAGCAGAAGGTCCAGACAAGTTCACTCAGTCTGCAGAATTTTAAGGTATAGCATGACCACTTCTACTAATAGTTTAAACACTGCATCCATAAACTCCATCTATACTGCACAGTCTCATAGCCACTTGATTTCACATGTTTACCTTCCCCTATTGACATCAACAAGGTTTTATGTTCTTATGTTCACTATTTAACATAACTATGTCAAGACGATAATAAGTACATTATTAAAACAAATGTGCAGTAATTAAGTTCCTGCAGGTTTGAAAAACTTTGGGCGGGATTTTCCAGCCTCGCTTGACCTGAAACCAGAAAATCCTGCCTGAGAATTTTCCTGATGTGGAGATGCCGGCGTTGGACTGGGGTAAACACAGTAAGAAGTCTCACAACACCAGGTTAAAGTCCAACAGATTTATTTGGTAGCAAAAGCCACTCGCTTTTGGAGCGCTGCTCCTTCGTCAGGTAAGTGGGAGTTCTGTTCACAAGCAGGGCATATAAAGACACAAACTCAATTTACAAAATAATGGTTGGAATGCGAGTCTTTACAGGTAATCAAGTCTTAAAGGTACAGACAATGTGAGTGGAGAGAGCGTAAAGCACGGGTTAAAGAGAGACAGGACAGTTAGTGAGATTTTGCAAGCCCAGGCAAGTCGTGGGGGTTACAGATAGTGTGACATGAACCCAAGATCCCGGTTGAGGCCATCCTCATGTGTGCGGAACTTGACTATCAGTCTCTGCTGAGCGACTCTGTGTCGTCGTGTGTCGTGAAGGCCGCCTTGGAGAATGCTTACCCGAAGATCAGAGGCCAAATGCCTGTGACCACTGAAGTGATCCCCAACAGGAAGAGAACACTCTTGCCTGGTGATTGTTGAGTGGTGTTCTTTCATCAGTTGTCGTAGCGTCTGCATGGTCTCCCCAATGTACCATGTCTAGGGACATACCGACCTCAGAAGACAAACACGGGACACGGCGGACAGAGTACCCTTCGTCGTCCAGTACTTCCCCGGAGTGGAGAAGCTACGACATCTTCTCCGGAGCCTTCAACATGTCATTGATGAAGACTAACATCTCGCCAAGGCCATCCCCACACCCCCACTTCTTGCCTTCAAACAACTGCACAGCCTCAAACAGACCATTGTCCACAGCAAACTACCCAGCCTTCAGGAGAACAGTGACCACGACACCACTCAACCCTGCCACAGCAACCTCTGCAAGACGTTCCGGATCATCGACACGGATGCCATCATCTCACATGAGAACACCATCCACCAGGTACACGGTACATACTCTTGCAACTCGGCCAACGTTGTCTACCTGATACGCTGCAGGAAAGGATGTCCCGAGGCATGGTACATTGGGGAGACCATGCAGACGCTACGACAACAGATGAATGAACACCGCTCGACAATCACCAGGCAAGAGTGTTCTCTTCCTGTTGGGGAACACTTCAGTGGTCAAGGGCATTCAGCCTCTGATCTTCGGGTAAGCGTTCTCCAAAGCGGCCTTCACGACACACGACAACGCAGAGTCGCTCAGCAGAGACTGATAGCCAAGTTCCCCACACATCTTGGGTTCATGTCACACTATCTGTAACCCCCACGACTTGCCTGGGCTTGCAAAATCTCACCAACTGTCCTGTCAGGAGACAATACACATCTCTTTAACCTGTGCTTAACGCTCTCTCCACTCACCTTGTCTGTACCTTTAAGACTTGATTACCTGTAAAGACTCGCATTCCAACCATTATTTTGTAAATTGAGTTTGTGTCTTTATATGCCCTGTTTGTGAACAGAACTCCCACTTACCTGATGAAGGAGCAGCGCTCCGAAAGCGAGTGGCTTTTGCTACCAAATAAACCTGTTGGACTTTAACCTGGTGTTGTGAGACTTCTTACTGTGAGGACTTTCCAACAGACCTTTCCATGGTCTGCCCCTCACCCACTCCGATTTCCGTAGCAGGCGGGACGGCAAAATTCCGGCCAGTATGTAATATTATCTGGTCCATTCTCAAGAAACTATTTTGAATCTGTGTGGTTAATATGTTTCCCGTAAAATCATTTTAAGGGTGACTGAAAATAGATTTGAAAGTTTCTGAAACATCTATAACAATTCCTGGGAATGCTTTTGGTATTTCAGAACCTTTATGTTACTATTTTCCTCCTCCTTACACCCTCATTTTCTGATTATGCAGACCACCTGCGGTTGAATGGGAAAGACTTAGTCCTCAGCTTTTGTCGTTGCTACTGTATCACATTGCCAGAACAAACTGAGTTACTTGTTACATTTTTTTTAACAAGTACGTTTGCTTAACATAACAATACATTAACAAATTAAACCCAGTATGGTAAAGGACGCTTCGTGGCTCAACTGAAGTATTTAAGATTGTGAATTTAGTTTCTCCCAAGATGTACGTTTTCCTTTCCGAATCACTTCAAAACAAGCTCAAAAATTAACTTTTCAACCTTCATTGAGAGATGTTTTGATAGGAATATTAATTTTGTCTCAGAGTCCAAGATGTATTAATTGAGACAGTAAAGGTTGCCTGAGGGATGGATGTACAGATATAATTCACAGATAATTATGGAGTTGGGGGTTGGGGGGCTGGTGTGGAGGAGGAGAGAGAGAGAAAGGTTTATGGAGGTTATTGTTACAAAATCAGCTTGGAGGCTCACACCCTGGGATTGTGAATCAGGTGAACAATGCAGAACCTGAGCCATATGTTCAGTTTTATAAAATAACTACAATTAATGCAGAAGGAAGCCATTGGCACATTGGGTCTGCACCGACTCTCTAACAGAGCATCTTACCCAGGCACCCCCACCCTACCCCGTAATCCTGACCATTTACCCCACTAATCTCCCTAACCTACAAATCTTGGGGCACTAAGGGACAATTTTGCACGGCTGATCCACCTAACTTGCACATCTTTGGAGTGTGGGAGGAAACCAGAGCACCCAAAGGAAACCCACACTGACACAAGAAGAACATGCAAACCCCACACACACAGTGACTCGAGGCCGGAATTGAACCCAGATCCCTGGCGCTGTGAGGCAGCAGTGTTAACCACTGTGCCACCCTTGTATGAGTGAGGTATTAGCCTAGATTTTTAACTGAATAGGATTGAAGGCGGGTGGGAGACATTCTGGTGCAGCAGCCTCCGCGCTGGTTCACTGCCACAATCCCGATCTCCAGCCATTTTCAATGAGGGTGGCTTGGGGTTGGCTCAGCTGCTTGTATCCTTCCAGCAAGCAGTCAACTGAAGCCGATTATTAATAATTGGTAGGAGGGGACCAATGTGGTAGGCTCAGAATGGGAAGCGCGGAGAATAGGGAGCGGGGTGGGGCAGTATAAAGCACACCACGTGGAATTGACACCCAGACCTAATCTCTACATCTGGTTCCTGATCCTGATTGATCCACTCCACAGAGTTCCAAATATAATCAAGGCAAAGTATGTGAAAAGAAAGATAACGTCTTAACATTGTAAAGACATACAGAAGGCAGGAGCCAATTTGAAAGACTCATACAAAAGGAGAACGTGTGAGGAATTCAGGCTGTAAATGCCTGCATTGTGCAAGTTAGACTAGACAAGCTGCAATTACAGTAGTCAGCTGGAAACTTCATTCTTTCTTAGATGCTCTTGAGAGAAATAGAATATTTGAAAGGATATTATTGATTAAAGTTTCATAGTCATGTGTCTCTGCTATCAGAACATGACAAATTCTTACTTAACACCCACAACAGCAAAGAAATCCTTTAGTATTTTCAAATACATAGAAATGGAGCAAAATAAAATAGAATTTTATGCCAAATGTTTTTGGGAAAAAGTGCTTATTTTTATCAACAGAATGGAACTTAAACATTCCATTGATCAATATAATTTTATCATACTGAAAGCAAAAACTCCACAGAACATTTTTATTGTATGATGTGGAGATGATGGCGTTGGACTGGGGTGGGCACAGCAAGAAGTCTCACAACACCAGGTTAAAGTTCAATAGGTTTATTTGGAATCACGAGCTTTTGGAGCGTCGCTCCTTCATCACTCACTTGATGAAGGAGCAGTGGTCCGAAAGTTCGTGATTCCAAATAAACTTGTTGGACTCTAACCTGGTGTTGTGAGACTTCTTGCTGTTCTTTATTGTAGAGGAATCTAAAAGACAAAATGAGGGCTTCTTGTATGCATCAGCTTCTGTTCCTAACCTATACTATGTAATGACTGTTTCAAAGGAAGGATTTCTCGAGCTTAATACCATATTTTCTTATCTGGCAGACTATGGACGGACGAATTGAGGTTCACGGCAATGCAAGAGTTTCTTCCCTGACTCTCAAGGACATTCAGCACACAGATTCTGGTGAATACATCTGCAAAGCTAAAAATTCAATTGGCCAGGACTCGGAGTCTATGTACCTGGAAGTTCAGTGTAAGTTGGAATTTAATGCACTTTGAATTTCACTTTGCTAGTCTTTGTTTCCAGTACTTATTCAGGAGTTGAATTAGCACTGAACAAGAGAGTGACACTAAACCAATTCCCATCTAACACAAGAGCAATTCAATGTGTTATTACTCGTTTTTTTTTACCTTTCACGAGTATACTATGGCTTATAATAGCTGTTTTTTGTTATTGATTTACTGGTCAAAGATCCATTCCCAATTTCTTTTCCAATTCATGCACACTCACTGAAACAGTTTGTTTGTGCTAGAGATCAAATCAATTCTACAAAAGGGATACGCTGTGGATGTTGGAAATTTGATTTTTAAAAAACAGAAAATGTTGGAAATGCACAACACATCTGGAAGCATCTGTGAAGAGAGAAACAGAGTTAACATTTCATTACAGCACAGAAAGAGGCCCTTCAGCCTATTGTGCCTGTGCAGGACATCAAACACCTTATCTGTTCTAATCCCATTTTCCAGCACTTGGTCCGGAGCATTGTACACTCTCTGACCTTTCATGAGCACTGGTCGAGGTAGATTCCATGTGGCTTCTGTAAATGCCACTCTTAAATGTGAAAATTAGAAGGTGGTTGTGAGCAGTCTGAGTGATTACCCTTCAGAAAAGTGGCTCAGATTTGACTCTGATTATCTCCTGAGACAGACAGCCAATCCCACTGCCATTGCATCTGGCTCTTATGGACCCTTCTTCTCCTGACTGTGCAAGACCCCACAACAGCACTTGGTCTTTGCCTGGGGAGCTCCACGATAGTGGAATTCTGGGGCCTTCTCCATGGTGCAGGAGCTGCAGCTTCTGATTGAACAACAGTACCTCATTCGTGTGCATTACCTCATTCTCTGGGGTTGCTTGTTTGCTTAACTGCCTGATGGGCAGAAGGTGTGATGGGCCTTCCTCTCCAGAGTCTGCACTGGTATATTGTCGTTTTTCACGCAGCGCAGAATACACCCATTGAGAATGGTAGATTCCACCCTTACTCGTCAGGCAGGTCAGCCATGCAACGACTTCAGTTTTGTCTACTTTCTCGGGGAGCAGCTTCCCTGGCCTCCAAAGGGATGTTTTATTTTAAAAGAAAATTCCACCTACCTGGCTTGACAACTGCAGGAACTGCTGAAGAACCTTGAGCAGGGAAGCTCCGAGACTTTTAGGCCGCAACAACTTTGTGAAGGGGTCAGTTTATATATTTAAGGAGCTGAATGCTGACTTTAGGCACCTACACAAGACATCTGACAGTGGCCCAACATTTTTACAATGAGATCCACAATTGCAAGAGAGGGCTCAGGCCATCCCACAGTTTTGCACCCAACGAATAAAAATGAACAATTTCCTATCCTATCAGCTGCCATAAAGCTCAGTTTAAAATTTGAACTTTCTTAAATTTCAACTCGGCAAATTCCTGATTATTAGCACAGTCTTTAGAGTGACCACAGGTTCATAAAAAGCAAGTATAATAGCAGACTCGACGGGCTAAATGGCCTAATTCTGCTCCTATATCTTAGGAACTTATAATGTGCTGCATCAGAAAGGGCACCTTAGACTGCTGCACCATATTTCCAGATTAACTTCATCCACTTGAAAAAGGAATCTGCTGCAATGCTGCTGATTGCTCCACTTTTCATGTTTAGTTACTTAAAACCATCAAGTATGTCTAGATTTTTCCCTTTCATTCAATTGGATCTTATACTATAATGCCCAACATAACAGTTTAAAGGAAACAATGCATTTTTATTGCCTTATTCTTCTTTACAGACTCAAATCAATGTTGTCATACTTTACCAAAGTAGCTGAAATAATGCATGAATGAGAACATCTGGCAAACTACAATATGAATCTAATTACTTATGTTCTAATTTATCAGCACAAAGAAAACTTTGCGGCATAACTGTAATTAATCAAAGCATTATAATTATTACTAATGAAGTTTCAAATTTTATTTCATTTCACAAGCATTAGTTTGGATACAATTACTTTGGATATCGATGTAATTACTGACCTTTGTGGTTGAACACCAGCAATGAATTTTGCTCGGGAACTAGAGGGAAGGATTTGTAATAGTTTGCATGAATTATCTAGGAGATGATTCTTTGGAGTTATTTCATTTTTTTTTATCAATCAATGTTGTAACATTAGCCCACAGTTGAATGGAACTATCCAGTATTACATTCCTGTTCTAATTTGGTTAAGCAGAGCACAGTTTTCTATACATTCACAAAGTTCAGCCGGCAACCAGGAGGTTTGCATCATGGTAAACCAAAGAATGATAAAATCTGCCTTCAGGGGGTCTCCCCATTGTGTGTCTGGATGCTCTTTCATACAATATCCATGTATTCTGCCATACTTCTGTAGGATTCAGAGCACATTTCTGGATTGAGATTGCTGTCTCCAAGCCAAATGGTCTATTGTTGGACGTCGTTTGGAGCATAGTTCCTAATTTTGAACAGTTGCCACTTGATATCTATAATGTACATAATATGCACATAAGATGGATCATGCCTCAATGTAAGGGGGCTTTTGAAAACAGCTGTGGCCTTCTCGTGCATAGGCACCATCTCTGCAAGCTTTGGTGTCAGAAAACTTGAGTAGACTTAACTACAACAAAATTATCATCAATTTAAACAAGCATGCTTGCTATCTGTTTTAAGATTTGCTTTGATTAATTAATTGGACATTTTTCTGCCCTGCATTGTCATCATTTCTTGAAGGTGCATATTTTTAAAAATGAAGCTGACTTAGACTATAAACTCAAAAACATTTTATCACATTTAACAGCGCCGATTGATTGTGTGGGTTACTTTGTGCGCTAATTTGTATGATTCAGTTAAATTTTGCTCAGAAGGCAATCATAACACAAACTTGGGCTCCGTGATGAAATGTGAATGGCACCTTTAAGATTTGGCTCTTTCAAGTGCTTATATGTTGGCAAGTATCAGCAGTCCATATCATTAGCATGAGCAGCGTTTCATTTTCAGTGACAATTGAAGGAGACATTTTTTACCTAATACTGAGCTAATCACGAAAATAAGTTAATCATTGTTATTGAAGCTCCTTCTCATTACTGACAGTACATAAGTGGATAAATGCAGTTTGCTCAACACTTAGAAGTTTTACATCAGCCAGGATACAGCAGCCCACTTAATTGGCACCCTTTTCACAAACATTCACTCCCTCCACCACCAACGGATAGAGGGAGCAGTGTGTACCACGGCAGGTGCTCACAAGGCTCCTTAGGCCATACTTTCTAAACCCATGACCACTGCCTTCTAGCAGATACATGGGGCCACCAGCACCTTGAATTTCCCCTCCAAGTCACTCACCATTTGAATTGGGAATATGTCGCCGTTCCTTCACTGTCGCTGGGTCAAAATCATGGAACTCACTCCCTAACAGCATGGGTGCCTGTACCTAACCACAGGGACTGCAGCGGTTCGAGAAGGCAGCTCACCACAACATTCTCATGGGCAGTTAGGCATCGGCAATAAATGCTGGCCTACCCAACCATGCCCACATCCTATCGTTAAAATTTGTAAACTGGCAACATTCAGATTCTACTAATTAAAAAATAACTCTTATCATGTATATCACATTTATGTATATGTAAGAGGTAATTGGTCGCAAGTTACATGACACTATTGTGTATACTTGCTCTGCTTTATGAGCTGCGACAGCAAATGCTTGATTAGAATTCCTGTTGCTCTTTCCATTACATTATCAGTAATCTATTTTAAGTTTAATTTTTGACATTATCGTTGTGCAGCAGGAATGCTCAGTGTAGCTGATATGATGTGGATTAGAGGTTAATAATAATGATAAACGCAGCACAGCTATGTAGGAGATGAAAATAAATGCCATCAGTTGCATTGGAAAATGAAATTAGGTTTGTGCAATAGTGGAGTTCTGAAAAATAAGCTATAGGTTATTGAATTATTAATGACAATTAACTTTGAAGAATACTATTCATATGCAACTGTACAACTTGTGACAAATTTTATGAATTGCTTTGTAACAATAGCCTGTAGATCAGAATTACAACCCAAATCACAAAGGTTATCAATAGATGCATTTTTGGCCAACTTTGTCCCATTTAACAGCCTTTATGCTTTCTGGTTTCTAATATTGATTCTTTCGGGATGCTGCATGTCGCAAGATCACCATGTGCATAAAAACTATCTTAAAATTTTGCCACTGACACAGCAAATTGGCTGGGATTCTGTTTGGCCAATGGGGGTCTTCTGGTCAAAAAACTGGCAGGGAACCTATTATCAGTTCCATGGGGGAGGCCCAATGCAATCAAGTATCCTTCGGGCATTTAAATGGTCACTATCAGGTCTTCCCTGCCATTGAGCCCCCAGCAGTGGAGAGCTCAGGGTTGCTGGCCAGTCAGAGAACAGCAACTGTCCTTTGTTGCCAATGCCAGTAAGAGTGGAGGCAGCTGGTGGCAATGCACCCACTGAAGGTCCAGAATCATTGTGGGGTACCAGACCAAAAATGATTGAAGACAGGATTGGGGTCGCAGACTGCGAGTTGTGGGGTTTGCTGGTGGCAGGGGCTGGAGGGAAGGGTAGGAGGCTGGCTTTCATTATCACCTCCTCCACAATTCCTAATGCTAGTTCATTCACATGCCTCTTAGTGTCATGGGGACTAGCAGGGTAAATATGTGAAGTTACGGAGATAGGGCCTGGGTGTAATTGTTGTCGTTGCAGGCTCAATGGGCTGAATGGCCTCCTTCTGTACTATAGCAATTTTGATTCTAATCGGGCTGATTGCCTGACCAGGAGAGACTCCCAGGAGGCCACTGGTTAACCCAATTCTGTTTCTCTGAACTTGCTACATCAATAAAGCCTTACTTCTCAAGTATCATCATAGGAAACCTATCCAACGCCCTTCACTAGTTGGAATGCAAAATGAGTCATCAAGCCTGCCCCACAGTCATGTGGCTGGAGCATCATGACCAAGCCCTTCCAGCATCCTCACACCACCTCAGCCTTAGCTATGGTAGGAAGTAACTGGTCACCTTTTGAGAAAAGCAATAGAATGGATAAACCCAGGACTAACAATGGAAATTCCTTTTCAACCCCATCAAGTGATGAAAAGCATTCTAGGAGATTCTAATGTTATCTGTAAATCTACACACCCATATGATTCGATCTCTACCCCGGTCAGAAACCAAACTAGCTCCCTCTTAAAAGCACACTGTCAAACTTACCACACCAGCCACCAATGCATTCTGGAGGTTCACTACTCTGGAAAAAGAAGAACCACTCAACAGTCAGTCTATTCCTATTTGCAAAATTCAGTCATACATCCTCACCAAGCAGTTAAACTGGGATAAATTAGCAATAGATGCAGCATACAGTCCTTTTCTATGCTGCAACAGTGACTACACTTCAAAAATACTTCATTTACTATAAAGCATTTTGTGATGTCCTGAAGTTGCAAAAGGTGCTATATAAATGTAAGTCTTTCTTGCAGTCTTTCTTCCATGCTCAGGGTGAATCTTATGGCCATTCAAGCCGGCAGGATTTTCTGGTCCCGTCGCAGTGAATGGAGATTTGGCTGGGTGTCAAATTCTCTGTTCTCGCCGCACCAACAGCGTGAACAGCCAGTAAAATCACACCCTCTGCCTTTCTTTCATTGGCTGGGATTTTTCAGCCCCGCCAGGGTGGAACTCGCCACGAGTGGTCAGCAGTGGGCCAGCCAAAACATCCATCTCAGTGGGACTGGAAAATTCCAGCAGTAGGCAGAGCCTGAAAATCCCGGCCATTATTTTTATAAATCTCCAGGTTTGTGCCACGCCAAAGTTACTGGATCCCGCTACTTACCTGAGTATCCAAAGCTCTTTAAACTAGAGATCATTTTGTACAATTTTCCCAATGCCATCATATCACCAGTTCACCATCTGTGCATATTGTTGATGCTGTGAATTCCTATCCTAACCTGGAAAGATATGCCAAAGGGAAAGGTGAGGGCACTGATGACCTTGACTGTTGTAGGTTGACTGCAAATCGTCTTATAGAAGATGGTCCAACTCTCCAGCTGGTTCCAACCAGGGTCCAAGGCTGGGCCACTCTTGACTTTGTCTAAATTCTTTAAACTAATTTTCCATATGTCATCTTAAGGGCGACCAAGAGGATCATCCAGAAGATGGTAGGTTAATGTGCGTACGAGGCAGGCACCAACGATGTGGATCATCACCAAAGTTCAAGGCTCTCCATCACCCATTCCAAACCAGAGTAGAAAATAAGACTGATAATGTTTTTTCTACTTTAAATGATAGGAAATGAAAAGTTTCAAGTGCTTTTAGAAATCTTACCGCATTGTGTTCCCCTCATTCTCAGATGCACCAAAGCTGCAAGGTACAGTGACTGTTTACACTTGGGAGGGAAACCCTGTAAATATCACCTGTGAGGTTCTTGCTCATCCGCATGCTCTTGTAACCTGGTTTAGAGATGGACAGCAGTTACCGAGCTCCAACTACAGCAGTATAAAGATCTATAACACACGATCCACCAACTACCTTCAGGTGAGAGAATTAAAGTGCAAAGTTTTCAAAGTGCATGTGATACTTTTGGCTGGCAGGGTAGATTGAAAAGGCAAAGTATTCTGTGGGCTTCTGAAGATTATTTTGGAGAACTCCATCAACAAGAAAATGTAGTGACTGGATATGGACTTAATATTCAAAATTAATGGAAAAGATTTTATGACGTTAGATGTACCAGATTTTTTTGTAGATGCTTCATGGAAAACTGTTCTTAAAGAAAGTTTTTAAAAAAAGTTATTTGTGGTTTGCGGTGTAAGCTGAACTTTACTCATTTCTAAGAAAATCAGGGACAAGAATTTTTGGGATAATCCTTTGCCGGTTTGATGATGATTATGAAATGCTGGCTCAATCTATTACTTTGCTTAGAGGAAAACATGAGGCAATGGCATCGTGGTATTGTTGCTGGACTGGCAATCCAGAGACCTAGGATAATGCTCTGGGAACTTGAGTTCAAATCCCACCATGGCGGATGGTGCAATTTGAATTCAATAAAAATCTGCAATTAAAAGTCAAATCATGACCATGGAACTATTGTTGATTGTCGTAAAACCCAGCTGATCCACTGATGTCCTTTTTGAGGTAGGAAATCTGTTGTCTTTACCTGGTCTGGCCTACATGTGACTCCAGTCCCAATGTGGTTGACTCTGAAATGCCCTCAGGGATGGGCAGTAAATGCTGGCCAAGCCAGTTGGATGCCCACATCCCCTGATAAATAAAAAAATAAAATTAAACCTCATGTCGTCAGTGGAACATGACAGTGCCATTGTGTAATCAGCTAGAAACAGGCGAAATTCAATGAGATGCAAAACAGGGAGGATGTTCCCAATGGTGGGGGAGTCCAGAACCAGGGGTCACAGTCTGAGGATTCAGGGTAGACCATTTAGGATGGAGGTGAGGAGACATTCCTTCACTCAGAGTGGTGAGTCTGTGGAAATCATTACCACAGGAAGTAGTTGATGCCTAAACATTGAATGTATTCAAGAGGTAGCTGGATATAGCACTTGGGGTGATTCGAATCAAAGGTTATGGGGAAAAAGCAGGATTAGGCTATTGAGTTGGATGATCAGTCATGATTGTAATGAATGGCAGGGCAGGCTCAAAGGGCTAAATGGCTTCCTCCTGCTCCTGTCTTCTGTGTTTCTATGTTTATTGCCAGCATTCACTTTCTGGCAACGTTTTCCCAAGTTACTCTATCCATAAACCCAGTTAAGACCTGTAAATTACAGAGAGTCAGCAAGTCTCTGGCTGCAAGTCTAGGGCGGCACGGTAGCACAGTGGTTAGCACTGCTGCTTCACAGCTCCAGGGACCTGGGTTCGATTCCCGGCTTGGGTCACTGTCTGTGTGGAGTTTGCACATTCTCCTCGTGTCTGCGTGGGTTTCCTCCGGATGCTCCGGTTTCCTCCCACAGTCCAAAGATGTGCGGGTTAGGTTGATTGGCCATGCTAAAATTGCTCTTTAGTGTCCTGGGATGCATAGATTAGAGGGATTAGCGGGTAAAATATGTCGGGATATGGGGGTAGGGCCTGGGTGGGATTGTGGTCGGTGCAGACTCGATGGGCCGAATGGCCTCTTTCTGTACTGTAGGGTTTCTATGATTTCTAGGTCCTGGTACACATTCCGGGCATGATCTAGACTCGTTACTGGGCTTTAGATACCTGCTTCAGAATGTGATTCAACAACAACTGGTGGAACTGCAAGTGCATGGCCAGCCTTAGTTGGAATGGGCTCATCAATGGCTAAACAACCCACTGGCATTCCGTAGACATGCAGGGAAAAAATGTCACCATGGCAAGGTATTGGGAACTGTCATTGTCTGAGAAGTTGAACAACCACCCCCTGACCCATGCAGGCTTTCAGGGGTGGAGGAATAAGCAGAGAAAATTGAAGATTTGAAGAGCTCTGCAATAATTATAATGAAGTTTGTATTTAATTATTGATGTGTGGCTGCATTCCCTTTCTCTAGGTCACCCCTGATTCAGAAAATGATTTTGGTCCCTACAACTGTACAGCAAGCAACCGTGTCGGTGTGGAATCTAAAGAGTTTATCCTCGTGCAAGCTGGTAGGTACTAGCTTTGTAGCCTTATTTTATTCAGAGAAAGTTCAACTGCCCAAACACATTATTATTGCCGTTCCTCACCACAGCTCACTGGAGTAAAATCCAAATAGTGTATAGCCTGAATTTGTGGGCTTTTTGTATGAAGTGCATTTTGCTGAGTAGGTAGTTATCATTGACACATTGAACCTTCTTTCAGAACATGTAGTACAAATGGTTTGCAATTAACAATGTCTTTGGAAACTGGACACTATTACGTTGACTCAGTCGTATCATTTTGGGGACTGTCCAGTTTAGACAGAAAAACAGGGAATAGCAATAAACTGATCAAACTTAGCAGTCTGTGACTCGTGGGTTACCGCAAGGGTCAGTGCTTAAGGCCCCACCTATTCACACTCTATTTCAATTATTTGGATGCAGAGATTAAATGTAATATTTTCGAGTTTGCAACTGCGAGTCGTGAGAAAGATGCAAAGCAGCTTCAAGCGGATTTAGACAGGATTAGTCAGTGAGCAGTTGGAATATAATGTGGAAATATGTGAAGTTATCCACTTTGATGGAAAAAATAGAAATGAAGAGTATTTCTTAAATTGAGAGAGTTTTGATCACTAAAGGAACGTGGGTGTCCTTGATCATAAATCACTGAAAACTAACATGCAGTTGCACCAAGCAATTCCGAAGGTAAATAGTATGTTGGTCTTTATTGCAAGAGGATTTGAGTACAGGAGTAAGAAGGTTGCTGCAGTTGCATAGAGCCTAGATGAAACTGCACCTAGAATATGGTGTACAGTTTTGGTATCCTTAGCAAAGGAAGGGCATACTGCCAGAGAAGGAGTGCAACAAATGTTCACCAGACTGATTTCTGGGATGGCAGTACTGTCATATGAGGAGAGGTCGAGGAGACTGGGCCTGTATTCTCTCGAATTTGGAAGAATAAGAGGTCTCATTGAAGCATACAAACTTCTTCTCGGAATCAACAAGGTAGATTCAAAAAGGATGTTTCTCCTGGCTTGGGGGAATCTAGAATCAATGGACACAATCTCAGAAAAAGAGGTAGACCACTTAGGACTGAGATAAGAAGAAACTTCTTCACCGAGGGTAGAAAATCTTTGGAATTCTGATTCAGGTTGTTATAAATTCGATGCTATCTCACTGAGTAAAGGAAGAAGTTGGAGACAACTTTCCTTAACATAGGTTTATTCACAAAACCAAGAGAACAAAGGTACAGATTCATCACTTCCCCCCTACCCCAAAAAAAATGGAAACCAGTTTTATATATACTTAAGAATAATACCCTAACCTTTCTCCAATTAGTAGCAGCTGCTCTTACAACTAGAGTGTGCACTTCATTGTGACATGATTGCAACACTAAAGAGGGCTGTGGAGGCCCAGTCATTGAGTGTATTCAAGGCAGAGATCAGTAGGTTGCCACATATTAAGGATATCATGGGATATGCGGTGCGTGTGGGAAAAATGGTGTTAAGGGATAAGATCAGTCATGATAGGCATAGCATGCTCGAGGGGCTGAATGTCCTACTCCTATTTCCTGTGATTAGTGAGGTGAACTTTTGTGCTGGCTGTGCGGATCCTCTTTAACGGGCTCCCTAAAATCATCATTCAGTCGCCAAACACAGAACATAATTTGGCATCTTTCAGCACCGATGACCATGAAATCATTGATGATTGTTGTAAAAACCCATCTGGTTCACTAATGTGCTTTAGGAAAAGAAATCTGCCATCCTTATCTGGTCTGGCCTACATGCGACTCCAGAGCCACAGCAATGTGGTTGACTCAACTGCTGTCTGAAATGGCCTGGCAAGCCACTCAGTACAAGTGCAACTAGGGAATGGGCATAAATGCTGGCCAGCCAGAAACGCCCATGTCCCACAAATAAATAAAAAACAATTGTGAATGGCATTTGAAGAGACTAATTAAGTGGAAAAGATTATACCAGGTGAAAACACTTTTTCTGAGTGAGGCAGAGGAGAAAGTATTTTCATTGCCTCTGCCTCATATTCTTAATGGAACATCTGGCTGCTGACACCAAATGACGAAGTGACTCCCGATATTGGTACACAAATTCAATTTAAAAATGCACTTTCTGTGAATGCAAACTGATAGCTTCAGAAATCCGAAGATGGGAGATGTGCTTCCATGCACATCATTTTGGCAAGTGTGAAAGATTATTACACAAGGAAGTGTGGGAGAAAAGTAAAAGCATTCATCCCATCAAATGTTCTCTTTTAACAAACCATGTCTAATTCTTAGTTTTATGCCTCCCTCGCGACTCACTTAATTTCCTGGGAGCATTAAATAATCACAGGTAAAACTCCCAAGAAAATTACAATTTTTTTTCTCTCTGCCACCCACTTGAAGATAGTTAAGTGAAAGTACCGTGACATCCATCTTAAAATTGCATTCTACGCTGTTCAATCTCCACTGGCTGTATCCAACATAGGTAATTACTGTTGTCTCAGCAGAACAGGAAACACAGTTCTCCATCATCTTTGTCTGTTACTGCATTTTTAACCAGATTTTATCCATCAGCTTCTTAAAGGACTTGATCTGCGGATATCTGTTCTGCAGGTGTACTGATTTGGTTGAAGAGAAATGTTTAATAACCTGCAGTTTTTCTTGATGTTCATTTTGTGCTCCGGGCACTTTGTGAAGCAGACAACATTTAAGAGGATTTAAATGGTTCAGCTTGGAAATGATAAAAGCCTGGATAAGGATACCAGTAGGAGATTTACTGAGGCAGTGGCTAGAGACAGAGGGTGTTACGAAGGTGGGAGTAAGTGGGGTGCGAGGTCGGACGTTCAGCTCCGGATCAAATATGACGCCAAGGATGAAATTGGTGGTGAGGGATGGAATTTGATGTTAGTGTCATGGATCTTCATCCTTCCTAAGGTTCCACTGGAGAAAAATTGCAGTTTAGCTAGGCTAACAGCACAAACAGTGGAGGAGGCACAAGAGTTGGGCTCGGTAAAGCCGAGTGTTGTCAACATGCATGTGGAACCTAATGCCATATCTGTGGATGATGTTGTCACAGGACAGCATGTAAATGAGAATTGCTAGGTGGGGGGCAATATTGGATCCTGGGCAGACCCTGACTAGGGGCAGGAAGAGATCTTTCTATGACCGGGTAGGTTAGAGTGAAACCAGACTGGGGCAGTCCCTCTCGTTTGGACAGTGAAAGAAATGTAGATTTAAAAGGGGGAGGGAGGGGGGTCAGTACCTGAAAAGAGGTTACCATTGATAATATCAAATAGCATGGATGACAAGAAGGGATGCTGAGTGGTCATTGGTGTAGTGCAGAATAGAGTCTTTGGTGTAACTGATGCCTCTTGGGAAAGCTGAGCTCAAAGAGGGCATGGCGGGAGGCGGGAGAAAAATTGGAGAAACGTGCGGGGTCAAGCCTAGTGCAAGGTGGAACCTTGAGAGATGCTTTTTTTGGTAATAAGAGGGAGAGACGCAGTAAAGGCAGATCAATCTTCAGGACAAACAGGTTGATGAGTTCCTCTCGCTTAAGAGTGAAGCAGAGAGAGAGGTTTAAGGAATCAAATAGGGAATGGCGAAAAGAATTCAGGGGTTGAATTCGCATTTCAGGATGATCCTGGAGTGGTGAGCACTTTTGAGCAAGGTGAGTACGATCCAATCATGTTTGATGTGGTCCGGCCAAGTCTAGCGCCAAATATCTAAACTCACATTGCGTAATCCACTTCTGAGAATAGGTTTGTACTAAATAGTGACATATCAGCAACTTTGTTATTAACTGATGGTAAAAGTCAAAAATGAGAAAGAAAAAGATTTTTTAGAACAAAGGGAAGTGGGGAGTAGGAGTCTTTAGCCGTACAGTGCTCAAAATTACACGCGTGGAAAATGTTAAGTGGAACAAAATGCAACATGAGTTTTTTGTGGTGTAGAAATCCAATGTACTAGATTGAAATTATGTGTGACAATCAAATGATTGCCCAGAAGAACAGCTTTTCTCTGCAATGGAGAGCTTATTCCCTTATGCATCCTATGTTGAATCACCGGATGCAAGTTTTCGAAACACTTAGGGTCACATTCAGGTTGGTTTAAATATTAAAGGCTGATAAGGTGCATCTGTAGTAGGTGAAAGCTCATTTAGGATGGGTGCAGCAGGGATTTTTAAGAATGTTTATTGTCAGTGAAAATGTCTTGTATGCAATGCTTAATTCAAATGTTGCTGTCATTACAGTGCTGTAGAGCCCATATTTATGCTTGTGGGAGATTTGATACAATACACAAGTGCTGCTAAGTAAACCAGACATGCTAAATCACATCAGGAAAAAAAAATTGCTTTGCAGTAGTGAGATCACCAAAGCTTAACTATTGCAAGCACTGTCATAGATGCACCATTACTTGATGTTCAGTATCTTGTGCTGCAGTTAATAAAACAGTAATATTTGTGTCTTCAGATTCCTATATACAAATTCCTTGTTCGTACCTTGAGTGAATGAAAATAGTTGAGGCATATGCTCAAATGAGTAACTGTTTTGGCAGTAACAAATGTCTAGGAATAGATTTCTTTCTTTTTGTTTGGGTAGAAAGTGGTTTCACCATTTTAACACTCATGCTGTCCATCACAGAAATTAGTTAATGGAAGAAAATGTACCCATTGTTCTTTAAAAAATTAGATAGGTCCTTTAAAAGTATTTAGCAAAATTACAACACATTATCCTGTGGAGTAAGTGATTTCCTAATGGTTATCATTCACTTTGCATTGCTGTATCTTCAACTTGGAAGATAGTGTAAAGCAGTGGAAATATTCGTAGGCTGATTAATAGCCTCATGGGCCAAGATGTGAATGCTTCTTCCATGGTTGTAACCATCTTTTTACCAGCCCATTGGGTGATTAGCCCTACATGGCAGATGGTCTTTATGGGAGAGGATGGCACTCCCACTCAGTAGTCTTATGTACCCCTCTGGATGTCAATGCAGAATTGCTTCCTGAGATTATTTGGAGTGAAGTCTGAACCTTTTACCTTCTAATGCAAAGATAGGAAAGCTGTCAGCAAAACTAAACTCTCGCTCCATTAGCAAGACAAGTATTTTAGATGCTGAGCAAAATTCGAATAATATGAACATTTTTTTCCCAGTTCATCACCAGGCTTTGTTTCTTCATCATAAAACTTGGTTTATGTCTTTTAGCAACAAACACAAGGCTATTAAATACTGGGTGAGATTGAAAGCTAATTGCAAAATTAATTTGCTATTTATTTAATCAAAGCATGTCTTCTGTTTTCACCAATTGAAAGGAGGGAACTCTACATGAGTTATGTTGTTTTTCTAAATGTTGGAAATACAAACTTGTGGGGGTGTGCCTGGTTTTCAGAAACTCAGGTCATTAAAGCAAGTTTTTTATAATCTTTCTTGTTCCAGAGACCCCATCTGCTCCAACAGTCCTGGATACCATACCCTATTCCAGCACTGTACAGGTCAAGGTAGAAGAGCCAGAATCAACTGGTGGTGTACCAATTCTGAGATACTTGGTGGAATGGAGAAAGCGGGATATGGTGGAATGGTTCACCAAGCATGCTGATGCGAGGGAAGGTAAGTTGCAAAAGACAACAGCAACATGGGAGCGATGAACAGTGAACTTGATCAGACAATTTAATAGGAATTCTTGAATGAAGGGCACTATTTCACATGATGTGTGTGAGTATAAGATGGAGAATCATCCCTTCGTGATCTCAAACTTCCAATGCAAAACCCACTTCTATCAACACTAGGAAAAAAAGCCTTAAAACAAGTTTATTGTCAACCAATCCACTCCAAATTGTACACAGCAAGAGGTGTTTAAAAGTGATTCTATTGGCACCAATCAGTTTATAATTCACTGAGGCCAAGAAATTAAATGGCACCGTGCATGTTTTTGGACCCTAATTAGGTGCCTAAATAGTCTGGGTCTGTACTCCTTGCAGTTTAGAAGAGTGAGGGGTGACCTTATTCAAACATGTAAGATCCTGAGGGAACTTGACAAGGTAGTTGGTGAGATGTTTTTACGAGTGGAAGAGTCTCAAACAAGGAGCCACAGCTACAAGATAAAGGGCCAGTCATTTAAAACTGAGATGCGTAGAAAATTCTTCTTGCAGAGGGTGGGCGAATCTCTGGAATTCTCTGCCCCAAAGTGTGGTGGAGGCTGGATCATTAAAAGTATTCAAAGTAGCAGTGGATAAATATTTGACAGATCGAGGAATAGAGGATGATGGGGCAATGGCACAGAATAGGGACTGAGGACGGCATAGGTCAACCATGATCATATTAAATAGCAGGACAGGCTTGAAGGACTTGGTGGCCTATTCCTGCTTTTATTTATTGTGTTCTCAGCCTCCAATGCAGTAAGCAAGTATTCGACCCTTTCACATATTTCAATTGATATTCGATTGTCCAGAATGAAGCCAGTACAGAAATAAGTCATCACTACCCATCCATCCTGATCCCAGTCATACCCAGCATTCCTGATACTGGCCACTGCTGCCCTTCCTCCCCAGTTGTATTGGCCTAACTATGTTAGGGGTTATGGGATTTACACAGAGAAAAGGATGTGGGGCGGAGTTCTCCCTTGTAAAATTTCTAAGAGTCATAACGACGAGTTTAATGGAGTGATCCACGCCGGTCTCTCAGCTGCGCTCTGCATTGCAATCCTCCCACAATTAGTCACATTTTTGGAGAATTGGAAGTTCCGCGTCAGTACTAGTGGGGGAGCGGGGCCTTAATAGGCCAGTGAGCCTGGCTTCGGCACTTGGTCACCATTTTGCAAGGGCGCCCTAATCTTGCAGTGCACTGGGAGATCCTCCCTCCCCTATGGGCATCAGGACCCCCCTTTCATCAGAGGGATGTAACACCCCCCCACCCCCCCACCCCCCAAACCCTCCCCGACAAGGGTCACCAGCATCAGGGCCCTCCCAATAGGTTCCCCCACCTGATCCCCAGCATGCCCCCACCCCCCACCCACCCACCCACCACGCATCATGATTCACGCCCCCCTCCCCCCCGCCCCCCCGGCACCACTGGTGTGCCAGGTGGGACCCTCTAAATGGGGCACTGCCCAGCCATGCCCTCGACCACCCGGGTGTCTCAGTGGCCTGTGAGCCCCCAGGGTGACCATCGCACCGGGTCTCTGCTAATGATTCTTGCTGTTATTGCGCCGCGTCCGAAGGTCGGTGAATTCTGGGATTTGAATGGGTTATGCATATTTAAATGCTACTTTAAAATGCCAATCGGACTCGCGTCCAGAAAGGGTGCAATGCAGTTCACGCCATTAGGACCGGACCGGGAGAATCGTAAACTATTTGGCGTTGGTGCAAAACAGAATTCTAGGCCCACACACTATTCTCTGGAACCGACTTGATCTACTAATGGCACAGCGAGGTAAGAGAATCACCCTCGTGGTTGGTATATGCAGATTGAAACCAAAAACATGGTATATTCTAGGAGCTCTTGCCCACAGAGCAGAAAATGAAACTGAACAAGAGCCTATGAAACACCCCAATGACATTGCCATCAAATCATGTGAATGGCTTCTAAATCAAACAATGATGCAACCACTTAAATATATAACATCAGACATGTGCCCTCCCTCCACTACCCAGTCCCCTTTATGAACATTGGCTAGAATTGCTGCTTGTGTTGAGGTGACCCGAACTTGAATCCTCTTCTCCCATGAGGCGTCTGTAAATGCCCATTAGGTATCTCACTGGCTCAGTAATGGTGAGGCCTGAGCCACAATGTTGTATACACCTAGGATCTATCCATTCATAGGCAGGGATTGTTCCCTTGCTCCCTGTCTGCCCGTTTTTGGGGACATTGTGGAATATTTGGGCCCTAGGTAGCCATTATTCTTGGGTGAGCTTTCACACCATGTTGGAAATCTATTCAGTCATCTGGAACATCAAAACCAAGCTGATTCAGTCCCTATCATGTGCACTTCCAGCAGAAATTTTCTGGAAAGGGTACAAGAACATTGACAAATTTTCCATTGCTACTTGGAGAATAATAACACTACATGTAATGTCTCTTTTGTCATCTCAATTGAGATGGGCAAGCTCAGTGTAGACCAGGCATCATCTTGGTATTACGTTCAATTGTTGCCTGGAGCAATTGTCTGAATTTCTTTGAGGAACTGCAAAATATCTTTTGAATAGCAAATTATATTGATATACTCTTATATCAAAAAAATAAATTTAATACTGCACGTTGAGACGGACATTCATGCTAGTTTTTTTTATCATTAACAATTGATTGTGTGCAGGAGTGATAAGCTCAGAGGATGCCATGAACTAGGTCTTGACCTCCATAAATGAAAGGTGTCTAATGACTCAATGTATCATCTATACCCTGCCAGTTGACTTAAGTATCCAATTTATATTTAACTCTTGTGCTTACACATAGGTATGGATATAAATTAAAAAATATAGGTGTGGTATGTGCTCAATAAATGCACATAATTATTGGTACATTGAGATAATTGGATATAAATGATTAAATAGAAGATATATGTATCCAATGGGGTTGATTTTTACACTAAAATAAGAACACTTGATAGCTTAAGTGTTAAGTGATAGCTTAAGATAGTTTAAAGCATTTGCACAAAAATAATTATAGTTGATGGAAAACACAAGAAATAGTAGGGATAGTTATGTAGCTGCACACAAACATACCAGCATCATAATCCGAGAGAGTTATGAAGATGATGTCCTATTTGGCATTGAATGTTAATACCCTAAATACTCAAAGAAGAAAGCAAATTACTTCAAGGAAACTTGAGAGATCGGAGTCCAGTCCAGATAATCCTCATTATAAAGCTTTCCATTAAAAAGTATCCCTATCATATTTTAAAGTTTATTTATCAGTGTCACAAGTAGGCTTACATTAACACTGCAATGAAGTTATGTGAAAATCCCCTAGTCGCCACACTCCGGAGCCTGCTCAGATACACTGAGGGAGAATTTCGCATGGCCAATGCACCAAAACAGCACGTCTTTCGGACTGTGGGAGGAAACCGGAGCACCCGGAGGAAACCCATGCAGACACAGGAGAATGTTCAAACTCCACACAGTGACCCAAGCAGGAAATCAAACCTGGTTCCTTGGCGCTGTGGGGCAGCAGTGGTAACCACTGTGCCACCTTGCCGCTTCCTGTAGCTGGTCTGATACATTTGTTTTTTGGATTTGGCATGACCTCGAACAATCAGTAATGCCTCCATTATAATGCTTAAAATGTGTGGTTTCTAAGGTGGCCGCCACAATCTGGGTAAAGAGAAATAAAACCTTATATCTCAGCCTATTTGCATTAAGCAATTGCCTAATATCATTGCTGCTGACAATGTAAAGGCCATGTCAATGTCTTATTAATTACGTTGTTAAAGTTTAATGGCAGTTACAATGTTAGTTTTAACAGAAATTACGTTGTTAAACAGGCGATGGGTATTTGTGCACCTATTAATGGGGATAACTAGGACACTGGTGGGAGGGTTGGGTTTGAACTAGTGGTGACTGGGTTTGGAGTAGTGTTGACTGTGAGCTAAGTCAATAAACTCTCTCCAGCAGCGTCTTAGTTTTAACTTCACCAATCACTTTGGATCCAATTAACAAGTTATGGACCTTCAACAAACTTAACAAGGTTGTGAAAGTTTAAACCTTGAAGGAACTAATCTCACCAAATATCAAATCCGTTAGGGAGGCTCAGGTTAGTTTGTATCTCTGACAACAAACATTAAATGTAGAGCCAGCCTTGTCCCATCCTGTCCCTCAGCAATGACAGCACAAACCTCCCCCCCCCCCCCCCCCCCCCCCCACCCCACTTCTTTTTGACAATACTAGAAGGTCTGGAGAAAAAAACTGGCTGTTTCTTTTGAGTCAAAACCTAAAAATTCGCTATTTTTAAGGAAAATTCCACCCATAGTTTTAAAATTTGTAACATCTTCATCCATGTACTGGGCATGACATCATACAGGCCAGTTGAGTTAGAATGAGAAGTATTCAGTTCAATAATTTGATCTGAATGCAGTGTAGACAAAAAATTAGATATTTCAATAGCCAAAAATATCAATTTCCAGGTCCATTGTCTGTTCCCCCTGTAGGCCTTGTTGATGAATGAAGGTTTTCATTCACAAATGGTGAAACAATATGGAATGTGAAGAATAGTTGGAAAGCAAGTCATATATTCCAAATTATAATTGTCTTGCAATTGTGTCTTTGTCTGTATATGCTGTGTTTGTGAACCTACCTTTCCGCTCACCTGAGGAAGGAGCAGCGCTCCGAAAGCTTGTGATTGCAAATAAGCCTGTTGGACTTTAACCTGATGTTGTGAGACTTCTTACTGTGTCCATCCCAGCTCAACGCCGGCATCTCCACCTCATTCCTTTATAAGGCAGTGTCCTGGCGAAGTAAAAGAACAGGATATTTATTGCATGTACATAATGCTATTTTGGCCAAAAATACTACTCAAATCCAAATTTGTTGTTGCTCTCTGCCAAGATAATAAAAATATCCAATCACTTGACAACCGATAGGATTGGTAAAACTCATTTGTAAACAAGCAGGGTGGTCAAGATGAAACTAATTCCCATGTTTGAATGTTGCAGAGGCACAATAAAAGTTAGAAACCCCAGCTAAAAAAAAAGAAGGCAGCTGCTTTCTTAATGATATCAGAATTTTTGGAGTTGCCTTGAGTTATTCGTGGTGCTGCTAAAATGTTTCCTTTATTGCCAAGATAAAAGTGCTCTCCGTTTAAAATGTCACTTCCATTTGATTAATGAGAGTCATTGTACAAGACAACTTTAGACACTTGAAGTCAAGCAATTAAAGTGTTACAAATCATTAAAATAAAAGTTTGGGTAGATTTGTTTCAGTTAATCCAATGATGAATCTTCATGAATGTATTATTATTTGCACATCAGTGTAAATTAGTCTGAATTATTGACCTTTCGATCATTGGCAGGTTCAGGAAAAGTTTTAGAGGAACAAGATTTATTCAGTTTTCAGCTCATGTGCAAACCAATCAAGTTGAAAGCTATGTTCCATGTTGAAATTAAGGATGAATCAAGACATATAGAAAGGAAGCAGGAACTTTTATTTTGCATCAATAGGATATATGTTTCACAATCTGTCAATTACTTCCATTATCATCTTTCTACATGCAATTTTCTTTGCTCATCACCTATAGAATGTAAAAGGATTGCCTACTTGTACACCTTTCCACTGTCTATTTGTTAGCATTAAATTCTCTAAGAAATTATGATCGAACTTTGTAATAACTGCGGTAGATCTGGGAAATGTTATTCTGCACTATAAATTCAGGGTTATGATACACTGTTTAATATTTGACAGTCTTAGGTTCAGACAATGTCATTACGGTCAGTGGACTGTCCCCAGAAACCACGTATAGTCTGCGGTTATCTGCCATCAATGGAAAGGGAATCGGTGATGCAAGCCAGATCACAAAGTTCAAGACAGAACCAGTTCGTAAGTACAAGACGGTTATTTCACCACTTGGTTTAAACTGCTTGTTGCAGTGTTGATTTGAATCAATAAGGAAATGCGAATTGAACCTTTAGACTCATTAGCTTTATCATTGTTTTTGAAACAAATATTTTAAGGGCTTCTTACTCTGAGATAGAATTGACCCCCCCCCCAACAAATGAAATGCTATTGCATTGTAATATCAAATAGGGCTCAGAATGCTGCTACTATTTTAGTCGCAATGTGTTAAAGTGTTGCTAATATTAGAGTTACAATATTTCCTGCACTGTTTACAGATGAATTGGTTCAATGTTCTTCATGTTTAAACTGTTAAAGAAGGTTGTTTTCTATTAAGAGTTCAGGACAGAGTGAAGACTGAAGCCTACAGCATTGGAATGGATGGAAAATGCTTTTTGTTATACGTTCATATCACTTGTATGTATAAGATACTTGCTGTGTGTCATAAATGCCCTGAAAGAATTTTATTATCGGAAAACTCCGAATGATTCTGGTTTAGGTGCTTGAGATAAGCTGTTATCTGAAGTCACTGTCAATCCACCCCTGAGATTCTGGTTTATTAAGTATTGAGAAAGGAGATAAAGGATGCCTTTCCCGATGTAAAATATTTCATTGAAATGAATTGCAAATTTATAGTACTGATCACCAGCTCAAATTTTGCACCTAATCTGGGAAGTGCCAATCCTTAAACATGTAAATGGCAGGGCCAAGATGTCTCCTTCTGAAATTAGGTCGGAGAGAGGAGCCTAGCATTGACATTCACCTGTGTCACAATTGGCCAATAAACTAAAGTGCGTTCTGTAATCAGGCTATATCTTCAAAAAGTGAACACTTTGGTTTTCTTCTTCGTTGAAAACTCCATTCAATTTGACAAATGCAGTTACACGAAGGTGGTGTTCATCACTCAGCAGTGATTGCATAGTATAAGAACAGCCAACAAAAGAACCACATTCAGTGTTTCTTGTTTCTAATATTGCAGAAAGTAAATCTAGATTTTTTAAAAAACTAAGTACGTGGGTGGTTAATTCTGAGAAATCTCTTTTTCAAACTCTTCAAAAAATGGGCAAAACATTAGCTGTGCGATAGTACTGCAACATTTGTTGTTTTACAGGGTATATTTTATGGACATGAAAACCTCATAGTTTACCGGCATGAAAGCAAATAAAGAAATAAACCCAGTTGTACAAAACTGCAGGCCCAATACCCATCGATCATGCACATATATAATATATATTGCGCAAAATGGGGATGATAAAATGTTTCAAAGAATTATACAGTATTAATTTGCTCACCAACTTGACATCCATACAAATTAGAGTGAGGAATAGTGTGCCAAGTTTCAGTTATGTTGATAGTCTTCTGTTCTTGTGGTATCTGTATGCTACAGATACCTGAGAATTGTGAGATGAAGTAGCTTCTCCTTCCTGCTCTTTGTTAATTACAGTGAAACATATGGAGAATGGAGTAAGGGGAAGAAAGCATGTAGGTTATCATTTTAATTTCCACTGGTGCTATGAAGCATCATGCACAACTAAGCAGAGTCCCGTTTAAACCCTATATTTAGCTTTTAATTAAATACACATTAATGTTTTCCTCTCCTTTATTATCACCATTAGTATATTTTTTTCAAAGCTGCAAGTGTCAGCAAAGTTTGCCTAGATAACAAACAGTAGATCTGTCTGTTGTGATCACTGCTGACCGCATAATTATTGTGGTAAAATCTGTTTAATTTCTGTCTTTAAACCTTCACTCTTTTGGTCTGAATCATTTTTACGTCACCCCTCTTTACACCTTTTCTTTTTCTTTCCATTCCTCTGTTCTCTTCTCATCTGTGTCCATTACAGTGGAAGCAGTATTCACTGGTGAGCCAAGTAAGTTCATCCCTAAATCCTGTTCATTGTCACTGTTCATTGTTTTAAGGTTTTACTTGATAGCCTTAAGGTGTATTTCTGGCAGTGCAATACTGTGCCATGAAACCTGGTGGCACAGTAGGTTGGCATGCCGATGTGTTAGGTCATACAGTGAGTTCATGCTTGGGTCAGTTTTCTGGTCTCCCAGGTCAAAGAAACTTAAGGGACTTATCACTTTCCAGGCAGCTTCTATGCATATTTTCAAAGATAGTTACAAAGCAGCATAACTGATGTCACGCATTTGTCCATGTCTAACTTGGTGATAAATGAATGACTAAAAAAAAAACACACATTCCATCAGTGTACCAATCATTTGACATTTGATCACCAGGTATGTACAGATGTAACAGCAATTGTCTTGCACAGCGTTGTATTTTACAATTTACTTTCTTTTTTGCTGCTTGAATTTTCTTTATCTTAAGCCTATAATTCCTCTGACAATTCTTGTCACAAGGAAGTAGCCATTTTTTAAAATTTGAGACTAGTTGGCAAAGCAGCAAAGTAAATAAGAGTATTTCTGCTGGCAGAAGGGTTACATTTTAATATTTGTAGCTTGGGAGATATCATTTGACAGCATCACCTTTATAAAGATCAACTCCAGTGTAATATATCAGTCTTTGTATTAACATAGGGTGACCGTAAACTTTCCCCAATTGCCTTTGTAGTCCGTAAGTCGCAAATGAATGTGAACACAAACTTTGGTTACAGGTTATTTGCAGGTTACTTTTTTTTCCATTTTAAACAGTAGTAAGCAATGACAAGGGATCAGCACAGAAACAGCACAAAGTGACAAGCAAGGTTCTGCCCCACCTTAACCTGTGGAAAGATAGGTTGTGTGTTAACCAAATTTAATTGTGACTGTGAATGATTTCTTCCATCAGTGATATTTTTTGGATTCGAAGCCCTGGGTGCCTCGGCGATGTCAGGTTTCCTAATCTCCGCATTTGGCAACTGTTGCCATCTTCATAATTTTACAAAGCAGAAGTCAAATTGTGATACTGTGTTTTCTATTAATGAGGTTTGCTCCATTCTGCTAGTGGCGGTTGCGTGAAACATTTACTCGATCATGCTACAGGTTTTGAATGGTATTAATAGTGACCATGTAGGATAGCTGTGGTACTTGAGGGAGCAATTTTGCACTATTTCTAACCTAACTTGAACATCAGACTCCGTGAATAATAAAACGGGTACCTGATCGTGTTAGTTTACCCTTTAATAACAGGTTACTAAAAAATACTGACACCACGCCCCGCCGCCCCCCCCAACCCCATGTCTTTATAGGGAACAAACTTTTCGTAAGTACATGACCTAGCCAAGCATTAAGATGTAAAGAGGTTGAATGTGATGAAGTGCATGATAAACTAAGCAGTAACGTGAATGTGGTAGCCAAAAGAATATTTTCTTTGTCAAGTGACTGCAACACTTTGTCCTGGCCATGGGTTAGCATATAAGGATATTAATTGATGATAAGTGCAAGAATTAGATTAATATTTATGCATACAGAACACTGGCTTTAATATACTTCTTTTACTTAATATTCTGGGAGCAGTTACTGTAATCCTACTGAACATTGTGTGGATCTGAGTCATCAGTGTGTGGGAGAGAATAATTTGGATCAACTTTCAAGTAACATGCACGTCTGTAACTAGAGCAGTGCACAAGCAGATATCAATAGAAATTCAGAAGGTAGATACATAACCTTGCAATAAATTAGCATGACCTTGCTTGTATAAGCCACCTCAGGCAAATGATGATTGTCTTCAATTAGGGTTCAAACTCATCCTTATCGTGAATATCTATTCCGCATTTGTACAGGTATCAAAAATTTCACCAAAAAAAGCAGAGCTAATGCGTCCTAAAAATAATTAAAAGGAAATGTCTTGTTACCACTCACCAGTTAATTGATGGTTCTGTATAGAGAAGCAAGCATTACAACATTCAAACAGGCGAGTGTCATTATGTTCCTCTGAAGATTGGCAGACTTCTACAACATTTAAAAAGAGTGGAAAGTCACAACCACCCCTTATCAAAACTGATGCAGTACCTTTCACTTTATCCTGTAATTTCCTTTATGCCCCAACCCAAACATGTCCACTTATGGGCACCTTTTTTTAATCTAATCAGAAATATGACGTGTATAGAAATCATGAAGTATGGAATAGCTGATTACTTTTTAGAACTGTAAATGCAAAGCACACACATTTCTTTCTATCTCACACTATTTATTTGACATTCCGAGTTGAGTTGTTTTTCCTTTGGATGGATAATCATCAACCTGCATCCTTAAGTGGCAATAAGTAATTGCTGCAGATTGTCTACAATCATTTTGCACTCTTCCAGTAGGTGACTTTTAAGTCGCACCATGATTTTATAATCTAAACTGAGAGGTGACGCTGCTAGTTTCCAGCAAAATCAATATGTGTTACTGTCTTAGAAAAAAAATCACCCCCCTTGTGACTTGTATCTTGAAAGCTTATCTCTTACTTTCAAGTTCATTTATGGGACGTGAGCATCACTGGCGAGGCCAGCACTTTTATTGCCCATACTCATAAAATCCCATGGAATCCCGACAATGCAAAAGGGGGCCATTCGGCCCATCAAGTCTGCAACAACTCTCCGAAAGATCATTTTGCCCAGGCCCACCCCACCCCACCCAATCCCCGTAACCCCACACATTTACCATGCCTAATCCAACCAACCTAAACATCTTTGGTCACTAAGGGGGAATTCAGCATAGCCAATATACCTAACCTGCACATCTTTGGACTGTGGGAGGAAACTGGAGCACCTGGAGGAAACCCACGCAGACATGGGGAGGGTATGCAAACTCCACACAGACAAGCACCCAAGGCCGGAATTGAACCTGGGTCCCTGGCGCTGTGAGGCAGCAATGCTAAACACCATTCCGCCCATATTGTCCTATGACTGATCAAAGAGAATAAATATTGGAGGCTTAAATGGATTGGCAAATGTGCATTCGCCCTAGGTAAAAGATAATGGGTAGAGCTTCCACTTTGGGTGTAATTGGTGATCAAGATAGAAATTGTGCCTATTTTGAGAAGCGTTTTTAGTCTAGTTTCCATTCACCACTTCCTTATTGCTAAACACAAAATTTGTCATGGACCAGTGTAATTGGGCAGCATTTTGAAACTTAATTTTATAAAAGACGATAGCTTATACTCCTTGATGTACTTAATAGTGGTCTGACTAGTTCAGTTTGATTAATAGAGCTGAAAATGGATTTATCACAAAAGAAGCACATTTAATTAATGTCAATCCCGCACCATGTGAGCAACCCTATTTTAACTTACTGAAAATTACTTTCTTTTAAAAATACAGAACCACTCACTAGTTATATTGGACCCAGTAATCTGCCTCTCAAAATTGCACTCAAAAACCTTGTTTAAAAAGAACTTGCATTAGTGTATTTTCTCTGAAGAGTCAGTATAACTTTCAAAAGGCCCACAATTAGTGAAAACTCAACCTGGGGGCAAGACCAGTTTTGTGGATGGCTTCCAGCATGACCCATTTTAAACCAGCACCAAATATTGCAGAAACTCTATTTGCACTGATAATTTTTACAGAAAATTCTGAGACATTGTATATGACTTGTGCTAATTTTGGGAATATTGTGGGGAAAACAACACATCCGAACAAACACTTTAACCCCACAAACTGCAATACATTTGCTATATACACATATAAAAAAAGATATGAAATGTGTTATAGAGATGTGTGTTCTTAGTGGTAGATTTTAAACTACTAAATGCTTCTGGCATTGATTTTTATTGCGCCAAGTGGAATGGAGGCAGTCCAGAGAAGGTTCACTCGGTTGATCCCGGATATGGAGGGATTTTCATATGAGGATAGGTTGAGTAATTTGGGCCTGTACTCATTGGAGTTTAGAAGAATGAGTGGTGACCTTATTGAGACATATAGGTTTCACAGGGAGCTTGACAGGTGTAATGTTTAGAGTTTAGATATATAAAACCCTTCTAATTAAAACTAATTCTAAGATCTGAATTTTTAATTTCTAACACTAGGGTCTTCTGTTGTGCTTGACCTACAAGGTGTGAATAACTACTATTTATGAATCAAGTAGAATTTATTAAACAAGATTTTACATATTCTTTAAACAAGCAGTGAAGACAGCATAGAAGTTTCTCATCTCTCAAGATCCGAGAAAGTCTTGGTGTTGTCAGCACAGGTGATGTCCCTCTTTTTTGTCTTTTTCTTTGAAGTGATGTTGAACTGTGTCCAGAAGAGTCATACTCCAGAAGCCATGGTATCACTCTGCCAATGAAAATGATGATTTCTTAACTTTTCTCCCCAGTCTCCCATTCCTCCTTCCATTTTTTGGCGATGGCCCAAATTCACTCCCCCTACTTGCGATAGGACACAATTCATCTTGTGTCACCCCACCTTTGCAACAACCCCTAATATAAACTCTGGAAGTTTACATTCCATCATAAACATGGGGCAGCACGATGGCACAGTGGTTAGCACTACTGCCTCACAGTGCCAGGTATCCAGGTTCAATTCCCGGCTTTGGTCACTGTGTAGAGTCTGCACGTTCTTCTCATGTCTGCGTGGGTTTCCTCCGTGTGCTCCGGTTTCCTCCCTCAGTCCGAAAGATGTGCTGGTTAGGTGCATTGGCCATGCTACCCGAACAGGTGCCGAAGTGTGGCGACTCAGGGATTTTCACTTCGTTGCAGTGATAATGTAAGCCTACTTGTGACATTAATACATTAACTTAAAAAAAATGCATTTTCTTTCGGCTACCGAGAAGCATATATAAAATCGCATTCTCTTGTCAGTACATCTTAACCAAAGCCCCACACTAAAGCTATTAAAATCGACTGTTAAGACCACTTCTTATTGTGATATCAGAGAATAAAGGATTCCTCTCTGGTATAGATCAATTAAATCATGCATCATTTGTTTAAACAGTGTCATCCTAAACTCTCATTGTTTTGGCCATTCCTTCAAACTAAACACCTAATTGTAATTTATCCATCAAGACAGCTTCAACTCGACTCAAATGAGATCTGGCATAAAACAAATCCAGTTTGTTTCTTCACAAACATCTGCTTTTCTTGTTTGCCCAACTATCGTGACTGTTAATTGCCCAACAGCAAGTCAGAGCTGAACCACTTATTCTGTAAAAGCACAGTTTAAAATTAAAATCCATAGACATTACAGATTCTAAAAATTAGTAGAATTATCAAAATATTACACAGGGTAGATGTTGAGAGGTTGTTTTCCCTTGTGGGAGAGTCTGGAACCAAAGGGTATAATCTCAGAGTAAGGAGTCGCGCAGTTACGATAGAGATGAGGAAGATTTTCTTCTCTGAAGGCATTGAATCCGTGGAATTCTTCACTGCAGAGGGCTGTAGGGGGACCATTAAAGGGTGCGATAGACATTTTTAATCAGTAAGGGAATCAAGGGTTATGGAATTAAGGCAGGAAAGCGGAGTTGAGGATTTCATATCAGATCAGTCATGATCTCATTGAATAGTGGAGCATACTCGATGGGCTGAATGGCCCATGTATGCTCCTACATCTTATGTTCTTATGGTGCTGACTGCTAAACCATTAATCTAGTTGCTGTGGATACAGGAAAATAAATTTGTTTAGGTTAAGCAGACTTGCATTGATTCCCTGGGTTTGGCGGGGTTGGGGGGAGCGCGAGGTTAAGGTTTTGAGAGGGAGGTGGGGAGAGCATGGTTCAAACAGTGATCTTCACTGACATCAATGAAGAGCGTGGCCTTACTTCCCATCCCAGGGAATTGGCTTCAGTCTGCTTTGCCATTCTTGAAAGCTATATAACCAAATTCATCCCCCACAATATGCTGTACCACTGATGGATAAGCACATTTTCTTTTTAGAGAGCTTAACTTCTGTCTGGTGATTATCAGTAAGTTCCACCACTAAAGCAAAGGTGAAGAGCGATGGCATGAACTGTGAATTGGATGGAAATAATCATTCAAAGATATAGGCCAGGATTGTCCCAAAAAAAAGCTAAGTGCCCAATGGGCAGGAAAAAGAGAGATTTTCCTGCCTGTTTTTTTTGGGTGAATTTAGTTTCACAAATCTCCGGCACTCTGTGCATCACAGAGTGTCCCAGGGTGGTTCACACCGGTAAGGGGGGATGGGGCCCTTTACCGTGCGAAAGGCCGACAGCATAGTCCTGAGTGGGTCACTGCGCATTCGCCAAGCTGTCAGTGGGGAGATCAACGCATGCGCACTGCCTGCCCCCCCACCCCCCCCCCCCCCCCCCCCCCCCCATTTCCGGCCTCCTGATGTTATCCCCGACTTCCCACACCCCCAATCGATGGCATTCCCGATTTCCACCCTTTCCTCCCGCGATCGCCGGCCCACGATATTTTTCTTTGCAACCTGCTGGTAGTCTGGCACATTAACTATATGGTGACAAGTAAGTGTTTTATCTGCTTAACGGAACTGTGGGAATAGCATGGTGGTCACACACAAATCCTGGTCTGTTTTATATTTTGAAGGCCCTGCATTGTGTCATTAACTATAAAACAGCAATTTGTAAGCCTTTTTTTTATTTGCAGAAATGTGATTGAAAGTTGGTATGCTGTGCAAGTGCTAAATGTTTTGATGCAGTTTCATGGTGCGTTATAATCCATTAGAATGGGAATTTGAATCAACTGGAAACTAGATCGATTCATATGCCCAGTGTCAGAATAGTTAAATGCAACAATTGCCATTAATGTCCATTTAGCTGTCAGTGTAAATGAGTTATGTTTCCAAGATGGTCATGTTGTGAATATTCCTTAGCTTTTATTGAAGCGTGATTTACTATCTCATAACATTATAAACATCACCGACAACAGAGACTGATTTATGGTTAGTAAGAATTATGTGATGTCTGGTTCATTTCATTCTCAAATCGCCATCCTTATTTACATTGGTTAACACCAGGATGGTAATTAAAGACATGATTTTCAGCAGTTTGTAATGGGTCTGATGCTAATGGTGATGGGGAGGAAGGCTTCGTTGAAAACTAGCACAAGATGTGTTTTGGTTCAATAGGTTTCATGAGCTACATATCCAGTGGTAGAATAAGTTACATTCTTTTTAATTGGAATGCTGATCCTTGTCCTGTTCAGTTTAATCTGCCTCTCGTCACCACAAAACGCCAGTCAGCTTCTGAATGACAGCAAGTCTAGAAACAATTGTAGGCTTTAATTAAATATTTTCTTCCGTTTCATCTGGGGTGTGTTTAGTTAAGATGCAAAGAGCGGAATGTCATTTGAACCATCACGCAGCAAAAGCACCAGCAAAGGTTGGGACAATAAACAAGGCTGAATCAGTGAAGTTGGGTATCAGTAATTGTACTGTTGGAACTTTAATGTGAATCTCGCCATTTTGATTACCCGTGCTTGCTGACTGCTTTTCATTGTTCTCAGGGAGCCTGCGATCTGCAGAATTATAGTGTTTGGCTGCAGGCTTGGGCTTTGCTTTTATAGCTACTGTGTAGGAACTCTCAGTGGGGAAGTAAGCTAAAAGAAATTGCAAAGTCCTATAGCTAGTAATTATTGATGTTGAAAGCTTGTCTAGATTGGCAGCTGCTTGACTGCTCACTAGCTTATCTCAAGGTCAGAACAAAACAGCAAATTTCTTTTTGTGCTGCATTTTTTAGTTATGATTGGTTGGTGTTTTATAGGAACTGAATCCTGATGGATGCTCTGAAAGCTTTGTATAAATCAAGTGATCTCGTTTGTCATTGAGAGACACAATATCCATCCAGTGGGTCGAGCAGGATTAGAAGACCTAGGGCAAAGGGGTGATTAAAGAGCTAATTTCAGAGGGAGAGGAGATGGTGGGAGAGGCCAGGGGAGATGAAAAGGAGATTGAGTGGATGAAGGAAGAGGCTACTGGGGTGCACAAATTAGAGGGAGAGGCTAAATACTCCATCAGAATGTTCTTCATTCTCCCAGGACCAGAATTTCACATCAGCAGTAGAACAGGTCCTTGTCTTCTTCTAGGCTTGCCTTTCTTCACAGGAAGGAACAAAAGGAGTTCTGGGGAATGGTT
This sequence comes from Mustelus asterias, assembly GCF_964213995.1. Lineage (NCBI taxonomy): Eukaryota > Metazoa > Chordata > Chondrichthyes > Carcharhiniformes > Triakidae > Mustelus > Mustelus asterias. Next base: position 24,004,748 of record NC_135827.1, read on the forward strand.
ATATTGTTTCACTCTTTCAGTAGGGGAGGTATGACAAGCTGTTGATTGGGTCTTCAACGTGGCAAAGCCAAATTGAACTTTCAGATTCACAACTGCATTAAATAGCAGAAAGGGGAATGTTACATGCACGCTTAAAACCATTTCTCCAATAACATCACCATAGGAGGCTTGTGAAGGCGTTAGAAAGGGTGCAGGAAAGATTCTATGGTTCCAGAGATGAAAACCTTTAGTTACATAGCTAAAGTTAAGAAGTTTAGTCTGTTCTCTTTGGAGAAGAGAAGACTGAGAGGAGATGGCTGGAATTCTCTGACCTTGTCTGTGGCTGGGATTTTCCAGTCCCGCTGCAGTGAATGGATGTTTTAGCTCAGCGCCAAATTCTCCATTCTCCCTGGCCAAACGAGATTGGGGAATCCTGGCTGATATAATAAAGGCATACAAAATCATAAGATGTCTAGACAGAGTACAAAAGAAGAAATTGTTCCCATTAGTGGAAAGATCGAATACTAGAGGGCACAAATTCAAGGTAATTGGCAAAAGAAACATTGGTGACATGAGCAAAATCTTTTTCAGGCAGTGAATCGTTAGGATCTGGAATGTACTGACCAAGTATGGTGGAGGCAGGATCGATGGGGGCTTTCAGGAGAGAATTCGATCATTTGCTGAAAAAAAATTGCAAGGCTGTGGGAAAGGGCAGGGGGGTGGTACTAAGTGAATTGTTTCTTCAGGGGCCAACAGAGGTAGAAACTAGAAGCAGAAGTAGGCCATTCAGCCCTTCGAGCCTGCCCCACCATTCATTATGTTTGTGGTTGATTGTCAAACTTAATATATAGAAACATATAGATATGAAATGTTGTCCATGAAATATTTTATACAGACACTTCAACCAGTTTATTACATTTATCTCAAATGCCTTTACTTTCGGAGGCAGATAAAGGACCGGTTCAAACTTAGCTTTATTAAACACTCACCGATTCAAGAAACAATTCTTGCATAATAGATTAAGTTTACTTTCTCCAAACTAGGCTAATTGCCCGAGAAATAGATACTACCCGGTTTGGTGAAATCGATTGGGCCGCTGGATTCAATTCACTGACCTCATGGCAACACATGAACTCATGTTATCATGAAGGTGGATCTTGCACACCTTTTTCCGTTGTCCCAGGTCACAGTAGGTTTGGTGGAGTCTTCACTGGAGTTTGTCTTGAAAAATGGCTGTTTTTATCCTTCTCCTTCCTTCCTTCGAATGTTCGCTGGTTTTCGGCCAAGGGGGTGATGGGTGGAGTTGGGGTGGTCACAACACCCAGTGAGGTTAGGCAAGGTCATCCTAGTTGTACATATCTCTTTAGTAGCAGGGAGTTTGGCTGAAGCTAGGGAATACACAATGTCTGATGTGTTTTGGCCCATAACGACTCTTGCATTGTAAAGTTTGAGCCTTTTTATTTAATATGTAAAAAGTCTGGGTTCTGGTTTCAGGTCATGATGACTTCCCTACCATTAAGGTGAAGCACCCCTGTTCAATATGCAAGACAGTTCTGGTATGTGTCCCTGTTATCTTTTGACCTGTGGTAAATCATAAGCAGTTTTTATCTGTATTAATTTAAAATGTCCTGTTTTATGTTGCGCCTAATTTCTCAGGCCTGGCCCATTTGAGCACAGTTAGATGTGCTGGACCAAATGACGACCTCCTGTTGTAACCATATGACGTTGTATGTTAGATTATAGTATTTTTCAAGCCACTGAATTTTAGCATAATTCAGCTAACTGCTGGAGGTGTAGAATTTGATTGACTAGTTCTTAGGAACCATTTGACAGATCAGTTTAATCACAATGACTCCTTTGCAGGCCATAACTGCCCATAATCCTCCCCACCATTATATCCACTAATGCGCAACTGATCATGCATTAAGTAAGATGATAGTATTTCTTCAGATGTGATAATCAAACCACTTTAATGTCAAATTAATAATCATTTCCACGTTCCACAATTTCTCAAGAGTACCTACCAACTATATTAACTTTATATCTATCTTAGTAGAAACTTTGCAGGGTTTTTTTTAACTTTTTCATAGGCAGGATGCCACAGTAGCTTGATATGGGGAGGTTGTACAGTCTGATCCATCTGCCAATTAGTTGCTAATTTATTTGTTCGAGGAACCAGCTTTCAGTAAATGCTGCTTTAATGACTGCATAATTCAATGTAGCTGCGGTAACCTGAATGAGTAATGTCTCAAGAGGGTAGAACAGAGAATCTGCACTTTGTGCCCCTGCTGTGATGTTATTGATAGAGGAAAATTAAATTGATATCTGTAGAGGCTGTTCAAGTATAAATCACAAATCATTCACAACAGATAGCAAAATAATAGGTCTGAAAAATGCCACAATATTTGGATACTGGGAATAGGGACAAATGTCGTTATTAAGCTCGGGTATTCGGTAAAGTGCCAGATTCCCGTTGATACAAGAATAAGGATGGACTTTGTTCCCCAGGTATTTCAACCCACTTCTTCCAAAGAAGTGTTTCTCTGCCATGGAAGGCTGAAAACAGTCCGTAAGTGATGCAGAATAGCTGGCAAAGCTCTGCACACTGGTAATGAAACAGCTTTGTCACCTGTATGAAGGGCACTTAACCATTCACTCTGGTATTAGGCATGTTATTTTGCTACCTCTACCTCAGCAGATAACCGTAGTTTTAACCTTCAATGTCCAGAGACCAGCACCTCAGGAGATTACCACAGAAAGTTTGGGTAGCTTCACAGCATCTATAGTGGAAACCTGCTGCCAGTTTCAGAAGACAAATATAAAGCAAATATATTTTATAAGTGCCAGACAAGGGAAGCAATGCTATTGAAATCCAACTAGACATGAAAAGATTTAATATTGGTTCTAACCATCTCTGAAGCATTTCTACCTAATGATCAAGGTACTAAACCTATTAAAATATATACATATAGCAATGGATAGCACGCAACAAATACCATTAAAAACCATCATTTACATTGCACAGACTTGTAATGCACGTCGAGGGAACTATTGTTTTGCTGCCACTTCACACAAGTGTGCATGGGGAAAATATACAGGTACTGTCATTGTATTAATAGCCAGTTGTGTTGATATCAATGGAAAGAAATGGCAAATAGCTTGTCGGTCTTTGGTCCAAGCAGGCTGGATACTGATGAAGTGCCACTCATCCTTGGTTTTGAGCTGAAGTTCTCTAATACCAGCAAAATGTTTATCTATATTCACTTGCAACTGTTAGCATTGGAAAAGCAGATGGAATTAAGTAGCAGATGTCTGGTGTTGTTTCACTTAATTGCTTCTGTTTTATATAATGTTTCATATTTAATGACTGTCTTAATTTCTTCTTCATGCAATAACTCTTCCATTTACAATTGTGTGGTTGAATAATGGCTTCTCATTTTCCAGTACTGTTCTTGGGATACTTGCTGTCAGTACAGACTGGAATTAATTGTCAGTAAAGACTGGAATTAATTGCGATAAAGAAATTTTGCATACATAGTTAATTTTGTAGTACTTGGTACTAATGAAAAAGCTCCATTGGATTTTGCTGGTATATGAAGCATCTTTCCAGTAGGAGGGCATGTTAACCTGCTGGTGTTCACCTCAACAGCCAGTAGTGGGAAGAGAGGAATCAGTCATGCACTGCTGGCTGGCAGATCAAGGTTGTAATGGAGAGGTAATCTTAAGGGGACCTTGATCAGTAGAGGTTTTTGGGAGATGTTAGAGAGTGCTCCTTCCCATTTGCACCCATGATTTTTAAAAACAAGAATTGAAAGTTTCCTGGACCCTTTCACGACTGATCTCCAACAGTCCGGGACTTTCTCATCACCTGGAATGAACAGGCTGCGCATGCACACTTTCTACCCAATTGTACCTTGAAATTGTGGCCGTGATCCTACACCCACTGAAGAATCTTGTTTTCTATATTTAAGCATAGGAGTGGAAATAGGCCACTGGGCCCATCAAGCCTGCTCTGCTGTTTAATTAGATCATGGCTTCTTATCTACTTCAACCCCACTTTCCTGACTATCCCGATATACCTTGATGCCGTTCGTATCCAGAAATCGCCTGTCTTGAACATGCTCAGTGGCTGAGCTTCCTCAGCCCTTTGGAGTAGAGAATTCTCAAGATTCATCACCCTCTAAGGGAAGAAATTCCTCCTCACCTCATTCTTAAATGGGCTGTCCCTTATTCTGAGACTGTGTCCTCTCTTTCTAGACTAGCCAGCAAGGGAAAACATTCTATCTACATCCACCCTGTCATGTCCTGTAATAATTCTGTATGATTCAATAAGATCACTCATCATTCTCTGAACCTCTATAGAAGCTTTTGCAATAATCTTCAGCCACAAGTGCCGAGTGGATGATCCATCTCTGCCTCTTCTGGAGATTCCTAGCATCACAGATGTCAGTCTTCGGCCAATTCGATTCACTCCACGTGATGTCAAGAAACGGCTGAAGGCCCTGGATACTGCAAAAGACTATTCTGGCAATAGTCCTGAAGACTTGTGCTCCAGAATTTGCTGCACTCCTAGCCAAGCTGTTCCAGTACAGTTACAACACTAGCATCTACCTGGCAATGTGGAAAATTGCCCAGGTGTTTCCTGCACACCCAAAACAGGACAAATACAATTACCGCCCAATCAGTCTACTCTTGATCATCACTGAAATGATGGAAGGAGTTATCAATAATGTTTTCAAGCAGTACTTACTCAGCAATAACCTGCCCACAAATGCTCAGTGTTCCCTCAGGGTCACTCAGCTCCTGACCTCATTACAGCCTTGGTTCAAACATGGACAAAAGAGTCGAATGCCAGAGATGAAGTTGAGAGTGACTGCTCTTGACATCAAGGTAGCATTTGACCAAGTATTGCATCAAGGAACCCTAGCAAAACTGGAATCAATGGGAATCAAGGGGGAAACTCTCCACTGGTTGAAGTCATATCTGGCATCAAGTAACATGGTTGTGCTGGTTGGAGATCAATCATCTCAGCTCCAGGCCATCAGTGTAAGTGTTCCTCAAGGTAGTGTCCAAGGCCTAACCATCTTTAGCTGTTTTATCAATAACATCCCTTCCATCATAAGGTCAGAAGTGGGGATGCTTGCAGGTGATTGCACAATGTTCAGCACCATTCGCGACTCCTCAGGTACTGAAGCAGTTCATGACCAAATGCACCAAGACTTGGACAATATCTAGGCTTGAGCTGACAAGTGGCAAGTAGCATTCTCATCACAAGTGACAAACAATAGCCATCTCCAACAAGAGAAGATCAAACCATTGCCCCATGACATTCAATGGCATTGCCATTGCTCAATCCCCAAGTATCAACATCCTAGGGGATATCACAGACCAGAAAATGAACTGGATTAGCCACATAAACACTGTGGCTACCAGAGCAAAACTTGGAATCCTGTGGTGAATAACTCGCCTCCTGGTCCCCAAAGTCTATCCACCATCTATAAGGTACAGGTCAGGAGTGCAATGAAATATTCTCCACTTGCCTGGATGAGTGCAGCTCCAACAACACTCGAGAAGCTTGACACCAGCCAAGACAAAGCAGCTTGTTTGATTGCTACCCATTCTACAAACATCCAATCCCTCTACAACCGACAAACAGTAACAGCCATGTGTACCATCTACAAGATGCACTGCAGGAACTTGCCGAGGTTCCTTAAGCAGCACCTTTTAAATCCACGGCCACTACCATCTGGAAGAACAGCAGGTGCCTTGGAGCACCACCACCTGGAGGTTCCCCTCCAAGTCACTCACCATCCCAATTTGGAAATATGTCGCCCTTCCTTCATAGTCGCTGGGTCAAGATACTGGAATTGCTTCCCTGACAGCACTGTGGATGCACCTACACCTCAGGGACTGCAGAGATTCAAGAAGGCAGCTCAACACCACCTTCTCAAGGGCAACTAGGAATGGGCAATAAATGCTGGCCCAACCAGTGACAGTCACAGCCCATAAAAGGAACAGAAAAAACACTCTGGGATGCACCTGATCAGATCTACCTCTTTGTTAATAATAATTTCTTTCAGTTCCTCATTTTCACAAGCCTCTTGTTTCCCTGATATTTCTGGAAAATGTTCTGAAGATGGGACAGCAGTTGTTTAGATTCTCCATCACTGCCCTTTTCTCCATTATAAATCCTTCTGACTCTGCCTGTAATGGAGTCATGTTTGTCCTTGTTAATCTTTTCATTTTCTCATGTCTAAAGAAGCTTTTACGGTCCGGCTTTATGATTCCCGCTGGCTTACATTCATATTCTCTTATCCCTGTCCCCCTCAGTTTCTTGTTCCTCTGTCGCTGTATTCTAAATTGCTTCCAACCTTTGGTCTCACCATTTTTTTGACAGCTTTATAAACCATTTCCTTTATTCTAATGCAGTCTTTATAACTTTTGTTAGCCAAGGTTGATTCACCTTTCCTGCATACTTTTTCACCTGAGAGGAATGTATTTTTGTTGCAGACCATGTGATATGGATTGAAACACAAGCCATTATCTGTTTATCTTCAGATTTGTTGGCATATTTTCCTTATCCATCATAGCCATCCTGCACCTCATATGGAGCCAATTAGCTCAGTTGGCTGGACAGCAGGTTTGTGATGCAGAGCGAAGGCAACAGTGCAGGTTCCATTTCAATACCAGGTTATTCTCAACCTTGCCCCTCGCCTGAGGTGTGGGAATCCTCTGCCCCTCGCCTGAGGTCTGGGGATCCTCTGCCCCTCGCCTGAGGTGTGGGGATCCTCTGCCCCTCGCCTGAGGTGTGGGGATCCTCTGCCCCTCGCCTGAGGTGTGGGGATCCTCTGCCCCTCGCCTGAGGTGTGGGGATCCTCTGCCCCTCGCCTGAGGTGTTGGGATCCTCTTGCCCCTTGCGTGAGGTGTGGGTATTCTCTGCCCCTCGGCTGAGGTGTGGGGATCCACAAGTTAAATCGCCATCGGCCAGCTCTCTGCCTCAAAGGTGAGATCAGCCTATGGTCATCTGGGACAATGGCAACATTGCACTTTGCTTACACACCTTGTATCTTCATAGTTTCCTTTGTTCAGATTTCAGACTCTAGTTTCAGAATGAACTATATCACTTTCAAATTTAACATAAAATCATTTTATGATCACTATTTCCTTACAGCAAGATTATTAATTAACTCTTTCTCATTACATAATAAATCTAAAATAGCCTGACCTCCAGTTGGTCCTTCAACATACTTGCCTGAATTCTAACGTCCCGTCCTCCATGGAATCGGAGTGGGCGAGGGGCAGACAACGGAAATGTCCATTGACCTCCGGTAGGCATTTCCAGTCTCGCTCGAGCAGCAACTGTCTCAGAAACCCATTTCGTACACATTCCAGGAATTCATCCTGCACAGCATTTGTGCTAATTAGATTTACCCAGGCTGTATATAAAATGAAGCTGCCTATGGCTGCTGTAATACCCAAGTTGCACATAACTCTAATTTCCTGATGTACGCTATGGCCAAAGTTGCCACAATAGTTTGCTGACTTATAAACAACTCCCACCGATGCTTGCTGCTCCTTGTTGTTTGTTGGCTTCACCAAAACTGATACACCGAATCACAAAATTCTTACAGTGCAGAAGAAAGCCAGTTGGCTCATCGTATCTGCACTGGCTCACCAAACAAGCATTATGACTTAGAGCCAGGCCCCTCCCTTACCCCCCCCCCCCCCCCCCCCCCCCCATACCCCTGAATATTGTTTCTATTTAAATAGCCATCTAATGCCCTCGTGAATTTCTTGACTGAACTAGCACCACCATACATTCAGGCAGTGCATTCCAGACTTGAACCACTCTACACCTCGATCTTTCGGTCAAAGATCCTCTCGCACTAATGTAGTGACCTCATTCCTTATTAACAGCACTATCCTACATTCTTTTCCTTTTTATCTACCCTTCCTAAATGAAGGAATATCCTTGAATATTCAGTTCCCAACCTTGGTCACCATGTCTCCGTAGTGGCAGTTAAATCATTAAGCAGCCTACTCAGCCAGCCTCAGTCACGGGCTTCCTATTCAGCAGGTGAGAAAATCACATCCCCCTTCTTTCTCCCATAGTGTAAGATGGATGTGGATGATTAATAGATTATCATCTCAGAAGCAAAGTAGTTCCTAAGTGTGCCACGCAGTCTTGTGGATTGTAGCATCTATAAAGACTTTAGACCAACTGCTCAGCAATATTATTAGCCACACACCAATTCCTCTCTATTAATATGGGGCAATGTAATTGTACTGGCCATAAAAGCTCTTACCAAGGCACATACTGATGTAATTCGCATTCTATCAATTTACGGTCACAGAGAACATCTACCAAATACAGGGAGAAAAGGAACAGCTGTTTGCACCACAAATCATTACATTGCTTCAGACCTGATATTCTCTGTGTTGTCTCAATTGTTGTTGCTCCGTCTTTTGAACAGGCATAATTCAAAATCAGCATAACTTGATGAATTTATGGTCATATTTTCTATCCCCAAATGGATTCAAGGGATTATTAGATTTATTTTTATGGCAAGGTTCAGTTTTGTAGTGAGAAGTAGCTGTTGGGTTTATCTGCTGAATAGATTATATTTGTTGGGCTAAATGTCACTTTATTGTCACCGAAAATCCTTCTACTGTGAAAATTTTCTCTGGGAATCATAGAAGACAAATCCTGTTTGATTTGAGGTTAAAATAATTACTTTATTAAATTGTAACTGTCAGCTTACAAGGTGACTTTCCCTGGTTGAGGCCTTAATTTTAAGGTGAACCCTGATATCCACCTGAAACTGGAACAAGCCTTATTGATCACGACATGGAAGGTATCTGCTTCCACATAAATTTTCACTCCAGCCAATCCTCAGTAATCATAAGCAAGAAAACAGAGTACAGGAATGTCATGTTTCTTTTGCTGTTAGAATTGTCATGGACAGGGGTGAGAGAGAACTGAAACCCCAATCCCCTTCACTTACTGCCTGTAATCAGTATGTTTTTGCAAAGAAGATGTATGTCAATTTGAATAAACGAGCAGCAAGCTTTTCTGAGTTTAAAGGATTATTTATTCACATATTCAGCCCGAAAATCCAGTGCTACGTCACCCTCTTGGTGTGCACACCATCACACACCACAACGCAGCAACACACATAGTGAAGAAGGCGTTTTCACACCTGTCAAGTAGTCGAGCTGGGTTCAGTAGCTGGAGTATTGGAGAGCTCCTTTGAAGAGATGGATTTTCAGTAGGTCAAGAAGGGAATCGGCTGCAGTCTCCAGTTTTAAGGCTGTTTCTTCTTTGGGTTTGCAGACTGACTAGTTTGTCCTTGGTTCTTGTGATAAGATTTGTTGCTTGAGGATGGTTAAGTTCCGTTAATACTTTTTTTTTGATCCCTCAATTTAAGTACATTGTTTCACATGGTGTAAATCATTATATAAATGTTATTACAAACCTAGCTAACTCTGGGAATGTATCCTGTAATTGTCAAGCATAGTAGACAGTGAGTGGAATATTATTATTGTAGCCTAATCGAAACACAAATGCAAATTGAGCCTATCTGGAATTTTAATTGAACAGGAAATTGCAGTACTAACAAATTGAATTTGAAGCAAATAAACAGATTTTTCTTCTTTGCTGCAGGGTTTTGCCAGAAAAACAAAAGCAAAATTAATATCATTGGCAATTTGCATGCTCGACAAATGTACAAACTGTGCTTCAGGCAATAACATTTTGATGTGTTTATATATCTGTGCATCATATCAATTCTTAAAAGTGTTTCATTTGAATTATTTGAGAAAGAGCAGAAAATCTGTTCAAGTACAGAATCTAGAAGTAAATTACAATATGCTGATTATAATTAAAGATAAACTATTTAATAATTTTGGATAATATGCAAGCTTGAGGTTCAGCGGGGCATCTGTGGAAAAAGACAATTTTAATTAAGGGGACTTGATGCTGATTCTAAGACTTTATAAGTGATTACTGTAACTGTGTTTGCTGATTGATCTAAATCTAGCCTGTTTTAAAAAATTTTTTTTTTGCTATTTCCCTAATCAGCAGAGGTTTTTTCCCCAGTAGCTGTTTTCAGCATGGTTATTCCTTTCGTGTGCTTTCAGTATGCTTTTACGATGTCACAATAATAAAAACAAATCATTTTTTGATTTGATTTATTGTCACATGTAGTAGTATACAGTGAAAAGTATTGTTTCTTGCGCACTATACAGACAGAGCATAGAGTTCATAGAGAAGGAAACAAGAGAGTGTAGAATGTAGTGTTACAGTCATAGCCTCGGGTGGAGAGAAAGATCAACTTAATGCATGGTAGGTACATTCAAAAGTCTGACTGCAGCAGGGAAGAAGTACGTGACCTCAGACTTTTGTATCGTTTTCCTGAAGGAAGAAGGTGGAAGAGAGAATGTCCGGGGTGTGTGGGGTCCTTAATTATGCTGGCTGCTTTGCCGAGGCAGCGGGAAGTGTAGACAGAGTCAGTGGATGGGAGGCTGGTTTGGGTGATGAATTGGGCTACATTCACAATCTTTTGTAGTTTCTTGAGCAGGAGCCATACCAAGCTGTGATACAACCAGAAAGAATGCTTTCTATGGTACATCTGTAAAAGTTGGTGAGAGTCGTAGCTGACATGCCAAATCTCCTTAGTCTTATGAGGACGTAGAGGCATTAGTGGGCTTTCTTAACTATAGTGTCGGCATGGGGGGACCAGGACAGGTTGTTGATGGTCTGGACACATAAGAACTTGAAGCTCTTGACTCTACTTTGTCCCCATTGATGTAGACAGGGGCATGTTCTCCTCTACAATATTATCTCTATAAGATAAAGGCAAAATACTGCGGATGCTAGAATCTGAAACAAGAACAGAAAATGCTGGAAAATCTCAGCAGGTCTGATGGGATCTGTGGAGAGAGAATAGAGCCAACGTTTCGAGTCTGGAAACATTGGGCAGGATTTTCCGGTCACGCTCGCCCCAAAACTGGAAAATCCCACCCGAGGTCAGTGGACCTTTGCGAGGTTCCACCCCCACCCCACCGCCCGCTACGATTCCCGTGGCGGGTGGGATGGGAAAATTCCCCCCAGCACTGTGGAGACAGAATAGTGTCAGCGTTTCGAGTCAGGGTGACCCTTCATCATCTATGAGATTAAGTTGTAAATTATCATAAATTGTGCGAATGACTGAACATTTTCTGCTGGAAGGTTCATTTTGAGGAATGAGATAACAGCTAGGATAAACAGAGGATAAATCTCTGAGATTTATTTTTTAAAAAGGCACAGAATCTATCCCAAAGATAAATTCACAATAAATGGATTTAACTTAGGGAACTTAATGCAAGTGAGAACTTAACACTTGTTATTTTCTCAGTGATTTTATAATATAAGTCCTTAAGTTAGGAGTAGCTTTGGTTATGAATTTTCTGACACGGGGAACCAGTTTCCACTAGTTGGAGCCTACAAGCATTTTCATAGCAAGTGTGTATTTTGAAACAAATGATCAAAGGACTTGCTGAGCTGCAGCGCTGTTGATCCGTGCATAATATCAACTATATACAGAACCAAATGATCTTAACACTTTTACAATAGCTTGATCGAAAGCAAGGTACATACAACTAGGCTCATGTAGACCTTGGGCTGGATTTTACAGGGGTGGGATAAAGAGGCAGGGTCCCTATCCCTGGCTTAAAAGTCAGAGCATATCTATGGCACACCTTGCAGTCATTTACCGGACATTAGGAGGGAGGAGGGGGCTTTACTGAGTATAGGGAGCCTCTTAAAGGTGACACTCCCCCCACCTACCACAGCTAATTGGTCACTTAAGGACTTCAATTGACCCTTAACTTCTGATGTCTTCCCCCAATGCTGGTAAAATTGCAGCAGGGCAGGAGAGTAAATCAGCACTCATGATGTGATGCCCAAGTGCCAGCTCCCCCACCATCTCACCTGTAAACCTGTCTCCCGAAGTGGGCTGAAAAATCCAGCCGCTTGTATGTGTTGTATATGCAGCTAACTTTTGATCTAGATTTACTGATCGTGCCAGTACATCAATGTCATTTTTTTTTGTCACACCTTATGTGTTTCTTTACTTGTCAATTGCGTTTTAAATTTGCAACTGACCACCTGCATTTTCTTGAAATGTGTGCTTTGAATTACACACAATACTGCTGCTTTTGATGCTTGTCATGTACATCACTGCCCATATTGGGGTTTTATGTGTCAGTTGAGAATTAAAACACTATCATTAATTCATTTCTGATTGCCTTTCCTTTCTCTAGCTACTCTGTCTCCATCTTCTTTTCCGTCACTTGATTCAGCTAGTGAGTATTCTTGCATGCAGCTCTCTGTTTTTCCCAGCCGTGACTTTTGTCCCTCAGTAGCTACTATCAACAGTGTGTTTAATTTGTAGATTCATTCAAGTACTGCTAAAGGTTAGATTGTAAATCTACAAATATCAGTCACTGCAACATTTATTTGGCAGCCGAGAAAGTGGCTCTTTTTGGAAAAGGAAGTAAGAGCTTTGAAATTTGATGGCATGAGTTTGCTACCTAGACTATTAAGCCTTGTCCCTTTAAATCTACAATTTTAGATCTGGAAGGCTAACCCTGAAATAAACCCCATTGGCATGATTTTAGTTTCAAATGACTGCACATACTGCTTTACTTTATAGTCTACTATATAATTTAGCTATGCACTGTTTACTAACCAGCGTACCTTAAGTGAATTGCGAATAATACTTGCTGAACATTGAGTTGTTTGAGAATAGTTTAATACCTTAGAGGAGTTTTCACTTTAGACTATTTTCTTCATCCTGATTTGTGCCACCATAGAGAGCAGTTCTTTCTTCCTTCCTGAAGAAATAGCAAGTCAATAATTAGTATTCATGGCCTGGCTGCTGTATGATAGTTGCCTGGATTTACTGTAACCTTGGTTTGGTGCATGTAAACTTAGATTGAACTTGAATGTGTAGTTGCAGCATCTAACATTTCCGAATTTGGAATAGATTCTTTAGAATTGTTTATTTCAACAAATAAGAACTCAGAACATGGACTGCAGCGATTCAAGAAGGCAGCTCACCACCACTTTGTCAAGGGCAAATAGGGATGGGCAATAAATGCTGGCCAGCCAGCGACGCCCATGTCCCACGAATGGATTTTTTAAAAATTGTAATATTTTGGGCTGTAATTGTACCAAAGTTCTAAACATTTTTTTTAAAGAGCTAAGAAATTATAGACAGCTGCCAATCTACAACATATTTTGTTTAATGATTCACAATTACCCCAGCTTCGAAAAGCTGCAATATTTGAAAATGATCTTCAGGAAAAATAAGAACTCATTTTATTAATGTTTTCTTGTTGATTTAGAATTCAACATCAGAATTTTAAACTATGTAAGCAATGAGGGATGTTAACAGACAATAAAGTTGCTTTCTTGTTTGCAAGTCCTTTACGTCAATATTTTCCATTATAGTGCCTGAGAATGCTACCTTTTAAGAAAGTAAGAAATAACTTTTGTCACTTTACTCGTGAAAGGAAATTTGAGTTTTCAAAATTGAAGAGGAGAATGCTTGTTGCAATTAGCCTTACCTAACCTCTTGCTATGCTAGTCTCAAATATATAGCTATCTAATATGGGCTACGTATTTTCAGATTGTATAATTTGAATATAAATTATTTCAGATTGACTTCCTCGACCTGAATGCAATTCATTATCAGAGTGACGAGAGCAATCTTTCTCCTTAATTTAGTGGTGGTAAAATAGACATGTGATTAGCAGTTTTCAGATGCAATAAGCGGACCTTTCCAGCCATTCACACAGTGGGGTCTTCCAGTCTAGGCGATGGCGCAACCTCACACTTGACGAGGGGTGGATTCCATGAGAAACTCCATTGACAACGGTGGGACCAGAAGATCCCACTGCCGGCTGATGGCGGGCAGACTCCGCTACCACAATACACGCAGTGGGTTGGGTGAAACTTTGTAGCTCCATAGATAGAAATAGAGTGATGAGATATTAATCCTGCTGACATCTGTATGTCTAGAATGTTGACTTCGTTTGGTGTTTTAATTCATCTGTGTGGAAGTTGCTGAAAAATCTGGTGAACAAGTTGTATATTCATGCTCATTACTGTGCCCTGTATAGATACGAACAGCATTCCTGTGTGTGTATATAGGGAGGTAATTTATATACCAATTTATAATTAATAAATTATATACCAATTTATAATTTTCTTGGAGAATTTAGCAGTAAGTCTGTTGGGGTGAAGTTCGCACACTAGATTTCTAACATGTTGCTGCTCTGCACACACGCAGTGATGGCCTGATATTTTCAGTGAAACTTTCCCATTGGGAAGAATCGTAGCGGGTGGGACAGGAAATTTGGCAGACCATTTACAGGTCCATTGACCTCAGGCATAAATTTCTGGTCTTGGGGAGTGCATGGCCAGAAAATCCCACCGCCTGTGTTAGTTAGTAATTCGTGGCGAGTGATAAATACTTGGGTATCTGCCACAGCTGTGTCCATGGGATAGTTCTATTAGCTTCTGACTGAATTTTATCAAATAATATTGACTGCATGAGCATCGGATAATTAAGAGAAGGTCTTTGTTTTTCCCTTTGGTGTGTTGTGTGTTATTTGTGAAATTTTGTTGCAACAAAGTGAACAAAAAAGAGGATGAGATTATTAATACAAGACTAAGTTGAATGTAGCAATTAGATCTTTTACTGTTGGGATTTGTGAATCTTGTTCAAAGTGTGTTTGATACCACAAAATAAGCTGTTTTTGATCCGATAGCGCTCTACCTGGTGCACAAATATTGGCAGTCATGCTATCAAAAAATGTTAGGAGCAGAAAATAAAAGGTTTCTGTTTAAGGGCAGTTGAATGGTATGATACAACAGTGTGTGCCCTAACATATGTTTGTCCCTCTTATAAAATTAACATTTTTATTGGCTCTGGTAAAAGCTGTTCTTTAAGAAAGTGGAAAGTTATCAATTTTTAAAAGCATTTTTTTTTCACAACCTACTGTCACTATAGCAGTCATTACTTCTATACATTGTAGAGTGGGAGAATAGGCATAGAAGTGCCTCAGTTTGGCATTAAGAACCATAGGGGGGTCAGGGAATACATTGGCTTGGGAAATATGAGCAGCCATAGTGTTGGCATGGGGCCATGATGAGCCGTAGAGGGCAGGCAGTGTTATGAAGTGACATGGAGAATGTTTGGGGAATGAGGGGATGGTGAGGGTTGGAGAACCTTTGTTTTTGTTAAAACAGCACTGAGGCAGGCCTTTTAAACAGCCACTTCTGCACCTAGCTACATCCTGTGGCTACATCTGAACTTTTTCCAGGGTCGGCTGGCCAGACGGCAGCCCACACCTGTCCTCCAGCAGTGAAAATCAGGTCCTTGTGGGCAGTTTGTCCCAAGGCGGGCGGGCCAGGCGAGAAACCCTCCCAACTGTTGCTATCCGCCTTGAGGATTAAAGTCCAGCTTCATATCTTTGAACTAGACTAAAGTTTGTTAATGTCTTTACAAGATACTGAGGTGAAAATAAGCAATCTTATTGACAAGACAGATATGTGTTTGAAAGCTCATTTTGGGTCAAACAAGGTTGCAAACAGTCTGGTTCACCTTCAGGCAGTTGTCGGGGAGAGGGACAGAGCCAATTGCTCGGGAATGGAGTTGGGAGCTGGGACCAAAAACACTGGCTTCAGTCTTCCCAATGTTTAATAGAAGGAAATTTCTATTCATTCAGTACTGGATGTCGGACCAAGCAATCTAACGCTGGAGATGTTAGTCCTAATAGGACTTCTATCCGGCAGGTCTGGCAGTAAATGGCAGAACACATTGTCTGACACACCTGTTACACGTCTACTTTCCTTGGGCTTAAGGGAGCAGAGATGAGGGCTGTACCAAGAAAGTAATTCTAAATTTATATTTATTTCACCTAAGAAAATGCCTTAGATTTGACATGACCTGCTCTTTCAAAGGCTGAGCAAATTTATTCAATGAGTAGCTGAGCAGTATAGACCAGGAAGGTCACGACTTTGATCCATAGTCTATGCTGAATTAACCGATCTGAGCATAGGTTGTAGTCGGAGTTTTACAAAAGGTTTTGGGTGCCCCTAGAATAGCGAGGGTATGTTTCTCCAGATACCCTACTCCTGGCCAGCAGTCATGCCTTAAGGAGGGGAGGAGAGAACATTGTTAAGAACAGACATGCAAGTTTGCTACTTATGGTGCCAGAATCAATAGTCAATAACCACTCAACAGGAACCTTATAAATACTGGGTGGAATTTACTCATTGTTTTGCAGAGTGGGGCAGTCGGCAGGAAAAATGGCATGGAAACCAGTGGCCCCAAAGGTGGACTTTCTCTGCCATATTTTTCAGGACTCCGTTTAAAAAAGAAAAGTGAAATCCCACAATGTTCCTCTGCGGAGCGGGGAACTGGGGGGTGCTGAATGAGCCCATCTCGTTAGCAGCTTAGTTTTTTAAAAACTGGGGTACCATTTTTAAAGGGAAACTCAATACAAACAATTAAAAATAGAAGCCTCCCCCACCCCACAGAACACCCACCCACACAACACCCTTCCTCTTCCCCTCTGTGGAATAGCCTTGGCACTGCCCCCTCCTGGGGGTAGTGGGTAATGTCGGTGCTGTACCAGGGTACTAACCGGACATGACCCTCTCTTTCTGCACCCAGGGGGATATGATCACCTGCGCCCTCCTGCAGGCTCTGCTTGCCAGGCGTTGGGGGAACCTGTTGTGAATGACAATCCAACAGCAGGGAAACAACCAGACGCAAAAGCCTGATGACTATATTTAAATGCATTCAAATGGGACCCCGACATTACCCCCCCCCCCCCCCCCCCCGCACCTCCTGAAAATGGGAGCGGAAATTCCCTCCCCAATTGCAGTTCAAGGAACTTTATTGCAACTGTTAACCTTATGGTTGTTCAGTTAATCTCTCTTCCATCACAATTAAAACCACTTGCTGGGCACTGATAATGGATAACACCATTTACATTAGCAACTTGTACTGTCTGGAGATAAATGCGAAGACTCTTATTCGGTTGTTGTGGGCATTTATTTCCTCCAAAAAGGGAAATAAACACCTGAGTAATCTGCCAGTCTATACACCACACACCACACTGCAATCTGCTGTTATTTCTTTTGTGATAAATGCAGGGATTTATACCGCTCCCCAAGGCAATCACCCATGTGCGGAGATTGAGACTATTCTTTCCAAAAAGAGTGATTCACCCACAACCCCCCAAAAAAGGAGTGTAAATTCCCTCCCCCAATTACAGTCTAAGGAACTATATTACGACTGTTAACCTTACTCCGCACAATTCAAATCTCAAAAATTAGATTTTTAAAAAAATCCATTTCACAACCACAAGAAAATGACCTCATTCTAAATGACTATTAAGGATTTACTGTTAACTGGAATCAACTTAAATATGGAATTAACATCAAAAACAGTTGAATGGAAAACCACTATTATGCGATGCTTAGCTTTTGTTATTTTCAAAGGCTTTGGAATGTAAAGGGAGTTTATTTTACGACAGAACATGACTTTATTTCTCAGTGCAGTTATGAATTGAAATTTAATGGAGCAACTGTTAATCTACTTTTTATTTCAGCGGAACACAATATTAATTGCACCCTTTCATTAATGAAGAAAATATTAATCCAACTTTTATAATGCAGCATTAATATCATTTTTATTTCAAGATGGAAGAATATCAATGCAACTCTTATTTTCATGCAGCACTAATATCACTTTTATTGCAAGATAGAAGAATACCAATGCATATTTTTTTACTTAAATGTAGCACTAATACCATTTTTATTTCAACATCGCAGAGTTCTGGTGCACCTTTATTTTAATGCAGCAAAATGTACTTGGATGCCGCTTATTGCAAACTCCTAAAATCCATTCCGGAAACCATTGATCAATTGTTTAGGTTCTGTGGAAAGCAGCACTGGAGTCAACACAGTTTATTTTTGCCTTTTCTTAACCCAAATATTATGCTCAATGACCGCAGTTAATTTCAGAAAATTATCCTTTATTCTCTCAATAGACCTCTGCGGGGCATATCTGCAGGACTCGACTACTGAGGGCTTCTACCTGTCGACTGTTAACATATTTTGTGCTCTGTAATGAACATTGTTTATAGACTGTCAGATGTTCCAGACAGCAGCAATACCAAAACTCTCATTGCAGGATTTATTTAAAACCTTTTCCACATCATTTCGCATTCATACCACACAATTGCTGAATCATTGCCCTTGCATCCCGCTATATTACGGAATAAAATTTGTGTCTTAACGCACATCTTCTATTTGCTGTTTCCCTGAATCAAATGGAAATTGCTGGTGCTGAATAATGTAAAATTCAGACATTGTTGTGAGCTTTGCAGATGATGAAATTCACAACATGTGATGGAAGTCTATGTAGAAAGCGTTTGTGAAAAGAAGTGTTACTGTTTTGTAAACCTGCAGAGTTTCCTCTGAATTACGATTGTGTGGGGAGAGCACAGGCAGGGCCTTCCTGGGGGTGTGGGGGGGGAGAAAAAACTGATATTCCAATTCGATCAGTTTTACTAAGGAGAATGATCAAGCTTTGCCTGAGACTAATTGCATTGCTGTAACAAAATGCTTTGCCATTTAAAAAAAAATTAACAACTAAACATTCTCATTTACAATTACAGCCAGAGGAAATACTGCTGATCTGTGTTGCTACCAGAGAGTTTGATTTTTAAAAATCCCAACGCCCCATTTGTATTTTAATGTTTTTTGGTTTGATTTTGGTTTATTCAGTCTGTAACTCTATTCCTGCCCATGTTTACATCAGCTTTAATTTTGTATTTTTCATGTGCTCTCCTCCACTTTCCTTTCAACCAATCATGTACGTGCGTATCATGTGACTTTGTCATGTGGCTTGCATGGTGCTGATGATGTCGTCCACGCTGGTGAACAGAAGGTAAAATCTTTGTTCTGATTGGTTGAATAAATTGAACACACTGAGCAAGTTTCTTAAAAGGGTTCAATATAGCTTTACGGAAATTTTATATAACTGTCTGATTAAAAACGGAATTATGTATTAAGTAAAATGTTACAGAACGAATCTGGAAAAAAAAGGGCCAAGGTGTCAAACAAAATGGTAGATGAACGAAAACCAAAATGGAAAAGTTTTCAATCGAACCAGCCAACCACTTTTTATCTGTACGGATATTTAGCTTTTATCCTCATAAGAAATTAAACCTTTAGTTAATTTAGTCTGCCATTCAATTCATAGAGTTTAACCGTTAACACACACCGATCAGTTTTTTGTCTGTACTGCAGCCACACATACATGTGCTCCAATAGCTCCTTCCTGTTTGATGCATCAAGAATTAGTTTCTGTATTGTGACGATGGCAGTCTTCCATTATTTGCTATTTATTTTGGGTCAAAACAAGCTGTTTCTTAATTAATGAAATATTTCCCACGTTGTTACTACCTCTAAAACAGATAGAGCAGAGGGACAGAAGACGCAACAACATTAAAAAAAAAACTGATAACGAACAGAATATTTTAAATAGGTAAAATTGATAATAAGTAAACAACTAAAAATATAAAGACCTTGGATGGTGATATATTAGGAACGATTGAGGATGTAGTGTAACAGGGCCAGTCAAAGTGGCTAAATGTGTTTGCATCTACTTCAAAGTCTCCACCAAAGGCTCACTGGATTTATCCAGCAACCAAACTATATATATTTGCAGAGACTTCGATTTTATCTGGCCTCTGAAGTTTTACCTATCTCAGTCCTGGTGGTGCAGAAGCTTTTCCTGTGATCCCTATCCCTGGATTAGTGAGAAGTAATTTTGATCGCTATGCAGCGAGCTTTGTTGCAAGTTTGTGTGCGAACATCAGATTAGGGTAGAATCATACTTGGTTTTGATGTCTTTCCTTTTTCCCACCCCTGTCAAATACTTAATTGTCACTCAGTATAAACGCTCTCAAATGAAAAAAATTGTATCCCAGAGAGCTCTCTATCTTCAACAGAGAGAAAAAAATGTAACACTGTTAAATCATGCTTGTGCTCACTTGAGTTCACTGTTAATCTTCTAGTTATGGATTTTTGTTATATTTGAGTGGCTTATGTTGTTGTAATATTAGTATTTCTTTCAGTGCCATATCACAAATTGATAATTTACAAAACAAATTTACTCATAAATTTTCTGGGACTGATTTGCAGTCTAATTGAACATTAACTTTTATTTGCCAGTTAACATGGTCTTATTAAAATAATCCCTCATAAAAACAGTTGCGTAATTTTCGATGTATAGAAATGATCTAAAAATCATGTATAATAACACAGCCACAATGCAGTTATTGACTTTAATTTATTCAAGTAATAAAGTAGATTTAGATATTTGATGTTATTTTCCAAAAAATAACTTTAATGCTGGTTTTAATTTTCTAAGCTTTTTTTTCACCCACTTGTGCAGATTTCCATATTGAAAAATAGATTTTGTAATATAATAGAGGGAAACTACAGAAGTGATTAAATAGTAAAGATCATCTGAGCCAAATATTAGCAGGCATAAAATAAATTTCAGTCCTATTGCCATTTTAAGTAAACACTTGTTTGAAATATCCAAAAGTCAAGGCCATCATAGTAATTCGATTAACGGGAACTTAATGTCATATTAAATTTAGAGCTATATCGGCCCTGTAAAATGTTGACATTGTCTGAAGCTAAATTACAGAGTTTGTCCCAGTAATTAGGTTAAAAAATACAATTAATGAATGGATGGTAATGAGATTTCTGCCCTGCTAACTGCTTCGTTTGTGCAAAAAATAAATTTTAACCCTGTTGTCATTTCAAGTAAATTGTTGATCCAGTGTTTGAATTGTCACAAAAAAGAACAAAATAAAGCTCTGTGGTGTTGCCAAGTATACAGGGTTAAAATGTGTGATATTAATATTACTAACACAAACACCTGCCTTAAGCTGTACAAAAGTTTGACAAGCAAAGATTTTTTTTCTGCAATTGCTTCCCTGCTAAAAATTTTTAAAAATCATTCTGATCGTTTCCTAAATATAATTCTTGTACTGTCATGAACCTTGTTAGAATATTCCATTGGATTTTGTCTCTGAATTTTTTTTTGGTTTTTAAGAGGGAAGCATCTAGGCAGGTTAGAATGCAGATCAAGACTAACACATGTAACTCACAAGCATCACTGCATGTACGCAAGTAGTTTTATCCCTCCTCCTGAAGCCTATTGGGCGACATCCAGAAGGATCAAAAGAGGCGGAGATTTGTATTACCTCCCCCCCCATGCATGCCAATTTTGTAGTGGTTACGGGCTGGTTTTGCCATGGGCTTTTCACCTGTGTGTCTTTCATTACCATTTGCATTTAATCAGTTGCAAGAATAGTTTCCTTACACTCAGTAAACGATACGCGGCATTTTCTTTCATCTAGGCATTGTCCTTGAATTTTATTTTAGTACCATTTACACCCTTGTGTGTTTGGCACAAGGCAGGATGGAAAGGATACCAATGCTGGAAATCTGAAATAAAAACGGAATGTGCTGCAAATGCTCAGCAGGTCTGGCAGCATCTGTGGAGGGAGAGCAGATAGAACGTTTCAGGTCTGTGACCTGTGGAAAAGGATGATTTGAAAACTTTATTACAGGTGTCACGATGCCTTAATGTGACTTGGTGCCAAATTACCTGCTGCTACCTGAGAGAAATTGGATATTCAAATGAGTAAAATATCCCATTCTCATTCTACAGAATAACGAATTAAACATAACCCAGGACTATCGGATGTGTTTCTTTGGCCAGAGAATGGGATATGGTAAAGCCAGCAGTATGCCTATAAGCCAATATTATTTGCTCAAAATCTCTGCATATATTTGCGTATATGAGAAGGCACTTGGTGTAAATGGGACTGTCACATGCATGCTAACTGAGTCTTTTTCTTCATTTAGAGCCAGAAAATCACGTAGTTACATAATCTTTGCCAATATGATGTATGAAAAATTGTTTGCATGATCGAGCATGATTTGTGTTGGTGCTTCTTTCTTCTTTAACTTCTTTATTTTGCCCAGAAAAGGAGTAACCCTACAATTAGTGATTGGACTGTGTAGAATTGTCGTACCATTTGGAATCAGACTTCACAAGGAGCAACTGTTTTTCTGTTTTTGCCTTTTGGAATGTCACTAACCTGTTAAGTTACAGCATAACGCTATTTGTTTCAATTACAAAACTATTATTTGATAAGTTAACCAATTATGTGTTAATAGCCTCAAATGAATTTATTGATGAAAGTATAATATTTTGCAAGCATGGTTACGCCCTGATAGCCTAACTTCAGGTAGACACTAACAACAGAATGAATGTCTGGTGGTGACTCTTGTATTGGAGACTCAGTGAAGTCATAACATCCTTATCGTCTTTTTTTTAATTTAGTGTGCTCTTAAATGATTGCATTTATTGCTGGGTCCTGCAGATTCTTTATATAATGCAACTGGCAAGTAACATTTATTGAAAACAATGATTGCACAAACAACATTTATTTAATATCATTAGATTTATGAGCAGTAAATAAAACCAAGGGCCGAACTAAGCATCATAAGCTCATCGGCAGCATGTTTCCCCATCCTATCCCGACATGGGTCACGGCATTGGGGCCCTCCCGATGGTTCTCCCTGAATGACCCCTGATGTGCCCACATCATGCCCCCTTTGTGCTCCTCAGCGCACGAGCCACCCCCCCCCCCGACTCCCCGCACGAGCACCCTAATCAGGCCCCACCCTCACTTAGGCCCAAACTCCTCAGCACTGCCCAGGTGTAAGGTGGACATTGCCCATTTGCCAGATGGGCACTGCCCAGCCATGTCCCTGATCACCTGGAGGCTTCACTGGCCTCCAAGCCCTCCCATGGCATGGCCAGTAGTGATTCCCGCCAGTCTGGCACCGTGCCCGAAGGTTGTAAGATCCCGGGAGCTGGGAGAATCCGGCATCGGATGGGCTATGCATATTTAAACACTACATTAAATATGCTAATCGACCTCTCGCCTTCTGGAGGCGACTCTGGATTGCGCAATTAGAAAGGGACCATGTGCAGAACCAATTTTTAGACCTGCACACTGTTGCCCAAGTTTGGTACCAGACACAGTAAGGTCAGAAAATCACCCTCCCCCACCCCACCCATGGCTGGCACTTGAATAGAAAGAGGATGTAGTTCTCAGTAAATGGTACAGCAGTGGAATCGAATCTGTATTCCTCCCGCCCCTCGATCTCTGTTGCACTGACTCTAACTACTTCTGCATTTGTCCCACCCTTTACCTTCCCATTGCCTTGCAACGCCCTCAGACATCAAGGTCCCATGCCCTGAACCCTTCTTACCCCTAATAATATTCCCTCCTTTGGTTCATTGTCATATTTTTGCTTATACCTCTGAAGAGCTGTTTGTTTTATTATCTGCAGATGTGTAACCGCAGGTTGTTGAATCAACCTTTGATATTCTGGCCATGTCAATCTCTCACATCGATATTTCAGCTGCTAAACTAACCCTGAGGAGGTATTAACAAAACAGGAGCTTTACTTTGAGTACAAAGAACAGGAGGGTCATCTTTCAGCCAGTTCTATGCCCCCACCCCGCCCTAGTTGCCATTCCAACAGGATTTAATAGATGTCAAGGAAAAGGCCACATCTGCATTGGTTTGTGTTCATGTAAAACCAAATATCAGGCAGAAATTCAGAGTTGGTTTTACCCATCACGTTAATATATGGAATTATAATATGGCTCTGTTTCATGCATGAAGCATTGAAAGTCTCATTTACAGATTTATTTTAATATTATTTGAATTTTCTTGATAACAACTGGCCTCCTTACAAGAGCCACCACTCCACATAACTGATCTGGTTGAGCAGAATTGCATTATTATTTTAGTTATTTCGTAATTTATCATTTTGGTATAATGAATACATCATGCAATCTGAAACACTGAAGGGTAATTTATAACTAAAAATGAAGCTTTCAATTTCCTCTCATTTTCACCAGCAGTATCTGGTAGCTTATTGATGTTTATCGGGTTTCCTAGATACTGGGGATTAGCTGCTGCTTGTGATCAGTGTCTCACAATAGTGATATATTTGGCACAAAACGTTAGAAATTTCTGGGTATTTCAAAATTTAAAAAGCGGATTTTCTTTTGTTTCAATTCCCATTGCAGTCAACAGGAGATGTCAGTATCTCGATGCCCAGAGATTAAATTTTGTTTTCCTATATTTCAGTCACATTTCAAACAATTGGATGGAAAACAGGTTTTAAAGATTTAAGTTTAAAGTTTATTTATTAGTGTCACAAGTAGGCTTACATTAACACTGTAATGAAGTTAATGTGAAAATTCCCTAGTCGCCAGATTCTGGCACCTGGTTCGGGCACACCGAATTTAGCATGGCCTATGCACCTAACCAGCACGTGTTTTGGACTGTGGGAGGAAACCAGAGCAGACATGGGGAGAATGTGCAGACTCCACGCAGACAGTGACCCAAGCCAGGAATAGAACCTGTGTCCGTGGCGCTGTGAGGCAGCAGTGCTAACCACTATGCCGCCCTAATTTAATTTAAATTTTCCCCCTTATTTTAAAATATAACACTTAAAATCATTTTTGCTCAGATGCAACTTGTGTATTTCTCATTGAATTATATGAAAAGTTATATCTCTGGACTGTTGATTTTCTTCTGGCTCATTCATTTCATTTTTTTCAAATCCTCAGTGGTGCATCTGTTATAAAACTAAAATATAATATAATCAGTATTATTTTCTTGATTTTATCAAAAATAGTAGCATAAACATTCAGAGACCAGTGGCCAGAGTAACCCCTGCAGATAGTTTAACAGTGCTAGGAGACTGCAGCAAGAAGTTCTATGAACTACTTTTACCTAATTATCAGATTTTCATTGTTATCTTGATCATACCACAGTATGATCTTCTCAGTGTTGAGCAGCACTTAATTACCATGTTGAAGAGTTCATCTTAGACCCTTTACATATAGCCCTGGGCCAGATGGGTGTTAGTGCAAGAGGGTTTGGTGGCAGTGGGTCATGTCGAAATCTGCTCGTATACTATGTTGCCACAGCTGAGAATTGCATAATTCAGTGTCAAATACTTGTCAAATTTAACAAGTGCGAACTTCAGAACTTTCTTGACAATTTTGATTATTTTTAATTCAATAAAACCTCCAAGCATTGCAATGTCTGAAAGTGTGTGTATACTTTCCTTCTGCATAAGTAACTAAATAAACCAAATTACTATAATAAAGCGAACATTATCATTGCGAATCATTTAAATGCAGTTCTGTTCTCAGTAAGTTATTGAAACCAAATTTTATTTTGCAAGACTTTGTCCAAAAGAATTAATCAACATAAAGCTAATGATGTCTTCTGAGTAAATGTAGTGATGTTATTAGATTTTTTTAAAATTTGGATTATTGGATAAGAAATGTGGTGTTACCAACATTAACTTGTAGGAGAACCAAGCCCACCAAAACTTGAAGGAAAAGTGCTCGGAAATGGAAATGTCTTCAAAGTAAACTGGATCAAGCAGGATGATGGTGGTTCCCCTATCCGACATTACCTGGTCAGATACAAAGCTGTAAGTACAGAGATATACATATATAATGTTGCACCAACTTGACAAGAAAATATGTCAATCTATGGTGGTCCTTTTGCTGTAACAGCAGAAATTTCCTGCACTAAGCTTAATATACATTGGATTTATATTTCAAGCACCTTAGTAAAAGTTACTGGAAGCCAGAGAAAATATGCAGCCATAAGAGAGACTCTTGCTACAATTTGAGTGGGTGTTTGAATAATTTTTTGTTAAAGCAGAGAACATTAGGTTGGATCCAACATGCTTCAAAATGTAAAAGCATTCTTTCACTGTGGCCATCTCACAGGTGAGAAAATAAACAGATAGTGACATGGCATAGATTTTCAACTTGTTACCCAATGGTAATAGATGAATGGTATTACATACCACTCATCTATTACAGAAGCTGTTTCAGTTCCATATAAATTAGTGTGATGGAATACAGATAACTTCTGAAATGAACTAATTCACAACGCCCAAGGTGAAAGCTTACTCACTGCTCCATGGAAATTGACATTTTCCACTGAAATTGGGACCTTTGTTCAGTGAAGATTGTACGCTCAAGTTTCTGCATGGGGCATGTTTACATAACCTTCAGACTGAAGATATTTTTGATATTCATTGCCAGGATGTGAGCGTTGCTGGCAAGGCCAGCATTTGTTGCCCATCCCTCTGGCACCCGTTCGGGTACACTGAGGGAGAATTTAGCCCAGCCAATGCACCAACCAGCACATCTTTCGGACTGTGGGAGGAAACCGGAGAACCAGGAGGAAACCCACGCAGACAAGGGGAGAACGTGCAGACTCTGCACAGACAGTGACCCAAGCCAGGAATCGAACTCAGGTTCCTGGCGCTGTGAAGCCGCAGTGCTAACCACTGTGCCACCCTAATTTAATTTAAATTCTTCCCCTTTAAAATGTAACACTTAAAATCATGTCAGGATTTGGGGTGTCTTTTGTTGTTTCTGGTGCCCAGGTCAAAGCCAAGTGGTTCCTCTGCTTCCATTCCTATTCTATAATGGTTTGGTGCAACTGAGTAGCTTGCTGGGCCATTTCAGAGGGCATTCAGGAGTTAACCACATTGCTGTGAGTGTGGAGTCATGCCTAGGCAAGGTCTGGCAGATTTTCTCCCCTGGAGCACATTGGTAAACCAGATGGATTTTTACAACACTCAGTGATGTTTTCATGCTCACCATTACTGGGATGAGCTTTTAATTCAGGTTTTAGTAATGAATTGAATTTCCACCTGCTATTGTGGTGGGATTTGAGCCCATGGCTGGACCTCTGGATTATCAGTCCAGTGATGTTACCAATTTGCCATTGCATAGCCGTCCCTAAGCCAAGTCTGACAATAATAATGCTGTAAAGGTGTTTTTTGAAAACTTGTAACTTTAAGTAACATTTTTGATTTTCCTTAATCTGAAGTCCAAATTTTTGCAGGTATTGCACCATTTAACATTTCTCCCAACCCACTGGGATATGTGACTCTTGCCAGCTATTCCTCTGTCTGCGGTAGAACTGTCAGAGAATCATAGAATCCCTACAGTGCAGAAGGAGGCCATTTGGCCCATTGAGCCTGCACTGACAACAATCCACCCAGGCTCTATACCTGTAAACCCATATATTTACCCTGCTAATCCCTCTGAGACTAAGGGGCAATTTTAGCATGGCCAATCAACCTAACCCGCACATCTTTGTGTTTTCAGTTTCAGATTTTGCATGGATTATCATGGATCTTGGTCATTAAGATGATCTCAAGATACCTGTTCAACTTGTCTTCTAACGCGATACAACATGTGTTTGGTCATTCATTGCATGAAGATCTTTTTTTTAACATTGATCCTAATTTTGCATTTTGCTTATTTGAACCTGTCCCTTCTTGCCTTATTCTCACCATTTAGTTTGCGACCCTTTTCCAGTTGTACATTGTCCATAGCATTTACTCTGTTATACCCCTATAAGACCTGAATAGACTGAATCATACCTGCCTTTTTATCCTTTGTTTATTCATTTGTGGGACGTGGGCGTCACTGGCTGGCCAGCATTTATTGCTTACTCTAGTTGCTCTTGGAGGGCAGTTGAGAGTCAACAACATTGCTGTGGCTCTGAAGTCACATGTAGGCCAGACCAGGTAAGGATGGCAGATTTCCTTCCCTAAAGGACATTAGTGAACCAGATAGGTTTTCCCGACAATTGACAATGGTTCTATGGTCATCGGTAGATTCTTAATTCCAGATATTTTTTATTGACTTCGAATTCTACCATCTGCTTTGGCAGGATTCGAACCCGGGTCCCCAGAACATTAGCTGAGTTTCTGGATTAATAGTCCAGCAATAATACCTCTAGCAATAATACCTCTAGGCCATTGCCTCCCCAGGAATAAATATAGTAAAAGGAAGAAAATTAAATAGGTGAGTTATTAGCAAGGAAAAAGACAGATAAAGGAACAAGGTACTATGACCAAAAAAGTGGATACAGCTGTGCTCTGAGAATAAATATTAAATTGGTAGAGTTTTGAAGCCTTTGTGCCTTGGAAGAAGATAGATTGAATGGGTTGGGAGAGCAACAGAAGCAAATCGGGTTTGAATAACATTTGAAAGGACGGAATAGATGAGGTCAAGTAACAATATTGGTGAAGAAACAAGTATAGGCCGTAGAGAGAACTGACCTAGAGGTTCAAACAGATTAGAAATCAAGGATTTAAGAAATAGATTATTACATTAATCAGGTTGTAGCAGGGAAATGGAAAACGCACATGACTACAACCATTATGGAGGATAAACACCAGCAACGGTTTGGGCCAAATGACCTGTTTTCACCTTTTAACTCCAGATAATTTTTGTTATACTCTGAACAAATGCCCCTTTACCTACATTGGTTTCACCTCCAATTCAGCTGTCAAATGTAACTTTCTTGTCACCCATTAATAGTATTTAATATTGTATCAAGAACACTTTCTGGGTACAGTACTATTGTGTGACATTCTGGTGTTTCCCTTTTGTAGCAGTGAGTTCTCGGGAATTTATTTAATGCTTCCCTTACTTGTTGTCCCGGTGGTAGGGATAATTTGGTAATTTCACATATTACGTCACAGAAAACCGATTCAAAACCCACCCAATTGCACAGAATAAAAATTGGGTCCATAGATTTTAAAGCGTTAATTTCATAGAAACCCTACAGTGCAGAAAGAGGCCATGTGGCCCATCGGGTCTGCACCGACCACAATCCCACCCAGGCCCTACCCCCATATCCCTACACATTTACCCACTAATCCCTCTAACTTACGCATCTCAGGACACTGAGGGGCAACTTTATCATGGCCAATCAACCTAACCCGCACATCTTTGGACTGTGGGAGGAAACCAGAGCACCCGGAGGAAACCCACGCAGACACAAGGAGAACGTGCAAACTCCACACAGACAGTGACCCAAGCCGGGAATTGAACCCAGGTCCCTGGAGCTGTGAAGCAGCAGTGCTAACCACTGGGCTACCTGTGCCGCCCCTGTACCCAGAAAGCGTTCTTGATACAATATTAAATTTACTGAGTGGTCAAATGCTGCGTTCCCACAACTTCACAGTACAATGAGGAACCAACATGACTCTTCCAGAGGCAGTACAGGAGACTTTCCATGCCCTCCGCATCTCCCATTCAAAACCCATCATGCTAGATGTACCAGAAATGTTACATTGCAATGTTATATTGAAGGATATAGCTTGTTGTGAGATGCGGTTCCTTGGATTCTATAACAGCGGTTCACATAGCAGAACAAGTGAAAGAGAATGGGAGCATGTGTTACAATGCTTTCCTGATGACACCTCTTCAGAGATAAAATTCTGCTAAACCGCTGATGAGGAAGTGGACTTCAGTTTATTGTTCGGTTCTGTCGGCAGGTGGACCTTCCACATTCGGTGTCTGTAGAGATTCCATCTTGCGGCTTCACATGTTCCTGGAGATCCATCTTCTTTCTCAGGAGGCTCATCTCCTGGCCTCAGAGTGCTCCTGAAGATCTTTCTTCAGGAGGTCCAGCACTTTTCTTCAATAGTCCGTGGTGTTGGGTGCCTTTTCAGCATGGCAGCAGGACATGACAGTGGACTGGGCACCACCCAGCCCTGCCCCACCACTGAATACAGCTGGAAATACCATAATTCATGAGGTTGGGGGCCGGAAGATTTGGTTTCCCGCCAGCCTCTGAAGCTGGGAATGTTCCATATTACCTCTCCCGCCACTGAACTTTCCAATCATTTTTCAAAGTGTCGGTCCGGTCAAGAATACCAGAGAGAATCCTGCCGGTGCTGTCAGTGGGAAAAGTTGCTGTGTATTCAGCCTCTTCAACAAAATGTCTTTTCCCACATGTTTCACGCCATGCTCGTGGCAGCTTGCCTTTGATTCGCTCACCCCGGTTAAACTTAATCTCTGCAATCGGTGGGGTGCTCCTTTTAAACACCTCCCTACCACTTGTTGCAAGTCCAGTTGGTGGATCGGCCAGATGTTTGGCAAGCTAGGCCACCAACCCCGCCTGGGAGGCTGTGGCCTTGATAGTGAACGGCAGCTCGCTCCATAACATAAGAGGACAGGTTTGCAGTGTTGCAAGGAGATGAATGACCACCTTTGTGCAGCCAGGGTAAGTCTGCCTCCTCAAGTCTCCGTTAACAGACCCATTGCACCTCCATGGTGATCACTTTCACAGCTACCTCACGTGGTCCAACATCTGTCATAACACCCCCCCCCCCCCCCCCCCCCCCCCCCGCAATCCCTGGCTCCCCCCTCTAACCCCATGCTGCTCCCCATGGTCTCCTCAATAGGTAATCTACTCCTGACATGCTCGCTCCCTCTCTCCTCCCATGCATGCCAATCTTGATCACCATCTGAACTCCCAGGACTCCCTCCTACACTCTTCCCCATCTGTCTCAGTGCAGAACAAACTCGAGCACAGCCTGCCCGAGACATGCCCCAGTTAAGAACAATCACGCCCTTTGAACAGAGAGCCCTTTAGCTGGCCGGTAAGGAGCAGGACTCCATCTGTGCAGAGGGTGAGATGGGGGCAGCAGACAAAAGTGAGAACTTCAACACATGCAGCCATGGCGCAAGACTCACAAGAGTTAACTTTCTCCCATCGGTCTGCCCCTGGGATACACTAATGCCATCTGGCTTCCCTTGTAGGTCAATCAATCATCCAGCCCGGGTCATCCTCACACCCTTTGGAGATCACAGACTCGAGCAGCTCCAAGGGAGACATCTTGGAGACGAGCCTCGAAGAGGCATCGCGGCTGTCACCCGCACCCTCTACCAGCGCAGATACTCGCACCTCGGTGGAAATAACTAGTAGGCAGACCTCAGTCACTCACTCACTGGTGAGCACCTCAGCTGAAAATCCATGGCAAACGGAGGAAGGAACGTCTCACGGATCCAGCACTTGGAGGGATGCTGGAGTCCTGGACTCTGCTGAGCCCTAGGCCATCATACCCCTGGGTGTGGTCATCCCAGAGCTGCTCGAGCTACATGGGAGAATCATGAGCGTCAGGAACGGATGACCGCATCCCTCCTCGGACTGCAAGGCTGACTGGAGGAGTCCTATCACCTTCCATCTGAGGAGATGGTGCAGTCACTCCATGCAACAAGGCCAACACGACAAGAATGGCGTCCACAGTAGAGACCTTGGTGCAGGAGATGCACTCCGTGGTGGGGGATGTGTCATCTCATGACCTCCAGGGCTGAGGGCATTTGAATACCATGGTGCAGGGCTTCAACTGTATGATGCAGGCATCAATGAGTATCAGCAACAGAGGACGGCAGGGTTTCTAGATCTCATTCCATCCCATGGAGGAGCCCAGGGGTCCCTAGGCAACCAAAGTGAAGAGGATCGGCAGGAGCGCAGCCCAGGGCCTTCCACCCAGGAGCCCCGGAGGGTGTCCAGACCATTTGACACCCCTCTCCCTGTGAGTAAGATTCCTTCAGCCCTGTGCATGGAAGAACTGTAACACCCATGCAGCCCGAAAGTAGACCCAGACCCTCAGGGTCCTGGCCCCCCGCAGAGGATACCCACCAAGCTCATCTCAGGCCAGGACATGGAAGTCAGCAGGACACTTCAACCTCAGTTGTGGATCCTGGTGATATACCTAGACATGTCAGGAGGGTGAGGAAGAGTGAAAAACAATAGGCACCCAGCCAGCACGGATAAACCTAGACACTAGTAGAGATAAGTCACTGCTGTATTCGCGCATTTGTATTAAAAATTACTTTGTTCACCCATATGGATCCTCTACAATGTCATCATGCACCACAAACCCCTGCGCAAAGTCGACGCGTCATCCCCGTGCAGTGTGAGAATAGTGAGAAGTCTCACAACACCAGGTTAAAGTCCAACAGGTTTATTTGGTAGCACAAGCTTTCGGAGCACTGCCCCTTCATCAGGTGAGTGGGAGTTGTGTTCACAAACAGGGCATACATAGACACAAATTCAATTTACAAGATAATGGTTGGAATGCGACCATTATTGTCTGGCAGGAGCCAGACATTTCACAGAGGACAAGAGGAGCACCTCTCTGTTCTCACTGCAAGTCATCATCATTCTTCTGCAGTGTCCAGCCAATTGTTTTAGTGCCCTGCCCGTGAATATTCTGATCATCAGGGTGACCTCCCACTGGCATCACTGTAGTGAGAGTTTGTCAAACCCCATGGTGGCAGAAGTCTTCACACCCTAGTCTGGCCCATCCCAAACCCAAGAGGCTATGAGGGCATCTCTAGCACTTGGCCAGCCATCGCCCAAGGACCTTCCTCTGCATCCTCTGTGGGTTTCCCCTTGCCACCCTCCTCCTCATATGAGGAGATGCAACACACCATTTCCTGCTCGCCCCAGGTTGTGCAGAGCACAGCACACCACGATGATGCGGGACCCCCTCTGGGGGGCTGAATTGGAGGCCTCCCCAGAACAGTCCAGCCACCGGAACCGCACCAGGAGCAGCCCAATTGCCTGCTTGGCAAGCGCACGCATTGACGCACGAAGCTCATTATAGCGCGTCACAACAGGTGTTTGTGGCCTCCGCACATTTGTCATCAGCCATCTCCTGACTGGGTACCCTTTGACCCCTAGGAGCCATCCCTGCTGCCGCTGCTGTCCCTCAAAAATGGCTGGGAGCTGCGAGCGTCCCAAGATGCACTGATCAGGAGATGGGCACATTCCTGCATAATGCACATTGACCTGGATATTGAAGGATTGATATTCCTTGAGCTTCACAAACGGTGGCTCATGCCGCCATGAGGAACGCACAGCCATGTGAGTGCAGTTGATGATACTCTGCTCTTGGGGCATGACTGCTTTGTGGGCAAAGCCCATGACCCTGGCATTCTGGCTCACCTGGGCTCAGTCCAAGTTGACGTACATGTGGGCCCTACTGGGAGCCAATCAGTGGCATACACATGCATTGCAATGCTAACTAAATTGGCACAATTGACTCATCATGGAAGGGTCAGGGAACTAAATAGGCAACTCACTTCCCCTGATGGCGGGCGGGACGCAGCTGATGCATGTGAAAACTGCAATTTACAGTTAACTTCATCCTTCGAGGGCACCCTCAGCTCTCATGGGCCTATGAGCCTTCTAACTTAAGCGGCATAACGCCCTGGTCATTTTATCATGACACTAGACCAAGATCTCTTCCAGTGGTTTGAGAGCTCATATCATTACTACATCTTGTATCTTGTTTAACTTTCAGTGGTGTTTATCATTAAAAAAATAGGCTACTCAGCTTATTGAGTGTGTGCTTTTGAAGAAATCCAGTTTTTCCCCACTCTCTCTTTCTTCTTATGCCTGCAATTCTTTGTCCTCCCAAGCATTTGAATTTTGTTCTAAGTGAGATTTTGTCAAAACATTTGAACTTCTGAATTTGTAAGATCTGTACTTGCTTTGTCAGTGGAACTACTTTGACAATACACACAGGCAGTCCATGGATCCTGTTCATTCTATTCAACAGAAATTGTATCTCAGTTTTACATCCGGAATTCAAGGCATTTAAGTTTTATCTAGCGTCCGCTATTTAGCCTATTGTTTTTTTACAGGGATCGAAAGAAAAGTTCACAATACTTAAGAAACCAGTGTTTGTCCTGTGGGAATAAAGCCCTGGATAAACCCTCACTTAAAAAGTTAGCAAAATCGGTAGATGAATTTTATTTTGTTCTATCGCAGAATATGACCCACCAGGTAAAATCAGAAGCAAACCGTGGCATCCTAAGTTGTCAGTGTGCAAACCAAGTAATTTGCAAGTTTTTACTAAATAAATCTGATTAACAGAATTTTGGATCATAGAATCCCTACAGCGCAGAAGGAAACCATTTAGCCCATCAAGGCTGCACTGTCAACAATCCCACCCAGGCCCTATCCCTGGAACCCCATCTATTTACCCTGTTAATCCACCTAAACGGCAGTTTATCATGGCCATTCAACCTAAGCTGCACATCTTTGGAGTGTGGAAGGAAACCAGAGTGCCCGGAGGAAACCCACGCAGACACGGGGAGAACGTGCAGACTCTGCACAGACAGTGACCCAAGGCTGGAATTGAACCCGGGTCCCTGGCGCTGTGAGGCAGCAGTGCTAACCACTGTGCCACCATGCCATTATTGATCAAATAACGATCTGGAAACCTATTGCCAGTTACTGTATTCCTTTGAAATAGATGCTCTATATGTTGAACGTTGGACAAGTTTAAAAACAAGTATCTTATTTTGCCTAATGTTATCTTGCATTCTTCTGAAAATGTTCAACTTTCACATACCAAGCTCAACCCCTTTCTGACCAAGCTTAATCCTTAATTTTATTTTGATCCTAATGTACTTTTTAAGAACTGCTCTGACTTAATAGAATCTTAAGAGTCCCTACAGTGCAGAAGGAGGCCATTTGGCCCATCGAGCCTGCACCGACAACGATCCCAGCCAGGCCCTATCCCTGTAACCTCACGTATTTACCCTGCTAATCCCCTTGACGCGAAGGGGTAATTTAGCACGGCCAATCAACCTAATCCACACATCTTTGGAGTGTGGGAGGAAACCTGATCACCCAGAGAAAACCCAGGCAGACACAGGGAAAATGGGCAAACTCCACACAGATGGTCACCCGAGGCTGGAATTGAACCCAGATCCCTGGCGCTGTGAGGCAGTAAGAAGTTTAACAACACCAGGTTAAAGTCCAACAGGTTTATTTGGTAGCAAAAGCCACACAAGCTTTCGAGGCTCTGAGCCCCTTCTTCAGGTGAGTGGGAATTCTGTTCACAAACAGAACTTATAAGACACAGACTCAATTTACATGAATAATGGTTGGAATGCGAATACTTACAACTAATCCAGTCTTTAAGAAACAAAACAATGGGAGTGGAGAGAGCATCAAGACAGGCTAAAAAGATGTGTATTGTCTCCAGACAAGACAGCCAGTGAAACTCTGCAGGTCCACGCAACTGTGGGAGTTACAAATAGTGTGACATAAATTCTGATTCTAGGATCGCATGATAAAGACTCAGGAGGAAAAAAGCAGAAATATTTATGTGAAATAGTGTGACATAAACCCAATATCCCGGTTGAGGCCGTCCTTGTGTGTGCGGAACCTGGCTATCAGTTTCTGCTCCGCGACTCTGCGCTGTCGTGTGAGGCATACACTGCCACACGTGTATGAGAGCTGTATTCCCTTCATTGGGTGAATCCAAGATCACAATGCTACCACTTCCATCCAAAAAGTGAAGTAACTGGAAATCACCTGAACAGCTGCAGATGAATGATGTTGAAAAATATCCCTGGGGTTCAAATCTGCAATGCGCCTTTTCTGGATATTTTATTGCCCAATCTATATACCATTAATATCTGCCTCCAAATCACAAGTGCGAAGGTCAATCGCTGGCAAGCTTCACATTTTCTGAAACCGATTAAAAACTGGCAGTGAGATAACACCGCCAAACCACAGTTTTACCTCGTGCATGTTTATCTGTGTAAATCAGTTAGCTCGGAGTTTTTCACCAGTGGTTTACTTCACAGAAGCATCACTCGGACTGGAAACCTGAGATGAGATTACCATCTGATAGCGAATATGTTATTC
Organism: Mustelus asterias; assembly: GCF_964213995.1. Lineage (NCBI taxonomy): Eukaryota > Metazoa > Chordata > Chondrichthyes > Carcharhiniformes > Triakidae > Mustelus > Mustelus asterias. The sequence goes on from NC_135827.1 coordinate 24,040,487, forward strand.
TCGCAAACCTGGATTGGAACTCGGAGTACGAAGTTTACGTCGTGGCTGAGAATCAGCAAGGCAAGTCGCGGCCTGGATCTGTTTCCTTCCGGACATCGGTAGAACCCACGGTCATTCCAGGTACAACTTTCGGCTGCTTCAAATATTATTTGCATTAAATCTTGCAAAGACGCTGCATCCCCAAATCTAGTCATGCTCGTAAAATTGAATACCACATTATACGGTATTCAGCAGTTTGTGTATCAGATATATTTATTTCTTTCATGGAATTTTCTTTAACCAGATTGTACTTTTCTACTCGTCTCTTCTTTTTTCAAAAAAAAAGAAAGCACTTTATTTTCAGATCATATTTTTGTACTGGTTTGCAGCAAGAAACTTTAGCTTGCAATGCAATATCATGGATACAGCCATTAACACAATATGGAATTGGAATCTTACATTAGGACAGAGTGTAAGTGGGGGGTTAATGCAGCAAACAGTTCAGTATTTTGACAATTAGGGTTTCTCTAGTAGTTTATTATCATCCCAGGCAGAATCCTTTGTCCTCTCACGTGGCATGTTTGGTGGCGTTTGGCATTTAATTAGGCAGGAGGGTGGCAATTTGGGACCCTGTCATCTTCTTACCTCCATCCCAATTAAGTACATGTGGGAAGACACATGGATAGTCTTCCCACCCTGCTGCCAATTGAGAGTCTTAAGTGGCCAATTAATGGTATTAATCCAGTGGTGGGGGGGGGCCTTACCATATAAGGAGAATGATGAGCAAACTCTGATGTGTTTGGCATGTGGGCTCCCAGGTTGGGGGTAGTGAGGAGGAGTGCTCATTCAAAGGCATTTGGTACCTAATCAAGAAACCTGGCTTCAGGAAAGGGATGGGCATGCTGAAAACCACTCTCTCCCTGCTGTCAACCGCACCTCTCCTACAACTCATCCCCCCCCCTCCCGCCCTCCCTCCCTGCCCTATCCTTGCCCTATCCTTGCCCTATCCTTCACATGTGGCTTAGGATCCAGTGTCAATCCTGGGGCTTGGATGGATGTCATACTGGCAGCAGCCACTGCCTCCCTGAAGGCGCTACCATTGAAAGAGTTGCCATCCTGTGATTGCCCAGGTGCTTTCGGTGGGTGGAATTTCCACCCGTCGATTTGTATACCTGTGTGAATGACATCTAACTTTTCATCAACAAAAGCTCAAACATCAACTCTTTAACATGAGGCTGGTTTAAGACCCACGTCTGAAATCCCCCCAGCAGCAAGACGAATTCTTCAAATTCTGAAGTAACCACCGTCTAAAAGAAACAAATTCCCCGAAATGGTGCGATGTTTTGAATCACTACAGTAGCAGCAGGGAAACAGTAGTTGTGGGATGTTTGCCTTGTTATTGCAAGCAGTGCTGTCAAAAGAATGAACTGAGGACAAAAATAAAATCCACACTTGTGTTGTAAAAGAATTTTGATTTAATATCTTGCAAGAGAAGATTTTTTCACAGCTTTGAGTTGTGAAATCTGTAATTAAATCTACTGTTTGGAGCATATCATTTTTGTTTTCCCAAATTGCCATCCATATTAATAATCATCATAAGTACTTATTTTTTGTGAAATTTAATTGCAGTGATATTTCAGATTTTAATGAAATGGCTTTCCTCATATCACTGAACTGTAGTTTGCTAATGGTAATAGGTTCAATTGAATTATATGCATCCTCTGTTGTGCTATCCATGACAATTTTCTATTCTCAACCCCTTATTGTGGTTACTGATGCCTCCCAAGGTTATTAATGCTTCTTGAGTGGTGATTATACTGTTTGAGCATTACCAAATCACCAGTGCTGTATACAGCTAAATAATATATTTAACTAATAAAACTTCTGCTGTGTTCTGCTTTGGAGCAGCAAATGACAGCTGGATCAGTTAGTTTGCTGAGGCTCTTGGTTTAGTATAAAACCTGCTGAGATGTTTATTTTTTGCAAGTAGTAACTTGTAAGATTATACTTCCATCTGAGGTTATTGGCTGCTGTCCCAGGTACTTGGATTGCTTGCTATTGGTCTTGTTTATCTATCCAGCAATACTAGTTTTCTGTGAATCAGATCACAGGATTTTCATTGACAAGAATTAGACCAAAGGTAATTTTATAATTATTTTAGAAGTTTACAGTGTGCCTAGATAATCTGAGTGAATGCAAGATTTCCTCAAGATCTAAAGGACAATATTTTCCTCTGTATCTAAAATTTAACAAGCAAAGCAATTTATTGCTGCTATAGTTTAGCTGCTGTGGAAAAATGTGTAGCTAAAATAAATGTTAAAAATGAAGCATACAAAATTATTTTAGAATTATTGCACAGAGCTGTGAATTAATTCTTTAAAGGGAGGACAAGATTTATTTGTATTGGACTACAATGTTAAGGAAACAATGTTGGGATAAATAACGTTGAAAAATTAAATATTTGAATAAAAGATATTTTTGCTAAAGGAAATTTTAAGAAATTCTGTTGTAACATGTCCTTGAAAGTGTCAGCCTATTATACTAGCTGTGTAGTTCTCATTTCAAATTATCATTCTCAGTTCTTATTCTCAAATTGAATTTGGTAAATGCAGTATGTAACTAGTGATAACATACAAATAAGCTATATATAATATGCACAAATTATATTGTACTACATCTGCATACAGCTGGTTTTAGTGGCAATTTGGCAGCTCTCTATCATAATTTAAGTATTCCATGAAATATCTATCAAAGTTTATTTATTAGTGTCACATGTAGGCTTACATTACCACCATACTGAAGTTACTGTGAAAATCCCTTAATCGCCACACTCTGGCGTCTGAGGGAGAGTTTAGCATGGCCAATGCACCTAAACATCATGTCCTTTGCACTGTGGGAGGAAACTGGAGCAGACATGGGGAGAATGTGCAGACTCCATACAGACAGTGACCCAAGCCGAAATCGAACCGTGGTCCCTGGTGCTGAGAGGCAGCAGTGCTAACCACTGTGCCACCAGGCTGCCCAATATTAGAAACTTTGGTAATATAATTTTTTAAATTCCAAAAAAGTTTGAACAAACTCCATGCCATAGGTTTGTTCACCATGAAAGAAATTGGAGGTTTCCCAGCAGTAACTGTGTAATAGATTAATTGTAGCGCATTCCTTGCAATGCAAAAAGTCTGACCATTTGTGTGTTTTGGGTTCAGTGTCCCTGGAACATTGTACAGTTGCATCCTCACTGACCGGCTTACTTCATTCATGGAAGCACATTGGATAATAAATTCCAGTGGAGAATTGGATAAATAGTGAAGTGGAAATATTTTCAGGATTATGGGAGAAGAAGAGGGGATTAGAGGGGTGAATTGGAAAACTCCTTCAAAGAGCAGGCACAGGCGCCATGGATTAAATTACTTCCTCTGTGCTGTGCCATTCTATGATGCTATGATTTGATGCACAACTATTTGCAGCAACTATTTATCCTTTACGATTTATGATTTATTAAGTTGAATAATAGCTATTAACACCTACTGTTTTCAAAAGAGGAAAATATGGTCCTAATTGTGTAGATATAAGCCCACTTGGGCAAAAACGATGTTTTTAACTGATAGCTAATTATTTAGAAATGTTTTTGTAAAGTTTCCTCCTTCAATGATATCAATGAAAGCACTGTACTGACTCACTTCATAAATGGCACAATAAGTGATTAATTGGACTTCTGAATATTTCAATTGTTCTGTAGATGCATTCTAGCGTTCAGTGGTTAACGAATTAACACATGAATGTTTTATGGGGATGCAGCAGAGAGTGCTGCAGTTTGCATGACGAGGCTGAAAATGTTAACTGGCCTGTTACATTCACTAAGGCAGTTACTTACACAACAGCTTGGAGCATGGGCGAGGGATTTGCTTTTCCATGCAGTAGTTGAAAGTCATTTAACTGAATGCAGCTAACATAATGGCAGCAAAATAAAACATAGCATTAGTTTCAAATCCTTTCTTACCAGCCTTATTCCAGCTTCATGTTTGTCCTTCATTGAAACTACTTACTGTTTATTTTGGCTCTATTCTGTACTCGCAACCCATTGTGTGATCATTCCATTCTCCCAGCTTATAGTTTTGTGCCCTTTTACCCTGTAACCATGAAATATGATCTTTGACCTAGTGTGCTCTGCTTACAATTAAGCAAACTTACTCTTTTATGTTACACAGATATTTCTCTAATCTGTTTTATTTCAATTTAACTTTTACACTTTATTTGTTTACCTTAAATTCTTAATTTGGTTTTGTATTTATGATCTTTTTTTCTCTCTTTTCTCTCTCTTATCCCACCCCCTTTTTCTTCCCTCCCGTTTTTCTACCTGTCTGTCTTCATATGCATATGTTTCCATTATCCTATGCTTTCTATGAACACTGAATGATTGGACTGGCCATTTTTTTCACAACTCTTTGCTGCCCTTGGATGGAAATACTTTGGCTACAACAGCAACTTTGGGTGGTTCATCAATATCATGCACACTCTTCTCATTACTCTTCTCTGCAATTCTAGTTGTTTTGCTGTCTTAGACTCTCAGTAAAGGCATGCTGTTTTCTCCCCAGACAGTTCAACACACAATTTTATGCCTTTGCAGTTGCTTCAGATGTATTTGAGTGTTACTCATAATCAGAGTTGTACCATTATTGTTCAAAACAAGAGAACTGTTTAAACAAAATGTCAGTTCAATATCTGTTCTCCTTCATGTAGTTTTGTTTCCCGCATGTTTGTTTAGTTTTCATTTCATCTAACCTAAGATTGTCTGCCAATTTCGAACTTTTCTTTAGAAGACTATTTCTGTTGACCTGTATTGCTTTGTTTTGTGAGGATCTGTCTCTCCCTGTTGTTTCATTCTACAGTTAGTTATTTCTTCAAATTTCTATCATCTTCCTTTCCCTCTTTCATCCAACAAGTCATTTACTGTAGCCTGGCAGCCTGATGAATGGAACAATGGCTCGAAGGAATTGGCAACTGTATGTGTGTAAACTGAAGTAAAACCATGGTATAAATATTGTATATTGTATATCTGGAACAGCTACAAGAAAAAGTTATTGTCAGTTTAAAGTTTAATTGAGAAAAAATTAAAATGTAACTTTTGATTTAAGAATCTAGTTCTAAAAATGATACCTAAGTTTTTTGCTATATTTTGCCAATTGGTATTTTAGTGGTAATGCAAGCACATGCAAAGAAAGCTTATCTCAAGCACACAGCTTGGTTATTAATTTTATGTAGCTATGCAAGCATGCACCATACCGTATACAGGAGACTCCTGAAAGTGTGTGTAGGTCATGGCTCTAGACATTTTTTCCAGTGTTTTCTGTAACCAAGCTATTTGTAAACAAACTCAAGTAGACTCCTAAGGTCTGACTGCAGTATGGTAGAATTGCCTTAAACATTGAGATTCTAATTTAATTGTTTTTTAAAAAAGTGCCATAGATAATTAAGAAAATATGGAGGCATATTGCTATAGTGTCCTGAAGAGAGAAATAATTGACTAAATTCTATTTCTTTAAATAAACAGTTTTCACTAAGGGGTTAAGTTTTTAATGTACGTTTATTTTTTTCTGGTTCACAATTTACATCTATGTTCACATGACTTTTTATAGTCAAGAATTAGACTTTAAGATATCCCCTAGCATATAAATCAAGTATAGAGATCAAAGCAATCTGATTGTTTCTTTTGTAATTGGAAATGCACACATCAAGACTGCCAGCATCTAAAACATTGTATTAACATGTGGATGTAAAGGTCACCAGAACTGGACAGTAAGCAAGATCGTTTACAGAATTGAACAAAGTGAAGGGAGAATCTGGGTTAGTTCTCCCTTTTTTAAAAATCTGCAGACAAGTCTACTGTGTAATTTTGTGTTTATAATGTGGAATATGGACAAAGCTGTGCTTAATTGGTTAATGAATTAGAAAATGTACCCATTTATTCATTGTAATCACCATGCACTGTATCTGCGTTGTTCACATTTACATGATTAGTAACTTGTTATATAAGATTTTCATTGAAAACATTTTTTCATACTTGCATGTTTTCACAGAAATGCAACCGTTAAACACTACAAAACTAATCATGGCAATCAAATAGACAGGAAAAGGCTCTTTTGATAGCAGTGAAAGCCAAACTAATAAATGTAACAGTATTTCTAAGTGTTACTTATTTTCACAATACTTGTATTTCTTTAACTAATTCCATGTTTCTTTAACTAATTTCCACATAGCACCCAGTAAATAATACCATAAGGAAACTAGAAGCAAGTGGAATCTCTATTGATTGCCATTGTTTGAACTGTCTGATAGATTAGGGTGCAGCAGGACAGTTCATCCAAATGTTTTGTGTTCTGCTATTTTCCTTTGTTATTGTCAAAGAGGTGCACTTACTGAATTTAGCAGTGGTATTAGTTCTAAGTAACTCAGTACCTTCGCCACAGAAGTGTCAATGTTTTTATGGTGAAACCTCAATCATTTGCTACATGTGAGCTGTATCTAGATCATATTCTGTTATTAATAACGCAAGAATTGTTGCTATTAAACAGGATGAAAGTTACTAAAAAGAAGCTCAGTTGAGGCATGTCCGTGCTTGAGTGGAAATAAATTTGCATTTGGCATACAAAACCTTGCTAAATATTTGTGCTCTGTTTCATACAAAATAACCAAACACAAAATGTTTCTTGTGCCTGAGGTAAACGTGGATAAATTCAGGCCTGTAGATGCTGTAATTAAGAACTTGGCACCAAAATCATTTCTGCTGCTTGGCTTTGAAGATACTCGTATATTCTCTGCGAACCTTCCTTCTAAGTCCTTTGCAGGTTGAAGGGGCCAGATGGCCTACTTCTGCTCCTTGTCCGTATGTTGCTACATCACGGTGTGCCATTATTTCAAAGCCTTTGTAGAACTTGTGAGATGGAATTGTCATTGGTGTCGCCACGTTCAGATGAAATCGTTCTTGTGTGATATTTTAACATATTCAGTAACCCATTCAAAGTAAACTTGTGTTAAGTAGTGCAGAGAAACCCCATACATTGGTTACATTTAGAGCAGTATTGCTCCTCATTTCCTGAAATGGTTTGAAAGATTGTCTTAGTTGGCACTAATAAGCATGAGCAAGCACTCTTTACAGCTATCCATAGGAATTGGCATGCTATGTAGTTTATAAAGAATAGCGCAGCATTTCCACGAAGGCAAACATGTTCACAACTGTATCAACATTATCAATATACTTTTGGCAGTCATGCAATAGTGTAATTTGATAAGTGAGCACGATACATTTTATTCAGTATATGTCCACACTAACGAACTCTGTCACGTGGGGTACATAGACCACACTCCTTAAGCAATATTATTTTGTTAAAACTGAGCTTTGCGCCCACACGATCTCCAACCCTAACATAACATGTGTTTAACGTTTAAGCCTTCAGATATATATATATTTGGACAAAATCTTATTCCACTGAGTTGAAAAACTTTGGATTTGGCACTATATATTAACTTTGTATCTTGAGACCACAACGCACAATTAGGTGGGTGATTGAACCTAGTGCTCCATTTTGTGCATTAAGGTCTTTTGTAACAGTGGCATGCACAATTCTGAAAAGACCATTGTAGATATTTTAAAATATCTCATTTTCTGGAAAATCTGATGAACTTGAGGTTGAGTCTAGCTTGAAAAATGAGCATAGGATTATCAAATTCACCTTTCAGATTCTGTCGGACTAAAGTTGAATATTTTTATCTGTGTTGAATATGTAATGGGCAGTCGAATGAATTTGGGACTGATAAGATTAAACTTCACAAAACAGACAGCGGTTTAGAGAACAAATCCTGCCAATGTTTTTTCAAAACTGCTACAAGTTTGCATAGCTGGTCTCTGTTTTCAGCGGTCTCTGTTTTCAGCGATAATTCGTGCTTTTCAAAGTCTCTGTCAGATTGAAGAGATTTGCTGTGTCTGTATCCAAACATTCACTTCAGAATGTTACAATTCTTACGTTCTGTTAACCTTAGCCAATTCTTAATATCAACAGAAACATAAAATATCCAACCTCAAATATTCGATGAAATATGGTTATCAAAAAAGGAGTTTTCATACTGAGGCATGAATATTGTTAAAAATGTGCTATTTCTAATTGTAAAGCCAAGTTGGCATTAATTGTCTGAAAGATTGTTTGCACGAACTTCGGGGAAAGCTTTGAATGTGTTGCACCAAGTTCTGCCAACAAGTGAATAGTTCTGCAGAATTTTATTGCAAAATAAAATACACATTTGTCAGACTTTTGACGTGGTATATTTACCAAATATTTGAATTCAGATTTATTTTTAGAATTACAGGTCGACACAGTGAGTCGGGTTCATTTGGCCTCTTGACTTTTTTATAACGAGAGGTGGAATTGATCATTTAGTTGATCCAGCCCACTATTCAATCCAGTTATCAAGTCAATGATAATGTTCACTATTTAAATGTGGACCTTCCTGGCTAGAATCTGGCTGCTCTGTTGTTTGTCTTCATTGTTCAGGTCAGCCAGTGCAGAGCAATCCGTTGGCCCAATAATAATGTTATTGATGTGTCACTGCTTATGTTACATAAAAGAAAATGGATGTCTGAAAGTTATTAACAAGGCTGCAATTCATTCAGATGGTCCTGATGATGCCATCAACAAGTGTGAAACTCAGCCACTTTTTAGCACCTACAGAATCACCTATATTGAACTCCAGCCTCTAGCAAGCGATCACACTGATTATTCTGTACATTAACATATGGAATTTTGAAGGAATACATTTTGTGGCTTTCTGACCTTGACCTGTGCGACAGAACTGGAAAATGTAAGTGATACAGTAATAAAGTGAATCAGAGAAAATAGGAGCAGGAGAAGGCCATTTGGTCCTTGAGTCTGGTCCACCATTCATTATGATCATGGCTGATCATCCAACTCAATAACCTGTTCCTGTGTTCCCTCCCGATATCCTTTGATCCATTTAGCCAGAAGAGGTATATGTAACTCCTTGAAAACATGCAATGTTTTGGCCTCAACTGCACTTCTGGTGTTGTGAGTTCTACAGGCTGACCACCCTCTGGGTGAAGAAATTTCTCTTCATCTCGTTCCTAAATGATTTACCTTGTATCCTCAGACTGTGGCCCCTGGTTCTGGATTCGCCTGCCATGGTGAACATCCCTCCTACATCTACGTTGTCTAGTCCTGCTAGAATTTTGTAGGTTTCTATGAGATTCGCCAGCATTCTTCTAAACTCCAGCGAATATAATCCTAACCAACTCACCCTCTCCTCATACGCCATTCTCCGCCCCCCCCCCCTCCCCTCGCTGCACTCCCTCCATAGCCAGAACATCCTTCCTCGCATAAGAAGACCAAAACTGCATACAACATTCCAGGTGTGGTCTCACCAAGGCCCTGTAAAACTGCAGCAAGAAATCCCAGCTCCTGCACTCGAATCCTCTCATTATGAATGCCTTCATTTGCCTTCAGCACTTGCTGCACCTGCATGCATACTTTCACCGACTGGTGTACAAGGACATCAAGGTCTCATTTCACATTTCCCAATCTATAGCCTTTCAGATAATAATTTGCCTTTCTGTTTTTTGCTACCAAAGTGGATAACCTCACATTTATCCACATTATGCTGCATCTGTCTCACATTTGTCCACTCACTCAACTTGTCCAAATAATGATTTAGCAATCAAGTGAATATGGCATCTCATAACAGGGACCTTTGTATTACATAGGTGCATTTCAATGTTGGACTTCCTAAAAGTAATTATTTGGTATGTATCCTGTGGGTAGACCTGATGCGTGTATTTTTAGTTTATTGCATCAATAAAATACACCACTAAATGCGCCATCAGCAAAATGTACAGTCAGTCAATATCATTTTAAACGTTTGAAGCAAAATGTAAGGCTAATTGAAAGCCTGAGAATTATTAGCACTTTTTCCCCACTGGCTAGGCCAGCATTTATTGCACATTCCTCATTTCTCTCCGGAAGGTGGTCATGAGCCGCCACCTTGAACTGTTGTAGTCCATGTGGTTTAAGCAAAACAAGAGTGCAGTGAAGGAGGGATTTCCAGGATTATGATACACTGACAGTAAGGGAATGGTGATATAGTTCCAGGTCAGGATGGTGTGTTGCTTGGAAGGAAACTTGCAGGTGGTGGTGTTCCCATGCATCTTGCTGCCATCAATATTGTAGGTGGTAGAGGTCATGGGTTTGGAAGGTGCTGCCCAAGGAGCCTTGGTGAGTTACTGCAGTTCATCTTGTAAATGGCACACATTGCTGCCACTGTGCATCAGTGGTAGAGGGGAGGGAGTGTTGAAGTTGGAAGATAGGGTGCTAATCAAGCAGGTTGCTTTGTCATGGATGGTGCCAAGCTTCTTGAATGCTGTTGGAGCTGCACTCATCCCTGCAAGTGGAAAATATTATATCACATTCCTGTCTTGTGGCTTGTAGATGGTAGACAGGCTTTGGGGAGTCCGGAAGTGAGTTACGCGCTGCAGAATTTCCAGCCTCTGACCTGCTCTTGTAGCCACTGCATTTATATGGCTGGTTTAATTCAGTCAATGCCAACCCCCAGGATATTGACAATGGGTGATTCAGTGATGGTAATGCCATTCAATGTCATGGAGAGATGTTTGGATTCTCTTTTGTTGGAGATGGTACTTGTCTGGCACTTTTACGGCACAAATGTTACTTGCCACTTATCAGCCCAAGCCTAAATGTTGTCCAGGTCTTGCTGTGTATGAGCAGAAATATACAAACAAGGAGCGAGTGTAGGCTATTCAGCCACTCGAGCCTACTCCACAATTTAATAGGATCATGACTGATCTGAGAGTAAATACAAATCTGCATCTTGCCTAAACCTAATAACCTATCGCCCTCTTGCCGACCAAGAATTTAACCACTTCGCCTTAAAATTACAAGACTCTCTTCATGAAAAAGTTCCAAAGATTTGCAACCCTTTAAGAGAAAAAAAAATTTCCTCATCGTCATTTTAAGTGGGCAACCCCTTATTTTTAAACAGTGATCCTGAGTTTTAGATTTTTCCACAGGAAGAAATGTCCTCTCTGCACCTACCCTGTCAAGACCCCTCAGGATTTTGCATGTTTTAAGCAAGTTGCCTCCGATTTTCTAAACTCCAGCAGACACAAGCCGAGCCTGTCCAACCTTTCCTCATAAGACAACCCACCCATTTCAGGAATTAGCTTCAGTGCCTGAGGAGTCGCAAATGGTGCTGAACATAATGTTTAGCACCATTCGCGACTCCTCAGGCACACAACACGATACTGAATCTATCCTGCCTAATTCCACTTTGCAGTTCTTGGTCTGTAATCTTGTGGGTTACGACCATGTGTGTATCCACATATTTTTTTAAATACAGTGAGGATTTTTGCCTCTATCATCCTTTAAGGTACTGAGATCCAGACCTCTGCTAGGTCAAATAATTTCCCCTCAAATGCCCTTTAATTCTTTTACTTCAAATCAATGTCCCTTGGGTTGTTGATCTTTCTGCTAAAAGAAAGAGGTCCTTCCAACTACTTTATCCAGGTCCTTCTTAATTTTGTACATATCAATTAAGTAGACCCACAGCCTCTGCTGTTCCAACCGTAGCTTATCCCATCTTTCCTCATAGTAATTCCTGGTCACGTCCTTGTAGATCTCCTGTGCACCCTCTCTAGTGCATTCGCATCCTTTCTGCAATATGATGAGTAGAACTGTACACAATACTTTCGCTGCAACTTAGTATTTTATTCTGTTCTACCATGGTGTTTTGTTCTTGTAGTCAGTCTTGACCAATAAAGGCAAGTATTCTATATACCTTCTTTATCTGCGTTATCTACCTGGCCTGCTACATTCAGAATCAGTGGACATGAAAGGCCAACTAGTTTTTGAATGAGAAACAACTTGAAGGCCTTTGATTCTACAAAGGCTAAATGCCCTGACAACATTCCAGCAGAAGTACTGAAGACTTGTTCTCCAGAACAAGCTGCGCTCCTTAGCCGAGCTATTCCACTACAGTTACCATACTGACTTGGTCCACGTCCAGATCATTTCTCCCCAAGTTTTAACAGAAAATACTTGGAAATAAAATACATCAAAATTGATCTCAAGGTGCTGAGTACAAGGCTCAAAACCAATTGAGGCATTTATGCAATGTCATAAAAAACTGAATATAAATAATTGGCACCTTGATATTAAATCCCTATCTTGAAATTATTTTCTGGACCCAGTTTTCATTTTTGATGTCCACATCATAGAATAGAATATCATAGAATCATTACAGTACAGAAGAAAGCCGTTCGGCCTATCGAGTCTGCACCAACCACAATCCCACCCCAGTCCTATTCCCACAACCCCACGCATTTTACCCTGCTAATCCCCCTGATGCTAATGGACAATTTAACATAGCCAATCAACCTAACCTGCACATCTTTGGACTGCTTTAGTTTTATGTAAAGAATTAAACTGTGGATATTTCTCTGTTCAAATGTGACAATATTGCTGTGACCAGGTCTAATTCCCTGATAAATTTCACACGAAGTAGCCCGCCTTTCAATTTCAATACTTCTATACATCCAGACAAAGGTAAAATAATTAACGTGGGAGCAAGAAATAAGAAAGGAAATGGTATTGAATGGAGAAATCATGAGACAGAATAATGAGGAATCATAGAAATGGATATTGAGGTTATTGTGGGAAGTTCTTGGGAGTTATCCGAACCAGGAGTGAAAAATAAGGGTACAGAGAATGCTATAAAAACTCTGCCGCTCTGGCAGCATCTGTAGGGAGGGAAAACAAAGTTAATGGCCGGGATTTTACCACCTCGCTCGGGCGAGGCTCTTAAAATCCCACCCGAGGTCAACGGAGAATTCTGTTCTATGAGCCTCGCCTGCCCTGGAATCGGGACAGACGAGGCGGTAAAATTCCAGCCAACATTTCATATCTGTTTGGCTCTTCATCAGAATTAAAGAGGAGAATGTTTTGGATATTAAACTGTAGCTGTGAGAGATTGCAACAAGATGTCGCAACTTTATAACAAAAGAGAGATGGCCTGGTGTGGGAGGCATTGAGACAATAAATCTATGGGTTTTTTTAAAAACAGGATTTAAAATGGAGGGTAAAGGATATGGTCCAAAGTTGTTGAACTCAATGTCGACTCCTGAGGGTTAATCGGAAGGTGAGATCTGCTCCTCCAGCTTGCGTTGGGCTTCACTGGCACATTGTAGCAGGCCAAGCATGGACATGAGGGCATGCGAGCAAGCTGCTGAGTTAGAATGGCAAGCAACAGGAAGATTAGGGTCATGCCTGCGGACTGAACGAAGGTGTTCCGCAAAGTGGTCACCCAGTTTGCATTCGGTCCCCCCAATGTAGAGGAGACTGCACTGGGAGCAGCAAATACAATAGACCAAATTGAAGGAAGTTGAAATGAAACGCTGAACATGAAAGGAGTATATGTGCCTTGAATGATGAGGAGGGAGGAGCTGAAGTGGCAGGTGTTGCACCTTTTGCAATTACAAAGGATGGTGCAGTGGGAAGGGAATGGGGAGTTGGGTGTGATGGAGGAGGGGGCCAGGATATCACAGAGGGAGTGGTCCTTAAGAAATGTTAGTGGTGGGGGGAGGGGAGCTATATTTCATGGTAGCATCATGCTGGAGTTGGCTGAAATAGCGAAGGATGGTGCTTTGAATGCAGAGGCTGGTGGGGTGGAAAGTAAGGACCACGTTCTTGGGGGTGGGGGGGTGGGTGGGTGGCGTGGCGTTTGCAAAGGGTAAGAGTGGAGGTGCAAACCTGGTTGAGTGCCCTGTCAACCACAGGTGAGGGAAAACCTTGGTTAAAGAAAAAAAGCAGACATCAGAAGCACCATTTTCGAAGATGGCATCGACAGAACAGATGTGACAGGTGGAGAAATGGGTGAATGGGATAAAGTCCTTTCAAGAAACAGGGTGTGAGGAGTTGTAGTTAACGTAGCTGTGAGAGTCAGTGGGATTGTAATGAATATTGATAATCAGTCTATCATGAGAAATGGAAACAGTGTGGCCAAGGAAGAGAGGTGTTGAAGATGGACCATGTGAAGGTGAGAGAGTGGTGAACATTGGAAGCAAAATTGATAAATAATTTTCCAGGTCCAGACAAGAGCCTGAACCAACACTAATAGGGTCATCGATGCAATGAAAAGAGAGTTGTAGGAGAAGGCTTGAGTAGGACTAGAACAAGGAGTGTTCCACAAACCCATAAAAAGACAGGCATAACTGGGGCTCATGTAGGTACCCATAGCTGCACCTTTTATTTGCAGGAAATGAGACAAGTTAAAGGAGAAATTGTTGAGTGAGAGAACAAGTTCAGCCAGGTACAGGAAATGGTGGTGGACGAGAATTGTTCAGGCCTCTGCTCAAGGAAGAAGCAGAAAGCCCTCAGACCCTGCTGGTGGTGATGGCAGTGTAGAGGGATTGGACATTGAGGCCAGAATTTTACCGTCACGCCCGCCCCAATTCTGGGGGCAGGTGAGGCTCAGAGAATGGCATTCTCCGTTGGCCTCGGGCAGGATCGTACGAACCTCGGGCGGATGTGCCGGTAAAATTCCGCCCAGAGTGTGTGTCGCAGACTTAATTTTAGAAAAACACTCATTCATAACTCATTCAAAACAATTAAATTCCTTAAAACACTTGATCACTCATAAAAACAAACACTTCTTTCTGTACTTAATCCCTTATCGAAACAAGCATTTCTTTACAAGCATTGTATTCGTAGCCTCACAACAAAAACTGCTAATGTCTTTATAAGCACTTGGAGCTGTCAGTCAAACTGTGAACGTACAGGCCCCCCTACTGTGATAAGAATAGGTTGTGGAAACACTGAGCCTTTAATGTTAACCCTCAGGCTTGTGTCAACAGATGGCTAATGAAAGTGTAAGCAGTCACAGCAGGATGTTTCTTTCCAGGAATTTAAAAGGCTTTGGGATTTAAATGACTTGACAGTTTGATAGTTCTCCTGAGCTGGGCCTTGTCAGGGTATTTCTTCTGCACAGAATGCTGTAAGATGTGGCAAGAAAAGTTGTCTTTGTGGGGATGGGGTGGAGAGCTGAAAATTCCATGAGCTGTTTAAAGATTTGTCATCTTTGGCAGCCACAGAAGATCCCATTGGTGGGAGGGGCCATGAAATTCTGTCCCTGAGCTGCTGGATCTGTTTTCAATCCATCTCACTTAATTTGTTGCACAATACAATGGAAGGTGCTGTGTGTGTTAAGATAAGACCATGCCTCTGTCATTCCTGCCAGTATGATTATCGAGAGCTGAATTATCTGCCCCCTGCACCCCAGCCCCATACAGCCAGCTTTCCTCACCACCTTTTGCAGCACTCTGTCCACTCTAGCCCAGTGCAGCCCACACTGGCAGGATGGGGCCTAATTGAGCTGTCAACGTCGGCTCTACGGAGATCGTGGCACCATTTCTAAAGATCGCCCTGATCTGCGAATTTAAAAAAAACTCCCCCCCCCCCCCCCCCCCCCTCACCACCCACCCACGGAGCTCCCCAGAGGGCCCCCTGTCACTGTCCCCAGCACTGTGCGAGGGGGCAGTGCCAGGTCACAGCTCAGGATGTCCCTCTCCTCCTGGGAGGCTAGGCTTACCTGTGTTTCCCCAGTGGTCTCCTTCATCTGATTTTGCAACATCAGTTGTGAATGTACGGGGGGAACGTATGGCAGGGAAACCCTTTAATGAAATGTTAATTTATTGAAATGAGATTGCCGACCTTTCTAGGCAGGTTATGCCATTCATGAGGGGTGGAGAAAATGAGAAAACGCAATCTCGCTGGTGAGATTCTCATTTTGAGTCTCGTGGTATTTTGCGCCCATGTTGCCTTTTGCGCTCGTGGCAAACACAGGCAAAAAATTATGGCAATATCCTTAGACCAAACATAACCGAAAGAGCTGAATTGAAGAGGTGGGGAGAGAGTGATTACTATCTTTTAACATCAGTACAGCATTCAACCACGTGTGGCATTAAGGAACTTTGGTGAAGCTGAAGTCAAAGGGAGATGGGAAACCTCTCCAGTGTCTGGAGCCATACCTAGCAAAGACAAAGATGGTCCAAGTTGTTGGAAGGCAGTCACCTCGGCACCACAACATGGAAACACCTTGGGTCAAACTATCTCCAGCTGCTTCATCAATGACATGCCCTTTATCAGAAGGTCTGGTTTACTGCTTGCAGAGTGTTCAAATCTATTCCCAATTCCACAGAAAATGCAGCAGTTCATGTTGGCACACAAGTGCCAGGCAATGACCATCTCCAACAAGAGAGTTTAAACACTTCCATTTGGCATTCGATGGCACTACCTTCATTGAATCTCACAGCATCAATATCTGTGTGGGGTTGGGGCGGGGTGGGGGTGGTGGGGGTGGAGCGGGGAGTTGTCACCATTGATCAGAAACTCAATCCACCAGCCAAATAAATGTGACGAGAGCAGGTCAGTAGCTAGGTATTCAATGGTGAAATAACTCGCCTCCTGATGCCTCACAGTTTTCTCTACCTGCAAGGCACAAGTCTGGAATGTGATTGAATATTCTCCACTTCCTGAGTTATGTGCAGCTACAAACCTCTCAAAAAGCTCAGTATGACCCAAGACAAACTAATCCACACGATCTGCAGCCTATCGACCACCATAAACACAGACAATCATGGTCTGTATGATTTACAGGATACACTGCAGCAACTTGCCAAGACTTCTCAAGCCCCACAGTATGAGAATGGGAAGCACCATTACATCCTGGCATAGCAATATTGTTGGTATTATTAGCATAGCCTGAAAATGCTTAAAAAAGCATCAGGAAGCAACAACTTCTGTCCAAATTTTGTTCGGAATATCGTAAAACTATTTGAGGATCAAGTTTACTGCACCTTACCTGCTGTATCAGGAAATCATGGATGTGTTACCCAAACATTTCTACTGAATAAATTATTGGGCAGAAAATAGTGAGCAGCCTGGATGTGATTTTCCATATGCACAAGTAATGGCCTATGGCTTGCTGATTGTAGCACAAACTGAGAAATCAAACTCATGGGGTTATGTTACTGGAGAGATCCAATGAGTTAAATATAGGCAGCCTATTTGGGGAATAGGAGTGAAAGGGTCAGAAGTCTGAAACATGAGGGTGAATTTTAATTCCAAGCACCAGGTAGAACAGGAGTAAAATGCAAAATTGCACATTACAATCCTCACTCCTGCTGAGTCAAGAGTGGTTGTCAGGTTGGGAGCTATCGAGTCGGGACGGAGTCTGGTTGTGGGGGGAGGAGTTGGGTATTGGGGGCTGGTCTGATCAGGTTGGTCGGGGGGGGGGATGCGGCAGGGGTGTCAGGGGACATCACGGAATAGTCGAGGTGTCGAGGGTGGTTCAGTGGTGTCAGTTGTATAGTTAACCAGGGGTTAGACTAAGATTTTTCCATCTAACATTTCCTAGGTTACTATCCAGGTAAGTAAATAAGAACTGTCCAAAGTCACTGACTCAAACACGAAGCTGAAGACTTTTTCAGAGGGTCCCGTGAGCAGGGGAATTGCCCATTGGAAGTTTAAACTTCCTCGGCAATACCATGGAGTCATTGTGTTGGGACTTCCACAGGGTCCCAAAGAATTCCTTGTGGTGGGGGGGAGGGTACGTGTGAACTCCCGACAAACTGGAGACAAGAAGATCAGGGCCAGGGTGGGATTAGTGGGATCGTCCGGCCCTGCCATGGGTTTCCCAGCAGCTAGGGGTGCATTCAATGGGAAACACCATTGACAATGGTGGGACCAAAAGACCCTGCTGGCAACCAGTGCCAGGCGAACTCCACTGCTGTGAGACTCACAGCGGGTTGTACGGAAAATCCCTCCCAACATTTCCAGCAATGCAGCAATCGCTCATTATTACACTGAACTGTCAACCTCGATAGTTTTAATTCATGGAGTTTGGTGTGATTCATTAACGTGCTAAATGCAAAGGTTAGAATACTACCATTGAGCCAAAGCTGCCATCCTGACAAAGGGTCATCTAGATTCGAAACGTTGGCTCCATTCTCTTCCCACGGATGCTGTCAGATCTGCTGAGATTTTCTAATCTGAGTATAAACCTGAGTATAGGTAGAGGTGCGGTGTATTACTTCAAATGTTGTGTTCCAGATTACCTTCAATGTGCCCTTGTTATTATTAAGTGCAAGGTTAATATGCAAAGAAGGTAGCTTCAGCAGATTAAAGAACATTTGTAAGATAGAAATTGCAACATTGGAGACTTCAATCAAAGTCACCATCTTGGAGATTATTGCTTTTTTTATATAAAAGTTGAAAGCAGGACTAATTTACTTGGCAATCCATTGTAAAATAAATATTAGCATTGCCACAATTGAGAAAACCATTACTAATTGGCCAGTCCAAAGTTTGAAATTTGTCTGTTTTTCCATTTGGCGAATTCTGCGTTGATTGAGAATGAAACCATCCAGAGTGAGATCCAAGGAGAGGTCCACAGCATAATTGCTCACCGGGCGATTGTAATTGGTCAGCTGAATAAAATCCTGCCTTATCCGAGATTTCTTACATCACTACATAAACCTTGTTATGCATTAGTCACAAAAACAAAATACTGTGGATGCTGGAATCTGAAACAAAAACAGAAAATCCTGGAAAATCTCAGCCAGCCTGACAGCATCTGTGGAGAGAGAATCGAGCCAATGTTTCGAGTCTGGATGACCCTATCACATTGAAAATGCAGCACTGTGTATGTGTGTTTAAAAATGCTGAACCTCACAAATAGGCTATCAAACCCTCCTAGATGATGTAACCCAATGGTTCATATTAGCTCATCGCACTTTCAAGGATTGCACTAGGGTGGCACGGTGGCACAGTGATTAGCACTGCTGCCTCACAACGCCAGGGACCCGGGTTCAATTCCAGCCTCGTATGACTATCTGTGTGGAGTTTGCACGTTCTCCCCGTGTCTGTATGGGTTTCCTTCAGGTGCTCCGGTTTGCTCCAACACTCCAAAGTTGTGCAAGTTAGGTGGATTGGCCGTGTTAAATCGGCCCTTAATATCCCAAGGTTTGTAGGTCAGATAGATTAGCGGGGTTAATGTGTGGGATTTACTGAGCTAGAGCATGGGGTGGCGGTAAGGTGCTCTGTCATAGAGAGTCAATGCAGACTCGATGAAGGGCCGAATGGCCTCCTTCTGCACTGTAGGGATTCTATGATTTGGCTATAATAGACGCTTTGTAATGAATGTTTTATATCCATTAACGCCTAGGCTTGGTAAGGAGTGAATATAGAGTTATCCATTGTTCAGAGCCTTCCACAGTAATAGACCAATTATCCAGATACGACCTGGCACTTTTCTCAATTATAAGGATAAATAATAAATACTGTGTTGTGCCTCCATGTTGACAAATACCAGATGTTGTATTTCTGATTATTTGCAACTTAAGGTGATCCTCAATCGGGGAAATCAGAAAGTTGTCTATGTGAAGGGATAAAATGGATTTTTATTTTGTTTTGGCAGACAGAGGATTAATTATTCAGATGGTACTTTTTGATCCACTGAAATCTAATTAATCCCAATAATGTAATTTGCGATGATTTAATCAGTGACAGCGAAGTGTTTGTTTCCAAATTTGAACAAAGCCAGAGTGTGAAGAATCAAAGATAACGTGCTGCGCTCCAGAAGTTGTCATCCTGTTTCATCAATGGGCCTTAGAAAATTAAGTCAGATAAGATTTGAAAAGGTTTTCTGAATGTTACTGCTTGACATTTTGTTACCTTCTACTCCGCGCTGTTTATAATTAACGCAGCATTGAATTATTAATATTCGCAGTGAGAGATTTTCAGAATGGCTTGCTTAAGCCTTTGGTTAATGCATCTGGTTTTGGATGTGGACACTGCCATTGAGAAAAACATTCACAATTAAGTCTGATTTAAATTGCTGGTATTGAACACTATTCCATTTGTAATCCCATTCACTTACACAGGCCTATTTCTGCGCCCCCACCCCCCACACTATCCCTATAACCCCGCACGTTTACCAAGACTGATCCATCCAACCTGTACACCTTTGGAGTGTGGGAGGAAACCGGAGCAACTGGAGGAAATCCGTGCAGACACGGGGGGAACATGCAAACTCAACACACAGTCACCCAAGGTCGGAACAAAACCCGGGTCATTGGCGCTGTTATTAGATAGCAGGGGCGGCATGGTGGTTAGCACTGCTGCCTCACAGCGCCAGGGTCCTGGGTTTGATTCCCAGTTTGGGTCACTGACTGTGCAGAGTCTTCATGTTCTCCCTATGTCTATATGGGTTTCCTCTGGGTGTTCCAGTTTCCTCCCACAGTCTGAAAGATATGCTGGTTATGTGCATTGGCCATGCTAATTTGCTCCTTAGTGTCCAGCGTTGGACAGAGACAGAATAAAAAGAGGGACACAAGGAAACCTTATTTATTATAACACTGTACGGCTGGACTGAACACCATGTGCCTTTGAAATATAAGTTTGTAACCAAAAGCTTGTGCCTTATCACTGACTCTCCAAAGAACCAGGATTTGAAGCTAAAATCTAACAGTTTGAAGCCAGAATCCAACAAAGGGACTTTCTTCTGAGGAGAAGTTGAGTAGGTTTAGAGTGTACTCATTGGAGTTTAGAAGAATGAGAGGCGACATTATTGAGACATATAGAATTCACAGTGGCTTGACAGGGTAGATGCTGAGAGGCTTTTTCCCCCTTGTGGGAGAGTCTAGGACCATTGGACGTAATCTGAGTAAGGAGTCACCCAGAGATGTGGAGGAATTTCTTCTTTCAGAGGCTAGTGTATCTGTGGAATTCTTTACCATTCTTTACAAGTGGATTGGGTAGATTAGCCATGGTAAATGCACAGGATTACAGAGAGAGTGTGGGGGGTGTGCGCCTGGGTAAAATAGTCATTTGATGAGTCAACACAGACTCGATGAGTCAAATGACCTCCTTCTGCACTGTAGGGATTCTTTGGTTCAATGCTTTCCAGCAACAGTGCTGTTATCAAGTAGAGTAAAATAGCAACAGTAAAGTATCCTCACAAACAGCAAACCGGGAACTAAAGTACACTTTTAATTATGTTAAGTGTTAATTTTAATTAATACAGGAAGTGAAATAAAGATGAAACATTCACATGGGATTACAGTCAATGAAATATCAAAAACATAATTTTTGTTATCATAATGGAGAAATTTAGTGTTTCACGAATATAAAATTAGTGTTTTGGAGCCAGAGAGGTTGTTCAGCACTATTAATGAACTCAGTGGGTGGAATTTTCCCAGAATCTGTGTGTCTGGTCCAGACTGAAAACCGGCATGTTTCTCTCCAGATAATAACCAGGTTTTCACTCCATATTTTCTGGCGCTCAGTACAGAGAATCTGGGGGCATGGTTTGCACCATCACTCGAGTAGGGTGGGGTCTGATGGACCCAGTAAACATTCTTTTTATACTCCCTCTGTTGCTGAACATGTTTTAGAACTTAAGCAACCTCTCAGTAAGTACTTTTCCACTGTTCTCCAGGCTGCAGCTTGAACCGGTTCCAGCTCCACAGCCTGTTCGCAAAAAAACCTTTTGTCTTACCCAGCACAGTAAATCTACCACAGGTTGCAACAGTTTGATGCAAGATGCTTCAAATCCCTCAGTCTCCCCTTTGATACAATTAATGCTTCATGCAGCTAATTGGAATCAAACCTAACAGGAATGTTATCCAGGCATGAATTACTTACAGTTACCAGCATAAGAAATTTAGCAAACTTAATCACACATACACTCCTTCGCATACCTGCATTGGGTTAAATAAAATAGATGAGTTGGGACGTCTTGTTGAAGTTGTACAAGGCATTGGTAAGGCCACACTTGGAATACTGTGTGCAATTCTGGTCACCCTATTATAGAAAGGATATTATTAAACTAGAAAGAGTGCAGAAAAAATTTACTAGGATGCTACCAGGACTTGATGGATTGAGTTATGAGAGGCTGGATAGACTGGGACTTTTTTCTCTGGAGCATAGGAGGCTGAGGGGTGATCTTACAGAGGTCTATAAAATAATGAGGGGCACAGATCAGCTAGATAGTCAATATCTTTTCCCAAAGGTAGGGGAGTCTAAAACTAGAGGGCATAGGTTTAAGGTGAGAGGGGAGAGATACAAAAGTGTCCAGAGGGGCAATTTGTTCACAGAGAGGGTGGTGAGTGTCTGGAGCAAGCTGCCAGAGGTAGCAGTAGAGGTGGGTACAATTTTGTCTTTTAAAAAGCATTTAGATAGTTACATGGGTAAGATTGGTATAGAGGGATATGGGCCAAATGCAGGCAATTGGGATTAGCTTAGGGGTTTTAAAAAAGAAAGGGTGGCATGGACAAGTTGGGCCAAAGGGCCTGTTTCCATGCCATAAACCTCTATGACTGTATGACATTGGGAACTGGAGTAAAGGCCACATGAGTACAGCGGGAGACAATACACTGAATAACTTTAAAAACAATCAAGCATAGTGAGAGGAAAACAACTAATAGTAATAGTCCTTGTATGATCCCTATCCCTGTGCTTCCTAGAATGCCCTCAGGCCACCCAAAAATATCCCAAGAGTTTGAGTCAGCCTTGAGGGCTTTAACCTGTTCGTGGATGTCAGAAATGGAAGCAGAAACATTGCTGGAATAGTCAGGGATATAGGTACAACATTCATGTCCTATCACTGTACATGTGCCACTTTTTTTGGCCAATCGGAGGTCTAAGGCCATTCGATTTTGTAACACCATTCTCCGAACTTGAGCCAGCTCAGCATTTATGGCCAGCTATGGCATTTGTGTGCTATTCCCTGTCTTTTCAACAGCACGCACCAGACGCCTTATTTCGTCTAATGCAACTGTGACTCCATAATTCAGGTTGAGGGTGGAGAAGAAATGTTGTGTGGGAGTGACTACAACCTCTTCGGAACTGTAAAGATCATGTTTGGGTCGGTGAGGATCTCAAATGGGGTGAACCACTGCCCTAACAGTGGGGACTATTTAAGCACCGTAGTGTGATCCTGACCAATGAGTAGGCAAGTATTCGTATGCCTTAGTGCCACAAACATACACAGTACCATTTACAGAGGTCTGGTCGATGTTCCAAACCATTTTGGGGAGAGTGAAGTTGTCCTCATCCCTTTCTTCATGGACAGTGACATTTGGAGCCCATTTCGAAAAATTGTATTTACGTTCACAGTGACTATAACCTAATTTAGGCTCCATTCCATTGTTGACCCAGCACAAGCCCATTGGAAGCATAAAATAACTTAATAGGTGTATTTGTTTTATCTTTAGGAATTGATTTGAGATAATAGTTCATGTTCTTATTAAGGTATGGACACTTCACAGTGTTCCACACAGCAACATAATCAGAAAGTGTGAATGGGAAGGCGATCATAGGTTATGTATGGGATTCCTTGGGTAGCAAACCACAGACCCAATAATCTTTTCAATCTATGATCCTAGCACATGCACGTGTGACCTGTAGAAAGAGGTTAGCACCCAGGACATCACAATGGTCGTCATAGTTGGGGGGGACGAATTAATGATGACCATGTCCTGGCTAGAAGGCATGACAGAATGAAAAGCTGCACTTTCATGTCTAATTTTGTGGGTATTTCATGTACAGTGTGAATTAAAACAATGATAGACACATAGATCATAGCAATAAATCTCAGCTTTACAATTAAGTATTTCTCAACCTTGCAATTAAGTACTTCTCACCAACTGAGTGATTCCTCTATGTAATCTGGATGATGTATGCAATATATCTCTTTTAATGTGCTTGACAGGGTGAGAACATACATGAGAATCAATGATACAAATTCTGTTTTCTCTGTGTCTATAAAGGCATTTTGCAAAACACAATAAATATTCGTCTATTGATTCTAAACATCAACTATTTCTTGCTCTTTTCCTCTCTAACTGTCTTCACCTCCCCCTCAAGAGGAGGATTCAGCAGCTTCGCTCGGTGGCTTCTGGCTGCTTGGTACCTTTTATGGTCTGTTGCTGAGCATAAGGGAGAGGTTACCAGCACATCTCCTCCCTGCATCTGTTCCAGAGAACCCTTAAATCAGTTTGCAGTGACTGGCGTGAATCCACTTGGGTTTACCAGTCACTTCGACAGCTGAATTAGTCATTAACAGTACCTGATAAGGACCTTCCCGTTTCGCCCCCAAAGGATGCTTCTGTGGCTTCAGGACGTGCACCCATTTGCCAGGAACCAGCAAGTGCCCCCCTTCTGGTGGGTCATCCGAGGTAGCCCAGACCTGTTGGTGAGCAACTTTAGTAGATTGGGTTAATTCATAGCATTAATCAATCAAAGGTTCACTCATTAGAAGAACATTGGCTTATCACATATCAGGCGTTCCAGATAGTGGCATTGGTCTGCCCCTGATGACTTCATGATGCCTCAGCCCCGTTTGTTTGTTGATGGTAGGGCTGATACTGCAGAGCACCATCGGTAGGTCGGTCACTCAGTCCCGGTCTGATACATTTTCGACAGACGTTCTTTGATCGTCCGGTTAATTCTCTGAACCATCCCTGAGGACTGTGGATGATGGAGGAAGTGATATGACCATTGAATGTTCGATGACCTGCACACCTCTCAACACACTGACCCTGTAAAATGTAGCCCTTGGTCCGAGTCGATTTGTTGCAGTAGTCCCCATCTTGGAATGACATCCTTCGCCAAATGTTTGGCAGTGTGCGAGGCCATGGCCTTCCAGGCCGGGACTGCCTCCACCCATCTAGAGAACCTATCCACAATCACCAAGACTTATGTGTACTCTTGACATGCTGGTAGTGTGATGTAGTCCACTTATAAGTGACGAAAGTTTCCCAGAGGAGCCAGTGTACCCAACATGGGAGCTTGACTGCTGTTCCCATGTTATTTTTCAGACCGGTGATGCAGATTTCAGCCACTATCTTGGCCTGTGCCCTGAAACGTGGGTTCCACCATGTCTGGGAGAATCTCTGAACTATTTTATCTGTTCCAACATGTCCCAAAGAGCGAATCTGCGTCACCAAATAAGGAAGGACTGAGGTGGGAGCTACCACTCGATTACTTCTGTGACTCCAGACACCACCATTAAAGAGTTTCTTTGACTTGCTGGCACCGATGCGTTTAGAATGGCTTGGGTTCTTTC
Source organism: Mustelus asterias (assembly GCF_964213995.1). NCBI lineage: Eukaryota > Metazoa > Chordata > Chondrichthyes > Carcharhiniformes > Triakidae > Mustelus > Mustelus asterias. The sequence goes on from NC_135827.1 coordinate 24,065,669, forward strand.
GACTGTAATTTTTCTCTTCCCATAGGAAATCTTCTGGCCTAGATATACTGACTGCTTGCTGTGCCAACTGGGCCTTATCGAGGCTAGCTCGATGTCCCTTTTCCTTCAGAAAGTCCAGCAGTGTTTGGACATCCCTGTCATGCTCTTCCTCAGTTTCTGATGTGAGGAGGACGTAATCAATATTCTGGATCATCGTGGGGGACATCTGGGGAGCTTCTCACAGATGGTTCCTCAGGGCCAAATGGTAAACTGTAGAGCTGTTATAAAATCCCTGCGGTAAGCGTGTCCAGGTGTTCTGTTGTCCATTGACTGTAAAGCGAATCAGGGTTGACCTACTTCAGCCAGTGGGACGGACCAGAAGCCATTTGCCATGTCCACCACTGTAAACCATTGGTTTTGCGGCTTGAGTGCGTGAAATGTAGTAGATGGGTCTGCAACGAGCGGTGCTAATTTGTTCACACACTGATTGACCTTTCTGTAATCCACCATCAACCTCCAGATTCTGTTGGCCTACTTTATGGGCCCCACCCTGAACTGTTGGATGCACTGTGGGTCTTCTTCAGGGCGCCCTTCTCCTCCAACTGTTACACGATGGGGAGGATTCCTTCAATGGATGCTTCATTGATGGGATACTGTTGCGTGCCTGGCGGAATCTCTCCGGTGAAGGTGATTGGCTCCATTTGCAATCATTCTTATCCTCCGACCATATGAGGTGATCAGCCAGGTCAGGTGTGTTCAACCTTCTTAATTGCCAGTTCACCTTTCCTTGATTGAACTTCAATGAAGAGTTCAACTCCATCAGCACGTCCAATCGCAGAAGGGCTTGTGTGTGCCCTCCTACCCAGATTGGCATGGTTACAGTTGAGGGTCCCAGTGATAACGTGATGGGCTTTGTCCTGCCTGACTGTATTTTATCACACCCGACTCCATAGGCCATCTTAGTGCATCCATCAAATGGGAGGCCCAATTGTTTGGCCATTTAGATGGTTATACGAGCAAGTTCAGCTCCTGTGTCGAGAAGAAATTCCAGTCGGTTGTCTTGCCTGACTATCCCTTCTCTGCACACACATATAGGCCGTCTGCCTTCCATTGGGCCAAGGCTAGCAGAGGCCACAAGGAGGGGCTGCCTAGTTTCCCGAATATGGAAGACATCCCAGCAGCTTCGTTGTTGCTCCTTGGAGAGTTTACGGAAGGCTTCAAGTTCTTCATCCTTGACTCCAGGGGTGTACCGGTGTTGGGGGCTGATATTGCACCGACGACAGTTCTTCGCCCAATGTCCAGCTTTTCCACAAACATGGCATGTGCCTGGTGGTCGTTGTCGTTCGGCCTGTGATTGCAATGATTTGGCCGGCCTGGTTTGGAATATCCTGACTTTGGCGTTCCTGCCCAAATTCTTTTCTTATCGAACGCAGCATCAACCAAAGCCTGGTATTTGATGATAAGCTCTTCCCAGTTAGGTGTGGTCACCTTTACGGCTTTGGCTACTTCCGGCTTCAGTCCCGCCAGGAGAACATGTTTGAGAGGGACGTAATCAGTGTCTTCAATGTTCCTTTCTGTAATGTCGGGCATGCCAGAGTGCATCAACCACATGTTCCTGAACCTTTCTTCATACTCACTTACATTCTCTGAGCTTTCTGTATACACCTGGAAATCTTGTTCTAATCTGCAGTATTGTGGGCCAGCTCTCTAATGTAAGTGTACAAGGCAGCCACCCTCCATCCAGATTCTGACCTCAATCTCCCAATCCTCCTTGCACTTTCCTGAGAGCCGTCTTCCCTTCTCTGCCCCTCAATACTGTAGCCACCATTGCAACACCATCCAATGGATGGAGGCTATAAATTCTTCTTAATCTGTCAATCTTGTTCCAGATCTCCATCCCTTTTGACCACTTATCAGTGCCTTCAGGTTTAGCTGGCGTGTGAGAGTAGATAGGGACACGTTCGTACTCCCCAGCTTCTGTCTTCTTCATTTTACCAGTTTGGTCTTGAGAGGACTCACATGTGCCGCCTTCCCTTTGTCCAAATCATCGCTGAGTGGTCAGAGTTGGAGTCCTCATGGCGTGAATCAATTTTGGCCATGAGTCTCCTATTCTCTCGCTCTACCACCTCCAAATTCAGATACATGCTAGCGGTAGGCAGAACTTGTGGGGGCAGTTGGGATGAGTTGCCATCTGTAGCCCCACCTCTGCCAGGACTCTGTTTAACTTCCTTCAGAGATCTTAGATCTTCTTTCTGCTTCTTCGCATCAGCTTCCACTTTCTCTCTTCGCTGATGCTCCTCAATGATTTTCTCAGACACACCACGGACATTCTGTTTTTCCGTATCTAATTGTGATTTTAGGATGATAATCTCTCACTTTTGCAATTGTGACATTATCACCATGAACATAGACAATTTCTTTTTCGTTTTTATTTCCCGAGTCATTTTTCCAAATGCCCGTTGCACATCCGGCAGGGGCCAATCCCCGTTACGATCAATGTTAATAGTAAACTTTTCATAGAAATCATAGAAACCATAGAAACCTCCTTGTTTCTCCAACTGAAACTTCTTTTGCAAGCATTGACTTGTATAATTCTGTATCTCTTGTTCACTAACTTCAGGGGACTCCATGCCTCCCGTCACAGTTGTAGGTTTTTATGTGAATTGGCCATTTTCATTGCAAAACCCACATAAAATGTAACTCGTTTAAATCTGTAGGGACGTCCCGGTTAAATCTGTGGGGACGTCCCGGTTAAATCTGTAGGGATGTCCCAGTTAAGTCAGTAATGTCCCGCTTCCTTTAATTGTTTATTAATAGATGCACCCCGTACTTTATTCCCTTTTTTAAAAGACACCCCGAAAGTCTTGAAATTCCTTAGCGTATAGTGTACCCGATTACTTCATTAACTAACTTCTCCTATGATATTTCATCTGAGATGAGAAAGAAAGCCCCTTGATCTTAAGAAAAGAAAGGGAGGAGAGCTTACCTCCTTTATGTTGCACATGCTTTTATTTCTCTTTCTCTTCTCTTGACTTCGGTGCTTCCTTTCCCAACTTCAGCTGTTAATCATCTTGCCTGACTATGCCAACTGCTGGATTCTACTTCAAACTGTTAGATTTTAGCTTTGAATCCTGGTTCTTTGGAGAGTCAGTGATGAGGCACAAGATGTTGGTTACAAACTTTTATTTCAAAGGCACATGATGTTCAGTCCAGCCGCACAGTGTCGTAACAGAGAATGTTTCCTTGTGTCCCTCTTTTTATACTCTCTCTGTTGCTGAATAGGTTTTTCAACTGAAGCAACCTCTCAGTAAGTACCTTTTCGTTGTTCTCTTGGCTGCAGCTTGTACCGGTTCTAACCAGCTCTTCAACCAGTTCGCAAACAACCTATTGCCTGACCAGCACAGTAAATCTAACACAGGTTGCAGCAGTTCAATATATGATGCTTCAAATCCTTTACGTTCATATGTGGGATCAACCTAGTAAACCTTCTCTGGACTGCCCCCAATGCCAGTATATCTTTCCTTAGATAAGGGGACCAAAACTGTTCATAGTATTCATGGTCTAACTAGTACCTTGTATAGTTTTAGCAAGACTTACCTATTTTTATACTCAGTTCTCTTTGAAATGAAGGCCAACATTCAATTTGCTTTCCCTTTAACCTCATAGGGCAGAAGCAGGCCATTCAGCCCATCGAGTCGGCATCGATCACAATCCCACCCAAGCCCTATTCGCGTAACCCCACATATTTACCCTACTAATCCCCTGACACAAGGGTCAATTTAGCATGGCCAATCAACCTAACTCGCACATCTTTGGACTGTGGGAGGAAACCAGAGCACCTGGAGGAAACCCACACAGACACGGGGAGAATGTGCAAACTGCACATTTTTTTGAAGAAGTGACCAAAATGGTTGACGAAGGAAGGGCCGTGGATGTTGTCTATATGGACTTTAGTAAAGCGTTTGACAAAGTCCCTCATGGTAGGCTAGTGAAAAAGGTTGGATCTCATGGGATAAAGGGGGAGGTGGCTAGATGGGTGGAGAACTGGCGTGGTCATAGAAGACAGAGGGTGGTAGTGGAAGGGTCTTTTTCCGGCTGGAGGCCTGTGACTAGTGGTGTACCGCAGGGCTCTGTATTGGGACCTCTGCTGTTTGTGATTTATATAAATGATCTGGAAGAAGGAGTAACTGGGGTGATCAGTAAGTTTGCGGACGACACAAAACTGGCAGGACTTGCAGATAGTGAGGAACATTGTCAGAGGCTACAGAAGGATATAGATAGGCTGGAAATTTGGGCAAGGAAATGGCAGATGGAGTTCAATCCTGATAAATGCGAAGTGATGCATTTTGGTGGGAATAATGTAGGGAGGAGCTACACGATAAATGGAAGAACCATAAAGGGTGTAGAGACGCAGAGGGACCTGGGTGTGCAAGTCCACAGATCTTTGAAGGTGACGTCACAGGTGGAGAAGGTGGTGAAGAAGGCATATGGCATGCTTGCCTTTATAGGACGGGGCATAGAGTATAAGAGTTGGGGTCTGATGTTGCAGATGTATAGAACGTTGGTTCGGCCGCATTTGGAATACTGCGTCCAGTTCTGGTCGCCACACTACCAGAAGGACGTGGAGGCTTTGGAGAGAGTACAGAGGAGGTTTACCAGGATGTTGCCTGGTATGGAGGGGCTTGGTTATGAGGAGAGATTGGGGAAACTGGGGTTGTTCTCCTTGGAAAGACGGAGGATGAGGGGAGACTTAATAGAGGTGTATAAAATTATGAAAGGCATAGATAGGGTGAACGGTGGAAAGCTTTTCCCCGGGTCGGTGGTGACGTTCACGAGGGGTCATAGGTTCAAGGTGAAGGGGGGGAGGTTTAACACAGATATCAGAAGGACATATTTTACACAGAGGGTCGTGGGGGCCTGGAATGTGTTGCCGGGCAAGGTGATGGAGGCGGACACACTGGGAACGTTTAAGACTTATCTAGACAGCTATATGAACGGAGTGGGAATGGAGGGATACAAAAGAGTGGTCTAGTTTGGACCAGGGAGCGACGCGGGCTAATTGTTCCTTGTTTCTCGTTTCAAGGCTTCATTCTATGATCATCTTGCTGGTGCCAGTACAGAGCGAGACTGCGGATAGTTGGGAACCTGTCTCGGGGGCAGGGAATTCATATGGTGTTCGTGGAAGTGGAAATGACTAGGGTTGGGAAGCATTTTCCGATCAGGGCCATTGTGATCTCCTGGACTCGTTTCGATCGCCTCAGGGGGTCGGAGAGGAATTTCCCAGATTTTTTTTCCCCATATTGGCCCTGGGGTTTTCACTCTGGGTTTTCGCCTCTCCCTGGAGATCATATGGTCTGGAATAGGGGGGTGGGGGTGAGTTAATAGGTTGTGATGAACAAAGCATCGTAGCTGTGAGGGACAGCTCGGTGGATAGGATATTGGTATGTAGATAGGCTGGAAAATTGGGCGGGGATCCTGGATTCAGGATTCAATCCTGGACCGGGGAGCGGCGCGGGCTTGGAGGGCCGAAGGGCCTGTTCCTGTGCTGTATTGTTCTTTGTTCTTTGCACACAGACAGTGACCTGAGGCCAGAATTGAACCGGCTCCCTGGTGCTGTGAGGCAGCAGTGCTTGCCACTGTGCCGTCCTGTTACCTGTTAAACTTGCAGGCTAGTTTTTTGTGATGAGATGCATCTGAGCTGCATCTTTCTGCAGTCTTTCTCCATTTAATAATATTCAGCTCCTTTATTGTTCCGACCAAAGTGCATAACTTCAAATTTTTTGATATTATATTCCATCTGCCAATTTTTTGCCCTCTCACTTAATCAGCCTATATCCCTCTGTAGACTCAGTGTCATCCTGACCACTTTCTTTCCCATCTATATTTGTGCTCTCTGCAAACTTGGCAATAGTGCATTCACTTCTCTCGTCCCAGTCACATAGTAAATAATTGTGGCCCCAGCACTAATCCCTGTGGCACTCCACTTGTCACAGGTTGCCACACTGAAAATGCCCCTCTTATCCCAACTCTCTGACTTCTATCAGTTAGCTAATCCTCTGGGAATTTAATGTACTTTAAAGGTTCTTGGAAGATTGCGACCAGTAATAATGTCCTAGGATGCAACCCCTCAGGTCCAGGAGTCATATCAGCCTTCAGCCCCCTTAGTTTCCCTAGTACTTGTTCTCTAGTAGTTATTGTATTTATTCTCCCTTTTTGCTCCTTGATTATTTTGTATCTTTGGAATGTTACGAGTGTCTTCTACTGTGAATACTGACACTATTCATTTAACTCCTCCCACATTTCCTGGTTCCCCATTATTATTTTCCCAGTCGCATTCTCTAAGGTAATATTCATTTTAGCCTCTCTCTTCCTTTTTATATATTTTAAAGAAGCTCTTACTGCCATTTTTGCATTTCTTGTGAGTTTACCCTCAGAGTTTATCTCTTCCCTTTTGGCTTTTAGTTATTTTTTGTTGGTTTTTAAAATTTGCCCAATCCTCTGGCTTACCACTAATCTTTTTTTCTTTCAGTTTAATACTACCCTTAACTTCCTTGGTTAACCATGGTTAAGAGTTTTGTGATGGTTTGGTTTTTAAATTGGTTCTTGTATTCTTGCAGATGCTGCATTTATTTATTGGGAAGGTGGTGGGTTTTCTTATTATACTACTGCTAAGATTTTGGGCCCAGAACAAAGAATGGTACCGCACAGGAACAGGCCCTCAGCCCATGCCGATCATGATGCCCTAACTAAACTAAAAAGAGCCTTCTGCCTTTACTCAGTCCGTATCCCTTTATTCCGTCCCTATTCATGTACCCACCCATATGACTCTTAAATGTTGCTAAAGTGCCAGCTTCCACCACCTCCTCTGGCAACGTGTTCCAGGCATGCACCACTCTCTGCATGAAAACCTTCCCCCGCACATCTCCCTTCAACTTGCCCCCTCTCACCTTGAACCTGTGCCCCCTTGTAATTGACACTTCTATCCTGGGAAAAAGCCTTTGACTATCCATCCAGTCTATGCCCCTCATAATTTTGTAGACCTCTATCAGTTCTCTCCGCAGCCTTCATCTTTCCAGCGAAAACAATCCTAGTTTCATAGAAATCATAGAAACCCTACAGTGCAGAAGGAGGCCATTCGGCCCATCGAGTCTGCACCGACCACAATCCCACCCAGGCCCTACCCCCACATATTTACCCGCTAATCCCTCTAACCTATGCATCTCAGGGGCAATTTTAACCTGGCCAATCAACCTAACCCGCACATCTTTGGACTGTGGGAGGAAACCGGAGCACCCGGAGGAAACCCACGCAAACACGAGGAGAATGTGCAAACTCCACACAGACAGTGACCCAAGCCGGGAATCGAACTCGGGACCCTGGAGCTGTGAAGCAGCAGTGCTAACCACTGTGCTACCGTGCCGCCCGTTTATTCAACCTCTCCTCATAACCAATGTCCTCAAGACCAGGCAACATCCTGGTGAAGTTTCTTTGCACTCTCTCCAAAGCTTCCACATCCTTCTGGTAGTGTGGCAACCAGAACTGCACGCAATATTCCAAATGCGGTCTAACCAAGGTTTTATATAGCTGCAATGAAGTGACGACAATATATGTCCATGTCAGTATTGTATACGACTTGGATGGTAACCTGGAAGTGAAGGATTGGTAGGGAAGGAGGATTGAACATTCAGCAGGAAAGTTATAAGTAATTCTTTGAAGTAAAAGATTCATGAGTTTAGATAGAGGCTTGCAGTTCGGGCTTTCTTTCTAAAGCCCGAACTGCAAGTTTCATGAGGTGACCTAACCCCTTCTTACGTGCTCCAAGCCTTCCAACATGGCATAAGAATAGATATACTTTATAAAGAATATTTTAACATAATATTCAGGTTAGCACTGCTACCTCACTGCGCCAGGGGCACAGGTTCAAATCCAGCCTTGGGTGACTGTGTGGAGTTTGCACGTTCTCCCCGTGTCTGCATTGGTTCCTCTCACACTCCAAAGATGTGCGGGTTAGGTTGATTGGCCATGCTAAATTGTCCCTTACTGTCCCAAAATGTGTAGGTTAGGGGGGATTAGCGTGGTGAATACATGAGGTTACGGGGGTAGGGCCTGAGTAAGATGCTCTGTTGCAGAGTTGGCCTCCTTTTGCACTGTAGGGATTCTAATATTGTTCAAGAGAAACTTAAAGAAGTATCTGAAAGTTGATAATTTATTGCTTCAGTGTCGTAATTTCTCAATTTTTTTCCAACAATATTCTTCTCAAATTTCAACATCATTAAATTATGTCAGCTCATCAATCGTAAAGCAACAAACCACGTTAGTGCTATTAGATTTGTCAGAGTAATCCATCACATTATCATGTTTTGCATCTGTACAAATTGAATAATTGTGGGTTTCTATACCTTCTAAAACACGTTGCTGCTCTTGCAATGCTGCTGTGCACCAAATCCAAGAATATAATACATTAACGATTGGGAACGAGAGAGATTGATTGAGAGGAAAGGAACCATGTTTATGGTGTCATCAAAGTTTTCCATTTAATTTTGTTCTTTTAGTGCAAGATGAAAGTACTTTGAGCCTTTTGCTTTCATGTGAAGTATTTGTGTCTGTAGTGTTATGCTTCCTGGTTATTTTCAGTTTACTGACAAAAACACCCTCGAGTCCTACAACCTTGAAATTCTGATTCCAGAGACCGTGTTGGCATAAATTATATCAAATAGTTTTATTTTGCATAATCTGTGAAGTGATAATGCATTAAATTACTTGAATACTGCAATCGCCAACATAATTTATTTTGTGGGGCGTCGTTTCTCTAGGCCCCACTCGGAACATTGAAGAAGAATATTCATGATTTACAACTTGCTGGCTCCATTCCCCAAGTTGTTAATACTTTATTAATTAGTTACAGAATCCAATAAAAGTAACAACACTTACCGAATCAATAAGTTATGACAGCTCCAAATGTACACAGTCATATTTTTGCGATGAGAGTTTTGTTACATTTGTTAGTGGATAAACTCCAAGAATGACTGATGGTAAAACCGAGATAAGCACAAAAACCTGACAGCTAATTAACACAAAAGTGGCCTGGATTATCTGTCTTGGCCTCTTTTTTTTCATTCATTTACCTTGATCCTTGAAATTGCTAATTTACATTCAACAGGACTCTGAAGAAAACATTGTGGACAAAAGGGATTTTGCAATCTCATATTTATTTTCCTTTAAGACAATACCTGAAGGCTCCAGTTGTACAATGGCTAAGTTACTGCACCAGTAATCCAGAGGCCTAGTCTAATAGTTCAATGAATGTGAGTGCAAAGGCTGATAGGATTTGTTCTATCATGGAATGTGAGCAATGCTGGCAAGGCCAGCGTATGTTGCCCTTTCATAATGGCCCTTGAGAAGCTGGTAGTGAGCTGTTGCCATGAACTGCTGCTGACCATCTAGCGTAGGTACAGCCACACTGCTGTTAGGAGGGGATTCCAGAAATTTGACCCAGTGACAGGGATATAGTTCCAAGTGTGACTTAGAGGGGAAATTACAGCTGGAGTTGTTCCTATATGTCGATTTCTCTTGCCCTTCTAGATCATAGAGGTCGCGAGTTTGAAAGGTGCTGTGAAAGGTGGCTTGGTAGCGAGTAATTTGGGAGTTTGAATTCAGTTCTTTAAAGCGTATCTTGGAAGTATAACCAAAAGAGAAAATGCTGGAAAATCTCAGCAGGTCAGGCAGCATCTGTAAGGAGAGGAGAGAGCTGACATTTTGAGTCCAGATGTCAAAGTTTTGACAAAGGGCCATCTGGGCTTGAAATGTCAGCTCTTTTCTCTCCTTACAGATGCTGCCAGGCCTACTAAGATTTTTCAGCATTTTCTCTTTTGATTTCAGATTCCAGCATCTGCAGTAATTTGCTTTTATCTTGGAAGTATAAAGCTAGTACAAGTAAAATTAACTCTGAAGCTGTTGGATTGTTGCATTAAGTTCTTCACAGAAAGAAACCTGCAGACCTTTCCCTGTCTGGCTTGTGTGTGACTCTGGTCACGCAAGTTGTATCAAAACCAGTCACAGTACTGTGGGAGTACCATTGTGGTTCAATCTGAAAAGGCCAACCACCTAATCAGTTGGGGATTGTCAGTAAATGCTAGTTGTGTCATTATGGTTCACGAATGGATAAACATAAAGCAAAAAAGATTGAGTTGAGAGACATGCGTGTTCAGCAATGTATTGCAGTAATGTGAAAAATCAGGAAGTGGAAAGGTTTTGTTTACGGCTGAATAGGAGTGGTTAGCACTGCTACCTCACAGCCCCAGGGACCGAGGTTCGATTCCCAGCTTGGGTCACTGACTGAGTGGAGTTTGCACATTCTCCCCATGTCTGCGTGGGTTTCCTCCAAGTGCTCCGGTTTCCTCCCACAGTCCAAAGGTGTGCAGGTTAGGTGGATTGGCCGTGCTAAATTGCCCCTTAGTGTCAGGGGGACTAGCTGGGGTAAGTGCATGGGGGTTATAGGGATAGGGCTTGGGTGGGATTGTGGTCGGTGCGGACTCGATGGGCCGAATGGCTTCCTTCTGCACTGTAGGGTTCTATGAAAAAGCTTCTCTTGTGTCCTCCACTAGTCAGAAACAGAGTGAAATGAAAATCTAAATGGATCCAGAAGAATGTAAACTTGCCATGTTTTACCTGAAGGATTAATAACAGTCTTGTGGAATCGAACCGAACAATATGTAGTCCAAATAATGGAGGCACATGCCTTCAGGCACTGTTTGAAGAGAATTTTGACCCAAAATATTTCAGTGACACACTGTAAAACTCCATCACTTAAGTCATTTTAAGGTGATTTTTTTAAATAAAAAGAACTAAAATCCTTTGCTGTTTTAATCAAACTGTGGGAGAAAGATTTCCTGTATCCAAAACATTGCAAAATCCTGGACATGTTCTTTATAAACACATTTGCAATATTTCGACATGGTGCTTTGAGGAAATATTGCCCTAAGCTTTCTAACCTAGTGCATTATTAATATAGAATGACTAGATCATTTTTCACTAATAAAATGCTTTAGTGTGATGCAGATGGATCAACTTCAAAGCCATCAAGCGAATATTTTAACATTCTTTACGAAGATCTTTGAAAAATACTGGCATAAGTTTCAAATGCACCAATATCTTTTTTCTCTTTTGGTTTCAGATTCCAGCATCCGCAGTAATTTACTTTTCACCAATATCATTATTGCTCGACACGCTATAATATTCATATCTCCAAATAGTGAATAATGAAACACACATTTAATGTTGAAAGGCTGGCTCGAAGGAACAGCTTAATTAACTGGCAAAACACATTGACATTGCAGTGCATTGTGGCAGAGTGTGTTAGGATACAAACCTTGATCCTAGATTCCTCAATCAAATTCCCAATCATGGGACTATTCAGAGAGGTTGACGGTGGAGTTCTAGGAGCACTTTGGAGCTGGTGATAAGCCACGTGGCAGAGCCAGATTCTTTCCTGGTGCAATGAATGTAAAATAAAACAAAATGCTGAGTTGTCTTTTGCAGACTGCTGAGCTGATATCGTCAGCACTGACATTTAACAAATCGCAGAGCGATGATCATCTGTCTCTGCTCTTAGCTGGTGGAATGATGGCTGGTGCATTAAAAAAATGAATACATGAGAATAATGACAAGAAATCGCACTGCTAGTGTCCAGAAATGCTGAGGCAACGTTGTATTGTTACTAAATTTATTTTGCCTCGATAGTTGACTGAGCTGTTCAACACTGTGCGGAATTTTCCCATCCCTCCCGCCACGGGGATCGTAGCGAGCAGTGTGGTTGACCATGCAAAGGTCCATTGAACTTGGGCAGAATTTTCAGTTTTTGGGCGAGCACGGCCAGAAAATCCCATCCTATCTTGCCAAAATGGCCATCCTTTTCAAACAAGATTGGATGGAACAATGGGGCTTGCATTTAAATTAGGAAAACATTTCAAGGCATTTCAAAGAACTTTAATCAGGAAAAAATTAATATCGAGCAATAAAAGGCAATATTATAAAGGTAACGTTTGTCAAAATGTTTTTTTTTAAAGCAGTGTCTTCAAGCACAAAAGGGAAAGATGTGTAGAAGGGCTTGAGAAGGAATTCTAATAATTGGGCCAAGGTGATTGAAAAACATGGTCGCCAGTCATGGATTGAAGATCGGAGGCAATGCACTGGAGACCAGCATTGGAGGAACCAAGATACTTGAGGAGAATTTTGTTGGGCGAGAGATTGTTAGAGATGGCGTGCAAGGGTCCTGGAAGGGATTTTATCACAGAGATGAATAGTTTCAGTTCATGAAGGAGTTTGGCAAGGAAGGACAGAGATGATGAGTAAATGGGACACGGTACGTAGTAGGATATGTTCAGGAGAGGTTTGCATGAGTTAGTTTGAAGGGGACTAAAACCAGAGACAACTGAAGTAGTTGAATCTGGAGGTTGGATAAACATGAATGAGGGTTTCAGCAGATGAGATCATGAACTAAGGATGGAAAGAGATAGTGTTATGAAGATGGAAGTATGTGGTCTTGGTGATGGGGAGGATGTTTAGCTCGGGTTCGAATAGGATGCTAAGACTGCGAGCAGTCTTTTTTAGACTGAGACCATGACGGTGGTGGGGGAGTGGGGGGGGGGGGGCTGCTGTAATTCATTCACAGTTGTGTCAGATCTGTTGTGGGGTCTGAAAAAAGTGACTTTGTTCTTTTTAATGTTTAACTGAAAGAAATTACACTCCATCCAAGATTGGGAATGTTGAGAAAGCAAACTGACAACATCAAGGAACAACCTTGAGAGATGGTTGAGAGGCAGGACTGGATGAAATTACCACATAGGAGCTGGAGCAGACCATTCAGCCCATCCATCCTGCTCCGCCATTTAATATGATCATGGCTGATTAGACACTTCAATGTCTTTTATTATCCACTGTCCCCATAAACCTTTACATTCTTGTTAAATCAGTAATCTATTAATATCTGCTTTAAACATACTCAATGACTGAGCTTCCACATCTCACTGGGGTAGAGAATTCCAAAGATTCATAACCCTCTGTGTAAGATGGATGAATACTGATGCTATATCTGCAGACATAATAGAAATACGCAAAGTTTGTTTGAACAGGATACTGCTGAACCATGGTATGGGGACAGAGTTAAAGATGAACCATAAACCATCAGAGACAAGCCAAATACGTTATTAGTGCAATCTCTGATAATGCAAACAGAAACTGCCGGAAAAATGCAGTGGGTCTGGCAGCATCTATGGAGAGAGATACTTATCGAGTCCAAAGTGACTTCTTTTGAACTGGAGGTAAGTAGAAATATAATGGGTTTATGATATTTGAACAAAAGGAGCAGCAGATGGTATAAAATAGAAGTCATGATGTGGAGACGCCGGCGTTGGACTGGGGTAAACGCAGTATGAAGTCTCACAACACCAAGTTAAAGTCCAACAGGTTTATTTGGTAGCAAACGCCACTAGCTTTTGGAGTGCTGCTCCTTCGTCAGGTGAATGGGAGATCTCCTGTTGGACTTTAACCTGGTGTTGTGAGACTTCTTACTATAAAATAGAAGGTCAGGGACAGGTTGAAGGATGGGAGTGATTCATTGATAAAGGTGTCATGGACCACAAGACAGGGAGTGGTAATAGTATAAAGATGAAAACCTTGGTCTACAGTAGGTGTTAACAGCAGAATAAAGGTCAGCCCTAAAGGTCTAAAAGCAAAATAGCAGAATGTGTTGATAGGAAAAGGATAACCCAAGTTATCCTGAAAGTATTGAGTAGGGAAATATTTGTCATTCATTGAGTTTCTACTTTTCGACTTTATAATGTACAAAATATTTGTCAAGCCTTTGGAAAGCGTGTTTCTTGAAAGCTGTATTGGAATTGAGAATGAGTTGTTACCTCAGCCCTGAGTTGTGCTAAACCTTCGAAACCAAGATACAAAGTTTATAATGTTGGCAAGAAAAGAACTTTATACTATTGCCCATAGTTTTTCATTCTCAACAATGGAAGTAGGATCAGATGGCAACAGGTAACAAGGTTCCCTTTTAGACATCATATGATTTGAATTAAAGTGTTGTTGTGTTCAATGGCTTAAATGGTGTGACACAATGTTTAACTTCACTTGGATGTTATTGAGAATTAGCATACCATTCTTTGGCGCAATATATATGGAACAGATTGTCAGGACTTTATTAATTGCCCACCTAGATAATACAGTGCTTCCAAAATCAGATTCAAGTGTGACCGTAGGCAGATTGTAGTGCTGACTTGTAAGTAATTTAAACTCTAACAATATAGTGCCTTCATTTTTCACAGAAGATACCCAGACTGAATAGAACCGAGCATGAATAGCTTTATTAATTCCTGATAGGAAATAGTGACATTTTCAGTGACTCATCATATTTCAAAAATCAATTAACTAAGAATTTTGCCAGGCTGCGTTTTGCCAAATCTGAACATCGTGTGAGAAGTGTAAGGAAAAGAACACTCAGTCTATTCTTCTTAAATTCTTCATCCTCCATGTGCAAGTAAAATACTGTCAATACTTCATATGGATATCAACATCTAGAACACCAAGTTAGCTGGCACTTGCAAAGCATCCTTTGTTGGTCCTTCCACCGGTTGTCCATTATGTTTCAGATGAGGTATCTCAATGTCTTGAGACAACAACTACTTTAAGATGAAAATGCCAACAGAAATGTTGGAAACATCAGCAAGTCACACGGCAGCTGTGTCAGTGCTAGAGGTCTTCCCATTGGCCTTCTGAAACCCAACAGCCATCCTTAATTGGACAGCGAGCCCACTCCCAGCCATTAATTGGCTGGCCCATTAAGGATTCGGGCTTGCATGTCCAAAACACGCCCTGTTTCTTTATTATTAATTTATTTATTATCACCGGTAGGCTTCCATTGACACTGAAGTTAGTGTGAAAATCCCATAGTTGTCACATTCTGGCGCCAATTCGGGTATACGGAGGGAGAACTTAGCATGGCCAATGCACTTAAGTGGCATGTCTTATGGACTGTGGGAGGAAACCGGAGCACCTAGAAGAAACCCATGCAGCGGAGAAATGCAGACTCCACACAGACAGTGACCTAAGCCAGCAATCGAACTCTGTGAGGCAGAAGTGTGCCACCATGCCATCCCTATAAATTGCTCTCTTTTGAGATTCCAACCATATTTGTACTAGTACTTTTGTACTTGCATAGTTTCAGGAATCCAAATTGAACAATGAGCTGTCTCCCAGTATTTATATTACTGTTTCTGGGGAATAGTAAGTATGACTCCTGTTGGCACCCATGTCCCTGGAACAAAAAGAGAGCCGGGAATTTTCCGGAGAAGGGAGTGAAAATTCAGACCTTCTGGGATAAATGAGCTCTACTTAGTAATATAAGTGTGAGGGTTGTTTTATGGGTTCTAGTCGACCAAAATCTAAACTAATGAGCACAAGTATGAAAGTGGTTTCAAGTAAAAAAAGGTTTAAAAGTTTATTTATTAGTCACAAGTAGGCTTACATTAACACTGCAATGAAGTTACTGTGAAAATCCCCTAGTTGCCACAGTCCGGCGCCTGTTCGGGTACACTGAGGGAGAATTTAGCATGGCCAATGCAACTAATCTGCACATCTTTGAACTGTGGGAGGAAACCGGAGCACCTGGATAAACTCACACAGACATGGGGAGAATGTGCAAACTCCACACAGACAGTGACCCAAGCCAGGAAGTTGCTTTTACAGTTATGGAGTACGGTGCACAGCATAAATACAAACCACGCCCTTTACACCAGAAATTGGAGATGATTTGTCCAACATTTAGAGTAGGCCTCAATGTGAGGCTAGCATGTCCCCACAAAGTAGGTGAACACCTTTATAAAGCTTTTAAAATCAACATCTCATGCCAAGTGTAGACCATCTCTTCCTTCTTGCAGCTTCCCCAAAATATTCAAGTGAGGCCTAAACATAAAACAGTTTAGACATCTTGCTGGAGATATTCAGTGGATAGTGTGAGCATTTTTCCCACCTCCTTCCCGATACAAGCACTAATTGAAAATTGCATCCATGGTATTATCACAAGTTTAAAGTTTATCTATTAGTGACACAAGTAGGCTTACATTAACACTGCAATGAAGTTACTGTGAAAATCCCCTCTTCGCCACACTCTGGCACTTGTTCGGGTACACGGAGGGAGAATTTAGCATGGCCAATGCACCTAACCAGCACATCTTTGGGAGGAAACCGGAGGAAAACCATGCAGACACGGGGAAAACATGCAGACTCCACACAGACAGTGACCCAAGCCAGGAATCGAATCCGTATCCCTGGTGTTATGAGTGTGCCACCATGTTGCCACTTCAACTGCAGAAGGAAAGTCTCAATGGAACCCAATGCAGCTTGAGTTTTGTTCTGCATCTTCAGTGAATTAAAGAGCAATTTCCTATAGAGAATCACGTACCTCTGGTATTGGTTATACATAGTAAGAAGTCCCACAACACCAGGTTAAAGTCCAACAGGTTTATTTTGCAGCAAAAGCCACTATAAACCTGTTGGACTTTAACCTGGTGTTGTGAGACTTCTTACTGTGTTTACCCCAGTCCAACGCCGGCATCTCCGCATCATTGGTTATATATGGCAGTCATATTTTGGGGACATAGGATTTCTAACTGATAGGGGGTATTCTTGAAGATTTCAACACATGATCTCCTCTAAACACCCTGCATAGCCAGTCAAATACTCTTTCTTTCAATATCTTCAATATTTTTTAATAAATGAAAGTGTGGAAGAAAATTAATCCCTTATGATTTGACTTTAGCAGTTTCAGTGAGATTGCACTTCATTTCCTGGAGAATCCAAGAGAGTTCTGGAGGGTTTCAACCGCATGAGTGAGGTCTGTTCCATGCTAGAAAAGAACTCGGCAGGAAACACAGAGCAGAATCAGAGTTGCTTTGTTTGTCTTGTCTGTCCTCACACTCTATCCTCCCTTTGAGGATGGTGTGAAATGTTAGAGGTATTTTTCAGGCTAATGAACAACTCGCTGTAAGCTGTGTAAATGCTTCCATGGCCAACAGCCTCTGAGACAGAATTTAATACACCCCCCCCCATTTGGATTTTGCCACTGTTCCTCTTGTGGCCTAGTGGTATAGGTCACTGAACTGGTAATCCACAAATCTAGGGCAATCTTCTGGGGTTCCGGGCTTGAAGCCCACCGATGGTAAACTGTCCTGTGGCAGGCATGAGCTAAAAAATTTCCTGCCACCATTCTATTAAAACCAGCATGTCGCCACATGGGGAGTCTGAAGAAAAAACCCCAGCAAATTGTTTTCAGGTTCTCTGTGGAGGTGGAGAGACTGGTGTCTCTCATTGTGAAGCACTCAGTGCCTCAATGAGGGACCCAGCATCAGCCACGGGCAACCACCCCCACTGCCCCTTCGGTTGACACCCCTCCCACCCCCTCCTCCACAGCCAGCAACCCCCCTACCCATAACTCCATTTGGCCCTCACTCACCAGTTAGCCCAGGGTCCAGCACTGATCCTCGGCCTATTCAGTGCCATGCCTTCAGCAGCCACTACACCACCTTGCCGCTGACGAGCGCTAAGAGCTGCCAGCCTCTGATTAGTCAGTAGCTCTTGGACAGGACTTCTACCCGGGGGTGGCACAGTGGCACAGTGGTTAGCACTGCTGCCTCACTGCGCCAGGGACCCAGGTTCGATTCCTGGCTTGGGTCGCTGTCTGTGTGGAGTTTGCACATTCTCCTCGTGTCTGCGTGGGTTTCCTCCGGGTGCTCCGGTTTCCTCCCACAGTCTGAAAGACGTGCGGGTTAGATGCATTGACCCGAACAGGCGCCGGAGTGTGGCGACTTGGGGAATTTCACAGTAACTTCATGGCAGTGTTAATGTAAGCCTTGCTTGTGACTAATAAATAAACGTTAAAAAAGAGATCCAAGTGACAGTTGATTGGGTGGGCTTTCCCTAAAAGAGATGACAAGGGCTCTCGCCAACCCTCCACCCATGGGTGAGACCCCTGTTGCCTCCATGAAATAGCATCACTGGAGTGGGAGGCAAACTAAAATCCTTGTGATTCTAAATTGTACTCCATTTTTGGTCCCTGTGATTTGATCCACCAGACCCTATTCCATTCCTAGATCTTTCCAGAACTCAAAGCACAAATCATTTGGTATGGTTAGGAAGGATTCTTGGTTGCTGAGGGAAGTAAATGTGGGATTAGAAGACAACTGTGTCCGAATATTTCAATCTTCCTTGGATATGGGAATGGTGCCAAAGGATTCAGAAAGAAATAAGGCATCTATATAGCACTTTTCATGACCACTGGCATCTTAAAGTGCTTTACCATAGAATCTCTACTGTGCAGAAGGAGGCCATTTCGCCCATCAAGTCTGCACCGAATCTCTGAAAGAGCATCTTATCCAGGTCCACACCCCAGTCCCTATCCCCATAATCCCTCGCAATTACCATGGCTCATCCACCTAGCCTGCACATCTTTGGATTGTGGGAGGAAACTGGAGCACCCGGAGTGGTGGTTAGCACAATGTTAGCACAATGCTACCTCAATGTCAGGGACCCAGGTTCAATTCTAGGCTTAGGTAATTGTCTGTGCGGAGTTCTCCCCATGTCTGCATGGGTGTCCTCCAGAGGCTCCGGTTTCCTCCCACAGTCCAAAAGACATGCTGATTAGGTGCATTGGCCATGCTAAATTCTCCCTTAGTGTACCCAAATAGGCGCCAGAGTGTGGAGACCACGAGATTTTCACAGTAACTTCATTACAGTGTTTAAGCCTAGTTATGACATTAATAAATAAACTTTAAAACATTTATGATTTAAGAAACTTGCAGGGAAAGGGGGCTTGGTCTCATCCAGAAGTGTTGCAAATGTTATTTGATTTGACTTATTATTGTCACATGTATTAGCGTACAGTGAAAGTATTGTTTCTTGCGCGCTATATGGACAAAGCATACCATTCATAGAGAAGGAAATGAGAGAGTGCAGAATGTAGTGCTACAGTCATAGCTAGGGTGATGAAAAGATCAACTCTAATGCGAGGTAAGTCCATTCAAAATTCTGATGGCAGCAGGGAAGGAACTGTTCTTGAGTCAGTTGGTACGTGACTTCAGACTTTTGTATCTTTTTCCTGACGGAAGAAGGTGAAACAGAGAATGTCCGGTGTGCATGGGGTCCTTAATTATGCTGGCTGTTTTGCCGCGGCAGCGGGAAGTGGAGACAGAGTCAATGGATGGGAGGCTGGTTTGTGTGATGGATTGGGCTACATTCACGACCTTTTGTAATTTCTTGCAGTCTTGTTACTCCTCTGCTCCAGGAAGTGTTACACGGTTCACGTGGCACCTGTAGGGAATGAAACAGAGTTAGGATTAGAAGTTGATGTTGCCAGACATGAGTGGTATTGGTCATAACTGCTTAATAATCATTTTCATTGACTCAATAGAATTGTGTGTCAAACATTAACATTCAGCTCCACAGCCACAGATGAATTTCCACCCCTTAGCTTTTCAGTCAATAACCTTTCACCAGAACTGCTGGTTGTTTATTGTGAACAGAACTGTATCTGACTATTTAATTGCAGTGGTTGTTGAAAGCAGTAAATTAATCAACCTTTGTATTGTGCTGGTACTTGGAGATTCCACAAATGCTGTATCGGGTGGTTGGGTGAAGCTTCCAAATCGTTATGTTAGGAAGAAACCCAAATACTCTTCGTTCCACCACTAAAAATTGGTGCCCGTGTTGCATGCACATTCCTGGACCTATATTTAAAAAAAGAAAAGCTACAGAAAATTTGCATTATTTATTTGACGAGATGGAGCTACTTGAGAGGGAGATCTTAAAGCTTTGTTTCATTTTTGCATCCTTCATTATTGTAAGAACATCGATCCTGAAAATGTGAGTGAAGTAAGATTTTAATATGATGAGTTGGTTTTCCAACTACACACCCTCGCTCTTTAGATGCATTGTTACGAATGTATCTGTGGAAGCATTTAATCTAAGACTGTGAGAACATAATCTGTAATGTTTAGTAAAATGGCACATAATTTACTGTGTACTTGATGTGAGCCATGGCTCAAAGCCCACATGTGGGCTCAATGCCCACAGGCTCCTTTCAGAAGATTGTCTCTTCAATTGTAATTTCAATTTTCACTCCAGAGACTTGGGCACAGGATCCAAGTCAACAATTCAGTATCAAAGAACAAAGAAAAGTACAGCACAGGAGCAGGCCCTTCGGCCCACCAAGCCTGTGTCAATCATGATGTAGAGATGTTGGACTGGGGTAAACACAGTAAGAAATCTCACAACACCAGGTTAAAATCCAACAGGTTTATTTGGTAGCAAAAGCTACCAATCAACCAATCATGATGCCCTAACTAAACTAAAAAAAAAACCTTCTGTCCTTACTTGGTCCATGTCCTTCTATTCCCTCCCTAATCGTGTACCCATTCAGATGCCTCTTAAATGTTGCCTCACTGTGCCAGGGACCTGGGTTCACTTCCGTCCTTGGGTGACTGTGTGGAGTTTGCACGGTCCCCCCCCTGTCTGTGGGCATTTCCTCCGGGTGCTCCAGTTTCCTCCCACAGTCCAAAGATGTGCAGGTTAGGGTGGATTGGCCATGTTAAATTGCCTCTTAGTGTCAGGGCACTAGCAGAGTAAATATGTGGGATTATGGGGATAGGACATGGGTGGGATTGTTGTTGATGCAGGCTCGATGAAACAAATGGCATCCCTCTGCACTGTAGGGATTCTATGAGTGCTGAACTATCAGAGATGATATTTTCCAGATGAGATGTTGAATCAAGACCTTGATGGCCCTTTTTGGTGGACATAGAAGATTCCATGGCATTATTTGAAGAAGAGCAGAAATGTTCTCTTAATGTGGAGATAGTAGTGTAGTGATACTTTCACTGGACAGGTAGTCCAGAGGCCCAGTCTAATGCTGTGGGAACATCGGTTCAAATCCCACCATGGCAGCAGGTGAAATCTAAATTCAATTAATGAAATCCGAAACCCAAAGCTAGTCTCTGTAATGGTGACTGTGGCAAATACATTTTTTTGGTTTGTAAAAGCCTATCTAGTTGCTTTAGAGAATGCCCTTTAGAGAATTAACAGCTGCCATCTTCACCTGATCTAGTCTAAATGTGACTCCAGGCCTTAGTAAGGTGATTGACTCTTAACTGTTCATTGCAATAGCCTAGCAAGCCACTCAGTTGAAGGGTAATTAAGGGTGGGCAAATAATGCTGGCCTTGTAGCAACACCCACATCCCATGAAAGAATTTAAGGAATGTCCTGGCACCAACATTAGTTCTTCAGCCAAACAGGTAGTTTGCAGAAAAACCAGGAGTGAAGCAAGAATATTTTTTAAATAGCAACTCATAATCCTCTGGAATGCATTGTCTGAGAGGGTGATGTAAACAGATACTTGAGGGGGTGGGGGGAAGGTTGCAAAGTGATGGGGGAAAGGGCAGGGACTAACTGGATTACATTTATAACGAGCTGACAAATGCATGATGGGCCAAATGGCCTCCTTCTGTGCCGTGTGGTTCTGTCACCAGGGACGCGTGCTGGTCATGATCTCATTGTTTTTGTAGGAAAATGTTGCAAATAAATTGGCTGCTGCTTTTCTATGCATTAAGACAGTAACGATACCTGAAAAGTATTTCATGGGCTGTAAACCACTTTGAGACGATCAGACATTGTTATATAAATACAAATTTTTCCTCTCTTGCCTGTTTACTACCTGACTGAACCGAATGATACAAAATCTTGGCATCCTATTTGATGCTGAACTGAAAATTAAACTCTACCTCCAATTTGTTACCAACATTACTCATTCTCACCATGCAATGTTGCGCACATCCATTCCCATGTTCTCTTATTTCGCCTTCACTCTTCATAAAGTGTAACTTGTCTACTATTCAGTTGTCTATATACTATCTGTTAGTGGCCACGAAGGACAGGGGGCATCTTTAACAGATCTCCCCATGGGCTTCGTGGAATATGATTTTCCCTATTGAGCAAGTGGGACCGGGGAATTGTAAGTCCAGAGCGTTGGTTTGAGTTATTGTAAGCCACAAACGTGACCCATTATTGGGAGCAGACATATAACGACCTCCAAACCGATAGTCAATTTTTGAAATTGGAGAACGCAAGAGCCAGACTCAACCATTAAGGATAAAGGGTACTACAATTACCCCAGTGACCTATAGGCAGCAATCAGCCCGATTCTCACTTATCGTTGTGTGTGGGCAAGGACCGAGCCTAATGGGGAGAGATTGGCTCCAACAAATCCAATTTAACTGGTTGGTAATCTTCTGGCTAGGTGAGGGAGGGCTGTATGAAGTTATTAGCAGACTGGAAGGCCTCAGGAAGATAAGAGGGGCTCAAACCAAAATTCATGTCAACCCCGATGCCACATCCTAATGTTATAGAGAAAGACCTGTCCCCTTACTGTCTATTAGAGAAAGTGGAGGCCGAACTCGGGCCTGGGTAGCATAAGACCCGTACAATTTTGCGGGGTGCACCGTACCTATCATCCCTGGCCTCAGCCAGATAAACCAGTCCGCATTTGTGGGAATTATAAGTCGATGGTCAACTGGGCCTCTAAATGAGAAAAGTACCCATGCCCAGAATTGAGGACTTGTACACCCAACTAGCTGGTGAGCAGATGTTCACAAAGCTGGATGTGAGCCATGCTTATCTTCAACTCGGACTAGATTAGGCATCTCGGGAATACGTTACAGTCAATTCACACAAGGGCTTACATGAATATACCTACTTGCCCTTTGGGGTCTCGCTTGTGTGTGCAATATCCCAGCAGACGATGAGGAACATACTTCAGAGGTTACCGAAAGTGGCGGTATACTTGGACAACATCATAATCACGGGCACCTCAGTACAAGAGCATTTAGAGAATCTGGAAGCAGTGCTAAAAAGATTTTTGAGAGCTGGGGAATTCCTAAAGGGAGAAAGGTGTGCCTTTCAGGTGAAGGAAGTGACCTATTTGGTTTATTGGGTGAATGCGAAAGGTGCCCCCTGTGGAAGAGGAAGTAAGGGCCATCATGGGGGCACCAGCCCTGAAAAATATCAGAGTTAAAACCCTTCTTAGGATTCGTAAACTACTACAGGAAATTAATTCTGGACTTGGCTACCATACTGGCCCCTTTGCGCACCCTGCTGCAGAGGCACCGGCGATGGTCCGGGAAGGAACCCCAGGCTGAGACCAGGTAAAACAATAATAATCGTCGTCAAACCTGTTAGCACATTTTAATCCCAAGAAGGAACTCATCCTACCATGCAACACATCTCCTTATGGGATCAGGACTGTTCTTCTGCATCGTTGGAAAGATGGATCAGGAAGACCCATAGATTAGCCATCCAGGACCCTCTCAGATGCAGAGCACATGTGCTCACAAATTGCGATTTAATCCGTACGTCTTTGGTAGGCACTTCAAAATAGTGGCAGACCACAAACCTCTACTTGGGCTATTCAACGAAGGTAAGGCCTTATTGCCTCTGCCCGGATACAGCTCTGCTAATTGTTGCTTCGGAGTTTGTTTTAGAACATCATCCCAGAACCCGAATAGTGAATGTCGATGCTTAGAGCTGCCTTCTGCTCCCCTTGAACCCTACCCCATCGGCACTTGAAGAAGTTATGATAACCCTTAAGTTTTTTAGAGACCCTACTGGTATCCAGAAAGCAGATTAAGACCTGGACGCAAAGAAATCCAATTTTATCAAAAGTGAGGCATGTGATCCTGAATGGTGAACTCCAAGGACAAACCTCAGAAGAAATGAAACCCTACTTGACAAAAAGAAACGCGTTCAGTGTGGAGGACGATAAAATCCTCTGGGGGTCTCAGGTGACTGTTCCTCATCCAGGATGGCATTTGATGCTCAAGGAACTACGTAGTGTCCACCACGGAATATAAAAAATGAAAATGCTGGCCCGGAGCTACATTTGGTGGTCTAGCCTTGACTTGGATATCACAAACTTAGTAAGGCAGTGCAATCTATGCAGGAGAATTAGAAGTTTCCTCCTTTAGCCTCTTTACACCGATGGGAGTGGCCTGGCAGGCTTTGGGTGAGAGTGCATGTGGACTGTGCAACGCCTTTTATGGGCTTCATGTTCTTGATCATGGTAGATGCGTGCTCTAAATGGTTAGAGGTACACCGTGTGAATTTGACCTCACATGCCACAATTGGATGGCTGCAACAGAGCTTGTGTACATATTTCAAGCCAGAAGTCTTGGTGTCTGACAATGGTACCATCTTCACCAGTAGCGAGTTCCAAAACTTCATGCTTTCTAATGGCATCAAATACATTAAGACAGCACCTTACCACCCATCCTCAAATAGGCTCAAATGAAGAAACAGCCTGCGGCACCTATAGGGACCAAAGTGACATGTTTTTTATTTGATTACAGAACCACCCTACATGCTACACCATGAATCATTCCAGCAGAATTATTAATGGGATATTGGCTTTGCGCAAGACTAAGCCTCGTGTTTCCAAACCTGTTGAGAGGGTGGAGCCTAGACGAGAGATCCAGAAAAAAATTGACTCTGCAAAAGCAGAGAGGACGTTTGAAAGAAGTGATCCAGTCTACGTGAGGATCTTTGGGATGCTCCAGGCTGGGTCCCAGGGATCATAATAGAGAAAATGGGTCAAAGTTTAAAGTTTGTTTATTAGTGCCACAAGTAGGCTTACATTAACACCGCAATGAAGTTATTGTGAAAATCCCCCAGTCGCCACATTCCAGAACCTGTTTGGGTACACTGAGGGAGAATTTAGCACAGTCAATGCACCTAACCAGTACATCTTTCGGACTGTGGGAGGAAACTGGAGCACCCAGTGGAAACCCACGCAGACATGGGGAAAACTTGCCGTCTGCACAGACAGTCACCCAAGCCAGGAATTGAACCCAGGTCCCTGGCACTGTGAGGCAGCAGTGCTAACCACTGTGCCACCATGCTGTCCTAAACGGTGAAGGTCCAGGACAAGGTCGCAAAAGAACACCTAGACCACCTGAGAAGCAGGGAATCGGCCCTAAAGTAGGCTTTGCTACCAGCCATGGAGATGGCCACCGCCAGTTTAGGACAGCAGCTCGAGGCTAATCCAGAGCCCACTCTTCCAGACGGCCAAGAAACAGACTTGGCAATGGAAGCTGAGGAAGCAGATGCCCCGAGTGAAACAAATCCTGAAGAGGAATCTGCACCAGTGACACTCTGAAGTCCCCGACCATGGTCCACACCTCCAGATCCGGTGTGGCCTCCGGCTGTTTTCAAACCAGTTGCCAAGTGGCAAAATTAACTCCTTCCCTGGGGGAGTGGGGGGAATGTTATAGTGGCCACAAAGAACACGGGGCATCGTTATTTATTCATCCCCCAGTGGGCGTCGTGTAATACAAGTTCCTCGATTGAGCAATCCTAAAATATGTGCATGTTTTGGCAGAACATTCGTTCTAACATCGAGATCTGTCAGTAGGACCTTCAGAAAGTGTTTTTTTTAAAACTGAAACTTATTGTTGATGAAAAATACCATCATTCAACCAAATCTGTAAATCTGAGACATTCATTTTCCAGTTACTTGAAGCTCCATCTGAATCACATGGGAAGCTTATAATTATTTATCACCTTTAAACAATTTAACCGGCATACATATTCAATCCTTGATGAAATATAATCATATCAGTCTCATTGAATATCAGTTAATCTAATTTGGACAGATGTCGATTCAATTGGATGGCATTTGAAACAATGTGGATGTAATAGTGCTGCGTCCTGTAGGAAGCTCCAATTAGAGACTCAACTGATTAGTTTCATTCCTCGGTATTTTCTGCAAACGAAAGAGCTTTCTCAGAGTACTCGGATAAAATGAAGAATCAAGAGGTAATAGTTTTGAATCAAAATGAGGCCTGAATGTTAGTGCAGGCAGAGAGAGAGACTTCACCGTTGCAAAAATGGCGCTGAAGCTCTGAATCCAGAGGTCTTGCCACTGGACCCGGCCATTCCCTAATCATGTGTGAAAGTGAAACTGCTTTTAGTCTGATCTGGTTTTTACAAGGTAGGGAGTGATAAATACAAATTGTGCCTGTTAGACCTGGTGGAAGATCTAAACTCTGGAGTTTTTTTTTTCGAGCGGTAGGGTGCTCATTTGGTGAGGTACAGTGCCCTTTTGCATATGAACTCAGGACACCATTGAGAGAAATTAGCCGTTCTTTGGGAGAGGGAAGTTGCCCTTTGAGAGAGGACAAGTGACATTTTGGATTATTAAAATTAGACGTGAATGTGAACAAAAAGTGCAAAAACTCAGCAGGACTGTCAAAGGGAGGTGTCAAGGCAATTAAATCTTCCGCCATTTAAATTTTTAAAAATTCAATTCCAGGTTTATTAATTGAATTTAAATCACACCAATTGCCATGTCCCCAAATCGTTAACTTGGACCTCTAGAATGCTAGTTCAGTGATATTACCACTATGCCACTATCTCCCCCTAATGTTACCTTGTAACAACAGCCCTGATAGTCCAACATAAATTGTGAGCATGTTACTGGAATCTATATCAGAGGTGGAGTAACAAATCAATTGGGTGTTGAATATTTATGGTGCTGAATGGGGTGTCGATCACATGGGCTGCTTTGTCGTGGATAGTTTTGAACGTCTTGAGAGTTGTTGGAGCTGCACCTATTCAGGCAAAGGAGACTATTCCATCACACTTCTGACTTGTGTCTTGCGAAGTGAAGGAAAGGCTTTGAGAAGTCAACTGGTGAGTTCCTCACTGTCAAATACACAGCCCTTCACTTTTTTACATTAATGAGATATGGACATCACTGATAATGCCGACATTTATAGCCCATACTTAATTGCTCTTGAGAAACTATTGGTGAGTCATCTTGTGGCAATACAGTAAATGTGGCACAGTGCTGTTAGGAGGGAGTTCCAGAATTTTGATGCAGCATTGGTGAAGGGATAGTGACATATTTCCAAGTCAGGAGATTGTTTGACTTGGAGGGGAACTTGCTAGTGGGGGTGCTCGTGTAGTTGCAGTATTTATGTAGCCGGTCCAGTTAAATTTCTGGTCAAAGGTGTCCCCTCCCCCGCACTCCACCCCTTTCTCCAGACCGAACGTAGATGAGAGAGTTCGCTGATACTCATATAATTGAACGTATTGGCAAGGAAGTCTGAGCTGAAGAAAAAAATCACCATGAATTTTTAAATGGGAGGTCATGTATGACTCATTTAGTTTAAGATTTTATGAAAGTTGCTAGCATGATGCGTAGGGAAGAGTAAATATGAATGTTACCTATATGATCTTCCAGAAAGCATTTAATAAGATGCGCACCTTATTACAAAAAGCTATGGTATTGGAGGTAACTTTGTGACTATGTAATTGATTTGGAGAGGTAAGTAAAGTCAAGTTTATTTATTAGTCAGGAGTCAGGCTTACATTAACACTACAATGAAGTTACTGTGAAATTCCCCTAGTCTCCACAGTCCGGCGCCAGTTCAGGTCAATGCAGCTAACCAGCACGTCTTTTAGAACATGGGAGGAAACCGGAGGAAACCCATGCAGACATGCGGAGCACGTGCAAACTCCACACACACAGTGACCCATGCCGGGAATCGAACCCGGGTCTCTGGCGCAGTGAAGCAGCAGTGCTAACCACTGTGCCGCCCCTAGGATTGAAGACTTTATTTTTTTGATTGGTGGGATCTAATGTGGTGTTCCCCAAGGATCAGTACCGGGGCTTCAGCTGACTATAAATGGATGACAAAGCAAAGTTGTGGATTTCCCTGTGAGGAAGTGTGAGTTCTTTCACTTTGGACCTGGTAAAGATATTTTGGAATCATTATGGTGAAAGGCTAGGAGCTGTGGCTCTTGGGGGCGGGGGGGGGGGGGGGGGAGAGTGCGCCTGGGTTTACTCTCCCTCATTCTGATAATCCTGATATTTCCCTTGTGCAGCATCAGGAACACCAGCAGAAGATGTATGAGGCATTATTGAGAATAAACATATGTGTGCCTCGACTCTGACATCAAGACAAACAAAGCTGTGGTCGTCTTTGTGTGGTGTAATATCATCACTTGCTGCCAGCTGTGGCACTTAGTAGATTGTCTCTTTATGTAAACATCCTAATGGACTTTATGGTCAACTAAGTACTTTGAAAGTGTATTCACTGTTGTATTGTTGGAAAATCACATCGGAAACCTCCAGCCTCGCCCGTGGCTGAGGTTCTATGATGCCGCTACAGTGAATGGATTGAGTACTAAATTCTCACTGGCAGCAGGGGCAGAGCAAATGAGATTGGAGAACCCCATCCTTATTGTCCAATTTGTGCACAGGAAGATCCAACAGCAACAATATGATAATGACCAGACAATCTGTTTTAGAAATTATTTGCAAGCACTTAAAGCACAGACTTTCCCTGGGTGTGCCCTATTTAGACTTTTGGAGAAGTTCAAAAGTAAAGGAATAATGTAAAACATATTTTTTCCCAAATCCAATAGGAGGAAATGTATTTGATAATGTCATTCATAGCTCACTACAAATAATCCCCTAACAATACAAGCAGTGCACTTGTTGTATGGCTTATTGAACGGAAACCATGAGTTGGTAATTTTACAGCATCCCTTCCTCAAACCTTAGCCTGTGGTACACACAGAGCATTTGCAAAATGTTCCACAGGACAGAATGGTAATTGTTTATGGGGACACTGTACATTTAAATAAATCTAAAGTTTTACACACAAAAATTGATTTTTAAAAAAATTCTGACCAGATTAGATCCAAACGGGTGTTTTGCACATTTTTAAATGTAGTACAGATCAAGTATCCTTTATCTGAAACCCCTAGTTTTCGGATGTGGTATACCCTAGTTAGGATGAATAAGTAGTGGCTTTTGGAAACCTAGCTAGTAGTGAGGAGCTGGAGAGAAAGGTATTGTGTTCCTCAGTGGCACATTAAACAGTTGGGGAAACAGGGGAGAGCAGCCTCTAGCAGATCAGGCTTGGCACTCGTACCTTCCAACGACCCGCTGATTCCATTTGGATCCGATATCATTATTTGCCCGAGGGGCAGCATTTTCTTGGTTGAACTTAGTTGCAATGATAGGGTTTGGGTCAGAAGAAAAGACCCTCACAGCAGCTCGGCACAAGGTAAGGCAAACAACTAAGATATCCTGCGCTATAGGTCGGGACCTGTTGGCAAGGTTCCCATCAGCTAGGATCGCAGACTTCGTGTGCAAAATAAGTTTGGTTTTGAATGCATGGATAAAGGGTACTTGATCTGTATATTAGATAATTGTTGAGTGTTGTTCAGTACCTAATTGATTCCCTTTCTTCTAGAAGCTGATCCATCAAATGGTTCAAGTCTGGGGACCGGTGCCATTGTTGGCATTCTTATTGTCGTCTTCCTCATCTTGCTCGTCGCTGTCGATGTCACCTGCTACTTCATTAATAAGTGTGGCCTGCTGATGTGCATTGCAGTTAATTTCTGTGGACAACCTGGTCCAGGATCTAAGGGCAAGGACATTGAAGAAGGGAAAGCTGCTTTCTCGTAAGAAGTTTAAATCTTTAATTTACCTGAAATATAATGAGCGTGTTTTAGCAGCAAAGTTAAAGTGTTTAGTAATTGGTGTACTTCATGTCTTTTGCCAGTACTGGAAATAATCTGCGAAAACGTGTTGACAAATCTTGCTCCAGCATTTAAAGTAGTTCAAATTTCTTTCTGAGGTTTAGGTGCTCAAGTTGAGTATTAGAAGGGGGAAAGACATCAGACCACTGAATCACAAGATCTTGGTATCCTGTTGTTTTCTTCACAACTTTGAAATGCCTATCTAACCCTTGAATTACATCACAAGATCTCTGCTATATTAATTATATCATAGTGGAGTTAAGTATTTTGGACACAACTGACAAATTGTATTTCTTTGCATTTTATTAAATTATCAGAGCCCTTTAATTATTTGCAGAGCCTATGAGCTCTATAGAAAAGGCTAATAAACATTTGTTTTAATGGAATGGCTGCCAAACATGAGAAGGGTCCCGACAGTGCTGCTATTTCCATTCCTCACATTCATACCAATGTTCTTCTTTTGTAGTATGGTAATGGTTTCACGAGAATACCTTTGGACTATCTAGCACATCTATCCACAGTGCTTTCTTAAAATGTTTCTTCTAATAATGAATCCCATTTATTGATACAAACCTGTTCCAATTCTTACCTGAAACCTCCTAATGTTTCATGTTCCGCCATCTATGCCCACAATTTGTTCCTCACATGCTGTGGCAATTTTATTGAGGTCAATCTGGTTGATAGGATATTGTAAGTAGTTCAGAGGCCAGACAGTAAATTTCAGACAAGGAGACAATTGATACAGTGGTATCAGGACAATTTGTTAAGCAATGAAAGTTCTACTTAATAAATCAAGACAATCGGTACCCTAGTTTAGATGGTCCTGGGTTCCCACTAATGCAAGTGGTGCAGATGGCTCGTGACTTGTCTTCTTTTGTCTCTCCCTATGCCGTCTTCAATTCCGTGCCACAAAACTCTCCAGGTCTCTACTTTAATCCTCTGCAACCAGTGGCTTTTTCTGTATTCCAATGTACTTGTTGTGTTCTGATTTGTTGATGCATACATATCGCAGCTTTAATTGGTCCTGCTCTCTCATCAATCAATTGTGATCAGTTGACCTCGAATATGTACAAAACAGTGTGACGGACATCCGCCAGACTGGCTGACCACTTCACGCATTAATTAAAGCTCCAAAGTTCATTAGTTTGTATATTTTACGTGAAACACATCCTGCTTTTCTGTTGAATTTAGACCACAACTTTTGATAACATTTCAATACCTGTTCATTTCCTTCCTGTTTTCCTATTCATGTTATCAGCCCTTTTGACAATGTGATTTTGGCTGACTTAAAGCATGAAGGCATTATATCTCTAATGAAACACACATCTATAAATTAACTCTCCATTTATTGAGAACACACGCAAAATACATCCAGTAAAAAGACATATAGCTCACAGCACAGAAAATATAAGAAGTCCACGTCCTACAATATCCACAGCATTTGTTGTTGGTGACTAATTGGTCATTAAGAGTGTGTCCAAAGATTTCCTTGGCCACCGATTTGAAATTTGATGTCTTGCTTTGCTTACAGGAAAGATGAGTCAAAGGAGCCAATTGTGGAGGTACGGACTGAAGAAGAACGGACTCCGAATCATGATGGTGGAAGCCAAACGGAACCCAATGAAACCACCCCATTGACAGAGCCCGAGTAAGTTGCAGTGTGTTTGAGAATGTGGCTGCTTTGTACTGGTCAGCTGGTCTTTTGCTTAACCTTTTTTGTTGACATGGTTGGTGGATAATTTCTGCTTGCTTTATGACTTCTGTGAATTCTGTGAGCTACCGTGCAGTGTTCAATCTAATTTGCCTTGTATTTTCTTGATGGTGCTTCCCAGGCCAGAGTTATCTTATAATGTTGTTGAATGTTTTTGAAGGACCCAGGAAAAATAAGGTCCACGAATTATTAGCTTAAGAGTTATAGACAGTCATGAATTTCAAGGAATCCATGAGGGTTTGCAAATAGAGTTGAAAGTGAATTTACTCAAAACTGCGTGAAATTAACCAAGTTTCCATTGAGCCGGCGCTGATAAAATAATCTTTGATTAAGTTTATCAGGAAAGTTCTGACCTCTGTTTTTATTTATGATTGGCAATGCATGCATGAATATTGGTGGAAAAATAAGTTTCTTTTTACGTTTAACAAACAAGCACTGTAAAGTTCTTAACATGATCGTAACATAATGTAAGTTAAGATTTGAATTGAAAGTGCTTTATAATTTTGCTAGAAGACATACTAAAACTCTTAGAAGTATTCCATTTGTGAATTTTGCTTGAAGTGAATTAATGAAGGAAAGGAATTGTGCAACCAACTAATTTTGTCACTTATTACAACCTAAAATGTGTTCAGGATTATTGAAGTTGAAGTCCTTTCCCATCAGTTTTCTGTAAAGTCTTAGCAGTCATTTATTATACTGACTAAGAATGTTTTTGTAAGACAATCCTATTTTCAAACCCACTATATAGTTCTTATTTAATGTTATAGGTTGCATATGTGGCAGCATGATATAGTTGTTTTATGTGCTTTTGCCTCTTTCTGTCACTATTGCTATATTGTCTATTCTATCCATTTTCTACTCCTGTTGTCCTCACAGGCACGCAGCAGATACCCAGGCTACTGTCGAGGACATGTTGCCTTCTGTCACCACAGTAACCACTAACTCTGACACTATCACTGAAACTTTTGCCACTGCTCAAAATAGTCCAACGAGTGAAACGACTACACTCACTTCCAGTACTGCACTCCCAGTCTCAACTACACCTGAGCCATCGCCTGCTTCAGCTGCTCCACCTCACTCGCCCAAGGCAGCTGTGGCATCACCCACCTCACCTTCCACCAAGTCTCAAGCTGAGGCGGCTCCCAAAGTTGCACCCCTCGTTGATCTTAGTGATGCCCCAGTCTCCGTAGCTGCAACTCCTCCTGCTGCCCAAGTCTCCGTTTCTTCACCTCCTCCTTCTGCCCCGACCTCCGGTAATCCAGTCAATTCCAATCAAGCCTCTGCCCCTCTTCCAGTTTCCGGAACAGTAGAGGAGGCAACAAAAGCTCCTGCCAATAACAGCAAACCTGGCCCAGTTCCCAGTCCCGGAAACCCAGCCAATACCTCCACTACATCAGCACAGCAGCAGCCCAAGCCAGAAGCTCCAACGACTACCAAGAGCCCAGAAATAGAAGCTGCAAAGCCAAACGCAGTGAAGAGCCCTGTGGAGACAACAAAAAACTCCACCAGTGTGAAGAACGAGGCTGCCACTGACAGCAGCAAAAAACCCTCCCAGGGTGAGGACTTTCCAGTTGACGGAGGGACCTTCAAGACCTCAGACATTGACCTTGCAAAGGATGTTTTTGCAGCCCTTGGCACTTCTTCTCTTCCCACTATGGCTGGTGGGAAAGCTGCTGACCTTGCTCCTTCCAATGCAGACGCCGCTTTACCATCTGCTCCGGCAAAGGAAGAGTATGGGCATTTTTCACACTAATGCTACTTGCTTGTCACTGTGTCTTTGTTGTGATGCAACTCTGCTTTCATGTCCTTTCAATTCCTGCATAAAACCTGGTCACTAACTTTGTTAATGTTACCAAAAATAAGACAATTTGAAAGCTACTTTTCTAATAGTCTCTTTTTAAGTTTGCATCTTGTTTTAACGTTCTTGGAGAAAAATCCAGCATTATTGGATATTTAGGTATGGCGGATCACAGTGCTTAGCACGGCTGCCTCACAGCCTCAGGGACCCAGGTTCAATATCTACCTCGGGTGACTGTGTGGAGTTTGAACATTCTTCCCGTGTCTGCATGGGTTTCCCCCGGGTGCTCCGGTTTCCTCCCACTCTCAAAAGATGTGTGGGTTAGGTTGATTGGCCATGCTAAATTGACCCTTAGTGTCAGGGAGATTAGCAGGGTAAATGCGTGAAGTTATGGGGATAGGGCCTGGGTGGGACTGGTTCGATGGGCCAAAGGGCCTGCTTCTGCACTGCAGGGATTCTATGTGAAATCAGTTTGATGGCTTCCTTAAATGCAGAATTTCTGAAAACTTTGAACTGAAATTTGCAATCATCATTCAAATTAAAAACATATTGTTGCACTTTTTTAATCTTTTAATTCAGCGCGAGCCTCTCTCCAACTGAATTGCAAAATTATGTACAATTTAACTCTGTTTTAAATTGTAACGGGCAAGGAATATTTCTATTTGTATCAGCAGTGTTTTTAGTTAGCGTTTTACACAATTTTGCAGTCCCAATGTGCTGGATTGAAGAGACTAATGTGAATAAATTGACTTGTAACAATGACTATAACTTTTAATTGACTTAGAGCAGCAAATAAACTTCCTACGGTGGATCTGCCTTCTAAAGCAATTGCTTTTTGCAGAAGTAGAGAATAAATTTAAATATATTAATGGCAGCGAAACAACATTTACATATTGCCATTGTTCCATGTTTGCTTTCTTTCTGAAAGTGTTTTAATTGTCGCCTTATCCAAATTTGACCCAGGGCCCAATTTGCATCTGGGTTTGGAAAAACACAATCTGCGCACGTTTGCTGCTTATAAAGTGCACACACAATCCATGTGTGACTTTACAAGGGGTTTTTGTCTTTTTTGCATACTGGTCAGGTTCACAGCGCGTTTTGCAAATGCAAAAGAGTGCATGAGGAATGTGGCTGAAGAGTTGGGCTGTTTAGAAGGCCTGTCTCTGTTCTCCAAATAAGAACTCTCACAACACCAGGTTAAAGTCCAACAGGTTTATTTGGTAGTACAAGCTTTCGGAGTGTCGCTCCTTCTTCAGGTGAGTGAAGAGTTGTGTTCAGAAACAGGGCATGTATAGATACAAACTCAATTTACAAGATAATGGTTGGAATGCGAGTCTTTACAGGTTTACCTGTAAGGACTCGCATTCCAACCAGACCTGTAAAGACTCGCATTCCAACCATTATCTTGTAAATTGAGTTTGTGTCTATTTATGCCCTCACTCACCTGAAGAAGGAGCGACA
Source organism: Mustelus asterias (assembly GCF_964213995.1). NCBI lineage: Eukaryota > Metazoa > Chordata > Chondrichthyes > Carcharhiniformes > Triakidae > Mustelus > Mustelus asterias. Next base: position 24,100,277 of record NC_135827.1, read on the forward strand.
CTCCGAAAGCTCGTGCTACCAAATAAACCTGTTGGACTTTAACCTGGTGTTGTGAGACTTCTTACTATGCTTACCCCAGTCCAACACTGGCATCTTCACATCATCTGTTCTCCAACACAGCAGCCTAGCTCCCATCATAGTTTATAGGCTCCTTAAACAACCTTCCCCCCCCTCCCCCTCACCATTCCACCCACCGCATACTTCATCACATTCCCCCATGCCACCCCAGACCACCTCATGTTTCCCATGACCCTGAATGCCATCTTCATGCCCCTCCCGTGTGTCCTGCATAAGCTCTAACCACTGTGTGCGTACAGTTCTCTAGAGCCACGCAATAGTAGTGGGAATTATTTCACAATCATTGAAAAACCATTAAACCTGCAACAATCTAAGAGAGCCCTGAAGACAAATTCATTATCACTGGACCAGAAAGACCTAGATGAAATAATAACATATGATCCCTTCGGCACCACTACTGTTTTTTTTGGAACTGAGTTGCTGTAATAGAACCTGGTTGCTCACAGTATTTTCATCAAAGAATCAGATTATTATACAGTCAAGTACTGCATTTTTCTTTGAACAGCAATAGAATAATACTTTGAAGGACTCCCGCTCCTACAATAGAAAAGTCCAATAACCAACAAATACATTGTAAATCTGTGTCTGAAAAAAGTATATATATAATGTTTTGTGAGTCTTTAATTGCTAATGCGAATGGTTATTTCTCTCCCCCCACCAATGCAGTTACCAGATAGTGCTGCACTCTGACCCCAGCCACGTTAAATAAATTTGCATACACATTGTGCTGACCTCAAAATTGGACCAAAGTGCAAAGTCATCTGTGCCTAAGGCTAAATGCAAAGACTCTGGGTTCTGCGCTTGTAGAACAAGTTGATAACAGGACTTAATACTCTTACTCTTTGTTTCCAGATATTCAGTAATTTCCAGGATTATAGAAACTATTGTAAATGTGACAATCTATCAAGATTTTACTGACCATTCCTCTTAACCACCCCATCATTCTCAATGTGACTCATATCAACTTGTCAAATCGTCACATGCTCTATGTATATACTTAAAATGGATCAAGAAAGAAAGACTTGCACTTATATAGTGCGTTTCACAACCTTAAGACGCTGCAGCTTTTTGCAGTCAATTAAGTATAATCTCTGTTGTAATTTAGAAAGTCAGCAAACAGACTGTTTGTACACATCATGGTCCCACACACCAAATTGAGGTAAATGACTAGGTAATCTGTTTTAGTGGCATTGGTTGAGTGATAAATATTGGTCAGAACTCCACGGAGAACTACCCTGCACTGCTTCTCACAGTGCCAAAGAATGACTGGAATGTCAGCATACATTTGGTGCTCAGATCTCTTGGGTGGAGCTTGAATCTTCTAACTCAGAGCTGCAGGATAACTGGGGAGTAGATGAGAATGACCCAGGATACTTGGCCAAGGATGATTCTGAGCAGACCCCTCATCCCCGACCCCCACAAACCCAATGAAGAAGGACTTAGCTACAATTCTGCAACTCCTTTAGTCACCATAGGCAAGGTTAGGGAACCAATGCAGCAAACTCACATCCTTCCAACATGTCACAGCGTTTCGCAGGTTTATTAGAGATATCCCAATCCAGTGTCACGATATACAATCCAATGTTGTGTCCAGCCATTAACTCCAGGCGCTGTAACAATCTTGTCATTTCAACTATGTGTTATTTCCACTCCAGAACTGGCAAGAGAAACCTCCCTCAGTTTTGCTGACTTTTCCTTATTGATGACCAAGTTTCATGCATGAGTGTCTTTTTAATGTGCATGTATTTTGTTTACACAGAGGGAGTTTTCTGCTGGGAGTGGGGGTTGGTCTCTTTAAAGATCTAGTTAATATACTGTTTGCTGATGGCCAGTTACTGCAATGATTTTTATTTTCTTTCAGAATGTCATTGTCTGCATGCAAGGACTGTGCAGTAAACTAATCTTTAGAAGTGAACTCGAGTGTTGACCCTTAAGGCATTATAAACACTGACATATGATAAGATGCAGTAATTCTAAACCTTTTCATTAATGCTTTGTGGCATATTGTAGTATTTTATTTTTGGGCTGGTTGCAGTTAAGACTGGAAGTTCAGTTATTCTTAAGATTTGTAATGAGACACCATTATTAATCCTTGCAATATTCTCCCTTCAATATAATGGTCCTGTAATAAACAGGTACAGGTACATCTCCTATATCTTTGCCCAGCAGTAGATGCTTTCATTTGAAGATTTCATCAGTTTGAAATTAGCATGGCTTGCGCCTTTTTTATTAGGCGTCCCTTGAATTTGTTGATTGCAACTGAAGGAACCCTTGGCAAAATCGTTCCTGATTATCGGTGTCGATGCTAGATTCCCACTTGGAATTCTTTAGCAGCCCAGTGGAGTGCTCTCCTGATTTTCATAGCCAGTCCAATTCCTGTCTGGAAACTTGCACATGAACCACTGCACATGAGGCAGGCAGTCCTAAATTGGTGTTTCCTGTTGGACAAAAGTGGGCTTGGATGAATTGTTACCACCAAAAGTTCAATGACACGAATAGAATTTTGTTCTGATGGGATTTTCCAGTTGGGTTTCCAAAGAAATACAAACATAGGGTCTGATTCTCCCAGTTTGTGGCGAAGCGCCCAGGGTGGTGGGAAATGGGAGTGTTTCCTGCTGGAGTGGGCAGCATCTTTCACTTGGGATTCCCCCATCTGAAAGATGCAAAGAAGCTCATTTTAAGCAACCCCGCTGTTCTGAGACCAGACCACTCTTTTCCTTTCTCCCTGTCAGAAGCTGCAGGTGAGATCAGACCCATTTGATGTCCTCTGACAGAGAGGAGATGTCAGTTTCACCAGGTGGGGGTGGGTTGGTGGGGCGGGGGGGTGGGGGGGGGCAGCGGTTTCCATTCTGCAATGATTTAAAATCCTGCCAGGTGAATGGTGGGGTCATGGAGGTTAAAGTGACCTGGCCACTTCAGTTGACAGGCTGGAATGCTGATATTGATCACAGCACTGCCTGAAGTCACCATGCCTAGAGTGATCTTCAGGTCTAATAGAGCTAGAAGGGGCAGTCCAGCCATGGCACCTTTACCCCAGCAGAGGGTGCAAGGTCAACTCCTTGCACCCAATCTAAGCCCCAGGACCCTTGAGACACCCGTCCTTTGCAGCCCGACAGTAGAGGGGAAAATGGCCACTGGACCTACCTCCTCAAGCCCCTTCGGGGTCCCAGATGCTACACCAGGGTGTCAGTGCCAGAGAACAGTGCACTGTTAGCCTTGCCAAGGCACTTGGCCTGAAGGAGGGGCTGTGTGGGGTGCTTGAGAGGTGAGGAAGCTGAGTGGAGGATCAAAGGGGGACGGAGTCTGAGGGGGAAGGGGGGCTGAGAGGGGTTCGGGTCACCCTCATGTCTATGTGGTGGGGGGTTACGGGGTGGGTGCCCCTCTTTTATGAGGGGTTGCTGGTATTTCCCTGGATCTGGCACTCCATGTCCCCATTTGTGAGTAGCATATGTAAAGCCCACCCGGTGCTGTTCCTACTGGCGGGCCAGATGAATGGCGGGGGGCTAATATTCAAATTGGCAGGTTTGCATAATTATCGGGTTGCCGTCCGCTCTGGACGAGAAAATGATCGGGACTGGCAGGGCGAGTCAGGTGAATCGCCAAGAGCCCTCACACCTGAAGGAAATCCCGATTTTCGGCCGAAATCCCCATTAAACAGGGCATCAGGATTCCCAACGGGCATCTAAAGACATCGGAGAATTGGGCCCGTAGAAAATAGGAGCAAGAGTAGGCCATTCTGCCCTTCAAGCTGCTCCACCATTCATTGTGATCATGGCTACTCATCCAACTCTGCAGCCTGATCCCGCCTTCCCCAATATCCTTTGATCCCCTTCACCCCAAGAACTATATCTAACTCCTTCTTGAAAAATATGCAATGTTTTGGCCTCAACTATTATTTGTGGTAGCGAATTCCATAGGCTTAGCTGGTTTTATAATCTATGAAGGAACATATCAAAAGTAAAGCCAACCCTGACCATATGTCTTCAATCAACGCTGCACACACATTTTCTCACTTCCTATCAAGGCTCACATGTGGAACATCATCACTTAGGTGAAATTGTTAGGCCTAATGCAACTGTAATGCAGCATGTACAATTATCTTAAAGAGAAAAGAAGAGAAGAAAAATTGTCTCACTCTTGTCCAGTAATGAACATTCTTGTCTACTTATGGGAAGTTGACACCTCAATCGGGTAACGTTCTTTCACCAAGTTTTAACTAAACTTCTTATGTGTTTTCCCATTGGCAAACTCTTCTTCATAAAATGGGCACCTTAAAACTCTTCACTTGTCACATATTTGCATAATGTCACCTCAGTAATGAGAAATAGCTATTTGGAGCCATCACAGTTTGATTTCTCCCAGGATGTATTCCTCTGGTAGTGGTAATCGATCAGCCATAGCACACGAAGGACCATAGGTGTCTCTCTCCATCAGAGAGAGACAATTGGTTATCTTGCTTAAAGGTCAGCACTCTGCATCAAGCAAGCTAAGGAGACAGGACTCCAAGAACTACCACAGCCACATCTGAAAGAAGAGCTTCTTCATATGATTTTTTAAATCTGTTTTTTGGGATGACAACTTCAGTAACGTGGCCAGCATTTATTACCCATCCCTAATTGTACATGAGAAAGTGGTGAGCCTTAACCACAACTCACTGGTACCTCATTCCAGTGCTCATTTTATGTGCAAGTTGAGACAATGAATATTAGTAGATTGAGAAGCACTGAGAACATAACAGCTAAGAACACCACTTGTCAGCCTAACACTCTCGATGGTTATTGGAGTGTGATTAGGAGCAGAAATCTGTCCAAGTTCTCCCACAAACTCCACTTTCTCAACATTGTCCCGACTGAGTTCAGCAAATTTAACTGAGACTAAGGATCTGGGACTATTTTTGTTCTGCACAGTCCTACACAATCTATTGAAGAGGCTGTTGTTAAAGCAGCTTGTCAAATTTAATTATGCCCTGGGTTCTCATCTAAGATAGCCTCAATGGACATTGTCAGTATGTTGATAGTTTATCTAAATACATTCTACATGAAAACGTAGCCAAGGACCCTTGTTATATTGGTATATTGGCGGCACAGTGGTTAGCACTGCTGCCTCACAGCGTCAGGGACCCGGGTTCGAATCTCAGCTTGAGTCACTGTCTGTGTGGAGTTTGCATGTTCTCCCCGTGTCTGCATGGGTTTCTTCCGGGTGCTCCGGTTTCCTCCCACAGTCCAAAGATGTGCAGGTTAGGTGGATTGGCCATGCTAAATTACCCCTTATTGTCAGGGGGACTAGCAAGGGTAAGTGCATGGGGATAGGGCCTGGGTGGGATTGTGGTTGGTGCAGACTCACTGGGCCGAATGGCCTCCCTCTGCACTGTAGGGATTCTATGATCTATATTGCTTGGTACCTCTGCCAAAATACTTTATCACCTTTTGAATAAATGCATTTTTCCGTATTACATGCCTGAGGGGAAAATCCAAATGAACTGAAAAGAAGCGGTAATTTGAGGGGAGATGTTGTTCCAGAGGGTCCAAATTTGCTTAGATGTGGGTTTTGTTCGTAATGCTTCATTCATTTATTTTGGCAATGATACCCTACAGGAAGATTACTTTGGTGCACAATCTTGAAGCTGTGCAATGGAACAGCTCAAACACTTTAATTGCACTAACTGGCACATATTACTCCTGTTCACCTTTTACTTTCTACGGAGTTGGCAGGTTCTGTAATTGATTCCTTCCGTAAGTTGAGCTTTGTGTGGATTTCCTATTTTAAGCATGCCTAAATGTTTAAGTAGTGTTTAGAAACACAGGCTACCTTTGATACAATGCTGTAACGTATTATTCTCATCCCTTTGCATTTGTCACTTCATTTCGGAGCAGTTTGATGTATTTGGTGTTAAAAAAAACAATTGACTAGAAAGTAATGCAAGAAGACATGTTTTTAAAAAATGTAATAAAATTCTCTCCTCCAATTCTGGGCTCATCCTTGCTCAGGAGCATATGAAAATTGAAGACCCGCCAAAAGTAGTGAGTTGTGGTGATACCTTGCTGGTTCCAGTCATTGAAACTTTGCAAATGTGCAGACGGGAAGCAAATTGTCTGTTTGGTTACAGCAGAAGCAGTTTTTTGAACAGAGTATTTGTAATAATAGTATGGTGAGAAATCGCATTTAGTGTAAAGTGGAATGGAAGTGTATACATTACCTTCCCTCATTACGTTTTGTTAGAATATGCATTGCTTAGTTAATCTATCCGAATCCAAGTATTGCGCAATCTTGTATGCCTCATAATATACCTTTTTATTAAGGAGCAGTTTGTGTCATGAGCTGTTTTTAATGCTTTCACCTACTGCTGTGCTTTCTTTTCCTACTCCTGTTGTTCGTTGCACCATATTAATTTGTGGTTTTTTTTATTCGCTTTCTACTTGACAGGAAGGTCCCATTAGAGGACAAGCCCAAACAAGAAGGGACAGAAGTAAAGACGGTTCCTAATGAAGCCACACAAATAAATGAGAATGAAAGCAAAGCATGATCAAAAAAATACACAGAAACTGGTTTCCCTTCAGTGTCTCTTTTATTATTTTTGAACATGTTTTCCTGTTTGTAGATTTCAGCTGAGAAGGGGATCAATTGTGGCACACTTGCTTTTTTGTAAAATTCCTCCATTAAAAGGTTGACCACATAATTAAAATTGGTACTTGTTGAAAAAGAAAACCTGGGATACTTTAATTATAGTTATCATTTTTCACTGCGCTTAGCAAGAATTGTGATTTTTAGATAATGTGTGCATTCTTCAGTTAGAAAGCACTGAGAATACTCCTTCAGTTTCTCCCTATGTTAGTAGAGTGAATAGTTCGAAACAAAAGAAAGAGTTTTGGGTACATACCTGTAGAAATGGCCACAACTGATTTTTATCTTCTTACTTTTTTCAAAGTTAAAAATTATACTGATTAAAACACAGCTTTATAAATTACCGTTGTAAGGCTAGAAATGTGATTGCTTCACCGTTCATACAAGTACATTATGTGCACAAAGCATTGCTATCTTAACCTGTTTATATTTTTTTTATTTGCAAGTTTTGATCCTGAGTTAGCTGTTGACTAAACAGAAGGTTTGTAAATTTGCATATGTGAAGTATATTTCAATTTGCAGTATTCAATTTTAAGAAATGAATATTAATTTTTTGCCAACTTTTTATTTTCAGTGTTTATTGGTTTAAGACTGCAAACCATAATTGTTTAACCTTTACATGTTATAATTGTGTGTAAATGTAACAGGCTTTGTTTTTTTTTTCTTTCAAAGCTTGTTTAAAATGACGATAGTTTAGCCTACTTGCTTTTGCCACTTTTCTTTTGGAATGGAAGTGTATACATTACCTTCCCTCATTACGTTTTGTTAGAATATGCATTGCTTAGTTAATCTATCCGAATGCAAGACCTTAGTTATACCGTATGATTGCACACCATATTAAGACCAGTTTTCTCCATTAAAAGTCTGATATATGTTTATGTTAATCGTTCCTTGCTTGTTTCCACTGCAAAACACCTTCCATTCTTGCAGCCATGAAAGGAATTATGTAGCGTATTTCTGTTTCTGAAGCAATGTTTCAACTTTTTAGACTGCAAGCTTGTGCACTGTGAATGCGTGAATATTATAGTGTGTTTTTGTCATAGTATTTCAAAGAAATTCAGCATAGCTTGGTTGTGAAAGGTGTAGCAGGTAGTTCTGAAGATTGTGTGGGAAAATGCCATCACTGTGGTGGGGTGGGGTGGGTGGGTGGGGGAAATTTAAAAAAAAATAAGGGGAGGCAAACATGTTTGGGCATGAATTCCATGTGTTATAAGTTTTATTGCCTGTAATGTTTAACAATGATGGTAAGACTGGGAGCATTCCCCATTAACACAATCCAATGGGGCTTTACTCTTTCATGTATTTTTATTTCGTGTGCAGTCTCAGTCCAGTAATGATTGCATTGCTAATTTGTAAGTTCAAACTGTGAAATACTGGTCTTGTCATTTGCTTCAAGTGTTTGCATATATTCAACTTTAGGGATGACACTGGAGGCACCTTTTAAGTCACACTCTTAATAACTTAAGGTTTGCCCTATGTACCAATGTGACTTGTAGCTGTATCAGAATACCTTTTGGACTCATTTACCACTATAGCGTCACAGCAAAAAGAAATGGCATTTTTATTCCAATGCTGCCTTAAATCAAACCCTATCCCCAATATAATTAATTACCCAGTGATATTTAAACCCATTACTTGCTGTAATATTTGTGCTGGCATTAAAATGGGACCAAGTTTACACAGATTATTGCAACCGTGCAATGATCTCGTAGCGAAGGGAATGAATGTTTGTTGTCTTAACTGTGCCATTTAACAAATCTTCAGTGAACAGATAAACTAACTGAATATAATCATTAGGGCAAAGGATTTTCTCCCGTGTTGCTTGTAGTAAAATCATAAATGCATTTACAAAGAACACATTTACCATTTTACTTCAAATGGCCAGTAGAGGAAATCCCCTAGATTCCAAACCTGCGACCCCTACCACCTCGAAGGGCAAGGGCAACAGACAAATGGGAACACCATCACCTGCGAGTTCCCCTCCAAGCCACACACCATTCCTGACTTGGAAATGTATCGCCATTCCTTCACTGTTGCTGGATCAAAATCCTGGAGCTCCCTCCCTCACAATAGGTGTACCTGTATCAGATGGACTGCAGTGGTTCAAAAAGGTGCCTCACCACCATCTTAAGGGCAGTTAGGGATGGGTAACAAATGTTGATCTTGCCAGCGATGTCCACATCCCATGAAAGAATTTGAAAAATCCCCTTTTAGAATTTTGAACGCGGTTCACATTGTCGGTACATCGGCAGAGGTTTTTAAACTTCTAGACTCAGCCGTGACTTTCTTCCCTAGTCACATCAATGGGCAGAAGATCAATGGCTATCGAGCATGGAGGAGGAAAAGCCTAGCCCTTGTGCCTTGAATGGATAAGGAGTCACATATAAAATAGCCTTATAACTTTCTATTACAAATCCCAAAGGCTGGACTTCGTCTGTTATATCCTATAAAGATTAAAACCTCCAACCTCCACTGTCAGCCCTAATTAGAATACCCTGCATTTAGGGCCTTCTCTCCTGTTACAGAACTTTTTATTGAGTGAAGATTAAACCACCTTTCCACTATCACTGGTGTAAATACTGACTACTAACCGAGATTTTTGAATTTGCATTATGTCAGATACTTGTGTTCAATAAAAATTACAAAACAAAATGACTCCTACTGTGTTCATGTTTTTAGCAAACCTTTACCTGTCTAATTAGGAAGCCACTACTGGCACTTTGCTAATATCAACAAATTCAGGGATGGATCTTGAGAAATTCCTATATAGTTTAGCTACTCACCACATAAACCAACCAACTCATTTGTAGAGTTGAAAACAAGACAAATATTGACACCGATATAGATCCTAATTCCTCCCTAAACTTCTCCTCTACCTACTTTTCCTCCCTTATGATATTCTTTAAACCTACCTCTTTGATCAAGTTTTTGGCTTAGCGCCAGATATGACTTCATAACGATTCTCTGAATCAACTTGGGATGGATGTTTTATTAAATTAAAAACATGTTAAACACAACTTGTTGTTCAAGGATCAGCCTAAATTATACACTTCAATTCTGGAGTGGACTGGAACCTGCAACCTTCTGACTCTAGTGGCTTGCGATATTAAGTACTTCTGTTCATCCCAGCTTGATTCCTGCGGCCTTTAAACTACTTTCTTGAAGTAGCAGCTTCTGTGAGACAGCAAGTACTGAACACCCATCTGTCAGCACAGTACAAGTATTGTCCACAATTTCAATACCTCTTAATGTTGATGAGTCAACTGGAATTCCCACTTGCGCCCCTGCAAGATCTGACTTCAGAGGATCTTCTATACAATGGTGAATAGTTTTACCATCCTCCCAGACACATTTACCACGATCGAAGCAGAATAATCTATTGAAAGGAAAAATTTAATTAATTAGTATTTTCCTTTTTGGTAACTCGAATGCAATTATTTTGTCATGCACTTGGTTTCTCTGGAGCAAAAGAAGCAAATTGGGTAGTGACATGCAGATACTCATGAAACCCCCAGGAAATATAAAAGCAATTGGAACAGTTACAACTTCCTCTAGCTTGTGATCGGCCATGTGCAGATGGTCAGTCTTAATGCCAGCTGCTGAGTGATAATCCAACTTAATATCAAAGGTTGACGAGCATTTAGGCGCTGCTTTTCCCCAAGCTGATATTTGAAGATGTTGGCCTCAAGATTTGTTCATGCCAACCGGAATGATTCTTGCGCCAGCATGGGTAGGCACGAGGCTCTCCTGTTATTGATTTCTAGCTGGGACCTGTAAGCTGTGGGCATTGGCCAACTCAGCAGGGAAACCGTTTCGAATTTCATGCCATTGTGTCATCAGCACAGATCTCCGGTAAGTCATTAAAGGGAAAGCAACGGCAACCAGGAATGGGAGGATGATTGAGACACAGGCAGTATATCTGGCGGCTGGAAGAGAGTTGTGGTATCAACCGGTTGGGGAATAATCAAGAGGGAGAGTAGTCAAAGGAGGACTAATATTTAAATATCCCATTTGATGTGATTTAAGCATCATATTAGTGGCTATTTACCAATGTCTCACCTCTTCCCTTACACTCAACCACTTAGAAAATGGTGAGAAAATAATTAATGATAGCTTGAGTTTAAGGTAGTAAGTGAGACTTATAGTTATGCAAGTCCTGGCAGGCGGTAACTCCAGTGCCCCAAATTTTAAAAAATGAATGGAATAAGTTTAATTTTTGCATATTATAAGTTTTATCACAAAAGGAAGAAATGTAGTCTATCATAATTCTGGGATCCTTGCAATGTATAATTTGTAGAGGAAAGTTTTATTTTAGGAAGTGGAATCATGGCATTCAGCCAATGCAGTAAATCTGGTTGACAGGAGCACTCCTATTACATGCAGTCACTTTGAAATCATGAACTTAAATAGAAACTGGCAGCAAGTACATATCAAAATAAATGCTCATTAATTATAAGTGAACGCCAATAACTTGGTGTAAAGAAAGTTTCATGCTTTGTGCCTCTTGTTAAAAGCTCAGATAATCTGTGCTATCCAGCTCAGTTCATTGTCTCCTGGCAGACTATAATGCTGTATTCTGCACCCTCTTCTTTCTTTCTCCCCAATCTACTCTATATACAGTATGCTTTGTCTGCATGGTGCGTGAAGAAACAATAATTTTCACTGTACACCAATACATGTGACAATAAATCAAATTAAGACTTGCTTCAAATGCTTTCTCACTATTGGCAACTACCTGGTTAAAGTCCAACAGGTTTATTTGGTGGCATGAGTTTTCGGAGCGCTGCCCCTTCATCAGGTGAGCCTTTATTGGCAGTTCCAGCACTAATTTTAGTTAGCCTGTTACAATGGTAGGATAAACACTGATCCTTACTGAATATCTACAACATGAGCAAAATACAACCAATGTTGGAAATCTGAAATAATAACAGAAAATGCTTGGGAATACTCAGCAGATCAGGCAACATCTATAGAGCAAGGAAGAGCAACAGAGTTCACATATGAAGTCAATTAATTTTCATAAGAATGGATGTTTTGTGAATTTGTATAGCATCCATCACAATTCGAATTGTTTTCTTCTGGCTTTTTGCTTGAAATTAGTTTGTTCTAATATTCACATATGAACGCTTAACATGTTTGGATGAAAATCCTTAATTTTTTATAGAATCTACGGCATGGAGACAGGCCCTTCGGCCCAAATTGGTCCATGCCGACCAAAATGCACATCTAAGCTGACCCTGCATTTGGCCCATATCCCTCTAAACCTTTCCTATCCGTGTATCTGTCCAAATGCCTTTTAAATATTGTCTCAACCACTTCTTCCGGCATTCCACATACGTACCACCCTCTGTGTAAAATAAAAAGTTGCTCCTCAGGTTCCCATTAATTCTTTCCCCTCTTAAGTTAAACCTATGCCCTCTAATTGTTGATTCCCCAACCGTGGGAAAAAGACTGAGTGCATTTACCCTATTCACACTTCTCATGATCTTATACACCTCTATAAGATCACCCCTCAGTCTCCTACACTCCAAAGATAAAAGTCCTAGCCTGTCCAGTCTCTCTATAGCTCAGGCCCTTGACTCCTGGCAATATCCTTGTAAATCTCTTCTGCATTCTCTCCAGTTTAATAACATCTTTCCTATCGCAAGGCGACCAAAACTGAACACAATACTTAAGATGCAGCCTCACCAACATCCTGTACAACTGCAACATAACTTCCCAACTTCTATACTCAATGTCCTGACTGATGAAGGCCAGTATGCCAAAAGCCTTCTTCACTGCCCTATCTACCTATGACTCCACCTTTAGAGAACCGTGCACCTGAACCCCAAGGTCCTTTTGTTCCACGATACTCCCTTAGGTTCTACCATTCACCGTGAAAGCCCTACCTTGATTTGACTTTCTGAAATGCAATACCTCACACTTATTTCTATTGAACTCCGTTTGCCATTTTTCAGCCCACTTCCCCAGCTGATCAAGATCCTGCTGCAATTTTTGATGACCTTCCTCACTGTCTGCAATATCACCATTTTATGCATGGACTAGGAGACAAGAGCCTGGGGGAAATGAGAGGAGAGTGGGGGGGGGGGGGGGGGGGGTTGGATATTGGGGTAAGGGGAGAGAATGAGATGGAGCCAGGAGATAAGAAGTTAATCGGAAACTGGGGAATGGACTCCATTAAGATGAAAACTAGTGAATGAGAGAGTAGAGGAAATCAGAGAGAGAGAGGAGGAATGGAGAGCATTGGAGGGAACAGGAAACTGGAGAATGAAGGATTCGGAGAAGAGCGAAACAGAGATCTAGTGATTGGGGCTGAGGTGTGAGTTGGTGAGAGCCACTTCTTGATGTCATCTGAAGTGAAACAAATGGGATGAAGATTGACATGTGTGATGATGGGACCTCATGATTCTTTTCACTGTATCCCAGTACATGTGACAATAAATCAAATCAATCGATCAATTGTATCTGCCCCCAGCACACTCTCAGGTTGTGCATTCCAGAGTCTAATATTCCTCAAGATGCCAGATACCAAATACTATTTGGAGTATTGTGAGCAGTTTTGGACCCCATATCTAAGGAAGGATGTGCTAGCCTTGGAAAGGATCCAGAGGAGGTTCACAAGAATTATCCCTGGAATGAAGAGCTTGCTGTATGAGGAATGGTTGACGACTCTGGGTCTGTACTCGTTGGAGTTTAGAAGGATGAGGGGGGATCTTATTGAAACTTACAGGATAATACTAGGCCTGGATAGAGTGGACGTGGAGAGGATGTTTCCGCTATTAGGAAAAACTAGAATCAGAGTGCAAAACCTCAAGCTAAAGGGACAATCCTTTAAAACAGAGATAAGGAGGAACTTCTTCAGCCAGAGAGTGGTGAATCTGTGGAACACTTTGCTGCAGAAGGCTGTGAAGACCAGGTCATTGAGTGTCTTTAGATAGAGATAGATAGGTTCTTGATTAATAAGGGGATCAGGGGTTATGGGGAAAAGGCAGGGGGATGGGAAAAATATCAACCAGGATTGAATGGCGGAGCAGACTCGATGGGCTGAGTGGCCTAATTCTGCTCCTTTATCTTATGGTTCTTTTACCAACTGCTGACATCAGCGTTCTTTGGTTCTCGATGTGCCAATGGGAACAGTTTCTATCGACTTTGTTCACGTATCCACTTTTTCACCTTGCTCATTAATTCTTCATTCAAGGAGCACAGACTTTGTTTGGTCTACCTGTTCCCCATGTGAACACACACCTCAGCTGCACCTGATCCAACACCTCTTTAAAGACAATCCATTGCTCAGTACAGTTTTACCTGCCATCTGTGATTCCAGATCTTTGAAATTTTAGTCCAGGGCCAGAATTCTCCGAACTTGCCCGTGGCTGGGATTCTCTGGTCCCGCTGTAGTGAATTGAGATTTCGCTGAGCTGTTGTTGGAGCTGCAGTCAGCCAGGCATGTAGTGGGGAATTCTATTTTGGTGGCTGGATTACTTCAGAAAGTTCTAAAAAGCAACTTTGATAAGTAAACTCTTGCAAAGGTAAATAAAACTCAGTCTTCAAAGCCTAATAAAATTTATTTTTAGAACTAGTTTTATTAAAACATAGAAAATACAAAACAAAAAACATACAATAGACAGACAGACAAAGACTTCAGCTGAAGGGGTGATCCATGATAGGCTCAATGACACAATAGCACCACTGAACTTTCTCCACAGATCTTTGTTTTAGTACCAGAAGCTTGGTCAATTAAACAGCTTGATTATCTCAATTATCTCAAAATACACCCAAGTAATTAATTTACAGAATTTAATTTAATAATCAACATGTCAATCTATTTATGATCATTTTGATTCTCGAATTATAACCTGACACTTGAAATATTGATCTGTCATCTGTCCGTTTTCGGAAGTTCTCTCCCAAAAATGGTTTCTTATGATTCAGTATTTCTCTAACCAGTTTAAACCAGCTCTAATACCAAATGAAGGCGCCTTATCATTTGGCACAATCCCCCAGCCTGGATATGCATGGGTAATTTACTTTGTTGCATAATTTGTGCCTGACTTGTGCCGGTGTCCTTCATGAATCCATTTTTCATTTTACTGGCATGTTACAAATTCATTTCTTAAAGACATTATTAATATTTTACTTAAATATTTTGAATTATTCTCAAACCACATATGAAAACATTAGCTGCTAATTATCCTCATTTGGGTATTTAGCATTATTCAGAATTCTCAACTACAAGGCAGCTACACTTATCCAAGCAGCGGTATTCCATCACACTTCTAACTTGTGCCTTGTAGATTGTAAACAGGACTTGTGCCTTGTAGATTGTAGACAGGACTTTGAGAGTCAGGAGGCGAGATACTTGCCAAGGGATGCTAGCTTTTGACTTGCTCTTGTAGCCACAGCAATACAAGGCCAAAATTATGTCTAAAAACTCTATTAATGTAATCTACAATATCCTACTTAAGTATTTTCTTTATAATCAATGAGTTAATGCATCTTTAACTGATTCTTTATTGATGCCCATAAAGTATTAATTGTTTTTATTTTTTAAAAAGATTCTTGTTTTAAAAGGATGCTCTAGTATATTCGTTCGCATAAGTTGGAGCATCTAAAGAAGTTGAAGTCATTGATATTTCTTCCTACTCTTCCTTGATCGATGCTACTCTTGCAACAGTCTGGCTTGTTATTCACTAATGTTTTCGTTCTTCAATGGATGGTTGATTTTTTTTTTCTTCGTATATGCAATTCTGCAATTTTACACACAATATGGCCCTAAGGCCTTGCAATTAGAATCAACAATCATAAATTTAACATTTGATTAAAAACATTTTCTAGATTGCTTTACTATACCATCTGATTAGACTAAAAAGTCTAAAACATTTTTGTACAAATGAATTTACCCAGATTCTTTTACAAATTTAATCCTTTGGGTAAGGTTTTAGCTGTGTCCAGTGTCTACATCTAGGACCATGTTTTTCATCAACCAAAGCACGTGTTTCTCCTGCAGTTATTATTTCAAATGGCCCCTCCCATCTAGCGATAAACCCTTTTTTTGTCAGACATTAATTGGACCATAACCCCACCTTCTGCAATTGGTAAATTTGGATTTTCTTTTTCAGCTAATTTCATCCAATCTTTCTTTCCTCCCAGTTATTTACATTTGTTTTTCTCTTCTTCTGAGACCTGTTATTGAATCTGCTTTATGTTTAATTCTCCATGTTTCTGGGTGACTACAGCTGCTTGTATTCCATTACTTCCTTGGCAAAACTCTATGAAATGGCTTGCTGAGATTTGGTAATCCTAAAGCTGGAACCTTAACTAGAGTTGACTTAAATTCAGTAAAAAACTGTATTTCCTTGTTGTTCCAATCTATTTTTTTCTCTAATAGGCCTTTCTCCTTTGATTGAATCTTTGCTAGTATTGCATAATCGTCCACAAAATTCCGACAATAATTGAACGGTCCTCGCACTTATCTCACTCCCTTCATTGTGTGTGGTTGTGGTACACTTAATAAAGCCTTCTTTCAATCTTCTGGAATTTCTTTCTTGCCTTGTGAAATTATGTGTCCCAAACATGTTATCTTCGGCCTGGTGGCACTGCTGCCTCAAGGCGCCAGGAACCCAGGTTCGATTCCCGGCTTGGGTCACTGTCTGTGCGGAGTCTGCACGTTCTTCCTGTGCATGTGTGGGTTTCCTCCGGGTGCTCCGGTTTCCTTACACAGTCTAAAAGACATCTTGGTTAGGTGCATTGACCCGAACAGGCGCCAAAGTGTGGCGACTAGGGGAATTTCACAGTAACTTCATTGCAGTGTTAATGCAAGCCTTACTTATTACTAATAAATAAACTTTGAAGGGTAGGGGGCTTTAGTTCAGTTGGGCAGCATGGTCGGTGCAGGCTTGGAGGGCCGAAGGGCCTGTTCCTGTGCTGTAATTTTCTTTGTTCTTTGTTCTCTTGTCCTAACTGAGCTTTGTGAGGATTAAGTTTAAGTCCAGCATTTTAAATTGCTTGAAATACTGTGTGTATTGCCAGACGGTGTGTATGTTTGAAGCAATCAAAACATCATTTACATATTGTAGAAGGTGGTTTGTGCACAATTAATAGGCTCGATTAATAAGCTTGATGTGCCATGTGCTTGTGAAAAATGGCTGGACTATTTTGAAACCCTTGTGGTAAGCGAGTCCAAATGCATTGTTGATTTCCTACTGTGAAGGCAAATTTGTACTGATGTTCTTTTGCTATTGGAATAGACCAAAATCCATTGGTTACATCTAATACAGTAACGGTCATTTGACTTGTCCCAATTGTGTTTAGAATGCTAGCTGGATTTGCAACTATTGGGTGTGCCCGTGTTGCATATCTGTTTAGAGATGTGTAATCCACAGTTAACCTATAACTTCCGTCTGTTTTTTAATTGGCCATATAAGTGAATTAGTAAAAGGCACTGTCTTTGTCACTATTCCTTGTTTTTCTAACTACTTGATAATGCATCTAACAGCTTGAACTTCTCCCTGAATCTTTTCTGGTGGGACATTTAGTCTTCCACAATCTTGTTTATTTCTTGCCCAAATTCGAGGGTATTATGCAGCCAACTTTTTTTCCCAGATTGATCTCTTTTCCCAATCTGTTTGAAATGCTGCTACCCTAGAAATGATGCAACCTTTCCTTTTTCCCTATTTGTTCTGTTTGAATGTGTGGTGCCATTTGGTGTTTCCTGCTCTGACATTAATTGTCGCCCCCAACTAAACAGTTACTCTATTCCCAGAATGCTTCCTTCTTTATTTTGACACATTCAGATTTGAACCTGGTTTTTTTTTATTTTTAAAAAACATTGTTGGTATACTGAGCAGTGCGACTTTAACTCCCCCAGTAACTCCATGTTATTCTATTGTTTGATCAATGGTTGGTAAATTCAAGTTAATGATATAGTTGTCCTGGTATCAATTAACTTGATATAATTCTGTCCTTCTAGCACTGTCTCCATATCACCATCAGATTCTAGGGGCGCCAATTGTCATTTTGCAGTTAACAATTTACGAAGTTTCTCTGCTGTGAAACTGGCTTCTATAACGTAATAAAATTTTTGAAACAGAAATCAAACCTTTCAAATTGATTCCAGGTAGTAACTTATTTTGATTATTTGTTCTTCATCTCAAATAACATTGTTGTATTAAAGTAGCTAGCTTTAACACATTCTTCTTAGTGATATGGGCTTTCTAATGTCAATTAATCACCCTGTTTACTTCCTTCAATGTTTACTTATTCTGCTGCATTAATACTCTTTTGAGCCCACCGTATATCTGTTGCAATTTGCAACTTTCCCATATTTAAAATTTATATTTAAATGTACTCTGATTACTGGACAACTAATCTCATTCTCGCGATTAGTTTGCTGATTTTAAACTTCCACTCCTCACAATCTACCCAATATGCTGTTCGGTCACTGCCATTGTTGAATTAGCTCTAAGTTAGTCGGCGCGGATATCATGAAATATCCAGTAGGGGCAAATATAAACTTCACACTTCTTCACCCACTCTATTTTGTGTAATTTCCACCAAACATTCTCCCCTATTCCTATGATATTTTGATTTGAACCAACAATTCATATTTACTGCAAATTTTTAAAACACAAAGATTCATCCTGTATAGGACTGAATGGGTAAATTTTCTGCTTGTTTCAAACTTGGCTTGTTTACAGCAATCTTTTGGCAATGTAACCCATTTTAACACAGGAAGCATTCTTCGATCTTGGAGGATTTTGTTTTAAACCCTTTATTTGGTGTTTTAATTAATTTCCTGAATTTTTTTCTTTTTTCTGATTTTGTTGTTCTTGTTTTTGAGTTCTCTTTCTCTAATTTCTTTCTCTTTTGCTTCTCTGGCTAAACGATTTTTGTAGTGGCAGCTAAAATAACATTTGATTTGATTTATTGTCACACATATTAGCATACTGTGAAAAGTATTGTTTCTTGTGTACTATACAGACCAAGCATACTGTTCATAGAGTAGGAAACAAGAGAGTGCAGAATGTAGTGTTACTGTCATAGCTAGAGTGTGGAGAAAGATCAATTTAATGCAAGGTAGGTCCACTCAAAGGTCTGATGGCAGCAGGGAAGAAGCTGTTCTTGAGTGGGTTGGTATGTGACCTCAGACCTTTGTATCCTTTTCCCGATGGAAGAAGGTGGAAGAGAGAATGTCCGGGGTGCATGGGGTCCTTAATTATGCTGCCTGCTTTGCCGAGGCAGCAGGAAGTGTAGACAGAGTCAATGGATGGGAGGTTGGTTTGCATGATGGATTGGGCTACATTCACGACCTTTTGCAGTTTTTTGCGATGTAGGGCAGAGCAGGAGCCATACCAAGCTGTGATATAACCAGAAAGAATGCTTTTTATGGTGCAACTGCATGAGAGTCATGGCTGACATGCCAGATTTCCTTAATCGTCTGAGAAAATAGAATCGTTAGTGGGCTTTCTTAACTACAGTGTTGGCATGGACAGGTTGTTGGTGATCTGGACACCTAAATTTGAAGCTCTCGATCCTTTCTATTTCGTCCCCATTGATGTAGACAGGGGCATGTTCTCCTTTACGCTTCCTGAAGTCGATGACAATCTCCTTCATTTTGTTGACATTGAGGAAGTGATTATTGTTGCCGCACCAGTTCACCAGATTCTCGATCTCATTCCTGCACTCTGTCTCATCATTGTTTGAGATCCGACCCACTATGGTGGTGTCGTCAGCAAACTTAAAAATTGAGTTGGAGAGGAATTTCATTTTTGCCATTTCAGATTTATGTTTTGTCTGTTTACTCCACCAATTCTTCTGTATCTCGTCTGAGGCTCCAGAGTCATAGCCTCTTGCTGTCATTTTCTTGATTAATTTGTTTTTTCAACGATAACTGATTGAATTACGGACACTGCAATTCCCCATTCCTGATTATTTCCCTCTGCCATTTTGTTTCTTTCTCTGTTCTGAATCTCCCAGCCTTAACCTTGGGGATTGCTAAAGTAATTTTATGAACTTATCGAAAATGTAGCTCTCCCTTTGTTTAAAATTTTTAAGGCAAAGTAAACTGCCGTAATCTGTCCTTATCTCTTCCACGGATAGCTTACAATCTTGGGGATTGCTAAAGTAATTTTATGAACTTATCGAAAATATAGCTCTCCCTTTGTTTAAAATTTTGCCATTTGGACCAGATCTTTTCCACCCTCGACCTCACCCAAATTAGGCAAGCCTATTCACTTCGCCACTTTCATCCACTTTGTGCGGAACCACTGCTATCAGTTTTATCTTTGCGACCCCATGAGAGTTTGGATATATCCTAGGTTTCGGCAATTGAGTGTGCAACCCCCCAAGTAAGGTGAGCAAGTAAACATATACTCACCGTTCCAGGAGATGCATTCACCCGATCGTCAATGTTCCAAGGACATCCCGTTTCGTCACCAAATTGTAGTAGGGAATTCTATTTTGGTGGCTGGATTACTTTAGAAAGTTCTGAAAAAACAACTTTGATAAGTAAACTCTTGAAAAGGTAAATGAAACTCAGGCTTCAAAGCGAAATAAAATTTATTTTGAAAACTAGTTTTATTAAAACATAGAAAATACAAAATGAAAAACGCACAATAGACAGACAAATAAAGACTTTCCCAAAGGAGAGACCCAAGATAGGCTCAATGACACAACAGCACCACTGAGCTTTCTCCACAGATCTCTGTTTTCATACCAGAAGCTTGGTCAATTAAACAGTTTGATTAATTTACACAATTTAATTTAATAATCAACATGTCAATCTATTTATGATCTTTTTAATGCTCGAATTATAATCTGGCACTTAAAATATTGATCTGTCATCCGTCTGTCCGTTTTACGGAAGTTCTCTCCCAAAAATGGCTTCTTATGATTCAGCATTTCTCTAACCAGTTTAATCCAGCTCAAATACCAAATGAAGGCACCTTTATCATTGGCACTATCCCCAGCCTGGATATGCATGGGTAATTTACCTTGTTGCATGATTTGTGCCTGACTTGTGCTGGCATCTTTCATTTTACTGGCATGTTACAAATTCATTTCGTAGAGACATTATTAATATGTTACTTAAATATTTTGTATTATTCTCAAACAACATATGAAAATATTAGCTGCTAATTATCCTCATGTTGGGTATTTAGAATTAATCAGAATTCTCAACTACAAGGCGGCTACACTTATTCAAGCAACACTATTCCATCACACTTCTAACTTGTACGTTGTAGATTGTAGACAGGACTTTGAGACTCAGGAGGTGAGATACTCGCCAAGGGATGCTAGCTTTTGACTTGCTCTTGTAGCCACAGTACTTATGTGGCTAGCCCAGTTCTGTTTCTGGTCAATGTTAATCTCCAGGATGTTGGTAGAGGGGGAATTCAGTGATGATACTACCATTGAATGTCAAGGAGCGATGGTTAGATTTTCTCTTGTTGGAGGTGGCCATTGCCAGCACTTGTGTGGCAGAACTGTTACTTGCCACTTGTCATTCCAAGCCTTGATATTGCCCAGGTGTTGTTGCATTTGGATATGTACTACTTCAGTATCTGAGGATCCACAAATGGTGCTGAGAATATGGTGCAATTGTTGTGGCCATAAGGCTACCCTATCAGAGGGCTTCCCTTCCACAATTGTGGCCTGGCAGCTGTTGCCATTTTTTCTTTGCAAGTTTTAAAGTTGCACGGGGTGGGGCGCCACAAGTTGGGAAACATCTTCTCACGTCCGTACCTTCAATGAGTGACTGCAGCACTTCCTATGTAGAAGGGTCTCTTATTGGACCTGTAGCTTCAAGAGCCTGTCTGCCATCCTTAATTGGATGGGGAACATGCCCTCTGGCTACTAGTCAAGGCAAAATTTAAGTCAGGTTACTGTTCCTGGCACAGTGCGGGGTCAGGATTTGCATTCGACCACAACAGTGGGATCCTGATCCAAAACACAATCTTCTGCCCATATATTCATGTTTTTGGTCTTGGTCACAATTGAAGTTTTCATTATTTGTTCTCTCTGAACTGTACAGAAGCTGCAAATATAGTAACTGTAGTATTACACATTTGAGTCCAAATTTTAAATCCAGAGGGGTTTTGGGTAGCAGTGCAAGAACCGAAGCTCACTGGAAATGGTTCCTGGGCTACTTCGATTCCCAAGTCTCATTGAAATCCTGCCTGCTGACATCCTACCTGAAACAAAAGCAGGGGTCAACTTTGTTGTTCATCTCTCAATTGAGGAGGGACTGAGGTTAGAGTTGATATTGGCAGAGAATTCGACAGCAGAGGAGGCCTATACATTTCTCATGGAAACTGGAGGAAGTTTACTAATCCTCCTGGTTCTGAAAAAGAAAAAAAACCCTAGCTGTTTCATAGAATCTGCAGTGCAGAAGGAGGGTGTTTGTCCCATCGAGCCTGCATCGACAATAATCCCACCGAGGTACTGTCCTATCCCCGTAACCCCACATATTTACCCTCCTGATCCCGCTGACATTAAGGGGCAATTTATCATGGCCAATCAACCTAACCCGCACATCTTTGGACTGTGAGAGGAACACAGCACATGTAATTTGATTTGTCGCACGTATTAGCATACAGTGAAAAGTATAGTTTCTTGCACGCTATACAGACAAAGCATGTCATTCATAGAGAAGGAAACGAGAGAGTGCAGAATGTAGTGTTACAGTCATAGCTAGTGTGTAGAGAAAGATCAACTTAATGCAAGGTAAGTCCATCCAAAAGTCTGGCAGCAGGGAAGGAGCTGTTCTTGAGTCGGTTGGTACATGACCTCAGATTTTTGTATCTTTTTCTTTGTCCGGGGTGCATGGGGTCTTTAATTATGCTGGCTGCTTTGCCGAGGCAGGAGGAAGTGTAGACAGAGTCAATGGACGGGAGGCTGGTTTGCATGATGGATTAGGCTACATTCACAACCTTTTGTAGTTCCTTGCGGTCTTGGTCAGAGCAGGAGCCACACCAAGCTGTGATACAACCAGAAAGAATGCTTTCTATGGTGCATCTGTAAAAGTTGGTGAGAGTCGTAGCTGACATGCCAAATTTCCTTAGTCTTCTGCAAAAGCACAGGCCAATAAGTTGTACTCTGATTCCAGTAAATGTCACTTCTTGGAATTTGTGAAAGGGCAGATGATTCACACAATACATGTTGTGTTGTGTAAGTTTTAGGGCAAATCCTCCATGATTAAAGAACCCAGGGGGAAGGAAAATGGCCGACCACGGCCAGCAGACAAGAAGTAAATAGCCCAGCAGCAAGACAATGAGAACAGAGATCATTCCATCCACAGACAACATCAATGACTCAGCTCGCTGATGGGATTCCAATCAGGATGACTCAGAGAACATTTAAAAGACATTACAATGTCAATTAAGGGTGGTCCCGACAGTTCCGGCCCTTTTGTCCCAGTCAATCGAAACTATCAATGATCAGAAACTGTTTTGTGTGAGAGAATCACTGCTTCAGGTTTTAAAAAGGGACAAGCAAGCTCTGGTCTCTCTCTTTTCTCTTCGGACCAGCATGGCAGCACCCTCCACTCTCTTCTCCTGTTCCTGCCTCTCGTTCGTCTCCAGCACGCAGCCCGAAGCCCACTGAGCAATTTAAACTAGGATTGTGAGTACCCTCCGGTAATTCGCGAAGTTCCCGAGATCATCATAGTGGATGAGGCTTTGGGGAAAGGGGGGGCTTTTGCATGCACCTTTCATAGTTTAAGACACTGGTAAACTTGTGTAAAGTAAGCATTCCCGTTGTGCCCGTTTTAGTATTCCTTCCATAGCTATAGTCTTATAGAGCATAAGGCATTGTGTGTTGTTTTCCTGGTGTTTGGTGATTGACCTTGATGTTTTAACAAATATATATATATATCTTTGACTTCCATTGGAGTCCGTTTTGATCTTTTCAATTTCTCACCAACGATCTCTGACCAAGTCACAATATTAAATATCCCTTACCATAATTCCAGAGTCGAGAACTGAGGGTACCCTGGGCGCTTCAAAACCGCCCACTCAGGAAAGGCTGCCAGGTAGTGGATAGGCAGCAGTTTCCTTTTCTCTCTCTAGGGAGCGCTACTCGAGTGAAGTAGATGCAAGGTGGCCGTTGTTCCATCGGCGAGAGAGAGAACCACTCGGGCATTGGTGGGGTTTGGGTAACGGAGAACCAGACCTAAAATAAGCCCAGTGGAGTTAAAAAGGGGATCCCGCT
This sequence comes from Mustelus asterias, assembly GCF_964213995.1. Classification (NCBI taxonomy): domain Eukaryota; kingdom Metazoa; phylum Chordata; class Chondrichthyes; order Carcharhiniformes; family Triakidae; genus Mustelus; species Mustelus asterias. The sequence continues at coordinate 24,124,184 of NC_135827.1, forward strand.
ACAGTTGGAAGTTTGCTGCAGGGCTCGGATGTAAAGGACAATCATCGCAAGGTGCACCAAAGGTTAAATCTGTGCTAAAAATAACATCGGGAGATTTCATCTTCGCACCAGTGAATCATGAAAACAGAATGGTACGTGTTGAAATGTCTTTGTCAACAATTGTAACCAAGCTCAAACGTGCAAGAAATTAGTCCAATTCTGTCTTTATGGAGTGAATTTTAACTCCCATTACCTGAGGTGGGGGTGAGTGGTCAAAAACATTTTGCGCCCAGAAACTGGCCACAATCACCACGTACAACTCTGGTATGTGTGGTTGATTGTGCCTAATCTCCTCTGGAGATATGGTTTAAGATTTCGATTAGTTAATAGGTCAGTTCAATGGTTATAAGGTGGTTGGGGGTCAGAATCTAATCAGCCATGAATGGCTCAAGGAGTCTATTTCTGCTCTTAGTTCTTATCATTTCAGTGATATTTTAACCCACATTCAAACTTAATGATGCATGGAGAGGTTACCCAAGTTTTTTAAAATTCACCTTTGAAACCAAGGCGAGAGCACAAATACAATTCATGGAGCTCATTCAAAGTCATGTAAATATAAACACTCAGCAACCCACCCCTCGGAAAGCAGTTGTGGCGAGATTTCATTTCTTTGGCTGGACTGGGTGGAGCCACATCCACCTTAGATTGGACCAGATGAGGAGCAAGATGACCATCAGTAGTGGCTAACCATTCGCTGCAGACAACCTGCAGGTGGTCAACACAGAAATGAGAGGCAGAGGGTTTGAGCTTGCAGGAGACACTACCAGTGTAACAGTGCACAGATAGAGGCTTAGCTTTCTCAACATGAGCTTTCACCTTTCCATGGCACAGTGGTTGGCATTGCTGCCTCACAGCACCAGGGACACAGGTTCGATTCTGGCCTTGGGTATCTGTGTGGAGTTTGCACGTTCTCTCCATGTCTGCGTGGGTTTCCTCCGGGTGCTCCGGCTTCCTCCCACAGTCCAAAGATGTGCAAGTTAGGTGGATTGGCCATGCTAAGTTGTCCCTTAGTGTCTAGGTTTGGTAAATTGGCCACGGTAAATGCATGGGGCTGCGGGGATAGGGTGAAGGGGAGAGCTGGGTGGGATGCTCTTTCGGAGAGTCAGAGCAGATGGGCCAAATGGCCTCCTTCTGTACTGTAGTGATTCTATGGACCCCTCAGTAGAGACTGCTACCAAGACTGGGGGATTTTCATAGTAACTTCATTGCAGTGTTAATGCAAGCCGACTTGTGACACTAATAAAAAAAAGTGGTGCCTGATACCTGCAGCTTCCAGGAAGTAAACCCATTACTTGATTACCAGGCATTCTCCGGCAGTAGAAGTGGATAATACTCTCCACAACTTTTGTTTCCAGATTCTTCCAGGGCTCTTGTGGAGCCATGACCAGAATCTCCTAGGCAGCTGCACATACATTTTTAGACCGGGTGACACATGAAATGATGCCACCTTCGCCAGTGCTGATACTAGTCCAAATGAGAAGGGACTCTGATTTTGTGTCTTTGACTTCCTAAAGGTACAGAGCGTCCTCGACTGCACATTCATGGCAATCTACACACCCCTGGATCAACCAGGTCAAAAGTGCATCCATTCCATTAATATGCAACTGGTGCCTAACAACAAGAAGGGTTTTCTGCTGTTACCTCCTTTAGCCCTAAAACTCTTTGCATTATCTGCACTCCTCTGATTCTGCTCTCTTTAGCTTTCCCAATTGTAACTGCTCTGCCGTTGATTGCCAAGTCTTAAGTTGCTGAGGCCCTAAGCTCTAGAATTCCCAACCTGGCCCCCTCAGCATCTCTTTCCTCCTTTAAGTTGCTGCTTACAATCTACTCTTTTAATCAAGTTTTCTACCTTTGCCCTATTAACCCCTAATGTGATTTGGTATTGTTATTTGATATCATTCTTGAGAACCAACTTGGGACTGTTTACTGCTTTAACGGTGCTATATAAATGCAAGTTATGGCACTTGCCAAATGGTCTCATTCTGTGCCCTATATCATCATTGTTGCAGTAAGCATCTCAGTCAGACGCCCTCCTCACTTGCTCAGGGTGGTGTTGTTAAGGCTGAGATATTGAACCTTGGTGCATTGAGAGTCCACTTTTGCACTTGTTGTCTCTCGCAATCTCCAGTTGTGGTGCCATCACGCGGGTCCCTGCAACATACTGAGTTGGCTTAGAAACAAAGTCAAATGCAATTAAAATGGTATCTAAAATAAGAAAACTCCAGGTTGTATCATTTGTCTAATTGTGAATTAACTTAATGTCTCTTTTTTTCCTGTTAAGATTCCCTCCTTTAGGTTTTTTTTCCCTCCTTTTAGTTTAGTCCTCTCAACTTTGACAAAGGGTCATCTAGACTCGAAACATCAGCTCTTTTGCAGATCTGCTGAGATTTTCCAGCATTTTCTCTTTTGGATTCAGGTTCCAGCACCGCAGTAATTTGCTTTTTTCCCTCCTTTAGTTCATTGTTGCATATCGAATGGAATGATATTCACTAATCACTTCACAACAACAAAAACAGAAAATGCTGGAGAAACTGAGAGCATCTGTGGAGAGAGAATAGGGCCAACATTTCGAGTCTGGATGACCCTTCGTCAGAGCTCTGTTCTCTCTCCACAGATGCTGTCAGACCTGCTGAGTTTCTCCAGCATTTTCTGTTTTCGTTTCAGATTCCAGCATCTGCAATATTTTGCCTTTATTTTAGCTGATCACTTGTTTGGCCATGTTCTAGTACCATTTTCTTTTAAGTCTGGGGACCACATGCCTTAAGGCAGAGATAGTGGGGTTAGCCCATATTTCAGGCAATACTGGTAACCATCAAAAACAAGTATTAGGTCCTTTTACGACATTTGTTTTGTTTACATCTTAATACCCACAAACAAGCTCAAAAGATAGGAAAACAGGAAAGGGAATGAAAAGATCCATCTCAGTATGTTCTTCCTGATGCTTTGTTCAGTTGAGGAATGTGCATGCATGAAGTCAGTGAACAAAGACATCTGACAGGATCCAAAGCATTGAGCCAGAAGTGTTGTAAGTGAATAGAAAATAGATGGGATAAATTTGTAATTCATCTGAACCGTTTTTTGTTGAGCTTTCCAGTTGCGAGTGGGAGGCGGGTGTAAGCATGCTTTGAAAACAGAGCTCCCCGGTAGCTTTGCAATGTCCCCACACTAGGTCCTGTTTCTTAAACCATTTCTGTGCCTCTTTCTAAAAATATTCTTAAGTATTTTGTACAAATTATCACTTGGATTTTAAAGTGCCTTTACACTGCAATTTGAGAATTGCCTTTGGGACTGACAGTATTGGATTAGAGGTGGAGCAGCAGGAACCTTGTTAACAAAACGGGGCGAGTCAGAGGGTAATTTTTGAATGGCAGCCTGGCAAGAATGAATAGTAAGGTGCATAGCAGTGGAAGGGGGTGTGGGGGTGGGGGGGGGGGGGCGGCAATGTGGAGAGCCATAAAGTAATGTTACTTCAGAGGAAACAGTGTTGTCCCAGATTGGGTGCAGTACCTGTTCGTTGGTCATTTGACCACTTGCTTGTGCTGTGAGGCAGGCATTGCTATGATAGCCAACCTCCTCCTATTGTGCAAGGGAGCAGAGGACCCCATTACAGCTGCCATCTGCCTTTTGCGGGTTGCATTAAGCAAAGCACCTCCCAACTACTTTGGCAGAGCTTGGCGCTACAAATTGAGTAAGGTGCAGTGTAAGGACATGGACGTTATCCGGGCATTGGGTGAAATTTTCCCGTCCCGCCCGCCATGGGAATCATAGAGCACAGGACAAGGACCATGCAAAGATCTGTTGACCTCGGGCAGAATTTTCCAATGTTGGGGCGAGCGCGGACGGAAAATCCCGCCCATTTGGTTCCCAAACCAACTTCAAAATCAAGCCCTATGTATCAGTGATTTTCTTTTAAAATGTAATTACTTTTTCAAAAAGTAGCTGGAATGTAATTGAGAAGGAAATTGGAAGGTGGCGGAGATATTTCTTGCATTAGGACAGTAATGGCCAATTAAACATGATGGCAAACGTTAAGGGAGGACCATTTCATTTTGAGTTGAGTGGCTTTCTGCTGCTTTGCAGAGCAAATTCTCTGGAGGTTCCTCATCTCCCCTCTCACACACTGGCTTATTGCTGCTCGTCATCCATTTCCGGAATCATCCGTCCTCATTCGTGGCTGTGATTTTCTGGTGCCGAATTTTGGCTAGAATGCCGAATTTTCCGTTCTCACTCGCAGTGGACCAGACTGGAGAATCCCACCCAACAATTGGATGCCATTTTGCATGGCTATGTAGAGCAGCATCTGAGATATATTGTCAAGCTCTCACAGTACAGACCAAGCGTTTGAACTGTTGCTTCAGAACTGCAAGTTTCCTTATGCTGTGGCTTTCTACTTTTCACATGCTTTGTTGTAGAGGTTTTGCTAAGGGAAATTGGGTTGCATACTAAAATTTTCAATCCCATTTTGAACATCTCCCAAAGGCCACTGTGTAACTCGTTTTACTTTGGAGTGAGAAGGAAATATAGGGGTGGGGGTGAATTACTGACCTCGTCACGCTTGCACAGACGTACCGATCCCAGAAAATAGTGCACAGGCCGAAAAATGAGTTCCGTATCCGGTGCCAAACGGTTTGCAATCATCCTGGCTGCTTTCTACTGGCGCAAACTGGATTACACCTGGAAAGGGCGTGAGGCTGATTAGCATGAGATAGATTTGATTTCAATCTCATTAGTGAGTTTGACAAGTGATAGTTCCCCCCCTGCCATCCTGCAATGTACCCACCTCTCCAACGTGCCAGCACACGGGCATGAATCAGTCCAGGCGCGATGGCCACACTGGGGAGCTCAGAGGCCATTGAAGCCCCTGGTGGGCATGGCCAGGCAGTGGCCACTGCCCATCTGATACCGTGGCATTGTATCTTTATCCCCACAGAAGAAGGTGGAAGACAGTATGTCCAGGATGCATGTGGTCCTTGATTATGCTGGTTGCTTTTCCAAGGCAGTGGGAAGTGTAGATGGAGTCAATGGATGGGAGGCTGGTTTGCGAGATAGACTGGGCTTCATTCACAACCCTTTGTATTTCTTGGTGAGAGTCATTGTGGACATGCTGAATTTCCTGAACCTCCTAAGAAAGTAGATGCATTGCTGAGTTCTTCCGGCACTTTCTGCTTTTATCTCACAGCATCTACAGTATTTTGAAACCAGATAGACACTTGTTCTTTCAAGTTAAATCTAATTAAAACTGTGCAGTACAGTTACTGGCAAGCTAAGTCCTCCTTCAACATCAAACCCAATTCAATGTTCCCTTCCTTTAAGTCAGTGGTCCCTCACCGCTATATCCTCTAATCTTCAGCCAGAGCGATGTAAACAGTCCAGTGTGACATTTTTTCATATATTTGGTCATGGGATATGGGGATTGCTGGCTTAGGCCAGTATTTATTGCCCATCTCTAATTGTCCTTGAGAAGGTGGTGTTTTCATTTCTTCTCCCATTTAGTCTCCAGCAACTTAGCCTCCGCTCAGCTCCTGCTGACTGTTTGCCAGACATTAGGATTTAATCACAGTATTTAAGAACCAGTGTTCTATGTTTTAACTTAGCACCGTTGTGAGCCCATTGTTCAAGAGGCCAGCTCTACAAAGTTATCTGATTCACAACACACCGAATCAAACATTCCAAAACATTTTTCAGCACAGCATTCTTTCCTGAATGCATTTACGCTGCTTTCTGTTTTCACCTGATAGCAGAAAGCCAATTGCAATGTCAAAGTAACTGATTTTCTCCTTGGTTTGGCCATGAATACCAGGCCTACAATTTCCCTCTAATTAACATTTTCTTAATAAACTTAGAATCAGAGCATCATATAATCCCTACAGTGCAGAAGGAGGCCATTCGGCCCATCGAGTCTGCACCAACCACAATCCCACCCAGGCCCTATTCCCGTAACCCCACATATTTACACTACTAATCCCTTGACACTAGGATCAATTTAGCATGGCCAATCAACCTAACCCGCACATCTTTGGTCTGTGGGAGGAAACCGGAGCACCCGGAGGAAACCCACGCAGGGGAGAATGTACAAACTCTACACAGACAGTGACCCGAGGCTGGAATTGAATCAGGGTCCCTGGTGCTGTGAGGCAGCAGTGCTAAACACTGTGCCACCATGCCGCCCCATCACTGTGCCACCGTGCACTTGGATGAGCTGCTTGTGAATGCCGTCTAGTGATTTGGAACAAGACACCATCTAGGACAAAGCATCCCGCTTGATTGACATCACATCCACAAACATCCATTCCTTCCACCACCGATGTTCAGGAGCAGCAGTGTGTACTATCTACAAAATGCACTGCAGCAATTCACCAAAGATCCTTAAACAGCACCTTCCAAACCCATGACCACTTCCATCCAGACAGCAGATAAATGGGAACACCACCATCTGCAAGTTCCCCTCCAAGCCACTCACCATCCTGGCTTGGAAATATATCACTGTTCCTTCACAGTCACTGCGTCAAAATCCTGGAATGCCCTCCCTAACAGCACTGTGGGTCAACCCACTGCACGTGGACTGCAGCGATTCAAGAAGGCAGTTCACCACCACCTTCTCAAGGGGCAACTAGGGATGGGCAATAAATGCTGGCCAGTCAGCGATGCCCATGTCCCATGAATGAATGAAAAGAGGAACTCTGGAAATTCTCAGGAGGTCTGTAAGGAGAGAAACATGGTAACAGATGCTGTCAGACCTGCTGAGATTTTCCAGCATTTTCTCTTTTGGTTTCAGATTCCAGCATCCGCAGTAATTTGCTTTTATAAAGGAATTCTTCTCCTTGTCCTAGTGCATTTTAGGTAGTTTCAGTGTCTCTACCACTGCCCCTTCCTTTCATGTGACCACCTAACATAGCTCTTAAGTTCAATTCTTAGAGTGTGCAATTTGTGTGGCTCTGCTTCTCAAACACATTCAAACAAGGTGAACTTAAACATTTAATAATTCTAGGCTCCCCGTGCTTTGTCTCTGAGATCTGCTGTCAGATTCTGGTTTGTAAATATGATGGATTTAACCAATGTGTTTATGTGGAAAGCTGCAACACTGGTGGAGATCAAAGTGATTTTACAGTGAAATAATATTATCCAAACTGTCCTGCAGGCAAGTAAAGCAACAGAGTCTCGTTATGGAGAAGTCAATGAGTTTGACCACAGTTCAATTGTGTCTTTGATTATCTCGCAAATCTACTGGCAAAAGGAAGGGAAATTCAATATAACAGAAATTGTATTTCTGTTAAAGCTCTTTGTGCTTTTCTTACTCTTAAAACCTTTCAGACGACGTGTAAGGGAAGCATTTGGCTAATCAAGCAATCGATTATCAGTAAAATCTGAAGCACATTTTAAATATTGCTCTCCAGCAATCCATTTAGAATTTTGTACACACTGTAACTTCTGCGTGTTGCTTTTGATTAATGAACTGCCTATAAAAAGTATACTTCTGCATCGATTTGAAGATCAGGATCGCAAGTTACTGCCATGGTCCTTTAAGTGATTAAAAAGGCCAATTCTCGACTGGCGTATCTTTGGGAACATATGAGCAGAATATCCCATGTGGTAGTTTTTTTTATTCATTCGTGGGACATGGGCGTCGCTGGCTGGACAGCATTTATTTCCCATCCCTAGTTGCCCGTGAGAATGTGGTGATGAGCTGCCTTCTTGAAACTCAGCAGTCCACGTGCACAATGCCATTAGGAAGGGCATTCCAGGATTTTGACCCAGCTACTGTGAAGGAATGGCGATATCTTTCCAAGTCAGAATGGTGAGTGGCTTGGAGGGGAACTTGCAGGTGGTGGTGTTCCCATGCATCTGCTGCTCTTGTCCTTCTAGATGGAATTGGCCGTGGGTTTGGAAGGTGCTGTCTAAGGATCTTTGGTGAATTGCTGCAGTGCATCTTGTAGATAGTACACACTGCTGCTACTGAGTCTTGGTGGTGGAGAGAGTAGATATTTGTGGATGTGGTGTAAATCAAGCGGGCTGCCTTGTCCTGGATGGTGTCAAGCTTCTTGAGTGTTGTTGGAGCTGCACCCATCGAGGCAAGTGGGGAATATTCCATCACACTCTTGATTTGTGCCTTGTAGATGGTGGACAGGCTTTGGGGAATAAGGAGGTGAGTTACTCACCACAGTAACCTTAATCTCTCACCTGCTGTTGTAGCCACTGTGTTTATGTGGTGAGTCCAACTGAGTTTCTTAACTTGAGGTAGTGGGATCTGTCGGGCAGGATTTGCTTCCTATTCTTTCCGTCTCTGCCACTGATCTGCCTCATCATCAAGGCACTGTGACTCAAAGTGGGATGCATCTTGATGGACAATTTGTCGTCACTTTGAACAATTAGTAGCAAGCAGCTCCCTCACATTAATGCCAAAACTGCAATCCTTCACGGAAAGCTTCAGAGTGCCTTTGAACATTTACTTTGCCCTTTGCTACATCAGTGGTCTTTTGAGAAAATAGGACCAGGCAGGGAGATGGTTTCTCTCCATCCAGACACAATGTGCACTTAGTGACCTGTCCTCCTTGAAACCAGCTGCACTTCTATATATTGACAATGTGATTCAACATTGCCATGTGAATCCAGTGGATGGATTATAGTCTATGCATCTAACAGTGTCTCAATTCATCTGCTACTGAAACTCTCATCCTGCTTTTATTACTGTTAGCCTCAATACATTCTTGCCAACCTCCCACTTTGCATGAAGTAAGGTTCAGACAGCAGAGTTTTGGAAGAACTCCATTTTGCAAAGTACCCTTCACTCACCAACCCTGTGCTCTCCGACTTAGGTTATGAAGGATGCAATTTACACCAATATTTGAGCATTTTCTACACACTCTCTTCCACTTCTGTTGGGAAAAAGGTACAAATGTCAGGTCGCGTACCAACCGACTCAAGAACAGCTTCTTCCCTGCTGCCATCAGACCTTTGGGTGGACCTACATTGCATTAAGTTGACCTTTCTCTACACCCTAGCTATGACAGTAACACTACATTCTGCAATCTCATTTCCTCCTCTATGAACGGTATGCTTTGTCTGTAGAGCGCGCAAAAAACAATACTTTTCACTGTATACTAATGCATGTGACAATAATAAATCAAATCAAAACATGTAATCATCAAATAAATTGCACTGTAAAAGAAAATTCCAGTATTTTAATATGTGTAATTTGATATCCTATTGCAGAAGGGCATAATTGGAATAGAATATGTGACTCAAATTATACAGGTAAAGTTTGGAATGAGTCATTATATGTTTGATGCAAGTCAATTAATTTACATTTGATTTTTTGTGCCTTCAATTCCAATGAGATTAACTGATCTGCCTCCCACAGGAAAAATAACAATGCCAGAAATCATTTGAAGAAAATCTATTCAAAGTGCAACTGCTGCAATGTCCAAACGTTTGGCAGTCCAGACTTACCAATCGTCTTACCAATGATAGCTAACCATTGACCAGAAACTCTATTAGACTCACCACATAAACACAGTGGCTTCAAGAGCAGGTAGAGGCCAGTAATACTGCGGCGAATAATTCACCTCCTGACTCCCCAAAGTCTATCCACCATCTACAAGGCACAAGTCAGGAGTGTGATGGAATACTCTCCACTTGCCTGGATGGGTGCAGTTCCAACAACACTCAAGAAGCTTGACACCATCCAGGACAAAGCAGCCCGCTTGATTGGCACCACATCCACAAACATTCAATCCCTCCACAATCGACGCTCAGTAGCAGCAGTGTGTACTATCTACAGGATGCACTGCAGTAATTCACCAAAGATCATTAGATAGCACCTTCCAAACCCAGGACCACTTCCATCTAGAAGGTCAAGAGCAGCAGATACATGGGAACACCAACACCTGCAAGTTTCCCTCCAAGCCACTCACCATCCTGACTTGGAAATATATTGCCGTTCCTTCGCAGGCGCTGGGTCAAAATCCCGGAACTCCCTCCCTAACGGCATTGTGGGTCAATCCACAGCACGTGGACTGCAGCGATTCAAGAAGGCTGCTCACCACCACCTTCTCAAGGGCAACTAGGGATGGGCAATAAATGCTGGCCAGCCAGTAATGCCCGTGTTCCACAAATGAATAAAGAAAAATCACAGTGTGGCTAGCATGAAAACATAACTAACCATTTCTTAACTGCAAATACCTGACATGCATAATCTGTATACAAGAAATATCGATATCGTATTTTAATTTTACAGTTATAAGTTACCAAATAAGTGCAATTATTTGCCGATACAGTACTGGGCAGTGCAATAACTTCAATGTTGGGATTTGATTTTTGATTTGATTTCTTATTGTCAGATGTATTAGTATACAGTGAACAGTATTGTTTCTTGCATGCTTTACAGACAAAGCACACCGTTCATAGAGAAGGAAATGAGAGAGTGCAGCATGTAGTGTTACAGTTATAGCTAGGGTGTAGAGAAAGATCAACTTATTGCAAGGTAGGTCCACTCAAAAGTCTGATGGCAGCAGGGAAGAAGCTGTTCTTGAGTTGGTTGGTACGTGACCTCAAACTTTTGTATCTTTTTCCCGACGAAAGAAGGTGGAAGAGAGAATGTCCGGGGTGCGTGGGGTCCTTAATTATGCTGGCTGCTTTGCCGAGGTAGAGGAAAGTGTAGACAGAGTCAATGGATGTGGGAGGCTGGTTTACGTGATGGATTGGGCTACATTCATGACCTTATGTAGTTTCTTGCGGTCTTGGGCAGAGCAGGAGCCATACCAAGCTGCGATACAACGAGAAAGAATGCCTTCTATGGTACATCTGTAAATGTTGGTGAGAGTTGTAGCTGACATGCCAAATTTCCTTGGTCTTCTGAGAAAGTAGAGGCGTTGGTGGGCTTTCTTAAATACAGTGTGGGCATGGATGGACCAGGACAGGTTGTTGGTGATCTGGACACCTAAAAACTTGAAGCTCATAACCATTTCTACTTTGTCCCCATTGATGTAGACAGGGGCATGTTCTCCATTATGCTTCCTGCAGTCGATGACTATCTCTTTCGTTTGTTTGACGGAGAGATTATTATTGTCGCACCAGTTCACCAAATTCTCGATCTCATTCTTGTACTCTGTCTCATCATTGTTTGAGATCCCATTCAGGAAATCTGACCAATTATTATTATATGGGATATTCCCTTCTTTATAAGGTATATTATTGTTGAAATAGCTTCACCCACTTTCAAGCACTTGCTGTATATAACTTGGAAGTGTTCAGTTCTCATACTCAGCATGACAAGTGGGAGAAATATTCTGGTACTGACACAAGCAAGAAAAATTAATAAAAATGCACTCATTTCCTGATATACATTATTTCAGCACAAGCCTCTGAAAACATTTTGTCTGCTGAGTTTGAGCGAGTAAGTGTATCAGTTATTGAGTTATCATTTAATGTAAAATTGTTTATATGGGTTTAACACATTTGTTTCTCTGGTACTCATGGCTCAGGAGTTCTGCTTTCTGGGGGCTCATGCCATAGAGGTCCCAGAAGTGGAAATGTCCATTTCCAACCTTCCTGCACCCGCTCTCGCCAGCCTAAGAATTGAGGAGGGCGGGATAAGGCCCTCTAGTGGAATGATCATGGAATAAGCTCCCTGGGGTATTTGCTTCAGGGATCCCTCATTTAAAGCACTCAATGCCCGACTGAGGAATCTGGCATTGTGAAGTGGGTATCTGCCGAGAGTCACATCTCTTTCCCCCCACCCCCCTCCCGGTGACCCACTTCCTCCTTCTGCTGTGACATATCCGTGCCTGGGTCCCTCCTCGTTCCAAGGCCTCGCCGAGGGTGATGCCAAATAGAAATGAACTGCCAGACTTTGGTTGGACGACAGCTCTTGATAGCCATGACTTCCATGCCTGAGATCCTCGATCTCTGGGGAGGGCCCGGCACTCAAGTGCAACACGATGCGGTGCGGTTTCCTGTAAAGAGGCAACGCAGGAGTGTCGCCAGTTCTTCAGCTGAAAATCTAGACCCTGCTGCCTCCACTGGATTGTCGCCAAGTGAAGACATCTTCTTCCCAGTAATATAAACTGGATTATCTTTAAGCTCTAACAATGAAAGTACCCAGGCTTGCTGCCAGCTAAACTGACCAATCTGATTACCCTACAGCTCCAGCCGTGGCAACAGCACCCAAACTTAATAGTGGGCGCTGCTGGACTTAAAGTAGAAGATGAAGACTGCCAATGCACTCAGTAGGCTTGGGGTTTTGGATGGGGAAGAGATTGGGCAGCCTCAGGAGGGGTGGAGCTGATGAGTATGGTGGGGGGTGAGGGGGAGTGGTAGGTGGGTTCTGAATGCTAGGCAGGGAGGAACAAAGGGGCAGAAACATCCTGGTGGATGTTCCCCTCAGTGCGCATGGGGTAGCCTGTGAATTACATGCTACTTTTCTTCCCATTATGTAAGCATTTGGGCTTAAAAATGACTTACCCACGCTTGCTTGCCTTCCTGTGCCTACCGTTTTAAGGCTGGGCAACGTAATATTCAGGTCATTTGGCTTGTTAACATGCTCAACCGTCTTTTAAATTATTCATTTGAAAACAGCAGGCGTGCTGCTGATTTTGGCAGCTGCGTGAATATAATATTCTATTATTCGGCCTCGCAGGTAGAGGAGGTGGTTAAGAAGGCGTATGGTGTGCTGGCCTTCATCAATCAAGGGATTGAGTTTAGGAGTCCGGGGATAATGATGCAGCTTTATAAGACCCTCATCAGACCCCAATTGGAGTACTGTGCTCAGTTCTGGTTGCCTCATTACAGGAGGGATGTGGAAATGATTGAAAGGGTGCAGAGAAGATTTACAAGGATGTTGCCTGGATTGATTGGCATGCCGTATGAGGATAGGTTGAGGGAGCTCGGTCTTTTCTCCTTGGAGAGATGAAGGATGAGAGGTGACCTGATAGAGGTGTACAAGATGATGAGAGGTATAGATCGGGTGGATTCTCGGAGGCTTTTTCCCAGGGCTGAAATGGCTGCTATGAGAGGACACAGGTTTAAGGTGCTGGGGAGTAGGTACAGAGGAGATGTCAGGGGTAAGTTTTTCACTCAGAGGGTGGTGGGTGAGTGGAATCGGCTGCCGTCAGTGGTGGTGGAGGCAAACTTGATAGGGTCTTTTAAGAGACTTCTGGATGAGTACATGGGACTTAATAGGATTGAGGGTTATAGGTAAGCCTATATATAAGCCTCGGTCGGTCGGGACATGACCGGCGCAACTTGTGGGCCGAAGGGCCTGTTTGTGCTGTATTATTTTTATGTTCTATGTTCTAATATTATGGGAATTGGGGGTGGCCAGCAAGGTGGTAGGCTAATCTCTGCCCCCACCCTTGTCGCTGTAAAGCCCAGCTCACAATCTCAAAACATAACAATCGTACAAACCTCATCATTGTAACAATGAATGATTCCAAGCTGATGTGGGATCTGACTTCAGACTGTACTGAGGTTGTATTACATACAATATATTCTACAAACCTATTTTTGCTTCAATGCAGATCGCAATGAAGGTAGATAATTTAACTTTAGATTTAAAACTTCCAAGTTTTGCATGTTTCTGTATCTGGGGAGTGATGGCAAAACTGGCCCTTTCATGTCCTATTTGTGCTGTGAGAGAATTAATGTGGGAAAATTTAATCAGGACTTTGGGAGAATTTAAATGATTTGACCGATGTGAGGTAATTTTCATGTTAGTAACATTGCTTGTGATGGAAACAGTGCGTGAATTGTACCACTTATATTTTCTCTGCTGTTAAATGTCAGGGGGAGTTTTTACAAAATGCCAGTTGTGCGGCTACAACAGAGTGCATTCATTTTACTCTTTGGATGTTTTCCGCCTTATTCTGGCACCTTTCCATCCTTCCCTTGCTAGTCTCATGCACTTACTCCATCAAATACTAAACGAGTATTGTGAGCTGCCTGATTCTGAGTTCCCCTCTGCCATTTCCAGAGTTTGTTTCACCCAGCAGCCCAAATTTGATAGAAAAAAAGAAAATTCTGGAAAATCTCAGCAGGTCTGACAGCATCTGTGGAGAGAGAGAATAGAGCCAATGCTTCAAATCAGGATGACCCTTTGTCAGAGCTAAAGATTCCAGCATCCAAAGTATTTTGCTTTTAGCTCAAAGTTGATGGTTGAGGTTGGCTGTGCAGCCGTCAACCTGAACGAACTACGTCAGAGTTTCTTCCCTTTTGAAAAATATATTGCATCTAGACTGCTCAGCACTGTTTATTAAAATGAACAATTGTAATAAAAAGGCAAGTGGATTCAAATATAAGTAAAATCTTAAAGTACTATAAAACAAAACCACATACCCATGATGTTAAACAATCGGATGTGTTTTGCAACATTCACAGGGCCTTTAGACTAATTTAAAAAAAAATCATTCTTGAGATACACCATAAGACCATAAGACAAAGGAGCAGAATTAGGCCACTCGGCCCATCGAGTCTGCTCCGCCATTCAATCATGGCTGATCTTTTTTCTCATCCCCATTCTCCTGCCTTTTCCCCATAACCCCTAGCCCCCTTATTAATCAAGAACCTATCTATCTCTGTCTTAAAGACATTCAGTGACCTGGCCTCCACAGCCTTCTGTGGCAAAGAGTTCCACAGATTCACCACTCTCTGGCTGAAGAAATTCCTCCTCATCTCTGTTTTAAAGGATCGTCCCTTTAGCCTGAGATTGGGCCCTCTGGTTCTAGTTTTTCCTACTAGTGGAAACATCCTTAAAACATCCACTCTATCCAGGCCTCGCAGTATCTTGTAAGTTTCAATAAGATCCCCCCTCATCCTTCTGAACTCTAACGAGTACAGTCCCAGAGTCCTCATACGTTGCAATCTTACCACCCATTCATGCCACGCTCACGCTGCAGCGAGGTTTGGAGAATTTGGTGGGAAAATCCCGGTGAACAGTGTTCCAGTCAGTCATGATCTTCTTGAATGGCGGAGCAGGTTTGAAGGGGTGAATGGCCTACTCCTGCTCTTGTGTTTTGTAATGCTATAATAAGCGAAATGCTACAGATGCTGGAATCTGTAACAAACAGAGAACGCTGGAAAAACTCAGCAAGCCTGGCAGCATGTGTAGGTCTCCCTACAGCCTTCTCCAGCATTCTGGGCAGCACGGTGGCACAGTGGTTAGCACTGCTGCCTCACAGTGCCAGATACCCAGGTTCGATTCCTGGTTTGGGTCACTGTCTGTGCAGCGTTTGCACATTCTTCCCGTGTCTGCGTGGGTTTCCTCCAGGTGCTCCGGTTTCCTCCCACAGTCCAAAGATGCGCGGTTAGATGGATTGGCCATGCTAAATTGCCCCTTTGTGTCAGGGGAACTAACTAGGGTAAATGCTAGGGGTTACGGGGATAGGGCCTGGATGGGATTGGGGTCGGTGCAGACTCAATGGGCCAAATGGCCTCCTTCGCCCTGTAGGGATTCTATGATTCTCTGCTTGTTCCTCACATTGCAATGTTCTTGAACAAATATTCTGAAGGCATTCAGCTCACAGACTGCATATGTTCAAAATACTATTTAATTCATTGTACTCTAAAAAGAAACATGGAATTAGTTGAATAATAATAATCTTATTCAAACTTAATTCAAAGTAGCATAAATGGAGGATGCATTCCATTTTAAAAAGTATAACACCCTGAAGTTTAGAAAATTTCTGCAAATAGAGGAGTACCCTCACTGGTGTAGATCATAGCTGTTATTCCAAATGGAAAATGGATTGAAGGTGAACCAGTCTATTTCTGAAGGAAGGTACATAATTGGGAAAGGGAAGGTAGGGGAATAATTTGTGGGCAGCAGCGATCTTTGGCACTACAGTGGAGGTGGGAAGAGCACATAGTTTTGTGGCTTTGTGAGCAGGTTAGTATCTCTTTGGTAACAGACTCCAGTGGTCCCTTTAAGGCTATCGATATTCCAATGTCCCATTATCAGCTGGCTGACTGATCTACTGAAAGCTATCAATTGAGTTAATTGTTTGGGTATGTTGTAGCAGATTGATTTTCTTCTGTACCAGCATTGTTTGTCTGGTACTTTTCTTCAGCGTGTCAATTGATTTAATGATAATATGCTTCTATTTCAAAAGGTTGTTGGCTAAAGCTTATGGGCTCAGCTGATACTTCAATGCAGTGTTGAGGGAGTACTGCTTTGACAGAGATGCTATTTTATTGATAAACAGGCACTGCCTATCTAGGATGAAGCAACAGAGCATGTGGAATTATTTGATAAAGCTATTATAAAAGATACTTCCAGTGATATAGTTCAAGTAGACACACAGATAATCCAACAGTTAGTGATGCCTAAACAATAATTAACTCCGTGGCAACAATTGTGTCACACACAAAAAAGACCCATCACCTTGAAAGATATTTACCGTTTTTATTACTGACTCAAATAAAATGAATGGTCAGATTCAGTTGTAACACACATTCATAAGGCTCTACTTAAATCTTTGTTCAATTACCTCAAGATCTCATTTTGCGTTTGATTAAATAATTCATTTGTTGTGATAGATATAATAAGTTAATAAAAAGTGATGGCCAGAATTGAAAAGCCACAGGTTGCTGTGACATCGATTAGCATCTGATCTTTTTACATCGTGAATAAATGGATGACTTGTGGACATGGTTTAGTTAATCTTCCAGTCCCTTGTTAACCAACTTGATGATCAATGTGCGCATGGTTGATGTAATAGTCTTCAATAATGATGATAAAAACTATTCCAAGAGCATTGAAGCTTAGTTACTAATGACGTGACTGTTTTATAGTTTTATTTATATTTTTTGCATTTGATAAATGTCTTTAACGTTATGTTGAAAATCAATGGGCAAGATTCTCCTGCCTGCCCCCCGCAGGTATGTTTCTCGGCAACAGAGGGCAGTCTTCTGGTCCCGCTACTGCCAATGGGAATTCCCATTGAATCCACCTCATGCTGCTGGTTTCCCAGCAGTAGAACTGGAAGTTCTTGCCGGCGTGAAGGGTGGGAAAATCCTGCCCAGTATTTGTGTTATTAAATCCATTCGCGCCTGAGGCCAGAATGTTACCACCGTTCATGCTGGTGAGATTTTCCCATCCCGCTGCAGTGAATGGAGTTTTGGCTGGGCACCAAATTCAGCAAACATGCTGCAGCGGGAGCGGGAATGGCCTGTAAGATTGCGCCCTCGGACTGATCATCAGTTGGTTAACAAGGGACTGGAAGACTAACTAAACTCTGTCCACAAGTCATCCATTTATTAACAATGTTTCTTGAGGAAACTTCATCACATTTCTGACAAATGCAGAAATGTTGGGTGCGATCTTACTGACCATTTACACACCACGCTCCCATTGCAGCGAAGTTGAAGAATTTAGCAGTCAGGCAAATCACTGCGACGGGATGGGAAAATCCCTCTGGCATGACAGTGGTAAGATTCTGGCTGTTGTTTTCCATTTCTACTTGTGGCAATCAAGATCTAAGGTGGAATCCATTCCATTAGCAAATTAAACTGATTGCATTGAGATTTAAGCTGAGATTTTATCAACGTTGTGTCGTTCCTGATGTAACTGGAATTTATGCTTTCTGTCTTTCCCGCCCAATTATAATTGGCATTCCAAGTGCCAGCAAAGTGCATGCAAAACACATTTAATTTTGCGGCAGGGAAAGTTTTTTCATTGCTGAAACCTGGGGCGGAAATTTCCCATCCCGTCTGCCACAGGAATTGTGATGGGCAGGACACGACCATGCACGAACAGATCTGTTGATCTTGGGCGGGATCTTCCGTCCTTGGGGTGAGCGTGGCCAGAAAATCCCGCCCCTGGCGTCATGCTGTATCATTGGTTGACCTAATAAGGAGCATCCTGGTCAAACTGTGAGGCTCTGTATCACTGCTGCAGCTTTCCTGCCCAAGTACATTGCCATTAACGAAAGACTTGCAAGCACAGAAGTGTCATTTGCAAATATTTCACATTACATTCTTGTGTGCATCATTGTTATTTGTTGACATTGGCTCAGTCAGAACACTGAAGTTACGCCTCATAGATGGCACACACAGATGGTTACTGGAGCATTAGAGACATTTCCTTATTGTGGAAGAATGAATGTTTGTTCTCTCCTTATTGAATGATAGTGTCCAGTGTTATAGTCGCCACACTTGCAGGCTCAGCTAGCGCTCTCTTCTATGCATTGTAAATGATATTGTGTGACAGCAATCTTACCAGGGTAATTAAAAAATTGTGGGTGAACGCAAGGCCCTGTAGGGACTCTGCCAGCCAACACCCTGAGATGAACGTACATTTGGACATTCAGGCCCCTCATTCTCTTACCATGTCTGACTGCCCCAGCACCCCATAACGCCCAGGACATCAGGCCCTTCCCACTTCACTCCTGCAAGTGCCTAAGCCCACCCTCTGTCCTCCTCTAGATACTCTTCTACTCCTCCAGGCTCCCAACCTCACTCCAAAACCCCCCTCAACATTGACTCACCTTTGCTGGTGCCAAGCCTCCATGCAAGAGTCCATTGTCCTGCTTCCCTTCCTTGTGCCCAAGAGTTTGTTGTGCATCAGTGACTTTATCTCAAAGATAGGACATAATTTTAAACTGTTTTACGCTAATGAGTGTTCATGGTATGCAAAGGTATTACAAGTAGCAACGCGTCACAGGCCAACATAATGTTCGATCTACGGTATTTCTACATCTCAACCTGCCATTGGAAAACCAACATTTCCCTTCCCACTACATTTCATTCCCTTGTGGGCTTCATAAAACCCTCCCTCTAAATTGCCTTCCAGTTCTTTGACCATTTGAGGTCTGACTGAATTGAGCATTTTTGGTGATTGTGACCTAGATTCAGGTGGATTCATTAAATTATTCAAACTAAATAGATCCATGAAAGCTTTTTCATATTTCAGATACAATTCTCTAACTGGAATGGGCTGCTAGTGGACACACAATGGCTGTCATTTTGGGTAGGGTTGTGATATCTGGATCCAATGATACCTACCAGATCCTAATTGCACTTTTGAGGTACAAATGTGTCAAGCATGTATTACGCATACCGAGCACATTTGTATTGAGTTGGAACTTTGAGTCACTTCACCAGCAATCCTTCGGGAGAGGGTGGAATGGTGGCACAGTGGTTAGCACTGCTGCCTCACAGCACCAGAGACCTGGGTTCAATTCCGGCCTTGGGCCACTGTCTGTGTGGAGTTTGCACTTTCTCCCCGTGTCTGCGTGGGTTTCCTCCGGGTGCTCCGGTTCCCTCCCACAGTCCAAAGATGTGCAGGTTCGGTGGATTGGCCAGGCTGAGTTGCCTCTTAGTGTCCCAAGATGTGTAGGTTAGTGGGGTACAAATGTGGGGTTACAGGGATAGAGCCTGGGCCGGTTGCTCTGTCAGAGAGACAGTGCAGACTCAATGTGTTGAATGGTGTCCTTCTGCACTGCAGGGATTCTATGTAAGCACAGGAGGCATCCCAGAAAACAGTGAAAATACCTCTTTAATTCTTCAGTCTGGGGGTCATCTCAATCCTCGGCTCCAACTATCGGGCCGGTTGAGATTCAATCAGACACATGAACTGCCTCAGATTGTCCAGAGCTCACTAACTGCATGTGAGTTCAGGCCGAAACTTTTTCTGTCCTCTTTACTGTAACAACAAATGTGGAATGGTTGCACTCTGTTGGCAGCCCATTGTCTATTTCAATTTAATTTACCCCTCTGGTCTGCATACCAGCCATCTGAGATTCTGCTATTGTCCCAGCACATACTCCTGCTGTGAGTGTGCCACTTATCCTCTAGGGCAGTGGTGCCATGTGGGGTGAGGCCACACAGGCTGGATGCAGACATTTCCAAACCCTCCAAGCCTCCAGCTCTTTCCAGTTGAGGGGACAAATGAGGAAAGGTGATGTACTGCTTAATCCCAACATTGGCTTTCCTTCTTTGTGAACTGGCAACACGGTGGCACAGTGGTTAGTACTGCTGCCTCATAGCGCCAAGGACCCGGGCTCAATTCCGGCCTCAGGTCACTGTCTGTGTGGAGTTTGCACGTTCTCCCCGTGTCTGTGTGGGTTTCCTCTGGGTGCTCTAGTTTCCTCCCACAGTCCAAAGAAATGCGGGTTAGGTTGATTGGCCATGCTAAATTGACCCTTGTGTCAGGGGCATTGGCAGGGTAAATATGTAGGGTTACGGGGATAGGGCTTGGGTGGGATTGAGGTCGATGCAGACTCGATGGGCTGAATGGCCTCTTTCTGCACTGTAGGGATTCTATTCTATGGATTTTATGAACTGCAGACTGGGAAATGCAACTGACGCTGGTGGTCATTGGCATGTCATAAACCCCCCTCTCCACCCCAAGCCCAGTCCAGCAGGGGACTGTCTTGCAGAGGGGGGTTGCAGACATCCACCTGGAGAGGTACAGCTTCAACTTGCATGGTTGCTCAGTTGGCTGTAGCTCCTCTGTAGCTCTGTAGCTCCTGTGATTGTGAGCCGGATATAGCCTCCTGCATGCAGTGCCCACCCCCTCGATCTAATCCCCCATTAACTGCTGCTGTTCCTTCAAGGCTTCCATCTTCCTGAATAAAATTGCTGCCCCCATTGTAAAATGTGCCTGACCACTGGAATCTGTCAACATTGTCCAGAGGTTGCAATCTGAAAGCTGGAACATTCCTGCCAATCTAGGGAGCCATGATGTGGAGATGCCGGCGTTGGACTGGGGTAAACACAGTAAGAAGTCAAAATTGTCCCTTTTAATATTAGAATGAAAACTAGGGAGCAGTAGGCTCTGTCATTCAGTGAGCTGGGGCTGCTAGACCCTTTTGATGGTATTTAATCCCACAAGGTTTAGTGCAGTCCGCAACTTGGCTGAGCAACCCCGAATTTGAATTAATTAACCAGTGGGGGCTGGTGACACCTCGATAATGTGGAGATGCCGGCGTTGGACTGGGGTAAACACAGTAAGAAGTTTAACAACACCAGGTTAAAGTCCAACAGGTTTATTTGGTAGCAAAAGCCACACAAGCTTTCGAAGCTCTAAGCCCCTTCTTCAGGTGAGTGGGAATTCTGTTCACAAACAGCTCGATAAGACAGACTGAGAACTGAGAACAGAGACTCGAACAGGATGCCGGCACAGATATGATGGGCTAAATGGCCTCTTTCCATGCTATAGAATGTTTCTATTGGGCCAATTAAAATTATGGGAATTTTGGTTTGGGGGGCGGCGGAGGGGAGGGGTGGAATAGTCTGTGGACACTTGTGTGTGTATGTACGTGTGCGTGTTCTTGCTTGTGTGTACACGTCTGTCTGTGTGTGTAGCGGGAGGGTTGGTTGCAGGAAGGCTGCATGGTTATTGATGTGACATTCAAGCCATGCTGGACTGTTCTTGTTGAGTGGGAATGGAAAGGGCAGAGGTGGGGATGGAATGTGAGTGTCAAAATTGTCCCTTTTAATATTAGAATTAAAATTAGGATTCAGATAATCTGGGCATTCCTAATTAGCAATTCCTCTCAACAAATGGGAATACATTAAGGACAATGAATATTCTGTTAGAATGATCCAAGTTATTATGATTCCAAAATTAGCTCTGAATCAAGTTACCTGTCCTTCTGGAAACAGTTCCAATGTTTGGAAATGGACTGGTCAGAGCTGCATAACGCAGCTGAGAGAATTCCCAAGAATTCACCCTTATAAGGAAAGGGAAAGGAAGAAACTTCGTCCCAGCCACAACATGATGTGAAACCAAATCCAGTATTTATTATAATAATTATGTAAATGTTTACATAAAGCTACTTGCGCTATACGCTGAATTTTCTGTGCGTAACCGCATGCTTATTAAATCCATTACAAAAGGGAAATCTTAAAAATACCAAATTACAGCTGATGATATGAGTGATAAAACAAAGCCACTGAAATGTTATTCTTAATTTTAATGGACATTTTAACACATTCATTGATACATAACAGTAAATGTTTTGAAGTCACGACAGCCTAATGCCAGACGGGTTTGCATTTTAACAGATGCAGGTGCATTTTATTCAAACACGGGAAATGAAACTTGCCGCACAGACCAATTTCAAACACCAGACGTTTGTGGCAAAATACATTCCATAACATAATTCTTTTTGGCATTAGTGAGAAATGAAATAGCCGTTGCTCTTCTGCACATTCCTTTGTAAATAAAAATATGTTTCATGGCTAATCTGCAAATCATTTTACTTTTTAGGTGCTGTAAAATAAATGATGATAACTATCATTACTACAATGAGTCCAATTGCAGTGCCTGCTATGTTCAATGCTTTGGCCGTTGAAGATGCATTCTTGGCTCTTTCAGCATTTTCCAGCTTATTGGCATTCTGAACCTGCAAACACAAGTTACTATTAATACCAGTAAATCATTGATCTAAGCTTTTTATACCTCAGAAATGTAACTGGGAATTTTGAATTTGTCTCCTTAATAGATTTCTTATTGGTACAGAGGAAATACATTGCTCCCACAGCCGTTTGCAGTAACAGGATTTCATAGAATCATAGAATCCCTACAGCGCAGAAGGAGGCCATTCAGCCCATCGAGTCTGCACCGACAATAATCCCACCCAGGCCCTGTCCCCATAAACCCACATATTTAACCCGCTAATCCCTCTAACCTACGCATCCCGGGACACTAAGGGGCCAATCAACCTAACCCGCACATCATTGGAGTGTGGGAGGGAACCGGAGCACCCGGAGGAAACCCACGCAGACACGGGGAGAATGTGAAAACTCCACACAGACAGTGACCCGAGCTGGGTTTCGAATCCAGGTGCCTGGAGCTGTGAGGCAGCAGTACTAACCATTGTGACACCGTGCTGCCCAATTCTGTTGTAACAATTCTTCAGTATTCAGAACAATGCTGAATATTCTGGTTAGATTCCATAATGCTGTTACAAGGACTTGAACAATGTTAAAACATTACAGCAAAGCATTTTAAAACTTTATGACAATGATGTGAAAAATTGTACAGAACAGTGATATAAATCACACATGCTTTTATTCCGGATGAAGTTATAGACAAGGTTAAATAGATTGCCAATGAAAATGTACTTTAAAGTTAAAGTTTATTTATTAGTGTCGCAAGTAGACTTCCATTGACACTGCAATGAAGTTACTGTGAAAATCCCTCAGTTGCCACACTCCAGCAACTATTCGGGTACAGTGAGGGAGAATTTAGTATGGCTAATGCACCTAACCAGCACATCTTTCAGACTATGGGAGGAAACTGGAGTCACGAGGAGAACGTGCAGACTCCGCACAGACAGTGACACAAGCCAGAAATCGAACCCAGGTCCCTCGCACTGTGAGGCAGCAGTGCGAACCACTGTACTGCCCCGGAATACTAAAACTGTTGATTGAACAGGACCTGTTAATATAAGAGATTAGATTCAAAGATGCCCATTGCAAACTGATGCAAAGACTATACAATTTTAAAAGCTGTTCCTATCTTAAACTTTCTGGGTGGCATGGTGGCTGGCACTACTGCCTCGCAGTGCCAAGGACCCCGGTTTGATTCTCAGCTTGGGTCACTGTCTGTGCGGAGTCTGCTCATTTCCCCCCGTGTCTGCGTGGGTTTCCTCCGGGTGCTCCGGTTTCCTCCCACAGTCTGAAAGAAGTGCTAGTTAGGCGCATTGTCCATGCTAAATCTTCCCTCAGTGTACCCGAATAGGCGCCGACGACTAGGGGATTTTCACAGTAACTTCATTGCAGTGTTAATGTAAGCCTACTTGTAACACTGATAAATACATTTTAAACTTTCATCAATTTAAGTAACAGTCAATGTTGTCTTTAGACTGAATTTTCATTTTGTTTAAATGACATTTGCAGAATAATACATTTGATTTAAATTTCAGTCTTTTCATCGGAATGAAGTCGGGGTCATGCACACTCACCCGGCAGGAGTAAATTACTGCCGCTATTCCAAGTGGGAAACAGCAACACAGCAAATTAATGATGGACCATGGCATATAGGACCGGTTCTCTGAGCTTGGCATCTCGTTCACCTTCCCAACGATGTCAGATGTGAATTTCTATCTTCTCTGTGCAACCCTGCAATGGTGTATTCAGCCCTGCAGCCACTCTTTATAAAGTTCCAGTTCTTATCATGGGCGGGTCCTCATCCAACACAGGGAAATGTTGGCAAAGGGATAGTTCCTTTTGATCCGTGCCTCTGGGTTAACAGCTGACTTAAAGCAGTGATAATAACGCAAGATTTTATCTGGCAAAAATTTGGTCCAATTTGATTTTTAAAATCCTTAAAAATACTTTAAAAGAAACACGCTTAATGCAGTTGAGGAACTGTGTGGAGATGCAGATAGATTACAAGAGTTGTTAAGTGAGTGAGTAAACAGATTTTCATCCAGGCTGGGTGAATATACAGATTTTCTTGTCAAAATAAGTGCCCCAGTGTACACAGGCTGGGACAAGCTAGAACGGGAGTTAAAGAAGTGGCCTTGCCCCTGGAGAGGAGGACATTCCCATGAATTCAGTTGTAAGTACATATCATATTTCAGGCAGATTTCTTAAACAAAGCTAACCAAGCAGGCCTTTACCAAAAGTAAAAGAGTAACTGTCATGATTCAGAAAGCTTGGCTATCATCGTGGAGCAGAGTCGCGCAGCGGAAGCGTGCTAGGCCCATAATCCAAAGAGCAATGGATCGAAACCACCCTCCGCTATCTACATCAAAGTGGAACATTTGGGTGCTATCCAGTGGAACAAAGTGCAATGTCATCATGGAACAAAGGTGTTCAAAGATGGGCATTAAAATCAGATGCACTAATCTGAAGCACGATACTTCATTCAAAGCAGTCCAGTCTTCAACAAAGGACAGCATTTAAATATTTTTGTGAGTCATGTAAAATCAATGGTGCTTTTAATTCCCCTGTAGCTGGTAGAATGGGGCATTAGTGAATTTCAAATCACATTGGGAGACTTGCCACTCCATTCCTGTTCAAGTCTCTTTCATTGTCTGCTCAACAGTGTAGGGTTTTTTTTTGGCTTCTCTGCCATCTACCCAAAGCAGATTGAGGCCACATGATATTGTTAGGATTGTATTGCAGTTTCTATGTGCAGTATGGAGTCTTTTCCAGTGTT
This sequence comes from Mustelus asterias, assembly GCF_964213995.1. NCBI lineage: Eukaryota > Metazoa > Chordata > Chondrichthyes > Carcharhiniformes > Triakidae > Mustelus > Mustelus asterias. Next base: position 24,149,328 of record NC_135827.1, read on the forward strand.
TCAGCTCCTGAGTAACAAGTACTGGGATTGGGTTTCCTAAGATCTAATGCAAATACGAGTTAGAGCAATACTTAACTAGCAAATACCCAGTTCACTGATGTCTACTTCGAGTCAATATCCTCCCCCTCTGATCTACACATGCATTGATGTGCAGCAACACAGAAGGTACAGGACAGGGCACACGCAAGTTGTCCCCTTTAAGGCAACACACACTGCTCAAGCACAAAGTAATTAAACATACTGAGAATTGAAATGAATAGGCTGAGCACAACAAAAAAGCATTGAAAGGGAACATTGGTTGTGTAGTAAAAAGATCTGGTATCTAAAGGGTGAACATGGGACTTGTTTCAGTGCTGCCCACATGATGATGTTAGAAGGTACATGGCATAGAGCTAAGGTCAGTCTAGAGATGGGTAGCAACATGTAAGGACCATGTAAATGTATTGGATCCTCTCCATACATTTACCCCCACTGTCAATACATGCGTCATTCACTAATGTCAATAAAGACTGCTTTGTAACCTCAACAAGACTGCTTCATTGTGTCCAAACAGCACACATCATGGGTAGTGAACAGATTATGGCAGCAATGGTGGGACAAGAATTCACATACTCTCTAAAAGACTGAAGAACTCAAGGACAGCAGCCGTGAAACAGCTTCTGTCAGGAAGCGAGACACTGAGAAAGCTCACCTGAGATGCTTGGGAAACTTGAGAATCTGGCAGCGGAAAAAATGCTAAAGTTAAGTTCAAGACAAAGTCTCCACTGAATCTATATAGAAGCTCAACTTCAACAAAGCAGAACCAACGGCCTGTAGGGTGAGAGAAAACCTTATTAAAGTTTCGGGCAAGCCAATCCTGTGAAACAATTTAAAAAGATCCAGCCAGGCAGAAACATCATCACCTGCCTGAAATTGGACTTGGTGCCCCCCCCCACGTGGCACCTGGGTCCAGAAGGTTACAAAGGAAACCAAAAAAATATTGAACAGAGAGAAATTTAAAAAAAATTAGATGCCCTGCAATTCTTTAGCCTTCCGGACAGCAAGAGTACCACCCTGTCAACACATCCCCATCCTCAGCATGCCATTGCAACACAATGGCACAATGGTCAGCACTGCTGCCTCACAGTGCCAGGGACCCGGGTTCGATTCCCGGCTTGGGTCACTGTCTGTGCGGAATTTGCACGTTCTCCCCGTGTCTGCGTGGGTTTCCTCCGGGTGCTCCAGTTTCCTCCCACAGTCCAAAGATGTGAGGGTTAGATGGATTGGCTATGCTAAATTGCCCCTTAGTGTCGGGGGGGCTAGCTAGGGTAAATGCATGGGGTCATGGGGATAGGGCCTGGGTGGGATTATGGTTGGTGCACTCGATGGGTTGAATGGCCTCCTTCTGCACTTTAGGATTCTATGATTCTATGAAAAGACTCTCAGCGGCAACCTGACTTCTGGCCATTTTGAGGCTGCTTCTTTCTAAGTGTATCACTGCCGCCATTTTGAGTTTCACGCTGAAACTGCAAAGCTTTGGAAAATCCCATCTGTATCAACACCATCTTGAAATCCCCTTCATTCTTAAAGAGCACCCACATGTTCGCATATAAAAACGATGGAACACAATTCTTCACTAGCACCACCAATGGTCCTAACCGATCTCACAATTGGAGTTATTGGCGGGATTTTCTGGCCACGTTCGCCCCAAGGCCAGAAAATCCCACCCAGGGTCAGCAGACCTTTGCATGGTCCGTGTCCTGCCCACTACAAATCCCGTGACCGGCGGGACGGTAAAATTCCGCCCATTGGGTGAAAAGGTTGCGAAGGTGTAGCGCTGCTGAAGAATGAAAAATCGACGGGGGAACAAGTTAGCACATTGCTTTATTCCACTGGGCCAATTGCAGACGATGTCATCACCAGGCAAATCATAAATGGATCATCTGCTAATTTAGATAATGTTTTACAATCTTTTGACCTTTTCTTCAACCTGAGATCTAACCAGATCGTGGAACATGCTAAATTTAATAGGAGGCTCCAGCAGCCTGCAGAGCCTGTCGATTCCTTTGTCAATGATCTTAATCTGAAATCCAAACTTGTCCAAGACAGAATTGTGGTGAGTGTCGCAGATGATTCACTTCTCCAAGCAAAAGATGACCTTGCGCTCGACAAGGTAGTCCAACTGGTTAGCCTGTCCGAGCAGTAAGACCAACATTGGAGTATTGCATGCAGTTCTAGTCACCAGACTGCCAGAAGGACCAGGAACCTTTGGAGAGGGTACAAAGAAGGTTCACCAGAATGTTGCCTGGTCTCGAGGGCATTGGCTATGAGGAGAGGTTAAATAAACTAGGATTGTTTTCAGTGGAAAGACGGAGACTGAGGGGAGATCTGATAGAGGTCTACAAAATTATGAGAGACATAGACAGGGTGGATAGTCAGAGGCTTTTTCCCAGGGTGGAAGTGTCAATTATAAGGGCGGGGGTGGGGGGCACAGTTTGAATGTGAGAGTGGGCAAGTTTAAGGGAGATGTACAGGGGATGTTTTTCACGCAGCGAGTGGTGAATGCCTGGAACGCACTGCCAGAGGAGGTGGTGGAAGCAGGCACATTAGCAACATTTAAGAGGCATCTGGATGGCTACGTGAATAGGGAGGGAATAGAGAGATATGGATCGAGTAAGAGCAAAACATTTTTATAGTTTTGTTAGGGCATCAGGCTTGGAGGGCCTGATCAATTGGCACAGGTTTGGAGGGCCAAAAGGCCTTTTCCTGCGTTGTACTTTTCTTTGTTCTTGGACCAATCCCAGAGTGATAGCTTCTCCCCCATGAGGCAAGGGAGAAGCAACACCTTGGTCCACCACACCAAGGTATACAAGTGCAAGGACTGTCCGAGCCAGGCTAAGCCATCGCCCAATCACCTGGCTGAATGGCTGTGGCAGTGCCATGATGTAATACACACCTAAGTGTTACCAAATACTTCCACAGCCACTGCCAAAGACACTTCAGTAAGATGTGCCAGTCATGACTACAGCAAGTCACAGATAAGTTGGGAGCCAAACACAAAGTCAAAGCCACCAACCCAGAAGACGCACAACATTCTGGGTAACATCGGACAATGGGCAGCACAGAGGCACAGTGGTTAGCACTGCTGCCTCGCAGCGTCAGGGACCCTGGTTCGATTCTTGGCCTGGATCACTATCTGTGTGGAGTTTGCACATTCTCCTCATATCTGCGTGGGTTTCCTCCGGATGCTCCGGTTTCCTCCCACAATCCAAAGATGTGCCGAATGGCCGCCTCCTGCACAGTAGGATTCTATGATTCTAGCCTTGGGTGACTGTGTGGAGTTTGCATGTTCTCCCCGTGTTTTGCGTGGTTTGTGAAGATTAGGTGGATTGGCCATGCTATATTGCCCCTGAGCATCAGGGGGATTAACAGGGTAAATACGTGGGGTTACGGGGATAGGGCCTGGGTGGGATTGTTGTTGGTGCAGACTCAATGGACCGAATGGCCTCCTTTTGCATTTTTTGAGTTTGAATGAATATGGCTCTTCCTTCTGGAAGGCAGATATTTCAGTGAACTGCCATAATAGCCAAATTTAGGTTAGATTCTGGTGCCAGAGTGACAGTCCTATTGGACAAGAATCTGTGGCTCCAAGGCCACTGGGTGCAAACAATGAACAGGTGCAGGGAGAGTCCAACTCCCAGATATTGGCATGGTTCAGGGGCCATTGAAGTAGAGCGACAAAGTATAGAGCTATATACTATAGAGGATGTGGAATCAGTTCTTTTTACTCCTTAGCAGAGATAACTGCATAGCCCTCAATCTTCAACCAGCAGAGGATGTGAAGAACGCCTTGGTTCCCACCTAGCCTGAAAGGTATCCTTGCAAAGGCCCAACCACTACACACTTTTCAAGTGTTGACTTTATTTGTAACCTTTCTTCTCTGTTCATGGAGCAGATCTGTTCTTCTTCATTTCAGATCCTTGAACCTACCTAAGAGCCAGACCGATCCACCACACAGGAGGTTACCACAGAACCCCTAATGGAGGTGATGCCCAGAGCCTGAGCAGCCTCCAGAAAAGCCTCTGCCTCCGCTAGCAACCACAGTGCAGATGGTAGAGACGTCTAACCAATGCACATCCCCACCAACTATCAACCAGCGGGCCAAGACCACGGCTGGTACCAGATGGTAGCCTCACGCAAACACAACTCAATAAAGGTGAGCTACCTCGCTACCCTTCTTTCATCCACAGGGATGCTCACCCTTGACCACAGAGATCTTTCCGATGCCGGACAAGGTGGAAGAGGAGGAAGAATGCCACTTGTGTCCACCAAAAATGAAACAATCGCCACTCACCACAACAAATCACTGCCCCATCAACCAGACTGAATCATAGAATAGAATCATAGGCTGGAATTTTACTGTCCTGTCTGCCATGGGAAATGGAGTGTGTGACGGACAGATCATAGAATCCCTACAGTGCACAAGGAAGGTCAGTTGATGGGAAGTTCCTGGGACGGTCAGTTGACTGTGTACGGGATTTTACGGTTTCGGGACGAGCAAGGCCGTAAAATCCCCCCCCATAGAATCGCTCCAGTGCAGAAGGAGGCTATTTGGCCCATTGAGCCTGCAACAATCTCACCCAGGGTGCTCTTTCTACCCCCCTCCCCCTAGGTCTTTAACACTCAAGAATGTGCAAACTCCACACAGTGACCCAAGCCTAGGTCCTTGGAGCTGTGAAGCAGCAGTGCTAACCACTGTGCTACCGTGCCGCCCGTCTGTGCCAACTCAATTATTTAAGAGAATGGGAGCTAGTTTGAGTAAAATTCCCCAGAAGGGAACACCAGCATACTTTATGATTCAAAGTTGCGGTCAATCAGTGACCTGCAAAAATGGGTAGAATGAACCAAGGGTAAGAATAAATTGATGGTACATTCAACCTTGATAGAATAACCTGTCTAGAAGAACGCCTTTTGAACAGAAGTCCAGGGAGGAAGAGTAAAAAGAAGGTAAATTGGTCAGCTTTTGGAGATTGGAAATGGGAGGCAGACCGTAGGCATACGAAATAGGAGAGTCAGAAAGAAACGAATAAAGGTATAAGTCGAACCAAAATTTATAATCAATTGATGGATAGAGAGGTGGCCACAACCCTAGTGCTCCTCCGAAAAATGAAGAACACCATGAGGATGACAATTATCTGTCCGATCTGGCATCACCGCGCTATCAGCCAGACAATGAGCTGCAAGAACCATGTCCCACAGTTTCTCCTGATTTAAATCAAGGAGATGCCATTGTCCACTAAACTCAGCAACAAGAAAGACTTAGAGAGACTCAGCAGGGAGAGAGAAAGAATCTTGTATCCCTTCAGTCAGTCCCCCCAAAAGTGTTACCTCTTAGATATTTTCCCAATCCTCAGGGTGGAGCCCAAGCGGCTGTGCACTGACCCTGGATCCTATCCAAATTAAGGTCTGTTATAGATAGTCTCCCAGACCCCAGAATGCAGTTGGAGGTGGCGCTAGGTCAACTCCGCACCATAGTCCATTGCCTTGAGCCCAGCATAATGGACATGGAAATCTTGTTGAAAGGTTGGTTAAAAGAATCGGGGCTTAAACAACCTGAGGAAAATTTGAAGGGATTTCGTAATCACCGGACAAGTAATAATCCCAGTCCCACTACGCAGCCCACTAACAATGAGTTTTGGACAAACTGCTGGAATGCACTGATTGAAACCTTCCCTAAAAAAACGAATTGGGCAAAAATTATGGAGACCACCCAGAAAAAGGATGCGAACGTAGAAAGCTATCTAGTGAGGTTGGCAGAAATTATGGAACAGTGTTCAGGTGTGACTAAAGGACAGTGCCAAGTCCTGATGGTTAGTGCTGTCATTAATGGCCTCAGACCTGAACTCAGGACCTACTTAAATTACTTTATCTTGGATGGCGCCAGAAACCCTCTCAGAGCTGTTGTCCATTCTAAAGGATCTGGAGGAACAAAATAGGGAAAATAAGGGCAAGCCTTGCATCCTCATGGGGCAAGCCACCGAACCCGTAACAGCATTCCAACCAAAACACACCTGCCCCAGGCCCACCACAACACCGTCAGTACCCTCAAACTAATAAGGGTAAATTAACCCGGTGGTTGCTATAATTGTGGCCAGGTGGGTCACTGGGTTAGAAATTGCCCATCACGACAGTCATCTGGGCAAACATGGTAGCCCAGGGACTAGAATGAAATGAAAGCCCAGGTTCACACCAGACCTCAGGCAGATTTTACTGTCCAAAAACCGTGGGAAAATGCTAATAATGGAAATCGGGAGGGAGACCAATTTGGCCTCAACCAGGTGCACCCCTACTCCTTGGTGACTCCCTCAGCCTTGCCCTGTGCAACTATTGCCCTGTGTATCAGCAGAAAAATTGAAGGACCCATTATAGAAATACCTGCAGGGGGAAGGAAGGTTCCCTTTTTCGTTGATACCGGAGCTATGTTTTCGGTCTTGACCAAGGATTATGCAAACGGGATTCGAAGGATGCCAGGACATGTCTCTGTCGTGGGACTCTCCGGGACTTTGCAAGCAATGCCATTCTCAGAGCCACGAGACGTTCAGGTGGGAGACTTTAAGGACTTTCACACCTTTCTACTATCAAAAGACACCCCTGTGAACCTATGCGGTCGGGACTTATTCTGCAAAATACAAACTGTGATTAGTTGCTCTGAAAAGGGGATAGAGGTCCAGGTCCCGACTGAGAGATGTGGTTTATTCCCACTCCAAGTTCCAACGTCCCCTATTATATTTGTCTGGCAGCATTACAGTACCCACACAAGTAAGGCTATCCTTAAGATTCTCAAGCACCTTGTGGAATCCCTCCATCGCACCTCACGAGCAGTTTCCGACAATCAAAAGAATTAGCATTTGGGTCACTGGCATTTGAAAATACATTGTACGGCCTTTTACGATGCCACCAATACTCACTGGGTGAAACGTGCCTTTTACAAGCAATTTTTACAAAACTCATACTGGCTGCAAATTCAGACGTTCTAATGGGACCAGAGGATATCGCTGCAACAATCACCTCCCCACCCAGGCACAAGAACTGTTCAAAATTCCAAATAGTGCACCCCACTATACGCTGGTTGTTGCTGAAGACTGGGCGTCCCAGGATTTACGACCAATGACCGAGAGGATGAAACATCTAGAAGTTGCTAAGCAATGGCAAATGCAAAAATACACTCTTGTGCAGTATGAACAAGGACAAGGGTTTGGTCTACTCCTCCACAAACTCCTTAGTTTTGAGGTACTTTTGAAATGTGGGGCACTGAACCTGGTTATTATATTTTCCAGCCAGAACTAGAAAACCTGTTAGACCAGGTCTCCAAAAACCTATGGGCCAGTCACCCTGATCAGATCAGGTGAATATTAAGTGCACAATCCCACAAAGTTATTCTCAACCCCTCAAGACCATTGCCACATAAACCTCAGTACCCTCTGTCCGCCGCAGCCACTCAAGGGATTGCACCAGTAATCAAGTCATTACTGGACCAGGGCATCATAATACTGACAAAAAGTCCCTGCAACACACCAATCCTCCCTGTTCAGAAACTGAATGGGAGGTAGCGATTTGTACAAGCCCTCCGGGCTGTCAATGAAGCAGTTTTTTCTACGTATCCAGTTATTCCCAATCCAGCAACTGTTCTTACTAATATCCCCACTGGGTCTCCCTACTATACGGTCATTGATTTTTGCTCCGCCTTTTTCTCCGTACCTATACATACACACTCTCAGTTCCTTTTTGCATTCACTTATGAAGGATCCCAGTATACATGGACAAGACTCCCACAAGACTATACTGAGAGCCACACAATTTTCTCCCAGTACCTGAAGAAAGACTTAGAAGACATAGTGTTACCTGCAGGCTCAATCCTTATACAGTATGTAGATGACCTTCTACTTGCCTCACCTAGTAAATAGGCTTGTGAGATGGACTTCACTGGTGTTAGTTCAAGCGCTAGCCAAAAAGGGTCATAAGGTGTCCCGAGCCAAGCTCCAACTGATATCTGAACGGGTTCGCTATTTGGGCCATGAACTCTTTCGTGACACCCATCAGTTGATGTCTGATCGAGTGAAGCTATATGCCAGGCTCCTTTACCAGTAACAAAAAGGGAAATGAAACACTTTCTGGGAATGTCTGGATACTGACGACAATGGATTGTTAACTATACAGAGTTAGTGCAGCCACTACTGGACATCTCCTTGCCCTCTAAGCCTGAAACATTACAATGGATGCAGGGCGTGGAGGACGCCTTTGCATCTCTCAAACAGTCCCTCAGCTCAGTACCAGCATTAAGCCTCGCTGATTATACCAAGCCTTTTAACCTCTATGTTCACCATAAGTTGGGCTTCGCCCAGTCTGTCTTCACTCCAAAGCATGGGGACAATTAACGACCTGTTGCTTATTTTAGCACTCAATTAGATCCAGTAGCCCGAAGTTTACCAGGGTGTCCACCTATACGGGCTGCAGCATATTATGCTGTCCAACAAGCACAAACTGTTACCTTGAATAACCGAACTGTATTGCATGTCCCACGTTCAGTGGAAATATTTCTGTCTAAATGTGCGACTCAGCACCTGACATCAGCCAGTTCAAATAAGTATGAAGTTGAGCGCCTGCCTAATGCGGGTCTTACTATCCAGCGCTGTTCCTCCTGGAATCCTGCCACACTTCTCCCAATAATTGAGGACGGCATTCCGTGCCATGCTGTGCTGTGAGGCGGTAACTCAGCTAGTAACAAAGCCACAGACTGATATTAGTGAAACCCCTATGCACAACCCAGATGTGATTTATTTTGTAAATGGATTAGCTTTAAGGGATAAACACAGTCAGCCCCGAGCTGGCTAAGCTGTTATCACATATAATTTCATAGGTGAAGCTGCAACATTACCAAATACTTTTTCCGCACAGCAGGCGGAGCTGGTTGCTTTAACCCATGCATGTATTTTGGCTATGGTACGAACTGTTAACATCTACACTGACTCATGGTATGCGTTTGGAGTGGCCCATGATTATGGACAAATTTGGGAAATTCCGAGGGTACCTAACTCCGCTGGCTCAACGATTAAAAATGCTGAACAGATTGATCATCTCTTGTTGTGCCTGCCGCGCAGTCTGTTTTAACCCTTATACGGTGGACAAATAACTGCGAGTAGACGTCTTGTTCGTACAACCAATATTTATTTATACCCACACAATCACTAATCACCCACCCAACCAACAATAAGTTATCTTACAGAAAATACTAGAATTCAAGTCCAATACAAGACCTTGACTTAACTTTGCGTGACTGGCAAGTACCCAAGCAGATATTGGCCTTTATCTGTGCGTCGGTCTTGGTCGTCCTTTGCGTAGCCTGGTCCTTTGGTCTGGTCTGGCACTCTGGCTCTGGTCTTCCTTCCTTCTTGGGTGTGGTGGCTCTCCTCGTGCTGGTCGTCACTGGCGATGTTCACCATTGTTGTAGCTCGTTCGTGGGGTCAGAGAGAGAGAGAGAGAGATTCTTGGTTGTGCAGCACCCTTTATACCCCATTGGGTTTCATACCCCTTTTGGCCATTGCCAATCAATCGATCAGAACTTGATCACCCTGATCGAGAAAGCCCAATCGGGTGCTGCCACACCAATCTCTGGGTGTGCCCCCAATGGCCATGTCTGTAGGTGCTGGAGGCACATAGGTCACATACCTCCCTCCCAAATAAGGGGTCATGGTGCCCTTATGTCTGGTAAACAACCTAGTGTGACCAGAAAGTCTCTTTCATCCTGGAGATGAAACGACCCAGTGTGATCATTCATGGGGTGTGGGTCTTGCTGGTGATTGCCCATCTTTCAGTGTTCTCGGGTTATTTTTTCAATCACTTTCTATCAATAACAGTTTTATATTTGGCTATGATCTCTTTATCCAATGAGAAAAATCAATTTGAAGTGGTATTTGTGATTTACTTTTCCATTGCCTCTAACCAACTCAGATACATCCATAGGATCAATATTCCAATACTTTAGCTGAAGTATTCTCATCATTTTCTTCTCTACTGTGTCCTCAACTGTGGAGCCAGGTAGATTAGCCGTGTATACCAAATGTACAGTTATTGTAAGCAACTTCCCTGTTGATACTGACCATTCTCCAACTTGCTTTCCTCCACTACCACACTTTCTGTACCAGAAAGTTTTGACATTCAACACACATCATTTGTGCTCATTTGCACACAAAAGTGATCATTTATCATTTGATGTCAGTTTCATTTATAAATGGTAATTTAGCCATCATTTGACATCCCCAAGTAGTGATCAACTGGCTTCATTGTGCTCAACTGACATCAAATGAGATCTTCTTTTTCTTTGATGATCACTATCTGCGATACACCCATGGTCAGGCCAATGCTCATTGTTGCAATGAACCCTTTTTGCCGGAATTTAGCCCAGCCCATCAAATCAGAAATTAGAACATCCAAGGAAGGGATGGGGGGAGGGAGTGGGGTGGATACCACCAAGGGCATGGCTGGTGGATGTCAACTAACTCACAACTCCAAGCCTCCATCCTGTCAAGTGAATGGTCATGTCTGATAAGGGATCATGGGATTAACATTGCTATGCTGCCAAGGCAATGGTCTCTTTATGGAACCTCAAGGGCAGTGGAGAGGGGTGCTATAGTGACAGGAGAAAGATTCTCGTCATCTTGGTCAAAAAGCAATGGCTTCATGTACAGTCAAGTATGAATGGGAGGAACAACCATTTCTGGACCTCCAGAATATCTTTAATCTGGAATGGATGGGGGCTGATGCCATGTCTAGACAGAGGCCAGGCAAAGGATCTGACACTTAGCCTGCTCTCTTTGAGATGTGAAGAACATGCTCACTAAATCTATGACGTCAGTGTGCTAACAGATAAGGCCTAACTGATGCAGGGTCCAGGCAACTCTGCCATTGTACTGGATCTCAGCCAGATGAGGAGGCCTGTTGTAGATTGGCACAGGGCTAAGAGGAGCAATGGCCAGAACAGCAAGAGGCAAGAAGATCAGGATGGTGGTGAGCAAGGTCTATTGCAACAGTGAGCACTGGCCTGACCATGGGTGTGTCGCAGACACTGCAGCTATCTACAAATGAGTGAAAGGCAATGCTGGAGGTACCTTCTGATGTCCTAGGATATGGGGCATCTGCCGCTTCTCCACGGCAATCTGCAGCAGCAAGGACTTGGAGGAGACATTGAAGGTCACCACTACCTTAAGCTTCTTACCAGTGGTTTCTTTCAGGGCTCTACTGAGGACCTGTATGGCATGTCCCAAACAGTGATGCACAAGTCCACATGGGAGGTGAAGATGCCCTGTTCAGGAGAGCGTACCACTTTGTCCAATTCCACCTGGATTCTGAAACCAGGTGACAAGCTTGTTGGTATTTGCAGCAAATGCAGCCAGCAGATTGCAGACAGAATGCAGACACATCTTTAACTTGTTGGTTTTCCATCCTATGCCGCATGGAAGGCCCCAGCTCTCTTTGTGTTACGGACCTTTTAGTTTGCTCTATGAGCACTGAAATTGAAGCAACTAGCAGAAAGATGGTGTAATAATTCAGCCTCACACCAGTTTCCCATCGTCAACTCTCTTTATTATGCACCAAAGGAAAAGGCCGCTCCTGCGGCTCACAGTCAGGTATTCTTCACCTTGGGAACTACAGCTCCAGTCCAGGTAAAGTTACAGACTTAAAAACCTCTGCTGACTGCTCCCCAATGGGTGAGCCTCCACCCATTCAATCAGGCAGCTGGTACTCCACAAAGCCCATGGGCAGGTCTATCGATGATTTCCCCCATGGCCTTCATGGTCATTATAACAGATGGAATCCAAAGAACTTCCATTCAGTGCATCTGAACATGTGCTGATAAATGCCAAAACGATATTCAATGCTTTTACACCCATGGCGCCGGGGTAACTTCAATACTTCCTAACCTTCCATTGCCTACAGCTACATCCAGGTTCAGCCCCAATATCCACAGCTGAGAGGGAGATAGCCTGCTGACTGCTATGCCCTGTTGGCTATAAGGACCTTGATGGCCATCCTCTGGTAGCCCGATGCTTAGAGGGCCTCAGCCTGCTTAGGGCCAATTGCTCAAGTGCAGGTATCACCCTCCGAGGCCTGACTGGGGTCACTGGCAGATGGGAAGTGGAGCGGCAAGGCACTCTTGGATAATCCTGGGATGAAGTCCCTGGTGTGCCTGACTGGTTTTTCTCCTCCCTGTGTATGCCAGATGACACCTCCCTTCTTCCTTGAGGAGAAGGGGAATCTGGAGGAAGGTTGAGGTTGCCACCCCCTCTCACCTAGCTGATGTATCACAACAATGCCCACAGTGAGGCTTACAGATCTCAGCACATATTCAGCAGTCACATGTGTGCTTTGCTGGACCTGGATTTACAAGGTGGCTACCACCCTGACCATGGAGTTAGACAAGCTTGCATGCCAGATCCACAACATCACACACAACATGGATGGACTCCTCCAGCCATTCTGCGCATGGCCTTTGGCATCTCAGGCTGATATTCCCCTACTTATTGCTGTGACCATAAATAGAGGGCAACTCTCAAAAAAGAGGTCCGTGAGCAATGAAGACCTCAGGGAAAAGGGCAATGAAAGACCCCTGGAAGAGGCAAATGATAGAACCCCAGAAGCGCCCAGCATTTGCTTGCTTGAAGACCATCAGGGCACTTGAAGACTGCAGAAGGAGGGCAAAGATTGGATTGCAGAATGGAAACAAGTCAACACTTTGATGGCAAGATGCATTAAGCTCTCTATCAAGCAAGAGTCAGACATATTGCTGAGGATGAGAGAAGCATCGCTCTGTCCTCAAAGCAAGTCATCATCATTCTCCCAAAGAGTCCAGCCAATGGCTTCAGTGCCTGCCCATGAAGCCTGGCAACAGCATGGGAGCACACAGCTGGCACTACATTACTAGTGAGATATTAGTCCCCATGGTGGGCGAACTAGTCACTCAAAGTCTTGCTCGTACCTGAAGCGAGACATTATGAGGCCATCCCTGGCATGTCCGTCAAGCCCTCTCCAGTGCCTGGGTTTCTTCCGCCTCCTACTCACTGCCCTCCTCAACATTTTCCTCATCCGAGGAGGTGTGGCGCTCCTACATCTCCTCAGGGTCCAGGTGGTCTCCCCTCTACATTGCCAAGTTGTGGAAAGAGTGCTCGCTACTGACATATTATGTATTAAAATGAGCTTCCGAGGGTCTAGAGACATGTTGCACGCCACTCCACAGGCAAGGAGGTTGGAAGATCGGAGCTCGGAAGCATATTGCGTTTTCGGATTTTGAGCATTCCTGCAGACAGAGACTGTGGACACAAAATCACTCCCAAGGCATCCTTGTAATTAAATCTTGCATTTTAAAGGCAGGAGTCTCAGCATTCTTCATATTTTCCCATAATGGCCTTCACCACAAAATCTAGCAAGACACTGGAGCTTGCTTTGGATTCTTTCTATCTCATTTGATCTGCTCATTCAAAGATGGACTCTAATCCCGTGGGATTTTATGAAGTTAATGTGTTAGCTTTCCAGGGTTCATAAGATACCATCACAAATAGAATGGAGCGCCAGTTATGAGAGAATCTGAGCTCAACAGCACCATTAATAGCTGCTGTACAAAAGCAAGATGGCCCAGGAAACGGGACAATTTGTGACGATTAAAGGGCAACTGATGCACCTCATGAGTGAAAAACTGATGGGGATCTGGGTTTTTATTACTTTTTAATGGTCTTATATTTTTATGGTTTCATAGCTTTTATGCCTTTTTATGTGTTTTAACATTTTCGTAAGCAGTCCTGGCCTGTGATTCTCTGATCTGTGTGTGTGTCCTCCAATAGGACTTTGGAAAGTATTAAATAATATATAATCTCCTTCACAATTTTTCTTTCCTTCTTAATGGAGTTTCTTATTTTCTCGTGAGTATTTCGTCGACTCCACTTCTTTCGTTCAGTTTGAATTTGATATGAGATATGGAGGACAAGATGACACAGAAGGTATGATCACCGGCAGTGACGATGGTGCATGAAGGGCGGCACGGTGGCACAGTGGTTAGCACTGCTGCCTCAAAGCACCAGAGACTGGGTTCAATTCCGGCCTTGGGTCACTGTCTGTGCAGAGTTTGCATGTTCTCCCTGTGGCTGCGTGGGTTGCCTCTGGGTGCTCTGGTTTCCTCCCACAGTCCAAAGATGTGTGAGTTAGGTTGATTGGCTATGCTAAATTGACCCTTAGTGTCAGGGGGATTAGCAGGGTAAATATGTTGTTTTACGGGAATAGGGCCTGGGTGGGATTGTGGTCTGTAGAGACTCGATGGGCCAAATGGCCTCCTTCTGTGCTGTAGGGATTCTGTGAACAGCTGGTTTGTTGATGACCTCAGACTGTATGCAAACCTGATTTGGATTGACCTTTGAGAACCCACACTGGTAATCTGACCTCTTTATTCTGTGTTTTGATCTTGTCTCGGCCTTGCTCTACTGAAAGACTGTCGCTTGAGATTTTCCTGGGAAACAGATTAGCTGTCCAGGTTAAATCAGGGTATATTATGTATAACGTTAAGCTCGATGGAGAACTAGTATATTTTATTTCTTTTCTGTTTTGCTGAGTATCTGAAGACTGTTAAATAAACATTGATTTTTATTTTGCATTTGGACAAGTGTGTGAGATGTTGAACTGAGTGAAGACCACCTCGCCTATCATAATCCCCAGACCCTCGTGACGTCACGTTTGGTGGAGAATACGGGCTTGGGTTGTGAGTCACCATAGAGAACTCAGATAAATAATGGATGTCCTAATACAACATTGCTCAGGCTACCCTGGTCCAACATGAGGCTATCAGGGCACCGCAAGAAGCCACTCAGACTCAAGCGGAGACTAAACTTTTGTTGCTGGAAGAGCAAAGGAAGAGTCATCAGCAACTACAGGCTGAACTCCATAGGATAAGTTCTGAGCTTGCCAGTCAGATATCTCAACCTCTCCCTGCAGTTCCATCCTCAGCTTTCATGAGGAATTTTGAGCAGAAAGCGAACAGAAAAGTTTGGCCACGAAAACAGTGGATTGGAATTACTGTCCTGTATTTGGCCGGTGAAGCCAGAAGGCTTATTATGCCCTGGAGGAGAAAACAGCTGATGCTTATGAGGCACTGAAGAAAGAAATCTGAGCGTGGCTAGGAGTAACGACTGCTACACGAACTCAACAATTTTATACCTTGGTATTCCAAGAAGACAGAGCACCCTGGGCCCAGATGGCTGTTCTCAGATACTTGGCCCAGAGGGGTTCAGTCCTGGACAAGTGGTGGAAAGAGTTATCCTGGATCACTTCCTCAGGACCTTAACATTGGACATCAGGGGATTGGTGAGCCAAGGGAATCCCCGGTAGGTGGATTAAGCAGAGGAACTCGTCAAATTACATCAGGTAACAGTGGTACTAATAGAGGCCGGCCAAGTAGAAGTCGGGCCTCAACTGAAGTGCGCCTTTCCCCAATGAAAGAGTGTTACGTTTGGCCAGTCAGGTGTCCCACTTCCCTACAATGCCCCCACCAGAAGTGGCTTTTGCTCCCAAATAAACCTGTTGGACTTTAACCTGGTGTTGTAAGACTTCTTACTGTGTTTACCCCAGTCCAACGCTGGCATCTCCACAACACAAGAAGACCACAAGGATATGGACTGTACCTCATTGCACCACCAACCCTATACCCCGAGAACTGGTCAACTGCACGTGGAAGAGAGGACCGCAGCAGCCACCTTGGACTCGAGAAGCACGGTAACTTTGGTGGACCCGATTGCGTGGTAACCAAAAACATGTCTTTGGAGGAAAAAATAGATGTTTTGGTAAACACTTGTGTGCTTGGGGATACCCGGATATATCCCACTGTGCAACTTCACTTTCAAACGGGGGGATTGCCAGACCAAGTTTGTTGTTGTAAAGCACCTGCCATATCTAATATTGATTGGTCGAGACAGCCCAAGAGTACTGCATCACAGGCTTTAGCCTGCCTGGGAGACGTGGATGGGGACCTTTCTGATGACAAGTGTGAAGACAGCCTCCCAACAGTGGAACTGCCTGGACTGAGATAAGGGAGTGCATTCAATCAGTGGCGTCCATTGTGAGGGGACATCTGGAAAGGGCTCAAGTCAACCAGGTGAGGGAGTATCTCACCATAAGACCATAAGACATAGGAACAGAATTAGGCCACTTGGCCCATCGAGTCTGCTCTGCCATTCAATCATGGCTGATTTTTTTCTCATCCCCATTCTCCTGCCTTTTCCCCATAACCCCTGATCCCCTTATTATTCAAGAACCTATCTATCTCTGTCTTAAAGACACTCAATGACCTGGCCTCCACAGCCTTCTGCGGCAAAGAGTTCCACAAATTCATCACTCTCTGGCTGAAGACATTCCTCCTCATCTCTGCTTTAAAGGATCGTCCCTTTAGGCTGAGGTTGTGCCTCTGGTTCTAGTTTTTCCTACTAGTGGAAACATCCTCTCCATGTCCATTCTATCCAGGCCTCGCAGTATCCTGTAAGATTCCCCCCTCAAAGTTCTAAACTCCAACAAGTACAGACCCAGAATCCTCAACCGTTCCTCATATGACAAGCTCTTCATTCCAGGGATCATTCTT
The DNA here is from genome assembly GCF_964213995.1 of Mustelus asterias. Lineage (NCBI taxonomy): Eukaryota > Metazoa > Chordata > Chondrichthyes > Carcharhiniformes > Triakidae > Mustelus > Mustelus asterias. Next base: position 24,165,976 of record NC_135827.1, read on the forward strand.
ATGAGCCTCCTCTGTACCCTTTCCAAGGCCAGCACATCCTTCCTTAGGTACAGGGCCCAAAACTGCTCACAATACTCCAAATGGGGTCTGACCAGAGCCTTATTCAGCTTCAGAAGTACATCCCTGCTCTTGTATTCTAGCCCTTCCTAACTGCCGACTGAACCTGCAAGTTAATCTTAAGAGAATCTTGAACAAGGACTCCCAAGTCCCTTTGTGTTTCTGATTTCCTAAACATTTCCCCATTTAGAAACTAGTCTATGCCTCCATTCCTCCTTCCAAAGTGCATAACCTCACACTTTTCCACATTGTATTCCATCTGCCACTTCTTTGCTCATTCTCCTAATCTGTCCAAGTCCTTCTGCAGCCCCCCTGCTTCCTCAATACTACCTGTCCCTCACACCCTCACAAAGTCAAGACATACATGAATATACATTTCCCAAGAGACACTTGGTGGGGGAGGGCTTTGCTGGAAGGGCGGTACTTTTTTCATTATACACTCCATTTCATCAGAGTTTGCCCCAACTAATATGGCCACAGAAAGTCAACCCGAGAGTCACATGGTGGACTGATGGAAAATCCCGATCAGAAATCATTACAATGTGGATCAATTGTGTAGCGTTGCTAGACTCTATAAGTAGAGCACTGAGCCCTGCTAAAGGGCAAAAGCCAATTTGGGGTATGTAAGGAGGATGCACTGGAGAGGGAAGAATTTTCTGTGTGCATTACCGTGTGTTTATTGCTGACCTGGGATCGTAGGAAAACCCAGACTTGGATTGAACTTTGGCCTGTATGAGAGCCCACTCTGGTAATCTGACCTCTTTATTTTGTGTTTTGACCTTGCCTTGGCCTTGTCCTACTGAAAGCCTGTTGCTTGAGTTTTCACTGGGAAACGGATTAGCTCTCCAGGGTTAATTAGGGATATATTGGCCAAAATTTTCTGGCTGTTCATGCCAGTGGGATTCTCTGGTCCTGCTGCAGCGAATGGAGATTTGTCTGAGCGCCATATTCTCCCTCCTCGCTGGCAATGGGCCGTGAACAGTTGAAAAATTCCAGCCATTGTATGTAAAGTTAAGCTCAAAGGAGGACTAACTGTTCATTTCTTTTCTTTTCTGTTTTGCTGAGGATCTGAAGACTTTATTTATTCATTTTTAATTTGTATTTGGACAACTGTGGGAGTTCTTGAACTGAGTGAACTCCACTTCCTCTATCACAAACCACAACCCCTTGTGATGTCTCATTCTGTATTAATGGGTGGTACAGTGGTTAGCACTGCTGCCTCACAGCTCCAGGGAACCCAGGTTCAATTCCCAGCTTGGGTCACTGTCCGTGTGGAGTTTGCACGTCCTACCTGTGTCTGCGTGGGTTTCCTCCCACAGTCCAAAGATGTGCTGGTTAGGTGGATTTGCCATGCTAAATTGCTCCTTAGTGTCAGGGAGATTAGCAGGGTAAATACATGGAGTTATGGGGATAGTGGCTGGGTGGGATTGTTGTCAGTGTGGGCTCAATGGGCCAAATGGTCTCTTTCTGCACTGTAGGGATTCTATGATTCTACTGTAGGGATTCTAGTGTCTAGCTCCCAGTTATGCATGAGGTGAAAGTACTGAAGAAACTCAGTGCTTCAAAACACGTATATGATTAAAACAATCTCAATGCATCTCCATAAATTGCTTCCATGTAAGGGGCTGGGAAAAAGTGAGGAGTTGCCAGGGGGATCTGCCAGAGGAGGGCTGGGATTCTAATCAGTTCCCCGCTGAACAGAGGCAGGTAGCCAATTTAAGTAACTAGGGCCCCAAATATGTGTGGTCAGTACTTTGCCTGTGTTGAAGCAGCCTCCTACTGCAAGGGACCACTATAGCTCCATGGAGTGGCCTTGCTTTGGCAGGCTAGATTGGGGGCGGGGGGTGCAAAGTAGGGTGGAATTTCATAGAACCCTTACAGTGCAGGAGGCCATTCAGCCTATCTCTGCACTGACTCTCTGACAGAGCATCTTATCCAGGCCCTTCCCACCGCCCTATCCTCGTAACCCGATGGCTAATTCACCTAACCATCATATCTTGAGACACTAAGGGCCAATTTAGCATGGCCAATCCACCTAACCTGCACATCTTTGGACTGTGGGAGGAAACCGGAGCACCCAGAGGAAAACCCATGCGGACACAGGGAGAACGTGCAAGCTCCACACAGTCAGTCACCCACCCGAGGCTGGAATTGAACCTGGGTTACTGGCTCTGTGAGGCAGCAGTGCTAACCACTGTGTCGCTGTGCCGCTTCTATTGAAGCCAGGGTTTCTGTTTTCCAAAGAAGAATCCACCAGCAACAAAAAGCAACTGTGGCCCAAACGCTGATGTTGATGGGGTTTCCACTCCACTCTTGAGGGGCCTACCAGTTTGGGACCTACCTGTTTGGCCCTCAGAATTATGCCTAAATGTCATATTGAGTCATCTTTGAGGTCTCATTTCTGCCTCAGCAATGCCCACTTTTCCCCATGGAGTGGCTGAGGCTCTCGAGTCTGACAGTATCGGGAGCGCACATAGTAAACTTAATTGACTAGTACTATAGAAGACCAGAAACATGGACAATACAGATGAAAGTTCTTGAATGAAATATACTTCATAATATGAATTATTTGAAGTAAGATGTGAGATTAACACAGAAAATATTTTATGAATGAGCAAATATCTTCATGCCACCAAGACCATCAAAAATTAATAGCAGCACTAAAAGAAATATTCCAGTCACAGTTGCTGCCATGTTCAGCTTCTTGGCAGTCAGAGATGCACTTTCGGCTTTCTCCCTGTTTCCTTTATCAAGGGACTTGTTAGCCTGAAAGCACAATTAAATAAAACTAAATGACAGATGATAAATAAATGACCTACACAGCACACAATACATTGCAATGTCCATGTATTCATGGCAGTTTACAAATAATTTCATATTAATAAGTTAATCTTCATATACAGCATTAATTTGAACAAAGAAAATTACAGCACAGGAACACGCTCTTCGGCCCTCCAAGCCTGCACCGACCATGCTGCCCAAACTAAAACCCCCTATCCTTCCGGGGACCATATCCCTCTATTCCCATCCTATTCATGTATTTGTCAAGACACCCCTTAAAAGTCACTATTGTATCCACTACCTCTCCCGGCAGCAAGTTCCAGGCACCTACCTCCCTCTGTGTAAAAAAAAACTTGCCTTGTGCATCTCCTTTAAATCTTGCCCCTCACACCTTAAACCTATGCCCCCTGGTGATTGGCTCTTCCACACTAGGAAAAAGCTTCTGACCATCCACTCTGTCTACTCCCCTCATAATCTGGTAGACTTCTATCAGGTCGCCCCTCAACCTCAGTCGTTCCAGTGAGAACAAACCAAGTTTCTCCAACCTCTCCTCATAGCTAATGCCCTCCGTATCAGGTAACATCCTGGTAAATCTTTTCTGTACCCTCTCCAAAGCCTCCACATCCTTCTGGCGACCAAAATTGAACACTATATTCCAAGTGCGGCCTAACCAAGGTTCTATAAAGCTGCAACGTGACTTGCCAATTTTTAAACTCAATACCCCAGCCGATGAAGGCAAGCATGCCATATGCCTTCTTGACTACTACCTTCTTCTGCCACTTTCAGTGACCTGTGTACCTGCACACCCAGATGCGAGGGAATTTACAGAGTTAACGTGTTTTTTGTCTGAGCTCAATAGTGACATTCTTCCTTCTGAGTTGGAAGATCATCATGCAACACCCTAGACCAGCCCATTTAGAATCATACTTCAGCACAATACCAAGAGAGTGCTGAAATGTTGGTGGTATCACCTTAGATTCAACTTCGAAGTAAAGCCTTATGTGTCCTCCCAGATAGGTGCAAAATATCTCAAAGAGCAGAGGAATTTGGCTGCTTCAAACATTTCTCTTATAATCTATTTCACCAGAACCTACAAGTTACTGTGGCAATATTAGGAGATGAACATTTACTGGGCACAAATAGCTTTCCTTTCTCTGTTATTTTAACCATGGTTATTTTACCGGCAAAATGATAAAAAATAAATTGCATTCATGCCGCATTTATTGCAGGTGAACACCCGGAAACATTCTTTTTCATTGATTCATGGGATGTGTGCATCACTGGCAAGGTCATTGTCCATCACTTATTTCCCTTGAACTGAAATGAGTTGCTGGGCCATTTCAGAGGAGAGTTAATAGTCAATCACATGCTATGGATCTGGAGTCACACGTAGACAAGACTAGGTCAGGACAGCAGGTTTCCTTCGCTGAAGGACATTAGTGAATCAGATGGGTTTTTAATTGATAGTTTTGCAGTCAATATTACTCAAACTAGTTTTCAATTCTAGATTTTGTGAATAGAATTGAATGGTAAATTCCACGGGCTGCTGTGGTGGGATTTAAATCTTTGTCCCCAGAGCATTTGCCTGCACCTGTGGATTACTAATCCAGTGACATTAGCAATGTGCCATCCTCTCACCCCAATGTAAAGTACCTTTAATGTGGTGAGACCACACAACCCTTTCCCCAACAGGCACCTCTAAGGTGTCATCAGAGGAAAATTTGGCACCAAAGCCATTGTAATGCAGAAAGAATAGTGATCCACAGAATTTCATGCGCACATACCTGCTTATATCAACAATAATAATTTTTAGACTTATATTTTACAACATCTTGTGGGGTAGAATCTTTCTCTGTAAATATATATTTTATGTTTTATACATCTTTCTTTACTAGCATGACTGATAGATTTGTCAAAACAAGATATCTGGAATGTACATCGACTTCTTCTTATCATCTGTCATAACTTCAAAAGATTGACAAAACCCTTGGGGAACAATGTTGGCAAGTGTGACATTCTTGGGAGGAATTCTTGGGCTGGAATCTTACCACTGTTCACGCCGGCAAGATTTTCCCATGCTGCTGTAGTGAACGAAGACTTGGCTGGACGCCAAGTTCTCCGACCCCGCTGCAGCGGGAGTGTGGCATAAACAGGCGGTAAAATGGTGCCCATAGTTTTGGACCTATGGCTCAAAGGTTTCAAATTCATGTTTGGATTTCTTGTAGACTAATTAAAAAATAATTAATGCCATTGTCATATTAATGCTCATTGTCATATTACCATGTGACTACCAAGATGGGAAAAGACAAAGTTTCACCTCCACGTATTTATTCGAATAGTATTTTCCTTAAATTAAACAAGGAAACAAGTTTGTGAAATCAAACATATTCTGCACTATTTTTATTCTCCTATATCAGTTTTGGTTGTAATACATATATTTCTTTATTCTATAGAAGCGGCACGGTGGCACAGTGGTTAGCACGGCTGCCCCTCAGAACCAGGGACCCGGGTTCGATTCCCAGCTTGGGTCACTGTCTGTGTGGAGTTTGCACATTCTCCCCGTGTCTGCGTGGGTTTCCCCCGGGTGCTCCGGTTTCCTCCCACAATCCGAAAGATGTGTGGGTCAGGTGGATTGGACATGATAACTTGCCCCTTAGTGTCAGGGGGACTAGCTAGGATAAATGCACAGGGTTATGAAATAGGGCCTGGGTGGGACTGTGGTCAGTGCAGACTTGATGGGTCGAATGGCCTCCTTCTGCACTGTAGGATTCTATCGTTTAATGTAATCCTTCAATCTAACATATTTCTCATGATATTTATTTTTCAGTTTAATGTTTTGCCTCTGAAATGGCAGTTTTCTTTTAATTGTTGTTTTTCTATTTGGCTTATCTGAGCTAACCTTGTAATTAGTTTTTACTAGCTTTCTGTTTTTAATAAACAAAACTTCAAATTCTTTTAGTTTCTTTCCATCTAGGTTTCCAAGACTTTATTAGTCTTGCAAGTCTTATATTCTTTGGTACTTCCAATGCTTCCCACCAACATGGTTGAAGCAGAGATCACATAAACATTTAGAAATCAGTTCGGAGAAGGTTAAAAAAGGGAATGAAGGGATAATGATAACAGTGGGCATACAAGAGCATTTTAGGTTAATTATTAAGACTGAACCAAATGATTACTTTGATTAATTGAACATTTTTCAAGCACTCTAATTTTCTGAATGACAATTCATAGAATCCCTACAGTGCAGAAGGAGGCCACTTGGCCCAATGAGTCTGCACCAACAACAATCCCACCCAAGCTCTATCCCTGTAACACCATGTATTTACCCTGCTAATCCCCATGAAACTGAGGGGCAATTTAGCATGGCCAATCCACCTAACCTGCACATCTTTGGAGTGTGGGAGGAAACCCACACAGGCAAATGGAGAATGTGCAAACTCCACATTGGACAGTTACCCAAGGCCGGAATTGAACCCGGGTCCCTGGCGCTGTGAGACAGCAGTGCAAACCACAGTGCTGCCCCATAAGATATAGGATTTATAACACTGAAAGAGACCATTTAGCTCAAGTACGCCATGGTCTTTATTTTCCAGGTTGGTGAAAAAATGTTAACTGCTTTGACGAGCTGCAATTCATGCTTTACAGGTTCATTCACTCTGTTCATATTTACACTTTGAAGTTTTGGAAAAAAGTCAGACATGTCAGGGCACTAACCTTACAGGAGAAAAACACTGCAACTAGTCCAATTGGAAAGCAGCAACACACCAAGTTAAAAATGGACCAGAGTAAATAGGTTTGCATCGGTGGGTCTGGAGGGTTTTCTGAGTTTGTCATCATCCCTTTTGCTTCTTTTGCGCTGCCCATTTTTCCAGCTCTTCTCTTTACAGTTCTAGCTTTTGGGCATTGATTCTCCAGTCACACTTTCTGTTGCTCCATTTGCTATTGTTGCAGGTGGGTTCTGAAAAGAAAGGTGCGCTTAACATGGTGCAGACAATGGTCATGCAATGTTTTAAAGCAAAATAAAAACAAACCTATATAAAGGAAAACAGAAATTGAGATTAGAGTTGCTTAACGTGTAAGTAAATACAAATTGAAGCTCAAAACCTACATTTTAAACTTAATGGTTGAAATTATAATGTGGCAAGGTTACCAAGAAAATAACTCAGAACATTGGCAACCCTAGCTTCTACTCATTAAATGCATACGGCAAGTCTTTTATTTTGATTGTGGTTGAATTACGACATCTGGTGAAACATGATCACCTCCACATATTGATTCTAATAGCATTTTCTTTAAATTCAACTAGGAAAAAGCAGGTTTGTGGAATCAAAAACACGTTTTGCACTATTTCTATTCTCCAACATAACTTTTGGTCATATTATATGTACTTCTCTTTATTCTATACCTCAATATAATCCTTCAATCTAATCTGTTTCTCACGATATTTCTTTTTCCTTTCCAATTTAATATTTTGCCTCTGAAATGTTTATTGTTGTTTCTCCACTCGAATTATCTGAGTTAATTTTCCTATTAGTTGTATACTTGCTCTATATTTCCCACTTTTCTTAATAAATAAAACTTCTCAATCTTTGAGTTTTTCCTTCTAGTTTCCACTGCCTTTCAGTCTGCCCACCTTCATTCTTACACATGTATCCATTTAACACCCCAACCGTCACCCATTCCCCTTATTATGACTTGCCCCCCCTCCACATTCTAGAACCTGTAGTTTTAAATGTGAAAGCTCCAACATCTTGCACAATAATTTACAGCACAGAAACAAGCCACTCAGCCGAATGAAACAAGCCTCCTTCCAGCTCTGTCCATATAAACATAGAATCCTTGCAGTACAGAGGGAGGCCATTCAGCCCATTGAGCCTGGACTGACAACAATCCCACCCTATCCCCATAACCCCACATATTTACCCTGCAAACCCCCCCGAAACTAGAGTCAATTTAGCATGGCCAATCAAGCTAACCTGCACATCTTTGGATTGTGGGAGGAAACTGGAGCACCCGGAGGAAACCCACGCAGACACGGGGAGAATGTGCAAATTCCACACACATAATTACCCAAGACGGGAATCGAACCCACGTCCCTGGCACTATGAGCAGCAGTGCTAACCACTGTGCCACATCTCAACATAACCTTCCATATCCTTAGCTTATCTAGTCTAAACTTAAATGCATCAATAAAGCGTGATTTTTAGCCCGCACTCTCTGTGCGCAGGATCGCTGGTGCAGTGAAAACTTTGGAGAGAATCGGGAAATGTGTTTCCTGATTTTTCCCCCCCGCCTCGCCGGTGCTGACATGGGGTTCACGCCCATAAAAGGAATCTTATTTTAATATGATTAACAGCGCCCTCCCCAACTGATGATCATCCCTCACTAAATATTCATACCTGACCCACGTCACGTCGGTAAGGGTCACAACAGGTTTGGCTAAATGTGAAACAGTCAAGTGGATCCCTCCAGGGTGCGGAGGTAAGTATAGCCCTCTAGGGAAGTGGGACATGGCAGGAACTGCCAAGTTGGTACTGCCAACTGTTTGGAGGGTGGATTAGAATTCAAGTGAAATCTGCAGAGTGCTACAGCCTCAGTTGCACAAAAATAGACTAGCGTTTCATGACTTTATGAGAAGTCAAAGCACTTTACAGCTAATTAAATATTGTTTGTTCTAGTTACTGCTCTAATGTAGGAGATAAAATGTTGCTCACTCAATGGCTGCTTTATCCTCACAGGAAATACCCAGTACAGATAGGTGGAGTGACAGAATAAAACCCTCACCTGACTTAAAGGCACAATTGAAGACCATTCTATGGTGCATCAAGTATGTCATGAAGTTGTTTCCTCAGACACGAAGCAGTGGCTGGAGTGCATTATAAAATGTGCCATACATTATTTATGAACCAACAATTTCCCTAACAGAGCACAAGTATATGTCTGGTGTCCTGTCCTTCTTGTTATAGATATCGCTTTTAGCTTTGTTGGATGTTAAAATCCAAGATTTGCTAATGATCAAAACTACTTCTAGCCTCCATGTATACTGCTCAATCTCTTCTGGCTTAATGATCAAGTTGCTTGGTGAATTAAGACTGTACAGCAGCAACTAAAGGTGCAAATTCCAACCAAGCCTCTCTCCATGATGAAAAACCCTTAAGTAATACACTCAACCACTGATCAGCAAGAAGGCATGAGCACTTTTTGAATGAGCTACAAGCTAAGAATGGACTAAAAACTAATTGCACTGTCCCCATTCTGAATGAAAATGGCACTCTTCATGGCCATGCAAAAATCACACGAGACCAATCTTTTAATTAAATCCTCAACTTCCCTTCTATCATGTTTGCTAATATGCTGAGTGGTAAAGGGCAACTACTGTTCTGGACCGGTTTGTCTTCCTGTTTCATACAATGTTTGGATATTCTGACAGATTTGGGAACACTGTCTGGCAATTACATGTGGATATGGTGGCATAAGTAATAATCTGAGATCACATCTGATCTGTTAACCAGGTTGTATTTTTTTTCCACTAACCCTATCTCATATGTTGTTTGCTGCAGTACTGCTTAAAGTGATCATGAACTGTGACCAGGGAACCTAAATTTGATGTTGCATGATGGCAGCATCAATAACCTTTATGGTTCCATGACGATATGTAAAGTAACACGGGTAACCCACACAAATTATTTTTTTGCTCCCAGTGATTGCTATTACTTGCCGACACAACTGACAAATAGTCAGCCACTGTCTACTGTTTTGCTTCGCAGACACGGTTTTGGCCTGATAAACAACTCAAGAAGGACTAAGTCAAGATTCAACACATATCTGGTCATCAATTCACATCCCCTTTGTGTACATCAGTTATCTTACACTTATAAACTCTATTAGTTTGGTAGTGTTCCCTTCGTAGAATGACAACATTACTCAGAGGATGGAAAACTTTGGAAAACTTAGCACAGAATTTTACGTCGGTGGGATTTGAAGTCAATGGACTTTTGAATTCCTTGCCGCATTTTATCTGCCTATTCTGTCGTGACAGGACCATATAATTTTGCCATTATAGTCTCTAGCAGAAATGAGGGTTAGTTTGCTAATAATGGTTACTATATACAATGGCTGGAGTTCACCGATGTCATACCACTGATGCCACCATTGCTGGCGAGAATAGAGAATTTGGAGCTCTGCCAAATCTCCGTTCCCAGCCGCGGGGCCGGAGAATCCCAGCTGCGGGCGAGGTCGGAGAATCCCGGCCCAAGATGATATCTTCGCTACTCAACTATAACGTTTGGACCATTTCCACATAAGCTGTCCTCAATGTGTCACCCAGCATCAAGTGGCCGGACTGGTGGCCTTTTGCTGATATCCTCAAGCAACAACAACACCTTGAATGTATAAAACACTTTTAACATAGTAACAATTTCCAGGGCATTTCACCAGAACCTTGTAAAACTGAATTTGCTACTATGCAAGATAAGGGGATTTAAGGTAACCAAGAGGCTTTAAAGTGCATCTTATCGGAGGAGAGAATGTTAGAGAGATGAAGAGGCTTCAGAAGGAATTTCCAGAACCTTGAGGTATATAGTGTACCACCACAAAAATATCACTTGAAATGAGACCAAAATCAAAAATGTTCAGTTGCATTTGTTTGGAGGCATTCAACTGTCTGATCATAGAATTCCCAAAGCTGTTGTCTTTGATGATCATGTATCACAACAAAGGAGGGTGGGTGAACTACTATAAAACCCTGAAGGCCGCCTTGAAGTCTTACAATATTTATGCATACATCTGGGAAATTACTACCACCAAAAGATTATAATAGCAGCATGGTATTGGTTGGTTTGAATGAAGTTGATGTTGTGAGGTTTGGCTGCCCTTTTGCCTGCTATGCAAGGCAACTCATCTCTTTCTACCACGCCTATTTTTCAATGTGATAGCTGTAGCCTTGTATATGCAGGATTGAACTCTTCACCATTCAGCATTTCAAATCAACTGAGACTCCATCATCATTTTGGTGGAAGACTCCATTATCATCTAAGCACTAAGCACCATTGCTTAGTAGATACCAGCCAAGAGACTTTTTAAAATATCCCTTTATAGGATATGGGCATCACAGACAAAGCCAGCATTTGTTGCCCATTCCTACTTGCCCTTGGAGTGTTTTTGCTGGTTCATTTCAGAGGCAGTTAAAAGTCAGCCACATTGATGTGGCTCTGGAGTTACATGTAGGCCAGATCAGGTAAGGAGAGCAGATTTCCTTCCCAAAAGGACATCCGTGAACCAGATGAGTTTTTACAACACAAATAATGAAAGAATGCTTAGAAAAGAATAAATCCCATGCTATGTGCATTTAGATACAGAGCTTTTAGTTTTAACCTTTTATTATTTTTATAACCTCCAGTCTCATCTGTTGATTTACTGTTAAAGTTGTACTCTCTTTCTGTCATGGTCTATTTTTCATTTCCCATAATAATTCCTTTCTCTTTTGCCTTATCCCTACATTTTGACCACATCTGCCCAAATTTAATCCTTTGCCCCCACAATTTATTTTAAAACCCATTCTAATTCCCTAGTTATGTGGCTTGCAGGAATGCCAGTCCCAGCACGGTTCAGGTGTCGGCCATCCCAACATTTCAGATCCCACTTTCCAAAGTGGTGCAATGCCCCATGAACCGGAAGCCACTTCTTCCATTCCAGTCTTTGAGCCACACATTCATCTCTCTAATCTGATTTTTCCTGTGCCAATTTGCACATGGCTCAGGTAATAATTCAGAGATTATGGCCTTTGAAATTCTGCTTTTTAATTTTGTGCCTATCACTTACCAGATAGTCTCCTGTAGCCAGTGCTGGATTTAGGCATAAGCTAAACAAGCTACAGCTTAGGGCCTCACAATCCGCAGGGGCCTCACAAAATTTCAGAAGGTTTACAATGAAGGGAACATTTAAGAGCGGATACCAGAAAAGAAAAAGAAAGCACCAGCTTGAAGAGCAACTCAAAAAATTACCAAAATCTATGAGAGAGATCAAGTCAGCCAAATGATAAATATGTAATCAGTAAATGCATTCATTTGAAAATAATTTGTATTTTTCACTTTAAATACCTTGCTATTAATTAAAAGGCATAATTATGTTTTCAATTTTTTTGTGGCAACCCAAGGTCCTGTTTTGGTACGCACCTTTGTGAGACCTTTTGGTGTAACTTCTTAACGAGGGGCCTCCAAGCTTTGTATAGCTTAGGGCCTCACCAAGTCTAAATCCGGCACTGCCAGTAGCAGATTAAGGCCACTTCCTGAAGGTTGAGAAAGTTAAAAAGCAAAAAGAGCACCTCTTTCCCATCCCTCCCTAACCCTTAATTACCCAACTCCCAACACTCTATTCTAAGTTGCACTCAAGTGTTAAGCTGCACTAAGTTGGCTGGCTTTATATACGGCTGAGACAAAGGCTATCTGTCAGTTACACAGGAATCAGTTTGAGCTGCCATTGCTTAGTTATGCCCTTGTGCTCTTCCAGTTCCAGCCTCCTTAAAAGCCTGCTGCAGGGTGTGAAAATAAGAATTCAAATTCTACATTTCAGTTAAATGCTAACTAAGAAGAAGATTTGATTTTTTAACAAAAGATTTAAGAAGTTAAGACTCGTTACTCACCATTCACCAGCATCCAGTCCGAGATCATAGAATCCCTACAGTGCAGAAGGAGGCCATTCAGCCCATCGAATCTGCACCGATTCGCCAACAGTGCACCCCACCCAGGCCCTATTCCCGCAGCCCCACATATTTACTCCATTAATCCCTCTAACCTAGATATGTTGGGACACTACAGGGCAATTTAGCCTGGCCAAACAACCTAACCTGCACATCTTTGCACTGTGGGAGGAAGCTGGTGCACCTGGAGGAAAGCCACGCAGACACGGAGAGATTGTGCAAACTCCACACAGTGACCCAAGGCCAGAATTGAATCTGGGTCTTTGGAGCAGCGGGGCAACAATGCTAACCACTGTACCATCCTGCCACTCTTATATATTTTTTAAAACTTGTATATTATGTATCTATACATAGAGAAAAGAATACAATAAAGGTGAATGAAGAAATCAAAAATGTCCTGACCATAATGTATTCCATAATACAGATTTATTTGATATAAACTTGATATGATTATTAATTATTTTTTTTGAAAAGAAACACTTTTACACTACCTAGAATAAAACAAATTATAAAAGTAAAAATTATTGTTATCCCAAACACAGTCGCAACAATGTTCAATATTTTGGCGGTCTTAGAGGCAGATAAGGCTTTTTCCAAATTTCCCGTTTGGATAGAACTGCGAACCTGTGAACACAAATAATTTTTTAACAATGAAAGGTTAATAATTGTCCAGTTTATACAGAAACGCATTTAATGTCCAAAGTATTTATGCATGTTTTTAAATGAAATACACAATAACAATCAAATCAGTAATTTGGCATTGAGTTTTGAACTTGGGACCTTGTCTGTATGTATGGCTTAGCATCACGCTGTGCAGTGAATTCATTATAGATGGGTACGGTAGCTTCACGATTATATTGCTGCACTGATCATCCAGAATTTTACATTCCCTGGAATGTGTCATGGGAGGTGGTGGGGCTAAAATTAGCCAAGGGTGCCGTTCCACCCACCTATCTGCCCACCCTCAATGCCATCAACAGTTTTAGGCGCAGCAAGGACACAGTGTCTGGGAGCCCACCAATCCTTGGACCAATTGAGGCCCTTGAATGGCTAATGCCCTCTTCCTGCCCCTAATGCAACTTTTGCCATGGGAGTCAGAGGCCAATGCCAAGTTTGAAGTTCATATTATTGGCAGGAAAGGTGGGTTTGTGGGAGAAGGGAGGAGGCAATGGTAGTTACCTCCTTTACAGCTCCCCTGGGGGCAACAGAGAAACCCCCCCCTCCCTCCACCCCACTTTCCCATCAAGGCCTTCCCCCACTAATTGGGTTTCCATACTTCCTCCCCTCCCACCCCCCCTCGCGACCTCCCCCCCCCCCCCCCCCCGCCCCCCAGCCTATTTACTGTCGCCCACACCCCTCTCATGAGGGCCTTCTAGCCCGGCTCTGCAGAAAACCTCCCCATCCGCCTCCAAGGAAGATCACTGTCAGGGGCTGGGTGCAGTCCCAGCAGTGACCACTGCTCCTGATGGGGCTGTTGGGACCATGGAGCCATTTGATTGGCTGGCAGCTCTTGGAGGTGGGGCTTCCTCCCAAAATGAGGTTGGAATTCTCACCGAGATATAACTATCGCCCTTCTGGACATTAAATTGCTGCAGAGCAAACTGTCGAGTGGGGACATTTTTGCTGCTGACTCCACTGAGAAGGGATGGGAACATAAAACCCTGCCTGGAGAATGTGAGTGAAAACCTAGCCATGGTATTTTGAGAATTTGAATTCAGTTTTGTTTCTCCATCTGAAAGTGACAGAAAAAAAACAGCTATTGGGATTAATATTGGCTGAAATGTTACAGCTCTTCATTCCTGCATCTTCCGGTCCCACTAATGTGAAATTCTTTTTATTCATTCTGGGACATGCGTGTCGATGGCTGGGCCAGCATCTATTGTCCATCCTGAGTTGTCCTTGAACTGGGTGGATTGCGAGGCCATTTCAGAGGGCAGTGGAGAGTCAACCACATTGCTGTGGCTCTGGAGTCACATGTCGGCCAGACCAGGTAAGGACAGCAGATTTCCTTCCCTAAAGGACATTAGTGACCCAGTTGGGTTTTTTCCTGACAATTCACAATGGTTTCATGGTCATCAATAGATTCTTCATTCCAGATATTTTTTATTAAATTCAAATTCCACCATCTGCCATGGTGGATTCGAACAAGGGTCCCAAGAACATTAGCTGAGTTTCTGGATTAATAATCGGGTAATAATACCACTAGGCCATCGCCTCCCCAGATTTCAATGGCTTGGAGGCCCTGCTGATGGGCCACTGAAAAATGAAGGCCATTGTTTTGATGCAAGAACCCAACTGGTTCACCAATATCCTTTTCGGGAAAGTAACCTGCACCCTTAAGCAGTGCAGCCTGAATGTGACTTCAGTCTCTCACCAGTATGGTTGATTCTTAAATGGCATCTTAGAAGGCTTGGTAAAGCCACTCAAGCGATAGGGATGGACAATGGTAGGGATGCCAAGAATGATCAAAATACGACGATCAGATAATAAGGATTTTTTTTACACAACATATGATAATCCACTGAACCATCTCTATGGCTATGTAACATGACCATCTTCCCCAGCTATGGAAAGGTGAAGGGGAGATAAGATGCAAGAACTGTGTACCGTCAGCTTCCAAATCCAAATGTGAATCTCGCATTTAATTTTACGTTCAGCCACTTTTTTCTCTCTTTTGAGAGTTTTCGAAATGAAGCTTCGGGGAACCAGCAAATAACATAAACATTGCAATCACATGCAGCGCAGTGAGATTTCACTCAAAGGCCTCACTGTATTTATATTAGCGTACAGTGCCACAAGGAGGTAACAAGACAGATTGCTCTCTGCCAGCAGTAAGACAAGCCTTCATTCAAATAAAGAAACTGAAATGCTGCTTTTAGAAATCATAGAAAACCTTGATCAGAGGAGGTTATTTGGCCCATCAAGTCTGCACTGACTCTCTGACAGAGTATCTTACCCAGGCCCTCTCCCCTGCCCTATCCCCCCAACAAGTTGACACATTTACTATGGTTAATCCATCTAAACTACACATCTTTGGACTGTGGAGGAACCTGGAGGAAACCTACACAGGGAGAACATACAAACTCCACACAGTCACCCAAGGCCAGAATTGAACCTGGATCCCTGGCACTGTGAGGCAGCAGTGCTAACCATTGTGCCACCCTGGATTTAGAGGTCCAGCTTTCAGCCTTGGCTCATTGGTAGCCCTATCATCTATTTGTCAGAACAATATGGGATCATGCCCATCCCCAGAAACATAAATACAGGCAACCTCGGCTGATGTTTTGGTGCAGTATTGAGAGTGTTCTGCTCTGTTGTAGGTGTTGGTCGGAACTCTTTGGCCGTTCATGCCAGCGGGATTCTCCGGTCCTGCCGGCAGTGCACCGTGCCCACGGGTTTCCTGCCGGCATGGGGTGACATCAATGGGAATTCCCATTGACAGCAATGGGATCAGAGGATCCTACTGCTAGCAAACAACGTGCCATCTCCCGCCGGCAGGAAACACGTGGCTTGGAGGCCGGAGAATCTCACTCATCATCTTTGAGATAAGTTTTTAAACTGTGGGACCACTTGGACTCATAGGTAGGCTTAAAAAAAATGGCATCATTCAAAGAAAGGCAAGTGACCTGATCAATATTAATCTCTCAGTTAATCACACTAAAATAGACTATCTGGGTCTGGAATTTGACTGAGCATGCGATGGTGCTCGGTTTCGGCTCCAGTTCCTCCAGAGGTGTGGGTTCAAATCCTACGGCTGCGAAAGATTCAATTTAACAATCTGTTCTGTGAGCATCTTTTTATGAGGTAAAGAAACAGACTATTTGGTCAATGGTAATTTTGATTTGTGGGACCTTATGCAAATTGGCTACTAAATTCCATTACACAGGAATGACCTTTCAAAAGGAGTATATGAATTTTTCTCAACAACACTTCTATTGTGAATAACAATTATTGTTTGTTATTTTAAACTAGTATGAAAGAAAATTAAAGGAGAGCACTTAGGAATCGGGAAGTGAGAAAGAAGAAAAATAAAAGACTCAACAGTTCATCTCCATGTTCAGTCCATAAGAATGGTCCAAAGATGTGTGGGTTAGGTGCACTGGCAATGCTAAATTGCCCCTCAGTGTCCCGGGATGCGTAGGTTAGAGAGATTAGCATGGTAAAAATGTGGGGTTACAGGGATAGGGCCTGGGTGGGATTGTTGTTGGCGCAGGCTCGATGGGCCAAATGGCCTCCTTCTGCACTGTAGGGTTTCTATGATTTCTATGAACAGCTAAAAAACATGTTCTTTGAGACTAAGCTAGTATTTAAAATTGTTCAGAGAAAAGTAATAGCAGAAATTAAAATCTTCCATAACATTTCATTCCTAGGCAAAGAAGAAAATCCCGTCAGTGTCCTCCCTGTGCAAAGTACAACTCTTCTTGTTTAATTTTTATTTGTTCTTGGGATGTGAACATCCCTGGGCTAGGCCAGCATTCATTTCCCACCCCTAGTTATCTTTGAGGGAGTGGTGATGAGCCATCTACTTATAAACAGCTGCAATCCATTTCTGTAGCAGTTTGATACAATTTAGTGGCTTGCTAGGCCATTTCAGACAAGAGTCAACTATATATTGCTGTGGATCCAAGCTTTACATGTAGGTCAGACCAGGTAAGGACAGAAGATTTCCTACTCTGAGGGGCATTAGTGAATCAGATGGGTTTCTAACAACAATCTAGTAGTTTCTTGATTATCGCAACTGAAAATAACTTTCATTTCAGGTTCAGATGTATTCATTAATTGAACTTAAATTCCCTCAGCTGCTGTAGTGGGATTTGTACTAATGTCTCCAGTACATTAGAGACAGGCCTCTGGATTACCAGTCCAGCAATATTGCCATAAGATGATAAGACACAGGAGCAGTATTAGGCCATTGGGCCCATCAGATCTGCTTCACCATTCAATCATGGCTGATAAATATCTCAACCCCGTTCTCCCGTCTTTTCCCCGTAACCTTTGATCCCCTTACCAACCAAGAACCTGTCCATCTCCGTCTTAATGAACTGGCTTCCATAGCTTTCTGTGGCAATGAATTCCATAGATTCACCACCCTCTGGCTGAAGAAGTTCCTCCTCATCTCAGTTCTAAAGCTTTTAGTCTGAGGCTGTGCCCTCAGATCCTAGTCTCTCCTATGAGTGGAACCATCTTCCCCATGTCCACTCTATCCCGATCATTCAGTATTCTGTAAGTTTCAATGAGATTCCCCTCCCTCATCCTTCTAAACTCCATCGAGTACAAACACAGAGTCCTCAAACGCTCCTCATACATCAAGCTTTCCATTCCTGGGATCATTCTCATGAACCTCCTCTGGACCCTCTCCAGGGCCCTTTCTTAGATACAGGGCCCAAAATTGCTCACAATATTCCAAATGTGGTCTGACCAGAGTTTTATAAAGTGCATAAAGCTTTATAAAGCCTTATCACTCCGCTACCATCGTTGAGTCTACAGTAAACAATTAGACAAATAATAGTACAAGTTGCCAAGTTCAATTTGTGCTCATATATTTTTCCCTGTGACACCTCACCATGTGGACTGCAGTAGTGCGAGAAGGCAGCTCACTACCACCAATGAGGAATGGGCAATAAGTGCTGGGCTAGCCAGTGACCTCCACATCCCAGGAATGAATAAACAAGAATGAACAAACAACAAGTAAAGAATGAAACACTAACCTGACAGGAGTAACACATAGCGACTATTCCAATTGGAAAACAACAAAACAAGGAATTGAAAATAGACCAGCCGAAATAGGTTTTCAGTATTGGAGCATCATAACTCTGAGAGTTCGACCTCAGTGACATCTTCAGATGATTCGTTCAATGTTATTGGTTGCCATGTTTTCAATTTTGCTGCAGTTTTGTTGGCAATTTTAGTTTTTGACATATGAGTTCACAGTTGTTCAATTTTCTTTTTGTGAATATTTTCTGAAAAGGGAAGGATACTTAATAACATGGTGGTAGCAACAGTCACATATTGTCAGAAACCTATTGCAAAAACAAATGTGCGAAGCTGGATAAAGACCAAAATTAATTTTGCCAAATCACATTGCAGTCCAACTTGATTTTAGTAATGCTGGGAGGTGACATTATGTGCTGATGTGTCGGCAACTACCAATGCAATCCATTGCCTCTGTTAGGTGAGTCAATAAGAATAACAGATATGTGGATTTCTGCTCCCTCCTGTTCCTCTTTGAATGCACACATCTGAATTGTGTGCAGTCTTTGGCACAAGTCCTTAGAACCTGTGGGATGCAATTGCTGGACACAACAGACTCATTAAGAAGTTCTGACTCTTCCTTTCAACTTCGGACAAAATAGAATCCTTACAGTGCAGAAGGAGACCATTTGGCTCATCGAGCCTGCACCGACAACAATCCCGCCCAGTCCCTATCCCCGTAAACCCATGTATTTGCCCTGCTAGTCCCCTGGACACTAAGGGGCAATTTTGCATGGTCAATCTACCTAACCCGCATATCTTTGGACTGTGGGAGGGAACCGGAGCACCTGGAGGAAACCCACGCAGACACAGGGAGAATGTGCAAACTCTACACAGACTGTGACCGAGGCTAGATTTGAACCTGGGTTCCTGGCGCTGTGAGGCAGCAGTGTTAATCACTGTGCCACCGTGCAGCTCTTCTATTTACACGCAATCTAAATAAGCCATGGGTGGGATTTTATGGCTTTGCTCAACCGGAGACCGGAAAATCCTGCCCCAGGTCAATGGAGCCCCTCGCCCACTCCGATTTCCCTGGCGGGTGGGGCGGTGGAATTCTGGCGCATGACTCTCAGTGTCATACAGCACTGCTCATAACTGCGTTTGACCTCAACCCAGAAACAGTTTGATTGTTTTCCTTGTTTAACCCGAAAACAGTTTTCCTTTTTCAGTCAAACATTAAGCCCGATCCTGAATTCCTTCCTCAAACTGAGACCCTGCAATGTCTTTGTCAACTGATGCTTAGTTCAAATGCTAGTAGTGAGGATTCATTGTTTAAGCCCTGGTAAGAAGCACTGGTGGGACATCATCGAATCACAGAATCCCTACACCTGAACCAGAGTGGTACCAATATCCTGGGGGGGGGGGGAATTTGCTAATGCTCTTCGGGACGGTTTAAACTAATTCAGCAGGGGGATGGGAACCTGAATTGTAGCTCCAGTGTACAGGAGGTTGAGAGTAGTGGGATCATGAATAAGGTTTCAAGGTCGCAGGAGTGTACCGGCAGGCAGAAAGGTGTTTTGAAGTGTGTGTACTTCAATGCCAGGAGCATCCGGAATAAGGTGGGTGAACTTGCGGCATGGGTTGGTACCTGGGACTTCGATGTTGTGGCCATTTCGGAGACATGGATAGAGCAGGGACAGGACTGGCTGTTGCAGGTTCCGGGGTTTAGATGTTTCAGTAAGATCAGGGAAGATGGTAAAAGAGGGGGAGGTGTGGCATTGTTAGTCAAGGACAGTATTACAGTGGCAGGAAGGACGTTTGCTGAGGACTCGTCGACTGAGGTAGTATGGGCCGAGGTTAGAAACAGGAAAGGAGAGGTCACCCTGTTGGGAGTTTTTTATAGGCCTCCGAAAAATTCCAGAGATGTAGAGGAAAGGATTGCAAAGATGATTCTGGATAGGAGCGAAAGTAACAGGGTAGTTGTTATGGGGGACATTAACTTTACAAATATTGACTGGAAACGCTATAGTTCGAGTACTTTAGATGGGTCAGTTTTTGTCCAATGTGTGCAGGAGGGTTTCCTGACACAGTATGTAGAAAGACCAACAAGAGGCGAGGCCACATTGGATTTGGTACTGGGTAATGAACCAGGCCAGGTGTTGGATTTGGAGATAGTTGAGCACTTTGGTGATAGTGACCACAATTCGGTTACGTTTACTTTAGCGATGGAAAGGGATAGGTATATACCACAGGGCAAGAGTTATAGCTGGGGGAAAGGAAATTATGATGCGATTCGGCAAGATTTAAGGATGCATAGGATGTGGAAGGAAACTACAGGGGATGGGCACAATTGAAATGTGGAGCTTGTTCAAGGAACAACTACTGGGTGTCCTTGATAAGTATGTACCTGTCAGGCAGGGAGGAAGTGGTCGAGCGAGGGAACCGTGGTTTACTAAAGAAGTTGAATCTCTTGTGACGAGGAAGAAGGAGACTTATGTAAAGATGAGACGTGAAGGCTCAGTTAGGGCACTTGAGAGTTACAAGTTAGCCAGGAAGGACCTAAAGAGAGAGCTAAGAAGAGCCAGGAGGGGACATGAGAAGTCTTTGGCAGCTAGGATCAAGGAAAACCCAAAAGCTTTCTATAGGTATGTCAGGAATAAAAGAACGACTAGGGTAGGATTAGGGTCAGTCAA
This sequence comes from Mustelus asterias, assembly GCF_964213995.1. Taxonomy (NCBI): domain Eukaryota; kingdom Metazoa; phylum Chordata; class Chondrichthyes; order Carcharhiniformes; family Triakidae; genus Mustelus; species Mustelus asterias. The sequence goes on from NC_135827.1 coordinate 24,186,895, forward strand.
GGACAGTAGTGGGACGTTGTGCGTGGAGTCCGAAGAGATAGGAGAGGCGCTAAATGAATATTTTTTGTCAGTATTCACACAGGAAAAAGACAATGTTGTCGAGGAGAATACTGAGATACAGGCTATTAGACTACACGGGATTGAGGTTCATAAGGAGGAGGTGTTAGCAATTCTGGAAAGTGTGAAAATAGATAAGTCCCCTGGGCCGGATGGGATTTATCCTAGGATTCTCTGGGAGGCTAGGGAGGAGATTGCAGAGCCTTTGGCTTTGATCTTTATGTCGTCATTGTCCACAGGAATAGTGCCAGAAGACTGGAGGATAGCAAATGTTGTCCCCTTGTTCAAGAAGGGGAGTAGAGACAACCCGGGTAATTATAGACCAGTGAGCCTTACTTCTGTTGTGGGCAAAGTTTTGGAAAGGATTATAAGAGATAGGATTCATAATCATCTAGAAAGGAATAATTTGATTAGGGATAGTCAGCACGGTTTTGTGAAGGGTAGGTCGTGCCTCACAAACCTTATTGAGTTCTTTGAAAAGGTGACCAAAGAGGTGGATAAGGGTAAAGCAATTGATGTGGTGTGTATGGATTTCAATTCCCCACGGTAGGCTACTGCAGAAAATATGGAGGCATGGGATTGAGGGCGATTTAGCGTTTGGATCAGAAATTGGCTAGCTGTAAGAAGACAGAGGGTGGTGGTTGATGGGAAATGTTCATCCTGGAGTTCAGTTGCTAGTGGTGTACCACAAGGATCTGTTTTGGGGCCACTGCTGTTTGTCATTTTTATAAATGACCTGGATGAGGGCGTAGAAGGATGGGTTAGTAAATTTGCAGATGACACTAAAGTCGGTGGAGTTGTGGACAGTGCGGAGGGATGTTGCAGGTTACAGAGGGACATAGATAAGCTGCAGAGCTGGACTGAGAGGTGGCAAATGGAGTTTAATGCAGAAAAGTGTGAGCTGATTCACTTTGGAAGGAGTAACAGGAATACAGAGTACTGGGCTAATGGTAAGATACTTGGTAGTGTGGATGAGCAGAGAGATCTGGGTGTCCATGTGCATAGATCCCTGAAAGTTGGCACCCAGGTTGATAGGGTTGTTAAGAAGGCGTACGTACGGTGTGTTAGCTTTTATTGGTAGAGGGATTGCGTTTCTGAACCATGAGGTCATGTTGCAGCTGTACAAAACTCTGGTGCGGCCGCACTTGGCGTATTGCGTACAGTTCTGGTCGCCGCATTATAGGAAGGATGTGGAAGCATTGGAAAGGGTGCAGAGGAGATTTACCAGGATGTTGCCTGGTATGGTGGGAAGGTCTTATGAGGAAAGGCTGAGGGACTTGAGGCTGTTTTCGTTAGAGAGAAGAAGATTAAGAGGTGACTTAATAGAGGCATACAAGATGATCAGAGGATTAGATAGGGTGGACAGTGAGAGCCTTTTTCCCCGGATGGTGATGGCTAGCATGAGGGGACATAGCTTTAAAGTGAGGGGTGATAGATATAGGACAGATGTCAGAGGTAGGTGCTTTACTCAGAGAGTAATGCCCTGCCTGCAACAGTAGTGGACTCGCCAACATTAAGGGCATTTAATTGGTCATTGGATAAACATATGGATGATATTGGAATAGTGTAGGTTAGATGGGCTTCAGATTGGTTTCACAGGTCGGCGGAACAGCGAGGGCCGAAGGGCCTGTACTGCGCTGTAATGTTCTATATTCTATGTACAGGAGGCTATTTGGCCCATCAAGCCTGCACCGACAACAACCCACCCAGGCCCTATCCTCAGTAACCTCATGCATTCACCCTGCTAACCCCCTGACACTAAGGAACAATTTAGTATGGCCAACCTACCTAACCTGCACACCTTTGGACTGTCGGAGGAAACCGGAGCACCCACAGGAAACCCACGCAGACACAGGGAGAATGTTCAAACTCCACACAATCACCCAAGGCTGGAATTGAACCCAGATCTCTGATGCTGTGAGGCAGCAGTGCTAACCACTGTGCCACCATGCTATGCTCAGTGGTGTTGCTCAATCAATATATGTAGGTGGCTGTTCAGTTTAATAACCAATTTTCACAAAGCGAGCATTACTGTATAAACCTTGACCATGGTTTCTTGCTTCATTGCCTTTATCTTCTCCACGTTGTTTCTGACTATGATGAAAACATTGTGAGGGTTTGATCTTAGTCTGCCTAAGCTGTCTTGCAGTCTAGGCTTGAGAGGAAAAGATATATCTGCCATGAATGAAACCATTAAGGTAAGAAAAGAGCATTAAAGTAAACAGCATAAACATGCCATATTAGGATTTGTGCAAGGAGTGTGTAAGATTTTCCTTTTGATAGAAGCCCTTCAGCAGCAATTCACTCATTGTGGAGAGAGAAGCAAAGTTAAGAGGTAAAATATGGTTTGCTATTGTTTATCGTGGCGGGGTTTATGATTCGTGTCCTCAGTATTTCTGGTAGAAGTAGGCAGCGCACAAATTGAGTACTGCCATCTCATTTACCTGACGGTGGCTGCCATTGTGCACAGCAGGGACTCGAGCAGCATTGTACTGACTGTGCACGGTGCTGTCAACCTTTGATTCTTAAAGACAGTCTGTCCCTTTTAGAGGGAAGCTGCATCGATTTACAGGAAGCTGTTGCAATTCTAAACAAGGAAAATTGAACACCAAGGCAGAGATTGGCCTCCAGATTCATGGATATAGCACTTAAGGCCTTGGTGGGGTGGTGGACATGAGAAGAGATGTAATGTGGGTGCAGCAGACCCAGGTCCCCTGTCAGAAGTTATTAGGAGCAAGTAGTCAAGAAGGCCAATTCCAGCTGTTTGATCCTGAGGATCTGGTGGCATTGCCACTTGATGTCGAAAGGCATTACAAGGTTGGTCAAGGGCAGTGAACACATTTTCACATGACATTGTTTACCCTGTGTTCCACCAGCCTCTCGTGCCACACCATGCACCCGCCTGTGAGACCCAAAAACACTGCACTTGCCGTCTCTATTCCTGTTGCAGTCTTCGTGTGGACAGATCACCTGATTATCTACATTCCCTGTGAGGATGCAGCAACACTCTCTTCCAAATCCAGGAAGTCACCACGATTCTTCCAATAATACTCCAGAAATTCCTCAAATGTACCTTGCTCACCAGTAGGTGCCTGTTCCTTTAAATGGAGAGTGCTGTGCCCCTCTTCTGACTGAATGTTTGATCTTTGGTGAACAATATACTCATTTGTTGACTGAGTCTTCATGGCACAAATTAGAAAAATGGATGCCACTGCTTGGGCTATGTGACCATCTGGCTCAGTTGCTTCTGAAGCATGTATGGGTATCCACATGAGTGGCATTCACAAGACAGCATGCCAGAAAGAGTTGACAGCACAGCATGCGACCCGAGGAGAGCGATTGACTTCTGTAGTGAACTGACGTAAACTTCAGGCCCAATGTTTCAAGTCAATGACCATCCATTTCCGATGAAGCAGCAGAGAACCTGAAACTTTACCTCCCTTACTCTCTCCACAGTTTGTTTTATTTATTGATTTGTGAATTGTGGCCGTTGCAGGCTGGGCTGAGCCAGCATTTATGCCCATTCCTTAATTGCCCTTCAACTGAATGGCTTGGTAGGACCTTTCAGAGGGCATTTCAGAGTCAGCCACATTGTTCTGGGTCTGGAGTCACGTGTAGGCCAGACCAGGTAAGGACGGCAGATTTCCTTCCCTGAAGGGACATTAGTGAACCAGATGGGTTTTTATAACAGTCGACAATGGTTTCATTGTCAATACTAGACTTTTAATTCCAGGATGGCGATTCTCAGGGAGTGCAGCGGGCTGGAGATATTGTCCAATTGAGCGTGAGTGTCCCAGCCCATGTTTTTTGATGTAATCAGCCTTGCGCCAGAAATTAGCGCGAGGATGATTACAATCTGAAAATGCACATTTTGATTTCATTTGCAAGCCCGGAACAGTTTTCTCTGGGTTCGCTAATATCACCCTGCCGGGAGAGGTTCCCATCAGTAGGGATTAAAACTGATCCCCATCAATGGAGACTAGGCGTGATCACCCCACTGGTGGCAGGGAGGGTGCCTCTTGGGGCGGTGCCAGTCTGGCACCCTGGCACTGCCCATCGGGCATACTGGCACTGCCCAGTGAGAAAGAGCCAGAGGGGGCAGGGCTTACTGGTGGCAGTGGTGGGGTGGGGGGTGGGGGGGGGGAACGGGGGGGGGGGGGGACCCACACTCTGCAATAAGGATCGGTGGGTAGTGGAAGGAGGAGAGAGATTGGGGCTGCACATGGAGCGGGGGGGGGTTCAAGGAGGCCAGCGACGGGGGGATAGTGCAGCAGGAAGATCGGCGCATGCGCAGTGGCCCACTCAGCACTATACTGCCAGCCTCTTGGACAGGATTAGGCCCCACCCCCCCCTCCCCTTACTGGCGTGAATCCCCTTGCGGCACTCTGTGATCTACAATGTCAGAGATTCATTCAACTAAGTGCACCCAAAAAACTGACAGGAGATTCTCCCATTTCCTCACCCATTGGGCACTTAGTTTTTTCTTTGGGAGAATCACACACCAGATTTTTATTAAATTCAAATTTCACCATCTGCGGTGGTGGGATTCGAACTCGGGTCCCCAGAGCATTACCCTGGATTACGAGTTCAATGTTTACACCACTGCCTCCCATAGTACCAGATCTGCTGGGCATTTTCTGTTTTATATTTCAGCTTTTCAGCACCCTTCGTATTTTGCTTGCATAATTATAAGTTGCTAAAAGGAATTAAATAATATTGATTTACATTGCATGTTTATGCCATTTAAATTACTTTAAATTTCTTACCATTGGGTTTTTATACACGTCAGACACCTTTATCTGTACTTCCCTGAACGTAACTTGATTTTGTGTCTCTGTGCACTGTTTGAGAGCACATTTCCACTCCATCTGACGAAGGAGCAGCGCTCCGAAAGCTGATGGTATTTGCTACCAAATAAACCTGTTGGACTTTAACCTGGTGTTGTGAGACCTCTTACTGTGTTCTTCCCTGAATGTGACAGATATTGACATTCTTGCTTATTTCTTGCCAAGTTTGCTCTATACATAAGGGATGGAAGATGAGGAGGTTAACATTTAACTTATAAATTATATCATTACTGCAAATACCCTTGGCAGGTTTACCTAACTTATTTTCCACTGTCTACTTTACTTAATCAATGCATCAAACTACTCGGGCTGAGATACTGGAAGCATTTTCTTCACTAGTGCCTTTTGTTACAATAATTTCAAGCTCACAAGGCCCAATAAGGAAGATGATGCATTGTGAGCTACAATATCACTCACGGAAGGATTGCTATTCATTATTTCCATCCTATTAGTTAGTACCTTACTTTCTTTCTATCTTGTGTCTCTACTTTTTCTGATTAAATCTTCCCCAATCCTTTTTGGTTTCTCCTCTCAGCTGTTCTTGTGGTTTTCACCTCTCTTCACTTTCACCAATTTCATCTTCTGATGACAGGTTCATCCCTCAACTAACTGTCACTTAACCTCCCTCACACCCACTCCTGCTAACATTCTAGAACTTATCTGCTTCAAATCAGAGGTCCATCCTTTATGATGATTGGCTTTGCAGCAATAGTTGCTTCCATTCCATCAAACAATGACGAGACAGAGTACAGGAATGAGATAGAAAATCTGGTGAACTGGTGTGACGACAATAATCTCTCTCTCAATGTCAACAAAACGAAGGAGATTGTCATCAACTTCAGGAAGCGTAAAGGAGAACATACCCCTGTCTACATCAATGGGGATGAAGTAGACTCAAGTTGCAGTCTCACCAATTGCAGGAAGACTTCTTTACTCCTGTACTCAAATCCTCTTGCAATAAAGGTCAACAAATCATTTGCCTTTCTCATTGCTTACTGCACCTGCATATTAGCTTTCAGTGACTTATGAACAAAGACACTCTGGTCCCTTTGGACATCTTTCATCATTTACGAATTACTCTGCATTTCTGTTTTTCCTACCAACGTGGATAACTTCATATTTTTCTACATTATGTTTTGTCTGCAATGTACTTGCCTACTCACTTAGCCAACCTGAATCTTCTTGAAGTCTCGTTGCATCCTCCTCACAGCTCACATTTCCAGCTGGCATCATGTCATCTGCAAATTTGGAAATATTGACCGGAATTCTCTGCCTGTTCACGCCGGTGGGATCTTCCAGTCCCGTCGACGGCGCACTCCCACTGTGGATTTCCCAGCAGCATTGTGGTAAACCTCTGTTATCTGTAGTGGTTAACCACCGTAGTTAGTATTTCTCAGTACCTGTATATGTGGCACATCCCTGTCGGTTCCGCCCAAGTCTCCTCCCCCTGGTCCGGGTATAAAGGCGGTGGCTCCACCCCCTTGCCTTCAGTACAGACCAGATCACCGACAGGGATGGCTCCAAGTTCTTGCTAATAAAAGTCTATTTGTCTTGCTCATAACTAGTCTTGACTCGATTGATAGTGCATCAATTTTATTAGCAAGTTTTTTTTTGAAGAATGGAGCAGTTACTAAAACCCGAAAGGCTGGATCTGGACCCGCAAGCTGTTGGAGCTTCAAACACGTTTGACCACTGGCTGCAATGCTTCGAGGATTACATCGAAGCCTCCGCTGCCATCAGTACAGATGCTGACAAACTACGGGTGCTCCGCGGCCGGGTAAGCGACGTAGTATACCCTACGATCCGAGACGCGGAAAATTACACGACCGCTCTCGAACTGTTAAAGGGCCTGTATAATAAACGGCCTAATGAAGTCTATGCGAGACACCTCCTCGCTACGCACAGATGGCAGCCAGGTGAATCAGTCGACCAGTTCCTGCGTGCGTTCTGTCTGCTTGCCCGGAACTGTAACTGTAGGTCTGTGACTGCCACCCAATATACAGACGACTTAATCCAGGATGCCTTTGTAACGGGCATGGGAACTACTTATATCCGGCAACGGCTGCTGGAACAGGGTGCGCTGGACTTAAAGAAAACGGTGCAACTGGCTGAATCCCTAGAAGTGACCTCACAATACCTCGAAGCCTACTCACCTGACCACGTGGGCGCATCGTGGACACTGCGGCCGTCGCTACCAGGAGGAGCACAGCCCTACACCGCCCCACGCCTCACCGGTGACCTGACCACTGCAGCAACCTCTGGAGGCCGGAAATGCTACTTCTGCGGCCTGGGTAAGCACCCCCGACAGAAGAAGGGGCACTACGCCAAGGCCTGCCGTAAGTCTATCCCCAAATCCACGAGCGCCACGTGTGACCCATGGGGGCCGCCATCTTGGATGCCCCCAGCTGCGTGCGACCCGCGGGGGCCACCATTTTGGATGACCCCGGCCGCGGGGGCTGCCATCTTGGATGCCCCCGGCTGTGTGCAGACCCTGAAGGCCTAAAGGGCCACCATCTTGGACAACCCCGGCCACGTGCGACCCACGGGGGTCGCCATCTTGGATGACATCGGCCGTCGGCAACCCGCGGGGGCCGCCATCTTGGATGACAACGGCCACAAGTGACCAGCAGGGGCTGCCATCTCCGACCTCATCAGCCCCCTACGGCCATCTGCAGGATTCAACGGTGGCATCGATGACCCTGGACCAGACGAAGCCTCATCGTCTTGCCGAGTCCATGATGGACATTGAGGTAAACGGGCACAGGGAGCATTGTTTGTTTGACAGTGGGAGTACGGAGAGCTTCATTCACCCTGATACGGTGCGCCGATACGCCTTTTCCGTGCGGCCCGTCAAGCAGATGATCTCCATGGCATCGTAATCCCGCTCCGTGAATGTCCTCAGCTGCTGCGTGGTGACCCTGAAGGTGCGATGTGTACCCCCTTCCCTGCATATCTGACATGGTCAGTCAGATTGCACAAGATTGCACAATAGGGCGGCACGGTAGCACAGTGGTTAGCACTGCTGCTTCACAGCTCCAGGGTCCCGGGTTCGATTCCCGGCTCGGGTCACTGTCTGTGTGGAGTTTGCACATTCTCCTCGTGCCTGCGTGGGTTTCCTCCGGGTGCTCTGGTTTCCTCCCACAGTCCAAAGATGTGCTGGTTAGGTTGATTGGCCAGGTTAAAAATTGCCCCTTAGAGTCCTGGGATGTGTAGGTTAGAGGGATTAGCGGGTAAATATGTGGGGGTAGGGCCTGGGTGGGATTGTGGTCGGTGCAGACTTGATGGGCCGAATGGCCTCCTTCTGCACTGTAGGGTTTCTATGATTTCTATGATAATATCGGGTGTTCTCCACCATTGACTTGAAGTCCGCGTACCACCAGCTCCCTATCACAGAACATAGAACATAGAACAGTACAGCACAGAACAGGCCCTTCGGCCCACAATGTTGTGCCGAGCTTTGTCTGAAACCCAGATCAAGCTATTTCCTCCCTATCATCCCAAAGTACTCCATGTGACTATCCAATAGCTTCTTAAATGTTCCTAAAGTTTCTGACTCCACTATCCCTGCAGGCAGTCCATTCCACACCCCAACCACTCTCTGAGTAAAAAACCTACCTCGGACATCCTTCCTATATCTCCCACCATGAACCCTATAGTTATGCCCCCTCGTTACCGCTCCATTCAACTGAGGAAATAGTCTTTGAACGTTCACTCTATCTATCCCCCTTATCATCTTATAAACCTCTATCAAGTCTCCTCTCAACCTCCTCCACTCCAAAGAGAAAAGCCCAAGTTCCCTCAACCTTTCCTCATAAGACCTACCCTCCAAACCAGGCAGCATCCTGGTAAATCTCCTTTGCACTCTTTCCAGTGTCTCTACATCCTTCTTATAGTGAGGTGACCAGAACTGCACACAATATTCCAAATGTGGTCTCACCAAGGTCCTGTACAGTTGTAGCATAACCCCACGGCTCTTAAACTCAAACCCCCTGTTAATGAACGCCAACACACTATAGGCCTTCTTCACGGCTCTCTCCACTTGAGTGGCAACCTTCAGAGATCTATGGATATGAACCCCAAGATCTCTGTTCCTCCACATTCTTCAGAACCCTACCTTTGACCCTGTAATCCACATTTAAATTTGTCCTACCAAAATGAATCACCTCGCATTTGTATCCGCCCGGAGGACCGCCAATATACAGCGTTCTAGGCGGATGGTCGCCTTTACCACTTCCTTAGGGTCCCCTTTGGCGTCACCAACGGGGTCTCGGTCTTCCAGCGCGAAATGGACCGAATGGTAGACCAGAACGGGCTGCGGGCTACCTTCCCGTACCTGGATAACGTCACCATCTGCGGCCATGACTGGCAGGACCACAATGTCAACCTCCACAGATTCCTGCACACGGCTAGTCTCCTTAACCTGACCTACAATAAGGAGAAGTGCGTGTTCAGTACACACCGCCTCGCCATCCTCAGGTACGTAGTGGAGAATGGGGTCCTCGGCCCCGATCCCGACCGTATGCGTCCCCTCCTGGAACTTCCCCTCCCCACTAGCCTCAAAGCACTGATAAGATGCCTGGGTTTCTTCTCGTACTATGCACAGTGGGTCCCCAACTATGCGGATAAAGCCCGTCCGCTCATAAAATCCACCCTTTTTCCCGCATCAAAGCTGACATCGCAAAGGTCACTATGCACGCTATAGATGAATCCATCCCGTTCCAGGTGGAGAGCGATGCATCTGATTTCGCCCTAGCCGCCACCCTTAACCAGGCGGGCAGACCCGTGGCCTTCTTTTCAGGAACCCTCCAAGGCCCCGAAACTCAACACTCCTCTGTCGAAAAGGAGGCCCAAGCCATAGTGGAAGCTGTGCGGCACTGGTGCCACTCTTTAGCTGTTAAACGGTTCACCCTACTCACGGACCAACGATCCGTTGCCTTCATGTTCAACCACACGCAGCAGGGCAAGATCAAGAACGACAAGGTATTACGGTGGAGGATCGAACTCTCCACCTACAATTACGATATCTTGTATCGGCCCGGGAAGCTCAATGAGCCACCTGACGCCCTGTCCCGTGGAACATGTGCCAGTGCACAGGTGGACCGGTTACAGGCTCTCCACAACGACCTCTGCCACCCGGGGGTCACCAGGTTTTTCCACTTCATTAGAGCCCGAAACCTGCCCTACTCAGTTGAGGATGTCAGATCCATAACTCGGAACTGCCAGGTCTGTGCGGAATGCAAGCCGCACTTCTACCGGCCAGCCAGGGCACACCTCATAAAAGCCACCCGCCCCTTTGAACGCCTAATGCCTAAGCATCGACTTCAAAGGCCCCCTCCCCTCATCTGATCGCAACATATACTTCCTCAATGTCATTGATGAGTACTCACGTTTCCCCTTTGCAATTACCTGCCCAGATATGTCCTCGGCCACAGTCATTAGGGCCCTGCGCAGCCTCTTCACTCTGTTTGGTTACCCCAGCTATATCCATAGCGACCGGGGATCCTCCTTCATGGGTGAGGAACTGCGACAGTACCTGCTCTCCAAAGGCATAGCCTCAAGTAGGACTACTAGCTACAACCCCCGGGGTAATGGACAGGTGGAGAGAGAGAATGCCACTGTCTGGAAGACCGTTTTACTAGCACTACGGTCTAAAGGCCTTCCAGTCACCCGCTGGCAAGAGCTCCTACCGGAGGCACTATCCTCCATTAGTTTCCCTCCTATGCACGGCAACCAATGCCATCCCCCACGAACGGATGTTCGTGTTCCCCAGGAAGTCTTCCTCAGGGACTTCACTACTGTCGTGGCTGGCATAACTGGGCCCTGTCCTGCTTTGGAAGCATGCCAGGACCCGTAAGTCTGACCCCCTGGTCGAGAGGGTACAACTCCTCCATGCCAACCCCCAGTACGCCTACGTGCTGTACCCTGACGGGCGGGAGGACACAGTATCTATCCGTGACCTAGCGCCCGCAGGTGACTCAGGGACCTCTATAGCCCCCAACCCCTCACCCTCAACCCCCGACTTTGTCCCTACCATGTCAGAACCACTACTCACTCCTCTCGCCCCCGTGTACAGCTCGCCTGAGCCCCAGGAGTCATCACCACGCACCCGATGGGCAGACGCGACCATGGATGACAGCTACGTTCCGGCGCTCGAAACGACACTGCGACTTGAAACCACGTCGGAACTGGCACTACGGCGATCGCAGCGGAAGAGCAAGCCCCTGGATAGACTAAATCTTGTAAATATTGTTCACTCTGCCTCACCCCCGACGGACTCTTTTTTAAACAGGGGGTGAATGTGGTAAACCACTGTTATCTGTTATCTGTAGTGGTTAACCACCATAGTTAGTATTTTTCAGTACCTGTATATGTGACACATCCCTGTCGGTTCCACCCAAGTCTCCTCCCCCTGGTCCGGGTATAAAGGCGGTGGCTCCTCCCCCTTGCTCTCAGTTCAGACCAGATCACCGACAGGGATGGCTCCAAGTTCTTGCTAATAAAAGCCTATTTGTCTTGCTCACAACTAGTCTTGACTCGATTGATAGTGCATCAAGCATGGGATGCAGTCAATGGGAAATCCCACCCAATGGAACATTGCTACCTCCCACTACGAGAAACACGCTATGTGGAAGCCAGAGGATCCCACCCCTTCCCCCCCTCTCCCCATTATATTTGGTCTCCCCGCATCCAATTCATTGATACAGATTGTGAATGGCTGGGGCTCAGGCACTAATCATTGTGTTATCACGCTAATTACAGCAGAGTAATAGGTGTAAAGCAGAGTGAAAACACCTTCTTACTCCCATACCCTTTACTTGTGGAGATCACCTCTGTACTTCCGGTCTCTAGAAGGCAATTCATCAAACTGAGGGAATGGCAATGTTGGCATTCTTTCAATTGGCTGTTTGTTTCCAGACAGACTTCTTGGTGTTTCATTCTTCATCTTAGTACCTGCTGACAGCTGAAGAAACTTCATTTTATGTGAGATTTTTTTTTCTTCTGTATTTCACGGATCTTCTGTTTTGTTTCCTTTGAATCTGCATTATAAAAATACTAGCAGTTATTTTGGTGAAAGGATGAAAACAGGTGTTGGTCCCCCCCATGCCGACACTATAGTTAAGAAAGCCCACCAACGTCTCAACTTTCTCAGAAGACTAAGGAAATTTGGCATGTCAGCTATGACTCTCACCAACTTTTACAGATGCACCATAGAAAGCATTCTTTCTGGTTGTATCACAGCTCGGTATGGCTCCTGCTCTGCCAAGACCGCAAGAAACTACAAAATGTTGTGAATGTAGCCCAATCCATCACGCAAACCAGTCTCCCATCCATTGACTCTGTCTACACTTCCCACTGCCTTGACAAAGCAGCCAGCCCGGACATTCTCTCTTCCACCTTCTTCTGTCGGGAAAAAGATGCAAAAGTCTGAGGTCACGTACCAACCGACTCAAGAACAGCTTCTTCCCTGCTGCTGTCAGACTTTTGAATGGACCTACCTTGCATTAAGTTGATCTTTCTCTACACCCTAGCTATGACTGTAATACTACATTCTGCACTTTCTCCTTTCCTTCTCTATGAACGGTATGCTCTGACTGTATAGCGCGCAAGAAACAATACTTTTCACTGTATGCTAATACATGTGACAATAATAAATCAAATCTAATCAAATCTAATCAAATCAAAGGTGTTAATTTGGTTGTGTGTTAATAAGTCCAGACTGTTTGAAAGTCGAGATTTAGCAGCAAATTTTGGTTCCAATTGCTGATGGCCATAAGCTGAACTAGCCTGGAGATGCTAAACCAGAATCCAACAGATTTCACACTGAAGTGCTGAGTAGACACAATGTTTGTGTCACAATCTATGTGGGCTCCTTTATACTCATTTTCGCTGAAGGTATGCATTGTTCTGGCTGGCACACCACAGCATGTTGAAGGGTAGATAGTGGGGCACAGAGAGGGGGGAAGATTGCACAAGTTCTCAGGTGATATAGGAGGTCCGAGTGGTGGAAGGAGGGGTGATCTCTAGCCAAAAGAAGGAATAATTGCAACCTTGTCCTCCTTCACTGTTGCTGCTTTGCCCAGCCTCATCTCCTCCTCCCACTCATTCTTGACCAAGAGGGACCATAGTAAGATGTCCATGACCAAGGGCTTTTCTCCAAGCCACTCCTTTATGGTGTTCAACAAGGTGGAGTTGTGTGTGTGTAACAGTGGTGCCACAAAGGTGCCATCAGAAAATATTGAAATTGCTCACAAAATTCCAATGGCTCAACCTGTTGGTTTCCAAGCAAACAAAGCCTGCATAAGCCAACATTTGCATTGGCCACATCTCTATTAAGATGTGGTGGCCTCTGTAAAGCTTGCCTCACATGCCAGGTTGTGGGGCAGCTCGAACCTGTAATAAAAGCTGCTCCATTTATTCCCATACCATCCTTTGGAGAACCGTTCAGCAGAGTGCTGCTTGATTATGTTTTTTTAATTGTTTTATTCATTTGTGGGACATGGGTGTTGCTGGTTAGCCAGCATTTATTGCCCATCCCTTGTTGCCTGAGGGCAATTGAGAGTCAACCACATTGCTGTGGCTCTGGAGTCACATGTAGGCCAGACCGGGTAAGGATGTCAGATTTCCTTCCCTAAAGGACATTAATGAACCAGATGGGTTTTTCTGACAATCAACAATGGTTTTGTGGTCATCGGTAGATTCTTAATTACTGATTTAAAAAAAATATTGCATTCAAATTCCACCATCTGCTGTGGTGGGATTTGAACCCAGGTCCCCAGAACATTAGCTGAGTTTCTGGATTAATACTCTAGCAATAATACCACTAGGCCGTCACCCACCTGTGGAGGCCCGTGCTGAAAATAAAAAGGGTTGCTAGTATCCTCTCACCATCATGGACGTGGCTGTCCAATTTCCAGAGACCATAACCCTAAGATCTATCATGGCCAAAGTAGTGGTTGAGGGGATAACACTATTATTTACCCATATGGGCTGCCTATTGAGATCCATGATGTGGAGATGCCGGCATTGGACTGGAGTAAGCACAGTAAAGAAGTCTCATAACACCAGGTTAAAGTCCAACAGGAGTCCAACACTTAGAAATCATAGAAATCATAGAAACCCTACAGTGCAGAAACAGGCCATTCGGCCCATCAAGTCTGCACCAACCACAATCCCACCCAGGCCCTACTCCCATATCCCTACACATATTACCCGCTAATCCCTCTAACCTACGCATCTCAGGACACTAAGGGGCAATTTTAGCATGGCCAATCAACCTAACCCGCACATCTTTGAACTGTGGGAGGCAACCGGAGCACCCGGAGGAAACCCACGCAGACACGAGGAGAATGTGCAAACTCCACACAGACAGTGACCCAAGCCGGGAATCGAACACAGGTCCCTGGAGCTGTGAAACATTGTTACAATTTTTTTGTGAATATTGCCCCATAGACAATTTGTATAAATTCTAGGAATGCCAGACTGGACTTAACAGTTTGGAACAGCTATGAAATTAATGTCAACTTAGTTAATAAAAAAGTGAAAAAATTCTTAAAATGAATGAATTATATTATTCAGATAGAAGTTCACTATTGTAAAGAATGTATAACCCCACATTCTTGTTCTATATCCACTGAATGGAAATGGGACACTCGCTTACTCTTCAATAGGGAGTACCTTCTTTTCTCTATCCATTCTGTCCAAAATTTCAGTGTAGAGACCCATCATCTGGCTTTCATAATTGGCCCTGAGAGAACCCAGATGTTTGAGGAAACGCATTCCAAGCCCACACCATTGCTCTGCTTCAGTATATTTCCCCAAACTGTACAAGGAAGCCCCTGTATTCCAAGCTCGAGTCATCAGCCACAGGATTACAGGAAGGATGTGGAAAAGATTGAAAGGGTGCAGAGGAGATTTACAAGGATGTTGCCTCGATTGAGTGGCATGCCTTATGAGGATAGGCTGAGGGAGCTTAGTCTTTTCTCCTTGGAGAGACGTAGGATGAGAGGAGACCTAATAGAGGTATATAAGATGTTGAGAGGCATAGATCGGGTGGACTCTCAGAGGCTTTTTCCCAGGGTGGAAATGGCTGCTACGAGAGGACACAGGTTTAAGGTGCTGGGGGGTAGGTACAGGGGAAATGTGAGGGGGGAGTTTTTCACACAGAGGGTGGTGGGCGAGTGGAATCGGCTGCCGTCAGTGATGGTGGAGGCGAACTCATTAGGGTCTTTTAAGAGACTCCTGGATGAGTACATGGGACTTAATAGGATGGAGGGTTATAGGTAGGCCTTAAAGGTAGGGATATGTTCGGCACAACTTGTGGGGCCGAAGGGCCTGTTTTGTGCTGTAGTTTTCTATGTTTCTATGTTTCTATCTCCATCTCTGGATATTCCTCTTGCAAACTCTCTACAATGATGAATGCTTCCTCATAGTATGACCAGACTTCCTCAAGGACCCGAGGTTCAATTTCAGTTACTCCTGTAGGGAGTGAGATCTGGATCAAGCTGTATAGCAATTTGCTGCAGCATATGCCATCCTTATCAGACTGCTTCTTTTGAAGAGATAAGGCGATCTTCAAGGCTTTTTTACAAACTGACGGGAAGTGAGCAGGAGATTCCATGGCTAAGGAGGCCAGGGTTTCCAATGTTTTGGGCTCTATCTGCTGAAGTTGCAAAACTTTTTCCATAACACTCTCAATCTCTGGATCATTCAGCTTAGCCCTAGCTTCAAACTCATAAAGAAGTAACAGGGTTTCTATAGGATCCTTTGAGACATCACCTGCTGCTGTGGATTTGAGTGTCGCCCAAATCTCCCAACAAACTTGAATATGTTCTCGTGCTTGAGTCAAACTTTCAATCTGCTCTGAAGTATGATGTGCTATCAATAAGGCGAAAGACTACCGATATGCCAATATAAGTGTAGGCTTTTATTCACAACAGAATCAGGAGCAGATCCCAACAAATAACCGACCTGGACTGAACAAGGGGGAGGAGACAGCCACCTTTATACTAGGTGCTGAGGGGAGGACCCAAACTGGAAGGGGATGTGTCCAGGTATGACAAGCACACACAACGGTGGTCCATATAGGACAAAAGCACAACTGAGGTCCACCACAAAGTATTTGTTGCTTTCCGACCAATTTCCAGACTAGCTGCTGCAGCCATTAATAAACAAGTCTTTTGACCAATCAGAATGGCTTTGTCAGTTGATACCATCTGTGAAAGCTGATAAGAAAGGATGAAAAACTCCCTCATTCTGCTTGGGCAGTCCTCACACTGCAGAGCTAAATTCCAGCCTATTTTTCGAAACCAATTTGCTTCACTTGTTGGACTTTAACCTGGTGTTGTGAGACTTCTTACTATTGAGATCCAAGCAGATCAGGGCATGAATTTTATGTCCTGTATTTTTCAAAGGATCATGTGTAATGTGGATACAACACAGCTGGAATCCTCAGACTATTTGGTACCAACTCTTCAGCATCTAAAATATGTGCTAAAGGGGCCAGCAAGCCCATTCTTTGCCCCACTTATTAAAGTACTAAACTGTGATGTTGTGATTAGTGGCTTTAATTCCTGAATGACAGACTCAGTTCCACTGACAAGAACCTAATGCCGCTTCACATGTTCCTAAATTGTGCAGTGTGCCTCGGGCCTGTTCTCCAGCATGTGTTAGCTCATTAAGAGCTCAAAAAAATTTTAATAATGTATTTTTCCCTTATTGCAGCCTGAACATCTGAACAACACTGAAACACATACTGGATGGCTGGCTTACTTAGCCGTATTTCTTCCTATTCCCATATGGGTTTGAGGGGATTTTCTAATTCTGGTTAGTGCAGACTTAAATTACTGCTGTAAAGTCATTTGAAATCACTGAGATTTCCGTGTTCCCACTAAAGAAATCCTCTTTATAATCTTTTCCTTTGGTTGCTGCCATTCCTTCCCCCACCACAAATCTTTTTGCCCTCTGCCTCAATCAGACCCTGAGTTAGCCTCAAGGGCATGGTGGCACACTGGTTAGCACTGCTCCCTCACAGCGCCAGGGACCCAAGTTAATTTCCGGCCTTAGGTGACTGTCAGTGCGGAGTTTACACGTTCTCCCCATATCTGCGTGAGTTTCCTCCGGGTGCTCCGGTTTCCTCCCACTTGTCCAAAGTTGTGTAGATTAGGTGGATTAGCCTGGTAAATGTGTGGGGTTACAGGGATGGGGGGCTGGGTAGATGCTCTGTAGGAGAATCAGTGCAGACTTCATGGGCTGAAAAGCCACCTTCTGCACTGTAGGAATTCTATGGTTCTGTGGAGTGAGGGATGGACCCAGTCCTGTGGGCAAGAGGGGGATGCAGAAGTGACGGGGAAGCTCTTTCAATAAATTGGTCCACTGGTTACTCTCCCTTGCTACAGGATCCCTTTCATCCATTGACTTCGTTTACACTTGCCGCTGCCTCGGTAAAGCTGCCAAAATAATCAAGAACCTTACGTACCCCAGATATACTCTCTTCCACCTTCTTCCTTTGGGAAAAGGTACGAAACTCTGAAAACACATACCAACTGACTCAAGAAAAGCTTCTTCTGTGCTGTCATCAGATTTTTGAACGGACCTATCATATATTAAGCTGATCTATCTTCTCACTCTACCTGTGGCTGCAACACCATATTCTGCACCCAACCTTTTCCTTTTCCCCATATACTCCACGAGTGGTATGCTTTGCTTGTCTAATATGCAAGAAGCAATACTTTTCACTGTATTGCAGTACATGCAACAATAAAATCAAAATCAAAATCAAAAACATGGCATGACCTTGAAGCCTAAGTGTCCTCATGAAACGTCTGCAAATTCCATTCCCAGCCTGTCTTGAAAGGTTTAGAGGTAAGTACCTCACCTACGTTGGAGTCAAACATGGGTAACCTTCAATGCTTACATCATCTTCCATGCAACTCCAAAAATTTCTTGCATTCTTGCTTTCATGTAGAAGTTAACAGACATCAGGATTTAACGTTGCTCTTTGGGTGCCTTCGAGAGTTGGAGATGTTCCTGCCGACAATCGAGCAGGAAATTTAGGCTGTTAAGGGCCAATTAAATGCAATTCCACACAGCCCATCTGCTTTAATCGTTGTTGGGCAGGCTTTGTGGCCAGGCGGCCTTCATGTCTTAGCTAAGATGGACTGAAACGTCAGGGCAGATATAAAATTTAAAAAGGTGCTTGGGGACTGAGGTTTGTGCTTGAATGTCCTGCCCAGACATTCTTTGCCATTTTTCTCCCTTGCAAGTTATCTTTTTACAGATCTGCAGCTTCCTCAGTCAGCTCCATGGGTTCCTGGTCCCCGGAGGTCACACTTTAGAAACAGCAGCCCAACCCTCCCTTTTCTCAGTGCCTGCCCTCTTCCCACCCCCCAGGACTGGAAAGTAGCGAATGTACCACCGCTGTTTCAGAAGGGAGGGAGATAGCAGATGAGAAATTATAGGCCGGTTAGCCTGACTTCGGTCATTGGCAAGATTTTAGAGTCTATTATTAAAGATGAGATCGCAGAGTACTTGGAAGTGCATGATAAAATAGGATTGAGTCAGCACGGCTTTGTTAAGGGGAGGTCATGTCTGACAAATCTGCCAGAGCTCTTTGAGGAGGTAACAAGGAAGTTAGATAAAGGAGAGCCAGTGGATGTGATTTATTTAGATTTCCAGAAGGCCTTTGACAAGATGAGGCATAGGAGACTGTTAAATAAGTTAAGTGCCCATGGTGTTGAGGGTAAGATCCTGGCATGGATAGAGGATTGGTTGACTGGCAGAAGGCAGAGAGTGGGGATAAAGGGGTCTTTCCCAGGATGGCAGCCAGTGACTAGTGGTGTGCCTCAGGGGTCAGTGCTGGGACCGCAACTTTTCACAATATACATTAACGATTTGGAGGAAGGAACTGAAGGCACTGTTGCTAAGTTTGCAGATGATTCAAAGATATGTAGAGGGACAGGTAGTATTGAGGAATCAGGGGGGCTGCAGAAGGACGTGGACAGGTTAGGAGAGTGGGCAAAGAAGTGGCAGATGGAATACAAAGTGTGAAGTTATGCACTTTGGAAGGAGGAATGGAGACAGACTATTTTCTAAATGGGAAAATGCTTAGGAAATCAGAAACACATAGGGACTTGGGAGTCATTGTTCAAGATTCTCTTATGGATAACATGCAGGTTCAGTCAGCAGTCAGGAAGGCAAATGCAATGTTAGCATTCATGTCGAGAGGGCTCGAATACAAGAGCAGGGATGTACTTCTGAGACTGTATGAGCATCTGGTCAGACCCCATTTGGAGTATTGTGAGCAGTTTTGGACCCCATATCTAAGGAAGGATGTGCTGGCCTTGGAAAGGGTCCAGAGGAGGTTCACAAGAATCATCCCTGGAATGAAGAACTTGTCGTATGAGGAACGGTTGAGAACTCTGGGTCTGTACTTGTTGGAGTTTAGAAGGATGAGGGGGGATCTTATTGAAACTTACAGGATACTGTGAGGCCTGGATAAAGTGGATGCGGAGAGGATGTTTCCACTAGTAGGAAAAACTACAACCAGAAGGCACAATCTCAGACTAAAGGGACGATCCTTTAAAACAGAGATGAGGAGGAATTTCTTCAGCCAGAGAGTGGTGAATCTATGCCGCAGAAGGCTGTGGAGGCCAGGTCATTGAGTGTCTTTAAGACAGAAATAAATAGGTTCTTGATTAATAAGAGGATCAGGGGTTATAGGGAAAAGGCAAGAGAATGAGGATGAGAAAAACATCAGTCATGATTGAATGGCAGAGCAAACTCGATGGGCCGAGTGGCCTAATTCTGCTCCTATGTCTTAATATGGTCTTATCTGGTCTGGTCCAGACCCACAACAATGTGGTTGACTCTTAACTGATCTCTGAAATGCAAACCACCATATTCAAGGAATTGGAAACACATGTTAGCCTTGTCAACCACTTCTCATAAAAGAATAAAGAAAAAAAATCTTGATCATTTGTGGTCTTGGGAACATTATCATACATGTACAACTGTTGACAAGTTGCACGAATTCACATGGACAGTGTATTCAAGTCTAAAAATGGGAACTGAGTTAAAACTTGTCCCAGTTTCATTATTTTAACTATTGTATTGTTAGTACAAGGTACTTATTATTTTAGTTTGCCAGGAAATGTAAAATGAGACATAATAAAAGCACTAAAATTTGTTCATTGGCTATGTGCGCAAATATTAATAGCATTAGGGGCGATCTTAGCAAAAAAATTCAAAGTTGCCCAACAAACGTGAAAATGGGAAAGAATCACTCCCATTTTCTGGGCAGGCTCCCAGACACCATCTAATGGCACTTAGAAAAAAAAATGATCCCAAATGTGATTCTTGCCAGTAGAGGTAATGGGCGGAGCCTATTCTCACTAGGAAGCTGGCTGCTGAGTTGTAAGTGCGCCATTGTGCAGGTGCCCCACTCTTCCAGTGCACTGCGTACAAGTGTACACACAGTGCACTGGGAGATCTGTCACTCTCCCCCAATCACCCCCTGGACATTACCTCCCCACCGCTGAATCCCCCCCTCCCAGATATTACCCCCATTGCTCACCACTGATCCAATTGTCGGCCCCGATTCCCTCCCCAAGATGATTGCCGCCCTGATTCCCTACCAGCATGACGAAGCCAGTAAGATTGCTCCTGTTAATTTTATAATTGTTTCAAACTTTTATTATTCATTAATGGGGTGTGACAATGTCAGCATTTGGTGTTCATCACTAATTGCCTTCAACCTTGGACCACTGCAGTCCATATGGTGTAGGTGCAGGCTTCCTCCTGTGGCCTAAAGATATAGCTCACTGAACTGGCAAACCACAAACCAGGAGCAATGCTCTGGGTTCCAGGTTTGAATCCCACCATAGTAGAAGGTTAAATTTGAATTTTGAAATAAACCTCCTGTGGCAGGCAAGGTTTGCCACAGAGAAGGTGTCATAATGATAATTCGACTTTTTATTATTCATTCATGGGACATGGGCATCGCTGGCTGGGCCAGTATTTATTGCCCATCCCTAATTGCCCTTCAACTGAGTAGCTCACTTGGCCATTTCAGTGGGCAGTTGAGTGTCAACCACATTCCTGGAGTCACGTGTAAGCCAGACAGGGTGAGGATGACAGATTTCCTTCCCTAAAGTGAACCAGATGGGTTTTTGCAACAATTGACAATGGTTTCAGTAGAATCTTAATTCCAGATTAATCTAGTAATTTAGAGGCTCTAGATAATGTCATGGGGAACCTGAATTCAAATCCTACTTTGACAAATGGTGATATTTGAATTCAATTTTTAAAAAATCTGGAAACCATTGTCGATTTGTCATAAATACCCACAGTGCTGTTATGGAGGGGATTCCAGTACTTTGACCCAACGACAGTGAAAGCACGGCAATGTATTTCCAAGTCAGGATATCGTGCGACTTGGAGGGGAAATTTAAGGTGGTGGGATTCCATGGCTCTGCTGCTCCTCTTCTTGGAGGTAGTGGCCGGGGAGGGGGATGATGGCTGAGAGGTGCTGTTGAAGGAGCCCTGGTGAGTTGTCACAGTCTATCTTGTAGATGGTACATACTGCAATCACAGTGAATTGATGGTGGACAGAGTGAATGCATTTTTTAACTCAACTGCAAAGTAAGAGACAAGATGCTGTACACCAGATTGTGCTGCCATTATATATTTTATGAAGTTGCATATAACAGATGCTCAAACATATTCCAGTCAAGCCAAATTAAGTACATGTCATATGCAACACAGTGAATCAAAAATCTGAAGTTTCTGGGCATATTTTTCACAGTGAAGAATTATCTGGTGTATGGAGCAACAATTTTTCTTTCCTACCATCCTTTGTAAACAGACAATAGCAAAATAAAGTATCGATGAAATCCTTTACATATGGGCTTTTTCTGGGAGATTATGAACAGCAGCATAAATGATTACTGCTCCAATGATAACGATTCCGAATGCAGATGCGGTTATATTTAATCTTTTGGCAGTCCTAGAAGCACCCCTGGCTTCCTCCATGTTTCCATAATCAAGAGCTCCATTAGCCTGAAAGCACAGTTAAATAAATTTTAATGACAGATGATAAGTAATTTAAATATGCATTTCCTGTGCACTTGTGCCAAGATTTTAATTACTTTCCATGATAATAAGCTAATCAGTAAATAGGGTGGCAATTCATTATTCAGATTACATACGCATTGTGGTCCAAATGAACACTGATTCCTGCTTTATTTTGTTCAATTTTCACCCCATCTTCCCCTTAGGTTGTGACTGATGCCACAGATGTGTTTCATGAGGGCTGGTAGGCAGTTTGTGTTAATGACTGTTCTCTCAAAATAACTGGATTCAGTGAGTGCTGGCAGGCTAATTGAGGCTGTTTGTACACATGCACACACACACATGCACACACGCGCACATATGCACACGAATGCATACACGCACTTTCCAAATTTCCCAGCAGGGGCGATGTGGGGGCGGCACAGTGGTTAGCACTGCTGCCTCACAGCGCCAGGGACCTGAGTTCAATTCCGGCCTCGGGTCACTGCCTGTGTGGAGTTTGCATGTTCTTCCCGTGTCTGCATGGGTTTCCTCCAGGTGCTCCAGTTCTCTCCCACACTCCAAAGATGTGCAGGTTAGATGGATTGGCCATGTTAAATTGCCCCTTAGTGTCAGCGGGGTTAGCAAGGGTAAATACGTGGAGTTATGAGGGTAGGGCCTGGGTGGAATTGTGGTTGGTGCAGACTCGATGGGCCAAATGGCCTCCTTCTGCACTGCAGAGATTCTATGATTCTATGACTTACTGATTTGTGACTGGGACAATTGGAGCTGAAATTGTTGATTATATTGGATGCATACACCAGTCCCCTATCCTGTTCCAGAATTTCTGACATCAATTGCCAAGCCTTCACCACTCTTGGGCTGAGATCAGCAAATTCAGCACAAACTAGAAGTCAAATCTGGTACCACTCTTGCATTTTTCGATATCAGAACAGACAGTATTCCTATCAGTGAAGATAGTGACTATATTTTATTAAGAAAAATAAATACAGGTTAAAAAGTACAAAATTTTTGATTTATATCAATACAGAATAAATATTAAGATAAATCCTCAGATTATTAAATGGGGTTCTCATTGCTCCTACTACATTGCTACTATTAGAACAATGAACAAAAAACAAAGAAAAGTACAGCACAGGAACAGGCCCTTCAGCCCTCCAAGCCTGTGCCAATCATGATGCCCGAAATAAAGAGAAAACTTTCTGCCCTTATTCGGTCCGTATCCCTCTATTCCCTCCCTACTCATGTACCCATCCAGATGCTTCTTAAATGTTGCAAATGTGCCTGCTTCCACCACCTCCTCTGGCAGTGTGTTCCAGGCACCCACCACTCTGTGTGAAACCCCTCCCCCTCTCCATATCTCCATTCAACTTTCCCCTCTCACCTTGAACCTGTAATTGACATTTCCACCCTTGGAAAAAGCCTCTGACTATCCACCATAGTCTATGCCTCTCATAATTTTGTAGACCTCTATCAGGTCTCCCCTCAGCCTCTGTCTTTCCAGTGAAAACAATCCTAGTTTATTCAACCTGTTCTCGTAGCCAACACCCTTGAGACCAGGCAACGTCCTGGTAAACCTTCTTTGCACTCTCTCCAAAGCTTCCACATCCTTCTGGTAGTGTGGTGACCAGAACTGCATGCAGTACTTCAAAGGTTTTATATAGCTGCAACATGATTTCCCAACTCTTGTACTCAATGCCCCAGCTGATGAAGGCAAGCATGCCATATGTTTTTTAATCAGCTTGGCCACCTGTGTTGCCACTTTTAGGGAACTGCGGACCTGTACACCCAGATCCCTCTGTATGTCAATGTTCCTAAGTGTTCTGCCATTTTCGCTATAATTTAAATCTAAATTTGATCCTCCAAAGTGCATCACCTTGCATTTGTCCAGATTAAACTCCATCTGCCATTTCTGTGCCCAAGTCTCCAATCTATCTATATCCTGTTGTATCCTCTGACAATCCCCGGCACTGTTAGCAACTCCGCCACTCTTTGTGTCATCTGCAAAATTACTAATCAGACCCCCCACATTTTCCTCCAGATCATTTATATAAACTACGAACACCAGAGGTCCCAGCATTGATCCCTATGGAACAACTCTAGCTACGGATCTCCATTCTGAAAAAACACACTTCCACCTCTACTCATTGTCTCCTATAACCAAGCCAGTTCTGTATCCATCTAGCCAGCTCACCCCGAATCCCATGTGATTTTAGTTTTTGTACAAGTCTGCCATGTGGGACCTTGTCAAACGCCTTGCTAAAGTCCATATAAACTACATCCACAGCCCTTCTCTCATCAATCATCTTTGTCACCTCTTCAAAAAACTCAGTCAAGTTGTTGAGACATGACCTTCCCGGGACAAAACCATGCTATGTCACTAACTAATGTAAGTGATGATTTATGTGAACTTTCTTCTATTTTCAGGTGAGCCATTCACCATGCATGTATAAAATATAGGATATTGCATTTATAGCAGTTCATTAGTGGATTAATTTCAGAAGTGTCAAAGTTGTGTAATTGATGAAGTGAGAGTTACAGTGCTAAATGCAGGAATTCCAAATTTAACATTGGAGTAAAGGTTCTTTACTCAGAGAAGGTTCTTTACTCAGAGAGTAGTAAGGGCGTGGAATGCCCTGCCTGCAGCAGTGGTGGACTCGTCAACGTTGAGAGCGTTCAAGTGGTTATTGGATAAACATATGGATGATATTGGAATAGTGTAGATTAGAGGGGCTTTAGATTGGTACCACTGGTCGGCGCAACATCGAGGGCCTGTACTGCGCTGTAATGTTCTATGTTCTATGTTCTATGTTCTAACATTGAGTAAAAAAAAACCCCAGTGGCTGTGGAGTTTCTGTTTTGGAAAGCATTAAGAGAAATATTTTTTTTTCCAGATTTCTACTCGAAACCATTTGCATATCACCAAAAGAAAAATGCCATGAGTCACCACAACCTGGCAACATTGTGGAACGCAATTTGCAATGAAAAATATTCCTTGGTGAATTTTGAGTTTATTAGTGTCACAAGTAGGCTTACATGAACACAGCAGTGAAATTACTATGAAAATTCCCGAGTCATCACACTCCGGCGCCTATTCGGGGTACACGGAAGGAGAATTTATATGATGCATTTAAGAGTGGTACCTTGATGTATATTTTTGTTAATACAACTTAAAATGGGTTTATCACAAAATCTTGTCTTAATCGGTGTCCATTCCGTCACTTTCAAGTACCCCAATTTTGAATAATTGAAAATTGTTTGGAAAAAGGTGCATGGAGTCATTTGCTTGTGTAAGAGGGAGACTAATAAATATGGAATATGGATTCTTATTAGTACAGACAACAATCATGGTTTATTAAGGACTCTTAAGGGTCAAAACAATCAAAATGAGCTAGTAACTAAGAGACTTTTTTTGGGGGGGGGGTTTGAAAACTATATAGTGCAGTATTAGAAAGGTTAAGTAAAATTGCACACAGAGTCAAAACATCACCCACCTAACATGCTGATGTGGCAATAGAGACACAGCCTAGCCAAATGCGTGCATGGCTAAGCAGTACCAATAAACAAAACATAAAACATTTTCAGGGCCCATATCAGTAGCTTGTTTGCCTGGAGACCTCTGTAATACTTAGATGGCCCAAATTAGTAGACAAAGCAAGTGATGCAAGACCAAGCCTGGTAGCAACAAACACCAGAAAACAGATTACGAGGAACCGAAGGGAGATAAGAAGGACAGATAGTTCAAAACACTCTGTCTTGTGAACATCCACAAATTGTTTAATATAAAACTTAAACCAAACAATGGGCGGCATGATGGCACAGTGGTTAGCGTGGCTGCCTCACAGCGCCAGGGACCCAGGTTCAATTCCCGGCTTAGGTCACTGTTTGTGCGGAGTCTGCACATTCTCTCCGTGTCTATGTGGGTTTCCTCTGTGTGCTCCGGTTTCCTCCCACAGTCCGAAAGATGGGCTAGTTAGGTGCATTGGCCACACTAAATTCTCCCTTAGTGTATTCAAACAGGCGCCGGAGTGTGGCAACTCGGGGATTTTCACAGTAACTTCATTGCAGTGTTAATGTAAGCCTTTTTGTGACACTAATAAATGAACCTTACACCTTAAGACAATGTTGGAATGTAAATAATGCCTTGTCTCAGTATTGTCAATGTATTAATATTTTATGGCTCTTCAGCTAGGGAGAGTCTGCATCAGAGGACCCTTCTCTGAGGTTGTACTCTCCCGATGCGTTGGCTAATAAACAATCGTTCTGTATTGGGTCTCATAAGATTATTTATCTGATAATAATCTGCTCCACAATTTTACAGTCGTCAGTTTCTTAGTAAATTCAACAAAATTAAAGAGATTTTTTATTTGTGCCTTTTTGGATCGACAAATGGCCAAATGATTAGAAGCTTGTTATGGTGGCAATTTGGCCTGTAGATGTAACTGGTTTTGAAGTTGGGAAACCAATCCATTTTAACACTTGAATACATGATTCGCTCTGGGGCCCTTGGAAGTCCCAACGCACTGGATCAATGGAAATTTCCCAGGGAGCTTAAACTTACAATGGGACTCTCTGAAAAGGTCTGCAACTCCAATGGTTCCAACTTACCTGAATAGTTATCCGGGAAACATTAGGTAGAAAAGTCTTCATCGAACTCCACGGTAACCATACCATTGTTCCCCCGCAACCCCCACCCCTCTCCCCCACCCCCTCCCCTCTCCACCACCTCTCTCCCCCACCTCTCTTGGGAAATTTCCATGGAGTCAGAGCGTTGGGGCTTCCGAAGGTCCTGTAGTGCACCTTATGGGGTATATCTGGTCTCTGGCGATCCAGAAAAGATCTGAGCCATTGTATTTACGGACACATTCCTTGTTTGCTCCTCATTTGCAAGTCAGAAGGCTCACTGCTGGAGGTAGAAGCACTGCATAAAAATTTGTTAATGGTGTTAGAAGCAATTATCAAAATGAGTCTCACCTTCACTAATTGTGTAGATATGGCTTTTGAAAGGCATCATGCATGTGACTCCCGAACATCAAATGGAAATATGATTGGTGGGCCTTGATTCTAACTCTAAATATAGTATTTCTGTTCTCATGTCTTGCACTTTGCGTTGCAATTCATTTCTGTATTTCTAAGCCTGCGTGAAATCAACTGATTTTATTTCACATTATTCACTGTTTCTACAGTCCCAATCAATATTGTGACCCAGTTTGGGGACCAGTGACCTGAATATCATTCTCTCTGAGATGGAGGACTCTCCTCTAATTCAGAGGGCTGGTCTGAGTGAATGTTTTCCCTGGCCATTTCCCAAGGATGTCTCTGAGACAAATGGACCCTCTCAGATGCTGACACAACCTCCAGTGAGGAGGAGAGAAAAATGAGGAAGAGGATGAGGAGGATAAGGGTGAGAAGAAGAAGGGAATGCTTGGAGGTTCGGGATGTTGTGGTATTGCACAAAGGGGACAGAGCAGCGCCAGACCCTAAGGATCACAGGGGACTTCAGAGAGCCTCAATGGGGTCACACACAACCTTATGTTGCCCCAAAGCAGGGTGGTCTGATTTAGCTGTTTCCTAACTTTTCCATGTAGCCCCACAATTTTCTTTCCCCCTTTAGGTCCTCTTCCAGTTCCCTTCTGAAGGATATGATTGAATTAACTTCAAACACTCTTTCAGATTGTAACTGTTTGCTGCTGAAAAATGTTTTTCCTTGTATTGCTTTTGATACTTTACAAATTACTTTCAATATAAGCCCTCTGGTTCTTGACTATCTGTCAATGAGAACAGCTTCTCTCCGTCCACTATACCCTCATGATTTGGAACACCTCTGTCATACCTTTTCTCAGCTTTTTCTCCACCAAGGTGACAGACCAGACTTTCCTTTCTCAATCAGTGTTGAAATGTCATAGAATCCCTACAGTCTGGCAGGAGGCCATTCAGCCCATTGGATCTGTACTGACTCTCTGACAGAGCATCTTACCCAGGCACTATCCCCGTCACCCCACATATTTACCTGATAATTCCCCTAACTTATACACCTTGGGACATTAAGGGGCAACTTAGCATGGCCAATCCACCTAGCCTGCACATCTTTAGACTGAAACTGGAATACCCAGAGGATGCTGACTCAGACACGGGGAGCACGTGAAAACTCCACACAGTCACCCAAGGCCAGAATTGAGCCTGGCTGCCTAGTGCTGTGAAGCAGCAGTGCCAAGCACTGTGCTAGCGTGCAGCCCTTTTCCTGACCCGATCGAGCCCTTACATGAAATCTACCGACTAATTGTAGCCAGACAAATGCACGATGATGAAGGGTGACTTCCTAAAAAATAAACTTACTTGCTGATGTTCTGACTGAACTCCACTTTTGCTAATCTTTACAGGCATTCCTGAACAGTTACTTAAACTACTCTCACACAGCTGATGGGTTTATTCTTTAAATATGTAGATTGAGGTTTGACAATGCCTTTGGACCTGACTGTGGTTTTAACTTGGACCTGAGCAAGAAACGAACTGAAGTTTCACTGCTGGCTGAAGACCCGTTAAAAGAGGAGCAGAAGCAGGAGATGCTATTCTAGGCAGATTCTTTACTTTCCTTGGAAGGGACAGTAAGAACAAGAGTGCTCTTGTCGGGCCCACAAGAAATATTTTAGCCTATTCTGCCCCAGAATCCCTCTTCATCTACTCCACTCAGCCTGCTCCCCCCACCACCTTTCCCCACTCCCAATCCCGTGAGCTAACCCTGGAGCCCTAGTTCTGATACGGAGTACCAGTAGGTTACCAAGGATCACTGCAAACTAACAACCTATGCTAGAAGGCCTACATCACCATTGTCTCATTCTTCCACAGGTGGACGAGAAATTAGCCAACTCCCCGAACAGAAACTTCCCGAGAGTTAAAATCCACCCAAAGATTTCTATCTGTGCGGTTTCCATTGTACTAACTGTTCTTAATTTTCCTCCCAGTGCTTTCTCTCTCGAGTATTTGTCCAATTCTCCAATCTTCCTTTGCAGCAACAGACACAGAGCAAGAAGGATTAACTCTAGTTGCAGCTGTCTCTGGGATGCTTTAGATTAATTTAAATGGTTACAGCCCAGAACATCTGGAGGCAGATCTATACAATGTCAGCATGATTGATGATGCAATGGTTATTAATTTTTTGGAGCTTGTTGGCAGTTCCTCACTCCTTTGAGGAGCTTGGCTATAGTAAGAATCTCCTTGGATATTTTTCTTGCCGTAAATTTTTAGAGGAGGTTGGATGCCTATGACTGTGAGGGAGCAGTCCAAATGGTGTCTTTCAATGGAGCGAAATCTGCTAAAACTGCCCGAAAATGAGTATTCACCCAGTACATCAAATCCTGCAGTAGCAATGTCCTCTTAACTGAGTGTTTGATGTTCAGTGGCGCTGTCACATTGTTGATGAGAAAGCTCTGCTTGCTCCATCATTGTTTTGGAGCTCCCTCGTAAAGTGCCATCAAGGCGCCACTTCAACCATGGTCTCCTACAAGTCAATAAATCTTTACTATGTGGTGGCAGTGATGGAATGAGATCTCAGCTGCATATAGGTTGACAGCTATTATAGGCTTTTGTGATTGATATCAGGCTGTTGTGAATGCCTTTTGCTTCTGTGTTAATTCCCATCTGAAGGCAGGTCTATTCAGAAATCAATTTCTTTGATTCGGGTCGAGAACTTGTAACAAGAAACGGTTTGGAGGGGGAGCTCCAGGTAGGGATGAATATTGCTACCATTCAGGCCAACAACACTTCTCGTGCACTGTTGTGAAGGACAGTCTTCTCTTCATTTTAGTCTTCTTTTCAAAGTTAATGATCACAAACCTAGATTGTTATTTCTTTTCAGTGTACGCACATTTATTTACACATCGATAAAGTGGAAATCTAACAATTATAATTCCAGATTAGGTACTTGAATTTTAATTTTTTTTTACCAGCATCCGAATTGTCTGTCAAACAATGTGTAGTTATGCCTTCATACATACTTATATATGGTGGAACAATTAGCTTCAATAGTGATAAACGCAAATTACTACGGATGCTGGAATCTGAAACAAAAACAGAAAAATGCTGGACAGTGTCAGCAGGTCTGACAGCATCTGTGGAGAGAGAATAGAGCCAATGTTTTGAATCTAGATGACCCCTCATCAGAGCTGAGAGGAAAGAGTTTGCATGCTCATTTACATTCCCTTTGTCCAATTCCACCACCTCTCCCTACCCTCATAGTATAGATCTCTGCTGACTCTCTTTCCTCTCAGCTCTGACGAAAGGTCACCCAGACTCGAAACGTCGCCTCTACTCTCTCTCCACAGATGCTTTCAGATCTGCTGAGATTTTCCAGCATTTTTCTGTTTTAGCTTCAATAGTGAACCTGAAGGACAATATCCAGAAATTGAAATCTCTTGGGCAAAATCCTTCGGCTGTTCACACCCCGTCGCTGCTGCCAGAGAGAATGGAGAATTTGGCACTCAGCCAAACCTCCATTCACTGCAGCAGGATGGGAGAATCCTGCTGGTGTGATTGACCAGAGAACTCCAGCCTTATTTCTTTTCACTAAATTCACACCTAATTCTAGTAACAAGTAAAATGTCAGTTGATGTTTTATGAAATACGACTTTCATTGAAGACCCTCACGCAAGTAAAATGCTGAGGTATTAGTAACAATGAATTAATGAAATTTAAACATATTTAGATTTCAGTACTTTTTTGTTCCCCATTGCCATAGCCTGAAGTCTACAAAAGTCGTGCGATTGGACAACTAACCTTACAGGAATAAATCACTGCTGCTATTCCAAATGGAAGACAACAAAAAACTGCACTGAAAATGGACCATCCTAAGTAGGTTGATACTGGTTCACCCGTGCGTTTTTCTGAGCTCTTCATCACCCAGTTCCACTGAAGTTGTGTGACGATCTCAGTCTCTCTACTGCACTAAATCAGTCTTACGGTGATGCTTTTTGGCAATTAGTTTTTCAGTGAGTCTTCAAATTATTCCAGTTCCTGTTACTATGGGTGGTCCCTGAAAATAACAATACACACAAAAATATAATTTAAGATTGTGCAGTTATGTGAAGGAGAAAACACAGGTAACTCATTCTTATTTGCACTTACATCTTCCCTGTTAATTTGTACCAATTTAATTTTAGAACATAGAACAGTACAGCAGAGAACAGGCCCTTCGGCCCACGATGTTGTGCCGAGCTTTGTCTGAAACCCAAATCAAGCTATTTCCTCCCTATCATCCCGAAATACTCCATGTGCCTATCCAATAGCTTCTTAAATGTTCCCAAAATTTCTGACTCCACTATCACTGCAGGCAGTCCATTCCACACCCCAACCACTCTCTGAGTAAAAAACCTACCTCGGACATCCTTCCTATATCTCCCACCATGAACCCTATAGTTATGCCCCCTAGTTACCGCTCCATTCACCTGAGGAAATAGTCTTTGAACTTTTACTCTATCTATCCCCCTCATCATCTTATAAACCTCTATCAAGTCTCCTCTCAACCTCCTCCGCTCCAAAGAGAAAAGCCCAAGTTCCCTCAACCTTTCCTCATAAGACCTACCCTCCAAACCAGGCAGCATCCTGGTAAATCTCCTTTGCACTCTTTCCAGTGTCTCCACATCCTTCTTATAGTGAGGTGACCAGAACTGCACACAATATTCCAAATGTGGTCTCACCAAGGTCCTGTACAGTTGCAGCATAACCCCACGGCTCTTAAACTCAAACCCCCTGATAATGAACGCCAACACACTATAGGCCTTCTTCACGGCTCTATCCACTAATGTATGTTGAAGTTTGAAAAGGCTGTTTAGCAAAGTTGTTTCATTAGCAGATAAACCCTAAATCATGGCCAGAATTTTACTGTCCTGCCCGTCACGGGAATTGGAGTGGGCGAGGGGCAGACCATGGAAAGATCCATTGATCTCCAGTGGAGATCAGTGTGGCGACTGGGGGATTTTCACAGTAACTTCATTGCAGTGTTAATGTAAGCCTGTTTGTGACACTAATAAATAAACTTTAAACTTTATCTACTTGGAGTAACACATAGCGAGCAGGATTTCCACATTCGAAATCCTTGCTGGGAATTTCATGTGAAACTATTGCTGTGAAGGCAACCACAGAATATCCGGCCTTATTTTGCCTGCTATTGAATTTAGGCTTGAAGTTGTTTGGATATATGTAGCTATTATATTTACTGCTTTCTAAATGCTTAATACCATTTCATATATATAAATATACGGATTTCCATTACAAACACCTATACAAAGGCTTAATCATAACAGTAATAAATTGTATTACTTTAAAACCTTAATCATCAAAAGACTTACTGATTTACTTTGGCTAGAATGGACTAATCTGAATACTAAATTCACACCTAATTCTAGTAACAAGTAAAATTGATTGAATTCATTGTATTAATATTTTCCTTAACTCAATATTAAACTACATAAATAAAGTAATGTAGGTGGAATTTTCCTCTATTCAGAAATAACAAATTGGTTCTTTTTTTTAGAAATTACAACTCCTTAATAGAATTGTAGGCTGGTTTGATGAAGCAATGTCGGAAGTGATTTTTGTGTTGACATTTTTCAATGGAAGTTTGTAACGTGAACTGATTATATTTTAAAATCATAATTAGGTTATTGTGTTGTATACAAATATAGTAGCTATGCAGTCTTCCAAATCTTACTATTTTTTTTGACTGATAACCACCACCTCCCCCACCATTTTGAATAGAAGCTCTTCATTTCTTCATTTCTCGCATTCCTGATGTGTGTCTGTTCAACTTTATCGTAATTTGCATTAACAATGCTTTTACAATCTATCATCAAGTCCTACATAAGTAAAGCTTTTTTTGTGGTTGTTTTTCTTCACTAATTTCTTTGAAGGTGACACAGTGGCACAATGGTTAGCACTGCTACCTCACAGGACCTGGGTTCGATTCCCGGCTTGGGTCACTGTCTGTGCAGAGTTTGCACGTTCTCCCCGTGTCTGCGTGGGTTTCCTCCGGGTGCTCCGGTTTCCTCCCACAGTCCAAAGACGTGCTGGTTAGGTGAAGTGATCGTGATAAATTCTCCCTCGGTGTACCAAAACAGGGCTGGACCGTGGTGACTAGGGGATTTTCACAGTAACTTCATTGCAGTGTTGTAAACCTACTTGTGACAATAATAAAATAAACTTTAAACTAAACTTAAAACTGGAGAATTGCAGATGTTGATGGTTTAAATCTTATTGTAATAGGGGAGGTCAAGATTGCCCTTGTTGTCTTTGTTATACAGAGATGGCAACAGCAGTGCAAACAGAAGTCCATTTTCACTATACCCTCTTGTAGTAAGACACCAGAAATTTCCAGAGTGTGACAACTAGGGGATTTTCACAGTAACTTCATTGCAGTGTTAATGCAAGCCTACTTGTGACACTAATAAATACTTAAATAGAAGCAACTACTTTTAGTTGTGAGCAACTACCATCTCATTAAATGTACACCGTAGAAGAAAATAGGACCCTGGCTGTCCTTCATATAAGCTTCAACCTATTTGCTGTCTCTCTTTACTACAAAGCACTTCTTAATTATTTGGCTTTTTCTCTCACTGTTCTGCTGATTTCCATTTACACTCGTCAATCTGCCCACCTTCATCCTGCCTTTCCTGATGTTTCCTTCAACTGCTTAAACTGTCACTTGCTTACCTTCTTTATTCCTCGCATTCTAGAATTTGGCAATTTCAAACATCAATGCTCGATTCCATTGACTATTTATGTCAGCGGCTGAGCTTTTGCACTACGTTATGTCATCTGGATGCACATTAACTGTCAGCGTGAATGGTCCTCTGACACTATTAGCTCCTTTGTTCTCAATAAAAACTGACATAAGAGATTTAAACTCACCAAACTATCTGACAAGCGTGATGGCAGATATTCCCAGTTATGTTAATCATAGATTTCCTACAGTGTAGAAGAGGCCATTCGGCCCATCGAGTCTGCACCGACTCGCTGACAGTGTATTTTACCCAGGCCCTCTCCTCCGCCCTATCCTTGTAATCCCACACATTTACCATGGCTAATCCCACCTAACCTACACATTTTAGGACTGTAAGGGGTAATTTAGCATAGCCAATCCACCTAACTTGCACATCTTTGTGGAGTGTGGGAGGAAACTGGAGTACCCGGAGGAAATCCACGCAGACATGAGGAGGACATGCAAACTCCACACAGACAGACACCTATGTGGAATTGAACCCAGTTCCTGGAGCTGTGAGGCAGCAGTGTTAACCACTGTGCCACCATTCTGTTAAATTCTAATAGTTCGAAACTAAATACCAGCAAAGCTAAAATAGCAAAATGTGTCATCAGTGGCTCAGTGAAGATTTCTCTTATACTCTTAAGTCAGAGGTTGTGGGGTCAAGCTCCATTCTGGAGATTTGAGAACAAAATCTTGGCTGTTGCTCTAGCGCAAATTGGCTGATGCTCTGTCGAGGTTGCCATTTCGTAAAAGAGATGCTAAATCAAAATCATGAAGACTTGTCAGACTTCTACACTGTAGGAAATCTATGATTAACATAACTGGGAATATCTGCCATCGCTATATCAAAAGAGAGTCCTCTGAAACCATCCTGGCCAACATTTAGCCTGCAAACAGCATTACTAAAACCAATTTTTGGGGCATTATCACATTGCTATTTGTAGTTTTTAACTGTGCATATAATTGACTTCTGTGCTCGTACATCACAATGGTGACTGCACTTCAGAAGAACTTGGATGTAATATATATTGGGGTGTCCTGAAGTCCTGGGAGGCACCATGACTGGGATCTCCCCTGCAGCCCCCCACATAATGACCTCAACGAGGCCCATGAGGTTGGTCTCTTGGAGTATGAGCTCCCTGATTGAGGTAGTGATTGCTTGCTCAATCGGGGAATCTCACCTGTGAATATTATTTGAGGAGTGTCAGGGCTACTGACACTCTGGATTCTGACTTTGTACCTGAAGCACTCTTAGGAGTGGAGACAAGTTTGTAAATAAAGGAAATGTGGTGAAGGGACACTGGAGTTATTTCACCTCCCCTCCCCCCTCCCCCCCCAACTCCCCCACCAAACTAGGTGGGTTTTCCGGAAGCAGAGACAGCTTGTCATTGGACAATAGCGGAACCTTCCAGTCCGCCAAAGTCAATGGACTTGCTCGCCAGCCACGCTGTCAGGAAATCCATTGTGGGGAGTCAGGGTGGCACGGTGGCACAGTGGTTAGCACTGCTGCCTCGCAGCGCCAGGGACCCGGGTTCGATTCCCGACTTGGGCCACTGTCTGTGCGGAATCTGCACATTCTCCCCATATCTGTGTGGGTTTCCTTCGGGTGCTCCAGTTTCCTCCCGCATTCTGAAAGATGTGCAGGTTAGGTGCATTGGCCATGCTAAATGCTTCCTCAGTGTACCCGAACAAGTGCCGGGGTGTGGCAATGGGGGGATTTTCATAGTAACTTCATTGCAGTGTTAATGTAAGCCTACTTGTGACACCAATAAATAAGTTTTAAACAGTTTTGGTGGGACTGGATGATCTTGCTGGTGGGAAGGACTGGAAAATCCCACCGTATGTAAGGGGAAATTCTAGAAAATACATACGTTATTACGTAAAAATGAAGAAAAGAAATTTCCAAATAAAATGTATTAAAGTTCTTCTTTTCTCTCTGCTAGTGCCACAGCTCATATACTGGCAGATGGACTTTTACAAAACTTGTCATTTGTTAATATTTTGTTGCAGTTCTGGTTTTATTGCCTAAACATGCTGTTAAATTTCTAATCATCAAAGCCCCTACTGAGGCACAATCGCATAAAGGGCTATGTTAAGTTGCAAATCATCACCCTCAAGACATTACCCAATTTACTTTGATGTGCTTTTGTGAGGCAAATAAAAACCAAAATATGTGGACGCTGGGAATCAAATAGCAACAAGAAATGGTGGAAATACTTGCTGGTTTTTGCAGCATCTGTGGGAAGAGTGAAATAGCTCCTCAGAGGCCGGTGTCCCTTTACCAGGCTCCCTTCATTTACAAACTCTATTTCATTCATAGAATACTTCTGGCACAACATCAGAATCCACAGCGCCAGTTTTATATACACACGAGACTCCCGGATTGCACAAGAAATTATGACCACAATTAGGGAGCTCATATTCCAAAAGACCAACCTCCAGTGCCTCATTGAAGAGAGGAAGAGAGTTAATGGGTGGAATCATCACATTATTTGTCGGAGTGTCAGTTTCAGACTGAAGACTGAGGCCAAAACATTATGATGGGGATTTTCCGGTCTTGGGGCGAGCATGGCCGGAAAATCTCAATCATAAGGTTTCCTGAGATTTTTTAAACAATGAAAAGTATTTTTCCTCTTTTTTTAACATTTATGATATTTCAGTTTCTACCTTGATCCCTTGTATATCCCAATCTTTATTTCACTTTCTCTGAAAAGTTTAAAATGTGAATTATAATGTGTGCTTTTTGCTCGCTGCTTTGCTTACTGTGAGAATCCTTCAAATTGATTAGTTGGTTAGCCTGCTTGATGGACATCACAATAGCTGGATGACACAGAACCCCAAAAAAAGGCATTAGATTGAAAGTTATCTCAGAATAGGGAAAATTGGTCTTCCACAGCCGGCTAAATCTCTGGTGACACGACACCAGGTTATGGTCCAACAGGTTTATTTGAAATCATATACTCGCTATACTTAACTGCTTGCACTTGCTTATCAGCACTCGTGATTACTTATAAAGACTTGTTATTCAGCCAGCCTACACTGCACTACACTGGTCTGTGCTTATCCTTTGACACTCTTGATTACCTGTTAGTGTCGGGCTATCGTCACTCGGCCTATATATTCTGTGCCTGCGCACCTTACTCCACTTCACCTGATGAAGGAGCAGTGCTCCGAAAGCTTGTGATTTCAAATAAACCTGTTGGATTATAGCTTGGTGTCGTGTGGCCTTTCATCTTGTCCACCTCAGTCCAACACCGGCATTTTGGAGGGCCGAAGGGCCTGTTTCCTGTGCTGTACTATCTACACATCATGCTAAACCTTTGTGAGAAGCTTTCTTCAATGACATTGAGTTGCTGACTGCAAAATGCAGGCAAATATTTTGCTGGAAGATTGTTAGTTATTACATTCTAGTACAAAAATAATTATTCCAAATATAGTTTGGCTACAGTTTATTGCTTCACAGTTTTGCTAATGTCCCTGACTCCTTCTATATTCCCATGATCGAAAGCACAATTTGTCTGAAAGCTAGTTGAATCATTTTAATGCAAAGATCATCAATAATAATCCAAAACAATGTATATTGTCTTACGTTGTTTTGGATAATTATTTGTGATACTTGCATTAAAATGATTTAAAATGTGTTCAATGTATAGTTTGTGTTAATTAATTTTACATTAAATGCGCTCATTAATATAATGGCAATTAGTTAAATAAATTATTCATTCTGCAATTATCCAATCTTTTGATTGTCAGCCGAGAACCTTGTGTGGCAAAGTCGATGTCTAATGTCACCTTGTGGATTAATCTGCAAACAGCGCTTCATCTTGCTTGAGGGAAATCAGCAGCGCATTGTTAAAAAATCACTGTACGATAACTTTGTAAAATCCTAAGAAATGTATTAAATGTTACATGAATAGCTCTCCCTCTCTCTCTCTCTCTCCTTTCTTTCTCTTTGTTTCTCTTATAAGGAAAGCCCCCCATGCAGCTTCCTGGAGTGACAAACACAGCAAAGAGGAGGCAGTCTTTAACACAGGCACTGAAAAAAGACATCCCAATGAGGAGTGAATGACTTCATGACCCATATTGCAAACACAAATATGTAAATCTGAATGTTAAAAGGATGTTTTTTTAAATTCATTCAAGGGATGTGGGCATCGCTGGCTGGGCCAGCATTTATTACTCATCTCAAAGGACATTTAAGAGTTAACCACATTGCTGTGAGTCTGGAGTCACATGTAGGCCAGACCAGATAAGGACGGCAGATTTCCTTCCCTAAAGGGTGTCCTAGTAAGCAAAGAGTCACAAGATTTCTAATGGAAATAAGAAGGATTGCCATCAATACCTGTCCCTTGCCGAAATACAATTGGATAAATAGTTGCATAAGCTTCCCGGAAATAAGATATGTAAACGGATTCTCGAGGAGGAAAAGCCACTTCAGATGGAAGAAAGCTTCCTGAGGTGGACCAATGCTGATTTTGACGTAACACTTTGGCTAGCTCAAGACAGCTAAAGAAAACGGAATAAACTGCCACTTTCAGCCATGTAGATCAGTTCCATCTGTCCATTTGTCCAATTTGGGGCCAGTAATCAGTTCTGAGGAGTTTGCCATTGTCAGCAATGGTGACAATGCACCCCATCCATTTGACAGGAGCGGGGCTAGTAACCATTCTCATCAATTACGAGTCGTTTGCCATTTCAGTGTATCTAGTTAATGTATCATATCTGAATTGTTGCTTCTTAATAAACTACTTTCGAATCACTTATGACCTTGACCCCCTTCTTTCATCGAATGATACAATCACTACCAATGCAGTAGGAAGCCATTCGGCCCATTGAGTCTCTGACAGAGCATCCTATCCAGGTCCATCCGCCCCGTCCCAACCCTATAACCCTATGCACTTATCCTACTAACCCCCTAACATACACATCTTGGAATACTAAGGGGCAATTTAACATGGCCACTCCACCTAACCTGTCCATCTTTGGATTGTGGTAGGAAACTAGAGCACACAGAGGAAACCCACACAGGCATGGGGAGGGGCGGCCCAGTAGCACAATGGTTAGCACTGCTGCCTCACAGTGCCAGGGACCTGGGTTCGATTGGCGGCTTGGGTCACTGTCTGTGTGGAGTTTGCACATTCTCTCTGTGTCTGCGTGGGTTTCCTCCGGGTGCTCCAGTTTACTCCCACACTCCAAAGATCTGCGGGTTAGGTGCATTAGCCGTGCTAAATTGCCCTTTAGTGTCAGGGGGTCTAGCTAGGGTAAATGCATGGAGTTATGGGTGTAAGGCCTGGGTGGGATTGTGGTTAGTGCAGACTTGATGGGCCAAATGGCCTCCTTCTGCAATGTAGTTTCTATGATTCTATGAAAGTGCAAACTCCACACAGATAGTGACCCAAGGTTGGAATTGAACCCGTGTCCCTGGAGCTGTGAGGCAGCAGTGCTAACCACTGTGTCCAAATAATGACATGTGACTCCTGGACCAAAATGTTACAGCGTTCATAAAGATTAATGCCGAAAATCTTCAGACAATCCAGCCGCTGAAAGTGAATGGAGTTTTGGCTGGAATGCCAAATTCTCCGGGTCTGCGTGGGTTTCCTCTGGGTGCACCCGTTTCATTGATTGATGTTTCTTTGAATCCCTACAGTGCAGAAGGAGGCCATTCGACCCATCAAGTCTGCACTGGCCACAATCCACCCAGGCCTTATTCCCGTAACCCCACATATTTACCTTATTAATCCCCTGACACGAGGGTCAATTTAGCATGACCAATCAACCTAACCCGCATATCTTTGGACTGTGGGAGGAAACCAGAGAACCCGGAGGAAACCCACGCAGGCACAGGGAGAACGTGCAAACTCCACACAGACAGTGACCCGAGGCTGGAATTGAACCCGGGTCCCTGGCGCTGTGAGGCAGCTGTGCTAACCACTGTGCCACCACGCCGCCCTCAATATTCAGGTCTGAGGGATTTCCTCCCACAGTCCAAAGATGTACAGGTTGGGTGGATTGGCCATGCTAAATTGCCCCTTAGTGTCCCAAGATGTGCAGGTTAGGGGGATTAATGGGGTAAATACTTGGGGTTACGGGGAACAGGTCTGGGTGGGATTGCCCCTTACTGTCAGGGGGATTACGTGGAGTTACAAAGATAAGGGCTGTCCGAGTGGGATTGTTGTCGGTGCAG
The DNA here is from genome assembly GCF_964213995.1 of Mustelus asterias. Taxonomy (NCBI): domain Eukaryota; kingdom Metazoa; phylum Chordata; class Chondrichthyes; order Carcharhiniformes; family Triakidae; genus Mustelus; species Mustelus asterias. The sequence goes on from NC_135827.1 coordinate 24,226,805, forward strand.
ACTCGATGGGACGAATGGCCTCCTTCTGCACTGTAGGGATTCTATGATTCTCACTTGCAGCGGGGTGGGCATGGACAAGATCAGAGAATCTGTCCTTAGTTTATGATGCTCATATCAAATTTGCATTTCGCGATGGGACTGGGGAGGGGGCCAGGGTGGTTCTGAGCATTACATTTGAGACTGATTTTGCCCTTACATGACACCCGGGGGTGGGGGGGTGTGGCGGGGGGGGGGGGGGGGGTGGGGGGGGGTGGGGGGGGGGGATGCACTTACAACTTATTTGTTGTTTTTGAGACCTAGCTATCTATAACCGACTGCAATTCAAAAATAATTAATTGATTGTGAAGCAATTTGAGATGTTCACAGGATCACAGAATACTGCAGTGCAGAAGACGCCCTTTGGCCCATCGAGTCTGCACCAACGTGTGAAATGCCCTGACCTGCCCACCTAATCCCACTTGCCAGCACTTGGCCCATAGCCTTGAAAGTTATGGCGTGCCAAGTACTCATCCAGGTACTTTTTAAAGGATGTGGGGACCTACTGTAAACCCCGCTAGAGTAAAATACTCTGGCAGGGTGGGAGAGGCTAGCGGGCCTGGAGAATTCAGTCCCAGGCCCACTAATTACATTAAAAACAGTTTTAAATTATATTAAAACCTGGTCTTCCTGCCGGTTTCCAGCGCAGATCTGGCAGTGCCAGAAATCTGGCGCTGGGAGATGCGCTCGCGGCAGGAACACGTGCGTGAATCCTGCGCATGTCTTGCCGTGAGATTCTCCCACGCTGCTGCGCTAGAAAAATAGCATGGCGGGGTGGGAGAATTGGGCCATGGGGGGAGGCATGGGGAGGCGTGGCGGGGTGGGAGAATCGTCCCTATATGTCTGTACATGTGATTGGGTGGTGAAGATATTTTACTATGGGCAAATGTGGTAGCTAATTAGATATTAGGATTTTATTAACAATAATGTGAAGCAAGTGGTGGCTGGTCATTTACAGTCTTGCCACACTGTATCATGACCAGAAACCACAGGCACAGTTCACTGGGAATGGCAGTAGAACAATTGGATGCTAGCGGAATCCATTGGTGTTCTTAGCATCTAGTGATGCTAAGATGCTGATGATAATAAGCAGGAGTGGGCAATTTAGCCCCTTGAACCTGCTCCACTATTTAATACGATCATGGCTGATCTTATCTCGGCCTCAACTCCACTTTCCTGCCCCTTCACACCCTTACTAATTAAAAATCTGACCACCTCTTTCTTAAATATTCTCAATGTCCTGACATCCACTATACTGTGGGGTAGTGAATTCTGCAGATTCACGACCCTTTGAGAAAAATAATTTCTCCTCATCTCTGTTTTAAATCTGCCACCCTTTATCCTAAAACTATGACCTCTTATTCTAGACTACAAGAGGAATCATTCTCTCCATGTCGATTTTGTCACTCTCCCTTACCATCTTGTACACCTCAATTAGATAATCTCTCATTCTTCCAGACCCCAGGGAGCATAGGCCAAAACCTGCCCAGTCTCTCTTCATAAGACAAGTTTCTCTCCATTTAGATAATACTTTGCCTTTGTATTTTTCCTACCAAAATTGATAGCCTCATATTTATCCACGTTAAACTCCATCTGCCAAATTTTGCCCCATTCATTTAACCTATCCATATCCATTTGTAAATTTCTTGTTTCATTATCGCAAATTGCTAACCCACCTATCTTAATGTCATCTGCAAATTTGGGAGATGGAGTTTACCTTCTATCCCTGCGGCCAAGTCATTAATATAGATTGTAGTTAGTTGGGGCCCGAGGATCGAACCCTGTGGCACCCCACTAACTACATCTTATTACCAACCGAAAAAGACCCATCATCCCAAGTCTCTGCTTTCCGTTGGTTAGCCAATCCTCTATCCAAGCTAATAAATTACCCCTAATCCCATATGAACATACCTTTTGCATGGCACCTTATCAAATGCCTTCTGGAAGTCCATATATACTATATCTGCAGGATCCCCATTATCCACCTTGCTTGTTACATCTTTGAATAACTCAAGCACATTAGTCATTAGCATATGAATAGAATATGTCTGCCATGTTTGGATGGACTTAAAGTGCAGTTGATGAGAAATCCCCAAACTGTGTTAAATCATAAGTAGCTGCTGAAACAATTTCCTGCATCATTTCCTAACCAGCCTGCCTTTCAACTGCTCACTTGATGGCTGTGAGCAATCTTGATCTGCAAGAATACCCCCTTTATGAAGATGTTGTTAAATAACTGTGACTTAAGCAGGAACTGTGACCTGACACTTTTCCTCCCTATGCCAGGTCTTTGCATATTAGCATATTGCCCTGTCTGTACTCTTTTACATGTGACTTGTGAAGAATTGTTTATAGTATGTCCAATATAGCTTGTATTGAGTTGCAAAAACTACTCTCTGCGTGCTTTCCCAGGTTATTTCCATAAGAGTGCAATAGATGAACAGACGAACATGCACTTTGTGTTCGTAACATGTAAGAAGAATGAGAGTGTAGGTGTAATAAACTATAGTTATGGCCCTTGCGACTAAAGGGACCAAGGGGTATGGAGAGAAAGCGGGAATGGGATACTGAAAGTGCATGATCAGCCATGATCATATTGCAAGGTGGTGCAGGCTCAAAGGGCTGAATGGCCTACTCCTGCACGTATTTTCTATGTTTCTATAGCCATACTTGGCTATTCTTCCTGATGTCATCGAACCTTTATCTCATTTGCATCTAGGCAAAGTAGATCTGGTAGACGGGATTCAATTTCTCAGCCAATTCCCTCCACACTACTTACACTTTGGAGCTTTACAGATGGGTAACAAACAGTATCATCTTGTACTTCATGCAGGAAACATCTCTAAATAATTGTTACTGAAGGCAGGGCCCTTTGGCACTCCTGTCATCATACATATGCTGCTGACATATCTGTTGATTTATTTGGTAGAACAGTTTCAGGAAATTTCTCTTTCAGGGCAAACAGCAGTCCTTTAATTGGCTCAACCAATTTTGTATACGGACATCCATTTTTCAGGTTTGTCTTTCTTGTCTGCATTGTGTGCAGTGGATTGTGGTTGCTGCATTTTTGAGTAAATTCAAGATTGAGATTCATAGTTTTTTTTTGTCCAACAAGGAACCAGGGGATAAAGGGAGCAGGCAGAGAAATGGAGAGGAGATGGAATAACAGTCATGACTCTATTGAATGATGGAGCAGGCTCAAGGGTCAATTAGTCTACCCCTGCTCCTAACTTTTATGTTCTTTATGCTCTTTGGTTTTCTTACACAAAAAGGCTTTCAAAAGTAGATTAGATAGTTATCTAAGGAGGAAAAAAATTGCAGGGCTACAAGGAAAAAGTGAGGGAGTGGGACTAGCTGAGTAGCACTTCTCAAGAGCCTGCACATTCAATGATTCTCTGATTCTAGTCAGAAGTTAGATTAGATTCGAGATCAGAAGTTAGATTAGAACCCAACTATTTGCTATTTTGGCACTAATGTGAGGATAAGGTGATTCTATTAACACACTAGGAAGCTTTTATCAAAACAAACTTTGTTTAACAACACAGTTTAACTATAACAAATGAATTAGGTTAACATTTACCAATTGAACAACACTTAAACATGACAAGATACAATTCTTAACTGATAACCTATCCCTCTGAGTTCCAATTCAAGCAATATTCCTCTTACAGACTTAAAACCCATCTTCAAATTCAGTTAGCAAATCTCAGGCTTACATTCTCGTACTTGTTAACAGTCTGAGAGCCTTTTGAACATCTCTGGAGAGAGACAGAGAGAGCCTATTTCCCCTAGCAGGTCCCAAACAGCAGCCTCCAGAGAGAGACAGAGAGAAAAAGAGACAACCCTTGCTTCTTTCAGAACTCAGCAGTAACTGCTTGCTTTTCCTTGTAAGCTTAGCTGCTCCCCTTAAGCATATGACTCCATCAATCAACCTAATCAAAACCCTACTCTGAAACCCCAGGGAAAAGCCAAATAAACAAAAATGCATTAACTCAGGTTAAAACCAACACATTCCTAGCTAAAATCAATCATTAACCTGCATTTGCACCACATGAGCTGCCCGGTGCCCAGACAAATTGGGACCATGTAAAACAGAACTGAATTTTAAACAAACCCTTCACAAGTAACATGATATGAATATATTTCTTAAAGGCACAGGATCATCACACTGGTCTTTTCATTGAAGGGGAGGGGCTGGCCTTGGTGATGCCAACCTTCCTTGAAACTAGAGCACTTCGTTTTAAAAAAAGTAGAAAAGCACAGGTGAACAGGTCCAGTTCAATAGCTATTTCATTTAAAAACAGGTAGAGTGTCTGGAATTCAGCTATCTAACCACTAATGTCCAAAAACTGGATTTTTAAAAGCTGACTTACATGAACTTTTATTTTTTTATTCATACATAAGACATGGGCGTCGCTGGCTAGCCAGCATTTATTGCCCATCCCTAGTTGCCGCTGCCGCTAGGCCATCTCAGTGGGTAGTTGAGAGTCAACCACATTGCTGTGGCTCTGGAGTCACATGTTGGCCAGACCGGGTAAGGACGGCAGGTTTCCTTCCCTAAAGGACATTAGTGAACCAGATGGGTTTTTCCAACAATCGACAATGATTTCATGGTCCTCAGTGGATTCTTATTTCCAGATATTTTTTATTGAATTCAAATTCCACCAGCTGCTGTGGTGGGATTCAAACCCGGGTCCTCAGAACATTAGCTGAGTTTCTGGATTAATCATCCAGCGATAATACCACTAGACCATTGCCTCCCCAATATTATTATTATTAGGCGAGTAAGATCACTTACTGGCTTGTTCAGCTTGGTGCTGCCTTTGCCTGGCGATACGCTGATGAGTTATCAGCTTCGCGGACATCTCTGCTCCCATGCTCCTAATGGTCCAACTGATCCTTGATCCGATCTGGCTCAAACTACCCAACTCGAACTGCCTGACCTGAAAACCAGCATGGGCTCAGTCACGAGCTTGCCGTGATTGTTTCGAGAAAACCACACACCTGTACAATACATGTGGAAGGCTACCAAAATATCTGAGATTTAAACAATTGCACTTAAGTTGAGAAAAGTAGATTTTTGTCTTTGTCACTTGTGTGGTAATCTAATGGATGAAAGGCATTTTATAAAATCTACCTAATTTTCATTCTGTTGATTTCGTTAAGTCAAAAGAAATTTCATGGGAGGGTGTCTTATGTGCCAAATAGTGTACTGCTCCTTATCCCGCAACACACTTTCTTCAACCACCAACTACGATATTTGGCTGCTTTATTTCCTGCTTTTATATTTATTTTGCCAGTTGCGGGGATTAAGTCAGTTATTTTTTGCATGAATAAATCTTTGTCTGCTTAAAACACACGCATTGAAATAATTAAGCCTTTGAAAGGGCGAAAGAAAGCTTACATTTGGATGGCTACATCCCTATAAATCAGTCATGGGCAACCTAGGCCTGTAAGTAGGCCACATAGGTGGGCCTCCTTCATCTCAGTGGGCCGCAAGATTGAAATTGGGCTTGTTCACTAACCATGGCCCCATGAATAAAGTTGAATACATTTAATACACGCCAAATATTTCATAACAAATTTTAGAAGATGCTTAATCATGTATATATTAATAGAACTGTCATCATATTCAAGTGGTAAAGGCAAACTAAATATTCATGCTTGATTGGACGCACGGCTCTCACACTCAATGTTGTGTGAAATCAACATGCACCTCACTTCACATGCCCTTGCTTTATCTGCGTATCACTTTAACCATACTGATAGAGGAAAACGTACGCAGACGGGAATCAGCAAAATTTGGGAAATCTGCACATGAGCAATTTTCAACAAAATATCTCGTGGGCTGCACTCAGAATCCTTCTGTGCCCCATGTGCACCCTCCTCCCCACAGCCCCCTTGGCCCCACTGCTATAAATTGTGCCAGTTACCCTTTGAGGATTGTTTGCTCAGCGAACTTCACACCCTGAATCTTGGTGTAGTTCCAGTACTTGGCATTGTATCGGCCATGAGCCTAACATGGAAAATTAATTATTGCTGGCCTCAGGATAACAACCTAGCTTGAAATTAGATTTGTTTCTTTCTTTTCAAATAGCAGGAGACCAAGTCTTTCATTTCTACTGCATGAGTAACGTTTCCCAAACACTTGGTAATTAAAATCTCCCAGTCATGTACACAGGAAAACTGAAACCCAGAAAGCCACTGTTTGGAAAACCAAATATGGATTTGTCAAGGTGTATGTCTGAAACAGATATTATCATACATTAAAAATTGTGATGTACTTTCCTATAGGTGTCACACATGAATAATTTATACATCCCTGGTTAGTGTCAAAAAAATTATGTATTTCTGGTATTTGCATTTTAATAAGTTGCAAACACAAATTACAAAAGTCTTAAAAATACATTAGATATAGAATACAATAGTTAATAACTCTGTTCCAACAAAAAAACAATGTTTCCCAAAGGTGAGTTGCTGATGCCATTAGAGGAAATTGTCAAATTAATTTTCAAAAGATGTATTCACAGGGCAGGAGAGCCAGCCCATGAGTTGCTTTATACCTCCTGCTGAGTCATTGACAATTAGCATTTGTTTGTTTCAGAGCAGAGAGATTAAAAGTAAAGTTAAGGTGCTAACAGATTTCAAGAGACTGGAGTTTGCCTCAAGAAAGAGAAATGTACTTTACAAGCCACTGAGGTAGCTTACCTGGGGCACCATGTTCAAGGATTACACCCCATGGAAAACAAGGTCAGAGCCATAAAGGAGGCACTGACCCTCAAAAACACATGTGAGTTCAAGTAGTTTTTAGGAATAGTGAATTACAATGGGCTTTCTTTTTACTGAATTTGTGGACGTTATTGGCCCTCTTACAAATGCTGCTAAAGAGGCCGTTGGTTTTGGATTACAGACCGGAAAGAAGCTTTTAACAGAGTAAAGCAATTGCTTTATTCTTTGAATGTTAATGCATTGTTACTACATTTCGACCCATCTAAGAAATTGGTACTAACAAAGAACAAAGAACAAAGAAAATTACAGCACAGGAACAGGCCCTTCGGCCCTCCAAGCCTGCACCGGTCATGCTGCCTGACTTAACTAAAACCCCCTACCCTTCCAGGGACCACAACCCTATATTCCCATCCTATTCATGTCCTTGTCAAGATGCCCCCTAAAAGTCACTATCGTATCCGCTTCCACTACCTCCCCCGGCAACGGGTTCCAGGCACCCACTACTCTCTGTGTAAAAAATCTGCCTTGTACATCTCCTTTAAACCTTGCCCCTCACACCTTAAACCTATGCCCCCTAGTAATTGACTCTTCCAACCTGGGAAAAAGCTTCTGACTATCCACTCTGTCCATGCCTCTCATAATCTTGTAGACTTCTATCAGGTTTCCCCTCAACCTCCGTTGCTCCAGTGAGAATAAACCAAGTTTCTCCAATCTCTCCTCATGGCTAATGCCCTACATACCAGGCAACATCCTGGTAAATCTTTTCTGTACCCTCTCCAAAGCCTCCACATCCTTCTGGTAGTGTGGCGACCAGAATTGAACACTATATTCCAAGTGCGGCCTAACTAAGGTTCTATAAAGCTGCAACATGACTTACCAATTTTTAAACTCAATGCCCCAGCCGATGAAGGCAAGCATGCCTTATGCCTTCTTGACTACCTTCCCCACCTGCATTGCCACTTTCAGTGACCTGTGTACCTGTACACCCAGATCCCTTTGCCTATCAATACTCTTAAGGGTTCTGCCATTTACTGCATATTTCCTATCTGTATTAGACCTTCCAAAATGCATTACCTCACATTTGTCCGGATTAAACTCCATCTGCCAGCTCTCCGCCCAAGTCTCCAACTGATCTATATCCTGCTGTATCTTCTGATGGTCCTCATCGCTATCCGCAAATCCACTAACCTTTGTGTCATCCGCAAACTTACTAATCAATCCAGTTACATTTTCCTCCAAGTCATTTATATATATTATTTATATAACCTGTGATGACTCTTCATTTGGTGTTGGTGTGATGTTGTCCCATGACATGCCCAATGAATCTGAAAAGGCCAATAGGGTATGAATTGCGAACCCTCTCAGGAGCCAAAAAAGGCTACTCACAAACTGAGAATGAAGGATTATCAATAATTTTTGGTGTCAAGAAATTCCACTAGTATTCTGATCATATATCGCTTTTTGGGTCCTTTTAAAGAGGTCGAGGCTGTTCCACCAATCGCATGGGCAAGAATTCAGCACTGGCTATTAATCCTCTCTGCCTACGAATCTCCCCTGAATGTGGGCAGCACGATGGATGGACAGCACAGTGGCACAGTGGCTGGCACTGCTGCCTCACATCACAGATTTGATTCCTGGCTTGGGTCACTGTGCGGAGTTTGCACATTCTCCCCATGTCTGCATGGGTTTCCTCTGGGTGCTCCGGTTTACTCCCACAGTCCAAAAGACGTGCTGATTAGGTGCATTGGCCATGCTAATTTCTCCCTCAGTGTACCCGAACAGACGCTGGAGTGTGGCGACGAGGGGATTTTCACAGTAACTTCAATGCAGTGTTAATGTAAGCCAACTTGTGACACTAATAAATAAAACTTAAAAAAAAATACACTCAAGCATAATTTGGAATACACAGAGCGAATGTGGATGCAGTAAGTCGCCTACCTTTGCAAGAGAGTGTTTCACCTCCCCCCGTACCACAGGAAATTATCATGGCATTGAATTTCTGAGGCACATTGCCAGTCTCGGCAAAATAGATCATGTACTGGATTAGTTGGGATCCACTACTGTCCAAACTGAGGCACAAGATACTAATGGGTTGGGGTAATGAGCCAATCTCTGAAGAGTTGAAACCATGTTATATACAAAAGGATAAGCTGAGTTGTCAAGATGGCATCATACTTTGGGGAGCAGGAGTATCACACAGATTTGCTCTGAGCTGAATTACACAGTGTCCATTTGGGTATTTCTAAGATGAATTATGCTTGCCAGGAGTTATGTCTGTTGACCTGGCATTAATAGCGACATTAAAAGCCTAGTGAAGCACTATGAACAATGCCATTAGCCATGAAGGTTGCCTGCTGCAGCCCCACTGCATTCTTGGGGATGGCCTGGCCGACCATATGTATGAATCCATTTGTTTTTACCCACATTTATTACTTGAAAATTCTATGTTGTAAAATAGTCTGGGATGTTTCCTTGCAACAAAAGACATATACCTATGCTTTTTATTTTGGAAAGAAGTCTCCTGTATAGTGATGAGACTGCAAGGTAAAATTGTACTGTACTTCATTTTTATGTAACCATAAACATAAGTTCATTTAACTTGTGTTCTTTCTAACGAAAGAACACAAGTTGGTCCATTCATGGACAGAATGTTCTTGCTCCTTGTCAATGCACAATGAAGTGGATGGGGAAGTGTTTGAGGTGAAGTCTCCAACATCGCATGCTACAGTTGAGAAATTAAGCCTATGCTTCTCCACCCGTAGAATATCTTAAGTAATAGTATCTAATAATGGAACAGCCTTCACGAGTGCTCAGTTTCAGAACTTCGCTGCCCACAATGGTATCAAGCACATTAGTATTGTGCCTTATCACCCAGCATCCACCAGATTAGCTGAACAAGCTGTCCAAACCTTTAATCTGGCCTAAAACAGCAGTCAGAAGAGACCCTGGAGACCAGAATCTCATGATTTCTTCTGGGCTATAGGACCACTCCACATGCAACAACAGAAGTTCCACCGAGTTGTTAATGAACCATCATCTCAGGATGAGACTGAGCTTCATGTTTCCAAATTTGCTGGGGAGGGGAGAGGCTGGCCAAACCAGTCAGAAGACAAAACCTTTGACTCATGTAAATCAACATAGTCATTTTCAGTGGATGAAGCTGTGTATGTGAGGAATTTTGGAAGTAAGTCAATTTGGGTCCCTGAAGTCATTATATCCAAAGTTGGACCCCTGTCTTGTTCAGAAACACGAAGACCGTTTGAGAGAGCAGGAGTTGCCCCAACAGCCAGTACTGCCTTCAGAGCTATATTACCATCTGGGAATGTTGTCAACTATCCAAGCACTGAAGTACCTGGTTGTCCTGTGGCATGCACAACCAATGTCTTCATGGAAACAGATAGAACTGAATTGCCTGTGTCTGAAGAGGCACCTGATACGGTGGTTTCGGCTGACAACAATCCTGTGGGAGCGCCCCAGAGGATTTATGCCGCTCCACAAGGGTTCGGAAACATCCTGATAGACTTAATTTGTATTTGATTAATTCATGTATCATATAAGAATCATAGAATCCCTCCAGTGCACAAGGAGGCCATTTGGTCTATTGAGCTTGCACCAACACTCCTACCCAGGCCCTATATGTATTTACCCTGACACTAAGGGACAATTTAGCATAGCCAATCAACCTAACCCACACATCTTTGAAGTGTGGGAGAAACAGGAACACCTGGAGGAAACCCATGCAGACAGGGGCAGAATGTACAAACTCCACACAGAGTCACCCGAGGCCAGAATTGAACCCAGGTCTCTGGCGCTATGAGGCAGCAGTGCTAACTACTATGCCACCATACTAAATGTTTAATTAGCTTGGACTGTGTAATTTATATATTGACATTTGTATAAAAGGACTTAGAAGAGGATGGATGTGGTGATTGTCCCTTTAAGGTTCAAGCTGCAGAGTAATGGTCACATGACCTGGGGAACCAATCAGGAAGCAGGGTAGGGGATCATTCTGGTGAGCTCAGGTCTCTTGGGGGAGTAGGGTTTCTGTTCCAGAACCTTCTTGGGAGTTGGTTATAGTCCTGAGGTTGTAAATCTCTGTATAGCCCTTACCTGTCAATAAATATGTTGCTGTTTTCCTTTAAATGGTGAATAAAAATTATTACAAGCACTGATTCCTTCATCTTGATGAGTACAAAATTCACAAAAGAAATTCTGAAGAAACACAGGTTGAGTAGTCTCTTTATTAGTCTCTTTTAAACAAATAATCCACAAATTTAACAAATTGCTATTTGTCATATTTAATGTTTGCATTTCTTCCTTTATCAAGACAGTTTAAATGATTAACAGTAATTAAAGGTTGTCATTTAGTCATTCAAGCAATATCATAGAAAGGACATTGGAAAAGATACAAAGTACATTCGCTTAGAGGACACCACAGAAAAGAAAGGATACAGTAAAAGTGATAGAATAGGAAAATTTGTCCTGTATCCACAATAGCACAGAGGATAAAGGGGACCAGACAGAATTATGAACATATTTAAGAGGAAAAGCAATTGGTGAGTTGATAACAAGGGGTCATAAATTATGATCAGTATTCAAAGCACAGGGGAAGAAAATTGAAAGGTTATTCTTCCATAAAAGGGTAGTAAGATACAGAATACATTACCACAAGTGGCTACCAAAGTAAATCAAAACATTTAGTGGAATAAAACAACTGGAGAGGAAGTATATTATGCAGGTGGGCACACAGGAATTTGGGATTGTGGAAGGTGGCACTGGTTAGGGAGCTAGCAATTCACAGGTATGATGGATTGAATTGATCACTCTACCAAAATTTCTATGAAGTCATGACGTGAGACCTGTTTGTTTATAACCATTTCTGAACCCTCTGAGTCAAACACTGCCTATGTATCTTCACGTTATTCCTTAATTGAAATTTTTGTGGATTTTACTTGTTATTAGTCAACTTTTGAATGAGTTGTGGGTGTGGATGCCAGCTGTCAGCAAACTCCACATGAATTAAGCGAATGTGTGTGATAACTCAAGAGGTTTAATAATTATGAAGCCGTTACTGCATTTTTATTGGAGAAAATGTGCTATTAACAGCTAGAAATTTTGACCTGAAAATTTGATAATTTATCAGATGCAAGTGGGCAACTGCAAACAGAGATAAAGACAAAAATGAAGGATCCAGTGATCACACTTTTCATTAAAAAATAGGGGTGTCTAATACATAGTTGAGACCCCCCTTTGTAAAATTGATTTGAATGCCAGCTGCCTTTGAGAAAATGTGCTCCACGTATGACCTAACCAATTAACTTACAGGGACTCTTCAAGCTGCCACTGAAAAGATATGTCTTGTAAAAAGAAATTTAACTCGAACGTGGAAAATGGGAGCTTCGGGAATCCTTTCTGCTCCACATAAAGAAAATGGGCTGCTGCCAGCCATCATTTTATGCCCTGCTGAATGCCTCTTGACTGCTCCCGATTGCTTCATTCTCATTGTACCTATCTGAGGGCCACAACGAGCAGTGGCCCAAAACTCAAATACGATTTGTTCGCTTGAAAGCTCGGTTCTCCAACTTAATGTGTAGCTCACTGGCATCGTGTAAACAAGGTCCAAGATCCAATATCAGATGAGTCTTTGCAGGAAAAGTTCCCCATGCCAGTTTGTGCTAGCATAGGCAGATTTCGAGGGCTTTATGACCAGTATACCCGTGAAGCTATAACTATAATGAAGATTATAATCCCAGTTATTGTTGATAGCAGGTTTAATAATCTGGTAATGCGGGACGAACGCTTTGCACTTTCTAGGTCATCGTTTCTAGAAGCAATGTCAACCTGAAAATATATAGAAATAATTCAAAACACTGGGACAAACGTATAGCATTTGTATATTAGAACATAGAACATAGAATAGAACAGTACAGCACAGAACAGGCCCTTCGGCCCACAATGTTGTGCCGAGCTTTATCTGAAACCAAGATCAAGCTATCCCACTCCCTATCATCCTGGTGTGCTCCATGTGCCTATCCAATAACCGCTTAAATGTTCCTAAAGTGTCTGACTCCACTATCACTGCAGGCAGTCCATTCCACACCCCAACCACTCTGCGTAAAGAACCTACCTCTGATATCCTTCCTATATCTCCCACCATGAACCCTATAGTTATGCCCCCTTGTAATGGCTCCATCCACCCGAGGAAATAGTCTTTGAACGTTCACTCTATCTATCCCCTTCATCATTTTATAAACCTCTATTAAGTCTCCCCTCAGCCTCCTCCGCTCCAGAGAGAACTGCCCTAGCTCCCTCAACCTTTCCTCATAAGACCTACCCTCCAAACCAGGCAGCATCCTGGTAAATCTCCTCTGCACTCTTTACAGCGCTTCCACATCCTTCTTATAATGAGGTGACCAGAACTGCACACACTATTCCAAATGTGGTCTCACCAAGGTCCTGTACAGTTGCAGCATAACCCCACGGCTCTTAAACTCCAACCACCTGTTAATAAAAGCTAACACACTATAGGCCTTCTTCACAGCTCTATCCACTTGAGTGGCAACCTTTAGAGATCTGTGGATATGGACCCCAAGATCTCTCTGTTCCTCCACAGTCTTCAGAACCCTACCTTTGACCCTGTAATCCACATTTAAATTAGTCCTACCAAAATGAATCACCTCACATTTATCAGGGTTAAACTCCATTTGCCATTTTTCAGCCCAGCTTTGCATCCTATCTATGTCTCTTTGCAGCCTACAACAGCCCTCCACCTCATCCATCACTCCACCAATCTTGGTGTCATCAGCAAATTTACTGATCCACCCTTCAGCCCCCTCCTCTAAGTCATAAATAAAAATCACAAAGAGCAGAGGACCAAGCACTGATCCCTGTGGCACTCCGCTAGCAACCTGCCTCCAGTCCGAAAATTTTCCATCCACCACCACCCTCTGTCTTTGATCAGATAGCCAGTTACCTATCCAATCGGCCAACTTTCCCTCTATCCCACACCTCCGTACTTTCATCATAAGCCGACCATGGGGGACCTTATCAAACGCCTTACTAAAATCCATGCATATGACATCAACTGCCCTACCTTCATCAACACACTTAGTTACCTCCTCAAAAAATTCAATCAAATTTGTGAGGCACGACTTGCCCTTCACGAATCCGTGCTGACTATCCCGGATTAATCCGCATCTTTCTAAATGGTCGTAAATCCCATCCCTAAGGACCTTTTCCATCAATTTACCAACCACCGAAGTAAGACTAACCGGTCTATAATTACCAGGGTCATTTCTATTCCCTTTCTTAAACAGAGGAACAACATTCGCCACTCTCCAGTCCTCTGGCACCATCCCTATGGACAGTGAGGACCCAAGGTATTATTCCAAGGTTTCTTATCCCATGTTTTTCATTTAAAGTCACCGCATTAAAAATTACTTAATCAAATCTTTGGTTGAATCTTTTGAGAAATCTTTAGTTCCTGATGAATGGAGTAAGGAGTCTATCTGAAATAAGTTTAAGAAGTCTCAATCCAGCTCAACCCTGGCAAAAATAATTCATTAATCCAGTATCAACTGGCATTCAAGTAGAACATAGAACGTAGAACAGTACAGCACAGTACAGGCCCTTCGGCCCACGATGTTGTGCCGAACCTTTTCCGAAACCAAGATCAAGCTATCCCACTCCCTATCATTCTAGTGTGCTCCATGTGCCTATCCAATAACCGCTTGAAAGTTCCTAAAGTGTCCGACTCCACTATCACAGCAGGCAGTCCATTCCACACCCCAACCACTCTGAGTAAAGAACCTACCCTGTACATCCCTCCTATATCTTCCACCACGAACCTTATAGTTATGCCCCCTAGTAACAGCTACATCCACCCGAGGAAATAGTCTCTGAACGTCCACTCTATCTATCCCCCTCATCATCTTATAAACCTCTATTAAGTCGCCTCTCAACCTCTTCCGCTCTAAAGAGAAAAGCCCTAGCTCCCTCAACCTTTTCTCATAAGACCTACCCTCCAAGCCAGGCAGCATCCTGGTAAATCTCCTTTGCACTCTTTCCAGTGCTTCCACATCTTTCTTATAGTGAGGTGACCAGAACTGCACACAATATTCCAAATGTGGTCTCACCAAGGTCCTGTACAGTTGCAGCATAACCCCACAGCTCTTAAACTCAAACCCCCTGTTAATAAATGCTAACACACTATAGGCCTTCTTCACGGCTCTATCCACTTGAGTGGCAACCTTCATAGATCTGTGGATATGAACCCCAAGATCTCTCTGTTCCTCCACATTCCTCAGAACCCTACCTTTGACCCTGTAATCTGCTTTCAAATTTATCCTACCAAAATGAATCACCTCGCACTTATCAGGGTTAAACTCCATCTGCCATTTTTCGGCCCAGCTCTGCATCCTATCAATGTCTCTTTGCAGCCCACAACAGCCCTCCACCTCATCCACTACTCCACCAATCTTGGTGTCAGCCGCAAATTTACTGATCCACCCTTCAGCCCCCTCCTCTAAGTCATTTATAAAAATCACAAATAGCAGAGCACCCAGCACTGATCCTTGTGGTACACCACTGGTAACTGGTCTCCAGTCTGAAAATTTTCCATCCACCACCACCCTCTGTCTTCTATGAGAAAGTAAGAGTTTTAACAATACCAGGTTAAAGTCCAACAGGTTTATTTGGTAGCAAATACCATTAGCTTTCGGAGCCGAAAGCCAATGGCTCCGAATGCTAGTGGTATTTGCTACCAAATAAACCTGTTGGACTTCAACCTGGTGTTATTAAAACTCTTACTGTGTTCACCCCAGTCCAACGCCGGCATCGCCACATCATGACTTCTATGAGATAGCCAGTTACTTATCCAATCGGCCAAATTTCCCTCTATCTCACACCTCCTTACTTTCTTCATGAGCCGACCATGGGGGACCTTATCAAACGCCTTACTAAAATCCATGTATATGACATCAACTGCTCTACCTTCATCGACACACTTAGTTACCTCCTCAAAAAATTCAATCAAATTTGTGAGGCAAGACTTACCCTTCACGAATCCGTGTTGACTATCCCGGATTAAGCTGCATCTTTCTAAATGGTCGTAAATCCTATCCCTCAGGACCTTTTTCCATTAACTTACCGACCACCGAAGTAAGACTAACCGGCCTATAATTACCAGGGTCATTCCTATTTCCTTTCTTGAACAGAGGAACAACATTTGCCACTCTTCAGTCCTCTGGCACTATCCCCGTGGACAGTGAGGACCCAAAGATCAAAGCCAAAGGCTCTGCAATCTCATCCCTTGCCTCCCAAAGAATCCTAGGATATATCTCATCTGGCCCAGGGGACTTATCGACCTTCAGGTTTTTCAAAATTGCTAAGAGATCTTCCCTCAGAACATCTGCCTCCTCCAGCCTATCAGCCTGTATCACACACTCATCCTCAAAAACATGGCCCCTCTCCTTGGTGAACACTGAAGAAAACTATTCATTCATCGCCTCTCCTATCTCTTCTGACTCCATGCACAAGTTCCCACTACTGTCTTTGACCGGCCCTAACCTCACCCTGGTCATTCTTTTATTCCTCACATAAGAGTAAAAATCCTTGGGATTTTCCTTGATCCGACCCACCAAGGACTTCTCATGCCCCCTCCTAGCTCTCCTAAGCTCTTTTTTCAGCTTATTCCTTGCTAACTTGTAACCCTCAATCGACTCAACTGAACCTTGTTTTCTCATCCTTACATATGCTTCCTTCTTCCTCTTGACAAGGCATTCAACCTCTTTTGTGAACCATGGTTCCCTCACTCGGCCATTTCCTCCCTGCCTGACAGGGACATACCTATCAAGGACACGCACTATTTGTTCCTTGAACAAGCTCCACTTTTCATTTGAGCCTTTCCCTGACAGTTTCTGTTCCCATCTTATGCTCCTTAATTCTTGCCTAATCGCATCATAATTACCCCTCCCCCAATTATAAACCTTGCCCTGCCGTGCAGCCCTATCCCTCTCCATTGCAATAACGAAAGACACCGAATTGTGGTCGCTATCTCCAAAGTGCTCTCCCACAAACAAATCTAACACTTGGCCCGGTTCATTTCCCAGTACCAAATCCAATGTGGCCCCACCTCTTGTCGGCCTATCCACATATTGTGTCAGGAACCCCTCCTGCACACACTGTACAAAAACTGCCCCATCCGAACTGTTCGACCTATAAAGGTTCCAATCAATATTTGGAAAGTTAAAGTCACCCATGACAACTACCCTGTGACCACCACACCTATCCATAATCTGCCTTGCAATTTCTTCCTCCACATCTCTATTACTATTTGGGGGCCTATAGACAACTCCTAACGTGACCGCTCCTTTCCTATTTCTAACTTCAGCCCATATTACCTCAGTAAGCAGATCCCCCTCGAACTGCCTTTCTGCAGCCGTTAAACTATCTTTGATTAACAATGCTACTCCACCACCTCTTTTACCACCTTCCCTACTCTTACTGAAACATCTATACCCTAAGTAAGGCCACAGGATGGCAGATGGGGCAAAATGGAGAAATGTGGAAGGACATGTCTTTCGGAGATTGCGGTATATTCTTAAAGAAGAGTAGAGAAGTTTTACTTTGTGTAAGATGTGAATGAATGGATTTGGTAAAATGCGGGATAGATTTAACATCCCTGCATTAGAATAAAATCATATGCTGGTCTAATGCTTGTACCACAAAGTCCTGACATCAGCAGAACATCTAACTGTGCTGTAATTGACTAACAATTACATGATACTGACACTAGGGGTGTGATCTTACTGCCTGTTCACGCAACGCACCTGCTCCAGTGAGGTCAGAGAATTTGGCGGCCAGCCAAATCTCCGTTCACTGTAGCAGAATGGTAACATTCCGATCGAGGCATTCCATTAACATCCCTCATTTTTATGGGCTTTAATTTCAATTTTTAAAAAATGTTTTGTTATGATCCCCAGAGAGATCAATGACTTTTGAAAAGATTTGGCTTCCCAACTGACATACTTAAAGGAAACTTAAGCATTCTTATATGACAGAATCAAGCCATTTGGTCTGGCCCTGTCCATGCTGGTTCTATGAAGGGGCAATTCATGTATTGGCACTACCCCGCCCTCTCTGCACAACCATGCCCATTCCTCTTTTTTAGATATTAAGAAAATGTGGAAAAATTAATGACACACGAGGCCACTCTGCCCATCATGTTTGTGCTCGCTGAAAACCAGCCCCCAACCAAATCCCATTTTCCAGCACTTGATGCATAGCCCTGGAGGGTATGGCATTTAAGATGCATATCCAGACACCTTTTAAAGGAGTTGAGAGTTTCAGCCTCCACCACCCTTTTAGGCAGTGCGTTCCACACTCCTAGCCCTCTCTGGTTGAAAATATTTTGCCCTGATCTGCCCCATCATCCTTTTACCAATTGCTTTAAACCCATGCCTCCTAGTCACTGACCTCTTCTGCTGAGGGAAGTAGACCCTTCCTGTCCACTCCATCCAGGCCCCTCACAACTTTGTATATTTCAATCAAATGGGTGGCACACTAGCACAGTGGTTACTGCTGCCTCACAGTGCCAGGGACCCAGGTTCGATTCCCGGCTTGGGTCACTGTCTGTGTGGAATTTACATGTTCTCCCTGTGTCTGCGTGGGTTTCCTCCGGGTGCGCTAGTTTCCTCCCATAGTCCAAAGATGTGCGGGTTAGGTAGATTGGCCATGCTAAATTACCCCTTAGTGTCAGGGGGACTAGCTAGGGTAAATGCATGGGGTTATGGTGACAGGGCCTGGGTGGGATTGTGGGTCCATGCAGACCCGATGGGCCGAATGGCCTCCTTCTGCACTGTAGGATTCTATGAAATCTCCCCTCAGTCTCCGTCACTCCAAGGAAAACAATCCCAGTCTATCCAATCTTTCCTCATAGCTGCAATTTTCCAGTCCTACAACACCCTCTTAAATTTTTTCTGTACAATTAAATTTTTCTCGTGCAATTACATCCTTTCTGTAATGAAGTGGCCAAAGCTCAAGTTGTAGCCTAACTAGTGTTTTATATGGATCCAGCAGGACATCCCTGCTTTTCTATACCTCGGCTAATAAAGGAAAGTATAATTTCATCAGCCTTCTTCATCACCTTATTGACCTACTACCTTCAAGGATCTGTAGACATGCACTCCAGGGTCCCTCTCTTCTTCTACAACTCTCAGCATCCTTTCATATATTTTGTATTCCTTTGCCTCGTTTGACCTCCCCAAATACATTATCATGCACTCCACCGGACTGAATTTTATTTGCCACTTTTCTGCCCACCTAACCAGTCCATTGATATCTTCCTACAGCTTCCCTTCTCACTATCAACCACACGACCGATTTTTGTGTCATCTGCAAACTTCTTGGTTACTACATTTAAGTCCAAATCATTAACATATACCACAAAAAGCAGGGGATCTAATATTGAACAATGTGGAGCCCCACTGGAAAAAGCCTTCCACTCACAAAGATACCTGTCAACCATTACCATTTGTTTCCTGTTACTGAGCCAATTTTGTATCCAGCTTGCTGCATTCTACTAGATCCCATGGGCACTTTTTTACCAGTCTGCCATGTGGGACCCTGTCAAAAGCCTTCCTAAAATCCATGTAGACCACATCAACCGTATTACCCTCATCAATCGTCCTTGTTACCTCCTCAGAAAATTAAATCAAGATAGTCAGACACAATCTTCCCTTAAGGAATCCATGTTGAATGCCCTTGATTTCTCTGTGTCTTCCTAAATGATGGTTTATTCTGTGTCTCAGAATTGATTCCTATAATTTGCCCACTACCGAAGTTAGGTTGATTGGCATGAAATTATTCAGTCTATCCCTCACTCCATTTTTAAACAAAGATACCACATTATTAGTCCCCCAATCTCTGGCACCGCACCTGCATCCAGTTAAGAGTAGGGAATGATGGTCAGGGCATTCACTATTTCCTTCCTATCTTCTTTTAACAGCCTGGGGTGCATTTCATCATGCTCTGGTGATGTATCGACTATCAAGGATGCTAATCCTTTCAGTACTTCTCTTTTCCTCTGTTTATCAAATCCAATATTTGCTGACTCTCAGAATGGTGAGCACTTACCCTAGATGTGCCATGGCAAAGCAAGGTACTCTGTCCTTTGTTTTCAGGTGTTAAATCTGGCATGTCACTCTGACATGGTCTCCTGTTCCCATGGTAATCAGATCACACAGACTTATCATTGGGCCGAAGTAGTAGCTGGTGATAATACTCTATCTTACCTTGAATCACATAGTCTGTCCAAAACATAACTGTCATATAACAGCTAGTGATCATAACAGTGTGAAGAAAAGCTTATGAAAATGTTTTGACATTATGCCACACTTTCTGCAGAATTATTATCTTTACAGGAACAAGTTGCTTCCCTCAGCCTGCTGAGAATCCCCAAAATGACTTTTGAGAAGCAACATCCATTCCAGATTCCTTTTCCTGGTTGTGCCAGGGCGAATCTTCCAACGTCCTTAAATTTCCACAGTTTTGGGGTGGACAGGAACACTTAAAACTTACAACAGGTTAGTTAAAGGATTTTGAGGTATAAACCGCTTTTAATTAAAATATCTTAAGTTTTGAATTCCTAATTTCTGATAACGAGTTGTGCCTGACCTAACAACGTTAAAGTTTATTTATTAGTGTCACAAGTAGGCTTACATTCACACTGCAATGAAGTTACTGTGAAAATCACCACGTCGACACACTCTGGCGCCTGCTCGAGTAAACTGAGGGAGAATTTAGCACAGCCAATTCCCCTAACCTGCACACCTTTGGACTGTGGGAGGAAACTGGAGCACCCGGAGGAAACCCAAACAGACACAGGGAGAATGTGCAGACTCCACACAGACGGTGACCCAAGCCAGGAAGTGAACCCGGGTCCCTGGTGCTGTGAGGCAGCAGTGCTAACCACTGTGCCACTAAGCAACTATCCTTTATGAATCAAGTATAATTTATTAAGCAAGATTTTACATATACTTTACAAACAACAGTAAAGGCAACATGGGAGATTCCTATCCCTCAAGGCTGTAGGATTCTTCAAGTACTGCCAGTACAAGCATTGCCTTCATCTTCTGTCTCTGTGTTGACATTATGTTGAATTGCGTCTCAACAAATTCAAACCACAGAAACCATGGTAAAACTGTGCGAACATAACTTTCCAGCTTTCATCCCATTCTCAAAGTTCCCCATCCCTTATTTGGACATAGTACAAATTAACCTCTTGCATTGACCTAGCATGAGGATCAGTGCAGAAACAGGCCATTTGGCCCATCAAGTCTGCACGGACCACAATCCCACCCAGGCCCTACCCTCTTATCCCTACACATATTACCCACTAATCCCTCTAACCTACGCATCTCAGGACACTAAGGGGCAATTTTAGCATGGCCAATCAACATAACCCGCACACCTTTGGACTGTGGGAGGAAACCGGAGCACCCAGAGGAAACCCACGCAGACACGAGGAGAATGTGCAAACTCCACACAGACAGTGACCCAAGCCGGAAATCGAACCCAGGTCCCTGGAGCTGTGAAGCAGCAGTGCTAACCACTGTGCTACCGTGCCACCCCTTTTTTAGTTAAACATCTTTAGTTAACATTTTAAACATTTTAACATAGTTAACATCGTTAAACATTTTTAGTTAAACATCTACGGAAGCTTTTACTGCCTGTCTTTATATTACTAGTTTGCTTTCTCTCCCACTCTAATTTTTCTCTCCTTATCAATATTTTTGTCATTCTTTGCTGTTCTTTATATTCTTTCCAATATATTATTTTTCTTTAAGTTTAACACTGTCTTTAACATTGAGATTGTCTTTATATTATTGGTTGGCTTTCTCTATTGTCAGCTTCACTCCGGCAGCAGAGGCGATTTGCCGAAGGCTGCAGGTGAGATCTTTTGTCCCACCGATGTCTATGACGTTTTGTGTGGCTTGCTCATCCCACTGCCAGGGAACCTGTCACAGGAGGTCACCTTCAGCAGGACCTAAAGATCCCACCAGTGGAAAGGGCTGGAAAATCCTGCCGGAAAAGGTTAAAAATCACAGAAGCTTAAAAATTACATAAGCTGCAATCTGAACCTCAGTCACACAGGGAGAGCTATGTGCAAATGACAGGTTTTGATCAAAGTGAGCTCAGATAAAGGTCAAGAACTATCTAATTGAGTGATGTGCATCCTTAGTTCATACCTGTCCATTAGAACAAGGAACAATGGAAATGCAGGTCGAGATACCATTGGCCAGATATATAGCTATCATTTCTTGAAGATATAACATGCAGAAGTTTTAATTGGACATTATACCCTTATGTATGCATGATGCAAGCTTAACTGCGGTTGGATAGAGAGAACTTCTAAAGGTTGATTGGTATATGCTAATTACTTGTGATCGAAGCTGAGACTTTAATTCCCTTTGTATTTCTGAATTTTTCACTCTGGACATTCAGGGTCCTGTAGCTAGCTATAGTTTAATAAATCATCTTGAAACCACTCTGTTACTTTGTTTGGCTACTTGAAGGGAACAATACTTTTAAATACAACAAGAAAACCATTGTAACAGTCCCTAACACTGCCCTATGACTTTCCCAGGTCCACCTCACTTTTATAATGACTTCCAGCACCAGTTCCAGCCAAAACACATCTCCCTTTAAGAAGTCATGGAGTGACAGAATTTTATAGTACACAATGAATGCTGACTTGAAGTAGTGCAGACTAGTTTAAACTTATAACTTCTATGATTTTGTACCCCTTGGTCTGGTGAGGAGTCGCTCAACAACACCTTTAGCACTGGCTGCATGCTACAATCATTTAAATGAACAGGTAACATATAGTTTTCTGTGTTGCCTGCATCAATGGCAATGAATGGAAGTTAATCATATGTCAAAATCTCCCCACCAATTTTCAAAGTTTTTAATGGATGGGGCTGGGGTCAAATTCAAAACACTATATCATAGAAATCATAGAAACCCTACAGTGCAGAAAGAGGCCATTCGGCCCATCGAGTCTGCACCGACCACAACCCCACCCAGGCCCTATCCCCATATCCCTCCATAGTTTATCCGCGAATCCCTCTAACCTACGCATCCCGGGACACTAAGGGGCAATTTAGCATGGCCAATTTACCTAACCCGCACATCTTTGGATTGTGGGAGGAAACCGGAGCACCCAGAGGAAACCCACGCAGACACGAGGAGAATGTGCAAACTCCACACAGACAGTGACCCAAGACAGGAATCGAACCCAGGTCCCTGGAGCTGTGAAGCAGCAGTGCTAACCACTGTGCTACCGTGCCGCCTTTTCTGGATTCACCAAGTTGGAGAAGCAGACTGTCATAGACAGTAATCCATGCACTATTAACCATAATGGTGTCCCATCATCTTCTCCCGTACAGATTTATGAAAAGCAAGATAAATCCAACTTCTTATAAATTGTGCTTGTACTGTAATTGCATGGTACAATAAACTATAGATGCTCTCTATATAAAAGTTTCAGAACCTTTATCAATACTTATTTAAATTTTAGTCATGTACTTGAACTAACCTTGCAGGAAAATATCAGCGCCACTAACCCAAGTGGACAAAAACAGCACAGCAGATTAAAAACTGACCAGCTCATATAAGTTTCCACCCGTTCAGAGTCAGATAGTTGTACGTTTGGCATCTTCAAGTATTTTTTGCGATATTTTGATCTCTCTTGCGCAGTTTCATGCAGCTTGGCCAGCCACACAATGTCAAATACAAGCAAATGGTTCTCCAATCAGTCGTTGTAATGTTCTAACATCTGCAGTTTCCCCAAAATGAATTGGTAAATTATGTAAAAAACCTACAGAACAAAATTACAATTTACTGTGTAATACGTCTTTTTGTAACTCTTCGTAAGTTATGCACCCAAAATTTTTTAAAATGTTACTTTGAATGTTATGTTCCGCATGAGATGTGCCAATCATAATTTCATAGTGGTATTCTAAATCACAGCAAATGTGCTAATCAGGTTACTTTAATGAACCCACTTTAGATCGAGGTCACTTTGGGATCACAACGCTAAGTCCTTCCATTTCTTGACTGTTAGTATGGATGAAATAAAGGACGTGAAAAGTCAAGGACCTTGAAAACGTTTGTGTAATGTTTTTTAATTCTTTACTTAACCTCGATCTATGTGGCATTTTATCATTTCATCTGAGTGATGAAATTCATTCCACAGCTTTGCTCATCACTGTCAAGGCCAGCATTTATTGGCCAATGCAATTTAGCTCTACCAATCATCAGCTTTGATGTACCATGAAGGTCTTCATCAACAATGTCAATCCACTCACTTTTTCCAAGTCAAATTTGCAGTGCTCAGCTAGATCATAAGGGATTTCAGGCAGATTATTTTTGTTCCCTTTGCTTTTTTGACAGTGCCGATGGGAAAATGGTCATTTCCTAAGTAGGTTATATTTTGAACATCATAACCGATTTGCTTGTGAGGGAAGAGTCTGGCAGGAGATGCAGGAAAGCATGGAACACCCGGAATTGACCAGGTTAATCATGATACGAGGGCTAAAGTTTCTCTCCAATGTGCCTATAAAGACCACTCATTTCCTATACACTTGCTGGTTGCCCTGCTCAGTTACACAGATTTTTGATTGACAAGGAAGTCAAAGGTTATGGTGGGTCAGGCAGAAAAGTGGAGTTAAAGCCACTGTCTCTTATCGACTGGCAGAGCAGGCTTGAAGGATTGAATGGCCCATTCCCATTTCTTGTGTTATGTAACCATAATCTCCTGCCCTCCCACCACCCTCACTTTGGGGTATAGAAACAAGAAACAGGAGTAGGCCATCTGGCCCTTCGAGCCTGCTCTGCCATTCATTATGACTATAGTTGATCATAAAATTCAATATCCTGATCCCCTCCACACTTACCCCATATTCTTTGATCTCTTTAGCCCCAAGAGCTGTATCCAGCCGCCTTGAAATCACTTAACATTTTAGCCTCAACTACATTCTGTGGCAGTGAATTCCACAGATTTGTCACTCTCTGGATGAAGAAATTTCTCCTCCCCTCAGGCCTAAAAGGTTTACCCTGTATCCTCAAACTATGACCCCTGATCCTGGACTCCCCCATTGTGCCATTGGGCACAAGTTGAGCAGTCAGAATTGTTGAACCAGTCAAGGATTTCCTGCCACAAAACACACTAAAAGCAGCAGTTTCATTTAACGCAGAGGTTGCAAATGTTCCCCATGGGAAAATAGATTGGCTCCTTTTAACTGAGGGTTTGTGTGACACTAAGTTGAACCACCTATTTGAAATGTCAAACTCCCGTGCTTATTAGCAAAAGGGAAGGGGCCTAATGGGTCGTATCTAAGGTAGTCCGTCTGCAAAGGGTCTCCTAGTGATCAGCCGCACTGCGCCGCCATTTTATTCTGTGCTCACCTCACCATCCCTCTCGGGACCTACGGCGCATGCGCGGGGCGGCAGGCCGGGCCCGGCACTCGAATTAGAGTGCATGCGCAACGAGGGAAGCCAGCGCCAGCATTCGATCCGGAGCGCATGCGCAGTGTTACTGATCCCCTCCTGGAGCACGAGGTAGCTCTGGGCGCAGTGTCAATCATCCCAAGTGGTGCAAAATATTCATACAGATGGCTAACAATTCATAGGAGTAGCTTCAACAGCGTGGGGATCAATCTTCATTTGAGTTGCATGCTGCCTGCTTGCTTCCTCGCAGTTTAAAAAAAAAAGCACTTTGCTACAAGATTTTATTCTCTATACTTGCAACACTTTTGTGTAAGACTGATTCTTAAATGTTGGCCTTTGCATTACAAAAAACATGACCCCAGTCATTTTGTTGTACCATTTTATTTCCCCAATGGTGATATTTGAAAGATGAACTGCAGGAGATGTCATTAAACAACAACAACAGCAACTTCCACTGATATACTGTTAGTGCTTTTAATGTTACTAAACGACCCCAGTTTGCAGTTTCAAGGGACTTCAGAAGAGAATTAAACTATGTTTAAAAGATACTAGAGAGAAGTTGCGCGGAGCTGAGTTAGCTACCAAACAAATAGTAGAAAGATATATGGACAATTCCTGCGGTTACCTCGTAACTGAAGAAGGTCTGCTGCTGCCTGAAGTAAAATTATGGAAGGTGCTCTGTGCTGTGGTACATTTGTGCAAAATGCTTCTTGTTCTGTTCCATAAATGTGCATACAACCAACTTAGAAATCAGACGGCTTTGAAGATGAGCTATGAGGACTCAAAACATTAACTCTATTTCTCTCTTCACAGATGCTGCCAGACCTGGTGAGTTTTCCCAGCATTTTCTGTTTCTAAATCAGAAATCAGACAGTCTGTATTAAAGAAAACTGAGCAACATTCTAATAATGCTATTCATGCAATTTGTAAGTTCCATTATAGCAAATTGGTCATTGTAAATACCACTCACCTGATGAAGGAGCAGTGCTCCGAAAGCTCATACTACCAAATAAACCTGTTGGACTTTAACCTGGTGTTGTGAGACTTCTTACTGTGCCCACCCCAGTCCAACGCCGGCATCTCCACATCATTGTAAATATTGTGAAAGCTAAATACAGCATTGTGTTTAGACATTCTGTAACATTAAAAAACGTTTGACAACATGTCTCAAAAATTGTTAGTATATTGTAATGTTCCCCTGAAAATTAACTCACACGGCAAGATTTAGGTTTGGAATGTCAGAAATCATTAGCTGATGCAGCACTTCTAACTTCCTCAAGTGCACTAGAATTTTTTCCAGAGTAGCTCATGGCAGAAAGGGCGAGGGAGAGTGGTGCTAAGGAAGAAGGATTCACTTACACAATGCTCCTGTGATCTTAATGAGCCTTTGCAGAGGCTCTGGGCTCTAAGTGCTCCAGTTGCTTGCTGACCTTATTAGGTTTACATTATGTGCACAAGACACCAGCTTGAAGCTTCTATGCTCAACAATATAGGTGCCTGCCGTAGAATTTCAGACAGCTCCGTTCTTTGATAAATCACCTATGGAGTGATTGAGCTGATAATTTGCCAAGAATTTAATTCAACTGGACAAATCCTTTGTATTATCATTTTCTCATCTTATGGAGATTTTCATGCATGTTAGGGTTTATAACATCCATGGTTTTTGGTGTAAACCAATGTCAGTATGCTCCGAGTCCTGATTGACAGGGTATTGCCAAGACAAAGGTTTTAGGATCATAGAATCCCTACAGTGCAGAAAGAGGCCAGTTGGTCCATCGAGTCTGCACCGACCACAATCCCACCCAGGCCCTATCCCTTTATTTACCCTGCTCGTTCCCCTGACACTAAGGGGCAATTTAACATGGCCATTTAACTTAACCTGCACATCTTGGGAGTGTGGGAGAAAACCGGAGCACCTGGAAGAAACCCATGCAGACACGGGGAGAATGTGCAAACTGCACACAGACAGTGATCCGAAGCCGGAATTGAACCCAGTGTTGTGAGGCAGCAGTGCCATTTTGAGAACCACTGCTGAATATGTCATGTTGCATTTTTTGGTTGGATTTTCCCGTGGGTGTCAGATTCCTGTTGTTGGTCCAAAGGTCTAATTATTGACGCAATTAATGATTTTTTTTTCCCTTGAATAAAATTCTTGCTCCTCTTACTCTCCTTCAGGATTTGGCCCTGAGGGGGGGATGGTGGCATGGTGGTTATCACTGCTGCCTCACAGCACCAGGGGCCTGGGTTCGATTCCCAGCTTGGGCCACTGTTTGTGTGGAGTTTGCATGTTCTCCCTGTGTCTGCGTGGGTTTCCTCCAGGTACTCCAGTTTCCTCCCACAGTCCAAAAGTCGTGCTGCTTAGGTGCATTGGCCATACTAAATTGCCCCTCAGTGTGCCCGAACAGGTGCCAGAGTACGGCGACTAGGGGATCTTGACAGTAACTTCATTGCCGTATTAATGTAAGCCTACTTGTAAGCTTACTTTACCCTAATAAATAAACTTTAACTTATGTGACTCCAGAGCACAGCAATGTGGTTGACTCTCAACTGCCCTCTGAACAAGGGCAACTAGGGATAGGCAATAGATGCTGGCCAGCCAGCGATGCTAATGTCCCACGAATGAATAAAAAAAATCAAACTTTGTTCATTTGTGTTGTATTGTTGTTCCATAAAATCTTTAAAAATTGCAATTTGGAGGAAGAAAGTTAGTTCTTTCCTGCTGCTATTGACCTTCTGATAAACTAGCACTTACCTATAAAGAGAATTTGAGCAACTGCTCATGTGATCGGTGGGACACCATCTACAGAAGTAATGAGCTTTAGGTTGTGGCTGGTCAAACCAATTCTCTGAAGGGTCACTTCAACAGCTGCATTAACGGCACAGACCAGGTTGAACACAGCTCTACCTCCGCACCCAAATATCACACCCACAGACATTGAAAATGAGCTGGCACGTAACAGAATATAAAGATATAAGAAAGACAGAGAACAAAATATGTTTCAGCATGCGAAGCGCTGATAAAGAAATTGTCTGCCTTCAATCCTGTCCAGGGCTTCTTGAATTCTCCTTTATTAGAATTGAGCTTGACAACTCTTAAGAAATAAGAAGACACAAAGTACAGCACCGTTAAATGAATTTGTCAGGTATCTTCTCTTGCTGCCTGTTCTGCAGAGCCCCATTAATATTCTTACACACTGAGGAATAGCTTTTACGTGACAAGTGCTAAAATTCTTGAATTCAAGGCTGCCATCCAGTTACAGGGTGACACCTAGTGATTCTGACCTGTATGGCTGAGTATGAGGAACAAGCACAACTGGTTGTCACACATTACCGTTCTCTCACATAGTCAATTGCGATAGATTTTCCCAATTCAAAATAATGTAATGGCAACATGACCTTTCCATTTTGCATTTCTGCCAGCCTTTTTGTTGTTTGGAGGGGGAATTGTCCAATTAGAACTGAATAATTATGTTGTTTTGCATAAATCAAGATGAGAAATGAAAGGCTTCACATGAATGAAAAATGCAAGAAGCAGACAAACTCAGATTAATTAACACGTGGTCAGATTCTGCCACAGTTTAAACCATTCACTTGGACAGATGAGATTTAATCAAACAGAGCTAGCATGGATTTGTGAAGTGTAAGCCATGTCTAACTAACCTAGTTGAATTGATGAGGTTACTATGGTGGTTACTAAACTTCATTGCAGTGTTAATGTAAGCCTTACTTGTGACTAATAAATAAACTTAACTATAAGAGATTGTGATGTTATTTTTTCTTTTTAATTTTTCTGCCCAGAGAGAGGTATGATCGATCCTCAGCGTCATTATCTCCGTCACAAGTAGGACAAGAAGGTAGGTCCTGAATCCACCAGAACAGGAATCAAACACATGCACATACAAATTAGGAGCAGGAGTAGACCACCTGACTCCTTGAGCCTCCTCTGCCATTCAATAAAATCATGGTTGACCTGATTAAATTTCACCTCCCATCCTGCCTACCCCTAATAACCTTTCAGCTCTTTGCTTATCAAGAATCTATCTAGCTCTGCTTTGGAAATATTCAGGCTCTGCTTCCATTGCCTTTTGAGGAGAGTTCCAAAGACTCACAACCCTCTTAAAGAAAATATTTCTCCATCTTAGGTAAGAGACCCCTAATCCAAGGTTCTCCCACAAGAGGAAACATCTTCTCCACATGGTATTGGCACCAATCTGATCCACACAAGCTATCCAGTCAACTGAACCAACCAACCGTACCCCCCCCTCCCACCCCCCACCACCGCAACCCCACAAAGAGTCTGGCTTGATGTGGCAACGTATATTTTTACATGCATGTTTTTTGCCTGGAGCTATGGGCAGTGATCGTAGAGGCTGAAATTTCTTTATATCGCCTGGCTAACCAGGAATCCCACTTTTACTGCCTGCCATTGGAAGGATTTATAAGCTGACAGTCAACCTGTTTGGCCATGTTATGAACACCCCTTCCTTGAATATCCAAAGCTGGAGCTTCTGGCTCAGGGAGGGGTACTCACTCCGCCATAAGAACTTTCTAGGGAATTAAATAAAACAAGTTGACAAATTTCCACACAAGTGACTGAGCAAAAATGAAAACATGTTTAAATGGAACCAACTTATTTGCATGGATGAGGAGTTAGTTTGGAGACTATGGCGAGTGGTTATGCATTCCAATTCTCAGGATGAGACTAGTGAGATCACCTAAGGATCTGTACTAGAGCCTCAGCTTTGCATTAAACTTATCAATGCCTTAGATAAGGAATAAAGAGTCATGTATTCAAATTTGCTGTTGACAATAATTTAGGTAGCACAGTAAGTGTTGTCGGTCAAGCAGCAAATTGCAAAGGATCATTGATAAATTGAGTGGGCAGAACTGTAACAGAGGTCGTGTGCGGTCATCCACTTTGGATCTAAGAATCTTCTAAATGGTGAAAAACTAGAAACTCTGGAGGAGCAGAGAGATTTAGGGGTCCACAGCTGCATATAAGTTCAACAATAATTGAAAAGACAAATGGAGTTTTAGCCTTTATCCACAAGGGGCTGGAATACAGACAGAAGTGATGCCACAGTTGTATACAGCCATAGTTAGACCTCACATAGAGAGCTGCATCCCTTGAGTATAGAGGGTTAGGGAGTGATCAAATTGAGGTGCCTCAGATGTTTAAAGAAATTGTTTGAGCAAATAGAAATAAACTATTTCCTCTGGCGAGGAAGCCAAGAACAAGAGAGAAATACTTTAAAATTAGAGATAAGGCATTTAGTGGTGATGTAGGGAAGCACTTCTTCACACACAGGTTGTAGAAATCAAGGGCCTTCTCCCCACAAAACCACTGAGGCTAAGTCAATGAAAATGTTAAAACTGAGGATTGATATGTTCTATTAAGTAAGAATATTAATCAATCTGGAACCAAGGTGGGTAAGTGGACTTAAGGGGCAGATCAACCATGATTTATGATAGAACAAACTCTTGGACGCAACCTTACTGGCTGATTGACCTAGTCCTGTTACTATGCTCTTAAATTGCCATTGGCTACCCTGTTCCTGAAAAGAAGATGTGCTTTTTGTGACATATTCTCAATAGGAAGCCACCAATTTCTGGACCGAATTTACAATGGCAATTTCAATGCTCTGCAGAGCAAAATCTGGCCCAAAGCTTTGCAGGCTATACTCATTTATCGTCCATCCCTAATTGAGAAAGTGGTGGAGAGACACTTTCTGAATACAACCAAGTGCTTTCTTGGCCATTTCAAATGGGAGTTAAGAGTCAATGATATTGCGATTGGCTGAAGTCACATATAGGCCAGATGAGATAACTCATTTTATTCTGCACAGGACTTTAGTAGACCAGATGGGTTTTTACACCAATCTGGGATAGTTTCATGATCACCATTACTGATACTGGTTTTCTATTCCATATTTTATCCTTCCCAAGGTAGGATTTGAACCCTTGTCTCCAGATAATTAATCGAGGATTCAGAATTATTAATCCATTCACATAACCCTATTCTCCCTCAGTGCTGGAGTGTGGCGACTAGGGGATTTTCACAGTAAATTTATTGCAGTGTTAATGTAAACCTACTGGTGACACTAATAAATAAACTTAAACTTTAATAACCACTATGTTCCCATATTTGATATCCAAGTGATAGAATTAAAGGACATTTCATTTGTAAACTCAAATTGGACAATAATAGATTCTGTTGCAATAAAATACCATGGTCAAATGAAACATTATGACAGCAGAATAGTGTTGTTTGCACTTTTATCTGTTTAATACACAAATACTGTGGATGCTGGAAATTGGAAATAAAAACAGAAAATTCTGGAATCACTCAGCAGCTCACTGTTTTGATGCACGCTCAAAGACCAAAGTAACGATATTCTATAAAAATCTAGTGAAAGCTTCTTTTAAAATAGAATCGTAGAATCCCTACAGTGCAGAAGGAGGCCATTAGGACCATCTAGTCTGCACTAACTCTCCCACAGAGCATACCACCCAGACCCTATCCCTGTAACCCCATATAACCCCACAGGGTCGTGAGTGTAGCCCAGTCCATCACGCAAACCAGCCTCCCATCCATTGACTCTTTCCACACTTCCCGCTGCCTCGGATAAGCTGAGGCCTCCACGCACCCCGGACATACTCACTTCCACCTTCTTCCGTCGGGAAAAAGATACAAAAGTCTGAGGTCATGTACCAACCAACTCGAGAACAGATTCTTCTCGGCTGCCATCAGACTTTTGAATGGACGTACCTCGCAGTAAGTTGATTTTTCTCTACACCCGAGCTATGACTGTGACATTACATTCTGCATTCTTTCCTTCTCTATGAATGATGTGCTTGGTCTGTATAGCATGCAAGAAACAATACTTTTCACTGTAAACTAATGTATGTGACACTAAATAAAATCAAAACATATTTACCCCACTATTTCCCCTAATCTGTATATCTTTGGACACTGAGGGACAATTAGTTCGGTTGATTGGCCACACTAAATTGTCCCTTAGTGTCAGGAGGATTAGTAAGGTAAATACATGAGGTTACTGGATAGGGCCTGGGTGGGATTGTTGTCAGTACCTTGGTGTCAGGGGAACTAGCTAGGGTAAATACGTGGGGTTATGGGGATAGGGTCTGGGCGGGATTGTGGTCGGGTGGTGTAGACTCGATGGGCCAGATGGCCTCCTCCTGCACTGTCTGATTCTATGAATCAACTATCAATGAACTTAGCATGGCCAATCCACCTGACCCGCACATCTTTGGACTGTGGGAGGAAAGCGGAGCAGTGGGAGGAAACCCAAGCAGATGCGATGACAATTTGGCATGATGAGGTCTTGTTACAAAGTTCTGTAGCTGGCTAGATGACTGCAAAAGTAATTTGTGGCTCCAAAGCACCTTGCGGTGTCAGCGAAGAGGACAGGTGTTACATAAATGTGCTCTTTTTCTTTCTTTGACATGGATGTCGCATGAATTAAACTTCAAAGTAAAACAATTTCTGAAATCAGTCCCTTTTTTTTCTCTTTCTGAGAATAGGTTTCCCAGCCAGTTTAACTCCTGGCTAGGCTGCTATTAAAATAGAATACATTGGACAAGGCTATATAAGTATTTAGGTTTAAGTCTACTTTGTGCAGTCTGTAAAGGGAATTATTTCAAGGTTTATCTAAGTGGTAGCAAAATACTCAGTGAAAGATCAGCTGGAACTCCGCTTACTCCAAATAAATGGGGTTTCCACCATGCTTCTGCTAATTTGTGCGACTAATTGGAGAACCACAAGGAAATGGAGCGGCATGGTAGGTAGCACCGCTGTCTCACAGTGCCAGGGACCCAGGTTCGATTCCCGGCTTGGGTCACTATCTGTGTGGAGTTTGCACATTCTCCCCGTGTCTGCGTGGGTTTCCTCCAGGTGCTCCAGCTTCCTCCCACAGTCCAAAGATGTGCGAGTTAGGTGATTGGCCATGTTAAATTGCCCCTTAGTATGAGGGGAACTAGTTAAGGTAAATGTATGGGTTATGGGGTTAGGACCTGGGTGGGATTGTGGTCAGTGCAGACTCGATGGGCCGAATGGCCTCCTTTTGCACTGTAGATTCTATGAATTCTTAGCTTTGGCACAGATGAGGCTTTTCTCCAAATAACTCTATCTTGCTGGAGACCTGGTACACAGCCCTTCCTTGAACTCCCTTGTTTCCTTTCTTCAGTCCAAAGACTGCCAGTCGCATTCTTCATCATGGAAATATTTGCCAGAGTATGAGAAATGAAATTCATCGATTGAGATGAATGTATTCCACTTGTGTATGTGTGTTCCATCTTTCTCAATACACTTGAAGTATTGGGACAATTTTAGAACTCTAAAATATATTAAAAGTTGCTACTGGAGAGACAGCAACTCACCTTTCAATTAAACACTTTACAATTTTCAAAACTCATTGATTTTCAAAATCTTCAGGCCATAACCACAACTCCCATTTATTTTTCAGACAGCATGGGCGGCACCATGGTGGCACAGTGGTTAGCACTGCTGCTTCACAGTGCCAGGGACCAGGGTTCGATTCCCAGCTTGGGTCACTGTCGGTGTGGAGTTTGCATGTTCCCCCTGTGTCTGCGTGGGTTTCCTCCGGGTGCTCCAGTTTCCTCCCACAGTCCAAAGATGTGCAGGTTTGGTGGATTGGCCATGCTAAATTGACCCGAGTGTCAGGGGGACTGGCTTGGGTAAATGCATGGGGATGTGGATATGGGGCCTGGGTGGGATTGTGGTCAGTGCAGGCTCGATGGGCCGAATGGCACTGTAGGATTTTATGCTTTGCTGCTAGTGGTTGCACAGTTGCCATTTACAATTTCACTAGATTCCTCTTGTTTCCTTCCCTACCTTATTACCACTCCTTTTTGCCTTGCACCATCACCCCTTTTGTCACTTAATCACTTTTACCCTCCCCCATTGTTTTTTCTTCCCTTCCCCTTCAACTTTTGCAGACTTTATATTTGCTTAAAATGTATTAAATATCTAACTGCTTTCACTTCTGATGAAAGGCCATTGATTTGTTTCAATCTCTGCAGATGCTGGCTGCAACATGCTGAGTATTTGCAGCATTTTCTGTTTTAATTTCAGGTTTTGTTCTTGTATGTAAGCCAGTTCACCTCTTAAATTATGTTCAGAATATAACTTACTTTAAGGATGAGCACTGAGCTCAAGATTTCCAATGAAAGATTATTTGTACAGATTGTTCCTATACATTATGATGGGCCATTTTGCTACTCCCTATGTATTCTCACATTTGCTGTCAGCAGCAAACCAACAATAAGTCAAAGAAAGTGAGACATTAAATTTTGGACGGGATTTTCCAGCCACGCTCGCCCCAAGGCCGGAAAATCCTGCCAGCAATCAATGGACATTTGCATAGTCCACCCCCGCCCGCTATGATTCCCATGGCGGGTGGGACTGGAAAATTCCACCCTCCTGAGTTTTGCAAGCATGAGTTGGTTTAGTATGGTCATTACTCTGGCACTGAAATTCACATACCACATTACACATTTGTGAGATCTCCAGGACATCTTTTTGGCTTCTGGCTTCCAGGACATCTTTTTGGCTTGATGGTAATTAGAAGAAAATAATGCTCTTGTTATCTGTTGCTCAGTTAGAGGTAGATTGGGCACTCTTCTCATCTGAAAGTGGTAGTTTTTTGGCCCATTCGTGAGTATCTGTGATACACAGCGAGCAGTGATCTCCAATAAGCAGACGTGCCCTATTTCAATGTCAAACTTACACAGTGAGCAAATGGCTTGGGTCCTTTTACAAGATTACCAATAAGGCCAGTCTTGTAGTGCATGGAGCTGTAGGAATGACAAAGCATAAATTGACCAGTAATGGTAGACGTGCAGTAGACAGTGGTAGAGAACCCATTATTCTAATGTCACATGTAATTGTTCAACGAATGCTGTCCAGTTGCAGAACCTCAAGTATGCTAAGAATTACAGTAATAACCAATTTGAGATTATCAGTCGTGCTTGCAAGGTAAATTCATTTACACTTGCTAGAAGCTACATATATTCATATGGGACCTCCCCTTGGCAGACATTGCCAAAGTCCAAACATTGCACTTTTTGTTGAATAAACAAAAACATGGGAGCAATAGTCCCCTGGTGCATTCGTCCAGACCACACCTCAACCAATCAGAGCTGATTTGCCAACCAGTCAGCACCAATTTCTCATGCAATATAAATTGTCGTTCCCTTTGAAATTTGGTATTCTTGCATCTGTCCTGGTGAGTTCAAGAAGAAAAGCTTTCACAGCATAACTCTCAGCCCCTCTGCTCTGTAACTTGTCACCATGCTTGTCCGACATCCAGTACTAGATAAACAGAAATTTTCTTCAGCTAAATAGTGGGGTAAGATGGAAACCATTGTCTTTGGCCC
Source organism: Mustelus asterias (assembly GCF_964213995.1). Classification (NCBI taxonomy): domain Eukaryota; kingdom Metazoa; phylum Chordata; class Chondrichthyes; order Carcharhiniformes; family Triakidae; genus Mustelus; species Mustelus asterias. The sequence continues at coordinate 24,262,499 of NC_135827.1, forward strand.
CTGGTACAAAATGTGCTCCCTCATCACCAATTCCATCCTTCTCCCATGCAACTGAATGAAGCTGAACCAGACTGTTTGTAAACCTGGTATCTTATTATGACCCTGAAAAGAGCATCTGACTACATATTCATATCATCACTAAACCATCTCTTAACACATCACCTGACTCTGCACCTTCCTCAGTTTGCCTGTAGACAAATTTCTCATCCATGTCTTTGTTCAAAATACAGTTGACACTGGGATAAACACATTTTTGTTGAACTCGCTGTGGAGAAGGAAGGTCACATGCCTTGGTTATACCATCACATCCCTGACCGGTTTCCTACATTTTTCATTTTATAAACTTGAGGTCATCCAAATTTCAGCTGCTCATGTCCTAACTTGCATCGATTCCCTTTCATCGCCATCTTCCCTCTACTTCCTGACCTACATTAAGTCCCTGCTAGGCAATGCAATGGCTTTACAATTCTCATCTATTTTTTTTCAAGTCACTCCATGGCTTTGTCTCCCATATCTCTGTAATCTTCCCTAGCTCCAGAACCTTCCAATATAACTGTGCCCTCGAATTCTGGCCTCTTGAGCAACTCTCATTTTAATTGGACCTTAAGCTCCGGAATTCCATCCTTAAACCTCTTCACTCCTTTACTACCATCCTCCTTATAGGTGCACCCTAAGAGTTACCTCTTTAACTATGTTTTTAGTCATCCACCCATATATCTCCTCATATATATCAATTTTTGTAAGTATTGCGTATGGGGAATCAGTTCAAACAGTAATTTTCTCCTCTTACAACCTGTCCATAACCAGAACATATTTTGAATTTGCTTCTTTCAGAGAATAAGCAGTGGTGTACTATTTTTTAAACCCCTTGGTTTTTGTGTGATCCAATTTTACTCATAATCCCACAGTAAACTTGAATTGGGAGTAACTCGGAAGGTTAGTTTATTTTGTACATTCAAAAAACTTTTGAAAGGGAGTCTTTGCAATATCCCTCTCGACATTCACATAGTAAAGAGAGAGATAGCAGAAAGGAGGTTTGCACAGAGAAAAGGAATATTGGTTCACGTGAGTTCCAGAGTCCCAAAGTCAGAGCTCAATGAGGAAGTCTTTCATGTAGACAGACCTTCCATGGTCAGCTGGTGTCAGGAAAATTAAGTTTAAATGATCTATATTTGTATTGTTAAATATTAGAAATAAGGTATAGATTTAAGGTTTAATTTTGTGTTTTTGTGTAGGAAAGGGCAACACACCAGTTAGAATCATAATATGCAAAGGTACTTGCATGTATGGGGGTGTTGCTTTCTGTTCAAATTATATTCTTGTGCTGAGAGAGGTTTATGACATGCAAGAAGTAAACAAGTATGGAGGAGGATTGAGAGGATGCTGAGCAACCAGGGATACCTTTGGGGAGGAGACCTTTTTGAGCTTCGTTTTAACTGGAAGCCAGAGTAGAAGGAGCTTTGTGTGGAGAGAGGGAACATCTCTCACAGATTTGCCACAGGAAAAGACATACAATGGAGTAAGGAGCAAAGAAAGAAGTAAGTGCCAGAAATGTAAACAACAGTTAGTTAGTTAAGGAAATGAGAAAAATGAAGAGAAGTTTCCAAAAAGCCTGAAGGTAAAGGAACAGAAGAAACTGGAATTAAAACAGTAGCCACAGACAGAGCTGAGAAGGAGTTAGCCAGTGTAAAGCCAGAAAGATATCTGAAGTGATTCTAAGGTTTGTGAGATCTTACTTCAGCTTGTGAAGTATTAATTGGAATAATTGTGAAGCAATTGATGGCTGGATCTCAAAAGTTTGTGTAAAAGCATTCAAGATAAAGGGATCCTGAAAGGAGAGTTGGAAAACCTGGAGGTGTATTCTTGTTAAAACAGTGAAGAGGAAGCTTTGTTTGAAAAGGATAGTTGGAATATCTGGAGATCGATTCCTGGTGAAAGGAACTGTTGGAAAATATTGCTTGAAATAAGATTTTTGGGTATGTCTTTTTGAGTGTGGAGTTTGGAAACACTCAATCATCTGGGGGAATTTGAGGAAAAATCCACAAAGATTGAGTGGCATTGGCCATTTGGTTTCAAAATGGGGTGTTATCCATGAAATCTGTGTACATTTATGAATATAGGGAGGAATGAAAGAGTATTGTATTATAATCAAACTTTTTATGTTTAATAAATGTTTTTATCTTGTTAAAACCTAATTAGCAGCCCTGAAACTCTGTTCCTCCACATTTTCAAAGTATAAAGTAAAATGTTACAGTCATAGATAATCATCGTAGAATCCCTACAGTGCAGAAGGAGACCATTCAGCCCATTGAGTCTACACCAAATCTCCAAAAGAGCATCTACCCCTGTAACCCCATGCATTTACCATGGCTACTTCACCCAACCTACCTGGACACTAAGGGGCAATTTAACATTGCCAATTCACTTAACCATCCTCTGAGCCAAGATTCCATTCTGGGACCTTCCCATCCAGTAGTAACATGAACTAAGATTGCAACACTGGCTAAGCACTGGTGTTGTAAAATTTGCTTCTTCAGGTGACATTAATGTTGCAAGATGGAGTAGACACGGAGAGATGGTATCAGCTCTGGAGGCAAGGATACAAAATATTCCAGTAGAGTCAGGTTAGATGGGCCGGTATTCCAACCTGAATAGAGTTTGTTTCTGTGTGGCCTGCTATTTGGATATTAAACAGCAGACTGACTGCATAACTCAAAGAGATAATATTAAACAGCTCAAAAGGCTAGAGTCTTGGCTTATGTGACTCTCCTTCTCCATCGTGACTTCAACAAATGATATGTATCCAGCGTCGGGAGTTCAGCTTTGTTTTCAAGACTGATGTCTCAGCTATTAGGGTTTGAAAGGGGTACCATTCATGTTGAGGGTTTGGTGTTTGGGAAGCTATTGCCTTAGTAGAATCATGGACTATATGCAAGTGGAATTCCTGCAGCTCCTTTTGAAATTTGTCTGTGCAATCCCAGGTGGTTTGCTGAAAGGTCCTTAGGCATAAGAAGCATGGACAAAAGGGCTAAACTCCAGAGGTGAGATGAGAATGATTGCTCTTGACATCAAAGCAGCATTTGACTGAGTGTGGCATCAAGGAACCTGAGCAAAACTGGAGTGAATGGGAATAGGCCGGAAATCTCTCCGCTGGCTGGAGTCATACCTAGCACAGAGGAAGGTGGTTGTGGTTGTTAGAGGTTAGTCATCTCAGCTCCAGGACATCACTGCAGGAGTACCTCAGGGTTGTGTCATAAAGGTCCAACCATCTTCAGCTACTTCACAAATGACTTTATTCCATTATAAGGTCACAAGTGAGGATATTCACTGATGACTGCACAATGTTCAGCAATGTTTGTGACTCCTCAGATAGTGAAGCAGTTCATGTCCAAATGCAGTAAGACCTGGACAAATCCAGGTTTGGGCTGACATGTGGCAAATAGCCAACACACAATAGCCAGGCAATGACCATCTCCAAAAAGAAAGATTCTAGCCACTTTCCCTTATGTTTAATGGTGATATCATCCTATCGCAGAATCCCCCCTATCAACATCCTGGGGTTTTACCATTGACCAGAAACTGAACTGGACTAGCCATATAAATACTGTGCTACCATAGCAGGTCAGTAGCTAGAATCCTGCAGCGAGTAACTCACTTCCTGACTTCTCAAAGCTTGTCTACAATCTCCAAGGCACAAGTTAGGAATGTAATGGAATATTCTCCAATTGCCCGAATGAGTGCAGCTCCAACAACACTCAAGAAGTTCCACACCATCCAAGACAAAGCAACCTTCTTGATTGGCACCCCATCCATTAGTCCCTCCATCACTGATGCACAGTGGCAGCAGTGTGTGCCATCTACAAGATGCACTACTGGAACTCACCAGGGCTCCTTAGGTAGACACCTTCCAAACCCACCCAGAAGGAGAAGGGAAACATGTACATAATAACATCACCACTTTGTAGTTTCCCTCCAAGTCATACAACATCCAGAATTGGAAATATATTGCTGTTCCTTCACTGTCGCTGGATCACTATCCTGGAATTCCCTCCCTAAAAGCACTGTGTGTGTACCTACATTATACGAACAGTAGCAGTTCGAGAAGGCAGCTCACCACGACTTTCTCAAGGGCAATTAGGAACGGGCAATAAATACTGACCTCGCCAGTGAAGTCCACATCTCTTAAATGAATAAAAAAAGTCTACAATAAAGTTTTGAATATGTCAGGTTGTGATGTGTTTTTTTTATATTAATTTATGGAACATGGGCGTCACTTGCTGGCCAGCATTTATTGCCCATCCCTAGTTGCCCGAGAGCAGTTGAGAGTTAACCACATTGCTGTGGCTCTGAAGTCACATGTAGTCCAGACCAGGTAAGGATGGCAAATTTCCTCCCCAGAAGGGCATGAGTGAACCAGATGGGTTTTTCCAACAATCGATAATGGTTTCATGATCATCATTAGATTCTTAATTCCAGATATTTTTTATTGAATTCCAATTCCACCAGCTGTCATGGCGGGATTCGAGCCTGTGTGCCCAGAACATGAGCTGAGTTTCTGGATTAATAGTCTAGCGAAAATACCAGTAGGCCATTGCCTCCATTAACAGCTTTTGCAGCTAAGTTAAATTCAGTTCTTTTCTGTTAACTTCCGGGTTATTTTGTAATTTCTCATGGTCAATTAATGAGAAAATTTGTTCATTTAAAAAAGAAATCTTACTTTTAAATGTAATTGCCTAATTCCTGTATAACCTGATATCCCAACAGATAGAATCATAGCAACTGAATAGACTTGTACTTAAATGTACAGATTACACATCCTGAGAGTAGATCAATATCCTGAATAATACCAATAGCTTTGCAAATGGTAATCTGATGAGGGTTTCTTTATCTACTTCAATTGAAATTTGTCATGTATCACAGTGGCCAGTGTAGAATAGTAATGACGAATTTTGATTTTACAATTGGTGTGGGAAGAACTTCAAAATGGGTTTGTCAGACATCCTGCTGATAATGCAATCACTACCATTTTTAAAGGAGCATCTCGGATATGGGGCAGCTTCTGGTGATCAGCCTCTTGATGGTGCTCATGTCTTCTATACAGTAGTTAGAATCCCAACTGAAATTTTCAGGATTGTCATGCCTAGTAATGGCCTGACATATTCATTACTTTGAACATGGAAAGTATTCAATATAGAATTTTCTAATTTCGGGATCGCACAGTGGTACAATGATTGGCATTGCTACCTGGGTTCAATTCCGGCCTTGGGTGACTGTCTGTGCAGAGTCTGCACATTCTCCCCGTGTCTGCGTGGGTTTCCTCCGGGTGCTCCGGTTTCCTCCCACACTCCAAAGACGTATAGGTTAGGTGGATTGGCCATGCTAAATTGCCCCTTAGTGTCCTAAGATGTGTAAATTGGATGGATTAGTCATGGGAAATGTGCAGGGTTACGGGGATAGGGCAGGGAAGAGGGCCTGGGTAAGGTACTCTTTCGGAGAGTCAGTGCAGACTTGATGGCCTCTTCTGCACTGTAGGGATTGTATGATTCTATGAAAACTGCTCTTTTTAAAAAATAGATATTGAAAGATGACCTAAGATGGCTGCTGAGAGTTAGATGATTTTTGAAATTTCTGCACTGACTACCCTCAAGTCTCTGGAAAGTTCCTGATTGATTGACCATGGGCAGTGTTCCCCCATGAATGGACATGTCAAGACGAAAACCATCTGTGGATTTTATTTTGTGGACTTACTTAAAATGTATAGGCTGGAAGTCTGTCACCTCACCTGCCTCGGACTCGGGGCGGGCAAGGGTCCGACAGTGGAAACCTCTGTTGACCTCGGGTGGGAATTTCCGGTCTCACTTGAGTGAGGCCGTAAAATCCCGCCCGTAGACTCCTGAGTCATGCTGTCACTGAGCTCAAAATCTAATAATGAGAGCCATAGAGAAAGCTGTGAAAGCATACACAGGTGTAATGCTTACCATCTTCTCCATTTTATAGCCTTGGCTTCTAACTTTAAATCATTTCAGTGGACCATAGAAACATTGATCATGTGATTGAAACAGTCTTCAGATTATGATTATTATCCCAAGAACCAGGAGAAACCAAGTCAGTCTGTTGACAACAATTACATAGATAACAGCAGAAGCAGGCAGCCACGTTGACATCTTTTAAAAAGCCTGAAGATTGCTATATCATAGAATCCTAGAGTGCAGAAGGAGGCCATTCGGTCCATTGTGTCTGCACCAACCAAAATCCCACCCAGGCCCTATCCCCATACCCTACTAGCTAGTCCCCCTGACACTAAGGGGCAATTTAGCATGGCCAATCAACCTCACCCGCACATCTTTGGACTGTGGGAAGAAACCGGAGCACCCGGAAGAAGCCCACGCAGATGAGGGGAGAATGAGCAAACTCCACACAGACAGTGACCCAAGCCGGGAATCGAACTCGGGTCCTTGGCGCTGTGTGGCAGCAGTGCTAACCACTGTGCCATTGTGCCGCCCAAAGTATATCAAAGTATCCCAGCTTTTCCTTTTCAAGTCTACCAGTACCGATACTTGACTTCCAATGCGAAGACTATAGATGATAACTTTTTGACTTGCTGAACTTTCCACCTCTTCAAAAGAATCCTACAAAAATCTCGATGTACGACTTTAGCTATTTGAATCCACCTAGACTATCATTCAGGCATGAAAATGCCTTATTCACTGGGACTGCAGCATTCACTCCTTTCCTAAGATGAGCCAAACATGCAAACTCCAAACTGTTTCCTTGTTTGTAACTGGAAAAAATGCATTATCCTCTATCCTTCTTTTATTTTCTCAAGTGTGTTGAGTGAGTGCTGTAGTGTTAGACTTTCAGGGTAAGAGTGTCAATAGGTAATCCTTTTTATTAAATCAACAAAAGCTTGTTGCTGGTTATTCCAATCCTCCAGAACTGAGAAACACACATTGATTATCGAGATTAAGGGAAGAGTCCTGGACCGGAATTTTCCTGTTCCACCTGCCACGGGAATCCTGGCAGGTGAGGGTGGATCATGCAAAGGTCTGTTGCCTTGGGTGAGATCTTCCGGTCTTGGGGTGAGCATGGCTGGAAAATCCCACCCCTGGGAGTTTCAGTTCCATCTTGTCCCTGTCCATAACAGGGACCCATCACCATGTATTGAGAAAATTAAACAATAATCCTTAAATGGTTTGTGGCTAATGGCTTCAATGTTATGTTGTTGTACAACCAGAAGAAGCAGGTATACTTTTCTTGACTCCATAGAGATAGTGCAGTCTCAGCCCTTCTTCACTTTACTTATCTCTTTCCTTCTCGACCTTATCCTCCCCACAATGTGTTTGTCTTAAGAGCTGGGTAAACTTTCTTAGCCACCCCCCACCCCCCCCCCCCCCACCCCCCTCACCCTGAATTGCTTTGTTTGCAATGTTTTCTGAGTTTAAACAAAGAACAAGAAAAGTTTATTGAAACAACTTACTGAATAAAAATAAGTTAAATCGCAGCCACCATTCATATATCACAAACATTTCCTGAGCCCACACACACATTAGTAAAAAATGTAATATAAGAAAATAGGCTTAAATTCAGTTCATGTAGAAGATGTATATGGTTAGCTGTCCTTTGGCTGGTCAAGATGTGGTGATTTCAAGTTGCGGCCGTATTATGGTATGGTTATCTTCCTGGGTGTGGTTGTACACAGAAGATTGGCCTATTTTATCCCTAAAAGATCTCAATTTGCTGTGGATTTCTGTTCTCAGGATGGTTACTTTGCAAATCCGACGCAATACTTTCAAGAGAGAAAGACCGCTTCTTTATAGCCTTGCAGTACAGCATTCTGATGTCTGATGTCTCTGGCTTGGTAAACAGTTCTTAAAGTCTTGCAGGCTGTATATTCCAGATTAATTCAATTATTCTGTGTCTACTGCGGTCATTGGCCGGTATTCTCTGGCCATTCACGCTGGCGGGGTTCTCTGGTCCCACCAGCAACGCACCCCCGCCCACGGGTTTCCTGCTGGCGTGGGGTGACGTCAATGGGAATTCCCATTGACAGCGATGGGAGAATTCCATCGCTGGCAAACAACGCACCCCCCCTCCCCACTCCCCACTGGCAGAATACACGTGGTTGTGAGGCTGGAGAATCTGGCCCATTGTTTTTAGAAGAGGTAATTACATTTTGATGTCTTGTCTCAGAAACTTTTGAAAAGTTTCAGGATATTGTGAAGTCATGGGAGATAGGGTCTTTTCTGTTCCCCAGTGAGGTTCGGGTGTTTCTTTTCATCCCACTTGGTGAAATGCATCTTCGAGATTATAACTGGCTGACAGTCCTCCATTGTTTAACTTTTTAGCTTTTTTCAAAATCCAGCCAAAAAAAGCCGAATTGGAAATAGTGGGCATGGTTTTCTCGTCCCAGTACGCTACTCAACCAGTGTCGCGGGGCAGGAAATTCAAGTGGGACCCAAAGAAATCAGATTCCTGTCCGATGGCCAGCAGGTCACGATCTTCCCGGGCCATTTTTTTCAACATAATCAGCTTGCGCTGGGGAACAGCGCGAGGCTGATTTAAATATTCAGCCAGTAATTTAAGTCCTTCTAGCGAGCTCTGGACGCTATTGTCCAGGCTCACTTGGATTTCCGACCTTGTCGGTGGTGTGAACGGGGGCAGGGAGAGGTGGGAGGGAAGGGGGACTCAGCATTCGGGGGTTGCTGGGGACTAGTAGTGGGGCTGGCCAATGCGGGTCAGAGTTGGTGATAAGGAAGCCGGAGATCGGGAATGGGGCGGGGGGAGGGGAATGTCAACAAATCTCCCAGTATACTGGGAGATTGGCGCATGCCCAATGGTCCCCTGAGCACTCTGGTGCCGGCCTCTCCAGCAAGTTTAGGCTCCGCCCACCCCCCCCCTACTGGCGTGAATTGCCTGATGACCTCTATAGCTGTAAGGTCATGAAACTCAGCTCACCCAAAAAATGGGCAGGAAAGCCTCCCGCTTTCCCATCTGTTGGACATTTTTTTGGGGGGGAAAGTTGCCCCCAGTATCTTTAAAGGAAAAAATCTTGTAACACTATGAGCTTACAGCTCATTTTGTGCTATCCAACGCAAACCCCTATTCCCCATGACAACTCCACACCTGAGTTGAATTAAAACCAGAACTTAGTTGAAGTCATGATGTCATGTAGTTCCATTATGATCACCACCATAAAATGGAATGTTTATTTGTATATTGTGAAACAATGTATTATATCATTACTTATCATGAAAGAACCTGTTTTGAAGATTGAACTAGAATACCAAAGACAACAAAATCCAGGCATTTCCATGGTCAGAAATATGGGTTTGTTAATTGAGAGGTCTTAGCCTAAGGATAAGGGGTAGCAAATTTAAAACCGAGTTGAGGAGAAACTACTTCTCCAAAAGGGTTGTGAATCTGTGGAATTCATTACCCCAAAGTGCGGTGGGTGCTGGGACACTGAGTAAATTTAAGGAGGAGTTAGACAGATTTTAAATTGGTAATGAAAGGGTTGAAAGGTTATTGGGAGCAGGCATAAAAATGGGGATGAGGAGCATATCAGCCATGATCGAATGGCGGAGCGGACCTGATGGGCTGAATGGCCTAATTCTGCTCCTATATCTTATGAACTGGAATAGAATGAATTTGTAGATCCAAATCAAAGTGAGATATTGACAAAAATATCACAATGCTTGGATGGTAGATGGTAACTTTCCCTTAAACTCCAGGTGCAGTTACAATTTTACTTGTTGGGTTACAGCATGAGGAACATTCTGGTTTTGATTAAAGGTGTTTGAATTTAATGTGCTAAACCTTTGGTTCATTCTGCCCTGAAAACAAGTGAATTGGATTCCGCATTGCTGTTTAAATGTTGCAATAGCAATCGAGCCCAAACATCTTTCTCAGCATGGCATTCCAGTTATTGGTTCCCATAGCAACTGCTGGCTATTTAAAGCAAACCAGTTCAGTTTCAGCATTTCATGTGGCTTGATGTGACCATAGCCATGTCTTGCAGGTACGACTGAATCACTTTCTGTGTAGAAACCATTGAAGCAGATATTACCCGTGGTTGAAGACCATTAGAGCAGAATAATCGAGGAGTATCCTCCTGCTTTAATGTCATTTATGTTTTTTGTCACAGATGTTGAGTAGAGGATGGAATGATTCCGAAAGTAGCGCCACTGAAATCCATTTTTCATCCCTGACTTCTGGCTGTGGGATCGGCAGGGTCTGGGGGGGCGGCGGGGGGGGGGGGGGGGGGGGGGGGGGGGTGGTGAGGAGGAGTGAAGATAAATCTTGATCATCATAAAAATGTGCAATCTGTGCTGTTGCGAAATTCAATTTCGCAGCAAAAGCTTAAATAACTTAAAAACAGCTGTGGCAATAGTGAATGGTTTTTCAAAGGGACCTATCCTTATCTATTAACTCGAACATGAGATGAGTTAAATTCGGCATTGTGAGGCTTGAATTAAGTCACTTTTCCGGGAAAATGAAGTGCTCCTTCGATTAACACCCTCTATGATTTTCTGTCACCAAAGATTTAAATATTAAAGTCAGCAGTCACTTCAGCCATCTCTAGCTGCCAAATGGGAACTCAGCAGCGACAGTGCGCAATGGTCAAGATGATTAGAAATCATAGAAATCATAGAAACCTTACAGTGCAGAAGGAGGCCATTCGGCCCATCGAGTCTGCACCGACCACAATCCCACCCAGGCCCTACCCCCACATATTTACCCGCTAATCCCAGTAACCTACGCATCACAGGACTCTAAGGGGCAATTTTTAACCTGGCCAATCAACCTAACCCGCACATCTTTGGACTGTGGGAGGAAACCGGAGCACCCGGAGGAAACCCACGCAGACACGAGGAGAATGTGCAAACTCCACACAGACAGTGACCCGAGCCGGGAATCGAACCCGGGACCCTGGAGCTGTGAAGCATCAGTGCTAACCACTGTGCTACCGTGCCGCCCATTATTTATTTATATATATATTTTTTTAAAGTTCAGTTAAAGTTTAGTTATCCGTGTCACAAGTAGGCTTACATTAACACTGCAATGAAGTTACTGTGAAAATCCGCTGGTTAGGTGCATTGACCCGAACAGGCGCCAGAGTGTAGTGACCAGGGGAATTTCACAGTGACTTCATTACAGTGTTAATGTAAGCCTTACTTGTGACGAATAAATAAATAAACTTTAAACTTCCCAGCACCTGTTCGGGTACACTGAGGGAGAATTTAGCATGGCCAGCACTGTTCCGACTGTGGGAGGAAACTGGAGCACTCGGAGAAAACCCACGCAGACACGGAGAACGTGCAGACTCCACAGAGACACTGGCCCGAGCCGGGAATTGAACCCGTGTCCCTGGTGCTGTGAGGCAGCAGTGCTAATCACAGTGCTGCCCCATATATATAACAGTTTGCTTTTAAAGGAGCGGGCTGGATTTTATAGGGTGGGGACTGTGGGGTAAGGGGGAAGAATATGTATTGTTCGTTCCCCATTTAAAGTTGGTTCCGAACTGACGGGCCTTAAAAAAGGCCACCCTGCAGCGATGATGTGCTCCAAGTGGCCTAAAATAGCTGAGCATTGGACTTCTGCCCCTCAGTGAGAACAAGTTTCACCCTGGAGGGCTGCTGTCCAGTCCGATCGGCTGACAGCTCCAGCTGATCGAGCAGAGTGAGCGTTCAGAAACAAAAACAGAAAATGCTGGAAAATCTCAGCAGGTCTGACAGCATCTGTGGAGAGAGAATCGAGCCAACATTTTAAGTCTGGATGACCCTTCGTCGGGAGCTGAGAGCGTAGTAATGGGCGCTGCTGGGATCAGAAGAAGACTCCACGAAAAGGGTGACTTGACCCAGATAGTTCCTGGGCCTTGAGGATAGAGAAGGATCGGCAGCCAAGGGACTGGTCTGGGATTTGGCGGCCAGGTGGGGAGGCATTTAGGTGGGGTGAATATTTTGTGGGTGGGGAGGAGGGAAATGGCCCTGATCTTATACAGGTCAATAAAATAATGAGGGGCACAGATCAGCTAGATAGTCAATATCTTTTCCCAAAGGTAGGGGAGTCTAAAACTAGAGGGCATAGGTTTAAGGTGAAAGGGGAGAGATACAAAAGTGTCCAGAGGGGCAATTTTTTCACACAGATGGTGGTGATTGTCTGGAACAAGCTGCCAGAGGTAGTGTAGAGGCGGGTACAATTTTGTCTTTTAAAAAGCATTTAGATAGTTACATAGGTAAGATGGATATAGAGGGATGTGGGTCAAATGCAGGCAATTGGGATTAGTTTAGGGGTTTAAAAAAAAGGGTGGCATGGACAAGTTGGGCCGAAGGGCCTGTTTCCATGCTGTAAACCTCCATGACTCTATGACTTGGCACCTTCTGCCTTTTCACCAAAGTCACTTAAAAGAACAACTTTCTCACTCTTGCCCACCTGCCACTGCGCAACGTTTTATGGCCATGGAGGAAGATTGAGGACCTTAGGTGGGCATTTATCATCAAGTGGGTGCCTCCCCCACCCCCCACTCTCCCTCCAACATTATGGGGCTTTGGTCAGGACTGAGTGGGAAGGTGGCTATCAAACTGCCCTCTCCAGGATTAATTAAACAGTAGGTATTGGCTCAAAGTATCTCCTATTTCACCCACCTCCCTCTCCTAGAAAGAGATTTCAGCACTGCGCGTGTTGAAGATAAATATAGCTCATCCACACCATCACTTGATAAATTTCTATTTGGTGCTTTCTTCGTGTGACTTATTGAAAAAAGCCATGGAAGTGGTATCTGTTCATGTTCTAGCCACCGGACGTATTTTATATGCCCCAGTCACCGAAAACATGCTGATGGTGGGACCGTACACTGTCATCCATGTCAGAAAATGTTCTGTGATGCTACGCAAAACGCAAATTGTAGGTCAAAGATTTGAGTTTTAAAGAGGTGGGCAAAGAAAGACATAGAGTAGAGAACGTGGAAATGAAAAGCTGTAAAGTGGGATGTATGCACTCATGATGTACCAAAGGGAGAAGAAATGCTTAACATAAGCAATTCCTGTCTTCAGTAATTGAATAGCTGACCTTAGTATATTATGTAAGAAATCAAAACAGTCTCTTTTGTGGTAGCTAGCACCGTGGCAGTACTGTCCATCAGTTAGAATCTCCAAGGGGTTTAATTGCTCCTTTCAACAGCTTTGAAATAAATGGATTAAGGGCGGCACGGTAGCACAGTGGTTAGCACTGCTGCTTCACAGCTCCAGGGTCCCGGGTTCGATTCCTGGCTTGGGTCACTGTCTGTGTGGAGTTTGCACATTCTCCTCGTGTCAGCGTGGGTTTCCTCCGGGTGCTCCGGTTTCCTCCCACAGTCCAAAGATGTGCGGGTTAGGTTGATTGGCCAGGTGAAAAATTGCCCCTTAGAGTCCTGGGATGTGTAGGTTAGAGGGATTAGCGGGATAAATATGTGGGGGTAGGGCTTGGGTGGGATTGTGGTCGGTGCAGACTCGATGGGCCGAATGGCCTCCTTCTGCACTGTAGGGTTTCTATGATTTCTATGGCTGTATTACAATAGTAAAGAATTTAACAGAGACTCATCAACCACCAGTCTATAAATAGCGAACAAAGAAAATTAAACCCTGAGATGTCAAACTCTCCAGACCGGGATATGCACAATCACATTGGCCAGGAATTCGTAGGGTTTTTATGTTAGTGAGCTGTCAGTCTTCATCATCAGTAGCCCTCTGAACTTGACAAATCTTTAGCGATTTAGCAGAAGCGCAGATTAACACAGCAGCTAAACGTTGTGGTCTACCATTCAACACTCTTCAGTTTCATACAATGTAGCTTTGTAAGTGAAACAACTAAAAGTTTTACTTCATTGACATTGACAGTTATATAAATCTGTACTCAACCTCAGTTTATATCTTGTAAACCAAGGAAATCAATGCTGGGTAGGAAGAGATTTGTTATCTCTTGACTTGACCTTTCAGTCTGAGTAAATCAGGACGCGGCCTTTCAGTTTGTTTCAGCTGAAGACATTTCAACAGTTTTTCTGTGGTTCGGATAAGTGAACTGTTAAAATTCAATTTTCTCACTTAAGGTAGGATTTCTCTGGTGATTTGTGTATTATTTTGTAAAGTGCCAATAATGAAAAGTGCAATTTTGAATCTCTGACATGAGGGGGCATGACTATAGGGTTCGTGGTGGGAGATATAGGAAGGATATCAGAGGTAGGTTCTTTACGCAGAGAGTGGTTGGGGTGTGGAATGGACTGCCTGCAGTGATAGTGGAGTCAGACACTTTAGGAACATTTAAGCGGTTATTGGATAGGCACATGGAGCACACCAGGATGATAGGGAGTGGGATAGCTTGATCTTGGTTTCAGATAAAGCTCGGCACAACATTGTGGGCCGAAGGGCCTGTTCTGTGCTGCACTGTTCTATGTTCTAACTTGTATCGTCATAGATTTACGCTGTAAATAGTCTGAAAGACTTGAATGCTGGTATGCTAATCTGCTGTTATGCATGTCAGAGGAATGTAATACTGCAGTCGTCACCATCTTCCTTGTATGATGTAGAATCATAGAACCCCCATAGTGCAGAAGAAAGCCATTTGGCCCATTGAGTCTGCATCGACCACAATCCCACCAAAGCCCGATTCCCGTAACCCCACATACTTACCCTGCTAATTCCCTGACACCAAGGGCCAATTTAGCATGGCCAATCAACCTAACCCATGCATCTTTGGACTGTGGGAAGAAACCCGGAGCACCCGGAGGAAACCCATGTAGACACAGGGAGAATGTGCAAACCCCACTCAGACAGTGACTCGAGGTCGGAATTGAACCCGGTCTCTGGTGCTGTGAGGCAGCCGTGCTAACCACGGTGCCACCATGCAGTGGCATGAACCAAATTGCCATTCTCCGTTTAACTAACATTGGCCCTGGTGTGACAATAACCCCTTTGCATTTGGATATAAGTGCATGCCAATTGTGTTTGCCTTGGTGAAGGTAAAAAAACAAATGTACAAATTGCTTGAAGCATTATGAACTGTTTTAGAGAAATTGCAAAAAAGGTTTAATGCCCTGCGGTGGGAACAAATTCTTTGAATCGGTCCAGATCTAACCTGGCTGCAGCTGAGTTTTCTTTTATCACTTTGGGCTTCTCCTCTTGCTGAGGAGTCAATATGTTCCTGATATGTGAGCTACAGGAACACAGGAAAAGTATTAAAGTGAGCTGACCAGGGTGGCATGGTGGCACAGTGGTTAGCATTCCTGCCTCACAGCTCCGGGGACCCGGGTTCAATTCTGGCATTGGGTCACTGTCTGCGTGGGGTTTGCACGTTCTCCCTGTGTCTGCGTGGGTTTCCCCTGGGTGCACCAGTTTCCTCCCACATTC
Organism: Mustelus asterias; assembly: GCF_964213995.1. Lineage (NCBI taxonomy): Eukaryota > Metazoa > Chordata > Chondrichthyes > Carcharhiniformes > Triakidae > Mustelus > Mustelus asterias. Next base: position 24,277,879 of record NC_135827.1, read on the forward strand.
CAAAGATGTGCAGGTTAGGTGGATTGGCCATGCTAAATTCTCCCTCAGTGTATCCGAACAGGCACCTGAGTGTGGCGACAAGGGGATTTTCATAGTAACTTCATTGCAGTGTTAACGTAAGCCTACTTGTGACTAATAAATAAACTTTAGTTGTTACAAGAGATATTTTAGGGGAGAATATGTCATTGACTGTGGCCATGTGGGATTTGCCCTTAGTGTTCCATGATGCATAAATTGGGGAAATTAGTGGGGTAAATACACGGGGTAAGCCTTGGTAAGAGTTTGTGCAGACTCAATGGGCCGAATGTCTTCCTTCTGTACTGTAGGGATTCTGTGAGTCTTCTATGGCAATGAGGTTTCCCCTGACTCCAGCAGTATAAGGTATACGTTCACAGTTCTTGCTTGGGTGGCCAGTTCAACTCCAAAACACCAGTAAAAATCCCTGAAGATCCATTCATAAAAACATAATTTTACTTACTCAGTTAGTCGCCCTGATGTTGCCTGTAGGATACAACTACTGCCTGTATTATAGCAACAAATATTCAAGATGTGGGAATACTCAGTGGCTCAGGAAAGTTGATAGGTTGCAAACAACAGGAGCTTTTCTCGTCCATGGTTGACCTGATGCTGAAACTTTGTGGGGTCAATATTGAGAACCCTTAGTTGCAGTCCTTCCCGATTGTGTGCTAGTTGAGATCACATCTGGAGTACAATATTGGTCTCCTTAATTAAGGAATAATGTAAATGCATTAGAAGGAGTTCACACTTTACTGGTACATTGAACTGATTACTGGAATAGGTGGGTTGTCTTCTGAGGTAAGGCTGAACAGATGAGACTTGTATCTACTGGAGTTTAGAAGAGTAAGAGGCAACTTGATTGAACTATATAAGATCCTGAGGAGACTCAAGAAGTGTTGGTGGAAAGGATATTTCCTCTTGTCAGAGAATTGAGAACTAAGCGTCACTGTTTCAAAATAAGGGCTTGCCCATTTGAGAGATTTTTTATTTTTCTCCAAGGGCACTGAGTCTTTGGAACCCTCTTCATCAAAAGGTGCTGGAGGCAGAATCTTTGAATATTTTTAAAGCAGAACTAGATAGATTTTTGATAAGTAAGGAGGTAATTACAGGCCGGAGAGCCTTACAGCAGTGGTAGGGAAATTATTGGAGAGGGTTCTTCAAGACAGGATTTATTCCCACGTGGAAATAAGTGGACGTTTTAGTGAGAGGCAACATGGTTTTGTGAAGGGGAGGTCGTGTCTCATGAACTTGATCGAGTTTTTCGAGGAAGTGGCGAAGATGATTGATGAGGGTAGAGCAGTGGATGTTGTCTACATGGACTTCAGTAAGGCCTTTGACAAGGTCTCTCATGGCAGACTGGTGCAGAAGGTGAAGTCGCATGGGATCAGAGGTGAGCTGGCAAGGTGGATACAAAACTGGCTCGGTCAAAGAAGACAGGGGGTAGCAGTGAAAGGGTGCGTTTCTGAATGGAGGGCTGTGACAAGTGGCGTTCCTCGGGGATCAGTGCTGGGACCTTTGCTGTTTGTAATATATATAAATGATTTGGAGGAAAATGTAACTGGTTTGTTTGGTAAGTTTGCAGACAATAGAAAGGTTGGTGGATTTGCAGATAGTGATGAGGACCATCAGAGGATACAGCAGGATATGGATCAGTTGGAGACTTGGGCGGGGAGATGGCAGATGGAGTTTAATCCAGGAAATGTGAGGTAATGCATTTTGGAAGCTCTAATACAGATAGGAAATATACAGTAAATGGCAAAACCCTTAGGAGTATTGACAGGTAAAGGGATCTGGGTGTACAGGTACACAGGTCACTGAAAGTGGCCATGCAGGTGGAGAAGGTAGTCAAGAAGGCATACGGCATGCTTGCCTTCATCGGCCGGGGCATTGAGTTTAAAAATTGGCAAGTTATGTTGCAGCTTTATAGAACCTTAGTTAGGCCGCACTTGGAATATAGTGTTCGATATCGTGGTCGCCACACTACCAGAGGATGTGGAGGCTTTGGAGAGGGTACAGAAAAGATTTACCAGGATGTTGCCTGGTATGGAGGGCATTAACTATGAGGAGAGGTTGGAGAAATTTGGTTTGTACTCACTGGAACGACAGAGGTTGAGGGGTGACCTGATAAAAGTCTACAAGATTTTGATAGGCATGGACAGAGTGGATAGTCAGAAGCTTTTTCCCAGGGTGGAAGAGTCAATTACTAGGGGGCACAGGTTTAAGGAGCGAGGGGCAAGGTTTAAAGGAGATGTACGAGGCAGATTTTTTACACAGAGGGTGGTGGGTGCCTGGAACTCATTGCCGGGGGAGGTAGTAGAAGCAGATACGGTAATGACTTTTAAGGGGCGGCTTGACAAATACATGAATAGGATGGGAATAGAGAGATATGGTCCCCGGAAAGGTAGGGGGTCTTAGTTAAGTCGGGCAGCATGGTCGGTGCAGGCTTGGAGGGCCGAAGGGCCTGTTCCGTTGCTGTAATTTTCTTTGTTCTTTGAGGTGAAAGGTTATTGGAGGGTAGGCAGGAATGTGGGGTTGGGCTAAAATCTGGTCAGGCATGATCTGTTTTGAATGGTGGAGTAGGTTCGAGGGACTGAGTGGCCTACTTATGCTCCTAATTTTTGTGTTCCTGTGTACCTATATATGTATATGCAAAGCAGAGTGTGGAGAATGAAGCAAAGTATGGACAGTGACCTCAGCTCTGACCAGTTGTGTGGGTAATGTGGAAATATGGCTCATTTGGTATGAAGGAAGCCCAAGGAGAAGAATGAAAAAAGAGGTGGCACAGTTTGAAAAGGCACAGACAAGCAAGAAGGGGGGCGCGGTAGTGCGGTGGTTAGCACTGCTACTTCACAGCGCCAGGGACCCAGGTTCGATTCCTGGCTTGGGTCACTGTCTGTGTGGAGTTTGCACGTTCTTCCCGTGTCTGCGTAGATTTCCTCCAGGTGCTCTGGTTTCCTCCCACATTCTGAAAGATGTGCATTGACCCGAAAAGGTGCTGGACTGTGGCGACTAGGGGAATTTCCCAGTAACTTCATTACAGCATTAATGTAAGTCTTACTTGTGACTAATAAATAAACCTTAACTTTAAGAAGAGAAAAAGAGGCTGCTGAAGTCTCTAATGTCATGGAAATCAAGAGCCATTGAATGATCAACTACTGTCCTGTTTCAGTATTGCATAATTACTTAATAAATCTGTTGCAGTCACAAATACCAATTGTGTTCTGTATATTGGTTTAAAATCCAGGTCAAGAGTCTCACAATGCTCTTGTTTGATAATCAAGTCACATGAATGTGAAGGGCAGGTTTCTGTCCTGAAAATCCCTGTTCCTTTTTCTTTCATTTATGTTCTTTAAATGAGTAGGCATATTTACAATTGCAGGGAAGTCAGATCCATATTTCAGTGGATAAAACAATGTTTATTTTTGAATGTTAATATATTTGGCTGTTTGTTTGCTTGTATTGTCTGTCTTTCTTTGCATTGAGGCCAGAAATCTCCAGCCGTTCACGCCCTGCTGCCAGTGAGAATGGAGAACTTAGCGCTCAGCCAAATCGCTGTTCACTGCAGCGAGACTGGAGAATCCCAGTTGCGGGTGAGGTTGGAGAATCCGACCCTAAGCTGTGCACAGTTTACTATTCATACAGAATCCTTAAAATCTATTCCACTTACAACCCCACTTTGCAGCAATCACTTTTGTCTTTATACTCATCAGGCCTGTCCCTTTTCATAGCATTCCATTTCCATTGTTTTGCATGACTTTCTGCGAGGCAGTTTTTTAGATTTTACAACATCTTATGTTTTCGAATGTAACGTTCCTACTATTATTGTATCCTCTGGCACATTCTGAACAGTAATGAAGGAGATCTGTTACTAAAGGTTATGATTCGCATCTTCATTCAAGACATTCACTGGAATTCTACGGTCCCGCTCACCATGGAATCGGAGCGGGCGAGGGGTGGGCAACAGAAATGTTCGTTGATCTCAGGCGGGAAGTTCCGGTGTCGCTTGAGTGAGGCCGCAAAATCCTGCCCATTTTCTTAGATGCGTACCTCTCCCCACTTTGGTCTAAATAATTTTGCTTTCCATTTTACCATTCAGTTTTGAACTGACATTTGTTGCTTTGTTTCAAAGCTTTTGGACGGCACGGTGGCACAATGGTGTCTCACAGCACCAGGGACCCGGGTTCGATCACCGACTTGGGTCACTGTCTGTTCTGAGTCTGCACATTCTCCCTGTGTCTGCGTGGGTTTCCTCTGGGTGCTCCGGTTCCCTCCCACAGTTTGAAAGACGTGCTGGTTAGGTGCATTGGCCATGCTAAATTCTCCCTCAGTGTACCTGAACAGACGCCGGAGTGTGGCGACTAGGGGATTTTCACAATAACTTTATTACAGTAAGCCTACTTGTGACACTAATAAATATATTTTTAAAAAACTTTAATTCAAATGTAGTTACAGGCCATTAAAAGAAAACAATTCACATTCAGTTTGCAATCTGAAACATTTTCATTTTATTTAGGAATTGCCATATTTGGGGTTGAAAAAAGCAAAATATTATATTGAAAAATAGATTGCTGGAGCCATTGTTGACCACTATTGATTTGTACTTTAACTGGAAACAAACACTGGAGTTTAGTAAATCAGCTGTATGCAAAATACATTTTACTATAATCTTTTTGACATTCATTTCTTGATATCACCAGATAACATCTGTATCAAAATAAATGAGCCAACACCTCATCATATTATTAGTGAAGAATGCAATTGGATCTTCATTCAGTTCATTTATGTTTAGGATCCTGACATAGCTATAGCCTTGATCGAAATAACTGTTATGATAAGAATGAGCCCAATCACCAACGCAGCTATGTTCAAATACTTTGCGATGTTAGATGATTTCTGAGCTCCAGCGATATCTCCATTCTGGGCTGCGCTTTCAGACTGAAAAGTAAATTGCAGCATGGTTAGATACGCTGTGCTGTTTCACCGGCAACCACAATCTATAGAACTGGCTGGAACCCAGTCAGGTCTCAACAAAGAGATACTCGGCAAGAAATTTAGGGTATGTTTTTTGACATTATATGGCATACATGATTTGGGCACTGAATACAATGTCAGATTGCTCCACACAAAAGCAACGGACCGAGTGAGGAACATCCAGAGGAAGCACTTTCTGTTCAAAGCATTCCTCCCATCTTTATCCAAAATAATGATAAGTAAAATCATCTGTTTGAATAACACTGATTTGATGTCTCATGGAGATCAGCCACTTCGGCTCTGCTCAGCTGTATGGTGACTCCAATAATTCCAGTGCTGAACTTTACCAGAAGCCCTTGAAGATCCTCCAAAGAGAAAGAGGTCTAAAGTCTCAAGGCACGGTGAGATTATAGTACAGCTGTAAAATTCATTATTCACATGCATTCTTTAGATGAAGACGACATAGTCTAATCATAATGTTCTCCATCTATACTTCCGTTCGCTTTCAAGATGTTTTAAAGCTAACACTTGGTCAAAGTGGAAATTTATTTCCGGGATGTAAATGATTTATTGGTGTTTCCGGCAATCTGACAGTAGCATGTTTCATGATTTCAATACCAGAATATTTTAGAATAATACAGGAGAATTGCATTAACTACACAGCAGCTTTGCACTGTTCAGAAAAGTTTTGTGTCAATCCACGCAAGAAACGCAAGGCGGAGTCGGCTGCGGGCATCTTATTGTAACAAACTCTTTACAAATACTCAGCCATAACAAACTCAGGGTCTGAAAACTGAAGCTCCAAGGAAGGCAGAGTGAGAGTTGAAATCAGAACTGATATTTCAGCACAGATCATTTTGTTCCGACTTTAATTAAAGTGCTGAGAAGTGTAAACTTTTTGAGGTGGACATGCCGGCGTTTGATTGGGGTGGGCACAGTAAGAAGTCTCACAACACCAGATTAAAGTCCGACAGGTTTATTTGGAATCACGAGCCTTCAGAGCACTGCTCCTTCATCAGGTGAGCGGTGCTCCTTCATCACTCACCTGATGAAGGAGCAGCACTCCGAAAGCTTGTGATTCCAAATAAACCTGTTGGACTTTAACCTGGTGTTGTGAGAGTTCTTACTGTAAACTTGATAAAAGAAGGAAAAGTAAAACCACCAACCTTGAACGAGAAAATTGTTGCCAGTACTCCAAGTGGCAAACAGCAGCATATGAGACTGAAGATGGACCAGGATTTATAAGATGGTATGTCAGATGTGCTGGGGTTGTTGCTTGCCATCTCAGGATGAGTTTCTGCCCTTGGCCTCAGTTCCCTTTCTCCTCGAGTTGTCAACCTGCCAAAGCTTCTGAATACTTTTTTCTTCTTTTACCATCCGGGTTTTATATGAGGCTGGTGCGTGCATGACCATCAGTGAACCAATTTGCATATATCATTGACGAAATCACATGATGGTTTTGAGAAACCATCAGATGATCTTTTGTAACATTTTGACCTATTTTCTTCCACAAACCTCTGACCAATTTTCAGCTGAGGTGTAGCACAGTCTGCCGGTTGGAAGAGTGTGCCAGCTACCTGCCCACTGTTGTTTCAGTCTGGCCACCTCCTCCCCCCCTCCTCCATCTCCCCCTCCATCTCCCAACTCCTGAATTCACCTTAGGGAGGATGTGTGTGCCGAGCAGGGCCTGAGGGGCAGAACCTGAAGGGGTGGGGACAGAAGAGGCAGAGCCTGATTGTGGGGGGTGGTACCGTGATGGGAGGTTAGGGGTGAGGCGGGGAGGGGAGTACTCTACATTGGGGGGGGTGGGGGTGGTGATCAGGGAGGCGGGGAGGGGCGTTGTCGAGGGTGGGGTGGAGGTGGGTAATATCTCCCAGTGCACTGTGCAGATTGTGTGTACACAGTGCACTGGGAGATCAGAGCCCCAGCGCAATAGCGTCCCTACAGCTCAGCAGCCGGCTTCTCAGCATGAATAGGCACCTCCCTTTGCTGACGAGAATCACATTTGTGGTCTTTTTTCTATAAGTGCTATACGATTGCGCCTGGGATTTTGCGCAAAAAATTAGCGCAATTCTCTCCTGTTTTCACACTTGTTTGTCACTTAGAAATTTTTTGGTAAGATCGACTCTCTGTCTTTTTTTTCTTGAATTGTGATTTTCTTTCTAAGAGGCTTGCCTAGCCTCCATCCTCCCCACCAAATCTGGGAATGTATATCCAACAGTTTCCTTAAGCGATGTCCCATTAATGACTCAGCTGGCGTGACCCCTGTGATCATGTTTGGCTGGTGTTGTAAGACAACAAAAAACTGGCTACATGTAGAGGGAGAGGCCCTTTGACTTGTTTCTTCTGGCCCGATCACGTGGCCCCCTTAAAGGGATCATGCTACCAAAACAATGTCATTACAATGTGAATTATACCAATGAATTTCCCAACAATTTTAAAAGGATGTGAGTGAACTAATTTTCAGGTGCATTTTTAGTTATGTTGCATGGTATCTCACCTACATTATCAAATTGGGAACTTGGGGTGGAAATTTGGGCTCTACCCTGTGGTGCCTTTGGCAGGAGAGGCATTTAATCAGGTGGGATGGTAGTGGGTGGGGATCGACCCTCCTTTCCACTTCCAGCTTGATTAGGTCTGTGGCAGGAAGGCCTTAGGAACGACCTGCTCGCCTCCCTGCCAATTGAAGCCCTTAAGTGGGCAATTAATGCCCTCTTAAAATCTTCATTCCTTCACCTGGTATGAGGCTCACCATGTGGTACCCCTTATGCAAAAGCTCACAGTGTCTGAGCAAAGGACCCAGCAGCGGGACGGGAGGGACCCAGCAGCGGGAAGGGAGGGACCCGCCGACAGCCATGCTCTGCCTTTGTTGTTGACTCCTCTGACACATTCCTGCCCTGCGACCTCCCACCATCATTCGCTATGGTGTGGTTCCAGAGACAATTATGGCCTCAATTCGCGAGCTTGTAGTCCAAGAAGCCAACCTCATGTGCCTTGTTAAAGTCATTACAGGCCCATCGGCCTGTCAACTACCTGGTTGCCAGTATTATTGGTGGGCCTTCCTGAAAGAGGTGGTTAGCACTGCTGCCTCACAGCATCAGGGTCTCGGGTTCAGTTCCCGGCTTGGGCCACTCTCTGTGTGGAGTCTGCAAGTTCTCCCCGATGTTTGCGTGGGTTTCCTTCGGGTGCTCCTGTTTCCTCCTACAGTCCGAAAGCCGTGCTGGTTAGGTTCATTGGCCATGCTAAATTCTCCCTCAGTGTATCCGAACAGGCGCCAGAGGGGATTTTCACAGTAACTTCATTGCAGTGTTAATGTAAGCCTTATTGTGATGCTAATAAATAAACTTTAATGCCCAGAAAGATTTTTGAGAATTCACCTTCCCACTTGGAATACAAAGAATGGGATAAAAGCCAACTGAAAAGCTGCTCCAGGTTGTCTGTCTTGTCTTTGAGAACAAGTGCTGGAAATTGGACAGAAGCAAAAACCAGCAAGCACGCACACGGTACCCCTGCAAATAGCAGTTTTTGTAGATATCTCTACCTGTCTCACACATACTGTGGAAATCAGCCTGGTCAGCAAGAGGCTGCAGCTGAAAAGAGAACTGGGAAAATTCTCCACCAAACTACCGAATACTGGAATTGCAAAACCAACTTTCCGCCTGCTGGAATTAACTCTACTGAATCTTACAGCTGCAACCCTCCACCATCTGTTCCTCATGAGTTAAGGACGGTTCTATATATTTTTGTTAAAATATTTACTTACTTTGAACTCAGTTATCCTTTCTGATCTGTATGAATGTATATGCATGTGTTTTACCATTTTCTTGCCTTTTGTTGTCCTATTCTACCTTTAACCCAAGAAAGCCTGTTTAAATTGGCTCATTTTAAAAGCATAACTATTGGATCTGGGGAAAAGGGTATCCAAGAAAAGGGATCTTTTCTAGCTTAATTCTTATTGCAACTAATAGAGGGGGTTAAATAAAGATAGGGAGCTAGTTCATCCTTCCTCATCAATTCGGCGGTATCCCAGCCAGACGGTAACAAATTGAGGGGTCTCACCAAGATCAACAATTTTGGGGAGCATCACCTGGGGGGATCGTAACAAGGGTAAATATTAGACCATGGCCTAAGCATGGAAGACCTGGTGCTTAGCCAGTGCAGGAAGATAAACCTTTGTGGCAGAAGTGGTGGCCCTCACAGCCTTGACTAAAAGATACTTGTCGGTAACAAGGCAAGCAGCAGCGCAAATGTCGTACAGCCTGATGGTGAGATTCAGAATGCATCTAGATTTGCAAGTAATGCCTGGATGGATGGCCACAATACCCTCCAAGCAACTCTGCCCTGAGACAATACTTTGAACTGCAGCACCACTTCAGTAATGTAGATGACCTCCTGGTGTATGATCACAAAAGTGGTTTGTACTATGAACTCCCCGTCTGGAGAAGCTCTAGAAGATCTGTCAAAGACATCTTGGCATAATTAAGTGTCAAGCCAGGGCGCAAGGATTTCACACTCAATTGAACAGATGGCCTCCAGTTGTCTTACCTGAACCATCCACTCATGCCTTCCTCCTTCCTATTATGGCCTTGAGAATACCTTGGCATGGATTTGTTTGACTGTAAAGGAAAAATCTTTCTTCTAGTGTGATGCACTATCAATCAAGCAAAGACTAGTTTGTATGCAAGATCAAATAGGCTTTTATTAGCAAAAGACTTGGAGCACACCCATGCCGATGAACAGATCCAGAGACTGAGGCAGGGGGGTGGGGAGCAGTCACCTTTATACCTGGACCAGGGGGGAGGAGTCCCAGGCAGGGCCAGCAGGGGCATGTCCAGGCATGTCACACACACAGGCAATAAGCTAACAGTGGTTTACCACATAGTGATAGACTATTATTCATGTTTGCACCTCTGAAACCATTATTACCTCCGTGAAGAAAATGTTCTCTCAGATGGAATTCCATATATTGTCATTTCTGATAACGGACCATGATTCGCCAGCAAGTACTTCCAATCCTTCACAGTGTTATATGGATTTGAGCATTCTACCAGCTTCCCAAAATACTCTCGGGCTAATGGAGAAGCAGAGTGAGAGGTAGGCACCATCAAAGTCCCCTAGAAGAAGAATGACAACTTTGAGCTCGCTCTGCTTAGCTATCATTTGACTTCATTGCATAATGGGCTTGTCCCATCTGAGCTTGTGATGGGACATAGACTTGAGACTCAACCTCCCTTACTACCCCACACCTTGCTGTTGAATGTCACAGGGCAAGACCATGATTGAGCCAGGAAGAAGGAGGAAGCCGACTAAGTGATTAAGGCTTGTACTTTCAACCAGTGCTATAGAGCTCAAGATCTTCTGAGAAGAGGAGAGAAGCTATGTGTGGTAACATATGTGTGGTATGTGTGGCCTTAATAGGCCACATGACCGGGCCGGAACCAATGGAGCATAAGCGTGTGAACCTGAGCCTATCGGGAGTGAGGGCGTGCATTCCTGGGACTGGAAGGCTGCAGTTGGAGTCAGAGCGTTGTTGGGAGTAGACCTGTACAGTTGTGCTGTTAAAACCTTTGTTTTATGTAGTTCTTCTTGAACAGTAAATCCTTTCGTTTGGCACTTGCCACATCGAGTTGCCTCCAGTTACTGGAGTATGGATCAGGCATCAGATCTGTGCGGGTATGGTGATGGAATAATTACTGCAATTGGAATAGTTCCCGGTCAGGATCCAGTCAGGTATTGTTCAATGAAACATTCAACCCTAGTGTTGAAGGCCAGAAAATCATCAATGGCATGGACAGAGGTTCTTGTGCCAACCACACCACAAACGATAGAAACCAGGACTGGCTGCCTCTCAAACTGATCTCAGGACAGGAGGATTCCCCTCTACCCCAGAAGGAGCTCTACACTCATTCAGAAAGACAGTGGTGAAACCAGCAAACTGACTTTGATATTATGGTAATTGTAGTGATATCTTTTTAATTAGAAGACATCACTGTTTAGTGTAAATATGGGAGGAATTTTAACACGTCTAAATGTGTGGGATTTGGTGTGTGTATGTAGTGAGGGGAGGGGGAGGAGACTTTCCCCTTAAGAGAAGAGACGCTGGGGGGAGGTGTAGGCGAATGTAAGTAAAATAGCATGGCATGTAAAAACTCGGGGGAAGAAGTAGTGTAAAGGCATAACTCTAATAACAGCGTACTGAGCATGTGCAAAAGAAGCTACGTCACATGCTGTCACTCACTGAGTGAGGGTATCTGAGTTGCATTTAAGGACAGCTTCAGTTATATGTTAGTGCTATTTAATTAACCCTTGTAAATATCTAGCATGTAAATAAATGCTTTTTGAGCAAAGCCCATCGCCTCCTGTGTGATCTCTTCCAGAATAAGAAGCTAATGAATTTCCGTGACAAAACTTTGAAAACAGAGTAACAAAGGCATGGATCTTTTAGGTGGGATTATCATGTAGGTGGTGCAAAGAGACAGGATTACAGATGGGAAAACTGGATGTCTGGCTACCTCCTCATGCTGAGGAGCTTTGACTCCGCAGTGTAAGTCTTTTGATCCCAAAATTGGGTCCCCACATGGATTGACAGCCACGCCTCCAGTCAGCTGGGGGCATTCTGGATGAAGCAACACAAGCCAGGGTAGGTCTGACCCCTGACTCAGGGGTGGGGTGACAGATCCAGTCAGGTGGGGGAGTCTATTATGTAGGGGACTTTATTAACATACTTAAAGTGCCAAACAGCCTCCTGGAATGTGCCCTATTACCTGTCTGCATAAAACCTGGAAGTTGGCAAATTGGAGCCAGTTTCCTGAGGTGCTCTGATTATTTTTCCGTTTTTAATCCTCCCCTGCCTCTCACTACAACATTATCTACCTGATACGCTGCAGGAAAGGATGTCCCGAGGCATAGTACATCGGCGAGACCATGCAGATACCAAGACAACAGATGAATGACACCGCTCGACAATCACCAGGCAGGAGTGTTCCCTTCCTGTCAGGGAACACTTCAGCAGTCACGGGGATTCAGCCTCCGATCTTCGGATAAGCGTTCTCCAAGGCGGCCTTCACGACACACGACAACGCAGAATCGCCGAGCAGAAACTGATAGCCATGTTCCGCACGCATGAGGACGGCCTCAACCGGGATCTTGGGTTCATGTCACACTATCTATAACCCCCATGACATGCCTGGGCTTGCAAAATCCTACTGCTTTCAAAACTCATTTTAACTGAAATGCCGTGGAACATGGTGGCTGAACATCAGATGTGCATTTTTTGAGTTGCCAAGATGATTGCTGTAAATTTGAAGAAAGCTTCTTTAATATGGTTAATATTTGGTAACAAATATATATTTGTTGTATAACTGTCCTGGCTTGAGACAATTCACACCTCTTTAACCTGTGATTATCCCTCTCTCCACTCGCATGGTCTGTACCTGTGAAGACTTGATTATCTGTAAAGACTCGCATTCCACCCATTATCTTGCAATTGGGTCAGTGTCTATATATGCCCTGTTTGTGAACCCAACTCTCCACTCACCTGATGAAGGAGCAGCGCTCTGAAAGCTCGTGATTCCAACTAAACCTGTTGGACTTTGACCTGGTGTTGTGAGACTTCTTACTGTGCCCATCCCAGTCCAACGCCGATAGCTCCACATCTCACTACATGCACACACCAAATCCCACACACTTATCCATGTTAAAATTCCTCCCATATTTACGCTAAACAGTGACATCTCCTAATTTAAGGAGTACCACTACAATTACCATAATATGAAAGAACTTCCCAGCAATATCGCCACTGTGGTGGCGAAATGATCTGTTGCACCCAAGTACATCTGTGTTACCTAAACGGGAACTGCTAGTAACCCTTATAGTCAACAGTAATTCCATTTCCTTTCATTGTTGCATAGCTGAGTACTTCTCGTAACAACCAAATTCTGCTTTTTTTTAGGAGGGGAGATGATGGCCGAGTGGCATTATCACTAGACCAGAAACTCAGCTAATGTTCTGGGGGCCTGGGTTCGAATCCCACCACCCAGATGGTGGAATTTGAATTCAATAAAAACAATCTGGAATTAAAAATCTATTGATAACTGTGAAACCGTTGTTGATTGTCGGAAAAACCATCTGGTTCACTAATATCCTTTAGAGAAGGAAATCTGCCCTCCTCTGGCCTACATATGACTCCAGAGCCACAGCAATGTGGTTGACTACCCTCGGGCAACTGGTTTGGGCAATAAATGCTGGCCAGCCAGTGACAAACATGTCCCACTAATGAATTTTAAAAAAAAATTCTTGTTGGACAATTGATGTGGCAATGAAGTGGCAGCCTGGATTATAAACTTACGGCAAAGAGAACCAGTTGGGTGGCCTAAGGTGGATTTTTGGGAAGACCAAAGAATGAGAGGTGACAGATTTAAGGAGAGAATATTTCCAAAGCAATACTTGCTCCAGAGCTTGAAGCATGATTATTCCTCAGTATGTTACACAGTAGAGGTCAGCCTTCTCAAGCCTCTTTTTCTTTTCTTGGGGCGGCATGGTGGCACAGTGGTTAGCACTGCTGCCTCACAATGCCAGGGATCTGGATTCGATACCCGGCTTGGGTCACTGTTTGTGTGGAGTCTGCATGTCCTCTGCGTGGATTTCCTCCGAGTGCTCCGGTTTCCTCCCACAGTCGGAAAGATGTGCTGGTTAGGTGCATTGGCCATGCTAAATTTTCCTTCAGTGTACCCGAACGAGCTGTGCCTGATAAAAAGGATGTAGCACTGGAACTGCCTTAGGCCAACGCTGCAGAAACAGCTGCAGAGAAAATTGCATAGCCTCTGCCTTGATCTACTCCTTTTTAGTTACCTGAAAAACCTCTTACTGATGTTTTGTTTGCACTTTAGTCCCATGCTCCTGATCTATGGGCACCTGGTGTGGAGTGGGAAGGAGAACCTCCTCGTGAACCTGCTCCTGGGCCTGGCCAGACTTGCCATCAACAGGTCCAGGCAACATGCGACTGAGGGATGGGGGGGGGGTTTAAGGCATGACTATCTGTTGGGGGGTGGGGAGGGTAGGGATGCTGAATAAGGGGCTTGGAAACAGGGCCCAGGATTTCTGTCTGTAAGACCATAAGACCATAAGACCATAAGACATAGGAGCGGAAGTAAGGCCATTCGGCCCATCGAGTCCACTCCACCATTCAATCATGGTTGATTTCAACTCCATTTACCCGCTCTCTCCCCATAGCCCTTAATTCCTCGAGAAATCAAGAATTTATCAATTTCTGTCTTGAAGACGCTCAACGTCTCGGCCTCCACAGCCCTCTGTGGCAATGAATTCCACAGACCCACCACTCTCTGGCTGAAGAAATTTCTCCTCATCTCTGTTCTAAAGTGACTCCCTTTTATTCTAAGGCTGTGCCCCCGCGTCCTAGTCTCCCCTGTTAATGGAAACAACTTCCCTACGTCCATCCTATCTAAGCCGTTCATTATCTTGTAAGTTTCTATCAGATCTCCCCTCAACCTCCTAAACTCCAATGAATATAATCCCACGATCCTCAGACGTTCATCGTATGTCAGGCCTACCATTCCTGGGATCATCCGTGTGAATCTCCGCTGGACCCGCTCCAGTGCCAGTATGTCCTTCCTGAGGTGTGGGGCCCAAAATTGCTCACAGTACTCCAAATGGGGCCTAACCAGTGCTTTATAAAGCCTCAGAAGTACATCCCTGCTTTTGTATTCCAAGCCTCTTGAGATAAATGACAACATTACATTTGCTTTCTTAATTACGGACTCAACCTGCAAGTTTACCTTTAGAGAATCCTGGACTAGGACTCCCAAGTCCCTTTGCACTTTAGCATTATGAATTTTGTCACCGTTTAGAAAATAGTCCATGCCTCTATTCTTTTTTCCAAAGTGTACGACCTCGCACTTGCCCACGTTGAATTTCATCAGCCACTTCTTGGACCACTCTCCTAAACTGTCTAAATCTTTCTGCAGCCTCCCCACCTCCTCAATACTACCTGCCCCTCCACCTATCTTTGTATCATCGGCAAACTTGGCCAGAATGCTCCCAGTCCCGTCATCTAGATCGTTAATATATAAAGAGAACAGCTGTGGCCCCAACACTGAACCCTGCGGGACACCACTTGTCACCGGTTGCCATTCTGAGAAAGAACCTTTTATCCCAACTCTCTGCCTTCTGTCTGACAGCCAATCGTCAATCCATGTTAGTACCTTGCCTCGAATACCATGGGCCCTTATTTTACTCAGCAGTCTCCCGTGAGGCACCTTGTCAAAGGCCTTTTGGAAGTCAAGATAGATAACATCCATTGGCTCTCCTTGGTCTAACCTATTTGTTATCTCTTCAAAGAACTCTAACAGGTTTGTCAGGCACGACCTCCCCTTACTAAATCCATGCTGACTTGTCTTAATCCGACCCTGCACTTCCAAGAATTTAGAAATCTCATCCTTAACGATGGATTCTAGAATTTTGCCAACAACTGAGGTTAGGCTAATTGGCCTATAATTTTCCATCTTTTTTCTTGTTCCCTTCTTGAACAGTGGGGTTACAACAGCGATTTTCCAATCCTCTGGGACTTTCCCTGACTCCAGTGACTTTTGAAAGATCATAACTAACGCCTCCACTATTTCTTCAGCTATCTCCTTTAGAACTCTAGGATGTAGCCCATCTGGGCCCGGAGATTTATCAATTTTCAGACCTTTTAGTTTCTCTAGCACTTTCTCCTTTGTGATGGCAACCATATTCAACTCTGCCCCCTGACTTTCCTGAATTGTTGGGATATTACTCATGTCTTCTACTGTGAAGACTGACGCAAAGTACTTATTAAGTTCCTCAGCTATTTCCTTGTCTCCCATCACTAGATTACCAGCGTCATTTTGGAGCGGCCCAATGTCTACTTTTGCCTCCCGTTTGTTTTTAATGTATTTAAAGAAACTTTTACTATCATTCCTAATAAACTTGTGGAGGACTGCATTGAAGGGTAGAAAAGTTCATCGTAATACAACGTGAAATGGGAAAAAAGATTGTAAAATTAGTAAAAGCTTGAGTTAAATAAAAAAAGGATTTTGAGACACCTGACACTTTGAAGGAAGTGACCTATCCATGCTCTGGGCTACACTATCACCTATCTGGGTGAGTTCTCAAGAGATTTCTGGTAGCTTAAAGGGAGTCATGATGTGGAGATGCCAGCGTTGGACTGGGGTAAACACAGTGATGCGCGATATAACACACGAGAGGCGTGATGTACTCGGGAAATAAAGGCTTTTATTGCCAACAATAACAGAGCTACCATATACAGTACACAATCCCAGACTAAAGGGTCACCAGGCAGAGCAGTGACCTTTATACCTCTCCCAGGAGGCGGAGCCGACTGGGGTGTACCATAACAACTATATTAACAGGTAGAACAGCCCAACCCTAACCCAACAGTAACATATATACAGACTCATAATACTGGCCAGACCATGGCTCAGCACTACCTGGTGGGAACCAACAATGGTTCACCACACACAGTAAGAAGTTTAACAACACCAGGTTAAAGTCCAACAGGTTTATTTGGTAGCAAAAGCCACACACCTGAAGAAGGGGCTTGGAGCTCCGAAAGCTTGTGTGGCTTTTGCTACCAAATAAATCTGTTGGACTTTAACCTGGTATTGTTAAACTTCTTACTGAGCTTAAAGGGACACAGGAGTTAATTTCCTCTGTGTGCTATTTACAATTCTCTGGTAAGGCATTTATATCCGATTTCTGATGTATTCCATTACATCATGCTATATTTCAAATATGCTTAAAGATATTCATCAAATAGTCATTGAATTTAATAACTGCATTAAATATCAAATGACTCAGAACTTTTTCCAAAGCTGGATATGCTAGTTGGCTGCAGAAAAGAACAGATTCTTCCGCTGCAAAATTCATTGCTTTTGAAGCTACACTGAAATGCCCTGTGCAAACAAAGATCACCAGAAAGCTTTATTAATTTAAATTGACAAGGCGAAACAATATTTGACTATCTTGGAAAACAACTGTTAGGTCACAAGTCCTATTATGATGCCTCTCATCGAGGGTCGCAGTCATATCGGGGCCTTAAAGAAGCCACAATGGCCAAACTGCTTTAATATGTTTGAAGTCTTCTTAAAAGCTTCCATTTCAATAATGCGGCAGGAGATGTGGCAGTCCTCCTACCAAATACTCCAATATAAGTGTTGTGAATGTCATCATCATGGATGGTTTCATACAGTTCCATTTAAAGGATGTTTGTTATTCCATGTGCTCTTAAACAGCAGGACTCGAGGGTTATTTTCTTCTTGGAAGTCCCTTATTGTCTGTATTTTTTTTCTGAGCACAAATGACAAACTAAGTTCCACAAACCTAGAATTCCTGCAACCCAAACTTTATGGAAACAGTCAGTGTATTACTGGATTCCATCTGTTCCCTTTTCGTTTGCTCATTCACTTCTGGTAAAATAGGAGCTATGCTACATGACACCTTAATTATTCCTATCATCATGGAAATATTATCTTGCCTATACCTCCAAAGTTGCTATGATGTCAGAATGGTGTCACTGTGATTAGCACTGCTGCATCAAAGTGGCAAGGACCTGAGTTCAATTCCGGCTTTGGATGACTGTGTGGAATTTGCACGTTCTCCCTGTGTCTGTGTGAGTTTCCTCTGGATGCTCTGGCTTCCTCCCACAGTCCAAAGATGTGTAGGTTAGGTGGATTGGCCATGCTAAATTATCCACAGATGTGCAAGTTAGGTGGTAAATGTGCAGATTTATACAGATGGGGTGGGGGTGGGCCTGGATAAAATGCTCTTTTGGAGAATCAGTGCAGACTTGTTGGGCCGAATAGCCTCCTTCTGCACTGTTGAATTTTATGATTCCAACATAAAGCTGCATGATGAACCATTTATCCTTTGACATGAAACTCGTGGATAACTGGTGCTACTTGAGATCAGGAAGTACCTTCACATGGTACTTTCTCCATATGCTTTCACCTTCATATGGGTACTAACGCCGTAATGTTTGTGTCTGCGGTTTGTGTCTTGTGCCACCTGTTTTCAACAGGTTGGTGTAAACCCTTATTTAAAGTAATTTAAATCAAGCTTTTGCTAAATAGTGTAAGCTGTGGCTCAGTTGATAGCACTCCCTTCAAGTCACGCTTGAGGACTTCAACACAAAACTCAAGTTACACGCTGCAGTGTGGTACCGAAAGGAGGTGTCATCTTTCAGGTGAGACCTGAAAAATCGAGACCCTGACTTCTGCCTCAGGTAAAAGACCCCGTGGCACCATTTTGAAGAAAAGTAGGAGAGTTATTCCTAGTAACCTGGCTACTGTTTATCAATGTTACAAAAACAGATTATCTGGCCGTAATCTTATTGGTGTTTTGAGAGCATGCTGTCTGCAAAATGCCCTTTTGCTATGTTATGACGTGACTGCACTTCAGCAGCATTTCACTGACTGTGAAACCTTTTGACATGTCCTGTGGGTGTGAAAGACGCTCGATAAAATGTAGTTTTTTAATATTATAATTTTTTTCCATCCATTTCAAGCTGTGATTAACACAAAAACGCAAGAACACATGAACTAAAAGCAGGGGTAGACCACATTCGGCCTGTTCTTCCATTTAATAAGATCATGCCTAATCTTGGGCTTCAACTCCATTTTCCCACCTGCTCCCCATTTCCCTTAATTCCCGGAGAGACCAAATATCTGTCTATCCCAGTCTTAAGTATATTCAACAACGGAGCATCCGAGGTAGAGAATTCAAATGATTCTCAACCCTTTGAAGCAATTTCTCCTCATCTCAGTCCTAAATGATTGGCTCCTTATCCTGAGACTGTGCCCCCGTGTTTTAGCTTCCCCTGCCAATGGAAACAATCTAGTGTTCAGCCTATCAAGCCTCTCCACAATCTTGTAGGATTCAATGAGATCACCAATTATTCTTCTAAACTCCAGAGAATATAAGCCCAATTTACTCTTCCTCTCAGCCATAGGCCAACCCCAAATAAAATTTCCAACCTTTCATTTCGTCGACGAAGAATTTGCACTCAAAGATAATGCACTTTTGTGATGTTTTCCAAGTTCTGACTATTAAAGGGTTTTAAAGGAGGAATGTAAGTGTGACCCTGTGGAACAGTCAATTGTACTTTGGGCAGAAAGGATACTTCTTGTCAATTTTAATGTTGCATTTTTAAAGTTGCAAGTGCCTGCTATTAATGAATAAGAAAAATACCAATTTAATTGGGCGGCACGGTAGCTCAGTGGTTAGCACTGCTGCTTCACAGCTCCAGGGTCCTGGGTTCGATTCCCGGCTCGGGTCACTGTCTGTGTGGAGTTTGCACATTCTCCTCGTGTCTGTGTGGGTTTCCTCCGGGTGCTCCGGTTTCCTCCCACAGTCCAAAGATGTGCAGGTTAGGTTGATTGGCCAGGTTAAAAAATTGCCCCTTAGAATCCTGGGATGTGTAGGTTAGAGGGATTAGTGGGTAAAATATGTGGGGGTAGGGCCTGGGTGGGATTGTGGTCGGTGCAGACTCGATGGGCCGAATGGCCTCCTTCTGCACTGTAGGGTTTCTATGATTTCTTCTAATTAGTCACTGGGGGAAGGAATATTCAATTAAATTCATTATTTTTGGATATTTGAAATGCCTTTCATTTTTGATATCCAATAGTAGCCTTCTAGTGCTGGTTTGCGCAGTGGTGGCCAACACTGTGTATTAAGGATTGCCAGGTGTTGCTCAGGAGCCCCACTCTGGCATGACTGTCTCTGCCGTATTTTCTGCAAAGGAATACATCCAGGTGAGAATTCACTGACTTCTCATTCCTCTGGGCCTCGTTCATTGTTCACTGAGCTTTTTGTTTTCTCTCACCTCTTCCAATGTCCTTCCAAGCAGTCAGCTTCCAGAAGTCATGACCATCAGCCACTGCCTCCTGGTTGGCAATGTCAATGTCCGCCATATTTATCTCTTGCTTGCGAATGTCTTTGTAGCGGAGGTATGAATTCCCAGGATGTCATGACCCAGTGGACAGTTCACCCTACAGAAGGTCTTTAGGTATACTGTCATCCATCTGAGGAATGTGGCAAGACTAAAGTGGACACTGTTGGCTTAGTGATGAGTGTATCTTGATGGAATTAGCATGCTCCAGGAACCTTTTAGCTGGTGACGTTATCTTTCCAAGAGATGTTAAGGATAGCTCTGAGACAATGAAGGTGGCAACTGTTCAGGCTTTTCTCCTGCCCAACATGAGGGGTGATTCTTCCAAAAAAAAATCAAAGTGTCCAATGGGCTAGAAAACGGGAGAACTGCGGCCCCACCACTAGCTCCCCACCCTGGCCATCCGATGTTGAGTTCCCCTTCCCTCCCCTCCTACCTCCCCGCACCCCCGGCTAGCCCCGCCCTGAAGCCCAGCCTCCTCAGGCCTCGCCCCCCCTTGGCACTGCACAGCCTGGTGCCAGTGGGCAATTGCAGTGTGCCTGGCTGGCAGTGCCAGGGTCCCAGGCTGGCACTGCCCAAGGGGCATTTCCCCCCCCCACCCCTGACCTTCCGGGGGACCTCAATGTCCTCTGGTGCCACCGGCAAGACCATCACATCTGGTTCCTGTTGCTGGGGACCAGCTGCGATCCCCGCTGGTGGGGACCTGCACCACCGAGGTCGGAAATCCAAGTGAGCCTGGATAAAAGTGTCCGGAATTCGCTAAACAGATGTAAATGAAGGAATGAATATTTAAATCAGCCTCTTGTCTCGATGCTGATTATGTAAAAAAAAAAGGCCCTGGAAGATCGTGACCTGCCATGCTCCAGGTGGGAATTAGATTGTTTGGGTACCACTTGAATTTCCTGCCCCGCTACACTGGTCAAGTAGCAGGTCGGGAAAATGGCGCTCATGGTGTCCAGGTCTCTCAATTGGAGAGACGTGAGCTGAGGGTGAAGGCCTGGCAGACTTGCAGCCAATATTTTCAGTCATGTTGCTGTTGTTCCGCACTCTCTAACCCAGATCGGATATAATAGCAGCAACTTTTGTGATACATGTGTTGATTTCAACATCGACAGGGAGATGGCTGATGATTGTCGAGCCAAGTTCTGTGAAGTTGTCAACAATCCTCAGTGTCACATTGTCAATGCTGATAGATGGCAGCCACATCCGGGACCATGGCATTTGTCTTCTTGAGGCTGATGGTCTAAGCAAACTCTTTGCAGTCATGCAAGAGTCTGTCCATTTGGCAGCTGCAGGTGTTCCTCAGTATGGAATGCCAGTGCAGCACCATCAGAGTGAACAAGGTTGAACAAATTTCCATCAGTTCCGGTATGTATGCAGGCACCCTCTGTAGCCAACCTGAAGGTATATGACATCAATAAAGAGAAGAATATGCCAAAGAGTGCTGGTGCCAGAACACAACCCTGTTCGACCCCATTTCAGATTGCAAAGGATATCAATGTTGCCCTATCATAGCTGACTTTACTCATCATGTTGTCATGGAATAAAAACAGAAAGCGCTAGAAATACTCAGCTGGCAGCATCTTTGATGAGAGTTGCAATTGCTACCATTGCCCTTCATGTACAGGGTCACAATCTTTGCGTCATACACACCCTGGCGCACTACCCCTCCCTTCAGCAGAGACAGCAAAATTTAAATAGGTGCTGCAGAAGTGGGTGTTTTCCATGTTTGAGGAGTTCAGGCCATAAGGCATTATCATCTGGAGCTTTGCCCATGACTGGTGAACGAATAGTGGTGCTAAGCTCCTCCACCCTGGTTTTGACATCTAGCTTTGCCATGACAGACAGGCTTTCAGGCTTTCATTGGTGCCCAGAGCTTTATTGGTGATGGCGTTCTCCCTGGAGTAACATCAAATTAATATTCCACCATCTCTCCAGTTGTTTATTGCAGTCGCTAATCATAGAATCCCTACAGTGCAGAATCATTTGGCCCATGACGCCTGCACTGACAACAATCCCACCCAGATCCTATCCCCTTAACCCCTGATTTTACCCCGCTAATTCCCCGACTCTAAGGGGCAATTTATCATGATCAATCAACCTAAGTCGCACATCTCTGGAGTGTGGGAGAAACCGGAGCACCCGGAAGAAACCCACGCAGACAGGGGGAGAACTTGTAAACTCCACATAGGCAGTTACCCGAGGCTGGAATTGAACCCCGGTCTCAGACGCTGTGAGGCAGCAGTGCTAACCAGTGTGCCAGCATGCCATCCTGATGACCTCTACGACTTTTGTTTTTAATGGAGCTGTTTTCTTTGCTGATGGACCTGTGGTCTTTTTCATCCACTCATGCATGCCCCTGACATTCCCTGTGTCATAGGACATCAAGATATTCTGGAAAAGTTGTACCCAGTACTCATTGGCATTCTACCTAGCATCTGTTGGGACTACTTTGAGCAGCTCCTACCTCATTCAAAGTCTCCTCACTTCAATCTCTCTTTTCTAAAGATTTTTGAATGGACCTACTATGTGTTAAGTTGATCTTTCTCTGCATCCTAGCTATGACTGTAACACTACATTCTGCATCCTCTCCCACCTTCTCTCCTATGTACTCTATGAACGGTATGCTTTGTCTGTATAGCACTCAAGAAACAATACTTTTTACTGTATCCCAATACATGTGACAATAATAAATCAAATGAAATCTTTTAAAACTCATAAGTCAAATTTAAACTAACTTGAAAAAGGATGCAGTTTTGTAAACCTTTCAAGATCTCAACATAACTTCATAAACCTTAAGAGCCAATATCTTTTCTCTATAATCGCTATACTAACTTAGGAAGATGAAACCTAATTTCATCACAGAATCATACAGTGCAGAAGGAGGCCGTTTGGCACATCGAGTCTGCACCAACCACAATCCCACCCAGGTCCTAGCCCCATAACCCTATGCATTTACCCTAGATAGCCCCCCTGACACTAAGGGGCAATTTAACATGGCCCAATCCACCTAACCCGCACATCTTTGGACCGTGGGAGGAAACCGGAGCACCCGGAGGAAACCCATGCAGACATGGGGAGAATATACAAACTCCACACAGGCAGTGACCCAAGCTGGGAATCAAACCCGGATCCCTGGTTCTTTGAGGCACCACTGTGCCACCGTGCCGCCTGTGTAACAACCATCAAAATTAATTTGGACCAGGTTTTGCTGGAGTGATATGACCTGTTAAACTTTCTCTACACCCTTTTGCAAAAGATTTACTTGTGTCAAAAATTACAGGAGGCTTGAGCTGGTGATGATGTTATGAGGTGGGCGTAGAGACTGGCAGAATTAAACGCTGTATCTTCTTAACAAATGAGATTTAAAGAAAGCAAAAGAAACAGAGAGGCGGATGAATTAGAATGGGTGGATTAATGTCAAATCAAGTACTGACAGAAAAATAACGAGAGGGAAAGAAAGATTGGATTAAGAGGGATAAAGGCTTGCATTTTCCTGGCCCCTCGGAAAGCCAATGGATCTTCGGCTGGCCCACCGCATCCCCTACAAGTGGTCCCACCATGGTGGGGCCAGAAAATCCCGGGACAGAAAGGTGAAGTAAAAGACAATGGCTGGAATTTTGCCACCCCGCCCCCAACGGGAATCGGAGCCGGCAAGGGAAATGTCCGTTGACCTCAGGTGGGATTTTCCGGTCTCCCTGTGTGTGTGTTTTCCAGTCTCCCCTGCGGCGTGTTTTCCAGTGACGGAGGTGGCTCGCCATTGGTTGCCAGCGGGATCGCTCAGTCCCGCCAATGTCTATGGAATTTTGTGTGGCTTGTCCATCCTGTTGCCGGGAATTTGCCACGCGCGGTGCTGGGGGGGATGGGGGCGGTGGGGGGGTGGGTGGGGAAGAGTGGTGAGGGTGGGTGGGTGGAGGTCTCCTTCAGTGGGACCAAAACCCCCCTCTGGTAGGGAGGACTGGAAAATCCCACCCAATGTAAAAATTAAAAATGACATTTTTTAAATGACTGAGCCCTTAAACAGTTTAAATTGTTCAATTTCTGAGCCACAGAGGTTAATTGGCACTGCACCAAGAATGTTCAGATTGTTAAAATAAATATACTTACGTTATTAATTACGAAATTTGATTTTCTGTGGGACGTTTAATGGGCAATTAATTGTAAATTAAGCAACTTCTTTAAACTAACAAGGGGGGGGGGGGGGCGGTTAAGAGCAGAATAGCATTTGCATGGAACAAACTGTGGACTGGTTTATATCGACCACCATGTTTTGGAGATTGTATTTAATCTGTGAATTTACTGAATGCTTGCATATTCAAAACAAGATGTTTTGATAACATTTATTTTCAGCAAGACCTGTTCCAATATGTTTAACATTTCATGAATAACAATATTTCCAAGGTAAAATGAACGTTCCAAGTAGCGCCCTTGAATTATACTTCATCATGAAGCAATTCTAAGTATTTTTGCCTGTTGCTGCTCGCCTGGGAGGTTTTGCGATCCTATGCGCACTGTGCAGTATTATTGCAATGCTGTGAATGGATGTTTTTGAAGGAGATAGCCTGCTTATTTGACCTGGCATCTGCTAAACCATTTTCTGTACTAATTAAGGGCATTAATTAACATGTGGCACAGGGAACCAGAGATCTATACATGAATATTCTACTCGAGTAGTCATTGTTGCTAAAATTAATCCCCGGTTAATTTTAGGCAGTGGTACAGCATAGCTGCTTCATCTTCAGCATGAACCAGCACTCAACTCTGTATCGTTCTGTGTCCCTGCTCAACATTATAACATTGTCACTGCAAGATTAATTTTGTGTGACACAAAATTATACACGTTAGGAGAGTTTTTATTTAGAAAACAATTCAGAGAAGACAACCTGTCTTAACACACTGTCCAAAGATACAATACTCTTTTCTTTAGCACATTATTGTACTGTCTTAACGGAAAATTTATCTTCGATGATGAATTGCACTCCCTGAGCCATTAAATTCCTGACATGATTTTTAAAGTGTAAAATTACTATTTACTGTAAAATCTGTCTTACAAGACATGCCTCTGTGTTACTGTTTCATATAAAAAAGGCAAGATATTTTTGTATAAGCTGCACCTTATTCTCTATTTTATTCAGCAGTTTCTATATGATTTTCTGTGCTGACCTATGGGACTCTCTGCTGAGGTGGTTGCACTGAGCGAGGGAATTTCCCAAATTGAACAGCGAAAATCCAGTCCACATATTAAGCCTCAAGTCCTTACATGTCACACTCTATTGCCTTCTCCATGCCCCACTCTCATTCACTCACCACTCTGCATGCCCCATCCATGCCAACTCAAGCCCCACACCTTGTGGCCCCTCATACCTTCCATGTTTACTTAATACACTCCCTTGGTCCCTTAAAGCCTCCATGCCAACTCATGTCCACACCCTTACACCCTCCATGCCAATAGCCCAGTATCCACAATGGGCAGACCTCAGAAGTCATATTGAGATTAAATGACATAAGGGTCTAAATATCTATTTTTAGCTTTCACCGCAATAAATAAACATTCTCATTCAAGAAAGTGTATTTGAAACGTCAAAGCCCTTCAAGTAGTTAGGGCGCAATCTTACAAAAGAAATTTTAGGTGCTGAACAAGGGAGAGTCACTTTTTTTTGGGCGAGCTGCCAGTTGCAATCTTATGGCACCTTGCACAAAGAAACTGCCAGGAAGCGATTCTAGCCAGCAAGGAGGGGAACAGAGCCTAAGCTCTAGGGGCCCCATTTTGCAGGTGCCCCGAACTCCCAGTGTACTGGGAGATCTTCTGCCTACCCCTCACCCCCCATGAACATGGGGCCCTGAGTCGCCGATCATCCCTTGAGACAGCCTTGCCCCCCCAACCTGCCCCAGGGACATTGACCCCTTCCTGCCGATTGCACCCTGGTCCAGTCTCCACCCCCTCCACACATCCTTTGGACATTGCCCGTCCCACGGTGATTGTCACAAATGCAAAGTTCCACCCGCAATGGATAGGCCCAGAATAGGGACAGGATCAGGATACTGTCCACTATTTTTACAGCTCTGCAGAGTCCCTTTGACTGGCTGAGCTGCTGTCAGGTCTCGTTGATGCTCTGTTACATGTGGCCAGTAATAAAATTTAAGTTTATTAGTGTCACAAGTAGGCTTACATTAACTCTGCAATGAAGTTACTGTGAAAATCCCATAGTCGCCATACTCCGGCGCCTGTTCGGGTACACTGAGAGAGAATTTAGCATGGCCAGTGCACCTAACCAGCACGTCTTTCAGGCTGTGGGAGGAAACCGGATCACCCGGAGGAAACCCACGCAGACACAGAGAGAACATGCAGACTCTGCACAGACAGTGACCCAAGCCGGGAATCGAACCCGGGACCCTGGCGCTGTGAGGCAGCAGTGCTAACCACTGTGCTGCCCCAATATCTCTCAATTCCTTGCATATTCATGTGCTTATCTAAAAGCCACTTAAACGCCCCTATCGTATCCCCCTGCCCCACCACTCCTGGCAGCATTCCAAAAACCTACCACTCTCTGTGTAAAAAAAAAACTTGCCCCTGTGATGTAGGAAATGCGGCAACCAATTTTAACTCAGCAATGGCCAGATAATCCTTTTTTGGGGGGATGTTGATTGAGAGATAGATATTGGCCAGGGCACTGGATATAACTCTTCACATCTGTCTGATAGAATCTCTTCTTCAAAAGATTGTTATTCGAGCTCGTACATTTAGCTGCACAGAGATAGGGCCTTGGCTTAACAACAGAACTGGAGTGCCAGCTTTGAGTTCAGTGCTGAAGGCCTGGAGAAGAACGTAAAACCTTACAGTTCAGAGGTGAGTGTGTTTGCCAACTAACCTGCAGCTGACACACTGGGCAGGACTTTCCACCAGTCACCCCATCCCACCCTTCCCTTCCCCCGTCGCGACATATTTTCCGGTGGTGGAGGCAGCTTACCATTGGATGGTGGAAGGATTTTCCAGTCCTGTCAATGTCTATGGCATCTTGCATTGTTCACCGGCCATGCTGGGGGGAACCCGCCGCAGGCGGTCACCATTGGCGGGACCGGAAGAACTCGCTGGCGAGAATGGTTGGAAATTTCAGCCCACTGACTTTAGTTGGCATCTCTCTGGACATCTACTCATCGCAGCGTACTCAGTATTGATTGTATGAACTTGTTCTAGATTTTTAATTTTTTGTGATGTTGTCAACCCATGGGGAGAATGATAGAATCTGGTTCGACACTGGCTTTATACTTTTTTTATTTGTTCATGGGACATAGCATTGCTGGCTGGTGTTGTTAAACTTCTTACAGCATTTCTTGCCCATCCCCTGTGGCCTAAGGGCTGTTGAGAGTCAACCACATTGCTGTGGCTCTGGAATCACATGTAGGCCAGACCAGGTAAGGACAGCAGACTTCCTTCCCTAAAAGACATTCGTGAACCAGATGGGTTTTTCTGACAATCAACAATGGTTTCATGATCATCAGTAGATTCTTAATGCCAGATATTTTTTTATTGAATTCAAATTCCACCATCTGCTATGGCGGGATTTGAACCCGGGTCCCCAGAACATTAGCTGAGTTTCTGGATTAATAGTTCAGCAATAATATCACTAGGTCATCGCCTCCCCATCTTTAGCTGAACAGGGTGGGGTGTAACGTTGGACCCCCACCTGATTCCCTTGTGATTCCCCCTGGGGAAAGAAATTAAATTGACCCCCCCATCATGTTTCCTTAATTTTTCTAGCTATTTATAACTAAATAATATTGTTATGCTAAGTTGATTTGTGAAGCAGTTTTCATTTTCTGTTCCTCAATATTGTGAAACTTAATTTTTTCCTTAACCTGGCCCAGCAGATCTGCCCAGATGTTAATTTGTTGGATGCAGTCCTGTTGGGTGCATACAACCATTCCAGCCACTTCCAGTCACTGGTGTGATTTTCTGTCTGCCTGTCTCCTGGACTTGTGGGAAATGTAGGGTTGAACTTGAACACAGAAAACAACACAGAGTTAAAATTAGATGTTAACAAAGAACAAAGACAAATACAGTAAGAAGTCTCACAACACCAGGTTAAAGTCCAACATGTTTATTTGGAATCACGAGCTTTCGGAGCGCTGTTCCTTCATCAGGTGAGTGGAGAGGTAGGTTTCACAAACATGGCATATATAGGCAAAGACACAATTGCAAGATAATGGTGGAAATGCGAGTCTTTTCAGGTAATCAAGTCTTTACAGGTACAGATAGTGCGAGTGGAGAGAGGGATAATTACAGGTTAAAGAGGTGTGAATTGCCTCAAGCCAGGACAGCTAGTAGGATTTTGCAAGCTCACGTCAAATGGTGGGGGGTTACATGTTGTGTGACATGAACCCAAGATCCCGGTTGAGACCGTCCTCATGCGTGCGGAACTTGGCTATCAGTTACTGTTCGGCAATTCTGCGTTGTCGTGTGTCTTGAAAGCCACCCTAGAACGCTTACCCGAAGATCGGAGGCTGAATGGCCTTGTACAAGATTATGAAGGGTATAGATAGGGTGAACAGTGGGAAGCTTTTTCCCAGGTCGGAGGTGACGATCACGAGGGGTCACGGGCTCAAGGTGAGAGGGGCAAAGTATAACTCAGATATCAGAGGGACGTTTTTTACAGAGTGTGGTGGGGGCCTGGAATGCGCTGCCAAGTAGGGTGGTGGAGGCAGGCACGCTGACATCGTTTAAGACTTACCTGGATAATCACATGAGCAGCCTGGGAATGGAGGGATACAAACGATTGGTCTAGTTGGACCAAGGAGCGGCACAGGCTTGGAGGGCCGAAGGGCCTGTTTCATGTGCTGTACTGTTCTTTGTTCTTTGTTCTTTGCTCTTTGACTGCTGAAGTGTTCCCCGACTGGAAGGGGAGATCCCTGCCTGGTGATTGTCATCCTATGTGCCTCCTTCCATCACCACCTCTGACAGCGTGTTCCAGGCAGCCACCACTCTCTGCCCCCCCCCGCAACTGTCACATCTCCCTTCAACTTTCCCCCTCTCATCTTGAACCTGTGCCCCCTTGTAATTGACACAGCCTTGGAAAAAGCTTCTGACTATCCATCTTGTCTATGCCTCTCATAATTTTGTAGACCTCTATCAGGTCTCCCCCCAGCCTCTGTCTTTCTAGTCAAAACAACCCTAGTTTATTCAATCTCTCCTCATAGTCAACACCCTCGAGACCAGGCAACATCCTGGTGAGCCTTCTTTGCACTCTTTCCAAAGCTTCCACGTCCTTCTGATAGTGTGGTGGCCAGAACTGCACACAGTACTCCAAATGCGGTCTAACCAAGGGTTTATATAGCTGCAACATTATTTGCCAACTCTTGCTCTCAATCCCCCGGCTGATAAAGGCAAGCATGCCATATGCCTTCTTAATCACCTAGGCCACTTGTGTTAAAGCTTTTAAAATTTTAAAAGTCTGAACCCGAGTCAAACCCATCCAGTTTTGGGTCTAATTGAAACAGGGCAAGGTGATTGGACCGTAAACTGATCCCTGAGGAAATCTTGACATTTTCAATATGTTATTGAGCCTGGAATCAACTGATTGATATGAGCGATTGGCTACCCCGGACCTTGGGAAACCAGGCAGCTGAAGTGAGGGGAGGGTGGCTTTACAGCACTGATTGTGGGTCAGGAGCAGCAGGCGTGCTTACCCCCTTGACCCCTTAAGCTATCTCTCCATTCAAAAGTCTCCAGCACTGATGATCAAACCTACTTTCCTCACCACCCCACCCCGTCAGAAAGAGGATTATGGATCAGACACAAGAGGACCTGGAAGGTTCTGAAGAGCTTGCCCCAATCAGACTGATTGCCAAACAGAGAATCCATCAGGGCTAAATGACTGCAGCATAAGGGGAAACCCAGACTTTCTGGTTACCGATGAAGAAACAACATAATCTGAGTAAAAATCCAGGCCGCAGTCCTTTCAGTCATATTTTAAGAAAACAGTTGAAAGATAAAAATGATGAAACACCCTATAAATAGAAATAGTGATACGCTAACAAAGACTTCATAGGAATGAGAAATCCCTGCTTTGAAGCACAATTATTCACAGTGTGGACAATTATCTTTTTCTGTTTCTGCCACACAATCCAAAAGATTGGTTT
Source organism: Mustelus asterias (assembly GCF_964213995.1). NCBI lineage: Eukaryota > Metazoa > Chordata > Chondrichthyes > Carcharhiniformes > Triakidae > Mustelus > Mustelus asterias. The sequence continues at coordinate 24,307,949 of NC_135827.1, forward strand.
GGTCATTTGCACATTAACCCCCCAAGAAAACTGAGGTTATCTCAAATTAAGGAAAATATCCAGTCCCATTTGAATTTTTAATGTCTTCTTACGTGTTCATTATCTTTGAAGGCAGCAGTCAGACCTGTCATGGTGTTGGGAATAAGATTAACGATCAAGAAACTAATTGCAAACTCAAGTGAAGGTTTAATCTTTCTGAGTGAAATAACAAAAAAAAAGCAACAGCTCACAGGAACATTATCGTTATCATAGAATCCTACAGTGCAGAAGGAGGCCATTTGGCCCATCAAGTCTGCACCAACCACAATCCCACACAGGCCCTATCCCCATAACCCCATGCATTTACCCCAGCTAGCTCCCCTGACACTAAGGGGCAATTTAGCGTGGCCAATCCACCTAACCCACACATCTTTGGACTGTGGGAGGAAACCAGAGCACCCAGAGGAAACCCACGCAGACATGCGGAGAATGTGCAAACTCCACTCAGACAGTGACCCAAGCCGGGATTTGAACCCAGGACCCTGGCACTGTGAGTCAGGAGTGCTAACCACTGTGTCACCGTGCCGCCCTTATCAAGTACAATTCTCCACTGATAAGAGGATATTAGGGCAGATGACAAAAATGCTTGGTCAAAGAGGTAGAGCAACTAAGAAAAGAAAATAGCGGTTAGGACGAGAAGAGGTTCAGGGAGAGAGAAACATATGAGTTCTGAAGATGAGTCATACTGGACTCGAAACATTAATTCTCTTCCTCTTTCTCTCTCCATGGATGCTGCCAGGCCTGCTGAGTTTTTCCAGCATTTTCATAGAATCATAGAATGCCTACAGTGCAGAAGGAGGCCATCTGGCCCATTGAGTCTGCACGAACAACAATCCCACCCAGGCCCCATCCCTACAACCCCACATATCCACCCCACCAATCCCTCTAACCTACACATATCGGGACACTAGGGGGCAATTTAGCATGGCCAATGCACCTAACCCGGAAATCCTTGGACTGAGGGAGGACACCAACTGAGGCCTAGGATTGTCGATGAAACTCAGCAGAAGTGAGTGATGACGGGAAGGGGAAACACGAAGGAGGGGCAAGGAGTTGGCAGCAAGGACAGGGGGATAGACAATAGCAGGCCTCCTCTTTCTGATGTTGGGTCCCTTAATCAGGCACTCAGTACCTTTGAAGGAGGAACCCTCTGGGAGCCTGCAAGCAACTTCGACAGGGTTTGCTTTCCGGATATCCCAGGTAGTGTATCCCCTGTCCACCGCTGGGTGAAAACCAGTAGCAGCAGGATGAGCCTCTTAAGTGGAGATTAATTGCCCATTTAAGGGCCTGAATTGGCATTGAAGTGAGAAGGCCATATGCAAGTCTTCCTACTATGTGCTATGAACTGAATTGAGGCAGTGCCCCCCCTCTTCCTTATCACCTACCCTCCCCCCTCCAAAAAACTCGCCATGGGGAGGGAGATTAGAAAACTGGTTAGCACATAGAAAGCAAAGAGTTGACATAAATGGGTCTTTTTCTGATTAGCAGTCAGTGACTAGTGGGGTTCCGCAGGAATCTGTGTTAGGATCCCAACTGTTCATATTAAATATTAATGATCTGGAAGAGGGAACTGAATGTATTATCTCCAAATTTGCAGATGATACAAAGTTGGGTGGGAGTGTGAGCTGTGAGGGGGATGCAGAGATGCTTCAGCGAGATTTGGACAGGATGAGTGTGTGGGCTTATGCATGGCAGATGCAGTATAATGTGGATAAATGTGAGGTTATCCACTTTGGTAGCAATAATAGGAAGACACATTATTACTTGAATGGGTGTAAATTGAAAGAGGTTGATACTAAGCGAGACGTTAGTGTCCTCGTGCATCAGTCGCTGAAAGTAAGCACACAGGTACAACAGGCAGTAAAGAAAGCAAATGGTATGTTGGCCTTCATAGTGAGAGGATTTAAGTATTAAGATAGGGATGTTTTGCTACAATTGTATAGGGCATTGGTGAGGCCACACCTGGAATATACAGCTGAGCACCTTCGGTCTGTGCGCAATCAGGACCCTGACCTTCCTGTTGCTTGCCATTTTAACACACGATCCTGCTCCCATACCCACATGTCTGTCCTTGGCCTGCTGCAATGTTCCAGTGAAGCTCAACACAAACTGGAGGAACAGCATTTCATCTTCCAGCTAGGCACTTTCCGGTCTCAACATCGAATTCAACAACTTCAGATGATTAGCTCTCGCCCACCTCGACCCCTTTGTTTTCATTTTATTTAATATATTTTATTGTTCTCTACCTTTTATTTCTTTATTATCTTTCTTCATTTTTCTTTCCCCCCACTCTTTCCCCCTACTTTATCCCCCTTTCCTTACCTTTTCTCCCTCTTTGCTTCCCCTTTCCCCCTTTTTCAAAATTGTAACCTCTCTCCCAGCCATTCCCTCCCACCTCCCCCCCACATCTTCATCTGTCACAGTTTACCCTCTGATTTCAGCTTCTCTGCTGTTTGGCCATTCACACCCTTTATTCTCTCAATGGACTGCCATTGGCAGCCTTTTCCCCTGGTTTCTGTGGCTATGACTCATCCTTCATTCCCTCATCCTGCAGCATAAATATCTCCCACTTTCTATGCCTTTTAGCTTTGACAAAGAGTCATCTGGACTCGAAACATCAGCTCTTTTCTCTCCTTACCGATGCTGCCAGACCTGCTGAGATTTTCCGGCATTTTCTCTTTTGGGCCTGGAATATTGGGTGCCATTGTGGTATCCTTATCTAAGGAAGGATGTCTTTACTATAGAGGGAGTACCGCGAAGATTTACCAGGCTGATTCCAGTAATGCCCTTTGTACCGTAAATCACATTCATTTATTATATAGTAAAGCTGCCCAGCATCTCCTTACCCAACTGGTATGCATGGGACTTACCTAGTTGAAAGCTGCTTTATTTTGAACATACCTGTGCCAATGATCAGGGGAAGCTGTGTTAGTGATGGAGTGTTAGGCGCAACATTACTTACGGTTCCTTTTTTAAATCAGTCATTAATATTCAAGGGTCAGCAACATTCTGGCTGTCCATTGATATTAAGAAAAGCAATTTAAAATTAAGGATTTGCTTCATATGAGTAGAATTTCAGGGGTCAGACTTTTCAGAGTTCACAGGATTTGAATGCACTCCACTTTCGTTAGATGGAAGTTATTTTATGTAAATCAGTGATTTTCAATCTCCTCTGTGTGGCAGAATTCCCTGGAAGTATTAACTCCCTGCAAATATTCACACATGTCTGTCAACCCTTCTGCAAGTATTGACATGCAATTCAGGGAATTTTCTGCAGAAGTTAGAACCTTCCCATGCTACGATGTTGCCCTAGTAGTTTCGACAGGGCCTGTAGAAAGCTACTGTTGCTGGTATGGATGCTCACGGTTCGTGGTTCTCGATAGCTCAAGCTTGCGATGACCAGTCTCTGCACTTTGGCTTCAGCTGACGTCCTGGCTCGTATCGATTGAGACTGGCTCCACCAATCCATCCAGTGTGGACCTACAAGGCATACATCTGCCTGTCAGAGTGAAGGTTTGAGCTCACAAAGGGTCAGTGTGGTAACCAGTTGAGCTTCCACCAAAGCTTAAAAGCTCAAGAACATGAATTCATAGAATCATAGAAACCCGACAGTGCACAAGGAGGCCATTCTGCCCATCGAGTCTACACCGACAACAATCCCACCCCAGGCCCTATCCCCACAACCCCACACACTTACCCCATTAATCCCTCTAAACTACACATCCCAGCACACTCAGGGGCAATTTAGCACGGCCAATCAACCTAACCTGCACATATTTGGAGTGTGGGAGGAAACCGGAGCATCCGGAGGAAACCCATGCAGAGACGGGGAGAATGTGCAAACACCAAACAGACAGTGACCCAAGGACGGAATTGAACACAGATCCCTGCGGTGTGAGGCAGCAGTGCTGCCATGCTGCCCACAGTAATGCCTTGAGTCCACACATGAATGGTCAAATGCAGGAATCAGGAAATTGCTATGTGATTCTAAACTTCTGCATTCAGTGTTGAAGCCATGTAGACCACAGTCAGTTGGAAATCATCTAATTCATGAGAATGTGAGCTTTTATGCTGGAATTTTTTCATTTAACAAAAAACACACCCAAGAAGTTGTGCCTTGTTAATGAAAACAATTCTCTTCACTTGAATTTGAAAGGAGGCTAAAGTCCCTCTGGTATGATAGATAAAGTATATAATTGAATAGACTCATTACAGATTGAAAGCTATTGCCCCAATAACCTTAATAACGGGTGATCTTATAGAGGTGTATAAGATCATGAGAGGCATGGATAGGGTGAATGCACTGTCTTTTTACCAGGGTTGAGGAATCAAGAACTAGAGGGTAGAGGTTTAAGTTAAGAGGGGAAAGAATTATAAGTGTAAGTTTATTTATTAGCCACAAGTAGTCTTACATTAATACTGCAATGAAGTTACTCTGAAAATCCCCGAGTTGCCACACTCCGGCGCCTGCTCAGGTACACCTGAGGGAGAATTTGGCATGGCCAATGCATCTAACCTGTACATCTTTGGACTGTGGGAGGAAACTGGAGCACCCGAGGAAACCCACGCAGACACGGGGAGAATGTGCAAACTCCACACAGACAGCGACCCAAGCCAGGAATCGAACCTGGGTCCTTGGTGCTCTGAGGCAGCAGTGCTAACCACTGTGCCACTGTGGAATGGGAACCTGAGGAGCAACGGTTTTACACAGAGGGTGGTATGTATGTGGAATGAGCTGCCGGAGGAAGTGGTTGAGGCAGGGACATTGACAACATTTAAAAGGCATTTGGACAGATACATGGATAGGAAAGGTTTAGACGGATATGGGCCAAATGCAGACAAATGAGGTTAACTTAGATGAGCTTTTTGGTCGGCATGGACCAGTTTGGGCTGAAGGGCCTGTCTCCGTGCTGTTCATTCTATAATTCTATGAACTACTATTACAGTAACAAAAGTGAAAGCTGCTTCTCGATGAAGTTCTAACATAGAGCTAGGCAAACAGTAAACTTGGAGACAGAGAATCCAGGTTTCTTATACATCCCAAGGTGCTTCGCAGGAGTGTTATCAAATAAAATTTGACACAGTGCCACATAAGGAAATATTGGGCCAGATAAACGATATCTTGATCAAAGAGGAAGGTTTGAAGGAGCAAGTGAAAGGAAGTGAGAAAAGTAGAGCGACACAGAGGTTTAAGGAAAGAATTCTAGAGTTTGTAGTTTGGGCCACTGATATTACGGTGGTCACTGTTGAAGCAGTTATAATAGCTGATACACCGGAAGCCAGATTTTGGGGGAATGCAGATACCTCAAAGGGTTGTGTTGCTGCGGGAGATTACAGACTTAGGAAGGGACAAGGGCAATGGAAGCCTTTAAAAACAATAATGAAGATTTTAAAAAGGGGAGATATTGCCACACCAGGAGATAATTGCAAAAGGTCTGGGGAAGCAGAAGTCCCTTCACCAAAATCCCTTTATTTACAACTCTAACAGCAGTACACAGAGTGCTATCAGTTTGCAGTCTACCTCTGGGGGTGCCAGAGGAACTGACACCCCCGGTTAAGTACAAGGCAAAGACTCCCTGATTGGCCCACAATTGGATCCTTAATCAGGGATATCTTTTGTGTTGAGCCAAATAAACGAAATCGAACTGATTTAAGGGATCCTTAATCAGGGAGTTCATACTCCAATAGGCCAACCTCAATGGCCCAATTGAAGTCATTACAATAATGTAGCCCTGAGTACAGGAATGTTGAGTGAATATGTCCTGGTTGGGGTTCGGATGTGAGATATGGGCAGAAGAGTTCTGGATGAATTCAGGTTTATGGAAGATAGAAGGAAGAAGCCAGAAGAGCATTTTATTAAACATATCTGCAGGTAACATAGGCATGGATGTGGTTTTCAGTTGCAGATGAGGCTGAGTTGGGTATCATCATTAGAGGTTCATGTTGCCAGTCTTAGCTATGGCACTAATATGTGGTTGGAAGCTCATCTCGGGGTCAGTACACTAAGGTTGTGAATGATGTGATTCAATCTCAGACATTTGCAAAGGGAAGGGTTGGAATTGAAAATGAACAGATTTTGGATTGGGGACCCAGTGTTTCATCTTCATACTAAACACTTTGGTCTTCGCAATAACTAATTCGAGTAAACTTCTGCTTATCCAGTACTGAATCTCTTTCTTTTCTCTCTCTCTCTTTGTCTCTCCATCCCTCTCCACCTCTTTCTCTATCTTTGTATCTCTCTTCCAGCATCTCTCATTTTCTTAACTTATTTCTATAGATCTACCATGTCACTGGTTATGTCATACATTTTATTGCTCAGGAGCTGTATGTGTAGCAACTTCTCGTGACATAACCTGTGCTTCTTCCTATTTTCCGATTGTTAGGGGGCACAAGTCATCTTGTGCCTTAAGTGAGATTAGCAGTAAAGGGGTTGAAATTGTACTCTACCACAAACTCTTTAACATGTTCTTATGAAATTCCTTTATCTGCCATTAGCAAAAAGGTATAAATGCATTTATTTTAAATGGATTATTACTTTTCTTAAACTATTAGAGTGAAATTCCATAGAAACAGATTAACCTGATCAGCACTTTATATGTGATATTCACTCTCAAGGTGTAATTTTTCTATAGATTAGTTAAATAGACTTGCATTTTAAGTAATTGAAAAATTTTAAAGTTTACTTATTAGTCACTAGTAGGCTTACATTAACACTGCAATGAAGTTACTGTGAAAATCCCCTAGTTTCCACAGTCTGGCACCTGTTCGAGTACATTGAGGGAGAACTTAGCAAGGCCACTGCACCTAACCAGCCCGTCTTTCGGACTGTGGGAGGAAATCGGAGCACCCAGAGGAAACCTACGCAGATCCAGGGAGAACGTGCAAACTCCACACAGACAGTTACCCAAGCCGGGAATTGAATCCGGCTCCCTGGCACTGTGAGGCAGCAGTGCTAACCACTTTGCCACTGTGCCTCTCCATCTCATTTCTTAAAACTGACGAAATATTGATTAATTTCTTGCAGAAAGTAGCCAGCGAAATATGTGTTTGAGAATGTGATTTGTGGAGATTGGTATAGTTGTAGATTAATAATTGGCCTGCAGAGCAGTACAATTCAGGGCTGTAGGAAGCAGAGAAATGTGTTCGGTTACAGTTAATTGCTTGAGTTGGATAATACTGATTATAATAGGGACTGATATCCTGCAGCTTTCACTGTTACCATCAGGGTTAGAGGCAAAAAAACTTATCTCAGAAATTTTACTGTCTAAATCATCTCTTGTCAGTAAATTCTATAAGAGCTATACTTGTGTAAATGTTCAGGGATTTATATGCAAGACCAAGACTGAGAAGCCAGAAATCATTCCCTTATTCATATCTTGCATTTGTAAAAGTCATCCCACTGTCACTGTGGTGACTGGACATTTTAGGATGATGAGATTTATACCTAATTTTGTGGTGAGCTGCTCTTGGCACTCACAGAGGAAATCTCAGGTCAGGAAATCAGAACCTCCCAATTCATGCATTTACATGACTGGACAGAAATTCAGGTACATTGGACCCAAAAGGGAAGAAGTGTTTGGTGAACTGGTCAGACTTTAGCTCTGATGAAGGGTCATCCAGACTCGAAACGTTGGCTCCATTCTCTCTCCACTGATGCTGTCAGACCTGCTGAGATTTTCCAGTATTTTCTGTTTTTGTTTCAGATTCCGGCATCCGCAATATTTTGCCTTTCCCTATGGGTGGAATGTTATCACCCTGTGCGCTGGCGGGACTTTTCCATCCCGCTGTAGTGAACAGAGACTTGGCTGCATGCCAAATCCTCCTGCAGTAGGAGCGCGGCGTGAATGGCCGGTAAGATCGTGCCCCAAGTGTTTAGTCAGGTTGGTCTAGCCATCACTGCGTAGGTGAAGCTTTTACGTTCTTCTCCTGTCTGTCAATTTGTACGTCTGTTTGTTCTGTTCTTTCACCTGTTTTGACATTGAAATTCACCCACTTGAATTCACCCTCCTTCTCTGCCCTTCCCTGTTCACTGCTCGATTGTTTAACCTCATGCTTAAGTAGATGCACTGTTTTGACCTGTTGCCCACTAAGGTCCCAATATCCTGTTGTGCTTGTCATGCTGTTATCCGCAGCTTTGTGGGCAGAAGACGTTAAAGCCTAAAATTGCACAAACAAGTCTAAGAGGCCACACTGCAAGATACCTTGCTCCGTATATCATCGCATCGAAGTTACCTTATGGTCTGACCCAGATAAGACTGCCACCCAGACATTACCCTCAAATGACTAATAATACCTTGCGGTCTGACCCATTTAAATTCTTTAAAAATCATCTTGTCTCATTGATATTCTCCTTCCTTTTGTTTACCCACTTCCTCTTGTCTCAGACACATGCGAGACCCTTCCCTGCTTATTGGTTTCTGTCTGTGCGCCTCAGTAACTGGTTGCTCATGGAAAACAAGAGCTAGTCTGTTGTCAACCGAGGGCTGGTCTTTGAATTGCAGCTGTTCCCTGTGTCACCCTGACCTCAACATGTTTTTCATATTCGATTTAATCTTGCATTCACCGTTCTTTCAACGACGTGCCTGTGAATTTCATGCAATCTACTTGCTTCTCCATTGAACTTAAATCTTTTCATTGTTTGCCACACACTTCGTTTCATACAAACTGAGCTGATTTGTGAAAGAAATTCCCTCCTCCCCACTAGTCACCTCCTTCAAAAAAGAGGGAAGCTATTGGATCAGGGAGCAAGCGAAAGAAAATGAGAACATTCCAGAACTTCACAGTAGTCCTCACCAGAGAAGAGGTCACGACTCACGTCACCCCATCTTTTCCTCTTTCCACACACTGAAGGGTGTGCTGTCGACTAGATGTCCAGCATTTTGTGATTACATTTCAACCTTTTTTTCCCCTCTCAGATCCTAGGGGGAAGGTGTTAACAATCGTGTTGAGCTAAAATGTAAATCAACCGGGCTAAAATGCATCTCTGTGGTACTGCTTGTGGTTAATCATTCACCAGGTCAGAGGATAGCAGCGTTTGAACAAAGGGAGTAGCAGTTTGTACTGAGTGGATTCACTCATTCACAATGGGTGCTTTACTGTGACGGGTAACTATATTTCTGTCATATCCTTTTCTCTTACAGCCAATATAGAACAGAGACTTTCATTAAGAGCGTGGAGATGCAATGGCCTAGTGGTATTATCACTAGACAATTAATCCAGGAACTCAGCTAATGTTCTGGGAACATGGGTTCAAATCCCGCCACGGCAGATGGGGAATTTGAATTCAATAAAAATAAAATTTGGAAGTAAGAATCTACTGATGACCATCAAACCATTGTCGATTGTCGGAAAAACCCACCCAGGGAAAGGAATCTGCCGTCCTTATGTGTTCTGGCCTACGTGTGACTCCAGAGCCACAGCAGTGTGGTTGACTCTCAAGTGCGTTGGGCAACTAGGGATAGGCAATAAATGTTGCCCAGCCAGCGATGCCCATGTCCCACGAATGAATAAAAAAAAGAGTGGGTTCAAATAATTGAATGTTTACAGCATAGAAGAAGGCCGCTCAGCACATTGTGAATGTACCAGCTGAAAAATGAACCATCGGGCCTAATGCCACTTTCCAGCATTTGGTTCGTAGCTCTGCAGGTCACAGCCCTAGAGGTGCATATGGGGGAGGCAGTGCCACAGTGGTATTGTCACTGGACCAGTATTCCAAAGACCCTGAGCAAGATCTGGGGACATGGGTTCAAATCCTGCCAAGGCAGATAGTTAATATTGAATGCAATTAAATCTTGAATTAAAAAAGTCTAACGATGAAACCATTGTCGATTGTCGTAAAAGTCCATCTGGTTCACTAGTGTCTTTTAGGGAAGGAGATCTGTCACCCTTACCTGGCCTGGTCTACACGTGAATCCAGACCCACAGCTATGTGGTTGACTGAAATGGAGGGCAGTTAGGGACGGGCAATAAAAATGCTGACCCAGCCAGCGACACTTGCGTCCCAGGCAGAGAGTTTTATCCCTCTAGATGAAGATATTTTCCTCATCTCCCCTTTAATCTTTCTCCCAACCACTTCAAATCTATGCCCTGTAGTCACTGCCAAAGTAAGTATGCCCTTCCACTCTATCCAAGCCCTTGACTATTTTGTACATCTCAATCAAATCTCCCTCAGCCTCCTCTGTTCTAAGTTCCAGGTTGGAAAATACAATCCTCCTATTATTTATGACACTGAATCCACTGTGATGTTGCATATAGTAAATTGAGGAAAATGGGGCCAGAATTTCAAGTGTTTATGGCCCCAGGGGGGGACGGGTTGCACATGAATCGATCCCTAGCATGAATAATGATGCCCAAGACATACTCATCCACCCACACCGAGGCTGAACCTTGGGCTACGTTTCCTTCAACCTGATGTGCTGAGGAGAGTAACAGGCAGCTCAGTTAGCAAGTGCAATTGAAGATCCAACGGCAGCCCTCAGATAAGTATGGAAGAGGGAAGGAGGGGGTGGGGTGATGACCAGGCCCAGGAGAGGATGATTGAATGAGGAAGATGGTAGTCAAGAGAAGAAGAGAATGATCAAGTGAGGAGAAGGATGATTGAGTTGGGAGGTAATGGTGGGTGGTAGCGATAGCTGTGGAGTGGAGTAAGGCGTGAAGACAGGTGATAATGGTAGCTGGGGAGAGAGGGAAGCAGGTCACAATAACTGGGGGTAGAAGGCCCTTCATCAGATGTGTGCAAAAGTGAGGAGTGCACTTACTCCTAATAACATAAGAACTTAAGCAATGAGAGCAAGAGTAGGCCATTCAGCCTCAGTCAATAGGATTATTACTGATCTAATGTGGCCTTAACTCCACTTTTCTGCCTGACCCACAGCCCCAATCCTTGGCCTGGTCATCACCCTACCACCTCCTTTCCTCTTGCATAAACTTTGACTCCACTGTCAAAAATCTGACACCAAATCAGTGCAGGTGACCTGATTCAGGAGTTGATCAGCAACTTCCCCTTATATATATATCTGCATTTGTTTCAGTCAGGGACATGCTCCTTTGATGCATCTTTTGCAACATGACCCTTCAAAAGCATTCAGCGCAAAGGCAGCGTTATTATCTACACGTCACTTTTACACCACTGCAAAGATTGCCACCTTTATACACTATAGTTAAGAAAGCCCACCAACTTTCTCGGAAGACTAAGGAAATTTGGCATGTCAGCTACGACTCTCACCAACTTTTACAGATGCACCATAGGAAGCATTCTTTCTGGTTGTATCACAGCTTGGTATGGTTCCTGCTTTGCCCAAGACCGCAAGGAACTACAAAAGGTCATGAATGTAGCCCAATCCATCACGCAAACCAGCCTCCCATCCATTGACTCTGTCTGCACTTCCCGCTGCCTCGGCAAAGCAGCCAACATAATTAAGGACCCCACGCACCCCGGACATTCTCTCTTTCCACCTTCTTCCTTCAGGAAGAAGGTACAAAAGTCTGAGGTCACATACCAACCCACTCAAGAACAGCTTCTTCCCTGCTGCTGTCAGACTTCTGAATGGACTTACCTTGCATTAAGTTGATCTTTCTCTACATCCTATCTATGACTGTAACACTACATTCTGCACTCTCTCGTTTCCTTCTCTATGTTTTGTCTGTATAGCACACAAGAAACAATACTTTTCATTGTATGTTAATACATGTGACAATAATAAATCAAATCAAATCAACCTTTCTGCGCGCTACCTGTTAATTCAAAAGTTGCAAGCTACAACCCTTTAACCATCACTGCCCGACTAGGCTTGCGTTCAGTGGTGCTACAGGTCAGTGATTTCAGGAGCAACTTTTCATTTCCTAGTAATCTAATGAATTTAGAAGGATGCCCTGTTGTTGAAAATTTAGTTTTCCTAAATTCTTCTCCACATTCTAGTGGCTGTTGATTGTCCTTTGTCAGTTTCTTTAGACCATAAGATATCAAAGCAGAATTAGGCCATTCAAGCCTGCTCTGCCATTCGATCATAGCTGACGTGTTTCTCAATCCCATTCTCCCAGCTTTTCCCCGTAACCTTTGATCCCCTAACCAATCAAGAACCTATCTATCTCTGTCTTAAATACACTCAATGGCCTGGCCTCTACAGTCCTCTGTGGCAACGAATTCCACAGATTGACCACTTTCTGGCTGAAGAAATTCCTCCTCATCACCATATAAACAGTTTTTAGTGTTGTGGTATGAAAGCATTGATTTCTCTCGGGGAGATCTTCTGATACCAGTAACCTTTGAGGAAAAATGTGGGGAATAGATCTGATGGTGCCTCACTGGCAGCCTACTTGGCAAATAGCCCAGAGCAGGTTTAAGCACCCACCAGAACCTGATTAGGGAGCATCATTGGTCTGTTTTTAGAACTGTTTACTTTTCAAAATGCTGTTGTGAAGGCTGGACTCCCACTTTAGTTCCCAATTCTAATTAGAAAATTATTTTAAATGTTAATTTACAGCAATGTCATTACCACTGTAATGATTCTTGAAGGGAAAACAACATTGTACTGGAGAAAATGAAATCCCAGTTATCGACACTTCATAATTAACCTATTAATTTAAATGCGGAATTGAAATTGTCGAATATCATGGGGATGGGGGAAGGGAAGGAAGGCGGTGTTACTTGGCTTTTAATTTAAACACCTGCCAAGCATTCCAGTTTATTGAGACAAACAAGGATAGTAATTCAACTATTTCTTTATTTATTACTTCAGGTATCAGTTCAAACATAAATAATTGCAACTCATTAACTCTTTACTGAACTTTAACTCTAACTGAACATCAACTTTCAACTGAACTTTAACTTTTAAACTGCATATTAACTTTAACTGAACGTCTACATTGAATGTATTTTCTATATTAAATGTATTCAAGAGGAGGGTAGATAAAACACTTGGGGCGAATGGGATCAAAGGTTCTGGGGAGAAAGCATGATTAGGCTACTGAGGTGGATGATCAGCCATGATCGTGATGAATGTCAGAGCAGGCTTGAAGGGCCGAATGGCCTTCCCCTGCTCCTATCCTATCTTCTATGTTTCTATGTTTATATCGACTTTAACTATTTAACTGAAAATAGACACTACCGAGTTTAGGAAAACCTTGGTCAAGAAATATCCTCGATGTAGAATCTATCTTCTTAATCTCTGAAGCATCCTTCAGGGTACAGGTCTTCTTACAATGGTTGGTCTCTTCCGAGTTATCATTGCCAAACAAGGGCTCCACAATCCTCCACTCGTTTCTGGAAGATTCTCTGTCATCCAGCCAACTGTGTAACCAGAAACAGATCACGTGGCTCGAACATCCAGTGAAATTACTTTTGAAAGACGCCATTACGCTTAGTTCAAACTGCATGCTCCACACATAACAGCCATATAAATTGAAGCCACAATGTCTGGACCAATGTAAACAACTTCCCTTATTTGGCCAACACAGGAAGCTTCAGATCACAGCTCCCAGACCAGAGCAACTTTATGACTTGCATCTGGTTTTAATTATAAATTGACCAAAAATCCCAGCATGCTTAACTCTCAACCAGAAAAGCCATTTTAAAGCCACTATTGCCATTATTGTTGTTAAATTATTGTTGTAACTGTTCTTTCTCTGTCCACAGCAGGGTGGGGGTGGGGGGGGAGAGGAGTGATAAATATTCCCCAGGGCCCCATTAAGGGGCTCCAGTCTGTCTTAAGACCAGGCCTCAATAACCTTTTATGCCTGAATGCCTGCAATCAGGTTTCTGCCCTTGCCACAGCACCAAAACGGTTTTTATCAAAGCCACAAAAGACATCAATGTGATTGTGACAAAGGTAAACTTGCCCTCCTCATCCTCCCCCAAACTTTGCAGCCATTGACTGGTTGACCACACCATCCTTCCCCAGCGACTATCCTCTGTCACCAGTGGGATGGGATCGATCTTGAATGGTTCTATTCTTACCTAATTGTAGCTGGAGATTGACTTGTGATGGTTTCTTTTCCTGTTCCTACACCATTATCTCTTGCACCTTGTCTGATAATTGATGGTTCTTGAAAGGCAAAGATGGCACAGCCTTTAATTGCAGCTGTCGTCTTATTAATGTTCTTCTGCAATATGTCCAGGGCTGCTCTGAGTTTTTGAATAGTAAAGGGTGTCAGTATCAGAAACCAGTTTTGGTCACATGATCAATGGTCATTGATCAGAATGGTTTAAAGCTAAAAGGCCTTTGATGTAGAATAGGAGATAGATGCTGGTCTTTCACACTGAACTGGTGAATAACTGATCTTGTTAGCACTCCTGCATTGAACTGCAAACCTGAAGATCTTGAGTTTAGGAGTCCAATGACTCCGTGTTTTCAGTAAGCTTTGAACAATGGCCGCACATATAGTGTTCAATTCTGGTCGCCACACTACCAGAAGGATGTGGAGGCCTTGGAGAGGGTACAGAAAAGATTTACCAGGATGTTGCCTGCTATGGAGAACATTAGCTATGAGGACCGGTTGGAGAAACTTGGTTTGTTCTCACTGGAACGACAGAGGTTGAGGGGCGATAGAAGTCTACAAGATTATGAAGGGCATAGACAGAGTCAGAAGCTTTTTCCCAGGGTGGAAGAGTCAATTACCATGGGGCATAAGTTTAAGGTGCAAGGGGCAAGGTTTAAAGGAGATGTACGAGGCAAGTATTTTACCCAAAAGGGTGGTGGAAGCCTGGAACTCACTGCTGGGGGAGGTAGTGGAAGCAATATGATAGTGACTTTTAAAGGGCGTCTTGACAAATACATGAATAGGATGGGAATAGAGGGATATGGTCCCCGGAATGGTAGTGGGTTTTAGTTCAGTTGGGCAGCATGGTCGGTGCAGACTTGGAGGGCCGAAGGACCTGTTCCTGTACAGTAATTTTCTTTGTTCTTTGTTCTAGATGTAAATTCGTCTTGATATGACCGTGGAAAGCACTGAAAAAGTTGCGCAAGAGCTGTCGAGCACACAAAATGGCGCACAAACACCAGTTAGGGCAAGAACCTGCAACCAGCCATGGTGCCAAAACTGCCAAAGCAGCCACAAAGTGGGAAACAACTTCAGCCACCAACAAAATAAAAAGGTACACATAGGCAATCAATCAGTAATGCTTAAAGTAACCACACTCCTGAATCGTGTTGGTTTAAGGAGACTGAGTGTTTTCCTCATCACAGAGCAAGACATTTGGTAAAGCAGTGCAGAGCTGAGTCAGGATCACCGAGTAATCGATTAACTAAGATGTTACAAGGAAATGATGTGGAAGAGCCTTGCACCTGTGATTCTGATATTCATTCTCCTTCTCGGCTAAAAACAGGCAAGATTGACCCTATTACCATAAAGCTCTGAGTAAGTAGGAAACCTCCTAAGATGGAAATGGATACAGCATTGATCTGTGACTCTTCTCCATATGGGGTCGGTACAGTGTTGTCCCAGGAAATGGATGATGGCTCTGAAAGGCCAAAAGAATCCTCTTGAGGCCAAAAAAGTCTGCTGACAAATTGAGAATGAAGGACTATTGGTGTTTGGCATTAAGGAATTCCACCAGTACTTACATGATAGACACTTTACCATCATTTCTGATCACAAACTGCACTTGGATCTCTTCGCAGAAGGCAAGACTATTCCGCCAATCGCCTCGTGGAGAATTCAAAAATGGATGTCAATTCCGTTTGCCTATGAATACACTTTCAAGCACTGACTCGGAACATACACAGTAAATGCAGCTGCTCTTAGCCACCTACCCTTGCAAGAAAGTATCCCATGTACCACAAGAAAGCATCACGGCATTACATTTCTTAGACACATTTCCGGGACAGGTGGGGAAGTGCGGTGTGTATCTGCTCAGATCAGTCCAAGAGAGTGGGCCTGTTGGGGTGGATCGGGCCCGGCCTTGAGGTTGGGTGTTGGGCTGGGGAGCTGATGAAGGGGTGGAGGGAGTTCCATTGGTGGTGGTTGTGTGGAGTCCCATAGGGGGAAGTCGGGATGGGGCACTGGGGGGATTGGAAAAGGTCTGTGGGGGCATCAGGGTGAGACAGTGCTTTAGTTAAATTGGGAGCGATTGTAGTGTTTCTAACTTTTTCAGAGTCACTATTCCATGCAATCCTCACCTGGCAAGCTCCAGGGAGGTTCCCCAGTGTATCTTTGAGACACTGACCTGGAGTTTGGAGTTATGGCTGAAACTTACTGTTGCTGAGTGTTTCAATGGCTGGAATTCACCCCGTAGGAAAGATTGAAGGCGCCACCTCTTGTACGTTAATAATCACTGCAGCAGAACACAGAACATCAACCAGCTGTTTCTTCTGTGGAATAAGAGTTGCTGGCTCTTCTCTAATCATCAGAAGGTGCTGATGAGCTGCCGTCCTGAACAGTGCGGTGGTACAGTGGTTAGCGCTTCGGCCTCACAGTGCCACGGACCCAGGTTCAAATCTAGCCTTAGGGGATTGTCTATGTGGAGTTTGCACATTCTCCCCGCACCAGCATGGGTTTCCTCTGGGCGCTCCGGTTTCCTCCCACTGTCCAAAGGTGTGCAGTTTAGCTGGATTATTTATGCTAAATTGCTCCTTGATGTCCCAAGATGAGTAGGTTAGGGGGATTAGCCTTGGTAAATGTGTGGGCTTATGGGATAGAATGGGGGAGAGTGCTTGGCTAAGGTACTCTGTCAGAGAGTTGGTGCAGTCTCAATGGGCTGAATGGCCTCCTTCTGCACTGTAGGGATTCTATGATTCTATACTACAGGCCCTTTGGTACAGGTTCATCTATTAGGAAGAGATATCCACTATTTGACTCAGCCACAGTGAAGGAATGGAGATATAGTCTGAGTTAGGGAGGTGCCTTTGCTTCCCATTTATTTTTGTTGGCATTAGACTTTTCCCCTTTAGTAATCGGGTCAATGGTCAGGGGGCATAGACTAAGGTAATGGGCACAAGGTTTAGAGGGGATTTGAGGAAAATCATTTTATCCAGAGGGTGTTGGGAATAGGGAACTCACTGCCTGAAAGGCTGATAGAGGTGGGAACCCTCGCAGCATTTAAGAGGCATTTAGATGAGCATTTGAAATGCCACAGCCTACAAGGCTATGGACCAAGTGCTGGAAAATGGGATTAAAATAGAATCATAGAATAGAATCTACAGTGCCGAAGGAGGCCATTTGGCCCATTGAGCCTGCACCGACAACAATCCCACCCAGGTCCTATCCTATCCACGTAACCCCACATATTTACCCTCCTAATCCCCCTGACATTAAGGGACAATTTATCATGGCCAATCAACCTAACCTACACATCTTTGGACAGATAGGTGCTTGATCGCAAACACAATGGGCTGAAGGGCCTCTTTCTGAGCTGTGAAACAGCTTCTTTGTCTGTTCACACCAGCGGGATTCTCCAGTCCCGCTGCAGTGAACGGAGATTTGGCTGAGCGGTGAATTCTCCGTCTTCGTTGGCAGGTGTGAATGGATGGAGAATTCCGGCCAATGACTCTTTGACTATAAGCTTTTATTCAAAGAGCAGTCCTTTATTTTTCTGCTGTTGGTATTTTCTGCAAACTCCTGTAGTTGAATTCATTAAAAAATGAAGAGAATAAAACTGCAAAGGGGCAGATTTGAACCACTGTGGAGCCTGCTGACAAGTGGTCTATGGTATTGGCGCATGTACATTTTTGGATGGGCTTTGGACATCCCAATCCACTTTACAAAAACGCATGATGCTGTAAATCTGAATTAATATTTAAAATGTTGGACATTCTCAGACTGATGAAAGATCACAGACCTAAAATATTAACTGTTTCTATCTCCAGCAATGTTGCCAGATCTGCTGTACATGTCTGGAATCTTCAATTTTTATCCCAATGCAACCTTCTGGCTACGGGTTGGCCAAATAGTGGGGGGAGGGGGGTGAAGGTTAACCCGACTGGGAATTGCGCATCTAGGGACGGCACAGTGGCAGAATGGTTTAGCACTGTTGCCTCACAACGCCAGGGACCCAGGTTCAATTCTGGCCTTGGGTGACTGTGTGGAGTCTGCACGTTCTCTCTGTAGGTTTCCTCCAGGTGCTCCGGTTTCCTCCCACCCTCCAAAGATATGCTGGTTAGGTGGATTGGTCATGCTAAATTGCCCCTTGGTGTCAGGGGGATTAGCAGGGTAAATACATGGGGTTATGGGGATAGGGCCTGGGTGAGATTGTGGTAGGTATAGGCTCAATTGATCGAATGGCCTCCTACACTGTAGGGATTCTATGAAATACTTAGTGTCAGCAGCATGAATAGGCCATTCAGCCTAACATATATGCGTGTTGTGTTTATTCTGCACATCAATTACTTCATTTCACCTTATTAACATATTCTGTTCCTTTCTCCCTCATTTACTTGCCGAGCTTGTCTCCCCCACAAATGTAAATATCCTCTTTACATTTTACCTCTCAAATTCTTTTCTTAATTTTAAAGATCCCTTTCGGGTCACCACTGAGCATCTATCTCATTTCTGGAAAAAGGAGCCCTAATCAGTTTAATTGTTCATGCTAAGTATATCCTCTCAGTTCTTTTAACAACTGTAATTTAAAGGATTAATAGCTATTCTGCGAATAGGCAACACATCATTGCTGATGTTAGATCCGGTGTCACTGGAACTCAGAGAGAGGTGCTTTTGGTAGGAGCCACATGCTTATCTATCCCTGTGCATAGCTGTACATCATTATTAAATCTTTGGAAATTCCTGGATGCCTTGTTTCCAGTGTTCTCTGTTAAACACAATTGATACTTCATGGTGACCGTGGTAAGCTTACCAATTAACAAGGCTCCCTAAGAGAACTGCTGGTGTGGGAACGGCTGTGGCAAAGAATTGGAAAGAATGGTATCAATGGAGTCCCATTGGAGTTGAATCAAGTGACAGGCAATCACAGAACAAGAGTTACCTCTGGGGTGGCACAGTGGTTAACACTGCTGCCTCACAGCGCCAGGGACCCAGGATCAATTTCGGCCTCGGGTGGCTGTCTGTGTGGAGTTTGTGCGTTCTCCCCGTGTCTGCGTGGGTTTCCTTCGGGTGCTTTGGTTTCCTCCAACAGTCCAAAGATGAGTGGGTTAGATTGATTGGCCATGCTCAATTGCCACTTAGTGTCAGAGGGATTAGCAGGGTAAATACGTGGGGTTACAGGGATAAGGCCTGGGGTAAGATTGTTGTCAGTGCAAACTCATTGGGCTGAATGGCCTCCTTCTGCACTGTAGGGATTCTATGATTCTACCCAACCTGTTGGGGTGGGGGCTGCCAGGGCTATGAGAGCAGCTAGGGAGAGGTGCCAATGCTGTCAGATTGGAGGAGAGTGGGTGTGAAATTGAAAGGACTGAATTATGGGATAAATAACACACTGACAACATGGCGCCCAGGTCATGGGCACAGTGGCTTCAAATACAGGACAATCCTGTAAAATATGTTGGTTTCCCTACGAGTGGTAGAGGGAAATCGCATAGAAATCTAAGATTACAATTGTCCATGTCTCTCGGTTGTGAAACAAATTGTGCATTTGCATAGTGCCTATCACAACCTCAGCATGGCCCCAATCACTTTACATCCAATGAGGTTCTGTTGAAATTTAGTCCCTGTTGCAATGTAGGAAACACAGCAGCCAATTTGCAGATCCAGAGGTTTAATCTGAATTTTGGCATGCAGCCTCATGCTATTTTCCTTTGCTATCTGCTAATTCACACTGCTTCGTGTGTCAGCTGTGGCTCAGTGGGTAGTGTGCTCTACTCTGAGCCACACGGTTCTGAGTTCAACTCCCACTCCAGGGCTTAAGCACGAAGCAAAAATAAAGACCGGCACAGTGCTGTGTCATGGGCGGTGTAGTCTAAAGGTGGCCAGTTAGGAAAGCGTTGGTCTCGTGGACCAGAAATCATGGGTTTGATTCCTCTCAATGCCTGGCATTAGTTATTCATCTTGAGTGTCTTCTCCCTTTGTTTCCCTTCTAATGAGCTCTCCATTCAAAACATTCAAAATGTTTCAGAAAACTACCTCCCACATACAGGAATGTGATAATGACCAAATATACAAAGACAAAGAAAAGTACAGCACAGGAACAGGCCCTTCGGCCCTTCAAGCCTGTGCCAATCATAATGCCGCAACAAAAATAAAACTGCATTTCCCTATCTCGGTCCGTATCGCTCTATTTCCTCCCTATCCATGTACCCATCCAGATGCCTCTCAAATGTTGCTAATGTGCCTACTTCCGCCATATCATTTGGCAGTGCGTTCCAGGCACCCACCACTCTCTGCGTGAAAAACTTCCCCTGCACATCTCCCTTTCCCCCTCTCACCTTGAACCTGTGCGCCCTTGTAATTGGCACTTCCATCCTTGGAAAAAGCTTCTGACTGTCCACCCTGTCTATGCCTCTCATAATTTTATAGACCTCTATCGGGTCTCCCCTCAGCCTCCGTCTTTCCAGTGAAAACAATCCTCGTTTATTCAAATTCTCCTCACAACCAGCACGCTCGAGGCCGGGCAACATCCTGGTGAACCTTCTTTGCGCTCTCTCCAAAGCTTCCACGTCCTTCTGATAATGTGGCAACCAGAACTGCACACAATACTCCAAATGCGGTCTAATCAAGGTTTTATATAGCTGCAACGTGATTTCCCAACTTCTGTACTCAATGCCCCAGCTGATGAAGGCAAGCGTGCCATTTTACCTTCTTAATCAGCTTGGCCACCTGTGTTGCTACTTTTAGGGAACTGTGGACCTGCATACCTAGATCCCTCTGTATGTTAATGTTCCTAAAGGTTCTGCCATTTACAGTATAATTCATACTTAAATTTGATCCTCCAAAATGCATCACCTGTTATTTGTCCAGATTAAACTCCATCAGCCATTTCTGTGTCCAAGTCTCCAATCTATCTATATCCTGTTGTATCCTCTGACAATTACCGGCACTATCAGCAACTCTGCCAATCTTCATGTCATCTGCAACCTTACTAATCAGACCACCCACGTATTTCCTCCAGATCATTTATATATGCTACAAACAACAGAGGTCCCAGCACTGATCCCTGCAGAACACCACTAGCCACAGATCTCCATTCTGAAAAACACACTTCCGCCGCTACTCTCTGCCTTCTATAACTAAGCCAGTTCTGTATCCATCTAGCCAGCCCATCCCGAATCCCATGTGATTTTAGTTGTTGTACCAGTCTGCCGTGTGGAACCTTGTCAAACATCTGACTAAAGTCCATATAAACTACATCCACAGCCCTTCCCTCATCAATTTTCTTTGTAACCTCTTCAAAAAACTCAATCAAGTTGGTGAGACATGATCTTCCCCATACAAACTATGCTACCTGTCACTAACTAGTCCATTTTCCTCCAAATGTGCATATATCCTGTCTCTCAGTATCTTCTCCAAAAGCTTCCCCACCACTGATGTCAGGCTCACTGGCCTATAATTTGTTGGATTATCCCTGCTTCCTTTCTTAAACATTGGATATTCTCCAGTCCTCTGGAACCTTGCCTGTGGTCAAAGAGGATGTAAAGATATCTGTTAAAGCCCCAGCTATTTCTCCCCTTTCCTCCCGCAGTAACCTGGGATATATCCCATCCGGCCTAGTGGACTTGTCTATCTTAATGCAATTTAAGATACTCAACACTTCCTCCTTTGATATATTGACGTTCTCCCTGACCTCAACTTCAGCCATGTCCTTCTTGGTGAATACTGATACAAAGTATTCATTAAGGATTTCACTCACTTCCTGTGGTTCCACGCATAACTTCCCTCCATTGCCCTTGAGTGGGCCTACTCTGATTCTTGCTGCCTTCTTGCTCCTAATATATGCATGAAAAGCTTTGGGATTCTCCCTGACCTTGCTTGCTAAAGACATTCCATGGCCCCTTTTAGCGCCCCTAATTACATGTTTAAGTTCTTCATACTTTCACTGTACTCCTTAAGGGCTTCGTCAGTTTTTAGATGCCGAGACCTATCGTGTGCTTCCTTTTTCCTTTTGACTAAACTTCCTTGTCATCCATGGTTCCCGAATCCTGCCATTTCTATCTTTCATTTTTGCCAGGACATGTCTGTCCTGCACTTCAATCAATTGGCCTTTAAAACCTACCACATGCCAGATGTGGACTTGCCCTCAAACAGCTGCTCCCAATCCACATTCCCCAGTTCCTGTGTAATTTGGGTGTAATTGGCCATCGCCCAATTAAGCACCCTCACCTGAGGGCCACTCGTGTTCCTATCCATGACTATCTGAAATCTTATGAAATTATGGTCGCTCAGCCCAAAATGCTCCCCCACTGAAACATCGATTACCTGGCCTAGCTCATTCCCCAATACCAAGTCTAGTATGGCCCCCTCCCTGGTTGGATTGTCAACATACTGTATCAAAACATCCTTCTGGACACATCTAACAAATTGTTCTCCATCTGAGCCCCTGGCTGTAAGGGATTCCCATTCAATATGGGAGAGGTTAAAGGCACCCATCGCAGCTACCCTGCTTTTTTCACACCTTTTCAGTATCTGACTACACGACTGCTCCCCTGTTTCCTGCGGGCTGTTGGGAGGTCTATAGTACACTCCCAACATGGTGATTTCACCCTTCTTATTCCTGAGCTCCACCCATAATGCCTCACTACAATATCCGTCCAATGCGTCTTCCCTCAACACAGCTGTGATGTGCACCCTAATCAGTAATGCAACTTCCCCACCCCTTTTGTTTCCCCTTCTGTCTCATGTAAAACAACCGTAATCCCAGAATGTTAAGCTGCCAGTCCTGTCCCTCCTTTAACCATGTCTCCGTAATTGCAATTGCATCATAATTCCAAACAGTAATCCAGGCTCCCAGTTCATCTCTTTTACCTGTTATACTTCTTGCATTGAAGCTAATGCACCCCAGACCTCCAGTCCCACTGAGCCCTGCAGCTTCCCTCTGCCTGCTCTTACTCTGCACTATGTTTATCTCAGTCCCGCTTTTTTCCTCAGTCTCTACACTTACTAGCCTGCTGTTCCGGTTCCCACTCCCCTGCCACACTAGTTTAAACCCTCCCGGACTGCACTAGCAAACCTGTTGCCCAGAATATTGGTGCCCCTCCAGTTTAGGTGCAACCCGTCCTTCTTGTATAGGTCTCACCTTCCCCGAAGACATCCCAGTGATCCATATATCTAAAGACCTCCCTCCTACACCAGCTCTTTAGCCATGTGTTCAACTATCTCCCTGTTCCAAGCCTCTCCAGCATGTGGCACAGGGAGTAATCCTGAGATTACTATCCTAGAAGTCCTGCATTTTAGCTTCTGACCTAAATCCCTGAATTGTCTTCGCAGGATATCTTCCCTCTTCCTGCTATGTCATTCGTACCAATGTGGACAATGAATCTGTCTGTTTACCCTTCTGTTTCAGGATGCCCTTTACCTGCTTAGAGACATCCAGGACCCTGGCACCAGGGAGGCAACACACCATCCTAGAGTCTCGTTTGCGGCCACAGAAATGTCTGTCTGTGCCCCTGACTATCGAGTCTCTGGCTATCATTCACTTGGACTTAGCCCAACAGCAGAACCACTTGTGGTGCCACAGGCCTGGCTGCTGTTGGTTTCTTCCTCTGAGAGGCTCTCCTCCCCAACAGTATCCAAAACGGTATACCGGGTTTGAGAGGGGAATAGCCACAGGAGACACTCGCCTTACCTGCCTGTCTCTCCTGGCAGTCACCCATCTACCTGTCCGGACCTGTGGTATGACCACCTCTCTGAAGCTAGTCTTTATCCCACACTCTGCCCCTGTATGCTCCACAGTGTGTCCAGCTACTGCTCCAACTGAACCACGCGATCTGTGAGGAGCTGCAGCAGGTCACACTTCCTGCAGACATAATCATCAGGGATGCCTGAGAGCTCCCGGATCTCCCACATCTGGCAGGAGGAGCATATCACTGCTCTGACTGCCTTCTCTGCCATTGTATACTTAAGAAATATATAAGAATAAGGATCTTATCTTGCTTTTACTTTGCTTGGCCTCCTCACGGTGCTTTTTTTTGGTTAGAGGAGGGAGGTAGGGAGGGAAACACTACTGTAGTGTCTCAGGCTTAATCGCTTCTTGACATCAGTTCTTCGGCTACCCACATACAATCGAGGTGACTGAGTTGATTTCTCCCAGAATCCTCTTCTGTCACCTCTGCTGGATGATGAAGTTAACTGAGGGATAAATGTTGGTTTGAACATCTGGGATAATTCTCTTGCTCTTTTTCTTCTTTGATTTGATTTAACTTATTATTGTTACATGTATTAGTATACAGTGAAAAGTATTGTTTCTTGCGCGCTGTATGAACAAAGCGTGCTGTTCATAGAGAAGCAAAGGAGAGAGTGCAGAATGTAGTGTTACAGTCATAGCTAAGGTGTAGAGAAAGATCAACTTAATGCGAGGTCGGTCTATTCAAATGTCTGATGGCAGCAGGGAAGAAGCTGTTCTTAAGTCGGTTGGTACATGATCTCAGACTTTTGTATCATTTTCTGGACGGAAGAAGGTGGAAGAGGGTATGTCCGGGGTGCATGGGGTCCTTAATTATGCTGGTTGCTTTTCTGAGGCAGCGGGAAGTGTAGACAGTGTCAATGGATGGGAGGCTGGTTTGCGTGATGGACTGGGTTTCATTCACGATCTTTTGTAGTTTCTTGCGGTCTTGCGCCGAGCAGGAGCCATACCAAGCTGTGATTACAACCAGAAAGAATGCTTTCTATGGTGCAGCTGCAAAAGTTGGTGAGAGGCGTAGTAGACATGACAAATTTTGTTTAGTCTTCTGAGAATGTAGAAGCGTTGGTGGGCTTTCTTAACTGTAGCGTCAGCATAGGGGGACCAGGACAGCTTATTGGTGATCTGGACACCTAAAAACTTGAACCTTTTACCATTTCTACTTCATCCCTGTTGATGTGGACAGGGGCATATTCTTCACTACACTTCCTGAAGCCAATAACAATCTCCTTCGTTTCGTTGACATTGAGGGAGAGATTATTGTCGTTGCATCAGTTCACCACATTCTCTATCTCATTCCTGAACTTTGTCTTCTTCACAAGTGGAGTGGCAAAAGATCTTTTTTGTTCACCTGATAGCACAGACAGGGAGACGGGGCCTCAGTTTAGCATCTCATCCAAATGAGGGCAACTTTGACAATGGAATGTTGGCCCAGATCCTGGATCCTGAACCCACAAGGCTCAGCGACAATGGTGCTACTAACTGGGCCAGAGGCTGACATCTTAGAGAGCCTGAATAGGCCAAACAGACCACAAGATATACAAGAACTATCTAATGAGCGACGGTTAGTTGCCAGTGTTACACAGTTATGTTTACAAGCTGGAATTTTCATTCGATTGTGCTGAGTTTTTTTCAGTAATTTCCCGGTGCAAAAGGTTGCCAAGTCTTATGCATAAACTATCTAGGTAGGTCATGCTGAGTTTCTGTGATCATTTGCATTCGTTCTTACACACAGAATGCCAGGAGTTGATCCCCACCCATAGGGCTGGCCACAACATCAGGGTGCATTAATTACCATTGGGAATTTCTGTTAATTGTGTTCATTTGTCAGCCTTCAAGTAGTCTCTGGAAACTAAGCTGGAATCCTTGGGTTCAAGGACACTAATTGTTCGGGTTTGAATGATTTTGAATGTAAAAAAATACTAAAGGAACTCATTACCATAGCCCATTCTAACTCCGAATCAGTACTGTATACTTTTAACAAGTCGTTTTCAGCAATTTAAAGTCAGGTTACTCGCAGGTAGTGGATTGCCACTGTGATTTTAATGCTTTTTAAAATATAAAACCCATTTTCAGCTGTATTAATCAAACTTTGCCAAATGTTACCACTCTGAAATATATCAAGGAATATTTTTCAAAGTAAATTTAATAGAAAATATAATCCCATTTGTGAGGCTTCATGGCGGGTTTTGTGTTCGGTGATATGCAAATGAATTTGAATGGAAACTCTGGGGAGAAAATACTTTTCAAAATGGGCACAACTTTGTGTGGAAATTTGAATCATTAATTATGCCCAAGGAGCAAACTCTATTTTTACAATCCCATTTTCATAATAGCTGTCCCGCGAGTGATAAAAATGTGAATTCCATTAACCAATGAAGGTTTAAAGAAAGACGAGTTTGACTTTCTTGTTTAGAGAGGAATCACAAAGTACGATTATGCATGTTGACTTCCGTTATTTAGAATGTTACATACCTCTTTATCTGTAGGCCAAAAGAAGACAACCTTCAATGGTTCCTATTCCACTTTTCTTCCCTCTTCATGCTGCTATACAGGACTGAAGCAGTTAACTGTTCAGCAGTGCCCCATGATGTTGGCAATCTATTCAGCATGGGAAGGGATATTACAAGTAAACTCGGTCCCTCAGTCCTTCCTTAAGGGTGACACGGTGGCAGAGTGGTTAGCGCTGCTGCCTCACAGCTACAGGGACCCGGGTTCAATTCTGGCTTGGCCGACTGTCTGCACCTCCAGATGCTCCACTTTCCTCCCACAGTCCAAGGATGTGCAGTTTAGGTGGATTGGCCATGCTAAATTGCCCCTCGGTGCCCCAAGATCTGTAGGTTAGATGGATTAGCTAAGGTACACGTTTGGGATTATGGGAATAGGGTGGAATAGAGGGCCTGGGTAACATACTCTGTCAGAGAGTCGGTGCAGACTCAATGGGCTGAATGGCCTACTTCTGCACTGTAGGGATTCTATGATTCTATACTACAGGCCCTTTGGTACAGGTTCACCTATTAGGAAGGGAGATCCACTATTTGACTAAGCCAAATGGGTCAAATATTTTCTTTTTGCACTGTAGGGATTCAGCGATTCATGTCCTCATCTGTGCAGCTTACAGTGGGGATCAGCGGACACTGATCAGGAGCAGAAACCCAAGGTGAGATTATAAAGAAATAGGCAGCAGGATCATTTTTCCCAGTCTGGTAATGATGGATTTGGGAACTGGAAAATTGGGCAGGGATGTATTTCTACCACTGTGCACTGCATTCCACCTTTTTAGTATCTTAGAAAAACCTCTTTTTCTAACTAATTCACGGGATGTGGACATCGCTGGCAAGATCAACATTTATTGCCCATCCCTAATTGTACCTGGAGAAGGTGTTGGTGGATTGTCTTCTTGAGCCGCTGAAGTCTATCTGGGATAAGTGCACCCACAGCGGTGTTAGGAATGGAACGGCCATCGTCGAGTGGTCCTGGAGGAACACAAACTGAGCATCAGCGAGCAGGTAACTTTTGCTTCATCGTGGGTGACCCTTCCATCACTTTGCTGATGATTGAGAGGAGGTTGACGGGTAGGTTTTGCCGGAAAGTTTGTTTTGTTTTATTTTGGACAGGACACATCCAGGCAATTTTCCACATTGCCGGGAAAATGCTAATATTGTACATGTACTGCAACAGCTTGGCTAAGGGTACAAATAGTTCCAGAGCACAGGTCTTTGGCACTATCACTGGAAAGTTGTCAGGGCCAATAGCCAGTGCTGGATCCAAGACGGTCAGCTGATACTTGATAACCCATGGAATGAATCAAATTGGCTAAAAGCTGACATCTACTGGACATCTCGGGAAGAGACATCCACTCAGCACCTCTGGTTGAAGGTGGTTGCAAATGCTTTAACCTTGACTCATCCTACAGCAGAAGGAGGCCATTTGGCCCATCGAGTCTGCACTGACCACAATGCCACCCAGACCCTATCTCCATAATCCCATGTATTTATCCTAGCTAGTTCCCCTGACACTAAGGTTCAATTTAGCATGGTTAATCAACCTAACCCACACATCTTTGGACTGTGGGAGGAACCTGGAGCATCCGGAGGAAACCCACGCAGACGCGGTGAGAATGTGCAAACTGTGCACACACAGTCACTCAAGGCTGGAATTGAACCCGGGGTCCCTGGCGCTGTGATGCAGCAGTGCTAGCCACTGTGCTGCTGTGCTGTCATGGTGACCATCACTGATACTCATTTTTATTGCAGTTTTACTTGACTGGCTGAATTTAAATACTCCAGTTGCTGTTTGTAATTTGGGGTGGCACGGTGGTTAGCACTGCTGCCTCATGGCACCAAGGACCCAGGTTTGAATCCCGGCATGGGTCACTGTCTGTGTGCATGTTCTCCCTGTGCCTGCGTGGGTTTCCTCCCACAGTCCAAAGATGTGTTGGTTAGGTGGATTAGCCATGATAAATGTGCAGGGCTATGGGGATAGGGTGGAGTGGAGGGGAGGATAGGACAGATGCTCTTTCGGAGAGTCGGTGCAGACTCAGTGGGCTCTTTCTGCACTTAGCGATTCTATAATTGAGCTCCTCTCTCAGCTGCTTCCACCCAAAACAAGCCAGAGCATCATTTTGTTACTATCATAATTAAATTCACTTGTGTAATGTGTTTATTCCCTCCATAAACATATCCCTCTCTCTAACTCTTTCTCTTCCTTTAAGATGTTCCTCATACTTACCTGGGAGGGGTGCAACCATGATCAGCCAGGGGGCGAAACTAGCCCATTGCACTTCGGGGGTGATGACACTTGTGAGCGTGGTTTGCCTAAGCGAGGTTTGAGTAAAGGATCAGGGTGGTCATTGAGGTTAAACCGAGGTTTTACCTGATACAATTTTTCTAAAGCCACCTCAGGCTTTTGGCTAAGATAAAGCGTTAGATCAAGCCCGGAGGGGGGGGGCGGGGGGCGGTGCAATGTCTCATCCTGTCAGCTTGGATCTTGTTTGATCGAGCCCAAGATGGGATGCAATGTCTTGTCTTGTCAGCTTGGATCTGTTTTGTCCCTCATGATGTGGAGATGCCGGCGTTGGACTGGGGTAAACACAGTCAGAAGTCTCACAACTCCAGGTTAAAGTCCAACCGGTTTATTTGGTAGCACAAGCCACAAGCTTTCGGAGTGCTGCCCCTTCACCAGGTGAGTGGGAGTTGTGTTCACAAACAGGGCATATATAGACACAAACTCAATTTACAAGATAATGGTTGGAATGCGAGTCTTTACAGGTAATCAAGTCTTAAAGGTGCAGACAATGTGAGTGGAGAGAGGGTTAAGCACAGGTTAAAGAGATGTGTGTTGTCTCCAGACAGGACAGTTAGTGAGATTTTGCAAGCCCAGGCAAGTCGTGGGGGTTACAGATAATGTGACACATCTCTTTAACCTGTTGTTGACCCTCTCTCCACTCTCATTGTTTGTGAACACAGCTCCCACTCACCTGATGAAGGAGCAGTGCTCCGAAAGCTTGTGGCTTGTGCTACCAAATAAACCTGTTGGACTTTAACCTGGTGTTGGGAGACTTCTTACTGCGCTAGTCCCTCATGCGCAGAGCATGATTGGACTCAATTTGAATTGTTTTTTTTGATTAGAAATCAAGTACCAAAAGGTACCAATAAAAAAAATCCTATACCAGTACCTCCATAACCCTGTTTCTCTCTCCACAGATGATGCCAGATCTGCTGAACTTATCCAGCATTTTCTGTTTTTATTCCAATATCTCCTTACGTGACTCAATGTCAAGTTTCTCTGCAAAGTGCCTGGCAGACCTTTTAAAATGTTAAAAGCACGATTTAACTGCAAGTTGTTGTTATGCAGTTTCTGATCACTGTAATTTCATTCTGTTCATATACAGTGGGAGATAAGGGCAGGTGATGACTGAAAGCCATCATTAAACTGGGGAACCACCTGCTGTTTTTCAACTATTTGGGCCCTATTTTACCATTTTGATTCTAAGTGCTGGGCGGACTTGAATCTGGGAGTGTTTCAAATCTGACTTTTAGACCCGTTCTCAGGCGTCCTCATACGCACTCCGCCTGCAATAATATCAGCGATTCCAAATCGCGCTGCACAAGCCTGTGGGCGGGGCTTAACGCGCCCGAAACCCTGCAGCTCCGATCGGCACCTCCAACTGCGCATGCGCAGAAAAAGAATGATAGAATGCTGCTCCCCTGCCACATCGCTCCCGGGCCAGATAATGCCTCCCCCACCCTCACAACATTACTGACTCCCTTATCCCCCCACACCACCCCCGCCCCCCCCCCCCCCCCCCCCCACCCAGACCAATCGCAGGTCCCTCCCCCCTTCTCCCCCACTGATCTCAGGCAGAGTGGCAGTGGGTCCCCCTTTCCCTCCACTGCTCTCAGGTAGAGTGGCAGCGGACCCCCCTTTCCCTCCACTGATCACAGGAAGAGTGTTAGCGGATCCCTTTCGCCCCCCCCCGCCAATCGATCTCACGCAGAGAGCCGGCATTTAAATGGCCATCGCGCCCGTTTCGGGTGCGGTCCCGTTCGTGGCCATTTTCGGGCCTTGGTAAAGGGGGAACCAACGCGGAGGCGGGTGCAGATCACGCTACTCGCCTCACGCCTGACTTTTCATGCCAGAAACAGGCATGGTAACTTGATGGTAAAATAGAGCCCTTTATCTGTGAGAGTGTGCTCCCATTTTATTGAATGCTTCAATCCGATTATCAGCAAATGGGCAATTACAGGGATCGCCCTTTTTTGTTTGTGTGTATGTTATTTGGAAAAGACACAAGAATGCAGCACATGTTTGCTCAGAGCAAAGGCTTTTCATATCTGTGCTTGCCCACACAGTGTAATGCACAGGCCCAGGCTCAAGGATCTAGAAATTCTGGAGAAAACCTGCCATAGCAAGCCCGGCTTCCTCAGCAAGACATTTCCACCAGTTTCCAAAAAGAAAACTGCAAAGATTTAGAATGCAGTTCAACCAAATTTCACAAGTGATCTTGTCACAAATATGGGGGGAGGGGTGGGTGGTGGTGGTGGTGCGATTCTCCCAGCCTGCTATGCTACTCTAGCAGTGCCAAGGGGGCAGGGCCAGAGGGAGCAGGGGCTAATGGGGAGGGGCCTATGTGGGGGAGCAATCGGTGGGGGTGGGGGGTTCTGCCGTTCTGCATCAGGATCAGTGACAGAGGGAGGGAGGCCAGCGATGGGGGCTGGCCAACAAGGTGGGGGGAGTGGTGTTGGCCTGCTCAGGGCTGTTGCGGGGGGGTGGGGTGGGGGGGGAGATTAGGGGTGCTGGGGGGGGTGAGGGGTGGGTAGAGATCGAGGTGGGCAGAGGGGTGTTGAGGTCGGGGCTGGCCCGGACATGACCATGAAGCCAGCGATCGGGCCATGCGGCGATCGGTGGGGCAGTGATGCGGGGGTCGAGGGGCTGGCCAGCTTGAAGCCGGCCCGCGATTGGGGGGCCAGCAGTGCGGGGCTACTGCGCATGCACTGATCTCCGCTATGACAGATCGGCACATGCGCAGTGGCCCGCTCAGTGCTATGCTGCCGGCCTTTCCAGCGGGAATAGGCCCTGCTCACATCTTTTCAGTGTGATCCACGCTAGGGCTCTTTGTGATGCACAGAGTGTGGGAGACGCATTTTGAAATTCCCGCTGAAAGAATGAGCGGGATTTGATTTACTTCAGGTTTTACATGAATTCGGCACTTAGAACTTTTTTGGGAGAATCCCACCCATGAGGTTTATAGGATTGTTATGTTTCAACACTGTATCTTTAATTTAAGGTAAGATGGAGGAATGAAGGGGGTCATACGACATGTTGTGGGCAGCACGGTCGCACAATAGTTAGCGCTGCTGCCTCACAGTGCTGGGGACCCGGGTTTAATTCTGGCCTCGGGTGGCTGTGTGGTGGTTGCACATTCTCCCCATGTCTGTGTGGGTTTCCTCTGGGTACTCTGGTTTCAAAGAACAAAGGAACAAAGAACAAAGAAAAGTACAGCACAGGAACAGGCCCTTCAGCCCTCCAAGCCCATGCTGATCATGATGCCCTGACTAAACTAAAAAAAAAACTTTCTGCCCTTACTTGGTCGGTATCCTTCTATTCCCTCCCTACTCATGTACCCATTTAGATGCCTCTTAAATGTTGCCAATGTGCCTGCTTCCACCACCTCTTCTGGCAGCACATTTCAAGCACTCGCCATTCTCTGCATGAAAAACTTCCCCTGCACATCTCCCTTAAACTTTCCCCCTCTCACCTTGAACCTGTGCCCCCTTGTAATTGACACGTCCACCCTAAGAAAAAGCCTCTGACTATCCACGCTGTCTATGCCACTCATAATTTTGTAGACCTCTATCAGGTCTCCCCTCAGCCTCCATCTTTTCAATGAAAACAATCCTAGTTTATTCAACCTCTCCTGAATACCAACACCCTTGAGACCAGGCAACATCCTGGTCAACCTTCTTTGCACTTCCTCCAAGGTTTCCATGTCCTTCTGGTTGTGTGGTGACCAGAACTGCATGCAATACTTCAAATGCGGCCTAACCAAGGTTTCATATAACTGCAACATGATTTCCAAACTCTTGTACTCAATGTCTCGGCTGATGAAGGCAAGCATGCCATATGCCTTCTTAATCATGGCCACCTGTGTTGCCACTTTTAAGGACCAGCACACCCAGGTCCCTCTAATTCACACTTAAATTTGATCCTCCCAAATGCATCACCTCGCAGTTGGATTAAACACCATCTGCCATTTCTGTGTCCAAGTCTCCAATCTATCTATATCCTCTTGTATCCTCTGACAATTACCGGCACTATCAGCAACTCTGCCAATCTTCGTGTCATCTGCAAACTTACTAATCAGACCACCCACATTTTCCTCCAGATCGTGTATATATGCTACAAACAACAGAAGTTCCAGGCTGATCACTGCAGAACACTACTAGCTGTAGATCTCCATTCTGAAAAACACCCACCGCTACTCTCTGCCTTCTATAACCAAGCCAGTTCTGTATCCATCTAGCCAGCCCATCCCAAATCCCATCTGATTTTAGTTTTTGTACCAGTCTGCTATGTGGGACCTTGTCAAATGCCTTACTAAAGTCCATATAAACTACATCCACAGCCCTTCCCTCATCAATTATCTTTGTCACCTCTTCAAAAAACTCAATCAAGTTTGCGAGACATGACCTTCCCCATACAAAACTATGTTGGCTGTCACTAACTAGTCCATTTTCTTCGAAATGTGCATATATCCTGTCCCTCAAGTACCTTCTCCAAAAACTTCCCTGCCCCTGACATCAGGCTCACTGGCCTATAATTTGCTGGATTATTCCTGCTTCCCTTAAACAAGGGAACAACATTGGCTATTCTCCAGTCCTCTGGAACCTTGCCTGTGGTCAAAGAGGATGTGAAGATATCTGTTAAGGCCCCAGCTATTTCTCCCCTTGCCTCCTGCAGTAACCTGGGATAAATCCCATTCAGCCCTGAGGACTTGTCTACTTTACTGCAATGTAGGATACCCAACACTTCCTCCCACACTCTAAAGTTGTGTGGGTTAGGTTGATCGGCCATGATAAATTGCCCATTGGTGTTAGGGGGATTAAATATGTGAGGTTACAGGGATAGGGCCTGGGTGGGATTGTCATCAGTGCAGGCTCGATGGGCTGAATGGCCTCCTTCTTCACTGCAGGGATTCTATGTTCTGAATTCAGCCCAACAACAACCCTGGGTGACTTGATTGTTATAAAGGTTCAAGAGGGGATCAAGTTGGGAAGTAGGTGTAAGATGTTTACATCTATAGACAATAGACAAGAGCAGCTGCATTTATGATCTCCAAGGCTCTCAGGGAGGTGTTATGAATGTCAGGCTTTATAAATGGTTATACTTTAAAACGTCTGTCTAAATCCAAGAGAGAATGGAGTTTGGGAGTCTGGATGATAGATAATTAGTTTTCTAAAGTGATTGAAGGCCCAGATGACTGACGTTGCCATGGAGATGGGCCTTATGAAGGGAAAAGCCAATTGAAAGCCATTGTAGTATCAGGTCAGGGATTTTCTAGGATATCTCTGAAATCCGGAGACAAGTCAGTCTGTAGCCATCTGAGATACCGAGAGCAGGAGGCAGCAAGTTCTGCACCTGAACCAGAGGAAATACTGACTCTTATGGTCATCACACAGAATGCAGGTGGGAGCTCACAATTACATTAAACAGAGTTCACAAGGATTTAACGAAGGCCGGAAGAGTTACCTAGCTTGAGCACGAGGGACGAGATCTCCATTGTAACACTTACAATGAAAGTGTGGGATTACAAATTACTGATGGGAAGGGGAAAAGAAAGTCAGCTGTTGGGAGTTAAATAACTTTGGACTGATTCCTGGAGAATAAAGTGGGACAGTGCAAAGTACAACTGTAGTGGGAGATTTTTGGTCATGTTAAAATCAGACTGGGGACTGTCTTGACTGTACTCCCTCCTAAGGAACGGAGGCCAAAACGGTATACAGTACTTGAGTTGCAATCTCACCAAAGGCCTAGAAATTTTCAGCAATACTTCCTTACTCTTAGGCCTGATTTTTCACTCTCAGCTTGGCAGTGCAGAGTTGGGACAATTCCCGATCCTGCAAACCCAACTGGGGTTAAAAAGAAAATGCCTGGGAAGCTGGTTTTTGGTCTGGGGGTTGGAGTGGTGGGGATGAGGGTAGGGGGAGGGGGGGGGCGCTGCTGGTGTTGATGAAAGTGGGAGCTGTGACAGACACCCCAAACAGAGTTCAGAGGTTGCTGGGTGCAAAGTATGAGTTTCCTACTGAATAGTGTTTTCAACAAAGAACAAAGAAAATTACTGCACAGGAACAGGCCCCTTCAGCCCTCCAAGCCTGCACCGACCATGCTGCCTGGCTGAAATAAAACCCTTCCAGGGATCATATCCCTCTATTCCCATCCTATTCATGTATTTACACAATTTTTGTTTAGTTTCAAGCTAAATACTGGAATCTGAAACAAAAACAGAAAATTCTGGAAACTTTCAGCAGGTCTGACAGCATCTATGGAGAGAGAATAGAGCCAATGTTTCAAGTCAGGGCTCTGATGAAGGGTCATCTTGATTCGAAATGTTGGCTCTATTCTCTTGCTACAGATGCTGTCAGATCTGCTGAGATTTTCCAGCATTTTCTGTTTTATTTTTAGTTTGTAAAAGTCTTACAACTTGAAATCCCAGCTGTGCCCATTACCCTAGCACATTGCTAAAGATGTGAGAAAATGAATAAAACAAAAAACAGCCCTCATCCCTCAAACCTTCTCATCATTGCCACACACTCCCCATGCCTCATCCAAGTCAACTCACTCCAACATATGGCCCCACCAAATCCATGGCCCCTTATATCTTCCATGCCAACCTATGCCTCCAACTCAATCCCCAAGCCCTTCATGCACTCCATGCCAACAAATGGCCGTGTACCTACCTGCACAGTCCTTCAAAGCCCCGATGCCCACCCCAGCTCCTTTAAAGCCCCATGCCTTCCAGACATTACTCTTTTCCCTCACACCTATTATGCCAAGTAATCCAGTATCCACCATAGGCAGACTTTAGGAGGCATGCTGAGATTACATAAAGTTCTTAAGTATCTATTGATCAATTCACTTTTGCCAAAATAAAACCACTTTCAATGATAAAAATCCATTTACTATATCTAACTTCATTTAATCCCTTATAAAAGCAAGCCTTTGTAATCTCAGTCCCACATCAAAGAGTTTATAAATACTTGAAGCTATCAACCAAACAGTGCACTGACAGGCATCCTACTGTGATAATGAATGGTTGTGAAATCAGTCATATAGCACTAATCCTGTAATGATAGATCTCAGGTTCAGGGCAACAGATGGAATGAAATTTATTTTCTAAAACACTGAAGACAATTTTTTCAGCTATTTAAAGGGCAGAAGATATAAATCATTGACAGCCTGACAGCTTCCTTGACTGCTGTGTTGACCATGCTTTTCACAGTTCAAATGAGCTTGACTGTTCCACTGAACTTAAGCATTTTTGAAAGCACATTCATGTCTACTTTTAACAATCCCAATGGGCACATTACCGCTCTAAAAGGGCATTTGATCACTCCTGAGTTTCCCAGGACCATAGTCAAAAGGGAACTCTGCCTCTGCAAAGAATTCCAGTACCTTTAGATATTCTCCTGGCAGGCCTAAAGTACGCAAATGATGTTTTGGACATCCCACGAACCAAAATCAGATCTGACTGAAACAGCTGCACTTTAATTGTGTAGTTGTCTCCGTGAATCCCAGATATAAATTCCCCTCCCCTGTGAAAATGGCAGGACCGGGTACAGGGGCAAGGACCTCATGGGCTGGATTTTCCGGCTGCACTTGCCCCAAGGCTGGAAATTCCCGCCCGAGGTCAGTGGACCATTGCATGGTCCGCCAAATTTTCTGTCCCGCCTGCTATGATTCCACCCCATGTTTCTGCATCACTTTCAATGAAAATTCATGTACTCCGATCCCTTTTCCATAATGGCTAACGTATCATTTGCCTTCCTTTTGCTGTTATCTGGAAATTAACCTTGTGCCCCTCACTGTCTGATACTTCCCATTGGCACAGCATGTTTGGCTGCCAGGTACCAATGGGAGCCTGGCAGCAATGAGCTTCTTCTCTTTCTCCTCGTTTTGTATCATGAGCGAGTCCTGTACTTGCTTGTGCCATGCACCAGGCACTCAACGGCTGCTGCCTGCACCCCTACATGTCTCGCTGGCAGGGAATGTGTTCCCTTCTGTTCAGTTTATTGCACGGGCGAAAGCAGTGCTGACGCGTTGGCTGTTTGAAGAACACATCGACCGACCGGCAATTATCTATCCTGCAACCCAGACGATATGTTAGTCACTGAGCATGCATCAAGGTTCATTGGCTTTCAAAATGGTCGGATAACGGTAACAGTAATTTAAAATGCCAGTTGTGAAGTGTGTCTCATTTAAAGCAACCTCCAATCTGGAACTTAGCTATGAATAGTGAGCAAGGTCAATTTTGGCACCTCCCGCAATGTCGGTCCCGCGTTATAACATTGATCACTAATTTTGTTGCTCTGTGGTCATGCCATTTTAGCACCCGTAGTTGGGAGACGACTCCGTGGGTGGAATTGATGGAATTTAATACCCTCTCTCTGGTGAGGAGGGTGTATTTAATCAGGAGGGAGGATGATGAGTGGGAATCCCGCTGCCTTCCTAACTTCATGTGGAGAACTTCCCACCCCACTGTATAATTGAGGCTCTGAGGTGGGCAAATAACGCCCACTTAGGGCCTTAGCTTGTTGCCACTGGTTTTAATCCAAGGGGCTCATCATGCAGGAAAACTGCAGAGCAAACCACTGTGGGGTTGCTTGTGGGTTCTGAGGGGTGTTAGGAGAGTCACTTGTTCAAAGGAATCCAGCAAAGGGAGCCACCCTTGGACATGCTGCTGATTCACCCCCCTCCCCACCCCCCCCCCCCCTCCCCACACCCCGTTATTCCCCCACCCCACCATCAGTCAACTGTGGGCCTGGAATCCAGGGACTATCTGAGGCCTTGGATAGGTGTCATTCCAGCACCAGCCTCTGCTTCCCCATTGGCGCTATGGAGCTCGGGGATTTCTGCGTCCTGGGATCCTTGTTCCAAGGAAAGGCCCACCACTATCCAGTTAAGTGCTGAGTGTCACTTAATGCAGTGGGCCTTCCCTACAAGAGGGAACACAGCGCTCTCATTGGCTGTCACATCCATTAAATAGGGGCCCCATGATGTTGAATAGAAGTAATGACGATGCATCCATCTTGTCCAGCAGAGGGCAACAAAGGGTTGCAACAGAACTGTAAAATTACTCTTGGTCCTGTAACTTCCTTCACTACAGCTTGTTCATGATGTAACATTTGCATTGAAAGTTTTTAAAAAACGTTTTTAAAGTTTATTTGTTAGTGTCACAAGAAGTTACTGCGAAAATACTCTGGTTGCCACGCTCCGGCACCTGTCCTGGTACACTGAGGGAGAATTTAGCATGGCCAATGCACCTAACCAGCAGGTATTTCGGACTGTGGGAGGAAACCAGAGCACCCGGAGGAAACCCACGCAGACACAGGGAGAGCGTGCAGACTCCGCACAGACAGTGACCCAAGCCGGGAATCAAACCCGGGTCCCTGGCACTGTGAGGTAGCAGTGCTAACCACTGTGCCACCGTGTCACCCTTTACCTGAGACTTTTAAGAGCTTCCAATTTTAAACAGTTTTATTTTCCATGACAAAATACAAAGCACAAGTCAAAATCTATAATATAATACATGAGTTTATAATTGAAGCAATGTCTTCCTAAAGGCGTGAGCGCTGGAATAGGGAGCTTTCCATGCTGACTTCTAGCACAAAATGTGCCATAAATTTAAATGATTCCACATTTCCTCATTTGCATAATTTATTCTGCACCAGCGGTCCGGACCATTTTGCTACCAGCCCCAAGGCCCAACAATTAGTGCACTCCATACACAGCACAAAATTACATTGAAGTCATTTACCATGCTGGATGGTAGCGATTTGATCTCTAAGATACATTCATGGAGTTTTAAAAAAGAATTGGCTTTTAATATTATGACCCTACATGGACTTCCAAACATCAATTCTCCATTCAGACGGTTAGATGAGGCTGTTAGATGGGAATGAGAAGCAGAAGGCATCTCTCTGATCCTGCAGTTTAATACTAAACCTAGGATTTTAAAATGTGCTTCCATTTCTGAAGTAAGTCCCAACAGGTCAGTAGCTGCGACTAGATCTAGGCAGATTATTGAACCAAAGCCAGTTGGGAGCCTCTATTTGTCCTTAATTTGTAAGCAAATAAATCTTGCGTGCTTCTCTTTTTTTAATACGTATCCTCCCTACCCTATTTGTAAATTGTCCATGCCCTGCTCCTGAATATCACACATTGCTCCATCTACATTCATTTATATCTTAACCCTGCATTGCTCACTCAATCCTCTGCTTGGAAACAGTGGGGGACATTTTCCAAGCCTGTAATAGAAGCATAAATCTCCCCCATTGCCAGGGTGGCTGTGCTGGTTGGCAGTGATTTCCTGTGTGTTTTTTTTAATTCATTCATGGGACATTGGCATCCATGTAATAGAGCCAACACTTATTTCCAATCCCCAGTTGCCCTTGGAGGGCAGTTGAGAGTCAACCACATTGTAGGTCAGGCCAGGTAAGAACGCCAGATTTCCTTCTCTAAAGAACATTAGTGAACTGGCTTCTTGCAACTATCGACAATGGTTTCATGGTCATCAGTAGATTCTTAATTCCAGATACTTTTTATTGAAGTCAATTGCCACCATCTGCTGTGGCAGGATTTGAACACAGTTCCCCAGAACATTAACTGAATTTCTGGATTAATAGTCTAGCGATAATGTCACTAGGCCATTGCCTCCCTCTGTAAATTGGTACAGGTCCACACCCCTACTCCTGAATATTACACATTGCTCCATCTGCACTGATTTATATCTTAACCCCCCCCCCCCCCCCCCCCCCCCCCGCCCTGCATTGATCACTCAGCCCTCTGCTTGGAAACTTTGGGGTACATTTTCCAAGCCTGTAATACAAGAATAAATGTCCCCACTGCCAGAATGGCTGTGGTGGTTGGACAGTTGCAGGCAGTGGGTGCCTGCATTTCCTATGTGTGCTGTTATTGAAGAAGCTCAGAACATTACAACATTAAAGCAAAGGAATGGAACAGTGGCACAGTGGTTAGCACTGCTGCCTCACAGTGCCAGGGACCTGGGTTCGATTCCCAGCTTGGGTGACTGTCTGTGTGGAGTTTGCACATTCTCCCCGTGTCTGCGTGGGTTTCCTCCGGGTGCTCCGGTTTCCTCCCACAGTCCAAAAATGTGTGGGTTAGGTTGATTGGCCATGGTAAATTGCTCCTTAGTGTTAGGGGAATGCCAGGGAGATTAGTAAGGTAAATATGTGGGATTACGGGGATAGGGCCTGGGTGGGATCGTTGTTGGTGCAGGCTCGATGGGCCGAATGGCCTCCTTTGCACTGTAGGGATTCTACAATTCTTATCGAAACATTGCAGATGCGAGAATTTTGAAATTAAAACAGAAAGTGCTGGAAGTACTCAGCAGGATCTGTGGCGAGAGAAACTTTCAGCTCTGTAACCTTGTACTCCCACACAGACAGTCACCCAAGGCTGGAATTGAATCAGGGTCCCTGATGCTGTGAAGCACCAGTGCTAACCACTGTGCCACCGTGCCGCCCTCAGGGTCAGTTGAAAATCCAGCTGGCTGGAATCCAGCATGTAGCAATAAAGGAAGTTACATACAGATCTCTGTGAAAACTGCTTGTGCCCCCAGGTCTGTAATAAATCACCTGGATTTGAGACAGGGAAAGGCATTGTTTGAGGCAAAGCCAAACATGCACTGAGCTTCAGTACAACATTTTCAAACTTTTCTATTCCTTCTGCATTTATTTTCTGCCGTATACAATTATAAAGTTGTATCGGCTGTGTGGAGTACTATGATTCAAAGACAAAGCTATGGCAAAGCCAAATGGACCAAGAGAAGAGCCAGAGCAGACAAACAGAACCAGGAGAGCAACACTTTTACCAGACTGATCAATGATAGTGATGATAAAAAATGCCAATGAGAATTCAATCCGGCCAAAATTTACACACATTTCACATTCAGTTGATGTAAAGGAAATTTGATAAAAGGACTGGGTTCGTTTGTTTTGATTATGGATTTTTACATTGAGAAGTACATGTGCTGAAGGGGAAAGGAAAAACTAAATAACCTTAAACAGCCACTGCAGGCATGATGGACCAAAGGCTCCCTTTTTGCGCTGTGGAATTCTATGATCCTATTATAAATGCTATTCCAGGGGATATGGGAACCTTTGCATGCCTGTACATTTAAATTGAGTGTGAAATCCTCCATTGCCTTGTCACTGCCTCAATCCCTACAATCTGCAGTCACTTACAAATATCGGGGGCGATTCTCCAATATTCTTTTGTGTTGTTGCAATGCTTGCATATTGAGTTCATTATTACCCAATTAATCTCCTGTCACTATGTAACACATTAAAACTGTGAAGTGGTGCAGCTGTGCTATTTAAGTCTAATGACTTCCATATCAAGAATTTGATTACTTTGTGGAATTATTGGAAAACTGCAACGTTAATTTATTGCACTTGTTCGTTATTAAAGCAGCTGTAAGCGGAGAGAGATTCAGATGGTGAACCCGATACTGTTTATGTTTATGTTTTGGGAGTTAAATTGGATGAAAAACCCCACACCCAAAAGTACAGAACCAACGCTGTTTGTCAATTTGACATTTGGATCAATGAAACCCACCTCATGTTGAGGTTTACGTTCTGGCCCATTTCAAAGTTGCAAGGAGTGCTGCCAGCACAAACAGGCAGGCAGCCTATAGTGTGTAGCGCCCATTCATCTCAGGGAATGGGAATTTGGGCTCTCAGCACACTCACCCTCTCATCACCAATTCGTTTTTTTTTGTTCCTTGCCTTCCCTTGAAGTCAAAAATCAAGGAAGAAGTGAAACAGGCTGCCCAATCATCATCATCATCATTATATCAGCCGTGGCTCAGTGGGCAGATCTCTGGTCTCTGAGCCTGAAGGTTGTGGGTTCAAGTCCCACTGCAGAGACTTGAGCACCAAAGCATGTGGACAGACACAACAGTACCATACCTGAGGGAGTGCCTCACTGTCAGAGGTGCTATCTCTCAGCTGAGATGTTAAACTGTCGCCCTGTCATCTCTTGATCACAGTAAGAGTTTTAACAACACCAGGTTAAAGTCCAACAGGTTTATTTGGTAGCAAATACCATTAGCTTTCGGAGCGCTGCTCCTTCGTCAGATGGAGTGGAAATGTGCTCTCAAACAGTGCACAGAGACACAAACTCAAGTTACAGAATACTGATTAGAATGCGAATCCCGACAGCCACTCAGATCTTAAAGATACAGACAATGTGGGTGGAGGGAGGATTAAGCACAGGTTAAAGAGATGTGTATTGTCTCCAGCCCACTGTCCTGTCTGGAGACAATACACATCTCTTTAACCTGTGCGTAATGCTCCCTCCACCCACATTGTCTGTATCTTTAAGATCTGGTTGGTTGTAGGGATTCGCATTCTAATCAGTATTCTGTAACTTGATTTTGTGTCTCTGTGCCCTGTTTGAGAGCACATTTCCACTCCATCTGACGAAGGAGCAGCGCTCCGAAAGCTAATGGTATTTGCTACCAAATAAACCTGTTGGACTTTAACCTGGTGTTGTTAAAACTCTTACTGTGTTCACCCCAGTCCAATGCCGGCATCTCCACATCATCTCTTGATTGGACAGAAAAGATCTCGTGGCATTGATTTGAAGAAAAGCAGGAGAGTTATCCCCGGTGTCCTCACCAATGTTTATTCCTCAATTGACACCACAAAATCAGATAACCTGGTTGTCCTGTGTGGGAGCTGAGATATTTGCAAATAAGTTGCCACATTGCAACAGCGAGTACATTCGGCTG
The DNA here is from genome assembly GCF_964213995.1 of Mustelus asterias. Lineage (NCBI taxonomy): Eukaryota > Metazoa > Chordata > Chondrichthyes > Carcharhiniformes > Triakidae > Mustelus > Mustelus asterias. The sequence continues at coordinate 24,350,239 of NC_135827.1, forward strand.
TAAAGGGCTTTGGAAAGTCCAGAGATTGTGAAAAACAATACATCAACTCAAATCCTTCTTTTCTTGCACTAAGTCAAGCTCTACCTCACGTTATGTAAAATTATAATGATGCAGGCACAAAATAAAATTAAAATATTTGCTCATTTATTATAAAAGGCAACGTCATTTCAGGGTTCTTTGAGCTGTGCTTCTTTCTGACTCACACCTGTACAGGGATTAACTCTGCCTGATGTCTTTATCTCTGTTAGTTTCAAATCTTAGGCGAGTGTCAAGATTGGGCGGCATGGTGGCACAGTGCTCAGCACTGCTGCCTCACAACGCCAGGAAACTGGGTTCGATTCCGGCCTCAGGTCACCTGTCTGTGTGGAGTTTGCATATTCTCCCCGTGTCTGTGTGGGTTTTCACTGGGTGCTCCGGTTTCCTCCCACAGTCCAAAGACAGGTTAAGTTGATTGGCCATGGTAAACTGTCCCTTAGTGTCAGGGGGACTCAGAGGGTAGATATGTGGGGTAACAGTGATCGGGCCTGGGTGGGAGTGTTGTCAGTGCAGACTCAGTGGGCCAAATGGCCTCCTTCTGCACTGTAGATTCTATGATTCTATGAAGATCTGGGCCTACATTTAAGAGCACAGAATGCAGGGAATAATAAAAGGTTTTGCGAATCATCTGTCCCTTTCACATTTGGTAAGCAGCCTGCTCCTGGATTCTATCCAACCTATTTAATCCCATGAGGAAAGGCTCGGAAAAGTTTCCCCCTGCTATCAAAGGAAATGTTATCTAAAGCCCTGAATATCATTCTGATTTTACAGCTTACGTCATTCTTATTTGACTGATCGCTTTCCTTACAGAATAATAATTTTCATGACTTGAGCAGCTAAAGAATGAGCATATTATGACAATTACAAGGGGGCACAAGTTCAAGATAAGGGGGGAAAGGTTCAGTGGAGATGTGCGGGGAAAGTTTTTTATACAAAGGGTGATGGGGAATGCATTGGCAAGTGAGGTGGTTGAGGCAGTTACGTTAGCCACATTTAAGACTAATCTCGATATTCATATGAATGAATGGGGAAATAGAGGGAAAAAAGCGAATTGTCTAGATGGGACAATGTGATCAGCGCAGGCTTGGAGGGCCGAAGAGCCTGTTCCTGTGCTGTACTGTTCCTTGTTCTTTGTATTACATAGAGTGTTTGACCTGTCTTGTCTTTATTTTTACCACAAGCTTCATTCCCATTACTAACCAGGTATCAATCCATCTAGTTTGAAGCAAACATCAATTGCTTTTGCTGGCAGTTTACTTTACAAATGTAAAGTAGGAGAAGACATCCTTATTTTCAATCTTGCTTAATATTGGTTGTCTTGATGTTCACTTTCTCTAGATTTGCAGTCTCAGACCAAATTACATAATCTGCTTTACAGATCCTCTAATCTCCTCAAAAACTTGGATCATACCTTGTTCAATGTTCTGCCTTTCAGAAAAGCCAGGACTATTTTTGCCAAATGTTTTCTTTTGTGTATGAGCCCTTGATAGAATGAGGCTTGCTCTCCGGCAGTGCAGAATGGCAAATTGCAGGCTTGCTTGATTTTCCATTAGCTTTTTCTAAATGGATGGAAGATCTGGGAGGGGGGAAGAGGGCGGGGTGGGGTCAAAACATTCTGAGTTTTTTTCCTTCTCTATGAACGGTATGTTTTGTCTGTATAGCGCGCAAGAAAAAATACTTTTCACTGTATGTTAAACCATGTGACAATAATAAATCAAATCAAATCAAAGGGTTGTCAGTCATAATAATTTTGCAGTGGTACAACATTTTACTTCACTTTTTCCTATTTGGACATGTCAATGTATGCACAGAGACTTTGTTCGCATTCTACCATCAATCATTCTATCTTCACTGGAGGTTATTTAAACAATTTAATAGAAAACAATGTCGCCCGGTTGAGGAAATCATGTTGTTTAACAGGCTGTGACTCCCTTTTGCTCTAGTTTTGTGAACAAAGTGCCTTTTGATGGTTTCAGTGTTTTGCAACCAACCCAAGCCCCATCTCTACATTCTGTCAGCACTGCCTTAATTACCTGGAGGGGTTGCAAGGAGTTTTCTGTTGCCAACACCAGTCATGTTTGGCAGGTCCAAGGCATCAGAGCTTGCTGCTACAAGTCAATCCAGATGTTTTTCAAAGATAAAGTTGCCTTTCACAAAACTTGCTTTACCTTCTGCAATGTTTATTTTCAATGCTGTGATATTGATGACCCAGCAAATCATTCATTATAACATTTCTTTCAAACAAGTCTTGGAAATTTTTAACTAAGGCTGGGATTTTCTAACCCCCTCATGGCGGGACCTGCTGTGGGAGATTTGGCAGCTCAGCCAAAATTTTGTGGGACTGGACAATCTCGGCGGTGGCAGGGTTAAAAACCCTCGCCCTAAAAGTCTTCAAAGCAAAAGGTATCAGCTTCCTTGCAACTCCCACACTTTTTGTTTAAAAACTCATTAATGACTCTTTCTTCGTTTTCAACTTCCATACTCAGTAATCAGGAGTGGGAGGAAATGAAAAGATGAGCAAAAAATACATTTCATTTCTTCAGGGGATGCTTGAATTATTTGATCAAAGCAGGTCCCCTGCATCTACTGATTTGATTTGATTTATTATTGTCACATGTATTAGCATACAGTGAAAAGTATTGTTTCTTGTGCGCTATACAGACAAAGCATATCGTTCATAGAGAAGGAAAGGAGAGAATGCAGAATGTAGTGTTACAGTCATAGCTGGGATGCAGAGAAAGATCAACTTAATTCAAAAGTCTGATGGCCGCAGGGAAGAAGCTGTTTCTTGAGTCGGTTGGTACGTGACCTCAGACTTCTGTATCTTTTTCCGATGAAAGAAGGTGGAAAAGAGAATGTCCAGGGTGTGTGGGGCCCTTAATTGCGCTGGCTGCTTTGCCGAGGCAACGGGAAGTGTAGACAGAGTCAATGGATGAGAGGCTGGTTTGCGTGATGGATTGGGCTACATTCACGACCTTTTGTAGTTTCTTGTGGTCTTCGACAGAGCAGGAGCCATACCAAGCTGTGATACAACCAGAAAGAATGCTTTCTATGGTGCATCTGTAAAAGTTGATGAGAGTTATAGCTGACATGCCAAATGTCCTTAGTCTTCTGAGAAAGTAAAGGCGTTGGTGGGCTTTCTTAACTATAATGTCAGCATGGGGGGACCAGGACAGGTTGTTGGTGATCTGGACACGTAAAAACTTGACGTTCTCGACCCTTTTCTACGTTGTCCCTGTTGATGTAGACAGGGGCATGTTCTCCTCTACTTCCTGAAATCGATGACAATCTCCTTCATTTTGTTGACATTGAGGGAAAGATTATTGTCACTGCACCAGTTCACCAGATTCTCTAACTCATTCCTGTATTCTGTCTTGTCATTGTTTGAGATCTGTCCTACTACGGTGGTGTCGTCAGCAAACTTGAAAATCGAATTGGAGGGGAATTTGGCCACACAGTCATAGGTGTATAAGGAGTATAGTAAGGGGCTGAGAACACAGCCTAGTGTTGAGGATGATTGTGGAGGACAGTGGAAAGTATTGTTTCTTGCACACTCTACAGACAAAACATACCATTCATAGATTACATAGGGGAGAAGGAAGGTGCAGAATGTAGTCAAAGCTAGAGTGTAGAGCAAGATCAATATCTGAGAGGTCCATTCAAAAGTCCAATAACAGCAGGGAAATAAGCTGCTCTTGTGTCGGTTGAATGAGGACAACCTGTGGTGACCCTTTGAATTTTCTCTCCCTCCGTCTGGGAAAATGTTGGATCCCAGTTTCCAACACAATTTGACTTGACGATGTCAGTACATTTCAACAACATTGCGCCGTAGGATTTCAACCCTTTTCTGTTTCTACAGCAGCCACACAAATCAGACAAGGAAAGCAATCAGGCACAAAATTAGAGAAATATAGAGCAAGTGCACCATCACAGCCATGAGCAAATAATATAGGATTACACTGATACATACACAAGTTACAAGATACAAGTAATTTGCAGTAAGTGAGTACAAGGACAAATCAGGCTTATGTGCAGCACCAGGACGAATGCTGTATTCATTTTTTATTATGTGGAGTTGCTGGCGTTGGACTGGGGTAGGCACAGTAAGTAGTCTCACAACACCAGGTTAAAGTCCAACAGGTTTATTTGGTAGCATGAGCTTTTGGAGCACCAATCCTTCATCAGGTGAGACTGAGCAGATTGGGTTTCGAGAGACTGAGCAGATTGGGTTTGTACTCATTGGAATTTAGAAGGCTGAGGGGGGATCTTATAGAGACCTATAAGATAATGAAGGGGCTGGATAGGGTAGAGGTGGAGAGATTCTTTCCACTTAGAAAGGAAGCTAGAACTAGAGGGCACAGCCTCAAAATAAAGGGGGGTCAGTTTAGGACAGAGTTGAGGAGGAACTTCTTCTCTCAGAGGGTGGTGAATCTCTGGAATTCTCTGCCCACTGAAGTAGTGGAGGCTACCTCGTTGAATATGTTTAAATCACGGATAGATGGATTCCTGATCGGTAAGGGAATTAGGGGTTATGGGGATCAGGCAGGTAAGTGGAACTGATCCACTTCAGATCAGCCATGATCTTATTGAATGGCGGGGCAGGCTCGAGGGGCTAGATGGCCTACTCCTGCTCCTACTTCTTATGTTCTTATGTTCTTAGGTGAGTGTCAACTGTTGGGCTGCGACATCTGGCTTTAGTGTTCATATGTCGTGGAGGGTATAATTATCCAGGGGACTTGCTACCCAGCATTTAATAATCTCTGCTGGAGTTGTATATGAATATTTGGTGAGAACTGGTTTGAGTCAATTACTGTGTACCTATTGTTGAATTGCTGCGTATCTAATGTTGAATTAAATGATCCGAAATGTACATGATACTAAAATATTTGCTACAGCCATTAGGGTGAGGTGTAAGTGGGTAATTGGTATCTGTGGTAGCAATCCTTACTGAAGGGAATCTTCAGTGGCTTTAAGAGAAGAGAGAAAAAAAAACATTCAATTGCACTCCAATTGGATTTTGTGTAATTAGCTGGAAGAAACTATTTACACACAGCATTCTGTTCATGTAACAAACTAGATACCTTCAAGGCACAACAGCAGAATTCAGATAACTTCGTGAGAAGCACAGACAGATTATGAATGGTGCCTGAATGCCCCTGGGCGTGATTTACCTGACAGCATACTCTCGGATATTTCTCCTTCCATTACAGCATTAAGCAGAATTACTGCACAGCCCTGCTTTGAAGACATTTGGGTACTACACAACAGATTGCTGAAATCTACATGATTTACCTTTAAATGATTAGGAAGATTTGTTCCACATTTCAGCGCTCCACAAATCAGTGCCCTGTGATTTTTTAAACTAATAATTTACAAACTTCTGGTAGCAGCTATGATAATTTATTCTTTTCATAGTAACTTCATTGCGCTGTTAATGTAAGCCTACTTGTGACACTAATAAATAAACTTTAAACCTATTTGCAGCTGCAATGAAAAGGTGGCTGTTAGAATTGCACACTATTTTGAATTTGATTTGAGACCAGTAACTTTTCTTTTCCAAAAAGAAGAAACTCAAAATCCCAGTCATTTACTGAAAGCATTAAGTTGATATATCTGTACACCCTAACTATGACCATAACATTACATTCTGCACTCTCTCCTTTCCTTCCTTGAGAGGGACCTGGGTGTGCAAGTCCACAAATCCTTGAAGGTGGCAACACAGGTGGAGAAGGTGGTGAAGAAGGCATATGGTATGCTTGCCTTTATAAGACGGGGTATAGAGTATGAAAGCTGGAGTCTGATGATGCAGCTGTATAGAACACTGGTTAGGCCACATTTGGAGTACTGCGTCCAGTTCTGGTCGCTGCACTACCAGAAGGACGTGGAGGTGTTAGAGAGAGTGCAGAGAAGGTTTACCAGGATGTTGCCTGGTATGGAGGGTCTTAGCTATGAGGAGAGATTGGGTAAACTGGGGTTGTTCTCCCTGGAAAGATGGAGAATGAGGGGAGATCTAATAGAGGTGTACAAAATTATGAAGGGGATAGATAGGGTGAACGGTGGGAAGTTTTTCCCCAGATGAGAAGTGACGATCACGAGGGGTCACGGGCTCAAGGTGAGAGGGTCGAAGTATAACTCAGATATTAGAGAGATGTTTTTTACACAGAGGGTGGTGGGGGCCCGGAATGCGCTGCCAAGTTGGGTGGTGGAGGCAGGCACGCTGACATTGTTTAAGACTTACCTGGATAGTCACATGAGCAGCCTGGGAATGGAGGGATACAAACGATTGGTCCAGTTGGACCAAAGAGCGGCACAGGCTTAGAGGGCCGAAGGGCCTGTTTTCCTGTGCTGTACTGTTCTTTGTTCTTTTGTTCTCTGTGGACGGTATGCTTGTCTGTATAGTGTGCAAGAAACAATACTTTTCACTGCATGCCAATACATGTGACAATAATAAATCAAATCAAATTTAAAAAATCACCAAGATTCTAAAACTAAGAATCAACATAAATTAAAGATGAATTAACAGCAAATTCCAGTTGATTATATACTCTCAATTGCACACTAAATGGCAGATACAGCTAAGAATATTATGAGTTGGCTCAACAGTCTACTCAGCACTTAGGTCATCAAACTCAGTCACAAAGTTTTTGAAACTCTGGCCAGCATTTCACACTCCACTGCCACTGCCAGTGAGAATGGAGAATTTGGCACTCAACCAAGTCTCCATTCACAGCAGCGGGACCGGAGAATCCCAGCCGCAGGCAAGGTTGGACATTCCGGCCCTCTGTCTTTCTTATGAAGAATTTCAAGTCATCTTCTGCTAAGCACTAACCTTATCTCCAGTCGATGACAGTGCACAACCGACTCGTGTTCTATGGGCACAGTCTTCACCACATGACACACATGCACAGAACCACCTCAACTCAGTCTAGGTGATGTAAATCCATCAGTTTATCTTCATGTAACAGAAATGTTCGCAACAACTCAATAGTTGCTTAATTCACAACTTTTGGATTTCTGTCTTCTGTGTTCGCTTGTCTTCTCCAGATTGCTTGTACTGCACCACTGGAATCATCAACTTCCACAGAACTCTAAGGGCTCACTTGTGTCCTTTTATATGATTTCAACCAGAGGTGTTTGTTCCAAATCGCACTTTCAGTCTCCCCAGATGACCAACTGGGAGGGTCAGCTATCTTTCTCAGTTTCCTTTTTCAATTCGGGTCCAGCTCAAAAACTACAAGCTTGGACCACAGTTTCCATCATTACACGTGAACTTCAGATTTTGCTGCCATCAACTTTTTTATTTTATATTTCAAAGTTCAGAAATGTCATTGGTCAGCTACAGAAGGCAGACTTGATGAGGTACATTGAATCACAGTTTCAGCTCTTTCAAGTGTTATATTCAAATGCAAAGAAAAATAATGATAAAAAATGTTTCCTTGACTTTATAAAGGTATTAAAGATACTAAACGATTAAAATGTAATAATTAGCGCATTACTTCAAAAGCATCCCATAACAGTTCATTCTCAACCTCAGATTTTCAATTACAGAAAAAAAAGCAATGTTTCATTTTTGGCACAATACTCTGGTCAAAATTAAAGCTACTCTGCATTACTGTTGACATGCTCATGAAAAAATTCCTCAATATTTTAACAAAGGAGTTAATCAATATTTCAGTCCATCAAAACGTTGTTTAAGCAGTGAACAGAAATGTTTCATACAGACATGTTAACGTTTTTGTTATTAATATTAAACAGCACAATTTCTATCCCTCAGTTAGTAGCAGCAGCAGGTGAACTTGCGAGGCAATGCATTTTGGTCGATTGAACCAGGGTCGGAGTTCCTCAGCTAATGGTAGGTGCTGGGGAGAGTTGCTTGGTTTGCAGATGACACCAAGACTGGTGGCATGGTGGACAGTGAAGAAGGTTATCTAAGATTCCATTGGGATCTTGATCACTTGGGCCAGTGGGCTGATGAATGGCAGATGAGGTTTAATTTAGATAAATGTGAGCTCATACATTTTGGTAGATTGAACCAGGGTAGGACTAACTTAATTAGTGGTAGGGTGTTGGGGAGAGTTATAGAACAAAGAAATCTAGGGGTACAGGTTCATAGCTCCTCGAAAGTGGAGTCACAGGGTGATGAAGAAGGCATTCAGCATGCTTGGTTTCATTGGTCAGATCATTGAATACAGGAGTTGGAACATCTTGTTGAAGCTGTACAAGACATTGGTAAGGCCACACTTGGAATACTGTGTACAGCTCTGGTCACCCTATTATAGAAAAGATATTATTAAACTGGAAAGAGTGCAGAAAAGATTTACTAGGATGCTACCGGGACTTGATGGTTTGAGTTATAAGGAGAGGCTGGATAGACTGGGACTTTTTTCCCTGGAGCGTAGGAGACTTTGGGGTGATCTTATAGAGGTCTATAAGGTAACAAGGGGCATAGATAAGGTAGATAGTCAACATCTTTTCCCAAAGGTAGGGGAGTCTAAAACTAGAGGGCATAAGTTTAAGGTGAGAGGGGAGAGGTACAAAAGGGTCCAGATGGACATTTTTTTCACACAGAGAGTGGTGAGTGTCTGGAATGAGCTGTCAGAGGTAGTAGTAGAGGCGAGTGCAATTTTGTATTTTAAAAATCATTTAGACTGTTGTTACGGTTCAGGTTAGAAACTTCCAAGTGTTGTACAGAGCCCACCTGAATCATAAGTTTTGCCTCTTAAATTTGGCTCGGATAAGCATGAAATGTTTCACTTCAGGTATGATTCAAACAACCCACTAGGAAGCTTTTATCAAACAAAGTTTATTTGAGAATATAGTTAACATGTATAGTAAGAAAATTAGCAAGAACTTTTATCAATTACAAACAAGAAACCAAAACAACCACAATAATGTATAACCCTTAACAAATATATCTAATGTGTTCCAATCAAAACCAAAACATTCCATAGATAAAAACCCTTTAAACAAGTTCAACACAGCAAAGACTAATGCTCACGTGATACTGGAAATTGAGTCCTTTGGTTGAAGTCTGCAGTCCTCTGGATTCACTCAGAACAAGTTGACGTCAAAACAGCTTCTCAGAACTCCAGGGCGAGACTCTCTGGTCAAGCCACCAACTGCAGAATCTTTACTGCAGGAAGGTAAGACCTTTCTTTCAGATAACCAGCAAAACAACAGGGAGAGACAGAAAACATTTATTTTTAGCTTGTTGTCCCTTCTAAAACTAAACTGGAGCTCAGAACTGAAAACGAAAGAACTTCTGTCACCTGACCTGCCAACCAGTTTTTTATTTCTCCTAACAATGCAGAGTTCTAAAAGATTCCAAATAAAAACAAACAACAGCCACTTAAGGAGCAACCCGGCAACAATAATGACATCAGCTGAGGCTGTGAGCTGCAGCAATCATGATTTAAAAAAGACTTTCTTAAAGGTACTACTGATGTCACACAGTTACATGGGTAAGATTGGTACAGAGGGATATGGGCCAAATCCGGGCAATTGGGACTAGCTTAATGGTAAGAACTGGGCAGCATGGACAAGTTGGGCCGAAGGGCCTGTTTCAATGCTGTAAACCTCTATGACTCTATAATTTTTACTGTTTGTAAAGACAAATGTGAATCAGTTGCTGACTTTTGATTCTAATACAGCATTTTCATTCAGAAGCTCTGGTTTACCAGTTCTCGGGTATAGTGACACATTTCTGCCACTAAATGTCAGCATTGGACTCTATCTATACTGGCAATGCTAAGATTTTCAAAGTCATGTTGAGTCTGCAGCTAATCCTTTGGAGCTCGATAACTGTGCTTGGCATGACTGAGGCTTTGTATTAGATCGGAAGCAAAATGTTCAAAATTATTTGATTTTAGCAAAAGGTAATGAAAGCATTTCAGTCAAACTGTACACCACATAAAGTTGCCCCTACAGTCCTAGATATACGACTTGCCAGGACATTGGTTTCAGTATGATATATACCATCCCCAGTACTCTTTTCCCAGTACTGTTGCTGTGCCCCATGAATCGAATCCCATTTCTCTGAGCCATAAATTCAACTGATCTTATTTACCAGTGCTAATTTGTTTGTGGCTCAGATGATAATCTAGAGATTATTACCTTTTGTGGTTCGGTTTTTTAACTTGGTCCCTCATACTTTATCAGCAAAACCTCTTTCTTAGTCCTACCTATGACATTGGTACCCATATGCACCATGACAATTGGATCCATCACTTCCCACTCCAAGTTCCTCTCCAGCCGTGAGGAGGTTTCGAGAGGGAAATCTGCGGACAACAGGCAGGCAACACGATCTTCAGAACACATGATTTCAGCTGCAAAAAACAGAATCTCGCTAACTAAAGCCCACCAATGCCTCTACTTTCTCAGAAGACTAAGGAAATTTGGCATGTCAGCTATGACTCTCACCAACTTTTACAGATGCACCATAGAAAGCATTCTTTCTGGTTGTATCACAGCTTGGTATGGCTCCTGCTCTGCCCAAGACCGCAAGGAACTACAAAATGTTGTGAATGTAGCCCAATCTATCATGCAAACCAGCCTCCCGTCCACTGACTCTGTCTACACTTCCCGCTGCCTCGGCAAAGCAGCCAGCATAATTAAGAACTCCATGCACCCCTGACATACTCTCTTCCACCTTCTTCCATCGGGAAAAAGATACAAAAGTCTGAGGTCACGTACCAACTGACTCAAGAATAGTTTCTTCCATGCTGCTGTCAGACCTTTGAATGGACCTACCTCGCATTAAGTTGATATTTCTCTACACCCTAGCTATGACTGTAACACTACATTCTGCACTCTCTTGTTTCCTTCTCTATGAGCGGTATGCTTTGTCTGTATATCGTGCAAGAAATAATACTTTTCACTTTATATTAATACGTGACAATAATAAATCAAATCAAATAACTGTACTGCTCCCTACTATAACCACGCTTCTTTTTAATGTTCGCCCCCCTGCCCCCGACCGCCTCCACCCCACCCCTGCTTGAATGGCTCCCTGCACATTGGTACCTTGACCAGTTGTTTCATCCTTTCTCAAGTTCCTGCTCTCATCCACCCAAGCGGCAAGAATATTGAACCCATTGGGGAAATGCATGGCTGAGTTTCAGACCAGATTTTCTGGCACGTGATGGAACTTGAATTTATTTGACGCAGTTAGATGGATTTGTGAGTCAAGGGTTTTATTTTTGGGAGGTAGGTGGGGGAGGGGAAAAAGATGGGAAATTGGAGTTGGGACCACAATCAGATCTGTCATGATCTTGTTGAATGGCAGAGCAGGCTCAAAGGGCTACTTCTGCTAAGTCGTAAAATGAACTGGCAGCAGCACGGTGGCACAGTGGTTAGCACTGCTGCCTCATAGCACCAGGGACCCAGGTTCAATTCCATCCTCGGGTCACCGTCTGTGTGGAATTTGCACGTTCTCCCCATGTCTGCGTGGGTTTCCTCCCGCATCCAAAGATGTGTGAGTTAGGTTGATTGGCCAGGCTTAATTGACCCTAGTGTCAGGGGGATTAGCAGGGTAAATATGTGGGGTTATGGGAGTAGGGCCTGGATAGGATTGTGGTCAGTACAGGCTCGATGGGCCGAATGACTCCTTCTGCACTGTATGATTCTATGAATGTGTGAAGGAAAGTATCAGAAACTGTCATGTGAACTTGAGCCTGAGTTTGAATTCAGGGAGTAATATGGAGATGGATGTATATCTCCATGAGTTTCTGTGATAATCCAATCATATTAGGTTTGGAGAAGTGTCAAACAGAAACTCTCCAAGACAGGATTGAGCATAGTTGCTCACCAATTCGCATTAAAATAGCAGCAACACTCAGAGGATAAGTTCATATACTGAGGCTATACTTGAGATGTATTGTTGAAGAGGAGTTTTGGGAGCTTCAAGAGAAGATTGTCCAAAATGTATTCAGCACCTGAGCTAAAATATACAAGAGCTGGGAATGTTTACAACTGACCGCAAAATTATACAGCACAGAAGAAGGTGGCTATTCTGGCTACCTTGCCAACCTTTTGAATGAGTTATCCAACTGGACCCACTCCAGTGCCATATTCTTGGACAGGAATCCCTATATAAAAACACTTGAGAAATCTTTTGAAGACTTCCTGAGGCTTTTATAATAATATAAGCAGCATACTGTCACATCCTCATTTTAGCATGCTCTGCAGGAAGAATAAATGATACTCCTTCAATCCTATATTTATAGGAGCTTTCGGTACTGAAAGAGTTAAAATTAATCACTAGTAAATCATCTATACAGAAAGCAATGAACTGCTCAGCAATTTGAGTGTTGGACTCAGTAATAATACCCAATGATTTCCATATAATAGTTGGCACCATGAATAACTACGCCTCATATAACCATTAAAAAGGTAAAAGTGACAGGAATTATGTGGGAAAATTATTGGCACCAGCTGCAGCCAGCTCCTTCATGGGCTGTCTAAGTCCTTAAAAGTCTTACCAGTAACTGTACCACCCACAGCAGTCACTGTTACCCTTTGTAATTCCCTAAGCCTATTCAGTGGCTGTAAAGCTTGAAGAAGAGGATTAAATGAGTTACTCGGTGCTGCCACAGAAATCTTTAAGAAACGAATGATTATATTGTCATAAGTCTGCCAGTAGTAGTTAACAAAGAAAAATACCAAGGTGTGTATCGCTTATTTATAAGGTACAAATTTGAGTATTTCTTTCTGCAACTTTCAATGCACCCGGTCTTGTTAAGAATGGAAGGGTAGAATCTCGAGTGACCACTTGAATCGAGTGGGAGGTGAGTATATGGCTGGAATTCGCCAACCATTCATGTCCCGCCATCACTGCAAGCGACGATGGAGAATTTAGCGCTCAGCCAAATCTCCATTCACAGCTGCGGGACTGGAGAATCCCGTTGCCACGAACAACTGGAGAATTCTGGATTATGGCCAGTAATTTCCCCACCCGCCCATTGCGGGAATTGTAGTGGGCAGGACAGAAAATTCAACAGACCGTTGTTTAAAAGGTCTGTTGACCTTGGGTGGGAATTTCCGGTCTTGGGACGCACACGGCTGGAAAATTAGCCACCCAATATATCTCAGCGGTCTGAAAATCGAGGACATCCAGTGAGGAGTGCACTTGATTCAAATAGGTGAGGAAAGGGAGAGATGAACTTGAGAAAGGATTGTGGAGAGGCATCATGGAATTGACTTTGTGGCTCTCATAACAAATCTGTTTACTCTCCAAATATTTTGGAGAGGTCTATTTAAAGTTTATTTATTAGTCTAACAAGTAGGCTTACATTAACACTGCAATGAAGTTGCTGTGAAAATCGCCACACTCCGGCATCTGTTTGGGTACGCTGAGAGAGAATTTAGCATGGCCAGTGCACCTAACCAGCACACCTTTCAGACTGTGGGAGGAAACTGGAGCATTCGGAGGAAATCCATGCAGACATGGGGGAGAATGTGTAGACTCCGCACAGACAGTGACCCAAGCCAGGAATCGAACCTGGGTTCCTGGTGCTGTGAGGCAGGAGCACTTGCCACTGTGCTGCTACAAGTCTCCAGCAAGCCCTTAAAGAAGACTCATTGGTACTTCCAAATTGCATCACGTTTCTATTGACATCAACAGAGCTCGATTTTGATGGGCCTGATCTCGGTGGGCTGCCTAATTACAAGATCTAGGCTGGGATTCTCCGACCTCACCCGCGGCTGGGACTCTCTAGCCCTGCTGCTGTGATTTGGCTGAGCGCCAAGTTCTCTGTTCTTGCTGGCAGTGACAGCGGGGCACGCAAGACTAGAGAAATCCAGTCCAAACACCTGAGATGTGTTAAATCAATTTAAGTTTGAGAAACAATCCCACGGCTTAAACAATTCACACTTATCATGAGAAATCTCCATAACATATACTTCATATATACTTCATTGCAGTGTTAATGTAAGCCTACTTGTAACATTAGTAAATAAATTTAAATATCAAGCAAATGGCACTAACAATTTGGCAGTCCCATATGCAGTGAATAAAAAAAAGGCCCATCTGATAAGGTATCAAGCACACAAGCTATTATAGTCTCAAGCTACTCAAGCATTCCTTCTCATGTTATTAGCCTCTGTACAGCACTTCCTAATCAAAACACACACCACCGATGGGAGTAGAATGTAAGATGTTGGGCTGTCATTTTGGTCTTGTTACCATCACATTCCTGCAGTGTGAAGCAAATAAAAATCAACCCTCAAAGGCCTCAAAATGACTCAAAGCATTTCAGTAAATTAGTCTGATGTTTACTGACAGTCATATTAGCAAAAACTGATAGCAGCATACCTAATCTTGCAATTCATTAATCATCCTTTGCTGAAATTATGACGTATAAACGTATTTTTTTTTATTCATTCATGGGACATGGGCATCTCTGGCTGGGCCAGCATTTAATGCCCATCCCTAGTTGCCTGAGGGCAGTTGAGAGTCAACCACATTGCTGTGGCTCTGGAGTCACATTAGGCCAGACCAGGAAATTTCCTTCCCTAAGGGGACATTAGTGAACCAGATAGGTTTTTCCGACAAGTGACAATGGTTTCATGGTCATCAGTAGATTCTTAACTCTAGATATTTTTATTGAGTTTAAATTCCACCAGCTGCCATGGCAGGATTCAAATCCGGGCCTCCAGAACATTAACTGAGTTTCTGGATTAATAGTCTAGCAATAATACCATTAGGCCATCGCCTCCCCTTTTCAAAGTGTCAATTTTAAAAGCTATCAAGATAGATTTTCTGGGCACAGCTGCACCAATATTACACTGGAATTCCTGACCTGGAAAGTTTCTGCACCAACACCAAGCCTCTACGAAACCCTCCACAAGCTGCCTCGAACACTGTGACTGTGCTTGTGGCTGTCCTGATGGACTGCTTTCTAACATGGAGTGAGAATCTTTTGAAAAGGCTACAAATTTGTGACTTAGTGAAACTAAACTGACAAGACTTGAACTTAAAATGCCTCACAAATCCTATAATGCGACCTTCTGTTCCACACAAGAGTATGTTCAAGGTTAATTCACACCGTGATAGCGTAACTTCATATATTCAAATTTTGAAATAATTTTGTGGTCTCTTTTAACATTGAGACACATTGCTTGTATGGCGGCGGGCGGACTGTGATTTGCCACGATAAGTAATGGGTGCTAAAGCCAATAGACACCGAATTCGAGGTTCGCATGGAATGCAACTTCCATTCGATAATGTACAGACCGAGAAAAGTGTAAACAGAAACCACCAGTTTTCTTGCAAAGGGGGAATCACGAGAGGAATGCATGGTGGTATTGGTGTTTCCTGGAATCCTTGTTAGGAATGCAAACTCAACATTCTTAAGTGCTGTACAGACATGTGAAGAACTGCCCATTATAGCTTGTCATGATGTGGAGATGCCTGCGTTGGACTGGGGTAACATTACATTATAGCTTGTGCCAGAATAGCTTGTGTGCTTGATACCTTATCAGATGGGCCTTTTTTATTGACCATAATATGATACTTCCAAATGGTTAGTGCCATTTGCTTGATATATGTGATTTCTCCTGATAAGTGTGAATTGTTTAAGTTGTGGGATGGTATTTCAAACTTAAATTGATTTCTTACACCTCAAGTGGCAACATTTATTCAAACTATCTTTACAGCTATGCAGGACTATTGGATTTAGGTTGTATCGCCATCCATTTCATAAAATAGAATGGAAATAATTGAAGGGGGAATTGCCACAATCCTTACTGCAGTGAATGGAAATAAGCATCTTGCTGTTCTCTGTTTGATGCCAGTGTTGCAAATTAGGGCATGTTGCATTCCTTATGAACCAGTCAATGAATTCTTTATTCTATTCACACTGTCATGATAAAGAAGGGGCATGTTATAATAGGATTCTCACTAACATTTCATTGAGTCCAATAAACCTGATCACAAACTTGCTTAAGGTCCAATCTTACAGACGTATCATTAAATCATTCCATTATGTTTTTTTAAAAGTTTTTGATTCCCTGTCTTGTCCTCACCTCCTCCCTCTCTCTCTCTCATCCCTGAATCTGATCTCTTGCCGTACCCTGTGGCTGATGGGCTATGCTTTCAATTTCAGAGACACAAGGAGGGTATGTTTGGTAAGATGCACAACAGATAAAAAGTGAGGCCGTGTGGCACAATAAGGACCACTGCCCATAGTCCCCAATCTTAACAAAGAGGAAGTTGTCTAAAGACATGTAATATTTCATTCCATTCCATCCCATACCACAGCATAGAAATTCAGTAAACTCACAACTTTTAAGAGTGTGAGGAGGTGAGAGAGGAGAAAGATATTGTATGTTTTATTTATATTTTATTCTCTGAAAAGGATCATAGTTACAATCCATAATCTACTAATTGTGGTTCACCTTTATTATGGAAATGCATTGAGGAAGTATGAGTTGAATCTCATCAAGGTAAGTGCTAGTTATAAATTGCAGCAAATGATTTTAGTGGTCACGTATGAAGCTCCATTACAATCACTAGAAGAGCTCAAACTTTAACATGAGCTTAATTGCAATCACTCACTGGTAAAATCCACAATTTCAGGTTGTTATAAATCAGTCATTGGCCGAATTTTTCCGGCACACCCGCCCGAGGATCGTAAGACCACGCCCGAGGCCAACGGAGCATGCCGTTCTGCGAGCCTCGCCCACCCTGGAACTGGGGTGGACATGCCGGTAAAATCAGGGCCATAACATCCCATAGAATCCCTACAGTGCTGAAGGAGGCCAGTGAGTCTGCACCGACTTTCTGACAGAACACCTTACCCAAGCCCTAACCCCACAACTGCACACATTTACCCCACTAATATCCCTACCCTAGACATCTTGGGACTCTAAGGAACAATTTAGCATGGCAAATCAACCTGAATAGGATAGTCCATGTGGGACCTGACAGCCTGCTTCTCTTTCCATTCCACCCTCTTGTGATAAGGGCTAACTTTGCATTAGACATTTATTTAAAAGAGGATTAGCTCTTTAAGTGTGAGTTGCCCATGCACAAGCACGGTACTGTTGCTACAAGTTTTAAAGTGCCTAATCACAGCCAGATGGTATGTACAATCATGTTGGCACACCCTACTGCACAAACCAGTAGAAATAATGCATATGTCTTAACACTGAAAATAAGTCATATCAAGATCTTATTCATCTGGGAGTGGGGCAATAATTCACTTTCAATTGTTCCATCGTAACATAAAATTGGTTTTCTCAACTTTCAAACAAAAGCTGTGACTTCTAAACAGTAACATGAGCAATAAAATACCTCTTGCTTCACAATCGACCTTTCCTGTATGTTGGTGTTCGTGTTGCTAAATCAATGTTGAGTGAAAGTTCAGTAGAAAGAAATTTGAGTTAGAATCACAGAATTCCTGCAGGGCAGAAGGAGGCCATTTGGCCCATTGTCTGCACCAACAACAATCCCACGCAGGCCCTATCCCCGTAACCCCACGTATTTACCCTGCTAATTCCTCTGGCATTAAGGGTCAATTTGGCATGGCCAATCAACCTAACCTGCACATTTTTGGAGTTTGGGAGGAAACTGGAGCAACTGGAGGAAACCCATGCAGGCATGGGGAGAACGTGCAAACTCCATACAGGCAGTCACCCGAGGTTGGAATTGAATCCGGGTCCCTGATGCTGTGAGGCAGCAGTGCTAACCACTGTGCCACCGTGCCGCCCATTCTTGTGATATCAAATATCTTTAATAAGTAAATGGCTCCTAGGTCGCACTCCAAATTTTGATCCAACAGGTTATAGGTCCAAGGCCCACTAATGACTTGAGCGCATAATCCTGGCTGACATTTCAGGGCAGTGCTGAGCGAGTGCTGTACAGTCATAGGTCCCATGCTTTGGATGAGACGTTGAACCAAGGAGATTATAAAAGATTCCACGACACTGCTTTGGAGAACAGTAATTAAATTCTCCTCAATGTCCCGGCCAATATCTAATCAGATTAATCCATTGCTATCTGTGGCAACCCGCAGTATGCAAATTAGCTGCAATGGGCCCTGTATTACAGAAGTGACTGTTCAATAAGTATTTGATTGGCTGTAAAGAGATTTGGAACGCCCTGATGTCAGAAAAAAAACACTTGATATAAACACAAGTTTTTTTTTACATTGACCAATAGGAACAGACGATTGAAGCATACAGCATGCAGGATTTCACTATTTGTAACTATGTTGTACAGGAGATGACATGTGATTTGTGAAAACCGAGGATTTAACTCATATAGATTAAATCAGACAAATTGGTTAATCCCTTAATCGTTAATGCTCATAATTAGGCTGGAGCTAACGAGGCCTTGTCACAGCGAAAGGGGATTAAAGATGTTATAGCCTCTCATTTCTGGAGTTTGTGCCATTTTTCTCAGATTAGCTAGTTGGACTCAGAAGTAATCTTGGGAAAGACATTGGGCACCATCCCCAGGCCTTGAGGACTGGTCCAAGAAAAGCACTTGCAGTGTTCATAAGAAATTAAATGCTTAAGACTCCTTATTTTCCGAACATCTCTTTCACTTGCGTTTTACCATCAGCTTCTTGATAAAATGTCACTCCAATGGTGCATGCCAATCAACAGTGGCAACTAAATGAAAATGAAAGGAATAAAAGCAATATGCAAGGATTTGTCCCATAAAATGAAGAACAGGGTGTTGAACAGGTATATGACGGACATATGGGCCAGATTTTTCCCAAGAAAATTCCAAGTATCATAATGGCGAGGAAACAGGAGTTCTCCGTACCAGTATTTTCAGCAAGCTCCGCACTGCAACCTTCCAGAACTCTGTCACTTTTCCTGACAGTTGCTCCCCCACCCACCCCGCCCCTCCCCGGAGAGCAGACCCTCCCCACCTTCCATCACCCCACCACACTGACGCGAGTCATAGAATCCAGAAGGAACCATTCGGCCCATTGGGCACCAGCCACAATCCCACCCAGGCCCTGTTCCCGTAACCTCACACATTTATCCTGCTAATCCCCCTCCCCCCAGGTCACTGGCAACATAAGGGTCTTCCCGATAGGTTCATTGTGGACTCCCGACAAGCCCCCAGCCATCGTGACCCCTCTGCGACCCACCCTGCACTATCCCCCTCACATGACCTGCCACCCCCCCAACTGCATCGGCCGCCCCCTTGCATAAGCACCCATCAGAGTGCACAGCACCCCCATCATACCCACCTCCCATCAAAGCCCCACTTCCACTTGGGCCCCACCCCCACTCAGACCCTAACCTTTTGGCACTGCCCTGGCACACTTACAGTGCCAACTAGTGTGCAAAGTGGGCGCTGCCAGTGTGCGGAGTGGGGACTGCCAGCCAGGTGCTGCCCAGTGGGCACTGCCTAGCCATGCCCCCAACCACACTGGGGCTTCAATGGCCTCTGATGCCCCCCGGCATGGCCATGGCGCCTGGTTGCTGGTGGAGACCAGTAGTGATTCGTGCTGGCATGTCGTCCTGCTGATGTGCTCGGAAGCATCCGGGTGGAGGATAGCAGCCGTATCGGACTCGCTAATGATATTGAGATCCAGGCACTCTGATGTTCATGAGTTTCGCACCCTTTCTGGGCACAAAGCCGTTCTCGCCAGTAAAACATCCATTGGCTCTGTCTACACTTCCCGCTGCCTCGGCAAAGCAGCCAGTATAAATAAGGACCCCACGCACCCCAGACATTCTCTCTTCCACATTCTTCCATCGGGAAAAAGATACAAAGATCCGAGGTCATGTACCAACCGACTCAAGAACTGCTTCTTCCCTGTTGCCATCAGGCTTTTGAATGGACCTACCTCGCTCTATCTAAGTTGATCTTTCTCTACACCCTAGCTATGACTGTAACACGACATTGTGCATACTCTACTTTCCTTCTCTATGAACGGTATGCTTTGTCTGTATAGCATGCAAGAAACAATACTTTTCTCTGTATACTAATACATGTGACAATCATAAGTATAAT
Organism: Mustelus asterias; assembly: GCF_964213995.1. Taxonomy (NCBI): domain Eukaryota; kingdom Metazoa; phylum Chordata; class Chondrichthyes; order Carcharhiniformes; family Triakidae; genus Mustelus; species Mustelus asterias. The sequence continues at coordinate 24,370,253 of NC_135827.1, forward strand.
CAAAATCAAATCAAACAGGAAGGTGGCAATCCAATTCATAGCTGGTGGATTTTTGGCCTCTCATGCTCTGTTCCCAGCTTACCATGCTGATGCGGGCAGCACGGTGACACAATGGTTAGCACTGATGCCTCACAGCACCAGGGACCCGGGTTCAATTCCCGGCTTGGGCCACTGTTTGTGTGGAGTTTGCACATTCTCCCTGTGTCTGCGTGGGTTTCCTCCGGGTGCTCCGGTTTCCTCCCACAGTCCGAAAGATGTGCTGGTTAGGTGCCTTGGCCATGCTAAATTCTCCCTCAGTGTACGCGAACGGGCGCCGGAGTGTGGTGACTAGGGGATTTTCACAGTAATTTAATTGCAGTGTTAATGTAAGCCTACTTGCGACGAATAAATAAACTTAACTTATGCTCTGTTCACAGCTCGCCATGCTGATTAATGGGTGCGGTGAGCTGGTAAAATTGTGCCCCTGATATGTGCAATACTTTATCTTCCACCTGTACATAATGATTCCATTGTAAAATACAAAAGTCTGAGGTCACGTACCAACCGACTCAAGAACAATTTCTTCCCTGCTGCCATCAGACTTTTGAATGGACCTACCTCGCATTAAGTTGATCTTTCTCTACACCCTGGCTATGACTGTAACACTACATTCTGAACTCTCTTGTTTCCTTCTCTATGAACGGTATGCTTTGTATAGCGCAAAAGAAACAATACTTTTCACTGTATACTAATACATGTGACAATAATAAATCAAATCAAATCAAATCTTGTCCGATGCTGAAAGTAGGCCTGAGTCAAAGTGACCAGCTCTGACCCTCCTTCCAACTGCAGGAGCCAGACTCTACCGCCTTGCCCTTTTTATTACAAATCTTACCAAAAATATCAAAACACATTTCCCAAAGACGTTCTGCTGAATGGTGAACATATTTCCAGATGTTATCCTGCCGGAATGGTCAATCTTTAGCACCTTTCAATCTCTTTGGTCTATTTCCTGCCTTGGTCCAGACAAACCCATTCGTCACTGATATTGTTCCTGCGACCGATACAACGGACCCCATTCAGGTGAGATGTCTCTGGCTGCCAGACTGATAGGCACGTAACAAGTTCATTTCTCCTTAGCCATTGTCAATGGCGTTTCTGTGATAGCTGTGGTCTGGGGCCATTTGTTACCATGATCTCCCCAGTTTCTTTAATTTAACGGCACGGTAGCACACGGGCGGATCGGTAGCACAGTGGTTAGCACTGCTGCTTCACAGCTCCAGGGACCTAGGTTCAATTCCCGGCTTGGGTCACTGTCTGTGTGGAGTTTGCACATTCTCCTCGTGTCTGCGTAGGTTTCCTCCGGGTGCTCTGGTTTCCTCCCACAGTCCAAAGATGTGCGGGTTAGGTTGATTGGCCATGCTAAAAATTGCCCTTAGTGTCCTGAGATACGTAGGTTAGAGGGATTAGTGGGTAAGTATGTAGGGATATGGGGGTAGGGCCTGGGTGGGATTGTGGTTGGTGCAGACTCGATGGGCCGAATGGCCTCTTTCTGTACTGTAGGGTTTCTATGATTTCTATGAATTGAATTGTCTGGTGGCAGCTACCTTGCGTCATTATGATGCCTCAAGGTTTCTACATTGTAGCAGTTTGGCTTTCATATAGGCATGCATTGAAGATTAGTCTTGACAATATAGCCAGCCTCTGTGTGTCGATTTTTGGTCTTTCCATTGCAGCATTTGGGTTTTGGGATTTTTATAAAGTTCAATTGGAGAGGATCCTGACCTGACACTAGTTTGCAATCAGGAACATCATACCTCAATTGTAGAGGGTACATTAAACACCAAAAAGCACCAATATATATTTATACAACTGTTGGCAAAGGCATGGGGGAAAATGACCAGAAACAAGTTATTCAAATAGTTTAATAGAATTATGTTATAAAACTAATAGATCCCTGAGTGATTCTGGGGTTGTAATCTTATCCCAATTTAAAGACCATGCTTCCAGCTGCAAATTAAACCATCCAATGAGAGGTAAACAGAAACTAATTTGCTATTTTAATAAGCTGGAGTCAGCAATTTTCTTTATTGCAACAATGCCTGCAGGTCATGCATACATGGTCCAAAATCCAATATAAAATAATGAATACGTAAGTTTAAGTTTATTTATTAGTGTCGCAAGTAGACTTACATTAACACTGCAATGAAGTTACTGTGAAAATCCCCTAGCCGCTACACTCCGGCACCTGTTCGGGTACACTGAGGGAGAATTTAGCATGACCAATGCACCTATCCAGCCTGTCTTTTGGACTGTGGAAGGAAACCGGAGCATCCGGAGAAAACCCACGCAGACACGAGGAGAATGTGCAAACTCCACACAGACAGTGACCCAAGCCGGGAATCAAACCCGTGTCCCTGGTGCTGTGAGGCAGCAGTGCTAACCACTGTGCCAACGTGCTGCCAGGAAGTTGAAGGCTAGGGCACTATGGCTTCATGTATTCCCTGATGATGAGTGGTGCCCCATAAGCAGGGCACTGCTTTGGAAGAATGAATTAGCTCAGCTAATTACCATTGCTAGAATTATTAACTGAAAAGGTTTCAGTGATTGTCACATTAATACTGTGTGTGTTGTTTCAGCTTTGTTATTCCTGTTTAGGGCAATTTATTTCACATTGTGGCATAGAATAGCATGACATGGATAAGTATAGTAAGAAGTTTAACAACACCAGGTTAAAGTCCAACAGGTTTATTTGGTAGCAAAAGCCACACAAGCTTTCGGAGCTCCAAGCCCCTTCTTCAGGTGAGTGGGAATTCTGTTCACAAACAGGGCATATAAAGACACAGACTCAATTTACATGAATAATGGTTGGAATGCGAATACTTATAGCTAATCAGGTCTTTAAGATACAAACAACGTGAGTGGAGAGAGCATCGAGACAGGCTAAAAAGATGTGTATTGTCTCCAGACAGGACAGCTAGTGAAACTCTGCAGGTCCAGGCAGGCTGTGGGGATTACAAATAGTGTGACATGAACCCAATATCCCGGTTGAGGCCGTCAGGAGAACAGCCTTCAGGAGAACAGTGACCATGACACCACACAACCCTGCCACTGCAACCTCTGCAAGACATGCCGGATCATCGACACAGATGCCATCATCTCACGTGAGAACACCATCCACCAGGTACACGGTACATACTCTTGCAACTCGGCCAACGTTGTCTACCTGATACGCTGCAGGAAAGGATGTCCCGAGGCATGGTACATTGGGGAAACCATGCAGACGCTGAGACAATGGATGAATGAACACCGCTCGACAATCACCAGGCAAGACTGTTCTCTTCCTGTTGGGGAGCACTTCAGCGGTCACGGGCATTCGGCCTCTGATATTCGGGTAAGCGTTCTCCAAGGCGGCCTTCAAGACACACGACGGCGCAGAGTCGCTGAGCAGAAACTGATAGCCAAGTTCCGCACACGTGAGGATGGCCTCAACCGGGATATTGGGTTCATGTCACACTATTTGTAATCCCCACAGCCTGCCTGGATCTGCAGAGTTTCACTAGCTGTCCTGTCTGGAGACAATATACATCTTTTTAGCCTGTCTTGATGCTCTCTCCACTCACGTTGTTTGTATCTTAAAGACTTGATTAGCTGTAAGTATTCGCATTCCAACCATTATTTATGTAAATTGAATCTGTGTCTTTATATGCCCTGTTTGTGAACAGAATTCCCATTCACCTGAAGAAGGGGCTTGGAGCTCCGAAAGCATGTGTGGCTTTTGCTACCAAATAAACCTGCTGGACTTTAACCTGGTGTTGTTAAACTTCTTACTGTGTTTACCCCAGTCCAACGCCGGCATCTCCACATCATGGATAAGTATGACATAGCATGCTGCGATATGGTGTGGCGCATGTCCATTATAAAATGTGCACATAACCTACCTTATGCTGTATAATTAACTGTTAAGTACATTCATTCTGAATAACAATTTGAAGAGGCCAGATCTGAATAACTAGCACAATATGTCAACTGTGTTAAACATGTTAGAAAACTTGCCTGAATTAATTCCCTCAACAATATTTTCTGCATCCATTATTTGATCAGTTATCTTTTCAAAAGGAATTCAAATGGGGAAATCTTCTGCAGTTAATCTTAATTCAATATATTAAGATTGATTTTTAAATACACTAGCCGGATTCTTCCAGCCTCGTGTGCACAGGCACTGCTGCCAGCAAGTCTTAGGAATGGGTTAACAGACTTTCCAATTAAGTCCTAATTTGATGTAAATTATTCAAAAGAAGTCACTGATATATAAAGGGGCCACAGGTGGCAATGATTGTTGGTGGAGAATTGTGTGTGGATTTTGATCAAAGAAATAAAGGTATTTTTATGAATAAGCAGAACTCGTGTCTCCTTTGCTGAACAGCAACCGAGAAGCTCAAACAGCGAGTATGGAAAATTTGGCGCTCAGAAAATCTCCATAGCGGGACTGGAGAATCCCAGCCCCAGGCGAGGTGGGAGAAACCTGGCCCCTGTTGGTGTTTTCTGTCTTTTTAAAGAACATTTTTAAAAAAGTGTAATTAGATACATGCGAAGTGGAAAATAAAGCTAAAACCTACAAGTATAGGGAGGCGAAGATTGGAGGGAAGGAAGTAAGCAAGACAGACAGCCTGACTGAGCTCAGGAAGTTGCGACGAGCCAATTTGTTTGCAGCGAGCTCTCATATAGGATGGTGAGATAATGATGAAGTATTCTGATTTAGTGAAGTTGGAATTAAATGGACCCTAGTTCGATTCCCGGCTTGGGTCACTGTGCGGAGTCTGCACATTCTCCCCGTGTCTGTGTGGGTTTCCTCTGGGTACTCCGACCAGAGTTTCCTTCTACAGTCCAAAAGACGTGCTGATTCAGTTCATTGGCCATGCTAAATTCTCCCTCAGTGTACCCGAACAGGCACCAGAGTATGGTGACTAGGGGATTTTCACAGCAACGTCATTGCAGTGTTAATGTAAGCCTACTTGTTACACTAATAAGTAAACTTAAATATTAGAAAGGCACCCAGGAGAAGGCCCTGAAGGATGAAGCTTGGAAACAAATTGAATAATAGCACTAGATCATACAAACATGGGGCCCTATTTTACCATTTTGATTCTAAATGCGGGACGGACTTGAAACTGGGAGTGTTTCAGATCCGACTATTAGACCCATTCTCAGGCGCCCCCATACGCACTCTGCCTGAAAAAAATATGAGATATTCTGAATTGTGCTGCACAAGCCTGTGGGCGGGGCTTAATGCGCCCAAAACCCTGTAGCTCCGATCGGCGCCTCCAACTGCGCATGTGCAGAAAAAAAAATAGAATGTTGCTCCCCTGCCACATCCCTCTCGGGCTGGATAATGCCTCCCCCTGGCCCCCACAGACATTGCCCCACTTCCACAACATTACTGACCCCCTTATCCCCCCATCCCCCAAACCGATCATGGGCCCATCCCCCCTTCCCCCACCGATCTCAGGCAGAATGGCAGCGGACCCCTCTTCCCCCTCACCGATCTCAGGCCATGTGGCAGTGGAACCCCCCTTCCCCTCCACTGATCTCAGGCAGAGTGGCAGCGAATCCCCCTTTCTCTCCACCGAATTCAAGCAGAGTGGCAGCGGACCCACCATCCCACCCCCCCACCCCCCCGCCCCCCACTGAAGACAAACAGAGAGCCATCAGATGCTCGGCACTTACCTCCTCACTTACTGGAGCGCCCGAATCGGACTTCTATGGAGCATGTCTGCTTTGCTCCGATTCCGGATGGACAACCACGGTTGTAAAGGGGGATGTGCCAGTAAAGTTGGGCGTGCAGTCCATTAAGTCAATTTAAATGCGGCCATTTTTGTGTTTCGTAAAGGGAACCAGCGTGGAGGCGGGCATGAATCATGCTACTCGCCTCACGCCCGATTTTACCAAGTTTTTGCACCAGGAAACGGGTGCAACGTGATGGTAAAATCGGGCCCATGGAATCCCTACTGTGCAGAAAGAGGCCATTCAGCCCACCAATCCTGCACCAACAACAATCTCACCCAGGCCTTATCCCTGTAACTCCACGCATTTACCCTAATAGACCCCCTGCCACTAAGGGGCAATTTAGCATGGCCAATCAACCTAACCTGCACACCTTTGGACTGGGAAGAAACCGGAGCACCTGGAGGAAACCCACACAGACACGGGGAGAACATGTAAACTCCACCCGAGTGACCCGAGGCTGGAATTGAACCCAGGTCTCTGGGTCTGTGAGGCAGCAGTTCTGACCACTGTGCCACTCAAGTTAAACATAGGAAAGAGGAGTAGGAGTGATGCTCTCAGTCCCCTGAACTGGAAAACCAGGTTATAATCAGGTACCTTCAGTCATAGTAATGAAAACATGTTTATTTTCTGTGATTTTCAGGAGTACACAATTTAAAATAAGCAAAAGATTAGTTTGATTGGCCATACTGGATCTTTGCTTCTTTTATAACAACTGACCAGAGGTCCCATAAATTGTTTCCCGTCATTAGATGCAACTGTCGGCACCAGATTATAATGTGGAAGCATGAAAGAGAATAAATGGAGGCAATCTGGTCCCAGTGTTTTGACAGTCTGTGTCTGGCACCTAAACAATTCTACCTTGGCCTTCTCCTCCAAGCATCAATCCTGCCTTTCATACAGAGCTACTAATCTGTCAGAAAAAAACTGTAAGCAAAGAGACAGGCAAAATCAAGAGACAAAGGGACTGTTTGTGGGCCTTCTGACTCCAGGCAAAGTCATTTTACATTCAATGGGAAGTCATGTCTAAGAGAATAATTGACTGATTGACACAGGCCTGTCTCGTGTAAAGGTTCAATAAACATCGTGACAAGAGTAGGTGCGCCTCTTTGATTGTTTTGTCTTTTGTTTAGATACAACAGGAGTCAGGCAGTATTGAATTCAGATTCTAGACAAAATCTCGGGTAACTTCAGATTTGCAATTATAAACAGGAGTTGCTACACTCCAAAATTCTTTGACCAAATACATAGAAGTAAATAGAATTTATTTCTGTCAAGACATCCATTAAGATCCCTTAAATACTTTGGCTTTTGGGTAGGGGAGTGTATTGGTCAGACACTCAGTCTGGGGGCAAAATGGTCTCAAAATAGGTCCCGTGCAGTTCAATGTAATGAAATCATAGAATACAGTGCAGAAGGAGGCCATTCAGCGCATCAGGTCTGCACCGACCACACTCCCACCCAGGTCCTATTCCCATAACCCCACCCATTTACTATGCTAGTCACACTAAGTGGCAATTTACTATGGCCAATCAACCTAACCTGCACGTCTTTGGATTGTAGGAGGAAACCGGACCACCCGGAGGAAACCCACGCAGACACGCGGAGAATGTGAAAACTCTACACAGACAGTCACCCGAGGCTGGAATTGAACCCGGGTCCCTGGTGCTGTGAGGCAGCAGTGCTAACCACTGTGCCACCATGCCGCCAAATCTGCACCCAATGGAGCTTGAATTCAGGCTTTCCACCAGGAACTGGTGTGGGGCTGAGGGCAGTTGGGTGGGGATTGAATGTGGATGCATGCGGGTAATCATGGTCAGTGTATTAACGCAGTCGGAGACCAGATTATTTTTGTCTGCGATGGGGATTGACTCTTGCCCACAAAAATAATTCAGGACTTACGCATGGAACTGACTGAAGTCTTCACTACGCACACACTGCATTTACATTCAATGGGAAGTCATGTCTAAGAGAATACTTGACTGATTGACACAGACCTGTCTCGTGTAAAGGTTCAATAAACATCGTGACAAGAGTAGGTGCGCCTCTTTGATTGTTTTGTCTTTTGTTTAGATACGAAAGGAGTCAGGCAGTATTGAATTCAAATTCTAGACAAAATCTCGGGTAACTTCAGATTTACAATTATAGACAGGAGCTGCTACACTCCAAAATTCTTTGACAAAATACATAGAAGGAAATAGAATTTATTTTTGTAAAGATACTTCCTTTGGGGTCACCACCAAGACATCCATAAAGATCCCTTAAATACTTTGGCTTTTGGGCACCAGTACCTACACTAAAACAGCGATTGGGATCATTCTTATATCACTGTACTCTGATTCCCATATTAGGAAGAGACTATTGTCTGAGACTATTATTTGGCACTTTGGACACCCAGTGATTGCTTTAAAAATGGAGCCGGGCACATCATGGCAAGGTTACAAACACCCTTTAGGTGCCATTACCCAGCAGTTAATGAAAGGTGAGGTGGCTCAAATTTGAATAGTTATTTAACACAAATTTCATGTTGTGACTATTGGGATCAAATTATAAGTAGGATAAAATTTTAATTTGATCAATAAAAAATCTTACGAGTTCAATTTGCTCAGAGATTCTTCCTGTTCCGCAGCCATAATAGCACTTGGGGCTAAAGAGAGCAAGGGGGAAAGGTGGAATCTGGATATTGAATTTGATGATCAGACATGGTCAAAATAAATGGCGGAGCAAGCTTGAAGGACAGAATGGGCTACTCCTGCTATTTTCTATAACTTTATCATAAATTGAATTTGGACATGTAAACAGGTGTTTCTGCTGAACTGCTACCAATGGTAGGTCAATCAAGTGGGAAGAGATGGAGGGAGGGAGGGAGGGAGGGAGGGAGGGAGGGAGGGAGGGAGGGAGGATGATGTCTCCAAGAGGCAGGACTGGTGGACAGTAGCCAACTCGCAACTCAGGTTTGTTCCCAAGTCATGGGTTTCATAACATTCACTGATGTGTCAATGATGCAGGCTCCAGAGAAGAAGAAGAAGGGTTCATCATAGGTTGGCAGAGGCTCAGGAGGAGCAAGGGCTGAGCAGCAAGAGGCAGCGGGGCCTCTTGAAGGTCAGGATGCTGGTAAACAGGTGACCATTGACCCGAACAAGATGTATATCAGATGATGGTCTCTTCTGGAAATGACTGAAAGGCAATACCAGAGGTGTCTTCATATTGTTACAATACCAGTAGATGTTACTATTGGACTGGAAGATAATAGAATAGAACCCTGGCTCAAAAGACCGTAACTTTTACTTTCTCTTTGAAAAATGTGGGTGAACAGTCACAGAGCTGCAAATTAGCTTTAAACAACAGAAAAGAAAAATTATTCAACATGAAAAGTTTGACTATAAGACAATACTCCTTCACTTCCACTTCTATTCACAGTTGTACGCAGATTTTAAGGATAGCACAGGTAACAAACTATAGCTCATGAAAACACCTTTCTTTAACATGAATCTAACTAGAGTTTTACCCTTGCTTACACAGAAATATTAAGTTAACCTCACTTAAATCTATACCTTGTTCCTAATATCCAACAATACAAAGATTACTTGAAACGACCTCTGCTTCCTGACCAGATGTCCCGGGATGTAGTTGCTCACACCTGCCAGCTTTGCCGGCATGAGTTGCAGCCGCAAGGACTCTGGAGCGGGGAGTAAGGCACAACTGCTGGCCTGCAATGAATGAATGGCTGAACGGATGGCATTACAATATGGCGCCAGGACCTTTAAGGTAAAGGTGGGGCAGGCAACTTCCTGTGCACCCCGCCACGGGATTCGCCGTGTTCCTTGCTGATGCACAATTAATGAGCTGAACAGCAGAAAATCGCACATGTTTAGCCTCCCACTGCCCAGCTGAAATCAGGCCAACTTTCCTGCCTGCAACCCACTTAGACTCCAGATGAAAGATTTCACCCATGTTGTAGGATGCAGTGCTTCATCACAGTTCTTGGCATCTAGATAGAGTAACAATGTATTTTTGGGGGGGGGGTGTTGGTGATGGTGGAAGAAATAGAGTTGAGCAACAAAAATGGTTTTGAATGTCAGGAATTTAAGGTAAATTTGAAGAAGTTGACCTTGATTACTTTGAAAACACTTAAAGAATTGTTGTGAAAATTTAATGGCGCTTAAAGGCAAGTGTGCAACAGGAGAAAACAAAGGCTGCAATATCTTAAACGTGCATTTTAGCCTTTTCAAAAGGCTCCAAGGAGAGGAAATTTGACTAGCAAAACAAATGTGGGTTATCAGTGAAAGGTAGATCTACCCAAATCCCCATTTGACTTGAAAGGAAGTCCAGGTGTAGCTTCATTCAGTAAATATGATGATGTTTGAATACTTTAGCATGTCAGACCATCTTTCCCAGGGAGTAGAAAGGCAGCATGTTTGGCACGAGGGACAGCCAGGCTAACACCTCACACTCACACTCATCGCTAAAAGTGCCGCATACCCAGCCATGTAGAGTTAAGCCACATTTTCCATCTCCTTTTCACCTGTTCTACTCCTGAGCCATTACGAACCCATACATTTATAATGTGTTTGCAATTTGGATTTGAGTAATGAATGGAAGAAATCTTGGTCCCAGGGATTGCAATCAAAAATTAACAGGTTAGGAATGATGTTAGAAGACAAGTAGAAATTTCGAATAGATTTCAGTATAAGTTATCAAGGAAGTTCATTGAAGTGAGTTTAATGGGGCAATTGGAACTGTTCTTGGAGAAACTAGATGAGAAATATTGTATTACAAGCAGCAAGGCCATTGAGCCATATTGGCCTTTGTACTGTCCCTTAAAAATATTTTGTTAAATTAATAGATAATTTAAATACATGCACCAAAACTTATAATCATTATTAATATTAATAAATGTTAAAATGCATGAAACACATTTGTCTGAAATTGCTCAATCAGCCATTTTGATACAGATGCTAAGTTATTTAATTTACCTTCTCTGTTAAGTAATACAGAATTGAATTTCAGATCCCATTGTGCGATTGCAAGATCTTATCAAATTAATTCCCTTGCCTTTTTTGTGTTTAACTGTGTTGGGAATGTTCGAATTCACAACTTATGAAGCCTTTCAAAAGCGATTCCCAGCCTCATTATTGGTTATAAAGTGATATACAACACAGTTCAGTTGGAACTCTCTGAATTTAATGAGCAGCTTACAATTTCCTAGAAACAAGACTGCCTTTTGAGGGGAAATTTATATTAGGAAACAACTGAACACAATGACAGAACCTGTTTTGTACCAGTTGAGAATTAGGCAGACTATGGTATCAGCTTTCAGAGAGCCGACATTTTCAAAATAAGATAAGGAGCTTGAATTAAAGGTACCCTTTGCTGTTCTATGTTTTATCCCTTCCGTGCCAAATTTATATCCTTCAAACCTTGGACATTCGTGCAACTTATTCATTACTATGTCAGGAAGACACAGAGATATTATAGATGAAAGGCAAAACGTTATGGCCAGAAAGAATGGTTCTATCACACTTCAGAAAGACTCTTTGTCAATGAAAGCTACATCAGACTTTCATGTTAACTCTATGATTCAGACATCACCTGTCTTATAATGGCACCTTTGTTCTAAGACATGGAAAAGTCTAAATAAGAAACAACTGCTTTGTCCCTTGTTCTGTTTGCCACAAGTCTACAGAAGTACCAGTTCCTTCAAGACATCTGTAAAGTTTTCAAGGGTAATTCAAAGATTTAAAAGTATTTCAGGAAACTAAAGCTTTAATATCTATGAACCAGAGACTTAACAATGCAAAATATGGTTGTCACAATAGGTGGAGGTAGCAGTTTGCATTGTTGCAGACCTACACATGGTGTTTTATATGATTGTTATATGTCCCATGACTTGCTGGCTTCCAGCTACGGATTTGAGAGGGGTGGGGGTACCTCAGAGATGTACTGGGGAATCCCTCTTGTCAGATCCCAGGTCAGGATTTACGCAATAATTGTCCAGAAGCACTAACTTCCCCTGGACAATTGGATTGCGCATCATGTGACAAAGTGATTTAAACCGCTAACTTTGGATGGTTCTGACAGTTTTACACTAATAGTTACTCTGGAAGAGTTAAAAGGAATAAAATCACTTCTAACTTCAACGCAACTATTTTAAACACCCAGATCAAGCCCCGCACAGGACATTTCCCCCCTCCCCCACCCCCCCCACTTGGAATCCCCAATTCCACCCCCCCCAACTAATCAACCCATGGGCATTCCAAACGCCACCCCCCCCCCCCCCCCCCCCCCCAATGGGATTTTCCCCAGCTGCACCAGACTCCCCAACCTGTGGGCTCGATTCTATGTTCCTGCCCTCTGTCGATTGGGCCTCCACTATACGAGTGTACCTGGACATCTCCCCAGTCCCCAAATAGACCCGGATTCCCCCCCAAACTCCCCAAGACTTGGGAGCAGACCCAACTCTGGTCCTTCCCCAATCCCAGACCTCTTCCCTACCCCACAGACCTCCCAAATTCCGTGCACTTACCTGGGCGCTTACCTCCTCCCTGGCCAGTCAAGTTCACTGGGCCCTTTAAACCGACCTGCTTTTCAGCAGCCAGTGTGGTTGAAAAAAAAGAGGGCACGGCCTCCCTAGGTTTGTTGGAGTTGCAGCACGCTCTGACCTTCAGAGACTCTTCACTGTACGTCCAGTCAGCCAAGGTTTCAACAAGTTTTCCAGAGCAGGTAAGTGAGCTTTAAGCTCCTATAAGTCCAGAGGGCCAAGACTTTCTACTACTGGGTGAAAATTATGGTCTTATGTGATCTTTTCAGATCTTGAAATCGCACAATGGGATCAGTTCTGTATTACTTAACAGAGCGGGCAAAATAAATAACTGAGCATCTATATTAAAATGGCTGATTGAGCAAGTTCAGACAAATGTTTTTCATCCATTTTAACATTTGTTGATATTTTAAGTTTTGATGCTTTTATTTAAATGAACAATTAATAACTACTGATAATCTTTTCAGATTATTTTTCAGCTACATATTGTCATGTAAGGATATCTGGCATAGCAAGGGTCAATGTAGGACTGAGAAACAGTACCATCCACAGTCGGATATGAGGAGGCACGTGACGCAAAAGCCCAGTCTGCAGGTACAACGAGACGCAAAAGCCCAGTCTGCAGGTACAACGAGACGCAAAAGCCCAGTCTGCAGGTACAACGAGACGCAAAAGCCCAGTCTGCAGGTACAACAGGTGATCAAGAAGGCAAATGGGATGTTGGCCTATATTGCGAGGGGGATAGAATATAAAAGCAGGGATGTCTTGATGCACCTGTACAGGGCATTGGTGAGGCCGCAGCTGGAATACTGTGTGCAGTATTGGTCCCCTTATATGAGGAAGGATATATTGGCATTGGAGGGAGTGCAGAGAAGGTTCACCAGGTTGATACCGGAGATGAGGGGTTTGGATTATGAGGAGAGGCTGAGGAGATTGGGTTTGTACTCGTTGGAGTTTAGAAGGATGAGGGGGGATCTTATGGAGACTTATAAGATAATGCGGGGGCTGGATAGGGTGGAGGCGGAGAGATTCTTTCCACTTAGTAAGGAAGTTAAAACTAGAGGACACAGCCTCAAAATAAAGGGGGGTCGGTTTAAGACAGAGTTGAGGAGGAACTTCTTCTCCCAGAGGGTGGTGAATCTCTGGAATTCTCTGCCCACTGAGGTGGTGGAGGCTACCTCGCTGAATATGTTTAAAGCGCGGATGGATGGATTCCTGATCGGTAAGGGAATTAAGGGTTATGGGGATCAGGCGGGTAAGTGGTACTGATCCACGTCAGATCAGCCATGATCTTATTGAATGGCGGGGCAGGCTCGAGGGGCTAGATGGCCTACTCCTGCTCCTATTTCTTATGTTCTTATGTTCTTATGACCCCATAACCCAAGACTAGAGCCAGTCTGTATAGCGCGCAAGAAACAATGCTTTTCACTGTATACTAACACATGTGAAAATAATAAATCAAATCAAAGTTTAGGACTGGACAGAGACCTGTGTAGAAGCAATCTTGGAGTTAAGTTTATAGCTTTGGTCAGGCCCTGTATTTTTGTGCCTAGTTATGTGTGATCAATAAACAGTTAAGTGTTCAACCAAAAAGACTCAGAAACTTTGAATGAGACTGACTGAATATACAACATAAAACACAAAATTTACATGATGTAATTTATTTTGTTGGTAGCTGCTGAATTTTTGTTCACATTATTCATTATAGATTCACATTAATAACAACTTTCTGCCTTCCACCATCCATACAATGTAATAGCTGTCATATCATTTTGTGACACTTATTATTTTCCTGATGGTTGTAAATGTGGTACTTTGCCAAGCACATTTTGGAAGTGAATGTTGGCAGCAACATCACCATCCTTTATTAATCAATGGAAATAGATTTGACTCCATTTGCCTTCAATTCACAACCAGTGTCATTTCTACTCCCTTTCTTTGAACTTCCAATGCCTTTCATAAGGGTAGCAGCAAATCTGTATATACCATGCCAAGAGAGCATGGTTATGGTGTCAAGATAATTTCAGTGACTTGTACTTTACAGACAACTCAACACCACTTGCTTTGGCAATTGCTGCTGCCTGATGTGATGACAAACATTCAGTCAACCAGTTCATCCAATTATTATTAACTCTGCAGTTTACTGAATAATATGCTTTTCATTAAAAAACAATTTCTATTTTCAGTATAAATATGAATCATCATACATTTCTCAGTATTGTGTGTGACTTTGTCAGCAATGGTGCAGGAATGGTGTTATGTTTCCATGTCTGAGTATTGTGCAACTTGGAAGGGAACTTGGAGGCATTGGGTTTGCCATGTGCCCATTGCTCTATGTGGTAGAAGTCATAGCGTAATTTGGAAGTGCTGTCAAAGAAGCCTTGCCAAGTTGCTGAAGTGCATCTTATAGATAGTACACACTGCAGCCACAGTGATTTGGTGGTGAACAAAGTGACTCATTTAGATGGTGGATGGGGTCTCTAACAAGTGGATTGCTTTATCCTGGATGGTGTTGAACTTCTTAAGTGATGCTAGAGCTGCACTCATCCAGGCAAGTGAAGGGTATTCCATCACACTCCTGGCATGTGCCGTAGGTGGTGAAAACACCTTGTAGAATCAGGAAGTGAGTCACTCATTGCATCCACAACCTTTGACTTGCACTTGTAGCCATAGTATTTATGTGGCTGTTCCAGTTCAGTCTGTGGTCATTGGTAACCTCCAGGACCTTGATGGTGGAGGATTCAACTTTAGTAATGTCGTAGGAAGGTGGTTAGGTTCTCCCTTGTTGAAGACTGTTATTTATTGGTACTTGGTTGGTGCAGTTGTTATTTGTCACTTTTCAATCCAGCTTTAATGTTGTCCAGGCCCAAAATTCTATATTCCCTATTTGACAGCTCCTGACGGGGGGTGGGAAACATGAAATTACATGGACAGGATTCCGTTCTGGATTCTGCCCACCACAACCTGGTAGCAATTTTACTCTAGACCAAGCGGGCCCTCAGATGGGAACACCACCCATACCCAATTGGGACCCCATCCACCATCTAAATGAGGGGGAGGCGATGGCCTAGACTATTAACCCAGAAACTCAGGTAATGTTCTGGGTACCCGGGTTCGAATCCCACCATGGCAGATGGTGGAATTTGAATTCAATAAAAAATATCTGGAATTAAGAATCTACTGATGACCATGAAACCATTGTCAATTGTCGGAAAAAACCCATGTAGTTCACTAATGCCCCTTTAGGGAAGGAAATCTGCCGTCCTTACCTGGTCTGGCCTGCATGTAACTCCAGAGTCACAGCAATGTGGATGACTCTCAATTGCCCTCCAAGGGCAACTAGGGATGGGTAATAAATGCTGGCCAGCCAGCGATGCCTATATCTCACGAATGAATCAAAAAAAAATTAAGGCCCTTCAGTGGCCACTTAAGGATCATTTCCCACCCAGTTTTAAATTTTAAGCTGGCGGCAGCTCAGGATGAAAAGCGAGAAAAAACAAAGCTCAATTTTGAACTGGAAGCCCCCTTCTGATTGGAGGATCCCTACCCTGAAGGCCCCATGACCTCTGGGCGTCCCTCTAACTACCCTCTCTCCCACCCCTCCCCTGAATCTATTTCCCAAGACCCCTGGCAACCCTCCAGACATTCCCGACCCTGCCCGTCCTGGGACCCTGCCGCCTGGATCTTGAGACTTAGTGCCAGGTGCCTCTTACTGCGGTGCCTCTTCCGACCACTGCAGCACTGTGCCTGGAGGGACTGGAGGGCTGCCCGTCAATCTGATTGGCCAGCAGCTCTCCAAGGCAGGACATCTTCCTGAGTGAGGGCCGGAAGTCCCATTTTATGCTGGTCAACGTTGTAGAGTGCTATATCGGTTATTGGAGGGGAGGCAAGATGTAGATTTGAGTTACTATCAGATCAGCCATGATCTTATTAAATGGCGGAGCAAGCTCAAGGTGCTGAATGGCCTACTCCTGCTACTTGTTTGTAAAATGGCATCAAGGAGTTTGAGGGGATGTGTTCCCGTCTTACTCCTAGGCTGGCCGGGTCTGATCCCCCACCATGCTGAAAATTCAGGCCCAAGATTTGTTGAACGGGGGGGGTGTAGACTACGTCATTAACTGCAGAGTTACAAAATGTAAGTATTTGGTATGTTTTGAGTTGGCTGGGCACAATGAAAAGAGGAAATCTGGGTGCGAAATATCACATTCCGTAATAGGCCCTAACAGCTTTTCCGTTCATTAATCTAAATACATGTCAACCCTTTCATAGTTTTAATAGATTACATTGCATTAAATTACTACTCATTTCAACTCACGGTATTTTATATTCTATTAATAGTGTTTACCAAATGGATATGAGAGTTTTTAAAAAGAAATTGAACAAATATTGCAGAAAGAATGTGAAAAATTTGCCCAGATGTTTGATTGCAGTCAAAAGCTACATGTCCCTTGTGTCAGGAATTACAGTTAAACTGTGCAAACTGCGCTCCACATTCTTCCTCAGTGTTTGGAATTTGAGACTTGAGCCAGGATTGTGTTTTGCAATTGTAGACTTCCTGTGGGCTTGGCACAAAGTGTTAAAGCTGCTGGTGTGTTATCTGGGTCTGATTATCTGATAACTATTAACATTCAGCAAATTTAAAATATACTTAATCATGTAATTCCTTCACTGATGAAATAAAGAAAAAATATATATACCTTGGGGCTGCGCTCCCCCTAATGAATCCGGTTTGTGAGTGCGAATATCTCAATGTATCCTCTCATAGAAGGCATGACCTCTTCATGAAGGCAGTTTCATAGTTGTCTTTAAGCATAACACAGCACAGTGGTTAACACTGCTGCCTCACAGCGCCAGGGACCCGGGTTCAAATCTGGCCTCGAGTGACTGTCTGTGTGGAGTTTGTGCATTCGCTCTGTGTTTGCCTGCATTTCCTCCGGGTGCTCCAGTTTCCTCCCATGTTCCAATGATGTGTGGTTGATTGGCCGTGGTAAATTGCCCTTTCGTGTCAGGGTAAGTTAGCAGTGTAAATATGTAGAGTTACAGGGGTAGGGGCTAGGTGGGATTGTTGTTGGTGCAGACTTGATGGGCCGAATGGCAGTATGGGGATTCCATGATTCTCTAAATCTTGGAATAACACTGTAAAACCTGCACCAACTTGTTGGAAAATTAAGAGTACACTGCCTGGAATTTTCTCATGTGCTGGTTGCCTTTGAGGTCTCATTAGTGATATGGTGTGCGGCAAAATTTGTCATATGGAATGAGCTGTCCCATTGTTAGAAATGTAAAGGCTACATTGCTCTGCAGACAGCCAACGAATTGCTACTGTTTGACCAAATGCGTTCCCTGCTTCAGGTTATTATTTCTAACAAATTGATGTCTACGCTTTCGACATTGTGTTTAAAGTAACTTGAGGCACGCTGTGATGTTGCAGGCTCGATTCAAGGCATTCTCAAAGCAAAAATCAGTCCAGTAATGGAAAATTTTAAGAGCAACTTCAGTAACAACACTTCAAAAGTGCTTCACTGGCTGTAAAATGCCCTAGGATGTCTTGAGACTGTGCAAGTGCTACATAAATGCAATTTTTGACTTTATCTTTAATTTCAGACTGTCAGTTTAGAGTCAGAGGGGTTCAGGATTTTGAGTGATTGTCTGCAATTGTAATTGATATAATGTGCTTTTTGTATGGTTGTCAAATTTCAAAATGCCCCTGTAACACATTTTCATGTCAGAAGAGCTTCAGAAGCTCAAAATGGATATTTTTCCAATTTTCTTCCCCATTTCATACAAATCTTTCTCCCGCATCCCATTTACAAGGAACTGTCCTGTTCCTAGTTCTCTGTCTTGGTTGATTCAAAGCCCATTGCTACATGTGATTGACTGAAGAGTGGAGGTTTGACCAGATAACCCACCCTCTGATCTTACCTCCATCTCAGTGAGGTTGTACAATTAGTTCCACTCGATGCTTTCATGCAACAGTAAAATTCATATCAGAAATGTGCTGTGTCATAGGTCATAGCCTAAAGTCGGCATCCTGTCAGTTTCTGGAGCTCTGAGTTAGAACACAATGTAGTGTCCAAAGATGTGCGGGTCAGGTTGATTGGCCATGGTATGGTGGGAAAATCGTATGAGGAAAGGCTGAGGGGCTTGAGGCTGTTTTCGTTAGAGAGAAGAAGGTTAAGAGGTGACTTAATAGAGGCATACAAGATGATCAGAGGATTAGATAGGGTGGATAGTGAGAGCCTTTTTCCTCGGATGGTGATGGCTAGCACGAGGGGACATAGCTTTAAATTGAGGGGTGAGAGATATAGGACAGATGTTAGAGGTAGGTTCTTTACTCAGAGAGTAGCAAGGGCGTGGAATGCCCTGTCTGCGGCAGTAGTGGACTCGTCAACATTAAGAGCATTCAAATGGTTATTGGATAAACATATGGATGGTATTGGAATAGTGTAGATTAGAGGGGCTTTAGATTGGTCGGCGCAACATCGAGGGCCGAAGGGCCTGTACTGCGCTGTAATGTTCTATGTTCTATGTACCTGGCTACAACAAAATACTCCAAGCCACCAGTGGCTTGAACAAGGATTTGCATTTACCCTGAGCTCCAATCTGCCCCTCTCCCCAAACAGTGAGACGTCTGAAGTGTGCTGGGTTGACATTTTGCCAATTGTATGTGAATGAGGCCCAGGCTTCATTATGCTTGCAATAGATGGGCCTTGGGCACCTTCTTGAGCCATGTACCAAAACCTGTAATCAGCATCTTGAAGTTCCCGCAGTACCTGCGAAAATAAGCAAAGGATCAGTGTATTTACGGGAGTATTGACTGAAGACAGGTTATCAATGGAGCAGGTTAAAATCCTACTCTCCTCTTAACAAATCAATGTTCTAAAGTCAACTTACTGTCTGACTGTGGGCCGACTGCTGAGCTAGACTCAAATCAAAGTGCCAGTTATCCCACAGGGCATTCTAAGATTACCACTTCCTTGATATCTTTTAATCTGGATTTCCAGCACAAATTTATCTACACCAGTGATGGGAAAAATTATAAATGATATTCGCGCGACAGCTCCAAGTGGCGATCAGTACAAGTGTTGAAATACAGTCATTGCTGATAACTAACGAAAAGGATATTTTTTCCACTGATTCTTGTACTTTTTGAACTGAAGTTCAGAGTATTGAATTGAATTCACTTGCATTGTTCATCGAGCTTGTTGGAAGGCATGGCTTGGGCTGTGCTCTTTGCTTAGCACAACTATTTATCACAGATGATTAAAATCATTCAGACGTAAACTCTGAAGAAACAGATTATGTGGGTAGGTCTGTGCCTGTTTGCCTGTCAACCAAATATGTCACTGATCGCATTATCATAATCACCTTATCATATTACAACTCTATTTATTAGATCTGACTGCATGGATTGTATATGCTTTTTGTCAGTTACAGAAACCTCATTTAAATACCCTTGTTTTAAGATTTCTGGCTCCAGTAGTTTTCATTAATGTGAAGTTTGGCTGAAAGAACAAGATGCTGCAACCACCTGGGCTAAAAGTTATTTTATTTTATCTGACACAGTGAACGTGATGCAAAATTAGCCCAAGCCCCGTTGTCAAGTCCATGCTATATTTAAGCAAAACCTGACTGATATCGGGTGGCACACTGGTTAGCACTATTGTCTCACAGCACCAGGAACCCAGGTTCGATTCCGGCCTCTGGTCACTGTCTGAGTGGAGTTTGCACGTTCTCCCCCGGTGTCTGTGTGGGTTTCCCTCTGGGTGCTCCGGTTTCCTCCCACACTCCAAAGATGTGTGGGTTAGGTTGATTGGCCACGGTAAATTGCCCCTTAGTGTCTGGGGGACTAGCACGGTTAATACGTGGGGTCAAGGGGATAGGGCTGGGTGGGACTGTGGTCAGTGCGGACTCGATGGGCCGAATGGCCTCAATCTGCACTGCAGGGATTCTATGACTTTTTAAAAATCCTGTGTTGTTGGACAAGTTGAAGTATATAATTAGCATCTTCAAGAAATAACGCCTACACATCAGAATTGCTCTCTCTTCCAAGGCAGGTCTGTCATCATTGTGGTTCCTTAGGATTGGCTTGGAGAGAATCTACAACCCTTGCAACTTCTCATTAAGGTAGATTACGCACTCAGGTTTATTTTTGGTCCTCCGACAATAATTGCTGTACACCTATAATTAAAAATCTGAGGATGAACTGAGTATAAAGAGACAAAGATAATTCAACGCAGTCATGGTTCTTGGGTCTTGTGGCTCAATGATGAATTTGCACAACTGTGGTTTGGCATTAATTCAGGGCTTGAAGTCAATAGGTTGAGTGTTCAGTTAGCCTGTGTGCTGTGCTACACCTCTGAAATTGGGGTTCATATTTAGGCTGGACTGATCATGTAACGGTCTCACTTATTTGTAAGTTATGAAAAGTCACAAATCAAATGAGTTTGGACAGTTTCAATCCAATTCCCAGTCCAAACACAAAAATGCCTTTTGGAATGCTACAAGGATCTGCATGGGTGGAAGGTTGATGATGTAATGATAAATCATCCCTTATTACATCGCTAACAGTGTTATTTTAAAAAGTCCTTCTTGGACTTTGGTGTGGCTATTTCAACATAATGTTGCAATAAGCAGAATGCAAGTGAATTGTACAGCAAATTACAGTGAATCAAAGTTGGACACACATGTCAAGTTTAATCCATGTCATGAGATTTGTCAGTGTTGGCACTGTGAAGCCGCATATTTTTGTAGAACATTCATTCCAAGGGAATTACACTCTCTCATCCTTGCCCTTCCCTCTGGTCCTTGATATCGAAGGGCCACAGTCTTACTGCAAATGTATAGGGCGTTGGTGAGGCCACACCTGGAGTATTGTGTGCAGTTTTGGTGGCCTTATCTGAGGAAGGATGTCCTTGCTATGGAGGGAGTGCAGTGAAGGTTTACCAGGCTGATTCCTTGCATGGTAGGTCTGTCATATGAGGAGAGACTAAGTCAGTTAAGAGGCGAATAGAGACCAAGTTAGTTAGGATTCTGTTAATTGGAGTTTAGAAAAATAAGAGGGAATCTCGTAGAAACTTATAAAATCCTAACAGGATTAGAGACAGTAGATTCAGAATGAATGTTCTCAATAATGAGGGAGTCCAGAACTAGGGGTCATAGTTTGAGGATAAGGGGTAAACAAAGAACAAAAGAACAAAGAACAATACAGCACAGGAACAGGCCCTTCGGCCCTCCAAGCCCGCGCCGCTCCCCGGTCCAGGATTGAATCCTGAATCCAGGATCCCCGCCCAATTTTCCAGCCTATCTACATACCAATATCCTATCCACCGAGCTGTCCCTCACAGCTACGATGCTTTGTTCATTACAACCTATTAACTCACCCCCACCCCCCCATTCCAGACCATGTGATCTCCAGGGAGAGGCGAAAACCCAGAGTGAAAAACCCCAGGGCCAATATGGGGAAAAAAAATCTGGGAAATTCCTCTCCGACCCCCTGAGGCGATCGAAACGAGTCCAGGAGATCACAATGGCCCCGATCGGAAAATGCTTCCCAACCCTAGTCATTTCCACTTCCACGAACACCATATGAATTCACTGCCCCCGAGACAGGTTCCCAACTATCCGCAGTCTCGCTCTGTACTGGCACCAGCAAGATGATCATAGAATGAAGCCTTGAAACGAGAAACAAGGAACAATTAGCCCGCGCCGCTCCCTGGTCCAAACTAGATCACTCTTTTGTATCCCTCCATTCCCACTCCGTTCATATAGCTGTCTAGATAAGTCTTAAACGTTCCCAGTGTGTCCGCCTCCACCACCTTGCCCGGCAACACATTCCAGGCCCCCACGACCCTCTGTGTGAAATATGTCCTTCTGATATCTGTGTTAAACCTCCCCCCCTTCACCTTGAACCTATGACCCCTCGTGAACGTCACCACCGACCCGGGGAAAAGCTTCCCACCGTTCACCCTATCTATGCCTTCCATAATTTTATACACCTCTATTAAGTCTCCCCTCATCCTCCGTCTTTCCAAGGAGAACAACCCCAGTTTCCCCAATCTCTCCTCATAACCAAGCCCCTCCATACCAGGCAACATCCTGGTAAACCTCCTCTGTACTCTCTCCAAAGCCTCCACGTCCTTCTGGTAGTGTGGCGACCAGAACTGGACGCAGTATTCCAAATGCGGCCGAACCAACGTTCTATACATCTGCAACATCAGACCCCAACTCTTATACTCTATGCCCCGTCCTATAAAGGCAAGCATGCCATATGCCTTCTTCACCACCTTCTCCACCTGTGACGTCACCTTCAAAGATCTGTGGACTTGCACACCCAGGTCCCTCTGCGTCTCTACACCCTTTATGGTTCTTCCATTTATCGTGTAGCTCCTCCCTACATTATTCCCACCAAAATGCATCACTTCGCATTTATCAGGATTGAACTCCATCTGCCATTTCCTTGCCCAAATTTCCAGCCTATCTATATCCTTCTGTAGCCTCTGACAATGTTCCTCACTATCTGCAAGTCCTGCCAGTTTTGTGTCGTCCGCAAACTTACTGATCACCCCAGTTACTCCTTCTTCCAGATCATTTATATAAATCACAAACAGCAGAGGTCCTAATACAGAGCCCTGCGGTACACCACTAGTCACAGGCCTCCAGCCGGAAAAAGACCCTTCCACTACCACCCTCTGTCTTCTATGACCAAGCCAGTTCTCCACCCATCTAGCCACCTCCCCCTTTATCCCATGGGATCCAACCTTTTTCACTAGCCTACCATGAGGGACTTTGTCAAACGCTTTACTAAAGTCCATATAGACAACATCCACGGCCCTTCCTTCGTCAACCATTTTGGTCACTTCTTCAAAAAACACCACCAGGTTAGTGAGGCATGACCTCCCTCTCACAAAACCATGTTGACTATCGTTAATGAGTTTATTCCTTTCTAAATGCGCATACATCCTATCTCTAAGAATCTTCTCCAACAACTTCCCCACCACGGACGTCAAGCTCACCGGCCTATAATTACCCGGGTTATCCTTCCTACCCTTCAGGGCTGAGGCGAGAAGAAATTTCTTCACCCAGAGGATGGTGAATGTGTGGAATTCACTACCACCGAATGTAGTTGAGGCCAAAACATTGTGTGATTTCAAGATGAAATTAGATGTAGGCCTTGGGGCTAAAGGAATCAAGGGATCAGGCGGGTAAGTGGTACTGATCCACGTCAGATCAGCCATGATCTTATTGAATGGCGGGGCAGGCTCGAGGGGCTAGATGGCCTACTCCTGCTCCTATTTCTTATGTTCTTATATGGGGGAAAGGCAGGATCAGGATATTGAATTTGATGATCAGCCAGGATCAAAATGAATGGTGGAGCAGGCTCAAAAGGCTGAATGGCCTACTCCTTCTTCCAGTTTCTATGTTTCTATGTCTTGCACAGATACAGGGGACAATAGTTTAACTATTCCACACTAGATCTGGTGGAATCACATAAAGCACTATCGGGCCCTGCTCTCACCTTCTAAAACTGCTTGCTATTCTAGATCACCCTGGAATGTAAAAATAGCCCCTGGTTTATTTTTGTCTTCTTAAACCCTTTTTCCCCTCCTTCCTCCATCTGCAAGTTTGAGGAGCTCAAGGATGCTTTTGTTGCTAAGATTGAGACCATCTTATTGGCTGTGTCTGCCACTTCCCTCCCTTTTGCATGGACTTATCATAAACTTATAGGATAGAATCCTTACAGTACAGAAGGAAGCCGTTCAGCCCATCAAGTCTGCACTGACTCTCTGACAGAGGATGCCACCCGGGCCCTTATCCGTAAACCCACGCACTTATCCTGCTGATCCCCCTAACCTACACATCTTTGGACAGTAAGGGGTAATTTAGCATGGTCAATCCACCTAACCCGCACATCTTTGGACTGTGGGAGTAGCACCCGGAAGAAACCCATGCAGACGCGGGGAAAATGTGCAAACCCACACAGACAGTCACCGAAGAAGGGGTGGTGAGCTGCCTTCTTGAATCGCTGCAGTCCATGTGGTGTAGGTGCACCCACAGTGCTGTTAGGGAGGGAGTTCCAGAATTTTGACCTATCGACAGTGAAGGAATGGTGATATATTACTAAGTCAGGATGCTGAGTGGCTTGGAGGGAAGCTTGCAGGTGATGGTCTTCCCAGGTATCTGCTACTCTTGTCCTTCTAGATGGTACTGATTGTGGGTTTGAAAGCTGTATACATAAAAAGATAGAATAGATGGATGAATGGAGGGAGAGATTTAAAAATGTTGTTTTCACTGGAGTCATTTAAATAAATTATTTATTGCTTTATTCACACTGTCTCAATTTTGATAAAACCTATATTTCAGTTTTCAAATGTATTTCCTCTGAAACCATCATTTTGGGTCATTGTGTTAGAATTTGCACTAAGAAATGCCAATGCAGTTGTAGCAATATAGAGCAATTCATATCAGTCAGTGATTATATGGGAGTAATCTGATTGAGGGATTTCAGATCAACTGCGAGAGCAATGATTGAGCAGTTTATAACCATTGTCCAATGCTTAAAATTAGGTTACTCACTCTGACTCACTCTGACCTACTATCTATCTTGCAGAGATATATTTCAAACCCACAACCAGTACCATCTAGAAGGACAAGGGTAGCAGACATCTGGGAACACCACCACCTGCAAGTTCCCCTCCAAGCTACTCACCACCCTGACTTGGTAATATATCACCATTCCTTAATTTGAACTTTTTCTGTGTCCAGTGTGGCTGTCAGCTGGGCGTCACTATCTGTGTACTCAAATCCCAATAAATCAAGTTTCACCTCTGCATGATTTGGTTTATGTAAGTTTTTTTCTTTTTGCTAATATAAATGGGTCAGCAGCTTGATTAGAATCATAAATGCATTCCAACGTAAATAATTTATTCATTAAAAATAGTACAATGTGGAGTTTCTATCACTTTTAATATGTTCATTGAAAGGTTTAACTGTCACCTGCCTTGAATGGGTTTACTTGTTACATAGCATTACATACAGTGCACAGCACAGAAACAGTCCATTTGGCCCAACTGACTCATGGCACTCTTAATGCTTCACACAAGCCTTCTCCCACCCTCTTCATCTAACCCTTTTGTTCATTCTTTCACAGAATGTGGGCATCGCTGGCTGGGCCAGCATTTATTGCCCATTCCTAATTGCCCTTGAGAAGGTGGTGGTGAGCTGCCTTCTTGAACCGCTACTGTTCATCTGATGTAAGTGCATCAACAGTGCTGTTAGGGAGGGAGCTCCAGGATTTTGACCCAGTGACAGTGAAGGAACTTGGGTGCGCCTCGAACATAAAATTCAGGAGTAGGACTTTTGTTGACCTGCGGAGTTCTTTTGTGTCAAACATTCATTACAGTTGTTAGTAGAAGGCAGAGCTGGGGCAGCTGATTCAGTCTTGGGTCTCCTTGTCATTGGTGGTCTTTTGAGAGAGGTGGTTGTCATGGTATGAAGGTGCTCCCCATATTCCACAGTCTCTCCTTCAACATATATGTAAAGTGGAAAATTGAGCTGGCCAGGCCTGGGTTGATATGAGTTTTGTTTTAGCAACATTCAAGGGCAGGCTGAGTTCCTTGTATGCAGAATTGAAAAGGTTGAGAGGGACTTGCAAATCTACTTCAGAGTGGGCAATGACACCGCAGTCATCTGCAACCTGTAGACCATGTTTCTCTATGGTGGTTAGTTCGTGGAGGTTAAAAAATATTCCACCTAGGCAATATTTCCATAGAATTCATAGAATCTCCACAGAGCAGAAGGAGGCCATTCAGCCCATCGAATCTGCACCAACTTCCGACAGAGCATCTTACCTGTCCTGCAACCACACACACTTACTAAAATTTCACTTTGGCAATCTTCAAATCCTGAAAGGTTTCAGGTAAAACATTCCCCTTTCCTTGTGGCCAGAGGCAATTGCCAAACCGGAAATAGACCAAAAACAGTCAAAACAACTCCATTTTTCCCTGTGAGCTTATCGAAGGTTATTGAGTGATTTTTTTACTGGGGTCTCGGTTCATTTAGAAGTTATGTGATTTGTCTATTTCAGTTGGATTGTATCTCTGTTGTGTCTCTAATTGTTAATAAACAGCTCGTTGTATCCTACTTCTGATTTTAAACAAGAATAAAAATGGCATAACCTCCTTAAATTCAAATTACAAAGGCCGAGATTAATCCCTATTAAATCCCCATTTTACCTGTCCTGCAACCACACACACTTACCCTGCTAATCCCCCTAGCCTATATATCTTGGGACACTAAGGGGCAATTTAGCATGACCAATCCACCTAACATGCACATCTTTGGAGTGTGAGAAGAAATTGGAGCACCCAAAGGAAACCCATGTAGGCACAGGAAGAATATGTACACTCCACACAGTCACCCGAGGCTGGAATCGAGCCTGCGTCCCTGACGCTGTGAGGCAGCAGTTCTAACCGTTGTGCCACTGTGCAGCCAACATTGACGTCAGAGAGTTATTGATCTTTAATGAGGTGAGTGGGAACTGTCAAATAGTTTGTAAATGCAATGGCCGTGATTTTCTAGTCCCACCCATGGCGATTCTCAGGACATGAAATTTGACAGATCAGCCAAAGTTAGGTTGATTTCGGGTGGGAGTCCCAGTCAATGAGGCTATCACACAGCCTTACTCAAATCCGGTACGGACTTTGAAGGTGTCTGCTTCAGATCAAGGTGTTTGCAGTCATCTCATTATGAAGAGGATGGTGATGAAATATCTTGGCCATTCAAATGTTTGGAGCACAATTCACCCAGCCTCAGGATTCATTGATTTAAGGGGAAGCAGTGGCTTAGTGGCATTATCACTAGACTATTAATCCAGAAACTCAGATAATGTTCTGGGGACCCTTGTTTGAAGCTCGACACGGCAGATAGTGGAATTTGAATTCAATTTTTAAAAATTGGAATTAGGGATCTACTGATGACCATGAAACCATTGTCAATTGTTGGAAAATCACTGAAGTCCTTTAGGGAAGGAAATCTGCCATCCTTACCACGTCTAGCCTACATGTGGCTAGAGGCCCCACCAATGTGGTTGACTTTCAACTGCCCTCGGGCAACTAGGGATGGGCAATAAATGCTGGCCAGCCAGCGACGCCCGTGTCCCACGAACACATTTTTAAAAAAGTCAAATGCTTTGATCAGGTCGCTGAAAGCAATGAAGAGTTCCTGGTGTTCTCGACATTTTACCGTGCCGTGTCTTGCACCAAAGAGCATGTTGGAGGTTGATTCAATCCTTCCATGCTGATTGTTCGTGGCAGTACAATGAAAGTTCCGATCATTATTGATTTAATACTAACCAGCCCATCAGTGAGTAAGGAGATGAAAATGTACTTGAACTGAATGAAGACAGCTGATATATAATGAAGAATGGGGTTAAGGATAATTTTTTTTAAATGACTAACTTAAGTGGAGCAGGTTTCATCTGGTTTACACCAGTTTAAATTCAAAGTGCCTCGAGCTTTATTAGGCACTGATTCCAATTAATCATCATAAACAATGATGACTAATTTCAAGGATTGAGTCACTGTCTGCTATCTGTTCCATGAACTTAATAGTGGGATTTTAGCCAGTTTTCTTGTCCTGCGGAAGAGATAATGTTCTTATTGAAAAAATATTCTCTTAGTAATACAAAATTATAAAAGATCTCAATCTTTTCTATGGTCTCTCATTCACAGGGTAACATTTTTCTATCCTCAATGACTTACATGGAATGCTATCAATGTGTTCCTCTGTTATTTTCTTGGAATGATGTGGAGATCGGCGTTGGACTGGGGTAAACTCAGTAAGAGTTTTAACAACACCAGGTTAAAGTCCAACAGGTTTATTTGGTAGCAAAATAAACCTGTTGGACTTTAACCTTGTGTTGTTAAAACTCTTACTGTGTTTTCCTGGAACACAGCTGAAATCATTAGTTCAGCGGGATGAGGTCAGTCATTTTGCAAAATTTGGGTGGAAGTCAAGAAGTTGTTGCTCTTTGTTATCGACTCCCGCACAAAAAAACGGAGAAATCGGTAGAAGATCTGGGTGGCACAGTGGTTAGCACTGCTGCCTCACAGCATCAGGGACCCGGGTTCAATTCCGGCCTCAGGTGCCTGTCCGTGTGGAGTTTGCACGTTCTCCCCGTGTCTGCGTGGATTTCCTCCGGGTGCTCCAGTTTCCTCCCACAGTCCAAAGATGTAGATGTTAGGTTGATTGGCCATGCTAAATTGCCCCTTAGTGTCAGGGAGATTAGTAGGGTAAATATGTGCGGTTACGGCGATAGGGCCTGAGTGGGATTGTTGTCGGGGAAGGCTCAATTGGCTGAATGGCTTCCTTCTGTACTGTAGGGATTCTATCATTCTATGATCTATGATGCAGGATGCCATTTGGATCATTGTGTCATGCCAGTCAATGAAGGGCTACCCAGCCTAATGCCACCTCCCTTTGCAAAGTCTGCTTCAAGTAGACACATTTCAGTGTCCTATTCCCGTTCAAAGTGCTGCTCCCTTTCAAGATGGTAGGACCCAATGTCCTGCTGCAAGTTTGCAAAAATGTTAGGAGGGGAAAATAATTGCACTGCAAGCATCAATTTTCAAAAAAAAACATATACACAAGCGCTCGTAGAAAACTTTCACCTGGAGCTCACTATCCCTTGGGACATGAGCAGGATTCCACATTGCTCAGGGATGCCCATTCTATTAGTGTCATTTTGATCAGGATTCTCAGAACTGATCACAAGCATCGCAGAGGTCTTGGATTGAGCAACAACAGCTGTCCACGTCCCATGCTGCAACCACTGGAGGAATAACCTTCAAATAAGACAGCAATTAAGGGACTCTCAGGTAATAAGTACGAGTATTTGTTTTCAGTCAAAACAATTTTAATCTATTTTGAGAGCCAAAAATTGGCCTGCAGTTGATGACCCTGCAACGTTTGGTAAATGGAATTTGTTTGAAAGTAGAAGGACTGGAAGAGATCGTAGAATCCCTACAGCGCAGAAGGAGACCATTTGGCCCGTCGAGTCTGCACCGACCCTCTGAAAGAGCACTTTACCTCGATCCACGCTCCCCACCCTATCCCAGTAACTCTGCGCATTGGTCACGCAAACTCCACAAAGGCAGTTGCCCAAGGCTGGAATCCAACCTGGGAGGCAGCAGTGCTAACCACTGTGCTACCGTGTCACCCATTTTGAACATGGGATCAGGGATTATTCAGCTGAGGTGCCTTTCAATCAGTTGCTGCAGAAGAGCACAGTTAGAGTCCCACTCGCACCTAAAAACAGGACAGCGGTGAGTTCAGAATCAACTGTAAATTGGCCGTTGAATCCTGAACTCAACTTTAAAGCAATTTGGAGCAAGAATACTCATCCAACGAATATTATTTCTCATTACTCGAGTGCCTACTCGGGCAGTAACTTTGAGTTACATTTGCATTCTAACCTCAGTGCCAATGCAAAGTGAAATTGCTTCATCCTGACTGCAATGTGAATAAATCCTTGGCTCTGTGCCAATGTGCTTCAAGATCCAATCCCAGACAGAAACTGTGGCAAAAGAAACACAAGTCAGTTTGGCAGGAAGAATAGTAAAGTGGCTTTTTTTCTCAAATGGAGAGAGATTGCAGAATTCTGATATATTGAGGGATCTGGGTGCCCTGGTGCATGAATCACAAAAAAGTTGTTATGCAATTCCAGCAAGTGATTACAAAGGCAAATAGAATGGTCTTGTTTATTGCAATGGGATATAAAACTAAGGATATTTTGATGCAGTCACACAACGTGTTGGTGAGACCATATCTGGAGTACAATGTACAGTTTTCGTCTCATCTAAGAAGTTACATTAGAAGTATTGCATACAAGGTTCATCAGCTGATTCCTGAGATGGGGTAGAGGGTTATCTTATGAGGAAAGATTGAACAGTTTGGGCCTCTATCCGTTGAGGTTTAGAAGATTGTGAAGTGATCATATAGAAATGCAAGATCCTGAGGGGATTTGACGAAAGGATGTTTCCCTTTATGAGAGAGACTATAACTAGGGGATACCATTTAAGAATAAGGGGTCTCCCATTTAAGATGGAGATAGGGAGAATTTTTTTTTCTCTCCCAGAGGGTCATGAGTCTTTTGATCTCTCTCCCTCAGAGAGCGGTGGAGGCCAGGGTCATAGAATTATAGAATCCCTAATGTGCATGAAGGAGGCCATTCGGCCCATTGTGTCTGCACTGAGTCTTCAACAGACCATGCTACCCAGGCCCTATTCCTGTGACCCCACGTATTTACCCCGCTATTGTCCCTAACCTACGCATTCTGGGACACTAAGGGGCCAAGTGGTATGGCCAATCAACCTAACTGGTACATCTTTGGACTGTGGGAGAAACCAGAGCACTAAGAGGAAACCTACACAGACATAGGGAGAACATGTAAACTCTTCACAGATAGCACTGAATATTTCTAAGGCCGAATTAAATAGATTCTTAAAGGAGTCAAGTGGTACTGGGGGTCGACAGGAAAATGGAGTTGAGGGCCACAGTCAGATCAGCCACGATCTTATTGAATAGTGGAGCAAACTAGAGGGGCCGAATGGCCTTCTCCTGCTCCTATCTTGTGTGTCTGTAAACAAGCCTGTGAATAACCTGGGGAAGCAATGGCCTAGTGGCATTATTGCTGGACTATTAATCCAGAACCTTAGCTAACATTCTGCATACCTGGGTGCGAATCCCACCACGGTAGATAGTGGAAAATGATTTCAATAAAAATATCTGGAATTAAGAATCTACTGATGACCACGAAATCATTGTCAATTGTTGGAAAACCCATCTGGCTCACTAATGTCCTTTAGGGAAGGAAATATGCCACCCTTACTCAGTCTGGCCTACATGTGATTCCAGATCCTCAGCAATATGGTTGGCTCTTAACTGCCCTCGGGCAACAAGGGATGGACAATGAATGCTGGCCAACCAGTGACGCCCATGTCCCGCAAATGAACTTTTAAAAAGCCCATGCTTTTTTCCAATTCCTGTGCATAGGCGACCAACGGAATGTTGATAAAATAGTGAAATAGTCAACTGAATAGACAGACTGAATTCAGTGAAGGTGAACAACCAGTGTTAAATCTTTGATTTAAGAGAAAAAAATATTATTAGGCTTTGAATTGGAGAAGTTAATTAACTGGGAAGTGCTGAGGGACTTTGGGATTCAAGTTCATGAATGATTAAAAGGAAGGCTGAGTAACGGGAGAAAGGATTGGAAGTTGAGGAATTAAGCAATATCTTCTGATATTATAGCTTGACTTTCACGCCAAGGAGTTTTTTATGTTCGAATCAGCCTCTTTAAATCAACCTTATCAAATATCACAAGCTGCTCAACAACTTCCATTGGAGAAAATCCATGGTCCATGTAGACACACTGAATAAAATGGAAACTTGCTTCATAATTATTTAATTATGTTTATTTGTCTTTATTATGCACTGTTAAATTAACCCTTACTTTTGGAATATATCGATAATAAATAAATTGCAAAATGTAACCACCAGAGGCCACTGTTATCTGCATTTTGAACAATACCATACAATCCCATTCAAAACAAATTGAAATTTATCCTATAAAATAATAAGGCAATTTTTGACTGCCAATTTTTTTCTTTTTTTTGGGGTACATTTACAAGATGTTTTGAAGTCCCGTTCACTAATTCTACTCCCATTTCTGAATAAAATTGTTAACCTTGCTTATAAGGCCTGCTGATCAAACCTGCTTGAAATAGTTAAAGATTTTCAGGTTTTAATTTCTTCCTTCATCTTTAACATGGCCTCTCACAATGCTTTGTGCAGAAATAATTTGGTTTTCAATGTTCCTGTCTATCTATTTCGTTGTGGGAAGTGACTTGGAGAATATAGACAAGACTGGATGATAGGTAACTTGTAAAGTGGGACAACATACTGGCACGGTGGTGAGCACTGAAGCTTCACTGCGCCAGGGACCCAGGTTCCATTCAGTCCTTGGATGCCTGTCTGTGTGGAGTTTCACATTCTCCCCCTGTCTGCGTGGGTTTTCTCTGAGTGCTCCGGTTTCCTCCCACAGTCCAAACGTAGAAATATAGAAACATAGAAGATAGAGGGCCCGATTTTACCAAAATTACGTGCCCGTTTTCAGGCGCGAAATCGTGGTAAAGTTGGGCGTCGGGCCTAAAACGCGTCCAGACCTGAGCCAAGGCCAATCGCGTGCGCCCGAATCGGCCAGCGGGCCGATTTAAATGCATTTGCATGCATTTAAATCGGCATAATGAAGCCCGCGCCCAACTTACCCAAGGATTCCCACTTTACGAGGCTCCGATCCGATCGGCGCCCGCGCATTTACCGTGTTGCTGAATTCAAGTCCGATAGGGCTTCAACTCAGCAACTGAACCGCCGAATCGCCCCCTAGCGCCCTTCACGGACCGCCCCCGCGAACCACCCCAGCAGCCCACCCCCCCCCCCCATCAGACCACCCTGGGATGCAGGCCCCACCAGCAGCCCCCCTCCACCCCTCCCCCCTGGGATCGGACCCCCTGGGCCCCCGACCTATCTTGATCACTGGTGTCCGTCGAAAGCACCTTGCGATCCTGGAGCCTGGCCTTGCTCCGGGGGTCCTGATGGGTAGGATGACGTCTCTTCACTGGGGGGGGTAGGGAGGGGATGTGACGTCTCTGCCCTTGGGGGGGGCGGAGACGTCACATCCCCCCACCCCCCCCACCCCTCAGGGAAGAGATGTCACATCCCCCCCTACCCCCCCCCCCCCCCTCAGCGAAGAGATGTCAGATCCCCCCCCCCCCAGGGAAGAGACGTCACATCCCCCCCCGTCCCCCCCCAGGGAAGAGATGTCACATCCCCCCCCCCCCCTACCCTCCACCCTCAGGGAAGAGATGTCACATCCCCCCCCCCACCGCCCCCCCCTCCCCCCGGTCAGGGAAGAGATGTCAGATCCCCCCCCATCCGCACCCCCCCCGGCCCCCCCCAGGGAAGAGACGTCACATCCCACCCCCCCTAACCCCCCACCAGGGAAAGTCAAAGGCAGCGCAGACAGCAGTGCTGGCAGCGCTGCCTTTGACTTTTGTGCTCGGGCGCGCTGAGTGCTCTCGGCTTCAAACTGCACACGCGCAGTTCGGTGCTCCGACAGATGTAAGTGTGCTAGGCCCCGCCCACTGGACCCGCGCCGAAAAAAGGCGTATGGGGGGGCTGGAGCGCAGCTGCCGGACACGGGTCTGATTTACAACCGCACCCGGCACTTAGAGCCGATTTGGTAACATCGGCCCCAGAAGCAGGAGGAGGCCATTTGGCCCTTCGAGCCTGCTCTGCGATCATGGCTGATTGTCCAACTCAGTAGCCTAATTCTGCTTTTTCCCCATAACCTTTGATCCCATTCACCCCAAGTGCTATATCTAGCCGCCTTTTGAATGCATTCAATGTTTTGGCATCAACTATTTCCTGTGGTAATGAATTCCACAGGCTCACCACTCTTTGGGTGAAGAAATGTCTCCTCACCTGCATCCTAAATGGTTTACCCATAATCCTCAGACTGTGACCTCTGGTTCTGGACTCCCCCACCATCGAGAACATCCTCCCTGCATCTATTCTGTCTAGTCCTGTTCGAATTTTTTAAAGTCTCTATGAGGTCCCCCCCTCATTCGTCTGAACTCCAGTGAAAACAATCCTAACCAAGTCAATCTCTCCTCATACATCAGTCCCGCCATCCCCAGAATCAGCTTGGTAAACCTTTGCTGCACTCCCTCGAGAGCAAGAACATCCTTCCTCAGAAAAGGAGACCAAAACTGCACACAATACTCTCGGTGTAGCCTCACCAAGGCCCTGTATAATCGCAACAACACATCCCTGCTCCTGTACTCGAAACCTCTCACAATGAAGGCCAACATGCCATTTGCCTTCTTTACCGTCTGCTGCACCTGCATGCTTACCTTCAGTGACTGGTGCACAAGGACACCCAGGTCCCGCTGCACACTCCCCTCTCCCAATTTATAGCCATTCAGGTAGTAATCTGCCTTCTTGTTTTTGCTTCCAAAGTGAATAACCTCACACTTATTCAAATTATACTGCATCTGCCATTGATTTGCCCACTCACCCAACCTGTCCAGATCATTCTGAAGGATCTCTGCATCCTCATCACAGTTCACTCTCCCACCCAACTTGGTATCATCTGCAAATTTTGAGATGTTACATTTTGTTCCCTCATCCAAATCATTAATGTATATTGTGAATAGCTGGGGTCCCAGCACCGATTCCTGTGGCACCCCACTAGTTACTGCCTGCCAATTTAAAAAGCACCCATTAATTCCTACTCTTTGTTTCCTCTCTGCCAACCAGTTTTCTATCCATCTCAATACACTTCCCCCAATCCCATGCGCTTTAATCTTGCACAATAATCTCTTGTGCGGGACTTTGTCAAACACTTTCTGAAAGTCCAAATATACCACATCTACTGGTTCCCCCTTGTCAATTCTACTAGTTATATCTTCCAAGAATTCCAACAGATTTGTCAAGCATGATTTCCCCTTCATAATTCCATGCTGACTCTGATCCTGTCACTGCTTTCTAAATGCTCTGCTACAAAGTCCTTGATAATGTATTGGAGAATTTTCCCCACTACTGATGTTAAGCTTACTGATCTATAATTCCGTTTTCTCTCTACCTCCCTTTTTGAATATTGGAGTGACATTTGCTACCCTCCAATCTGCAGGGACTGTTCCAGAATCTGTAGAATCCTGGAAGATGACCACCAATGCATCCATTATTTCTAGAGCCACTTCCTTAAGTACTCTGGGATGTAGATTATTAGGCCCTGGGGATTCATCCTTGTTCAATCCCATCAATTTTCCCAGTACCATTTCTCTACTAATACTGATCTCCCTCAGTTCTTCCCTCTCACTAAATCTTGCATTCTCCAACATTTCTGGCATCTGATTTGTGTCCTCTTTTGTGAAGATGTACAGGTTTGATGAATTAACCATGCTAAATTGCCCCTTTGTGTCCCAAGATGTGTAGGATAGAGGGATTAGTGGGGTAAATGCAGGGGGTTACGTGGATAGGGTGGGAGTGGTGAGCCTGGGTAAGATGCTCTGTCAGAGAGTCGGTGCAGACTCGATGGGCCGAATGTCCTCCTGCACTGTATGATTCTATATTTCTTTTAGAACATAGAACAACATAGAACAGTACAGCACAGAACAGGCCCTTCGGCCCACGATGTTGTGCCGAGCTTTATCTGAAACCAAGATCAAGCTATCCCACTCCCTATCATCCTGGTGTGCTCCATGTGCCTATCCAATAACCGCTTAAATGTTCCTAGAGTGTCTGACTCCACTATCACTGCAGGCAGTCCATTCCACACCCCAACCACTCTCTGCGTAAAGAACCTACCTCTGATATCCTTCCTATATCTCCCACCATGAACCCTAAGGTTATGCCCCCTTGTAATAGCTCCATCCACCCGAGGAAATAGTCTTTGAACGTTCACTCTATCTATCCCCTTCATCATTTTATAAACCTCTATTAAGTCCTCCCCTCAGCCTCCTCCGCTCCAGAGAGAACAGCCCTAGCTCCCTCAACCTTTCCTCATAAGACCTACCCTCCAAACCAGGCAGCATCCAGGCAGCATTTTAGTGGGAATGTATGACATGTCCAGGTCATGGTATCCTGTTTGGAAAAACATTGAAGAAAATCTGGATGTTGTACTTATATAAACTCTTGTTCTCCATCACCACGTACGGTCCATTGTCGAACCAGTAAGCAATACGGCACATTCTATTCCCTAGATTACACTAATGAGTACTTAATGGTCCTGAGATCACAAAGGATGCCATAGAAATATAAATCTTTTCTTTTTTTTAAGGTATTGGTTGAAAATTAGTGGGATATTATGTTACAATGAATATAGTGTAAAGCCAGATCAAAGGTCACTAACCTTTATTATATTACAGCTGTATCATTTCATATACCACTCATCTTTCCAATATTACATGCAAACTTATCAACAAAGATATCCAAAAATACTAAAAGCATGTTTACAGCAGAGTATAAATAATACAAAGTAACTATGTTGGGAGTGAAATCAGAAATAATTTTATCCTTGGACGAGAAAGTGTTGGTTTATGAAAATGTCTGGGGCACAATCTTATTGGCCGTTCATGTCTTGCCGCTGCTGCAAGTGAGGATGGAGAATTTGGCGCTCAGCCACGCCTCCGTTCACTGCTGCGGGACTGGAGAATCCCAGCCGCGGGCAAGGTCGGAGAATCCAGCCCAAGATAACAATTCAGTCTGAAGTACAAAACAAGACAGCAACATACTGAATACATTAGGTAGGGTTGTGAACTCAGGAGAGAAGCTGAAGATAGTGAGATAGAAGATTCTGAAATGGCTTTAGGACATTTTAACTATTAATTTTGCTCTTGGAATGTGTCATGTTGTACATCTATGGATAGGATCCCATGATTGAAGTTTCTGATTTAAATTGCAATGAAATATATAGTTGATAACATGTAATAAGACACTAGTATGTCAATTATTATATATAATATTCCCTTTCTTTGTACATTGTTGCCTTTGCTATCTTTCTTCTATGTCCAACATTTTATCAGCTTGTTTAGAGCACTATACCTTCTAAAAACATCATCAGCAAAGTGAGCACTATTCTGAAAGACATCGATCATTTTCTTATCCATAATCTCTCTGTTAAAATGTCTTCCATTTAGCCCATGTCCATACTATTACATGTCACAGCATGCTTTAGAAACATCGAAACATAGAAGATAGGAGCAGGTGGAGGCCATTTGACCCTTCGAGCCTGCTCCGCCATTCATTATAATCATGGCTGATCACCCAACTCAGTAGCCTAATCCTGCTTTCTCCCCACAATCTTTGATCCCATTCACCCCAAGTGCTATATGTAGCTGCCTCTTGAATACATTCAATGTTTTGGCATCAACTACTTCCTGCGGTAATGAATTCCACAGGCTCACCACTCTTTGGGTGAAGAAATGTCTCCTCACCTCCGTCCTAAATGGTCTACCCTGAATCCTCAGACTGTGACCCCTGGTTCTGGACTCCCCCACCATTGGGAACATCCTCCCTGCATCTACCCTGATGTGTATAATATCACATGAGTGTCATGCATGCATAAGGCTAAAATTCTGGTTGGTTCAGGCAACCATGATGATTTGCACAGACATCTCATTTTATCAAGTCCTTTCCTTTTTTGTTCAATTGATTATATAAGCAGAAGAATAACAGGTGGAGCACAACATGCAATAAAAAAAAACATGTTGATGAAAAATATCTACCAATAATTTAAATGATGCAAGGGCATTTGTCCAATGTGAAAAAGGGTAAGATGCATCATGGAAGATCAGTGACCACTCAGACCTTGTGAAACGAGCATTACCGGAGTGATCCATTACAATCCATGTCACATGTGAGCCCAGGTAATGCGGGATTGTATCGAGTTGTAACAACCCCTTGAAAAGCTCTGAGAGAAAGAGATCATGAGGAATGTGGTTTACACTCTGCTTCTGTGAAGATACAATATCCAGCAGGGATTGTGACAACTCTCACTATATAAATCAGCAGAAACTTTGCAAATGGCTGTGAGGGAGTGCGGCGAAGGTTTACCAGGCTGATTCCTGGGATGGCAGGTCTGTCACATGAGGAGAGACTAAGTCAGTTAGGATTATATTCACTGGAGTTTAGAAGAGTGAGAGGGGATCTCGTAGAAACTTATAAAATTCTAACAGGATTAGACAGGATAGATTCAGAAAGAATATTCCCGATGGTGGGGGGAGTCCAGAACTAGGGGCCATAGTTTGAGGATAAGGGGTAAACCTTTTAGAACTGAGGTGAGGAAAAATTTCTTCATCCAAAGAGTGCTGAATCTATGGAATTCATTACCACAGAATGTAGTTGAGGCCAAAACACTGTCTGATTCCAAGAAGAAATTAGATATAACTCTTGAGGCTAAAGGGATCAAGAGATATGGGAGGAAGGGGGAATCAGGATATTGAATTCGATGATCAGTCACGATCAAGATGAATGGTGGAGCAGGCTCGACGGGCCGAATGGCCTTCTCTTGCTTCAAGTTTCTATGTTTCTATGATGTGAACTGTCAAAAAGCATTAGAATAAAAGATATCCAATTTATTTAAGTATGTTTGGTGTGAAATATTTAAAATATCTAAGATCAAGATCGTGCATGTAATGAAGGGGACTAATGTTTGTGTCCACAACAGAAAGCATTGCTTACGAAAGGCTTTGATGTTGAGCACAGATATCACACTTAACATCAGTCAAACCAAGTCAATGCTGAATGGTCATCTACAAGATGCCGGTGACTGGAGACTCAAGAAGAAACTATACCCTGATGCTACTGATTCGTAAGATAGCTTCAGCAAGAAGAACAAGCCCACCAGGATAAGTAAGGAGAAGAAGGATGGATATATTTTGGAGTCAAGGAAATAATTGAGGAAAAGGAATGGAGAAGAAGGAAAGGAGCACGAGGAAGCAAAGAACCTTTATCTTGAGAAAGCGCTGCAAATTCACAGTGGCAATTACAGCAAAAAGTGTATAATGTAAAACACATAAATTTTAGGAAGTAAAAGTAAATGTTCATTGTATCTTCAGCGAGTGTTGTAAACAGGCAAATAAGAAATTGTAGTTTCTTCTCTGCAACAGAGAATAGATGGCACAGTTGTTAGCACTGCTGCCTCACAGCACCAGGGATCCGGGTTCAATTCCTGGCTTGGGTCACTGCATGTTCTCCCCATGTCTGCATGGGTTTCCTCTGGGTGCTCTGGTTTCCTCCCACAGTCCGAAAGGCATACTGGTTAGGTGCATTGGCCATGCTAAATTCTCCCTCAGTGTACGTGAACAGGTGCCGGATTGTGACGACTAGGGGATTTTCACAGTAACTTAATTGCAGTGTTAATGTAAGCCAACTTGTGACACTATAAGTAAAGAGCTAGAAGGGGTGAATGCTCTTACCATTAAATTTACATCAACCTATTCACTGTTTTCCATACTTCAAGATGCCCAATTTTTCAATAACAACTTGCGAAACGAATCAAGCTCTTAGATATGGCACTAAAAAGGAGAACCCACTTCTGTATAGGTGAGTCCTGCAGCACTTAGTAGCAGTGAGGTGTGTGATATTTTTATGTTGTGTTGGTTAACTGATAAATTTATAAATTAATAAATTAATTCAATAAGTTTGACGTTCTGTAGAAACCGTGAACTATTGTTGCAAGATTTCAGTAAACATCGGAAATCGCACTCCATGTCATGCTCTTTCCGTAAGGAACATCATGAGGAATTCGTGAGTATTCTACCAAATAATCATGATACTTTGGCACCAGTCTATCTGGAGGCAAATATTTCTGATCCACAGAGAGTTGTCTACATTTCTCTCACATCTGTGGAGACTTCTTCTGCAGATCTAATTCCAGAAATTGTCTCCAAACTCGCAATGATCTGCCTACAGATTTTCCTTCCTGGCTATGAATAATAATTTCTCCATTAAGTGGGAGTCTGCCATGTAATGAACGTAACCCAAACAGCATCTGCTCCGCATGAGAATGACCAGAGACCTAGCTGTTGAAGTGACGATGAATTTATAACTTAATCCTGGTGACTAACTCCGCATATCTTCCTCATGAAACTATTTTGGAACATTTTCATCTGTTGGACTCAATTCCCATTTGGACGTTCAAACCTCACAGCTGTACAGAGGCGTACAAGATGTGCAGATTGACATCCTTTCAATTGACATTGGGACAAGTCTGTGCTTTCTGAATTTACTAAAGAGGCGTTTAGTATCACCGACCAGTTATAATCCATGGAAAACCTCACTGTCCATGTTGCTTTCGTAGTTAGTGAAACAAGAAGAATTGAACAGACATACATCATTTAAAACAGCAAAGTTCTAGGTAGGAAATCTGCAGCACCATCTTATTTTCTTCATCTGACCATAACTCCTAAGGCCTGGAATGTATCTTTCTATCAACAGAAAATGCTGGAAAATCTCAGCTGATCTGACAGCATCTGTGGAGAGAGAATAGATTTAATGTTGCCAGCTTGGATGACCCATCATCTGAGTTCTCCCTCCACAGATGCTGTCAGACCTGCTGAGATATTCCAGCATTTTCTGTTTTTGTTTCAGATTCCAGCGTCTGCAGTAAATTGCTTTTATCTTTATATCAATGTGGGTTGCTTGATGGCCTGCAGGTTACTACCACCAAGATCATTAAAACAGTACAGTCCCAGGTGGTGAAGACAGATTACTGAACTATAAATCCAAGTTATGCAGGTTGACAGAACAGCATTGTTAGGAAAAGAATGCGACAATAGCAACAATGTGATGTTAAAATACCTGAAGGATCATTACCACTCATCATCAGGGAGTATGTGTAGCTATGGTGGCCAAGCCTTCAACTTCCTGGTGGCATGGTGGCACAGTGGTTCACATTGCTGCTTCACAGTGCCAGGGACCCGGGTTCGATTCCCAGCTGGGGTCACCGTCTGTGCAGAGTCTGCACTGTCTCCCCGTGTCTGCGTGGGTTTCCTCCAGGCACTCTGATTTCTTTCCACAGTCCGAAAGATATGCCGGTTATATGTGTCGGCCATGCTAAATACTCCCTCAGTCTATCCGAATTGGTGCTGGAGTGTGGCGACTAAAAAGTTAAAGTTCATTTATTAGTCACAAGTAGACTTACATTAACACTGTAATGAAGTTACTGTGAAAATCCCCTAGTCGCCACACTCCGGCGCCTGTTGGGGTACACTCAGGGGGAATTTAGCATGGCCAATGCACCTAACCAGCATGTCTTTCAGATTGTGGGAAGAAACCAGAGGATTCGGAGGAAACCCATGCAGACACGGGGAGAACGTGCAGACTCCACACAGACAGTGACCCAAGCCGGGAATTGGACCCAGGTCCCTGGCGCTGTGAGGCAGCAGTGCTAACCACTGTGCCACTGTGCTGCCCTCTAGGGGACATGGGGAATTTCACAGTAACCCAATTGCAGTGATGACGTAAGCCTACATGTGACATTAATGAATAAACTTAAACTAACTCTTCCTTCTGCCTGTGGGAAAATTGTTATATATTTATAGAGTCATAGAGGTCTACAGCATGGAAACAGGTCCTTCGGCCCAACTTGTCCATGCTGCCCTTTTTTTTAAAACCCCTAAACTAATCCCATATAACTGTATTTAAGAGGATTACATGTTTGCTTTAAGAGCAGATCACATGATTTGATAGTGATGTCATTAGGGTGTTTGCACAGGCTTCTATTTTACTTTCAGTTTGTACTCTGTACAGGCGAGACCTCCTGGAATATATCTGTTGTTAGTTATTTTGAATCTACATGTGCAAACCGCGTCTTTTCTTTTTTGTGTAAAACCCACAATCCTTACCATAGTGAGGATATTACAAAAATCTTGCCTATCGCCAACAAACAGAGAAATCGGGAACCGACAATCACATCTTTCACAAGAAGGTCCATCAGTTCTCCATCACTCTGATTTTTGATGGAGTCATTTGCTTTTTGCAGATCACTTGAACTGAGCTCCAATCAAACTTTATTCCATTAAATTGTAGGGAATAAAATAGCCATTGTTTCCACTTTCAGGAATGATAGACTATCTAAATTTAGTGTGGTACTTTAGTGACAATAAATTGAAGCAGCAGCTGAATGGTGTTTCTTTCCCTTTGGGGCATTCCATGGAGTATTATTTCTCTAAACACAACTTGAGAATTCTCATACCACAGTCCATTCCTTCTACAATGTCTCAAGTGGCTCAATGGCCAAAGAAATTCTTTTGTCATGACCCAAATTTTAACAGTTAATTCTGTCAGAGTTCTGGCTGAGCAGCATTATTACAGCACATGTCTCGGCTATGAATTACCTTGCTGATGCTATGGTTACAAGGAGGTCTGATCGTTGGGGCCCAGCATTACTTTGACCCACCATGAGAAAGTTCAGGAAGTCTCCATGTTCACCACCTGGAATGAGGTGGAAACAAAGTCTTCAGGAACAGTCTTAAGAAGGCTTTGAAAGGCTGAAAGGTATGGCCAGATTGTTTACACTTCCCGCTGCCTTGGCAAAGCAGCCAGCACAATCAAGGACCCCACGCACCCCGGACATTCTCTCTTCCATCTTCTTCCGTCAGGAAAAAGATAGAAAAGTCTGAGGTCAAGTACCAACCGACTCAAGAACAACTTCTTCCCTGCTGCCATCAAACTTTTGAATGGATCTACCTTGCATTAAGTTGATCTTTCTCCACACCCTAGCTATGACTGTCACACTACATTCTGTACTCTCTTGGTTTCTTCTCTATGAATGGTATGCTTTGTCTGTTTAGAGCGCAAGAGACAATACTTTTCACTGTATACTAATACACGTGACAATAATAAATCAAATCAGATTTGTCTAACCAAATCTGTATCCTGTCAGGTGTGAGGTAAGAAAGTTGAACTGCTGAAACTAACATTTTATAAATACTAAGGGTGGCCATCTGTGGTTGTTGACTGAAAGCGAAGCTTACTAGACAGTGATGAGCTCTGAAAATCCCACCATCATATAATCTTTCCCAAGAGATTCAAATACATTCCTCACGACTTCTTGGCGTTTGGTCTGCTGTACATCCACAGCAGCAGACTAGTCACCAGGGAGATTCGTGCTAGACAATTGCTTTACATAGTGGAGGGAGAGGCTGCCAAAGCAATAGACAGTGGCTTGCGTTCCGTGACAAATTACACCCTGAATGTAAAAAGCTCTTGTCTCCAGGGTGCCCACTGGAGAGGTTGTTCGTTTCCTGCAACAACTTTCTATATTGTAAAACACAGAAAGAGCTTCTTTAGCTGTGCCCATTCTGACTTTAATATTTGGAGAGATAGAGGCAAAGGCAATGCTGAACTTTGAGAAAGTGCCTAATGTTGCCAGTTGAGTATTTCCCATTGTTTATCAGCCTTCTGTTGGTACTTCAGATCCAACCTCACCATCTGTGACAGCCTCTCAAAGAACAAAGAAAATTACAGCACAGGAACAGGCCCTTCAGCCCTCCAAGCCTGCACCGACCATGCTGCCTGACTGAACTAAAACCCCCTACCCTTCCAGGGATCATATCCCTCTCTTCCCATCCTATTCATGTATTTGTTAAGACGCACGTTAAAAGTCACTATCGTATCTGCTTCCAGTACCTCCCCCAAATCCTCCTTCTCCTATATGTGCGCCTGTGATTTCATGCTCCTATGAACCTAAGGTTTGTAGTGATGCAGCTTTCCCCTGGCTGCAATTCTCAAGTCACCAAAAGAGAACATGCTGGAAAATCCCAGCAGGTCTGGCAGCATCTGGATGGAGAGAAAAGAGCTGACGTTTCGAGTCCAGGTGACCCTTTGTCAAAGCTTTGACAGTCAGCTTCAACAAAGAGTCATCTGGACTCGAAATGTCAGCCCTTTTCCTTCCAGTCAGATGCTGCCAGACCTGCTGAGATTTTCCAGCATTTTCTCTTTTGATTTCAGATTCCAGCATCCGCAGTAATTTGCTTTTATGAAATTCTCAAGTGTTGTTTACGGGACAAAATGTTGCTATGGAAGGAGAGAAGAAAATGTTGAAGGTATGGATATTTGCTTCATCTGGGAGCATGTATTCCAGGATGAGAGGTGGTGAAGGTGCAGTGTCCTTTTAAGTTAGGGGGGCCTTAAAAGATTAGCAGAAGTTCTTCAATAGAAAATGAAAGTGGTGTTAGGAAAAGATATTGCTTTGAGGATGTGGAGTCCAGATATCCGCGACAACACTCCTCCTCAAACAACACCAAAATAAACAGATTGAGGGGTAATTTATAATTTATTCAATTACTCTCCTTGTGGGATCCTGCTGTATGAACAATGCCTTCCATAGTTTGCTACAGTGTACCACAAATCTGTCCCAAGTCTTCGACTCTAGTGCAGCTGGGAAATTGCCCACCAGGAGTTTAAACTTCCTATGCAATTCCCACATCAGAAAGTCTGCAGGGTCTTCCATCGTACATATGAAGAGAATGTTCCTGTCCCATTGTAGCAGGGTGGGGAGGGACACACACACACACACACACACACACACGATGCAAAGGTCCGTTGACCTCGGGCCGGATTTTCCAGTTTTGGAACGAGTGCGACTGGAAAGCCCCACTCCCCGGCCTCTGACAATCTAGAGACTGGAAGATTTGAGTCTTGATCTGTTTTAACATCCTCAAAGTTCAGATTTTGAAGTTTGCTAATGTTTTGTTACTGTTGTCATCCCTTCTTTAAATCCAACTCTGCCCATAATCAAATTTCCATCCCATCATTTTGTTCCCACCAGCAGGGAAATATGAACAAGACTTTAAAAGACCTTCACTTTTTCCTGTTGTTTTTGTGAACATTTGTACTCTGTTCAACTGAATGAACAGCTAAGGAACTCACGGGTATTGGCTACGTTTATGCTGCTGCATTTTACCAGTTCACTTTCCCTAGTCTTGCCACCCAGAATGAAAGATGGCCTCTAGTGGTTTAGTAATAGGCTTGCGTCCAGGTTCCTGGAGGTCGGTTATTGGAGAAAATCCAAAACTGGGGTACTGAAAGTATGAGTTTAACTTCCTGGTGGTTTCATGGTG
Source organism: Mustelus asterias (assembly GCF_964213995.1). Classification (NCBI taxonomy): domain Eukaryota; kingdom Metazoa; phylum Chordata; class Chondrichthyes; order Carcharhiniformes; family Triakidae; genus Mustelus; species Mustelus asterias. The sequence continues at coordinate 24,415,247 of NC_135827.1, forward strand.
AGTAAGGGTCAAATTCCTTGTTGGTTTAGTGGTGAAATAGATTTAAATTTCTGGTTGCTTTAGTAATGGATATGACGCCAATTTCTCATTGCTCTGGTGGTAAAATGCCTCTAATTATTCTATATGGTAGCATGTTCCCAATTCTTACCACTTTACAGCAAAGAGATTTCTCCTAAATTCCTTATTGGATTTATTATTGACTGTCTTATATTTAATGACTTCTAGATTTCGATCCCCTATAAATTGGAACATAGCTATTCAGCTATGACCTATATACACCTCCCAAACATTCCCTTTTTCTTGCAAAGCAAACAAACGCACAGCCGGAGACAGGAACAGATGCATGACTCCAATGACCATGAGTAAGGCAGTAAATAGCAGGGTTGATACTATTGAAGCTGATGTATTTTCACCAAATTCACATCACACTTCCCCCAGAAAATTCTGAAATCCAGAAATGCCGTGGCCCCAAGCATTCCAGTCTGGAAAGGTTACAGTGTAACTTCTTCACATATTACGATCCATCTTTACAATGTGTCTTGGGAGAGGTTAATTGATATTACAAAGGACACAAACAGGAAACAGAAGAGTGAAGGCATAATGAAAACTCAGTTATGTAAAATATATAATATTCAACATTTAGTTATTCTTTGGCAATCTGCTACCAAGAACACATTTTTAATGTTCAAGTACCTTCAGGCCATGAATCTTTCTGCTTTTAGTAAGCAGTTGGGTCCATTGACCTGTAATGTTAGAGAAATCCAAAATCATTTTTAACATAAAAATGTTAAATGTGGGTGTAGTGGTTCACACTGCTGCCTCACAGCACCAGGGACCCGGGTTCAATTCCAGCCTCGGGTCACTGTCTGTGTGGAGTTTGCACATTCTCCTCATGTCTGCGTGGGTTTCCTCCAGGTGCTCTGGTTTCCTCCCACAGTCCAAAAATGTGCAGGTTAGGCTGTTTGGCCACGCTAAATTGGCCCAATTTCAGGGGGACTAGTAGGGTTAATATGTGGGGTTGCGGGAATAGGGCATGGGTGGGATTGTGGTCAGTGCGGACTCGGTGGGCCGAGTGGCCTCCTTCTGCACTGCAGGGATTTTGTAAAATTACATATTATAAATGCTCAACGTGGCAGATTGTAAGCTTCATTCCTGGTGTTGTATTATTGCTATTTTGTGCTTTCGGGCAGGGGTTCTCAACCGGGGTCTGTGATCTCCGAAGAAGGTTTCAAGAGGTCCGCCAAAAATAACCAGAGAATATTTAGAATGATGATATGGTGGCACAGGGGTTAGCATTGCTGCTTCACAGCTCCAGAGACCCGAGTTCAATTCTGACCTTGGATGACTGTTTGTGTGGAGTTTGTACATTCTCCCCATGTCTGCGTGGGTTTCCTTCGGGTGCTCCAATTTCCTCCCACATTCCAAAGATGTGCAGGTTAGGTGGATTGGTCATGCTAAATTGCCCCTTAGTGTCCCAATATTTGTAGGTTGCGGGATTAGCATGGGGTTATGGGGATAGGGTGGGGATGACATTGCACATGACTGCATATAAAAGGGGAACTTGCAGGATTTGGTGTTCCCATGCATATTCTGCCCTTGTAGGTGTTGGAGGTTGCCGTTTTGGTGAGTTGTTACTGTGCATCTTGTAGATGGTGCACACGGTTGCCACGGTGCGTCAGTGGTGGAGGGGAGTGGATGTTTAAGGTGGTGGATGGAGTGCCAATCAAGCGGGCTGCTTTGTCTTTGATGATGTTGAGCATCTTGAGTGTTGCTGGAGGAGTACTCATCCAGATAAGTGGAGAGTATTGATAATGCCATTGAATGTCAAAGTGAGATTTCTAGATTCTCTCTTGCTGGAGATGGTTGCCACTGCTGCCTCACAGCGCCAGGGACCCGGGTACAATTCTGGCCTCGGATGACTGTCCGTGTGGAGTTTGCACATTCTCCCCGTGTCTATGTGGGTTTCCTCTGGGTGCTCCCATTTCCTCCCACACTCCGAAGATGTGCTGGCTAGGTGGATTGGCTATGCTAAATTGCCCCTTAGTGTCAGGTGGATTAGTGGGGTATGTGTGTGGGGTTATGGGGATAGGGCTTGGGTGGGATTGTCGTCAGTGCAAGCTTGATGGACCGAATGGCCTCCTTCTGCACTTGTAGCGATTCTGTGAATACCCGGCCCTAATGCGACATGGTGTTACTTTTATATGATATTGTTGGGAAGAAGTCATTGCTTCAAATACCCTTCTATCCCAGGATTTGCCTTTTAACTGGTAGTTTTAGAAAGCACATTAATGATTGTATCGTGCACAAACTTAATGAAGGACTAAGCTTTAAATAAAATGAGACCTGAGCTGGATGGTCCCATTTAACCTGGATTCCCAACCCAGGCGGTTGATTTCAAGCCCTTGACTGGTACTTGTTGGGCCCCATTGGGAAAGTATCATCAGTATCCTGTGCAGCAGCTGTGCCCTCTGCATCTGCAGAGAGGAAGAAGCTGGAAGAAGCCGGGACATCCCAGAGAAATGCATTTCCTGACAGTTAGTCATTCTGCATCGTTGGTGGTAGCCGTAAGCGTATGACACATACTGCCCAGTTTTTATGACTGGAGGAGAAGCATGATTAAAGTGTTAAACCATAAAAGGAAATGGAAAGTCTAAATAAAGCACATGCCAATTACTGAAGATAATCAGGATTTTATTCATATTCCATCTGTTCATAATAAGTTAATTGCTGGTTTGCAGAAACAGCTTCAACTGGGTTGATAATTAACTGGTCTAAGACTCAGAGCAACTGTGATTGACAAAGGGTGTTTGTTTTTTGTTAGGAAAGTTACATTAAGTGAGATTGCATTTGGATTCCATTTTGACTGAAGTCTCTATTTTGTGGTTAAGAAACATTGGCTGTGGAATTTAGCCCTGTAATGTTGGGACGAAGGATTTTTTAAAATACCAATTTGCACCGTCTGTGCACACTTACGGCACACTCCATGTCAGATCCCGTTTTGGTCAGGATATTGGTTCTGACTTCAAGGATTCTGATCAGATTTCTTGTTGCCAGTCATGCTGTAGTTGCCCTTCCCCCTTAGTCTGCAGCATGGCCAGGAGAATGAGCAGAGGCAACACAGAGGAGAGTATTCCATTACACTCCGTGCAGACACTGAGAGGATTCCCACTCCCCCCTCCCACCCACTGGCTGGGGGCACAGGGGTCACAGTCCTCCAGCTAAGGGACTGATCATTTAGGACTTTCTAAAAAATTATTTTGTGGGGTATGGGCATTGCTGGCTAGACCAGTATTGATTTCCCATCCCTAATTGCCCTTGGGAAGGTGGTGGTGATCCTCCATTTTGAATGGCTGCAGTCCCTGTGATGTAGGTACACCCACTGTGCTGTTAGGGCAACATGGTGGCACAGTGGTTAGCATTGCTGCCTCACAGCGCCAGGGACCCGAGTTCGATTTTGGCCTCAGGTGTCTCTCTGTGTGGGGTCTGCACGTTCTCCCCGTGTCTGCGTGGGTTTCCTCCGTGTGCTCCGGTTTCCTCCCACTCTAAAGATGTGCGGGTTCGGTGGCTTGGCCATGTTAAATTGCCCCTTAGTGTCAGGGGGATTAGCAGGCTAAATATGTGGAGTTACATGGATAGGACCTGGATGGGATTGTTATTGGTGCAGACTTGATGGGCCGAATGGCCCCCTTTTGCAAATTAGGGATTCTATGATTCTATTCTATGAGGGAGTTCCAGAATTTTGACCCAGCAACCGAGATGAGGAGAAATATTTTCACTCAAAGGATTGTGAACCTTTGGAATTTACAACCACAATGAATGTTTCAGTGTTGAATATATTTAAAGCTGAGATAGAAAGAATTCTGGTTTCTCAGGGAATCAAGTGGCGGGAGGGGGAAGGGGGAGCGGGAAAGTGGAGTTGAGGCCGAACATTGGCCATAATTGCACTGAAATGCGAGAAGGTTCAATGGGCCGACTCCTGCTCCTATCTCTTGTGTTTCTATGTTCGACTGAAAAGCAGGAACTGCTACAAAGAACAAAGAACAGTACAGCACAGGAACAGGCCCTTCGGCCCTCCAGGCCTGCGCCGATCACAATTACCTATCTAAACCAACCGCTTATATCCCTCTATTCCCTGTTTGTTCATATGCCTATCAAGATAAGTCTTAAATGTGGCTAACGTAACTGCCTCAACCGCCTTCACTTGGCAATGCATCTCAGGCCCCCACCATCATCTGTGTAAAAACCTTCCCCCGCACATCTCCACTGAAGCTTTCCCCCCTTACCTTGAACTTGTGCCCCCTTGTAATTGTCATTCCTGCCCTGGGAAAAAGCTTCCAACTATTCATCCTATCCATACTCCTCATAATTTTATAAACTTCTATCAGGTCGCCCCTCAGCCTTCGTCTTTCCAGGGTGAACAATCCCAGTTTGTTCAATCTCTCCTCATAGCTAATACCCTCCATACCAGGCAAACCTTTTCTGTACTCCCTCCAAAGCCTCCATGCCCTTCTGGTAGTGTGGTGACCAGAATTGGACACAATATTCCAAATGTGGCCGAACCAGCGTTTTACATAACTGTAACATAATTTGCCAACTTTTATACTTGATGCCCCGTCCAATGAAGGCAAGCATGCCTTATGCTTTCTTCACCACCTTTTCCACCTGTACTGCCAATTTTAATGATCTGTGGACCTGTACTCCTAGATCTCTCTGAGATCTCCTGATTATTCTGCCATTTATTTTATAACTCCACCTGAATTGGATCTACCAAAATGCATCACCTCGCATTTGTCTGGATTAAATTCCTTTCGATCTCACATCCCTTCTGATTTAGTTATAAAATATGAATTAAATTATTTTACCAATAGTTCAATATCCTGAAATCTTACTTCAGTAAATTTTAAATTGACTTCAGGAAGCATCGAGGAGAACATGCCCCTGTCTCCATCAACGGGGATGAAGTAGAAAGGGTCAAGAGCTTCAAGTTCTTAGGTGTCCAGATCACCACCAACCTGTCCCCATGCCGACAATATAATTAAGAAAGCCCACCAATGCCTCTACTTTCTTAGGAAATTTGGCATGTCAGCAATGGCTCTTATCAACTTTTGCAGATGCACCATAGAAAGCATTCTTTCTGGTTGAATCACAGCTTGGTATGGCTCCTGATCTGCCCAAGACCGCAAGAAACTACAAAAGGTTGTGAATATAGCCCAATCCATCACGCAAACCAGTTTCCCATCCATTGACTCTGCCTCAGCAAAGCAGCCAGCATAATTAAGGATCCCATACACTCCGGACATTCTCTCTTCCACCTTCTTCCCTTGGGAAAAAGATACAAAAGTCTGAGGTCAAGTATCAACCGACTCAAGAACAGTTGCTTCCCTGCTGCCGTCAGACTTTTGAATGGACTTACCTTGCATTAAGTTGATCTTTCTCTACACCCCAGCTATGATTGTAACACTACATTCTGCACTCTCTCCTTTCCCTCTCTTTGTCTGTATAGCACGCAAGAAACAATACTTTTCACTGTATGTTAATACATGTGACAATAATAAATCAAATCAAATCAAATGTAACTTTTAATTTCCTGTCATTTAACTATTCATTATAAAATAATGTCACCATGGGCTATAATCTGCAGAAGTGACTCTAGTCTTGCGTGCTGTTAGATTTACTCTCACACATTTAGATTTCAATGTTTTTTTGTATGACAAGTTATTGAAAGTGTGAGCTGATAAAACCACAGTGAGAAAATTTGGGCGTCAGGGACCAGAGTACAGAGGAAAAGCAACAGTGCACCTCCTTAACCATTCAGATTGATGGATTGTGAAATTAATCACACAAGAAAAATGGCACAATGGTTAGCACTGCTGCTTCGCAGCACCAGGCACCCAGCTTGAATTCCGACCTTGAGTCAGTGTCTGTGTGGAGTGTGCATGTCCTCCCTGTGTCTGAGTGGGTTTCCTCCGGGTGCTCTGATTTCCTCTCACAGTCTGAAAGACTGGTTAGGTGCATTGGCCATGCTAAATTCTCCCTCAGTGTACCCGAACAGGCACCAGAGTGTGGCGACTAGGGGATTTTCACAGTAACTTCATTGCCGTGTTAATGTAAGCCTACTTGTTACACAAATAAATCAAATAAAAATAATTAAGGATGGAGAATGAAGAATCAATTAAATTGGATGAATTCAATGTCAAACCAGGCACAGAAAGAGAAATAAAACGAAGGAAAGAAAATTTGGAATGAAAGAGGGGAAAAGGGGATAGAAAGGAAAATCATTATTTTTAAATTGGATGGAATCTTTTGGCTATTCATACTGGCGGGATTTTCTGGTCCCGCTGCAGCGAACGGAGATTTGACTAAATGCTCTATCCTTACTTGCAGCGGCAGCGGGGTGTGAATGGCCAGTCAGATCAAAGACCTAATTTTTAAAAACCGCAAAAGCATTTCAAGCTGAGTGAACCATAAAACACTTGCAATAGTTAAATTTCAATGCAAGAGAGATTGACTGGCATTAATTGGCAGTTATCACACTGTTAAAATGATTCTTTGTCTGAGATAGTCAAGGCGTCGCTTTCTGCTGTGAGGTGAGTGTATATCTTACATGCAAATACAATAGCTTCACACTGTTCAATGTGTTTGAATAATGCGGCAAGACAGAAGCTTTCAGCAAATGGTGGACAGGCACAATGAGGACAGCAACCTCTAGATTTTTGTATGTAACCACTCAGCCTTTCCTTGTCTGAAATTGCTGTACCATTTGGCACAGAAATGATAGCACGTGCCATGAGCCTCACTATTATTTTGAAAGCCATGTGTGTTGCAAGCTTTTCCTTTTATGATGGAAAAAAGATATGTGCTTTACTTCACATAAATCGCATTGTCATTGACTCAGTTATATGCAATACATGTCTTTGTTTATATGATTCCATGAAAATGTGTCCCTTTAAATCAGAAATATTAGAAGAAAAGGAAAAAAAAGGTCAAAATGCCTAAGCCAGATTTCCTACGCAGATTCCAATTCTGAGCCCTGACCTATTACTGGACATCAGCAATGTTAGGTCTCCATATGGAATCTATAACTTTTCTTCTGTAGTGGTTATGCTGCCAACATTGTTCTCTTACACACAGTGGCATATTCTATGCAAGTGGACCACCTGCACAGAAGACATCCTTGACTCTTCCCAAATTCCCAGTAGATTGCAACATGGGAGGTCCTTGTCAAGGCAGCTGTTCTTTGGTCTTTCATGAGCAGACAGCATAGTTAGTTACCTAGAGTTCTGGCATTCAGTATCTCTCCAAAAGGAAGACGGGAAAAGCTAAGTACATCTTGATTTCCCTCAAGAAGCCTCTTGTATCGGCTTTTCTTGTCCTTCCAGATGAACTGTTTCTTGTGACTATTCTACCAAGTACTCCTGCACAGACTCAAAGACAGAATTGGATGGTACAACTCATGCCTTAAGTGTGTGAACAACCTATTGCAAAATATTAAATAAAGAGCAGAAATTCAAGGCATTTCCCTTGTTGACACATTATAATCACAGCAGTAAAGATAACATAGTTGACATTCAGTCTAGTGTCGACTTCATTGTGGGAATTTTATGCCCCCTCCCCACTGAGATGGGGAGATGGCTGTGAATTTTGTTTGCCGGCTCCATGCTCCCACCCACTCGCCCCACTCCATCTTCCGCACTTTAACTGTACCAGCAGTGGGGAAGGTCTTGACCAGCATGCTCACCTATGAGCCAATTGAGGCCTTACGTGACCAATTACTGGACCCCCTAATCCCTTTACCAGGCCATGCTAGCCTGACCCGGGTAAGCCACCAGACTTACTTTTGTCTAGATTCCATTGTTGAACACCTCCCTCTGGGACTGGCTGCAGTCCCAAAGATGGCCACTGCTTCCAGTGGTGCTGCTGGATCAAGAGGGCGCCTAGCCATTTGATTGGCCGGCAGCTCTCAGAGACAGGGCGGAAGGCCTACTTCAAGTCAGTAAACAGCCACTACAGTAAACAGCAGTGGCTGTTAAGTGGCTATGGGTTAAGCCAGCCAAGTGAAGGTGGGTTTTCGCTGTTGGGCACCCTGTCCCAGCTTCCAAAGCCAGAATTTCCCATTCATTTTATCTGTTCTACATAAGATTATATTTATTAATACATTTAATATTTTGAAAAAGTGTCAGGTCAGAATAGGCCAGCCTTTTATTTTATGAAAGAAAATCAATTTTTCAATTATTGACTTCATCTTAAGCAGTGACCTTATCAAACATCCTTACGAAACGCTGGGCAGGCCTTGTCTTGATGGGAGTTCAACTATTAAACAGGTGGTTACAGGTAACATTACCTGTAATTATTCCAGCATCGCTTCAAGGCAGCAAACTGGCAAAGCAAAGCACACAGGTCTGCAGGAATTATATGCTGATGGTACAAGACTGCAAAAATGCAAGACAACAATGAGACAACAGGCTTTAGGAGATAATAAATGTGGAATAATTGAGGTCTTTCAGCAGATTCATTACTTGAACTACTGCAGCTCAGTGCGTGCATTTCGCACTCTGAACCTCAATTAAAATTTGCTAATTGACATATTGTAATGCTGTGACACAAAACTAAAATTTGTCCACATATTTGTTCAGCTCATTTTTCTAAATTATACAGCTTTATTCAAACTTGCATGCATTGGTTAACTCACTCATTTTAACCACACACTCTCACATGATATAAAAATGACAAATTTTCAGTTATCAAAGTAAAAATCTTTGATTTTGATTTGATTTATTATTGTCACGTATATTAGCATACAATGAAAAGTACTGCTTCTTGTGCGTTATACAGACAAAGCATACCATTCATAGAGAAGGAAAGGAGAGGGTGCAGAATGTAGTATTATAGTCATAGCTCGAGTGTAGAGAAAGATCAACTTAATGCAAGGTAGGTCCATTCAAAAGTCTGATGGCAGCAGGGAAGAAGCTGTTCCTGAGTCGGTTCGTACATGACCTCAGACTTTTGTATCTTTTTCCCGACGGAAGAAGGTGGAAGAGAGAATGTCCAGGGTGCGTTGGGTCGTTAATTATGCTAGCTGCTTTGCTGAGGCAGCGGGAAGTGTAGACAGAGTCAATGGATGGGAGATTGATTTGCATGATGGATTGGACTACACTAACGACCTTTTGTAGTTTCTTGCGGTCTTGTGCAGAGCAGGAGCCATACCAAGCTGTGATACAACCAGAAAGGATGCTTTCTATGGTGCATCTGTAAAAGTTGGTGAGAGTCGGAGCTGACATGCCAAACTTCCTTAGTCTTTTGAGAAAGTAGATGTGTTGGTGGACTTTCTTAACCATAGTGTCGGCATGGGGGGGATCAGGACAGGTTGTTGGTGATCTGGACACCTAAAAACTTGAAGCTTTCAACCATTTCTACTTCGTCCTCGTTGATGTAGACAGAGCTTAAGTTGGAGATGTATTTCCAAATACATCTCTGTATAATCAAATACACAGAGATGTATTTGGAAAACAATGCAAAATCTTTATGTGAGATAATGATATTGTGCGGCATGGTGGCACAGTGGCTAGCACTGCTGCCTCACAACGCCAGGGACCCAGCTTCAATTCCAGCCTTTATCTTCATTGCTATCTCATCTTTGCTCCTTATCACCACACATTCTGCAAAAGTGGCACAGTGGTTAGCACTGCTGCCTCAGAGTGTCAGGGACCCAGGTTCAAATCTGGCCTCGGGTCACTGTCTGTGTGGAGCTTACATGTTTTCCCCGTGTCTGCGTGGGTTTCCTCCTGGTGGTCTGGTTTCCTCCCAAAGCCCAAAGATCTGCAGGTTAGGTGGATTGGCTATGCAAAAGTTGTCCCTTAGTGTCGGGGGAATAGCAGGGTAAATATTTGGGGTTATGGGGATAGGGCCTGGGTGGGATTGTTGTTGGTGCAGGCTCAACGGGCCAAATGACAACCTCCTGCACTGTAGGGATTCTATAAGATCAAGGGAAAACAGTCAAATAATTTGAAGTGCAACTCAGTACTTTGTGAGTAAACGCACGAATGCAATGCCTTGAAAATATCCTCTTTGAACCTTTGGATATAAATCATTGATGCATTTGTATGAAGTTTCATTGTTTGCAACATTAGCAGGATTCTGTATTAGCATTAATGGTATTCTATTTAAAATAACAGACATGCTTCAATTAATATTGCAGAGGATGTGTTTTGAACACTTGAGAAACCATTTAATGTTCAGAGATTTCATATCAGTTTTCTCTTTTGTAAATTGGCTCTCAATCTGCATTTGTTTGGTGGCAAGAGATGATCTGCCATTGGCTGGCTACTGATCTTCTGGAAACCCGCAGCGGGGGTGCGCTGTTGGCGGGACTGGAAGATCCCGCTGGCAGGAAGGTCTGAAAAATCCAGCCCCACATTGCTAATCAGACTGAGATCGAAAAACTCAACTGCCGTTTAGAATTATAGAAACATGTAGCACAAAAGGAGGCTATTCAACACTCCCTGCCTCTGCTGCCTCTTTGGAAAGAGCAATTGAACTCAGTCCCAGCCCCTCCTTTTTTGTCCATAGCCCTGTAAGTTCCTCATCAAGTATCTCTCCAACTCAGCGGCCAATATCTTTTCAGATAGAGCGTTTCCAGATCCTGACAATGTTTGAGTGAAAAAAATAGTCTCCCTTCTAGAACCTTTGCCAATGAGTTTGAATCTTTAACCTCTCGTTAGTGACTGACTCACCAGAAGAAATAATGTTGCTCTATCTTCACTGTCAAAAACTCACATAATCCTCAAACCTTCAGTAAGATCACTGCTTCATTTTCTCTGTTCCAAATGCTTAACTTTTTCAATTTCTCCTTATAACTGAAGCCTCCCACAGTCCAAAAATGTGCGGGTTAGGTGGATTGGCCATGCTAAATTGCCCCTGAGTGTCAGGGGGACTAGCTATGGTAAATGTATGGGGTTCTGGGGATACGGCCTGGGTGGGATTGTGATCGGTGCAGACTCTATGGGCTGAATGGCCTCCTTCTGCACTGCAGGATTCTATGATTCTATGATCCTGCTAAATCTCCTCAGCACCCTTTCTAAGGGCTTTGTATCTTTCCTGATTAGGTGTACAGAACTATCCACAATAATCCAGATGACAGCCAACTATTGATTCATAAAATGCTACTATGATCTGTTTGCTTTTATATTCTATTCCTCAATTTATGAACTCAAATGATCCAAATGCACCTTGTCAACTTATCTTGTCACTATAAAGATTTGTGAAAACGGACACTAAAGATCTCTTTGCTCATCCACACCTTTCAGAATCATGTCATTTATTGTACACTGTCTTTCTATACTAGTCCACCCTTCTCTGCATCGAGCTCCATCTGCCATGTTTCTCCCTGTCGTACTAGCATGTCTAGGTCATCCTGAAGCCTGTGACGATCCTCAGAACTTTTCTACAGCTTTGTCAAGTATTGTACCATCTGGAAAATTTATAATGCAGCTTTGAATACCCAAGATTAGGCTGTTTATAAAAAAGTGAAGAGTATTGGACCCAAAACTGAGTCTTGTGTAACATCAGCACAAACCAGCTCCCAGCCTGAAAATCATTCGCCCACCACCCACCCCAACCACATCATTTGAATCATAGAATAAAATCCCCACAGTACAGAAGGAGGCCATTCGGCCCATCGAGTCTGTACTGACCACAATTCCACCCAGGCCCTATTCCCATAACCCAACACATTTACCCTACTAATCCCCCGAACACTAAGGGGCAATTTAGACCAGTCAACCTAACCCGCACACCTTTGGACTGTTGGGGGGGAAACCGGAGCACCCAGAAGAAACCCACGGAGACATGGGGAGAATGTGCAAACTCCACGCAGACAGTGACCCAAGCTGGGAATCGAATCCAGGTCCCTGGCGCTGTGAGGCAGCAGTGCTAACCGCTGTGCCATCGTGCTGCCCGCTTCCTTTCATCTTAATCACGCTCTCTCACATCATATACAAATAACATGTTTTCAGTTATGAAAGCAGAATATCACAGAGATGTATTTGGAAAACAATCTTTATGTGCGATAGGATCATTTAAGAAGATCAAAGGAAAGCAGTCAAATAATTTGAACTGCAACTCAGTACTTTGTGAGTAAATTCATGAACACAATGCCTTGAAAATATCCTCTTTGAACCTTTGGATATAAATCATTGATGCATTTGTATGAAGTTTCATTGTTTGCAACATTAGCAGGATTCTGTATTAGCATTAATGGTATTCTATTTAAAATAGACCATTGTTCGCAGCGAACTATCCAGCCTTCAGGAGAACAGTGACCACGACACCACACAACCCTGCCACAGCAACCTCTGCAAGACGTGCCAGATCATCGACATGGATGCCATCATCTCACGTGAGAACACCATCCACCAGGTACTCTTGCAACTCGGCCAACATTGTCTACCTGATACGCTGCAGCAAAGAATGTCCTGAGGCATGGTACATTTGGGAGACCATGCAGATGCTACGACAATGGATGAATAGGCACCACTCGACAATCACCAGACAGGAGTGTTCCCTTCCTGTTGGGGAACACTTCAGCAGTCAAGGGCATTCAGCCTCTGATCTTCGGGTAAGCGTACTCCAAGGCGGCCTTCAAGACACATGACAACGCAGAATCACTGAGCAAAAACTGATAGCCAAGTTTCGCACACATGAGGAGGGCCTCAACAGAGATCTTGGGTTCATGTCACACTACCTGTGATCCCCCTGATTTGCCTGGGCTTGCAAAATCTCACTAACTGTCCTGGCTTGAGACAATTCGCACCTCTTTAACCTGTACTTAACCCTCTCTCCACTTGCATTGTCTGCACCTGTAAAGACTTGATTACCTGTTAAGACTCGCATTCCAACCATTATCTTGTAAATTGAGTCTGTGTCTATACATGCCTTGTTTGTGAACCCAATCCTCCACTCACCAGATGAAGGAGCGACGCTCCGAAAGCTCGTGCTACCAAATAAACCTGTTGGACTTTAACCTGGTGTGAGACTTCTTACTGTGTCATTCAAAATAAGCAGACACATTAATATTGCAGACACAGGATGTGTTTTGAACATTTGAGAAACCATTTAATATTCAGAGGTTTCATGTCAGTTTTCTCTTTTGTAAATCTGCTCCCAACCTGCATTTCAGCACCTTCTCTACACAAAATGAACCAATTTTATATTCATACCTTGACGCTCTTCTTAATTTCGTCGGCATCCAGTTTCTCAATAAATCTCCCGTTTGGCATTGTGTCGAATGCCTTCCAAACGTCCAGCTATAATTAAAGCTTAATAGGAATAGAACTGGATAGATCTGGCATTGACCTAACCATCAGATTCAGGTACAACAAATGCACAACCAGCCCAGTTAAATCCTTTGACAGCTCATCAGGTTTATACCCAAACGTACTGGGTTCAATCCTTATTCTGTACTGAGCAACTAGCAGTAACTTCAGTGCTAATGCTGATACTAATATGTTTCTACTTCTGAGCACTATCTTGTGACTGGTGCCTGAAGAACAAATGTGCAGACATTGGATACAGAGCTGGCTGTTGGGTCATTGAAGCTTATGAAGAACTGGTAGGTCGACAATGAAGATTATCGGTACTGTGGAGTTCTGGGGTCTAGAAGCAGCTAGAGACAGCAAGAATTAAAAGTGCACAAGCACAAGAACTTATTTTATTAAAACAGTCCCTTCCTCCTATTTCTGCTTGCAGGCACCCTCTGCTAGTACAGTTCTGTATAGTAACCTCCCTTGAACAATATGTACATTGCACTTTTCAAAACACTATTACACTACATGTCCCACTGGGAATTATATCTGAATAAGAAGCCAATGCCTTCAGGAGAGTGAAAGAGAAAAGGAAAATAACTGATGGTACCTCGCGTGTGAGTACATTGCAGTGAGAACTGGGTGAAAAAAAACCTGAAGTTTAAATCTCCCCATTGATTTAGGCAGGCAGATATACACAGGTTTACTCATTCTCAGACACAAGTTCATTCTCTCCCTTCTCTTGCAACATTTTTGCTGCATTTTCTTCATTTAACTGTAAAATGAGTTTTATAAAACAAATTTACAGAGGAAAATATGCGGAATAATTTACTTGTCGCTTTACGAACAAAATTTTTTCCCTCTAAGCCCTCAGAATAGCAGGCTGTTAATTTTGAGGTGCATTTGAAAATCAACATATCAACCATGATAAAGGCATGACACCGCAGATGCTGGAATCTGAGGGAAGAAAATGCTCAAAAATCTCAGCAGGTCTGTCAGCATCTGTGGAGAGAGAATAGAGCCAACATTTCGAGTCTGAATGACCCTTCGTCAGAGCTCTGACGAAGGTTCACCCAGACTCAAAGTGTTGGCTCTATTATGTTATGTTACTGGGTTAGTAAATTTGAGAACATGAGTTCAGATCTCAATGGCAATGTTACTATTTGAATTCACTTTTATTTTTGAATTTCAAAATTAACACAATTGAATTTGTTGGATGTTGCATAAACCTACCTAAATGGTTGACCTCAATGTCTCTTAGAAAGGGAAACTTGCCTCCATAAGCGGCGATTCCTCTCCTGCGTCAACGTTCATAGAATAGGATTCATAGAATCCCTACAGTGCAGAAGGAGGCCATTTGGCCCATCAGGCCTGCACCGACAACAATCCCACCCAGGCCCTATCCCCACATATTTACTCTACTAATCCCCCTGACACTATGAGACAATTTAGGATGGCCAATCAACCTAACCTGCGCATCTTTGGAGTGTGGGAGGAAACTGGAGCTTCCGGAGGAAACCCATGCAGACATGGGGAAAATATGCAAACTCCACACAGACAGTGACCCAAGGCTGGAATTGAACTCGGGTACCTGGCACTGTGAGGCAGCAGTGCTAACTATTGTGCCACCGTTTGGAGAATACAGACTTTCAATTAGCTTGTACCATGTTATTAGTGAGGGGAATGGGCTGTTTATCTTGAACATGCTTGATTCTCAGCTGCACCATGAATTGATCTGGTAAACCATTCAAATGACTAAAGACATTTATTGGCAGCTTATCAAGGAGGCTGGGAGAGGGCAATAAATGCAAAGTCCCCAGCAGCAACCACATCCCAAGAGCACACTTAAAAAAGTGGTATGTTTTAAAAATGGCATTGAATAACAATGTTGAAATAGTCCAATCTGTTCTGGTACATTTCTATGCAGCTCTAATGGATTTTTGTTTTGCAGATGTGTGCAATTAATTTTGTCCGTCAGTTATAAATATATATACCTTTCATATAGCAAAGCAGAATAATTACCCCAGTGAGAATAATGGACGTTTCACTTTCAGCAGTTCTTGTATAGTACATTTATCAGTCTGCCTGCCTTAAATGTATATTGAATTTGGCATAATACAGTAGTATTTAGCACTGAGGGCATGCACATTGTTGAAGTTTGAGTTTTAATGCCTCAACAAAGAATGTTCAGAGTTAGACTATTTATATAAACCTTCCCCAGATGTTAATTCTGTGCATCAAATACAAAATTCTCCATTAGCTGTTGGTTCTGGGTTCAAGCTCCAGTCCTTTTGCTGGCATGACAAAATGTCTTTTTAAATGAACATCTTGGCCGTGATTCTCCCAACCGCTGCGCTAATTTTTTAGCCGGTTCGCGGGGTCGCCCACGCATTCGTGCCTCGCTAGCATCTCCCAGCGCTGGATTTCCGGCAGCGCTCGCTCCCTGCCAGAAATCAGCGGGAAGGCGCAAAGATCATTGACATGGTCATTCAAATACAATTTGAATGTGATTATCAGGCCCAGACTGAAGGCTCCAGGTCCACTAGCATCAACCTCCCCAGCCCACAACCACAGTGGCTCACTCTACCAGGGATTACAGTAGCTCTCCATTTTCGGAGAGCTAGCGTCCCAACCCCACTGGAGTGAAGGGGGGGCAATCGGGGTCCCCCCAGAGGGTCGGGCAGTGGGGCTGTGCCCCCCTGGGCATTGGCACCTTGGCAGTGCCAGCCTGTGCCCAACGGGCACAATACCATCGAGGAACCCATCGTGAGGGGTGGAGAGGGGGGGTGGGTTCACTGTTGGTGGGACCAGAAGATCCCACCAGTGGGAAGTGCTAGAAAATTCAACCCATGATCATCAGCAAGAGTTGCTGCCTGCTTGCCTCTTGAAACCTCTTGTTCCTCCACATGGGTTTTTATGGAAAAGAGAGGCAAGTTTTTGAATTCCTCCACTTCTCTCAGGCTTTCATAGGCAGAAGCTATCGTTTCCAATGGTTAAAACTCGTTATTTAATCCTTCTGAACTTGATGTAAGTTGATTCCCTCATCAAACTTAAGGATCAACTGGGAAACTTTAAGCGTTCAACATTCAGTCCTGAGCTGGGGGAGGTTTCCTCACTCGCAGCACCTTTACTGGGAGGAGATTTTCAGCTGGTATTTGCCACGGGCAGAAATGGTGACTCCGGTGAAAAATTCGGCGAGACCACGGGGCAGGATTCTCTGTCCTCCCCATTGCGTGTTTCTCACAGCAGGAGATAGCCCACTATTGACCAGCGGCAGGATCTTATGGTCCTGCTGTGGTAAATGGGGTTTCCCATTGGCTCCACCTCACACTGCTGGGAAACTGACACGATGGCACAGTGGTTAGCACTGCTGCCTCACAGCGCCAGGGACCTGGTTTCAATTCCCCATCTTGGGTTACTGTCTGTGTGGAATCTGCACATTCTCCCCATGTCTGCGTGGGTTTCCTCCGGGTGCTCCAGTTTCCTCCCACAATCTGAAAGACGTGCTGGTTGGATGCATTGACCATGCTAAATTCTCCCTCAGTGTACCCGAACAGGCGCCGGAGTGTGGCAACTCGGGGATTTTCACAGTAACTTCATTGCAGTGTTAATGTAAGCCTACTTGTGACGCTAATAAATAAACTTTAAAAAACTTTAACCCTTGGCGGGAGTGCACCGTCGACGGGACCAGAAGGCCCGGCTGGCGTGAACGGCCAGAAAGTTCCAGCATTTGACTCAAATGCGAGAGTGCTTGTTAACTCATGCTGGAAAGGCTTTGGCCAGAATTTTACCATCCCGCCTGCCATGGGAATCGGAGTGGATAAGGGTCCAACAACGGAAATCTCCATGGACCTAGGGTGGGATTTTATGATTTTGGGATGAGCCAGGCCGTAAAATCTTGCCCTTTGCATCCAAATTGAAACAAGGAAAATGAAGTAATTTTTTTTGTCTGCTCCATGGCACAGATTTTGAGTTTGGATTAACCTGCTTCTTTAACCACCCCATGCCTGTGGGCAAAGTGCTCTTCTGCTGTATGTTGCCCATGTATGTATGCCACCTGGCTAACAGCCATTTGGCGGGTGATTAATAAAAAGCTATTGCTGATATCAGACGAGGAAAAGGAGTGCACTTATTTAAAGGATTACTTAGGAGAAGTTTGTGTTTGATCAAGTAAGGGACATTATCAGCAGGATACGATCACTTTTTCATCATGACTATCGCGGTCTGGGGTTTTGATATTTTCTCCAAATAGGTCTGGAGAAAGGAAGGAAAGGATGGCAGGAGAGCTTTATTATAAGTTTTCCACCTGACATCTGAAAACACTTTACAGCCAATGTAATACTTTTGGAAACACAGCAGCCTCCCATCCATTGACACTGTCTACACTTCCCGCTGCCTCGGAAAAGCAGCCAGCATAATTAAGGACCCCACCCACCCCGGACATTCTCTCTTCCACCTTCTTCCTTCTGGAAAAAGATACAGAAGTCTGAGGTCACGTACCATCCAACTCAAGAACAGTTTCTTCCCTGCTGCTGTCAGACTTTTGAATGGATTTACCTTGCATTAAGTTGATCTTTCTCTACACCCTAGCTATGACTGTAACACTACATTCTGCACTCTCTCCTTTCCTTCTCTATGAACGGTATGCTTTGTCTGTATAGCGCACAGGAAACAATACTTTTCACTGTATACTAATACATGTTGCAATAATAAATCAAATCAAATCAAATTTGCTCACAGCAAACTTCCACAAGCAACAATGTGATAATGATCAGATAATCTGGTTTATGTGATGTTGATTGAAGAACTAATATTGACCAGGACATGGAAGCCCCCTGCTCTTTTGGGGCAGCACCGTGGCACAGTGGTTTGCACTGCTGCCTCACAGTTCCAGGGACCCGGGTTTGATTCCCAGCTTGGGTCACTGTACAGAGTTTGCACATTCTCCCCGTGTCTGCGTGAGTTTCCTCCAGGTGCTCTGGTTTCCTCCCACAGTCCAAAGATGTGCGGGTTAGGGTGATTGGCCATGCTAAATTGCCCCTTAGTGTCCTGGGATGCATAGGTTAGAGGGATTAGTGGGGTAAATACAAGGGATTACAGGGATAGAGCCTGGGTGAGATTGTTGTCAGTGCAGACTCAATGGGCCGAATAGCCTCCTCCTGCACTGTAGGGTTTCTATGATTCTGTGAAATAGTGTCATTGAATCTCTTACATCCAGGCAGTTGAAGTCTTAGTTTAGCGTGTCATTCAGAATAGAAAGCACCATAGGAAGACCCTTTGTGGATGTATCACAGCTTGGTATGGCTCCTGCTCTGACCAAGACCACAAGAAACCACAAAGGGTTGTGAACCCTTTGTAGTTTCTGTAGCCCAATCCATCGCGCAAACCAGCCTCCCATCCATTGACTGCCTGCTGCCTCGGAAAATCAGCCAGCATAATCAAGGACCCCATGCACCGGGACATACTCTCATTCACCTTCTTCCATTGGGGAAAAAGATATAAAAGTCTGCGGTCAGTTACCAACCATCTCAAGAACAGCTTCTTCCCTGTTGCCATCAGACCTTTGAATGGACTCACCTTATAGTAAGTTGATCTTTCTCTAAACCCTAGCTATGACTGTAACACTACATTCTGCACCCCGTCGTTTCATTCTCCCCTGTGTACTCTATGAACGGCATGCTTTGGCTGTCTAGCGTGCAAGAAACAATACTTTTCACTGTACATGTGACAATAATAAATCAAATCAGAATACAGCAACTTTAACAGTGCAGCATCCCTCTGTTCTACATGGGAGTGTCAGCCTTGGCTTTTGTATTCAAGCTCAGGAGAGGGAATTGCCCCAATATTTACTGATACCTGCATACCCTCTCCCACTCCAAAGAGAGCACGCTGCTGATCAGAGATGGGGGCGAGGCACCGCTAAGGTGGTAACATTGTAGGTTTTTCCTACATCATATCCTCACTTTCCCTTCCTCGATCCATCCCACCCTAGACATAACAAACTGCAAATGATTTCATCAACCACTTCTCCCTCTTTCTGCCCTCCTTTCACACTAAAAGTTAACCCATACGCCTCTTTTTTAAATTTTGGTTGCAGGAAATGGTGGGATATCTCTGCCAGTGGAAAAAAAGGACCGTATTTCCTGATATGCAAAATCACTGCATCTCAGGTAAACCAGCTCAGACACTGGACCACACACACTTTAGAAACTGGACTAGAGTTGAGGGCTTTGAATGGTGAATCATCAGGCACATGTGTGAAGAAACTAAGGTGAGGAGATACAACACCACAGGTGCCAGGGTACCAGAGGGTAAGATCATATAATGGTTCGACTGCAGAGGATGTTTACACTCCTAAGTTACTGAGGAAGGCTGTTGAGCATGTTGTATATTCTAGGAGCTGCTTGGTATATAGGACAGCCTGCCAGTGAGTTTAAGCACTATATTTTAGAGCATGTGTGACTGTCGTTTCAACATCTGTGAAGACCTCCCACCGAATATAAACAGCGTTCAGTGTAACCTGGACTGAGAGGTGATGGTGCTGCCATGGCAGAAATGACCGATGAAATTATTTGCAGTTTGTTATGCAAAGTGTGAGAGGTGAGATAGATGTAAGAAGGGCCATATTGGCCGGAATTTTACCGTCCCGCCCGGCACAGGAATTGGAGTGGACGGGGAACAGACCATGGAAAGGTCTGTTGACCGCGGGCGGGATTTTATGGCCTCGCTCGTCCCAAAACCGTAAAATCCCATCAAAGGTCAATGGACCTTCCTATGGTCTGCCCCTCGCCCGCTCCGATTCCCGTGGCGGGCAGGGCGGTAAAATCCTGGCCATTGTCTTTTGGGTGCCCACTTTTTTTCAGAGTATCACCTTGCTTGCACTTAAACCATAGAAGTACTGAGGAACAGACTCAGGACTCCTTGGCTGCTTTCAGAAAGACAGCATGTCTGCTACCTTGCCAGTCACTCCATCAATGTCTTAGGAATGCCTCTGGCATAAAGCCACACAGACAGCTAGGCCAGACTGTCCCTGCCACACCAAATATTGTCATTTCCATCTGGACGCTGCAGGCCTAGACCTGTTTGAAGTCACCCATCATGAGCATCTAAAGTGTCCTCAATGGCACAGTGGTTCGCACTGCTGCCTCACAGCACCAGGGACCTGGGTTCGATTCCCGGCTTGGGTCACCATCTGCGTGGAGTTTGCACATTCTCCCCATGTCTTCGTGGGTTTCCTCCAGCTGCTCCAGTTTCCTCTCACAGTCCAAAGATGTGCGGGTTAGGTGGATTGGCCATGCTAAATTGCCCCTTAGAGTCAGGGGGACTAGCTGGGGTAAATGCATGGGGTTATGGGGATAGGGCCTGGGTGGGATTGTGGTCGGTGCCAACTTGATGGGCCGAATGGCCTCCTTCTGCACTGTAGGATTCTATGATTCAAACTGGGAACATCAGGAAATATATTGCAATTATCCCTCATCATGGGCAGATTCGACTTGCAAGCTAGTTGGAAGAGTATAATACATCCATAGTTCAGTAAAGTATTTAGTTACTAAAAATGCTGGAGTAATTAGGGCCAAATACTTGTAATGTCACACATCAAAGCACTGTAGCCACATGCCTACTGGGGAACCACTTCATAGAAGCATTAGTGTACATAAATAAGCAAGGAAAACAGATATTAAAGCTTGGCAAAAGGCTGATTCATCATTATTTCTGTTTAAATATCAGTACAAAAGTATTGAAATTGTACTGAGCCATCTTAGCAAGGAACACTTTTTCTTTAAAAGAAAACTTGAATTCTAATCCATTTCTTATAATTTTTTAACATGAAATGTTTTGCAGGTGCATATATAATAAAAACTCTGTTAACTGTTATAGATAGGGGCAGCATGGTCGTGCAGTGATTTAGTGCTGTTGCCTCACAGCGCCAGAGAGTGAGTGAGAGGGAGGGAGGGAGGGAGAGAGAGAGAGAGACATCCCATCCAAGGAGTACCCTGCCATAGTGCCCAGTGTCTGTCGGGATAGGGTCTGACTCCCCGTGACTGAATTGGAGTAAGCAGTTATGTGAAAATGAAGTGTTATAGATGGAGATGGAATTGAGTTTTTCAATAAATGTATTTTTGATCTGCCCTTGGCATTATTTATTGTTGGGGGTGAAGTGAAGGCAAGGCATGTAGGGTTGGACTGAGAGAAAGTAGTCAGTAGTGAGGGGGTGGTGATAAGTATTGTGGGAATGTTGGTGTTTTGGGGATGGGAACATTGGTTCAGGTGAAAGCTCTTTGATCGGCTTTTCTCTGAGAACTCTAGCAGCTCGGAGCATTGGTGAGTGATAACTCTCCCTCTCTGTTTTTCATGTTTCTCCTCCTTGATTAATGGTACTTTATTTAAATCTCTGGAAGCTACTCATTACTGCAATTATTGCATATTTAAATTTAGACATAACTGGCACTCAGGGAGATCCGTAGCATGAAGAATGTGAAGAGATTAGGCTGCAAAATTATTCTTACATTTATACAGAAGAATGCTCACCATATGTTTAAGTTGATAAGACTGACTGTTAATCACAGATGACAACACATGTGCAGTGGGTGATAACCTCAACAAGGTTCAGGCAAACTCCCTATATTAGTTCCTTATGGTAAGAGAGTACTAATGAATTTGCCAAAGACCCAATATTTTATAGTCAACAAAGAGGACCCTTTTAACCCTTCAGTCTCAGCTGAACTCAAACCCAGGTTCAGGAGGTGAAAAGCCAAAATTTAACAATTAGCATCAATGGATCAGAATATTCAACATTAATATCTTGGCTGACTGTGCATGGGTTACAGTTGGAAGGCTATCTAAAGTGTCCTAATCAACGACATTATTTGGCCCCAAATCATCTTGACTTTCTTACAAGATAATTTACTGAACTATAGATGTATTACAGATTTCCCAACCAGTTTGGATCTGGAATTTGTCCGTGGTTGTCAATGATGAGGAATTAATTTAACCCATCTGCCAGTTCCTCATCTCCCCCTCAAAAAATATGATTACTCAACTTATGCCTTAAATGACCTTACCGGCCTTTAGCATTCCATTCACTTTATACATCATTAAAGAAGATATATCTCACTTCCTAAATTCTGATGCTGTCCATGTTTCACATGTTTTGTTCAGTTATTTTTTCTAGCATGCTAGGTGGTGCTCAACCACAGGCAGTCATTTTAGTCTTAGTGTTCCACATGGGTAATAAACTACAGAAGTGGATCACCCAGAAATGATAGCACCTACTTGATTTTCATTTCCATTGATTCATTAGCAGTCTCTACGATAGCTAGATGAAGGTGAAAATGACACCAGTGTGATTCTTAAATGGGTTACCCCTCTAAATTTATTGCATGGAATTTATAGAAACAGGCCTTCAACTCTATTGGTCCATGCTGATGTTTAATTACGCTTCACACAAGTTTCCTCCTACTTTACTTCATTTAGCCATATCTGCATTATATAAGACCAGAAGACCATAAGACATAGGAGCAGAATTAGGCCACGCGGTCCATCAAGTTTGCTCCGCCGTTCAATCATGGCTGATATTTTTCTCATTCCCATTCT
This sequence comes from Mustelus asterias, assembly GCF_964213995.1. NCBI lineage: Eukaryota > Metazoa > Chordata > Chondrichthyes > Carcharhiniformes > Triakidae > Mustelus > Mustelus asterias. The sequence continues at coordinate 24,438,139 of NC_135827.1, forward strand.
CCTGCCTTTTCCCTATAACCCCTGATCCCCTTATTAATGAAGAACCTATCTATCACTGTCTTAAAGACATCCAATGACCTGGCCTCCACAGCCTTCTGCAGCAAAGAGTTCCACAGATCCACCACTCTCTGGCTGAAGAAATTCCTCCTCATCTCTTTTCTAAAGGATTGTCCCTTTAGCCTGAGATTGTGCCCTTTGGTTCAGGTTTTTCCTATCAGTGGAAACATCCTCTCCACTCCATCCTCTCTATATTCCACACTTCCTCATGTATTTACCCAGCTTTCTCTTAAATGCAACTATACTATTCACCCAATGACTGAGTTCCACATTCTAACCACTCTCTGCCTAAAGACGCGTCCCCTAGATTCCCTCTTGCATTTATTAGTGACTATCTTATTTTTGACCTTAGTTTTGAAATCCAAAATGTAATAACTCACAGTAGGTGAGTTAAATATAGAATATACTTTTCAAATATATTTATCTTTAAATGTCATTCATTTAAAATATAAGTTATTACTTTTAAAAAAACTGCTGACCACCAATCCTGACACCAATATAAATGTTAAGCGCCACAGAATCACAGAATACTACAGTGCAGAAGAGACCCTTCAGCCCATCGAGTCTGCACCGACACAATCTGCTTTAACATGAGATTTAGCTTTTTTCATCATAGGATGTCTTCAACTCTCCATTGGCTCCCTTTTGCCTCAGAAGCTTAGATGTTCAAGGTAAGAGCTAGGCACATAATCCAGGCTGGCATTTCAGTGCAGCACTATAATGATGAAGATTTGCATAGTCAGAGGTAGATAAGCAAGAGGTCGAGGGAGATAACTGTGACCCAAATGCTTGTTCAGGTGGATGCATAATATCCCACAGACCAAATTAAAGAAAAGCAGAAGAGTTTCCAACATGGGTCTCTCAATCAGTATCACCAAAACAAACCAATGGGCTATCAACATAATTTGTTGTAAGGCATTTTTCTGTGCACGTAAGCACTGATTTGTCCAGAGTACCACACTTTGAAAATAATTGCCTGTGAAATACTTCAGGGTGTGTTGAAGATGTGAAAGTCACCACACAGTTCTTTCCTTGTCATCTAATCTACAGCATAATCAATCAAGTACCAGACATTCCTTAGAACTTTGACTATGTCAGCTGGTGGGTAAGGATATATATTAGACACTTTCTGCTCGTCAACTAAACTCCATATCCCATCTTATCTGCAACCATAACAGTGCAATAAGCGACTGCTGTAGTCATACTCAATTACTCACCATGCAATGAAGTTCTTGGCAGAAGAACCTGCCAAGTAAACCACCAGAATGTGTCAGGACAATATAACTTGTCAATGAAGAAGTAACCAAGTTGACATCTTGCTGCAATGTTAAACTGCTTTATTTAACTGCTATAATCAGTAAAACTCTTTATTAGGCAAGCAGATATCTTTTTTGGCTCCAGATATTATTGTGTGCCTACTTAGAATCCCATTAAGCCTTTCTTAATGTTCTACTCGGTAGATGAACTTATAATCTACATGACTGGAGCTAATAATTCATTATTTTAGCTTGCACATTTGAGTGTGAGAATATGTGTTGAATTTGAAAGGAAGGCAAGTTTGCTGATAAGATTGAGTGGCTTTGATGTAACAAAATGGGGGTTTAAGTTTTAGAAATAATGTTGGATCCAATTCAGTAGGTCTCTGAACTCAATGGAAATGGTTGATGTGGCCAGGGTTGGCTCCATGACCCTTAAATTTAAGGACAAACCACTGGCTTGTTGTCAATTTTTCTTTTGAAATGTGTCCAGCATCCATAACTTTCAGACTACATGCCGACTTCACCCATTCTGAGGAACCACAGTAAAGCAAGAGCAAAAAATGCTCAAAGTTGCTCACAAAACTGATTCTATAATGAGAAAATTGTGTTGGTTTAGGGAGCCAAACACCATTTCAGTGTGACACCAAGGCATTCGGATCAGGATGACCTCCGTTCGGTCACTGTTCTGGGCTGAGTTAGTTTATCCCGGTTGTTGTGGTGGTGAAGCTACTGTAATTAACATTTAATGGCCAGGTCCTAGGATGTCCCCCATCCATGACTGGAAGTCTTGCCGCCACGTAATTGTGTAGATCCAAAAGAAAATACTTGTGGGGGAGTTCCCATGGTCTATGCAACTATATCCAAGATGGAGCCATCACGCCCACCCGGCGCAACCCGGAGAACAGTGGGGATGAGGAAGGGGGGAGGTGGGGAGGCGTGTGTTGGAAATTGGGAAATAAAATGCTACTTTAGTAGAGATCTAAGTTGCAAATCCAAAGTTTGAGTTCAAATTCTTCCAACCTCTGCAAATGTACTCCAGTTTGCCCAGAATGAAGCACATGGAAGCTCCTTGATATTTTAAGGAAACGTTTGTAGTGTATCAACATGTCCCGTAACTGTTTATAACTTATCACAGCAACACCATTGCTTTCTTCTGAGGGGCTGTAGATGTGAATATATATGGTGAAGAATGAAAAGGCTGTTAATTGGTTTCATGAAGGAAGGAAGTTATATTAGAAGGTGTGACACTGTAAGTGATTTCGTTTTTATTATTATCACAAAACAGTCACAGTGCCTTCATCCTACCATGAATCTACTGGATGGATGAGACTAAGTAATGTTCCTGCTGTCTTGCTCTATATACAACTCCACAACCCAATAACCGATGTAGATCTTTTTCACTTCAGAATAACATGTGCTTAATTTTGTTCCAATTGAGGGGATTGTTTCTCCCAGTAAACGCAGGAAAACTAGACATCCAGTGATGATACCAAATACTATAGCGTTCCTTTAAATCATAGAATCATAGATTCCTAGCAGTGCAGAAGGAAGCCATTCGGCCCCACAATCCCACCCTAGCCCTATCCCCGTAACCCCACATATTTACCCTGCTAATTCCCCTGATGGTAAGGGGCAATGTAGCATGGCCAATCAACTTAACCCACATGCGCATCTTTGGAGTGTGAGAAGAAACCAGAGCATCCCGAGGAAATCCACGCAGGCAAGGGGTGGGGAGGAGGGTGGGGGGGTGAGCAAATTCCACACAGACAGGCACCCAAGGCCCGAATTGAACCCAGGTCCCTGACTCTGAGGCAACAGTGCTAACCACTGTGCATAATGGCATCATTATGCTTTATGTTCAGATAATTCAACCCCAACATATTGTGCACAAAAGTTCCAAAGGAGGAAAACAAGGAACAAAGTTTGAGTTGAAAACTCAAGCCTACAATGAGATCGATGGGCAGCGGAAATAGTCCATGAAGGTTTGTTGCCTGCATTCCATGAAGATTTTTGCATTGGGACAGAATCCTTGATTGTAACATCTCTTTGTGCCTTTGTGTAAACATCAGTTTAACCTTAACAGCTGTTGTGATGTTGCTCCTGACATATTTCTGTTGAGGACTCTCAGCCTAACCCCTCCGAAGTGTACAAGAAGATCTCTAATAGAAAATACATCATTGTATTGAATTGCATCTCACTAGTATTAGAAATACCATTGACAATGCTATCAGATAGAAAGGTTTGCATTTATTAGTGCTTTTCATGACCACCAGACATCTCAAAGCACTTTACAGCCAAGTAAGGATTTTTGGAATTTCATAGAATCACAGAATCCCTACAGTGCAGAAGGAAGCCAATCAGCCCATCGAGCCCACACTGACCACAATCCCATCCAGGCCCTATTTCCATAACCCACATATTTACCCTGCTAGTCCCCCTGACACTAAGGGCAATTTAGCTTGGCCAATCAACCTAACCAGCACATCTTTGGACTGTGGGAGGAAACCGGAGCACCCGGAGGAAACCCACGCAAACAAGGGGAGAATGTGCAAACTCCAGACAGACAGTGATCCGAGGCTGGAATTGAACCTGAGTCCCTGGCGATGTGAGGCAGCAGTGCTAACCACTGTGCCACCGTGCCGCCCAATAGTGTCGTCACTATTGTAATTGAGGATACATACTAGCCACTACTGTGCACAGCAAAATCATACAAACAGCAAAGTGATGATGACCAGATATTGCGATGTCAATTGACAGATATGTATTGGTCAGACCAACTGTGGTGAACCATCGTTGGTTCCCACTGGATAGTGCTGAGCCAGGGGCTGGCCAGGACTACAAGGATGTACATATGTTACTGTTGGGTTGTGCTATTGTTGCTGTTGGGGTTATTACACCTTTGTACTGTAGTGTTGTGGCACATCCCAGTCGGGCTCCGCCTCCTGGGAGAGGTATAAGAGTCCCTGCTCTGGCCGGGACCCCTTCAGTCTGGGATAGTGTATATAAGTTCTGGTAGCTTCATTACAGTAAATAAAAGCCTTTCATTTACTGAGCTTCAAGCCTCGTGTCTGAATAGCGCATCACCAACATGGGAGAAATCTCCCTTGCTTATGTTTGAAATAATGTCATGGGATCTTTTACTTCCATTAGAACATGCAGAAGGGCCTCAATTTAACATCTCATCCAAAAGATGGCACCTCCGAATGTGCTGCATACTCTCAGCACTGCGCTGGAGTGTTAGCCTTGATTTTTTTCTGCTCAAGTCTTCGAATGAGACTTGAACTCAGAGTGAGAGTGCTACCAACAGAGCCACAGCTGACACACAATGAATGGTCATATGTCTTGTATGTTGATGTGAAGCTTTTATGGAAATTTATGACTGTATCATTGAAACCTTCTGTTTTGGTGTGTTTTCGTTTCAGGTTTTTCCATTTTTATTTTCGGAGATTTCAGGGTCTTTTACCTACCACCATGTTGTATGTTTTCTATTTATTGTAGAACATAACTATGTACAGATATACAAGACAGTAGGCGTCCTCAGTCCAAGCCATGAGTTATCTCCATTTAGACTACTACCAGACTACTGCTAGTCATGTTTACATCATTATATGGGCAGTACTGGTTCTCCAGTCCCACATTAACCCTTCCAGTCATGGACACCCTAATACAATATCAACTTCACCCCCCACTCCTGATTCTTTGGTTCCTCAGTAAGATGCTTTTGGTCACTTTAAAGACCATTGGTTTAGATCTATTCTCATGAGAAAGCGACTGCAGTACACATGGCCCATGCTCTGATCAGCTGCAATCACATATTGGAAAGGAGCCTGAAATGGGGACTGAGTCCTTGATTTGGATAGGCAATGGGCCCAACGTCCATTTCAGACGCATGGTTTCATTAGGTGCCCCGGAGGCACAGTGGTTAGCACCACTGCCTCACAGCACCAGGGACTCCAGTTCAATTCCAGCCTTGGGTAACTTTGTGTGGAGTTTGTACTTTCTCCCCGTGTCTGCATGGGTTTCCTCTGGGTGCTCCGGTTTCCTCCCACATTCCAAAGATGTGCGGGTTAGGTGGATTGGCCTTGCTAAGTTGTCCCTTAGTGTCCGAAGATGTGTAGGTTAGGGGAATTAGAGGGGTAAATATATGGGGTTACAGGGACAGGGCCTGGGTAAGGTGCTCTGTCAGAGCGTCAGTGCAGACTCGATGGGCCAAATGGCTTCTTTCTGCACTGTAGGGATTCTGTCATTAAGTAGTAAAGAGATGAATTTGATACAAGTTTGTAAAACTTTGAGTTAACATTGTTAAGAGTAATTACTATTCCTATCGACTCTCTGGTTTCATTGCTGTCATTTGATGCAATGCAGCTCGTGATTGTTCAGATTTTACAAATTGGCCTAGAAATTGTCTTGTGCCGGACTTCAAACTGGCGTTCCGGATAGTCATCCAAGCGGCAATTTGCTTGTCATGAAGCAATATATGCCCTAATACCCAGCATGATGTCCATTGCTGGAACCAACTGAGTGCACACCTGCCATTTTGGACCCTTCAGATCTCTTTTCTGCTGGTAAAAACGGGGCCTCTCGATCCATTTTCCAGCCACCAGTTGTTTTACCATCATCCAAAACCCATTCAATTGCAATAGACATAATACATTCATTTCTCCTTATTACCCAACACAAACATATTTTATTGGCATAAGCGTTGGGGCATGTTATTGCCAATTCAGATTTCACACATGCTTTTAGGAGTATTATATTAATAAAAACAGTTAAGTAGATTGAACAATTTACTTACCACCAAATGTGCTCTCATAAAGAGGCCACAATGGTATTGTCTTTGGAAGGTAGCACAGTTTAGACTTGATTTTTTTTTGATAGGAATTCAATGAAACTGGACTTCTGTCAAAAATAATTGCATGCATATCTTTGAGCATTTTATTCTTCAGAATGTTATTTTGTTCAAATAATTTGGACAATTAGAATAACGCGCTCAGTTTTTTTGTTAATTCACTCTCTGGGTGGGATGTCACTGACAAGACCAGAATCCACTGCCCATCCATAGTTGCCCTGCGAAGGTGGTGATGGGTTTTCTCCTTAAATCATTGGTAGCAGTATGGTGCGACTGAATGGCCACTAAGCAGGCTTAAAGAGTCAACCACGGGCAGGACCTGAATCACATCATTGGCTTTTAACACCAAAACCTAGGTCAACAATTGATGCAGTACTGGAGGAAGTGTCATGTTTGGATGAGACGTTGGGATAAGACTCTGAGAGGATCCCAGGTGAACTGAAAGGATTCTATGCTCAAAATTCAAAGAAAAGCAATAGAGTCCATCCGGGTATCCAGGCCAATATTTATTCTGCAAACAACAGTACGGTGGCACAGTGGTTAGCACTGCTGCTCCACAGTGCCAGGGACCTGGGTTCGATTTACAGCTTGGGTCACTGTCTGTGTGGAGTCTACACGTTCTCCTTGTGTCTGTGTGAGTTTCCTCTGGATGCTCCAGTTTCTTTTCACAGTCCAAAAGACGTGCTGGTTAGGTGCATTGGCCATGCTAAATTCTCCCTCAGTGTACCCGAACAGGCGTCTGAATGTGGCAACTAGGGGATTTTCACAGTAACTTCATTGCAGTGTTAATGTAAGCCTACTTGTGACCAATAAATAAGCTTTAACTTTAACATTAAAATACAATTATCTACTCATTGTTACATTGTTGTTTGATGGACCTACACTACATCAGTGACCTCAAAAGTAATTCATTAGCAATGAAATACTTTTGGATACTTGAAGTCATGAAATGTACATTTTTTGCTTCTTGCACAGGATCAGAATAGATCTGGTTCATTTTCCTAAAGGACAGTTGCTTTTTATTTTAATAAAATTCAACAATTTAAAGGTCACTTTCACTGATACCAGCTTTTGATTATGAATTAACACTCCCAAACTACCAGGGTGGAATTTGAAATCAAATCCTCTGAAATTACTGCTCCATGAATATAAACCACTCAACTCCTGTTCGCACTGAATATTTGTTTGTGTTCCCAAATTAGCATCTTCCTTATAGTGTTTCTAATCTCATAAAAAGTAAAATATAACTTTTTATACTTGGAATTTTGGGGAGACTGTGGTGCAGTGATAATATCACTGGGCTAGTAATCCAGAGGCCCAGACTAATGCGTGTTCAAATCCCACCAAGGCAGCTAATAAAAATTTCAATTCGATGAATAAAATTGCAATTTAAACAAAAAATCTAGCCTCAGTAACGGTGACCATGAAACTCTCACAATTGTTGTAAAAATCCATCTGGTTCACTGGTGTCCTTTTAGGCGGCACGGTAGCACAGCGGTTAGCACTGCTGCTTCACAGCTCCAGGGACCTGGGTTCGATTCCCGGCTTGGGTCACTGTCTGTGTGGAGTTTGCACATTCTCCTCGTGTCTGCGTGGGTTTCCTCCGGGTGCTCCGGTCTCCTCCCACAGTCCAAAGATGTGCGGGTTAGATTGATTGGCCATGCTAAAAATTACCCCTTGGGGGTCCTGAGATGCGTAGATTAGAGGGATTAGCGGGTAAATATGTAGGGCCTGGGTGGGATTGTGGTTGGTGCAGACTCGTTGGGCCAAATGGTCACTTTCTGCACTGTAGGGTTTCTATGATTCTATGATAATGGCCTGGTTTTGCAGTCAATGCAAATTGCTGGCTTCGTCATCAAAGACCTGATAATCTTTGAATGCCCCCTTTCCCATTAAGAAATTTAATGATGACTAATAAACTTTGATTCTGTTAATGTCTGACCAACAACATCATAAAGGAGATGGACCACAGAGTTACTAAAGCTGGTTAGGTTTCCTTGTCACTTAAGAGTCTGTGTGTAGTTTTGGTCTCCTTTTCTGAGGAAGGATGTTCTCGATCTGGAGGAAGTGCAGTGAAGGTTTACCAGGCTGATTCCGGGGATGACAGGATTGATGTATGAGGGGAGATTGACAAGGTTAGGATTGTTTTCGCTGGAGTTCAGACGAATGAGGGGAAATCTCATAGAGACTTATAAAGTTTTAAGAGGACTAGACAGGGTAGATGCAGAGAGGATGTTCCCGATGGTGGGGGAGTCCAGAACCAGGGGTCACAGTCTGAGGATGCAGGGTAGACCATTTAGGATGTAGGTGAGGAGACATTTCTTCACCCAAAGAGTGGTGAGCCTGTGGAATTCATTACCACAGGAAGTAGTCGACGCCAAAACATTGAATGTATTCAAGAGGCAGCTAGATATAGCACTTGGGGCAAACGGGATCAAAGGTTATGGGGAGAAAGCAGGATTAGGCTATTGAGTTGGACAATCAACCATGATCGTGATGAATGGCGGAGCAGGCTCGAAGGGTCAGCTGGCCTCCTCCTGCTCCTATCTTCTATGTTTCTATGTTCCTCTAAAGCAGAATTTTCCCGTCCCACCTGCCCGTAGTGGGCGGGACATGGACCATGCAAAGGTGATTTGACCTCGGGCGGGATTTTGCGGCATAATTGTACCTGCCTCTACCATCTCCTCTGACAGCTCATCCCATATACCCACCACCCTCTGTGTGAAAAAGTTGCCCGCCCCTCAGGTCCCTTTTAAATCTTTCCCTTCTGACCTTAAACCTATGCCCTCTAGTTGCCACCATTCCTCCGAATCCCAAAGCACCATTTCATTCACATATCGCCTGCATACAATGCTGGTAGCAGTTCTCTGTGAGTTAGTAAAAGATGGGTGCCTGTTAAGCGAAGCCAGTATTAGCTGTTGATAAGTGTGATGTGAGCAACAGACATCTACTAGCCCTACATCTGTAAACTTAAACAGTAATAATTAATCCATAAGGGCAACCTTGACTTGTATCATGTTGCAATGGTGGACAATAGTTTTATTTAGATGTCTGAGTTCCTGATGCTATAGTTACCCTGGCACCATTCAAGCCTCACTGCCAGATTACCATCATTGAGAGTTCCTGTCCCTGTCAGCACAATTAAAATTAGTACTGAGCTGGCACACTCATCTTTCAGTGCTACACTTAGAATCAGTTACACACAGTGAATGCAGCAGGACCTGGCAGTGCTTTCATAGCTGTTTTGCAGTTCATTTCCGATGTTATCAGGCTCAGTTAAGATGAAGCTTAAATCTAAATATTTACCAAAATGGGCAGAGCAAAACAAAGGAGCATATGCACTTCCCATACGTGTGCTTCTGATGTTGAATCTCACCATTTAGGAGCATTGTATTGAGAAACACCATGCATACAGTTCACAATTTTTCATTATATCGTATAATAGACAGTACATTCACAGGCTGCATGTCACCTGATATATGTCCTCGACAGGTAAGGATCCACACTGTAAACAGAATATTAACCCTCCGTTCAAATGGCTCCCCACTTAAATAATGTTCAGAGTTTCCTCCGAGTGCTCTGGTTTCCTCCCGCGATCCAAAGATGTGCAGGTTAGGTGGATTGGCCATGATAAATTGCCCCCTTAATGTCCAAAGATGTGTCGGTTAGGGGGATTAGTTCAAAAGGGAAAGATTTAAAAGGGGCTCGAGGGGCTACTTTTTCGTACAGAGGGTGGTGGGTTTATGGGATGAACTGCCAGAGGAGTTGGTCGAGGTGGGTACAATGACAACATTTAAGAGACATTTAGACAGGTACGTGGATGGGAAAGGTTAAGAGGGATATGGGCCAAATGCAGGCAAATGGGACTAGTTCAGTTTAGGAAACCTGGTCGGCACGGATGAGTTGGGCCGAAGGGCCTTTTTCCATGCTGTATAACTCTATGACTCTATGGGAAGGATTTTCCAGCCATGCTCACTGCAAAGCCGAAAAATCGTGCCTAAGATCAACAGATCTTTGCATGATCCATGTCCCGCCCGCTACGATTCCTGTGGTGGGGGGACTAGCAGGGTAAATTCTTGGGGTTGCGGGATAGGGGCTGGGTGGGATGCTCTGTAAGAGAGCTGGTGCAGACTCAATGGGCCAAATGGCCTCCTTCTGCACTGTAGGGATTCTATGAGATGAGTAGGATCTTCAGAAGGATTTACATGAATAATTCTCCATTCAAATACTGTAATGTTACATTCAATGCCCTAAGAGATCACTGTAAACTCAATCTGTTTCTTTGTTGTTATACTATTTGTTACTTTCCCTGTAGCAAAGTCACTGTGCATTCATTTTATAAACTGAAACTTCTGGCTCAAACAATATTTCTGGGTGATTCACGATCCACACTACGAAATAAACTTCAAACCGTCACTCTCGGCAGAGCCATAACATTTGTAGATTGATTTCAAATATCCAGGTGACGCTATGTATCAAGATTTTTTTGGTTGGGGATGGGGAGAAATGTCTTTTTGAGAATGCTGTTCAAAATATAAATGTAAACTTGTATAATAACGTTGAAGATATTCTAAAGCTTGTTGGCATGAGGTTCTCATAATCTTGATATAAATCACCTGTACATAATCAAAACCGACCAGTGAATATTTGGATAGATCATTGAACTGCCAGCAAGGCCTGGAAAATGTCAGAGACATGCCAACCAATGATCAATGGAACAATTAACCCATTTCCTTTCAATTTTTTCCTTAACTCCAAACGGCTCAATACAAACATGTTAGAACCTGTTTTAATTTATCATAAATTGAAGGAATTGTTTACCCTCCTGGCATCTAATGGCTGGTTTGAAAAATAAAAGGTACGTGTTGTTCTGGTAAAAACTCCCTTTAAGAGTCATTTTTTAAAAAACACATCATTAATGATCCGTCTGTCTGCTCGTTCAGTTGTTTTGCTTGGGACGAATTAATGGTGGCTAAGTGAGTGGTTGTGATTATATACAAGGGGATTGGTTAGGTGGATTGGCCATGGTAAATTACTCCTCAGTGTATCAAGATGTGTAGGTTAGACGGATTGGCCATGCTAAATGTGTGGGGTTGGCGGGGGAGGCATTCTGTCGGAGAGTTGGTACAGACTCGATGGGCTGAATGATCTCTTCTGCACTGTAGGGATTCTATAATCACTACACCTGTCATCCAAGAGTTCACACAAGCTACAAAGCACAAGAGCGTGGTTTATTTGAACTTTGAATTCTGAATTCTGCTGCAAAATTGCATCTTTATATTTTTATGTACAATAAACATAAAGGATCATTTGAAAGTACTTCGACTCTGCAGATTTTGTTTTGTCCAGTAATCTTGCAAAAAGAAAAGCATCTGTTTAGTGTTGATGCTAAACTCATGATGCAAATCCAAAATCCAACCTAACCTGAACTTAAAGCAAAGGGGAACAAGACTCCCTGGAGGGAATAATTGTACACTGTTTGGGTTACACACCACATGCAGTGCAAAGCCAATGCAATGTCAAATATGGTTTACAAAGGCCTCTTTTGGACACCTAGGTCAGGACTTGAGCTCTGGAATTCTCTCCCAAATTATTTCACCTCATCCTCGTCATTAAAAGGCGCTATAGAAATGTAAGTTATTGTTGGTGGGTGCCCATTTTGCACAGAAAGCTGATTTGTGCAGCAATTTAATGGGATCTGGCTGTTAAAATGAACCACTCGCTTTGCCGCTCCAGCTCCTGGAGGGGACGCCTTGCCGACTTTACGAGCAGACGATAAATTCTCCACCCTACTAAAAACAAGCTGCACGTTGTTGTTGCTTCTATTTTTAAGTGCTAGACTTCGAATGTCAAACGTTAAACAACAAATTTGGTTTCTATTACTGTTAGCCATTCCTTGCCCTTTACTTTGCTCAGAATTTTCTGACAAGGGAAAATTTCTACGATGTTCTCCGAATCTCTCCAACTTCAGCGGAGGCCCTGGAAAAATATTGAAGGCATATTATATTTCTGACAGAACTCTTTAAAATGTGTTGTGAGCAAAGCTTGCCTAAAAAGGGTTAACTTTTCAAGACATCCCCACAGTGAATCATTGAATCATAGATTCCTCAGAGTGCAGAAGGAGGCTATTCAACCCATCGAGCCCGCATCGACAACAAACCCACCCAGGCCCTATCTCTGTAACCCACATATTTACCCTGCCAATGCCCCTAACACTGAAAGGCAATTTAGCATGGCCAATCCACTTAGCCTGCACATCTTTGGAGTGTGGGAGGAAACTGGAGCACCCAGAGGAAACCCACGCAAACATGGGGAAAACGCGCAAGCTCCACACAGTCACCTGTGGCTGGAATTGACCCCAGGTCTCTGGCGTTGTCATGCAGCAGTGCTAACCACTGTGACACCATGTGGACACATAGTCAAAGAAGAGATAATTAAAATCCACGTTGGGGAGTTGCTTCTCTCGGACACATGAACAGTGGACAATTCAATAACACATCTCATCAATCAGGAAGACACACAACATTTTGCAAAGACACTTTGGATTGGGAAGAGGGGATTTTAACAATGGGGAAAATCTGCATAAGAGCAGATCACATAGCCTCTGGGTGAAGAAGAGGGTTCAGGGAGACTGTGCACCTATATTGACTGAGATGAATCATCTAAGCTCGCAAGTGATCTTTAAGGGTTTTTTGATTATTGTCTCAACTGTATCAAAACAATGATCCTCAATCTGATTGTTCCATAAGCTCTACCTATTGAAAAATAGCAGCTTATAATTTAAATCAAATTTCTCCCAGTGTTACTTCTGTCTATTGTTCAAAAGGTTGAAGGAATATACCTATGTGTCAGATATGGAGGTCTGATCTTATATCACTCTCAAAGTTCCATGCACCTATGACTGTGTGGCTAAATTCCCCATCAACTCAATTTTCAAGTTTGCTGATGACACCACCATAGTGGGTCAGATCTCAAACAATGATGGGATGGAGTATAGGAAAGAGGTTGCTATGACAATGGTAGATACCAAAAAAAAACCCTTGTCATAGAGCAGTGAAAGTGCAGAGTGATGATATACCAACATTTAATTCTGAGTAAGAATCCCCAATAGCAACAAATATATCAGACAATACATTTGTAATTTCCATAGGAACAGCAATAAACAAACTTCTTGCTGTCAGATGATCCATTCTGGACAAAGGTTGAATTAGCCAAAAGTCTGATTTTAGCACTGTGCTTTATCAAACATTCCTGGACATGTGCCAGGGGACTGCAGATGGAACTATCTTCCACTTATGTGGAACATACGTGGTCTTAGCAACAAATGAACACTCCAAAGCAGCACTCTATGCAAAGACCAAAACTTATATTTGGCTCCAAGTATTTATATTGTGTGGGTAGTAAAAAAATATTTTAATAATTAATTATTAATAAGCTTCCTACATTACCTAATCCAATATTTGGTGACTTAGATTATATATTTGATCAAGAAATATTGAAATACTGTGACAGAGTTATTCTGTCAACAAAGCTGGTATTTTTCAATTTATTTAGGAAATACTGGGAGTGAATAATTGCCCAATTTATATATGGTACAAACCGCTCTAGTGTTAAACATTAATCGTTAAGAGTGAAGCCATTTACTTCCCTTAACCACATACCTGTTAAATATTTGCCTCTGCTAAGTATATTGTCTGTTAAAAGCTCAGTGTTCCCTGGTTTTAGAAATTGGCTTGACCTAAGCACATAATAATATAATTTTTCTATTAATTATATGCTTATACTTCCCAAACTATTAAAAAACCAACTCATTAATAATTTACTTTGTTATTAAAATCTAGTTTAAATAATTCTTCAACAACTTATTTAATTTTTAAAATTTAAATTAATCTTTCTCAAAATGAAACATTTTTTGTATTCTGCATTTGTCAACATAACTGCAAATGTACAAAGAGGAAAGTCACTTCTACACTTCTACACTTAAATGAACTGCATTGTACGAGATAACATCTGAAAATGGATTCCGCCTGCACTGATTAACAGCAGAGTCATTGTAAAATACAATCCCTTTAGCGGATCAATGCATTGCACTACTTTTTAACAGCAGTCAAAGTTTCCAACTTCAGTTGGACTCGCTTGCATCTACTCTCTTTTCACCTCTTTGCTCCCTGGCTAAACACAGCAAAATTCAAAAAAAAATCAGTGGGCATCAGCTCTCCTGGAGAAGGTGAGTTTCAGAAATGCTCTGAGGGCCCTCCGAATGTTTTCAAACTTAAAAAGTGGAAGACGTTTGTTGCTGAAGTTACAGTTAGTGAATTTGGAAGGTGCATGGGTTGAGCGGCCAGCCGTAGCTTACATTGGAATGCCCTTGTAGGATGGGGCTATAAATTAAACTGAAAACTAACCGAGTTGATATGGCAACCAGACTTCTTGACAGGTTCAAATCTTGATCTGCAGACAGGAAGGAAATGGCTTTGTGTCATTTGTAAGCAATGCTCTGATTGTGTCACAAAGAAAAAGAGAATTAAAAAAGAAACAGAAATACGTTAGGATCCATTTTCATTTTTGCTGATTTTTGATAATGTTAAAATAATCTGTCGGTGGATTGACAAATGTTCTGAACAAGTACTTGAGCGATTAATATTTCATGGGCTGCGAGGCCTCTATTTGGAGTTGAAAGCAGTGTTATACGCATTCTGTTAAAGCTGTATTTTTCATGCACATCTCATTGTCAACTCTATCTGTAAAATAGGACAAGATACATAATAACCATGGCAAATAAGTGGAACAGGATTGCAAATGTTTGGCATCTTGAACAGATATGTGCACCAGTGTCAGTTTGACATAGTGTGTGCTGTATCCATTTCCATTTAAGGAAATAATAACACAACTAACCATGCACTTTTTAAATCCTGAACATTTCTTTCTTTTTGACGTATTTTGTTACTTAGAAAATTTCTCCCAGTCAGTAGCTAGCCTTATGTAAACAGCATGCATGAGTGACTGTCCTACCATTTATATTTATAGGAAGAAAAGAGGTAAAATGAATTGGAACTGCATTTTTTGACAAAGAAAAGAATTACTTTATTTCTCCAAATGAACATAAAAATGAGAAGCTGAGCTGGAATGAACCAACTGGCGTTCCTTGTCTTTGACTTGTGGTCTTGATATATACTGAGGTTTTATATCAAACTTTAGACAACCTGTTAAGAGTAGAAAGTTGTACAATATCAACACGCATGGAGAAGCAGAAATATTTAATATTGCCATTACATATCAATATACCTGGATTTAATTTTGTCCCATAATTGTACCTCGATCGAAATTACCATCCAGTTGGATGCCTTAGAGGGTAAAAAGCTATCCACCGGATATCTTGCTAATATTGTAAACATGAGAATTGGCGCAATGCCTATGCTTTGCTACTCAATGTCACTAACACACTTAGCTAAGACGGCAGAGCAGAATTAATGTTTAGCGCTAATATTAATCTTGTGTGACAGGAAGTCTATTTTTGGGAATGTGGGCTCAAAGGAAAAGCTGTACAAGGCGTGCAAGGCTTCACGTTTAAACTTCTGATTTACACTTGACGTAAACAAAACTTTAAATCAGAAACGCTCATTTATGAAGCCTCTCCCACGATAACACATCATGGACTCACATCATGCAATAAACTTTTCTTCCAACTTAACTTTTAAATGCTATATTTCATTCTGGAACATTGCCAAATTGCTTCCCTTCTTTCCTCATCTAATGCTATTGACTCCTGCATGTGGTACACTTTCACTGGCACTGTCTCCTACACCTAAGGGCTAAGATGCAAATGGGAGCATTGACAGTGAATGTCCAAACTTAGGGTGGTTTCATGTCGATTGACTTAGTTCTCACCGGAGATGCAATTTGATTCTGAAAGTGTTTCTAGTTTAACATGACTTCATAATTCTATTCTTCAGAATGCCCAAATGTCCCATCAAATTGCGTAATACCAAATACAAATCTTGTGCTTTTCATGTTGTTCCCAATTAAGATTCCAAAGTAGAGGAGCTCAGACCTTGATACCACCTGGTTGAGAGAGAGAGAGAGAGAGAGAGAAGGAAGGGAGGAAGATGTGCGGGTTAGATTGATTGAGCATGCTAAGTTGACCCTTAATGTCAGTGGGGGTTAGCATGTGGGGTTACGAGGATGGGGCCTGGGTGGGATTTTTGTTGGTGCAGGCTCGATTGGTGGAATGGCCTCCTTCTGTACTGTAGGGATTCTATGATATACTTCTATGAAGTGATTTGCATTTATATAGCACTTTTCATGACTACCAGATGTCTCAAATGCTTTGAGGGCAATGAAATATTTTATGAAGGGTTGTCAATTTGTAGTGTAAGGGACATGGCAGCCAACATGTGCACAGAAGGCCCCTGCAAACATCAATTTAAATAATGACCAGATAATCATTGATGTTCATTGAGGGCTAAGTACTGGCCAGGACACCAAGGGAACAGACTGCACTCATTCAAAATTGTGCAATAGAATCTTTCACCTCCACCCAAGCATGCAGATGGGGCTTTTGTACTCCCTCAGTATTGTGTTGGAATGTCAGGCTTGATTTTTTTGTGCATAAGACCTGATTGACTATACTTCTGTTAGGAAAACAAAGGTAGTTTTAAGGGATTTATATTTGTATTGGTAAACTTTAGAAATCAGGTGCAGTTTTGGAGTGGGTTTACTTTAATGTTTCTGTGCCTGGAAGGGTAAAACCTATAGTTAGATTCATGCTGGACAAAAGTATTTTTGTCTATGGGGGTTGGTTAAGTTCCAACTGTTCTATTGTGCATAGAGAGGGCTATGGCATGAAGAGTAAATAGAAATAGCTTTTAAGTTTTCATGCTAGCTGAATATATTGCAGTTGGAGATAAGATCCTGGGGAGTAAATAGTTCTCAACTCTGCCAGGAGAAGCTGGACAGGACAAGGGAACTGCAAAGATACAGACTTCCTAAGGAATAAATTACAGTCCAGATAACCAGGGAATTGGAACAGAAACAATGTTTAAGCTGACTGGAGTTAAGAGAACACCGACCAAAGTATTGTTCAGAAGAATTCAAGGAAGTGTAAACAAAGTATTCTGAGTTAAAGAGAAAACTGTAGGAGCCAGGTTTAAAATGGGACAGCAAACTTCAGAGGTAAATGAAACATTTGATGCCATTTTTCTAGAATCTGGGAATCGAGAGTTAAAGCAATTGTGAACAGTTTTTTTTAGCAGTCCAGTCAAGGCAAAAAAAATCTTAAAGGGGAGTTGAAAATCCTGGATTGGATTTTCTGATAAAAGTGAAGTGGAAGCTTTGTTTAAAAGAGTCATTTGTAAAACCTGGACTAGATTTTGGAATGCAAACCATTGAGGGAAAGCATTATTATGAGAGATGATTTTAAAGCATGTTTTTTTGGGAATGGAGTTAAGATACTCTTATATGGCAATCATCTGGAGTATTCTGAGGGGAAAGCCACGAACATGAATTTAGGTTCAGAATGCAGTGCATCTATTTGACCGCAGTCATCTTGTGTGCTGAAAAGGGACTTTGTGTGTTAATGAGACCATTAAGCATTGTATCTTAAGATATACTTTGTAATCTGTGTTAATCCTAAAATTGATGTGTAATATGAAGGGAGTAGAGGAATATTGTATTATAATCCAATTTTTTCATGTTTAAAAAGTGATTTTTTTCTTGCTGTTAAAACTAATTAGTGGCCCTGTGATGTTGTTCCTCTATGTTTTATTTAAAAAATAGTCCAAGTTATGGTCTTTTGAGCCAGGGCTCCATTCTGGGATCTTCCTGTCCAATTATAACATCAAACATAATACTTTAAAGAATCCAATAAACATTAAGACTGCAAAAAAAAAATTTGTGGAAAAGTGTGGGGATTCACAATTCTCCCATATCCATAAGATTACAGTCTTGTTTAGGTGTTTCCACGGCTTCTAGATTTAGGCCAGAATTTTAATGAAAAGCTCCTGAGTTTTTCAAAGCATTTCCTGAATGGTGATTAAACATTTCAGTGTTAACCTGATACCCTGTACCTTACTCCCCCTTTCACATGCAAGGTCATCACGGTGGTATGGATTATTTTTGAAATTTCTCTGCATATCAGTAAAGAAGGATCAGATTTGACTTGTGCCTATTGAAGTATGTGTACATGATGAGCCTTTGACAGAAAGGATTTTCAGCTTTCAATGTAACTATATACTGTGGCTGCCTTTTCATAAGACCTGGGAGGCAATATATTCTGCCGCTTAAAGCATTTAGCAGGGCTCTGTCGCAGGGTGGCCCAAAGAGATCTCAAAACCATTAGGTCACAATAACAAATTTCAAGGTATTGCTTTGCCTTTGAAATGTAGTCACAGATTTAGGTAAACATTGAGGTCAGAATGCTTTCTGATTCGGTGGGATTGTCCTATGGTTGTCCTGTAAGAAGGGATTAAGGAGGAATTGAGTAGACATGGGCCTGGATTCTCTGGAGTTTAGAAGAACAGGAGGTGACATACAAAATTCTTACAGGACTCGACAAGTTAGAGGTAGTAAGAATGCTTCCCCTGGCTGAGGGGTCTAGAACCAAGGGACACACTCTCAGAATGAGAGGTAGCCCATTTTTTTATTATTTCACAGGATGTGGACTTTGTTGGCTAGGCCAGCATTTATTGCACATTGCTAATTGCCCTTGGGAAGGTGGTAGTGAGCCGTCTCCTTGAACGACTGCATGCCATGTAGGTATACTTACAGGATGTATTGTTCCCATGCATCCAGTGCCCTTGTCCTCCTTGGTGGTAGGGGGTTGCCGGTTTGGACGAAACTGTCAAAGGAGCCTTGGTGAGTTGCTGCAGTGTATCTTGTAGATTGTACGCATTGCTACCAGTCTGCTTTGGTGGTGGAAGGACTGTGGCTGAAGGAGTGCCAAACAAGCGGGTTGCTTTGAGCTGCAATTAAGACAGAGATGAAGAAGAATTTCTTCACTCAAGGCTGGTGGATCTTTGGAATTCTCTACCCTAGATGTTCAAGACAGAGATGGATAGATTTCCAGTTATTGTAGGTATCAAGGGATATGGGGATAGTGAGGGAAAATGGCATTGAGGTAGAAGATCAGCCATTATCCAGTTGAATGGTGGGGGTTCAAGGGGCTGAATGGCCTACTCCTCCTATTTAATATGTATCTATGATCTTACCAAAATGGTGGCACAGGTAATTTGGTGCTAATGGTTAAGAAGGGGAAATTGGGCAACACATTAGTACTGTAGGATTTTTTACACTCATCTAAGTTTGATTAGCATTTCATCTGACTGATAGCATCACAAACAAAGCAATACTGCACCAGTATCTGCACTGTCAGATGGTTCCCTAAGCAGACTATCAAAGTCAGTTAGTCGAATGCCTCATCACCAGAACTTTAAAACACGCCAGTAGCGAGAAGGACCGCGCCTGTCATCTTTCCAGAGCACCCAGACTCTCAACAGCTCTGCACACTGCCCTTGAGGAACTGCAGTGGAGAAAAGACCATTGCCCATCCCCTTCTGGAATATGCCTCAGCAGGTCTGGAAGGAGATGCAGTGGCTTTTGTGGAAGTTCATCCCAAGCATCTTTGTAACATGGGACTCGGGCTGTTCCCGGGGATGCACACCGAGATAAGCATCAACAGCAGCTGGAGGGCCATCAAGTCAGTGAAAGGTACTCTTGATCTGTCTGAAATTTACCATTCTTCCAGTGCGATGAGTTGTTATCATGTTGCAGACTGGCAAATTTCAAGGTCTTAGGAATATGTGCTGATGGGTGCACTTGAAGCTTTTGGCACTTGTTGCAAAGGTGCAGTGGGAAAAGGTCACTGGGCCCTCCAGCCATGCTGAACCAAGAGACTGAAAACAATGTGAAACCCTCAGGCTGTATTTTTGACATGGAATTAATAATGCAAATATAATCCGTAATTGCAAGTGTAGTGTTGGCCCATAGAGTGCAACATACTGTATTGGAACCGATTTGTTTTACACTTTATGTAATGTTAAATTTGAACTTTGTGTAATGAATTTACAAATTTTATCAATAAACTATATTTTTTGGGAAAAAAATATCTGTGCCATCAGCTTAGAATATGCACTTTAATCTGTGAAACTTGAACCTGAAACCTTCTTACTCAAAACAACAAGAGTGTTACTACCTGAACCAAGTTCGGACCTGAATTGCATATGATGTTCTTCCAGGCTTTCAACTCTTTGCCAATATTGTTGTGTAACCAATAAAAAGAGTATAAAAGTCATGCAACAATTTTCTTTTATTTTGCTGAGGGAACATTGCCACTAATTTGCGTTGCTGCCTATTGTTGTGGCAGGTAACCTACCATTCAATCCTAGGTGGGTACATGAAGAGGGAAGGAATAGAGGGATACAGACTGAGTAAGGGCAGAAGGTTTTTTTTTAGTTTAGTTAGGGCATCATGATCAGCACAGGTTTGAAGGGTGAAGGGCCTGTTCCTTGTGCTGCACTTTTCTTTGTTCTTTGCCCCTCATACACACCTTGGTGCTAAACCACATCCTTGAGTTGATCTTTCTAGTTCTTTTGCTCCCTCTGTTATTTTTTGACTCTTTATCTGAATACTCCTTAGATCCTATTGTGCCTTAGTGTATCTGATCTTAAGTCTCTGTTTAGTTGCTTTAATCCAAAACTTCACTCCAGCCTCCTTAATGCTAAACTTTGTTGTTGGCTTGTATGTATTTCACCGGAATATTCTATTTAATTCTTGATGTTGTTTTTTTGAGAACAGAATTATGACTTTCCTCCTTCCCCTACATCTAAACTGAAGGCCAAGCTCTTGTTGCCTGTATCCATCTCACAAAGCCATTGCCAGTATCAAATTCTGATCCATTGCCTTGACCAAATTCCAGCATCCTTTATTTAGTGCAACACTTGGGAGAGGACCTACTTGATGTTAACAGCATTTGGTAAAAAGTGGAGACCTCAATATTAACCCTCGGTAAGTGTGTAATGTTGTGTGTGTTAGAAACCGATTCGCTACTACTGAGATAAGGTCCTGGTGACTCTCATCAATTTTTACAGATGCACCACAGAAAGCATCCTTTCTGGTTGTATCACAGCTTGGTATGGCTCCTGCTCTGCCCAAGACTGCAAGAAACTACAAAGGTTTGTGAATGTCACCCCGTCCATCACACAAACCAGGCTCCCATCCATTGACTCCGTCTACAGTTCCTGCTGCCTCGGAAAAGCAGCCAGCATAATCAAGGACCCCACACACCCCGGACATTCTCTCTGCCACCTTCTTCCGTCAGGGAAATGATACAAAAGTCAGATCATGTACCAACCGATTCAAGAACAGCTTCTTCCCTGCTGCCATCAGACTTTTGAATGGACCTACTATATATTAAGTTGATCTTTCTCTACACCCTAACTATTCAGATGGAAGAGGAGAAAGTTTGGTCCCAAACCAGTGTCCTCTGTTTGAACAGAGGGAAATATGATAGGATGAGGGATGAATTGGCTAAGGTAGACTGGGAGAGCAGGCTGGCAGGTAGGATAGCTGAGGAACAGTGGAGGATTTTTAAGGAGATCCTTTTCAGTTCTCAGCAAAAATATATTCCAGCAAAAAACAAGGATTGTAAGAAAAGGGAGAACCAGCCGTGGATAACGAAGGAAATAAAGGAGAGTATTAAAATAAAAACAGCTGCGTACAGAGTGGCCAAAAATAGTGGAGAAACAAGTGATTGGAAAAATTTAAGAAACAACAAAGAGAGACTAAGAAAGCGATAAAGAAAGGAAGGATAGACTATGAAGCTAGGCTAGCAATTAATATAAAAAATGATAGTAAAAGTTTTTATAAATATATAAAAAGGAATAGAGTGGCTAGAGTGAATGTTGGACCCTTGGAGGACGAGAGGGGGGAGTTAATAGTGGGAAATGAGGATATGGCTGAGTCTTTAAATAAGTTTTTTGTGTCGGTCTTCACGGTGGAGGACACAAATAGTTTGCCAAATATTAACGATAGAGGGTTGGCAGCAGGAGAAATACTTAATACAATTAATGTTACCAGAGAGGCAGTGCTGGGTAGACTAATGGGACTGAAGGTGGATAAGTCCCCGGGTCCGGATGGAATGCATCCCAGGGTATTGAAAGAAATGTCAGAGGTAATAGTGGATGCGTTAGTGATTATTTATCAAAACTCGTTGCATTCTGGGGTAGTGCCGGTTGATTGGAAAACGGCTAATGTTACGCCGCTGTTTAAAAAAGGAAGGAGACAAAAGGCGGGTAACTATAGGCCGGTCAGCTTAACGTCTGTAGTAGGGAAAATGCTGGAATCCATTATTAAAGAGGAGATAGCAGGGCATCTGGATAGAAATGGTTCGATCAATCAGACGCAGCATGGATTCATGAGGGGAAAGTCGTGCTTGACGAACATGTTGGATTTTTATGAAGATGTGACTAGGGCGGTTGATGGAGGAGAACCGGTGGATGCGGTGTTTTTGGATTTCCAAAAGGCGTTTGATAAGGTGCCCCATAAAAGGCTACTGAAGAAGATTAGGGCACACGGAGTTGGGGGTAGTGTGTTAAAGTGGATTGGGGACTGGCTATCCGACAGGAAGCAAAGAGTCGGAATAAATGGGTGTTTTTCCGGTTGGAGGAAGGTAACTAGTGGCGTGCCGCAGGGATCGGTACTCGGGCCGCAACTATTTACCATTTATATAGATGATCTGGAGGAGGGGACGGAGTGTAGGGTAACGAAGTTTGCAGACGACACAAAGATAAGTGGAAAAGTGAATCGTGTGGAGGACGGAGAAGATCTGCAGAGAGATTTGGACAGGCTGAGTGAGTGGGCGAGGATATGGCAAATGGAGTATAACGTTGAGAAATGCAAGGTTATACACTTTGGAGGAAATAATAACAAATGGGATTACTATCTCAATGGAAACAAATTAAAACATGCTACCGTGCAAAGGGACCTGGGGGTCCTTGTGCATGAGACGCAAAAGCCCAGTCTGCAGGTACAACAGGTGATCAAGAAGGCAAATGGGATGTTGGCCTATATTGCGAGGGGGATAGAATATAAAAGCAGGGATGTCTTGATGCACCTGTACAGGGCATTGGTGAGGCCGCAGCTGGAATACTGTGTGCAGTATTGGTCCCCTTATATGAGGAAGGATATATTGGCATTGGAGGGAGTGCAGAGAAGGTTCACCAGGTTGATACCGGAGATGAGGGGTTTGGATTATGAGGAGAGGCTGAGGAGATTGGGTTTGTACTCGTTGGAGTTTAGAAGGATGAGGGGGGATCTTATGGAGACTTATAAGATAATGCGGGGGCTGGATAGGGTGGAGGCGGAGAGATTCTTTCCACTTAGTAAGGAAGTTAAAACTAGAGGACACAGCCTCAAAATAAAGGGGGGTCGGTTTAAGACAGAGTTGAGGAGGAACTTCTTCTCCCAGAGGGTGGTGAATCTCTGGAATTCTCTGCCCACTGAGGTGGTGGAGGCTACCTCGCTGAATATGTTTAAAGCGCGGATGGATGGATTCCTGATCGGTAAGGGAATTAAGGGTTATGGGGATCAGGCGGGTAAGTGGTACTGATCCACGTCAGATCAGCCATGATCTTATTGAATGGCGGGGCAGGCTCGAGGGGCTAGATGGCCTACTCCTGCTCCTATTTCTTATGTTCTTATGTTCTTATGACTGTAACACTATATTCTGCACCTTCTCCTTTCCTTCTCCCCTATGTATTCTATGAACGGTATGCTTTGTCTGTATAGCACGCAAGAAACAATACTTTTCACTGTATCCCACTACATGTGACAATAATAAATCAAATCAAATCAAAAGAAATCTATTTTAACTCCCCAGACTTATGGAAATCCTGTGGGCTGTCTTCGGGAGCGGCACAGTGGCACAGTAGTTAGCACTGCTGCCTCACAACACCAGGGACCCGGGTTCGATTCCCAGCTTGGGTCACTGTCTGTGTGGAGTTTGCACGTTCGCCCCATGTCTGCGTGAATCATAGAAAGAAACCCTACAGTGCAGAAAGAGGCCATTTGGCCCATCGAGTCTGCACCGACCACAATCCCACCCAGGCCCTACCCCCATATCCACCCACTAATCCCTCTACCCTACGCATCTCAGGACACTAAGGGACAATTTTAGGATAGCCAATCAACCTAGCCCACACATCTTTGGACTATGGGAGGAAACCGGAGCACCCGGAGGAAACCCACACAGACACGAGGAGAATGTGTAAACTCAACACAGACAGTGACCCAAGCCGGGAATCGAACCCAGCTCCCTGGAGCTGTGAAGCAGCAGTGCTAACCACTGTGCTACCGTGCCGCCCATGTGGGTTTCCTCCGGGTTCTCTGGTTTCCTCCCACAGTCTGAAAAATGTGCTGGTTAGGTGGATTGACCCGAACAGACGCCGGAGTGTGGCAACTAGGGGAATTTCACAGTAACTTCATTGCAATGTTAATGTAAGCCTTACTTGTGACTAATAAATAAACTTCACTTCACTTCCTACTGGAATGAGTGGGACGTCATTGGGAAATGAAAGGAAATTGTACAAGAGGGCATTTGCCAACACCAGGTAGTTGGCATAAGCAGTTTGGTGGGAAGGAGTGAACGGATGTTGTTGAGTGGGGTTTATATTCAGGAAAGAAAGTAAAACATTGAACAACGAAGATTAAAGTTGGCCCCTTGGCAATTTTGTGTAAAGAAGGAATCTCTATAAAATCATTGACTGGAGGAATTTGACCCCCTTGTTGCATTGACTTGTATAAACATTGCTCACCTTGATAAGCACAAAATTCTCTCACTGACCAAATTAAATATTCGAATAAATACATTTTTGTAAGGGCCTCGGTCAATCCAGAAACAGCTGTGCAATTGGCAATAGTCAAACCTTTGCTTTTTTTCAACATTTATTTTTCTATTAAAGGGCCATGGGAAAATTCTGAGGAAATTAAGACACATGAATTAGCAATAGTTTCCAATTTGGCAATGTGTGTTTCAGAGATAGGGGGAAAAATGGTATCCAGTGGCTTGCACCTTGAAGCTGAGGGATTAGCTGTGGAGCCAGGGGCCACGGACCTTCCCGTTGAGAGAGAAAGCTTGACAAGTATTCTGTTCTGTTTGCACTGGATATCTTACATTTCTTAAAACAGAATTTGTATTTGTGCTGCAAGTGCGGTCAAACTCCAGTCCATATGTAAGTAAGCAGCTGTTAGATCGGTGACTCCTCTGCTGTCTCTGGTGGCGAGCTCGGAAGAGGGAAGGACAAGTCATTTGGCTGGATGTTTCTGTTCCTGAACCCCGCCACCTTCCTGTCTCCACCAGACGTCAGTTATGGGCGCGAAGGCCCATGCTCAACCTCCTACCCTGCCACAATGGAAACCCTTAATTGACCAATTAATGACCAGCTGCAGCTGGGTTTGTCGCCATGGGACGGGCACAATACTGTGAAATGGGAGGCTAGCTGATCACCTCCTGGGGGTAAGGGGTTCCCTCAATCAAAGGCAGTCAGTGCCTGTTCAAGGAACTGGACATCAGAAATGGGGAAGGGAAGGGGTTCTGCAGAGTGCTACCCTCTCTGCCCTTGCTGCTAATCCCCCTGAACCCCTCTTCCTATGACCCCTGCCCCACAACCTTCCCTTCTCCTATTTTCAAGAAGGGCAATAGGGATAACCCAGGTAATTACCGACCAGTGAGTCTAACCTCAGTGGTTGGTAAACTGATGGAGAAGATCCTGAGGGACAGGATATATGAGCATTTAGAGAGGTTTAGTATGCTCAAGAATACTCAGCATGGCTTTGTCAAGGGCAGATCGTGCCTTACGAGCCTGGTGGAGTTCTTCGAAAATGTGACTAAACACATTGATGAAGGGAAGGCGGTAGATGTGGTTTATATGGATTTTAGCAAGGCGTTCGATAAAGTCCCCCATGCAAGGCTTCTAGAAAAAGTGAGAGGGCATGGGATCCAAGGGGCTACTGCCCTGTGGATCCAGAACTGGCTTGCCCAAAGGAGGCAGAGAGTGGGTATAGATGGGTATTTTTCTAAATGGAGGTCGGTCACCAGTGGTGTGCCCCAGGGATCTGTTCTGGGACCCTTGCTGTTTGTCATTTTCATAAATGACCTGGATGAAGAAGCGGAGGGATGGGTTGGTAAATTTGCCGACGACACGAAGGTTGGTGGGGTTGTGAATAGTCTGGAGGGATGTCAGAAGTTACAGAGGGACATAGATAGGATGCAAGACTGGGCGGACAAGTGGCAGATGGACTTCAACCCAGATAAATGCGTCGTGGTCCATTTTGGTAGGTCAAATGGGATGAAGGAGTACAATATAAAGGGAAAGACTCTTAGTACTGTAGAGGATCAGAAGGACCTTGGGGTCCGGGTCCATAGGACTCTAAAATCGGCCCCGCAGGTGGAGGAGGTGGTTAAGAAGGCGTATGGTGTGCTGGCCTTTATCAATCGAGGGATTGAGTTTAGGAGTCCGGGGATAATGATGCAGCTATATAAGACCCTCGTTAGACCTCACTTGGAGTACTGTGCTCAGTTCTGGTCGCCTCATTACAGGAAGGATGTGGAAAAGATTGAAAGGGTGCAGGGGAGATTTACAAGGATGTTGCCTGGAATGAGTGGCATGCCTTATGAGGATAGGCTGAGGGAGCTCGGCCTTTTCTCCTTGGAGAGACGAAGAATGAGAGGAGACCTAATAGAGGTGTATAAGATGTTGAGAGGCATAGATCGGGTGGACTCTCAGAGGCTTTTTCCCAGGGTGGAAATGTCTGCTACGAGAAGACACAGGTTTAAGGTGCTGGGGGGTAGGTACAGGGGAGATGTTAGGGGTAAGTTTTTCACACGGAGGATGGTGGGCGAGTGGAATCAGCTGCCGTCAGTGGTGGTGGAGGCGAACTCAATAGGGTCTTTTAAGAGACTCCTGGATGAGTACATGGAGCTTAATAGGATGGAGGGTTATAGGTAGGTCTGGAAGGTAGGGATATGTTCGGCACAACTTGTGAGCCGAAGGGCCTGTTTGTGCTGTAGTTTTTCTATGTTCTATGTTCTATTACCCCCGACAATGGCCTTGATCTCTCCATGATCCTGGGATTCCGGTGCCCATCCTGGCAGCAGCCATTGCCTCTCCAATTGTGCTGCTCAGCGCAAGAGCTGCTGGTCTCTGAATGGCTGGCACGGTGGCAGAGTGGTTAGCACTGCTGCCTCAGAGCGTCAGGGACCCGGGTTCAATTCTGACCGCGGGTCATTGTCTATGTGGAGTTTGTGCCTTCTCCCCGTGTCTGTGTGGGTTTCCTCCAGGTGCTCCGGTTTCCTCCCACAGTCTGAAGATGTGCAGGTTAGGTGGACTGGCCATGCTAAATTGCCCATTAGTGTCCAAAGATGTGTCGGTTAGATGGATCAGCCATGGGAAATGTGAGGGGTTACGGGAACAGGGCGGGGGAGAGGGCCTTTGTAAGATACTCTGTCAGAGAGTTGGTGCAGACCCAATGGGCCAAATAGCCTGCTTCTGCATTCAGGTATTCTATGACAACTCTTGATCGGTGAGACTGACCCACTGTTGGCCCCACTACTGCCGAATTGGTTTGGGGTCCGGTGGGCTTTCCCGAAAAGAGGTAGCACAGGGTCTCTTGCCAACTCTCCAACTGGCAGGCGAGAACCCAAACCCCTCAACAAGATTCCACCCTCAGTTCCAATCTATTGTGCTGAACTGAGATTGGTGAATCTCAATCCAATTCCCAGCCTGAAATGAAATGAATCTGGCAGTTACTGATTTGTGAATAAAATCCAAAATTGGCCCAATTCTGATTATTTTGATTTGTATTTGGTTTAATCAGTTTAAAAGAATCTCTCGTTGTAAGTTCAGTGTCTTGTCCTGCTATTCTGAATTTGCCATTATTTGTAGCCATACAATAAAGTTAGATTCCTTTTCTTAGTCTGCCCAAGCAGTTGTAATGGGGTCAACTCGGTTGTCAAGGGACTAACGTTAACACAATAAACTCAGAGAAGAATACACATGATCCCCAACATCTGGTAATGGAAAATGCACTCATTGTCTCCATTGGTGTTGGTGGGCTAAACATCTGGAGCACAGGCAGGGTTTGAAAATGGAATTATCTGAATTTTATTTCTGGTGGTGTGAGGGTGACAACATAGCCCAATGGAGGAGGATGAATCATCCATGTTTCCTAATGGTCTTCATGTATTCATTAAAGAGACAATAAGAAATTTCACAATATGCTTTTATAAACTAAGTCAGCGATTCAGAATCTTGAGATTGATCTTCCTGAAAAATCATAGAATCCTACAGTGCAGAAGGAGGAAATTTGGCCCATCAGGTCCGCACCAAACATAATCCCACCCAGGTCCTATCCCCATAAACCCATGCAATTACCCTAGCTAGTCCTCCTGACACTATGAGGCAATTTAGCATGGCCAATCCACATGTCTTTGGACTGTGGGAGGAAACTGGAGCACCTGAAGGAAACTCACGCAGACATGGGAGAATGTGTAAATTCCACACAGACAGTGACCCAAGCCAGAAACTGAAGTTGGGTCCTTGGCATGTGAGGTAGCAGTGCTAACCACTGTGCCACCATGCCGCCCTGTAATCGATGATTTATTGATTCGCAATTAATTAAATAATTGAATACATTGTCAAAAATTGGGATGAAAGAACTTGCATAAAGAAAGATTGATGAAAAATAATCAATTTGGAACATTCTCCCGCCATTTCCAGATTTTCAATGCAGCCAATACTGCTGGATTCTCTGACCTCACCGCACCTGGCGCAGATCACACCGGTTCCAGAGAATAGCACGTGGGCTGAACAATCGGTTCCGCACTCAGAGCCAAAAGGGGTTGCTATCGTCCAGGCCCTTCTACTGGCATGGAAAACATTCCACCTGAGGCAGATTAGCATGAAATTGACTGGAGTTCAATCTCATTAGTGAGTCTGGCATGCAATCATCCCACTCCCAGAATATTCCTACCTCTTCAGCAGGAGGTCACGCTGGCACGAAACGCTACTGGTCTCCAATAGCACAGACCTGGCATGATGGCCACATCGCGGGGGAGGGGGGGGAGGTGGGGCTCGAAGGCCATCAAAGCCCCAAGTGGCTCAACCAGGCGATGCCCAACGGGCAGTGCCTGCCTGGTGGTCCCCACCTGGCCAATTGGAAGTGCCCACCAGATACTCTGGCAGTGCCCACCAGACACCCTGGCAATGTCGGTTGGGCACTGCCAGTAAGTCGGGGCAGTGCCACAGGGGCGTGGCCTGAGTGGGGGCTATGATGGTGGGACTATGCAGGGGGCTCACATGGGGTGGGGGGGTCATACAGAGGTGGATCATGTCGCGGGGGGGTCATAATTGGGTGGCATGTTGGGGCTCATGATGGGGGACCCATTGAGAGGGCCCCACTGCCACCATGCCAGCGACCCATGTTGTGGGGAGTGGGGGGGGGGGGGGTGGGGTTAGGGGAATATGCCGCCGATGAGGTATGAGTGGGGGGTCTCTACATCCGAGGGGGGGGGAGAGGGGGTCTCTCAATGCACTGTGAGATTGGGACGCCCTTGTGATATGGCGCCCGAGTGCTCAGAAGCCGGGCTCACCGGCTTGTTTCGGCCCTGCCCCACCAGAACCAGCGCAAAACTTCCAACTATCTAAAAAAATGACTGAGTGTGGAACCATTGCAGTGCTGAGCGTGCCTGAGAGACCGGCGCAGATCACTCCTGTTTTCTCACCATTATGACACTTTGTTTTTTAGGCGAATTCCACCCATAGTCCCCTCTTCTAGCTGCAAGGATTCTGCGTTAAATGATTTGCGCAATTTTGATCCACTTTTTTGTGCTTCACAAGGCAGAATTGAAACGGTGTTCCATCCACAGTGAAGTCCCATGGGGGTTATGTTCCCATGAAAACTCGCAAATGCTGAAATCGTGAATGATGAACATGCTTTTCAATAGGTCTCGATTGGATAGGTACCAGCAATGTGAGGGCAACACTGGTTTGGGCAGATTATTGCACAGTACCGGTATATGACAGAGGGGGGAGCCTCTGAGCAATACAACGCTGAAGGATTCAAAATTGAACAGAGATGTTACTGCAGCTCTGGACCGAGACTGGGACATTTCCGGGTTAATCCCTTTAGCTGCAACCATTCCAGCCTGTGCTCTGTTGTGGCTGCCGTCTCCCTGGGGAAAGACGAGAAAGGGAGACAAAAACGCGGATAAGAGAATATTGTTAACGCGTTGGGCAATGCCACCTTACCTGAGGGTTCTGATGAAGGGTCATCGAGCTAAACCACTGGTCAGAATTTAATGCTTCCCTCCACGGTGTGGGGGAGGGTGGGTGGAGGGGGGTATAGGGTGTAATCCTGGGGGAGGATGCAGTGTGGAGATCCCACTGCCTTCATGCCTCCCCCTGATTAGGTCCAGGGCAGGAAGGCATCTGGGTGGCCATTCAAGGGCCTCATCCTATCACCACTGGATTCAACCAGTAGTGGACAAGGGACTTGTCATCTGAGGAGTTCACTCAACAAGCCCCACTTGAGGCTTGTTGAGTGAACTCCTCAGTTGACAAGTCCCTCAGTCCAACTGAGGGACCCAGCATCAGATGTCCTTCTGCATGGGTTCCACCTTTGCTTCTGGCCCCCACCCCACTCCCTGCCAGGGACCCCATATACCCCATCCTGCCCACACTCACCTCTCTCTAGGAATCCATCACCAATCCTTCCTGTAAGCACCCCCAACTCCCCCCCCCCTCCCCGCCCATACTGTCAGTAGTCATGATCACTTACGGTACGTCAGAGCTGCCAGCCTCTGATTGACCGACAGCTCCAGGAGGTGGGATTCACGCCCTGCTTGGGGTCTTAATCCGACCAATGTCCCAATGCAGGCCGGCTAAGTGCCTGATTGGAATTAAAAATAGTATAAATAAAAACAAAATATTGTGGATGCTGGAATTCTGAAATAAAAACAGAAAGTGCTGGAAAAACTCAGCAGATGTGGCAGCATCTGTGGAGAGAGGAACAGTTAATGTGTTGAGTCTGTATGGCTTCTGCAGAGCAGAATTAAATAGCACAAGACATCTTGAAGAAAAGCAACAAAAGACTTCCACTGATTCTCCAAATGCGGAGTAGAACCCTTGTCGTCAACATTCAATCCCGACCATTAACTCTGTTTCTCTCTCCACAGACGCTGCCTGACAAAGTATTTGCAACGTTTTCCATTTTTAATTTCAAATTTCCTACTTCCGCACTATTTTCTTTTGGTCTCTTTACCTCTCCTACGTGACTGGAGCAAGATATTTCAGGGAGAAGGCAGTGAGTCCCGTCATTCCTCAACAGTTCCAGGCTTCAAAGTCTAGAAACATATCAACAACCTTTGAAAACAAAAGCGTTGGAAAAATAATTTTAAGAACAGCAAAATGAGCAAGCTTGCATAATAATATGGGTGGGACCATTGGAAGGTTTCATGGATTGATCAGAGAGAGGTTCTGTTTATTAGGAGCAACAATGCTTCCTTCAATTTATGTTCCTACTCATAGAAATATAGAGAATAGGAGCAGGAGGAGGCCATTTGGCCCTACGAGCCTGTTCTATCATTCATCATTATCGTGGCTAATCATCCAACTCAATAGCCTTCTCCCCATATCCTTTGATCCCCTTCGCCTCAAGTGCTTTAAAACATTCAATGTTTTGGCCTCAACTACCTTCTGTGGTAGCAAATTCCATAGGCTGACCACTCTCTGGGTGAAGAAATTTATCCTCATCTCTGTCCTAAATCATCTACGCTGTATCTTCAAACTGTGACCACTGGTTCTGGACACCCCAACATCAGGAACATCTTTCTTGCATCTAGACTGTCTGGTCCTGTTAGAATTTTATTGGTTTCTGTGAGAATCCCCCCCGCATTTTTCTGAAGTCCAGGGAATACAATCCTAACCGATTCATTCTCTCTTCATACGTCAGTCCTCAGTTGGATCACTCCATGCCATGAAAGATTGTGTGGCCAAATTCTCCTACAACTCGATTTTCAAGTTTGCTGATGACACCAGCATACTGGGTTCAATCTCAAACAATGATGAGACGGAGTACAGGAAAGAGAAGGAGAATCTGGTGAACTGGTGCAAAGACAATAATATCTCCCTCAATGTCAACAAATCAAAGGAGATAGTCATCGACTTCAGGAAGTGTAGTGGAGGACATGCCCCTGTCTACATCAATGGGGACAAAGTGGAAATAGTCAAGAGCTTCGAGTTTCTAAATGTCCAGATCACCAACAACCTGTCCTGGTCCCCCCATGCCGACGCTGTAGTTAAGAACGCCCACCAACGCCTCTACTTTCTCAGGAACCTAAGGAAATTTGGCATGTCCGCTACGACTCTCACCAACTTTTACAGATGCACCATAGAAAGCATTCTTTCTGGTTGTATCACAGCTTGGTATGGCTCCTGCTCTGCCCAAGACCACGAGAAACTACAAAGGGTCATGAACGAAGCCCAGTTCATCACACAAACCAGCCTCCCATCCATTGACTTTGTCAACACTTCCTGCTGCCTTGGAAAATAAGCCAACATAATTAAGGACCCCATGCACCCCGGACATTCTCTTTTACCTTCCTCCATCAGGAAAAACATACAAAAGTCTGAGGTCACGTACAAACCGACTCAAGAACAGCTTCTTCCCTGCTGCCATCAGACTTTTGAATGTACCTACCTCATATTAAGTTGATCTTTTTCTACACCCTAGCTATGATGACATTCTGCACCTTCTTTACTTCTCTATGTGTGGTATGCTTTGTATAGCGCACAAGAAACAATACTTTTCACTGTATACTAATACATGTGACAATAAATCAAATCAAAAAATTCATGAAGGAAAGTCAAGTGATATACTTTAAAGCAAATGTACGGTAATGATACACACTACAGACTTTGTCAGGAGCACAAAAGGTAACAAGGAAAAACTGTAAAGAGGCCAGCAGCCTCAATGGCCACCATCGAGCAGTCCACCAGCTGCTCTAGTCCCTCCATGTCTACTACATGCCTTCAGACTGTCCTCTGCCCAAGAAAGGACTCCATCCCCTGGGTGATTGCCACTCTTAGTCCCATTTGGTCCCTCAAACCAGATGACCCTCTACTGCTGTGCTTAAAGGGACAATCGCCACAGTAACTCTGTAAAGAACAACCAGAAACCATAAGAATAGCTGAGGAATGAGTCTTCCTTCCGATATTCTCCACTCTCATTGTTGATAAGCCCATGGCCCATGGGCTCTGCGTGGCTCTGGTGCACACTCAGATTGGGAACTGGGGTATGCAAGACATCGCAGGCATCCCATGTTGCTCCACGTCATGTGACCAGTCAATGGGGCAAATCCAGAAATCCTGCCCTCCCCCAAAGAGTTCCAAGCTAGAAGGAATTATGGATAGGAAGCAAGGCTGCAACAAGGCTACAACATGGTGGCACAGTGGTTAGCATTGCTGCCTCACAGCGCCAGGGATCCGGGTTTGAATCCTGGCTTGGGTCGCTATCTGTGTGGAGTCTGCACGTTCTCCCCGTGTCTGCGTGGATTTCCCCCGGGTGCTCTGGTTTCCTCCTACACTCCAAAAGGCATGCTGGTTAGATGCATTGGCCAAGTAAATTCTCCTTCAGTGTACCCGAACAGACGCCGGAGAACTTCATTGCAGTGTTAATGTAAACCTACTTGTAACACTAATAAATAAATGAATAAATAATGTGTTCCCCATTGGTCTCCAGGAGAAGCATGGGACCGGTGAATTTACATTGGTATTCCATACTGTTGTGGCAAATATTGCAATATAAATGCAACCAGCAGTCCTTTATTCCAAAACAAAGCCAACCAGAGACAGAACTATTTTTTGCTTTTAAAACTTATGATATTCATACTCTGCTGATTTGAAAGCAAGGTTTTTGTTTTCTTTGAATTCCTAATGATAAATGCAACTAGGATAAGCAATCTGATTGTTAAGCATCAAACCTGTTGTGTCTTTAAACAGATCATTTTGGTCCCCATTTCAGGAATGGGTTCTGCATCAGAAATTACCAATCTGCTATGTATTTCCATCTTTTTCTGCTTTTCATTAAAGCTTTAAGCGTTTGCAATATTTCTTTTCTTTCTTTTGTCCCTTTATGGGCAAAAGTTCGAAATTCAAATGATCTTCCGTAAGTCTAGACATTTCTTTGCGCCCTGTGAAGAATTTCATTTATAAAAACTACAAAAATTCCTAAGAGGAGTCTTCTGGATGAGTCTAAAGAGTTCTGCAGTGTGAGCAGCAAGCCGCTATAATTTATATCAGCAACGCAAAACGTATGACATTACAGTAAATGGCATTTAGATGGCTAGCCACAAGATTATAAATTATTCTGGATGCTAGTAATTCCACAGTGCTTGAACTGTTCAGATTATTTAATGCAGGTGATTAAATAATTTGTTCCACAGATCATCTATCATTTCTAAAATGTCAAAATAATACCACTCTGTCTATGGTTTTGTTTTATGCCATCTGAAGGAACTCTTTCCCCACCAGACATTTGGGCTTGAAAAGCTGTTTGATATATAAGACGATTAATATCTCCATACTCACCTTTCAGAAAAATACATCTGCCAGAAACCTCTTTCTTCAGCTTGTGTACTTAGGACAGTGATACCATTAATCAGTGATGTTATAATACTATTAATCAATACCGCTGTTATGCTATTAATCCGGCAATGGAATCAACTGTGTTTAACAACATGAAAATGTCAGTGCTAGGTTTGTATTGGAATCAGAAAGATCAGCTGGTCTGCATAGGGAGTCTCACCTGTTGGGAACATATATCAGAAAGCTGGCAACTGTCTTACCCGATTTCCTGACTATTTATTCCTCATCTGTATTCCTGGCAGCACCTGGAGTTTCAGTGAGACGGTTACCACTTTGCTGTCACCTCTGTGGTTGGGTGTACCCCGGGCTAGAAATAAAACAAATGGAATGCTTGGATGAAGGGTCACCCTGATTCGAAACCTTGGCTCTATTCTCTCTCCACAGATGCTGTCAGAACTGCTGAGATTTTCCAGCATTTTCTGTTTTTGTTGTAAAAGGAATGTTTGTTCCTGTCCGCCTCAACAGCATTTTCTTTAGACATTCCGGGTCTGGACAGATGCGGCAGAGGCGAAGGAACTGAGAGAGTTTTCTTTAGCCTCAGCTTTGGAAGAGCTGTCCCACCCCCTGCACTAGTGAGACATTTTTAGGTTCAAAAGTAGACATCTTTGGAGGCTTCATGATTTGTTAAGATTGGCAGTATGGCACAGCTCATGCCAATTAGAAAGTTTTTTTTAAAGTTTATTTATTAGTGTCACAAGTAGGCTTACTGCAATAAAGTTACTGTGAAAATCCCCTAGTCATCACACTCTGGTGACCTTTTGGATTCACTGAGGGAGAATTTAGCACGGCCAATGTACCTAAACAGCACGTTTTTCGGACTATGGGAGGAAACCGGAGCACCCGGAGGAAATCCACGCAGACATGGGGAGAACATGCAGACTCCACACAGACAGTGACCCAAGCCAGGAATCGAACCTGGCACTGTGAGACAGCAGTGCTAACCACTGTGCCGTCCCAGGAATTGAACCAGGGTCCCTTGCACTGTGAGGCAGCAGAAAGAGATGCTGAGATAGATAGGTTTCTGATGCAAAGCAGGATAAAGCACTATGGGGAGCAGGAAAGAAAGTGGAATTGGCGCCACTGTGTCGCCGTCGCTTTGATCTGAAAGACAAGCTGTGTCTTCCAGTCTGATGAAAAAAATTAATCTAAAATATTAACCTATTTTGGTTTTCTCATATCAGACTGACCTGCATCTGTGTTTGGGAAAAAGTCACTTTTTCAAGGAAAATGTTGTAATGTTCATTACGATGTCAAGTCACCTGATGACATCCCCAATATGCCTTTGTGTTTTCTTTCACTTAACTATACAGAATCTTCTCCTTCTGCACAGAGCAGCGCTCAACATTAAGAAGGCAAGAAATAATCCCACTTCCTCTAACAATCCTTGCTTGCATCAACTGACCTTGTCAGAAATGATTTTATCTTTGATCTAAGTAGATCTATGCTTTCTTATATTTCTGGTGCCCTGTTACGGTGTTCAAAACAAGTCTCCAAACACAACGCTGACTGAAGTCACATGTGGTTTAAATAATGCATGCAACTCCAGGCAATGATATAAATGATCATGTGTGATTCCAACCAACATAATCAGCTCACAATTTCAATCCTCGCTGGTTTACATGGTAGTTCATGCATGATACAAATATTACTAAACCAGGCCATTTATACAATTCAAGAACAATGTTGCTTCTGAGCAACCTGCTTTATGGAATAGCTACACCGTGGAATTCACTTGTAAACATCTTCCAAAAAAATAAAATTCCAAATTCACTTTCAATGTATCTAACTGATCAAATTAAAACTCCTGTTTTAATGATATTTCTGTGCCATTATATTGATTTTTAAAAAATTATGAGATTACTATACCATAACAGTGAAATTCTTCTACCTTTGTGAAATTACTAAACTCTTGATGAAAATATCTGAAAGTCACTTTATAATTTGAGGGAAAGAGCAAGAAACTAAGTTTACAAACATAAAAAACCTGCCATAACTAAAAATGATACAATGTGGGAAATGGGAGTGGGAGTGGGCAGTTCAACCCTTCGAGCCCACTCCGCTGTTTAACGTGTTTGGTGCGCAATAAATCACACGGGAGGCAGGATGTACCCGGGAAATAAAGGCTTTTATTGCCAACAATAACGGAGCTACTATATACAGTATACAATCCCAGACTAAAGGGTCACCAGGCAGAGCAGTGACCTTTATACCTCTCCCAGAAGGCGGAGCCAAATGGGGTGTACCATAGGACTATATTAACAGGTAGAACAGCCCAACCCTAACCCCAACAGTAACATATCTACAGACTCATAGTACTGGCCAAACCATGGCTCAGCACTCCTGGTGGTAACCAACAATGGTTCGCCACATTCACCCCTCCTTTTAAAACAAAGGCCGGCGGGGCACAAAAACAGAACAACTGTTCATCTGTCTATAAGTTCAAACGGTTTGGGGGACCGCACTGTCGCTGCGACCTCCTCAACACCGGCGATGACGCCGGTTCAGGCAATTGCGGTGACCTTCTCTCCAAGGCGGTGTCCAGTGACTCCTCCAGTTCCTCACGGGCCAGTAGACCACGAGGTGGTGACAATCCGCTGGACTCGAGCACGCCTCGAGGTGGCGACAATCTCCTGGACTCAGGCAAGCTGTACACGGGAGTAAGAGGGTTAAGTGGTGGTCCTGATACTGCCCGCGCCGTGTCAGGAGGTGAGATAATGGTCGGGGGGGTCCCTAACTGGGGGTGTGGGAGCGACTGGGGTTTCCAAGCCCCCTGCTGGTGCCAGATTTCGAATCGAGACCGTGTCCTCTCGCCCGTCAGGATATGCCACATAGGCATACTGAGGGTTGGCGTGGAGGAGATGGACCTGTTCAACCAAAGGGTCGGACTTGCGGGTCCTAACATGCCGCCGCAGGAGGACCGGTCCTGAGTACGTCAACCAAGACGGTAATGAGGTCCCAGAGGAAGACTTCCTAGGGAATGAAAACATTCTCTCATGAAGAGTAGCGTTGGTTGCCGTACACAGGAGTGAGCGTATGGAGTGG
The DNA here is from genome assembly GCF_964213995.1 of Mustelus asterias. Classification (NCBI taxonomy): domain Eukaryota; kingdom Metazoa; phylum Chordata; class Chondrichthyes; order Carcharhiniformes; family Triakidae; genus Mustelus; species Mustelus asterias. The sequence goes on from NC_135827.1 coordinate 24,476,040, forward strand.
AGCGCATCAGGGAGTACCTCTTGCCAACGGGAGACTGGAAGACCTTTAGACCTCAACGCCAGTAAGACAGCCTTCCAGACTGTAGCATTCTCTCGTTCAACCTGTCCGTTACCCCTTGGGTTGTAGCTCGTGGTTCTACTAGAGGCAATCCCATATGAGAGCAGGTATTGCCTCAAGCCGTCGCTCATGAACGACGAGCCCCTATCGCTGTGGATATAACAGGAGTAACCGAACAGGGTGAAAAGATCCCGTAATACCTTGATAACCGTGGCAGCGGTCATATCAGAACAGGGAATGACAAAAGGGAATCGTGAGTACTCATCAATCACATTGAGGAAGTACACGTTCCGATCTGTCGAGGGAAGGGGGCCCTTGAAGTCCACACTCAGTCTTTTGAAAGGACGAGTGGCCTTAATGAGGTGTGCCCTGTCAGGTCGGTAAAAGTGCGGTTTGCATTCCGCACATACCTGGCAGCTTCTGGTTATGGACCTGACATCCTCCACCGAGTAGGGTAGATTCCGGGCCTTTATGAAGTGGAAGAGCCGAGTGACCCCCGGATGGCAGAGGTCATTGTGGAGAGCCTGTAATCGATTCTCCTGCACACTAGCACATGTTCCACGCGACAGGGCGTCCGAGGGCTCGTTGAGCTTCCCTGGACGGTACATGATATCATAATTGTAGGTGGAGAGTTCGATTCTCCACTTCAAGATTTTATCATTCTTGATCTTACCCCGTAACGTGTTGTTGAACATGAACGCCACGGACCGCTGGTCCGTGAGCAGAGTGAACCGTTTTCCCACCAAGTAATGGTGCCAATGCCGAACGGCCTCCACAATGGCCTGGGCCTCCTTTTCCACCGCAGAATGCCGAATTTCAGGGCCTTGGAGGGTGCGAGAGAAAAAGGCGACGGGCCTGCCCGCCTGGTTAAGTGTGGCGGCCAGGGCGAAATCAGATGCATCACTCTCCACCTGGAAGGGGATGGACTCATCAATAGCGTGCATTGTGGCTTTCGCGATGTCGGCTTTTATTCCTGCAAAGGCTAAGCGAGCCTCTGTTGTTAGGGGAAAGGAGGTAGACTTGATGAGCGGACGGGCTTTGTCCACGTAATTGGGAACCCACTGTGCATAGTATGAGAAGAAGCCTAAGCATCTTCTCAGTGCTTTGATGCTAGTGGGCAGGGGGAGTTCGAGGAGGGGCTGCATACGGTCTGGATCAGGGCCACGGACCCCGTTTTCCACCACGTATCCGAGGATAGCTCGGCGGCGCGTGCGAAATACACACTTCTCCCTGTTGTAGGTCAGATTCAGGCGAGATGCAGTGCGTAAGAATCTAAGAAGGTTGGCATCGTGGTCCTGCTGGTCATGGCCGCAGATGGTGACGTTATCCAGGTACGGGAAGGTAGCCCGCAGCCCGTTCTGGTCCACCATTCGGTCCATAGCATGCTGGAAGACCGAGACCCCATTCGTGACACCAAAAGGAACCCTTAAAAAATGGTACAGGTGACCATCCGCCTCAAAGGCCGTGTATTGTCGGTCCTCTGGGCGAATGGGGAGCTGGTGATAAGCAGATTTTAAGTCGATGGTGGAGAACACCCGGTACTGCGCAATCTGGTTGACCATGTCAGATATGCGCGGGAGGGGATACTCATCCAGCTGCGTGTATCTATTGATGGTCTGACTATAGTCTATGACCATCCAGGGTTTGTTCCCATTCTTAACCACCACGACTTGCGCTCTCCAAGGACTAGTGCTAGGTTGGATGATCCCTTCCTTGAGGAGCCGCTGAACTTCAGATCGAATGAAGATCCGATCCTCAGCGCTGTAACGCCTGCTCTTTGTTGTGATGGGCTTGCAGCCTGGCACGAGATTCTGGAATAGGGAGGGTGTGGTAATCCTAAGCGTTGAGAGACTACATGTGGAGCGCGTTGGGCAATTTAGAGGCTGCGGGTCTCCCACTGAAAGCGGAGGGAGTGGCCCATCGTACTGCAGGGTTACACTCTTCAGGTGGACCATAAAATCTAGTCCTAGATTTAAATCTAGACCCTGCAGGTCGCACGTGTCTTGCGACCCCGTCGTTAGGAATGGCGACGCCCTGGAATCGCACGTGGTGGAAGACCTCGAAGATGCAGAAGACAAGGAGGCCGGCTCCGGGGAGTCACACGCCGCACTGCTGTGTTTGGAGGGTGGTTTGGTCCGGCATACTTTGGAATAATGTCCCTTCTTGCCACAGGCGGAGCACAATACCACTTTAGCTGGACATCGCAGCCGAGGGTGTTTCACCCCCCCACAGAGGTAACACCGCGGGCCACCTGGAGCTGCTGCCGTCGTCAGGTCCGAGGCTGGAAACGCAATCGTGCAGTTTTTCGAACCCGCTGAATAAAGTGGAGTCTGCGGCTGCACCTGCCACAATGTCCCCACGCGGTCGTCGGGGTACATCTCCAGACTTTTGGAGGCCGTTTCTAAGGCGTCAGCTAACTCTACGGTTTTAGTGAGGTCGAGGTTACCTTGCTCCAGCAGCCGAAGGCGGATGTACGACGAGCCCAATTCCCGCCACGAATGCATCTCGAACTAGGTCACTCATGTACTGGGTCGCCGACACTGGCTTGCAGTTGCAGGCTCTGGTTAGCTGCTGAAGTTCACACAGGTACTGTTCCGTCGTTTCGCCGGGCTGCCGCCGCCGAGTGGCTAGAAGGTGTCGAGCATGGATCTCATTCGGCGGTTTGTTGTATCGCTTTTTGAGAAGCTCGAGGGCCCCTTTGTAGTCTTGGGCCTCACGGATCGCTAAGTATACAGCGTCGCTTACCCTCGCGTGGAGGACCCGGAGTCTGTCGGCGTCATTGTGGACCGCTGTGGAGGCGTCGAGGTAATCTTGGAAACACTTCAACCAGTGGTTGAAAGTGTTCGATGCTCCCGCCGCACGTGGATCCAACGCAAACCGTTCGGGTTTCAGCATTTGCTCCATGGTTTTTTTTTGTTTTGTTTTGTCCAAAAAATTTTCTTGTTGGCAATAAAATTGATGCGCGATAAATCACACGGGAGGCAGGATGTACCCGGGAAATAAAGGCTTTTATTGCCAACAATAACGGAGCTACTATATACAATATACAATCCCAGACTAAAGGGTCACCAGGCAGAGCAGTGACCTTTATACCTCTCCCAGAAGGCGGAGCCAACTGGGGTGTACCATAGGACTATATTAACAGGTAGAACAGCCCAACCCTAACCCCAACAGTAACATATCTACAGACTCATAGTACTGGCCAAACCATGGCTCAGCACTCCTGGTGGTAACCAACAATGGTTCACCACAGTGTTCATCGCTGATCTTATCCTGATCTCAACTCCACTTTCTTGCCTGCTCCGTATAGCGCTTTATCCTGCTTTGCATCAGAAACATATCTATCTCTTTCTTGAGTCTGTTGATTGATTCTGTGTCCACTGCACTCTGGGGCAGTGAATTCCACAGATGCACAACCCTCTGAGAGAACTAGTTTCTCCTCATCTCAGTTTTGAACCTACCTCCTCTCAGGCTTATGGCCTTTTGTTCTGGACTGTACCACAAGGGGAAACATCTGTTCAACGTCCATCTTATCAATCCCCCTTTAGCGTTTTATATACCTCGATCAGATCCCCCCTCATTCTTCTGAACTCCAGCCCAAGCTATTAAGCTGCGCCTCATGCGATAGCCCTTCCATCCCTGCAATCAATCTGGTTAAGCTCCTCTGAACTTCCTCCAGTGCCACCACATCCATCCCCAAGTACGGAGACCAAAACTGGACACAGTACTCCTGGTGTGGTCTCACCAACACCTTAGACAATTCCAACAACACTTTTTTACTTTTAAAATCCAGTCTTTTTGCAATAAATGTTAACATTCCATTTGCCTTTCTTATTATATGATGCACTTTTTGCCGCAGAAGGCTATGGAGGCCAGGTCATTGAGTGTCTTTAAGAAAGAGATAGATAGGTTCTTGATTAATAAGGGGATCAGGGGTTATGGGGAAAAGGCAGGAGAATGGGCTTGAGAAAAATATCAGCCATGATTGAATGGCGGAGCAAACTCAATGGGCCGAGTGGCCTAATTCTGCTCCTATGTCTTATGGTCTTACCTGCATACCCACTTTCTGTGATTCATGCACAAGGATACCCAGATCTCTCTGCACTGACAGACTTTGAATCTTAGATAAGTTGATCGTACTATTTAAGAAGACTGCCATTTACCAGAACATGGGCCCAGTTGCTCTCCAACATCATTTAGAGAGCTTAGACAGCACAAGACATTTGCCAATCTCTTCCTCTGCCTCATATGACTTCATTTAGATCTCTAACTGATGGTAACCAACAAAAGAAAAATTCACCTCCAAGTTGTCGAGTTGCAGCAGTAGCTCTTTATGAATTGCTGGCCAGAAAGCCACTGCTACTGGCTGATGGCTCCATATTCAGGGCTCAATTTGTGTCAGGAGTATTTATGTTAATGAGCTGATTTCAGAAAATTCCATGAGATTAGCTCCACGGACCATTATTGACTTTAGCCCGCACACATAAGCAGTCGCAACCTCATATAAACAGGATGGGAACATTGGACCTTAGGTCATCTGGACTTCAAGTTTACAATAAGGTGGAACCTTATTTTGATTTCAACGCAATCAGAATGCTTTAAAAATAAAGTTGAGTGGGATATCAAAGTCACTCTTTTTACACCGAAACAACAGATCATGAAAAAATATACTCATTAGATGTTGAAAATGACAATTCTGTTTATGTTTGAAAAACATTGGTCATTGCCATCCCTTTTAAGTAACAAAATGAGATTGATGAAATATTCTAACACTGAATGTAACCATGCATTTCACTGTTTCTTTTTGCAAAGGTTTTCAGCCAATTGACATTTTTTTCATGAATGATCCTTATGCCCTGGCATCTTCACTTTAAACTATGTGGAATAATACCTTCAAGGGATGTGAAAATATCCATAATGCTCAAAGGTTAAAAATCTTGATTGCACATAGAACCATAGAATCCTTACAGTGCAGAAGGAAAACATTTGGCTCATCAAGTTTGCACCAGCTCTCCAACAGAGCATCTTACCCAGGCTCTATTACCGCAACCCCACATATTTACCCCGCTAATTCCCCTAACCTATACATCTTTGGACACTAAGGGACAATTTAGCATGGTCTATCCACCTAACCTGCACATCTTTGGACTGTGGGAGGAAACCGGAACACCCTGAGGAAACCCAAGCAGACACGGGGAGAACGTGCAAACTCCACACAGACATGATGTGGAGATGTTGGTGTTGGATTGGGGTGGGCACAGTAAGAAGTCTCATAACACTAGGTTAAAGTCCAACAGGTTTACTTGGAATCACGAGCTTTCCGAGCTCTGCTCCTCCATTAAGTGAGACTCACCTGATGAAGGAGCAGTGCTCCGAAAGCTCGTGATTCCAAATAAACCTGTTGGACTTTAACCTGGTGTTGTGAGACTTCTTACTGTGTCCACACAGGGCCGGAATCGAACCCAGCTCTCTGGTGCTGTGAGGCAGCAGTGCTAACCACCGTGTCGCCCAACTATCCTGATTAAACTAAATATTTAAATTGTCGCTACCAATCCTCCCTTGAAATGTAGAATGTTAAAAAAGAATGATGGATTAATATTAAGTAAATGATGTACTCTGTCTTTCATTATGGATACTTAAAAATATTTTTGCTTTTAAAAATGGGTGCCGATGAGGTAACGGAGCATACTTGCATGGGCAATTTGCCAAGTCCGCTTGCATTTGGGACCTGAGTTATCAAAAACACATAAAATTGCACGATCGCTGCTGGTTAATCGATATATACTGGTTCCATTCAAAACTGTCGGTTCAGTAATTGTTCTGAGCAGTTGGCCACATTGAGATGGTCAAGTCAGCAGGACGTTTTTTTAAAAAAGATGCAGAACTTGATAAAATTCTTGCAAGTATTTTGAAGAGTGGTTTTGATAGCAAGAATGATCCTGGTTCAATAGACTTCCTCCTAAAAAGGATCTCGAAGGCAAGAATTCCTCTTTCACATTCTGGAATTCTTGCGTGGATTTCACAACGAAAGGAATACATTTTCCACCATGGCAAGACACTTTGATAAGAAACAGCCACTCATCTGCTCCGTATCCATATTTCTGGTTATTTATGGCTGTTCCACATGCTGAGGTTGACGCACAGCTTTTTGTGAACCAGAAATTCCTGGATGAAGCCCAATATATTTTGTGTAATGGAAAACAATGATCCTTCGAGTCATGTGAGGGTTTTCCCTCACTGTAATGTATCACTCGAGCAAGATGAAGCTATCAAAAATATAATGCACCTGCCAAGACACCTACAGGCAATCTGTGACCATCTGAATGCAGAAGTTGATTCATTTCTAAGTAATACACTTCAAAATAATGTCATTCTTTACAATGCATAACCATCAGCACCAAAAGTAGACATTGCGGCATTCATCCCATTGCTGTTTGTGGAAAGTGGGCTGTAGAGAATTGACTGTTGTGCTTCTCGACTCAGTGTAGTGACTGTGCTATCAGCCTGTGGAGCATTGTGAGGTGGCTTGAGATCATGACAGGCACTATATAAATGGAGATGAGTGACACAGTGGTTTGGGCGGCACGGTGGCACAATGGTTAGCACTGCTGCCTCACAGCGCCAGGGATCCGGGTTCAATTCCGACCTGGGGTCACTGTCTGTGTTTGCATGTTCTCCCCATGTCTGCTTGGGTTTCCTCCCACATTCCAAAGCTGTGCAGGTTAGGTTGATTGGCCGTGCTAAATTGACCCTAGTTTCAGGGGAATTAGCAGGGTAAATGCATGGGGTTACAGGAATAGGGCCTGGGTAGGATTGTCATCGATACATACTCGATGGGCCGAACGGCCTCCTTCTGTACTATAGGGATTCAATGAATTTTTTTGCACCACTGTGATTCCGATGGTAATGCTCTGAGCCAAACAGTTGTGGGTTTGAGACCCACACTCGAAATCTAAGCTGACACTTTAGAACAACAGTGAGGGAGTGCTGAAGGTCCTGCTTTTCAGATAAAATATTATCCATCCTTTCAGATGGTGTAAAAGACCCCATGGCATTTCCTCAAAGAAGAGCTGAGGAGTTGTCCCAGGTGTACTGTTAAATATTTACTCCTAAATCAACATCACTAAAATAGACTCACAGGTCATTATCACATTGCTGTCTGAGGGCTTCCCTGCTATATTGACAACCGTGACTATATTTCATTAACTTTGGGTTGTGAAAGGTGTTTTATAATGCAAGTCTTTCTCTCTTAAAAAATTCCGAGAAAAGCTTTTAAAGTTAAAGTTTATTTGTAGGCTTACATTAACACTGCAATGAAGTCACTGTGAAAATCCCCCAGCCGCCACACTCCGGCGCCTGTTCGGGTACAATGAGGGAAAATTTAGCATGGCCAATGCACCTAACCAGCACGTCTTTCGGACTGTGGGAGGAAACCGGAGGAAACCCGCGCAGACACCAGGAGAATGTGCAGACTCCGCGCACACAGTGACTCACGCCAGGAATCAAACCTGGGTCCCTGGCGCCGTGAGACAGCAGTGCTAACCACTGTGCCACTCGGATGTTTTCAGCATCTCACACCGTTGTTAGGTATTTGACCTCCACCGATATCAAGAACCACTTGTGTGTACCAAATTGAGTTGTCATCACACTGCTGCAAAACAGTCAACAAACTGTGAGTGCGGAGAAATTTCTTGCTATAATAAAATGGACGCCACTCAATTTCTACAGAGTTCAGAAAAATGTTTCCACCAGTACAAATTCCACTAATTGCAACATTTTCTTTTTCCTGTGGTAGTTGAAAGAATATTTCTACTTTCATATTAAAAACCAGACATAAATGCAGTTATAGATGAAGATCAAATCATAAAAATGATTTAAAAAAAGAACTATGTACCCAAAAGTAATTTGACTATCTTAAGCTTTTCTCCACTGGCATTAATGCTGTTGATTTACTACCGGTCTACCAACACACAGGAGTTTGGCTCTAGTGAGAGCAATCATCTTACCACGGTAAATTAAGCTGTCTGATGGGATGGAAGTGGAAGTCATGTCCATTTATCAGATTAATAACCCTCCAGTGAGTCACTTGATTTCTACCGCAAGTCCCACATTATTATTATTCCCTGTAGTAACTCAGTATATGTGCAACCAAGCCACACAGACGAACAAGTCCCAGGTTTAGCCTCAAGACTAGTTGATGGTAGCTCTACAGATACTGCAAATGATTTAAGTGGGCTAAATCTTGCCAAAAAAATGTTGGTGTTGTTTCTGGCGAGAAAACCAACATGTTTCTCTGGCTGATTTTCTTTCCAGATCTTACGACACTCTGCCAAAAGTCAAGGGGGCGTGTTTCACGCCATCATAAGAACATAAGAACATAAGAACTAGGAGCAGGAGTAGGCCATCTTGCCCCTCGAACCTGCTCCGCCATTCAATAAGATCATGGCTGATCTTTCCGTGGACTCAGCTCCACTTACGTGCCAGCTCACCATAACCCTTAATTCCTTTACTGTTCAAAAATGTATCTATCCTTGCCTTAGAAACATTCAATGAGGTAGCCTCAACTGCTTCACTGAGCAGGGAATTCCACAGATTCACAACCCTTTGGGTGAAGAAGTTCCTCCTCAACTCAGTCCTAAATCTGCTTCCGCTTATTTTGAGGCCATGCCCCCTAGTTCTAGTTTCACCCGCCAGTGGAAACAATTTCCCTGCTTCTATCTTATCTATTCCCTTCATAATCTTATATGTTTCTATAAGATCTCCCTTCATTCTTCTGAATTCCAATGAGTATAGCCCCAGTCTACTCAGTCTTTCCTCATAAGCCAACCCTCTCAACTCCGGAATCAACCTAGGAATCTCCTCCGCACCCCCTCCAGTACCAGTATACCCTTTCTCAAGTAAGGAGACCAAAACTGTACACAGTACTCCAGGTGTGGCCTCACCAGCACCTTATACAGCTGCAACATAATCTCGCCGTTTTTAAACTCGATCCCTCTGGCAATGAAGGACAAAATTCCATTTGCTTTCTTAATTACCTGCTGCATCTGCAAACCAACTCCTTGAGATTCCTGCACAAGGACACCCAGGTCCCTCTGCACGGCAGCATGCTGCAATTTTTTACCATTTAAATAATAGTCCATTTTGCTGTTATTCCTACCAAAATGGATGACCTCACATTTACCAACATTGTACTCCATCTGCCAGACCCTCGCCCACTCACTTAGAATATCTATATCACTTTGCAGACTTTCAGCGTCCTCTGCACACTTTGCTCTTCCACCCATCTTAGTGTCATCTGCGAATTTTGACACACTACACTTGGTCCCCAACTCCAAATCATCTATGTAAATCATAAACAATTGCGGTCCCAACACTGATCCCTCAGGCAAACCACTAGTCACTGATCGCCAACCAGAAAAACACCCATTTACCCTCACTCTTTGCTTTCTGTTAGTTAACCAATCCTCTATCCATGCTGATACATTACCCATAACACTGTGCACCTTTCTTATGTAGCAGTCTTTGATATGGCACCAAGGGGGGTGGGGACCTCAACACGCTGGCAAAACCCGACTGCACAGAAATTGGGTGCCATCTTTAAAAGGCATCCCGAGCAAAAACTGTGTAAACCTCCCACCAGCCCATCACAGAGGTCTCAAGGGCTCCCTTCCCCACCCCCCGATTAGGGTCATCACTTCTGTAACCCCCCCACACCCTGATCATCAGCCCTTTCCCCACCCCGGTCATCAGCTCTTTCTCTCCGCCAACAGCTGGAGCCGGCAGCCAACTCCACCTTCACCCTCCCTCCCAACAGGCATTGCTGGCATTCTAAGATCCTCCATCCACTCCAGGCCACCACCACTAAATGAATCTTCACCACCCCCATCCCTTGAGGTTCCCACTGGGGCCTGCCCCTGAACAGGTTGGCATTGGCATGGTGCAACTTGGCAGTGCCAACTTATGCCAAGGAGCTGTGCAAGGAGGCATGGCCAGATACAACACTGTGTGGCCATGCCCCTCTCCCCCAGGAGCTGTACTCACCATTGTGCCATTGGGGGGACCCCCACGACAGATTCACGTCCATGAGAACCTGTTGTAAACTGCGCCAATGCGTCACTATCTGGTGATGGGACAGGTTAATAACATTTAAATCTATTCAAATTCATGTAAAGCAGGTTCACGCCCATCCAAAATTGCATTCTTGCCGGCGAGAACTGGGACTTCTGGATCTTGAGCCCCCGCCAGCGGATGGTGAATGCGGACTCAAAAGCGCCCCCTGCACCTCTGGCTCAGGAAGGAAGAAAATCAGCTTGCTAATTATTTTCATGTGATTTCTGTTGGAACATGCAAGTTTGTGGGCATCACATGAGGTCAAGATTGGGTCTGATTATGATGGCCCTGAAGTTGAATAGCTCAGTTTATTTCCAACTTAAGATCAACCCCTATAGAGAAGTACCAACAGGCAGCTGAGATGCTCGGAACTCATCCCAGGAAAAGTTGGCCTTGCCAGGAGACGCAGCAGGGAAAAGAAAATCTTATCCAAAATGGTACATAAAATTCTGCAAAATGGTGCCGAAGAGCAGAGAGACAGGCGTGGAGCAGCTGGCAAAAGAAATCTTTAAAATAGCACTCGATTTAATCTTCCAAACTTACACATTTGCACGTGCAAATACTCTTGTGGTCAGAGTGGATGGAGGCCAATGAAAGGATGTGGTCTCCAGAGCAGTGAGGAAAACCCACAAAGAACTTACAATGTTAAAAGGACTGCCAACAACAGAAACTCCCACAGTTTGCATAAGGGGAGAAGCCACTAAAACATTGCTCTCCACAGTGCAGAAGAAAGTTGCTGAGCTGTTCAGCATGTCGAGAAAGGAAGGAACCACCTGTAGTGAGCCTCTGGATTTTCTCCATTTAAAGACATACAGTCGTGCTAACATCAGCAGCAATTGCAATGTAAATTACTTCCCTTGAACAGAGCTGCAGTGTGAAAGATTGAAAGAGATGAAGTTATACACCAAGTGCATTGTACCCCCCAAAAATGTGATTGCCCCATAATATTTTCTAATCCACAGTACTAGTCAGAATATTCATATGTTCTATAGTTTATTGATTAATTATCCATATCAATGATGTACGGAACTCAGTCATACAGTGAGAATGGAACAATGAGCATAAGAAATAGAAACTGATTGGTTTCAGCCAACTGCCTAACACCCTAATAAATGCCGCATGTAAATTTACTTAGCCAGGCACGGCTGGCAGCAGACAATGTAATTGATCCATTCCCAACTACCCTTATCCATGATGTTGAGAAATAGAATCCCTACAGTGCAGAAGGAGGCCATTCAGCCCATTGATTGTGCACTGACTCTCCAAAAGAGCATCTTACTCAGGGCCACCCCTGCCCTATCCCTGTAACGTCGCACATTTACCATGGCTAATCCACCTAACCTACACATCCTTGGACACTAAAGGCCCGATTTTACCATTTTGATTCTAAGTGCTGAATCACCAGATCCGACTTGTAAACCTGTTCTCCAGCACCCCCATATGCACCCTGCCTGATAAAATAGCAGCAATTCTGAATCGCGCTGCAGATGCCTGTGGGCGCCCAAAATACTGCTGCTCCAATCGGAGCCTCCAAATGCACATGCACGGTAAAAATAAAATTTGAAAAAACGCTCCCCCGCCACATCGTTCCCGGGCCAAATAAAGCGGCCTGGGAGCGCTGGCCCCCACAGACATTGTCCCCCCCTCACACAACATAACTGTCCCCCTTATCCACAGCGCTACCCAGACCGATCGCGGCCCCCTTCCCCACTTCCCCCCCATCGATCGCACACAGAATGGCAGTGGACATTCCTGCTCCTGCCCCCCCCACCCCCCGCACCCCCCCCACCGCCCCCCCGCTCCCCCACTAGAGAACGATCTGACCTGCCTCCCTCTTCCTCCCCCCCAACCAGAGAATAATCTGACCTGCCTCCCTCCTCCTCCCCCCGCAACGAGAGAATAATCTGACCTGCCTCCCTCCTCCTCCCCCCGCAACGAGAGAATAATCTGACCCGCCTCCCTCCTCCTCCGCCCCCACTAGAGAATGATCTGACCCTCCTCCTCCACCCCACCCCACCCCAGAGATCCATCTGGCCCGCCTCCCTCCCCTCCCCCCCACCAGAGTACGATCTGGCCCACCTCTGCCGCACCCCCCGCACCCCCCACCCACCTACCCACCACCACCACCACCACCGATCTGAGTTAGAGAGCCACTGGAGGCTCTGAACTTACCTCCTCAGAAGCTGGAGCGCCCGTGACAGATCTTTGCGGGGCTGTCTGTTTCACGCTGAATCTGGACAGGCAAACACGGTGGTAAAGGGGGAAATGCAGGTAAGTTTGGGCGTCCAGCCCATTTGCATGCTTTTAAATTGACGTTGTGCCCGTTTTGGGTGCGGTGCCGATCGCGGCCAAGGTAAAGGGGGAATGGGCGCAGAGGCAGTCGCAGATCGCGCTACTGGCCTCACACACGAATTTACCAAGTTTTCGCGCCTGAATACAGGTGCAACTTGTTGGTCAAATCAGGCCCTCAGGGGCAATTTAGCATGACCAATCCACCAAACCTACACATCTTTGGACACTGAGGGGCAATTCAGCATGGCCAATCCACATAACCACACCTATGGACTGTGGGAGGAAACCAGAGCAACTGGAGGAAACCCACGCAGACACAGGGAGAATGTGCAAACTCCACACAAACAGTCACTATAGGCTGGAATTGAACCTGAATCCCTGACACCTGAGGCAGCAATGTTAACCATTGTGCCAACGTGCCATATTGTGTAAAGGGTGAATGTTAAATATGTAAATAGTCTGCATCATCAGTGAATCAGTAAGAATACAGAGCATTCTGAGGGATAGTTCGGTGTGAAGCCTTGTGTTAAGCTTTGTCCTGTATATAGCTCGAAGGATGTTTGATAAAAAGTTCAAGGACAACTGAAGAAAAGAGCCACAAAGAAGATGACAGAATGTGTAGCTGCTCAGAAATAAAATGCAAAAAAATAGACCAGTAAAACAGAAACTAATGATAGAACGGACTATTGAAAATGAACATTAGAAAGTATGTACAAGTCAATTGACCCAAAATACCCATGCCAGTGTTTATGTTTCACAGAAGTCTCACCCTTCTCCATCTAACCCTATTGGGACTAAAGGAATGAAGGGATGTGGCGGGAAGGCAGGATCAGGATATTGAATTTGATGATCAGCCATGATCAAAGTGAATGGCAGAGCAGGCTCAAAGGGCCAAATGGCCTATCCTGCTTCTATTTCCTATACTTCTATGTCGATGTTTCTAACCCGGAGGAGGCAATGGCCGAGTGGTATTATCACTAGAACCATTAATCCAGAAACTTGGGCTAATGTTCTGGGGACCTGGGTTTGAATCCCGCCACGGCAGATGGTGGAATTTGAATTCAATGAAAACAATATCTGGAATTAAGAATCTCCTGGTGACTATGAAACCATTGTTGATTGTCGGGAAAACCTATCTGATCCACTAATGTCCTTTAGGGAAGGAAATCTGCTGTCCTTACCTGGTCTGGTCTATATGTGACTCCAGATCTACAGCAATGCTCTCTGAACAAGGGCAATTTAGGATGGGCATAAATACTAGCCAGCCAGTAACACCCATGAATGAATTTTTAAAATCCTTATACTCCTTCCTGCCTGATATCTAGCTTCCCTTCTCCGCTACTCACTCCTTGTGGGAGTGGGTCTCAAATTGTAAATTGTAACCACTCATTGGATTATTTGTTGCTGTTTATATACACAGCCCATTGTTCCTGTCTCGCAATCTCACCCACAAGTTATGTCTACCTTATGAAACCCATTCTTAATCTTGAAGACGCCACTCCTGTTACCCACTCCACCCCTCCCCCCTAACTTGTCCATTCTAGAGAGAAAAAAGATTGGGCCCCTGCTTTGCAAGTTTTAACCGCACATATGAAGTTATTCTGATGGCAAAACTGCAAGAAATACAACTCCGGGACTGTAATTCCCTAACCCCTGTGTACAGACAGATTGCTTATCTATTAGCAACTTGTATAAACAAGTAAAAAATCATCAGCATCTTTGTGCAGCATTTGCACATGGCAACATAAGTTCTTTGAAACAACTAATAACTCAATATCTGATCTTAAAATGTGCTTTTATCAGCATTTGGTTCTATCAAAATTGTCAAAGCTTTGCAAGCTAGCTTTAAATTCTTATTAAAAAATGCAATCTCTCTGACATTAGCAGTAAACAATCTAGATTTCAGTCAGAGCTCTAACCTCATTAGATTGACATGTAGCCATAAATAATTATTACCTACATGAGTCAATTAGTGGAATGAACAGATCGGGAGCCTTGATTGGCCATGAGTCACATAATTGGTCATATGGAACAATATAACTCATGGTCTATTATTAACTAGAACACTCTGTAACTACAGTAAATAAAGGGCCATTTTAATTAGGATAGCCTCTCTGCGGAACAACACTCCATAACATTCCTTGATACAATGTAATAGTGGGCACCACCTTGTCCAAGTCAGCTTGAAATAAAGGCCCATTTATAGTGCATGATTTCAAGATACAATTGAATGTACAATTGTTGCACATGTATATATCTTTTGAATTTTTGGTTGGTGATATTTCTTTCTTTGTTGCTTTAGTGAAAGCATTAACTATTTATTTTAATTGAGTTAATGTCCTCACAAAGGAATGTCACCCAAGCATGTTGAGCATTTTTCTGCGAATATTGCCAACAGCAATTTCTAGGTTATCATGGAGGGCATACCTACTTATAATGACAGATTTTACTTTGAAAATAAGCATGTGGCTATCAGCGCTCACCCCTATTAAAGTGTAAGTCAGACTGCAAATTCCCAGTGACCATACATGTGCAGTTAAACATGAGAATCAGGAAGTTGCTGTTTGAGTTGCCATGTTCTTCCAGGTGTTGTGCTTTAACAATATCTCATCGATATACTCAGCATTGAAAGACATGGGAGGATGGTGGAGGGTGGGTGGGGGAAGGGGTGGGGACATGGTGGCACAATGATTAGCATTGCTGCCTCACAGCTCCTGGTATCCGGGTTTGATTCCGGCCTCGGGTGTCTGTCTGTGTGGAGTTTGCACATTCTCCCCGTGACTGTGTGGGTTTTCTGTGGGTGCGCCGGTTTCCCCCACAGTCCAAAGACATGCAGGTTAGATGGATTGGCCATAGTAAATTGTCCTTCAGTTTGTCTGTGAGTGTGAACGTGTGCCCTGTGATGGGCTGGCATCTCACCCTGGCTGCCTACCACCCAAGGGCGAATACTTCTGTTCTGCCCACCATGGGAATTGGAGCGGGCAGACCATGGCAAGGTCCGTTGACCTTGGGCGGGATTTTTCAGTTTTTTGCGAGCGCGGCCGGAAAATCCCATGCCCAGTGTCTGTCGGGCTAGGCTCTGACTCCCCACGACCCTGAATTGGAGTAAAGAAAGTGAAGTGGAACATGTGGAACACACAATGTTGTGAAATTTGTGTGATAGATGCACATAAAACAATAAATACATCAGATACACATCTCCCTGCAGATGCTGTCAGACTTGCTAAGTACCTTCAGCATATTCTGTGTTTCTTTTGGTTTTCCAGCATCCACCATGTGTTGTTCCTGTTTAGAAAAAGTTAGGGTTCACCCATTCCAGTATAAACAAAGTTTCAATGGCATGTTAAGTCTTCATTATTGCCAAACAACCTCTCTGGAATGAAACATTTACTTTTACAGCATGGAGTTTTGTTCCTTTAAGATTTAATAATTGTTAAAGATATTTTAAAATGTGAAGATTTTCTAAAACATCTTCTTTCTCTTTTATCTCTCTCTCTCTTAATCTCACTTTTCTTCACATCTTTCATTCCATGATCTGACATTGAATTAAAGTTTTAAAGTTTATTTATTAGTGTCACTAGTAGGCTTACATCAACACTGCAATGAAGTTACTGTGAAAATCCCTCAGTTACCATACTCCGGCGCCTGTTTGGGTACAGAGGGAGAATTTAGCATGGCCAATGCACATAACCAGCACGTCTTTCGCACTGTGGGAGGAAACTGGAGCACTCGGAGGAAACCCACGCAGACACGGAGAGAACGTGCAAACTCCGCACAAACAGTGACCCAAGCCAGGAATGGAATCCAGGTCCCTGGCGCTGTGAAGCAGCAGTGCTAACCACTGTGCCACCATGCCACATTCTCACTGAAGCATGCTAGTTCAAACATTGCATGCCTCAGTCAGGTTTCTTCAAACTGATTACATTAGAGCTACACAATTGCTTGCCCTCTTCGCACAGGTGCCAGATCCCCTGTGGAAGGTCTTGTACCAAATACTATCGCGAAAACCCCCAGAAAGTCTTTGGCCAATTGTAGGTGATATGAACAGCTGGTATCGGAGTCAGGTTCCATGATGAGTTCAATTCTGGCAGCTTCCAACCAATGCTGCAATTCTTAGGGGAGTTGTTATTCTTCACTAGAGGGAAGTGATGAGACTGAGCTTTATTCCATTGAATGTCCTTCTGTGAAGATGAGCTGGAAGATCGAGGAAGTAATTTTCTGTACTGGTGTTGCTGTTATCAAGGGGTACCAGTAAAAGGAAGTTGCTAATCTCTGATATGGGTAAAGCATCATGATGCTCTGCATGGCATTTATCTGAATCTGCTCTAAGTACAAAACTAAGTAAATCTTACTGCAGTAGAAAAAAACCAATGATCCGTATAGTCCAGGTGTTGAGCAGGAGAGCTACTCATCAAATCCTTGACAACATTATCTCACAACATTGACAACTTACATTTCCTCCAAGTGTTTTTTCCTAAAGTCGGTGGTGTTTAACTTTCCTGGCACCCTCTGTGGCAAAAGAGACTCGATGCCTTAATATTTAAAACCTTCCTCTTCACAGAATCACAGAAATGATGCAATGCAGAACGAGGCAACAATGTGGCACATTGGTTAGCGCTGCTGCCTCACAGCGCCAGGGACTTGGGTTCAATTCTGGCCTTGGGTGACTGCCTGTGTGGGGTTTACACGTTCTCTCTGTGTCTGCGTGGGTTTCCTCCGGGTGCTCTGGTTTCCTCCCACACTCCAAAGATGTGTGGATTAGGTTGATTGGCCATGCTAAATTGTCCCTTATTGTCAGGGGGAATTCGCAGGCTAAATACGTGGGGTCACGGGGATAGGGCCTGGATGGGATTGTTGTCAGTGCAGGCTCGAAGGGCTGGATGGCCTCCTTCTGCACTGTAGGGATTCTATGAGGCCATTTAGCCCATTGTGTCTGCACCAGCTCTTCAAATGAGAAACTCCCTTCATGCCACTCTCCCACCTTCTCCTCGTAACCCTACGCATTCTTCCCTTTAACATAGCAGTCTCTTGAATGCTTCAATTAAACCTGCCTCCATCATACTGTCAGCGGTGCATTCCAAACTCTAGCCATTTGCTGCATAAAAAACCTTTTCTCCGATCACTTTTGCTTCTTTTGCCAATTACTTTAAGCCTGTGCCCTCTCATTCTCGATCCTTTGACAAGTGGGAACAAATTCTCCCCATCTATTCTATTCAAACCCTTTATCGTTTGGAACACCCCTATCAAATCTCCTCTCAGCCTTCCCCCAAGAAAAACAGTGCTAACTTCTCCAAACTATCTTCATAACTGAAGTTCCTCATCCTTGGAACCATTCTCATGAATCTTCTCTGCACTATTTCCAATGCCTTCACATGCTTCTTAAAGTGTGGTGCACAGAACTGGATGTAATACCCCAGCTGAGGCGGAACTAGAGTCATACACTTCAATACAACCTCCTTACTCTTGTCATTTATGCCCCTATTAATAAAGCCAAGGATACTGGATGCTTTATTGGTTGCACTCTCAGCCTGTCCTGTCACCTTCAATGACCTATGCACATATACACCCATGTCCCTCTGCTCCTGCACCCCATTTAGAACTGCACTCTTTGTTTTATATTATCTCCCTGCGTTCTTTCTAGCAAAGTGAATTACTTCACATTTCTCCACATTGAACTTCACCTGCCATCTGTCAATCCAGTCTATGTCCCTTCGAAGTTCTGCACTATCCTCCTCACAGTTTGCAAAGCTTCCAAGTTTTGTATTACCCACAAACTTTGAAAGTATGCCCTCCAAGGTCGAGGTCATTAATATATATCAGGAAAAGCAAGGGTCGCAACAATGACCCTTGGAGAATTACATTGAAAATCTTCCACCAGCCCAAAAAACATACATTAACCTTTCCTTTTTTCCTATTACTCAGCCAATTTCATATCTATGTTGCCACTGTCCCATTTATTGCATGAGCTTTTACTTTGCTCACAAGTCTGTGGTGTGGCACTGCATTAAATACCTTTTGGAAGTCCTTGTACACTACATCAACAGCAGTGCCTTAATCAACCCTCTCTGTTACCCCTTCAAAAAATTCCAGCAAGTTAGATAAACATGATTTTCCTTTAAGAAATCCATGCTGACTTTTCTTAATTAACCAGCATTTATCCATGTGACTATTAATATTGGCCCCAATATCTCTCCTGGTGTCAAATTATGTGTGATATCGCTCCTGTGAAACACCTTGTGATCTTTTACTACATTAAAGGTGCAGTATTAAAACAAATTGTTATTGTAAATTCCTCCCTCCTCTCAATATACAAGGGTATATTGGGGGTGGCCCGGTGGCACAAAGGTTAGCACTGCTGCCTCACAGCGCCGAGGACCGGGTTTGATTCCTGGCTTGACTCACTGTGTGGAGTTTGCACACTCTCCCCTTGTCTACATGGGTTTCCTCCATGTGCTCTGGTTTCCTCCCACAGTCCAAAATGCGTGGTGGTTAGGTGTATTGGCCGTGCCAAATTCTCCCTCAGTGTACCCGAACAGGCGCTGGAGTGTGGGCACTAGGGAATTTTCCCAGTAACTACATTGCAGTGTTAATGTAAGCCTACTTGTGACACTAATAAATAAACTTTAAAAACTTTAATATACATTAATTGGTACAATAACTACCATGCCTGTTGGTAAATACGTCGGCTGTTTAGGCAAGTGCGATCTGGTCCATATTTAACATCTGCCAATTTAAAAAACACTTTATATTGCCTCATGCATCTATAATGTTGATTTTCCGAATGTTCATTTCTAAGAGAGGAACTCCACCCACTACTGTCAAAATATCACCTCATGATAAGTAAAGACAAGATGCCTTCCTTCAGGAAGAAGCTTATGTCTACGTCCTCCAAACTGTAGTCAGCCTCTGCACGGAATTCCATCTGTTCCTCTGAAGAAAAATGGCTGAAACCCACTTGTCTTTAAAAATGAGAGGTTGTGCCTGGAGTTTGAATTTATGAGTGCGATTGGTCTATTAACACAGTTAGTCGGCAAGAGATGTGGGAACATTCCCCATTTAGATCCAAATCTGGCTCAATGCAGGCAGAATAAGTAAAAGGAAATAGCCTACATTCCTCAAATGGTTGGATGTGAGCCCTTCTTCCAAAGGATTCTTTAGTTCATTCAGTAAACAGCTGGGCCATGCTGTCTAGGAGGGTTCCAGAATCAATCCATGGTTGAGTTCTCAGATCACATCTGGGGCTGCAGCATTTCAGCCATGAACTTGATTTTAGCTTCCGTGGCAAAATCTACCCAGGGCTTCCATTTCTGATTGCGGCCCAGTGACCCCTGCTAGGTTCCCGAAAATGTTCCTGGAATTGATCCATGGTAGGTGAATTGGGCTGGGGTCTGAACAAGCAGCCTGTATTCATTGTGGCTACACATGCTACTGGCAGATGGTACGTTGAAGTCGTACTCCAGAACACCAGAAAGGAATTATTGCCTTCGAGCAAGGAAACGGGAAGATTGGTGAGGGAATAAAATGGGATATGTGCAATGATTAGTGCACAGCAGGGATGCGGGTACCAGCTTCTGGATACTATGTCGGCATTCAGTGGAGTACACATATCCCATGGGTAGGAAGTCACCTTCCCCCACCCCCATCACAGCTCCAGTTGACATACTATTCCGAGAGCTCCAGTCTCGGAATAATAGGTTGAAATCCAGTGGGAATCTCATGACCAATGGGAGTGGTGTGATAACCGCCTACCATCACTTCCACACTCTCCTTCTGCCTCCCCCCCATCCATCACAACTGGCTGCATTTCCTGATAGGGATGTGTCGATATCAAAAGGGTATTTATTCCAGTAAAGAACGTGGAGCAAAACCATTAGATGTTTCTTTTTATTCACTCGTGGGACATGGGCATCACTGGCTGGCCAACATTTATTGCCCATCCCTAGTTGCCCAAGGGCAGTTGAGAGTCAGCCACATTGCTGTGGCTCTGGAGTCACATATAGGCCAGACCTACAGATTTTCTTCCCCAGAGGAATGAACCAGATGGGATTTCTTGACAAATAAAAATGATTTCATGGTCATCAGTAGATTTTTAATTCCAGATTTTAAAAAATTGAATTCAAATTCAGTAATCAATTCGGGATTAGAACCTGGATCCCCAGAACATTAGCTGGGTTTATAGTCCAATGTTAATACCACTAGACCATTGCCTCCCCTAAGATGGAAACAAAAAACAAATGAAAGAATGGTTTGCCTCTTGTATCTCTAGGTAGGATACAGAGAAGAAGAAATAATTCGTAAATTAGGTAAATTTTGAATAGGCATTGTTATAAGATACACATTTGAATTGAACATTTGAGGAATAAATATTTCTGTCACTGAGCATTTCCAAACTATATACCTATTCAGAATATCCATTCCCACTCAAGCTCATTCTCATAGAAACCCTGCAGTACAGAAAGAGGCCATTCGGCCCATCGAGGTCTGACCACAATCCCACCCAGGCCCTACCCCCATATCCCTACATATTTTACCTGCTAATCCCACTAATCTACACATCCCAGGACACGAAGGGGCAATTTTAGCATGGCCAATCAACCTAACCCGCACATCTTTGGACTGTGGGAGGAAACCGGAGCACCCGGAGGAAACCCACGCAGACACGAGGAGAATGTGCAAACTCCACACAGACAGTGATCCAAGCTGGGAATCGAACCCAGGTCCCTGGAGCTGTGAAACAGCAGTGCTAACCACTGTGCTACTGTGCCGCACAATGGATAAACATCTCAATGGATAAATCTTTAAGCTTACACATTTCCTTACCATCATGACTGTTGCTCAGTCTTGGCCTGCTCACTCCTACTTGTCACTAAGCTCCCAGTCCTATGCCAGTCCTAATTGCTGCCCTGTCCAGCCCAGCCATAATTCAAGCCTCTCTCTCCTTCTCCGCCAGGCTAGGCTCCTAGGCACAGCTGCCATGCTGGCTCTAAAGTGTGACATGATTTCTGCACACAAAGTTTGCAATTGACAATTTGTTTCTGAAACACTTATTTTCACTGTTTATTTAGAGTGCGGTGAGCAATTTAAAAACAAATTGTGCTAACCGTGCTGAAAACCAACTTTAGTTCAGCTTCTCATGGGACAATGGGGTCAAGGAGTGAGCAGGGCAGGGAGGGGTATCACAGTCTCTGCTGTTCTCATTCAACATTGCCCATATCTACACCTGGTGCCACTTAGTGATTATTCCCCTCGTCTCACCGTGGTGCCATTCACCTCTCCACTCCAATGTATGATTGCCACCCAATTTCCTTCAGCCCAACTTGCCTTCCTCCATCTCTCATTCTCACTTCTGCGTGTTGTCAAGACTCAACTCTGACATCAGGCTCTGCCTCTGCTGCCATTCTCTGCCTCACCCACAACCTGTGCTGGTGACGTTCACATCGGACTTGCTGTTTGACATTAGCCTCAGTTCCAGCTCCAAACAATTCTCTGTTTTGATGTTTCAATTTACATTACTGAACAAGAACTGTTGATTCTTGTGCTACTTCAACACAACGATTCATCCTCCTCCAGCCAATAATCAAGGAAAACCAGGAATATAGAAATATAGAAAATTTACAACACAGAAGGAGGCCATTTGACCCATCACATCTGTGCTGGCTTAAAAAGAGCAATCCAACCTAATCCCACTTTCCAGCTGTTAGTTGATCTGGAGGACTTCAAGTTCATAAATGAGATGAGGGTGTCTGTCTCTCACACTCTTTCAGACAGTAAGTTCCAGAACCCAAAGCAATCCCTGAAGAAAAATGTTATCCTCAACTCCCCTTTAAACTCCTGCCAATTAAGTTAAAGCTATGCATCCGCTCCCCGGTTGTTATAATGAGGGAAATAGGTCCTTTCTGTCCACTCTCTCATAATTCTGTACATTTAAACTAAATCTGCCCTCATTCTCCTCTGCTCCATAGAAAAAAGTCACAAGCTTATCCAACTTTTCTCAGAGTTAAAATTTTCCATTCCTGGCAACATCCTTGCAAATCCCCTCTGTAACCTCTCTACTGCAATCTCATCCTTCCTGCAATGTTAAAGTTTATTTATTAGTGTCACAAGAAGGCATACATTAACAATGCAATGAAGTTACTACGAAATCCTCTTAGTCGCCACACTCCGGCGCCTGTTTGGGTACACTAAAGGAGAATTTAGCATGGTCAATGCACCTAACCAGCACTTCTTTCGGACTGCAGGAGGACACCGGAGCACCTGGAGGAAACCCACATAGACACGGGGAGAAAGTGAAGACTCTGCATAGACAGTGACCCAAGCCAGGAATCAAACCTGGATCCCTGGCGCTGTGAGGCAGCAGTACAAACCACTGTGCCACTGTGCTGACCAATGTGGTGATTAGAACTGTATGCAGTAGTCGAGTTGTGGCCCAGCTAGTGTTTTATACAGTTTTAGCATAACCCCCCCCACATTCTATGCCTAGTCTAATAACATATCTAATTAATCTTTTTAACCAGCTATCTCCCTCTCCCACGACCTGCAAGGTCTGCTGTTCCTCTGCACCTTTTAGTATTCCATCATTCATTGGCTGCGCTTGCCCCAAACCCGGAAAATCCTGCCCGAGGTCAATGGATCTTTGCATGCTCCGCGCCACCCACCAACCCCCCCACCCCCCCACCCCCCCCCCCCCACCCCACCCACCACAATTCCAATTCCCATGGGCGGGATGGGAAAATTTCCCCCCATTGTGTATTCTGTTGCCTATTTGCTTTCTCCAAATGGGTTACCTCACATTTCTCAGGATTGAATTCCATTTGCCACCTTTCCCTCCACCTGACAAGTTGATTGATATTTTCCTTCACTCAACCACACAACTATTTTTTGTATCATCTGCAAACTTCTTAATCAGGTTCCTTACATTTAAGTCTAAGTCATCGATATGTACCACTAAAGCCAAGAGATCCAGCACTGAGCCTTCCAGCCACAAAAACACTGTTGATCTGTACCCTCCCTCCACTGAGCCAACCTGGGATCCAACTTGCCACTTGGCCTTGGCCCTTGTGGATTTTTCCTTGGCTGACCAGTCTGACCTTGACGAAAGATTTGCTAAAATCTCTGTAAACTACATCAAATATGCTACCCTCATCGACACTCCTCTTTACCTCCCCCAAAAACTTCAATCAGTTTGGTCAGAAGTTCATAAAGACGTAAAGAAAATGGCAGAAATAAACTGAAGAAAGCTAAATTTTAAAACATCAATGACAAGAGAAAGTAATATCACAAGCTAAACAGAAGAGATGCAGAGAGAACTGGAAATGAAATGATAACATAAAGGATGGGATTATCCAGCCCACTCTCACGGCTCACCATTGGCCGCCAGTGGGATCTTCCAGTCCACAGTCAATGCCATTTGCATTGCTTGCCCACCTTGCCTCCAGGGAACATGCAGTGTGGCGTCACCTTTGGCGGATCTGGAAAATCCCACTGGCGGGAAGGACTGGAAAATCCCAGTGTATAGGAAGTAGAGAGCCCGTTTACATTGGTACCGTGAGCAAGGCCAAGAGATATACTGGTATATCATAACTTCCCAAGCACCTGAAGACAATCTAGTTCCAACGTCAGTACTTGATAAATCATGTTTACAATATCCTGAAAAATCAGATTGCATAATTTACCATGCAGAAACGCAATTAATAGAACTTTTAATACCCTGTGTTAACAGGTATTTTTCCTGACAAGGATGATTATATTGAAGAGCAAGTTGAATATTTACCTCATTTACTTAAACTGAAGCTGAAAACAGCAATCACAAACAAAATTAAAGTCTTGAATTAAAACGGTTATTGCATTTTTGCCAGCATGCTGTCACATGAATATTGTTAGCTCTCACTCAACACTATCCAGTCGAAAGGCTAATGACCTGTACAAAATGGATTATATTATTTCTCTGATTGAGAACACTCCACTGTACTGGAGAAATGTTGTGATTTAACTTTAGAGCAAATCCAGGTGATTAATTGCCAATGCGGAATCAGATTGGGCATAATTGAATTTATCATTTCTTTCCTGTATAATCTCCAGTATGTTTATAAATCCGAGCTGTGTAGGAACCAACACAATGATTTTTTAAATTCATTCATGGGACATGGGCATCACTGGCTGGCCAGCATTTATTGCCCATCCCTAGTTGCCCTTGTTTAGAGGGCACTTGAGAGTCAACCACATTGCTGTGGTTCTGGAGTCACATGTAGGCCAGACCCTGTAAGGACGGCACATTTCCTTCCCTAAAGGACATTAGTGAACCAGGTGGGTTTTTCTGACAATCAACAATGGTTTAATGGTCATCAATAGATCCTTAAATCCAGATTTTTTTCATCGAATGCAAATTCCACCATCTGCCATGGCGGGGTACGAACCGGGTCCCCAGAACATTAGCTGAGTTTCTGGATTAATATTCTAGTGATAATACCACTCAGCTATTGGCTCAGCATAATGCTGACAATATGAATTTTCTATAAATATCTTCAGCGTAGTATTAATCAATTTCCAAGAATTCGATTTCCTTCTTTTGGCTGAAATGAGAAAAGCAAGCATTCCAGCTTATTTAACAATAGTCCTGGGTCCTAACATGGACCTCTTTAGTTTATTAAGTGCAAATTCTTCCTTGCCTTAACTAAGACTTTCTAATTAATTGCATATTCTGTTTGTTTTATGTGTCGTGTGAGCACTAAGAAACACAATGAATCACCCCTAAATATATATATCTTCAACATTGAAACACTGGGTGGAATTTTACCAGCATGCCCGCCCAAGGTTCATACAATTCCGCCCAAGGCCAACGGAGAATGCCGTTCTCCGAGCCTCGCCCGCCCCCGGAATCAGGGTGGGCATGCCGGTAAAATTCCGGCCACTGTGTTGTACTGTATGGCATGCCATTACTGAAAGGTGGAACAGTGACGAAACCCATACAGACACAGTCAAGGAGTCTGTGTGGGATTTTCTGATCACATCCGTGCCCACTCCGTGAGAATGGGAATTTGACGTTCCGGCCAAAACTCCATTCACTTTCAGCGGCACCTGAGAATCCCAGCCGCGAACAAGGGTGGAGGTTTCCAACATCTTTCTTTGCCTTCCTGTCTTACTTCTGTGAAAGGAGGCCTCTACACTAATAGACTTCCAAAACAGTTATGGTCACCTCTGTGAACAAATAAGTGGGTAGGCACTAGCAGGTGGATAGAGGAGACGATGAATGCAGACTGACCTGGTTCATAACCTCCTGGTGCCTTCCTCCTTCTTTTGCAAAGACATCAGTTGGAGCTGGCAGGGTTGATGCATTCAGCCTTGGATCTTCAGGTAAGCGTTCTCCAAGGCGGCCTTCATGACACACGACAGCGCAGAGTCACTGAGCAGAAACTGATAGCCAAGTTCCGCACACATGAGGACGGTCTAAACCGGGATGTTGGATTTATGTCACATTATCAGTAACCCCCACAGCTTGCCTCCTGGACTTGCACAATTTCACAAGCTGTACTGTCTGGAGACAATACACATCTCTTTAACCTGTGTTGAATGCTCCCTCCACCCACATTGTCTGTACATTTAAGACCTGGCTGGCTGTAGAGATTTGCATTCTAATCAGTATTCTGTAATTTGATTTCTGTGTCTGTGCCCTGTATGAGAACAGAGACCACTCCATCTGACGAAGGAGCATTGATCCGAAAGCTTATGGTATTTGCTACCAAACAAACCTGTTGGACTTTAACCTGGTGTTGTGAGACTTCTTACTGTGCTTACCCCAGTCCAACGCCGGCATCTCCACATCAGGGTTGATGAGGACAGGTGTGGTTCCCATGACAAAAACCATTCACCCAAATAGTAGAGCTAGAACATGATAAAAGAAAAATCCAAAATATTTAGAGCAAAAGTTCAGGAGAACCCAACTGCAAATAGAAAGACAAATTTGAGAACTTAGACACGAGTAGCTTTTAAACTATTGAGTGCATCTTCATTTTAGCTTGTTAAACTTACTCAGATATGTAGATTTTTGCATTGTAACCTTGGATACCTAGCCATATGGCTATGCTTTGCATTTGGTGTATGTTACAAAGGATAGCTCTACTTCCTCAGTCTGTTTCTGTGAGACTTTTATTGAACTGCAGTTAAGATGTCTGCCTCAGGAAGCAACCTCATGGTGCGGTCACATGACTACAGAAAGTCTGAGGCCTCAATCCCCATTTCATATTGAAATAATGATACAAACGTACCATTTTTCCTAGCAAACAAAAGACACATTTGCATGCACAATCCTGTGTGACTGTGAGTTACCCAAGTTTCCCACTGTGCATCCACTGTTCTCATGCACTAACATTATCCAGTTACTGCACATGCAATGTGCACAAAGTCTTTAAATTGTGTCTTGGGGCTAAAGGGATCAAGGGCTATGGGAGGAAAGAGGGATCAGGATATTGAATTCGATGATCAGCCATGATCTAAATGAATGGTGGAGCAGAGTCAAAGGGCCGAATGGCCTACGCCTGCTTCTAGTTTCTATGTTTCTATCTATGATCTGGAATTCAAGATCTTCCTTCTAGCCATTGCATATAGCTTCAACCGTCATACAGCTTTAACCTTACGTTGAAGGGCTTCATTCTTGGATCACGACGTTGAATCACTTCACACAGATCTTGAACGCATTAACATCTCTCCACATTACTGAACTGCTAATCCACATTGCAGAGATCAGCTGCAACATACCACTAGATGGCAATTAGGAACCTTCATATAAAGCTTGAGAAATATTTATCAACAGCCAAAATGAGTCCGCCACAAATGATAAACCATTGCAATGAAAGGGAGTGTTCTTAAGTCCTATAAGTTGAGTAAAGGTCATTCGCATCTGCTTTTAAATAGACATGGTACAAAAGAAGAAGACACAATTTATTTTGGTCAAGTCTTTCAAAACTGCACTTTGATTTTGCCTTTGAAGATGCGATCCCTTTCGCAAAAAGGAAAATCTAAATATGTCTAAAACAAACAAGTTAACTCCCTGCAAAAAAAAGCATTTTTCCACAGTGCATTGCCAACTTCCCAGTTGTATCCAATAAAGTTGTGTACCAACTAAATGACTTTATTCCATTAATGAATCATGAATTAGATCTGACGACTGCAGTGTGACTACCATCCATTTTTATTTTAAGATGGAGGCACAAAACCCTCATCGTGTAACATAACTCTGCAATCCTAGAAAGCAGGTCTGTGGACTGTTGAACCGTACGGATGGAACACAATACTTGCACACGAGCAATGCTGGAGCCCCTTAAAAGGCAAAAAAAATGTAGGTGTTTGAATGGAGGGGGAGGAAAGGAATGGCTAGACTTGCCAGATTGTAAATGAGGCTCCATGCCAAGATCTAGCACATGTTTGCACTTGAATAAAGGAATTAGAATTTCTGAGAACACAATTGCCTCTCACTCATTCTGGACACGGCCACTTGGCTTGAGGTAATTTTTTAAAACAAATTCTGAATATAAACAGAAAAATGGACTTGTTGAAAATCATACAAATGAGAAATGCTCAACCATTTCAATGCTAGTGTAATTTATATATAATAGTCGATAAATAGTGATAGGAAATCTATTTGTAGCAAGAATTGGCTTAACTGCTGTCCTGAAAATCCGAAGCGTGTGATCTTGAGGGTTGTACCCACTTGTACCCTCTGCTCTGATCTTGTCAGAGTTTTCAGGTCAATGGGAGGGCACGTTATTTTAGTAGGGCAGATGGATGAAAGTGCATTGTGGGTGGATCGTCAACACCCACTTAGCCTGAGCCTCTGTCCACTGGTCATGATTTGGCACAGTGGTTAGCACTGCTGCCTCACAGCGCTAGGGACCTGGATTCGATTCCTGGCTTAGGTCACTGTCTGTGTGGAATTTGTACATTTTTCCTATTTCTGCGAGGGCTTCCTCTGGGTGCTCCGGTTTCCTCCCACAGTCCGAAAGACATGCTGGACTGGTCCATTGGCCATGCTAAATTCTCCCTCAGTGTACCTAAACAGACGCTGGAGTGTGGCGACTCAGGAATTTTCACAGTAACTTCATTGCAGTGTTAATGTAAGCCTAATTGTGACACTAATAAATAAATAATGTGTTCCCCATCGAACCCGGGTCCCCAGAACATTAGCTGAGTTTCTGGATTAATAGTCTAGAACAAAGAACAGTACAGCACAGGAAACAGGCCCTTCGGCCCTCCAAGCCTGTGCCACTCATTGGTCCAGCTAGACCATTCGTTTGTATCCCACCATTCCCAGACTGCTCACGTGACTATCCAGGTAAGTCTTAAACGATGCCAGCGTGTCTGCCTCCACCACCCTACTTGGCAGCGCATTCCAGGCCCCCACCACTCTCTGTGTAAAAAACATCCCTCTGATATCTGAGTTATACCTCACCCCTCTCACCTTGAGCCCGTGACCCCTCGTGATCGTCACCTCCGACCTGGGAAAAAGCTTCCCATTATTCACCCTATCTATACCCTTCATTATTTTGTACACCTCTATTAGGCCTCCCCTCATTCTCTGTCTTTCCAGGGAGAACAACCCCAGTTTACACAATCTCTCCTCATAGCTAAGACCCTCCATACCAGGCAACATCCTGGTAAACCTTCTCTGCACTCTCTCTAAAGCCTCCACGTCCTTCTGGTAGTGCGGCGACCAGAACTGGACGCAGTACTCCAAATGTGGCCTAACCAGCGTTCTATACAGCTGCAACATCAGACTCCAGCTTTTATACTCTATACCCCGTCCTATAAAGGCAAGCATACCATATGCCTTCTTCACCACCTTCTCCACCTGTGCTGCCACCTTCAAGGATTTGTGGACTTGCACACCTAGGTCCCTCTGTGTTTCTATATTCTTGATGGCTCTGCCATTTATTGTATAACTCCCCCCTACATTAGTTCTTCCAAAATGCATCACTTCGCATTTATCTGGATTAAATTCCATCTGCCATTTCTCCACCCAATTTTCCAGCCTATCTATATCCTGCTGTATTGTCCGACAATGTTCATCGCTATCCGCAAATCCAGCCATCTTCGTGTCATCCGCAAACTTGCTGATTACACCAGTTACACCTTCTTCCAAATCATTTATATATATCACAAATAGCAGAGGTCCCAGTACAGGGCCCTGCGAAACACCACTGGTCACAGACCTCCAGCCGGAAAAAGACCCTTCGACTGTTACCCTCTGCCTCCTGTGGCCAAGCCAGTTTTCTACCCATTTAGCCACCTCTCCTTGTATCCCATGAGCCTTAACCTTCTTAACCAACCTGCCATGAGGGACTTTCTCAAATGCCTTACTGAAATCCATATAGACGACATCCACGGTCCTTCCTTCGTCAACCGTTTTTGTCACTTCCTCAAAAAACTCCACCAAATCTGTAAGGCATGACCTCCCTCTTACAAAACCATGCTGTCTGTCACTAATGAGATTGTTCCATTCTAAATGCGCATACATCCTGTCTCTAAGAATCCTCTCCAACAACTTCCCCACCACGGACGTCAAGCTCATTGGCCTATAATTACCCGGGTTATGCCTGCTACCCTTCTTAAATATCGGGACCACATTCGCTATCCTCCAATCCTCAGGGACCTCACCTGTGTCCAATGAAGAGACAAAGGTTTCCGTCAGAGGCCCAGCAATTACATCTCTTGTCTCCCTGAGCAGTCTAGGATAGATGCCATCAGGCCCAGGGGATTTGTCAGTTTTAATGTTACCTAAAAAACCTAACACTTCCTTCCTTGTAATGGAGATTCTCTCTAACGAGTCAACACCTCCCTCTGAGACACTCCCAGTCAACAAAGCTCTCTCCTTTGTGAATACCGATGCAAAGTATTCATTTAGGATCTCCCCTATTCCCTTGGGTTCTAAGCATAATTCCCCTCCTTTGTCCCTGAGAGGTCCGACTTTTTCCCTGACAACTCTTTTGTTCCTAACAAAAATTATCTAGCGATAATACCAGTAGGCCATCGCCTCCCCTGATGAACAGTTCATTATAAGGGTCAATTGATAACGAGGCTAATTGATCCTTCATTATTCATTTAAATGTAGTGGACAGACTGCTGATTTTATTGCCCACCCACCCCTCCACCCCTTTATTATGGGGTTTAGCTCAGATGTTAGTGCAAAGGTGGCATAGTGGGTATAAGCCTTATTTTATGTGCAACACCAAGAGAAACACACTCAATTGGAACATGAAAAATGTTGCATGAAATACAAATTAAATGAGGAGTACGTCAGCGTTTTATCGCCGTGCTTCTTTACTCTCTACACTGAAGCTATGTTTAAAAGAATGGAATACCGTGAAGGGTTAAAGTAGAAACAGAAACAGCCTTAGATACACAATGACACTATACTGACGGCTGAGATAGAAGAGAAATTACAACAGATTGTAGATAGAGTTAACAATGCTGGGAAATAATTTAGTATGAAAAGAATATTAAGAAAACCAAAATAATATTTACTAATAAGAAGCCCATAAACGAGAGATGACAATCCAAAGTGAAGTAACCAATGCAGAACAAGTTATCTGCAAACAATGTAATGACGCAGTGGCACAGTGGTTAGCACTGCTGCCTCACAGCTCCAGGGACCCGGGTTCAATTCCTGGCTTGGGCCACTGTGTGGAGTTTGCACATTCTCCCCATGTCTGCATGGGTTTCCTCCAGGTGCTCCAGTTTCCTCCCACAGTCCAAAGATGTACAGGCTACATGGATTGGCTATGCTAAATTGCCCCTTGGTGTCAGGGGAACTAGCTAGGGTAAATGCATGGGATTCTGGGGATAGGGCCTGAGTGAGATTCTGGTCGGTGCAGACTCGATGAGCTGAATGGCCTCCTTCTGCACTGTAGGATTCTATGATTCTAAAGGAAAAACAATAGGGAAAAGCTGTATATCAGAAGCAATGATGTGGAGATGCCGGCGTTGGACTGGGGTAAGCACAGTAAGAAGTCTCACAACACCAGGTTAAAGTCCAACAGGTTTATTTGGTAGCAAATACCAAAGCTTTCGGAGCTTGCTGCTCCTTCGTCAGATGGAGTGGTCTCTGTTCTCAACAGAGACCACTCCATCTGATGAAGGAGCAGCAAGCTCCGAAAGCTTTGGTATTTGCTACCAAATAAACCTGTTGGACTTTAACCTGGTGTTGTGAGACTTCTTACTATCAGAAGCAAGCCAGCCTATGCAATTGTAGCTGTTTTGAGAACTCAGCCCACAGCAGGAATTATTGCCTTTAACTCCCACAGGCCATGTCTGTGAAGAAAGGCTGCCTTGAATAACCAGTTGTGTTGTCCTATTTCAGAAGCAACCCCAAAAAGATATAACTGCCTGGTGTGGTAACTGTTACTGAATTTTGTTTATAGTTTTTAAAAACCTATAAGATATTGTGGATGTCTGGGGAGAATTAGTTCAAAAGGTGGTGAAGTAAAGGTGTTTGGAACTAGGTAAAGTTAGGGGTGCTGTGCATAGCCATTGTTCAGTCTGTTTACTTCTAGTTGATTTTATCGTTGTTTATTTTATTGTTTAATAAGCATTTATTTAATTTAAAATCACCACAAAAAGTTGGGGACATCATTCTCTAGTTTTCAAATCTTTCCACACATTATATCATTACCTCAAACAGTTGAGGGCAGTTGTTTCAAATTTCTCTTCTGGTATTCGGAATAACCTGGCATTTATCATCAGCCATGCTTTTAACAAAGTGCATTTGTGTACGTTGGTTGAATTATTATGAGTATAAAAGTTAGAAAGTTATGTTACAGCTGTATAAAATTTTAGTTAGGCTGCATTTGGAATATTGCATGCAGTTTTGGTTGCCACACTACCAAAACAAAGTGAATGCTTTGGAGAGAGTGCAAAGAAGGTTTACCAGGGTGTTGCCTGGGTCTGGAGGGTTTTAGGTATGAGGAGAAGTGGAGCGGCATGTTGGCAGCTGCCTCACAGTGCCAGGGACCAGGGTTCAATTCCCAGCTCGGGTCACTGTCTGTGTGGAGCCTTCACGTTCTCCCCATGTCTGCGTGAGTTTCCTCTGGGTTCCTCCCACAGTCCAAAGATGTGCAGGTTAGGTGCATTGGCCATGCTAAATTCCCCCTCAGTATACCCGAATAGGCAGCGGAGTGTGGCAACTAGGCGATTTTCACAGTAACTTCATCACAGTGTGAACGTAAGCCTGCTTGTGACTAATAATTTAACTTTACTTTAAGGTTGGATAAACTCAGACTGTTTTCACTGGAAAGATGGAGGCTGAGGGGCGACCTGATAGATGTCTACAAAATTATGACAGGCATAGATAGGGTGGAAAGGTCAACTACAAGAGGGCACAGGTTTAAGGTGAGAGGTTGTAAGTTTTGGGGAGATGTGCGGGGAAAGTTTTTCACACAGAGGGTGGTGGATGCCTGGAATGCGCTGCCAGTGGAGGTGGTGGAAGCAGGCACATTAACAAAGTTCAAGGTGTGTCTTGATAGACACATGAACGGGAGGCGAACAGAGAGATAGAAGCTGTGTATCGACGCAGGCTTGGTGGGCCGAAAGGATTATCCCTGTGCTGTATTGTTCTTTGTTCTTTGTATTACATAGGATGCTAAACGTGGCACTGAAATTATCAGAAGGATTGAAACATCAAAGAGGTGCTTTTAACAAAATGAACTTGATTCTAACAAAGGGAGTAAGTCCATGGACAAGCTTTCTCAAATCTCACATCTAGTAAACACATCAATATGACCATGAAACCTGGGCCATACGCAACCCAATGATCAAAAGGCCTTTGAAATGTGGGATTAGAAAAGAATGCCTAGAATATCTTGGACAGAGAGAATAAACAATGAGAATGTCCGAGGAAGAATGAAATTCAGAAGAGATATCAAGAGTTGAAAATTGAATTATTTTGGCCATCTTTTAAGAGCAACAGCGTGCACAGAGCACTGCTTGAAGGTCACAGCAATAGCAAAAGGACCTGGAGGAGGAAAAACCATAGTTTCTTAGACAATCATAAGCCATCAGGAGGCAGTAAAGACAGCTTATAGTAGAAGTGACTGGTGCAACATTGCATCCGACCCTTGACAAGGAAGGGAACCTGAGAGTGAGAGAGGTAAAATAGAACCAAAAGAATCCTTAACAAGGCCATTAATTTCACAATAAATAAATCGTCCATGCAGTCCATCAATGCACTTCCATCAATAGACAAATGCAACTAATTTGAGAATATAGAGATTTATATGTATGCGCAATGTGTATTTAAAAAGCAACACATCTCATTTCAGATGCCAGATTTCACATAGGGTGTTAGATATTCTAATTTCTGTGCCACACCTGTAAAACTACTTGCAGCTCCAGAAGCACTCAAGAAGCTTGACACCTTTCAGGACATAGCAGCCTGCTTGATTGGCAGTCCATCCACCATCTTCAACATTCGCCACCAGCATACAGTGGCAGCAGTGTATACCATTTACATTGCACTGCGTAACTCACCAAGGCTCCTTCAACATCAACTTCCAAACCTACAGTTTCTGCCACCTAGAAAGACAAGGGCAGCAAATACATGAGAACATGACCTGCTTCAAGTTTCCCTCCAGGTCACACACTAACGATATCTCTGATCCTTAACTTTCATATTTGGAACTCTCTACCTAATAGCACTGTAGGGTTACCTACACCACATGGAGTGCAATGGACCAAGTTGGTGGGTGCACAATCGATTTTCAATGGTAATTAGGGATAGTCGGTAGCAATACGGGTTAATAAGGTTATTGAAAATAAAACACAAGAGTTCATTTGAGGGTGATAAAATTGAAACTTGCATTATGCTAAATTTGAGCTTTGGTTGGACCATACTCAAAATGCAATGCACAGCTCTGGTCTCCAAATTATAGAGAGGGGATAGAGGCACTAGAGAAGGTGCAGAGTGGATATACATAAGTGATTAGGAAATGTAGGATTAAATATACCAGGAAAGTTTGAACAGTTGTAGATCCTGTCTCTAAAAAAGAGAAGACTGAAGGGTGATCTGATAGAGATCTTTAAGATTATGAAAGAGTTCGATAGAGTTGACATAGAGATGTTTTCACTTGTTGGTGAAACCAAAATAAGGGGTCATAAATGTAAAACAGTCAGAGAGAAATTCAATAAGGAATTGAGGCAAAACCGCTTAACCTACAGAGAGGTTGAAAAGTTGAACACTTTATCACAATGTGCAGTTGAGGTGAGTAGCTCTATGCAAATAAGGAAAGCTAGATAAAGAAATTGAAGCAATAAAAACTGAATGTTATGGGCGGCACGGTAGCACAGTGGTTAGCACTGCTGCTTCACAACTCCAGGGACCTGGGTTCGATTCCCGGCTTGGGTCACTGTCTGTGTGGAGTTTGCACATTCTCCTCATGTCTGCGTGGGTTTCCTCCGGGTGCTCCGGTTTCCTCCCACAGTCCAAAGATGTGTGGGTTAAGTTGATTGGCCGTGCTAAAATTGCCCCTCAGTGTCCTGAGATGTGTAGGTTAGAGGAATAGCGGGTAAATGTGTAGGGATATGGGGGTAGGGCCTGGGTGGGATTGTGGTCGGTGCAGACTCGATGGGCCGAATGGCCTGTTTCTGCACTGTAGGGTTTGTATGATTTCTATGTTAAGAGGGATAAATTAAAGAGGATAATAAAGAGGGATTGGGAAGAGGTTCATGTGGAGCATATAAACATCAGTATGTATCAGTTGGGCTGATTGGTCTGTTTTGTATCATTTTTTCCATGTAATCATTTCCAATCTACAGAGAAACTACCCAGCAATAATAAATGTCTTCTAATTGACTTTAGGGCTCAAGATACCTCTTAAAGTAATTCACTTCTTATTGATCTTAAAATGTTACAACGCGAAAGGACTAATCAAATTTATATGTATTGCATGTATTTATATTTATATTTACCTTAGCAATAGAATAATATATAATTTCAAATGAATTAAACAGACAGTATTTAAATTTTTTCTAAAGCAAGCATCTTTATTATGTGCCAAACAGTAGAAAAGTGATAGGAGATGAGCTATTAGAATAAATAGGGATATTTATTCCTATTTATTCCAAATTAGAATAATAGGGTGAAATAATAGCAGCATAATAATGGGTGAATTTAATTAGACAAAGACGATGTGGAGTTCCTAAAATGTGTCCAGGACTATTTTCTAAATTCAAGATCGTTATGCAAAGAAAACAGGGAAAGATTAGGGGATTTGGAGATCGAGATTCTTCTCAGGTAGTATCACAAATTGAAAGGCCACCTGTTTTACATAGTATCTGATAGTTAATTCCATTGACTACAATGGAACAGAATATCAGGCCCTGCATGTAGCTGGTAGCCCATCCAATATTGTCCATTTTTCCCCACTGTCCGAGGCAAATTTCTATCACTTGATGTACCGAGACTCTTCTCAGAATGAGGAATGCCCCGTCGGAAACAGTGGTGGAAACAAAATCCATCTCAGCATTAATTACGGAAGTGGATTAATAGCTGAAAAATTAACAAACTATAAAGGTACTGGGATAGGGCAGGAGAATGAGACTAAAGTACATGATTAGCTCTCTTAAGAGGGCCTTCACAAGAATGATAGGTGCCTTAGGTCTTTTTCTGATTCTGTCATCTGGGGTTTTAAAGATTTATTTCCATCTAAAGTCAATTTGTTTCTCTTTCATTTATTTATTTTTATTCATTCATGGGACGTGGGCGTCGCTGCCTGGCCAGCATTTTATTGCCCATCCCTAACTGCCTTTGAGAAGGTGCTGGTGAGCTGCCTTCTTGAATCGCTGCAGTCCACATGCAGTGGGTTGACCGACAATGCCGTTACGGAGGGAGTTCCAGGATGTTGACGCAGCCACTGCAAAGGAACAGCGATATATTTCCAAGTCAGGATGGTGAGTGGCTTGGAGGGGAACTTGCAGGTGGTGGTGTTCCCATTTATCTGCTGCCCTTGTCCTTTTGATGGGAGTGGTCGTGGGTTTGGAAGGTGCTGTCTAAGGATCTTTAGTGAATTGCTGCAGTGCATCTTGTAGATAGTACACACTGCTGCCCCACTGAGCATCGGTGGTGGAGAGAATGTTTGTAGATGTGGTGCCAATCAAGCAGGCTGCTTTGTCCTGGATGGTGTCAAGCCTCTTGAGTGTTGTTGGAGCTGCACCCATCCAGGCAAGTGGGGAGTATTCCTGACTTGTGCCTTGTAGTTGGTGGATAGACTTTGGGGAGTCAGGAGGTGAGTTACTCACCGCAGTATTCCTAGCCTCTCTCCTGCTCTGGTAGCCACTGTGTTCATGTGGTGACTCCAGTTGAGTTTCTGGTCAAGGATGTTGACAGTGGGGGATTCAGTGATGATTAATGTCAAGGGGTGGTTTAACAATTAACTAAAAGTTACTCCTTAAGCAAAGAGAAGTTAAGTTATATTCCAGCCATAAACAGGGAAATACAAGCTCTCTGCGAGCAACTGCAGCCGATTAATAAGGTAGCTAACTTAAACAGGTTTTTAGAAGCTTGAATCCGTTGTTTTTTAATATAAAGATAGACCTTCCTCAGTGCTGGTTGGTCTGCACTGAGTGTTGTTCTGACTGCGCAGAGTATAAAATAGGAGTTTGGTGAGTGAAGGAGTTTGAAGAGATGAAAGAGGCGTTTCTTTCTTTTTCTACCTTTCTTTAGCTCCCAGTAGCTGGTTCTCACTTTGGAACAGGGTAGACAATGATTGGTGAGTAACTGGTAAGTTATTCAACTTATTCTAGTTGTAATAAATAGTTTTTAAAGGTATGATATTTCAGGACAACCTTGGCTCAGTGAAATATACATCTGCGATCTGTGGGAAGTCATGGACCCATCATGTGACCAAGACGAACACGTCTGCAGGAAGTGTCACTGGCTGCAGAAGCTTGAGTTCTGGGTTTTGGAATTCGAGCAGAGGCTGGAATCACTGTTGGGCGTCCATGAAGCTAAGAACCTTGTGGATAGCATGTTTAAGGATGTAGTCACACCACAGGCTAGGAGTGTGCAGGCAGACAGGTAATGGGTGACTGCTAGTCAGTCTAAGAGAACTAAGCAGGTCGTGCAGGAATCCCCTGGGTCTATCTTGTAATCAGTTTTCCATTTTGCATACTGATGAGGGTGATGGTTCTACAGGGGAGTGCAGCTAGAGCCAAGTCTATGGCACCATGTGCGGCTCAACTGGAGGAGGGGAGGAAAAAGAGTGGAAGAGCAATAGTGATAGGGGATCAGACAGGCGTCTCTGTGGCAGTAACATGACTCCTGCAATGACCCACCTGAGTTGAGGTTCCCCAACATTGTTGATCCAGATGAGATCCCTCCATTTGTCACCATTTGGCTGGGATACCCATAGATGTTTGTGCCCTGGGTGAGGAAAGATGAATTGGCTCCCTGTCTTTCTTCAATCCTCTTTGTTAGTTGCAACAAAGTTTAACCTAAATAGAACCTTTTTTTGCAGATAACTTTTTCCCAGAATCAAAATTGTTGTTTTAATATGAGTCAATTTAACCAGGCTTTCTTGAGATAAAGAGTTTTATTAATTACTGAAGGCAAGAAAATGGTAAAGCACATGCGTATATATTCATACAGACTGGAAGAGAGAATTCAGTTCAAAGTAAGTCAATATTTCAAAAAGGTTCTCAACTCATGAGGAGCAGATGATTGAATGTTGAGGCTGTTGAGATTCCAGTAGCATTGACTTCAGTAAGCGAATAATGAGGTTTGAGGTTTCAGTGTTGGCTCCCTGGTGCCAGGGTCAAGAATGTCACAGAGTGGTTGCAGGGGATCCTTCTGGGGAATGGTAAGAGCTTGTGGTCCACACTGGTACCAGTGATATAGGTAGGAAGAGGGATGAGGGATGAGGTCCTGAAAGCAGAATTTAAGGAGCTAGAAAAGAGCAGAACTTCAAGAGCAGCATTACTCCTAGTGCCATTTGCGCGTGATCATAGGAATAAGAGGACTGATCAATTGAATACATGACTGGAAAATTAGTGTACGAGGGAAGGCATTGAAAGAAAAGGCCTATAAAGTGGCTAGAAATAGTTGTAAACCCGTGGACTGGAAGAATTTTAGAATACAGCAAAGGAGGACCAAACAAGGGAGAACAGAATATGAATGTAAAGTAGTGAAACTAGCAAAAAACATAAAAATGGGCTGTAAAACTTCCATTGGGCATATAAAAAGGAAATAATTGGCTAAGACAAATGTGAATCCATTACAGGCAGTAAATGATTACTTTGGTCTGTCTTCATTAAGGAAAATAGAAAAAAATCACCCCAAATTAGAGATGCAAGGGATTTGGGAGAATGTAAAGTAAAGTAAAGTACATTTACTAGTCACGAGTAGACTTACATTAACACTGCAATGAAGCTACATGGGGGATTGAAGGAAATTTTTTTTTAAAAATATTCATTCGTAGGACATGGGTGTCGCTGGCTGGCCAGCATTTATTGCCCATCCCCACCTGCAGGCCAGACCAGGTAAGGATGGTCACTAAAAGACATTAGTCAACCAGATGGGTTTTTCTGACAATCAACAATGGTTTCATGGTCATCAGTAGAATCTTAATTCCAGATATTTTTGATTGAATTCAAATTCCACCATCTGCCATGGTGGGATTCAAACCACCAGAACATTACCTGAATTTCTGGATTAATGGCTGGTGATAATACCACTAGCCATTGCCTCCCTGAGCAAGAAGGTTGTATTGGAGGAATTAATGGAACTGAAGGTTAAGTCCCCAAAACCTAATATTCTACTTTCCAGAGTGTTGAAAGAGGTAAGTATGGAGATAATATATGCATTGTTGATCTTCGAAAACTCTATAGATTCTGCAGATTGGAAGGTAGCAAATGGCACCCCATTATTTAAGAAGAGAGGTTGAGAGAAAACTGGGAATTATAGACCTGTTCGTCTCACGTCAGCAATAGGGAAAATGCTAGAATCTATTTTAAATGATAAATGGACACTTAGATAATAATGATCTGATTGGGCACAGTCAACGTGGATTTACAAATGGGAAATCATGCTTGATGAATCTGTTGGAATTTTCTGAGGATGTTACCAACAGAATGAGCTTCAGGGAAAAGCTGCTCATAGAGTCATATAGGTTTACAGCATGGAAGCCTGCCCTTCAGCCGAACTTGTCCATGCTGCCCTTTTTTTAACCAGTAAGCTAGTCCCAATTGCCTGCATTTGACCCATATCCCTCTATACCCATCTTACCCATGTAACTATCTAAATGCTTTTTAAAAGACAAAATTGCACCCGCCTCTACTACTACCTCTAGCAGCTTGTTCCAGACACTCACTACCCTTTGTGAGAAAAAACTGTCCCTCTGGACCCTTTTGTATCTCTCCCCTCTCACCTTCAACCTATGCCCTCTATTTTTAGACTCCCCTACCTTTGGGAAAATATAGTGACTACCTAGCTGATCTATGCCTCAAAATCAATTCTGGCAGCTGCTGAAGATATATTGATGATGAAGATTTTGCCGGAGAGCTGCCTCAATAGGCAACCAGAAAAGTCGACCCACTATCAACTCCAACAGGGTTTTTGACTTTGAATTTAAGTCTGAAATGCTGCGTGTTGTATTTTGTAAAGGAAACAGGATTCAATGTTTCATCCTTCCTATGCTTGCTTTTGGGAGACACTGAACAAAGAGAGGCCACAGACTACACTTGGAGAGAGAAACCCTAGAAACATCATTGCAAGCAGTTAATCTTAAATTTGTTCCTTTCCACTAGAACTAAGCAAACCAAAGTGCATATAGGACAATTTGTTCAAAGCTCTGTGTATTATTGATGTCATACATATAATGATTTAAATGCTTTTCTTTTAAGGTACCCAACAATTGTTTCACTAAATCACATAGCTGGTTATGTAAGTGGAGATTAACTAGAAAAGTGTATTTGTACAAATAAATTCTTTGCCTGTTCTCATGCTCTGTACTCTTTGTCACTATTTACTATGGGTGTCCGACAGGATTAAAAGTCCAGACCATGTCCAGCATGACATTGTTACAAGTAGATTAACAAAAATATTTGTTCAGTGCATTTCAATTTATTCTTTCTAAAACTTCTATCCAGCAGCTTTCTGCTTATTGTGAAACATGTGAGAATTTTGACCGAGTGACTGGAATACCTCTTATGCTATAACATAAACTCCACATGATGGATGAATGAGCTTGCCTTAATAATCCTATGAGCAGTGTCTGCCTAAATAATTCCTCACGTAAGCTTTTAGTTGACTTGTGTTTACTTGGAGGACTTGCCTTTACCGTGTTTGTCTTTTTACAGGGTACACTCTTGTTTTGCAGTGAATAGAGGATTAGCTAGGCCTGAGTGACTACGTTAACTGAGATTACAGGTTAAGTCAAGATAAAAGCCAAACTCACCCCGGGAGAGGGCTTACTTAGGAATCTCTATCGACTCAATCGGTGACAGTTAAACTTTAACAAATGCACTAACTGAGATGGGCTCAGTTAGGAGGAGGAGGGGCAGACAGAGAAAATAAAATTGAAGAATACGATTGAGCTTTTTAAATAAAATAGAGTCAGAGGGATGAGAAAGCATTTACTTTTGAAATGCTAGCCGAGTATGTTTATGTATTTTTTTCCCCAAATGGTGCATGAATTTCGGAGAGATTTGAGAAAAAACGTTTTTACTCAGAGGGTGACGACAATCTGGAATGCACTGCCCGGGAGGATGATGGGGGCAGGATGCCTCACATCCTTTAAAAAATACCTGGATGAGGATTACATGCCATAATATTCAAGGCTATGGGCCAAGTGCTGGCAAGTGGGATTAGGTGGGCAGGTCAGAGCATTTCATGCGTCGGTGCAGACTCGATGGGCCGAAGGGCCTCCTCTGCACTGTAGTAACCTGTGATTCTGTGAATTACCTTAAGCAATATCACCAACAAGCAAATAGGGGATTTCAGATATGTACATAGACAAACCAGAATAAACCTTCACTAGTTATATACTGGGATAATAACTTTAACCTGGTGTTGTTAAAACTCTTACTATATTTACCCCAGTCCTACGCTGGCATCTCCACATCATAATATCACCAACCAGCAATAGGGAACGTCAGACCTGATATGGACATAGCCAACCCACAATAAACCTTTACCACTTCTGTAGTGGGATGACTTAATCAGTGTTTAAGGGATTGAAGGAGATCTGAAACACACCTGAAGAGCTAAACCTCGTTTTATCCACTATTATTTGAAGATTAGTTTGCCCACACATACCTGAAATTCCCTCATTCAATAGATTCATGATGCATTTGCTTGTCCAGAAATGCCAATAATTTCCATTCTCTTTCCAAATGAATTGAGAGATTGCTTTTGGTTGCTAGATGGGAAGGAAGGGAGAAGACGATGGATTCTTTCCATATTATATTTATTTAGGAGAGTATAGCCAGCTGTAACATGTGAGTGACAAGATTGTATCATTGGTACATCTACGTATAATCTCATCAGAACTAAATATTGCTTTTTAAATGTTTTATCAAAGCCGAAGCAGAACATAGTAATTGTAGAAATCCAGCCCGTGGCCAATGTGCAAACATGAAATCAGCAGGATCCTGTCAACTTCCTCAGTTGCCATTATCCAATTTTCATCTAGATGCTGTCTGTAGTTAGTCTGCTCCATGCCAGTTTAGCCATATGGATCCTTTTCTTCCTTCATCCCAGCCTATTGTCTAATTTCAGTAGTTATCCCTCTGAAACTTTTAATTCCTTGTTTGTTTTAGACTTTAGCTCATTACTTTTGCCAATATGTTATAATCAGTTGCAAAGAAAGTATCTGATAAATGCTAATTCTGATAAATACAAAAGGTTGTTGTCTCATCTCATTTCACCCTGGAATAGTGAAATTCCACTGATCCTTGTTAAACTGGTGCAACATATCACTTTTCAGTTACATGCCTTCATTACAGTTTGCGAAAGCCTATTCGGAGAAGCAGATCATTTACAAAAAACCCTCTTGGAAAAGCTGGACCATCTGGAATTCATTATATAAATACTTCACAGTGACTGTCAGGACTTCCCAAACTGCAGGGAAAGAAAGCAATCCATGGAATGTAACTGGTAAATGTAGGATTTGTCTCGGGGACAAGATTGCAAAGTAAGTGACTGCCACAAAGCTAAATGTAGAAATATTAAATGGACAATCCGACAGTATCCAATTGTGTTGGACAAATGAATTGTCCCAATTTACCCGATTCCTGATCTTGCGCTGACAGTACAGATTTAAAAGGCTCGAATTTTAAGTCGATGTTGGATCAGTTGGTTTCATCTGGACCATGGATGGGGATATAATCATTGCGATTAGCATCCACAAGCTAACAAGGGGATAACAATGAACAGGCTTCCTGTTCATTGTTATCAAGGAAGTCCCTCCACAAAGCGGGTATGCTGCATGTTCGGGAAGGATAGAATCAAGTTTGGCTGTAATGTCGCCCGGTGATCAAG
Source organism: Mustelus asterias (assembly GCF_964213995.1). NCBI lineage: Eukaryota > Metazoa > Chordata > Chondrichthyes > Carcharhiniformes > Triakidae > Mustelus > Mustelus asterias. The sequence continues at coordinate 24,519,016 of NC_135827.1, forward strand.
TGGTCTGCCAGCACTCAGTGCCCAGATACTCGCATAACGGAAGATGAGTTGCATGGCAAGACCAATCCCAGCAAAAGTCAGAAACTTCAGGAGAGGACAGGAAATCAGAATGACAATTGGTGTAGAATAATTGTAATTCAAAGACAAATATAGTTAAACATATATCTTGTCTTTAATTCTGATGGCATATGGGGCCCGGTGGCACAGTGATTAGCACAGTTGCCTTACAATGCAAGGAACCTGGATTCGATTCTAGCCTTGGGTGACTGTCTGTCTGGAGTTCGCATCTTCTCCCTGTGCCTGCGTGGGGTTCCTCAGGGTGCTCCAGTTTCCTTCCACAATCCAAAGATGTGCAGGTTAGGTGGATTGACCATGCTAAATTGCTCCTTAGTGTCCCAAGATGTGTAGGCTAGGTGAATTAGAAATGATAAAATGTGTGGGGTTACAGATATAGAGTAGGGGAGAAAGCCCGTGTAAGATACTCTATCAGAGAGTCAATGCAGACCAGATGGGCCAAATGATCTTTTCTGCATTGTAGGCATTCAATGAAATTTCCACAAATGCTTCATACTGTTTATGACATCTGGCACATTTGTGCCCTTTACTTTAATGTCTTATAGGACCATTATACTGCACTAGAATATACCTAACTATTGTTGAGGTACTATGGAAGTTTGAAGAACAGTAGGGTGAGACGTTGTCTGGACTAGTAACCTAGAGGCCCAGGCAAATTGCCTTGAGGATATGGGTTCAAAGTCCCACCACAGCAACTGGTGGAATTTGAATTCAATTAATGAATCTGGAATTAAAAGCTCGTCTCAGTGATGGTAACCATGAAACTATTTCACACAGCAGCCAGAGAAGGTGGAAAGAGAGCAACAGCACAGCGCTAAAGAAGAGGCCCCATTACTTTATCTGACGCACACAGCCACCAGCTTAGATATTGGCACTGCACGGACTCCAGAGGTTAGTGCAGAGTTGCAATCAGCACCTGGTAAGTTATTGGGGCCGAATGGACTGTAACCAATCAAGGGGTAAAGGGTGATTTATTTGCCAGATGACTGGAGGGCAAGGTGGCCGAAAGGTTTCTCTGCTGAGAACTCAGATAAGCACTTCAACTGGGATGAGTACGGGCGGGAACGATGGGCGTGCTCACCAAGAATCCGGCTACATTGTCTGACCTGCAAGACAGCCTCCTGTCACGTCAAGGAGCACGGAGGATTCTGATTCTAACTTGGAAGAGGGCACGGTGTAGCCTCTGCAGAGCCTCCACAGCTTCTGCTCTATCTCCTGTCTCCCCGGAAACCCAGTTCCCCATTGCTCTTGCAGTTTTTTTTGGGTGGTTGACTCCGCTTTCTCCACCATATGAATGTGACTGTGGCAAAACTCTTACGAACTCAACAAAGCAACTCAAACACTCCAGAGTATTTTCAGGCATTTTGCAATAGAAAATGTTGCAAAACGTTTACCTTACCTGCAAGTTGGGTACCTGTCCCTTTAAGTAATGCTATAGGTGGGTGTTTGCAGGATTCAGAGTAAACAATAAAAAGATTGCCTTCATATGCCTTGAGAAAATTTGAATTCCTGTCATCATGTCATCCAGCGAGTGGAATCGGCTGCCGTCAGTGGTGGTGGAGGCAAACTCAATAGGGTCTTTTAAGAGACTCCTGGATGAGTACATGGGACTTAATAGGATGGAGGGTTATAGGTAGGCCTAAAAGGTAGGGATACGTTCGGCACAACTTGTGGGGCCGAAGGGCCTGTTTTGTGCTGTAGTTTTTCTATGTTTCTTTCTATGTCATCTGGTCTGACATCAGAATAGTATCAATTCAAGGTCTTCCAATGCACACACAGGGGATGCAACAGCATGTGCCCTTCTTAGCCAACTATACCACATGGACCACACAGGAAGTGAGCAGATATACATCCTACCCATGGGAAGCAAAAGTGGGGTTGAGGCCATGACAATGAATTTCATTGACTCACCTGATGAAGGGGCAGTGCTCCGAAAGCTCGTGCTACCAAATAAACCTGTTGGACTTTAATCTGGTGTTGTGAGACAGCTTACTGTGCCCACCCCAGTCCAACGCCGGCATCTCCACATAATGGATTTCCAGCGCATGATATTGTTTTCTTATTCATTCATGGGATGTGGGCATGTTGGTTATGCCAGCCTTTAGTACCCTTCCCTAATTGCCCTTGAGAAGGTGGTGGTGAGCTGCCTTCTTGAACTGCTGCAGTCCCTGCAGTGTAGGTACACTCAATGCTTTTAGGAAGGGAGTTCCAGAATTTCAACCCAGCAACAGTGAAGAAACGGTGATATATTTCCAAGTCAGGATGGTGAGTGGCTTGGAGGGGAACTTCCAGGTGTTGGTGTCCCCATGACTCTGCTGCCCTTGTCCTTCTAGATGGTAGCAGTTGTGGGTTTGGCAGGTGCTGTCTCAGGAGGCTTGGTGAGTTGCAGCAGCGCATCTTGTAGATGGTACACACTCTGCATTGGTGGTAGAGAGAGTGAAGGCTAGTGAATGGGGCACCTATCAAGTGAGTTGTTTTGTCCTGGATGGTGGATCAGACTCGAAGCGTTGGCTCCATTTTTTCTCCACAGATGCTGTCAGACCTGCTGAGAAATTCCAGCATGTAAGTGTTTTTTATGGCACTGTGCTAGGGGGGAATAGGTATGCATCATACCAGCCAAAACCCACCCCTGCAAGCTGTCTTCATTTGATAAGACTTCTGCATTCCCTGTACTAGTAGGTTTTCCAAGCTTCTACAAGTCATAGAGTCATAGAGCCACAGAGGTTTACAGCATGGAAACAGGCCCTTCAGCCCAACTTGTCCATGCCGCCCTTTTTTTAAAAAAAACCCCTAAGCTAATCCCAATTGCCCGCATTTGGCCCATATCCCTCTATAACCATTGTACCCATGTAACTATCTAAATGCTTTTTAAAAGACAAAATTGTGCCCGCCTCTACTACTACCTCTGGCAGCTTGTTCCAGACACTCACCACTCTCTGTGTGAAAAAATTGCCCCTCTGGACACTTTTGTATCTCTCCCCTCTCACCTTAAACCTATGCCCTCTAGTTTTAGACTCCCCTGCCTTTGGGAAAAGACTATCTAGCTAATCTGTGCCCCTCATTATTTTATAGACCTCTATAAGATCACCCCTCAGCCTCCTACACTGCAGAGAAAAAAGTCCTGGTCTATCCAGCCTCTCCTTATAACTCAAAGTCCCGGTAGCATCCGAGTAAATCTTTTCTGCACTCTTTCTAGTTTAATAATATCCTTTCTATAATAGGGTGACCAGAATTGCACACAGTATTCCAAGTGTGGCCTTACCCAATGTCTTGTAACAACTTCAATAAGACATTCCAACTCCTGTATTCAATGTTCTGACCGATGAAACCAAGCATGCCGAATGCCTTCTTCACCACTCTGTCCACCTGTGACTCCACTTTCAAGGAGCTATGAACATGTACCCTGTGATCTCTTTGTTCTGTAACTCTCCCCAATGCCCTACCATTAACTGAGTAAGTCCTGCGCTGGTTCAATCTACCAAAATGCATCACCTCGCATTTATCTAAATTAAACTCCATCTGCCATTCGTCAGCCCACTGGCCCAATTGATCAAGATCCCATTGCAATTGGAGATAACTTTCTTCACTGTCCACTATGCCACCAATCTTAGTTTCACCTGCAAACTTACTAACCATGCCTCCTATATTCTCATCCAAATCATTAATATAAATGACAAATAACAGTGGACCCAGCACTGATCCCTGAGGCACACCGGTGGTCACAGGCCTCCAGTTTGAAAAACAATTCTCTACAACCACCCTCTGGCTACTGTCAAGAAGCCAATTTTGTATCCAATTAGATACCTCACCCTGGATCCCATGAGATTTAACCTTATGCAATAACCTACCATGCGGTACCTTGTCGAAGGCCTTGCTAAAGTCCATGTAGACAACATCAACTGCACTGCCCTCATCTACCTTCTTGGTTACTCCTTCAAAAAACTCAATCAAATTTGTGAGACATGATTTTCCACTCACAAAGCCATGCTGACTGTCCCTAATCAGTACTTGCGTCTCTAAATGCCTGTAGATCCTGTTTCTCAAAATACCTTCCAACAACTTACTCACCACAGATGTGGGGCTCACTGGCCTTTAGTTCCCAGGCTTTTCCCTGCAGCCCTTTTTAAACAAAGGCACAACATTTGCCACTCTCCAATTTTCAGGCACCTCACCCATGACTATCGATGATTCAAATATCTCGGCTAGGGATCCGCAATTTCCTCCCTAGCCTCCCACAATGTCCTAGGATACACTTCATCAGGTCCTGGGGATTTATCTACCTTGATGCGCTTTAAGACTTCCAGCACCTCATTCTCTGTAATATGTACATTCCTCAAGACATCACTATTTCCCCAAGTTCCCTAACATCCATGCTTTTCTCAACAGTAAATACTGATGAGAAATATTCATTTAGGATCTCACCCATCTCTTGTGGATCCGCACATAGATGACCTTGTTGATTCTTAAGAGGCCCTACTATCTCCCTTGTTACTCTTTTCCCCTTTATGTGTATTTGTAGAAGCTCTTTTTATTCTCCTTTGCCTTATCTGCCAAAACAATTTTGTGTCCCCTTTTTGCCCTCCTGATTTCTGTCTTAACTCTACTCTTACACCCCCTATACTCTTCAAGAGATTCACTTGATCCCAGTTGCCTATGCATGTCATGTTCCTCTTTCTTCTTCTTGACCAGGGCCTCAATATCCCGAGTCATCCAGGGTTCACTACTTCTGCCAGCCTTGCCCTTCACTCTAAGAGGAATGTTTTACCCTGAACCCTGGTTAACACACTTTTGAAAGCCTGCCTCTTACCAGACGTCCCTTTGCCTTCCCACAGACTCCCCCAATTGACGGTTGAAAGTTCCTGCCTGATACCATCAAAATTGGCCTTGCCCCAATTTAGAATTTTAACTTTTGGGCCAGACCTATCATTCTCCATAGCTATCTTAAAACCAATAGAATTATGGACATTGGTCCCAAAGTGATCCCTCACTAACTGTCACCTGCCTGCAAATATTGGAGCCAATGTTTCTGTTCAATCCTGAAACTGACTTTAACCTAATCTGTCCGAAATTAGTGATGGTGTCACCAGAAGCATTTAAGAAGGTGTGATGACTTCCGCCAGGCTAATGAGGTTGACTTGCTCGAGTATGAACCACCTGATGAGTCCTAATTGTTGGTTAAATCAGGGAGCCTCTTGTTCCCTATTTAAAGCAGGTGTGTCAGACTCCCAGCCTGTATTCTGCAGACAGCAATTGGCTGTATACCGAAGTATGGTGTAAATAAAGTAACTTGGTGATGGGACTTTTGCATCCATGGAGTTATTACAGAAGGAACCAGGGGCATAAACATTCAGAGTGAAGATGACCTTCACTGACACAGGCTTCCAGTCTCATCCCTCGGTTGCAATACAGCCACCTTCCAGACTGCTGCTCTATGAAGCCCAGCTGTGATGTTCTGTTCCTAAGCACTGCGATGTGGCAGCTGTTTGCTGCATTCCTTGCTGCTGCTTCTCCTCCTGAATTGGGACTATCAAACTCAACAGCCTTCCTATCCATGTTCCAGTAATTCACAGCACAAATTCCGTGAAGCCGCTCTTGCCCTCTCCAATCACAATCTGCCTAAGTGTTAAACAGAGAAACAACTTCCAGTGATGGGTCTTAAAAGAGAGGTAGAACCTCTGCACAGGGTTTCTGATCAACCGTTATCACTTCAGAGCAGAAACTGCAGAGAAATATGATATTTTTTAGAAACTTATAAAATTCTAACAATGTTAGGCAGAGTAGATTCAGAAAGAATGTTCCCAATGGTGGGGGAGTGAGAACTAGGGGTCAGAGTTTGAGGATAAGGGGTAGAGCTTTTAGAACTGAGGTGAGGAGAAATTTCTTCACTCAGAGGGTGGTGAATGTGTGGAATCCACTACCACTGAATGTAGTTGAGGCCAAAACATTGTCTGATTTCAAGAAGAAATTAGATATAGCTCTTGGGGCTAAAGGGACCAAGGGATATGGGAGGAAGGGGGAATCAGAATATTGAATTTGATGATCAGCCATGATCAAGATGAATGGCTGAGCAGGCTCAAAGGGCCGAATGGCCTGCTTCTGCTTCTAGTTTCTATGTTTCCATGTTTCACTCTTTATCCACGTCACTGAGACAAAGGATTTTAACGGTATAGTCTTATTCATTGTATCAAATTACACAAATGGATGCACTACCTGTTACATTATTCTAAAAGCATACCATGTGATTAACAATTATTCAATTAGTAATTATAATTAATCTGTTCTGTAACCATTCAATGATCCTGTAAAGAGAAACTGTATCCTTATATAATCAGAACCTCTTAGCTTTGTCAAATAATGGTTATTATGACAAATGCTGCAACTAATTATTTAAAGGTTAAGCAAAATAGCATGGGCTTGACTACTGAACAGGGGAATGTATTTCCTATTGAATTGCAAAAGTTAAGAGCGTCCCATTTTTACACAAATTAGGAAAAAAAATGATAGTTTAATTCACTCAGCAAAAATATCTTCAAGTTTATCTTCATATTTGGTTTCATATCATGTGCCTGAGCGTTCCCCACTTGGTTTATAGTTTGTCTGTAATCCCAGCACTTAAATCAACTAAGTCCACAGGGACTCAAGATACTTGATCTTAGAATAGTGAAAGACTGAAAGAGACCAGGGGAGGAAAATTCTAAGACACTGGTACATTATGAAGCGGATACCAGTCACTTGGTAGGTACGAGCAGATTGGAAACTGCCCTGATGACGGGTCATTCAAACTCGAAACATTGGCTCTATTCTCTCTCCACAGATGCTGTCAGACCTGCTGTGATTTTCCAGCATTTTCTGTTTCTGATTGGAAACTGGAGATTGCTTGCAGTGTAATAACCTATTCAACAAGATTTCAGAAGGAGGACATCATACTTGACCAACCAGAACTAGGGATCACAGTCTAAGAATAAGAGGTAAGCCATTCAGGACTGAGATGAAGAAGAACTTCCTCACTCAGAGAGTTGTGAACCTGTAGAATTCTCTACCACAGAAAGCTGTTGGGGCCAGTTCGTTAGATAGGTTCAAGAAGGAGCTGGACGTGGCCCTTGCGGCTAAAGGGATCAAGGGGTATGGAGAGAAAGTGGGAGTGGGGTACTGAAAGTGCATGATCAGCCATGAACATATTGAATGGTGATGCAGGCTCGAAGCGCTGAATGGCCTACTCCTGCACCTATTTTCTATGTTTCTATGTTTCAGCTTCTCTCGACATCCCAGTCGGATTGGTAACCTCTGTTTAATTGTAACTCATAGCATAGATAGGTGGAAATTGACAGAATGTTGGCCCATTCCTCCTTGTGAGAGGGTTAAGCCATTCCTATGCCACTGGCAAACTGTTAACATGTGGCCTTCTGCTGTAACTTGCTATTTCCAGGCTGGCACTATACTGGGAAAACTGAACACTGACCTATTTTCTAGTACAGAAACATTTCTACAGTTTCCCCGAAACCAGAGTGATCACAATAAGCAGATACAATGTCAGGACAATCTTCATTTTTGCCATAACATCCACAAAAAACAAGGAGCCCTCGCAAAACTGGAGTCAATGGGAATCAGGAGAAAAACTGTCTGTAGGTTGGAGCAATAAATAACACAGAGGAAGATGGTTGTTGGTTATTGGAGGTCAATCATCTCAATTCCAGGACATCACTGCAGGAGTTTCTCAGGGTAGTGTCCCAGGCCCAACCATCTTCAGCTGCTTCATCAATGACCTTCCCTCCATCATAAGGTCAGAAAGGGGTCATTCTCTGATGATTGTACAATGTTCAGCACCTTTCGCAACTTCTCAGATATGTAAGCAGTACATGTCCAGCTGCAGCAAGACCTGAACAATATATAGGCTTGAGCTGACAAGTGTCAAGTAACATTTATGACATACAAGTACCAGGCAATGACCTTCTCCAGCAAGAGAGAATCTAAAGATTGTTCCCTGACCTTTAATAGCATTAACATTGCTGAATTCCCCACAGTCGCATTCTGGGGGTTACTATAGACCAGAACCTAAACTGAACTAGCCACATAAATACTGTGGCTACAAAAGCAGGACAGAGACTGGGAATCCTGTGGCAAGTAACAGGATACTGTACCCCCAAAGCCTGTCCAACATCCATAAGGCACAAGTCAGGAGTGTGAGGGAATACTTTCCACTTGCCTGGATGAGTGCAACTCCAACAACTCAAGAAGCTTGACACCATTCAGGACAAAGCAGTCTGCTTGATTGGCACCCCATCCATGAACATTCACTTTCTCCACCACCGACTCTCAGTGGCAACAGTGTGTACCATCTATAAGATGCACGGCAGAAACTCACCAAGCCTCCAGAGACAGCACTTTCCAAAACCATGACCTCTACCATTTAAAAGAACAAGGGCAACTGAACACATGGCAACTCCACCAACTGCAAGTTCCCCTCCAAGCCATTTGCCATTCTGACTGGAATATATCACCGTTCCTTCAGTGTCACAGAGTCAAAATCGTGGATAACCGCCCCCCCATTCTTAACAGCACTGTGGGTGCACCCATACCACATGGACTGCAACGGTTGAAGAAAGCAGCTGACCACTACTTTCTCGAGAGTAATTAGGTATGAGCAATAAATTCTGGTCTAGCCAGCAATGTCCACATCCCTTGATATGGGAAAAAAATAGTTTTACCAATGGCTCTTCGACATCCAGTTTGTTAAATGTGCTATTGAAGCAAGCTTCCAACCTTGAAAGCAAAGAGCTTTAGAAACATATTTCCAGGAATTCTTTTGCTGAAGTCTTTCTAGCTAATTTTGCATGGATTGTCACATCCTATAATTCGGCTAACATGTTAAAGCCTCATAGATCAAATAAAATTTTTAATAAAACGATTCACTTCATGGTGCTGGTAAAAGGAGCCCTTTGTAATGTAAAATTTTCTCTTAATAGTTTGAAACTTGGGTGAACTTGAGATAGTTACCAAAGGGATGGAGTTTGTGGTTCGGACTGGATGAATAATAATGGAACAAAGCAAGGGCAGTCCCACCCAGCTGGGCATCAATGTCAGGTGAAGGTTTGTGATTTATTTAGCGGGACCCAGGACAAGCTCAATCTGGCATCCTGTATAAAATGTCAGAGAGAAGTAAATTTTGATACTTCAGGATAGAAATTTAGGTTGCCAAAGTTCAGATTTTCATGTTTAAAACATTTGTACAAATTCCTGTAAGTGCTATTTTTATAAAGAGATTATTCGCTTTTAAAATAATGCCCAAGTAAAAATAGCACACAGGGGAATGTATTATGAGCACGTGAATGTAGTTTGTACATGAACTTCACCAGATGGAATTTCTACCCTTTCTTTTCCAACAATAGCATGCATTTGAATATTCCTTAACTCATAGAATCAATGGCATGAAGACAGGCCCTTCGGCCCAAACTGGTTCATGCCGACCAAAATGCCCATCTAAGCTAACCCCATTGGGGCGGCACGGTAGCACAGTGGTTAGCACTGCTGCTTCACAGCTCCAGGGACCTGGGTTCGATTCCCGGCTTGGGTCACTGTCTGTGTGGAGTTTGCACATTCTCCTCGTGTCTGCGTGGGTTTCCTCCGGGTGCTCCAGTTTCCTCCCACAGTCCAAAGATGTGCGGGTTAGGTTGATTGGCCATGCTAAAATTGCCCCTTAGTGTCCTGAGATGTGTAGGTTAGAGGGATTAGCGGGTAATATGTGTGGGGATGTGGGGGTAGGGCCTAGGTGGGATTGTGGTCGGTGCACACTTGGTGGGCCGAATGGCCTGTTTCTGCACTGTAGGGTTTCTATGATTTCTATGATTTGCCTGCATTTGGCCCATATCCCTCTAAACCTTTCCTATCCATGTATCTGTCCAAAAGCCTTTTAAATGTTGTCAGTGTCTCTGCCTCATCCACTTCCTCCGGCGGCTCATTCCATATACGTACCACCCTCTGTGTAAAAAAGTTACTCTTCAGGTTCCCATTAATTCTTTCCCCTCTTAACTTAAACCTATGCCCTCTAGTTCTCAATTCCCCAACCTGGGAAAAAGACTGAGTGCATTCACCCTATCCTTGCCTCTCATGATCTTATACACCTCTACATGATCACCCCTCAGTCTCCTACGCTCCAAAGAAAAGAATCCTAGCCTGTCCAATCTCTCCCTATAACTCAGTCCCTTGAGTCTTGGCAACATCCTTGTAAACTCTGGGCATTCAGACAGAAAGTAGCTAAAAAACTGAAGAAGTGCAATTATTAATTGGACAATTCTTAAATAACTGCGCACTCAAAAGGCACAATCTTAGTTTCTTACTTGATTCTAAGATGAGCTTCCAACTGCATATTCAGGCCATCACCAAGAACCTTCACCTCCATAACAATGATCCTATCCCTCGTCCTGCTCATGTGATGCTGAAACACTCATCCCTTTATTACCTTGAGATTTGAATATTCCAGTGAACTCTGGGCTGATTGTCCCCTTTCTACTCTCCATAAAGCTGAGGTCATCCAAAACTCTGCTGCCCTGGTGCAATTTGCACCAAATCCCATTCACCCATCACTCCTGTGTTTGCTGACTTACCTTGGCGCTTGATAAAAATTCCCATCCTTCCATTGGAACACTTTTCCATAGCTTTGTAATCTCCACCAGCCCCTAGCCTGTGAGATAGCTGTGTTCTTTAAATTCTGACCTCCTGAGAATCCTTGGGTGGGGTTTTCTGCTGTCCAACTCCTGTGGTGTATTTTGTGGCAGTGGAGGCAGCCCGCCATTGGCCAGTGGTGGGATCTTCTGGTCTCGTTGCTGTTAAGGGGATTTTCCATTGTTTGGCACCCCCTGGCGCCAGGGAACCTGCGGTGGGAGCTGACCATCAGCAGGACGGGAAGATCCCATCCCCTGATTTTAATCAGCCCACCACTGATGGCTGTGCATTCATCTGCCAAGGTCCTGAGCTCGGAACTTCCTTTCCTCAACCTCTCTACCCCTCTTTAATCCTATGAGAAACTCCTTAAAATCTACCTCGTTGACCATCTGTTCTAATATCTCCTTATGTGGCTCAATGTCAAATATCCTTGTGTAAAGTTCCTGGGACGTTTTAGCACATTAAATGTTGGCCTTTCCATCAATATTATATGGTAGTTCTGAAACCAGATTTGTGCCATGGTTAGTGGACCATATTCAAGAAACTTGTGCCAAATATGAAGAGAACATTTAAATTTGCCTTGATTCCATGCCTTTCCCATCTTGCCAACAATGAAAGAGCTGCAGAGCTACATTGGCTTTGCTGGTGACCTCCCTCTGTGTAACTGGCATCCATATTTCCATCCGCAAAACGGGCCCATCCTCTTTTGGTGCATTTCCTTCAGCAGAATCTCCAACCCTCTGCAACTAAGGGATTGAAGTTGCCCGCCGACTTCCACTGTGCCAAGGTGAACACTTTGGGGGTGATCTTACCAGAATTTGGCAAAGTCTCAGTTTTGGTGAGAAAATTGGAGTGAAACTTTCCAGCTTCAATGGTCTGTTTTCTCTCCAGAGCTTGACACTTCAACATTAAAAAAAAGACCAGTGCAGGGTTTGCACTGTCACTTTGGCAGGGAGGAGACTCTTGGACCCAGGAACTGGCTCCATAGAGATCGGGGTACCCCTATCACAAATAAGAATAATTCTATCCTGCCCAAAACAGAGGTATCTGGGGCACCCACCCTGATCTTCCGTGGCTTCCCCATCACCCTCGGTGCCCACTCTCCTCCCCTTCACAAACAGATGTGCCCCCGCTAGGACCCATTCCTGACACTTCCCAAGCACAGGTTCGCACTGCCAGTAAGTGCCAAATGGCAGTGCCAACATGGCAGTGCTAACCTGTGCTGGGAGCATTACCACGGCACTGCCTGGCCCTGTCCCTCTCTCCAGGGGGCTATACTGACCTTTGCGCCCCAGAAGGTCGGCAAGGTATGAAAGTTTAGTGAGGGGGGGGGGGTTAATTTGGTGAGGGGGTGCATAATTATATGCAAATTTATTCAAATACATTGAAATCAGGTTCTGTTTATGTCACCCACAACAGGCAAGGAAAATCGGAGATTGCAATTTCGCCGGTGAGATTTGCGATGTACAGTTTTTGCCAGATTTTGATCCCCCTTTGGTGATCTCGGGCACAGAGAGTGCGGCTCAAGATCCTGCCCTTTGTCCCCATTTCCAGCACCAACACAGCTTCTCTTATCGATACCTGGTTACAACATTTTAAGAACCATTGTCCATATGGATCGATTGCCAATAGATTTGAAAGTGAATGAGGTCATTTAAATTGGAGCATTGTCCAGTGCAACTGCTAATTTCACCATTCAGTCTAAGAATTTTAACAGGTAAATATCTAATTGGAAGTTTACCAAAATTTGAATAGAACATTGAGAATTTATGAGTATTTGCCATGTTACCATATGGCCAATTTGCAAAACTTGGCAAGTTGCATATTGCTGAAACAGATGAGTAAATTTGGGTAAATGTAGAATATCAAAACATGTTTCTCATGTCTGACTTAAAAACTGACAACATTTTGAGAAAACTCCAAATCCACAAAGTGTAAGTTTTTGTTTATTAATTTAACAAGGAAGCTTACATTAACACTGCAATGAAGTTACTGTGAAAATGCCCCAGTCGTCACACTCCGGCGCCTGTTCAGATACACTGAGGGAGAATTTAGCACGGCCAATGCACCTAACCAGCACATTTTTCAGACTGTGGGAGGAAACCAGAGCACCCGGAAGACACCCATGCCAATATGGGAGAATGTGCAGACTCCGCACAGTCACCCAAGCCGGGAATTGAACCCGGGTCTCTGGAGCTCTGAGGCAGCAGTACTAACCACTGTGCTACTCCCTACTAGGTTACGACTTGGTACTGAAACCGTATCTTTTCAGTGAATACATAATTTCACATGTTCCAGTTGAATTCTGTTTGTGCACCTCCATCATTTATAAACTTCAAACTGGCAACAAGAGTATATTGATTTCTTTAACATTGGGGTGGGTTTTACCATCATGTTGCGCCCATTTCCGGGCATGACATGGTGGTAAAGTGGACCGTAAAGAGCTGAGCGCAATCGGCGCCAGTTTTCGCGGCCATTTTATGAGCTCCAGATATCCAGTGCAGTCAGCTTTTCACCGGAAATGGGAGAGAGGCATGTTAATATATTTAAATTTATTAAAATGGGTATTTGCATCTGCTTACCAAGCCTGGCACTCAATCGTCTGGGCTGGGCCCCCCCTTTATGGCCTTGCCGGGAAAGGTTCTCGTTGGCGAGGAATAGACATGCTCCCATGAATGGGGAGCCGTCGACTTGGTCTCACTCGTGGAACTGGAGGCCATTGAGGCCCCCAGAGAGGCCAAGGGCAAGGGGAGGAGTGCCCATAGCAGTGCCAGCCTGGCACCTGGGCAATGGCAGTCGGGCACCTGGGCAATGCCCACCGGGCACCTTGGCAATGCTCACTGGGCAGTGCTGGGGGGGTCTAATTGGGGAGGGTCTAATGGGGGGAGGGGCTAATGGGGGGAGGGGGCCCGCTGCCACTCTGCAGGGATCAGTGGGGGAGGGCAGGGGTCCACAATGGGTCGGGGAGGAGGGGTCCATGATCGGTCTGGGTGGCGGGGAGGCTGTCAGCGGGGGCTGCATCTCCTGCGATTGCAGGGGGAGGTGGAAGCTGCTTCAGGCTGCCTGAAGTAACAGGGGCCTGACAGCTCTCTCTTGTCTGTCAGACCCCTGCTACTGCTAATGCGCATTTGCAGCATCAAAGGCCTGCACATGCGCACTATTTCCCTCTGCAGTCTTTCGGGCACATTAAGCCCTGCCCACTGGCTTCTGCAGCACAAATCTGACGCGCTCAAAATTTTGCAGACAGAGTGCGTATGGGCGGGGACTAAAAATGGGCCTAAAAGTCCGATCTGAAACTCTTCCAGTTTCAAGTCCACTCAGCACTTGGAATAAAAATGTATAATCGCCCCATTAAGTAATGGATAAATTTTCAGACAATTACTTCTCTGTGAGCATTCCATTTTGTAATAAAGGCCTAGAATCTGTTAAGAATATGAAATATTATAATTGCAAACCACCCAAATATATAAGGGGCAGAATGTGCAATGAATTTTCCTTGAGAGTCTGTCAATGGGTTTACCTCACATTTGTCCACACTATTGCAATTCTGGCAAAAATCAAAAACTGTATTTAGTAAAGTCGATATTTAGCAAGTCAATCAATGCCAATTGAAAGAGGTAACTCACTTTGCCAAATTGTGTGCACATGGTCATTTTAATTGCCTCTGTGGTGTCTGATCAACAATGTGCTTGGCCAGTGAGATATTCAGGCAGTGCGGCCAGGAAGCCAGTGAGGGAGTTTCTTCTTCATTCTTAAGCAGTACCTCAGATTGAGGATGATTTGGTTCCACTCCAGTTCGATGGGTCGGTCCTAGGGTGGCTGATAAATCCTATGTGCAATGAGCAGGGCAGGTGGTGCTTGAAGGCTTGGGGTGGCACAGTGGTTAGCACTGCTGCCTCACAGCACCAGGGACCAGGGTTTGATTCCCGGTTTGGGTCACTGTCTGTGTGGAGTTTGCACATTCTCCCCGTGTCTGTGTGGGTTTCCTCCCGGTGCTCCAGTTTCCTCCCACAATTCAAAAGATGTGCAGGTTAGGTGCATTGGCCATGTTAAATTCTCCCTCAGTGTACTCGAACAGGCGCCGGAGTGTGGCAACTGGGGGATTCTCACAATGACTTCATTGCAGTATTAATGTAAGCCTACTTCTGACACTAATAAATAAACTTTTACTAGAGGGATTATTTGGAGGCTTGTGCACTCTCTCCAGTGCCTTGACTTCACCTCTGTAAGTGCCCGATGAAGTCTCTCAAGGTTTTCACTTCCTTCCCGGATAAGTCTTCTTCATTTTAATATGTCAGCGGATACCCATGAGTCAACAGAGATTTCTGATCTCTTGAGAGGAACTTTGATGACATCCCTAAAGTGTTTCCAATACCTGGGAGTCTCCTGCATGACTGAGTTCCAAGTAAAGCAGTTGTTTCATGACCTGCCCAGTGAACTGGTTTGTAGCACCTCCATGGTGGGCAAGTTGGCTTGGGAGAGGGTACAGCTGTTGGACCACAGATAGCAACTTCCGTATCCCTGACTACACTGTCACCTATCACTTGCACAATCCTCTTCACATCCTGCACTTGAATGGAATCCTTCATAAAGGTGCCATGGCCAGA
This sequence comes from Mustelus asterias, assembly GCF_964213995.1. Taxonomy (NCBI): domain Eukaryota; kingdom Metazoa; phylum Chordata; class Chondrichthyes; order Carcharhiniformes; family Triakidae; genus Mustelus; species Mustelus asterias. The sequence continues at coordinate 24,534,357 of NC_135827.1, forward strand.
CAGCTTATCCACCTTGCAGCCTTTCTCTTCACCTGCACGAGTGGAAAGCACCTAATACCTGTTGGAAAAAAGTCAGGGCCTGAGGCTCCTTCACCACTACATGTTGATTTTCTGTGAAGAAATTAGACATAGCCCTTCGGACTAAAGGAACCATGGGATATGGGGGGGAAGGTGGGATCATGATATTGAATTTGATGATCAGCCCCCCCCCCCCCCCCCCGCCCGCCCCCCAACCCCCTGCATGCTCCACAATGTCCACAACTGCAGCTCAGCAACTCTAAGCTGAAACTGTAGGCACTGAAGATGTGGCTGTGCAGGATTATACTGCATTCCACAAATTCCCACATGCTGCAGTCACAGCACACCGCCATCCCTGCCATTTCTGTACAACCTTATTTATATAGTTAATCAGTTAGTTAATCATTTACACAGCTAATCTAATAGAAAATTACGTTCTCCTAGCTCGGAGACAAAGGGCGAAAGCTTACCAACTACTGGAGGCTGGAAAAAACGTAGAAAAAGGAGTACAACTTTCCCCCTTTGCCCTGAATTTCCCCATGAACCAAATTCCCTAAACACACTCAGTCTACAGCTTACTCTGGTGTAGCCTCCTCTCGATTTGTCCCCTAATACAGCTGGAACTAAAATGTATGATACATTAATTTGTAATCATTCAAGGAGGGAATTCACAACTAGGATAGCTGACTAAAAGCAAAACACAGCGAATGCTGGAATCTGAAACAAAAACAGAAAATGCTGGAAAATCTCAGCAGGTCTGGCAGCATCTGTGGAGAGAGAATAGAGCCAACGTTTCAAGTCTAGATGACCCTTCGTCAGAGCTGAGAGGATAACTGACTGGATACTTTAGCAATTTGTTACCTCTGCTTACTTTGTGCTTGTCCAAAAACCTGCGGGTCAGGTTGTTTGGCTTTGCTAAATTGCTCCTTAGTGTTAGGGGGATGTCAGGTGGATTAGTAGGGTAAATATGTGGGGTTACGGAGATAGGGCCTGGGTGGGATTGTTGTCAGTGTAAGTTTGATGGGCCGAATGGCCTTCGTCTGCACTGTAGGGATTCTATGATTCTATGATTTAGGGAGCAGGCTACACACAATTACTGAAAGTCTCTTCTTCTTAGGCAGTTCCTCAGGACCGAGGATGACTTGCTGCCGGTCTGGTTTGATAGGCTCTGCGAGTGGACGCGCTTTGGCAGAAAATTCCCCAATAAGGGAAAGCTATCGATGGTCATTCTGGGTATCTAACTGATTGAAGCCTATCACTGCTGGATTTGACAACCTAGGGGGGATCATTTCCAGGGAGTCATCGCAGCAAACATCATATTCCTCAGTGATAATTCCAGGCTGCTCTCATACAGGTCACTGATATTCCTTACTGCAGCTGGGACATAAGATGAAGTAGTTTCATCTCCGGGTTACAGTACACCTGGCCATCCAACTCACAAAAACCTTCCACCAAAGAATTGGAAGCACGATTTAACATGTAATCGCCAGTTGTGGCTATGGCAGTTGCAGGGCACTGTACTAATGCTCTATCACTTCTCACTGTATGCTTACTTCTCTTTGTATTGTAAAGGTACACAGCACACTGTGGACCATCAGTATTGAGTTTACCTTCTCTGGCTAAAGGAACATCTTGCATAAACTGCCCAAGAAATGAAATTATTTGCTTCAGCATTCTTAATGGCATGTTCCACCAATTTCATAGAAACCCTACAATGCAGAAGAGGCCATTCAGCCCATCAAGTCTGCACCGACTCTCTGACAGAGAGTCGTACCCAAACCCCCTCCCCCGCCTTAACCCCGGACATTTACCATGGCTAATTCACCTAATCTGCATATCTTTGACTGTGGGTAGAAACTAGAGCACCCGAAGGAAACCCACGCAGACAAGGGGTGAATGTGCAAACTCCACACAGTTTAAAGTTTATTTATTAGTATCACAAGTAGGTTTACATTAACACTGCAATGGAGTTACTGTGAAAATCCCCTAGTTGCTACACTCCGGCACCTGTTCAGGTACACTGAGGGAGAATTTAGCATGGCCAATGCACCTAACCAGCACGTCTTTTGCACTGTGGGAGGAAACCGGAGCACCCGAAGGAAACTCACGCAGACACAGGGAGAACGTGCAAACTCTACACTGACAGACACCCAAGGCCGGAATTGAACCCAGCTCCTTGGCAATATGAGGCAGCAGTGCTAACCACTGTGCCACCGTGCTGCCCAATTTCCGATGGAAGCATGTCATTTATAGTATTTACATTCTACTGCTGCTCAAAGGTTTCTCAAGAGGGTTAACAACCATAGTCATATAGGTTTCCCATGGGTCATCCACACACTGGTCTTCAATAAACATGGACTTGAACAAATGTAGGCATCATTGAGATAATTTTATGCTTAGATACCAGCTGAGTGTCAATTGGATGAAACTCTTTTCTGTCAGTCTAAGTATTGGAGTTAAAGTGAGGTGCCCTGGTGCCATCTACTCCACATTGGGTTATTGGCAACCTTGCCACCTAATGAATGTTCCTGCTGACTCCTCCTGTCCAGTGGGAAAGTGATGAAGGTGTTACTCCTCAATAAATATAGTGCGCTAGATATTCAACTTGCCACTGGGCACAACAGATTAACAAAGTAAAGTAAAGTTTATTTGTTAGTCACAAGTAGGCTTACATTAGCACTGCAATGAAGTTACTGTGAAAATCCCCGAGTCGCCACACTCCGGCGCCTGTTCGGGCACAATGAGAGAGAGTCATCCAGACTTGAAACATTAGCTCTGTACTCTCTCCACAGAGGTCGTCAGACCTGCTGAGTTTCTCCAGCATTCTGTTTTTGTTTCAGATTCCAGCATCCACAGTAATTTGCTTTTACAACAGTTTGACTGCTTATCATAGGAATTGTCCAATTTTCATTCCTGTTGAAATGAGTTAAAATTGGGCAATTTTTATAATTGTCGGCCAGTCCAAAACACCAGTTTCCTGCCTCAGAGGCAAGCAGCATGAAAGATTCACGCTGTGGTAATCTCTACAATTACAGGAAGAGTCCATGGAAGCATTAATCTACAGACCAGCCTTAAGCAGATGGTCATGGCTTTGGTGACATTCTCTCTAAAGAATGCAAGATAATGAATATAGCCCTTCCCTATCTGACAAGGTAAGAATGCGGATAGTCAATAAATAAAGCATTGGATTATTGATGGGCATGGAAATAAATCCTCAGATCTCAGTGTAACTTGTACATCCAAATTGTGGAGTTTAGAAGAATTTCCACCTTTGGTTTTGTCAGTTTCAATTACTTGCATCAAGCAGCAATGCTAGGGAAACTCAAGATGTTAAAAAATGTCATGCAAAAAAACATACACTCCATGATGACAGACATATGCAGCCCAAATATCATTACATTTCTGAAAATAAACCAAAAGCTCATTATGAACTATTATCAAGAAAAACTAGCTTTGAGAAACACCAATTTCAGTGGAGGATCAGACCTGTAAGTTGGTTCAATATGGGCAAGATGATTCCCTGGGGGGGACTATCAAAAGAATGTGAAATTTGGTGTGGAGTTTTGGATAGTGTTTTGGCAGGACAGCTTTCTCAGGAAAAGAACTTTGGTATGTCATCTAACTTTTGAGGTGTAATACAATTTATGCTAATCTTTAGGTGGCTCATTCATGTTTACAGTTTACATAGATGATTTGGAGTTGGGGACCAAGTATCAAAATTCGCAGATGAGTGGTAGAGCAAAGTGTGCAAAGGACACTGGGTGGGCAAGGGTCTGGCAGATGGAGTACAATGTTGGCAAAGGTGAGGTCATCCATTTGGGTAGGGATAACAGCAAAATGGACTATTATTTAAATGATAAAAAATTGCAGCATGCTGCTGTGCAGAGGGACCTGGTTGGCCTTGTACATGTATCACAAAAAGTTGGATTGCACGTGCAGCAGGTAATTAAGAAGGCAAATGGAATTTTGTCCTTCATTGCTAGAGGGATGAAATTTAAAAACAGGGAAGTTATTTTGCAGCTGTATAAGGTGCTGGTGAGGCCACACCTGGAGTACTAAGTACAGTTTTGGTCTCCTTACTTGAGAAGGAATATACTGGTACTAGAGGGGTGCAGAGGAGATTCACTAGGTTGATTCTGGAGTTGAGAGGGTTATCTTACGAGGAAAGACTAAGTAGACTGGGACTATACTCATTGGAATTTAGAAGGATGAGGGGAGATTTTATAGAAACATATAAAATTATGAAGAGAATAGATAAGATAGAAGAAGGGAAGTTGCTTCCACTGGTGGGTGAAATCAGAACTAGGGGGCATAGCCTCAAAATAAGGGGGAGCAGGTTTATGACTGAGTTGAGGAGGAACTTTTTCACCCAAAGGGTTGTGAATCTGTGGAATTCCCTGCCCAGTGAATCAGTTGAGGCTACCTCCTTGAATGTTCTTAAGGCAAAGATATGTTTTGAACAGTAAAGGGATTAAGGGGGAGCGGGCAGGTAAGTGGAGCTGAGTCCATGAAAAGATCAGCCATGATCTTATTGAATGGCGGAGCAGGCTTGAGGGGCCAAATGGCCTACTCCTGCTCCTGGTTCATATGTTCTTTGGTAGCTCATGTAGTTTGAAAGATGTTACTGGGTATTGAAAATATCCAACTTTGATTGCCAGTGGAGAGTTTAAGGCTGGAGGGTATACACTGATAGATGGTTGTAGAATTCTCAGATTCTGTAACACAGTAATGTGTTTGCCAGTGGCCTAGAATATGCAGATAATTTGGAGAAGTATTGATTTGATTTAAATTGCCTTACACGACCATATATGCAGCGTAGCTTGCTGAACAAGGTCTGATTATGTATACTGGTAAGAATTCTTCCCACAGAGTATATTAAATGAGTAGCGTGGTATGTGGCCCAACCCTTCTGAATGATAAGACGTGTTTTCTGTATCATCTTCGTGATCTCTGTTTGAAACTTTATCCTGGGGACTTGAATTTAGTAAGCAGGAGCATCTAGAGTTTGCCCTGGTGTAAAGTAATGCACAGGAGTTAAGAGCAGAACCTGTTTTGTTGTGGTTGAAAATTGAATCATTGTTCAATTGCTCTTTGCAAAGTAACATAGAACAGTAATGTCTGCTTTCGTTCAGACTTAAGAACAGTGATTTCACTTCAAAAGTGTTCCATTAGTTGTGAAATGCGTTGAAGTGCTCCAAGAAGGTAAATTAAGCTCGACAAATACATGCTATATCAATCATCTAACTAAGCTTAGAAAGACTATTAGTGAGCCAAGAATGATCTAGAAGCCTGAAAAGAGTATGGAGCTCTGGGGCTGAGTCCTCCAGCTTTTGTCAACAGTCCCAATGAAAATGTATTTCCTCTCAGGCACTGTTTCTCTTGCTATTTTCCTGCTGGAATTTTAGTTTTCGAGCATTCTCGCTTTCTATTTACCTCTTTGTTTCAACTTGCGTTCCCAAGTAACAAGAAACGTTGCAAATCTCCCCAACCATATAAGGTTGGAACCAGTTGATGAATCAATAAACTGATAGTAACTCAGCTAACTTTGACCTGCGCAGAATTGTGTGATCAACCGTATTGCTGAATGATTTGAGTTTGCCCACTATCTCTCCGCGTGCCTCCTTGAATGAGCTGGTTTGTACGTTTTCCATGACATGCTTGCGTGATAGCATGATTGACAACAGGAAAGCAACACTGGATCTTTAAATATTTTGTCGATCGCTCTACCATATTTTTTTTCCGCAAATTTAAACAGGACAGGAAGGCAGAAGCGAGTTTATCATTGAACTCGAGGAGTAAGCTTGCACTTTGAAAGTTGGAGTTAGAATATCCTAACCTCAAAGTGTCAGGAATAGTGTTATTTTTGGAGTGATATATCTTCAAGCATTGGCCAAAGAAGCAATTAAAGACCGAGGAACAAGTAGTGAGAAATTGAACCCAAACTATCATTTGTCTTTGACTCTCTGCTGGATTAAAGCAATAGATTGCTATGTTTTGGAGAGCCCAAATTATAGCCTAAGGCCCATTAGCTCGAGGATTGAAAGCCACTTGGTTTTGTTGTATTTACATTTATTTTCTTACAGGCTGGTTTGCCCTGTTTGCGTGGGCCTGAACTTTTGGAAAAATGTATTCTTAGTACAATCTAATGGGTGAATAAATCCTAAATCAGATCAGCATCTTGACATATATGTAAATTAAAAGGAGCTTATTATTAGAATTTGTTGTAATTATTCGGGAACAGCATGTAATCAGAGGCACGGTGACACAATGTTTAGCACTACTGCCTCACAGTGCCAGGGACCCAGGTTCAATTCCGGCCTTGGGTGACTATGTGAAGTTTGCATGTTCTCCCTATGTCTGCATGGGTTTCCTCCGAGGACTCTGGTTTCCTCCAACAGTCTAAAGATGTGCGGGTAAGGTGGATTCATAGAAACCCTACAGTGCAGAAGGAGGCCATTCGGCCCATCGAGTCTGCACCAACAGCAATCCCACCGCAGGCCCTATCCCCACAACCCCACACATTTATCCCACTAATCCTTCTAGCCTACACATCCCGGCACACTAAGGGGGAATTTAGCATGGTCAATCAACCTAACCTGCACACCTTTGGATTGTGAGAGGAAGCCAGAGCACCCGGAGGAAACCCACACAGACACGGGGAGAATGTGCAAACTCCACACAGACAGTGACCCAAGCCAGGAATCGAACCCAGGTCTCTGGAGCAGTGAGGCAGCAGTGTCACTCTGCCACCATGCCACCCTAAATTGCCCATTCACAGTGTCAGGGGGGTTAGCAGGGTACATATGTGGGGTTACAGGGATAGGGCCTGGGTGGAATTTTGTTGGTGCGGGCTCAATGGGCCGAATGGCCTCCTTCTGCACTGTAGGGATTCTATGATGATTCTATGATTTAAATAGAACAAAACTTCTTTCAAGTTTTAAGATAATAGCCCTGAAATTTCTCCATGTCATATTATGTATATATATATTCAACTGAAATTCCTCTTTGCAATCTTAGTGGAAGAATATTAAACCATTTTTTAAAAAGTAGATTAATAGCTGTTAAAACAGAAAAGAGATTCAGGCAAATACATCAACTATTTGTGAATTCTTTCCCTCAACTTGTTTTCGTACATTCAGCTTTTGTCCTCCGATCTACACTCGTAGAAATTCTACACAAACTCTTACCTGGTCCTCATAAATTTACAGGCATGGCTGATAATGAATTTCCTCCCTAAATCTCTACCTCCATTTTCTTTTTACACCTACTAAGCTGTTAGCTTCCCCTCCTAATTACTCCTTCTTTGATGGGAAATCCATCCTCCTCTTGCCTTGGGCCATTTTTACACATTCTATATTAACAGCTCTGTGTAAATGCAAGTTTTTTTATTCATTCATGGGACACGGGCATTACTGGCTGGCCAACATTTATTGCCCATCTCTAGTTACCCGAAGGCAGTTGAGAGTCAACCACATTGCTGTGGCTCTGGAGTCACATGTAGGCCAGACCAGGTAAGGATGGCAGATTTCCTTTCCTCAAGAACATTAGTGAACCAGATGGATTTTTCCAACAATCCATGGTCATCAGGAGATTCTTAATTCCTGATTTTTTTAAAATTGATTTCAAATTCCACTATCTGCCATGGCGGGCTTCGAAGCCGGGTCCCCAGAACATTAGCTGAGTTTTTGGATTAATAGGCGAGCGATAATACCACTAGGCCATCATCTCTCCATTGCTGTCGCCATTGTTGTTCTGTTTAAGAAGTGGCCCTGCTCATTCTCTTTCATTATTTTAAAGACCTTTATTAGATCACCCATCAGCCTTTTTCTCTCAGGAGAAAATGTTGGCCAAGCCATCGATTTATAGAATCATACAGTACAGAAAAGGCCCTTCAGGCATCGAGTCTGCACCAACAAAACTACACTAGGTCTACACTAATCCCACTTTCCAGCACTTTCTTGGCCCATAGCCTTGAATGTTACGGCATTCCAAGTACTCATCCATGTACTTTTTAAAGGTTGAGATTTCCCGCCTCTGCTACCCTCACAGTCAGCACATTCCAGACTCCCACCATACACTGGGTGAAAACACTTTTCCTCAGGTCCCCTGCCTCTCACCTTAAAATTATGCCCCCTCATTATTGACCCTTCAACAAAGGTGAACAGCTGTTTCCTATCCACCTTTTCCATGCCACTGTGCCTAGCCAGCCTCTCTTCATAGCTCAACTGTTCCCTCCCAGGCACCATCCTGATGAACCTCCTCTGCACCCTCTCCAGCGCAATCACATGCTTTCTGTGGTGAGGTAACCAGAACTGACACAGGACTCTAGCTGTAGCCTAACCAAAGTTTTGAACAGCTCCAAGACAACCTTCCTGCTCTTAGAATCTATGCCATGACTGATAAAGGCAAGTGTCCTGTATGCCTTCTTGACTACCCTATTAACCTGTCTTGCTGCCTTCAGGGACCTGTGGAGAAGTACCCCCAGTTCCCCCTGTTCCTCTGAGCTTCCTAGTGTCCTGCCATTCACTGAGTACTCCTTTGTCTTCCTACACCTTCCAAAGTGCATCACTTCCTTGCAATTCCTTGTTCCTCTTTAAATTGCTCCATGGGGATTTCTAATGCCATGGAAAAGGTGGTTTCATTTTCATCTGGAGGACAGAAACCCAAAGAATGTGGCAATCTTTCATTATTGGATTGCGCTCAACCTCTGGTACGAGGCCTCAAACTACACAACTCTGACTCAAAGATATTGCTACTGCTAAGCATACATCCAATAGGGTGTGAACTTGCACCTAGGAAAATCAGTTATGATAATGAACATTGCTAATTGACTCCCTGAGTTCAATTTCTCCAGCCCAGGGGTATGACTTCAGAAGCAGTGGCTGGGTGGTTTGTGAAAATAGCCACTTTGGGACAGCTCCTAGAAGCAAGCCAGCTCTGGGGCCTTTCTCAAATGGACTTGGAACTAGATCAGCTGCCATTCTCTTTGATTAATCAAATAAACTGAGGGACAAAGTAAAAGGGGCAGCCCCTTAAGGGGCGGGGGGAGTATTGGGGGGGCAGTGGTGGTGCCCGAAACAAAAAAATCAAAGTGTAAAGGAAACTTAAAACCTCAAACCAAAATGTGATTAAAAGAGTCATTAATACACTCCAGCCCCTGTGGGGCCCAATGGGCACAGAAGGCCTCAATGGTGCCCATGGAGTCTGTATGCTCCCTCTCCAGAGACACACACCTGTGAATGTAGCCGCGGTGTTCCACAGAAACAGGCTGCCAATAAGTGCAGTTAAGGCCACACTGAGGGGTCATTTTGCATCGACGCTGGTATTTTACTAACATCAGAGTGGTCCCCTGCCGACTGTGGGAGCCACCTCTCAGCAGCGGGCCAAGAGATGGCTGGAGCCAAAGGTTTTATGCCCCATTATTGAGTTGTGAGGTTAAAAGCCCACAGAAATGGACAGCCAAGAAACTGCTCTAAAGCAAAACAGTTTCAGCTGCACATCAACAAATCTATGCATAGCTGGTTCCTTGAGGAATGTTTGATAGTAAGATCACAGGAATCCAGTCAGACATTGCTATAAGCATGATTTTTTCAGTTAGGTATTTCTAGAACACCTTCATCTAACAAACGATGACTAAGGGAGAGTTTCATATCGCTTTTCTTTGATTCTTGCGCTCCAACCCCCACAATAGTGTTTCATTATTCAGTACTAACACTGCATTACCTCTTTATTTAAAACAAAAAACAAGGGCATGATAATTTGGCGAAATCCAAACCAGGGAAAAGTTACTTTAAAAGAGAATGTATTTCTACACTTATTCCTCATTCTGTTAATTCCTCGTTTATTTTAATGGAAAAGTGGCATGTTCACAGCAGACGTTTCCCAGACAAGCCTTTGAACTTTATGCAGTAGTTCAGAAGACACATATAGAGCACTTTAAACATACCGACAGAAATTCTGTATCAACCAAATAATTTTTACAGAACCATCACTTTGGCTTGCATGTCTGCTGGACTCTGAGCTCCAACTTCAAGGTTAAATAAAAGAAACATGATGGTAGCTCTTGTACCCACGTAATTTACTTTTGCTATTTGTTTTCCCCAGTAGGCAGTGTGCACAGCGCTCTGCATTCCTTGAGGCTGCTAAAAGGTTTAAAGCAAAACCGCGGGGCTCCAATTCTGGTTAACCTCAGTGAACAATACACACAGAGTTCTCCAATTAATCATCCTGCACAACAGCATTGCTGAAATAACAGGGAACACCTGGAAAATAACTATGGGCTTCCTTTTATTGTGAGCAAAACGAAAATAGAAAGTGTTTTCTCTAAAAACAAACTTCCTTCTGATTCACGTTTGTTACTTTTATTACCGTTCGTTTTGTTAAAATTAAAATGTAAAATTATTTTAAACTTGTAAGCTGTTACAACAACCATTCTTTTAAATAGTTTGCATCTGTTTCATATTTGTCTCAATCATGGAGTGTCAGAAAGAAATAGTATTTCATTAATCAAGCAAAAGTGTGTTGTGTCCAGTAACTACACTGTTAGAATGCTGAATACATGATCAATTCCTGATATTAACGCCTTGGATTGTTTTGGGGAGATTATCATTTAATTAATTGTCACCAGGTCGCCTTGAGGGTGGTGATAAATCTGACCAAAGTGTCCTTCCCACACAGCAGAAGCTTGTCTCCTGGTAGATTGCCCGACGTGCAGCATCGATGATACCTGTGGAACCATCTCTAAGAGGTGAGGTCCTTAACTCCGAAAGGAAGAGGAATGTGTTTTAGGAGATTAACTGGGGTTAATTTAGGGATGTCGTGAAAGCTATGAGGAAAAAAGATCTAAATAAAGTACAAGTTACTTAAGTGAGGATGTTTGGATTTGATTATAAATTCCCAAATACTTTTTAATTTTTATAATAAGTTGCCACTTTAAAAGAAATATTAATTTAACTGAGTAATTTATTTTCAAGTTATTTGAAACACTACCTCAAGTTTCCAGTTTTAAGTATAAAAAGAAAAATATTTTTAAATATATAAAATATATAAAAACATATAGAGAAAAATATTTTTAAAAAGTGAAATATTAAGTATTTTTCTTTATATAATTAAAACTGGGAACTTGATGAAATTTGTTTCAAATAATTTTTAAAGGGCAATCTAATTAAAAAGCCTTTGGGAACTTATAATCAAATCCAAAGAAAAATATTTTTCTTTATACATACTTTTATATATTTAAAAATATTTTTCCTTATCCTCAAAATCCCAAGTATTCACTTCAAATCTAGGTTAATTTATCTTTGTAGAGAAAAATTGGAGGCACGTAAGGTTTTTATTTCATCATATCTTTTCACGTGTCTATCTGGATGGAAAACACTTTTATCTGTCACAAGGATTTATCTCACTAATCTTGATTGAATGGATATGTTAAAGGCCAGTTCTGCAGTCAAAAAAGTATTGTTCCCATGAGGTTAATTAATATTTTGTCCTGTGATGGGATCTGAGCAAGGAAGGAATCACGACAGGGAACTTTATTCAAATTTTATTCCAAAAATTGATCTTAAAAGTGAAGGAAAGGCTGTGAAAGAGTACTTCTGTATAAAGTATCCAGAGCCCGTCTGAAAACATGGTTTATGGTGTCAGTTTATGGACCTTGGAGTAGATTCATTGTTCAGATGGGAGTCAACACTCCAGAAGAGCCAGGAGGCCAGCTGAGAGGTACTGAGGGAAAAAAATCAGCTAATGGCTGGCTGCACACTGGTAGTAAAAAAAAGCACCACATATTTTATATTGCAAACTGTGGAAATGGTTTTAACATGACAGATGTGATGTTAAGTTGAATTTTACCTCGTTTAAAGTGAGTTCCCTTGTGGGAGAAAGAAATCGCACAGAACTCTGAGTCAGACTGGTGAGTATGGTTTTGAGTTGTAGACCTGCCAAGTCCACCTGTCTTCCTGAGTTTTGTCAGTCTTTGGCAGAGAACTAAATGGAATAGTGCTGGGAAGCAAGCTGTTCCATACTGTTATAAGGATTAGCATTGTCAAACTCAATATAAATGAATTTTATTTTCTGGTCACTAATCATTAAGTGCTATTGACGATGATCAGAATTCCTTTGTTAAACAACTTGGTAAGCTCAACCCTTATCATAACATCCTCTCGGAAGATATTCATACATTGGTATGTCAAATTATAATTTCCAGTTAGTTATATGAAGGTCAGTTTAACAATTGACTCCAGAAATACAAATACAGTAGGCTAAATGCTATATTTCCATGACTATTGGTTAAAAAAAGTAAAAGTAAAGTTTATTAGTCACAAGTAAGGCTTACATTAACACTGCAATTAAGTTACTGTGAAATTCCACTGGTCGCCACACTCTGGTGCCTGTTCGGGTCAATGCACCTAACCAGCATGTCTTTCAGACTGTGGGAGGAAACCGCAGCACCCGGAGGAAACCCACGCAGACACGGGGAGAACGTGCAAACCCCACACAGACAGTGACCCAAGCCGGGAATCGAACCTGGGCCCCTGGTGCTGTGAGGCAGCAGAGCTAATCACTCTGCTGCCAGATAATATGTAGGATGGAGAATGAGTCAGTATGTTACTTAACGGCCTCAACCAAACTCCAGCAAGTTCGCCTTCTACCAACTTGCTTGTCGTATGATTCAATAATGGAGCTGTTGACTAATCATAGCAATCAATTCCTTTTAATTAGTCCACAGATCCAGATGTGAGCTGATGAAAATAGTACATTTAGCATTATGTACTCCTGACCACATTTTTTAAAGGGAGAGAGAGAGAGCTTGAGCGTTGATACAATCAGAGGAGAGGATTACCAGTACAGTCAAAGAGCTAAGTTTTGAAGAGGTTTATGAAAATGGAGCAAAGGGTTTCAAAGTGAAAGAGTTTACAACACCAACATGCAATTTATAATGTCCTGAACGCTGGAAAATATCCACAAGACCATTCTCTGAAGAGGAAAGTATTGGGCACCAAGCCACTGTGACTGAACAGGAAGAGATGAACGCCTGTGTGAAACAAAATAAACGAGGAAACTGCATCTACATAGCACCTTTCGCATCTTTACAATCTGCATTGTGCGTGTCTATTATAAGTATCTGAATGGGACTTCTGCTACGATTTCCTGAGTGCACATTTCTGTTGGTAGCCACCATCGGAAAGTAACATGTGCAATCCCCATCATTTGTCCTTCATTTGATTTAATGGAAAAGAAAAGTCATGGAGAGAACACTCTGTAATCTCATGACTCGCAATCCCAGAGTAAGACTTGGTGTTGAAAGTGCACATTCAGGAAAATGGACCATTGGAAAAAATTTTGTCTTCTGTCTCAAGAGCCACAGATTTCAGTTCAGATAGCAGCAATCAACCTATCAACCAGTGTCATCTTCAACTTTGTTCTGTTGCGGAAATGAAACTGACTCACGTTTATCTTATCCTACATTGTATCTCTCACTTTTTGTCAATCAATAGATCATGAAAGCATTTATTTCAAACTCCTTTCCCTTAACCATTGAGTTTGACTAATTTGAGCATTTGAAAAAAATGTCAAACTTTTGCTACAATTAAAAGCGATTGTGATGAAACAGAAAATACTAGAAATACTCAACATCTGTGGAGAGAGAAAAAGAGTTAATATTTTCGATAGTTTCAGAACATCTGGTGGAGAGAATTGGCTTGAAACGTTCACTGGTTAGTTCCAGCGTTTCTCTCTTAGTTTCAGGTTTTCGGCATTCCCGATATTTGCAGAAATAGTTTGTGATGATGTAATGCAACGTGTCTCAAATTTAGAAATAGCTTTTAGTAACACAAAAAAAATTGTTATTCATTTGCAGGATGTGGGCATCGCTGGCTAGGCCAACATTTGTTGCCCATCCCTAATTGCCCTTGGCTTGCTAGACCTTGTCAGAGGACATTTAAGGGTCAACCACAGAGGGTCTGGAGTCACATGTAGACCAGACCAGAATTTGCTAGATTTTGGAAAAGTTCCATTAGACTGGAAAGTAGCAGATAAGTGCAGAAAGTAGCAGATAAGGAGAGAAGATCTCCTTCCCTAAGAGGTATTTATTAGTGAACCAGATGGGGTTTTTTTTTAAACGACAGTGGTTCCATGGTCATCATTAGGCTTTTAATTCCAGATTTGTTTGTTTGTTGTATTCCAATTCCAATTCTACCATCTGCTGTGATGGGATTTGAACCCTGAGTACAGGGCATTACCCTGGCTCTCAGGATTATGCATCTACTGACAATCCCCCTATGCCACAGCAGTGTTTACTGAAATAAAAGATGCATTATTATGTATTTCATATTGTGGAAATCCAGTGTACAATTTACTCCTCTAATAAGTCACTCAGCAAGGATTCCAATTACATGAAGTGTTGATTTATCAGTTAAGCAATTTAAAATGTCTTCAGGTGAATTATTGTTTAAGCAAAAGGATATTATGTTTATTATGATGATGTTTTGGAATTTCTTGAAGCGATAAGGGTACACCAATCCAAAGTGTATAAAAGTTGTGCACCCTCAATGTGTTCGACAGGAAACCTGTGGTTGGAAAGCCTACACGTCTGTGAGAACGAAGGAGAGACTCAAACCACTGACTGGGTACATTTTTAAATATAAACTAAGACCATTGAGCAGTAATGGAAAATAAAATGCTTGTCACCTCGTGTGAAAATAGCTGAATCCTTGTAATGCTTTCAGCGCATTAATAGGTTGTTTATGAGTGAAGCATACAGCAATAAAGGTAGCTCTGAATGAATTCTTTGATTCCAGTGCTTTATTAAGGAAAATCTTATTCCCAGCAAAACATATGGATTTACTTAATAACATAGGAACAGGAGTAGGCCATTCAGCCACTCAATGAATGGTTGTCTACCATTCAATTAGATCAGGCTGATTGGTATTTCAACTCTGTTTACCCACCTTTGTTCCATGTCCCTTGGTACTCTTAGGTAACAAAAATCTGATCATTTTAGTCTTGAACGTTTCACTCATCCCAGAATCCATGGCCTTTTTGGGCAAGAGTTTCTACAATTCTACTCCCTTTTAGGTAAGGATTGATTTCATGTCTGACTCTAATTCGTTAAGCCCACTAATCCTGCATTCCTTCATCAGGGAAAATAGTTTCTCTATATATACATGTAAATCCTTTTTAACATTTTAAACATTGCAATTAGATTGTCGCTCAGTCTTCTATACTCAAAAGAATATAAGCTAAGTTTATGCAACATGTCCACATATTCAATCCTATTGAAACTCCTGCTCTTCCCCTCTCCAAAGCCAATATATCCTTCATGAACATATCCTTCGATGAGTAGGCAATGGCCTAGTGGTATTATTGTTAGACTATTAATCCAGAAACTCAGCTAATGTTCTGGGGACCCAGGTTTGAATCCCTCCATGGCACTTGGTAGAATTTGAATTCAATTTAAAAAAATCTGGAGTTAAGAATCTACTGATGACCATGAAATCATTGCTCATTGTCAGAAAAACCCATCTGGTTCACTAATGTCCTCTAGGGAAGGAAATCTGCCATCCTTACCCGGTCTGGCCTACATGTGACTCCAGAGCCACAACAATGTGGTTGTCTCTCAATTGCCCTCAGGCAACTAGGGAAGGGTGATAAATGCTGGCAAGCAAACAATGCCCATGTCCCACAAATGAACAAAAAAACCAGGTCTGTAGAAGGATCATATGGTCTCGAAACGTTAATTCTGTTTCTCTCTCTCCACAGATGTTGCTGGACCTGCTGCGTTTATCCAGCATTTTCTGTTTTATTTAATTAGTTTGATTGTTTTTGGGCCTGATCTACTGGATCACTTTTATACGGTATCGCTAAAACCAAAACTAGAGCTGTACAGTTGCTTTTGTGCCAACATGAAGCTGCTTCATAACAGCATAAGAAATGGAAGCAGGAATAGACCATATGGTCCCTTGAGTCTGCTCTGCCATTCAGTAAGTCATGGTTGATCTGTTATCTGGGGCAACCTGGTGGCACAGTGGTTACACTGCTGCCGTACAGTGGCAGGGTTGCAGGTTGGGCCACTGTCTGTGCCGAGTCTGCACGTTCTCCCCCATGTCTGCGTGGGATTCCTCCGGGTGCCCTGGTTTTCTTGCACAGTTCAAAAGATGTGCTAGTTAGGTGCATTGGCCATGCTAAATTCTCCCTCAGTGTACCCGAGCAGGCGCCAGAGTATAGCGACTCAGGGATTTTCACAGTAACTTCATTGCAGTTTTGATGTAAGCCTACTTGTGACACTAATAAATAAACTTTAAACTTTAAAAACTTTATCTCAACATCACTTTGCTTGCTATCCTATCCCCATATTCCTTTATTTCCTTAGTGTAAAAGAAAATCCTGCCAACCTCGAATAGACTTGAGATCTAAGCTTAGACACCTCTCCAGAGAGTTTCAAAGATTTACAATACGAATTGAAGACATTCCTCATAAGTTTATTTATTAGTGGCACAAGTAGGCTTACATTAACACTGCAATGAAGTTACTGTGAAAATCCCCTAGTTGCCACACCCAGCTCCTGTTCGGGTACACTGAGGGAGAATTTAGCATGCCCAATGCACCTAACCAGCACGTCTTCCAGACTGTGGGAGGAAACCGGAGCACCCAAAGCAAACTCACGCAGACATAGGGAGAACGTGCAGACCTCACACAGACCGACGCCAGGAATCAAACCCGGTCCTTGGCGCTATGAGGCAGCAGTGCTAACCACTGTGCTGCCCTGTCCCACCCTGTAGCCCTGTGCCATCATGCCATCCTGTGCCACCATGCTGCCCTAGGTCTTAAATGGTCAACTTCATATCTTCAGACTATGCAATCTAGAATCTCCAGCCAGGGGAAACAGTTTCTCAGTACTGCCCTTACAGGCCCGCTAAATATTTTATTCATCTCATATGAACATATGAAATAGGAGGTGTAGGCTCCTCGAGTCTGCCACAGCATTCAATAAGAATCCTGCTTGGATTTCGAATTCCACATTCTCATTTACTGCTGATAACCTTTGATTCCCTTGTCTAGCAAGAATCTATCTACCTCTGCCTTAAAAATGTTTAACAATCCTGCCTCCAATCCCTCCTGAGCCAGAGAGTTTCAAAGTCACACAGTCTTCTGAGAGAAAAGAACTCTCCACAACTCTATCCTATAAGGGTGACCCACAATGTTAAAACTCCAAAGATGTGAGGGTTAGGTTGATTGGCTATGATATATTGCCCCTTAGTGTCAGGGGCATTATCAAGGGAAATCTGCAGGGTTATGGGGTAGGTCCTGGGTGGGATTGTTGTCAGTGCAGACTAGATGGGCCAAATAGCCTCCTTCTGCACTGCAGTGATTCTATGATTCTGTGAAAACAATTCCCCTCAGTTCTGGACTCGGCCACAAGAGGAAACATCCTTTCCATGTCTGCATTGTCAAGGCTATTCAGGATCTTACATTCTTTAACCAAACCACCCATTCACACTTATAAGCTCCAGTGGAAACAAACTCAGTTGATCCAACTTATTCATTTATTCCAAATATCAACCTAGTAAACATCCTCTGCATTGCCTCCAATACATTTACATTCTTCCATAGTAAGGAGACCAAAACTGCACACGGTCGCTGGATTTCTACCACTCTGACCGCCACGGAATCGGAGCGGGCGAGAGGCAGACACCAGAAATGTCCATTGACCTCGGGTGGGAATTTCCAGTCTTGCTTGAGCGATGCCGTAAAATCCCACCCAGTATTCGAAATGTAGCTTCACAAATGCCCTGTACAACTGAAGCAGAACATCCTTACTTTTATGTTCAATTCCTCTTGTAATAAAGAATAACATTCCATTAACCTTCTTAATTACTTGTTGTACCTGCATACTAATGTTTTGTTGCTCATGTACTAGAACACGTAGATCTCTCTGCACCTTGGAATTCTGCAGTCATTCTCTGTTTAAGTAATATTCTGTTTTATTATTTTTTTATTCTAAAGTGAACAACTTCATATTTTTCCACATTATACTCCATTCGCTAGATTCTTGCCCACTCACTCAATCTTTCTATATCTGTCTGCAACCTCACAACATACTTTCCTACCTATCTTAGTGATATTTAAAATATTTAGCTACCATGCCATTGCTCCCCTCACCTAAGTCATTGATTTAAATTGTAAAGAGTAGAGGCCTCAGAACAGACCCCTGCAGGACTCCGCTCATCACATCCTGCCAATTAGAAAAAGACCCATTTTTGCATACTCTGTTTTCTGCCAGCCAGCCAATCGTCTACCCATGCTAATATGTTACCCCCTTCACCAGCTTTTATTTTCTGCATTAACTTTTGATATTGCACCTTATCAAATGCCTTCTGAAAATCCAAGTACAGTATGGCTATAAGTTCCCTTTTATCCACAATACATGTTACTCCTTAGAAAAGGCCAACAAATTCTATGTTGAATTCTATAATTCTATGAATTCTTCTATAAACAAATTGGCTAAACATGGTTTCCCTTTCATAAAACCATCCTGACTCTTCCCGATTACCTTGGGTGGGATTTTTTGGTTGCGTTCGCCCAAGACCGGAGAATCCTGCCTGAGGTCAACGGACCTTTGCATAATCATGTCCCGCCTGCTGCGATTCCCGTGGCGTGTGGGATGGCAACATTCCGCCCCTTGAGTTTTCTAAGTTCCCATATATAACCTCCTCAGTGGTCAATTCTAGCACCTCCCCCATGACAGACGTCAAGCTAACTGGTTTATAGTTTCCTGTTTTCTGTCTCTTTCCCTTCTTGAATAGAGGGGTTGTATTTGCTACTTTCTGGTCTAATGGAACTTTTCCAAAATCTAGCAAATTTTGGAAAGTTAAACCAACGTGTCTACTGGCTCATTAGCCATCTCTTCTAAGATGCCAGGATGAAGTCCACAGGATCTGGTGACTTGTAGGCCTGTAGCTCCATCAGTTTGCTCAGTACCGATTCCCTAGTGATTTCATCAAGTTTCATCTCTCTCTCTCTCTTCCATCTCCCGATTTACAGCTATTATGACTGGGATGTTTTTTGTATATTCTATAGTGAATACAGATCAAAATATTCGTTAATTTCATCCACCATTTTCTTATTATCGACTATTAACTCCCCAATGTCACTCTCTAGAGGACCAACACTCATTTTACTTACTCTTTTCCTTTTTAAATACCTGTAGAAACTCTTGCTCTCTGATTTTACATTTCCAGCTATCTCCCTGTCATATTCTATTTCTCCTGATTAAACTTTTAGTCATTCTTTATATTCTGACCAATCATCTCTTCTGCTACTCATTTTTGCAGTTATATTTTTCCCTTAATTTTGCTTAACCCCATGGATGGTGGGTCCAATCTTTCGAATTTTCCTTTATAGTAGGAATATACTTATTCTGAACTATCCTGTTAAAGGTCCTTGGGCAAGAGGCTAGTCACACTGATTTAAGATGTATTAACTGGGAATGACTCCACTTTAATGTGAAGCCACATTCCAGAAGCATCCATGCACGGTCCAAAGGTTTAAACTTTTGTGGAACGCTTTTAATATTATGAAAGAAGAGATGCCACTACCTGTGCTTTCTTAACATTGAAAATTAATGGACCGGGGAATGAGGTTCTGCATATGCATCGTGCACAGAGCTAGCTACCATGTAAATGCATGGACTGTTAGAATTCTGAACTTCAGATTCCTAGCTACACATTTTATATTGGAGATTTTGGTCTGGGAATGGTATTATAATGGTATTAGTTTAATTCATGTTATCTATCAAGCTAGCTATCAAATTAATATTCTTCAAGTCGATTCTTATTAGACATCACACGTATTCATGAATTTAATTACAATGAAATTACAAATTACATAGAAAGCATCCTTTCCAGATGTACCACAGCTTGGTATGGCTCCTGCTCTGTTCAAAACTGCAAGGAACTGCAAAGGGTCGTAAACGAAGCCCAGTCCATCACACAAACCAGCCTCCTATCCATTGACTCCATCTACACTTCCCACTGCCTCGGGAAAAGCAGCCAGCATAATCAAGGACCCCACACACCCCGAACATAGTCTCTTCCACCTTCTTCTGTCAGGAAAAAGATACAAAAGTCTGAGGACATGTACCAACCAACTCGAGAACAGCTTCTTCCCTGCTTCCATCAGACTTTGAATGGACCTACCTCATATTAAGTTGATCTTTCTCTACATCCTAGCTATGACTGTAACATTACATTCTGCACTCTCTTGTTTCCTTCTCTATGAATGATATGTTTTGTCTGTATAGCCAGCAAAAAACAATACTTTTCACTGTATACTAATACATGTAACAATAATAAATCAAATCAAATCAATGGTGTTAAATCATCTGACCTCACCTGCAAAAAGTACATTTTAGGAACATCCAGCAACAATCTCCAGAACTATCAATCAATTGTACATACAAACTATGCCAAATAATGTACATTTTATAATGAGGCTTATTTGTCCTTATCACCAAAAATAGTTAACCACAATGAACTGTTGAAGCGTCCAGAACAGATAATAAGAAATATATCACTTTTAGGCCTGGATTGCAAACTGGAGGCATGATCCGTATCTTCACCCAGTAGCCACTCTTTATTTTGCCACTTAGGTTGAAATACAGCTGTCACTGAGGATTGCTACAGAATGAATGAGTTATGACTGCTGTCAATACTGGACATTGACCTGCATGATGTGCCGCCCATGATCATACACCAGCCATAGGCTATGGGAGTGAGATCCCTTCCAGTTCAGCTTGTGACAGAGATGGCATGAGGCACACGCAAAGGAATATGCATGCAGCCAATGGCACACCCATACCACGGGGAAGCCGACAACTCATGCAACCTCTCATGTTTCCTCCTCCTGCTTTTCTTAGTCAAGAGAGAATGGGATGAAGTGGTCTCTACTCAGTGTCCTCTCTTATGAAGCAGTGCACTGCAAGCCATGGGATGCTGCTGATACCTATAACAGCAGCCTGGACACAGCCAGATGCCTAAAACTTCGTAGCCGTGAGCACCTTTACAGTCACTGGCAATGTGGTCTTTGCCCTGCTTTGAGGACACGACAGTTGGCAGATTTCAGTACTGACCTTCTAAGTGCAAATGTCACAATCATTGGTTATTGCTGAGGTTTAGGAATGAAAATTGCTACCTAAATCCCCTCTGCAGATATGGCCTCCCACTAAGATGTCTTCTCACCCTCCTCCTCCCTCTTAAAGCGGTTTGTCCTGCTCTATACGATCTCTGTTTGTCCTCCGAGTGATGCCCAGTGCTGAGAGGAATACCTAGTGGCCCACCCCATGTGTGGCCCGATCACTCCCTATGGACCTTTGAAACTTTAAACAATAATAGTAAGCACTCACAATGTACAAAAATTCAGCAACAACTGGAAAAGATAAAGCAGCGGCTAACATGTAAACAATGAATGATCCCTTCAAAAAGCAATAGTTTGGTGAGAGAAGGGAGTGGGTATCATTCATGTTGTTTACCTTCAGTTGTGTAAGGTTAAGAGAGGATCCATGTTAGACTGTGGAGATCCAACACGCTGTCACCAAATCGGAGTTACTTGCTGATTGGTATGCTGATCTGTCTGCTGTGTATTTTGCGGGTGGACACGAGTTGTGTACCTGCTTAACTCCATTACTATTATGGCATCTGGTGCACTGTGTCAGAAATGTGTGCATGTACGTCACAAATGACATTTTAAAATCTTAAGGGTCCTCATGACCTGGGCCGCACAGTGGCACAGTGGTTAGCATTGTTGCTACACAGTGCCAGGAACCTGGGTTCGATTCCTGGCTTGGATCACTGTCTGTGCAGAGTCTGCACCTTCTCCCTGTGTCTGCATGGGTTTCCTCTGGGCGCTCCAGTTTCCTTCCACAGTCCAAAAGATGTTAGGTGCATCGGCCATGCTAAATTCTCCCTCAGTGTACCCGAGCAGGCATCTGAGTGTGACGACTGGGGGATTTTCACAGTAACTTCATTGCAGTGTTAATGTAAGCCTACTTGTGACACTAATAAACTGGAAAAAAACCCACCAAAGACAGGTGCCACCAACCCCAATTTTGACCCCTAAGCTTTTTGGTTGCCTCTCTCTATGCCACAGCACAACTGCCCACTCCCTCGACTACCCCTCAGCTGCTGACCACTCCATGTCCCATTGATTATGCTCCGCCCTTCAACAATCCCCCCACCTTGGGGGGGTACATGTTCATAGCTCCTTGAAAGTGGAGTCACAGGTGGAAAGAGTGGTGAAGAAGGCATTCAGCATGCTTGGTTTCATCAGTCAGAACATTAAATACAGGAGTTGGGACGTCTTGTTGAAGTTGTACAAGACATTGGTAAGGCCACACTTGGAATACTGTGTGTAGTTTTGGTCACCCTATTATAGAAAGGATATTATTAAACTAGAAAGAATGCAGAAAAGATTTACTAGGATGCTACCAGGACTTGATGGTTTGAGTTATAAGGAGAGGCTGGATAGACTGGGACTTTTTTCTCTGGAGCGTAGGAGGCAGAGGGGCACCTTATAGAGGTCTATAAAATAATGAGGGGCACAGATCAGCTAAATAGTCAATATCTTTTCCCAAAAGCAAGAGAGTCTAAATCTAGAGGGCATAGGTTTAAGGTGAGAGGGGAGAGATACAAAAGTGTCCAGAGGGGCAATTTTTTCACACAGAGGGTGGTGAGTGATTGGAACAAGCTGCCAGAGGTAGTAGTAGAGGCGGGTACAATGTTGTCTTTTAAAAAGCATTTAGATAGTTACATATATAGTTACATATATATCCGAGGGTTCAGCTACAGAGTCTATATGGGTAGAACTGAGAAATAAGAAGGGGGAAATCACTTTGATAGGGTTGTACTATAGGCCCCCAAATAGTCGGCGGGAAATTGAGGATCAAATATGTAAGGAGATTACAGATAGCTCCAAGAAAAATAGGGTGGTAATAGTCGGAGATTTTAACTTTCCCAACATTGACTGGGACAGCCATAGTATTACAGGGTTGGACAGAGAGAAATTTGTTGAGTGTATTCAGGAGGAATTTCTCATTCAGTGTGTGGATGGCCTGACTAGAGAGGGGGCAAAACTTGACCTCCTCTTGGGAAATAGGGAAGGGCAGGTGACAGAAGTGTTAGTGAGGGATCACTTTGGGACTAGTGACCATAATTCTATCAGTTTTAAGATAGCTATGGAGAATGATAGGTCAGGCCCAAAAGTTAAAATTCTAAATTGGGGCAAGGCCAATTTTGATGGAATCAGGCCGGAGTTTTCAAAAGTTAATTGGGGGAGTCTGTGGGAAGGCAAAGGGACGTCTGGTAAGTGGCACGCTTTCAAAAGTGTGTTAACCAGGGTTCAGGGTAAACACATTCCTCTTTGAGTGAAGGGCAAGGCTGGCAGAAGTAGTGAACCCTGGATGACTCGGGATATTGAGGCCCTGGTCAAGAAGAAGAAAGAGGCACATGACATGCATAGGCAGCTGGGATCAAGTGAATCCCTTGAAGAATATAGCGGTGTAGCAGTATAATTAGGAGAGAAATCAGGAGGGCAAAAAGGGGACACAAGATTGTTTTGGCAGATAAGGCAAAGGAGAATCCAAAGAGCTTCTACAAATACATAAAGGGGAAAAGAGTAACAAGGGAGAGAGTAGGGCCTCTTAAGAATCAACAAGATCATCTATGTGTGGATCCACGAGAGATGGGTGAGATCCTAAATGAATATTTTTCATCAGTTTTCACTGTTGAGAAAAGCATGGATGTGAGAGAACTTGGGGAAATAAATAGTGATGTCTTGAGGAGTGTACATATTACTGAGAAAGAGGTGCTGGAAGTTTTAAAGCGCATCAAGTTAGATAAATCCCCGGGACCTGATGAAGTGTATCCTAGGACATTGTGGGAGGCTAGGGAGGAAATTGCGGATTCCCTAGCCGAGATATTTGAATTATCGATAGTCACTGGTGAGGTGCCTGGAGATTGGAGAGTGGCAAATGTTGTGCCTTTGTTTAAAAAGGGCTGCAGGGAAAAACCTGGGAACTCCAAGCCAGTGAGCATCACATCTGTGGTGAGTAAGTTGTTGGAAGGTATTTTGAGAAACAGGATCGACAGGCATTTAGAGATGCAAGGAATGATTAGGGACAGTCAACATGGCTTTGTGAGTAGAAAATCATGTCTCACAAATTTGATTGAGTTTTTTGAAGGAGTAACCAAGAAGGTAGATGAGGGCAGTGCAGTTGATGTTGTTTACATGGATTTTAGCAAGGCCTTTGACAAGGTACCGCATGGTAGGTTGTTGCATAAGGTTAAATCTCACGGGATCCAGGGTGAGGTATCTAAATGGATACAAAATTGGCTTCTTGACAGAAGTTGAGGGTGGTTCGAGAGGGTTGTTTTTCAAACTGGAGGCCTGTGACCAGTGGTGTGCCTCAGGGATCAGTGCTGGGTCCACTGTTATTTGTCATTTATATTAATGGTTTGGATGAGAATATAGGAGGCATGGTTAGTAAGTTTGCAGTTGACACCAAGGTTGGTGGCGTAGTGGACAGTGAAGACCGTTACCTTCAATTGCAACGGGATCTTTATTAATTGGGCCAGTGGGCTGACGAATGGCAAATGGAGTTTAATTTAGACAAATGCGAGGTGATGCATTTTGGTAGATTGAACCAGGGTAGGACTTACTCAGTTAATGGTAGGGCATTGGGGAGAGTTACAGAACAAAGAGATTTCGGGGTACATGTTCATAGCTCCTTGAAAGTGGAGTCACAGGGAGACAGAGTGGTGAAGAAGGCATTCGGCATGCTTGGTTTCATCGGTCAGAACATTGAATACAGGAATTGGGATGTCTTGTTGAAGTTGTTACAAAACATTGGTAAGGCCACACTTGGAATACTGTGTGCAGTTCTGGTCACCCTATTATAGAAAGGATATTATTAAACTAGAAAGAGTGCAGAAAAGATTTACTATGATGCTACTGGGACTTGATAGTTTGGGTTATAAGGAGAGGCTGGATAGACTGGAGCGTAGGAGGCTGTGGGGTGACCTTATAGAGGTCTATAAAATAATGAGAGGCACAGATCAGCTAGATAGTCAATATCTTTTCCCAAATGTAGGGGAGTCTAAAAGTGGAGGGCATAGGTTTAAGGTGAGAGGGGAGAGATATAAAAGTATCCAGAGAGGCAATTTTTTCACACAGAGGGTGGTGAGCATCTGGAACAAGCTGCCAGAGGTAGTAGTAGAGGCGGATACAATGTTGTCTTTTGAAAAGCATTTAGATAGTTACAGGGGTAAGATGCGTATCGAGGGATATGGGCCAAATGCAGGCAATTGAGATCAGCTTAGGGGTTTAAAAAAAAGGGCGGCATGGACAATTTGGCTGAAGGGCCTGTTTCCAGGCTGTAAACCTCTATGACTCTCTATGACTCTGTGACGTGGATAAGATGGGTATAGAGGGATGTGGGCCAAATGCGGGCAACTGGAATTAGCTTAAGTGTTTAAAAAAAAGGCGGCATGGACAAGTTGGGCCAAAGGGCCTGTTTCCATGCTGTAAACTTCTATGACTCTATGACTCTATGACACCTCCCAACTACCCTTACTGACCACCTCCCCATTGATCATCCAATCCCATTCCACTGACCGCCCCTGAATGTCTGACAAGGCAGGCTATGGATTCAATAATTTGCTAGGATCTGAAGTCTTGAGGTAAAATATCAGGTGGCTATAAAAGGAAGGTGTTGAGTGGCAGAACCCTAGGTTAAGAGTGATAGAGAAGATTTATCTTCCTATATGTTGGACTTGATATTAGTTTGGAGTTCCCAATATGCATCATTTTATTCCAATTCCTCTATTTTTTAATTCATTTATAGGACATGGGCATTGCTGGCTAGCATTTATTGCCCACCTCTAGTTGCCCGAGGGCAGTTGAGAGTCAACCATATTGCTGTGGCTCTGGAGTCACATGTAGGCCAGACCAGGCAATGAAGGTAGATTTCTTCCCCTAAAGGACATTAGTGAACTAGCTGAGTTGTTCCGACAGTTGACAATGGTTTCATGGTCATCAGTAGATTCTTAATTCCCGATTTTTTTTATTATTGAATTCAAATTCCACCATCTGCCGAGGCAGCATTCGAACCCGGGTACCCTGAACATTACCTGAGTTTCCGGATTAATGGTCAAGCGGTAATACCACTAGGCCATCACCTCCACATGGAAAGGGGAATGACAAAAGTTTTCTTTTTAATCATATAGAATGAATATTTCTGGTACTTCATCAGAATTGGGAGGATTATGAAAAAGCAGGTGCTGTCCTTGCATGGGAGGGGAGCAGTTGTTAGGGGTGACCAAAGAGTGGCCGAGGGTGCCAAGGAGGAAACAATCCATTCCGAATGTTGAAAGGAAAGGCAAGATTTGATGTTGGCACCATGCTGGTGAAAATTACAATGGATGGCCATTGAATTTTCAGGCCAGTGGGATGGAAGTTGAGGACAGTCTCAACTGTTTTCTCCCACAGCCCAAAGATATGTGGGTTAGGTTGATTGTCCGTGCTAAATTGCTGCTTAGTGTCAGGGGGATTAGCAGGGCAAATATGTGGGGTTACAGGGATAGGGCCTGGGTGGGATTGTTGTCGGTGCGGGCTCGATGGGCCAAATGGCCTCTCTCTGCGCTGTAGGGATTCTATGATTCCATGACAAGGTTTACATCATAGTAGGGTAGAAATTGGAAGTAAGGTTGATTACATTTTTGGTTGAATTTTATTCATCCATTCAAGACCAGGAGAAATGTAAAGGCATAGCTTAACATGTCTTGTAGCGACCACAATGAAAAGAAATATTTATTTAGAGAGAAGCAGTGGAAATAGTTGGCGGGCAGGGGAAACCTATGTTTTAGGTTTGGAACACATGATTAATAAGTGACCTTCGTGGGTTGAAGAAAGAAATCTGGCAGCAAATGTTCTTCAAAACAAATCATCACCAACATCTTGCAGGATTAGCTGTAGTATAAAATAGGATTATTAATGAAGTCTTTGATTAAACACTGATGGTACATTTCTAAACAGTCTTGCACAATGGAATTTTATGTCAGTGATTAATGTTTGAAAGTAAATTCAATGAACTTCTGTTTTAGGTCACCTAATGCATATGATGCAATTAGCGTATAAACATATTGTGCATTTGCTTTATTTGTAAAGCCAATTTACATCACTCTGTGGTCCTTTTATGCTGTATCGATGCGGGACATAAATCACTCTTTCAGACCGCGTTTCCAATTGCAATCAGTGCATAACAGAGTCAAGCTGGTAGTTCTCACATTAATTTTAATAAGATATATGGCAGCTGAAAGCAGCTGTGAGCTGAGACTGAGGCGACAAATTTTAACAAAACTATTAATTAGACTAATTACCATCACGGATATCATCGCTCGACTATTAATCCAGAAACTCAGCTAACATTCTTGGGACCCGGGTTCGAATCCCGTCACAGCAGATGGTGGAATTTGAATTCAATAAAAAGTATCTGGAATTAAGAATCTACTGATGACCGTGAAACCATTGTCGATTGTCGGAAAAACACATCTGGTTCACTGATGTCCTTTAGTGGAGGAAATCTGCCGTCCTTACTCAGTCTGGCCTGGATGTGACTCCAGAGCCACAGCAATGTGGTTGGCTCTTTACTGCCCTCAGACAGTGGGGATGGGCAATAAATGCTGGCCAGCCAGCAACGCCCATGTCCCATGAATGAATTTTTAAAAAACACTTGGGTATTCTGGTGCACTTATCGGTTGTGTTTGCATGTATTTCCCATGATAAAAAAAGAGTTGAAATGTTTCTGTTCTTATCCAGGCCTGGGGCGGGGGGGGGGGGGGGGGGGGAGAGCAGAATCAAATGCTTTCAGTTCAGTCAATACCTACTTCTGACCTTTTAAGGCTTTGTTTTACAATGAACTGACAACACACTTGGCTTATTACCTCCTTCTGTTGCTCCACTCTCTGCCCATGCAATCCGACAAAGGGTTGTAGCGATTGTGGAATTTGGCGCCAAACTTGTACTATACTTATGTCAGTTAAGAAGTCACTTAACCGTCAAACATATTTAATTTATAATCATTGACAACTGGCAGATGGAAGAGAGATGTTAATCACCTATGACTGCTACGGATTTAGATTTGAATCCAGAGTTGAAAGAACGGTATCATAATACAGCAGAAACCTCTTAATGGGAATACCTTGGTAGTATTCAAGTATCCAAATACCATTAAACAAACATTTAGAAGAATTTTTAATGATTCCAATAGACAATGACATCTTCTGTCAGCACTCATGCATCATTAACCACTGCTATTGGTAGGTTTGTTCTGAAAAGAAGAAAATGAATAATGCCCCGTCTTTCAAACTTTATTCAACAATGAGGTATATTTCATTTAATTTAACCTCTCATAGAGTAGGTCTACTTATAATTACATGCCAGCTTGGCATTCAATGTGACTTATTCGTTCATGAGTCAGCAGTCTGTGAGTTCAAGTGCTACCCCAGGCCTTGAACACATATTCCAGGCTGACACATCAGTTTAGTACCAAGTCCTGCATTGTTGGAAGTGCCATCTTTTAGATGAGTCTTTAAGCCAAGCACGTGTGTGTCTGTTTTGGTGGACTTTAAACATCCTGTTCAAAGAGCAGCAGCCAGCTATCCTGAACAACCATCTTCCCTCAGCCAATGGTTTCACAAAATAAGGGAACTGCTGAGTAATTTTTGTTGGCGGCATTGCCAAAATATAGCCATTGCGTTTGCTTATTGTGGTAACGTGGTCCTTTTAAGAAGAATCCTTTGTGGGCCACATGATTGGGTTGGACCCTATAGAGTGGCTGCGCCACGCCAATCAGGAGCAGGGCGCATAGCCTGGGACAGGGAGAACATAGGAACAGGAGTAGGCCATTAAGACCCTCAAGCCTGTTCTGACCCCCCCACCCCCCCACCTCCCCCCAGTTCAATGGGATCATGGCTAATCTGTGGCCTAACTCCATTTTACTACCGTTAGCCTGGTGGGACGGTGGCACAGTGGTTAGCACTGCTGCCTCACAGCGCCAGGGACCCAGGTTCGATTCCCAGCTTGGGTCACTGTTTGTGTAGAGTTTGCACATTCTCCCCGTGTCTGTGTGGGTTTCCTCCGCGTGCTCCAGTTTCCTCCCACAATCCAAAAGGCATGCTAGTTAGGTGCACTGGCCATGCTAAATTCTCCCTCAATGTACCCGAACAGGCGCCGGAGTGTGGCAACTAGGGGATTTTCACAATAACTTCATTGCGGTGTTAATGTAAGCCTACTTGTGACTCATAAATAAACTTTATCCCTTAATACCTTTGCTTAACAAAAAATTATCTATCTCATATTTAAAATTAGCAACTGATCAAGCATCAATTGTAGAAGAGAGTTCCAAACCTCTACCATCCTTTTTATGTGGAAGTGCTTCCTACCATCTCTCCTGTATGGTCTGACCTATATGTTTTTAGACTGCGTCCCCTAATGCTAGAATCTCCAACCAATGGAAATAGTTCATCTTTATCTACCCTGACTTTTGCTGTTATTACTTTGAAAATTTTGGTCAAAAAAAAGACCAGAGCACTGCTCCTCTTTGATTGAACAGTAACCCTGTCCTCAGATCTTGCCTTCTCCACTGAAGAGGAAAATTAATCTCTGCACTATTTCTTCCTCTAATTCCCTTCCTCCACCTCCCATTTTCACACTTCTCCGGCCGGTCACAAGTCTCCCGGGCAATTTTTTTTAGCGTAATCAACTCCGTGCCAGAAATTGGTGTGAAGCTGATTATCATATGGGAATTTGAATTTCCATATGATTAGAAGGCCGGGGATGTTATTCTCTGGGCCCACTAGCGTCTCCCCCTCCATGCTGGGAGTGGTTCCCACCAGTGGGGTTTAGAATTGCTCCCCACTAATGGGGAATAGGCATCCTCACCCTGCTGGTGGGGACAGAGGCCATTGGGGCCCCCTGGGAGATCAGGCGCAAGGGGATGTTTTTTGGGCAGTGCCAGCCTGGCATCCTGGCACTGCCCAAAGGGCACATTGGCACTGCCCACAAGGCACAGGGCAGTGTCGTGGGGAGGGGCAATCAACGGGAGGTGGGGAGACCCGCTGCCACTTTGCAAATGGGAGTGGTGGGAGAGGGAGGGACGAGGCGACGGGGCTGGTCCAGGCGAGGAAGTGGGGGGGGGTCTCATAGGCTAGTGATCGGGGAGGGGGGGTTGGTCCGGTAGACCACTGATCGGAGGGGGGAGAGTTTGGGAACATCGGGGAAGCTAGCAATCGGTAGACCGGCGTTGCGGGGGGCCAGTGTACCTGCATATTGACAGATCGGCACATGCGCAGTGGCCCACTCAGTACTATGCTGCTGGCCATTCGAGTGGGATGAGGCCCTGTCCCTCCACTTTTCAGCGTGAGTCAGTCAATGGCACTCTGCACTGCACAAAATGTCAGAGATTCGTTCAGGTAAGTACATCCAAAAAATGGGCAGGAAATTCTCCCATTTTCCCGCCCATTGGGAACTAAGTTTTGTTCTGAGAGAATCCTGGCCATTGACATCATCCTTTGAAAGAACAATAACAAATCATTAACTAAATATTCAACACAAACCCAAAATCTGATAAGAAACTTGAGAAAAAGATAAGGCCGAGGTAAAAGTTAGTTGCACTTCTAATAAAAGTTTCCATGGTAAAGTGATTCATCTGTTTAGGTAGTTCGGGAGGCAGTGGCATAGTGGTACTGTCATTGGACTAGTAATCTAGAGACTCCGAGTAATTTAGGTTCAAATCCCACCATGGCAGATGGTGAAATTTGAATTCAATAAAAATCAGGAATTAAAAGTCTAATGATGACCATGAAACCATTATCATTCACCAATGAAATCTGGTTTATTAATGTCCTTTAGGGAAGGAAATCTGTTGCCCTTACCTGGTCTGGCCAGGTGACTCAGATCCACAGCAATGTCTTCAGGGATGGGCAATAAATGTCAGCCCAGTCAATGGTGCCACATCCCATGAACGACTATTGTTTAAAAAGCATCTACATAGACAAAGATTTGTGGATCTGCAAAAAAATGAGACTTCTTTGGAATTCTGCTGCAAGTAATTATTTTTAGAATTTCCTCCCGCAAAGAAATGAAACACAATGTGAGAACATCTACAAAAGCCACATATATGTGAATAGGAAATGAAACTAGTTAAAAGTCAATAAAACATATAGCCCACATTAAAGGCGTAATTATTTGTTCCAGTACATTAATGCATTTAGTCATGTGGGCATTGCCATATGTGTGTTATTGGAAAAGGCTCATTTGGAATGAGCTGTTGAGAATTTTCAATTCATTTGGAAAGTTTGGGTCAAAATCACAAGGAAAGTTTTTTTGGGTTGATACCATCTGGAAAAGTTGATGGTGATAGACAGAGAGGCAGAAAAAAGGAAATCATGTCTAAATGATGTGATGGAATTGGTAGGGGCTGATGCAATCCAATAAAAATTGACACCAAGTCAAAGGAGGAGATTTTCAGATGAATAACGAAAAACTTGGTCAAACAGGTAGACTTTAGTGAGCTCTTCAATAGAAGAAGAGATAGTTCGACAACAGATAAGTTGCAGCAGGGGCAGAGACAGGTCACATGAGAGAGGTGGCAGTAGGGAGTGATCATGATGCAGAGTTTGTAGGGTCAGAATCTCAGCTCAGGGTTAAGTAGCTATCCAAGGTTACAAACAGCTGAGTTTAGTTCAAGGTAGTGGCTAGGCAGGAGGATGGAGCCAATGACGAGGGAACTTAGTTTGCAATAAGGGTTTCTGGACTTCCTTGTTTTCAAACTGAGAAAAATTTAACTGACCCGGGCCAATATTGGACAAGCAGTTTAACTATAAAAAAAGTGGAAGATTAGAGATAGGAGGTAGCAGGGGTGGAATTGTTGTCAGTGCAGGCTCGATGGGCCGAATGACCTCCTTCTGCATATAGGGATTCTATGATTCTATGAGGGACTCCAGCGATAATGGTGCAGGAGTATTGCTGGAGATTCTCCAGCTGTGACTGTACAGGTAAGAGTGGAACCAGGATTCATTCTAGGTTGTTTTCTTGTACAGCCGTCAAATAAAATACCTCTTGCATAATGCGCCCTTTCTAAAAGATGCCTTTTCTATGGTGTTTGAAAGATTATAAAGCAGCTCAAATGCATAATATAATGAAATCTTCTTTTGAAATGTTTCTTAAATATCATCTTCATAGAGATACCGAAAGAGATAGAGAATCTGGTGAACTGGTGCGATGACAATAATCTCTCCCTCGATGTCAGTAAAATGAAGGAGACAGTCATTGACTTCAGGAAGCATAGTGGAGGACATGTCCCTCTGTACATCAATGGGGATGAAGTGGAAATGGTCAAGAGCTTCAAGTTTTTAGGTGTCCAGATCACCAACAACTTGTCCTGGTACCGCCATGCTGACACTATAGTTAATAAAGCCCTCCAACGCCTCTACGTTTTCAGGAGGCTAAGGAAATTTGGCATGTCCACTACAACGCTCGCCAATTTTTACAGATGCACCATAGAAAGCATCCTTTCCGAATATATCACATCTTGGTATGGCTCCTGCTCTAACCAAGACCGCAATAAACTAAAAAGAGTTGTGAACATAGCACAGTCCATCACGCAAACCAGCCTCTCATCCATTGACTCCGTCTACACTTCCCGCTGCTTCAGAAAAGCAGCCAGCATAATAAAGGACACCTTAATAAGGACATACTCTTTTCCACTTCTTCCATTGGGAAAAAGATACAAAACTCTAAGATCATGTATCACTGACTCAAGAATAGCTTTTTCCCTGCTGGCACCAGACTTTTGAATGGACCTACCTTGTATTAAGTTGATCTTTCTCTACACTTTAGCTATGACTGTAACACTACATTCTGCACTCTCTCCTTTCCTTCTCTAAGTATGGTATGCTTTGTCTGTACAGCGTGAAAGAAACAAAGAAACACTGTATACTAATACATGTGACAATAATAAATCAAGTCAAATCATAATTAACCAACATCAGGCCAGCAACAACTTGGAATTAAAATCTTGATCAATATCAGCTGTGTTTGAAAGTCATGTTAAAAGTTCCAATAGTAATCATTGTGACTCATTATCCTGTATAGTGGTATTTGATTTTCCCCCCCTTTATGTTTCTAGTTTTACATTACTATGGTTGTGCAGATGGAAAATAACTAGGTCAACAAATCTGTTGTTTTTCTCCTTTATCCCATTGTGCCAGATGTTAAATTTGTTCCAACACTCAAGGCAGGCTTCCCAGTGCCAAGATGGCAACTCATATTTTTTGAGGCTGTGTCACAATTATGAAGTTTGTAAGATTGCAAAGCTTTGGACTGTGTCTTTAAATTTAAGGTGAAATAAAGGGAGTCATGTGTCCTGTTCTGAGACCCACCTGACTGCAAGCCTGGGTGGTTTGATTACTAGAGATCAAATGGCACACAGTGGTTAGCGCTGCTGCCTCACACCGCCAGGGACTTGGATTCAATTCCCAGCTTGGGTCATTGTCTGTGCGGAGTCTGCATGTTCTCCATGTGTCTGCGTGGGTTTCCTCCGGGTGCTCTGGTTTCCTCCCACAGTACAAAAGACATGCTGGTTAGGTGCGTTGGTCATGCTAAATTCTCCCTCAGTGTACCCGAAAGACGCCGTAATGTGGCGACTCAGGGATTTTCGCAGTAACTTCATTGTAGTGCTAATATAAGCCTACTTGTGACACTAATAAATAAACTAAAAAACTTTAAAAAATACATGGGGTTAAGGGGATAGGGCCTGGTTGGGATTGTTATCTGTGCAAGCTCGTTGGGCCGAATGGCCTTCTGCTACACTGTAGATTCCATGATTTAATCTACCAATGTCCCAGAACGTTGTTCTAGGTATTAGGCTGTAGACAGTTTTGCTGTTAACTATCCGTTTACTTCGAAGATGAGAGGGAATTGGGGTATCTAGTCTAACATAATTCTGGACAATGGTTGGTGACTGAGAAAGCAGTCCACAGTCGTATAACAAAATCAGTGCAACACTAATAAAAAAAACCAGAAAATGCTAGAAGTAATATCAACATTTATGGAGAAAAAGAAGTTATTTTATCAGGTTTTTCCAGCATTTTCTGTTTTTATTTCAGATTTCCTGCATCTGCAATATTTTACTGCTGAGGCACGCTAACTTTGGATGTTGAAAGTGGTGCTAGAAGGATTGTCCTTGGTTATAGGAGTGCCATCCTGATAAACAGCTGAACAGTTATGGGCTGGAATTGTCCAGTCCTGCTACAATGAATGGAGTTTGCACATTCTTCCCTTGTCTGTGTGGGCTTTCTCCAGATGCTCCGGTTTCTTCCCACACTCCAAAGATGTGTGTGTTAGGTTGATTGGCCATGTTAAATTGCCCCTTACTGTCAGGGGGGATTAGCAGGGCAAATATGTGGGGTTACGGGGATGGGGGCCTGGATGGGATTGTCGTCAATGCAGGCTCGATGGGCCAAATGGCCTCCTTCTGTGCTGTAGGGATTCTATGAATGGATAACTCATAATTAATGAATAATCAGCTTAACAATAGAGTATTATGGTTCCATTATGGCCATAATATTTTCTACTCAAACACTTTGTATTAAGTAATTGATTGCGGTGGGGGCATGGGAGGTAACATGTAATTCTGAACTACTTTTAACACCCAAGAAAATCAGAGGTTATACCACCAGAAAAATCATATTTGTTCTTCTGAGATCCTGTTATAAAGCGAACATTGGTTAATACCAAATTAAAACTTTATTGTGATGACATTCAACCTGACGTATAATTGCCTTGTTTCTACTACATCAGTCCTGGCTGAAGTGATGAAAGTTAACTGAAAATTAGAACTTCTACAGATAAAAGACCGAGTTTAATGAAGTGACTCTGTGCGAGAAAGTTCCATCTGCAACAGACCTTACTGGTGGTTTAGCACTGGTATGCCATGTGAACTTTTTGGATTGAAACAAATAACCATGAAGCAGCTGTAACAGCTCTTTTGTTGCTAGTATAAATAGAGGTCTGGCTGATGTTCCAGCAAATTTTGTTATGTTCTTTTAGGCCAGCGTTGCCATGTGGTGGATGCACATCTTAATTCCTGTCATTGGAGTAGTAACTCAAGCAAGCTCACTGGTCCTGGACTCAAAAGTATACCGTCAAGGGATTATATTCAGAATATTATTATTTTTAATGTGATTCAGCCATTTGGATGGTAGGCACTTGAAGATCCCTTTGCCTAGAAGATTGTTAACTCTTAACCTGGCTATGAAAAGTCCATTTTTTTGGGACGGCAGTCATACAACATCAAAGCCACGTGTGGTCAAGCCATGTTGCAAATGTACGAGGTACCTGTTTACAACGCTGCTACATTCAGAATATGCTTTCTCGCCTGTGTTTTAAGTTTAAAGTTATTTTTGAGCTAAGCTGCACTACCTGTGTAACCATCTCCTGTAGGTGGCTGCAGAACTGGTAGAAAACCAATTTCTGATCAATTGGAAGTGCTTGTGGGATTGTTGTCTGTGCAGACTGAATGGGCCGAATGGCCTCCTTCAGCTCTGTAGGGATTCTATGTGGAAGATTACCCTGTAGCAACAACTCTGTGACGTAACATGAGAATGCATCCCTGAAGATGGTCGCTGCCTGTGTAGACACATAGAAACATAGAAAATAGGAGCAGGAGGAGGCCATTTGGCCCTTTGAACCTGCTCCGCCATTCATTACAATCATGGCTGATCATCCAACTCAATAGCCTAATCCTGCTTTCTCCCCATAACCTTTGAGCCCATTCACCCCAAGTGCTATATCTAGCCGCCTCTTGAATACATTCAATGTTTTGGCATCAACTATTTCCTGCGGTAACGAATTGCACAGGCTCACCACTCTTTGAGTGAAGAAATGTCTCATCACCTCCGTCCTAAATGGTCTACCCTGAATCCTCAAACTGTGACCCCTGGTTCTGGACTTCCCCACCATCGGGAATATCCTCTTTGCATCTACCCTGTTTAGTCCTGATGGAGTTTTATAAGTCTTTATGAGATCCCCTCTCATTCGTCTGAAAACAATTGAAACCTGGTCAATCTCTCCTCATACATCAGTCCTGCCATCCCTGGAATCAGCCTGGTAAACCTTCGCTGCACTCCCAAGAGACAGGTTTTTTCTTGTCCCAACACAATCCCATCCGTAAGCTAGCCTGATTGAGTTGGCTTCCGGTCGAGTGAAGGAGGTTAGTTTGGAGAACAAGGAGGAAGCACTTCCACTCCTTCAGGCCCAGAAATATGGGTGGAAAGATAATTATCGCTTCCTCGCAGCAGTCCTTTCTTCTCTTTATCCATCAGGTTAAATTTAAAATTGAGCTAATACTTTCATTAAAATCGGTAAATTGTCTCTTGAGATGTGTTGGGTTCAGGTTTAAGATTTAAAAGAATCATAGTTTCCCTACAGAACTGGAGGAGGCCATTCGGCCCATCAAGCCTGTACACAGTCAACAATCCCACCCAGGCCCTATCCCTGTAGAGTCATAGAGCTTGGAAACAAGCCCTTCAGCCCAACTCGTCCACGTCGACCAGGTTTCCTACACTGAACTGGTCCCATTTGCCTGCATTTGGCCCATATCCCGCTAAACCTTTCCTATCCACGTACCCATCCAAATGTCTTTGAACTGTAATTGAACTGTAATTGTACCCGCCTCCACCACCTCCTCTGGCAGCTCATTCCATACATGCACCACCCTCTGTATGAAAAAGTTGCCCCTCAGGTCCCTTTTAAATCATGCCTTAAACCTATGCCCTCTAGTTTTAGACTCCCCTACCCTGGGGAAAAGACCTTGGCTATTTACCTTATCTATGTCCCTCATGACTGTATAAACCTCTATAAGGTCACCCCTCATATTTCTACGCTCCAGTGAAAAATGTCCCAACGTATTCAACGTCTCCTTACAGTTCAAACCTTCCAGTCAGTCTCGGTAACATCCTTGTAAATCTTTTTTGCACCCTTTCCAGTTTAATAACGTTCTTCCTAAAACAGGGTGACCAGAACTGTATGCAGTACTCCAAATGTGGCCTTACCAATGTCTTGTACAGTTGTAACATAATGTGCCAACTCCTGTACTCAATGCTCTGATTGATGAAATCAACTGTGCCGCCCTGTCTACCTCTGACACCACTTTCAAGGAACTATGTACCCGCAACCCTTGGTGTCTCTGTTCGACAACACTCCCCAGGGCCATTCCATTAACTGCGCAAGTCCTGCCTGGTTTGTCTTACTAAAATGCAGCAGCTCACATATATCTGAATTAAACTCCGTCTGCCATTCCTCAGTCCACTAGCCCAGTCAATAAAGATCCTGTTGTAGTCTTAGATAACCTTTTTCACTGTCCAGTACACCATCAATTTTGGTGTCATCTGTAAACTTGCTAACCATGCCTCCTATATTCTCATCCAAATCATTAAACTCCACATCTTTACCTTGCTAACCTTCTTGACACTAAAGGGGCAATTTAGCATGGTCAATCAACCTAACTTGCACATCTTTGGAGTGTGGGAGGAAACCGGAGTACCCGGAGGAAACCCACGCAGACACGGAATGTGCGAACTCCACACCTGAGGCCGTAATTGAACCCGGGTCCTGTGAGGTAGCAGTGCTAATCACTGACACTATATTGCCCACAGAAAGAAAAATTATATATCTCATCTAACTCAAACCTACACTTTATGGGAGTTAAAATTCTCAATATTATGTGTGAATTAATCTTAAGTGGAGCAGGTTATACAACATTCAGGTTTGATACAGTAATGTTTGATCATACTGAAGTTTTAATTAAATGTGGTCTTCTGGTTTGAACTAATAACTTCTATAATAAGGCAATCTACGTGTCCTACTTATGCAGAGGTAGATTATTGGATAACTGGAAAAAACATAGATCCAATTCACATTTACACGATTTATTCAGGTCATGAGCTTGACTAATTATCTCCTTCACTTGGCTCTCCAGAATACTCCATTAATTTTCTGCAAACATCATGTTTTAATCAGTCTATCAGCCAGTCTAAATTTCTGTATACATTGGCACTGCAAAAATAAATACATCTTAAAACAACAGCTCTTTAAAAAGTGTGTTACCAGGCTGAACTACTCCAAAGTAACTTCTGTCCAAGTACAATGAGTGATGTGTTCTTGCCCTATGCTACTTTTCAAATATTTTTTTCTCACATTTGGCAATGGGTGCCAAGAGTGAAAGAGAGTTCCAATCCTGCAATAACCACAATAAATATTCCATTTGCTTATCTTTCCTTGGGCTCAAGTGAAGCACAACCCTTTACAATGAATTATGGAAAGTCATGTTGCAGTATCATATATGGCAGAAAAATCTTATTTTTAAATAATCTTATGTTGAAAACACATTTTCCTAGCTGACCAGCAATAGGATTTATTTCCTAAAGCATCAGTTTATACAATTAAAGTCCAACATGGTTTTGCATATATTGATACAATTACAACAACTTGCATTTATACAACACCTTGCAGTAATATTAGGGGTGGGATGCTCCCAAAAAATTCCAAGTGTCGAATTCACGTAAAAACTGGAGTAAATCCCGCTTTTTTTTGGCGGGATTTTAAAAATCACACGCTTCAGCACAGAGTGCACGAGTGCGAATCGCATTAGAAATCTAGGGGGTGGAGACTTTAGCCCCGGGCTGCTAATGGGATGGTAATTCTCATTAGCATAATTTATACAGCTCTACGCCGGTTTCTGGCACAGGACTGATGGCGCCGGAGGCGCATGGAGGCCGTGGTGCCCAGCGGGGAGCCCGCTAAATGGCCTCTTGAGTCTCCCGGGCAGCGCAGTGGGCTGGGAGAATCGCCCCCGAGGTGCTGCACTGATTTCCCTTTCATACAGGGAAAGCAAATTAATCTGTGTTCAACATTTCTAATCTTTATTTGTTTTATTTAAGCAACTCTGTTTATACAAAGTCTCGTTGATTGATAACGGTTGAGGGGTGGGGGTGGGGGGTGGGGGGGGGTGTTTGCTGGGGAATAAAGAAACCAGTTCCCAACACCTTTTACAAAGTGGTTCACCATCCATCCTTTTCCCACTTCACTATAACACTAATCCCTCTTCATTACAGGGGATTATATAAGATAAACAGCACAGAAACAGGCCATTTGGCTCAACCAGGCTATGTCAGTGTCAATGCTCCACTCAACAAGCTTCCTCTCATTCTCATTTAAATCTGCTATTGTAACCACCTTGTGCTTTCTCTCTCATATGCTTGTCCAGCTCCCCCTTAAATGAATCTATACCCTTTGCTTCAAATCCTTCCCACCCCATTGCAGCAGGTTCCACATCCTGAGCACTCCCTGCATTAAGAGGTTTCTTCTGAATTCCCTATCGGATTTATTGGTGACATTCTTACAGCGCTCTCTAACCTTTACATGGTCCACCTCCAACATCTCCCTTCCTA
This sequence comes from Mustelus asterias, assembly GCF_964213995.1. Classification (NCBI taxonomy): domain Eukaryota; kingdom Metazoa; phylum Chordata; class Chondrichthyes; order Carcharhiniformes; family Triakidae; genus Mustelus; species Mustelus asterias. Next base: position 24,573,932 of record NC_135827.1, read on the forward strand.
GACCTCTTTGATTGTCATCATTTCTGGGAATAGACTGACCGCCAATATTCATGACAAGCCCACTGACCTCCACAACTACTCCTCACACCGTGCTTCCTGTAAGGACTCCATCTCATTCTCCCAGTTTCTCTGCCTCCGTTGCATCTGTTCCAGTGATGCCAACTTCAAAAATTAAACTTACATGCCTGACCTTTTCCTCTACTGTGTGTCCCGCCCGACCCCACCCACACCCACATGGTTGACAAGGCACTCAACTGGGTTTGACCCATCTCCTGAACCTCTTCCCTCTCCCATCCGCTACCCCTCCTAGAATCATAAAAGGGTCCCCTTCCTCCTCACTATCCACCCCACCAGCCTCCACATTCAAAGAGTCCTCTGCTATTTCCACCTAGTATCTTGCAGTATTTTGTTTTTATCTTACGTTAATGGCCACTAGTTAAATGAGTCCGCATAAAAGAAAATTTACGAGGATGTTGCCAGGACTAGTGGGCCTGAGTTATAGAGGTTGGCCAGGCTAGGGCTTTATTCCTTGGAATATAGAATGAGGGGTGACCTTATTGAGGTGGAGAAAATCATGAGGAGCATATATAAGATGAACAGTCTTTTTTCTAGGGTAGGGGAATTGAAAACTAGAGGGCATAGGTTTAAGGAGAGATTTAAAAGGGACCTGAGGTGCAACTTCTTCATGCAGAGGGTGGTGCATATATAAAATGGGCTGCCAGAGAAAGTGTTTGAGGTAGGTTCAATAGCAACATTTAAAAAGCATTTGGATAAGTAAATGGATGGGAAAGGATTACAGGATTATGGGTCAAACACAGCCAATTGGGACTAGCTGGGAGGGCACCATGGTCAGCATGGCCTGTTTCCATGCTGTATAAGGAAAAAAACACTCTCTCTGTATCCACACTATCAGAACTTTTAGCAATTTTAAAGACCTCAACCCTTAGTCTTCTAATTTTTTTTAAAGAAACCCAGCCTGTCAATCCTTTTCTAATAATATTAACCCATGGGATTCTGGTATCATCCTTGTAAATCTTCTCTGTACCCTGTCCATTGCCTCTATATCCATTTTATAATATGCCAACCAGAAGTACTACGGAGTGTGGGCCTAACTAAGGTTTGATACAAGTTTAGCATAACTTCCCGACTAGTCAGTTCTAGGTCTCTAGAAAATAAAACCTAGTGCTTGGTTTGATTTACTGATGTAGCTCCCAATCGCTAATTGTACTGACGGCAAACGCAGGCTCAAGATTTCACCCATAGTCTATTGGAGCAGAAATTCAGCAGCAGAATGGAGAAACAGGGAAAATGATCTCAATGTTAAATATAAACAAACTAGGATGGAGAACTGATTATATATAGAAATCTTATCAATGATATGCTCCACAATAGCTAAGCCATTACATTCTTGAAACTCCAGAATTTTCTTCCAAAACCATTTTCATGCTGCCCCCCTCTCCAACCCTTCACCTGGGCAGCACGGTAGCACAGTGGTTAGCACTGCTGCTTCACAGCTCCAGGGTCCCGGGTTTGATTCCGGGCTCGGGTCGCTGTCTGTGTGGAGTTTGCACATTCTCCTCGTGTCTGCGTGGGTTTCCTCCGGGTGCTCCGGTTTCCTCCCACAGTCCAAAGATGTGCGGGTTAGGTTGATTGGCCAGGTTAAAAATTGCCCCTTCGAGTCCTGAGATGCGTAGGTTAGAGGGATTAGCAAGTAAATATGTGGGGATGGAGCCTGGGTGGGATTGTGGTTGGTGCAGACTCGATGGGCCGAATGGCCTCCTTCCGCACTGTCGGGTTTCTATGAATTCTATGAATTCAAATATCATCCAATTAAATCTGTGAATTAGCATATGACCTTCTTTTGACATAATATTTTTCCTCAATGGTCCAACAACTGATATCATCATCATACAGTTGTACCTCATGTATATTCTGTCCTTATGGAAATACATAACCAAGGTCTAACAATTCAGATTCTCAGTAGGTATACAGCCATTGGCCACCGCATTTTGAAAGTCATGGAAATGGGGGGAAAAAAAGAGCCACTTTCTAATTTCTTGAATGTTCTTGAGGTTGGAGCTAGGTCATGTTGTTGGTGCAGAGTAGAATGATAAAATCACCCAGTATCTGACCTGGGAGTGCTCAGTGCCAGTAGCGCTGCCTGAAATAAAAATGACTAAGATTCATTTCCTGAACATAAATAGAACTGATCACAGTGTTGGAATACTAACAAGCAAAATCTTTTAGGTTATTGGAACCGGTTTCTGATATTTGACCTGTGATTATTTTGGAATACTCAACATTTTTTTCACACAACAGAAATCCGTTACAGATTAATAATTCAGATGTTGTTTGGTTATTATATTCTCAGTATTTTTCACAAATACAGAAACGATTGTAACCGCCAGCTATTTTTTTTCTTGACATTCTTGCACAACCTAACACATACTGCAGTATCTCCATTACAGATAGATTTACAACATAAAAATATCTTGCTGCATTGCAGAAATATTCTGGCATACCCTGACACGTTTGATTTCAGATAATGGATTTATTTTTTAAAAACTGTGTCGGGCAAATGTTAATGTTGATAATCATTGTGAAGACAAAAATAAAACATACTACATTTAGCAGAGGGACAGAACATCTGATCATCAGGTTACATGAACAGATATTATTTTCAAACACATCATCGTGCAACACAATGTACAACCCTGGGTCATCAATCGTTGCACGGGGCAAGTTAATAGCACTGAAATGTTCTTTTATGTTTCACATATGGCAAACACAGAGGTGGAGAAGGGCAAACAGGAGTGAAGAGGGATATTGATTGCATTGATCTCACGTTCCTAGGTGAGGTTAGCTCAGAATCATGATAGAATTTGGGACCTTCCTGATCTGAATTACACAGCCTTTAACAGCTAAGCTATTGGAGACACATTATTTTGCTTATTGAAACTAATATTTATCAAATGTAAATATGTATATACTAAAGCTGCTGGTACCTGTTGCTTTAAAATACTCATTCTGGTGTGAGGCGTGCCACAGTGTATTACTGAATCAATTTGTCTATATGCGGTCCTCACTCTATGATAGATGTCCTATTCCTTATTTGTTCCCAGGTTACATCCATGCAGGAAGCAACTGCTGGAAGAATGCAGAGCAGACGGACTGATACCTGTAATGTTGACAAATCATTGATGAACTGCAAAAATAATGCCGCTTCTGTTGCCAGATGACTTCGAAGAAAACACTCTTTCTCACAGGGAGTGGTTCAGGTCTGAAATGCTCTTCCTGGAAGTGTAGTGGAGGTAGGTTCAAGAGGGCATTAGATGATTATCTGAATATAAAGAATGTGCAGGAATACATGGAAAAGGCAAGAGAATGGCACTAAGTCATGGTGCTTGTTTAAAGTTTATTTATTAGTGTCACAAGTAGGTTTGCATTAACACTGCAATAAAGTTACTGTGAAAATCCTCTAGTCACACTCCAGCGCCTGTTCGGGTACACTGTGGGAGAATTTAATATGGCCAATGCACCTAACCAGGACATCTTTCGGACTGTGGGAGGAAACCGGAGCACCCGGAAGAAACTCACGCAGACACGGGGAGAACGAGCAGACTCTGCATAGACAGTGACCCAAGCTGGGAATCGAACCCAGGTCCCTGGTGCTGTGAGGCAGCAGTGCTAACCACTGTGGAAAGTCTGTGTAGACATCGAGTCAAATGCACTCCTTCTGTCCTGTAACATTTCTGATTTGGTGCTATGAGGTTGAACAGATTTTGATGCCAGTAATGCAGCCGATCTGAAAAGTATACTTATTGCATTTCTGAATAAAATATAAATGTTAAAGTAATTATATACAAGCATCAGACAATTTTGAAACCTCATATAATATGATTATGTTGTTAGGTTACATAGGTACAGGGCATTGTTTAAGTTCTTGAGCATGTGTAAATGGGGGATAATTGGGGCACTGGATTGTGGGGAGAGAGCTGTAAGACTGAACAAAATCAATACTCTCTTAGTAAAGCTTTGTTTTGGTTTTGACCTCAACAACTGGCTCAGATCCTATTAATAATGATGGAAAGAGAACAAATGGAACCGATACCAAGAAAATTAGCAACTTTCTTACCTGTACCTCAGTGAGGAACAATGTGTCAGACTTCACCAAGAATGTTGTTACTGAACAAAGAACAAAGAACAATACAGCACAGGAACAGGCCCTTCGGCCCTCCAAGCCCGCGCCGCTCCCCGGTCCAGGATTGAATCCTGAATCCAGGATCCCCGCCCAATTTTCCAGCCTATCTACATACCAATATCCTATCCACCGAGCTGTCCCTCACAGCTACGATGCTTTGTTCATTACAAAATGTAATTTGCCACCTGCAGCTGCTACAGCTGCAGCCTCAGGGCAGTATGAGGATAGCACTGCCAATGGCTGTGAAGGTGCCTGCCTCCGTGAAATTGAGCACAGTGTCTTGTGAATAGGTGACATCTCTCTTCCTCTCGTACCAAGGCTTCCAGTGCAGCATCAGCCAATCCTGGAAGCCTGCTGTCTGCCAGTTGTGGCTTTCTTGTCTTTCTCACATAAAAAATCAGTTTTAGAAAGACTTCCAATACCTATTTCAGCCAAAAGCAGCTTCCTGTTAAAAGATGAAGGCTGGCTTTAAGTGGTGCAGGCTAGTCTGAACTCTTGCTAGCCGTTCATAATTTTGATAACCCTGTTCAAGCATGCAGCAACTGTGTGCCTAGTAGAGTGAAGCTACAGTTATATAAGTGAGCAGGAAGAACATTTGCGTGCCGTTGCATGAGATGCAGCAGTCGCAGGTTAATCAGTGATATGATGCCTGTTTTTGTTATCGAATTACCCAGCAAAAATATCTTGTCCCATTCAAATCTCTGCAAAGTATAATTTAGCCAATGTGTCTCTTGAATTGCCATTGCCATGAGCAATCTCTGCTTTCAACTGATTAAAATGTTGCTTTGCGAATATCATTCGGGGCCACCAAGTGTCAGAACTGAGCTTAATCATGGTCAGCCTACTCATCTGAAGACCATGCTAAATGCTCTTGGGTAGGAAGAAAACTATTATATTGCTTATTTACAACAAATTCTAATGACATAGAATCCTACAGTGCTATTCAGCCCATCGAGTCTGCACCGACCACAATCCCACCCAGGCCCTATCTCCATCACCCCATGCATTTACTCTGACACTAAAGGGGCAATTTAACATGGCCAATCCACCTAACCCACACATCTTTGGAATCTGGGAGGAAACCGGAGCACCCGGAGGAAACCCACGCAGACAAGAGGAGAATGTGCAAACTCCACACAGACAGTGACCCAAGCCAGGATTCAAACCTGGGACTATTTCAACTTATATACCAGTAAACTCTCAAATAGAAAGAAGCAAATATGCAGAACAAGTAGCTGACCAATACTTACAATTTCTATACCAAGAAAATAACTTGCTGTGCGCATTTTCCCATGTTAATAAATGAAAGAATGTGCAATATTTCCACTGGCAAGTACGGTTGATAATCAAAGGACAGATTTAAGGTAACTGATGAAAGAACTAGCAGATGAGTATTCCACCACTGTTGGCAGATTTGAAGTTTAAATATTTTCATCGAAGGCACACCATGTTCACAACCAACTTTGAATTTATAGCCATATAAAACAGAATTATATTTCTTTTCTGTTTTGCAATATGAATTAATTATATTTACAAGTACATCAAGTTCCTTGCTGTTACACAAGCTCCCAAAACTCATAGGGATCATGGGAGTGCAGGAGAGAGCAGGTAGAACCAAGTGAACTTGTACCAAATTATGAGCTGTCAAACAGTTTTGTGGTGGGCATCTAAACGTTTAAACTGAACCTTATTGAATGGTTCTGGAAAATTACAACTTGCACTCAATAATAGATTTTTAAAAAGACAGACATTTTAGGTCAGTGACCTTTAAACATTCGCTCTGTTTCACTCTGCAGATGCTTCCTAGCCTGCTGAGTGTCAGCACTTTTAATTTCAGATTTCCAGCACCCCCAGCATTTTGCTTTTGTATAGTTTAAAAATATTTAGTGGTAATTGCAAGCTTTTTCTGTATTTTATTGAAGGAGATCCCAAGCAGTTTGATGACTCTGCCTACCACCCCTCCCCAATCCATAAACCCTTGTTTTGTGTGCAAGATACTTTCAAACCTTTTGATTTAGTTGAGACAACCAATTAAAAGTTGAATGCAACTGTCACGTTTGCAGTGAGGTTTACCAGGCATTCAATGGCAAGGCGTAATTAGGAAGCAGTGATACAGAATAGTATTTCTCCAATTCACATTCGCAGACAAGAAATCCAGAATGGTATTAAATAACTTATTGATAATCTCTGAAAATACAAAGTGCACCATAATGAATAGATTCCTCAAGTGCATGCAAGTCAGTTCAACTGAAGTGGGTTTTTAAAAAAAAGCTTTAAAGTGAATGCAATGAGGGGAAAAAATGCAACAAAGCCTTTTAATTTATCAAAATGATGTAAAGTAAAATTAATAAAATGAGATAAATATTAACAATTGTACATTCAGTACACAATGCAGGAAACTTTGAAATGCTACATGTTTGATCTTCAGTTCATTTGAATTAGTTGTGAAAAACAATTACACTAATTTTCTGTAGTTACAGTTTACAGATCAATGTAATAAACTCAAGTACTGTTTAAAAAATGGACTCTGGAAAGAAGACATTTTCATTTTGGACAAAAACATGCACACCACAGTATGCAGTATATAATGGTAAAGAGTTTTATTTATAATTTCCACACAGATTATCAACTGCAGTATTATTTTATCAAACTTTATACAATGCTACTTGCCTCTTGTGACCGTATGAGCATGAAAATAGAATATGTGAACTTTTCCCTATATACACATACACACACACGTGCACACATGCACACGTGCACACACACAAACACACACACACATATACACCCACCCCACAACAGGATGAATACAGTAAAACCATAGCCAGAGCAGAAAGTTCTTTACATTTACAATTCAAACACATTGAAACTGACATATCTCACTTTCAATGTTGGCTATGTTTTAAAATACTAGCCTGCCATGGGGCCAAGCTGGTGAAAACCAGGTTTTCAAACCAAAAAATATCCAATTTACTGACAATCACACTATCAAAAATTCCATCTGAACCCTTTTGCTCAACAGGTTAGCATTATTTCCAAGTCATTAGACTATACAGTATGTACAAGTAGGTGACCACAACAGGGACACTGTAGGCTCAGCTTTATTAATGTCCTTGAAATAGTTTATGGCAGTGATGGGAATATGAGTTTAAGATCACCAAAATGTAGAGTGACAAAGTGCTGGGCTTTCCAAGAATGCAAAGTATATAAACACAATTTTAAAAATGCACATTTGAAGTACAGGACAAAGGAACTACTTCGGCATCTACTACTATAGATATGTTTAATTTCAACCATGCCCACGTAAACAAACTGGACAATTACTGTAGTATCATTGACTGTACCTACAATTTCGTTTTAAGTTTTGAATAGTGGTCAACATGTACAGTTGATTTAACCATTTACCCACTCTGGTAGAACAGAACCTTTTAGTAATGGAAAACAATTAAAAACATGATACCTTAATAAATGTAACAAGATAAGCAATGTTTCTTAAACATCCACTGTTGCTAATATTTTCCTGTTTAGGCATCTGTTTTGCTTATGTCTACAACGGCATTTCTTTATATGCAAATACTGTTTCTATTTAGATACAATGAAAATATTTCACAGCAAGGAAACGGTTTACCTTCCTTTCTTATGTTTGAACACTGTTCAGAAATTGATTAATGGGGATATTGGGCAAAAATTATCTTGTTCCCGAATGGCTGCATGCCTTAGCTAGAATTGGAAAACATGGTTAACTGTTTGGAAACAGTTACCTGTTGGAAAGCTGGACTGAAAGACTATTTCCTCGGGTGGATGGAGCTATTACAAGGGGGCATAACTATAGGGTTCGTGGTGGGAGATACTGGACGGATATCAGAGGTAGGTTCTTTACGCAGAGAGTGGTTGGGGTGTGGAATGGACTGCCTGCAGTGATAGTGGAGTCAGACACTTTAGAAACATTTAAGCGGTTATTGGATAGGCACATGGAGCACACCAGGATGATAGGGAGTGGGATAGCTTGATCTTGGTTTCAGATAAAGCTCGGCACAACATCGTGGGCCGAAGGGCCTGTTCTGTGCTGTACTGTTCTATGAGAAGTCAAATTAAACAGTGATATATTGAATTTTTTGTATTTTCAAATTAAGATAAAATTAAACTATTAGAGCTGCTATAATGCTAGTTACTCAGGTTTTACAATGGAAAAATCACTGCAGTGTGGCCATCCGCTAGAATTAACATGCATGTAGTTCAAAGCTGAATAACATAAGCTGAAGTTTTGATTCACGTGACAAATAGACCAAAAGTAAACCTAAGCAGCAAGATAGTGCTATTTGGAATTACTTAAACAATCTTCGGTTTTTATATTTAAGAATACCAGAGATGTTCATTAAAAACATCTCTGCAACTAATTAAGTTTTTTTTTGGGATGTTGAGCAGTTTGACAGTCATATAAACTACTACATTCCCAGAATGCAAGTCAACATGAAGAATGGGATACAGAATCCTTACCACCACATAACTAACCTGCCACAATTGGATAGTCCAAACATCTTGACACCAAAGGTGTTGAAACACCTAATTCTATGGGTGGATCAGTGTTACATTTATCCTCCTTGCATACAAAATTAACATGTTAAGAGGCTTTTCCACCTATGCTTCCAGCATAATTTCAACTTTAATTTCTTTACAAGGTTTTCTGGCTACCCAGACAAGAAATGGTCGGTATTGCTGGTAAGGTTAATATATAACTGGATATATTTATTTGAATAAAGCCCAAACCATCAATATTATCTGTGCTTTACTCTCAGGAGTGCTACTTCCTAAATATTTTGAATACCAAGACTACAGAAGTTACTAAAAATTAAAAAAAACATACATGCCTTAATCAATCACAGCATGCCTTCAGATTGTCAAAATATTACATGATCCTATGCACATATTAACAAATGAATCAACAATTGTAATTAATACCTTCAAAAAGGTGAACACTTCACAAAACAGCAAATTGTGTAGATTGTTTAAAAAAAATCTTTAACAGCTGTAGAAATCCAAGTCTGAACATTTAAGCTTAAAACCAGTTATCTGTTAGCACAAAAACTTCTGTTTTTAGAAAAGTTTGCAATAAACCACTGATTCAACAACAGCCAAGGCAAACAAGCTCCCTGAAAATACTCTTCACTAACGTGCCACCAACTGTGGTGTCAATGTTAACGCACATCCACAAGTACAAGAGACTAAAAAGTAGCTAAACACTTCTGAAGGGAATATGCATTCACCATTACTTCAGATTAATAGTAAAATATGCACTGGAAAAACATCTGAATATTTCCAGTTTTAAATCACGTAGCTGTAAAAAGGTCACACTTTGGTGGCACCAGGTCAGAGCCAAACATTTAATGGCTCCGAAACCAACTCCTAATGGAACCCTCAAGGCTCTTCACCCAGTTGGCCAGGAAACTAATCATACATTAGTTTTACACTCAACAGACATTAATTTATAACTGTGCTATGCTGAACGTAATCTTTTTTTTGTTCCGGAACTGGAAAAACAGCAACTGGAACACTGATCTCTTCAGCCAGGAATGTAATGATCAAATGGCTCTTCAAAAAGCCAGATTCCTGGCTGAAAGGTACTCATGGCTTTCAACAAATCTTCCCTTCCCCATCTCCCATCACTAAGTGGTACTTTAGACAAGTGACCAAAAACCATCTGATTGTACAGAAGAAAATATGGCACAATTTGGAGTGCACAAAAAGTAGCAGCTATTCAGGAATAGATATCCAGACTAGCATTTGTATTCACAATGCCAATTTAGAATTCTTATTGATAAAAAAGATTTGTATTATTGTACAAATGTATTTTTTTGCTGGAAAAGAAAATCCACTTTGATGGACATTTTGAAATTTCATACCCTGTGAACATCATTTCGTTGTACTAGAATATTCAACATAGCTGTCATAAAATTGTTTCAGGCAGATAATATTTATGTAATATTTAAACATTTGATATGTTTCCAGTGACTTGATGCAGATAAAATCAGAGATGAGTTTTTCTTGTCCACCAATGCAGCATTTCATACTTTGATCCTAATATGCATCCTTAGATGCTAATGAAAGGGAAAGTACTATTGGCAGCTTTACGAAGGCATAACGTAAAACATTTTTAGAAGGTACTATCCGCTGTATATTGTTCAAAAGCTGTACCATAGTTTCTTCCATCGTCTATGCCTGCTGTGTGAATTCAGAAATGTGTTGTTAAATGTGCTTGCAAGTAAGTGAAGGCCCGCTGACATGTCTGAAACCTTTGATGATTAAATAATGCAATCTTGACCTATTTTAAAATCATAGTTCGGAGTCTGGAAGAAAAGCTCCGAGAATCATCTGACCCAAGTCCAGGCACTTTCTCCAAAAGAATTGAAATTTAACTATCAGGGATAATTTAATTGTAAAGGATATGAGGTCCTTCCTCTGGAGAACCCCTCTTATGTAGATCTTCTCTTGCACCAAGGATTCCATTTACATCTGAACCATTTGTCTTCTGCTCCTCCATTATTTCGTCGTCCTTGTTCATAAGTCCAGCCAAGTGCCCAAGCGGAAATGCAGTGTCGCAGTTCTGTGTGGAGGACACTTGTGAAATAACTGGCATTTGCACTGCTGAATTGTTATCAAAACCATTGTCTCCGATATCATATTGACCAAGGGCCTCCTCTTGCTCCTGTTTCAGGTAGTCTGGCACGATGAAGTCACTGGAAAACAAGTAATAATAATATTTTATCCCAGATATTAAAGTAAAATTCAATCTTTATCACGAAATTTTACAAGTTTGTACATTCAGGTCAGAATTTATAAAACCACAGATTAAAAACAGCCAATACACAAATCATTATAAAACTATCTGTTGTTAATCCATGAGAACAGAAACGAACACCCTAAATGAATATGTATTAGACTTCTGAAATAAATTTAATAGCACTTTGTGTTTAATGCACAGCACCAACATCAGAATAACTTTACATCTCGATCACAAATTCTATAAAAGACTGAATGAATAGAAACTGGTGTGGCACATTGCTTGGTGCAACCTCTAGCTGAGCATCCCGAGACAATTTCCTGATAATGGTTTAATAAGACAGAAAAGTACAAAATCTGCTTTTAACTATTGATGATCTATGTCTTTGAAAATTCTATTTTACAGTACAGTTGACATTTCAATGACTCAAGTTGGAATCCCAAAATTTGATAAAATGCAACTATGATGTTCGGTCGTGGAGTGCTGTTGTTATTGGACTAATTATCCAGAGAATGAGAGTTAGCAGCTGGAAAGATTGAATTCGGTCAACAAATAAAAGAAACTGATAGCAGTGAAAGTGATAAGGCAACTACTGGATTGTCGTTAAAAGTCCATTTCATTCATTTTAGTGAAGGAAACCTACCACCCATACTGAGGCGAGCTAGTATGTGACTCCAGTCCCAAATCAACAGTGTCCCCTGAAGTGGTTTATCAAGCTACACAGTTATATCAAAATGGCAATCAGTGGTTCAAAAAGGTAGCCCACAGAGCAATCAGAGATGAGAATTAAGTGCAAGAAATGCCCATTTCACACAAATAAATAATTGTTAGAAGTATTGAATACAAATCTAAGTAGTGACAAGTCGGTACAAGGCATCAGCACAGCCATAACCTATGGCATGAAATGATAGTTTCCACAGTCCAGAAAAGCATACTCAGGCTTTGGAAGCAGTGCAAAAAAAAAAAATGCCTGGCTGAGACATCAGAGTGAAGTAGGGAAGTTGAAAAGACTGACGCTAAACAAAAGGAGGTTCAGAAATGTCACCCACGCCACCGTGAAACCCACTGGCGGGGGAGTTCACTGCTGGCAGGTCCGGAGAACCCAACTGCCGTAAACAGCTGGAGAATTCTGGCCAAGGTACCAGGATCTGAGAAACAGGCAGGTTTTCTCTCCAGATCTTATGGTATTTTGTCAAAAAGAAAACAGCCTGTTTCACTTCATCGTTTTGAAGAATGGGGTCCAGACGCGCTGGTGAAGCCCCGCTTCATTGAGATCAGGTCAGCACTTTTGAAGAGTTCCCCGATCAGACCAAGGGGCAAAGCGGCAATGCCCAAGGACCACTTTTTGGCACTGCCCACTGGGCATCGGGCAGTGCTATCGGGGTAGGACTTAATGGGGACGGGTCCTAATGGTGGTGGGGCCTCTGCAAGTTGGGGAGAGGGAGGGAAAGAGATCGGTAAGGGTGGGGCGGTCCTTCTGCCACTAAGCGCTCAGCAGTGACAGAGAGGGAGGCCAGCGGCTGGGGGGGGAATCAAGGTGGGTCCGGACATGTTCGGGGGGTCCAGCGATCAGGCCGTTTGGGGGGGCGGAAAGAGTCAGAGGATAAGGGTTAGCAGATTTAAAAACAGATGAGGAGAAACTACTTCTCTTGGAAAAGTTGTGAATCTGTGGAATTCACCACTCCAGAGTGCGGTGGGTACCAGGACATTGAGCAAATTTGTGGAGATAGACAGATTTTTAATTAGTAATGGGTTGAAGGGTTATGGAGAACAGGCCGGAAAGTGGAGGTGATGCCGGGATGAGATCAGCAATGATCGTATTGAAGCGAAGCAGGCTCAAGAGGCTGAATTGCCTACTAGTTCTACTGTCTCCACACCCACCTCCCTAAATTCTTCTCTTTCTCCCCAGCACACACGCCACCACCAATATTCACTGCTCCTCCAATCACAGACTGTTTCTCTTCCACATTTTCTGCTGATAAGTTCACTATTGAGCCTAACAACAGCAAACACAGGCCTGTGATTGGAGGACTAAGCTCCTTGCAGAATCTTCAAGTTCACTTACCCGTCTTTCCGGCATTTTAAACAGTGGCTCCGCGGGCCAGGATAGAGAGGCATGGTAGGCCGCATCTGGCCCGCGGGTTGGACAAGCCTGTTCTATAGACTTTCTGTGGAGTTTGTATTGGAACTTGCAGTGATTAGAAATCCATTTCATTACAGTGACCTGTGTGAACAGAGCAAGCAAGCAAGCAACAATGTAGCTCCACAACCACATTGAAGAGCCCCTAAAGTTTAAAGGTTATTTATTAGTGTCACAAATAGGCTTACATTAACTGTGCAATGAAGTTACTGTGAAAATCCGAGTAGCCACACAACGGTGCCTGTTCGGGTACACAAAGGGAGAATGTGTGCCCCACTTAAGGCATACAAAGTTTGAACTAGCAAGTGTAAATTAGGATATTTAATTCAATGCCAAATCATGCATAGAACCCAAAATAAGAGGGGGAAGGTTTAAAAGCTACCCTTTAATTCGCCAACAATAATTAAAATCAGAAGGAAGGCTGTTTCACACTTGAATATAATTTTGAATGCCAGAGGGTTTTTTTTACTTTAATCAAGTTTGCTCACACTGGAATGGACAAGTCAAACTTTTTTGGCAAGTTTAGTCGGTATTTATTACCCAGGTTCAGCAATCTCAAGCAATTTCAAGTGTTTAAATATTGAGTCCCTCAGCAAGAGACGGGTGCAGTGAAGTTTCTGAAGGAGCAAGGCAAATCAAACAACTTTGATTTCTGCATTTAACTGTGCATGTGTAGTTACAGGAGGCTGTTGCCCAATTTATTCTTCGATAATAGTGAGTGCTGATAGCCTCACTGTTATTTCTATTACAAAATCTGGGTGATTGTGTTTCAAAATATCACAAATCACCTGACTACAAACATGCACAGATAGTTTAGATTTTACACAGGAAGGCACTGGAAACCAATTGTATGGAAAAACAAAGAAAAATTGTTTCTGTGAAAGAATAGATGATTATGAATTTATTACACCAGCCAGATGAACCAGAGTCTGAAATTTGGGTACTTTCTAGTGTAACGTGCAGTGAATGCAAAACTTTTCACCATTTCAAACCCCTGTATTTTGGGGACAGAACAAACAACTGATGTCTTATGCTGTAACTTAGAGTTCAATGTGGCAAGTTCATTGTGCAGTTACAAAACTTAGCAAAGGGCCCTCTAAATTTTAAACTTATCTCCAACATAATTATGTTGCTGACAGTGATACTCAAAAGATTTGGTTCCTCTCAATAATCAATAAGTAACCCGTGCCACATTGTACACCATATTGTATCTGCGCAGACCATTAAGCTTTCTACAAATTAGCCTGCAATGAATATACATAAATCTATACGACTAACTACCATCATTATTTTAATTCAAACCCAACAATTCTTCTGCAAAATGGATCACATATATTTTTCTGCACATCATTTAATTCAATTCATGTTTCCTAGTTTGGGCTGTGTCTGTGCTTGAGAATACTTCAAGCTGATACTTGAACAGCCTCACCTATGCTCACCTTGCTCAAAGATTCTCAGCAAAGGGGCTGCTATGGAAAAGACACAATAGATTGCTAACAAGCCAGTGAAAAACCCAGTCAACAACATGAATGTTGAGTAGTGTTTCTTCGCGGCTGAGAGTAAATACTATACCAATATATGAATGTGTTTTAGTGCAAGCACTGCAGGTACAAAGAACAAAGAACAGTACAGCACAGGAAACAGGCCCTTCGGCCCTCCAAGCCTGTGCCGCTCCTTGGTCCAACTAGACCAATCGTTTGTATCCCTCCATTCCCAGGCTGCTCATGTGACTATCCAGGTAAGTCTTAAACGATGTCAGCGTGCCTGCCTCCACCACCCTACCTGGCAGCGCATTCCAGGCCCCCACCACCCTCCGTGTAAAAAACGTCCCCCTGGCATCTGAGTTATACTTCGCCCCTCTCAGCTTGAGCCCGTGACCCCTCGTGATCGTCACCTCCGGCCTGGGAAAAAGCTTCCCACTGTTCACCCTATCTATACCCTTCATAATCTTGTACACCTCTATTAGATCTCCCCTCATTCTCCGTCTTTCCAAGGAGAACAACCCCAGTCTACCCAATCTCTCCTCATAGCTAAGACCCTCCATACCAGGCAACATCCTGGTAAATCTTCTCTGCACTCTCTCTAACGCCTCCACGTCCTTCTGGTAGTGCGGCGACCAGAACTGGACGCAGTACTCCAAATGTGGCCTAACCAGCGTTCTATACAGCTGCATCATCAGACTCCAGCTTTTATACTCTATACCCCGTCCTATAAAGGCAAGCATACCATATGCCTTCTTCACCACCTTCTCCACCTGCGTTGCCACCTTCAAGGATTTGTGGACTTGCACACCAAGGTCCCTCTGTGTTTCTATACTCCCGATGACTCTGCCATTTATTGTATAACTCCTCCCTACATTATTTCTTCCAAAATGCATCACTTCGCATTTATCCGGATTAAACTCCATCTGCCACCTCTCCGCCCAATTTTCCAGCCTATCTATATCCTGCTGTATTGCCCGACAATGCTCTTCGCTATCCGCAAGTCCAGCCATCTTCGTGTCATCTGCAAACTCGCTGATTACACCAGTTACACCTTCTTCCAAATCATTTATATATATCACAAATAGCAGAGGCCCCAGTACAGAGCCCTGCGGAACACCACTGGTCACAGACCTCCAGCCGGAAAAAGACCCTTCGACCACTACCCTCTGTCTCCTATGGCCAAGCCAGTTCTCCACCCATCTAGCCACTTCTCCTTGTATCCCATGAGCCTTAACCTTCTTAACCAACCTGACATGTGGGACTTTGTCAAATGCCTTACTGAAATCCATATAGACGACATCCACGGCCCTTCCTTCATCAACCGTTTTTGTCACTTCCTCAAAAAACTCCACCAAATTTGTAAGGCACGACCTCCCTCTTACAAAACCATGCTGTCTGTCACTAATGAGATTGTTCCGTTCTAAATGCACATACATCCTGTCTCTAAGAATCCTCTCCAACAACTTTCCTACCACGGACGTCAAGCTCACCGGCCTATAATTTCCTGGGTTATCCCTGCTACCCTTCTGAAACAACGGGACCACATTCGCTATCCTCCAATCCTCAGGGACCTCACCCGTGTCCAAAGAAGCGACAAAGATTTCCGTCAGAGGCCCAGCAATTGCATCTCTCGTCTCCCTGAGCAGTCGAGGATAGATGCCATCAGGCCCTGGGGCTTTGTCAGTTTTAATGTTCCCTAAAAAACCTAACACTTCCTCTCTTGTAATGGAGATTTTCTCTAACGGGTCAACACCTCCCTCCGAGACACTCCCGGTTAACACGCCCCTCTCCTTCGTGAATACCGATGCAAAGTATTCATTTAGGATCTCCCCTATTCCCTTGGGTTCCAAGCATAATTCCCCTCCTTTGTCCCTGAGAGGTCCGATTTTCTCCATGACAACTCTTTTGTTCCTAAAGTATGAATAGAATGCCTTAGGATTCTCCTTAATCCTGCCTGCCAAGAACATCTCGTGACCTCTTTTTGCCCTTCTAACTCCCCGTTTGAGTTCTTTCCTACTCTCTCTGTATTCCTGCAGAGCTCCATCTGTTTTCAGTTGCCTGGACTTAACGTACGCCTCCCTTTTCATTTTAATCAGATCCTCAATTTCCCTGGTTATCCACGGCTAGTGCAAGCCGGCTAGTGCAAGAAAGAAATCCATTCAGGTTGACAATCATCAGGTTCCACAAATACAGCCATATCAACAGATAAAACAAAGCTTAACATTGCCACTGGAATTGAAAATTACACTCAACAGTTCAGACTGCAGAAGCCTGACTTGAAAGGAACGTAGTTTATTACAGAATGCAAAGTAAAACCACTACCATGGTGCATCTATACTAGTCCCTGTCTGGGACTTCAGCAGGCTCAGTCCTGGGCCTGCCTTATAAAAGGCTCAGGTTACGAGTTCCAGCTGGGCAGGCCACTCACTGCCTGTTACCAGGGGAACTTATACTCAACAAGCCCCACAGGGAGATCAATTAGTGATTCCCCATGGACCTCAAGGGAGTATCACACTGCCTTTAATAAAGCCATTTTTTCATTATATAATCAGTACTGCTAAAAGTTCTTTTTCAAAATGGAAACAATACCATTATAGTTTGACCATGGTTGGCATTCTGTTTTTGGCCGTTGAAAAACTTCCAACAAACTTTTACATCAGCAGCTAATGATAAGTGTGGTGTCAGTGAATACAGAGCACTGGATAAGAAATTGGTTAAAATGCAGTTAAATGGAAAATTTTCAGTCAAGAAAGAGATTATGTGGGGTACTACAATAGGTAATACTGATTTGAATATGCAATAATGACATGACCACGGGTGCAATCTCTACATTTAATAATGACACTCATTTTGTAAGAATTCTTACATGTAACCTTGAAGTTAAAACTTTTATTGCATCATATCTTGCTGCAAACATGAGTGGATAACCATGTAGCAATGGCAACAGGGAATTTGGGATCTCACTGAACAAAGCAACAATGTACCTCCTAGACAAATGAAATTTAACGATCAAGAGAAACAAATTTCAGAAGCTATTTAATAAGGTGTCACAAAGGAGTACTTTACAAAAGATTAGAGCCCACAAGATTGGGGCCAAATATGTTAGTATGGACAGAGGATCTGTTAAGAAAAAGAAAAGAGAGGGTAATAAGAAAGTTTTGAGACACGGATCTAGGTTTCGGCCTCAGCTATTTACAATTTATATCGATGACTTAGATGAGGGGACCAAGTGAAATATGTCAAAGCTTATTGACAATACACTGATAGGTGAGAAAGTAAACTGTGAGAAGAACACAAAGAGGGTTCCAAGGGACATAGATCAGCTAAGTGATTAGACAAGAAGGTTGCAGATGGAGTATAATTAAAGTATGAAATTATCCAGTTTGGTAGGAAGAATGGAAAGACAGATTTTCTTTTTAAAAAAGGAGATACTCATCAATGTTGGTATTTAGATGGGTTTTGGTTACATGAATCACAATGTGCCGATACAGCAAGCAATTAGAAAGGCATGTTAGTCTTTATTGCAAAGGGCTGGAGTATAAGAGTGAGGAAGTCTTGCTGCAATTACAGAGGGCTTTGAGGAGCATCGAGGGAGAGAACTGAAAAGATAAAAACAGGATGGCATAGAAGAGCCCAGAACATCCCTAGGGTGAGGACTCAAAACTGGATCAACCAACAAAAAAATCAAAGAGGGCTGTCACAGGGCAGCACGTTGGCAGGCGATTTGTTGCCGAGTATTAGAAATTTTGATTTTGTTCTTTAAGCAAAGAAGGTGTCACAACACAGAGCAAAGGATCTGTAACTTTATAAGATCAGTAAACTAGAAAACTTAATTCATTTACAGAAATTAAATAATCAATGGAAAAATTATTTTAACTAATTAACTAAGTTAAACAGTTTAGATAGACATGACAGGATAGATGGTGCACCATCGCTGCAGCGTGTGTGTTTCTGGACAGCTTTGTAATCCTGAAAAATCACATTTGCGATAAGGATCTACAGCTTGAGGAAATTTATTTCAGATCTGTTGAGTTGAAATTTGAGCTCCAGACATTCCAGGGCAGGGAATTGTTACATGGAAATTTTGTTCCAAAAAGCAATCACATCCCTTGAGTAAAGTAGGACCTTAGAGGCGATCGGGGCAAGGGAATATTACTATGGATCAGGCAAGTATGAGGATCCCGGATGTGCTGATAGTGGAGCCTTGGCTAGTCTTTGTTCAAAAAGCTCAAGATACATGTTGCCTGCGGGAATGAGAGAACGACTGTATACTGGATGGAGAAAACAATGACACCATGGTTCAGGAGGCCATTCAAATAGGACTAGGAAAAAGAAACATGCAATGATTGGGCATAACATAGTGAGGGGAACATCTACAGTTCACTGCAGCTGAGACAGGTTCCGATGGTTGCATTTCCTGTCAAGGTTTGGGACATCTCCTCACAGGGGAAGAATTTAAGAGTGGGAGGGAGAGGATCCCTACAATACAGGAGGCCATTTGATTCATCGAGTCTGTACTGGCAACAATCTCACCCAGGCCCTATTCCCGTGACCCCACGTATTTCACCTGCTAGTCTCCCTGACACTAAGGGGCAATTTAGCATGGCCAATCCACCTAACCCGCACATCTTTGAAATGTGGGAGGAAACTGGAAGACCCGAGGAAAGAAACCCTTGCAGAGACGGGGAGAACGTGCAAACTCCACACAGACAGTGACCCAAGACCAGAGTTGAATCTGGGTCCACGGTGCTGTGAGGCAACAGTGCTAACTGTGCCACCCAGTTATCGTGATCCATGTAGGAACAAACTACATGGGTAGATCTAAGATTGAGGTTCTGCAGAGGGGGTTTCAGGAACAGAGATTTAAATTAATACTGGATCTCGAAGCTAATAATTTCTGGATCACTACCTCAGCCATATGAAAATTAGCATGGGGTCCAGCAGATTAGAGAATTAAGCATGTTGCTCAGAATATGGGATGAGAAAGGGGGTTTGGATTCATGGAACACTGGCACCAGTACTGAGAAATTAGGGAGCATTTCCATGAGGATGGGCTCCACTTAAAACAGGCTGGGATCAGTGTCATGGTGAATTGTAAAATTTGTGGAGTAAATAGTACTTTAAATTAAAGGGGGGGGGGGTCAGGTGAAGAAAAATTTAGCAATGCAAGAGAAAGTCATGAAAAATCGAGTAGCATAGAGACTTAGGTAACGAAAAGCAGAGTGGAACAGGAAGGCACAGAGAATTTAACAGCCATAATGTATCAATGAATAAGGTATACTAAAGTAGAATACAAGCCCAATTACATCTTTTAAGATTTGACTACATTTTGCTGACAGTTATTCTTATAATCTTCAGGAAAAAAATATTTTTCTTTTCTTAAAAAATTTGATAAAGGCAGATGGTGAAGGAGTGATTTTTTGATGTTAAATGATATGAACCCAAAGATCTGTGACATTGTTCCATACATCATGCCAGTCTAAATTCTTGGGTGGAATTTTTTTTGACATCTTGAAAGTATCAAATGCGGCAAGGAACCTCTCTCTGTACTTTGGTTGACAGAATACATGTATGGAGCTTAACTAGCTAAAAATACATTTTTACAGTTCAGTTTCACCCAACATTCATTTATTTTTCCAAAGCAATATAAGGAGAGTTGATGGCACAGTGTATTTTCACTGGACTAGTAATCCAGAGACCCAGGGTAATGCTCTGGGCACCCAGGGTTCGAATTCCACCACAGCAGATAGTGTAATTTGAATTCAATAAAAAAAATAATCTGGAATTAAAAGTCTTGAAGATCATGAAACCATTGTTGGTTGTCATAAAAACTCAACTGGTTCATTATTGCCCTTTAGGGAAGGAAACCTGCCGTCCTTACCGGATTTGGCCTACATGTGACTCCAGACCCTAGCATTGTGATTTACTGAAATGGCTTGGCAAACCACTCAGTTCAAAGGCAGTTTTGGATGGACATTAAATGCTGGTCTTATCAGCAATACTAACACCCCATGAACAAATTTAAAAGCAGGAACCATGGGTGTGCCTGCATTTGATGTGGAATGAAACAAAATACATCTTTTGGCAGCATGAATACAGTATTTTGCAGGATTAACCTTTATTTCAGTTACACAATGGAGATTTGTATAGGATGCCCATAGTAGTCACGCGATTGAAAACATTAACGGGTATCGTATTTCAGGCCAAACTATAAAATTACTGTAAAATGTAAACTTATACAGAAAGAAAACCAAAACTGACAAAAAGCAGCATGGAAATTAAATTTCACTTTTGCTTTAAACCTTCTTCTGAAATCAAAGTAGAATTATTTCAGAACTCCTCAGATTTCTTTAGCTCAGACATGGCTGATTATGGCAAGGGTGTCTGGAGCCACAGAGCTCTGTCTCACTACTGCACTGAAGATGAAACTAGAAAACTAAAAATATGGCCAAAATCCCTGCTCTATTTATCCAAACGAGGGTCCCTTGGATACAGAACTGTTAAAGACACAATGATAGATGATGCTCGCATTCCTTATTAATAACTGCTGCTAGCTAACATCTGCATTATCCAGGAAATGCATCATCTGATGCAATACGCTCCTGGACAGCTTGATCCTCAACCCTGAGAGATTATGACATTGGCTACATGTCACATTTTTGAAGCCTTGGAAACACAATCACCATTCCCCTTCAAAGTTTCAGGATTTGGTTAGCTACAGTTCCAAAGTTATGGGGACATTCAAAGTTGGCACAGGTTGAAGAGCATTTCTCTTGCAAACGTCTCTGAACACAATTCTACAAGGAGAATGGGAAACAGCAGCTTTAACTTTAATTTTAAAATTCAAATTCCGTTAACTAGCTACAAATTTAATAAAAGAACAAATTCCATTTCAATTGGGCTAACTACACCTTTGAGATGTCCCAAAGCAAGTTAGTTCTTGTGTAGTCACAGCTGAATAGAAACAAGGCAGCCAATTTGCACACAAGACCCACAAACAGCAACATAAATGACCATATAATCCGTTTGAAGGTATGGGCGGGAGGGACAAATGTTGGGACAAAACTGTAGGAGAACTGCCTGGTGGTCTTCGAAGAATACCAAAAGATCGTTGACATCCATCTCATTACCCTACCACATCTGAAAGATAGCACCTCCAAGTGTAACTTTCGCTCAATACTACATAAAAGTGTCAAGCTGGATTATGCGCACCTTGGTGAGGCTTGAACCCATTACCTTCAGATCCTGTGAAATTTATGAAAGATGACACTTGAAAACATATGCAAGAACATTTTATGGCTGTGCAGGGTGGAGTGTGCGCTCAGAGATTGAGTTAAGCTATTCACCTGAATGTCAGAAAAGTTAATTCTTTGTAAATAACTGACATTTGTTTTTGTATTTAATTTTCCAAGGTATGTTTTAACTTTTCATAAATAGAAATCACCCTATTAGGGAACAGAAAAGACCACTGGAAGAATAATGTAATTGCACCAACCAAAGTCATCTTTCTTCATGTTGAACAGAAATCAACATCTGGGATGAAAAGTCATGCAAATCTTTACTTAATGTTAAAAGATGGGTGAAAATATATCTGCTACAAATGCAAATGAGATAGGACACATGACCTAGCAAATAGCTGTTCGAGAGCTTTTACATGATAGAAAGCTAAATCACATCTCTCTGAGATCCTTAATTTTTTTTGAAAGATGGAGAGAGAATCATTAAGCTCGTGTCAGTAGTGATTTTGCCACTAATCATACACAATGCTATTTTGCATTTGAAGAAATTGATTTTTCTTATTCTCCTGCCACAGAGCGAATAGATAAATGGTTTGCTCCACAAAGTAGAATATTGCTTTGCGTGGAATGGCATACATACTTATGTTCCTACTGGATTCAAATAATGCTAGTTGCTATTGTGACTGAATTATCCAAGTGTTTTCAGACATATTTAAAACAGAGCTAAAATAACAGGCTCCATTATAAAATCAATGCTGACAGACATTGTTTTGGCACCTCAATTAAAAAGATCAATTTGCACTTGGTCTTCATATGTGCAGTTTGCAAAAAACCCACAGATGTTTACGTCATTAAATCTATGTTAGAGTTCTCAGTCAGCTTTACTGAAGATTTTGGCTGAAGATACAATTAAAATATTTTTGTGTCTTTATCTTCAGTATTACTGCAAAGTTGCATCATCCCATAATTATATTCCAAGTTAATGAAAACAAAAACACGAAAAAAGATAACCTACATGTAAAGCAATCCAAAAATGCACACAATCTTTAAAATGCTGCAGCTTATATTGAGAATATAAAGACTGACAAATCCCCAGGGCCTGATGGAATCTATCCAAGGCTGCTCAGGGAGACGAGAGGTGAAATCGTTGGGCCTCTGATGCAAATCTTTGTCTTGTCACTGGACACAGGTGAGGTCCCAGAGGATTGGAGGATAGCCAATGTGGTCCCGTTATTTAAGAAGGGTAGGAAGGATAACCCGGGTAATTATAGGCCGGTGAGCTTGACGTCTGTGGTGGGGAAGTTGTTGGAGAAGATTCTTAAAGATAGGATGTATGCGCATTTAGAAAGGAATAAACTCATTAACGATAGTCAACATGGTTTTGTGAGAGGGAGGTCATGCCTCACTAACCTGGTGGTGTTTTTTGAAGAAGTGACCAAAATGGTTGACGAAGGAAGGGCCGTGGATGTTGTCTATATGGACTTTAGTAAAGCGTTTGACAAAGTCCCTCATGGTAGGCTAGTGAAAAAGGTTGGATCCCATGGGATAAAGGGGGAGGTGGCTAGATGGGTGGAGAACTGGCTTGGTCATAGAAGACAGAGGGTGGTAGTGGAAGGGTCTTTTTCCGGCTGGAGGCCTGTGACTAGTGGTGTACCGCAGGGCTCTGTATTGGGACCTCTGCTGTTTGTGATTTATATAAATGATCTGGAAGGAGGAGTAACTGGGGTGATCAGTAAGTTTGCGGACGACACAAAAATGGCAGGACTTGCAGATAGTGAGGAACATTGTTAGAGGCTACAGAAGGATATAGATAGGCTGGAAATTTGGGCAAGGAAATGGCAGATGGCGTTCAATCCTGATAAATGCGAGGTGATGCATTTTGGTGGGAATAATGTAGGGAGGAGCTACACGATAAATGGAAGAACCATAAAGGGTGTAGAGACGCAGAGGGACCTGGGTGTGCAAGTCCACAGATCTTTGAAGGTGACGTCACAGGTGGAGAAGGTGGTGAAGAAGGCATATGGCATGCTTGCCTTTATAGGACGGGGCAGAGAGTATAAAAGTTGGGGTCTGATGTTGCAGATGTATAGAACGTTGGTTCGGCCGCATTTGGAATACTGCGTCCAGTTCTGGTCGCCACACTACCAGAAGGACGTGGAGGCTTTGGAGAGAGTACAGAGGAGGTTTACCAGGATGTTGCCTGGTATGGAGGGGCTTGGTTATGAGGAGAGATTGGGGAAACTGGGGTTGTTCTCCTTGGAAAGACGGAGGATGAGGGGAGACTTAATAGAGGTGTATAAAATTATGGAAGGCATAGATAGGGTGAACGGTGGGAAGCTTTTCCCCGGGTCGGTGGTGACGTTCACGAGGGGTCATAGGTTCAAGGTGAAGGGGGGGAGGTTTAACACAGATATCAGAGGGACATATTTCACACAGAGGGTCGTGGGGGCCTGGAATGTGTTGCTGGGCAAGGTGGTGGAGGCGGACACACTGGGAACGTTTAAGACTTATCTAGACAGCTATATGAACGGAGTGGGAATGGAGGGATACAAAAGAGTGGTCTAGTTTGGACCAGGGAGCGGCGCGGGCTAATTGTTCCTTGTTTCTCGTTTCAAGGCTTCATTCTATGATCATCTTGCTGGTGCCAGTACAGAGCGAGACTGCGGATAGTTGGGAACCTGTCTCGGGGGCAGGGAATTCATATGGTGTTCGTGGAAGTGGAAATGACTAGGGTTGGGAAGCATTTTCCGATCAGGGCCATTGTGATCTCCTGGACTCGTTTCGATCGCCTCAGGGGGTCGGAGAGGAATTTCCCAGATTTTTTTTTCCCCATATTGGCCCTGGGGTTTTTCACTCTGGGTTTTCGCCTCTCCCTGGAGATCACATGGTCTGGAATGGGGGGGTGGGGGTGAGTTAATAGGTTGTAATGAACAAAGCATCGTAGCTGTGAGGGACAGCTCGGTGGATAGGATATTGGTATGTAGATAGGCTGGAAAATTGGGCGGGGATCCTGGATTCAGGATTCAATCCTGGACCGGGGAGCGGCGCGGGCTTGGAGGGCCGAAGGGCCTGTTCCTGTGCTGTATTGTTCTTTGTTCTTTGTTATGTGGTAACACTCTCAGAAATCACTGCAGAAATCCAAAATGAAACTTGTAACTAAGTTTTTCCAAACAAAATGGATCTTGATTCTACTCTCCTGATGCTGGACACAATAACACAGGGGTGAAGTGTGAACAGTGCAGAAAAATGGAACAAGACCACACCAAGAAGCTGTTGTAATTTTTAAACTGAAGTGAACTTGGTGAAGATAGAGTTACTTACTTTGTCCAGTGCAAGATCTACAGTTTTAAGTAGCCCTTATAAACCTGGACTTATAAACAATATGCCCTCTAATTTTTATTGTGTGTCGCTGATTGAAGTGCTGTGGACCTTTCAATGTTTTTGGCACCACCACACACATGTAGTAACTTAAAGGGTTGAATTGTATACAACCTGCACAAGGAACATCTAGGTTGCTGCAAAAAATATGCAGCTTAAAGAAACATTGTTTATGAAGTTTTTTCAAACCTACTGAAACATCTAACAGCAAATTACTTACACTATTACAGGAATGAAAACACGAGCTTTTGCAGTGGTGAGAATAGGTATAAATACAATCATAAAAACTAGAAGTGACACACAGAAATGATAGGATGCAGAACCTGAATCAGCAGGGCTCTAACACTCAGGAAATTTAACACCACCCAGCATAAAGCAGCCCCTATTTGATCAGCACCTCATCCACCAACTTAAACATTAACTGCCTCCACCACTAGTAGTGTATACAATATATAGGCACTGCAGCAACTAACCCGCAACCACTACCACTAGGATGACATAACCAGCTAATTTGGAACTATATCACCATTCCTTCACTGTTTTTGGGTCAAAATCCTGGAACTCGCTCCCTAACAGTGGGTGGAGCTGCACCAGATGGACTGCAGCAATTCAAAGCAGCAATTCACTACCACCTTCTCGAGGACAAGAATGGACAATAAATGCTGGCCTTGCTCGCGATGTGCACATTTCAATAAATTCTAAAGGCAGTTAAATGCAACAAACAATATGTTCAAAAGTTCAAACATATTGGAATCCATTGCATCGTGGGGAAAATGCTGTGCTTTAAAAAAAAAAGGCACATACTTTGTAACATGTCTTCAAACAAATTTTAGATAATACAGCAAAACGATGTGAGCACTCATTCCACTGTACTTGTACACTGTACTCTTTGGTAAATTAGTCCCACTCTCCCGCTCTTAACTTGTAGGCCTGAACTTTCCTTTTTCCTTCAAGTTTTTATCCAATTCCCGTTGAAAGTTTTTATTGACTCTTCTTCCACTATTCTTTCAGAAAGTGTATTCCAGGTCACACCTCAAAAATGTTTCTGTCTGTATGTTGCCTCTGGTTCTTCTGCCAATCACCTTACTGCTGTGCCTCTGGTTACCAACCCTTCTGCCACTAGAAATAGTTTCTTACTTAATCAAAAATGCTCATGATTTTAAACAAGTCAATTCAATCTTCTTTTAACCTTCTCTGTTCCAAGAATAACCCCAGCTTATTCAGTCTCTCCATATAACTGAAGACCTTCGTTCTTGATACTATTCTTATAAATGGCTTCACCACCATCTCTAAAGTCTTGACATCCTCCCTGAAATGTGGTGTGCAGAATTGGCCACAATACTCTAGCTGAGGCATAATCGATTAAGCGCAACTTCCCTGCTTTTATACACTATCTCTAATTAAAATGCCAGGAATGTCATAATGCTTTTTAATAGGCTTCTCAACTTGTCCTGTTGCAGTTAATAATAATTATATCCTTAACCTCCTTCAAAACTATTTTGGTTACTAGACAGATGCTACTCACTGTACCTCAATCTTTAGCTACATTTTCCTGCAACTTTCAACCTTAATGTTTTGCATAAAATGCATTAACCAAAAATAATGAATGAATGAATGCTGTGATGGGTTACGTTAGCAGAATTTTTGAGAAGCCCATCCTGCGGCTCAGTAAAAAAGGTAAGATGTCTTTCAAATTCCTAATGGGTTCAGGGCAACACTGCAAACTGCTAAATGTTGCACTACAATAAAACTTGAATCAAGGTTGTTCATCATGTGAAATATTACATTTAAGTTTAAGTTTATTTATTAGTGTCACAAGTAGGCTTACATTAAAACTGCACTGAAGTTACTGTGAAAATTCCCTAGTCGCCACACTCCGGCGCCTGTTCAGGTACACTGAGGGAACATTTAGCATGGCCAATGTACCTAACTGGTGCAGTGGAGGATAATCTTCTGGAGCTTTTGTTTGGGATGGAACAAAGTAAGAGGTGAAAGATAAATGGCGAGTAGAAAAAAGGATGTTTGAAATTCAAGTTACAGGAAAGCCATTAAGTAGAAAGAAAGAATTTAATTTAAAAGATAACAGAAATGTATTTATATATTGATCAGATTTTATCAACAATAGTACACAAATAATTTTGCAAACTTTCTGAACACTAATTACATTTCTTTTTCAATTTTGACGATCCAATGGGAGGAACAAAGTACATTATTTACCTCAAAATAAACTATGTTGTTTAATGTTTGAATGGTTTCCTAGTGTGCCCATACCTGAATTATGGCAGAGTGGGTGGGGATGGTTTTCATTTTAATACTGGAGCAGTAGTCATCAAAAATGTTAGCGCCAGCAGGATTAGCAGAGTAAATATGTGGGGTTACGGGAATAGGGCCTGGGTGGGTTGTTGTCAGTGTAGGCTCAATGGACTGAATGGCATCCTTCTGCATTGTAGAGATTCTATGATTCTAAATATTAATTAAACTTGTTTTTAATTACTTAGCTTAAGAGAATGGGAGTGCACACCTCTAGTGAAGAGAGCTGGACGACATATGCTAGACAGGTGAAAAGCCTGAATAGATGCCACTTTCCCCGTCTCAGACCTATCTACATTTCTTGACAGGACAAGGTCCTCAACTCAGAGATCCTGGTGTGTGCAAATTCCATCAGCATACACTCATTGCTTAGCCAACGATGATTGTGCTGGCTCAGCAACATTCATTGACACATGACGGCCATAAACCCTGTGATGATATTGTGCCTTTAAGAAATGTATTCATATGTTTCTTTTAAGGGGAATGTTTAAAATTCAACTCGGTTTTACATGGTGCTGAAACCAGGCAGCTCGCATACTGAAAATGCAAGCTAATGACCGATTATAGCTAGGGCCATGTTTGTTTAATCTGAGTTAATGCATTTTTGTTTATTTGGTTTTTCCCCTGGGGCTTCAGAGCAAGGCTTTGATTAGGCTGATTGACAAGAGACGGAGTCATGTGCTAATGGGAGGAACTAAGCTTACAGGGTAAAGCAAGAAGTTTTCTGCCTGGTCCTGAAAGAAGCAAAAGGTGTCTTTCTGTCTCTCTTTCTGGAGGTTGCTGTTTGGGGCTGTCAGAATATAGATGTCTCTCTCTCTCTCGCCAGAGGTGTTCAAAAGGCTCTAGGACTATTAACAAATACAAGCACGTAGGCCTATAATGTTTGCTAACTGACTTTGAAGAGGATTTTAAGTCTGTAAGAGGAATATTGCTCGAATTGGAACTCATAGGGATAGATTAGCAGTTAACTGTATCTTGTCATGTTTAAGTATTGCTCAATTGATAAATGTTAAGCCAATTCATTTGTTATCGTTAAACTGTATTGTTAAATAAAGTTTATTTAGATAAATGTTTCCTTCTGTGTCAATAGAATCACACCTGGAGTGAAACACCTTATCCTCACACTAACGCCAAAGTAGAAAAACCATTGGGGTCTAGTCCGGCTTCATAATATACTCTGGAGTGTCTGCTCTGGTACCCTAACAACGCAAAGATCTTCTGCATGGGTGAATGGACCACTGGGTCACAGCCCTCTGGGCATCCATACCTCCATTACAAGGACATCTGCAAGTGAGATATGAAGATGGCGAACACTGACAATGGGGAGACTGTCATAGCCAGCCATGAGCTCTGGACACTGACTGTTTACAAGGGCACTGGAAGAAGTGTACAAAACAAAAAGTTCAGCTCGCCGAGAAGAGGGCCCAAAGCAGAGGCCAGGGAATTTTGCATCTTCTCAGCCCACTGTATTACTCTGTGACAAATGTGGTGAGACTGGAAGGCTGCCAGGAAAAAATAGTTTATATACTCTTCAACCATTTAATAGATATAAAATTTGGCATAAGAATGAAATGCAACTAAGTGTTTTGTTCAAATTTATCACTAACTCGCTGAAATCTAATTCCTGATCTAAAAGAAGAAAAGTACAGCGCAGGAACAGGCCCTTTGGCCCACCAAGTCTGTGTCGACACAGATGCCTCTCTAATCTAATACTGTCTTGCCTCTACATGGCCATATCCCTCTCTTCCCTGCCTACTCATGTATCTATCCAAATGCCTCTTGAACGTTGTTTTAGAATCTGCTTCCACTACCTCCTCCAGCAGTACATTCCAGGCATTCACCACCCTCCGTGTAGAAAAACTTGCCCCTTACATCTCTCTTAAACTTTACCCCTCTCACAGTCAACCTATGCCCCCGAGTAATTGACCCTTCGACCCTGGGAAAAAGACTCTGACTATCCACTCTATCCAAGCCTGTCATAATCTTGTAAATCTCTATCAGGTCCCCCCTCATCCTCCGATGTTCCAATGAAAACAATCCAAGTTTGTTCAACCTTTCTTCATAGTCCATATCCTCCAAACCAGGCAACATCCTGGTAAATCTCTTCTGCACCCTTTCCAATGCATCAACATCCTTCCAGTAGTGTGGTGACCTGAATTGTACACAATACTCCAAATGCGGCCTAACCAAAGTCTTATACAGGTGCAACATGATTTTCCAATTCCTATACTCAATGCCCCAACCGATGAAGCCAGCATGCCATACACCTTCTTGACCACCTTGTTCACCCAAGTTCCATCTTCAGGGAACTATGGATCTGCACACCTAGATCCCTCTGTATGCTAATATTTCTAAGGGCTCTACCCTTTACTGTACCTCCATGATTATTTTTGTATTCATTGTCAAGAAAACTACAGAAAGCCCTGAGATACAATACACCGAGATCTCCAAGAGCTTTTGACAAAGTTCCACACAAAAAGCTAGTTCGTATTAATCAGCCTGAAAGTAGTAGGGTTTGAAGGCAAATCTTGGGAATGAATAAAAAATTGGTTGACTAGCAGGAAACAAATGGTTATGTCAAAGGACTGGAAAAGGCAGTTTGTGTAGGTGGGGGAGCTGGGGAGAGCCCCTATCATAGGGACAAATAATGCAACCACCACAAATTTAAATCTTGGATTCAGAACTCAATGCAAATTGGTCACATTTGCCATCGATACCAAACTAGAAGGGGCAGTAGCAGGGGACTCCAATTTAATGTGAAGTGTGAAATATGAAGATCTGGCATCAGAAGGAAAAAAATAATCAGCATACATGCGAATAAATGTCAAAATAGCTAAAGATGGAAATTGAAAGAAACCCATAGATTTGTAGAATTAACGTTGAAAATGTCCCATCAACATAGCCCAAGGGCCAGAGAATGTTAAACCATATTGTTAAAACAATAGTAAATTAGGTTGATGCTATGTTATAGTCGAACACCTTAAATACTGTGTCTAGTTCTCACCAAAAATACAAGGAGTGTGTGAAGGGCTGGAGACAATGATTTGAGACATTACATTGATCCTTAGTGTCAAAGATCCGATTTATGTGAAAAGATGGCAGATAATTGGGCTTTGCAGCCTTGAAGGAGATAGCCAAGAAGTATTCTTAGAGCTATACAAGGTAGCAAACTGTACAAGAAAGGCAAATGCAGAAAATTACTCGAAGCTAAACTTGGGGGTACATAAGGAGAGAAAATTCAAACCAGAAAACACATTTATATCAGTCGGTTTTTCATAAAAATGATCAAAATGTGGAATGCATTCCAGATAGAAAAGTGTTGATGAAAACACTAGAATCATTTCAGAAAAAAATAGGCAATTGTAGAAAAGAATTCAGTTCATTCACCTTCTACCATCCTGGTAATTGCATGATACAAAAATAGTATTGCTGACTCAGCATGATTTACAAGAAGTCCAGATATGACACAAGGAAAACACCAGTGGTGGAGTCATTTTTCCCACCAAAGCATGCTACTCTTACCTCATTAAACGTCTCAAAAGGCTATCTTATTTTCCCAAAAGGCTATCTTATTTTCTATAGATTAACCATTCATTGAATTAAGTATCGTTTCTGCTATAGGAAGGATGTCATTAAACTGGAAAGGGTGCAAAAAAATATTTACAAAGATGATACTGGGACTGAAAGGTTTGAATTATAAGGAGAGGCTGGGACATTTTTTCCTTGGAGCGAAGGAGGATGAGGGGTGACCTTATAGAGGTTTATAAAATCATGAGGGACACTGATAAGGCCTATAGCCAAAGTCCCTCCAAGGTAGGAGAATCCAAAACTGGAGGGCATAGGTTTAAGGTGAGAGAGGAAAGATATAAAAGGACCCGAGGGGTAACTTTTGCCAGAGGGTGGTGTGTATAGAACATAGAACAGTACAGCACAGAACAGGCCCTTCGGCCCACGATGTTGTGCCGAGCTTTATCTGAAACCAAGATCAAGCTATCCCACTCCCTATCATCTTGGTGTGCTCCATGGGCCTATCCAGTAACCGCTTAAATGTTCCTAAAGTGTCTGACTCCACTATCACTGCAGGCAGTCCATTCCACACCCCAACCACTCTCTGCGTAAAGAACCTACCTCTGATATCCTTCCTGTATCTCCCACCACGAACCCTATAGTTATGCCCCCTTGTAATAGCTCCATCCACCCGAGGAAATAGTCTTTGAACGTTCACTCTATCTATCCCCCTCATCATTTTATAAACCTCTATTAAGTCTCCCCTCAGCCTCCTCCGCTCCAGAGAGAACAGCCCTAGCTCCCTCAACCTTTCCTCATAAGACCTACCCTCCAAACCAGGCAGCATCCTGGTAAATCTCCTCTGCACTCTTTCCAGTGCTTCCACATCCTTCTTATAGTGAGGTGACCAGAACTATATGGAATGAGATGCCAGAGGTGGTGGTAGAGGCAGGTACAATTACAACATTTAAAAGACATTTGGACAGGTACATGGATGGGAAAGATTAAGGGGGATATGGGCCAAACGCAGGCAAATGGTACTAGTCCAGTTTAGGAAACCTGGTCGGCATGGACGAGTTGGGCCGAAGGGCCTGTTTCCGTGCTGTATATCTCTATGACTTGCTTTGAATTTATCCCTCTTCCATTGAAGTCTATGTTCTTTGTATCTAATATTCTGGATAAGAACTTGCATGGTTTTCTGTTATCCATACCGTTTGGAAACCTAACAGCAGTTAGAGCACTTTTCTTTTTCTATTCTAGTCAGAAAAAGCCCATTTTAGATAATCATCCTTTATAAACCAATCCTGCGATTATCCTGGTTGTACTCTTCTGTATTTTTTCAATAGTTGGATATCTTTTTTGCATTGTGCTGACCAGGACTGAGGGCAGTTATGCTCATTTCTAAAATTGTAGAATTACCTCAGCATTTTGGCCCAATATTTATCTTTTAATAGACCCCAACATCTGATTTGCTTTAATCACTGCAGGGGATTACTGTGATAGCTTCAGCTTGTCTCCAATCTTTCATTTTCCATGAATTTAAGTCATAATTAATCCCTTTGTTATATATTGAATTTCGTCTGCTCACATCTGCCTAATTTCCATGGATACGCAAATCATCCAGCAGCTTGTACTATTCAGCTTTAATGTCTACAACCTTTATTAGTTTTGTATTAGTGCAAATTAGGCCACTATGCTGGTGATTCCTGCTCCAGATTATTTCTGAAGGTAGCAAATATCCCCCACGAGCGACACAATTTAAGGTTGCTGACAACTGGTACTCAATTACTCTGTAGATTCTACTAGTCAACTGATACATACTTTTAAAAAATCCCTGATGATTAACATTTCACTTTCAGTACCTTTCTATACCAAAGGTTTCATTGTTCACAATGCCGTCTCCTCTACTTTGGGAGGACCAAACACAATTTGGATAATTGCTTTGTGGAACACCTTCATTCAGTCCATAAGCATGACCCCATGCTTGCAGTTTGTTGATTTAATTTGCCATTTTGCTCTAGTGCTCATATTCCTGTTGTCAGCATGTTGCAGTATTCTAGAGGAGCCCAACTCAAGCTTGAGGAACAGGAACTCATCATCTGATTAGGCACGTTACACCCTCTGGAATCAACAGTGAGTTCAACAATTTGAGACCATGAACTCTGTCCCCCATTTTGCTTCTTTTTTATGCCATGTGCAGGTCTGAATCTTCTTTTATCTTTTGGACAGAGCTGTTCATTATTCTGCCATTCACACTCAGTCTGGACAAACGTTTTGTTTCTTTACAACTATTGCCACTCATTTACTCTTGCCTTTTGTTTATCATCTTCCTTCTACCTTTCAATTGCATAAAACCCATCCTTCGGTTCTGAAGAGTCACATTCAACTTTAAACATTAACTCTCTTTCTGTCTCCACAGGTGTTGCCACACCTGCTGATTATTTCCAGTTTTCTACTTTTATTTCAGATTTCTAACATGTACACAATTTTGTTTTTATTTTACTGTATCAAAGGCTTAACTGAAATCTAAATATGTAACATGCACTAGCATACTCCAACCCAATTCCTTTGGCGCACCATCAAAGAAAAACAGGCACACCATCAAAGAAAAACAAAGAAAATTAGCCATGTGTGTGTTCTGGCTGGGCTGCAATGCCTCTCATGATTGAACAGGCTATCCACATGGTCCAGGTTGCACACATGGTTAGAACTATAAACTGAGCAGCATTTATTTGAGTCCAAAAAGTTTCACACGTTCAAGGAAACCCATGAAATTGATAATCTTCTAAATCAGTGCAAAACATTGAGATTCACTAATAAATTTCTCAAGGCATCTATACTTCCTGAACTCCATGCAAAGTTGCACATGAAGAATGGCTTCGTGGGCAAGGTGCCAGAAGCCTGCTGATAGCCACAGAAAATGTATTCCAGCAAAAATCAATGGCTTATGGAGAGAAGGGCAGAGAAAAGGGACTATGAAAAAGACATACACCCAACACAATAGTTCAGTGGCATAGTGATTTGAAAGATCTATGAACAGCTGCAGGTATTTTAACAATACAGCCACTTCTATAACCTAAAAACAGTAACGGGTTATCCAGCATTGATAATAGTTACAGTAAATGTTTGCATATTATATGCCAGAGTAAAGAATTACAGTATATGATGACAGACAAGTCAACCATCAAAGCCTCCAAAAAACAGGAGGCGAAGGTCAACTTATACACCGAGCATAAAATATGAACTATTGAGTACAGGTGATCACCATTTTGAAATGTGAAAAACAACATAAGGCAATTTATAGTAAATAGATGAAACATTGTTTATTGAATAAACCAATTGCACAATTTAAACACAATGAAAGTATTTCAAAACCCTTCAAATTTGTTGACTTTGGCATCTGACACAAAAAGCTCATTGAATTCATTGAGTAATTTTGGTTATGGCATTCCAATAAAGATCCTACTTCTGGATCAGATGTGGTGCTTTTGGTTTCAGAATCATCTCTCCATAACAAACCATCTCGCTCTATTGAATTGAACATTCCACAATTTGAGTGATTTATGGTAGCTTGTGCACTAATAGCATCCCACGATTTGATAACAAAACATCAAGCAGGGCAGTGCGCATATTTCCACTCAAAGATTTTTTCCACTCTCAACCATTTGGCACAAACAAGATCCTTGAATGGTTTACTGAGGCACACTTTGAACTACAGACATAAGACCCCCTGGTATATCAGCAATTCGGGTATCATTTCTTCACAGCTGTCCCTTGATCTCATTGGTTATATAGGACCTAAACACGTCCCACACTAATAAGCTGCATTCTTTACACAGGTCACCAGGATATGTGTTCCATGCAGTATCGTGCATAACTTCACTCCATTTTCATCCATCCAACTGTTGTCATGAATGTGCACAAACTTTCCTGCATGAACCTTCGGCACAGTTTTACATTTGAAAATGACAACAGACTTTAACTTTGTTCTGTATGGCAGGCAGGCCAGTGCCATTTGATCTTCTCATGTCTTGTGATTTTCACTAAAACTGCTTTGGAACCTTTTCACTCCATAATTTGGGTGCTGGTCATATCGAAAATCATAGGAATTTCATCCATGATGCCAATGTGGCAACTTGTGTTTTGCTTTTTGATGAATCCCTTGAAACTGGTAATTTTGGAATCAAGGTCTTTCGACCATCTGAGTGATTTTGATCTTCTGCCTACACACTACAATTTGTTATTCCAGTAAGCCAGTTGCTCTGAAACCTTTCTTGGACTAGAAGTTTGAATTCATCCATTGAAGAAGTGCATACACACACACACTGCATTTCTGGTGACAATGTAATCATTCTGACAATTTTGTGGACCCATTCCAACGCATGTGCCTCAAGATCAGGCCAGTAGTCAGATTCTGTTCTCATGGCTCATTTGGTCTTGGGCAGATTCCTTCTTTCATTCTTGTACCAGTTTCTCACCAACACCAAATTCCCTTGTTGCAGCATATTTATTTGAAGAGTTAGCAAATGTTATGACTTTTAGCTTAAAACCAACTTCATATTTCATCTGTTTTATTGGAAGACTCATTCACCACACAGGGTCTGCTCATCTGCACAA
The DNA here is from genome assembly GCF_964213995.1 of Mustelus asterias. Taxonomy (NCBI): domain Eukaryota; kingdom Metazoa; phylum Chordata; class Chondrichthyes; order Carcharhiniformes; family Triakidae; genus Mustelus; species Mustelus asterias. The sequence goes on from NC_135827.1 coordinate 24,609,585, forward strand.
CAAGGCTATATTGCCTACTTGATCCCTTGCGCCAAGTTACGGTCCGTCATCTCAGTTCTAGGACATCTCTGCAGGAGTCCCTCAAGGTAGTGTACTAGGCCCAATCATCTTCAGCTGCTTCATCAATTACTTTCCCTCTGTCATAAGGTCAGAAGTGGGAATGTTCACTGATGATTGCACAATGTTCAGCACCATTCGTGACAACTCAGATATCGAAGCAGTCCAGGTTCAAATGCAACAAGATCTGGACAATATGCAGTCTTGGGCTCGCACCATACAAATGCCAGGCAATGACCATTACCAGTAAGAGAGACATTCTAACCACCGCCCCTTGACATTCAATGGTGTTACCCTCACTGAATCCCCTACTATCAACATCCTTGGGGTGACCAGAAACTCAACTGGACTCACCACATAATCACAGTGACAACAAAAGCAGGTCAGTGGCTAGGAATATGTGGTGAGTAACTTATCTCCTGACTCCCCAAGGCCTGCCACCATCTACAAGGCACAAGTCAGGAGTGTGATGGAATGGGTGCAGCTCCAACATCACTCAAGAAGCTTGACACAATCCAGGATAAAGCAGCCCACTTGATTGCCACCACATCCACAAATAACCACTCCCTCTACCACCGACAGTCAGTAGCAGAAGTGCATACTAACAAGATGCACTGCAGCAATTCATCAAAAGATCCTGGACAGCACCTTTCAAACCTACAACCATTTCCATCTAGAAGGACAAGGGCAGCAGATACATGGGAACACCACCACCTGCAAGCTCCCTTCCCAAGCCACTCAGCATCGTGACTTGGAAATATATCAAGTTTCCTTTGCAGTCGCTGGGTCAAAATCCTGGAATTCCCTCCCTAACACATTGTGGGTCAACCCACAGCATGTGGACTGCAGCGATTTAAGAAGACATCTCACCAGCACCTTCTCAAAGGCAACTAGGGATAGGCTATAAATGTTGGCCAGCCAGCAATGCCAATGTCTCATGAATGAATTAAAAAAAAGTAAAACATGCATTTGTGAAGCAAAAAATTGAGTCTGACTACTAATGCAAGTATAAAATGTTGTGACTGAAATGGTTGGGGTTAATCTATATGCCAAGCATATGCAAAAATACCATTTTAATGGGTGGAAAAATGGGTTGCCTTAAATGCCACGATTTATTATACAGAAACTAATCCAAGTCAGTGCTAATGTTCCAAACACACCTCTTCCCAACCCTCTTCACTGAGTTCTCTCAGCATGTTGTTAAGATACCTTTCTCCTGAATTCCCTATTGTGGTTCCTTGTTCTTTTCATGTCTATCTTGTTAAATCATTACGTTATCTTAAAGACCAATGATTAACAAATATTACTACTGTTAATCGACTACAGACCATTTTTGCACTAACAGCCACATTGTTCCTTTCTAAACACAAGTTTTCAACTGTGTTATATCTTACCTGCCCTGGAAGTAGGATGCTAGCTCAGATGCTTCATGGTTGAGGCTTCTCAGGTGTACTATTAAGTTTCCAGAATTAGTAAACATGGCGCCACATGTTTTGCACTCATAGATCCTTGGCTTTCGAATAATGTGCCTCGAAACACGCATATGGTGCTTATATTCCCCAAACGAAGTAAAAGTTGCACTGCATATCTGGCATCGGAAACATCGTTTGCCTTCATGCTTGAGACGATGCATCTTTAAGGAGTATGCTCTTGTGAACTTTTTTCCACATCTGTCACACTGGAAGGGTTTTATACCTAAAAACAAGCAATGTTTTCAGTCACTAATATTTAACTTAATAGTTTAAGAAAGCTACCTTAATTCTCTCAATTTCTAAACTGAAGTGTTGTCAGCAAATTTAACAGACAGCTCAACCTATTCTAAGAATCAGAAAAAGTATAACTATTGATTGAAGTCCATGCCTGGTAAATGGTAGAATTTTTACAGACTTGCAGTGTTACAATCTGTATGTTGGACATTTAAAAAAAAAACATATTTTGCCCCAATAGTCAATAAAACTTTACTTGAACCAAACAAGTAATATATTACGAGTGAACAGGAATTACTTTTCTATGCTCTCCTGAAACCATACAAATATACACTCTGCAATTTACACATAAGCTACAAATATCAGAAAAAGAAATTGCTTTTGTAATCTAAATTGGTTTTTAACAAAACAATTTGCACACCTTATTGCACTGCCAACTCCCTTCTCAAAAATTAAATCACATTTCTGACAAATTAGGAAGAAAAATAATAAACAGCTTATTTGTTGTGTTCATAATGCAATTTACTAATGTGCTAAGGACAACATGCAGTTATTCTGTAATGGTTAGAAAGCACAGTATGCATGACTACGTCACAACTAAATAAGTAAATGTGCACCAGGGTCATTTTCATGTAAAGTTCATTAATTACGTAGATTAAGTCTGCTTCTTTCATTTAATTTTGTTCTCTGTAACCCAATGTATAGTTCCAGAGAAAGGAACAAAATCACAATCAATATTTCACCACTGATTTATGACATTTCAAAACAGATTCCACTATGTAACACATTACTAATAACTGCCAATACAATTAAGATATTTAGAACCACCAGCATTTCCAGCAAGAATTCAGCAACCAATTAGTATCCTTTTCTGCTGATTCAAATTATGAGTAGAGGGGGGGAAAAGGTTAAATTCAGTAATAAACTATTGCACAAAAGTACAGTAAATATATAATTTCACTAAGCTACCAAAATTGTTCTCTATTATTCTGCTGGAATGGCAGATAAATCTAAGGCAAAGGGAAAACAATTGTGCTATTTCCCCTGAATAAAGTGAATAATGCCATGCCATGACTCCATGAATATATGTAGAAGTGGCGATAAGTGCACACCACCTCAACCTGCTCTTAAACATAAGCTACAGAGAATAAAATAATATCTGCTTTTTCTTTCTTATTTCTTTCCAACTGAAATAAAGTTGGAAATAGGTAGCTGGAATTGAGATTTTAATTTGCCCCAAAATTTGCACAATTAAAAAGATATTTAATAAATCTTACAGGAAAATCAAATGCGTAGAAGTCAAGTGTTGGACTTTGTCTCTGTATTTAACAAGTTAAAAGTCAAGGTAGTACAACTGCCATGGTCATAAAGGTGTTATATAGCAAATACCTTTTTGGTGTCAGGATTACATGGCTTATTCTAATTTTGTCATGATCTAGCATTTTTTGATTAGGAAATCATTTTTATCATTAGGCGCTTAAAACTTCGGTTATTTTCATATTTTAAAAATAGGATGAAAGATGTCAAGAGTTCTATAACCTTGCGTACTGAAAATGTTTGAACTTTTAACTTCCTAGTTTTACAAGTGTCAGTATTAGCCTTGCCTTTTATTGTTACTATGCATTAATTATTTCCCTGCCCCATGCAATAAACCAAGTACAGCAGGTTGCCAGTCATTGGCATTATTGATCTGCCCATTAAGAACTATCAAAATAGTCTCAGATGATTCATCCACATTGTTTTCTCACTGTGGGAATATTACGTAGCCTCTGGCAGTCAACTCTCCCTGGTGCCACAGTTCAACTTCGAACTTGGTAATGTCAGTTGGTTGTCAATGCCCATCACGTTCTGAGACAACAGAATTTAATTATTTAATTCATGGGCTTTGCAAACTGGTGCACTAAAATTCAAATGCTCAGAATACTGGAGTTAGATGTACTTGGTGAAACAATGCTTTTCCTACTGATTGTAAAGATAAATTTTTGCCTGGTATAATATTAAGCATTAAATATTGGAAGGTAGTATTGGAAGGTAGTTACTCACAAAACTTTAAACAACATGATATATTCTCCATCTAATAAACTCAAATTGTATCCCTCTGTATTTTTAATTTTACAATTAAACCTGTCCCCAGTTAATTGGGTTGCAGTTTTTTTACTAACTGGTTAAATAATGATTTCCAGAGTGAGCTATTTTGTCATTAAAAATGGGAAATATAGCAAAATAAATCTGAATCAACTAATAAAATAAATTATTCCCACCCATCATTATCCTATAGTATGGGAATCAATAATTTTTCTTAAAGTGCAAGTATTTTGTGCTGGAAAGTATCATAGTTAACATTCAAAGCATAACTAATTATATCAATCATGAAAAAAACCTGACGGTTGTGTTTCACAAATGAGGAACGCCACATGTTGTTCTGACTATCTTGTTTCATCTTGGCCTATGTGCCAGAACAGACCTTCCATTCTTCAAACTCTGGCTGCCTTTGCACCACACGCTGTATGCTCCACCCTCCGCAATAGAACTTTCATCCGTGGTGACTTTATACTCCGGAACTCCCATCACTCTTTGCTACTTCTCTCCCTACCTTTAAAAAAAAAAGCTTTCTCTCCAACCTGCATTCAGCATTTCTCAATTCTTTTGCCGTCTTTGGGCCCAATCACAATTGGTCAAAAATAGTAAATTCTAACAATTAAACTACAAATAAAATTAAATGTCTGTCAAGACCAGAATATTTTTTAGTACAATACTTCGAAGAAAAGTAGCTCAACACTTTAGGAATAATTTTTTAAAAGGGCATAATTAATTTTTTTTTTTTAAACGAACTCTGATATTTGAAACCCTTTAATTGAGAATGATTATTGTTGTTGTGAATTTTGAAATAAAATTTAAGAGATGCACAAACGCAATGAAGAACGTTACAATGGACATTGATAGCAATCAGTCTTAGTACTCAGTTTTCTTTAAACAGAACAATTCCATATCTTCAAAAATGAGTATCAGACATGAAATAGTCTAAAATTCATTTTATAATGAATGTGGATGCGGTGGCAATGGATGTGGTGGCAATCAGGCTCATTAATGCAGCTTCAGTATTATCTTCTAGTGAGCTCTGGGGTCATCAGCAGTGGATATCATTTTTCTTTATTCTTTCATGGGATGTGAGTGTCACGGACAGAACTAGCATTTGTTGCCAATCCCTTCTTGCCCCTGAACTGAGTATTTCAGAGAGTGGTTAAGAGTCAACCACATTAGTATGGGTCTGGAGTCACATGTAGACTAGACCAGGTATTCAAATCAGATTACCTCCCCTAAAGGACGTAAGTGAACCAGGTGGATCTTTACTGCAATCAGTGATAGTTTCATGGTCACCATTGCTGAGACTAGAGAAAGATTACAATGACTGATATAGGACATGTGATGCCATTTTCTTTCACAGAAGAACAAAATTGCATAACTTGCATTAAAAAAATTCAATATTATGTAGCCTGGAGAAAAATAACGTAATTTCTATAGTGCCTGATCATATTTCTAAGAAGGGTCCTAAAAAGCTTTACAAAAATTACACTGCTTTAAAAGACAAGTACAGTTGTCAGATATAACAGCTATTTGTATGCAGCACACAAATCAATGAGATGAGTGGCCAACCAAATTGTTTGCTTTTGGTTGTGTTGGCCAGATCAAGTACCAAAGGATCTTGGTCTAAGGCACCACTCAAGGACAGTCTCAGTACTTCACTGAAGTATTGATGTTGATTTTGTATTCGAGTATGGAAAAAGGGTTGTCACATTTTTAAAATTCTTTCATGCGGTGCGAGCATCAGTGGCAAGGCCAGAATTTTGTTGCCCATCCATAAAATTAATTGACACAGAGCTAATGTGCTATCGAGAGTCAAATTGACATAATGTGAGGCATCCCTAATCTTCATTCAACACCCATCCAAAAGGTGGTGTCTGATAACCATGGTGTGCCAATCTTCCTTCAAAATACCTAACTGCATTGATACTCCCACCTAGTAAAAATGATCAATCTCAGTCTTGAAAATTTCAATTGATCTGACACTCACATGGAGAATTTTAGATTTCCGCTATCCTATGTATAGATTAAGACCCATGTATGCCCTTTTGTTAGATGCCTCACCAGAGGAAATAACTTTTCTGTCTCCGTGAAATCCCTCTGAAGAACTAATTGTCTTGATTAGTGTCACATAGCTGTTTGTTGCTGCATTATGATATTGTCAAATTCCGACACAAATAAAATAATGAAAATTTATACATCTCTCCTTACCTGAGTGAATAAGCATGTGCTGTTTGAGATTCTGGATGCGGGTGAACCTAGCACCACATGTAGGGCATTGGAAAGGTTTATCAGGACCATTTGGACTGGGTCTCTCTGTGCCGCTTGTGGAAGGGTTGATGTATAGTTGGTAAGAGTACTGCCCACTTTCCAATCTACAAAATAAAACAACTTCAATTTAAAAGTAGAACTATCCAAATGAGAGCTGCAAATTCCCTTTGATCTTATTGGAAGTACAAAACATCCATCTCGAATTCCCAACTGGTACCTGCAGTGGAACAAAACAACTACTTTGATCATGTATAGGGCAGCTCGTGAGTCTTGTAAAAACTTTGAAATAAGTGTTACTAAGCACACTAATTGGTTACAAAATTTTGACACTTAGATTGCAGCAGATCTAGTTCCCATCTTCTGAAAAAGCCCACACATTTCTGGCATAATATCAGAAAGGGACTATGAAGTGAACTGGTGATAATCTCTCCCTCAATGTCAACAAAATGAAAAAGAGAGAATCATCGACTTCAGGAAGTGTAGAGGACATGCCCCTATCTACATCAACGGAGATGAAGTGGAAATGATCGAGAGCTTCATGTTTCTAGGTGTCCAGATTATCAACATCCTGGTCCCTCCATGCCAACTCTATAGTTAAGAAAGCCCACCAACTTTCTCAGGAGGCTAAGGAAATTTGGCATGTCTGCTACGACTCTCACCAACTTTTACAGATGCACCATAGAAAGCATTCTTTCTGGTTATATCACAGATTGTTATGGTTCCTGCTCTGTCCAAGACCACAAGAAACTAGAAAGGATTATGAAGGAAGCCCAGTCCATCAATCAAACCAACCTGCCACTCACTTTTACACTTCCTGCTGCCTCGGAAAAGCAACCAGCATAATTAAGGACTTCACACACACCAGACATACTGTCTTCCACCTTCTTCCATCGGGAAAAAGATGTAAAAGTCTGACACGCACCAACCAATTCAAAAAAAGCTTCTTCCTTGCTGCCATCAGACTATTGAATGGACCTACCTTATATTAAGTTGATCTTTCTCTAAACCAGTGGTTCCCAAACTTTTTTCACTGGGCCACACTGTCAGAATAAAAATTTGCTCGCGCCACACCAAATTTTTTATTGATAAGAAATACATTCAAAAACAAAAAAAAAACTCCTAGCAGTGCTTGATTCATAACATAGAACACAACTACTTTATAATATGATCATGGGACATCCAGAAAGTATAAAACAATGCTTGTTTAAACCATGTTTAAATGTTTCTTTGATTGTCCTTGAATCTTCCCGCCACACTTGCCATCCTCGCTCGCCGCACCAGTGTGGCGCGCCGCACCCTTTGGGAACCACTGCTCTAAACCCTGCCTATGACTGTAATACTACATTCTCACTCTCTCCTTTCCTTCTCCATGTACTATATGCTTTGTCTGTATAGCAAGAAATATTACTGTATACTAATAGTCATTTTTTAATTATACTAATAATTTCACTGTATATTAATAGATGTGACAATAATAAATCAAATATCTTGAATAATGCTGTGGAAGTTCAGCTAATAAGAAATGTTTATGAAGAAAGAGATTAAATAAATCAGATTTGCAGCTAAGTTGTCACCATTTTTGAGGGCTGAAGTTATGATCTTGTACAATTCACAAGAGAGTTGATTTTTGAATGGGCATTTGATATCTGTACAATGGAAGTAACTGTGAACAGCCATACCTCTGTCATGATATGTACTGCTGGTAGTTATAAAACTTTGCCCATTGTGTAAATTGTAAAATTGTTTTTTTGTTTAGACAGAGCTTTTTGCAAGTACCAACTTCATTTTTCAGCTTAGAAATCTCTAATTGCTATTACATTACTCTGTAGTCACCATACATATAGATACTACTTACCTATCATCATCATCTGGGTGATTGTTGGCATTGGAAGTGCCTTGGAGTGTTGGGAGCCCTTCTGTAACTCCTTCATCGACTGAACCTGTTTAAAGAGAAAGGGAAATTACACTGAGCCTTTAACAAGACAGCAAATTACAATCTAGGGCTCAACTGCTGTGCATGCATTCTGCAATGAAATAAACATTTTTAAACATACTGCACTTTGGATTGGTATTTCACACTGTGCCACTTTAATAATCTCCACATAGCAATTTACATCAAACAAACACATTTTAGACTTAGCTAACTAAAATAAAAGCAAAAAGATATGAATGTACAAAATATATAGACCTGCAATCGTATTAGCATTAATATTGGATCTCCAATCTGCCTTCAAGGAAGAGGATGACGATGATGCAAGGGGTGGATGAAAAAGAAAGGCAAGCCAAAATGATTGAAAACATTGGCAGATATGCAGATGTAACACATATCTGCCACAAATAAAGAGATGGTAGAAAAAATACAATTCAAGGGTAAAGTGATTAATATCTCACTTAAGGACTTTTTTTGTAAAATCATAAAAATGATTTAGTGAAGTATTGCTTGCTTACATTCTTTAAATTGTAAAATAACTTAAGAATTTTTACAGAAAATACTTAAACTTCCAACTAGCAGCATTCCTGTTCCCTCGACAATCATTGCTTAAAATGTCGGCAGAATGACTGAACAGCAAGTGTAGATCCATAATAAACACCTGCAGCATGACCCAATTTCTCAAGGCAACTCATAGCATTGTGACAAAAACAAAGCGTTCACTTGTCATGCTAGCTGACTTGAAGGAAGCCAAGATCAGCTAAACTGGAAATGTAGCAGAGAAATTTTTAAAAATTAAAATCTTATTCTACAATCAAAGAATAATATTAAAGATGTAAAATATTTGTGTTCTTTACTACATAAATACAACTAAGCATCATTAATTGACGATTAAACCAGCCACTACTTTCTGGAATACAAATCAACATCACAGTTACATCAACCATGGCAAAAATACAGCATCCAATATTATAAGAAGTTTGATTTGGAGATTTTGTGTTACTTCATCATAGTGCTTTGTTAAACCTATTATTAACTCGAGCTATGACTGTAACACTACATTCTCCACTCTCTCCTTTCCTTCTCTATGTACAGTATGCTTTGTCTGTATAGTGCGCAAGAAACAAGACTCACTGTATACTAATACATGTGACAATAAATCAAATCAAAATATTTATATACCAATCGATAAAAGTTGTCATACGTACCAATAGAGGAAGACTGGGGGCTGATTAATAAATCTTCCTGAGCTTGTTCACTTCCTGGTACAGTTTGATGGTCACTAAGTGAGCTCTGAGAAGCACTAACGGGCTGTGATGCAACTTCGTGACCTTCGTCATCACTTAACCTTTCAACTTTGATCCGTACATCATCTTCAATGATAGGGGGTGATGTTGCTTTTGTGCTCTCACAAGCAGTAAATTCAGGTAATCTTCCTGTTCCCTCTGTGTTTAGGGTCTGTTCCAAGATCCTAGCGCTTTCTGCTTGCTTATTTTTTTCAGTTTGGGTCCGCCGATCGCCACCCAATGGGTATGTCCACTGAAATGACACAGAAGAGTCCACACACTGCTGGGTCCTGCTGTTCTCTGAAAAGGTCACCGAGGGGTTCACAATTTGTGAACAATTGGGTTGAGCAGCAGATTCAGTGGGACTCTCTGGCGAAATCATTATGAAATTCTTTCGCTTTCGGCGAGACTCCCTGGGCTTACTTTTTTCAACAGAACTACATTCTGATGATACTGGTGATAGGCTGTCATCTTGGGACTGAATAATACATGCTCCACTATTCTCCTGAGCAAGGGGAGGAACTGGTCCCGGCGGATTATTACTTGTATTCCACAGGATACTTGATTTCATGAACTCTGAACAGGTGTTTGCTACATGGAACATCTGCATATAGCTTGCAGCAGCCAAGACATCAATAATGTTCTCAGTATTAATGGCAAGTGTAGCAGTGTATGCATACTCCAGCAATGGCGAAAACCCACTAACAGTGACATGATTCAAATCCAAAATACACTCATCTGCATCTGATTGATTTACAAGTTTTGCCCTGAAGAATTCACTGCAAGCAGCAAGGACCACCTTATGGGCTCTGAAGACTTTGTCCTGGACCCGAATTGTCACATCACAGAAATGTCCTTCATTACGGAGTTTGTTTAACTTTCCCAGAAGCTCTTGACCATGGACTGGAGAATTGTGTGTAAAGGTTTTTAGACCCATTATTTGTTCTCCTTGCTGTGTTTGATACTCTTGTATCCCAAGTACCTGAGGGAGAGACATTTATCTTTTATTTTGAGCTTACAGCTTCAGTAAAGTATTAATTCACACTCTGCCTTATAATTGCAAATATCAGTTTACTGCCTTACAGTATAGTAACTCCCATATGCTGGCAACTTGCCACTCAAGTGGATAGAGCCGTGAGAAGGCCTATAGTGTGTTGGCGTTTATTAACAGGGGGTTTGAGTTTAAGAGCTGTGGGGTTATGCTGCAACTGTACAGGACCTTGGTGAGACCACATTTGGAATATTGTGTGCAGTTCTGGTCACCTCACTATAAAAAGGATGTGGAAGCATTGGAGAGAGTGCAGAGGAGATTTACCAGGATGCTGCCTGGTTTGGAGGGTAGGTTTTATGAGGAAAGGTTGAGGGAACTAGGGCTTTTCTCTTTAGAGCGGAGGGGGATGAGGGGTGACTTAATAGAGGTTTATAAGATGATGAGGGGGATAGATAGAGTGGACATTCAGAGACTATTTCCTCAGGTGGATGTAGCTGTTACTAGGGGGCATAACTATAAGGTTCATGGTGGGAGATATAGGCGGGATGTCCGAGGTAGGTTCTTTACTCAGAGAGTGGTTGGGGTGTGGAATGGACTGCCTGCTGAGATAGTGGAGTCGGACACTTTAGGAACTTTCAAGCGGTTATTGGATAGGCACATGGAGCACACCAGAATGATAGGAAGTGGGATAGCTTGATCTTGGTTTCGGACAAAGCTCAGCACAACATCGAGGGCCGAAGGGCCTGTACTGTGCTGTACTGTTCTATATCTAAATAAGCTAATGCTGGAAAACATGTCAATTGTGCATTTCTACCAACCAGCAAATTCATTAGTGCATCATACATTTATTTTTCAAGCACCTAATTCAGCACAGTTGGCCCGATAATGACAAATTAATCGAATTAAACTTGGATATAAAGGATTGGTCTACATAGAAAACGAATGGTCCAAAATTGGGAGTTTGATAGTCTGCTATTTTACTTTGCCACCTCATACTTTTCATTTTCACTATCAATATTTTCCAACAAAATTTAGCTCAGAATTTCAAGATGGCAGACTCTAATTTAATGGTCCTTGAAACTTGTAGTAGGCAGTTTGCACCATCTGCTGTATACGTTCTAATTTCAATATTTACAACATACAATAAACCTTCACATTCAGCACCAGTTGTTGTAACCTGTGCCATTTGGTAAGCATAATCTTAGAGCATGAATGATTCCTGTTATACAGAAATAACATGACAGAAGATTTCACAGAGAAACTGATTAGCTATACCAGAAAAGCAACTTTAGAAACATTTCCTGAACTATCATTTTATGATGCATTTGATTTATACACATTTGTGGAACATGTACTGTGTGGTTAGAAAAGTGAGGAGTTTCATATCCGAGAACCCTGCTATAAGTCAGCTAATTTCAGCACAGTTGAATTTTAGTTAACAATGTGTCAAATTTCAAATATAGTGAAAGTTCAAAGCTCTAATATACAACCACACATATGAAGTTACCAGCTTGAGATGGTTTTAACAATTTTTCAATCCATGTCAAAGCAACAACAGCTCAGATTGATATGATGGTTGCAACAAGATACAAAAGTTGTATATATTTTTTTAAATTCACATTCACTATGTACAATCATAAAGTTCTTCAGTGTATATCATGGTCATAATGCCATTGATTACTGTACTATGAAGCATGGTTCAATTATACCTGACAAAGAAGCAGTGCTCCGAAAGCTCATGATTCCAAATGGAAGGATATCAGAGGTAGGTTCTTTACGCAGAGAGTGGTTGGGGTGTGGAATGGACTGCCTGCAGTGATAGTGGAGTCAGACACTTTAGGAACATTTAAGCGGTTATTGGATAGGCACATGGAGCACACCAGGATGATAGGGAGTGGGATAGCTTGATCTTGGTTTCAGATAAAGCTCGGCACAACATCGTGGGCCGAAGGGCCTGTTCTGTGCTGTACTGTTCTATGTTCTATGTAAACCTGTTGGACTTTAACCTGGTGCTGAAAGACTTCTTACTGTGCCCACCCCAGTCCAACACTGGCATCTCCACATCACAATTATAATTTATCACTAACATTTCATCAATTTGACTTGTTTTATATGGTTTAACTGTTTATGGAGTCAAGAGTGGGGGGCTAGAAATTTGCACAAGAGGAGAAGGACAGGAGTGGGATGATTTAAAGCATTTGCATCTCCAAACTTCAAAACAAAGTTGAGTCTTCACTGAATACTAAACACACACATTTCACTTTTGATTTGCATTTGAGATGCTTGGTTAGAGTTTACTTGTCTGTGAAATTAAGAGTCCAAGGACTAGAAATGTGCACAATTGTATTCCAGAAGAGTTTACTTGTTTGTGGAGTTAAAAGTGGCAGGGCTAGAAATTGGCACAACTGAATTCTGGTAGGGTTAATCATTGTGGAATTAAGAGTGGGCTAGAAATTTACACAACTGTATTCAGGTAGGGTTTACTTGTTTGTGGAGTTAAGAGTAGCAAGGCTAGAAATTGGCACAACTGTATTATGGTAGGGTTTACTTGTTTGTGGAGTTAAGAGTGGAAGGGCTAGAAATGTGCAATTATATTCAGGTGGACTGTCCTTGTTTGTGGAATTAAGAGAGAGCTAGAAATTGGCACAATTGTAATGGGGGGGGGGGGGGGAAGAAATGTGGAAAAAGAAATGTTGAGGCAGAAGGCGGCTGAAAATGCTGCAGTTTGGCTGGTGTGACTTGAGCAGTGAATTGTAGAGGAAAGTGAAAGACAGACACGTTGGGACTGATATTTGAGACATAAACACGTTACTTTGCATTAGGGAAAGTGGATGAATCATGACTGCAAGGGGCAGCATGTGTGTGTGTGAGTGAGAGAGGGGCTGAGCTGAGGCCCTGACTCTGAGTGGGGCCCGCGCTGCTCGGCCTGCGAGACCGAGGCAGTGTGTGTGTGTGTGTGTTAGCCCAGCGGGTTATTGTTACCGCGGTGTTGGACTGAAGGCGGGGGGGGGGGGGGGCGACAGACATACCTGTTGGTGCTGATTCCCCGGCCCACAGACAGACCGCAGCACCAGGGGCTGGAGAAGCCGAGGGGAAGCACCCCTCACTCCCCGGGCTGCAGAACAGAGAGAGAGAGACCCGGGCCTAGAGGCCGCGATGTGGGGTTCGGAACGATTGAGGCCAATCTCGGGGTCTGAGGGGAGTCCGAGGCCTGAGAAGAGCAAGGGGAAAGGGAGGGGTGTGTGGAAGCCCACTAATTTCTCTCGCTCTCCGCGCCGCCTGAGGCCCCGGGGCCGCTTACCGTGTGACTCGGTGTCGCAGCTCCGCGTCTCCCCGAGCCGCCGCCGCCCGCTAGCTCGCTCGAGCCGGGGTTTGTTTTGTTCCCAGCCTGCCCCGCGCTCACCCTCGCCAACTGTCAGTCAGGCTGTGGGGGCGGGGTCACCCAGCACCAGCTGTCAATCAGGCTGTGGGGGCAGGGTCACCCAGCACCAACTGTCAATAAAGCTGTGGAGGCGGGGTCGCCCAGCACCAGCTGTCAATCAGGCTGTGGGGGCGGGGACATCCAGCATGAACTGTCAATCAGACTGTGGGGGCGGGGTCACCCAGCACCAACTGTCAATCAGGCTGTGGGGCGGGGACAGCGAGCATTAACTGTCAATCAGCTGTGGGGGCGGGGTCACCCAGCACCAACTGTCAATCAGCTCGGGGGCGGGTTTATTCAGCATCAACTGTCAATCAGCCTGGGGGCGGGGTTATCCAGCACCATCTGTCCAGCACCAACTGTCAATCAGCTTGGGGGCGGGGTTATCCAACACCAACTGTCAATCAGCCTGGGGGCGGGGTTATCCAACACCAACTGTCAATCAGATTGTGGGGGCGGGGTCACCCAGCATCAACTGTCAATCATGCTGTGGAGGCGTGGTCACTGAGCACCAACTGCCAATCATGCTGTGGAGGTGGGGTCATCCAGCACCAACTGTTTATCAGCTGTGGGGGCGGGGTCACCCTGCATTAACTGTCAATCAGGCTGTGGAGGCGGGTCACCCAGCACCAACTGTCAATCAGCCTGGGAGGTGGGGTCATCCCAGAACAATTGTCAATCAGCCTGGGGGCGGGGTTATGCAGCAACGACTATCAATCATGCCAGCCCAGGATAACATGGCGGCACGGTGGCACAATGGTCAGTACTGCTGCCTCACAACGCCAAGGACCCGGGTTCAATTCCAGCCTCGGGTAACGTTCTCCCCGTGTCTGTGTGGGTTTCCTCCAGGTGCTCCGGTTTTCTCCCACAGTCCAAAGAGGGTTATGGTGGATTTGCCATAGTAAGTGTACAGGGATTGGTGGGCCTGGGGGCCTGAAGTTGCTCTTTCAGAGAGTCAGTGCAGACTTGATGGGCTGAATGGCCTCCTTCTGCACGGTACCGATTCTATGGTTGAACAACTGTCAATCAGACCTGGCTAGGGTCTGATGTTTTCCAACACTACCAGTCAACCATAAGTGGTTGGGGCAAGGATTTGTCTATCAGAGTAGAGTAGAGTGCACATGGGTAGAGCCTGGTCGAGCAGTTAACATCTTTTTACATTTATAATCATAGAATCATAGAAACCTTACAGTACAGAAAGAGGCCATTCGGCCCATCGAGTCTGCACCGACCACAATCCCACCCAGGCCCTACCCCCATATCCCTACAGATTTAACCACTAATCCCTCTAACCTACGCGTCTCAGGACACGAAGGGCAATTTTGTTTTAGCATGGCCAATCAACCTAACCCGCACATCTTTGGACTGTGGGAGGAAACCGGAGCACCCGGAGGAAACCCACGCAGACACGCGGCGGATGTGCAAACTCCACACAGACAGTGACCCAAGCCGGGAATCGAACCCAGGTCCCTGGAACTGTGAAGCAGCAGTGCTACTGTGCTACCATGCCGCCCTAATGCAAATACTATACGTGTATGAGTATTTTCCCCTTCTTAACGCAATTAATTCAAGATTGAAAAGAAAGACTTGGATTGGTGTATTTATTTGCAGCCAATGAAATATCGCTACTGTTGTAATATTGGAAAAAGCAACCAATTTGCACACAGGAAGCTCTCACAAATAATAATGTGATAATGACCAAATAAATTGTTTTCCTGGTGATGCTGACTGAGGGAAAATATTATTAGGGATAATGCCCCTGCTGTTCTTCATAATATTGTAAGAGTTTTAACAACACCAGGTTAAAGTCTAACAGGTTTATTTGGTGGCAAATACCATTAGCTTTCGGAGCGCTGCTCCTTCATCAGATGGAGTGGAAATCTGCTCTCAAACAGGGCACAGAGACACAAAATCAAGTTACAGAATACTGGTTAGAATGCGAATCCCTACAACCAACCAGATCTTAAAGATACAGACAATGTGAGTGGAGGGAGCATTAAGTACAGGTTAAAGAGAGTGTATTCATAATATTGCCATTGGATCTTTTGCACGCACACTAGCAGTGAGATGGAATCTCAGTCAACATCTCATTCGGTAGACCACACTTCTGCCACTGCAGTGCTCCCTTAATACTGCACTTGAGTGTCAGCCTTGAACCTTGTGTCTCAGAGGTGAAAGTTCTACTAACTGAGCCAAACATATGCGTGTGTGTGTATACTTTCCTCTCTAGCTAGATAAATAAACTTTGTTTCAATTTGAAGTCATTTTGAATGTTGTATGCATCTTATGAAAGGTTTCTGACCTGAAGTTTAACTCAGTTTTTGTCTCTGCAATGATGCTGACAGATCTGTTGAATGTTGCCTGCATTTTCTGTTTTCTTTTAATTATGCTGTCTTGTTCATCCCATTTTTCTCCATTTCTGTTGTGGTCTCACCTCACATTTCAATTGACTCCACCATCTTATGCCTAATTGGCCATTTTACCTCAGTACATGACATGTTACAAGCTTCAAAAGAAGATTATATTTTTAAATAACGCAAGTAGTTTTGCTGTAATATACATTGAATATTGCATTTAGCTGGCACTTGTCATCTATGTTACCCTTGCTTTGAGTCTCGTGCTTTTTACTAATGTTGTATGTCAACAAGTTGACATTATAAATGTTTATGTAAGTGACACAGCAGTTTGCACTGCTGCCTCACAGCTCCAGGGACCTGGGTTCGATTCCCGGCTTGGATCACTGTCTGTGCAGAGTTTGCATATCCCCCCCATGTAGATTATAGAATCCCTACAGTGCAGAAGGAGGCCATTCGGCCCATCGAGTCTGCACCGACCACAATCCCACCCAGGCCCTACCCCCACATATTTTACCCGCTAATCCCTCTAACCTAAGCATCTCAGGACTCTAAGGGGCAATTTTTTAACCTGGCCAATCAACCTAACCCGCACATCTTTGGCCTGTGGGGGGAAACCGGAGCACCCGGAGGAAACCCACGCAGACACGAGGAGAATGTGCAAACTCCACACAGACAGTGACCCGAGCCGGGAATCGAACCCAGGACCCTGGAGCTGTGAAGCAGCAGTGCTAACCACTGTGCTACCGTGGGTTTCCTCCCACAGTCCAAAGATGTGCGGGCTATGTGCATTGGCCATGCTAAATTGCTCTTTAGTGTCCCGTAATACGTAGGTTAGACGGATTAGCGGGGTAAATATGTGGGGTGACGCGGATAGGGCCTGGGTGGGATTGTGGTTAGTGCAGACTCGATGGGCTGAATGGCCTCCTTCTGCACTGTAGAGTTTCTATGATTCTATGAAAATTCCAGTGATAAAAATTGAAAGATGAGACAGTAAACCACAGCTCCATACGTCCCTTCAAATGGATGTAAAATATGGCATGGCACTATTCGAACTATAGCTGGGAAGTTCTTCTGATATCCTGGCCAATATTATTCAGCGAACATCACAAATAAAAGATTATCTCATCAATAATCTCACTGCTGCATAGATTAGCTGCTGCATGTCTCTACATTACAAAAGTGACTACAATTAATTGGTTATAAAAAAGGTTTGGGATCTCATAAGATGCAAGTTCTTTTCTTTGTAACAATGCCCTGCAATGATCACCTGTCACATAACAAATGCCATGATGTGGAGATGCCGGCGTTGGACTGGGGTAAACACAGTAAGAGTTTTAACAACACCAGGTTAAAGTCCAACAGGTTTATTTGGTAGCAAATGCCATTAGCTTCCGGAGCGCTGCTCCTTCATCAGATGGAGTGGATATCTGCTCTCAAACAGGACAAACTACAGAGACACAAAATCAAGTTACAGAATATTGATTAAAATGCGAATCTCGACAGCCAACCAGGTCTTAAAGATACAGACAATGTAAGTGGAGGGAGCATTAAGAACAGGTTAAAGAGATGTGTATTGTCTCCAGACAGGACAGCCAGTGAGATTCTGCAAGTCCAGGAGGCAAGCTGTGGGGGTTACTGATAGTGTGACATAAATCCAAGATCCCGGTTTAGGCCATCCTCATGTGTGCAGAACTTGGCTATCAGTTTCCGCTCAGCGACTCTGCGCTGTCGTGTGTCGTGAAGGCCGCCTTGGAGAACGCTTACCCGAAGATCAAAAGCTGAATGCCCGTGACCGCTGAAGTGCTCCCCCACAGGAAGAGAACAGTCTTGCCTGGTGATTGTCGAGCGGTGTTCATTCATCCATTGTCGTAGCGTCTGCATGGTTTCCCCAATGTACCATGCCTCGGGACATCCTTTCCTGCAGCGTATCAGATAGACAAAGTTGGCCGAGCTGCAAGAGTAGGTACCATGTACCTGGTAGACGGTGTTCTCACGTGAGATGATGGCATCCGTGTCGATGATCCGGCATGTCTTGCAGAGGTTGCTGTGGCAGGGTTGTGTGGTGTCGTGGTCACTGTTCTCCTGAAGGCTGGGTAGTTTGCTGCGGACAAAGGTCTGTTTGAGGTTGTGCGGTGACATAACAAATGTGCCATCCAGCTATCGAAGCTCTGCTAGCCAGAGCCAGAAATTTTTTAAAGTCTATTTATTAGTGTCATAAGTAGGCTTACATTAACATTGCAATGAAGTTAATGTGAAAATCCTCTAGTTGCCACACTCCGGCACCTGTTTGGGTACAGTGAGGGAGAATTTAACATGGTCGATGCACCTAACCAGCATGTCTTTCGGTCTGTAGGAGGAAACCGGAGCACCCAGAGGAAACGTAAACAGACACAAGGAGAATGTGCAAACTCCACACAGATAGTGAACCCAAGCCGGGAATCAAACCCAGGTCCCTGGCACTGTGAGGCAGCAGTGCTAACCACTGTGCCATCGTGTCACCAAGAATACCAATGTCAGGGAAACAACAACTTTATATTGTTTGGGAAGAGGGTGCTGATTCGTTTGCAAGTAGACTCTGATTGGTAAAAGCAAAATACTGCGATTGCCAGAATCTGAAACAAGAACAGAAAATGCTGGAAAATCTCAGCAAGTCTGACAGCATCCGTGGGGGGAGAATAGAGCCAATGTTTGGAGTCTAGAGGTCCATTTGTCAGAGATGATTGGTAGTTGCAATGGAGACTGCACCATTTGATGGTGGTTACCTGTTAACTGGCAAGCATTGTTTGAAATTTAAACCAAGTAGCTTGACTCTAATTGGTCAAGGCATTGTTACCCAGTGAATGGCTATCACTTATTTTGTTTAGCTGAAACAGGTGCAATATGTGTACCTGTTGTTTCTGTCTGCAAAGAACACAAATGTGCCACACTGGAAGCCGGACTGACAATCTTAAATTGCTTATCAGCGTATTTCTCAGCATACGGAAGATTATTTGGCAAATGTTGTCCAATCATGGAATCACATCTAATCACTGTGCTTAGTGCTTTGCAAGTATAGAACAAAGAACAAAGAACAATACAGCACAGGAACAGGCCCTTCGGCCCTCCAAGCCCATGCCGCTCCCTGGTCCAAATAGACCATTCTTTTGTATCCCTCCATTACCACTCCATTCATGTGGCTATGTAGATAAGTCTTAAACGTTCCCAGTGTGTCCGCCTCCACCACCTTACCTGGCAGCGCATTCCAGGCCCCCACCACCCTCTGTGTAAAATACGTCCTTCTGATATCCGTGTTAAACCTCCCCCCCCTCACCTTGGACCTATGCCCCTCGTGAACGTCACCACCGATCTGCGAAAAAGCTTCCCACCGTTCACCCTATCTATGCCTTTCATAATTTTATACACCTCTATTAGGTCACCCCTCACCCCTAGACTGGTTGGGTATGTCTACACTTTGCCCTTTATAAACAGTGGAAAGGGCATGCTGTTTGATATGATCTGTCAGTCTTTGGGACATATGGCCTACATACATATATTAATACAGGGCCCTGTTCTTTGAAGCATTTCTGATTATTTTACTTTCAAAACTATTATTGTGTTGCAATGCACATAAAATGCCATCCTGAGCAGAATTATAGGAGAAAGGTAATATCATTAGGACATTCTCCAGATAGGAACTTCAATACACCCGGATTTGGAACATTTATTATGAGAAACCTTGACTATGAACTTATGATCTGGTAGATATGTGCCTAAAAATGATAAAGTATAGGAACAGGCTACACACTATCATAAACAAGTGAATTTCTTACACTTCATTAAAAATAAACATGATTTTTTTGTAGGTCCTGCTTTATAATTCAACATAGTTTCAAATTCTACATTACAATATCTGTAAACTCATTGTCATACATTACTAGACACCATCGACACTATAGTTAAGAAAGCCCACCAACACCTCTACTTTCTCAGAAGACTAAGGAAATTTGGCATGTCAGCTATGACTCGCCCCAACCTTTACAGATGCACCATAGAAAGCATTCTTTCTTGTTGTATCACAGCTTGGTATGGCTCCTGCTCTGCCCAAGACCGCAAGAAACTACAAAAGGTTGTACATGTAGCCCAATCCATCATGCAAACCAGCTTCCTATCCATTGACTCTGTCTACACTTCCCACTGCCTCGGCAAAGCAGCCAGCATAATTACGGACCACATGCACCCCGGACAGTCTCTCTTCCACCTTCTTCCGTCGGGAAAAAGATACAAAAGTCTGAGGTCACATACCAACCGACTCAAGAACAGCTTCTTCCTTGCTGCCATCAGACTTCTTAATGGACCTACCTTACATTAAGTTGATCTTTCTCTATACCCTAGCTATGACTGTGACACTACATTCTGCACTCTCTTGTTTCCTTCTCTATGAACTGTATGCTTTGTCTGTATAGCATGCAAGAAACAATACTTTTCACTGTATGCTAATACATGTGACAACAATAAATCAAATAAAAAATCATGTTTAAACCCTAACAAAAAAACTCACAGGCAAATTGGCCATTTCAATTCTAAAAACATTGACCTTAAAAATTATAAGTTTAAACATTTTGTCAGTGGCGATAGATACCATTAACAAATTCAATTCAATGCAATTTAGACAGGACCCTCTGTTAATTCATAACTGATTGTACAGCATAGTATGGAAGCATGAATGTTAAATAGATTAAAGCACATGGAATTCGTATTGCGATTGTTCTTGCGCTCTGTAGATGATAAAGAGTCTTTGTGATTAATAAAAAACTATTTTCTACTTGTGAACAACAACAATTTATCCATTAGAATCACTGGACATTGTATATTTATTAAAATAATATGTAATATGTTGGGTTATTTTACGATTATAATGAAATAAATCATTTTACCTAGCCTTTAAGGAAATTTCCTTCAAATTTAATATTCCTACTTAAGAGACAAAGTACAATATTATGCAAAGACATTACTAATTCACATATATATTGGAGCGAACAATTCTGTATAATATCATTTGCACTATACATGTTTTGACTTTAGTATTGCCAGGGTAATATGATACTGAAAAAGAGTCAGTTGTTTGTGTTTTAAAGTTAATAACTCATTGCTGTATAAAGAATTTCCGCCTCATCCCTGAGAGGACATGTAAGAAATCTTTGAGCGTGAAATAAACTCCCCTTACTCCTCCTCCATCTCAACTCCTAGATGGGCAGAGTAAAGAAATCATGGTGTGGCGCAATACAACTAAAATAACTAACCAAGTGGGCCAAACCTTCTTCCCCTTTTTCTATTCTTGATAATGGACTTGAGTCAAAGACTGGTTATACTTGATGCAATTTTATCTTCTAGGAACATCACACATGCTAGCCAAAAGTCCCTGACACAGAAGATTAGATCATTCCCTTTGTGACAAGGTATCATCGCTTTACAGCCACAATTAGGTAACAATCCTGATCTCAGGCCAAAAGGGAAAACAACACCTCTGATAACAGCCCTGAAAGAAAATTCGTACAAGTGAATTAAGCATTCTTTGGTGAATAGTGTCAACAGAAACTTCCAGTGTAGCGGGTCAAAATGTTTTGGAAATTTGTTTGCTAGTGTCACAAGTAGGCTTACATTAACAGTGCAATGAAGTTACTGTGAAAATCCCCTAGTTGCCACACTCCAGCGCCTGTTTGGGTACACTGAGGGAGAATTTAGCATGGCCAATGCACCTAACCAGTACGTCTTTCAGACTGCGGGAGGAAACCGGAGCATCTGGAGGAAACCCACGCAGAATCAGGGAAAAACTGTGCAAACTCCGCACAGTGACCCGAGCCGGGAATCGAAACCGGTCCCTGGCGCTGTGAGCGCTAATCATTGTGCCACCGTGCCACCGTGCCACCCCCATGTTGCTTCAGTCCCGTCAGAAAGGACATTACCTGGTCAACATCTGTTGATTTTCTATTGTCAGATTTGTTAACACTCTACTTTAGGAAATGTTTATTGCGCCTATGTAGGGGAATAGTTTCTGTGGTACTAATGAATCCACCGGTATCATCAGTCCTCTCTCTTTCCATTCTGTCAGCTGTACAGTGTATTTAGACTTATTTTTAGTGTTTAGTGTGACGTGGGCGTTGCTGACAAGGCCAGCATTTGTTACCCATCCCTAATCACACTTGAATTGACTGTCTTGCTGGACCATTTCAGAGGACAGTTAAGAGTCAACCACATTGCTGTGTCTCTGGAGTCACATGTAGGCCAGACTGGGTAAGGACGACAGATTTCCTTCCCTAAAGGATATTAGTGAACCAGATGGGTTTTTACAACAATCAATGATAGTGTCATGGTGAGCATTACTGAGACAAGGTTTCAATTCCAGATTTTATTAATTGAATTTAAATTCCACCTGCTGCCATGATGGGATTTGAACTTATGTCCTGAGACATAAGTTTATTAATTAATATTTTCTGATGGAGACCATTATCTAGATAAAATCAGTGGAATTTACAGAAAATATAAGCTAGAGTACATGGATGAAGATGAGCCACACACACAGAGTTATTTTAAACAGAAATGCCAATTGACTGCTTTATTCACTACAGATCTCACAAAGAACAAACAAAGAACAAAGAACAGTACAGCACAGGAAACAGGCCCTTCGGCCCTCCAAGCCTGTGCCGCTCTTTGGTCCAACTAGACCAATCGTTTGTATCCCTCCACTCCCAGGCTGCTCATGTGACTATCCAGGTAAGTCTTAAACGATGTCAGCGTGTCTGCCTCCACCACCCTACTTGGCAGCGCATTCCAGGCCCCCACCACCCTCTGTGTAAAAAACATCCCTCTAATATCTGAGCCCGTGACCTCGCGTGACCGTCACTTCTGATCTGGGAAAAAGCTTCTCACCGTTCACCCTATCTATCCCCTTCATAATCTTGTACACCTCTATTAGATCTCCCCTCATTCTCCGTCTTTCCAGGGAGAACAACCCCAGTTTACACAATCTCTCCTCATAGCTAAGACCCTCCATACCAGGCAACATCCTGGTAAACCTTCTCTGCACTCTCTCTAACGCCTCCACGTCCTTCTGGTAGTGCGACGACCAGAACTGGACGCAGTACTCCAAATGTGGCCTAACCAGCGTTCTATACAGCTGCATCATCAGACTCCAGCTTTTATACTCTATACCCCGTCCTATAAAGGCAAGCATACCTTAGTCTTCTTCACCACCTTCTCCACCTGTGTTGCCACCTTCAAGGATTTGTGGACTTGTACACCTCGGTCCCTCTGTGTTTCTATACTCTTGATGGCTCTGCCATTTATTGTATAACTCCTCCCTACATTATTTCTTCCAAAATGCATCACTTCGCATTTATCTGGATTAAATTCCATCTGCCACCTCTCCGCCCAATTTTCCAGCGTATCTGTATCCTGCTGTATTGCCCGACAATGCTCATCGCTATCCGCAAGTCCAGCCATCTTCTTGTCATCCGCAAACTTGCTGATAACACCAGTTACACCTTCTTCCAAATCATTGATATATATCACAAATAGCAGAGGTCCCAATACAGAGCCCTGCGGAACACCACTGGTCACAGACCTCCAGCTGGAAAAAGACCCTTCGACCGCTACCCTCTGTCTCCTATGGCCAAGCCAGTTCTCCACCCATCTAGCCACTTCTCCTTGTATCCCATGAGCCTTAACCTTCTTAACCAACCTGCCATGTGGGACTTTGTCAAATGCCTTACTGAAATCCATATAGACGACATCCACGGCCCTTGGACTTCACCTTGGACTTCACCTTCTTAATAATCAAGTTTATACAACAGGACCTGGGTTGCATTTATACTTTACAGTATTTTCTTTGATTGGAGCAGTTGTATTTTTATTTTCTAATTACATCATTGTGTACTACTAGACCTTTCCATTTTTGATTTTCAGTTTGATTTCCTGGTTGTTTTGCTGTTAGGGTAAAAATAGCCACAAACTCCATACATTATCACAGTGACTGTGATAATGATAGTAAAACAATCATTATATGAATCATAAAACATATCTAGGCACCAGATATATAACTAAAAATACTTTCATACTCTGACCCCCGTATCATTGAAATACCAGTAAATACCAATGGCTGAGGAAGAGGCACTGGGGCTCAGCTGTGTCGAGAAGGCTATTCCACTGCCTATTGTTGGCACACTGTCTCCTGTGAGGTCATATGGAGCATTGGATGGTTGAGTAGGAGGCAGCTGCTGCTGGTGTTGCTGATGCTGCTGCTTTTTTCCTATGGGGAGGCAATGGCCTAGTGGTATTATCGCAAGACTATTTAATCCAGAAACTCAGCTGATGTTCTGGAGATGTGGGTTTGAATTCTGCCACGGCAGATGGTGGAATTTGAATTCAAGAAAAAAAAAACTGGAATTAAGAATCTACTGATGACCATGAAACCATTGTTGACTGTCGGAAAAACCCATCTGGTTCACTAATGTTCTTGAGGGAAGAAAATCTGCCATCCTTACCTGGTCTGGCCTATATGTGCCTCCAGAGCCACAGCAATGTGGTTGACTCTCAACTGCCTTCTGACATGGCCTAGCAAGCCACTCAGTGCAAGGGCAATTAGGGATGAGCAATAAATGCTGACCCAGCCAATGACGCCCATGTCCTATGAATAAATAAATCCTTCTGCTATTCCATCTGAGCTTTGACATGGAGCTGAATAAGTGGCTCCCATACTGCTAAGAAGGCCGAAAGTTGGGAAATCCAGATCAAAGATTTAAAAATAAACCGAGGTCGCAGAAATAACCTCCAAAGGATTGGCTCATGAATGTTTTTTAGGGAAGGAAATCTGCCATCCTTACCGGGTCTGACATATATGTTTAAAGTTTATTAGTGTCACAAGTAGGCTTACATTAACACTGCAATGAAGTTACTGTGAAAATCCCCTAGTCGCCACACTCTAATACCTGTTTAGCTACACTGAGGGAGAATTTCAGCATGGCCAATGCAGCTAACCAGTCCAACTTTCAGACTGCGGGAGGACACCAGAGCATCCGGAAGAAATCCACGCAGACATGGAGAGAACATGGGGACTCTGCACCGACAGTCACCCAAGAACAGAATTGAACACGGGTCCCTGGCACTGTGAGGCAGCAGTGCTAACCACTGTGCCACCATGCCACCCATATGACTCCAGAGCCACAGCAATGTGGTTGACTCTCAACTGTGCGCTGAACAATGGCAACTAGGGATGGGCAATAAATGCTGGCCATCCAATGGCACCCATGTCCCACGAATGAACAAAAGACAAAAAATGGAAATCATCTTCTAAGCAGAGAAAGCACATTTTCAGGACAAGTCCTGTATCAGAAAGCCTTTCACTTAGATAAAGAATCAATAGTTAAAGACTTCCCAACCTGTCATCGCTATCAATTCCTTTTGTCATTTCCCCGTGTTCAACTTGATGAGTTCCATAAAGCCTGGGAAACCTATCCGGTGCCAGTTAAAGGCAGAATCCAGAGTTAAAAACGCACTTAATTACCTTTTACCAAATGGTTATAGCAGACCCACCTGTCCCAAGTTCTAATCTGGAAAGTTATTTGATGAACAAGGTGTAGCACCTTTGATGATCTTAGGACTGTTCAAACCACTGCCAAACCACATCCACTTAAGTACTCTTGAAATGCAGTAATTGGTGTAATGCACAGAAACAGGGCAATCAATTTCTATGCAGCAATGTCCCACAAACAGCAAGATAAGTGGCAAGATCATTTGTTTATGGTAGTTTCGGTTGAGCAATAAGTATTAACCAGGACACAGGAAAAACTCCCTATGCCTTTTTGAAAATGCCATAAGTTCACCATATTCGCCTGAGATATAAGGCTGAGTCTAAGTCAAATTCACTCAGTCATGCATTTAAGCATTACCCCAAATTCTGTGCTCAAACCTCAAGAGCGAGGCAGGACGCTATGGTCTTCTTGTTGCAAGGAAAGATTGCTACAACCAAGTCAAGGCTGAGACCATCGTTAGAGAGATTAGGGAGGGAACCTGAAGAAACATTTACAGATAGTAGAGCAACCAAGGATAATGTGGGAAATGATAAACCGATAAAGAGAAACTCCTTCTGTAAATTCTATAGGAACCTTCATGTATAAAAAGGAAGAAAGGTGGAAGTGAGAGAAAGCGAGATAATGGAGGTGGAGCATTTTTGGATTTTTGTTCAGATATTTCTCTTGAAGAAATTTCAGTTTGAAGGACTGAAACGTAGCTCCCTATTAACAAAAGTGTAACATGACACACACAAAATGTGAATTGCAGTTAGCCCAACGAGCAAATGATTCCCTGGGTTTTAGAAAGCAGTAAAATAAACACTGTAACCAATCATGACTTAAATTGTAAACTGCTTACAAAATAAAAATAAGCATTTGTTGATGAAAGCATCAGATAGTTGGGTTGTTATAGTAGATATTTTCTGGGATTCAGCATCCCCATAAGCAGACCTCTTGTCACTTGTGAATTGAAAGGAACCATTTTTCTTTACCCAATATCGAGGTAGGTGATTGCGAGAACACTTATTCTGTACTTTAGCTATTAGAATGTGTCAGATGATTCAACATGATTGTCATCTCTTTGAAAGGCATCACACAAATCACACATTCAAGATCTGTTCTCTGAAAGCATGGGTACAGAATGACTCAATTACTTATTTCGAAACTAAATAATTCACTAGACTTACACTCGGGCATGGAACCAACAGATTTACAGATTCAAACCTCACACCTTCTGTGCTTATTTGTTTGGTGACGTTTGTTTTTTTTTCTCTCTCTTTTTGGTGAATGAACAGGATAAAACAGTGTGGCCAGTTTTGTGGTAGAATAAAGGTCAGACAGGTTCACCCTACTTGCCCAATAACCTCAGAGGGAGACCTGGTCAAATTTGATGGTCAAACATTATCTAACAGGCCAGTGCTAATCCTGTTATCCCGCATCTTGCCAATTGGAGTGGGAAGGAAATCCAGCAGCAATTCCTTAAATGGGAGGGTGGGACTGTTGGGATTAAAAGGAGCAATTCCTTCAATGGTAGGGAAATTTTATCAGCGCACATGACAGCAAAAATGCGAATGTGTGGAAGCCTTTAAGATTTAAAATGCTGAAGAACAAAATGAATGCTAGTTCCCAATTCCAGGTGGCGTAGTGGTATTGTCACTGGACTAGTAATCTAGAAACCCCCAGTAATGCTCTGGAGATTAGGGTTCAAATCCCACCAAAGCTGATGGTAAAATGTGAATTCAATAAAAATCGGGAATTAAAAGTCTAATGGTGACCTCAAAGCCATTGCCAATTTTTGAGGAAAACCCATCTGATTCACTAATCTCCTTTTAGGGAAGGAAAACTGCCATCCTTACCTAGTCGTGTGACTCCAGACCCACAGCAATGTGATTGACTCTTAAAGCGAAATTAGGGATGGGCAATAAAGTCTGGCCCAGCCAGTGCTGCCCATGTCCCATGATTGAAAAAAAGAAGGCAAATAGTCACTGGCCAACTTGACCACTGATGGTCTATGGGAGGATTGTGGAAACAATAGTGACAGCGCTGACTGACATGAGAAATTGACATTAGAACATCAGTTAACCATAGAATCATAGAAACCCTACAGCACAGAAAGAGGCCATTCGGCCCATCGAGTCTGCACCGCCAACAATCCCACCCAGGCCCTACTGCCATATCCCTACATATTTACCCACTAATCCCTCTAACCTACGCATCTCAGGACACTAAGGGCAATTTTAGCATGGCCAATCAACCTAACCCGCACATCTTTGGACTGTGGGAGGAAACCGGAGCACCCGGAGGAAAACCACGCAGACACGAGGAGAATGTGCAAACTCCACACAGACAGTGGCCCAAGCCGGGAATCGAACCCAGGTCCCTGGAGCTGTGAAGCAGCAGTGCTAGCCACTGTGCTACCGTGCCGCCCAGTTAACCGCTGACTATTTTAATTAGGCCCTCTGTATGTTGCCAATGGGACCCCTAAAACGTGGACCTCCCGCAGTGAATTGTTTTACTCAATATTATTTCATTATTAGACTGTTTACAGGCATAATGAGAGTAATGACATAGTAAAAATATCAGTCGCGGTGAATCATAACATTTCCTACTCCAGTAAGTAAAGCAATAAAAGTTTCAGTTTCTTTAAACATAAATTCATTTCATGTGCTGTGGAATTTAAAGGCTCGGGTCTATTCTGTTGACAGCCATATCCAGATCTTCCCACGAGAAAACCCAATCCCAAATCCTTTGGAATTACACAGAAACAAAAAGGTGAGGATAATTACACATTCTACTCTCTCCATTCTACCGTCGCCACTGCCAATTAGCAAACCTCCGGTGAACCCATGGAAATTTCATTCACACATCACCGTTCTGAGATTCACTGGTGTGACAAGACAGGGGCACAGTGCACAGCTTCAACTATCTGTTCAGTGGTGATGGACACCTCTCTTCCAATCCATGAAACGGGGTGGCACGGTGGCATAGTGAAGGGCGGCGTGGTGGCATATTGGTTAGCACTACTGCCTCACAGTGCCAGGGACCTGGGTTCGATTCCAGCCTTGGATGACTGTCTGTGCAGTGTTTGCGCATTCACCACTTGTCTGCGTGGATTTCCTCCGGGTGCTCCGGTTTCCTCCCACACTCCAAAGATGTGCAGGTTAGGTGGATTGGCCATGCTAAATGGAGGTCGGTCACCAGTGGAGTGCCCCAGGGATCTGTCCTGGGACCCTTGCTGTTTGTCATTTTCATAAAATCACCAAGGAGAGGGGCCATGTTTTTGAGGAAGAGAAGGTGTTACAGGCTAATAGGCTGGAGGAAATAGATGTTCGGAGGGAGGATGTACTGGCAGTTTTGAATAAACTGAAGGTCGATAAGTCCCCTGGGCCTGATGAGATATATCCTAGGATTCTTTGGGAGGCAAGGGATGAGATTGCAGAGCCTTGCTTTGATCTTTGTGTCTTCACTGTCCTTGGGGATGGTGCCAGAGGACTGGAGAGTGGCGAATGTTGTTCCTCTGTTTAAGAAAGGGAATAGAAATGACCCTGGTAATTATAGACTGGTTAGTCTTACTTCGGTGGTTGGTAAATTGATGGAAAAGGTCCTTAGGGATGGGATTTACGACCATTTAGAAAGATGCGGATTAATCCGGGATAGTCAGCACGGATTCGTGAAGGGCACGTCGTGCCTCACAAATTTGACTGAATTTTTTGAGGAGGTAACTAAGTGTGTTGATGAAGGTAGGGCAGCTGATGTCATATACATGGATTTTAGTAAGGCGTTTGATAAGGTCCCCCATGGTCGGCTTATGATGAAAGTAAGGAGGTGTGGAATAGAGGGAAAGTTGGCCGATTGGATAGGTAACTGGCTATCTGATCGAAGACAGAGGGTGGTGGTGGATGGAAAATTTTCAGGCTGGAGGCAGGTTGCTAGCGGAGTGCCACAGGGATCAGTGCTTGGTCCTCTGCTCTTTGTGATTTTTATTTATGACTTAGAGGAGGGGGCTGAAGGGTAGATCAGTAAATTTGCTGATGACACCAAGATTGGTGGAGTAGTGGGTGAGGTGAAGGGCTGTTGTAGGCTGCAAAGAGACATAGATAGGATGCAAAGCTGGGCTGAAAAATGGCAAATGGAGTTTAACCCTGATAAATGAGAGGTGATTCATTTTGGTAGGACTAATTTAAATGTGGATTACAGGGTCAAAGGTCGGGTTCTGAAGACTGTGGAGGAACAGAGAGATCTTGGGGTCCATATCCACAGATCTCTAAAGGTTGCCACGCAAGTGGATAGAGCTGTGAAGAAGGCCTATAGTGTGTTCGCTTTTATTAACAGGGGGTTGGAGTTTAAGAGCCGTGGGGTTATGCTGCAACTGTACAGGACCTTGGTGAGACCACATTTGGAATATTGTGTGCAGTTCTGGTCACCTCACTATAAGAAGGATGTGGAAGTGCTGGAAAGAGTGCAGAGGAGATTTACCAGGATGCTGCCTGGTTTGGAGGGTAGGTCTTATGAGGAAAGGTTGAGGGAGCTAGGGCTGTTCTCTCTGGAGCGGAGGAGGCTGAGGGGAGACTTAATAGAGGTTTATAAAATGATGAAGGGGATAGATAGAGTGAACGTTCAAAGACTATTTCCTCGGGTGGATGGAGCTATTACAAGGGGGCATAACTATAGGGTTCATGGTGGGAGATATAGGAAGGATATCAGAGGTAGGTTCTTTATGCAGAGAGTGGTTGGGGTGTGGAATGGACTGCCTGCAGTGATAGTGGAGTCAGACACTTTAGGAACATTTAAGTGGTTATTGGATAGGCACATGGAGCACACCAGGATGATAGGGAGTGGGATAGCTTGATCTTGGTTTCAGATAAAGCTCGGCACAACATTGTGGGCTGAAGGGCCTGTTCTGTGCTGTACTGTTCTACGTTCTATGTTCTATAAATGACCTGGATGAGGAAGTGGAGGGATGGGTTGGTAAGTTTGCCGACGACACGAAGGTTGGTGGTGTTGTGGATAGTTTGGAGGGATGTCAGAAGCTGCAGCGTGACATAGATAGGATGCAAGACTGGGCGGAGAAGTGGCAGATGGACTTCAACCCGGATAAATGTGTAGTGGTCCATTTTGGCAGGTCAAATGGGATGAAGGAGTATAATATCAAGGGAAAGACTCTTAGCAGTGTAGAGGATCAGAAGGACCTTGGGGTCTGGGTCCATAGGACTCTTAAATCGGCCTCGCAGGTAGAGGAGGTGGTTAAGAAGGCGTATGGTGTGCCGGCCTTCATCAATCGAGGGATTGAGTTCAGGAGTCGGGAGATAATGATGCAGCTTTATAAGACCCTCGTCAGACCCCACTTAGAGTACTGTGCTCAGTTCTGGTCGCCTCATTACAGGAAGGATGTAGAAATTATTGAAAGGATGCAGAGAAGATTTACAAGGATGTTGCCTGGATTGGGTGGCATGCCTTATGAGGATAGGTTGAGAGAGCTCGGTCTTTTCTCCTTGGAGAGACGAAGGATGCGAGGTGACCTGATAGAGGTGTACAAGATGTTGAGAGGTATAGATCGGGTGGATTCTCAGAGGCTTTTTTCCAGGGCTGAAATGGCTGCTACGAGAGGACACAGGTTTAAGGTGCTGGGGAGTAGGTGCAGAAGAGATGTCAGGGGTAAGTTTTTCACTCAGAGGGTGGTGGGTGAGTGGAATCGGCTGCCGTCAATGGTGGTGGAGGCAAACTTGATAGGGTCTTTTAAGAGACTTCTGGATGAGTACATGGGACTTAATAGGATTGAGGGTTATAGGTAAGCCTATATTTAGCCCTAGGTAGGTAGGGACATGACCGGCGCAACTTGTGGGCTGAATGGCCTGTTTGTGCTGTAGTTTTTCTATGTTCTATGTTCTAAATTGCCGTTTAGTGTCCAAAGATAGGTTAGGGGGATCACTGGGGTGCATACATGGGGTTTCAGTGATAGGGGTCACAGGTTCGATTCCCGGCTTGGGTCACTGTCTGTGTGGAGTTTGCACGTTCTTCCTGTATCTGTGTGGGTTTCCTTCGGGTGCCCCAGTTTCTTCCCAAACTCCAAAGATGTGAAGGTTCGGTGGATTGGCTATGCTAAATTGCCCCTTAGTGTCCAAAAATAGGTTAGGAGGATTGCTGGGGTGCATACATGGGGTTTCAGTGATGAGGACACAAGTTCGATTCCCAGCTTGGGTCACTGTCTGTGTGGAGTCCGTACATTCTCCCCGTGTCTGTGTGGGTTTCCTCCGGGTGCTCTGGTTTCCTCCCACACTCCAAAGATGTGCAGGTTAGGGTGATTGGACAAGCTCTGTCAGAGAGTCGGTGCAGACTCAATGTGATAAATGGTCTTCTGCTGCACTGTAGGGACACTATGAAATCTTGCAAGAGTACAAAACTACCCTCTTGCAACCACATACATAAATCCTCTGGAACAACTGCTGAAGTTTAGACAACTAACAAAATCATTTATCCCTTCAGCCGATATTACTCGTACCATTTTTTTTTTTACATACTGTGCATCTCAAGAACTAATTTTTTTACATTACAGTGAGGTTCTTTGCATACCATCCTAAAACCTCCCCTAAATCTTCGGAGATTGAAAAAAAAATGACACAGCTCACAAAATTATAGGCTGTGTGGAATTCAGGTTCTACAAAGATGCAATGGAATCCTTCCTGCGAAGTGATGGCACAAATCTCTCTACGCATGTGCCACCATGCATTTGTGCTGTCCTGAAAAAACACTATCTCCATTGTTCCATGTTGGAATCAGCTTGGGGCCGGAATTCTCCAAGCCCACCCGCAGCTGGGATTCTCCAGTCTCGTTGCAGTGAAGGGAGCTTTGGCTGAACGCCAAATCCTCCACTCTCTCCGGCAGTGGCAGCGGGACGTGTGAGACTGGAGAATTCCAGCCTAGTTTTACTAAGTTGACCATGAATCAAATCATGGATGATGCTGTGCCTCTTTCTTCTTTCACTTGAATGATTTTTTTTGCAAAATATCCAGTCATTGTCATCTCTTATTTCTGATGCTTCTGCTTTTTTTTCCCACCTCGTGCCTTCAAAATTCCCTTGAACATTTCTAGTACCTGAATAAAGATATTTTACATGCTGAAGTTGCTTCTCCATCACTCTTCCTTGATCTGGTGCTGACGTTGCTTTTCATCTGATCCCTTGAGTTAGTGGTGTTCTATTTTCTCCTCAACTTTTTATTCAGCCTCCTTCTTGCTTCTTCCTGCCTTATAATCTAACCACTTCTAATTGGGCAACCCAATCTGTTCTTCATTCTGACCACTGCCGTTTAACTATAATTACTCTTAATTGAAGAGTTTTGCTTGTTTTTGGTCTGTTAATAACATTCTAGTCATATCTGACATGAAGACACCCTTGGATAAAATTGGTATTGCCTTATATTGTCACTGGTAAACTATTAACTATTTGCAACTACAACCATAAAACAATTTTAGAAGCATATAAATAGCTACCATCTTCCTTCATATTTCTCAAATTCATTCAATCCCATTCCATCTCTGTAATAGATCGGAGTTTCATTACATTTTGGATCAAATGGAAGTATTCAGAGTTTTATAGCTACTTTTGGAGTCTGGATCATCATTTTAATTTTCTCTTTTTGCAAAAGATCAACAGCACCAGGAAATCCAAAGATGAAATACTTGTTATATGAGCCAGGGAGGTATTAAACGTCAAATGTGAATCCACAGTGGCAGCTGATACTCTCCAGGATATCCCCCAGTATCTATGGGTGAACCACCATCGATGAGGCAGCTGCAACAAGCAATCAAATGCATGAAAAACAATAAAGCCTGCAGTCCCAGTGATATTCCAGCGAAAGAATTCAAAGGGCTTTTACTCACGTCAAGATCCACTCATTCTACAAAATGGGGAGGCAAAGTAACTCCCCCTTCCTGGCCCCATCATCACCCCCCAATTCAGGAATGCGACAATTCTGATTATCTTCAAGAAGGGAGATGAATCATGCTGTGGAAACTATCAATGTGCTTTCTCGTCTGTTTTAGCTAGTGTTATAATTCAGGTCAGAAATTCCAAAATGTTTTATGAAGTCCGCCTGGATCATAAGTTTTGCACTTCGATTTTGGTTAGGGTAAAAACGATATATTTCACTTCAGGTCTGATTCAAATGACCTACCAGGGAGCTTTTATCAAAGAAAGTTCATTTAAGAATATAGTTAACATGTATAGAAAGAAAATTAGCAATAACTTTTATCAATTACAAACAAAACAACCACGATAATTTTTAATCCTTAACAAATATATCTAAAATGTTCCAATCAAACAAAGCTTCCCATAGACGAAACCTTTTCCACAGGTCTAACACAGTAAGGACTAATGCTCACGTGATACTGGAACTGAGTCCTTTGGCTGGAGGGTTTAAACCCTGACTTCTCACCCTTGTAACTTCTCGCAGCCCTCTGGATACACCCAGAACAATTTGAAGTCAGAACAGCTTCCCAGAACACCAGGAAAACACTCTGGCCAAGCCACCGACAGCAGAATCTCTGCTCCAGGAAGGCAAGAAGCAAGGTAAATGGTAGGACAAGGTAAATGGTAGGACACTGAAGAGTGCAGTAGAACAGAGGAATCAGGGAACACAGATACATAATTCCCTAAAAGTGGCGTCACAGGTAGATAGGGTCGTAAAGAGTGCTTTTGGTACATTGGCCTTTATAAATCAAAGTATTGAGTATAAGAGTTGGAATGTTGTGGTGAGGTTGTGTAAGACATTGGTGAGGCCGAATTTAGAGTATTGTGTGCAGTTTTGCTCACCTAATTACAGGAAGGATATTAATAAGGTTGAAAGAGTGCAGAGAAGGTTTACAAGGATGTTGCCGGGACTTGAAAAACTGAGTTACAGAGAAAGGTTGAATAGGTTAGGACTTTATTCCCTGGAGTGTAGAAGAATGAGGGGAGATTTGATAGAGGTGTATAAAATTATGATGGGTATAGATAGAGTGAATGCAAGCAGACTTTTTCCACTGAGGCTAGGGGAGAAAGAAACTAGAGGACATGGGTTAAGGGTGAAGGGGGAAAAGTTTAAAGGGAATATTAGGGGGGGCTCCTTCACACAAAGAGTGGTGGGAGTGCGGAATGAGCTGCCTGATGAAGTGGTGAATGCGGGCTCACTTTTAACATTTAAGAAAAACTTGGACAGGTACATGGATGAGAGGGGTGTGGAGGGATATGGTCCAGGTGCAGGTCAGTGGGACTAGGCAGAAAAATGGTTCGGCACAGCCAAGAAGGGCCAAAAGGCCTGATTCTATGCTGTAATGTTCTATGGTTCTATGGTTTTAAGAAGCCTTGCTTTCAGCTAACCAGCAGAATTTCCAAAATCAGGGTAAGAGAAAAAACACTTCTTTTCAGCTTGATGTCCCTTTTAAAACTAAAACTGCAGTCAGCCAAACAGAAAAATGAAACCTTAAATTCACTCGGAAGAAAAAAAACTGTACAAAAACACATGGCCTGCCAACCAGTTTTCCTCTGAACAATGCAAGGTCATAAAAAATCCCAGAGTAAAAATAAACAATCCCATTTAAGCCATTGAAATAGCAATAAAAAGGACTTCCACAGACAGCTCAGCAACAACGAGAGCTGAAACTGTGAGAGCTGCAGAGAACATGATTTTTAAAAAAAATCTCAAGGAGATTTCCTGAATTATCTATTTCCCGAGAGTGAGAAAATTCTCCCAGAGACAATGTGGAATTAGACCTTTCAGAAAAACCTCTGATGTGGCCTTTGCTGTCAGGCAAATGCAAGCAAAATTTTGAGAACAACGTCACAGCCTCTTTTTAATCGACATGTCCAAAGCATTGAGATTCTGTGGATTGTGTTCCAAAGATTTGGACATCCAAGAAACTTCCTCACAATCCTGCAGGTGGTTCATGATGATATGACTGCAACTGTCTTGAGTGGGAAATTTGAAACAAGCACCTGCAAAATCTGAACCAGGGTCAAGCGAGGCTGTGTGATAGCCTCCAAATGACTTACAATCTACCTGACAGTGGCTATTCACCTCACCATAGATCAACTGCCCTCTGGTGTCAGTATTAAATACCGCCGAGGTGGAAAACTCTTTAACCTTAGCTGCTTCTGTGACAAAACTACACTGACTACCATGGATGTACATGTTCTATAGTTTGCGGATGACTGCAATATTGTTGCCCATTCTACACCAGATTTTCATGCCACTCTCCATCTCTTCAGTTCCACATACAAGATGTTGAATGTTGCCAAACTAAAATTCATATATCAACCGACAACTGGTTCACCTCCCACATCTGTTGAAGGAGAGGCGCTGGAATATGTTCCCATACATTGGCAGCCACCTCTCTCAAAAGGCCACTATTGACCAGGAGAGATCTAACACTGGAGCAGCTATGCCAGCTCAGCCCTCTGCAAGCTATTGCAACAAATGATTGACAACAAAGACCTCCGCAAGTCACCAAATGTCGTAGTGTACATGTCAGTTGCCATCACTGCACTTCATAACATGCTGGGTAATCCTCAGCCACATCCTCCAGATTCAATGAGAGGACCATTGAACAAACTCTAGTGTCCTTCTTGAAGCCAGCGCCAGAAGCATTCAGGCAAAACTCCTGCAAAATCAATTTTGATGGGCTGGGCACGGTGATTTGAATGGCCGGAAAAAATATCCTCACTATCAGGTCCTATTTTCTAAACTCTCAAATGGCCAACATTCCGGGGGAGGAGAAAGAAAATGCTTCAAAGACAGTCTGAAGCTCTCCTTGATGCATGGCAGCATTGACGTTAATGAGTGGGAGGAACTTGCTACCAATTGTTCAAAATGGCGACAACTTATCCATTATGTTGCATCCCGCTTCGAGTCACAACATCTTGATGATGAGGCAGAGTGGTGACAGAGAAGGAAAGGAAAGGAAACAAATCCTGAAATTCTGGATTCCACTGCCTTGTGGTAAATCCTTCCCCATCTGTCCAAAGATCTGTGGGTTGAGAATCAGCTCCTTAGGCACATGAAGATCCTTGGCAGAAAATCGCAACCTGGAGCAAACATATTCAAACCAAGAGACAACCAACGCCAATGATGATGAAATGTCAATGTTTAACTGAGGCTATGGGGCGATTTGAGCTCATGCTTGCCGTTCATGGGAATGACGGAGGGGGCTCAAGATTTGGGAAAACCTCGAACTCATGGATCTTGAGGCGAGATTGCAACTTTTGATTTTCACCGCCCCTCGCCGGTGAGATGCTCCCATATAGTTAAAGACATCCCCACCAGATATTGACCTCCTGCCATAGCCAGCTCAGTTTACAACAGGCTCAGTCAGACGTGAACCCATTGTGGGTCCCCCTGGGGGGGCATAAAGGTGAGTATGGCCCCTGGGGGAGGGGGACATAGCCAGGCAGTGCCCTGACAATGCCCCTTAGTACTACCCTTTGGCATAGGGTATGTTTCAACTGAAACATTTCTAAATCATATATCGGTTATTAACAAGGCATGGTGGTACAGTGGGTTAGCACGGCTACCTCTCAGTGTCAGGGTTCGATTCCTGGCTTGGGTCACTGTCTGTGTGGAGTTTGCACGTTCTCCCCATGTCTGCGGGGTTTCCTCTGGGTGCCCTGGTTTCCTCCCACAATCCAAAAGGCAAGCTGGTTAGGTGCATTGGCCATGCTAAATTTTCCCACAGTGTACCCGAACAGGCGCCGGAATGTGGCGATTAGGGGGTTTTCACAGTAAATTTGTTGTGGTGTAAACGTAAGCCTACTTGTGACACTAATAAATAAACTTAAAAAAATATAAGATACATTAGCTGCAGGTATAAATTTCAGAGAAGGGTTCAAAATTTACAAAAATTATTTTCTTAATTTCACTTTTGGATGTGAATACAGTGCCTATAAAACCTTTCATTCCTTGTAATACTAGCATGAAATTTAGAACCAAAACAGATGTGAGGTAAATAAAAAATAGTACCATACATACCAGCCTGTTTTGCAATCATTTTGTTGATAACATAGTTTTTTTTACTGAAATTAATTCAATTACTGACCTTTTACATTTTCATAAATCCTGTCCTTATCCTTGGTTGGTTACTGTAACATTATCTCGGTGTGGCATTCATCTAGTGTCACATGCTCTGTTTTACATTACATTTTCTAACTTCTTCAAACTTTTGGATCCTTCCTTTCCCTGAGTCATAATTATTACCCTCATCCCACATTTTGGTTCCCTTAACTGCACAGTGCAACACAGAATTCCCTCACAAAGAGGATTGGCATGTATCCTGTTTCGGTTCTCTGCCAGTGGAGTTCTGTAACCAGCTGTTGAGAACAGTGAACATGCAGCATGGATTGATTCAC
This sequence comes from Mustelus asterias, assembly GCF_964213995.1. Taxonomy (NCBI): domain Eukaryota; kingdom Metazoa; phylum Chordata; class Chondrichthyes; order Carcharhiniformes; family Triakidae; genus Mustelus; species Mustelus asterias. The sequence goes on from NC_135827.1 coordinate 24,647,607, forward strand.
TCTGAAATGTCTCTTAAATTGTATGACAGATGTCTTCCATTGAGCATTGTCAGAATAGTGTGGAGTTTCCAAAGGATTAAGTAAACCTGAAATGATTGTGTCAAATGTACTTCCAGAATGTCTAAAATGAATTACAAGGTTACGGTTATTGGAAGACAGATTAGAGAGCAGATTAGACTGTTTATTTCTGGGGCAGCACGGTGGCACAGTGGTTAGCACTGCTGCTTCACAGTGCCAGGGACCCGGGTTCAATTCCAGCCTTGGGTGACTGTCTGTGTGGGATTTGCATGTTCTCCCTGTGTCTAAGTGGGTTTCTTTCGGGTGCTTTGGTTCCCTCCCACACTCCAAAGATGTGTGGGTTAGGTTGATTGGCCATGCAAAATTGCCCCTTGGTGTCAGGGGGATTAGCAGGGTGAATGTGTGGGATTATGGGGATAGGGTCTGGGTGGGATTGTTATGGTGCAGACTCAATGGGCTGAATGGCCTTATTCTGTACTGTAGGGACTCTATCATTCTATTGTGTTTAGCTAGATACCAATTAAAGGAAAAAGTCTGACAATGAGCATGTGTAGGTAAGTGCTGCAGTAAATGAAGTGGGAACTTCAGGTTTTTAATCTCCGTATAGGTGTCACAGACCTTGGGTTATTATAGTGTTCAGTAAAAGTCTATTGGAAGACACAGGGTTGGTGAAGGGGTGAATTTGACTACTGTCCCAAATGGGCCTGGAGCATCTGATCAAAGTCAGTGTCAGGAGGCCTGAACCATTTTTGGATTCAGGTTCCATTTGGCTGTTGCCTGTGCGATGCTACAGCTTCTCATATTCCCACATAAATTCCCCACTTATCCATTGACAAACAAAGCATGTTGGATTCTATAATAACTCTAGGAGTCAGCTGTAAAGGAACAATGCTTTATTCCACAAAATAAAGTAAAGCAAAACCACAAACCTGTGGTGACTGCAAACAGGTCCCAACTAGGACAATGGAATAATGGACACACTCAGGGTCTTGCTTTATAAAGGGCTCGATATATGAGTTCCACCTGATAAGGTAATAACCAATCACCAGGGAGCTTGTATTTTATGAGTGCTACAAGGATGTCAATCAGGGATTCCCCATACAAGTATTGGGGTTTATCACAGATCCTTTCTGAAGTGGCTGCCAACAGTGCCTAGTACAAATGCTATTTGTCCATTTACCAGCTTGTCTGAAAATTGCATCAAGTGAGCCTTGGGTGTCCATGGGGCCTCCATTCTGACGAGACCCGCCTCCAATTGAAAAACACCCTGACGTTTGCTGTAGTTAAGCTGACTGGAGGCTATGATTTTGGATGTCAGCATTGGCTCGGTTAACTGCTGCTCTCACCTCAGATGACTGCAGGCTCAAGTTCCACTTCAGAGACTTAAGAACATGGGCCAGAATTGTACTGCCCCACCTGCCTCGGAATCAGAACAGGCGAGGGGCGGACAATGGAAGTGTCCATTGACTTCGGGCGGGATTTTACGGTTCTGAGACAAGCGAAGCTGTAAAATCCCGCCTATGATCTATGTTGACGTTGCAATGCAGTATTGAGGGAGTGCTGCATTGTCAGATGTGCCATCTTTCAGATTATTGTGGCCAGGTCAGAAGGGGTGAAATTGCTCCCTCTCTATTTAGGTCACAACAAGGGTTTTAGTTTCTTTTTCACCTGGATACGTATTTTCCAAATCAGAGCATATTTAACTATTTAAGCATTATGGAGGAAATCAAGTAAAGTTTTCTTGAGTCAAACAAATTTATCAGCCACCGAACCTGGGCAAAGTAATAAAAACATTCACCCCTCATGCAGTTATTTAGGACACACAGAAAAAAGGGGAGTTAAGATTCCAATACAATAAAGGGAGAAACATATTGGTTAAGTGTCCTTTGATTCTCTGTGAGGTGTACATTTTAAATGTTGCAGCAGAATTGGGTTAGCTGGTTTCTTTGATGCAGTCGAATATAGAAGAGATTGCAATTGCTACAAAATTTTGGTTTGCTGGTAGGTTTCTTGTAGAATTGGCTTCTCAAACTTTGTAAAAGAAAGAGTGGGAGAAAGAGCAGTCTTTCACATAGTTCCTCTGCCGAAGTCTTTCTTGACACTGCCTGTGTCACTTGCAATCTCCCTCAGATGTCTGGGCAACATTGCCTTGAAATACTTCACCCATCATGTATTGCCATGAGATTTTGGGTATGTCTGTCTGTGGGAGCCATTGGCCAGGGCTTTTGGACCCCCCACATTCCTCCCCCCCCATGGTAGATTTTCCCACGGTGGATGTGGAGAGCCACTGGTCACTGATGGGATCTTCCAGTCCCGCCAAGGTCTATGGCATTTTTCATAGCTCGCCCGCCTCGCTGCTGGGAACCTGCCATGGGGTGTTCAACTCCGGCAAGACTGCAAGATCTAGGGCCAGAAAATCCCACCCATTGTTGCAATATCCAGTACTTTGCATTTTTAATGTCTTCGCATAGCTGTGAGTTTCAATGAGTGTCTGGAATTTAGAGAATGTCTCTCTCATTACACTCCCCCGAGGATGATTAGTTTGTTTCTCACCTTCACCTTCGAATAAAGCCTTGCGTTTTTAAGCAATTTGATCTGTTTCAGTTCAAATTGTAAAATTTCCAGCCAGTTGACAGTTGAAAAGTCAAATTTACAAAAATAAAAGGGCATAGCCTCATGACAGGATGGAACATTAACCTGAGACCCTGACTACCTATCAGGTGGACATTAATTAAGGGTGGCATGGTGGCACAGTGGTTAGCATTGCTGCCTCACAGAGCCAGGGACCTGGGTTCAATTCCTGGCTTGGGTCACTGTCTGTGTGGAGTTTGCACATTCTCCCCGGGTCTGCGTGGGTTTCCTCCAGGTGCTCCGGTTTCCTCCCACAGTCTAAAGATCTGTGGGTTAGGTGGATTGGCCATGCTGAATTGCCCCTAGTGTCAGGGGGACTAGCTAGGATAAATGCATGGGGTTCTGGGGATTGGGACTGGGTGAGATTGTGGTTGGTGCAGACTCAATGGGCCAAATGGCCTCCTTCTGCAGTGTAGGGATTCTATGATTTATTCTGTGAGAGTGAATGGGTTTTGAGTAAGTTAAATCTCACCGAAAAGATCCAATAACACTGTTTCAAAGAAGTTCAGTGGAATTGTCCAAAATGTCCTGGCCAACATTCATCCCTCAAACTAATATCCCTAAAAAAGATTTTTTAGTGTACTGATTGTCATAGAATCACAGTGCAGAAAAGGTCTTTTGGCCCGTTGAGTCTGTACTGACAATGGAAGAGGATTATTTATATGGCATTTGTTTTTATTCATCCTTAGGATATTAGCATTGTTGGAAAGCTCAGCATTTATTGTCCAGTTCTTGAGCAGGTGTGAGCCACTTCCAACTGAGTGGCTTGTTGGGAAATTTCAGATGGAAGTCAAGAGTCAACCATATTGGTGTAGGTCTAGAGCCACATGTAGGCCAGGTGATGACAGCAGATTTCCTCCCCTGAAAGAGATTTGTGAACGAGATGCGTTTTACAACAAGTGTTTTATGATCACTATTGCTGAGGCTACAATTTTATTCCAGATTTATTTATTGAACATAGAAGCAGGAGTGGGCCATTCAGCCCTTTGAACGTGTTCTGCCATTCATTTTGATCATGGCTGATCCCGCCTGCCCCCTCCATATCCCTTGATCCCTTTATCTCCAAGAGCTATATCTAATTTCTTCTTTAAATCACACAACGTTTTGGCCTCAACTACTTTCTGTGGTAGTGAATTCCACAGATTCAGCACTCCCTGGGTGAAAAAGTTCTCCTCACCTCAGTCCTAAAAGGTTTATCTCTTATTCTCAAACTATGACCCCCAGTTCCTACAGATGCCAGGGTGGGATTTGAACTTATGTTACTGGAGTATTAGCCCTGGCCTTTGGATTACAAGTCCAATAACATTACTGTGATGTGACCTTCTCACAGTGATATGAAAGAAAATATGCAAATATTATCTAATGTAACATAATATGTAAAACTGTGTGTGTCTCCTTGTTAATGGCTCCATTAGTTGAGACAGTGAGTAGTTAGAGTCAAAGATACCAAATAGTATTCACTTGTAGGAAACAGGCCAGGGCTCCTTCTCCTGGTTGCTATTCAGTACAAAGAGGCATGGTTTTGGCAAGATTGAGATCAGTCTCAACTGAGATCCCATATGACTGACTAGCCTGGTGGTATTCAATGTCTGGGGCCACCCATTTATGTTCACTCAGACCAGGTAATACAAGGCAATTAACAAGAAAACATACCATAGTAGGACATCAACATTTCTATGGGAGGGGGGATAAAATGTTGAAAGGGAACATTGAACAATTAAAAGTTTATTTATTAGAGTCACAAGTAGGCTGACATTAACACTGCAATGAGGTTAATGTGAAAATCTCCTAGTCGCCACGCTCCAATTCGGGTACACTGAGGGAGAATTTAGCATGGCCAATGCACCTAACTAGCACATCTTTTGGACTGTGCAAGGAAACCGGAGCACCTGGAAGAAACCCATGCAGACACAGGAAGAACATGCAGACTCCTCACAGTAACCCAAGCCAGGAATTGAACCCGGGTCTCTGGCACTGTGAGGCAGCAATGCTAACCACTGAGCCACCTTGTTGATTAATCGTGTGCCATGTTTCTAAGTTTAGATCTCTGGGACTATTGGATAAACCAGAAATGTGTTTGAAAATAGATAAAATTGATAGGTTGCCTTAAATGCAGGCCAAAGATTCGTGGGAAAAGGTTTGTGCAATGGCATGTATCCAGGTTATTGATGTTAATTTAAATTAGTGGCAGAAAACATTCTAAAGTGGAGCTGTTGAATACTAGGGAGGAGGTCCAGCATTAGGACAAATTGTCAAGATGCAGGTTTGTAATGTAAAGAGATTTGACAGTAAATCAAGGGAGTATAATTGAATTCATTGAGGGAGGAACTTAAAAATGATCAAAGCTGCATAGAAACAAGGGTTTACTTTCTGCCAAATTCCCCCACCTAGGGAGATTTATTGTTTCAAATGTAATGTATTAGCTATTACAATTATATCAATAATCAATAAGCATTAGGCACGAATAAATAATCAATTTTTCTGCTCATGTGTGCCATTAGAAATCAGGATACCAGCCAAATGTCTACATTTTGATTGTTATAGTAACTGTGGTACATTTATTTACAGAGGTTACATTATAAATGTGGGCATGGATATTTATAAGAAAAGTTGACAGAACTCTTTATAGGCATAAGATTTTAACTATATTGTAGATATATGTTTTTAAAATTCATTCCTCGTCGAGAGTTATCTTATAGATTTGACTTAATTTTTCAAACATGTGTGTTCCCTGGGAACGTTATACGATTATACGTTTGATAAAGTCCCCCATGGTCGGCTTATGAAGAAAGTAAGGATGTGTGGGATAGAGGGAAGTTTGGCCGATTGGATAGGTAACTGGCTATCTAACAGAAGACAGAGGGTGGTGGTGGATGGAAAATTTTCGGACTGGAAACCGGTTACCAGCGGAGTGCCACAGGGATCAGTGCTTGGTCCTCTGCTATTTGTCATTTTTATAAATGACTTGGAGGAGGGGGCTAAAGGGTGGATCAGTAAATTTGCTGATGACACCAAGATTGGTGGAGTAGTGAATGAGGTGGAGGGCTGTTGTAGGCTGCAAAGAGATATAGATAGGATACAGAGCTGGGCTGAAAAATGGCAAATGGAGTTTAACCCTGACAAATGCGAGGTGATTCATTTTGGTAGGACTAATTTAAATGTGGATTACAGGGTCAAAGGTAGGGTTCTGAAGAATGTGGAGAAACAGAGAGATCTTGGGGTTCATATCCATAGATCTCTGAAGGTTGCCACTCAAGTGGATAGAGCCGTGAAGAAGGCCTATAGTGTGTTGGCGTTCATTAACAGGGGGTTTGAGTTTAAGAGCCGTGGGGTTATGCTGCAACTGTACAGGACCTTGGTGAGACCACATTTGGAATATTGTGTGCAGTTCTGGTCACCTCACTATAAGAAGGATGTGGAGACACTGGAAAGAGTGCAAAGGAGATTTACCAGGATGCTGCCTGGTTTGGAGGGTAGGTCTTATGAGGAAAGGTTGAGGGAACTTGGGCTTTTCTCTTTGGAGCGGAGAAGGTTGAGAGGAGACTTGATAGAGGTTTATAAGATGATGAGGGGGATAGATAGAGTGAACGTTCAAAGACTATTTCCGCGGGTGAATGGAGTGGTAACTAGGGGGCATAACTATAGGATTCATGGTGGGAGATGTAGGAAGGATGTCCGAGGTAGGTTTTTTACTCAGAGTGTGGTTGGGGTGTGGAGTGGACTGCCTGCAGTGATAGTGGAGTCAGAAACTTTAGGAACATTTAAGAAGCTATTGGATAGGCACATGGAGTACTTCGGGATGATAGGGAGGAAATAGCTTGATCTGGGTTTCAGACAAAGCTCGGCACAACAACGTTGGCCAAAGGGCCTGTTCTGTGCTGTACTGTTCTATGTTCTATGTTCTATCTTATTCTATGGCAGCTTGAGTCTGGTCCATTGAGAGGAATGATTGATCTTTAATAATACAGATGATATTGGCTGTGCAGAGTCTGCACATTCTCCCCGTGTCTGCATGGGTTTCCTGCGGGTGCTCTGGTTTCCTCCCATAGTCTGCAAGACATGCTGGTTAGGTGCGTTGGCCATGCAAAATTGTCCCTCAGTGTACCTGAACAGGTGCCAGTGTGTGGCGACTAGGAGATTCTCAAAGTAACTTAATTACAGGGTTAACGTAAGCCTACTTGTGACACTAATAAATAAAAGTTTTAAAAATCTTTAAAGACTTTACTCAGAAATGATTGAAGTAAAATGTGCTCAGAAAGGATAATGCAGATCACAAATTCATTTAGACTGAAGTACCCATGTTTCTAAGATAATATGTAATAATTTGATAACATTTGAGCCAGAATTTTACTGCCACGCCAGCCGCAGGAATTGGAGCGGGCGAGGGGCAGACAATGCGAAGGCCCATTGACCTTGGGTGGGATTTTACAGTTTCTGGACAAGCGCGGCCGTAAAATTCTGCTCTTGTTCTGCTTAAACCAGAATGGAGGTTTAATTAGAATTTGTATTGCCAGATCAAAAGAGACAATTTGCAAATCCTTCTACCACATCCACCTTAATGACTTAATGCAGTCAGTGTATCCAACTAATGGCACTTAAAACATTTCATAGAAAAATGAGCAGATGCCTAAAAGGTACTGTTTCTTCAAGGCAATGGACCAGGTTTATTGCAAAATCATTGGATGCTCAACTGGTATTTTTTTTTATTTGAATCAGAATTTTTGACCAAAGGATTTAATTTGGAATGATATAGAATGGAAGGAAAATTGAGGGGTACAACGAAATGACAAGCTGTACCAATGTACGCATTCATCTTCTGCTATAGTTATTAGGGTGGGATTTTCTGCACAATCTACAGCGTGTTTCATGGCACTGGAGGCAGACTGTGCTGGCTGGTGGTGGGATCTTCTGGTCCTTCCATCATCAATATGATTTCTTGTCGAATGCACCCCTCACTGCAAGGGTTGCGCCGTCGGTGGGACTGGAAGATTCCACTGACTTGAATGGCCACCAAGTTCTGGACATCGTGTTCTAATGCCACTCTGATGCATCCTCAGATTTAACCATGATCTCCTCAGCATAGTATCAATGGGATCACGTGGAATGCCTATTACATCGTGTGACTCTTTCAAAAGGTGGAAAGTAACATACAATGAAACCAACATTTACAGGCTAAAGGTTATGAGGTTAAATTTATTTAAAGATCCAATAATACACAGAACTGGTAATTCATAGGAAGATTCTTAACCAACAAATTATTAAATTAAACGTAATGAGTCAATAAATGTTTAAAATATCCTTTTTATATTGTATAAATCAAAGTAAATCAAATCAAATATTGTATTTGTTGTAGTTTGTTGGGTAACATAACTTCTGGATGATGCAATAATGTATGATCCTAATCCAATTTTCCAGTTCTAGGGCGGCACGGTGGCACAGTGGTGAGCACTGCTGCCTCAGTGCCAGGGACCCAGGTTCAATTCCGGCCTTGGGTGACTGGCTGTATGGAGTCTGCACGTTCTTCCCATGTCTGCGTGGGTTTCCTCCGGGTGCTCCGGTTTCCTTCCTCAGTTCAAAGATGTGCGGGTTAGTTGATTGGCTATGCTAAATTGCCCCGTAGTATCAGGGGGACTAGCTGGGGTAAATACATGGGGTTACGGGGATAGGGCCTGAGGGGGGATTGGTGCCATTGCAGGCTTGATGGGTTGAATGGCCTCCTTCTATATTGTAGGAAATCAATGTCTGTGGATTGTGAACCTTTTACCCAAACTAAAGCTGAACAACCAGAGACATGTCTTCCAGAATATATGCTATTTCCCAAATGTAAAAAAACCTGCAAGTTTACAGATCACAGAACTTGTCAGGTGCCATGATAATGTTTCTGAGCATACGATGCTCGTAGTAGTTTATTGACCCATTAGATTAAAACCATCTCTTCCATATTCTATCTTTTCACATTCATGAAAACTTTAGTTTTTTTAAAAGAAAACTATTGTTTTTGAACAAAGATAGTCACGGAAAATCCTTTCAGGATCGAAAATTATTATTGACAATATTATCTATGCCTGGCCAGTTCAGGATATTGGTTAAATTCTGGAACTTTTTAAAGTTTAAGTTTATTAGTGTTACAAGTGGGCTTACATTAACACTGCAATGAAGTTACTGTGAAAATCCCTTAGTCGCCACATTCCTGCACTTGTTCGGGTACACTGAAGGAGAATTTAGCATGGCCAATGCACCTAACCGGGACGTCTTTCAGACTGTGGGAGGAAACCAGAGCACCCGGAGGAATCCCACGCAGACACGGGGAGAACGCGCAGACTCCGCATAGACAGTGACCCAAGCTGGGAATCAAACCCAGATGCCTGGCGCTGCGAGGCAGCTGTGTTAACCACTGTGCCACCGTGATGTCCACCTTATCAATCCCCTTTGAAGTACAGCCCATTCTACCGTGGAATTTGCATGATCTGTGAAAGGAATTGTCACTGGTGGTGAATGTCTTTCACTCATTCCAAACTCTATCCTATTCTTGCTGAAAAATTCAGCAAAAGATGTGAAATATTTCATATCAGTCATGGGAAGAATCTGAATTTAGAACTGTGTTTAAAAGCTCGACTGATAGGTTGCTGCACAAAATGGAACAAATCCACCTTTGAAATAAATATCAAAAGCTCATCTTTCACTAGTCCTGAATTGGAAATTCTCTTGGAATTCAAAACTGAAAATTTGTCTCTTTTGCTCCAATGCTTTTTAATGTTTTTTCTTCCTTCTTGCCAAGAACACATTAAATAACATATCAACAGAGAAATGGCAATGCTGTTCTATAACAAGACGGCAAAAAGATGAGTGCCTGATATTTATGTCAGCTATGACTCTCACCAACCTTTACAGATGCACCATAGAAAGCATGTTTTCTGGTTGTACCACAAGCTTGGTATGGCTCCTGCTCTGCCCAAGACCGCAAGAAACCACAAAAGGTCATGAATGTAGCCCAATCCATCACGCAAACCAGCCTCCTGTCCATTGACTCTGTCTACACTTCCTGCTGCCTCGGCAAAGCAGCCAGCATTATTAAGGACCACATGCACCCTGGACATTCTCTCTTCCACCTTCTTCCGTCGGGAAAAGTCTGAGGTAACGTACCAACTGACTCAAGAACAGCTTCTTCCCTGCTACCGTCAGACTTTTGAATGGACCTACCTCGCATTAAGTTGATCTTTCTCTACACCCTAGCTATGACTGTAACACTATATTCCGCACTCTCTCCTTTCCTTCTCTATGAATGGTATGCTTTGTCTGTATAGCACGCAAGAAACAATGCTAATATATGTGACAATAATAAATCAAATCAAATCAGTATGGCTTCAGCTAATGGAAGAGTTTGCTAGTAAGCTCTTTAATTCATAAAGAGATAAAAAGATGTGTGTCTGATATTTTTCTTAGTAGAAACCGCACAGCTATTATTGATATTAGAGTTGTAAATCTGAAAATGCCTGAATAAAAGCTAAAAGGTTGAGATTTTTGACTTGTAATCCCAGGCTTTTACTGTATAACAATCGCATTGCATTCCTATCTATCATTATAGAGTCAGCTCGAACAATTTACTAGTTCAAAATGAACTTCAACACATATGTTTGCTTTGATTGATTTTCTGCAGTCAAACATCCTCCTCTCTTGAAACCAGGTTTACATAGGTACTTGGAGTAGGAGTGGGTAATTCAGCCCTTCGAGCCTGCTCCGCCATTTAACATGATCATGGCTGATCTTATCCTGGTCTCAACTCCATTTTCCTGCCTGCTCCCCATAGCCCTTTATTCCACTTTTCATCAGAAGCATACCTATCTCTTTGTTGAATTTGCGAATTGATTCTGCCTCTACTGCACTCTGGGGCAGCGTGTTCCACAGATTCACAATTCTCAGAGAAGTAGTTTTTTCTCATCGCAGTTTTGAACCTACCTTCTTTTAATCTATGGGGGAGCTTTCCCATCCCGCCCGTAGTGGGCGGGGGGAAGGGGGAAGGGGGAGGGGGCGGACAATGCAAAGGTCCGTTGACCTCGGGCGGGATTTTCTGGCTTTGGTGTGGGCGCAGCTGGAAAATCCCGCCTTATATCTGTGACCTTTTGTTGTAGACTGTCCGACAAGGGTGAACATCCGTTCAACGTTCTTATCAATCCCCTTTAGCATTTTGTATACTTCGATCAGATCCCTCCCGCATTCTTCCGAACTCCAGCCCAAGCTATTCAACTGCTCCTCATATGACAGCCCTTTCATCCCTGGAATCGAGCTGGTGAACCTTCCCTGAACTGCCTCCAGTGCCACCACGTCCACCCTCAAGTAAGGAGACCAAAACTGGACACAATATTCCAGGAATGTATTATTTGTAGCAGAAATTAGAGACATTCACACAGGTAGAACCAATGATACTGAGCTATCTCTTTCAAAAATAATGAAGGGGAAACAAAGAATTGTTTTAGAAGAAGGAACAGTAGAATAAAGCATGAGACAGTGAGAAGCGGAAAGAATTAGCGAGGAAATGTTTGCAAAAAATACCAGAGAGTAGTAGAAACTTATAATTCATGATTTATTGTGCGAGGTTAAACAGGGCTGTTGACAGGGCAAATTCACTAAAGTGGCAAAGTTTATACATAAAAATCAAGATTTTATAAAATTGTTGTTTTATTTTGAGGCACTCTCAGTTTGACTAGAGCCTCCTTATTTGCCACATAAGAGTTAATAACCAGGTGTACAAAGTAAAGCATCTCTGTAGATAAAGGGGAGAAAAGGTCTCCTGTTTGTAACACAGCAGCAACTAGAAAAAAAACCAATTTGAAGTCTTTAAGATATAACCTGTACAAAAATAAATAGCTTTAAAAGGAAGCTTAAAAATAACTACACTCCTTCATTGAAGGTATACGATACCTCAGGTATTCTATATATAGTGTTGGAATGCTACATCTGAATTAGTTTTAAAATCTTCCATAAAATATACACACATGTTGTATGGGACTGATATGTAACAAACTATTATAGACACACCAAAGGCAGTACCTCAATCATTAAATTACAGTTACTATGATTACAGGTTTGTCGTCTTCGCAATGGCTGACTTGTCGAGCGTTAAGACTGAAACAGCAGCATATAGAAAATTTTACAGTATATTAGCCTAACTTCTGAAAGGCAACGTTCTCTATCATCTGAGGTAGATAACTATCTGGCAAAACAACAAAAAGAAGATATACAGTGGTATTTGCTGTCGTACTATGTCAAACAGGTCTACTTTGTTGACCTATTTGGGTCAGTTAGTGCATTTTCTCCATTTTCCTATGGCTACACAACCTTGAAGCTAAGCAAGGTTGAGTCTGGTTAGTAGGGGCTGTTGGATTGTATTTCTTCTTGCAAGTAAAGTAGCCATGTTTAGCACTCCTGAAGGAAGCACTCCTCAGTCACAGATTTGGGTTGTTTGGAAATATCGCATTTATCCTCTTCTGCAGTTTTGCCAGTGTATTCGACACATAAAGCAGTCCGCTTCCTTTCCCCCTTGCCACAAGTTCTTGAGCAGGCGGACCAAGCGCCTAGCTGCCAAAGTGGGCATGGCATATCAGCACAGGGTCTGATGTCCTCTGGCTTCAATGCCCAGTTACATTCCAAGGACACTTTGCCATCATTGTCCTTGCACTCTACGTTTCTCCTTTGCCATCCTGACCCACAGCTCCGAGAACATTCTGACCACTCTCCAAGTGCATACTGAGAGGCGATGGATTGTCTGATGGCATTAGGGGACTTCTTGTTTGCTTTGACTTTCTGCTTGCTAAATAGCACGTCTTTGGGGATGAAAAAACTGTACTTCACCCTGGGAGGCAAGCCATCTATACTAATAGACAGCAGCTGAATGGTCAGTGGCTCCTGTAGCTGTTTGAAACTTTGAATTCTTTCCAGGGTGGTAGAGGAGCCACTGTACTTGAGAACAGCCCCTCCAACTGGAATATCTTGTTCGACTGTTATCACTGAATAGTCTCCATTCAGAATGTATTTATCATCCAGTAACTTCACAGCCAGGTAATTGCCATCATGTTTAATCCCTCTGTGGCTCCGCTGTTTGATATCTATATTGGTTGCTCCAGCAGGGATGGTCACAATGTCATTATATCCATACCTAGGAAGACAACAAAAAAAGTTAAATCCATAAAAACAAATGTCTGATCATAAGAAATGGATTATTTGTTACGGTGTAATACAAGGTTCTGCCGCAATTGAGGAATTTCATAACGTGAGTGAACAATGCAACCTCAGGGCCCTGAAATTATGGCTGAATTATTGGCAACAGTTTCTGAATCTTCGATGGAATCTCAGTTAAATAAACTTGGACTTGAAGAAAGTCTCCCTTTTGTTCGTCAACATATCTGTACTTGATTGAGGTCCAATTTGCCTAAAATCCCTCTCTCCATCTAGAAAGGGGACATCACTAATACTGCAAAATCAGGTCATAGGACTATTCAGCCCATCATATCTATATTCATGCTAGCTCTTTAGCTATAGCAGTTTCCTCTGGTCCCATTTCTCTTCTCTTCCTCTGAATGCTTTTCTTTTTCAACTTGTTACCCACATTTATTTACAAATAGTGTTTTAGCTTGTGCCTCAATAGGCAATTATGGTAAAGCATTCCACGTTTGAATAAGCATCAATTTGGTGTGGGGTGGGGGGGGAACTTTGCAAATATTAAGTGGAAATCAGTTAGCAAAGGCTATTAAAAGGCAATGGGATTCTGTGTTTTACACATCATGCCATTGGTGTTAAAAATTACTTAGAATCATAAAATCTCTGCAGTGCAGAAGGAGGCCATTCGGTCCATCAAGCCTGCACCGACAACAATCCTATCCAGGCTTTATCCCCCTGACCGCATGCATTTACCTTGCTAATTCCCCTGGCACTAAGAGGCTATTTAGCATGGCCAATACACCTAACCCGCACATCTTTGGACTGTGGGAGGAAGCCAGATATCTGAATAGCGATTCAAACAAGGTACCTAATTCAGAATCCAGTGCGCGAGTTTTTTTAACTGCTGCCTACCGCAGACAATGGCTTAACCAATACTAACCCATGAATTGTTTGTTAAATCTGCTAATTATTTTTTGCTCCAGATGTGAAAACCAAATCGTATAAACGCTTGTAAAATACTAAGCACACATCTCCCACTGTAACAACTGGATTAGTTGGCAGTTTTTAACTTTGAACAGTGCAGAAGCTACCAGAGAAATGGACATACTTGGACTTGTTCAGAGAGCCACTTATTTTCCTGCACGTTGAGCTATTCCCACCACAGACTGCGCACTTGTCAAATTTCTTGCTGGATCCAATTACATGGTCGCAACCCGCTTTTACACATTGACCTTGAACACAAATCGATGTTGTGTCAGGACCACATGACGTTCCGTCAATCACCTGCAAGACCAAGAATTGATTTAAATTAGTTTGCATTTCATCATCATAAAGATATTCTGATAGGCAACGTTTGAAAATGTGATTGGTATGACGGAATGGTGATTTAAACCAGGGTCTAAATTTTTCGGATGGTGGGGGTCTCGCTACCCACCATCCAAAGAGTTGGCAAGGGGTAAACCAAGTGCCGTGCAGCCACGTCACGCTCAAATGAGTGTTCAGTGGCTGCGGGTGGGTCTTCAGCCTCTGACATGCTGCCGGCCAATTCAGATTGGCTGGAAACCCACCAGTCCCTGCAGCGACAGCGCTGCTGTGGACAGAGAGGAAATGCAGGAGGACACCTGAGATGAAGTCCAGGCACCAAAGAACAAACAAAGAACAAAGAACAATACAGCACAGGAACAGGCCCTTCGGCCCTCCAAGCCCGCGCCGCTCCCCGGTCCAGGATTGAATCCTGAATCCAGGATCCCCGCCCAATTTTCCAGCCTATCTACATACCAATATCCTATCCACCGAGCTGTCCCTCACAGCTACGATGCTTTGTTCATTACAACCTATTAACTTACCCCCACCCCCCCATTCCAGACCATGTGATCTCCAGGGAGAGGCGAAAACCCAGAGTGAAAAACCCCAGGGCCAATATGGGGAAAAAAAATCTGGGAAATTCCTCTCCGACCCCCTGAGGCGATCGAAACGAGTCCAGGAGATCACAATGGCCCAGATCGGAAAATGCTTCCCAACCCTAGTCATTTCCACTTCCACGAACACCATATGAATTCCCTGCCCCCGAGACAGGTTCCCAACTATCCGCAGTCTCACTCTGTACTGGCACCAGCAAGATGATCGTAGAATGAAGCCTTGAAACGAGAAACCAGGAACAATTAGCCCGCGCCGCTCCCTGGTCCAAACTAGACCACTCTTTTGTATCCCTCCATTCCCACTCCGTTCATATAGCTGTCTAGATAAGTCTTAAACGTTCCCAGTGTGTCCGCCTCCACCACCTTGCCCGGCAACACATTCCAGGCCCCCACGACCCTCTGTGTGAAATATGTCCTTCTGATATCTGTGTTAAACCTCCCCCCCTTCACCTTGAACCTATGACCCCTCGTGAACGTCACCACCGACCCGGGGAAAAGCTTCCCACCGTTCACCCTATCTATGCCTTTCATAATTTTATACACCTCTATTAAGTCTCCCCTCATCCTCCGTCTTTCCAAGGAGAACAACCCCAATTTCCCCAATCTCTCCTCATAACCAAGCCCCTCCATACCAGGCAACATCCTGGTAAACCTCCTCTGTACTCTCTCCAAAGCCTCCACGTCCTTCTGGTAGTGTGGCGACCAGAACTGGACGCAGTATTCCAAATGCGGCCGAACCAACGTTCTATACATCTGCAACATCAGACCCCAACTTTTATACTCTATGCCCCGTCCTATAAAGGCAAGCATGCCATATGCCTTCTTCACCACCTTCTCCACCTGTGACGTCACCTTCAAAGATCTGTGGACTTGCACACCCAGGTCCCTCTGCGTCTCTACACCCTTTATGGTTCTTCCATTTATCGTGTAGCTCCTCCCTACATTATTCCCACCAAAATGCATCACTTCGCATTTATCAGGATTGAACTCCAAACACAGGGTGAGGAGGGTAGGGAAGGCCTGGGGGGGTGGGGGCAAGGGGACAATTGGGGAAGAGGCCAAGTGGGGAGGAGCTTATGGAGGGCCCCTAACTCCCAGGGGGGCTTCTAATGGGAGTGCTTTCTCTTCCCCCTCCCTTCCCACCGAAGATGCAACTCTGTTGTTCCTCCACACAAGTTGGGGGCAGTATGGTGGCACAGCGGTTAGCACCGCTGCCTCACAGCGCCAGGGCCCAGGTTTGATTCCAGCCTTGGGACTCTGTGTGTAGAGTTTGCACATTCTCCCCATGTCTGCTTGGGTTTCCTCCGGATTCTCCGGTTTCCTCCCATACTCCAAAGATGTGCAGGTTAGGTTGATTGGCCATGTTCAATTGCCCCTTGGTATGAGGGAGATTAGCAGGGTAAATACTGGGTTATGGGGGTAGGGCTTGGGTGGGATTGTTGTCAGTGCAGGCTTGATGGGCCAAATGGCCTCTTTCTGCACTGTAGGGATTCTACGATTCCAAGTTCAATCCTCCAGCCAGCCTAAAAATTAAGAGTGAGTGGGAAACGGCCCTTAAGCAGCCAATAATTGGAGAATGGGCAGGCTTCCTGTCTGTGACCTTGCACTCCCGAGCGTAAATTCGCTGTATAGTCGGACTGGGCTGGAACCTGGAGGGAATCCCGACCCCTCAATTTCAAATTCCCCCCATCCCCCCTCTCACCTAAAACCCGCCGACTGGGGGGAGAGCATAAAATTATGGCTCAGGATAATGGGACAAGGGGAAGGAAAGGGTGATGATATCTTACACCAATGTACATGTGTCTAAAACCCCACATGAATTTTAAGTTACTTTATATGTTCCAATTAAAATTTATGATCATATGCAGCATGTTTGGTTGCGTAGGACAGGCACCTCATAGGAGTTTGGAGTAGGCATTGGAAAGGAAAGTGGCAGCGTATTCCAATCTGTCTGAAATAACTTTCTTTTCTGAAGCACAAGAGGATGGAAATATTACATCAGATTTTTAGGGCGGAATTCTCCAGCCACGCTGATCTAAAAGCCGGAAATCCCTGGCCGAACGTCAATGATATTTCAAGTTCTCCGCAACCCACCCGCTAAAATTCCAGTGGCGGGCAGGATGGGAGAATTCCGGCCTTAGTCTGGAGGTTTTGACCTTTTTAACTATGAAATTAGCTCTCAAAGTGCATTGCGGTGCCATTAAGCTTGTTAATTCATCTCTTTTTAAAGTTTATTTATTAGCGTCACAAGTAGGCTTACATTAGCATTGCAATGAAGTTACTGTGAAAATCCCCTAGTCGCCACACTCCGGCGCCTGTTCGGGTACACTGAGGGAAAATTTAGCATGGCCAATGCACCTAACCAGTACGCCTTTCAGACTGTGGGAGGAAACCGGAGCATACACGGGAAGAACGTACAGACTCCACACAAACAGCAACCCAACCTGAGTCCCTGGCGGTGTGAGGCAGCAGTGCTAATCACTTTGCCACTGTGCCGCATAATCTTACCACACACGCTTCTAATAGGAAGAATTTAATGGAACGGGACAACAAAATGAGCCTTGATCTAATTGGCTAGTCGAACAAGAAAGTGGTCAGCATTGAAATAAAAGTGTCTGTTTGATTATAAATCTGAATCGTTTCCTTGATAAAGAGAAATTAGGACTTAAATTAGAAATTACATTAGCAGCCTGTGTTTTTGTATTCTGCCTCCATCAAGCTCACACTGCTAATTAACTGCTGTAGCCAGGATTGGGCTGTGATTCGATAGAATGTTTTTCCACAGTATCATAACATGTTACAGACCAGAAGGAGGCCACTTGGTCTTTTGTACCTTTGCCAACATTCCAATTAGTCCCATATCTCAGCCTCTCCTTCTGCCGCTTTTAATTTTTTCATTTAAAAATATTTTCCTCACTTCCATTTAAAAAGCCATTTTCAACACTGCTTCCAACATGTGCAAAAATAATATTTCCCCTATTCCTTCCCTTTGCTATTTTGATGTTGATCTTAAATGTATGTCCTCTGACAAGAATTGACTGACTCCTCCTAGTACAGCATCTCAATTATCAGATTCATAGCACGTCATTTTCAACTTCCCCCCCCCCCTTCTCCCTCCAACCGATGAGTTTGGCAATGGCAGAGTCAGCCCGGATCTTTTGGTCCCACCGCTGTCAATGGGGTTTCCCATTTTTCGCACCTTCCGTCGTCAGGGAACCCACGGTGGGGGTCACCGTCAGCAGGACCGGAAGATCCTGCCAGTGGGAATGGCTGGAACATTCCACCTGCAATATCCAAACCTGTCGAACTGTACTGTGTGCAAGCACCTCATGTCTCAATTAAAATAAATGGCAAATGCCGGGAATTTCTGGTGCAGTGGATCAGGTCGTCGCGGTGGTACAGTGGTTAGCACTGCTGCCTCACAGCACCAGGGACCCGGGTTCAAATCCAGCCTCGGGTGACTGTCTGTGTGGAGTTTGTACTTTCTCCCCATGTCTGCATGGGTTTTCTCTGGATGCTTTGCTTTCCCCTCAAACTCCAAACATGTGCAAGTTAGGTGGATTGGCCATGGTTAATTGCCCCTCAGTGTGCAAAGATGTGTAGATTAAATCGATTAGCCATGGTAACTGTGTGGGGTTATAGGAATAGGGCAGGGGTGAGGGCCTGGGTAAGATATTCTGTCAGAGGTCGGTGTAGGCTCAAATGGGATGAATGGCCTCTTCTGCACTGTCGGAATTCTATAATCTTGATGCGGTGAGCCCACCAAAAGTCCACTGTCTGGACTGGAACATCTCACCAGTAGATGGGACCAGAAGATCCCACTTAAAAGTAATTTCATAGAAATATGCATGTTAGTATTGGAAAGTTTTAGGCACTAAATCTTTTTCTGATTACTTTATGAGATACAATAAACTAATCCACTCAACCAAAGCACCAGATTTTCAGAACTTATCATTTGAAGCTGTTATAAAGCATCAGGCGGCATGGTGGCACAGTGATTAGCATTGCTGCCTCACAGTGCCAGGGACCCAGGATTGATTCCCGGCTTGGGTCACTGTCTGTGCGGAGTCTGCACGTTCTCCCCGTATCTGCGTGGGTTTCCTCTGTGTGCTCCGGTTTCCTCCCATAGTCTGAAAGATGTGCTGGTTAGGTGCGTTGACCTGAACAGGCACCAGAGTGTGGCGACTCGGGGAATTTCACAGTAATTTCATTGCAGTGTTAATGCAAGCCTTACTTGTGTCTAATAAATAAAATTTTAACTTTAAATGACCCAACATGGTTTGCAGTTGGCCCATATGTAAGTTTTGTGCTTTATTACCGAGCAGGAACTTTGCAGAATATGTTATTTACTTTTATGATGTGAAATTAGTGTCTCCAAAAATAATTAAATGCAAATGCCACAATATAGTTAAAAGTCTTAAATTGATCACATCAAAGCTTGATGGTGCCACAACAATGATTCATAGTTATAATTCATCCACTGTAATAAACAGAACACCGAGGTGCTGACAGCATAGCTATTATCCTTGACAATCTGGGCAGCATCTAAAAATAATTAAACATAACATGTTTCACTCTCCTTTATAAATGCAGCGTATAGCTGAGTTATGTTGAGGACAGCCAGCAGTTTCTTATTTCATCTCACTAGACACAAAGGAGAAAAATGCTTGCGAATGGGATTTGCCAATCGTAGCTGGATGCTTGAAATCCCAGCAGCGTATGGCACCAGGATTAGAACATCACCCTTTGCTGGTACGTACATGCTTATGCTTTTTAAATTTGTTATGGACTATTAAAAAAATGATGCGGTAAATAACGCAAAAAATTTTTTGATCAAAATGAGGGTCTTAAATGATTCTTGTAGCTTACTGGACAGATCCTCAGCATAATTGCTGTGATGATTAATATTTTGTAAAGTATCCATATTTTTTCTTTCATAATTAAAC
Organism: Mustelus asterias; assembly: GCF_964213995.1. Lineage (NCBI taxonomy): Eukaryota > Metazoa > Chordata > Chondrichthyes > Carcharhiniformes > Triakidae > Mustelus > Mustelus asterias. The sequence goes on from NC_135827.1 coordinate 24,667,276, forward strand.
ATGAAAGATGGCCTGATGAAAATTCCTTCAGCAGGACAGGATCAATCTGAACTGTCAACAGTTATGTTCTTTGTGCCATCTCATACCCTTATCTGACGGTCACCCTCCAAAACTTTGCTTTCCCCTCCAATCTACATACGCTGACAGACATGCTGGTTAGGTGCACTGGCCATGTTAAATTCCCCCTCAGTGTACCGAACTCTCGCCGGAGTGTGGCGACTGGAGGATTTTCAAAGTAACTTCATTGCAGTGTTAATATAAGCCTACCTGTGACACTAATAAATAAACCTAAAACTTACTCCCATTCTCACTCTCATAACTCTCCCTTTTCCCTCCTTGCAGAAGAGTGCAGAATTCCATGGAGAAGTTGAAAACTGGAGCTGATGAGGGGTCCTTCCAGTTGAAGCCACCTTGACGGCCAATGGCAACCTGCGCCCATGGCTCCACTGGGAAGGAGTCTTATTCCTGGAGGCTGCAGATATCAGCCACAACTTCCCATGAAAGCCTCCTGAGATGATGCTACTCAGACATGTTCAGAGTGCTGATTGTCTGCCTCTAGATTTGGGCCGGAATTCTCCAATGTCATATGTTCTGCCACCACTGCCGATGAGAATGGAGAACTTGACACTCAGCCAATTCTCCATTCACTGCAGCGGGACCAGAGAATCCCAGCCGCACTGGGGTCGGAGAACTCTGGCCATAATGTTGGGTCTCACCTCATTTGAGTTGCATCTGTGTTCATTCTCCCTGTCCTGTGGAGTGCAATGTAACTGAGGAGAAGGCAACCAGTGTTGCTGCTGCCCTTCCCAGTGCTATTCGCATTGCTGCTCCCTTTGTTCTTCATTGGTCGTACAAAGTAGAGCAGCATAAACTGCCCTCCTGCCACAGTGAAGGCTGAGTTAAGTCCAAGACAGACAAACTAGCTTCCGGAAAATTGGAAACCACCTATCAATCAAACAGTAAGAGCACTCTTTCAGAAAAGTAGCCTCTCACCAACCCATGGCTGCAGCTCTTCAGTTCCCAGCCTGCCAGTTTCATTGCACAAGCACTCCCTGCTGTTTTCTCATCTTGGCTTGCTCTTGTCCTTGGCATGTTCCACACAGCTCTGAAGATCTGCTCTGTTGGCTGTTAAAGCCAGAATTCTGGTTCAAATCCTTGGCTAATTGCCTTTTAAATATTTAAATAAAGGTGCTTGCAAACCCACCTGGGTCAAATTGGAGTTTGGGCAGGATCATGGTGAGTTCCCAACTAGATGTCAGACTTTTCTGAGCTCTAAGCTTCATCCAACCACCCATACCCAAACCCGTCTCCGCGTGCCAGTACTAATTCCCAACCGCAGTCAGGACTCTTCAATCTCGTTTGCCCTGCCATGGCTGCCAGCGGGAATGGAAAATTTGGTGTCCGCCAAAACTCCATTCACTGCAGCAGGACTGGAGAACCCTAGCTGCGAGCGAGATCGGAGAATTCTGCCGACAACTTGCTTGGGTTTCTAGAACGCTAGTCCATTAATGTAACATCAGAACCTTCAATAGAGATGACTTACTCTTGCAATGAACAATTCATTTCTCTTGGCAATTAAAAATATGAATCGATCAACAGGACAGCTCCGAACACAGGATGTCATGGATTTTTTTAAAATTAATTCGTGGGACATGAGTGTCGCTGGCTAACCAGTATTTATTGGCCATCCCTAGTTGCCCTTGGAGAGCAGTTGAGAGCCAACCACATTGCTGTGGCTCTGGAGTCACATGTAGGCCAGACCAGGTAAGAACATAAGAACTAGGAGCAGGAGTAGGCCATCTGGCCCCTCGAGCCTGCTCTGCCATTCAATAGGATCTTGGCTGATCTTTTCATGAACTCAGCTCCACTTACCCGCCTGCTCACCATAACCCTTAATTCCTTTACTGTTCAAAAGTAAGGTAAGGACAGCAAATTTCCTTCCCTAAAGGACATTAGTGAACCGGATGGGTTTTTCCGACAATTGACAATGGTTTCATGGTCATCAGTAGATTCTTAAATCTAGATTTTTTAATTGAATTCAAATTCCACCAACTGCTGTGGTGGGATTCGAACCAGGATCCCCAGAACTTTAGCTGAGTTCCTGGATTAATAGTCTAGTGATAATACCCACTAGGCCATCGCCTCCAGGATAAAGTAACGCGGGAATCTGACAATATAGTAAGATACCAGGAAATACCTCAAAAATACAATGTTACTCAAACTTTAAATTATTACGCTGACAAATCTGGTGAAATCGTAGCTGTAAATGACTAAAATGAAAGTAAAATATGCTAAATATCTGAAATAAAAACACAAAATGGGGGAAACATTGAGCTGGTCTGGCAGCATCTTTGGAGAAACAGATGCTCTTTGACCTGCTGAGTGTTTCCAGCATTTTCTGTTTTAAGTTATAGCGGTAAATTACTGTCTATTCTAAGGAGGTACTTACTTTGGATTCAAATACTTTAAACTCACTTATCCCTCTGGCACGGCAGAACAGTTTGCACCGATCTCTTGGGGAAACGCCAGAGTATTTAGGTATCCAGTTAACCGTGTTGCCAGTGAAGTCTTTGTAATTCCAGCTGTTGTACTTTTCACACTGCTCCTCTCTGAAGCTTTTTCCTATTGCAAAATAAACAGAGTCTCAAAGCTATTTTCTTTGTGTCACGTTGGGATTGAGCCCTATCTTATTTTAAAATATTTACTCTATTGTAATAGGACTCAGATCCAAAGGCGTGGGCCCTTTTCAGAACAATGTAACAGCACCATCTGCGCGCCAGACAAAACTTTAATATGCTTACATTTCTGTAAGAAACACAGTTGAAGTGGACATGTTACTTTCAAACTTTGAAAACAGCATTTTAAAAGAGAGAGCAGTACCCAAATTAGCTGTAGGATTACTAGACAGCATTAGCATCGCTTTATCCATTTAACTCCATTTCAAGCCACCTTTGCCACTGCTTTCTTTTTATTCATTCGTGGGACATGGCTTCGCTGGCTGGCGAATATTTATTGCCCATCCCTAATTGCCCTTGAAACTGAGTGACTTGCTAGGCCATTCTAGAGGGCAATTGAGAGTCAACCACATTGTTGTGGCTCTGGAGTCACATGTACACAGCTTGTGTGGCTTTTGCTACCAAATAAACCTGTTGGACTTTAACCTGGTGTTGTTAAACTTCTTACTGTGTCACATGTACGCCAGGCAAGGACGGCAGATTTCCTTCCCTAAAGGACATTAGTGAACCAGATGGGTTTTTCCGACAATTGACAATGGCTTTATGGTCATCTCATCAGTACATTCTTAATTCCAGATATTTTTTATTGAATTCAAATTCCACCATCTGCCGTGGTGGGATTTGAACCCGAGTCCCCAGAACATTAGCTGAATGTCTGGATTAATAACCTAGTGATAATACCACTAGGCCATTCGCAGAGAGCATCCAACCCAATGGATTGTGTAGCATACATTTCAAACCGGGGATAGGGGAAGATCCTCCAATTTGTCAAAGTGGTCAGGTACCAGTTGTTGGAGCCATAGGCAGCAGGAAGTACTGGAGATTTATTTGGAGAATTTGTTCCATTTCACCTGCCACACCTGACCTGAATGCCTGATTCTGTTACTGGGTCTTACATGTAAACATATCTCATAAGAATCTCTACAGTGCAGAAGGAGGCCATTCAGCCCATCGAGTCTGCACCGATTCCCTGACAGAGCATCTTAACCAGGCCCTATCCCCATAACCCACATATTTAGCCCGCTAATCCCCCTAAACTAGACATCTTGGGACACAAAGGGGAAATTTAGCATAGCCAATCCACCTAACCTGCACAATCCATTAATGAATGAGCACAGTAAGCCAAAATATTTCAACACACACATTTGATCTATACGACATATGTGCCTTATTTTTAACGCGTTAAAGTTAAGTGTTTATTCAAAACAAAGACCTTGGGTCAGATAGTAAATGTGTGTTACCATGGCCAGGATTTTTAATGACATCAAGGTCAGGATTAGAGGCAGGCCAACGCACAATTTAGTGGTTCATTGTCATGAGCCCGACCTGGAGTCATTTTCAATGAAGGTGCTGGGGACAGATTGGCTGCCTGACTGTTATTGCAAATTACTGAACCTGTTAAGGTCCCGTTCCTGTGCCGACTAGAATTGAGTCAATGTGGATAGCCCATGTTGGATTGGACTGCTTCCTGCCTAACTTGATGGGTTCAGGGCAGGTGTGGAGGATCATCGAGGGAAAGTGCGAGGGACCTCTCACAATGGACCCAGATTGGCCGTTGTCCCACTGGACATCCACCGGAGGGGTTGCCCCTCTGGGATTATGGCCAGGGAGAAGTGGCATTTTTAAATACGTAACTCACCTGCCCTTGCTCCTCATTGCCTGCATGCTCAACTCCCAACTAAGCCAATGAGGCTGCTAACCTCCAAGTGCTGGAACTCCAATCAGAACTCAGTGCCTGCCCACCATCACTGTTGGAAAGCCAGTCTGCTCTCTGACCTTTAATTGGCTGGAGCATTGGAGATTGTGGTGGGGTTTCTAAAGCATGCTTCGTGGGGCCGGGACCCAGAAGTGGCTCTCACGTCTGGTTCCTGACCCGGGATTGGAAATTTCAGATCAGTAAGTATATTTCGGACAAACCTGGCAATCAGATGGAACTGATGGGTTATGACTGGTGAATGTGGAAGAACCTGTGATCCATTTACTTTCTGTGTGGTATATATTGTCTTCTTGAGGTAATTCCACTTATTCCAAAGGTCATCACTTCATATTAACAATTCTACAATTATTCTCAAAATCACTAAAATAATCCATTTACCATTGTTATTCAGACAATCTAGTGTATTGCAGGAACGGTATCGTGTTCGCTGTCCTTCACAATATTTTCCACCATTTTGAGGCACTGGATCATTGCATTCTCTGAATGAAAATTGCACACCTCCACCACAAGTTCTGGAACATTCTCCCCAGGGGCCCCAAGATCCCCAGCTTCCCTGGACTACGACCTGCAAAAGAGACAAAAGCTCCACTGATGATGTTGTCTCAGGAGGCCATGTGTAATTGCATTACAAGAATTATCCTGCATTTATCCGAGGAAAAAATAGGCAGTCCCAATTAAAAGAAGTTCCAATTTACAACCAAGGCTGTCGTTCTCATTTTGTTAAATGCACCACCAATTTTGTCTTTCATTCCATCAATATTTTTTCAAGTGATTGTCCACTATAATTTACGATGTTGCAAGCTTTGAACTCCCTTACTCCCATCAAATGTACATGACGGAAAGGTCAGTGTAAGAATGTGGCTATGAAACAGAGGTGCTAAGAGATTTGTGGAAATTGGGTGAAGCAGTTGGTCCTTAGACTCGAAGGGTGGCACGGTGGCACAGTGGTTAGCACTGCTGCCTCACAGCGCCGGGGCCCAGGTTCGATTCCTGGCTTGGGTCACTATCTGTGCGGAGTCTGCACATTCTCCCAGTGTCTGGGTGGCATTCCTCCGGGTGCTCTGGTTTCCTCCTACAGTCATGCTAAATTCTCCCTCCGTGTACCCGAGCAGGTGCCGGAGTGTGGCGACAGAGGGATTTTCACAGTAACTTCATTGCAGTGTTAATATAAGCCTACTTATGACTAATAAATCAGCTTTAAACTTATTTAAAATCTAGCCCAAACACTTTTCCACTTAAGACCATGTCAGTATCAAGAAATCCGAGGCCAAGAACATACGTCCAATGCAAAATAAAGTTCTCTCTGCTTTGCTCCAACTATAGGTCTTAACTTCAAATGAGCACTTTCTGTTACATTGTGAATTTTTCCCATGAAACAATGATCAACTTTGGCTGAATTGTGGCTAGTTTTGTTCTGTGAATGTAGGATAGGTTGGTGCTATATAGCTTTTGCACAGGACACTTAAAAAAAAGTTTATTATTGGTCACAAGTAAGGTTTACATTAACACTGTAATGAAGTTACTGTGAAATTCCCCCAGTCGCCACACTCTGGCACCTGTTTGGGTCAATGCACCCTAAACAGCATGGTCTTTCAGACTGTGGGAGGAAACTGGAGCACCCGGTGGAAATCCACGCAGACACGGGGAGAACGTGCAAACTCCACACAGACAGTGACCCAAGCCAGGAATCAAACCGGGTCCCTAGCGCTGTGAGGCAGCAGTGCTAACCACTGTGCCACAGTGCCACCCAGGAAGGATAGAGAGAAGACTTTCACCCCATCAGCTTGGGCTGGATTTAAACCAAGCACCAGGACGTTATGTGAATTTATTAATGCACCCAATGCCTGTGGCTCCTCTGCTGATCTCCCTGTCTATCATTTTTGCAGTTCATTCTGTTTCATAACTCCAACTTTGTTATCTGATCAGGACACTAATATCAAATGAAACTTTTTACAATATCAAAGTAATACAACATTTACAATATCTGCAATCACGTAAAAATCAGTATTCAATTTTTTGTGAGACATAATAAGATTTCTCAAACTTACTATCATGTTACAAAGGTCCCTACCATTCAATCATGCCTGATAATTTTCTCGACCACGTGCTCCTTCCTTTTCCTTATAACCTTTGATCGCCATACCAATCAAGAACCCATCTATTTCTGTCTAAAGTAAACTCAATGACTTGCCCTCCATAACCTTCTGTGACAATGAATTCCATAGATTCACCAAACTCTGGTTGAAGAAATTCCTTCTCACCTCAATTCTAAAGGGTCGTCCCTTTATTCTGAGGCTGTGCTCACGGATCCTAGTCTTGCCTACTAATGGAAACATCTTCCCTACGTCCTGGCACATGAGTTATATGAAAATAAAATAACAGTATTGTGAGGTCGGTGGTGGGTGGGGGGGCAATCTTCAACTTCTCGCTGTCCATTAATTGCCCAAATGAGTGGCAGACAGTTAAAAAAATCAGGGTGGGACAACCTATCTGCCTCTTGGGACCCTACACCATCTTTGTGTGATTTCTAGGCTGTCGTTCAAATGTTTTTTTAATTCATTCAAGGGACATGGGCGTTGCTGGCTGACCAGCACTTATTGCTCATCCCTCGTTGCCCGAGGGCAGTTGAGAGTCAACCACATTGCTGTGGCTCTGGAGTCACATGTAGGCCAGACCGGGTAAGGACGGCAGATTTCCTTCCCTAAAGGATATGAGTGAACCAGAATGATTTTTCTGACAATCAACAGTGGTTTCATGGTCCTCAGTAGATTCTTAATTTCAGATATCTTTTATTGAATACAAATTCCACCATCTGCCGTGGTGGGGTTAACAGGATCTCTGCTTATTTTGGGCAACTCACAGAAGGAAACTGAAGTCCTATGCTGTTGCAATACAGCACACCTTGTGTTATGAAAGTGCCTCTGGGGCCAAGTGAACCGCTGTTCTAAATAAATTGTGATTGTGTTTTCAAGTATTTTCTCTCTTCGTTATTCTTAATACGTAATTATGATCTGTCTATCTTTAAAACCATATGCATCAAAAGATCAATTAAAACTTTTGAGATGTTAAACTCACAGTGAAAAAGAAAGCCTGCACAGTTCTACACCTTACCTTTAAGCTGGATACCTCGTCGTTGTCTACGCACACACCATCCAGACAGATTTTGTTCTGCCCACATGGAGTCCCATCTCCCCACAGGAGACTTCCATTCCTTGTGTGACACATGGGCTGATCCTCAATCCTGCACCACAGCTGAGAGCAGACGTCAGAGTCTGAAGTGTTTGGACAGTGTCGGTACTCCTCTCCGAAAATCTGTTGGCACTGTGTGTCCAAGTCATATGCCTGCCCTGGCAGCTCAGTGGGCAATGGAAATGATTTAACAGGAGCGTCGAGCAGGCAGTCACCTAAGAACACCAGATGCAATCAAGCATTATACTTTGCATATTTAAAGGACGTACATATTATCTTTAATGAGCTTTGACAATATTTTATTTTCATATAACTCATCCGCCTAGATGTAGGGAAGACGTTTCCATTAGTAGGCAAGATTAGGATCCGTGAGCACAGCCTCAGAATAAAGGGACGACCCTTTAGAACTGAGATGAGGACAAATTTCTTCAACCAGAAGGTGAATCTATGGAATTCATTGTCACAGAAGGTTGTGGAGGGCAAGTCATTGAGTTTATTTTAGACAGAAATAGATGGGTTCTTGATTGGTATGGCGACCAAAGGTTACAGGAAAAAGGAGGGAGAATGTGGTCGAGAAACTTATCAGGCATGATTGAATGGCGGAGCAGACTCGATGGGCCGAAGGGCCTAATTTTGCTCCTATGTCTTATGGACTGATGCTTTTTTTAGGCATTTATGGAGCCCATTACATTATGCCCGAACCTTGCATCCATTTTACATCTATTTCTATGTCCATATTTATAAGGAACATTAAAACTGCATCAATCCACTTAGCTGCAAGTAAATTTCTTAATTTTAGTATGAAATTGATCATGGCCATAGACTAACTTCAGCCCAGAAGCTCCAGGTACCTAGCTGGAGGCTGATGCAGAATGATTTCGGGAAAGAGGAACATATTGGAGAGGAGAAAATCAGTTTGCGTTCGAATAATAATTTAAAATCACTTGTCAGGATGCATTTTATAATTAGGTAGGGCTGTGAACTCAAACCCTAGCTCTTCCTGATGTCCATGAATAGGTCTAGGTTTGTCAAGCTAATCATCCATCTAAATGTTGAAGATGATTACATTAGTCGACGCCAGGAACATGTAATGGGCTTATAATCAAATCAACCGTCAGTTTCACACCACACATGATTTTCTTTTCCATTGAAGTCAGTGGGCTTTTAATTTAATTCATTTTATTCTCACAGACTATCTTCACCCTGCAAGAGTCCAATATTGTACTCAAGAAATTCCAGTAGAGGAAAAAATAATATGGTAATAATATTGTGGCTTCATAGACAGGCATGCTCAATAAATATTGGTTCAGTATTTACTGAAGTAAAAGGTGGAAATGTTGAAACTTGTTAGCTCCTGAGGTGGAAGATTTATTTTAGGTCATATCCACCATAACTGAAATATTAACATATTTATCATTTTCAGATCTATATCTGCAATGTATTTCCAAAGTTTAATGAAAGCAGACGAATACTGACGCACACTTAAGTTTGTACAATCAAGAAATGAACAACTTTTCTGTAATGACCAATAAGATGCTGAGATCAGTTGAAAACTACTTTTGTTAAAGTTTATTTATTTGTCACAAGTAGGCTTACATTACATGGGTGACACGGTAGCACAGTGGTTAGCACTGCCGCTTTACAACGCAGGATCCTGGGTTCGATTCCTTGCTTGGATCACTATCTGCGTGGAGTTTGCACGTTCTCCCTGTGTCTGCGTGGGTTTCCTCTGAGTGCTCCAGTTTCCTCCCACATTCTGAAAGATGTGCTGGTTAGGTGCATTGACCTGAACACGCACTGGACTGTGGTGACTAGGGGAATTTCACAGTAATTTCATTGCAGTGTTAATGTATGTCCTACTTGCAACCAGTAGATTAACTTTATTAACAGTGTTGTCAACTTTATTAACGTTACTGTGAAAAATCCCCCTGTTGCCACACTCTGGCGTCTGTTTGGGTACAATGAGGGAGAATTTAGCATGGCCAATGCACCTAACCAGCACGTCTTTCGGACTGCAGGAGGAAACCTGAGCACCCGGAGGAAACCCACGCAGACACGGGGAGAACGTGCAGGCTCTGCACAGACAGTGACCTAAGCCGGGAATCAAACCTGGCTCCCTGGCGCTGTGAGGCAGCAGAGCTAACCACTGTGCACTGTGCCGCCCCAGGTCATTTTTGTTCAAAGAAAATTCTCAATATTCTTGTTCTGTCTTTATTGCAGTGTTGAAGATTTGGAAAACTATCCGATATATGCCGGTACAAATCCAATATCACTGAAAACTACTGAGAAAATAAGAAGTAATATAGGAATTTCAAAATTCAATATTAAATATATTAAAATTCAAAATTTGGTGAAATTGGACTGTGGCCACAATCCTGCTACACAGCACAAATTTGGAGACTGAAGCCTTGAAATGGTGTCATAAGATCCAACAGTACAAACGCCTAAAATTATGTCTAAAATTATGCCTCCACCAATTTTTCACCCGAGCTCTAACCCAGTTTAAAATAAGTGAATTAATACTTCCACTAACAGCAGTGCTAACCACTCTACCGCTATCACTAGGTATTTTCACCCTAGATATCCTGTTTATCACAAGTAGCTATTAAAGGATTAACTGTATTTACAGGATTGCACTGAGCTTTTTAATACTAAAAGTAATGGATAAAGATGCATGTTCAGAACCCAATTTATGAACTAAACCTTCCCTAGAATGATCAACCGATTGAAATGTATTGACTGCCAAAGAAAAGATGCCTCCGCTGTAAGTGGATTCAATTTTCAAGTCCTTACTTCTTCATCCATGTGCATCGCTGTGACAACTTTATTGGCAGCCAGAAAAAACAAACTTAATTGAAATAAATGTTTGGAATCATGGCATGCGAGTCTTTTACTGACACATATTGCATGGTTAACCATGCATGCACTATTTGCATTAAAAATGTTGAAACAGGTGAGGTTTTCTTCAGTTACACGTTGATCTATTTGCGTTAACTGGTTTGGTGCAATTTGGGGATGAAAAATATCTCCCACTTTTTTCAAATTCATTTTGACAGGAGGTGGGTGTCACTGACTGGGCCAACATTTATTGCCCATTCTAACTGCCCTCCATTTTAGAGGGCATTTTGAGAGTCAACCACATTGTCATGGGTTTGGAGTCGCATGTAAGCCAGACTAATTAAGGACAGCAGAAGTCCTTCCCTAAAAAAGGAAATTAGTGAACCAGACCGGTTTCTAACGACAATTGACAGCGGTTTCATGATCATCATTCCACTTTTAATTCCAGATTTTTATTGAATTCAAATTTCACCATCTGCTGTGGTGGGATTCGAACCCAGGTCCCCAGACCATTACCCTGGGTCTCTGGATTACTAGTCCAATGACAATACCACCACGCCACTGCCTCCCCATTTGTATAAATAGTCATCGAAAGTGAAAAATAAAGTTCCAACATGGCTAAGATACAATTTAGTGAATTGTGCTTCTCCATGTCCACAGATCTATCCGAGCCTGGGTCCAAATCTTACCACAGTATCAGTATTTTTTTGATTTCCAAGCTACCATCGATATAGTCTGAGTGAGCTTGTCGATATGCTACAAATCAGTGGATGGCTTCAGGCTAAAAATCCAGGGCATATGGAAATTGAACAAGAAAGCCCTCATTATATGTAGTTCAGTTTCAGCTAACAATGTACTGGCACCATGAGCAAACATTTACAACAGAGACATTTTTCCTTGGTTACAAAATATGGAGGCTTTTAACAAGTTGTTAGATATCAAGACATCCTATGAAATTTCCAGTAGTTACGAACAATAATGTATCTTACATAAGAGGGGAGCACAGTGGCACAGAGGTTAGCCCTGCTGCCTCACAGTGCCCGGGACCCGGGTTAATTGCAACCTTGAATGGCTTTTTGTGTGGAGTTTGCACATTTTTCCCATGTCTGCATGGGTTTCCTCTGGGTGTTCCGGTTTCCTCCCATAGTCCAAAGATGTGTGGGTTAGGTTTAGTGGCCATAATAAATTGATCCTTGGTGTCAGGGGGATTAATAGGGTAAATGTGTGGGGTTACGGGGATAGGGCCTGGGTGGGAGTTTTGTTGGTGCAGGCTCGATGGGCCGAATGGCCTCCTTCTGCACTGTAGGGATTCTATGGCCAACTGTTCTTCAACATTAGCTATACTGCAGGTGCATACATTTCACCAAAGCTGAGACAACCACTCCATCACATTGCAGCTGTATCACTTACCGTGACCATTGTAAAAGAACTCTGTGATATGAAATGCACTACAAGGAGACCATGGTAGAGTTCTGTTGAGACGGATAAACACTGGAGCCATCATATGGTTTTTCCCCATCTGACCAAATAGCTGATCACATGTTTTTGAATCATCATGTGGCATGCTCAGTTCATGACCTATCAGAATGAGAAAACATGAACCTAGTCAAATCCAAATTGAAAATAGCAAGACTATACAATTCAACACAAAAACAGAAAAATGTTGGAAAATCTCAGCAGGTCTGACAACATCTGTGGAGGGACAGTAGAGCCAACATTGAGTCTAGATGACCTCTGACGAAGGGTTATCTAGACTCAAAACGTTGGCTCTATTCTCTCTCCACAGATGCTGTCAGACCTGCTGAGATTTTCCAGTGTTATTCTGAATTTGTTTCAGATTCCAGCATCCACAGCATTTTGTGTTTATATTAAGACAATACAATTATTGTGGTATTGTTGGCTAAATACACTGTAGGCATGATATCATTCCAAAGTGATTACGGTCCATTTTTGGGGAACTTTAGTGACTATATGGTATTGTTTTTAACCATCAATCAGCATTTCTAATGTGCACTGAAAACCTGATTGCTTGGCAATAGGTAAGAATAAACCTTTTAAGATAGATATACATTCTTTTTAGAAATCTAGAATCATGCTACATTCCATTATATGGTTATTAAGATAAACGATGGAACTTTAAACGGCACACTGGCTGCTTTAAGGCTTCCTGCCTGACAAACTGAACAGCAGATGGAGTTGTTGATCGATGACTTCAGATAAAAAGATGTAACTGATCCAAGTTCAGAATTCCATTGTATCAAGTCATTTCCTATTCATCCTCATTGTATAGAATTTGCGGTCCAGAAATAATATTGAAATGTGTCATTCAAATTGAAGCATATACATACTTTCCAAATATTTATGATTAATGCTTCATCGTGTTGATTGTTGCCAATCCCACACATGGTCTGTACACGAAACATCAATTGCAAAATTCTACATTAAGTTGTGATAGTATTTGAACTTATATTGAAATCAGAGTGGTTTATTGAGATGAGGTGCTGATATTAAAAATGAGATGACTATACATCAGATGTTCATCAAAATCTTAATTTAGTTTAGAAGAGTGAGAGGTGATCTCATCGAAACTTATAAAATTCTAACAGGGTTAGACAGGGTAGATTCAGAAAGAATGTTTCCAATGGTGGGGGAATCCAGAACGAGGGGTCATAGCTTGAGGATGAGGGGTAAACCTTTTAGAACTGAGGTGAAGAGAAATTTCTTCACCCAGAGGTGAAGTAATTGAGGCCAAAACGTTGTCTGATTTCAAAAAGAAATTAAATATAGCTCTTGGGGCTAAAGAGATCAAGGGATATGGAGGGAGGAGGGGGGAATCAGGATATTGAATTTGTTGATCAGCCATGATCAAGATGAATGGCGGAGCAGGCTCGAAGGGCCGAATGGCCTACTCTTGCTTCTAGTTTCTATTAATGTGATCTAATATTTTAGATCATATTCTAATGATTGGGCATAGCTAAAGCTGTAGTAACTAGATCTGTGCACAAGTAATTTTTTTCTCCAGAATAGCAGTTACAGAGGTAGCCACAAATAACACTACCTTGCATCAATGTAAATCATAGAATCATAGAAACCCTACAGTGCAGAAAGAGGCCACTTGGCCCATCGAGTCTACACTGAGCACAATCGCACCCAGGCCCTACCCCCATGTCCCTACACATTTACCCGCTAATCCCTCTAACCTACGCATCTCAGGACACTAAGGAGCAATTTTAGCATGGCCAATCAACCTAACCCGCACATCTTTGAACTGTGGGAGGAAACCGGAGCACCCGGAGGAAATCCACACAGACACAAGGAGAATGTGCAAACTCCACACAGACAGTGACCCAAGCCAGGAATCGAACCCAGGTCCCTGGAGCTGTGAAGCAGCAGTGCTAACCACTGTAAATAGAAATCTTAATTCAAGCATAACGGTAGCTCAAATCTAAATTGTCAGAAAAATAGCAGAATCCACTGATTTTAATATTTTGTAGGTTTAATGCTTGTTTTTCACTCAATGTAGTGACAGGAAGAACATAGTTTGACAGCAAGATTAAAATGTTCTAGGTATTTGTAATGCTAATGAGAGAACTAGCAAATACTTCTATTTCATGGTTTTTATAGTCTACTAACAAGTTGAGACCAATGTCTATTCACATTGATGCAAGATGGTGTTATTTGTGGCTACCTCTGTAACTGCTATACGAAGAAAAAAAAACTTGTGCACAGATCCAGTTAGTGCAGCCCTAGCTGCACCCAATCATTTGAATGTGCTCTAAAAGGCAGTGGTCCACATTAATAGAAACATAGAAATCAGAGGCAGGAGTAGGCCATTCTGCCCTTCGAGCCTGCTCCGCCATTCATCTTGATCATGGCTGATCATTGAATTCAATATCCTGATTCCCCCCTTTCCCCCATATCCCTTGATCTCTTTTGCCCCAAGAGCTAGATCTAATTTCTTCTTGAAATCAGACAACATTTTGGCCTCAACTACTTTCTGTGCTTGTGAATTCCATACATTCACCTCTGGGTGAAGAAATTTCTCCTCACCTCAGTTCTAAAAGGTTTAATCCTTATCCTCAAACTATGACCCCTAGTTCTGGACTCCCCCACTATTGGGAATGTTCTTTCTGAATCTATCCTGTTTAACCCTGTTAGAACTTTATAAGTTTCTATGAGATCTTCTCTCACTCTTCTAAACTCCAGTAAATATAATCCTAACCGACTTAGTCTCTCCTCATATGACAGACCTGCCATCCCAGGAATCAGCCTGATAAACCTTTGCTGTATTTCTTCAATAGCAAGGACATCCCTCCACACATAAGGACATCAAAACTGCACACAATACTCCAGGTGTGGCCTCACCAACGTCCAATACAATTGCAGTAAAACATCCTTACTCCTCTACTCAAATCTTAAAAATTGAGAATGAACTGACAAGTGTTTTCAACCTCGACCACTGAACCATTTACAAGTGTATTAAACGTTACTTTGCATGAATCACACCAATGATACAGGCAATATGAATCAAAAATGTGGTCCACTGAGCACTCACACTCCAAGCCCAGCTCCAAGCCAGCAAGTCAGCTCATTTAGAAGAATGAGAGGCAATCTACTTGAGGTGTACAGGATGGTAAGGGGAAATCGACAAGGTAGAGGTGTTTCCTCTTCTAGGACAATCTAGAACAAGAGGTCATTGTTTCAGGATAAGGGGTGGCAGATTTAAAACAGATGAGGAGAAACTGCTCCTCTCAAAGAGTCATGTGTCTGGGGAATTCACTACCCCAGAGCCTAGTGGATGCCTGGACATTTAAAGAAGAGGTGGACAGATTTTTAATTCGTAATGGGTTTGAAGGGCTATGGTGAACGGGCAGGCAAGTGGAGTCGAGGCCAAGATGAGTTCAGTCATGGTCGTATTAAATGGTGGAGCGGGCTCGAGGGGCTAAATTGCCTCCTCCTGCTCCTGGTTCTTATGATTCTTATGTTAAAGTGTTGGAAGACTATCTTCCTTGAGCTGATCGCAAGCTGGCAATTTAAATTCAATTTGCATCACTTCACAGCTGAATTACATTATTCACTTTTGTTCCCCACAAAGTCAATTTGCCTTGCGTTGCTGCAGAATGCGTACTATATAATGGGCTAATTGGAGAGCAGGAATGTAAGTGTGCAGAACCGTTTAGTTGTAAAACAACAAAAAAATGATATCTAATAAAATGTTTACTGCGTTCCAGATGTCTCCAGCACCTTGTGACCACAGAAGGTGGAAATGTGCCAAATTCTCTCAGGAGTACAAAACTGACACTTAGCCAAGTCTACTCTGGGCAAAGCAACAAATAATCTTTGAGGAAGTCCAATTTTCAGTGGTGAAGTGTAGTTATTCCATTTTAAAATACTTCACTTTTTCAAAGTTAAGTTTTGTTTAAAATTACCATTCAAAGAAAATAGGAAACCTGGAAAAACAAGACATTTCTGTAGAGGGGGAAATAATATTTTTGTAAGTATCTGACCCACTTCCCCCAAACAGTTAATAGATGACCATTGCTGCCATTCCCTAACAGTGGGAGGGAGCATTGTGTCTTTGTGGTAGTAATCAGGTTGGTGCTTCTATACGCCATAAATTACTCATATTCTAGAGGTAAAATCTGAACATTATCTTGTTTTTCTCACATTTATCCCACTTACCAGGGTTTAATTATTGAAAGTTAGATTTTACAAGTCCCCCACCAGGTGTATTTTCTATTGGGGCGGGGGATGAAGGGGTGGGGGTGGGAAGGCACGTTAAAAACGTTGGGTAGTGTCATAGAGATTTACAGCCTGGAAACAGGTCCTTCGGCCCAACTTGTCCATGCCGCCCTTTTCTTTTTAAACCACTAAGCTAGTCCCAGTAGCCCGCATTTGGCCCATATCCCTCTATACCCATCTTACCCATGTCACTGTCTAAATGCTTTTTAAAAGACAAAATTGTACCTGCCTCTACTACTACCTCTGGCAGCTTGTTCCAGACACTCACCACCTCTATGTGAAAACATTGCCCCTCTGGACCCTTTTGTATCTCTCTCCCCTCTCACCTTAAACCTATGCCCTCTAGTTTTAGACTCCCCTACCTTTGGGAAAAGATGTTGACTATCCAACTGATCTATGCCCCTCATTATTTTATAGACCTCTATAAGATCACCCCTCAGCCTCCTACGCTCCAGAGAAAAAAGTCCCAGTCTATTCAGCCTCTCCTTATAACTCAAACCATCAAGTCCCAGTAGCATCCTAGTAAATCTTTTTTGCACTCTTCCTAGTTTAATAATATCCTTTCTATAAAAGGATGACCAGAACTGTGCACAGTATTCCAAGTGTGGCCGTACCAATGTCTTGTACAACTTCAACAAGACATCCCAACTCCTGTATTCAATGTTTGACTGATGAAACTAAGCATGCGGAATGCCTTCTTCACCACTCTGTCCAGCTGTGACTCCACTTTCAAGGAGCTATGAACAGGTACCCCTAGGTCTCTTTGTTCTATTTGTTAGATCTCTCTCTAATGCCCTATCATTAACTGAGTAAGGTGGATAGCCCACTAGCTTCCCACTCACCCCAGAGCTGACCCTCATAATATGCTAGGTGTAAATAAATAATTAAGGATCAATTAGGCTTGTTAGCAAGCTTATGACCAGGATAACATGCTGCCAAAGATGACATTGGCTGGCAGACCATTTCTTTGTGGCTTAGGTGAAAAAAAGAAAAGAGGGGCACTTCATTCAGGGGGTGCCTTGTATGCATCTGGGGCACCCAACAAGGTGTCGCTCTCCCCTCCCCGCTTTCCTTCCTCGCTGCCTGCCCTTCAAATTCCAGTCCACACTTCCCTCTTCCCCCCCATCCCTGGGCTCTTACATCCCTCCCTGCCCTAAAAGTTAGAAACCTACCTGGTTCTGGTAGCCATCTATCTTGTGCATGCCCCTTTTTTGCACTCTTGGCAGTGCCCACTACTGGGCTCTGGCACTGCTTATATGGCGAGATTGGCCAGCAACTCTCAAGCGATGGAGTTCCTCCACTGAAGGGAGGTAGTCCCACACTTGTTTAGCTGCCCTGAGTGTGTTAGAGCTGTGGGGCGGGATTCACTGGTTCAATGGTCGACTTAATTCCTATTGTATTCTGTTGTATTTCTCCCTTCTCTACCCCATCACTCAATTTTTGCTCTAAAAGTTTGAATGAAACCAAATAATATGATCTATAATTCTTTGCTTATCATGGGAGCAAGCTGTCTGGAAATACTTGCACACAAGAAGTGGCAAGTAAAAAGATTAACAAATTCAACTTTAAAGATGTATAGAAATTGAAAATGTGCTGGTCTTAACCAGACTATACAGTACAATGTGTCAATGCATTTCCTCATATCTTATCCTGCCCTTATCTCGTCATTCCACTTTCCAAAGTTGCTTGTTATCTGCTGCTGTATAAAGACAATAGATATTTTTAAAAATCAGACCTTTCCTCTGCAACCACTGCTGCTTTTCGAAGTTTTATATAAAATGTTGGTTAAGCCACATTTGGAATACTGTGTCCAATTCTGGTCGCCACATTACCAGGAGGATGTGGAGGCTTTGGAGGGAGTACAGAAAAGGTTTACCAGGATGTTGCCTGGTGTGGAGGGTATTAGCTATGAGGAGAGATTGAATAAACTGGGATTGTTTTCCCTGGAAAGACAGAGGCTGAGGGGCGACCTGATAGAAGTTTATAAAATTATGAGGGGTATAGATAAGATGAACAGTTGGAAGCTTTTTCCCAGAGCACACAAGGGGGCACAAGTTCAAGGTGTGGGGCGGGGGGGGGGGGGTTCCTGTGCTGTACTGTTCTTTGTTCCATTATGTCCAAAATGCAAAAAGACATCTTTGTTTTCCTTCCAAATGCTTTAACTCTGGAGAACCTTCCTAGAAAATGTCTTTCATCCTTCCTCTGACCTGCATTCCAGGTGATGCGTCATTTCGGAAAAAACAGAATTTTAAAAATGTTTAGGTTGACACTGAATGAGTCTGTAGTCTCATTGAGCCAGCTGGAGGTCTTCTGGCTCAGTAGATAACACTGTTGTCTCTGAAGAAGCTCTGGATTCACAGGGAGGTGATGGTGTAGTGATATTGTCACTAGACTCGTAGAAGGTTTTCATGAAGACCCTGCCTTCTCAACCTTGCCCCTCACCCGAGGTGTGTAACCCGAGGTTAAATCACTACCAGTCAGCTCTCCCTTCTGGAACTATGGCAACTTTACCTTTTTAAAATCCAGAAACACAAGGTGTCTCTGACCATGACAAATTCAATAAACATCTGGAATTAAAAGTCTAATGATGATCATGAAACCATTGTCAATTGTCATAAAAACCCATCTGGTTCACTAATGTCCCTTTAGGAAAGGAAATCTGCCGTCCTTACTTGGTCTGGCCTACACGTGGCTTCAGATCCATGGCAATGTATTTAACTTAGTTAAGGGCAATTAGGGATGGGCAATAAATGCTTGCCCAGCCAGTGATGTTTATGTCAAAAAAAGTTCCATTAGAGGCCTTACTGGAAAGAGTGTTCCTGATGTTTTTCAACAGGCTTCAACACTACTCCACTATTCCCCAAAGGCGAGGAAATATGTGCAGATGTGAAACAAACTGCAAGTTAGCTGGACAGCACTATAGTTATAGATGGAAAAGGCCATTCAACTCATCAAGATTCTAAAGTTCCACTCAATGATTCCAGGATGTCTTCCTACCTGACTCTATCAATTTCATCTGTTTAGCGTCCCTTTATCGGATTGATTATTGCATGTAAATGTATAATGATCTCAACAAGACCCAACTGGTTGCCTGCCCAGTCAGGAAGCCTGACCTGTGTATATATTGAGGAGTGTCAGTCACTCCGGATTCTGACTTTGTACCCGAAGCACTCTTAGGAGTGGAATTGAGTTTGTAAATGAAGGGACACTGACCTCTGAGGAATTATTTCAAAAGGACTTTCTGATACCAGTTTGAAATTTATTTTTTTTCCTCATTTGAACTTTGAACATTTTAGCTTGAAGCTGAGTTGCCGGGGCAAATTCTCCCGTCCCCTCCCCGCCATGGGAATCGAAACAGACGAGGGGCGGAGGGGTCCATTGACCTCGGGTGGGAATTTACAGTTTCGGGATGAGCACGGCTATAAAATCCCGGATATCTTTTAAGATGCCCCTTTTTCTGCCCAGTCTCCTGTTTCCAAGGTCCCTAGACCTTTTCAAGGGTTTGAATCTCTGTGCCAAAACTTGAGAGGTATACCGTGCTGCTTTTAATCATTACATGTACACTATCCTTACACAGAAGTAAAGGGACTATTATTAGCTTTGTCCTCCTGCAACCAAGAATATTTCTAGTTCTATGTATGATGTTTGAGCTGTGTCTAGTTTAGGTACTAAACCCATCACCTGCGTTGTTTTACAAGATAGCCAGTAATGTTCTCCGTTTTCATAGCAAGGTGTTTTACTCACTGGTCAATGAAGTAAATGTAACAGAAAAGTAAAAGAAAGATTATAAAAGTAATAAAGAAAATGAAAATTATTTTTCCACTCTGTGCCCAGCCCTCTCAAGTTAGGTATAGTATAGTAAGAAGTCTCACAACAGCAGGTTAAAGTCCAACAGGTTTATTTGGAATCACGAGCTTTTGGAGCGCTGCTCCTTAATCAGGTGAGCGGTACTCCTTCATCAGGTGAGGAAGTTAAAGACTTCTTGTGAAACTTCTTACTGTGCCCACCCCAATCCAACGCCGGCATTTCCACATCAGATTTAGATGCAACAAATCAAGTTCCCTGTCAGTGTATTTATTATTCATGTGCCCAGCCCTCAAAGGTCAGACTAAGTGTAAGTTTAGATGTAACAAATCAAGTCCCCTGCCAGCCTATTTATTATTCATGTCAGGAAAGTTTCATTTCTAGCCTGGGCAAAATAAGCTGAGAGCAGTCAGTGTTATTTCTGGCACTACAATCGGTCTATTTGCCTCTGGTACTGGTACACCGGAAGGTAAAGAACAACCACCAAAGAAGTGCAAAGATCGGGAGGGTCTGGTAGAAAACACAGAAAAGAGCACAGAGTGATTGG
Organism: Mustelus asterias; assembly: GCF_964213995.1. Lineage (NCBI taxonomy): Eukaryota > Metazoa > Chordata > Chondrichthyes > Carcharhiniformes > Triakidae > Mustelus > Mustelus asterias. Next base: position 24,687,848 of record NC_135827.1, read on the forward strand.
TCAGGGTGGGGAGGCCACCTAAAGAAGCACATTCCTTTGGACACATAGTGCAATCCCTGACATGAGGCAGCTGCTGCAAATGGTGGACTCTTCAGGATGGTACGTAACACAGGTCAAATATAGGTACCCGAGTGACTGGATGAAGATTGTGATGTACTTGAAGAAACATCATCAGTCTACCTAAAGCCTTAAATGCTCATGTAAGTAAATCATACTGTTAGGGAGGAAACTTACTGAGATACATTGATGGGTAAACTTCTGTTTTATAAATATATGCATTACAGCAATGAGTTTTAGCGATATAATCAGCGGAAAGCAATCATATGGCTTCTGTACATCTATTGTTTCCTGAATATGGTGGGTAAAAAGAAAATGATTGATGGTAATTAGCTAGGGTGTAAAATGGAGAGAAATATTCTGTGCAATAATAGAGAAATCCCTAAGAATAAAACAGATATTTTAAGCACTTAAGGATTAGGAAGAAAATGGACACAATCATGGTCAAGATATATAGAACAGTTAAGATATTGATGGTAGGTGGGTTACACGCAATAAACAGATACTTATTTAAGGGCATTAACAATAGTTGTCACTGTACCCAGTTCATGTGCTACGGTGTAAGCTGCCTGAAGTCCATCATCCTCGATCACAGCACAGCTCCTACTTGTGTCACACATGGTCCCAGTGTCTGCCACTCCAAGGGTGTCACAGTTCTCTTGACCACAGATGTCCTGCAAGGAAGGAAATGAGACAACTTCTCAACTATTCTCGATCAAAAGTGAAAATGGTCAAAGAGGGCTATGGTCATTGGAATCAAATCGCAATTCTACATTCGATATATTTATGAACTTCACAAATGCCTCATTTATTTCATGGAGTTAAAGTCAAACCAATGCTTTAATTTATTAAAAAAAGACATTGTGGCAGACTTAGAAAAAATATCAGAAGATCAAAATTCATATTTTCACACAAGGGTAATCCAACAGTGGGATCAAATCCATACATACAACCAGAACATGGCAGGAACAAATATTTAATTTTAAAAAACCATGGGTATTCAATTGAAAGTATATGTAACTCATTGAGAGAGTGCTAATTTAATTCAGCCTCCATGGAATAATCGTCTGTGTTATCACTCACTCATCCTCCCCTTCAATTCTACATTTCCCATTCGTTGGTTACCAATCACAAATTCCTAGAAAATGTTGCATCATCGAATGGTTACAGCACAGAAGGAAGACATTTGGCCAGCTGGGTCTGTGTCAATTCACTGCTAGAGAAATGCAGCTAGTCCCACTCCCCTGTCTTTCCCCCACCGTGATTTATTTCCCCCCCCAGTTCAGATAATTATCCAACTCGTTTGTGAAATCCATGATTGAATCCACAGCCACCACCACACTCACACTGTCTGTAGATGGAACAACATCCACATACGGCATGGTGACACAGCGGTTAGCACTGCTGCCTCACTGTGCCAGGGATCAGGGTTTGATTCCTGGCTTGGGGTCACTGTCTGTGCGGAGTCTGCACGTTTTTCCCCGTGTCCATGTGGGTTTCCTCTGGGTGCTCTGGTTTTCTCCCACAGTCTGTCTGTATCTTAGTGTGTGATTGTCTCTGTTTGTCAGTGTGTGTGTGTGTCTGTGTGTCTATGTCTCTGTGTGACTACCTGTCACTGTGTGTGTGTCTTGTGTCTCAGTATGTGAATGTGTGACCCTGTGGTTAGGTACATTGGCCATGCTAAATTCTCCCTCAGTGTACCCGAACAGGTGCCGCAGTGCGGTGACTAGGGGATTTTCACAGTAACTTCATTGCAGTGTTAATGTAAGCCTACTTGTGGCACTAATAAATAAATACTTAATAGGGCAACAACCAAATAAAGCCCTCACTGGATAATTTTAACACTGAACTTTCAAAATTGGAACTAAATTTAACATGCAGGTTTGATGAAAGTTTATCTAAAATACAAATATGTCCAATTTCTATATGAAGGGAACTGAAATTCTTTGTTCTTTGAAATTCTTAAAATATTTTGTAGAAATGAGGACTTCCTCTGGCATCAATTTAGTTTCTGGTTTCCTAATCAACATTGTAGAGATTCTATGATTCTATATGCCCAGGTCTAACTGAAATATGGATCAGACCCCACATTCAATGCGTCCAGTTTAATGTCTTCATAGAATTCTCTAGTAGAGAAAACAGAAGCACATGCTCCGAGTTGTAGCTCTGGTTTGAACTCGCCCCACGGGAGATCCTAGCATGCTGCACCCAAGGAGAACTGTTTATACAAGTCTACTTGTAGCAGTTTACAATATCTGTCATCACTCCAGAGTGATGTGATTGTAGGAATCTGTAATAAACAGCCTAAACAGCAGGTGGAGAGGTCTTTACCTGGGCAATATCCTGATCATATCTGCTAACAACGGAAATGGCGTTTGGCAATTTTACTGTCTTCATCGGTGCGGAAATAATCCACATCTCATAGCTAAACAGTGAGATAAGATGCTTATATCCAGAAACCACGTGTTATTAGAGCCAGCCCTGCTACTCCAGTTATTCACATCCCAGTGGCTGCAAGATTTTATTTATAAACATACCGTATCGTAACTTGGCGTCTAAATGTCATCGTTTACTAATATATCACAGTTATGAAAAGAAAATCCTCCATCTAGCTAGGGCTCTGATAGTTCAAGTCTGTCATCTTCCCTAAGACCGTCTGTAAAACCAAACCCCACTTGCACATGTCCACAAGTGCTTGCTGCTGATCCACAATTCACCTTCTGTGTGAGTTTCCCCCCTGAACCAGACTGAATGGGGGAGGGTAGGGAGCTGGAATGAATCACTGATCAGACCCCCAGCCCTCATGATGGTGAATTGTGGAAAGAACAGTCTCTAGGGTCAGATACAAACGGGGCTAACCAGAGATTGACAGACACTAACCCAGTGAACATTCACCACCTTAATTCATCATCCCACTCAATATACATCGAGCTGAGGATTATTACCTGCAGGTCACTCTAGCCAGGTGCTCACAGATTAGAGAGAATTGATTTGATCACAATGCACGCACATACATAGTCTCACATACATATATAGACACCCACACATAGCCAGACATACACACAGACACACACACATGCAGTGAGACACACAGAGACAATCACATACAGACAGACTCACACAGACACACACTGAGACACACAGACAGACACACACACAGGCACACATATTGAGACACGCAGACAGACACACACACACTGAGACACATAGAGATAGGCTCACACAGAGACACACATATGGACACGCACACACTGAAAAAACAGACAGGCTCATGCAGACACACACACACACACTGAGACACAGACACACATACTGAGGCACACAGTCACATACAGACAGGGTCACACATTCACATACTGAGACACAAGACACACGTACAGTGACAGGTAGTCACACAGAGACATAGACACACACTGACAAACAGAGACAATCACACACTAAGATACAGACAGACACACAGAGACTCGCACTGAGACACACACTAACTCTGCTATCAAAGAGTTAACTCTGGACAGGTGACATTGTTACAGCTGCAATTTTTTCTCCAAATTCCTTTTTCACCCCCCCCCCCCCCCCCAACATACACACCCACACCACACATATATGTGGGTGGGTGTTCCCCCTCCCCTGGTGCGGAGTTGGTGGGCGGACAGACACCCGAGGCGATGGTGCCTGTGAAACAATCAGTTCAGGAGGCGGGGATGGGGGGGAAGGCTCGGCTTCCTGTAACACCGCAGGTAAACTCCAGAGTTCAGTCATTGTGAGAGACCGGCCACTACCTGCGAGTGAGCTCAGTACCACTGACATATAAACCCGAATTCAGCTCCCCCCAGGGCTCCGGCTCCAGTGTCAGCAATGAAACCTTTGGGGAATGCCGAGTTCACAAGGGGCTTTGTAAAGGGGAAAGCAGTTTAATGACAATTTGATAATTCCAGCCCTTTCCCCCTGCCCTCCCTGAGCCGCTGTATTTCTGTCTCAATCGCGTGTGTTAGGGAGCAGAGTGAGAAATCCAGTCAATGTCCTTCTCTTAATCCGGAGTCAGTGTTAATGTCACTCTCTCTCCTGATAAACGGGACTAAGTACAGGAGACGCTGCAACCGGCACACCTGGCAGTGAATGTGTAAAGATTTCCAGCTACAAGTCCTGGGGTTGACGGAATAGGTTTGCCTCACTCACTGACGGTTCAGTCCCAGCGCTGGAGATGGGGGAGTGACATTTATCGAGATTTTCCGGACTGATTCACATTGAAGATCACTTCGCTGGGAACACAAAAAAAAAGCTAGCTCGATAACATCAATAATAATGGAGCCCTGAGGTTAAATCCCAACCCGCTTCAGGTTCATGGATTAGTCACATATTGGTCACGTTGGCTCCACTTGGAATGTCTTAGCTACTTACACACACATACACAGATACACACACAGAGATATACACACGGACAGAGGCACACACACATATACACACAGAGGCACAACACAGATACGCACGCATAGAGGCACACACATATACAGACACGCACACAAACATATACATACAAATTTACACACATGCACAGAGGCACACATATCCATAAATACACAGACAGACACAAATACACACAGACAAACCTATGCAGACACATATATACATAGATACACAGACACAGAGAGCGACACACACATATACATAGACACACATATATATATACAAACGCACACACACAGGCACCCACCCACCCACACACACACACAGAAACCAGTTCAACAGTAACTCCGAATCTGGAGTGTATTCAATACCCCGAGGGGGTGTCACCAACAGCCTCTACTCCCCTCCTCCGAGTCGAATCTCTGTCACTTCGGGTTCAGTGTCCATACTAAATACAATGAACATTAAATTAAAAAAAGAGGGAGGTGGGGAGAAACTGTAGCCACTGTCTCTCCCCCCGCCCCCCCCCCCCCCCACTCCCAGTGGACACAGTTTCTCCCTGGGAGAGAGAGAGGGGGGGGGGGGTCAGTAAGTGGAGAACCCAGATTGAAGATAATTGGTAAAAGAGGGAGATTTGAGGGAGGGAATTTGATCTGGAATGGCTGTACCCGAAAGAGCACAGGCTAACTTGATCCAATTCCTTTTCTACCAGCATTGGGTGAAGGGGTTGAATGGGATAACTCTTTCATAAAGGCATTTTTTTGGCAAACCAAATAAACTAAACCAAATAAACTGGGGGACAAAGTAAAAAGGGGCAGTCCCTGAGAAAAGGGGGGGGGGGGGGGAACAGCACAGAACCAAATAAACCCAAGTGTAAAGGAAAATTATAACAGCAAATAATTAGAAGGGTCAATAATACACCCTGCGGTACAGGCAGACTGGGCCGGGTGGCCAAGCTCTCTCTGGCAGCCTATACATTTACCTGTCGGGTGAAGAGGACGGCGGTGTCAAAGTGCTCGGGGTGCCGGTCGCTGGCTTGGTTGTAATCCAGCTGCCAGTTGCAGAAGTTGCGCAGGGTGAGGCCGGCGTTGCTGGAGACACTCGGCCCCTCGCCCTCGTCCTCTACGAGTAGCACCTTGACCACCACCACGTTGACCAGGTTCCTGATGCTGGGCTCCTTGTAGAGGCGGGACACCACGGCCATCAGGGTGAGGAGGTAATGCTGTAGCCCTGCCCCGTGGAAAGTCAGCATGGACTGGTCAGCCACCAGCATGGTCTCGATGTAACGAGCCTCCGACACGAACCTCTTGGCCCGGGACTGGGCTGCCTGCCCGGGGCTCTCCGCCTGGCTGGGGGGCTGTGCCCAGCTGGCTTGCTGATGGGCGCACCTCTGCCCCTCTCCCTCTGTCTTCTCCCTCCTCCTCCGGAGCAGGTGGACCCCTCTGCCCCCGGGCTGGTGCCCCTGGCTAGCCGGCTGGATCAGATACTCCTCTCCATCCGTGTAGAAAGCCCCCTGGACGCCCCCGCACAGGGAGACAGCCACCATGGAACCGGGGTTGGAGTTGACCGTCCCGGAGTAGAAGCAACCCCTCAAGGGGGTGCCCTCCTCCTGCACCGGGGCAGCTGCCCTCCTCCCTCTGCCCACTCGCTGCACCCGGAAAGCCGGGGCCAGAAAACTGGAGTCGGGGGCCAGGCTCAGGTTAAACTCTCTGCCGAATGCCCTGAGCTGGTAGACGGGGAGATTGGCTTCCAACCCCCGCTCCTCATCCAACCTCACCGGGATCACCTCAGCCACACATGGATCTGCAGCCCCCCGCCCCAGCGAGAGACAGGATCCCCCCACACACAGGCTGCTCCAAACCAGCAGAAAACTGCACCACATCTTCAAAGTTTGCAACTGAACAAAACAAAATTTTAAAAATCTTGCTATCTTATTTTCTTTTGCCTCTAAGTCTCTCACTGTCCTGATAATTCAGCCAGTTTTCTCTCTTTGCTTTACAGCAGTTAGTGTCAAGTCCTCTCTCTTTTAGCAGATCTTTTTTTCCAGTGGGTTCAATGTACTGAAGTGTCCGGGATCTCCCGTGGCTGCAGCACCAGTGAGTAGCAGCTAATCGCTGGCTTTTTATACCTTCTCCACCTCCTCCATTGACATAAGCACTCTGATTCTCACCCAGTCCTGGCTTTCATCACTCACACAACCCCCCCAAACAGCTTTGCTGTAAACTTTCCACCAATCGAAGGCTGCCTCGCCACGCCTTCCCCCTTTTCTTTCCCCTTCTATCCCTCCCTCCCTCCCTCTCTCCCTTTTTAACCCTTCCCCACTCCAGGGATCCAGAACAGAAATTGTGAACTCCCGGGTAGGGTTAGTGCAGGCTGCAGTGTAGGTAACGTGTAAGAAAGCAGGGAACCCTCAGCAGTAACACTGAATCGACAGCAGAGAGGAAAAGAAAACCCACAGGCCATTCGTCCCATTGTGGCCTATACTGGCCCCCCTTGAAAGAGCCAAGCTCTTTTCCCCCTGCCATTCGGGGGCAGGGGCAAGTTGTCAGGTACAAACCCTTCTTCGGATTAGGAACTGCTTTGCGGTACATTGTGGGTACAAAATATAACCAATTATTAAGTTAGATCAATTGAATTTGATAATCGGAATTCAAAACAGTTCCGTTTTGTAAATGTCACCGAGAGATTCTGATTATAAACCTGTCAACTAAAAAAAACGCCTCTTTATTCGGATCAGGTGGAGAGAGCAACCATTCCCTATCTACAGTGAAGTTTTACTCCAGATAACTTCCTGAAATCGACCAGTGAATCATTCAGGCTCGTAATCCAATGTACAGTCCTGGAGAACGTTTTTCACTAACTAACCCCCCCCCCCCCCCCACTTCCAATTCTCTTTGGAGAGAACCCCCAGGGGAAAACAAAAATCAAAAAGAAAAACAGCTCCACTGAATGGCAGACTGGTTCAGTGCACGTGTTGGTCAGTTTGCTGAATCTGTGTCGCTTCAGGCGATTGTAATGCCAGTAAATCACTCCCTGTGGCTGCCTCTGCTCCACATCCATCAATGAATGAATGAGTGAGCACCTGGCCGCTGATTCACAAAACCAACAACTGCCCCTGGGCCGGATATTTGGGGAAGTTTGGGCTGTTTTTCACCTGCCAACTTACTTTCTTTAAAATAAAGAAATCAAGCCACTTTACGAATTTGCGGCTTCACAGCCTCATATCTCTGTTTTCTAATTTCGAGTTTTTATTCTGTCTCAAGTGGTCATCCTCTATCCCGCACCTGTCTCAATCTCGCCACCTTCTTTACCCATTCCCACTGGAAGTTGTTCCCTAAGAGTTCTGCAATTTGCCACACGGTGGCACTATTGTCTCAGACTTATGCAACATGTTGCAATTTAATTCTAAGATTAAACTATAGAAACATAGAATCCCTACAGCACAGAAAGAGACTATTCGGCCCATCGAGTCTGCACCTACCTTCCAAAACAGCACTTTACCTAGGTCCACGCCCCAGCCCTATCTGCTAAACCCAACCCCACTCATTGATCATGGCCAATCCACCTAACCTGCACATCTTTGGACACAAGGGGAAATTTAGCATGGCCAATCCACCTAACCTGCACATCTTTCACAGTAACTTCATTGCAGTATTAATGTAAGCCTTATTTGTGACTAATAAATAAATTAATTAAACTTTGGACCGTGAGAGGAAACCGGAGCAGCTGGAAGAAATCCATGCAGACATAGGGAGGATGTGCAAATGCCACACAGACAGTTTCGAGGCCAGAATCGAACCTGGATCCTCGGTGTGGTAAGGCAGCAGTGCTAACCACTGTACAATTTCCAAGTACTTTCAACACAGAACAAGCTTGTATTTATATTGTCTACAGGACAGCAAATATATTTCATTATCAATTGTTGGAAAATAGATGTGAAGCAATTAAAAATGTTACTGTTGTACACCACACTGGTAGACCCTCAATTCACGAGGGAATTAGTTGTTTCACATGCGTTTATAGTACAAACAATCTATTAAATTCAGTCAAGCAGTAGGCTGCAAATTATTATGCTTTTGAATGGACCTACCTCGCACTAAGTTGATCTTTCTCTACATCCTAGCTATGACTGTAACACTACATTCTGCACTCCTTTCCTTCCCTATGTACTTGTTTGTACAGTGTGCAAGAAACAATACTTTTCACTGTATACTAACTAATACATGTGACAATAATAAATCAAATCAAATTAAAAAATCAAAAATTATGCAGCCAAATTAACCATTTTGTAAAAGAACACTGATAATTTCACAGTAACTTCATCGCAGTGTGAATGTAAGCCTACCCGTGACTAATAAATACATAAACTTTAAATTATTTAAAATGCAAAACTTAGACGTAAGTTACATCAGCAGCTCACACCACCAGATGGCAGTGTTGCTCTACATTTGCAAAAGAAAACACACATTAGGAACAGGTGAAGGCCTTTCAACAGTGCCTATTCTGCCACTCAATTCGATTGTGGTGACTCAGTACTCACAACTCCATTTAGCCACCTTTTCTCCATCTCCCTTGGTGCCCTTAGCTCGTGAAAATCTATCGATCTCAGTCTTAAAGATTTCAATCGACTCAATTCCGCAGGCTGGGGAGAATGAGTTTCCACCATCCTTCCCGTGGGAAAGTTCTTCCTGACTGAATTCCAAAATGGCCTGGCTCCAGTTTTAAGATGATGCGCTCTTGTTTTAAGATTGTCCCATGGGGGCCACCGTTTACCTGTCCCCTCTCATCTCAATCCAATTGCATTTCCACTTTAAATACCTCAATTAGATCAACTGTCGAAGGTCAAGAGAATCAATCAAAACCAAGTTTATGCCACTTGGCCTCGTAATCTAACCCTTTAAACTACAGTGTTATTCTGAAGAATCTGCGCTGTAAGCCCCCCCCCCTCTTCCCCCACTCCACCACCACCAAGGCCAATATATCTTTTGAAAACTAAACACTGTGGTCCAGATGTGGGTCTAACCAAGTCTCTGTGTAACCAAAGCATCATGTCCTACCTTTCAAAGTCCAACCCCCTTGTGGTAAGAGGCTTTTTGCTTCAGCATTTTACTTTTGCATATAAACCTGTGTGCACAGGGGTACATATCTAATTAAAATGTGCCAGCACTGTATTTCTAATTTATTATTACATTTATGCAATGTTCATATCAGAAGGTGACTCAAATAATATCTATTTCCAACAGTGTCGATAAGGTCAAAAACAGAATACTGCAGATGCTGGGAATCTGAAATTAAAAAAAAAAATCATGCTGGAAATACTCAGCAGGTCAGGCAGCGTTCATGGAGCGAGAAACAGAGTTAACATTTCACACGGTGGCCCAGTGGTTAGCACTGCTGCCTCACAGTGCCAGGGACCCAGGTTCGATTCCGGCCTTGGGTGACTGTGTGGAGTTTGTACATTCTCCCAGTGTGGATTTCCTCCGGGTACTCCAGTTTCCTCCCACAGTCCAGAGGTGCGCAGATTTGGTGCATTGGCTATGCTAAATTGCTCATTTGTGTCCAAAGATGTGCAGGTAAGGTGGAATGGCCATGCTAAATTACACCTTAGTGTCCAAAGGTTTGTAGGTTCGGTGGATTGGCCATGCTAAATTGCCCCTTAGGGTCCAAAGATGTGTAGGTTAGGGAAATTAAGGGTGTGCATGGGGTTACGGGGATAGGGTGGGTGGTAAGTCTGGATAAGATGCTCGGTCAGAGAGTCAGTATGGACTCAATGGGCTGAACAGCCTCCCACTGCGCTGTAGGGATTCTTTGATTTCAGGTTGATGACCTTTCATCAGAACAGCCAGAGAGTTGGCATTTGACCTCTGCTAGGTAGAGATCAGTACACCAGTCAACAACTGCACCATCCCTTGTCAGCAGCTTTGATGACAATGTTGGACCTGGCAGACTGGAATGCAGTGGGTTCTCAGAAAGGGACAGGTTAGTGTGAGTGAGATCAGCCAAGAAATCCTCAGTAATCTCTCAGTGAGAAGACCCAGAGAGGGCAAGAGACCGGGAGGGGTGGGCGAGGTCCTGGAGGGGAGAGAATTATGGAGACGGGTGAGCAGTGTGAAGACTCCTGGTCAAAGAACTGGCCACAGTGGGTGGCAGTGACGGAGGAGAATTCATTGTTGTGTCCAGCTCAGAATCCATTGAGCTGGGTGAGTGAATGGGTTGAGGCCAAGGCCCTTGCTGTGGATAGAATATTCAGAGTCAGTGAGGGGAAGGTCAGAAGAACGAAGACTCATTAACCTGAAGCTCTGATTCTCTTTGCAGATGCCACCTGACTTGCCAAAATGCTTTTTCCAGCACTTATTTTGTTTCTATTATTAATATTGATAAGGCACTTGCTGTTGATGCAGTTACTTATATTACCCACCAGGTGGCAGCATCTTTGTTTATGTGGGGAGTTCTTAAAAAGTCAATTGGTTCAAAGTTGAAAGAAATAGAAAGAACCCCAAAAGGTTTTAAGAATATGTTACATGATTTGAATTTAGGCTTCAATAAGTTGAGTAAACACAAAGTCCAGGAGGACGTATAATTGAATCGATTTGGATAAGGATGGATTGTCAAACAAAAGAAAGACTCATACATTCAAGAGATCTGCAAATATAAGATTAAATCTGTGGGGAACCTTGCCCCACGACGTTAGATTTTCGCAAGATAATCCCAACATGAATTGTACAGGAAATCCAGTTGAAGTAAAAGGTTTCAAAGTCTACACTGCAAATGCACACAGATATCTGTGATTCGTACATAAGGTAATCACATCTCTTTGTAAATGTGAATGCACTATGAGCGATAAGGAGATGGAATTTGGGTGTTGGTCAGCTTATTCACTCGTGAGGAATTTCACTTCATTTAGTTAATGCCCATGACTTATAAAGATGGTTAATTGTAATGGTGCATTCTGGCCTCCAAACTTCCCTTGAAACGGGAACACAGGCTCTTGCCTGTAACAAAGAAAATGTTAAATCTTAGTGCTGAGGGACTGTGTCTTTTACACTGATTACCCCCAGCATTTAATCACACTGCCTAACAGAGTCCATTTTCAGACACACTATTCAAACCATTGCAGGTAGCGCAAGTTGTGATGTTATGGATAACGCTCTCATTTCTCCTTCAGGGTTATCTGGGTTCAAAGCTCCACATGTGAGCGTATAATCTAGGCAGGACTGAGGCAGTACTGCACTATCAGCAGTGCCCTCTTTCAGCTGAAACATTAGACCACAGCTCTGTCTGTTCCCTCGGGTAAGATCTGAACAAATGGAAATGAGTTGATGACAAGCTCACAAACACAAATGACAGAAATATAGGTGGCTCAGTAAGTTGCAATGAGGAAATATGAACCTTACAAATGGGTATAGATAGATTAGGAGAGTGGGCCAAAATGTGGCAGATGGAGTTTAGCGTGGATAAGTGTGAAGTCATGCATTTTGGTCGCAAAAATGGAAAGGCGACTCATTATCTAAATGGGGAGAGACTTTGGGGTGCTCCGGTGCAGAGGGATCTGGGTGTCCTTGTTAATGAGTTACAGAAAACTAGCATGCAGATAATAAAGAAAGCGAATGGAATGTTGGCATTTATAGCTAAAGGAGTAGATTATAAAGGTAAGGAAGTATTGTTGCAACTATACAAGGCATTGGTGAGGCCGCACCTGGAGTGTTGTGCACAGTTTTGGTCCCCTTATTTGAGGAAAGATGTAGTGGCATTGGAGGCAGTTCAGAGGAGGTTCACGAGATTGATTCCAGAGATGAGGGGTTTGTCGTATGAAGAGAGATTGAACAGCTTAGGCTGATACTCTCTGGAATTTAGAAGAATGAGGGGAGATCAAATTGAGGTACACACGATGATAAAAGGTGGAGTGGATGCTTCCACTGGTGGGACATTCTAGGACGAGAGGTCATAGTCTTAGGATAAGGGGTAGCAAATTTAAAACAGAGTTGAGGAAACACTAGTTCTCCCAGAGGGTTGTGAATCTGTGGGATTCGCTACCCCAAAAGCGCGGTGGATGCTGAGACAGCGAGTAAATTTAAGGAGGAGTGAGACAGATTTTTAATTGGTAATGGGTTGAAAGATTATGGGAAGAAGGCAGGAAAATGGGAATGAGGAGCATACCAGCCATGATCGAATGGCGGAGCGGACTTGATGGCCGAATGGATTAATTCTGCTCCTATATCTTATGAACTTATGCATTCCCCCTTTCCCTGGTGCCTTGGGGCCAATATTTATCCCTCAATTAACAGGACTGATACCGGTTATCTGGTCATTTATCTCATTCTTGTTTGTGGCAGCTTGTTGTGCATGAATGGCTCCTGTGATTCCTACATTGCAGCAGTAACCATGGGCTTCAAAAGTACTCCATTGGCTGTAAATGTATATGTTCGGAAAATGTTTCTGGAGATTCTGAAGGTCTGAAGTCATGAAAGATGCTGTGTAAATGGAAGCACTATTATTTACAGGTCAATAACCTCTCCCAGTCATTGACTGGGGGACAATTCCAGTTTCACCACAGAACTATCTAGAGATACACTCTGTAATGGCTGAGTATAGGCCTGCTGCCCAGTACTGTACTGGGAAGGCCTATTTGATTTGATTTATTATTGTCACATGTATTAGTATACAGTGAAAAGTATTGTTCCTTGCACGCTATATAAAGCATACCGTACATAGAGAAGGAAAGGAGACAGTGCAGAATGTAGTGTTACAGTCATAGCTAGGGTGTAGAGAAAGATCAACTTAATGCGAGGTAAGTCCATTCAAAAGTCTGACAGCAGCAGGGAAGATGCTGTTCTTGAGTCAGTTGGGGGAAGATGCTGTTCTTGAGTCAGTTGGTACATGTTCTCAGACTTTTGCATCTTTTTCCCGATGGAAGAAGGTGGAAGAGAGAATGTCCAGGATGTGCGGGGTCCTTAATTATGCTGGCTGCTTTGCTGGGGCAGCGGGAAGTGTAGACAGAGTCAATGGGCGGGAGGCTGGTTTGCGTGATGGACCGGGCTTCGTTCACGACCCTTTCTAGTTTCTTGCGGTCTTGGACAGAGAGGGAGCCATACCAAGCTGTGATACAACCAGAAAGAATGCTTTCAATGGTGCATCTGTAAAAGTTGGTGAGAGCCATAGCAGACATGCCAAATTTACTTAGAAACCCTACAGTGCAGAAGGAGGCTATTCGGCCCATCGAGTCTGCACCGACAACAATTCCACCTAGGCCTTATCCCTGTTACTCTACATATTTACCCCGCTAATCCTTCTAACCTAAGCATCCCGGGACACTTAGAGGTAATTTAGCATTGCCAATGCACCTAACTCACACATCTTTGGACCGTGGGAGGAAACCAGAGCACCTGGAGGAAACCCACGCAGACACGGGGAGAACATGCAAACTCCACACAGACAGTCACCCAAACCGGGAATCAAACCCAGGTCCTTGGAGTTGTGAAGTAGCAATACTAACCACTGTGCCACCGTGCCGCCCCGTGCTGAGAAAATAGAGGCGTTGGTGGACTTTCTTAACTATAGTGTTGGCATGGAGTAACCAGGACACCTAAAAACTTGAAGCTCTCGACCATTTCCACTTTGTCCCCATTGATGTAGACAGGGGCATATCCCCCACTACGCTTCCTGAAGTCGATGACTATCTCCTTCATTTTGTTGACATGCCAGATTTTCATGCCAGTGTCATGTTTGGGAATATGAAATGAAGGAATGGTTTAATTCCCTCTCATTCTTCTCAGCTTGTAGTGCTGTTGTGAAAGATGCTCTATAGAGACCAGGCTGGACAAGGCCTAACCCAGAGGTATCTGCAGCAAATCCTTCCTTGAGTGAAGTCTCAGCTATCACTGAAGATTCATTCACCTTGAAGCACAGCGATTTGCATCAGGGATGTTGATCCTGGCTCAACACAATAAGAGGTAGCTGAAGACTGACTTTCCATACTGCAGACCTGACCCAACATGACAAAATCACAGTCAGGTATCTTGCTCCTCTGAAAGGTGAACATTTCTACCCAGTAAGGGGGAAGTACAAACAACTTTTTTTTAACATTACTCAGGGGGCTGGCTACTTGAGGTTACATATACATCCCCCCAGAGTATTGTTCTGACATGATGAATGTCCTGTGGGGACATTTAATGGGAAAGACAAACATTGTTGGCTGGAGACCATGACCCTTGACACAGCATCAAATGTAATTATAGCACAGACGGTAGAGGGCATGTTAATCCCACCATGGCTCTATAATAACATTCTGAATCCTGTACTAACTGCAGCACTGTGACCAATTCGCCATGATATTCACTTCAAGTAGCTGCACTGCTCATATCAAAGTCGCCCCAGACCACACAGTGCTTTATCTTGTCCCTGTCTCGCTACAAGTATCTAAGAATGGGAAATAAGTCTTTACAAAGCAGTAAAGAAAATATAGTTTAGCATGTGGAGTGCTCACCTAACAGGAGTACTCTCAGCCATATATTCCTTATGGAAGCTGTTATTAACAATTTAGTCATGATGTGGAGATGCCGGCGTTGGACTGGGGTAAGCACAGTAAGAAGTCTCAGAACACCAGGTTAAAGTCCAACAGGTTTATTTGGTAGCAAACACCATAAGCTTTCGGAGCAATGCTCCTTCGTCAGATGGAGTGGTCTCTGTTCTCAAACAGGGCACAGACACAGAAATCAAATTACAGAATACTGATTAGAATGCAAATCTCTACAGCCAGCCAGGTCTTAAATGTACAGACTTAAATGTTACACATTGTCTGTACATTTAAGACCTGGCTGGCTGTAGAGATTTGCATTCTAATCAGTATTCTGTAATTTGATTTCTGTGTCTGTGCCCTGTTTGAGAACAGAGACCACTCCATCTGACGAAGGAGCATTGCTCCGAAAGCTTATGGTATTTGCTACCAAATAAACCTGTTGGACTTTAACCTGGTGTTCTGAGACTTCTTACTGTGATTAACAATTTAGCACAGAGTTCATTTTCAAAAACACTGAAGGCTCCACACACGGGGCATAACCATCCTTCGAATATTGTAACAATCCTTTTTTATTTACACCAGTGGTTCCCAAACTTTTTTCACTGGGCTGCACTTTCGGAATAAAAATTTGCTTGCTCCACACCTAATTTTTTATTGATAAGAAATACATTCAAAAACAAAAAAAAACCCAGCTCCTAGCAGTGCTTGATTCATAACATAGAACACAACTACTTTATAATATGATCATGGGACATCCAGAAAGTATAAAACAATGCTCTTGCTCTCACTTTGGAAAAATATCTATCCATGTTTAAATGTTTCTTTGATTGTCCTTGAATCTTCCCGCCACACTTGCCATCCTCTCTCTCGCCGCACCAGTGTGGCGCGCCGCACCCTTTGGGAACCACTGATTTACACAGTGGTAGGGCGTTCTATTCAAATGAAATTTAACTCAGCATCAGCAATATTTAGATTTATTATAAGTTCATAAGGTATAGGAGCAGAATTAGGCCATTCGGCCCATTGAGTCCGCTCCGCCATTCGATCATCGATGATATGCTCCTCAGTCCCATTTTCCTGCCTTCTCCCCATAACCCTTCAACCCATCACCAATTAAAAATCTGTCTAACTCCTCCTTAAATTTACTCACTGTCCCAGCATCCACCGGACTTTGGGATAACAAATTCCGCAGATTCACAACTCTTTGGGAGAAATAGTTTCTCCTCAGCTCTGTTTTAAATTTGCTACCCTTTGTCCTAAGACTGTGACATCTCGTTCTAGAATGCCCCACCAGCGGAAGCATCCCGGGGCATATTTTTCATTAATTTAATTATCAATTTCATCTTTATTTTAACTTTATTTGTTTTCCCTGCTTTATTTATGTATCGTATCAGATGATCATAGGACAGGTCCTGCATTGTGAAAACGACACCAGCACTAGAGACTAGGGCCGGAATTTTACCGTCTGGCCCCCAATAGGAATCGTAGCAGGCGAGGGGCAGACCATGGAAAGGTCCGTTGACCTCGGGCGGATTTTAATGCTTTCAGGATGAGCGAGGCCATAAAATCCCGCCCTCGGAGTGAGATAGCACAGTGTGTCGTGTTGATGTCTCGTTATTCGATTAGGAATGGGATAGCAATAGTGTGTTGTGTTAATGTCTTGTTAATTACATCGTTAAGATTTGTTAATGTCATCGTTAAGGTTAGGGGAAACAGGTGCTGGGTATTAGTTGTCCTTGGGCATGTATAAATAGGGTATAGGTGGGACACTAGCCAGAATGGGAGGAGAGCTGCGAGATTGAAAAGCCTATAAGTTCTCTTGTGCCTTAGTTTTTGATCACTGATCAGCTTTTATCCCATTAATATCTTGTACAATAGGAAGTTGCCAAGGTGATGAAGGAAATGTAAGCACAAATAAACTATGTACCAATTTAAATAATTCCTGTAAAAAAGAGCCAGATTAATGTCTGGGTTTGTAGAAGGCATAAATAAGTTTAGGAAAGGCTAGCATCTATCTAATGTCTAATCTGGCCTTGTATGCAATGTTTGAAATGTCAGTGATTTTAGTCCTGGATTTTGCATTGAGAATGATGTCTGATAGCTCTGTTATTATGGAGCAAATTGAAGAGCAACTTAAATGCAGAACTCCCCTCTCTTCATGTTGCTATCCATGCATGATTTAAATCTAATCATAGAATCGTACAGTGTAATCTCAGCTTCTCAGTGTATTTGGCCCATAGAGTCTGCACCAACCATAATCCCACCCAGGCCCTAGCCCCATAACCCCATGCATTTACCTTAGCTAGTCCCCCTGACACTAAGGGGCAATTTAGCATGGCCAATCCATCTAACCTGCACATCTTTGGAATGTGGGAGGAAACCGGAGTACCCGGAGGAAACCTGCGCAGACACGGAGAGAATGTGCAGACTCCACACAGGCAATGACCCAAGCTGGGAATCAAACCCAGGTCCCTGGCGCTGTGAGGCAGCAGTGCTAACCACTGTGCCACCATGCCGCTCTCTACCACCGTGTTTCCTGGTTTAGACTCAGCCTGCCTCAGTGAGAGGTCCTCTGTTATAGAATCATAGAATCCTAACAGTGCAAAAGGAGGCCATTTGGCCCATTGAGCCTGCACCGCCAACAATCCCACCCAGGCCCGATCCCTGTAACCCCATGTCTTTACCCTGATAATCCCCCTGACACTAAGGGGCAATTTAAGATCATAGAAATCATAGAAATCATAGAAACCCTACAGTGCAGAAGGAGGCCATTCGGCCCATCGAGTCTGCACCGACCACAATCCCACCCAGGCCCTACCCCCACATATTTACCCACTAATCCCTCTAACCTACACATCTCAGGATTCTAAGGGGCAATTTTTTTTATTTTTTAACCTGGCCAATCAACCTAACCCGCACATCTTTGGACTGAGGGAGGAAACCGGAGCACCTGGAGGAAACCCATGCAGACACGAGGAGAATGTGCAAACTCCACACAGACAGTGACCCGAGCCGGGAATCGAACCCGGGACCCTGGAGCTGTGAAGCAGCAGTGCTAACCACTGTGTTACCGTGCCAATCAACCTAACCCGCACATCTTTGGAGTGTGGGAGGAAAGAAAAGCACCCGGAGGAAACTCATGCAAACTCCCCACAGACACTCACCTGATGTCAGAATTGAACCCAGGTCTCTGGCACTGTGAGGCAGCAGTGCTATTCACTGTGCCACCGTGGGTTGAAGAGTCTCGGAGTTTCTTCTTGTGCTCACACATGCCACAGACCCTGTAGCGGCGACTCACTGCATTAGACACAAGAAGACATGAAGTCTGCTCTCAAACCCTGTGAAAACACCTGGACAACTGTTAGTATAATGAATGATGGGGACCATTCCTTTGAGCACAAAATGTGGGCCATTTTGGAGGCAAATATGGCAGCCAATTTGTACAATGGTAATGAGGTGAAACACCAATTACCCCCTTATTTATATTGTTATGGGTCAGGTTAGAAACTCCAGCATACTTTATGGAGACCGCCCAAACCATATGTTTTTTACGTTGAATTTGGCGAGGCTGAGCATGATATGTCTCACTTCAGGTATGATTCAACAACCCATGAGAAAACTTTTATCAACAAAATTTATTTAAGAATATAGTTAACATGTATGGAAAGAAAATTAGCAATATCTTTCATCAATTACAAACAAAAAAAATGCAGAAAGAAAACAACCACAATAATGTATTAACCATTAATTGAATATTAAAGCTATTCCAACAAACCAAAACCATTCGCAGACAAAATTCTTTTCACAGACTTAACGCAGCATAGATTTACATTTCACTTGACTGGAATCGAGTCTTTTCGAAGCCTGCACTTTCCTTCTGGAAGGCAAAGCGTTGCCTTGAGATAACCAGCAGAATTTCCAAATAGAACAGGGAGACAGGGAGAGAGAGACTTCTGCTTCTTTCTTGCTTGATGCCCCTGCAAAAACTAACTAGACTGTAGCCTCAGAAATCTCAAAACTGAAACTGTGCACTCACTGGAAAGAAAAAAAACTGTCCAAAAACACATGACCTTTTCTCCTAATGCAGGATTGTAAAACTAATCCCAGAGTAAACATAAACAACCCCCACTTAAGCAATTGAAGTAGCAATAAAAAGAGTCATCGTAGTCAGCCCGGCAATAATAATGAATCACTGAAGCTATGATGTGGAGTTGCCGGCGTTGGACTGGGGTAGGCACCCGGAGGAAACCCACGCAGACATGAGGAGAACATGAAAACTCCACCTGGATCCCAGTGTTCTGTAAGCGCTGTACCACCGTACTGCCCCACAGCATTCTCCTCGCCACAGTCCTATAGGGTTTACCCCTTATCCCCAAACTATGACTCCCTAGTTCTGGACTCCCCCCACCGTCAGGAACATTCTGAATATTAACAGTTATATTGAGTTGTGATGTAAGATTTTGTTGTGGAAATCAGGACCTCTGGCCCTATTCATTGTAACAATCACATTCTCATCTTTGACCTCGTAAATATTTTGTTACCTCACATAGGTTGACACAACTATTTCTACAATTAGAATGTGACAAGAACAATATCAGAAAGAACAACATTGCTTGAGTTGGCAGTGCTAAAGGTTACAGGGGTCAAAGATTACAGGGGCATGGACGGCCCAACAATTAAACGGGACAAAACAAATCACTCTTTTATTTATCAATCAATTTACAAATACAAAAGTACATTACATTTTCACAATGTCATCTCACAATAATAAATTACAAAGATAACACCCGGTTTAACAGTACCAACAATAAAGATGCCATTTTAAATACAATAGCACAGTAACAAACAGCATTGCGAGTTATCCACAACCAGCCTTGGGTGGCACAGTGGTTAACACTGCTGCATCATAGCACCAGAGACCCGGGTTCAATTCCTGGCTTGGGTCACTGTTTGTGTGGGTCATAGAATCATAGAGGTTTACAGCGTGGAAACAGGCCCTTCGGCCCAACTTGTCCATGCCGCCCTTATTTTAAAAAAAACTCCTAAGCTAATCCCAATTGCCCACATTTGGCCCATATCCCTCTAAAGCCATCGTACCCATGTAACTATCTAAATGCCTTTTAAAAGATAAAATTGTACCCGCCTCTAGTACTACATCTGGCAGCTTGTTCCAGGCGCTCACCACCCTCTGTGTGAAAAAATTGCCCCTCTGGACACTTTTATATCTCTCCTCTCTCACCTTAAACCTATGCTCTCTAGTTTTAGACTCCCCTACCTTTGGGAAAAGATATTGACTACCGACCTTGTCTATGCCCTTCATTATTTTATAAACCTCTATAAGGTCACCCCTCAGCCTCCTACGCTCCAGAGAAAAAAGTCCCAGTCTATTCAGCCTCTCTTTATAACTCAAACCATCAAGTCCCAGTAGCATCCTAGTAAATCTTTTCTGCATTCTTTCTAGTTTAATAATATCCTTTCTATAATAGGGTGACCAGGATTGCACACAGTATTCCAAATGTGGCCTTACCAATGTCTTGTACAACTTCAACAAGACGTCCCAACTCCTGTATTCAATGTTCTGACCGATGAAACCAAGCATGCCGAATGCCTTCTTCACCACTCTGTCTACCTGTGACTCCACTTTCAAGGAGCTATGAACACGTACCCCTCGATCTCTTTGTTCTGTAACTCTCCCCAGTGCCCTACCATTAACTGAGTAAGTCCTGCCCTGGTTCAATCTACCAAAATGCATTACCTCGCATTTGTCTAAATTAAACTCCATCTGCCATTTGTCAGCCCACTGGCCCAATTGATCAAGATTCCGCTGCAATTGGAGATAACCTTCCTCACTGTCCACCATGCCACCAATCTTGGTGTCATCTGCAAATTTACTAATCATGCCCCCTATATTCTCATCCAAATTATTAATATAAATGACAAATAACAGTGGGCCCAGCACTGATCCCTGAGGCACACCGGTGGTCACAGGCCTCCAGTTTGAAAAACAACTCTCTACAACCACCCTCTGGCTTCTGTCAAGAAGCCAATTTTGTATCCATTTAGATACCTCACCCTGGATCCTGTGAGATTTAACTTTATGCAATAACCTACCATGCGGTACCTTGTCAAAGGCCTTGCTAAAGTCCATGTGGACAACATCAACTGCACTGCCCTCATCTACCTTCTTCGTTACCCCTTCAAAAAACTCAATTAAATTTGTGAGACATGATTAGGGCTGACTGTCCCTAATCAGTCCTTGCATCTCTAAATGTCTGTAGATCCTGTCTCTCAAAATACCTTCCAACAATTTACCCACCACAGATGTGAGGCTAACTGGCCTGTAGTTCCCAGGCTTTTCCCTGCAGCCCTTTTTAAACAAAGGCACAACATTTGCCACTCTCCAATCTTCAGGTACCTCACCTGTGACTTTCGATGATTCAAATATTTCAGCTATGGGACCCGCAATTTCCTCCCTAGCCTCCCACAACGTCCTGGGATATACCTCATCTGGTCCTGCAGATTTATCTACCTTGATGCACTTTAAGACTTCCAGCACCTCCTTCTCTGTAATATGTACACTCCTGAAGACATCAATATTTAATTCCCCAAGTTCCCTAACATCCATGCTTTTCTGATGAGAAATATTCATTTAGGATCTCACCCATCTCTTGTGGATCCACACATAGATGACCTTGTTTATCCTTAAGAGGCCCTACTCTCTCCCTTGTTACTTTTTTGCCCTTTACGTATTTGTAGAAGCTCTTTGGATTCTCCTTTGCCTTATCTGCCAAAACAATTTTGTGTCCCCTTTTTGCCCTCCTGATTTCTCTCTTAACTTTACTCCTTCTCCTGGGGGTTGTATGTTCTTCCTGTGTCTGTATGGGTTGCCTCGGGTGCTCTGGTTTCCTCCCACAGTCTGAAAGAAATGCTGGTTAGGTGCATTTGCCATGCTAAATTCTCTCTCGGTGTATCTGAACAGATGCCAGAGTGTGATGACTAGGGGTTTTCACAGTAACTTCATTGCAGTGTGAATGTAAGCCTACTTGTGATTAATAAAATAAAACTTTAAAAAAAACTTTTCCAAGGTTGCAAACAATTCACAACAATAAACCAGCATGTTATAATATCAACAGTACCGACAGCTAACGCCGTTCTTTAACCAACAATAAACAATTCCCTTACAATAAGAAAGGGTTTGTTGTAAGTTATCTACAACTTTCCAGGACATTGTCCCTTCATATTTTCGCCGACCGAGGCTTCTGCTCTCGGGAGGGGACAGAACAATCGTCAGGAGCAATTTTTCACTCGTTGGAAGTTGAGGGCAAGTCCACTTACCATCATTAGATGGCGGTGGCGAGCCTTGAACAAATCCAACCCAACAGTGAGAGCCACCTGTTTACTGGGCAGTAACAGCAGCAGAAAGCTCCCAGAACAGAGCCCAGCTCCAAACCACAAGCCCCTGTGCTTGAATACATCTCTCTCTGCAGATAGTGAGCAGCTAATCAAATCTGCAATCACACAATACATTTCTGGAGCTCGGAGGTGAGTGAGGACTAGGGCTTGGAATATGAAATGGGACTCCTTCACACAACTTTTAGGAGTTTAATAATACATACAGAGGAATAGGTCATCGTACGTCACATAACTGTTGCAACCATCGCTGCAGAATCATTTTTATGGATGTCTCTGAAGATTAATTAACAACATCAAATATTCAGACAGGGCAATTTCCACACTGATAACTTCAGCGCTGGTCTGACCCCCACCACACTGGGTGACAGGCATTTTACCACTCAGGTTCTGGTGTAATTCTCTTGTCTCTGTCTCTCAATCATCGATATATAATAGACACCGTTATCTTTCGGTTGGTGGGTTGGTCATAAGTCAGAGATAGTCATTTGGAAAAGTGTCTGTTCTGACCAGATGAGAGGTGGAGGCTGGGGACGGTGGTGAATATCCCGGTGGGAATGAAGGTCTCGCAGGAAAAGTGAATATCACTGCTTGCAGTAACCGGGTTAAGAGGCAGCTCATAGTTGGCGCTGTTGTTCTGCGAATGACCAAAGCACAGGATTTAAGAGGAAACCAATTTATCCATTCTGACCCCAAAGCAAGAAACAATCATTGCTCCAGAATGTAAATAAATCGTCCCCTCCACGCATTTTAAAATCTCGCTTTAATAAAGGCTTGTTTAATTTCCCCGCGTCTTAACTGACTTGCATTGGGATCTGTTGTGTGTTTTTTTTATATTAACAGGAGAATATGGGTGTAAACATCTTTATTCAGTTAGCGCTACAGGTCTGTCCCACTGGAATCATCTTCAGTCTGCAGCGTGTCCTCTGTGCATTCCGACATATTTTCACGGCAAGTTTACAGAGAGGCTGGGTAAGTGCAGCAGTGACAAGTGGGGTGGTGGTTGGGGGAGGGGGGGGGGGGTTGCATTCGGGATCAGGTCAGGTTCACCGCTGCGGATCTAGAGGGGAACACTGTTCCTTAAAGATGTAAGTGTGTCCAGATATTAGACTGGGAGACGCTCTGATATGCTTGTACTGGACTCCCTCACCCACCTCCCTTTGCCTCGGACGCTGCATTGCCGGGCAGTCAATGTGATGCAGAACCGTGCTGTGTCTCCGCCTCTGCACAGACTGGAAGCAATGCAATGATTTAACACATACACACAGGCTCACTTCATTCTGTACCCGGAGAGTTGGGGGATACAGGATGAGGCTCTCGCTGTTGTATAACTGACTCTCTCCACTGCAAACCACCCCCCCCCCCCTTGTCCTTTCCTCAATTACCCCAACACCCCGACAGGAGATTTTCACATTAAAACATTAAAAGAAGATAAAACGCCAGTGCGCGAAATGTGTTGCAGAGTGTGGACAGCTCAGATCATCTGCTGTAATTCCAGCTTAGACAACAACTGGTTTCCAATTCAACAGCAATAACACAGAATACAGCGCACACTACAAACAATCCTTAGAATTAAAGGGGGGCAATGCGAACACTATCTGGTCTTTTCAAGTAAGTGCCAGTGGTCTGCCAGATGTGTGAGTTTAGGAGTGTTGAAGGAGAGACCATCCCAAAAGCAACGAAAGCAATTTTCTCTCTCTCCCTCTCTCCCACAGAGAGTGAGAGCCACTTGATTCTAAACCGGGAGAATTCAATCCGGCAATAACCAGTTAAAAGAGGGAAATGTCACGATGCAACCTTCAGATCCTCATCATGTTAGGTAGCTCAAGTCAATAATAAAATCCTGGATGCTGCCCAGAGTCCAAACCTTCTCCTGGGTGGGATGCACATTCCCACTGATGGGATGTACATGATAATATTTGGGTGGGATTGGGAACAGGGTGGGATGGACTAACAGCCTCCAAGTGGCGGAGACACTGCATTATGGATATATATGTATTTAGAAAAGCTCCCACATCCAATAAGCATTTTCCAGGAGGTCCCAGCCCTGATTTGCACGGCTTTTTCACACATGACTGAATGTATATATAGCAGAGACTCTCTCCTCACTCCAACACACCGGTACCAGAGGTAATGGAGTGGGAGCAGCCCAGCGGTGGATTTTACATTACAGTTTGCTGAGAAAACATCTCTGGATTTATTGTTTTTTTTTTGTAAATGAACAAGCAACTCCTGGTTTGTTTTCTATCTATATATATGTGAAGGATTCGTGTTGGACCTTTCTGTGTGTTTAATATTGAGGAATTCCACAATGTTAGCTGTGAGCGGATCGGTGGTAATTTTGGTTTTGAGTGTCGCCTGTCCCATCTCCAGCGACTCCCTGGAAAGTCAGCTTGTCACTCCCGTCCGGCTGGGAGGTACATCCAGCCAGGGCCACTTCTTGAGGAAGGGTCTGCAGGATGGCAGCGGGCAGGGGGTGGCTTTTAAGATCGCGGCGTTCGACCAGGAGTTCTACCTGAGCCTGGTGCCCGACTCCAGCTTCCTGGCTCCGGCTTTCACGGTGCAGTCTGTGTCCGCCGCCCCCCGCCCAGCCTGGGGTACCACTCTCAGCCACTGCTTCTACTCGGGCTCGGTGAACGGCGAGCCGGCTTCTTTCGCCGCCCTCAGCCTGTGCGACGGCATGCACGGGGCTTTTGGCACCAACGGGTCGGAATATCTCATCCAGCCGGCCAGGAGGGAGAGCCCGCTGGGGACAGGTGCCCGCACCCCTCACCTTATCCGCCGCAGGAGTGCCTCCAGCCCCCCGCTGCCCTCCAGGTGTGGAGTGAGTGGCACCTCCGCCAATGTCGAGGTCCTGCAGAAATTTAAAGGTGACCTGATTTTCTTTCTCTCCTCTCTCTCTCTCTCTTTATTTTGCAAATGACAGATTCACCTCCAGTTATCAGACACACCAATGTCCCCACGCATCGCATCTGTATCAGGATATGTATTCCCTGCAATTGGAAATAGCAACATTCCCACCTGACCTTGAATGATGTTAGAGGCTTCCTGTGACTTGTCCCAATCGGTTTAATTGGAGGGTAGGTGTCAGTGAGGTAGATTTTTGGTGCAATTCTGTAAATGATGCAGCCAGAGGGTGGATGGGGAACAGTCCCAGCCGCATCTCCACATTCAAACCCTTCTGTGCAAAAATCTCTCGCAATTCCCGCCTGAACCTCTCTGCCTTTCGGCTAAAGAACAAGCGTAGGATCAACCCTCCGAGATCAGGTGTAAAAATTTATTCTTGTCAGTTTGGATCTAGTATGTCCTCTTTATGATTCAATTGGTATTTGGAGCAAGCAAGGAGATAGACTTATCCTGCACACTCTGCACACTGTGACCCTGAGAATGGAATAAAATGTAATCTTAAACAGAATAATTATAAGAACTACTTCTGATTTAATATGAGTAAAATATTTATTGACTGCCCCTTTCCTTCCCTTGGCACTCCTCTAGGACAGAGCAATTATTTATTGACGAGATATTTACACAAAAACCACTCTGAGAATGGAATAAAATTTAATTTTATGCAGAATAATTGAAGAAAACTTCTGATTTAATGAATAAAACATGTATGGACTGCATCCTCCCTTCACACTCCTCTAATACAGTGCAATGTATCTATTGGGATGGGATGGTGATTCTATGTTGATGTAACGGGGATGCGGTGTTTCCGGAACATTTTCTTACCGTATGTAAAGTAAACCCTGACCCCCCGAGTCCTTCTCTAACAGTTGTCGGAGTTGGGACTCCTGCTGCCCACTGTGTGAGGACACAGTCAGCACTTGTGTTGCTCTCTCTCTGTGTGTAAAGTGCAGTTGGAGGGGGGAGGGGGGGCGGGGGTGAGACCTGCTCCCCACGTGATCAAACATGTCATGTGTGATCCCCCGCATTGCAGCTGTATATTTTACCCACATCTGTTGGCATTCTGTCATCCAGGCAGAGCGGGAGCTTCCTCATGGTCTGCTGATTATGATGTCTGTTCTGATGACTCTCAGAGTCCTGATCCTCCTTCACAGCGGCGGTGGGTCAAACCTATGGCAGCTGAATTATTGACACAGCAACAGTTTCCACGTGACTGGAGTCTCTTTTGGGGGGTTAACCCTTTGCAGGCTGCAATGCCAATTCCGCCCAGCCACGTTCTGCGTTCCCCATCTCGGTTAATGCAGACATACGTTTAATTTCAATGTAAAACATTGTTTGCAGTAATCTACTGGCCCATAATCTGTACAGTAAGAAGTCTCACAGCACCAGGTTAAAGTCCAACAGGTTTATTTGGAATCACGAGCTTTCTGAGCACTGCTCCTTCATCAGGTAAGTGTGCCCATCCCAGTCCAACGCCGGCATCTCCACACCATAATCTACATGCCAAGACTACCTCTGTCCTGTCAGAGTGATTGGTCTGATCTGGTATCCAGCCCCAGATAAGCTGCAATTTTCTCCGATCAAATGGCCGTCAGCACCAATGCCAGACTTTTGCTGTCAATTCCTGTTCACTATCAGGCTGCAGCTCCATCCTGGTTCAATTCCTCTCCATTGCCTACTCTCACATCCTAACATTGCTTCACCTCTTTCTCCTCAGATTAGTTCTTGTTGAAACCCTCGCCCGCGTTTTGTTACGTCCACGTTGCATTGTTCTCCTGACAAGTCCCCACTTCCCATACAGTTACAACCACTGTTCTAACTCACTTTCCATACAGTTACAACCACTGTTCTAACTCACTTTCCAAACAGTCACAGCCCCTGTTCTAACTCACGTTCCATACAATTACAGCCCATATTTTAACCCATACAAATTCCTAATCACTCTTCATGCCCGTGCTCGCTGAAGTCCATTGGCTCCTGATCTACCAATGCCTTGATTTTAAAATCTTTATTTTTACAGCACTTAATGGCTTTGGCCTTCTCCAACCGAACAACCCTCCAGGATTCCTACATACCTCCAAATCTCACCTCTTGTCCCCGCCCGCCCCTTAACCCACCATTGGTGTCTGTTCCTTTATCCACCTAAGCCATGCACTCTGAAATTTCCTTGCTAAACACATCTGTCTCCCCCCCCCGCGCCCCCCCCCCCCCCCCAACTTTGAAACCTATCTCTTTGATTAAATGTTTAGTCAGTTGCTGTGAATCATGAATCCCTTGGCTGGATGTCAATTGTTTGCTGTCTTGTTACGCTCCTGTGAAGTGTATTGGGACCTCTTCCTTTTTAAAAGGTGCTACATAAATGCAATCTGTTGTTGTAGCTCAGGTTACAATGGCTGGCTTCACTGTCACTTCACTCCCTCTCCCCAATCCACCCTTCCCTCACCCTGACTTCATTTTTACTACCATTTCGCGCGGTGAGAAAGCAATCAAATCTGAGATGCCCCTTTATTACAGAAAACTATTCAACTTACCTTCTGGTTGTGCGATGACCATTTTGATGAGCTTCAGAGCATACTGCTCTCCTCCCCTGTTTGTGACAACTGGACTTAAATAATAAAATTGAGCCGATCTGCTCAGTAACCAAACTCCCAATGCATGGCCTATGATCACAGGGAATGCAGAACAAGCAGAATGATGGATCTAACTTAATAAAGATCGTTCTATATCTTTGTGAGAATGAGTCAGGTGTGCCTTCTGACTTTCACTGGTGAATAAAAATACTAACTCTGAAATTGTATAGCAGTGGGAACATCTATTATTGATCATCTAGTTCAGTTTGTTTGAGAACAATACTTTTGCCACCTTTCCTTTGGAGAAATTCAGCTTAATAATTAGCAACTAAATGAGAAATGTGTTAAATGGTGCAATTCGGCCACAGAATTCTACCCTGTTTATGAGACTCTTGTGATTTGGAGGTTTATGAGGTTATTTGCTTCTATTAGCAGCTTCTTCAATATCTTCGTGGGGAAGTGCACTTGTGTGCTTTTAATGTTAAGTCATTAAGATCCCAAGCCCTCAGGCTGCTACCACAGAAAGTAGTTGAGGCCAAGACATTGAATGTTTTCAAGAAGCAGTTAGATATAGCACTTGAGGCGAAGGGGATCAAAGAATATTGGTGGGGGGGCCGGGGTGTGGGTGGGAGGGGGAGGTGGGGATTAGGCTATTGAGTTGGACGATCAAACATGATCATAATGAATGGTGGAGCAGGTTCGAAGGCCCTAATAGCATTCTCCTACTCCTACTTACTATGTCTGATTGCTGAACTATGTTGAGTTAACTGATCCTGTGTGCGCGAGCAACAATTTAGCTTCAGTCTGAATTGACAGCTTCAGCTGACATAGGGAGATGTTAAAAATCAGCTGATATATCCCTGTTCCTGATTACTGTCCAATATCTCCAGCAAGAAATGGGTGTCTGGATTAAATTCAGTCTAATGCCTATTGATGCTCGAATGTTCTGCCAACAGTTACTGTCTAACTTTGCACAAAGTGCTTGGGCAAGATACCAAAGGGCTGTCAGGCCCAGACAAACTTTTTGCGGGGACTTTTCCCATCCCACCTGCCATGGGTATCGTAGCAGGCAGGTGGAGGACGGACCATGCAAAGGTCCATTGACCTCGGGCGGGATTTTCCAGTTTTGGGGTGAGCGCGGCCAGAAAATCCTCTCTCGGTAAGAGTTAGCACCTTTTAAGAGAAGAGGGATATGAAGTAATAATTTACATTGGAGTACAAGATACCAAGTTACTTAAACAAATCTCCATTCTCTATCCAGAACACTGGAATAACCATTATAATTCTAGTTAGTAAATTTTAAGTTCGATGGATAATTCTTGGCTGTGGTATCAGATGCATTTTTGCAGTTCCTTAGTAAAGAAAGGGGGGTGCTGTGACACATTTGGTGTTCACATAGTTGAACAGATCATTTTATTCCATTCATTTATTTTACTCATTAAAAGGTTCCCTTTTTGTCTGCATTTTGATCATTATTTGCTGTTACATTTATTTTCCTTTTTTGGAGGTAACCCTACCTCATGTACCAATCCTAGCTGACAACATTGTTAAATCAATTTATTTCAAGCAGTTTATAAAAGGACAGAGTTATCCATGGGGTGAGGGGAAGAGTGACAACTCTATTTCCAACAAGACTAACCAATCAGATCTCTGGAGACCAAACAGTTATGATATATTCTTCGACACATGATTCCATAAACTTATTCAGTGCTCCCAGAAACACCTTCCCAAGAGAAATGGAGCCCAATTTAACATTTTTAAAAATGGAAGAACTTCAGAACATGTGTGGTTTATTAATCACACACAGCTCATAAAAACTGGAGATATAAGACCAACAAAAGGGGACCAATAGTTCATATTGATTCAATGTCTCAATGCGTTAAACATGATGATGAAGCAGGTATCAATATTTTTCCACATGCTTTGTGATCACCATAACCAGTGGATTTAACACAGTACATTAATTCATTCAGTATGGTTATTGTTGTCACTTACCTATTATCATCCTTGCTGACTCATTGACTGAAAATGAGATTTCATTATAAGATGGATGGGATTCTATGGCCTTGCTCGATTCGAAACCGCAAAATCTTTCCATGGTCTGCCCCTCGCCTGCTCTGAGTCTCATGGCAGGCGGGACGGTAAAATTCCAGCCCATGTGTTTATAAAATTAGAGTGAAAGTCTATTAATCAATAGATCAGAAACACTAATGTTGTTCTAAAGCAATAATTGTTTATCTTCCATGGATGCGGATGGTGCATAGTAAAGATGTTTTAAGGGCTAATAGTCCTAGCATGTCTGGCCCATTTAAATAGACCATCTCCAATACCCACATTCTCAGCACATCCTTCATACTTTCCTCTCCATTAAGTTTGCTTCTTTTTGATTTGATTTATTATTGTCACATGTATTAACATACAGTGAAAAGTATTGTTTCTTGTGTGCTATGCAGACAGAGCATACCATTCATAGAGAAGGAAAGGAGAGGGTGCAGAATGTAGTGTTATAGCTAGGGTGTAGAGAAAGATCAACTTAATATAAGGTAGGTCCATTCAAAAGTCTGGTGGCAGCAGGGAAGAGAATGAGAGTAAAAGATAGAATTAGAGGGTATGCTGGGCACAGCTTGCAAGAAGTCACCATGCTCCAGCTCCATTTTGGATCAGTTTCTTGAAACCAATATAATAATGCTCACTCAAAACTAATGATGAAAATTTTTGATGAATGGGATTTTGCAAGTCTGACTCCAGATAGGCAGCTACTGGACCCAACTGATTTAATTATAGTTTTAATTGATACTATGGATAACAGTGTAATTATGCACTTGGATGTTTAAACTCTGTATTTGTTTAATTTAGGAGGGGAGCAATGCTATTGGCTCCTGATACACTTGCCAACAGTGATCCCAAAGTGTGTTTGCCAGATTTTCTAATCCTGGCCATTTGGAAAACTAATTTCAACAAATTTGTGTGGATTAAAAATCTGGCAACTTCACCTTGGCATTGCTACCTGCTTCACCCAACGGTCATTTTAAATTTGGTGGTTTGAAATGCTAATAGATTCAATCCATTTTATACTCTGATACCCATTATTGAGGTACCCATATTATCAGCTGATTATTCCATATAGTTGCAAGTTTTATCATCATTCATTTTATCATTGAAGATGAAGATATTTCTTTGTGAGATGCATGTTTATAACAAATTTCTAATTAATGAAGATAGCATATTATACTTTACAAAATCAGCTTTGGATTCTGGCTAACATTTTAATTTTCTCTTTTTAAGCATCCCATACCATGGATCATTCATCTGAGGGGGAACCTCTGACTAAAAAGGCCAGTAGATCCAAGCGTTTTGCGTCAATACCCCGCTTTGTGGAAACCTTAGTAGTGGCTGATGAGTCCATGGCCACCTTCCACGGTGACGATCTTAAACATTATGTCCTGATGTTAATGGCAGTGGCAGCCAGGTTATACAAACACCCCAGCATTTTGAATCCTGTCAGCATTGTGGTGGTGAAATTTATGGTCATCAATCATGAAGACAAGGGCCCAAAAATCTCCAGCAACGCAGCCCTAACTCTGAGAAACTTTTGTGCATGGCAGAAAAAATTTAACAAGGCCAACGATAAGAATCCTGAGTACTATGACACTGCAGTTCTTTTCACAAAGCAGGTATGTCCCTTTATCTCTTTTTCTATTGTGATTGATGGCTTGTCAGTGTCCATTAACAGCACTGAGAAGTCAGTCTCTGGTTTTGTGGCATTCCATCAGCGTATGTTCCTTGTCTGCACAGACCTTTACCTCACTAGAATGTAGAATGATTCTGTTGCCTGTGACATGGACGTACTGTCAGTTCCACATCGACAGCTCAAATAACACTCTCCTTCTGCATCTTGCTCCATCAGGAATTTGACTTTGCACTAAAACGTGACAAGTTTAATCTCTATGCCATGTTACAGAATACACTAGGGCTAGGTTGTAATGAACTGCGTAACCTGTTAATACCTAATGTCACCCAGTGAGGTTCTTTCTTTAACAACCGAAAATATGTAAAGCTCTCCCTTTATGCCATGTGTTCTAAAAGGAAATGTATTAGAAAATCTAGTACAGCTCTTTGTCGTATTTTCACCTTGTATTTATTTTATTGTTATTCAGGATATGTACCAGATACAAAACTTAAAGAACAGAACTAAACTGGCCTTTTAATTGGCCTGTTCTGTTTATTTGCAGACTTAGGCATTTTTGTTTTAATGGATCAAAAATTCAACTTGCCAGAACAGCTCTATTTCTGGACCACTGGAGCATTGACCCTGACACTAGTGTCTGCTCCTCTTCATTTGGACAGCTTGTGTGTTTTATCCTGTCAATCATTAACGACTAACGTCTCCTCAGCTTCACAAGATCAGTGTCTTGATGGCTTGGTTATTCACAGGACATGTTTTAGTTTAGACATTTACTCAATTAAATATACACCAGGTCAAACTAAAATGGCAATGCCAAATCAGCCTTTCATTTAACCTGATCCAGTCAGGTAATGATTAAATGCCGTAACAAGGGTTTTGTGAAATGACCTAGCCAACAGAAGTGGGACAATATTGATCAGTCTTCAAGTTAGCAATCAGTCTAAATCATAAAAAAGGCTCCTTTATTTGCTTTCTTTTCTTCCCCATCACATCTAACACTTGTTTGGGTATAAAGTGTACAAACATCTCTTTTGTACCTTCCCTCTGCAGTCATTACGAAATGGCCTACACAATGAGTGTCAGCAGACTATCGATGGAGTATACCCATTAAGCTCAATTCTGTTCCTCCACAATGCCCACCAATGCTTACGGCAGGATTATTAGGCAGCAAGAAAGAATAGCATCTTGCCATTCCTAAGCCCAAGGACACTGAGGCCAATTCTAGCACCATGACTGTTATTATTGGTAAAGTCTTTTTACTATGCTACGTGCTATTGGTTTCATAGAACTGCAAAGCTTTGTTTGTATGACCACAGGTGTTTGCAGGTGCTTTCCTGGTCCTATTATGGTTTAGAATGACAGATTCACTGATGCATTCCAACCTAATAGCCTGCAATAAGTTGGGCCAAGTTGGACTTGTTTTATGAATGGGTCTCTACACGCTCAGTTTTGTGTGAAGTGCGCACGGGGTTTTACTTCCCTTCTGTAGATGTGAGGATTTCTCAGAAATCCTCACATCTACATTTCCACACTTCCTGGTTACTTTTTAAATGGCATTTTCTTTCTCAATATATCTTTAAAAAAAAAGAAATGCACAATTTGTGAACCTGTTTTCAACACCTGTATTTTCCTGCTCTGAAACCACACACCAGTTTCTTTCTCACGCTCTGTTTTGCTTGCCACTTCCACCATGATCACTTTGCTTTCTGTAATTATTGCCTCACCTGGCTTTGCTCCCTGGTATAAAACCACCCTAATTTGCAATTTTACTGTCCCTACCCCTGATACATTCAAAATCAACATTCACTCTCTAAAGCGTTAGAGAGAGCAGATGCTCCAAATATAAATCTACGAAGGACATATTAACCAAAACAAATGTCATCTGTCTAGCTGCTGTCAAGGCCTGTGGGTTATATTGGAATCAAGCCTTGTAACTAGCCATGTGATGTAATTTGCATGTAATCCTGAAGCATAAGCAATATTTACTGATCTTAATTATAACTACATTGTGGTCTACAGAAACTGTCTAGAAATCTGTGCTATATGCAGATGGAACTATCTATTTTAGCCAAATTAGTTGATTTTGAATCATCTGGGTTGTTTGACCAATATATCTGGCGATATGCTAGCCTCATCACAATATGAGCATTAATTCTCTGTGCTGAAATTGTTTGGAGGGGTTGGAGATTGAAGTGAAAGTTGCGATGGGGTATTCAACATCTTTTCATAACTGTTATATTCTTGTGGTGGACAATCATAGAGTAATACAGCACAGAAGAACCCCATTTGGCCCATCCAATCCATGATTGGTGTGGCCAAAAGCAGATACATTCCTTAGCTATCCAATTTCTGCGCCACAGGGAGTGCCTTGAGACTGCTGGTTGCCATTTTCCTGTCTGTAAAATGAGCCAGTGGAAGTTGAAAAATTAGGCACGAGGGGGCACTTCAGCCACTTTCTAGTCACCTGAAGCACAACCAATGCAATTTTTAGCTGGGCAACTAAGTGAGCGAAGAGCATGCCTGCCCATTTCTAGTGGGAGGCTCAAATCAAGGACGTACATTGTTGTAGGACCTGATTGCAATTTGAAGTACAGACGGGTGATGTGTAATCCATGCTTGCTCTGCTCATTTGAACCTGATGGTGAGCAGTATAATCAATGTTCCTTAAAAGGATAACTGGTGACCACAAAAGGGCTTCAAACTATTTTTTTGCAACTTCACTACCTCAGAGATTGACTCCCACTATCAAGACCTGGTCTGTTGATGGGCTCAGCAAAGTTACCGGCCCATTTCTCTGTCCTCACTCAACTGAGTGCCCACCAACTACATTCAGGTGAGCCCCAAAACTAAGGATGGATTATGGCTCCTCATGCTGGTTGCAGGGCAGGTGGCATTGTGCCCTGCCCACTTCTCACCCATAATGGGCAAAAGTTGTGGGTTTTTTACACTGTGTCTGCATTTGTTATCACTTCAACATTTGTTTATTGCACTTAGCCAGATGGACACAATGAAAAAGATAAAGCATGAGAATATTAATCCAAGGATAACCACAAACTGTTGTTTCAGTTAATTTGTACAGTACAATGTGTTCTGACAGAGTGGAACTTAGCTTATGATGGAAAGTGGCAACCACTTCATGTTTAACCCAACATTTCCATAATATTCAAGGAGATTAACTCATTATGGAGAAACTCTGAACTCTGAATTTTCCAATGTTAAATCAGTCAGGTTTTGTGGAATGCTTGTTGCAGATGCATGGAAACTCCCATTTACAAAGTATTTTATTTCTGTCTGCATAGTGACTGGAACCTGGTGTGACATTATCATTCAAATGCTTAATACACTCATGTCAAATTCCTTTGCCATTAAATAGATGTGTTAGCTGGTTTATGTTTTAAAGTTAATGCTCCTCTTAAAGTTTTAGACAAAGGAATGTGTTAAGTGCTTCTATTAAATAATAGAAATCTGAAAATTGTGGGTTGGAATTTTCTGGCTGTTCACTCTGGCGGGGTCTTCTGGTCCCGTTGATGGCTTACCCCCACCTTGGATTTCCTAGCAGCGTGGCGTTTAGTCAATGGGCAATCCCAAATATAGTGGTGGGACTGGTGGAAAGATCCTACCACCAACAAATGGCACGTTGCCTTCCACTGCAAGAAATACGCCACGGGGAGGCCAGAGAAAGCCACCCCCCCTCCCCCCTCCCGCCCATCCTCCCCGGTGATCTCTGACAACTCTTAAATTTAACTTGCACAGACAGAGCTCTTTTAAAAAATATTTTATGTTCATTTGATGTGCTGCAGGATCAGTTGCTTGGTTTTAAGAAGTTCCCACAAATGTCACATCAGCAGCTGGAACTTGACGAGTTAAATTTAATTCATAAATCTGAAATTGAAAGCTAGTCTCAATTTTACTCTCATCGATGTTGTAAAACTCCATCTGGGTTCATTATGCCCTTTAAGGGAGGAAATCTGCCATCCTTACCTGGTCTGGCCTACATGTGGCTCCAGACCCACAGCAATGCTCTTAACTGCCCTCTGAAATGGTTGAACAGCCAATCAGTTCAGGGGCAATTAGGGATGGACAACAAATGCTGACCTTGCCAGTGATGCCCATGTACCATGAATGAATAAAAAAAAGTTCCTTGCAAAGTGAAATTTTTAAAGTTAAAGTTAATTTATCAGTGTCACAAGTAGGCTTACATTAACACTGCAATGAAGTTACTGTGAAGATCACCCAGTTGCCACACTCCGGCATCTGTTCGGGTACACTGAGGGAGAATTTTAGTATGGCCAATGCACCTAACCAGCACGTCATTCAAACTGTGGGAGGAAACCGGAGCACCCGGAGGAAACCCACGTGGAGAACATGCAAACCCCACACAGACAGTGACCCAAGCCAGGAATCGAACCCGGGTCCCTGGCGCTGTGAGGCAGCAGTGCTGACCACTGTGCCACCAGTGTTCTGATGAACAATCACTCCTTTTGAAATTGGTTCTGTTGTCCAATGCAGCACTCCTAACTTAGCAGCTGTTGCATTCATTAACAAAAGTTCAGTTCTTTACAGCGAAATCATTGCAACAAATATTTTTGTTTTGAGAGGAAGAAGATGCAGGAGAATGGTATGTCACATTTACCACAACTGATGCCGTGGTGCACTTTGTTCCTGTCAGGAGGTGTATCTGTAAACCTGGATCCATATTACCATTGTGCTTCTAGAGGTAGCTCTATCCTTATAGAGACTTGTAAGTGACACAGTGAAGATAGCTAATCTAAATCTGTGTTGTGGCTAAAAAGCAGTCCGATCATCATATTCTGTCTATGAGTGACGAAGCTATCAACCTGTCCATCAATCCAGTACATTTCACACTGATTATGAAGAAGGATCATGCCCCAAAATGTGGAGGCTCACAGTGCCATGTAAAGCATGGAAATATTGCTGCATTTTGGATGCCAGCACCTCACATAATCGGGCATCCGGACCTGAGGCCTGTTCCATACCTGATGTGGTGATTAATGGAAGTCTGCACGAGGTTCATTTAAGGCCATGTATTTCATTTCAGCTGACGGATATCACTCCGCAATGCTGTTGGACCACCTGAGCCACACTCTGGGTGTTTGGCACTGCCACTCCTGGGTGCCTCAGATGAGGTCACAATTTTAAAAACAGCAAAAATGTGCCAACTGACAACGTGACCTGTTCTTAGGCCTGAAAGCAGCTCTCTCCTCTTGTGGCTGGCATCAAACAGGCAATGAATCAGGAGTAGCTTCCAGCCCTTGAAATGCCACTGGCACCTAGCATCCCAGATGCTGATCTTCTGGCACTCCTAGGATATGTTTTGGTAAATGCCTCACATCCCATGAGCTTGAGAGCAGAGTGCAGCGGGCCTGAGGAGATGTATTTCCTGTGGCACAGCGTCAGGACCACATTATCCACCCCGTTAATTGGCAAAATGTGACTTGTGCACACTACCACCTGCCAACATGCACAATTCGCTTAACATTGCAGTTCAGACTCATAAACAGCTTTGCCACATGATACGTTTAATGTGTCACTTTCAAATTGCACCATTTCATACGAAATGAATAGAGGCAATTGACCTGGGCGGTTAAATTCAATCAGCAGTCTGCTTCATTCACGGGAAGATATTCAGACCCACTGGGAGTGTTTGAGAGATCATAGGACTTTTACACACTTTCTGACCTCCTGAAGCCATAAGGGGACGGCGCGCTTGCTCTTCTGACCCTGCTGGTGTATGCACTTCAAAGCGAATTTGGATATCCTTGATCTGAATTTATTGCACGAGTCCTGGAGTTCTCCACCTCGCTAAGAAGATATTGTGCAGAGGAAGCTTTTATCTGGGGAGCAGAGTGAAAAGGGCAGCCGTGGCAAGTTATTAAAGGAGCAGAGGATTTGGGAATTGTGGATACATAGTCAGTTTAGAGACTTAGAAAGATAACATGAGTTGCTATGCAAGAATATCCTGTTTTAAGTAGTCGTTACATTGCTGGACACCACTGCTTAATATCGAAACCACTTATTTTGAAGCAAATATTCTCATTTAAGTGTATGAAATATCAGGAGATGTGTTCCCAACCAAGATTTCCAGCCCCAATATGTAACATGAACATGAAATAAACAAAACATTACGTTTCTTTGCATTCCCAGTGATATGACAAAGAACCAGGGTGCACGGTGGCACAATGGTTAGCACTGCTGCTTCACAGCGCCAGGGGGTTGGATTCCTGGCTTGGGTGACTGTCTGTCCGGAGTCTGCATGTTCTCCATGTGTCTGTGTGGGTTTCCTCCGGGTGCTCCGGTTTCCTCCCACAGTCCAAAGATGTGCGGGTTAGGTGCATTGGCCACGCTAAATTGCCCCTCAGTGTCCCAGGATGCGTAGGTTCGAGGAATTAGAGGGGTGAATATGTGGGGTTATGGGGATAAGGCCTATGTGGAATTGTTGTCGGTGTAGACTTGTTGGAATGAATGGCCCCTTCTGCAGTGTAAGGATTCTATGACTTCTAGGAACCAAGTGGAAAAAGTTTTTATTCTGATTGCTGTAAAATAAGGCTACAAAGTACATCCCCAAAATAGAGTTGGCACATTTTTGTGAGATTGTTTTCTCCCCTCTCCTCACTTATGTTAACTCATTTTATCCCTTAAAATGGCCCGGAGGCCTGTGCTAATTTTTATCCTGTTTGTGGATGTTTGACCTGTTACTGGAGGGTTTCTTGGCTTTGACCCCCTTCTTTGTGTGGAACCAGTGACCAACATCTGGGGGTAGGGGTGCTAGTTGGTACCATCGTCTTTGTGGCTATCTGCTTCACTGTCATGTTCATGGTCATTGGGTGCTTTGGTGGTCTCTGGAAATTTCAGCGGGAGGTTGTGGTGACCAGGCCTCTGGTCAACCCCATGAGGTGGGTGAGTGAGCAAGTGGCCATGGGGAAGAAGCAAAAACACAAGCTAAAAGTTCGAGAGAATAGGTCAACAGTCCTCTCTTTAATTCACCGAGCCGCTAACTATGCAGATGGTTACAAAAAAACTTCTGCACACTACCTTGTAACTGAGTAATACTTAAAAATGAATAAATGTCTTTTCTTAGTACTTCGTAACAAATCTACTCTAGTTAAAATGGGATATTGTTGTTTCTCTTCTCACACCTAGTGTGTACAAGGCAAATTTTCACCTGATTCCACAGCAAGTTTCACCTGGAACAAGTCGCTAGTCTGTCACCAGGGGCTTATAGTTTGATGGGGGGTGCGGGGGGGGGGGGGGGGGGGGGGGGGGGTGGGGGGGGGGGCTGGAGACACTCTATATCAAGCATGGCTGACCAGGAGTCTCTCCCACTCTTACCGCCAGCCATTGGCAAGTTGGAAGGATTTTACAGGTTGATTAACCTGATGGCCACATTATGAATACACCTTCCTTAGCCATCAAGTCCTGGGGTGGGACTCAAACCCAGAGCTTTTGGGTCAGAGGCAGGAATGCTACTGACACATTGTGCCACAAGACCTCCTCAAAATGGGATGTCGCTGTACCTGATCTTCAATGATTATACATTGGAGAAAATATGGAAAACATAGGCTTGAAACCGATGAGATTATTCATTTAATCATAGAATCTTACAGTGCAGAAGGAGGCCACTTGGCCCATCAAGTCTGCACCAAACGCAATCCCACCCACGCCCTACCCCATAACCCCATGCATTTACCCTAGCTAGTCCCCCTGACACTAAGGGACAATTTAGCATGGCCAGTCCATCTAACCCGCTCATCTTTGGACTGTAGGAGGAAACCGGAGCACCCGGAGGAAACCCACGCAGCCACGTAAAGAATGTGCAAACTTCGCCTGGATCCCTGGCGCTGTGAGGCAGCAGTGCTAACCACTGTGCCACCATGCCGCCCCCAAATCATGTATCAATCCTATCCAAATGTTATGACAGTGATTTTCCAAATCATTAAGCTAGTCGTGTATTTAGCTATATTTAAGTATCCCAAAATATTTGCATATTATAGTTTGATAATCTTTTTAAGTGTTTTGCCCTCAATTGTGGGAATTGCAAACTTGGTTTTGTCATCTCAATAGATTAGAAGAACAAAAAGCTTCACAAAAGCAAATGAACCATTTGAACCTGCATGAAGATCATGAATTGTCATTATCAAAATTTCATTGCATCATGGTAATAGATGAAGCAAAACACTTACTGTATCGAGATGCAAATTTAACATATACTTATCTCCAAATTAACCTGATTCTAGCTGTGAAGTGAAGGAATTTATTTATGATTGTAACTTGTGACAGCATTGCAGCATCCTGAAACATTTCATATAGTCATTTTTGAAGTAAAGTGACTGTTTTGTAAGCAAATGCAACAACCATCCTGTGATAGGATCTTCCCACAATCAGCAACTGTGGGACCAATCCACCCATTATTTTGGTGGCGTTACATTGCAGAGGAATGCTGCCTATACTTCAGTAGAAATCTGCTCCTTCAAAATTCGTGATTCTTAGTAAATTAAATGCGCTCATTAAACATATATAATATTGGCTGGAATTCTCTGGTCGTTCACACTGGTGGGATTCTCTACTCTTGATGGCTTCTCCCCTCCCCCCCTCCGCCCCCCGCTGTGGGTTTTCCAGCAGCATGGGGTGGATTCATTAGGAATTCCCATTGACAGTGCAGGGAGTAGATGATTCCAGCACGAGCGAATGGCACACTGCCTTCCACCGCTGGGAAAAATCCTGAAGGGAGACCAGAGAATCTTGCCAAATACATTTACTTTGAATCCATTTTATTTTTATTCTGGTATTAATGAGCCTGCAAATGGATCAAAGTTTATGACTTCATTCATGAATGAAGTTCTTGGAAAAATTTATCGTCATAATATGTTTATAAAGCTCTGCTGCACATGTCCTAACTCACATCAAGTCCTGGCAACCATTGTGCTCATTGGCGTACATTGGCTCCCAGTTACGTATCACCTCAATTTTAAGATTCTCATCCTTGTTTTCAAATCCCTTCATGCGGTATGTTGGCACAGGGGTTAGTACTACTGCTTCACAGCGCCAGGGACCCGGGTTCAATTCCCGGCTTGGACCACTGTGGAGTTTGCACATTCTCCCTGTGTCTACCTGGGTTTCCTCTGGGTGCTCTGGTTTCCTCCCACAGTCCAAAGATGTGTGGGTTAGCTGGATTGGCCATGCTAAATTGCCCCTTTGTGTCCGAGGGACTAGCTAGGATAAATGCATGGCGTTATGGGGATAGGGCCCGGGTGGGATTGTGGTCGGTGCTGACTCGATGGGCCAAATGGCCTCCTTCTGCACTGTAGGGATTCTATGATCTTTCCCTTTCTCATTCTCTAACCTCCTCCAGCCCTAGAATCCCCTAAGATCTCTGCACTCCTCCAATTCGGGCTTCTTCAGCATTTTCATTGGCAGCCATGCCTTTTAGCCGCCAAACCCCAAAGCTCTGGAATTTAAACCTCACCACTTCTCATTCCTCTTTTAAGAGATGTTCTTCAACTTATTTATTTAACCAAGCTTTTGGTCATCTGTCAACATCACCTCATGCATTTCGATGTCAAAGGTTTGTTTGATAATTGACCCGATTTAAGTGCCTTGGGTTGTTTTTCTGCATTAAAGGTGCTGTGTAAGTATGAAATGTTGTTGTTGCAATATTGGAAACTTCCTGTAATGACCTCAGTGAAGCCTGTGAGGTTGGCCTTTTGGAGTATGAGCTCCCTGTTTGAGGTAATGATTACCTGCTGGATCAGGGAGTCTCACCTGTGTACATATATTGAGGAGTGTCAGGGCTACGGACACTCCGGATTCTGACTTTGTTCCTGAAGCGCTCTTAGGAGTGGAGATAAGTTTATAAATAAAGGGAATCTGGTAAATGGACACCAGCCTCTGAGGAGTTACTTCAGTTATGTTTTCAACATCAGCTCCTTGGGATTCTATTTGAGTTTAACAAAGACGCTAAATGATGTATTTGTAATTGATGCTCAGTTCATTGAGTGCTGTATCCTTTTTGTGTGCAAATTATGTAAGAGGTGAAAATGCTCCTTTGTAATTTACACAACCACTATATATTTCTTTATTCTTATTTATACAGTAATGTTAAAGATCTGACTTTCTTTCACAGCCTGATGTGAAAAAAAACAGGAGGCAATGTTTGTGGATCTTTTTCATACACATTTGACATACAGTATATTCCAAAATCACATTGACATACAGTATGCTCCAAAACCACTTAATCAGTTCCACAAAGTCTGGCTGTTGACCTTTGGTGCTATTACACAATGCCGACTGCTTTGATACTTGCATGATGTTGAAAGTAGCGAAAATGAGCAGTTTTGAGCTCAACGTTTCGCATTGTACCCTCGGCTCACTGGACTCCGACAACTAAATGTAACTCTTAAGTTTTTGGGATGAAAAAAAAGCAATTGCTTGGTCCAGCTCAACTTCATAAAATGAAAGCAGGTTGCCTACAATCCTCTTAAATGTTAAATTTTTAAGTCAAACATTCTGTCTATTTTTGCCAGAACATGCATTAACTCTGCATAACCTTGCAGCTTAGCGCTCTGAGGCTCCATTGTATTTTAGCATATTAGGCCTCAATTCTCCAGCCCAGTTAAAGTTTTTATGTTCAGTTATTCAGTGGGAGAATTTTGGCAAGATGTGTAGTGCAAACTGCATGGCTTTAACATAATGGGCCTCATTACATGGACACGTTGAAATCATCTTGTTTAGCATAAGAACAAATAAAATAGGAGGAGGAGAAGACCCCTTGAACCTGCTTGACAATTTAATAAGATAACAGCTGAACTTTAACATCAAAAGAGAAAATGCTGGAAAATCTCAGCAGGTCTGGCAGCATCTGTAAGGAGAGAAAAGAGCTGATGTTTCGAGTCCAGACGACCCTTTGTCAAAGCTCTGACCAAGGGTCATCTGGACTCGAAACGTCAGCTCTTTTCTTTCCTTACAGATGCTGCCAGACCTGCTGAGATTTTCCAGCATTTTCTCTTTTGGTTTCAGATTCCAGCATCCGCAGTAATTTGCTTTTATCCGAACTTTAACATCAGTTGCCCTTCATAGGATAGAATCCTTACAGTGCAGAAATAAACTATTCGGCCTATCGAGCCTGCACTGACAACAATCCTACCCAGCCCCTGTCCCCATAACCCCACGTATTTACCCTGCTAATCTTCCTGACACTAAGAGGCAATTTAGCATGGCCAATCAACCTGACCCACATATCTTTGGAGCGTGTGGGAGGAAACCAGAGCACCTGGAGGAGACCCAAGCAGACATGGGAAGAAAGTGCAAACTCCATACAGACAGTCACCCAAGGCTGGAATTGAACCCTGGCCCCTGGCACTGTGTGGCAGCAGTGCTAACCACTGTGCCACCTTTCTCCTGAGACTGTGACCTCCAGGTCTAGACTTTCTAGTCAGGGGAAACAGCCTCCCAGCATGACCCCTGTTAAACCTTCTAAGAATTTTGTACATTGCAAATTTTGTTTAATCACATTTGGTCAAAATCATACCAAATTCTCTCTCTTCATAGGTTTATGTGTATCGTTTTGTTTGTCAGACAGAACTTTGCCGTTTAAACATAATGAAAGAATTTATCAAATCGATCAGATCAAAATACTTGACACAGGGGATATCATGAGTTGAGTGGATGCAGTGAATTGTAACTTTTTATCTAAGTTTAATCAGGAGGTATGTTTCTTCCTGTATGAAATGAATTCTTTGCTAAATTGTGGATCGTTTAGGAATATTTTGATATATTAAATATCTTAAAGAACAGTAACTGACTTTTATAGCCCAAAGTTCACAGAAAATTTAGTTTGTAGTCTTGTCAGCCATCCACCCAAAGAGATAAAAGCAGTTATCTGAAAAAAATGGCCTGATCTAATCATGGTCAGTGATTGGAATGAGAAGGCGATAGCAGATGGGTTTTAGCATGTAGCCCTGGTTCAAACACCAGCCTTCACAAGAAGCAAATACAGTGCCTCACTGCACGATTGTAATTCATCCCTTGGATGCTCTGTGTCTCCTTAGTATAGACAGCAGCTACAGATAAGATTCTAGCACCATATATGGGAATAAAATTGTGATAGTAAGGTATTTAGTGTAGCTTTGC
Organism: Mustelus asterias; assembly: GCF_964213995.1. Classification (NCBI taxonomy): domain Eukaryota; kingdom Metazoa; phylum Chordata; class Chondrichthyes; order Carcharhiniformes; family Triakidae; genus Mustelus; species Mustelus asterias. Next base: position 24,731,541 of record NC_135827.1, read on the forward strand.
CAATAAGAAGGAGATGTCTTTGTGCCTATGTTTACTTCTGCCTCTGCCTCTCTCGCTCCCTGTTTTTCTCTCTCGTTTGCTCACAAATGTTGGAATGATCGAAAAAGAAATAATTTATGTTTAAATAGCACAACTTCAGGCCAAATGTCTGAATCTTTCAAAGTGCTTTAAACAATGAATAACTTTTGGATTTTGGAGGCTGTTATATGAACAAATACGTACATGAAATTTGGGATAAATGTCTGATGGCCAGCAATGATTATCAAAACAGACTAATTGCACAATGATAAATGAGTTAGGGGGCTCCTGACGTCCCCAACACCACAGGTATCAATCTTCAGCCAATTCGATTCACTCCATATGATATCAAGAAATGACTAAGTGCATTCGATACAGCAAATACTGTGGGGCCCCAACAGCATTCTGGCTGTAGTGCTGAAGACCTGTGGCTCCAGAACAGGCTAATAGAATCATAGAATCCCTACAGTGCAGAAGGAGACCATTCGGCCCATCGAGTCTGCACTGACCACAATCCCACCCAGGTGTCTTAGAGTCTTAGCTATGAGGATAGCGATGAACATTGTCGGACAATACAGCAGGATATAGATAGGCTGGAAAATTGGGCGGAGAAATGGCAGATGGAATTTAAACAAGATAAATGCGAAGTGATGCATTTTGGAAGAACTAATGTAGGGGGGAGTTATACAATAAATGGCACAGCCATCAAGAGTATAGAAACACAGAGGGACCTAGGTGTGCAAGTCCACAAATCCTTGAAGGTGGCAGCACAGGTGGAGAAGGTGGTGAAGAAGGCATATGGTATGCTTGCCTTTATAGGACGGGGTATAGAGTATAAAAGCTGGAGTCTGATGTTGCAGCTGTATAGAACGCTGGTTAGGCCACATTTGGAGTACTGTGTCCAGTTCTGGTCGCCGCACTACCAGAAGGACGTGGAGGCTTTAGAGAGAGTGCAGAGAAGGTTTACCAGGATGTTGCCTGGTATGGAGGGTCTTACCTATGAGGGGAGATTGGGTAAACTGGGCTTGTTCTCCCTGGAAAGACGGAGAATGAGGGGAGACCTAATAGAGGTGTACAAAATAATGAAGGGTATAGATAGGGTGAACAGTGGGAAGCTTTTTCCCAGGTTGGAGGTGACGATCACGAGGGGGCATGGGCTCAAGGTGAGGGGGCGAGGTATAACTCAGATATCAGAGGGACATTTTTTACACAGAGTGGTGGGGGCCTGGAATGCGCTGCCAAGTAGGGTGGTGGAGGCAGACACGCTGGCATCGTTTAAGACTTACCTGGATAGTCACATGAGCATTCTGGGAATGGAGGGATACAAACGAATGGTCTAGTTGGACCAATGAGCGGCACAGGCTTGGAGGGCCGAAGGGCCTGTTTCCTGTGCTGTACTGTACTGTTCTTTGTTCAGGTCCTATTCCTGGAACCCCACATATTTACTCTGCTAATCCCCCTGACACTAGGGTCAATTTAGCATGGCCAATCAACCCAGTCCACACATCTTTGGACTGTGGGAGGAAACCTACGCAGACATGGGGAGAATGTGCAAACTCCACATAGACAGTGACCCGAGGCCGGAATTGAACCCGGGTCCCTGCCGCTGTGAGGCAGCAGTGCTAACCATTGTGCCCCTAGCTATAAACTGATCCAAAGCATCCAGCTGAAGCTCACTTCTTAACATGATGGAGGAACACATCACTAGGGTGGTACTGATCCATACAGATCAAAGCTAACTCGGGTCATTCCCGGGTCTGTGTTGAATTAGCCAAAGTGCTCAGCACTCTTTGTCGATGGGGAGGAAAGGCCAACCCCCACTGTTACTTAGTTAGCTATAATGGGAAGCGCGTATAACTGGATATCAGCGAGGGGCAGGGCTCTGTAATCTGCAGATACTCAACATCTGGATTCAGTGGTCAAGAATTGCCACTTACATCTGCTGCTAGAGGGTTGTCATTGCTTACTGAGTAATATCCCGAATGTGTCAACACCTTTGAAAAGGTTCGGGAAAAACATCTGAAGGAAAAAGTTGCATACACCCTTCAAATATTTGCGTATTGTTGACTAATGATATCCAATTGCAAAAGTTAATTTTTATTTTAAGAGTTCATGAATGGAATTTTTATTCATTAGGCTGGGTTGTTAGTCAAGAACCATAATCACTGCATCACCATATCAACTGTTTGCATTGGAGCCAAATACATTAAGCCACCAAATATATTTGTGACAATAAAATGCAAACAAATATGTTCTGTAAATGTGTGAGGGTGATTCTATGTGAAAAGCCTTTCGGATGATATCTTCAGAATTTCATTGACACACACCCAGAAGCAACTTTGAAATAGGTAGAATGAGTCCATCCTTCTCTCTGGGCTTCTTCACTTCCATATAATAGCAGTGTATGGTGCAAGCAAAGTTCATTTGCGCGCATTTGTGTCAACTCTTGTTACAACAGGAAATGAATGACTATTGACACTACCTAAATTACATTGTTCAAGAGCAATAAAAATAAAATAAATAACGTTCTCCCCGTGTCTGCATGGGTTTCCTCCGGGTGCTCCGGTTTCCTCCCACAGTCCAAAGAAGTGTGGATTAGATTGATTGACCTTGCTAAATTAACCCTAGTGTCAGGGGGATTAGCAGAGTAAATATGTGGGGTTATGGGAATAGGACCTGGGTAGGATTGTGGTCATCCCATTGAATAAAATAAAGAGTTAATTTATTAGCCACAAGTAAGGCTTACATTAACACTGCAATAAAGTTACTGTGAAATTCCCCCAGTTGCCACACCCCAGCGCCTGTTTGAGTCAATCCACCTAACCAGCACGTCTTTAAGACTGTGGGAGGAAACCGGAGCATCCCCACGCAGACACGGGGAGAACATGCAAACTCCACACAGACAGTGACCCAAGCCGGGAATCGAACTCGGGTCCTTGGCGCTGTGAGGCAGCAGTGCTGACCACTGTGCCGCCGTGCCGCCCCAGTGAGGACCCTGGAAGCAGCCCCCACAACATAAAATGATGTCCCAATAATATTTTGTGTGCCATTAGAAAAAATGATGGGGCAATAATCTATTATGAAGATCTGAAGGATTGTCACTATCAAAATTACATTGCACCCCAGCAATAGATTTGGTTTGACAATTTTGATTTGCTGGTTTAAATTTCATTCACCTTGGTGAAAATTCGCTGTAGCTAATGCGAGCAGTGTAAGTTTCTGATGACAGGCAACAAGACCTGAATCTGGGAAGCAAGCCAAAGGAAGCATCAAATTTCCTAGCAGGTTAATATCTTGCAGGTCACAGTGATGGGCGCGTATCCGAGGTGGAAATCTGAGCTGCTCTGAATTTAACCGGCTTGATCAGTTCAGGGCTCAGTTTCTCGTACCATAGAAAAATTCTCCGTTTATAAGGAATTTGAACCCTCACTACTTAAGCGAAAACTTGAACTGGAACCAAATTCTCCTTGGTAGCGTCCCATTGATTTAAAAGTGCCTTTAATTTTATTTAACAGTTCATTTCTGGCTGAGATTTCAATGGGTTTGAATAAGCAGAGATTGAACAGGTGCTCTATCTTAAACTAAATACAATTTGATCATTTCTTCCAAGTCTGGTGTTTGTAGCAGTTAAGAATAGTGGGAAACTGAAACTGAAAAAGGGTTAAGAATTCAAACTTTTATATAAATATTTATTCTAGCCCTGGGGGAATATCACCTCCATTAGTTAATTGTAATTGTGTCCTTAACAACTGGATCTATAACTTCACTACAAATAGTAAATCAACCACTGCCTACTCACACCCCTTTTTGGATAGTACATAGCAGCACTGATACCAGCATTATTGAGGATTGTATTATGGATATATTTGGTATAGGGCAGGGTAGATTCGAGTAACAGCAGCAGACAAGGTGCCAGGGATTGGCTCGAATTCTCTCCTTACGGAGGTCATGGTGCCTTTACATCCCAGAGAGTATCATTTCTCTAGAGAATGATTTAAAATGTTTATAAATTTTATTCTTCTACAAATCCACCAGTTGTTCTGAATGTCTCCACTGCCTCTTTGTTTCTCTCCTTTTCTTCTCCCAAAGGTAGGGGAGTCTACAACTAGAGGGCATAGCTTTAAGGTGAGAGGGGAGAGATACAAAAGGGTCTGGAGGGGCAATTTTTTCATTCAGAGGGTGATGAGTGTCTGGAACAAGCTGCTGGGGGTAGTATTAGAGGCGAGTACAATTTTGTCTTTTAAAAAGCATTTAGACAGTTACATGGGTAAGATGGGTATAGAGGGATAGGGGCCAAATGCGGGCAATTGGGACTATCTTAGTGGTAAAAACTGGGCAACATGGACAAGTTGGGCCGAAGGACCTGTTTCCATGCTGTAAACGTCTATGACTCTATATATTGTTTTGTTTTCGCAATATTGAAGTGCCTTTTATCTGAATGGAAATATAACGGGCACAACATAGTATCGTTGTAGCTGGACAACTGATTTTTAAAATATATATTGTGGGATCAGTTTGGATCTCAGGAATTTGACATCTTGCCATTGTGTTCACAAAGAGTGTTTCTGATAGGTCAGAGGAATAATAGCAAACAGCTCAAAAACGTACATGCGCCAATGACTCCACTGCCACTGGTAAAGACACTTCCACTGGTAAAGACACTTCCACTGGTAAAGACACTTCCACTGGTAAAGACACTTCCACTGGTAAAGACCCTAATTTCTGGTATTCATCTTCTACCACTTACGAGTTAAATTTCTGGCTAACATTCTTTGTGAACACATATATAATGGGATCATGAAACCAGTCAGAGAGCTTTTGGATTTGTTTTAAGTGGACAGAACAACATTATCTCAAATTCTCGTAAAGCTACAGTGCAGGGGGAGTCACGCACCATCTTCTAGTCTTATCTTTTAGCTCATTTGCTTTTAACTCTCACTGGTCTCTGTGGGCATGTTATGTTCTGTGACAAATGGTTTCAGTATTGGATATGTCTAATTAATCACCTGCAGAGCTCCCTGATGTCAAAGGTCATTCATGGGCCTGTTTCCCACCAGCTTGAGTATTGGTGCACCAGGATCTGCTTTTTCCACATCTGCTTTTCAGGCACCTCATCAGCTTTCAACTAATCAATTATATCCTCACACACTGAAATCAAAACACTGCACTTTGCTGCAGCTCAGAACCTTTCACTGGTCCATGATAAATTCCTGATATCCAATTGCAGCAGCTATTTTTGTTTCATTTTAAGTTGTTTGATACTTACTGCTGCTATCCCCAATGGGGAAAACCATTTGTATTTTTAATACCACTTTACACAAATGCTTGGAGGATATAAAGGATTTTCTGATCCTGCCTCTGGCAAGACCCGTCATGGGCGGGAACAAGAAAATTTGGAGAACCAGCCAGAAAATCCATTGACTTTTGGTGGGATCAGAAAATCCTGGACTTTCACATAACATTTTCAGGATAGCTCAAGCGGCGCCACCTCTGATGTTACCCACGGTTCTCTAAAGGAAAGCAATTCGCCGAGGCTCCTTTAACAGCACCATCCAAATCTGTGACCTCTGCCATCAAGGAGGTCAAAGGCAGCAGATGCATGGGAGCACCATCCCCGGCAAATTCATCTCCAAGCCACTCACCATCCTGATTTAAGACGTATCACCGTTCCTTCACTGTCACTGGGTGAGAATCCAGCAACTCTCTCCCTAATGGCGCCATGGGTGTATCTACACCATATGGACTACAGCGGTTCAAGAAGGCAGCTCATCACCACCCTCTGAAGGGCAATTAGGGATGGGCAATAAATGCCAGCCTAGCCAGTGATGCCCGCATTCCCTTAATTTAAAAAAAAATTTGCACACTAGGAGATAAATCACAGCTATGACAAATTAGGTGAGAGTTCATCTTTAATTTTGCAGCACAGATTTTATGAGAGAAAACTGTTGCTGGAAATCTGAAATAAAAATGGAAAAATTCTGGAAATTTTCCCCAGGTCAGTCAGCACCTGAAAAGAGAAAAGAAAGTGGGACCCTTCATCAGCTTAGGTTTTATCTTTCTCATGAGCTCCTAAACGGACAATGTAGCCTAACTGTATCTTGTGTCAAGAAAGAAACACAATCTGCAAAACAGAAGGTTTTGCCATTTAATTTACAAATTAAACTACTCTCTTATAAAACAAGGAAGTACTACTTTTGTGAAAGTGACATACCACATTAGCAAAACCTGTGCTTGTGAGGAGAAAAAGTGGGGCCTATCATGGGCTCGGCTTAATACCGCTTGTTGATTAACTCACCAGCCCTGATGTCCCTCTGCACAGCACTGGGATGAGTGGAGCATGCTGTGGTTGATGCTTTAAAACAGACATAAGCAATCAGCAATGTACAAGCTATCAGATCCTTGTGTCAGTAATCCATCTTCTGTATTGCCTTAATCCCAGTTGATGATTCAGCTGTGAATGTGAATTTTTACCCCCTTAATTTACAGCTGTTTTAAATCAAAACATTGAAAAGAATCACTTACAGTGCTGTAGTGGTTAAAAAAAAAAATCACCAGGGATGAAAACTGTTAAGCTGGTAAATCTTGTTGCATTTTTGGCCACTTCTAGTATTACTATCTTCTCTGTGCTGGGACTATGGTTATAAAACATTTGTCAGAACAATTTAAAGGAGTATATAAGTTTATGGTATCTGGATTACAGTGACATTTTATTTAAACTGGGTCTACAAAACATATTTTTCAAGAAATGCTAATAACAAGACATAATCATTATCCATATAACATGGCGTCAGTCTGAAATGTTTTGAAGGATTGGTGGTGTCGATCTGGGGAAAATGTTCTCTTGTGGTCTAATATTGGGGAGGTGATGGCCCAGTGGTATTATCGCGAGACCATGAGTCCAGAAACTCAGCTCATGTTCTGAGACCTGGGTTCGTATCCTGCCACGGTAGATAGTAGAATTTGAATTCAATAAAACATATTTGGAATTAAGAATCTACTGATGACCATGAAATCATTGTTGGGAAAACCCACCTGGTTCACTAATGTCCTTTAGGGAAGGAAATCTGTCATCCTTACCTGGTCTGGCCGACTCCAGAGCCACAGCAATGGCTCTCAACTAGGGCTGCCGGCCAGCCAGCGATGTCCATGTCCCATAAATAAATTAAAAATAGTTGACGTGTTTTGCTAACTGTAATCTCTTCAGAAATGTTGGCCCTCCTGAGTAACATACTTGGTACAGGACTGGTGTCGGGGGGATGAGGAGGGACGTGGGTGCTGGCTACCACATTACAACAAAATACATATTTAATGCAGCCAGAGTAAGAGATAATATAGTGGGAAATGTTTCTCCCGCTGTCCAAGGTTGGAGAAAAGGCTGAGTAAGGTTTACTGAGGATGAAATATATTCTGCATTCTTCCCGAAATTGACAGGGGAACTGACGAACGATCCAAGCTCTCTCCAAGCTTTAAGGCTGAGATCCCTTGTCAGTTACTTTGGAATGTGAGAAGAATATAAATTTCTTCCAGGACTGAATCGGATAGGGACACAATAATGATTTTATGTGTACACATCTTAGAGGAAAAGTAATTCAAACGTAACTTTCACTTTAGTGTGGTAAGGTAAGAGGGGCCTCTTTCGCTACCACAAACTAAAACAAACACTTTAAATTCTTCAGCATGCACTCAATCTTATTTTTACACTCATTGCATGTAAGCACTATAAACCTGTACAGTTACACACAGCTGCCTGGCAACTAGTCTACCAGCCTCTACAAGACCAGAGTCTCATTTTTCATATTTAGCTGGTAAATATATCTATCCCTTCTCAACCTTTTTGCAATGATAAAGCATTGGATCAAGGCCAGGATGGGGTGCAATGCCTTATCGTGTCAGCCTGGACCTTATATGTTTCTCTTGTGGGGACCTTGAATTGGATTCTAATTGAATTTGGTTTTTTTGGAGCAAGCAAGGAGATAGATTTGGGCTTGTCCAGTCCACACTTTGGCTTTGTAACTTTAAGAATGGAGTAAGAATTAAATATATATATATCCTGGTGATTTTTTTTAAAACAAAATTAAGAAATAAAATTCTGAAAACAAAAACTTGCCAGATGCTGGCTGGTCTCCCAGTCGTGACATTTACAGTAAAATGCAGACAGATGCAATCAATTGGCAATGATAAACTTTGCACTGAATGATTTAACCAGCTTTCCAGATGCGAATAGAATAGAATAGAATCCCTAGAAGGCAGCCTTATGGCCCATCAAGCCTGCACCAACAACAATCCCACCCAGGCCCTATCCTCATTACCCCACATATTTAATTGAATGTATTCAAGAAGCAGCTAGATATAGCACTTGGGGCAAATGGGATCAAAGGTTATGGGGAAAAAAACAGGATTAGGCTATTGAGTTGGACAATGAGCCATGATCGTGATGAATGGCAGAACAGGCTCAAAGGGCCAAATGGCCTCCTCCTGCTCCTATCTTCTATGCTTACCCCACAATCCCCCTGACACTCAGGGGCAATTTAGCATGGCCATTAGCTTCGGACTGTTGGAGGCAACCAGAGCACGCAGAGGAAACCAACGCAGACATGGGGAGAATGTGCAAGCTGAACACAGACAGTCACCCAAGGCTGGAATTGAATCTTGGTCCCTGGCGCTGTGAGGCAGCAGTGCTAATCACTGTGCCACTGTGCTGTTTAGAGTTTAGAACCTGGATGGGCTGTACCTTAAATTAGAGATGTTTTGCAATTTCACAGCTACACTGAGCACTTACCTTTGTTTGTCCAATGGATGTTATTATCAACTGCCTCACAGACATGCAGTTCTGTGGAACTTTAAATAGTTGATGGTGTGACAGTTAGTTTTTGCCGCTCACACTGATTTCTACTACTAGCATGCTTTATGATGGGTGTATATTTTATTTATTTCTAGGACTTGTGCGGTGCGCAGACCTGTGATACATTGGGGATGGCAGATGTGGGGACGATGTGTGATCCAAAGCGGAGCTGTTCTGTCATTGAAGATGATGGACTCCCATCAGCTTTTACCACTGCCCACGAACTAGGTTTGATTTGATTTATTATTGTGACATGTATTAGCACACAGTGAAAAGTATTGTTTCTTGTGCACTATACACACAAAGCATACCATTCATAGAGAAGGAAATGAGAGAGTGCAGGACGTAGTGTTACAGTCATCGCTAGGATGTAGAGAAAAGATCAACTTAATGTGAGTATAGATTACATTGCACTAATTGGCAATATACAATAGTCTTTTCTGTATTTTTCACCCGATTTTGTTTTAATTCTTGGCATGCTGTACAATGTAGAACAATATCCTGGACTGATATTCCATCCAGGTAAAATATCACTAAGTACATTCGTGAAAACCTGCTGTGCACTTTCTTCAATGCGAGCAAAATATTATCTTCATCCAATTATTTTCCTCAACCGAAATAAACCTTGGGAGGAAAATGAGTCCAAGTTTAAGAAACTATGTCTCGTAACTGGTGTGCACAGATATTCCGATCAAGAAACTAAACAAGGGAGAATTGATAATTCAGAGACAGTTCTACTTGCTAGCTATTTGCCCTTGGATATTACAATAAATTGTCTTTGAGATTTTGCTGATTAGTCCAGATCTGGTGAATACACACAGTCACTGTTAGACTCCAGTTGGCACTACTCCCTCAAGTTCCTGGATAGGTGCCAGATGACATCTTTATTGCAGCTGTGCTGAATGAGTGGAGGCTGTTACAAAAGTGATATCGCAATGACCATGTGAAGTGACCATGCTGAATAACCTTCCTTCAGAAGAAGTTGGCTTCTGGACAAACCTTTCAGACAGATATCTTGATGACTTTGGTTGGGAGGGTTGCGCAAACTGATTATCTTTGCTATTAAAAGTGGATCATTGAATATTATTGGTAACGCAGTTGGCAAATGTAGGATCCGCACATATTTCAGTGATGGTGGGCAGAATTTTTCCATATTTTTTCAAAGTGTCAGGCTCTGACTGATTTGATTTGATTTATTAATGTCACATGTACTAATATACAGTGAAAAGTATTGTTTCTGGCACGCTATACAGACAAAGCATACTGTACATTGAGAAGGAAAGGAGAGGGTGCAGAATATAGTGTTACAGTCATAGCTAGGGCATAGAGAAAGATCAGCTTAATGCGAGGTAGGTCCATTCAAAAGTCTGATGGCAGCAGGGAAGAAACTGTTCTTGAGTTGTTTGTAAATTAGCGTGTATTTCTCCAGTTGCACAGCCCAGTTTTTTGTCCAGATTTCCAGGCATTCAGAGAACAGAAAATGAGTGGATGGGGTTTCGCCATCAGTCTGGCGGGGCGGGTCTGATAGAGCCGGTAAGGTTGGCTCCATACAGATCGGGGCGCCATCTTTAAAGGGCGCCCTGATCAGCGCTGAAGTTTCATCCCCTCCCCCCACCACTACCATAGAGGTAGTGGGGCTTGTTCCCCCCGCCCACCTCGCACACTCATCGGGGACTCTCCACCACCCCTCCGCACAGCACCCCTCCACACAATCATCGGGCTTTCTCCGCCCCCGCACCCTACCGTGGGAGTGTTGCTGACACTTCCCCCTCACTACCCACTCCACCCCATGCGTGCAAGTTCCCCACACTACTGCCTGCTTTCCATCCCCGCCCTCACCCCATTGCCTGTAAGCTTCCCCCTCAATGGCCTCAGCGGTCTCCCAGCCCCCACTACACATAATTGGAACCCCTTTCCTCCAAAATGTGGCTCCCCAGAGAGCCCGCCGCTGGCACTCCCCCTTGGCAAAGGTAAATATGGCCCCCAGGAGATCCCCTCAACTGATTCATGCCTTCAAATAGCTGTGACATCACGTCAGTGAGGTTTGAATACCTAGTGAGGGGGAGATGAAGTAGCGTGGGGGGGATGCTGGGTAATTAGATTGGAAAGTATTCAGAAACATTAAACTGAGGTTCTTGCCCTTTGTTGATGTGAACCTGGTGACGTCACCGGCGAGGGGCGTGGAAAATCTGGAAATGTAATCCTGCCAGGGAGAATCGGGAAAAATGATTCTCACCCTACTTTTTGCCTGCTTTGCCATTCTCTCTGACATGAAAATCACCCCTGATGAGTCTGTAGTGTGCCAGTTCCAGGAAGGGGTGTACGTTTTGAAGGACATTACCTTACAATAACCTGCTGCATGATGGCACAGTGGTTAGCACTGCTGCCTCACAACGCCAGGAACCCGGGTTCAATTCCGGCCTCGGGTAACTCTCTGTGTGGATTGCACGTTCACCCCGTGTCTGCGTGGGTTTTTTCCGGGTGCCCCCTTTTCCTCCCATTGTCCAAAGATGTGTGGGTTAGGTTGATTGGCCATGCTCAATTGCCCCTTAGTGCCAGGGGAATTGGCAGGGTGGATGCGTGGGGTGATGGGGATAGGGCCTGGGTGGGATTGTTGTCAGGGCAGGCTTGATGGGCCAAATGGCTCCCTTCTGCATCGTGGGGATTCTATAATTCTATGATTCTTCATTGAAAACTAATTATTTGCATTGGTCTATCCTAAAGAATTTCTAATAACTAACAGCATCCAAATGAATGTATCTTTATTTGAAATGTTTTTGTCATTGGGTTTTAGGGCATGTGTTTAATATGCCTCATGACAACGTCAAGGCATGTGAAAACGTGTTCGGGAAGCTAAAGGACAATCACATGATGTCTCCGACCCTCATACACATTGACCGTTCTAAACCTTGGTCAGTGTGCAGTGCGGCAATCATCACAGACTTCTTAGACAGTGGGCATGGTAAGTGGGAACTAATTACCACAAGGCAAAGCCTAGATGAATTCTAAATGTGTTTGCTTATGTGAATAACCACTTTCTATTCGCGAAAGAACAATATAGTTAATTTGCTATGTGGTTCCTTGGGGGATGAGCTGTTACCCCTGCCATGCTGTCCTTCACAACTAAAACAATAGATCCATTGGAGAGAAGCATAACAAAAAACAGAAAACCCTGCATTATACTCATGCCACATGCCATTCATTCTCATTGAGTGGAGATTTGTTGGATTGGAGATGAGTTGTTAACTCATAATGCATTGGCAGTTTTATTTGTTTAAACAAGCCAGAAAGAATATAATATATTAATGGTTCATTGTTGAACATTGCTAAGTAGAATGTGCTATCCAATTTGTTCAATTTCATATCTCTTTCAAACTCACTCATTTGACAGACAGCCAGTTCGAATAAGCACCACAATTGCGAATATCTTTTTCTTTACTGTTCAATTCACCATGTGAGTAATACCGTGATCCTTATTTTAAATGGATTACTTTCTCAGTGGCTAGCATCACTATCTACATGTTGATATCAATACAAAATTTGCCGTGATCAATAAGGTTTTATAGACTTAAAATTGTTATGCAAGAAACTTGTTAAGGAATTGTCATTGTTTAGGAATTTTATGGGAGTAAAAAAGCAATGAACGATATATATATGTAATATATATAGATTATATTTCTGGTTGTAGTAATCTATTTAATCATTTCCCTTTGATCATTGATCATGCTAAAACCCAATTATGTAGTTGTCTATTTCCAACTAAATGCAAAGCTGTCTTATTATAAGTTCCTCAGCTGGACATTTCTCACAATTACATCCATTCCATACCCTCTCCATAAGTGTGACCTGCAATTTTTGGCCAATTGTATTTAATGCACATTTTCATATAGATATATTTTTATGGATATGTAAATATACAACATTGTATAAGATAGGGTTGGAGGGAATTAAGCACAATATTCGTTCATTTCTGGCTTTTGGATTTGAACCTAATGTGGAAAGATCAAAAATAATTTCTCTACCATTGGCAATTGTCGAAGACTCTCTCCGAAGCTAATTTAGACATGCTTAAGTAAAAACTCTGCACAATTTGGCACTACTTCAGCATCCTCATGTAATAATTCAGTACAATAATTTATAAGGACATAAATAGTTGTTTGGTGGTACAGAATTTAAGAATTGCTGAAAAAAGAGACATGTTGTCAAAGTTTCCCATTCTGTACTCATCAGGACAGATACGCAGGAAAACAATAAAAGGGAACAACAATTTATACTGCATGAGAAGAGAATGCAGATTGGTTGGCAAGTGAACTCTGATTAGTAGATGCCAGTTCTAAGATTTTTACCCAGTGACAGTGAAGGAACGGCGATATAGTTCCCAGTAAGGACGATGTTTGGCTTAGAGGGGAACTTGCAGGTAGTGGTATTCTCATGCAATTCAATAATTTTATTAAATCAATTTAACCTTGGTGCTTGTGCAAATTAACAACAACATTGTTTGCCCAAAACTGCATGAACATTTTCCCAGGAGGTACTTTTAAATTTTGATTTGATTGACTATTGAGATTTTGTTGAAAGATCTCAATGCACATTCTGGTATAATGGAGGTTTTATTTTAGGGGAACATTATTTATCTGAATTGTTTTGTCAACCTTCCATCATGCAGGTCGCACCAGATATATAAAATACATTAGGTATTCAGTTCAGTAGCAGACAATTGGATTTATTTACATTGAGATAATAGTTATTTTATGCAGAAATCAGCCATATTAAAGGGGAAGCAATAGAAGATATTTGAAATCAGTATTAAATTTAACATCTAGTGAGCATTGGGTGATTCTGTATTTACCCCATTATTTTGAACATACAATAAATTGTTAGCTTGGAATACATATATTGAGATGGAATCTACTAAGTATGACCATCTATAGAAATCATTTTGCAACACCTTGGTACCTCAGTGAAGAGTCAAAGTGGAAGTGAAATATTAGGCACAATTTCATGGCCTCATTGCGGTGGGGGTGGGGCTGAAATGTGCAGCGAGCCATTCAAAATTACATTGACTTTGGCAGGGCTGGAAGATACTGCTAGCGGGAGGAGCCGTAGAACTTCATGCATTGGATTTTCTGGTCCTTCCTGCGAGTGGGATCTTCCAGTCCAGCTGAAGGTGAACCCCCACCAGAAATGCAAATGGCCATTGACTTTGGAACTGGAAGATCCTATCGGCAGCCAATGGTGAACCTCCTCTACTGCTGGAAAACATGCCATGTGGGTGGGGGCAGTGGGGGGCGGTGGGGGGGAAGCTAGGAAATCCCACCCATTGTTTATCACTGCTTTCAGCTCTAGTTAAGTTTAAGTCTATTTATTCGTGTCACAAGTAGGCTTACATTAACACCGCAATGAAGTTACTGTGAAAATACCCTAGTTGCCACACTCCAGTGCCTGTTCGGGTACACTGAGGGAGAATTTAGCATGACCGATGCACCCGACCTGCACGTCTTTCGGACTGTGGGAGGAAACCAGAGCACCCGGAGGAAACGCAGAGATAAGGGCTGCAATTCTCTGACCGTTCACACCAGTGGGATCCTCTGGTCCGATGGTGCACCCCAAACCATGGGTTTCCCAGCAGTGTGGGGTGCAGTTAATGAGAAATCCAACTGGCAGCGGTGGGATCAGAAAATCCTGCCACCGGCAAATAATGCGCCGTCTCCCACCAAGAGAACCATGCCACGAGGAGGCCAAAGAACTCCCCCCAAGATATAAGGGAATTTTGAGATGAAAAAATTCTCATGGTGCGATTAAGGAAAAACTTGGCGATGAATGGGATTGTTCACCACCACATGTTTATCGGCACGTGGATAGCTGTGGGCTGTGTGAAAGACGGAAAGAATGATCAGTAACAAACACTAACTGGTCAAACATCTGTGCAGTAAGAGCTGAAAACACTCTGATGGTTGACAACAACTGATAGCTTACAGGGTGGGGTAGCAGCAGTTATTCTTGTGCTCCTGATAATAATCACATGGCATGATATTGTTAATCCTGTTACTGCCCATGCAATATTTGCTAAGCAAATAGTTTTCGGACTGAATAAACCAGGCAGAGTTCAGCGGTTCTGTTCAGACAGCTTGACATGGGCAGCTGTCTAAATTCAAACGTCTAAGTGAGTCAGATAGTTTAATTGATTTGAGATCCCATGTGGAGCAATTGTGCATTTGTAAAGATTAGTGCAGCTGTGCTCTTTGGATTTGAAAACAGAATTTTTAATAAAATAGTAAAGAGCCTATGTAACCAAAACCTTTACTGAAATCAAACATTGATGAGATTTACTTCAATTAAAAATAAGGGGCAAATTACACTGAACCTAACAGACTACTTTGAAGAAGGTTCTCCATTCTTTAGAAGGAACAAGGTGGAATAAAATTTCACCAAGTGCTCTTGTGTAAGATCACTGAGTGCTGTATGTTTTCTCTACGTTGACTCAACAATAAATGTCATTGTCTTAAACTTATCAGGTGTATAATGGTGTTTCCATTTGTATGTCAGTCACTTTAGTTAGGCCTCCTCAGCTGATGTATTGTGCACATTTCTAGACACTAGACTCTATGAAAGATGTCAAGGATTTGGAGCGAGTGCAGAGGAGTTTTACCAGAATTATAATACCAGGGATGAGGGAATTAGGTTATTTGGAGGGACTAGTGAACACAAGTAGGAGTAGACTAAAGCCCATTAAACACTACCATTCAATATGATCATGGCTGATCTTGGGCTTTGACTGGAATTGCTCTCTTTAGAGAAGAGAAGGTTCAGTAAATATTTAATAGAGGAGTTCAAAATTATCAGAAGCTTTGATCGAGTAAATAAGGTGAGTTTTTTTTCCATTGGCACAGTGGTTAGCACTGCTGTCTCACAGTACCAGGGACCGGGTTCAATTCCAGCCTCGGATGACTGAATGTGCTGAGTTTGCAGGTTCTTTCCCTGTCTGCATGGGTTTCGTCTGGGTGCTCACGTTTCTTCCCACACTCCAAAGCTGTGCAGGTTAGATGGATTGGCTATGCTGAATTGTCCCTTAGTGTTCCAAGATGTGCAGGTTAGGTGGAATGGCCATGAGAAATTTCCCCCCGGTGTCAGGGGATTAGCAGGGTAAATATGGGGAGTTCAGGAGATAGGGCCTGGCTGGGATTGTTGTTGTTTCAGGCTCAGTGAGCCAAATGGACTCCTCCTGCACTGTCGGGATTCTATCATTCTATGATTGGCAGATAGGTTGGTAACAAGAGAAACCAGATTTAAAATAATTGGCAGGAGAACCAGAGAGAAGATGAGGAGGTTTTGTTTTAATGTAGTGAGTTACAATGATCTGGAATGCGCTGCCTAAAAATGCTTGAAAAGGAAAAACATTGCAGGGCTATGGGAAAGAGCAAGGGCGTGGAACTAATAACATAGTTCTTTCAAACTTGGCACAGGCACAGTGAGCTCAGTGGCCACTTTCTGTGTTGTATGATCCAATAATTCTACATGCCTTGTGTGTATGAATTATTCAGATCATTGACTTGGACTTAAATTTGAATGTTATTTAAACTTGAGAAACATCGCTGAGAATTTCAAAGAAGTTGGACAATTATAGATCACGTTATAGACTTGCGACTGGTGCAGATCACCACAAGGATGAATGAATGTTGGTAATTCCTGTTCACAAACAATTATATGATTTGGATAAAACTCAAGAGAATGGGAAAATTACGAGAACAATTTGAATCTGGAAACGCTTATGGGTGTGAGAGTCAAGATCATAAAGATTGTCACAGATTCTGACAGATTTGTTGCTTTAATGATCTCCAGTTGAAATGATAATTTACACAACCATTCAGTATTTGCAATGGGGAGGCAGTGGCAAAATGGTATTGTCACTGGCCTAGTAATCCAGCAGACCCAGGGCAAGATCTGGGGATGTGGGTTCAAATCCCATCATGGTAGAAGGTGAATTTTGAACTCAATTTTAAAAATTAAAAGTCTAACGATGACCTTGAAACCATTATTGATTGTCATATAGAACCCATCTGGCCCTTGAGGGAAGGAAATCTGTCATTCTTACCTCGTCTGGCCTACATGTGACTCCTGACCCACAGAGTCTTTAATGCTGTCTGAAATAGAGGACATTTAGGGTGGGCAATAATGCTGGGTCCAGACAGAGACACTCACATTCCATGAATTGAATATATTTTTGATACCTCTAAAATAAATGAGAAGATAATTTTCCATTACATCCTATATGAAGTACACCATGAAAACCCCACAACTGGTGTTGAATCAATACTGTATATTATTTACCCAGGGAATGAACACCATTTCACTGGTTGACGTAACAGATTCAGACTTTTATTAAATCAAATTTACCCCACAATTAGCAGAATGAGTTAAAAAGTAGCATCACCATCTGTTATGAGAAATATGCCACTTCTCCAGTCTGGAACATATGGAGACTTTTCCCTGCCCTGTGGAAATGGGGTTGGAGACGGAGAGGATCAGAAAAGTAGGAGGAGCTCTGCCAGTGCAGACTCAATGGGCTGAAGGGCCAGTTCTGCGCTGTACGACTCTATGATGGTTCCTCCCGCATTCCTACCTCTCAAAGAATTTCCTGGGATAGGCTGGGAACAGGGTTGGCTGCCACAGTCAAATCGTCAAATTAGACGCCACTTCGGGGCTATTTTGCGATGGTACCAGCATTTTGGTGGCAGCTTCATGTTTAAATGACAGGGCCATATGCAGGAAAGGCCACACCCTGTCTGTTAATAGTCCAGCAGCCTGATGGACAAACCAGCTTGGCCCTTTATTTCATGAATTCTATGGAGGCTACTGAGGGCATTTCCATCGAGATGTGCTCTCATGCTCACCTGGCTACCTTTGTGATGCCCATCTCTGCCACTGGACTGTCAGCCTGGCATCATTGTGGGCTTTCTGATTGGGCCTCCATCGCTTCTCGGTCTTTTGGCCAAGATCAAGCGTCAGATCAAGCCCAAGATGAGGTGCAGTGCCTTATCTTATCGGCTTGGGTCTTGTCTGTCTCTCTTGCGCGGTCCTTGAATTGGATTCAACTGGAGTTGGAATTTGGTTGTCGGAGCAAGCAAGGAATGGATTTGGGTTTGCCCGGTCCATTCTGAAGATTGGCTTTGTAATTTTAAGGATGGAGTAAAACATTTTTTTAAAGTTTGAGCCTGCAGCCTTGGATGGTAACCATCGAGGTGACCAATTAGGAGGCCATGTCTGGGAAGTTTGTGTTGGCAAGATGTGCTGCTGATACGTACGGCATGCAACCCACCCGAAAATCCAGCCCCCTGTGAGTCAGAATGATGCATGAGTTGTTTTTTGTGTAGTGATACCTTGCCCATGCAGAAAACCCAAATTTTGTTGTCTTGCAACAATCCATGGAATGTCAGTGGCTAATCCCTTTCATCCACAGGTGACTGCCTCCTGGATGAGCCAATGAAGCCGATTACATTGCCGGACAGCTTACCTGGAGAGAGCTACAGCTTGAACAGACAGTGCGAACTGGCTTTTGGGCTGAACTCCAAACCATGTCCTTACATGCAGCCTTGCCTCAAACTCTGGTGCACTGGGAAAGCCCGTGGACAACTGGTGTGCCAGACACGGCATTTCCCGTGGGCGGATGGAACGGACTGTGGTGACGGCAAGTTCTGTCTGAAAGGTGTCTGTGTGGCGACGCATGATGTTACAAAGTACAAGGTAGGATCTCAGAGTAACTCCTATTTTGAAAGTTCTTTATGTCTGTATGACACTCAATCTCTTTTTTCAGTTCACACTAGATATTAGTATTCTGATAATTCGATGAGATATGCTCATTTTTATCATAGAACCCCTACAGTGGATAAGAGGCCATTCGGCCCATCGAGTCAGCACCAGCTCTCTGATTGAGTATCTTATCTAGGCCCTCTCCCTGTAACCCCACACATTTCCCATGGCTAATCCATCTATCCTACACATCTTGGGACACTAAGGGGCAATTTAGCATGGCCAATCCACCTAACCTGCACATCTTTGGAGTGTGGGAGGAAACCGGGGCACCCAGAGGAAACGCACACTGACAAGGGGAGAATGTGCAAACTCCAAACAAACATTTGCCCAAGGTCGGAATTGAACCTTGGTCCCTGGCGCTCTGAGGCAGCAGTGCTAACTACTGTGCCACCACGCTGCCCATACTTCACAGGGTCCTTACTTCTATTGCTGCTTTGGTTAGATTAGATCAATCTATGACTGTCTGATGTATGGACAATAAAATTATATTAAATAACGCATTACTTGGATACTTACACTTAATCTTGGTGTTAGGTCTAAGCTGACTTTATTTAATTACAACGTTTCACTCCACTCACCAAGAACATAGCAAGCGATATGTATGAAAAATTCAAGATCCAGTTCTTTAATGATCTGCTGGGAAACGATCATAAACCTTGTGTCGTTGAGTTCAGATTATTTTTGTTTCAATTTCAGTTTCAGCAGATAGTTGTCCTTGTTACAGTTGCCTCTGGGTACAACTTGTTATATTATTAAATATATCTAGATTAAAATTACAGTTGAATTTAGTTGGTTTCTACTTGTGTCCAATTACACTTGAAAATCTGGGATATGGGACACTTGAATTTTATTAAATGTGTCGGAGATCATAATTTTAAAAAAAATAAAGGTTTGTATTTATATAGTGATTTGCACAACAGCAGGAAGTGAGGTTATTGTAATGGAGGAAATACGGCAGCCAATATACACACAGCAAACTCGCACAAACAGCAACATGATATTGACCAGATCATCTGTATTTTTGTGATGTGATTGAGAGAAACCTGCCCTGCTTTACTGTGGAATCTTTTACATACAACTCAGAGGATTAGACAAGGCCTCAGTTTAATGCCTCATTCAAAAGACAGCATCCCTAACAGTTCAGCACTCCCTTATTATTAAACTGGAGTGCCATCCTTGATTTTAGGGGGAGGCAGTGGTGTAGTGGTATTGCTGCTGGACTAATAATCCAGAGACCCAGGGTGATGCTCTGGGGACCCGAGTTCGAATCCCATCAGGGCAGAAGTTTGAATTCAATAAAAAAAATCTGGAATTAAAAAGAAATCTGGTGATAACCATGAAACCATTGCCAATTGTCATAAAAACTCATTTCGTTCACGAATGGGAAGGAAATCTGCCATCCTTACCTAGTCTGGCCTACATGTGACTCCAGATCCATAACAATGTGGTTGACTCTTAAATGCCCTCGGGGTGGGCAATAAATGCTGGCCCAGCGAGAGAAATCCTGGAGTGGGGTTTGAACACACTTCTGATTCGCAGGCAGGAAAATTACTAAATGAGGCAGAGCTGACAAGTCTGCAGGAAGCTTCCTTTCATACTTGGTGCTAATGCTAAATCGTTAATCTCGTGAAACAGCTAACCTGCTAAGAGTTCATAAAAAATAAAATAGGCACCAATGAAAAGTAATAAGGTGAAAACCATGCAGTGCACAAGCCTATCAGTCCTCCCACAGAGATCCCTGATGGACATTAAACTTTATGACGTAACGTCAAAAAATAACTTTGCATTATTACAGTCGGATGGCAATGCTTTTGAATACAGTTAAAAATAATTTATTTTATCTAACATTGATGTGTTCAATAAGGAAGAGGTGATTGGCCAATATCAAAATTCGCTGGACTCTGGGGAAGTGCCGGTTGATTGGAAAACAGCTAATGTGACGCCACTGTTTAAAAAAGGAGTTAGACAAAAGGCAGGTAACTACAGGCCAGTTAGCTTCACGTCCGTAGTTGGGAAATTGCTGGAATCCATCATTAAAGAAGAAATAGCAGGACACCTGGAACAAAATGGTTCGATCAAGTAGACGCAGCATGGATTCATGAAGGGAAAGCTGTGTTTGACGAATTTACTTGATTTTTATGAAGATGTAACGAGTGCAGTTGACAGAGGGGAACCGGTGGATGTGGTGTTTTTAGATTTCCAGAAGGCGTTCAATAAGGTGCCTCACAAAAGGTTGCAGCAGAAGATTAAGATACACGGAGTTGGGGGTAAAGTGTTAGCGTGGATTGAGGATTGGCTATCTAACAGGAAGCAGAGAGTTGGAATAAATGGGTGCTTTTTTGGTTGGCAGTTGGTGACTAGTGGCGTGCCGCAGGGATCGGTGCTGGGGCCTCAACTGTTTACCATATACATAGACGATCTGGAGGAGGGGACCGAGGGTAGGGTAACAAAGTTTGCGGATGACACAAAGATGAGTGGGAAAGCGAATTGCGTGGAGGATGCGGATAGTCTGCAGAGAGATTTGGATGGGCTAAGTGAGTGGGCGAGGATCTGGCAGATGGAGTATAACGTTGACAAGTGTGAGATTATCTACTTTGGAAGGGATAATAGTAAAATGGACTATTATTTAAATGGTGAAAAATTACAACATGCTACTGTGCAGAAGGACCTAGGGGTCCTTGTGCATGAATCGCAAAAACTCAGTTTGCAGGTGCAGCAGGTGATCAAGAAGGCAAATGGAATGTTGGCCTTTATCGCGAAGGGGATGGAGTATAAAAGCAGGGAGGTCTTGCTGCAATTGTACAAGGTACTGGTGAGGCCGCAACTAGAGTACTGTGTGCAATTTTGGTCCCCTTATTTGCGAAAGGATATATTGGCCTTGGAGGGAGTACAGAGAAGGTTCACCAGGTTGGTACCGGAGATGAGGGGGTTAGCTTATGAGGAGAGATTGAGTAGATTGGGCCTGTACTCGTTGGAGTTTAGAAGGCTGAGGGGAGATCTTATAGAGACATATAAGATAATGAAGGGGCTAGACAGGGTAGAGGCAGAGAGATTCTTTCCACTTAGAAAGGAAACAAGAACTAGAGGACACAGCCTCAAAATAAGGGGGAGTCAGTTTAGAACAGAGTTGAGGAGGAACTTCTTCTCTCAGAGGGTAGTGAATCTCTGGAATTCTCTGCCCATTGAAGCAGTGGAGGCTACCTCATTAAATATGTTTAAGTCACAGGCAGATAGATTTCTGATCAATAAGGGAATTAAGGGTTATGGGAGCGGGCGCGTAAGTGGAACTAAACCACTATCAGGTCAGCCATGATCTTATTGAATGGCGGGGCAGGCTCGAGGGGCTAGATGGCCTACTCCTGCTCCTATTTCTTATGTTCTTATGTTCTTATGGCGCTCATAAGGCACTGTAAAATTAATCAGTTGTCTTTTTAAACAACCTTTCAAAATTCATATCTAAAATATCAATAGATTTAAAACAGTAGATGGATCTCATACAATTTCAATAATCTTGCAGTAAATACCATGTTGTGGAAGAGTCATTATATATATATATATATATATATACCTATGGGTTTTACTGGTCCATCATAACTTCTTTCCTCTAAGATATACATAGTCCGTATGTTACAAAAGTTAAAATAAATCACACTTTATATTAAAAGGACGGTTAGAAATGAGAAACATGAGACTTGTTTGGCTAGACAGTAGTTTGTAAAGAATTAGTTGAGGTGTCTCAGTGAATAATTAGCGTCTTAACAGTTATAAATGTGAGATTGTGCCAACACTCCTTCTTAAGCGTAAAATGGACATGCAGCCCGCTAAACTACATGAACAAGCAAAGCAGACTTCTTGGAAATAATGAAGAATTTTGATTTTTGATAAACGATTGAACTAATCATTTGTTTAGACAAGATAGTATTGTCTATTGTTTTAAAAGTTTAATTAATGTTTAGTTGACAACATAGAAACATAGAAAATAGGTGCAGGAGTAGGCCATTCGGCCCTTCGAGCCTGCACCACCATTCAATGTGATCGTGGCTGATCATGCACTTTCAGTATCCTACTCCCGCTTTCTCTCCATACCCCTTGATCCCTTTATCCACTAGGGCCACGTCCTGCTCCCTCTCGAACATATGTAACAAAATGACCCCAACAGCTTTCTGTGGTAGAGAACTCCACAGGTTCACAGCTCTCTGAGTGAAGAAGTTCTTCCTCATCTCAGTCCTGAATGGCTTACCCCTTATTCTTAGACTGTGACTCCTCGTTCTAGACTTTCCCAAAATCAGGAACATTCTTCCTGCATCTAATCTATGCAGTCCCATCCGAATTTTATGTCTCTATGAGATCCCCTCTCATCCTTCTAAATTCCAGTGAGTACAAGCCCAGTCGATCCAGTCTCTTTTCATATGTCAGTCCTGCCATTTCCGGAAATCAGTCTGGTGAACCTTCGCTGGACTCCCTCAAGAGCAAGAATGTCCTTCCTCGGACTAGCAGACCAAAACTGCACACAATACTCAAGGTGTGGCCTCACCAAGGCCAAGTGTAACTGCAGCAGGAACAACATTTTGAAAAGAATAATGAGAAGGTTAGAATGCACCTACCGCTGGTAAACTTGAAAACATACCATCAGACATAGGAGCAGAATTAGGCCACTCGGCCGATTGAGTCTGCTCTGCCATTCAATCATGGCGATATTTTTCTCATCCCCATTCTCCTGCCTTTTCCCCATAACCCCTCATCCCCTTATTAATCAAGAACCTATCTATCTCTGTCTTAAAGACACTCAATGACCTAGCTTTCACAGCCTTCTGCGGCAAAGAGTTCCACAGTTTCACCACTCTCTGGCTGAAGAAATTCCTCCTCATATCTGTTTTAAAGGATTGTCCCTTTAGCCTGAGGTTGTGCCCTCTGATTCTAGTTTTTCCTTCCAGTGAAAACAACCTCTCCACGTCCACTCTATCCAGGGCTCGCAATATCCTGTAAGTTTCAATAAGATCCCCCCTCATCCTTCTAAACTCCAATGAATACAGATCCAAAGTCCTCAACTGTTCCTCATACGACAAGTTCTTCATTCCAGGGATCATTCTTGTACACTCCAGAATCACTCTTACTGGTGTGATTCTGAATCTCTGGGGTCACAGTCCCTAATGAATAGATAAACATCATTATTAAACAATAGTTGGCCATGGAAGGCATTCTTCCAAATTGCTCTTCAACATGGAAATATTGCCTATGACATGATGCAGTTGGCTGAATGTAATGATCATTATTCCTTAGCATTGAGTCTCTATCAACACAAAACACAATGGTCAACCCTGATAATCTCAATTCAGTAATATTAGCTGGTCTATTAATCTAGGGTGTAAATGTATGAAAATAATCAGTAATTGATTACAGCATCACAAGATTTTTGGCATTCGCATTTGGCCATAGCAAGCCCAATCAACTCAACTTTAAAACGGAATTTTAAAAAATCTTCACTTACATCTGGATTGCATTTAAAGTTAATAATTGTGTCAGTCTGTATTATTTTGCAGTATTGGCATCCGTTATAAGATTTGCAGGACTAAGATGAGGGTTGAGATGAATACTGTTGACCACTTCTTCTTACAGGTCGATGGGAGGTGGGGAAAGTGGGGTCCTTATGGATCATGTTCACGTACGTGTGGAGGTGGTGTGCAGCTTGCCAAGAGGGAATGTAACAAACCAACTCCTGCCAACGGTGGAAGATATTGTGAGGGAATCCGTGTCAAGTACCGATCCTGCAATTTGGATCCATGCCCTGATAATGGTAAGACATTTATTGAAGACATATTGCGCTGTCATTTAATCAGACCTTAAATATCTTATACATTTTTCATATAATGGCAACAAACCAGGGCCATTCTGTTCTGTACATTCCGCAATACTACATTGATGTGAGTGTAAACGCAAGCAGGACCATTTTGTTCAGTTTGCACTGCAGTTTAATTCTTCCCTTCGATCAAAGTCAACGCCCCCCTCCTTTCAGAATTGACAATGACCATTTTTCAGGTGATAGGGTGGTTTAGTAGGTTAGAGAAAGACACTACTTTCACCATCGTGGCTTTAGCCCATACCAATAGCTGGAAAGTCCAAAGTTAAATCAGTTTAGACAGTTTCAACGCCGACGTTTCTGTTGATTGAAACTTGTATTGCGAAGTTATCCATAATTCAACATCACATGGCAATCTCACCTGGAGAGGTCCCAAGGATACCAAGATCTAGAGAAAGCCTATTCACCATCTACAAGGCACAAGTCAGGAGTGTGATGGAATACTCCCCACTTGCCTGGATGGGTGCAGCTCCAGCAACACTCAAGAAGCCTGACACCATCCAGGACAAAGTAGCCCGTTTGATTGGCACCAAATTTACAAACATTCAATCCCTCCACCACCAATGCTCAGCAGCAGCAGGGTGAACCATCTACAAGGTGCACTGCAGCAATTCACCAAAGATGCTTAAACTGCACCTTCCAAACCCACGGCCCCTTCCATCTAGAAGGACAAGGACAGCAGATAAATGGGAACACCACCACCTGCAAGTTCCCCTCCAAGCCACTTACCTTCCTGACTTGGAAATATATCGCCATTTCTTCGCAGTCGCTGGGTCAAAATCCTGGAATTCCCTCCCCAACGGCATTGTGGGTCAACCCACAGCACGTGGACTGCAGCGATTCAAGAAGGCAGCTCGCCACCACCTTCTCAAGGGAAACTAGGGATGAGCAATAAATGCTGGCCAGCCAACAACGCCCATGTCCCACAAATGAATTTTTTTTTAAATCCAGAGAAAGTTATATTGATGAAATATATGGTACTGTCCTGAAGTTTAGGATGCCACCGTCCTGAAATTTAGGATGCATGGCTGGAGTCAAGTAGACAACTTTCATTTGTAACTGATGAAGATGTGCTTGATGCTGATCCAGCTTTTAACATGAAGTAGTTAATGCTTGTGAAAGAAAATGAAAAGGATAATCTCTTCAAGAATACTTTGGAATGTCCAAGAAACCTGGCAGCATAGACCCAACACCCCTATTCAAATTAAGTATTGAATAATGGATGGTTGGGAATCAAGATTCAAGACTGTAGCATATTAAAGAGAGACACAATTAACTGCAGAAGTTTTCCATTGTTGCCTCTAACTTTTTTAAGTTGCACCAACCTTCACTTTATCACTGTTAATAGATGCCTTTAATACCCATTTATTGTGGAAATGCTTGTAACATCACCAACAAGGTTTATTGCTGGGAAGATTTTGATTAGCCAAGGCCAAGATTTTTAATGATGATAACTTTGCACATGACAGCTTTATGCCTGGAACACATTCTGGATAGAATACACAAAGATATTGAGTCGCTGAAGTGTAGTTAGATACCGTGACCAGAAGAAGGGTGATTTAAAAGGGCCTTACACATCTGAACTTATATCAATGAAAAGTAATGCAGTCCCCCACTATTTCACCTATTTACAATGTAACTTGCCTCATATAATTAAACAGGCACATTTCTGAAGGGATCAATGATGAAGAGTTTTTAAAAAAATAATGCAGAATAAGTTGTTCTATTCCAAAATGTTCTGAAACGCCAAGTAATTTTATTTATCTCTTTCATTTCTTTGGAATTTCTTTGCCATGCTAACATATGGCAAAAAAGAATAGTTGGCCATTATATTTCCAATCCTTGAGAGGTGCTGACATCTGTTTTTGGCATTTTATCTGATGATCTGAGGCTGTGCGAATTTGACCAGTTTCAAGATATATTTATGCCTCTCTCGCAAGTGTTTCTGGCCATAATGGGATTTGCGCCTGTGTTGAATGGGCCAGGGAAATCCTGGCCAATATCAATAATAACCACAACTGTTTTTGTAGTGTTTACCTGTCTTCTGTGATGTCAAATTGTACAAATAATTTGGGGTGAAGGAAGGATGTGGAAAAGATTGAAAGGGTGCAGAGGCGATTTACAAGGATGTTGCCTGGATTGAGTGGCATGCCTTATGAGGATAGGCTGAGGGAGCTCGGTCTTTTCTCCTTGGAGAGACGTAGGATGAGAGGAGATCTAATAGAGGTATATAAGATGTTGAGAGGCATAGATCGGGTGGACTCTCAGAGGCTTTTTCCCAGGGTGAAAATGGCTGCTACGAGAGGACGCAGGTTTAAGGTGCTGGGGGGTAGGTACAGGGGAAATGTTAGGGGGGAAGTTTTTCACACAGAGGGTGGTGGGCGAGTGGAATCGGCTGCCGTCAGTGGTGGTGGAGGCAAACTCAATCGGGTCTTTTAAGAGACTCCTGGATGAGTACATGGGACTTAATAGGATGGAGGGTTATAGGTAGGCCTAAAAGGTAGGGATATGTTCGACACAACTTGTGGGGCCTAAGGGCCTGTTTTGTGCTGTAGTTTTTCTATGTTTCTATGTTTCTAAAGTGTATCAATAACACTCAAACCAACTTGGTTATCAAACTGAACATGGTTTGAATGGAAGGATCCATTCGAAAGAACTGACTCAGACCCAGTCAGTTATATCCTGTCAGTCATACAGCCATAGGGCTGTGCTGTGAATAAAAAAAGCAAATATGCATTTGTTAATACATTTCCTACCAAAACAGCACCATCCCTCTTCTATTTTTATTCCATTTTTAATGGTTTTATTTAAATGGCTGGGAGTAGTTGCCTCATCTTACAGGGTGAAGGGGTTGAATTTGCATATGGAAAGTAAGGCCCCTGTTAAGCTGCAGACATTGGCTTCACACAGGAATCATTTTGGCAAAAGTGAGGTGGACATGACAGCATAGACTATTGATCACATTGGATCATGGTGCTGGTGTTCGTGAAAGAATACTTTGAACACAACACTAGTGCGTGCGTGTGGACTAATGGCAATGTGGGGAGGTGATGGCCTAGTGGTGTTATTGCTGGACTATTAATCTAGCAACTCAGCTAATGTTCTGGGGACCTGGGTTCAAACCCCGCCAAAGCAGATAGTGGAATTTGAATTCAATAAAAAATATCTGGAATTAAGAATCTACTCATTACCATAAAACCATTGCTGATTGTTGGACAAACCCATCTGGTTCACTAATGTCCTTTAGGGAAGGAAATTTGCCATCCTTACCTTGTCTGGCCTACATGGGACTCTAGATCCACAGCAATGTGATTAACTCTCAACTGCCCTTGGGCAACTAGGAATGGGCAATAAATGCTGGCCAGCCAGAGACACCCAGGTCCCACGAATAAATAAAAATGTGATTTACATGCCCCAAATAGTCAAAAACAATTTAAAAAATCATGCCCCAGCTATCTTTCATTCATGACAAAATTTTATAATCTTCGTGTGCCTGCAAATATCCTAGTGATATGCCAATAGTGAAGAGCAGAATATAATGACTCTACAGATGTGTTTGCTTCTATTTAACCTTTTCTGATTGTCTATTTATGGTTGTCTTTGGTCTGTATTTGAATCACAGGCAAAAGTTTCAGAGAGGAACAATGTGAGTCCTTCAATGGATACAATGTCAATACAAACAGACTTGCACCGTCTGTTGTGTGGGTTCCCAAATACTCAGGGGTATCACCCAAAGACAAGTGCAAACTTGTCTGCAGAGCGAATGGCACTGGATACTTCTATGTTCTTGCGCCCAAGGTAAGCACGTGATATATTTTAATGCTATGTATTCAAAATGTCAATTCTCCAGTCTTTGACCATCTTGTTTACCCCAGCATTTCTGCAGTGACTGATTTGCTCAACCACACCATTCCTTTCACCTTTGATGCCCCAGGCCCTAATTAAACAACCAGTCTCTCTCACCTTGCCCGCCCCAACCCCCCCGCTGCCCAGCACCACCCTCATCTCAACTTCCTTAAGCACAAGACATGCAGACTTGAAAAGATTTGGGGGGGAAGGAATTCACCCGCCATGGGAATTGTAGCGGGTGGGGGGGCGGACCTCAGAAAGATCCATTGACCTTTTCATGGTCCGTGGGATTCTCCAGTTTTGAGGCGAGAGCGGCCGGAGAATCCTGCCCAAGGTTTAGCCGTCCGCCATCAGATTTGGCAGGACCACATGAAGCGCTGCCAAATAAACTATCTCCACTAAGTCCAGAACAAAGTGCAACTGTTATTAAGAAAGCTGGTAGCAGATGAAATAAAGAATTTAAGAGGAATTTAGGGGAATGTTGAGAAGATGGAACTCGCTGACACATTGGGTGTTTGAAATAGATACCACGGATACATCTAAGACAGGGCTTGATTTCATGCAGTGGGAGACGGGCATAAAAGGATGTGGGACAACACAGGTTGCAGGAATTAGACTTTGAGGTGTCTCCTGAGATGTATAAATACTGGTGTAGACCACTTGAATTCGAATGGCCTGCTTCTGTGTCAAATTCTTATGTAATTTTACAGAACGACCTCAATCATTTCCACTGGGTCTGTAAATTCATTAAAGGTCACCTTCAACTTATCTGCCAGCTGCTCATTTTTTCTGCTGGCCTCTCCCACTCCCTTTAAATTTGCATAGTTTAAGAAGTCCTGATTTTGTACAGGTGAATGGGCCTAATTTTGTCCTGTGAACCCACCAACAAGAGACGTACTTTGGACAGGACAGTGGAGGGCATTCTCTGATCTCCCTGTAGCGTGTTTCTCACCGGCAGGAGACGGCATGCCGTTCGCCCGCTGTGGAATCCTCTGGTCCTGCCGCTGTCAATGGGATTTCCAATTGATTCCACCCCACACTGTTGGGAAACCTGCAGCAGGGGTGGGCTGTTGGTGCGACCGGAAGATCCCATCGGCATGAACAGTGCGGAAATTCTGGCCCGTATGTTTTATTTTTCTCTGTGGCGAGATGCCCAGCTTAACACTCTGGCAGGGAGCTTAGAGACCCAGTACATATGGCTGGCAGATGCGGATGGTAAGTAAAGAGTCTCTTAGTACTTGATTAATAAAGCTTTCTTTAACTTTATGACTTTATTGTCATTAAAGTGGATTTATTTTTAAAATCTGATTTTTAAAAATTAATTTGGAGAGAACTTCTTTATTCTATGTAAAACTACAGCTACATTATTATTTTATTTCCACAAAACATCAGGGACTGAATATGTGGGTAGGATTTGGAGAATGATTGGCACTCACCATCCTGAGGGCTGGCATGTAACGCGCAACTGCTGTCTCTCGACCTCCCACTGCCATTTGAGGCTCACTTGAGCATCGACAGGCAGTGGGTAGGACTTGCATCTGCCAGTACCACCTGTGAGAGCTGTCGACCAATGTGATTGGCTGAGAGCTCTCTAACCTTGCCAGGTGCAGTGCTGCAATGGCTAGAAGTGGTATTGGCTGGGACTAAGTCCCGGGAGCATTGCAAAGGTATGTCCCGGGGCGGGAGGGTAGGGGATGCCCTGGGTGGGTTGGGAGGACGGAGGGGCATCACAATGTTGGTGGGGTAGGACATGGGTGG
This sequence comes from Mustelus asterias, assembly GCF_964213995.1. Taxonomy (NCBI): domain Eukaryota; kingdom Metazoa; phylum Chordata; class Chondrichthyes; order Carcharhiniformes; family Triakidae; genus Mustelus; species Mustelus asterias. The sequence goes on from NC_135827.1 coordinate 24,761,675, forward strand.
AAAGGTTCCCAAAGCTCCAACATCTTGGAGAGGCCTTCATAGTGAGATCCCCTTCCTGGCTGAGATGGGAAGAAGTTTTTTCTGTTCCTTTTCCACCCTCTTCGCATCCACTGCCGCCAGCCTAAGAATTGAGGCTGGGCAGGATAAGGCCCTTCAGTGGCCATTATGTGGTCACTTAAGGGCCTTAAGGAGGTAGAAGGGTGCGATTGCCGCCCGAGGCAATGCCCGCCCAATGTGAAATTGGGAATCCCATCCATTCGTTTGGAACTTGCCTTCAGGGGGAAGCATTAAATTCTGCCCTCATGTTCCAAACTGATATTTGTGCAATCTCTTATAGAATAATGTCTAGCTTGGTCACAAAACCCACTACCTTGAAGCAAATGGTTTTTAATATTATATCGAGATAATGGCTGGGATTTTCCAGCTCCCCCATGACAGGTTTTCCTGTGGCTGAAACAGCAAGCCATTAGCTCACTGTTGCCGGGGTCTTTGGTCCCACCAAAGTCTATGGACTTCGGCATGGCTTACCAGCCCCAACACCAGGAAACGCACTGGAGCGCGTCAACTTCAGCACTTCTGGAAGATCCTATTGTTGGGAAGGGCTGGAAAATCCCACCCGCCCAACATGAATTCATCCCTATGTTCCCCTATGCCTATAAAACCAACCTGACATAAGAAGCAGGGCAGTAGAAATATTTTTTCAATTATGTCTATATTTATGAAGCACTAGTGTATAAATTGGACTGGATGTCAGAAATTATTTCCCATTATTCACCAAAGGTGGCAAGATTTTTAAAATTCATTCACAGAGTATGGGAATTACTGGCTAAACCAGTATGAACTGTCTACCCAGAATTACCCTTGAATGAGTGGCTTTGTTTGCCCTGTTTGGAGGGCAGTTAAGAGTCAATCACATTGTTGTAGGTCTGGAATCACATAGAGGCCAGACTAGGTCAGGGCAAGTGATTTCCTTCCCTAAAGAGCATTAGGGAAACAAATGAGTCTTCATGACCATCTCATAGTTTCATGGTCACTAATACTGATGTTAACATTCTATTCCAGACTGTAGAATACTGGTAAAATTATTGGGCTAGTAATCCAGAGACCCAGCTCCTGAGCCAAGGCACCTCGGGCAGCTGGGATAAAATGCTAGTCTTAATCATGAAACTACTGGATTGTCGTGGAAATCCACCTAATTCACCAATGACTTGCAAGGGAGGAAATCTGTTGGGCGGGATTTTCCAGCAGCACTCGCCCCAAGACTGGAAAATCCCACCCAAGGTCCATGTCCCGCCCGCTGCGATTCCCATGGCGGGTAGCATGGGAAAACCCCGCCTGTTGTCTTTACCCGGTCTGACCTATGGAACTGTAGACACACAGCAGTATGGTTAACTCTTAATTACTCACTGAGGTAGCGAGCAAGTCAATCAGTTCAAGAGCAATTAGGATGGGTAACAAATGCTGGCCTTGCAAGTGATGGCCACATCCCATGAAAGAATAAAACAAAGTTCAAGGGCAATAAAGAAAACAAGATCAAATATGAAGAAAATTCTTTTAATTAATTCAATTTCAATTCCTCAGCTGCATGGTGAGATTTGTACTCATCTCTTTAGATCATTAGTCCAGACCTCTGGATAACTCGTCCAGTAAAATAATCACGATGCTTCTATTGTGTCCAATGTATTCGCACCAATGGTGTTTGTCTCCGCGTCTCTTTAAGATAGTGTTCGTGTCACTAATCCATCATAAAGCCCACTTGCGCAACTGTTGGCAATGGCTGCAGGCGATACTATTTCAAACACAGAGCAAAAGAAGAAGCAATGCATGACTATCTGACAACACCAAACTTAGAAAAACTGGAGTCTAGTCTGAGATGCAAAGGGACTAGCCACTGACTGTCCATAACTCACCATGTTTTTCTCAACACCCCCAGGTGGTAGATGGAACTCCATGTATGCCGGACACATCAGCAGTTTGTGTGCAAGGAAAGTGTATAAAAGCTGGGTGCGATGGAAGGCTTGGCTCCAAGAAGAAGTTTGACAAATGTGGAGTATGTGGTGGTGATCACAAAAGCTGCAAGAAGGTTTCTGGTCTATTCACCAAACCAATGTACGTCTTGCTTTTTTTCTCTACGTTTTGACTTAACTATCATATTTTTCCATTAACGTGCCATTAATGTCTATTGGAGTTTTACAGTTTCAGAAAATAACAGGACCGGATTCTCCGACATCACTCGCAGTTGGGATTCTCCAGTCCCGCTGCAGTGAATGGAGATTTGACTGAGCGCCAAATTTTCTGTTCTCGTTGGCGGCGAGGTGTGAAAGGCCAGGTGATTCCAGCTCAGATTTCAAAATATCAATAGTAATTTCCATAATCAGGTACAGAATCCCAATACATGAAGAATTAATGTATGGCGGAATTCTCTGGCCATTCACGCCCCACTCCCAGTGAGAATGGAGAATTTGGCATTCAGCCAAATCTCCATTCATTGCAGGGGGACTGGAGAATCCCAGCTGCGGGCGAGGTCGGATAATCCGGCCCATGGTCTTTGCAAATTAATTTTCACAGTGACAGGATGCCTATCAGTCCTTTGGCAAATCCCCAGAAAATTGCGTGTGATCGAAGATAATGTAGAACAAGGAAATGTACATTCCCGGTGTGATTTTGGTTCCACTCTCTACAACCACGTGTGGAGATTCAAACACTTGCCCAAAACACATGTTGCCATGATCTAAAATATTACATTCCCGAAGTGTAGATACATCATTCTGAGGGAAACACTGAGTGGAAGGCAGGTCATATAAACCCTACGGTGCAGAAAGAAGCCATTTGGCCCATCGAGTCTGCACCAACCACAATCCCACCCAGGCCTTACCCCCATATCTACCCGCTAATCCCTCTAACCTACGCATCTCAAGACTCTAAGGGCCAATTTTTTAGCATGGCCAATCAACCTAACCTGTACATTTTTGGACTGTGGGAGGGAACCAGAGCACCCAGAGGAAACCCATACAGACACGAGGAGAATATGCAAACTCCACACAGACAGTGACCCAAGCCGGGAGTCGAACCCAGGTCCCTGGAGCTGTGAAGCAGCAGTGCTAACCACTGTGCTACCGTGCCGCCCAACATGAGAGGAGGGAGAAAGTAGAGGGCAAATCATCCCTGAGTTGCTTTTGCGCATTTTACTGGCTATGTCAGAGTAAGATTTGTAAGACCTGTGACAAGCTTGTCTTATTTGTTCTGGTCACAAGTCGTAAGTGTCTAGGGAGTTAAGGTAATTGGAAAGGAAATGAAGTTGTAAAATTTCACATTTTCAAATAAAATTATTTGTGAAAAGCTCTATTTATTGATGTGTGGGAAGGTATAACCTTTTCAAGGGTTTTTGCAGTGAGACTAAGTGTAAGAGTAGAAATTCCTTTTGGTTCAATGATTTCCAATTGATTGTAGACGGCCAGGATAGGGCTAGGGATAGGACTACGGAACCTCAAGGCCATACCCTCTGGAGGGTGCAGAATTAGCAACAGAAACTTCTGCGTTTTCGCATTTCACTGCAAATGTGTGGACTCTAAAAGCTGTCAGTTTTGGAGGAGTGCTGACGGTAAACTCAACGTTTTGCTGTCATTACTACCACAAAATTAGGCCATTAAGTGAAGCAAACTTTGAAGGAAATGAGGCTCGCTTGCCTTTATTTTATTTCTAACACTGAGGTTCTATTTCATTTGGCTGTAGATGCGAGTTTGTTTGCTTCTTGTAGAGTACTTAATGTTGAACGGAATGGGTAAAGCAATCTGTTGGTGATGGCTCCAGTGAATCACTCAGAAATCACACAACTTCCTGCCCCTCTCTTCACTTTCCACCAATTGAATGTTTCTCGCTCACAACTATATGGTCAACAAATTCAGTCATCATATTCTTTGAAAATGACAATAAGAATTCAGTATTTTACATTTGTATAACAATTTTGCGGTAAAATATAAACAACAAGAACAAAGAACAATACAGCACAGGAACAGCCCATCGAGCCTGCATCGATACGCGGTTTCTATCTCTCTGTTCGCCTCCCATTCATGTGTCTATCAAGATATGCCTTGAACATTGCTAACGGGCCTTGTTCCACCACCTCCACTGGCAGTGCTTTCCAGGCACCCACCACCCTCTGCGTGAAAAACTTCCCCCATGTGTCTCCCCTAAACTTACCCCCTCTCACCTTAAACCTGTGCCCTTTTATAATTCTGGGAAAAAGCCTTTGACTATCCACCCTATCTATGCCTCCTTATTTTGTAGACTTCTATCAGGTCACCCCTCAGCCTCCATCTTTCCAGTGAAAACAATCCGTATTTATCCAACCTCTCTTCATACCTAAAACCCTGAAGACCATGCAGCATCCTGATGAACCTTCTTTTGCACACTCTCAAAACCATCCATGTCCTTCTGAAAGCGTGGCGACCAGAACTGCAAGCAATATTCCAAATGTGGGCTGACTAAAGTTTTATACAGCTGCAACAAAATTTCCCAATTTTTATGCTTGATGCCCCGGCCAATGAAGGCAAGCATGCTGTATGTCTTCTTGACCACTTTATCCACTTATGTTGCCACTTTCAAGGCTCTGTGGACCTGTATGCCCAGATCCCTCTGTATGCCAATGCTCCTCAGGGTTCTGCCATTCACTGTATAATTCATACCTGAATTTGACCTTCCAAAATGCATCACTTCGCATTTGTCCAGAGATCCTTCACACTGACACCTGTTTAGGAATGGGAAAAAGCTAAGCAGGGTTTTGTAAGAGGGAGTTGAGGCAGCAATGTAAAGATATTTAGAAAATGTGTTTGTGCAGCTCACCAAAGTTGTAAGAGAGAGTGGGTGAATTGGGGGGAAGATGCTTATTAAATATTTTAATATTCTTAATATAGAATAAAAGTTGTTTCCTTTCTACAGACATGGGTACAATTATATTGTGACAATACCAGTTGGAGCCAGCAGCATTGATGTCAAGCAAAGAGGATACAGAGGCATGACCAGTGATGACAACTACTTGGCAGTTAAAAATGAGCACAGCAAATATATACTGAATGGCCACTACATCGTTTCTGCAGTGGAGCGGGACATTATAATAAAGGGAAGTTTGTTGAGGTATAGTGGAACAGCAACATCTGTTGAAAGCCTTCAAGCTTTTAAACCTATCCAAGAACCATTGATCATTGAAGTTTTATCAGTTGGAAAAATGACTCCTCCTCGTGTTCGCTACTCCTTTTATCTACCAAAGGACAACAAAGAGGATAAATCTTCACATAATCCCAATAAAAAAGACACAAAAGGAATCTTGCTGAACAATGACAGTTTGAGCAAATTGAATAAAATTGATACAAGGCAACCAGATTATAAAAGAACAAGTTATAAGTGGGTGGTGAGAACGTGGTCTCAGTGTTCTGTTTCTTGTGGAAATGGACTGCAACATAGATCTGTTGAGTGTGAAGACAATCACGGTAAAATAGCATTTGATTGTGATACCACCCAGAAACCAGAAGTCATACGGCAGTGTGGAGATCCTTGCCCAGTGTGGGAGATTGGCGGATGGTCACCATGCTCAAAGAGTTGTGGCAAAGGCTTCAAGAGACGTATCATCAAATGTAAAGCTGACACTGGGCATGCTTTGCCCAGAGAACACTGCAGTATAAGGAAGAAGCCACAAGAACTAGATTTTTGTACAATGAGACCCTGCTGAGAGTCATCAGTGGGCATTGTTTCAGATAGAGTAGCCTTTAGAAATGGCCACTGATCATTGGTTTCCAGCAACTTTTAGTGACAGTAATATCTGTTACGCCTGAATCCAAATGGAATATTGAGAAAAAAGAACTACTCCACATTGGGAATAAAATGGAGACCTGTGACACGTAATTGTGAGTGAAATTAACTGAAATTTACATGTTGAAGTCTACCTCTGAAATTTGTAAGTTGGTATTAAACTGTTTTGGTGACTTCATTGACCATGTACTAATGTTTGGACGCGATGACTGCCTCTTGAGCACTTACACAATGCAGATTGTCACCAAGTTGGAAGCAGTCAAAGATTTTAATGCCTTGATGGTGTTTTATTTACCAGTGACCACAAAATAATACAGGGACCAGTGTAGGTACAGCTGCAATATTATGCAGGGATGTATGGCCTAATATGATATATTGATGGTTAAATGAAAAACAGGGATGACCATCCTTAACTTCAGAGATGTGGAAGTTAGTTTGTTTGTAAACGGGCAATCTTATGTGCTACTTTATGAAATATATTAGATAGATAACCTGTTCTTTGTGACATGTATTAGAATATTTTACGCAGTAATACTATAGTATGACCATGTGGAGTGACGTTTCGTCAAGTTTAACTGGTGTCATCAGTTACAAAGTGTTATGTTCCAACAAAACTGTATTTATGAAAGAAAATGTAGAACATTAGGCTTGTGGTACAGTTCTGTATAAATATACACATTTGGATATTATCCGAAACTCGAGCATCACAGTGTTGGTAGCTGAGCCTGTTTGTAAAATGATCTTTTCCAATTATCTCTTAGTAAACTACCATTTTTTAAAATATGTAATAATTTATTCTGAGAGGGACAATATTCCATGGTGCATAAGTCATTTTCTGTATGCTGGTAGCATTATTTATTGTGTGTACTGGGTTCCAAGAGCATCAATGCAAAACCAAACTGACAACTTAATTATTCTTTTTTTGTTGTTGTGGTAAGATTGTAACTATGGTGCTATTTGTTTTGTCCCACATTTGCACATTTTATAACCTTGCCTGTAAACATTTGTGATAATTTTGGAAAATTTTCAATTTCTTTTATGGAAAAGAAACGTAGAACTGTTTCATCCTCCCTATTACTATCATTTAAGAAAAAGTCTGAATTCTTAGCTATCCTGAACGATACGCTAAAATGCAGGGCCACATCATATCAACCGTTTGTTCCATTTCCCCCTTATATTGTGGTAGTGCTTCTCTTTTCTAAAAAAACCCATCATATATGCCAAACTCTGTAACCCTTTCACTTGCGTTCTGGTTGGGAGGGACTGCAGTTACTGTTCTTCCATCTAAAAGATGGTTCATATGTTAGTGGGATTAATTTTACACTTTTGCATTTTTAAATTGCAGAAGGCATAAATACCGTTTATTGGCTGTTATGTATACCATGTATACATTTGTTTAATTGTGCACAAATAAAATTGTAAATACCTATGAATTAGTAGTCTTATCATTTATTGAGGGCAAGTATACATCTGCGGCACGGTAGCACAGTGGTTAGCACTGCTGCCTCACAACGCCAGGGACCCGGGTTCAATTCTGGCCTCGGGTCACTGTCTGTGTGGAGTTTGCACGTGTCTGCGTGGGTTTCCTCCGGGTACTCCGGTTTCCTCCCACATTCTGAAAGATGTGCTGGTTAGGTGCATTGACCCCGAACAGGTGGCGGAATGTGGCGAGTAGGGGAATTTCACAGTAACTTCATTGCAGTGTTGGTGTAAGCCTTACTTATGACTAATAAATAAACTTTATCTATGCTAGCAGTTCCATTGATGTTGCATAGAGGAAATAATGACCTGGGGTGGGATTTTCCTCCCTCTCTGAGGTGTGTTTCATGGTGACGGGTGGCGGTGCACCACCACTCGCTGGTGGCAGCATCTTACGGTCCCGATGTTGTCAATGGGGTTTCCCATTGAACGTGCCCCCTTTGCCACTGGGAAAACTGGGGGTGCACTGTTGATGGGACCATAAGATCCCACCAGCGTAGATGCCAGCAAGGTTTTGGCAATGACATACACTGCTAGCTATAAATGTTTGACTGAAGCGATGGATTGTAGTGTAGATATCTTCACATACCAATGACAAATGCAATGGTTGGAAATGTATCTTATGATAATGAATATCAGAAGGGAAAAAAAACTTCTAAATGCATAAAGCCTGCTGATAAAAATCATGGTATTTATTGGAAAGACTAATAGGAGTGATTGTACAAACTGGCTGAGGATTCAGATGATGGTTATGGACAAATTAACTTAACTGTCACTCTGAGATTCATAGATATATTCATAGAATCCTACAGTGCAGAAGGAAGCCATTTGGCCTATCAAGTCTGCATTGATCACAATCCCACCCAGGCCCTATCTCCATAATCCCATGCATTTACCCTAGATAGTCCCCCTGACATTAAGGGGCAATTTAGCATGGTCAATTCACCTAACCTGCACATCTTTGGACTGTGGGAGGAAACCGGAACACCCGGAGGAAACCCACGCAGACACGGGGAGAATGTGAAAACTCCACACAGACAGTGACTCAAGCCGGGAATTGAACCCAGGTCCCTGGCACTGTGAGGCAGCAATGCCGCCCTATTGCTGTTTTCCAATCATTCTAAAAGTTTTATCACTCCCGCATATGAGTTCTAAAAGTTTGGTAACATTTTCTGTGTATTTCGTATGACGTCCAGACAATGTTTATTGTATGTTACAACAAAACATCCACTGAAAAAGGATGGTGAAAGTTTGAAACTCACTTCTGTAAACAGCAAATAATGCTAAATCAATTTTTAACTTTATGTCCGAGGCTGATAGATATTAACTGAAGATATTAAGGGATAGACTGATAGGTGGATCTATGGAGTAATGGTCACTGATCAGCTATGATCTCATTGAATTGCAGTGGAATGGGGATGAGGGGATAAATAGTTTCCACTTGTTCCTATCTACCTAAAAGTTAGAATAGGTTATGAAGCACCTTACAAAATGAAAGGTTATAAAAATAGAAATACTTGTACTCATAGAGCACTTCCCATAATCACCAGCTGTCTCGAGATGCCTTGTAGCCAATGAAGTTCTTCTAAAGTCACTGTTGTGATGTAGAAAATGTAGCAGGTAATTTGCATACAGCAAACTCTGACTGAGAGCAATGTGAAAAATGACCATCTAATTATGTTTTTCTGATATGATAGAGGGACAAGTATTGATCAGGATACTGGGTATAACCAACAGAATTTTTAAAAAGTTTATTTATTAATCACAAGTCGGCTTACATTAACACTGCGATTAAGTTATTGTGAAAATCCCCTAGTTGCCACACTCGGATGCACTGAGGGAGAATTTAGCATGGCCAATGCACCTAACTAGCACGTCTTTCGGACTGTGGGATAAAACCGGAGCACCCGGAGGAAACCCACGCAAACACAGGGAGAACGTGCACACTCCGTACAGACAGTGACCCAAGCCGGGAATCGAACCCGGGTCCCACAGTGCTAACCACTGTGCCACTCCCTGCTTTTCTTCAAAGTAGCGTCATTAGATCTTTTACATCTATGCATGCAGGCAGCTGAGACCCTTGTTTAACCTTCGACAGTGCAGCACTCCCTCACTCTTGCACTGGTGTGTCAGCCTGAACTTCCATGCTCACCCTCTGGAGTGGGACTCAAACACAGAACCTTGTGGCGCAGAGGCAAGAACGCAACCTGAAAAATAAGGATCTTTTACAGTTATTGTACAATCTACGATGTATGATAATTTTACACAGGATTCTATGACCTTTTGATTTAAATAGAAGTTGGAGGGTAAATAGAATCCCTACAGTCCAGAATGAGGCCATTCAGCCCATCAAGTCTGCATCGACATCCCACATTTACCATGCTAATCCTCCTAATTTATAAATCTTAGAACAATAAGGGGCAATTTAGCATAGCCAATCCACCTAACCTGCACATCATTGGACTGTGGGAGGAAGCTGGAGTACCTAGAAGAAACGCTCGCAGACATGGGGAGAACGTGCAAACAAATATTTTTTTTTTGCTACTTGGCCATTTGGCATAAAACCTGTTAGAGTATTTGCTTTATGTATTTTTAATTAATATATATTCAATTACTTCATCTCATAACTCCTTGCCTCAATGAAGGATGGCCTTTACTGATGTATTGGTCCACCAGTCCTGGCAATACTCTGATATACCATCATACTAACCCTTGAATACTTGTTAATCTTTGCAATGAACACCATTTTTCATGATTATGCCCCAGTCCTTAAAGCTAGGGAAGCACAGTGGCACAAAGAACAAAAAACACAAAGAAAAGTACACCACAGGAACAGACCCTTCGGCGCTCCGAGCCTGTGTCAATATGATGCCCTAACTAAACTTTAAAAAAAAACCTTCTGCCCTTCCTCGGTCCGTATCTCTCTATTCCCTCCTTATTCATGTAACCATCCAGGTGCTTCTTAAATGTTGCTAATGTGCCTGTTTCCTCCACCACCTCTGGCAGCATGTTCCAGGCACCCACCACTCTCTGTGTGAAAAACACATCTCTTTTAAACTTTCCCCCTCTCACCTTCAACATGTGCTCCCTTGCAAATGACACTTCGACCCTAGGAAAAAGCCTCTGATTATCCACCCTGTCTATGTCCTCTCATAATTTTGTAGCCCTCTATCAGGTCTCCAACTCAGCCTCCGTCTTTCCAGTGAAGACAATGCTAGTTTATTCAACCTCTCCTCATAGCCATCACCCTCGAGACCAGGCAACCTTATTTGCACTCTCTCCAAAGCTTCCGTATCCTTCTGGTTAGCACTGCTGCCTCAGCTCCTGGGACCAAGGTTCGATTCCCGGCTTGGGTCACTGTTTCTGCGGAGTCTGCACGTTCTCCCCTTGTATACATGAGTTTCCTCTGGGTGCCCCCCCTCCCCCCCTTTCCCCCCCATTGATCTCAAGCAGAATGGCAGCGGACCCCCCCGCCCCTCCTCCACCACCGATCTCAAGCAGAGAGCCATCGGATGCCAGACACTTACATCCTCACGAACTGGAGCGCCCGAACCGGACTTTTGTAGAGCATGTCTGATTTGCGTCGTTTCTGGATGGGCGAACGCAGTGGTAAAGGGGGAAGTGCCAGTAAGGTTGGGCGTGCAGCCCATTAAGTCAATTTAAATGCATGCAAATGCATTTAAATGGCCGTTGCGCCCATTTTGGGCAAGGTCCTGATCGTGGCCATTTTCAGGCCTTGGTAAAGGGGGAACCGGCACGGAGGCGGGCACGGATCGCGCTACTCGCCTCATGCCCAATTTTACCAAGTTTCGCACCTGAAAACGGGCGCAACGTGATAGTAAAATCAGGCCCATGGTCTCCTTCATCAATCTCTTCCCTTGCCCAATGGCTCAATTGTCGCAAATCAGATGAAGCTTTAAAACGAATACAAGACAGGATTGATGCTCGTTTTAACAGAAGAACAAACTTTCCTCGAGTAGGGCAAAATACAATGGTTTTACAGCTTGAACTATGACATGGTGGTTCCTGCATACCAGAACCAAATGGTCGAATAAGTCCCTCCTTTGATGGCAAGTTTGTGGTTGAGAAGATAATTGGAACATAGGAAATAGGAGTAGGCCATTTGACTCCACAAGCCTGCTCTACCATTCAATAAGATCATGGCTGATCTTTTACCTCACTGCCATTTTCCCACACTATCCCATATTCCTTTACTTTTTGCCATCTAAAAATCTATCCGTCTCTGTCTTAAATGTACTCAATAACTGAGCCTCCACAGCCCCCCAGGGATAGAGAATTCCAAAGATTTTTCACCCTCTAAGAAAAGCCTCCTCATTTTAGTCCTGCCTTACCTGCCTCTGATTCTGAGTCTGATTCCAGATGCCCCCTGCTCGGGGAAACATCCTCCTGCATCTACCTTGTTGAGCACAGCGCAAATTTTAGGAACATAGGAATTAGGAGCAGAAGTAGGCAAATTCAGCCCTTCAAGCCTGCTCTGCCATTCAATCAGATCATGGCTGATCTCTCCCTGGTCTCAAATCCACTTCCCCACCAGTTCCCCATATCTGTCTTTCCCTTTTTTGATATTAGAAATATATCTATCTCCCTCTTGAAACCATTTAATGATTCAGACTCCACCGCGCTATGGGGCAGCGAGTTACAGAAATTTACCACCCTCTGCGAGAAGTACATAGAACATAGAACATAGAAAGTAGTTCCACCTCATCTCAGTTTTAGATCTACCGCCTCGCAACCTATACCTGGGACCTCTTGTTTAAAATTGCCCCTTGCGAGGAAACATTTGGTCTACATTTACTTTATCAATCCCTTTTAAAATTTTATATAACTCGAGCAGATCCCCTCTCATCCTTCCAAACTCCAGTGAGTACAAGCCCAAACTGTTTAATCTCTCCTCATACATTAATCCTTTCATCCCCAGATTCAATCTGGTGAACCTGGGTTTCAATGGGATCACTTTTCATTTTTGTAAACTCTGGAAAATACAGGCTCAGTTCCCTCACTTTCTTCTCATAGGACAATCCCACCATCCCAAGTATCACTCTTAACACCCACCAACAAGAGACCATTGCAGTTTGCAGCCAGAATGTTCATTAGCTAGGCAGAGTGGTTTGAAATCCAGAAGACTGGAAGGTATAATGTCCTAACTATGTTAGGGGTTGTGGGTTTTAACAAAGGTGGTTTACACATGTGAATTCAAAGTGACAACAGATTTATTCTCGGAGATGTTCTCTGCACAGAGTACAAACTGAAAGTAAAACAGCAGCCTAATGACATCCTAATGACATCACCAAATTATGCGACCAGCTTTTAAAGCAACCTGCAACCCTTTTAAATATATAACATTCCTCCTTCTTTACTTCTGTCGTCATGACAACAAATTACTACAATCAATAATACTCTAGATACAGTACAATGCACCATATCTGTCTTTCCCTTTTTTTATATTAGAAATATATCTATCTCCCTCTTGAAACCATTTAATGATTCAGACTCCACTGCGCTATGGGGCAGCGAGTTACAGAAATTTACCACCCTCTGCGAGAAGTACATAGAACATAGAACATAGAAAGTAGTTCCACCTCATCTCAGTTTTAGATCTACCGCCTCGCAACCTATACCTGGGACCTCTTGTTTAAAATTGCCCCTTGCGAGGAAACATTTGGTCTACATTTACTTTATCAATCCCTTTTAAAATTTTATATAACTCGAGCAGATCCCCTCTCATTTTTCCAAACTCCAGTGAGTACAAGCCCAAACTGTTTAATCTCTCCTCATTATACATAGTCAATAAGAAAGTCAAACAGGAGAATGTCCATTCGGCTTTGGTTAAATACGATGTTCTGGAACTTGGCTGTCTTTGAGCCGAGATGTATGATTTGGAACTTCAGTAGAAGTTTGGAACTTTTTCTCTTGGACCTAATTCTGCATCATTCTCACTCGAGATAACAGCTGAGACACAAGCATCAGGTAACTCAGCTTCAACTAAGTCTTTCGTAGTAATATTCAAAACACTGGGAACTAAAGAAGTTGGTACTTCTGGAGATGTTGCTGAGAAATCATTTTGAAATGACAATTAATCAGCATGGCGTTACCAAACTAGTTCACCTTCGGTTTGAACCGTGTAAGAAATTGGATCTGTTTTTGCTAAAACTATAGCTTATACCCATTTCTCACTCATGGCATAATTAGGCTCTAACACTCGATCTTTTGTTGAAATGTGCATTTTTTTCTCCTCACTCCCCATCTCGCAACTTGGGAGTCTTGTTGTTGATGCTCCACTATCTCTGAAGCTTCTGGAGTAATAACAAATCAAACGTAGTTCTCAATTTTCTCTTTTAGAGCAGTCATGCGGGTGAATTTTAGGCAGTCGCATAAGTAGTATTCCTTTAAAGTGCCAAAATGTTATTCATACGACGTGACAATGAACCTTGCTCGTTCGAAGCTTTTAAAGAATGTTTCAAGGATTGTATGAATCTTTCAGCTAGTCCATTGGTTGATGAATGATAAAAGTGTGGATTTTATATGGTGAAGACCTTTTACTTTGAGATAAGTCTCAAACTCTGGAGAAGTGCTCTTGTTAACTGGACTCTTTAATTAGGATATCATCCAGGTAACATTGTACACCCAGAGAGACTGCTTAGAAGCTGATCCATCAACCTTTGGAATAGGGCTGGCAAGAATGTTACTCCAAAGGGTAACGTTTATGACAAATTTATGAGTAACGATGGTAAGCAATGGTTGTGATTCAACAGCTCCATAGGTCTGTAAATACGCTTGTGAAAGATCAATCTTGCTGAATTTCTGCCCACCTGATAACTCAGCAAACACACCTTAAATTAAAGGAAGTAGATACTGATCAGCACACAACGCTGGTTTTAAAATGACCACAAATACAAATTGAACCACCTGGTTTCACGACAGTACAGTGGGAGTAGTTCAGTTACTCATTGTAACCGTCTCTAACACACCAGTGTTAACAAGTCGTATCAATTCTTCTTTGACCTTGGGAGATATTGCATATGGCACCATGCTTGCTTTCAGACTTTTTAGTGGACTATTAGACTTTATCTTGACTTTCACCTGAACTCCCTGCACTGAGCCAAGTGCCTCTTCAAATACACTATTGTATTTATCCAGGAGGTGCTGTAGGTCTGTTTTAACATCAGCCAGTCTGTTGAAAGCACTCCGGTTAAGCTTTATCTTCTCCAATCATGATCTCTCAAATAGAGCTGGAAAATTACCATGGAACGCATGGAGAGACAACTCCGCTTTTTTTCCACACAACTCTACACTGACTCTGATGTAACTTTTTAATGGTACGATCTCTTCCATGTATGATCTTAAAATCAGTTGGGCAGTTTCCAACTTGTGGATCATCATTCTTGCACCAAATTTTGAAGCCTCCTGAGAATCCAGTTCCATCAACACCGCAATTTCTACTGTTGTCTTTAAAAAGTAAAAAGTAAAGCTTATTAGTCACAGTAGGCTTACATTCACACTGCAATGAAGTTACTGTGAGAATGCCTTAGTTGCCACACTCTGGCACCTGTTCGGGTACACCAAGGGAAAATTTAGTATGGCCAATGCATCTAACCAGCATGTCTTTTGGACTGTGGCAGGAAACCAGAGCACCCAGAGGAAACACACGCAGACACGGGGAGAATGTGCAGACTCCGCACAGACAGTGACCCAAACCGGGAATCAAACTCCGGACCCTGACGCTGTGAGGCAGCAGTGTGAACCACTGTGCCACCATGATGCCCTTTGAGATCTTTAAGGTCAAAACATGTTCAGTAAGCAATCTTCTTTGAATAGCCTCATTTTGCAGACCATAAACTAGACGGTCCTGAAGAATATCTTCTAATGACTTGCCAAACTTTCCATTTTGTGCCAGCCTTTTTAAGGTTGCCACATACTGGACAATGCGTTTGCCTTCCACTTGATTCCTCCAGTGGAACCTGAACTGTTCCATGATGATCAGTGGCTTTAGAAAGTAATGCTCTTCAAGGATCTTTGTCGAGTCATCGTAAGTTTTGGTTCCTGGGTTTGCTGGATGAATCAAGCCCTGAGCAAATTAAAGGTTTTGCTTCCTATTTGACTGACAAAAACTTAGACAAGCAAATTGTATGCAATTTTATTCGCATGTACGAAGCACTGAAAAATCTTTGCATAGGAAGTCCATGATTCATTTCTTTCAGTGAAAAAGCCCATGGATCCTAATTGACCCACCATTTAGATTCTCTGCAGTGCAGAAGGAGGCCTTTCTGCCCATTGAATTTGCACTGATTCTTCGACAGAGTATCCTACCCAGGCCCTATCCTCGTAATCCCACCCTGCTAACCCATACATCCTGGGACACTAAGGGACAATTTAGCATGGTTAATCAACCTAGCCCGCACATCTTTGGATTGTGGGAGGAAACCAGAGCATCCAGAGGAAACCCACGCAGACACGGGGACAACGTGCAAACTCCACATAGACAGTCACCCAAGGCCAGGAATGAAACCGGCTCACTGGTGCTGCGAGGCAGCAGTGCTAACCACTGTGCCACTGTATTGCCCATTTCTCTTGCAGGTCCTTGCGACTTGAGACTGCTCTGTATTTTTACTGTCTTCCCAGAAATTCCCTTTTTTTAACTCTGGAGACCACTGACTTGAAGATTTTTCTTTCAGATGAGCCCATCCGTACAACAAAGCATCCACTCTTTTCAAATATGCCACTAAGCAGTATAGACAGCTTGTAGCAGAGAGCACAATTGTAGACACGCTGATAAAAGACACTAATGGTTAGGCAAGCTCATCTTTAGTAATTTCAGGTATACTCAGCTGCTATTTATTCAATGAGAGAATGTCATGTGTGCAGAACTAAACCTATGCTCTGTCCTTTAAGTCATAGGAAGGGTCTTGGCGGACAAGAGCAGCTATGCTGGTGACCTCCTGGAAACTTCCAAAGCAGATGTTACCTATTTTATCTCAGCCTCTTACTTGTTTGAGCATCTGCACAGGAGGGACCCAAACGCTAGGAATTAGTTAAGGAATTTGGAAGGTCATAACTGGTTGAGTAACTGAACTCGAGTCAGAGTGGAATTAGAGGAAATGTGGTATTTACACAAGGGTGGGAAGAAACAAATGAAACCTCAGCTGAGGAGGCGACAGAGCCAGATTTCTGGAAGCTCAGCTTCAGTAGAGCAAATGATCCAGGAACATTGCTCCCATGTGATGGCAGTGGTGACAATTTTTGTGCACGTGGCTGAAATGGTGGATAAGTGAGAGGCTCCAACATCAATACTGCAACCTCTTCGCGGGAAGTTTCCCATCACCCTGCAGAACATTGTGGAGACCAAAGCAGGAGGAGAAGGAGAGGGAGGAGGGGAAAGAGGAGGAACCCATCAGCAGGGTGGCCTGCAACTGCTGCTGCCTCCAAGCAGGCAAGGAGGATCTTGAAGCATTCCTGAAATTCTAGCCACCTGCATGCAGCTAAATTGGCCTCTGCTACCCAACCCCCCCCCCCCCGCCCCCCCACTCAGCCGTCCCTTCCTCAGCCTCCCAACTCCCCGCCCCTCTCCCCCCACTCCCCTCTCCAGGGGCCTGGGACCGACTGGAAAATCCCATTCAGCCTTCTTTAACAGGCCTTTGATTGGATTTACTAGCTATATGCCACACGTCGGCAAGTATCGCTGCTGCCCATATCTTACCTCCGGGACAATGGTCTTGAGTTGGAATGGCACCAGCAAACTGGCAAGCATGCCGAGGGTGTTAATTTTTGTGCACGTCCTCCTCCACGCCTCACTCCAGTGAGGGCTGAAGATCTAGCACCTGGTGTCAGGTTCCACATGTTCACCCATAATTCCCTGATCTGCCTCTCCACTTCCTCTCTCAACACCGCCATCTCTAGAAAGCGAGCCACAGTTTGAACTCATAGAGCATCCTTAAGATAGAAAAATGGACCAGGATCCTTCACAGGAGCATTTAGTCCTGGAGCAACCATAACTTTCTTCAGCTAGGTGGGGTTGTGGATAGTCTGGAGGGATGTCAGAAGTTACAGAGGGACATAGATAGGATGCAAGACTGGGCGGAGAAGTGGCAGATGGACTTCAACCCAGATAAATGCGTAGTGGTCCATTTTGGCAGGTCAAATGGGATGAAGGAGTACAATATAAAGGGAAAGACTCTTAGTACTGTAGAGGATCAGTAGGACCATGGGGTCCGGGTCCATAGGACTCTAAAATCGGCCCCGCAGGTGGTTAAGAAAGCGTATGGTGTGCTGGCCTTTATCAATCGAGGGATTGAGTTTAGGAGTCCGGGGATAATGATGCTGCTATATAAGACCCTCGTCAGACCCCACTTGGAGTACTGTGCTCAGTTCTGGTCACCTCATTACAGGAAAGATGTGGAAAAGATTGAAAGGGTGCAGAGGAGATTTACAAGGATGTTGCCTGGATTGAGTGGCATGCCTTATGAGGATAGGCTGAGGGAGCTCGGTCTTTTCTCCTTGGAGAGACGTAGGATGAGAGGAGACCTAATAGAGGTATATAAGATGTTGAGAGGCATAGATCGGGCGGACTCTCAGAGGCTTTTTCCCAGGGTGGAAATGGCTGCTATGAGAGGACACAGGTTTAAGGTGCTGGGGGGTAGGTACAGGAGAAATGTTAGGGGGGAAGTATTTCACACAGAGGGTGGTGGGCGAGTGGAATCGGCTGCCATCAGTGGTGGTGGAGGCAAACTCAATCGGGTCTTTTAAGAGACTCCTGGATGAGTACATGGGACTTAATAGGATGGAGAGTTATAGGTAGGCCTAAAAGGTCGGGATATGTTCGACACAACTTGTGGGGCCGAAGAGCCTGTTTTGTGCTGTAGTTTTTCTATGTTTCTATGTTTCTATAGAAGACTGAAGCCATTGGTCCCTGCCAGAACTACCATGCATTTGTCATCAATTCCATTCCCTTCCCAGCTAATGTTTCAGGCTGAATAAGAATATTTGACAGCAAACCAAGCTTCTGAACTTCACATACACTTTTTCAATTTCCATTCCGTCCACCTTAGTTTCTCGCTCAGCCCCTATGCAACTGAAATCCTTTTTCATATTGGGATATTTAACTATCCCAATGCTCCTCTGCCCAGACTTCTATCTCCACCCTGTAAACACCAACTCAGCAAAAATTCTGCTTCTGATACGTTGGTCATCTTTCACCCCTCTGCTTACTGATCAACATTGAACCATATGCGTCAAACGCAAATTTCTGATCCCCATGTTTAAGTCAGTTCCTATCTCTGTAACTTCCTCCAGCCTTACAGCCTGTCCCCCAACTCACTCCATCTCTAACTCTGTCTTTTTGTGCATCCCACTCCCTCACCCACTGCCCCCCTCCCCAACCTTTCCCTTACCACCGGCAACTCTGCCATTTGCTGCCACTGTCATAAACTGTGAAGTTTGCTGAATCTCTCCAACTCTAAAACTTCCTGTCCTACAACATCCTAAAACCTAATTCAGCGCAGGAAGATGTCACATACATTCCTATCTCTGCAAGTTGAAAAGTTTTAGAAATATATATATTTACAAAGAAATTAAAGGAAATTATATTGTTGCAATTGCCATCGTCAAAATTTTTACTTTAAAAATGTTTTGCTCAGCTCTGAGTGCTTAAACCACTTTTCAAGGTGAAGAATTATCAATACCATATTTCTGAACTGATTTTTCTTTGTTTGCAGTAGGAGCAATTTCTATCCTGCCTCGAGCCGGGGGTTATTTAAGCTACATAAATGGTTTCCTACAGAATATACCATAGTCTAATGGCACAGAGCATTATATTTCAGAGTATGTACTGTGCAAAATCAGATCTGCATCTTACCCACAGCATCAAGGAAATAACCAAATCACTGAACATTTTCCTTATTGCTGGTTGGAGCTGCTGACGGGTAAAATAATGACTCACTGGCAGCAATGTTAGCAGTTTAACATTGAAAAGGTGGAATAAGCTGGCTGAGTGCAGACGGGCAAGAATTTTGCCCTAGCTGACTCCTGGTCCTACGTTCTTAGGAGCAAGATATGGAAGCAGATTTTGGGAGTTCATGTCCCCAGTCACAGCGCAGAATGTCTAACATCCAAGGTAGCAAGTTCTGCCAAATCTTCTATCCATTTATAACAACAAATATAGCAATTTGAAGCGAGAAAAATGTTAGAAGGTGCTTCAGCAAAATGCAAGGAGAAACAGGTGATAAATATTTAGGATGGGTGACTAAAAACCCATTTATTAGTGTTACAAGTAGACTTAGATTAACACTGCAATGAAGTTACTGTGAAAATCCCTTAGTCGTTACACTCTGGCGCCTGTTCGGGTACACGGAGGGAAAATTTAGCATGGCCAATGCACCTAACCAACTCATCTTTTGGACTGCAGGAGAAAACCGGAGCACCCGGAGGAAACCCTCACAGACACAGGGAGAATGTGCAGACTTCGCACAGGCAATGACCCAAGCTGGGAATCGAACCTGGGTTCCTGGTGCTGTGAGGTAGCAGTGCTAACCACTGTGCTACCATGCCACTGGACATGGACATTTGATGAGACTTCAAGGATGAATGCAAGTGGGGAGGCTTCAGAAGGTAATTCCAGACAATGGACTTAGGTAGATAAAGATATGACTACCAATGGATGGGTGAAGGGAGACAGGATCATAGAAAATTCCTCTCCTTACATGGCCAAATAACCAAGGGATTGCATTCTCTTCTGCAAGGAGGCAGATACAGAGCAACTGCAGCATGGACACACACGGTGAATCTCTGCCATAGGTAGTCAAGGCCACATCTTCCATCTTGTCTGCCTTCAGTCTAGTCTGAAAATGATTTGCAGAAGTCTGAAAGACATGCTGGTTAGGTGCATTGGCCATGCTAAATTCTCCCTCAGTGTACATGAACATATGCTGGAGTATTATGGCTTGGGGATTTTCACAGTAACTTCATTGCAGTGTTGATATAAGCTTACTTGTGACACTAATAGATAAACTTTTTTTAAAATTAGCCAATGTGCTGCCCTCAGATAAATCAAACAAATAATTATTGAGAACTTTGTTTTCCTTTTGCAACCGCAGCATTGCACAGCTGCCCAATTTCACCGGACTACTGCATTTCTCAAACTGACAAATATCTTTCTCCTTCGCTGGGACCAACAATTGCTCTACATGACCTCTGTCAGTCTGCATTATTCCTCCCTTAGTGCGACATCTTCAGGCTTGCTAGGTGTGTTTGGTGTGTTTGGCTGTGTTGGTGTTTGGAAACATTGCTGAAGTGGCTCCAGGGTAATATAAGGTTCTATCTTATTGTGGTCCACTGACGATTTTGCTCTTCTACACCCACTCAAGTAACAGAAGAGGACCATTATGTTAGAATGCTGTCTCCAAAAGGCACCTTCAATCAGTGTGCATTGCAATGTACCAATTGTGATCATTGCTATGGTTGTTTGTGTGGTTATATGTTATGAGAAGAGTACAAAATAAAACAATGACATAGCACCAGCAATGATCTTAGGAAAAACATTTTGGGCATGATCTTACTGCCCATTCACGCCACACTCCTGTTGCAGTAAAGATGGAGAATTTGGCAACAAGCCAATTCTCTGTTCACTGCAGCGGGATTGGAAAATCCTGCTGGTGAGAACGGATGGAAAACTCCGGCCGAAGAAGCTCTTAAAGATGCCTAGTCTGAGGTCCTGAAAGAGCATTCACCACCTTGTAGTTTCTCAGTCCTCTTACAGTTTGAGTTATCTATGATCTGGCCTTGCAAAAGATATAATGGCTGGAATTTTACCGCCCCACCCGCCACGGGAATCGGAGAGGGCGAAGGGCAGACCATGGAAAGGCCCATTGACCTTGGGCGGGACTTTACGGTTTCGGGATGAGCGTAATATCCCGCCCAATAACTTTACAGGACTTCATACCTCGGCCTAACCTGTAGCCTTTCCTTTGTGTCAATAGATCAACATGTATCATGCTGCTAGTGTGTTTTAGAAGGATTATTTGCATGAAGTTGCATTACGATTTTAATGTGACAATACTTCTTGATGCAAGCTGCAGTTTTTGTACATTAGTTGATGCTATTCATGTTAGTAACACATGTAGCTCTATGTAAAATATAAATTGTGGATATCCAGAAGTTCAGGCAGGAATGAGGGCCGGAATTCTCCCATCCCGCCCGCCACTGGAATTTTAGCGGGCGGGTTGCGGACAATGTGAAACCCCGTTGACAGTCGAGCGGGAATTTCCAGCTTTTAGACCAGCGCAGCTGGAGAATTCCGTGAGATGTCCCAATTTGCTCTTCTCAGCAAAACCATGATCTTTTTACCCTGATTTTCGAATTCTAAATATTTTTTTCCCGATTTGCACGGCAGAAAGAACAAACTTCCTATGTGCAAAGATCTGTGTGCACAGAAAATATACATGGGAAAACATTTTGAAAATACAGGAAACATAAAACAGGGATGGTCCGATCGAGGCCCAACAGGAGTCCTTATTGAATTAATCTGGAACAGCATCAACCACCAAGTGCTGCTGTAACTGGGAAAACGATCATTAAAAGTCACTTTTGCTGCCATTAAGCTGGCTTTAGGTTAAAAAATATTAACTTTTGAGTGTACAGTCCGCCTTTGTTTATTGGTGCTTCGATTTGTAAATCATATTCTCAAGGACGGTCCACATAGTGTTTTCATGATGCTTCTTTATAAGTCATGGATGATGATCAAAGATTCCGTCAGTGCCTGATTTCAGCATCATTCAAGTGCGATTACATAATTGCACACTGTTAACAGATAGCCTATGGATATTTTAAGGGCATTATTTATTATTAAAGAAAATACATCAACCACTTATTTTACAGAAAATAACACCCCAGATGATAAAGAGCCATTGTTCTATGAAACAACTCAAATAAGCTACACCCGCTGTCAGAGGAAGTATTAAAAAAGCCAAAGTGAGAGATTTGGAATGGATAAAAGCCAGTCCCAAATGCTGACTCGAGCAAGCAAACAGACAGATGACCACCAGCCGTAAGGCAAACATCACCACACGCTATCAAGGATTACCTACTATTAGTTTTCTCCTTGGAAATCCAATATCCAAGAGCGCTGGCAGAACATTCCCATTTCTGGAAGCTGCCATAGCTGTTACTGTTCCACGTTTACAGTGGGTCTTATTTAAACGCAATGGCCTGGCATTACATAGAGTTGCCTTTGACAGTGAAGGCAGTCTTTGCAGCTAATACCAACCTATTTATTATTCTACTTTTATTTTCGATCTGATCCAGCCCGAAAAAGGGTGTAAAGAAAAACACATTGCAGAAGTCAATAAGCAAAAAAAGCAGGATGCATATAGATGGCCAGTTTCAGCAGAAATGATAGTTAATGTTTTGACTGTGATCCCTCAGACCAAGACTGAATGATTAGGCATAAAGTTGAAAAAGTACAAGACATTGGAGACTTGGGCACACAAATGGCAGCTGGTGTTTAATCTGGACAAATGCAAGGTGATACATTTTGGAGGGTCAAATTTAGGTGTGAATTATACTGTAAATGGCAGAACCCTTAGGAACCCTTAACATACAGAGGGATCTGGGCATGCAGGTCCACAGCTCCCTAAAAGTGGCAACACAGGGGGCCAAGATGATTAAGAAGGCATATGGCATTCTTGCCTTCATCAGCCGGGGCATTGAGTGCAGGAGTTGGTAAATCATAGCTATATAAAACCTTGGTTCGGTCGCATTTGGAGTATTGCAAGCAGATCTGGTCGCCACACTACCAGAAGGATGTGGAAGCTTTGGAGAGAGTGCAAAGAAGGTTCACCAGGATGTTGCCTGGTCTCCAGAGTGTTGACTATGAGGAGATGTTGAATAAACTAGGATTGTTTTCAACTGGAAAGACTGAGGCTGAGGGGGTACCTGATAGAAGTCTACAAAATTATGAGAAGCATAGACAGGGTGGATAGTCAGAGGCTTTTTCCCAGGGCGCAAGTGTCATTTACAAGGGAGCACAGGTTCAAGGTGGGAAGGGGAAAGTTTAAGGGAGGTGTGTGGGGAAGATTTTCATGCAGAGAGTGGTGGGTGTCTGGAACGCGCAGCCAGAGGAGATGGTGGAAGCAGGCACATTAGCAACATTTAAGAGGCATCTGGATGGGTACATGAATAGGGAGGGAATAGAGTGATACGGACTGAGTAAGGGCAGAAGGTTTTTTTTAGTTAGGTCATCATGATTGGCACAGGCTTGGAGGGCTGAAGGGCCTGTTCCTGTGCTGTACTTTTCTTTGTTCTTTATTTTTTGTACAATGTATCACTACTTCTGTATGTCCACCTGCGTGTATCACACTGACTCTGACAGTTTCAAGTTATGAGGAAATAAGCTCTATTCGAGTGCAGGTAATGCAAACTTATAAACGTTGGTTGTTAAGAAAAAGAACAAAATTAAAAATGGCCTTTAAATTACTGGATGAATGGCCGCCCTTAGTGGCACTCAGGGGTATAGGAATCAGGGTGCTAAACACAATCCACCTGCGCGTGTTAAGATTGGGAGAAACGATTGGAAGCTCCTGGGTCCATCTCAGGTGTGCAAGGATATCGGGAACGTCAACAAGGTTTGCTTGGGGGTAGGGGGGTGGGTGGGAGGGGTTGGTGAAAGCATGACGTGGTGTTGCAGGTGGAGGGTTTGTAACGAATGGACCTTTGCACTGATCGGAGAAGAGAAACCATAGTAACACTGAGAGTTCAGTAACTGGTGATGGGGTGGACGGCTATGTAACCCTCACCAGATGTGCGATGGACACCTTGGAATTCGAGTGTGAGCATGGAAGAAGGTAAGGGTCCAGTGGACAGAATTGGGAGAGGCAGAGAGTGAAAGAATGTAGGGTCATGTCATTCCTCATAAGGACGTCTGCAAAAGAATCCCCAGTGATTCAGCAATCACAAAGCCACAGTGATACTGTTGATATCAGTTGAGACCAGCTGCCTAGCATGGACACTGGCTATGTGTTGAATGATGATACTGCCTAATTATATTCCTCCCTCAGAGAGCCATCCTCCAGAGCCTGCTGGGACTCCAGAATTCTCCATTAACACCAGAGAAGGCGCTAAGGACAGATGCATTCATATCAAACCTTCTCTCTGCACCAATCACCAGCGCAGATGCAGGCACGATGGTGGGTAATAGTGTGTTGGCTCGGTTGGTAGTGCAAAGTGGTGAGGACACATCATGCTCACTTGAGGAGCAGGTGGAGACAAGATTGCCCAGGGCGCTGGCAGTCGGAGGACTGTTGGAGACTAGGACCATGCTGAGTCCGAGACAGATGATGAGCTTCTGGAGAGGTTCATCAGGTGGCAGATGCTGAATGTCCAACAGAATGCTTGAGGATATCTGTCGGAGATCCTGGAGGGTCTGCGTGCCATGGACTCCATCTATGTAGAGCATAAGCACTGCATTGGCCTTGAGTGCCAAGCGCTCAGTCTCCTTCATTGAGAGAGTGGCGATTGTCATAGCGAGGCAACTTCAGGAACGGAATCATGGGTTCCTGGAATTGTGCTTGGACCTGCAAGCCCTCACACAGGCAATAATCTCAGGAGGTCAATGCCAGTGTGAGAGATGGATGCGGCAACCAGTCTCTCTATTAAGTGTGCATCCATCAATGGTGAGCAGGGAGGAACTGACAGACTTCATGCTGGCAGAGAAACTGCTGTTGTCTCTGTGGGCCCCGCTCACAGCACTCTGGATGAGGGTCCCAGATCCTCCGCCCCTCTCCCAGTCACCATGCCAACTTCTTTTAGAGTGGCACGGTAGCACAATAGTTAGCACTGCTGCCTCACCGTTCCAATTCTGGGCTTGGGTGACTGTCTGTGTGGAGTTTGCACATTCTCCCCGTGTCTGCATGGGTTTCCTCCGGGTGCTCCGGTTTCCTCCCACACTCCAAGGATGTGAGGGTTAGATTGATTGGCCATGCTAAATTGCCCCTTAGTGTTAAGGGGATGAGCGGGGTAAATATGTAGGGTTGTGGGGATAGGGTCTGTTGGGGATTGTTGTTGGTGCAGGCTTGATGGGCCAAATGGCCTCCTTCTGCATTGTAGGGTATCTATAATTCTATCCTATGATTCTGAGGTCAAATCAACTGAGGGTTGTCCAGCCATGTTGGTGTGAGCACCCTTTCAGGAACTGCCTACTCAGGCCTCGCCAGCCAGAAGATGACTGCCAAGAATATTTGGCCAACACAATAGTAGAGTCAACAATCTGCCTCCAATGCTGCTGTTAGTGAGGGTGGGGGTGGAGAGTGGGGTGTGGGCACCAAGATGTAGTATTTGCAAGCATAGATTTAAGGCACAGTGAGCAGAAGAAGAGGTTTTCACAGATGACATCAGTTGTTTCCTTGATGCAATATTTTGTTTTGATGTAACTGTGTCAACCATTTATGTTTTGTTCTTTGATTGCATCTCTTTTACAAAGGTAATTCAAGATTTTGTATCAATGCCTTGAGTGTTCTATATTTTCCATAGACGCAGGTCTCATCATTACCTTGGGATAGACAGGAGGGCGGCAATCTGTCTTACAGAGGTTGTGAGGTGACACTGGGGTTGTGGCATTGTATTGTTTGCGAAGGAAATGGTGCCCTTGTGCTCAGAAGGCAGACAAACCTTGGCAACAGAGCTGAAAGTACATTGAATCAAGGCTCCCCTGGTGACTCTGCCTCCCTGAAGGTTCCTCACGTCTTGCTCCATTATCCTCACCCTGTGCCTGCCTAGGTTCCCCACCAGAGTCACCATTGGATTCTCCCTCGGAGGCGTGTGCACCTGCCTCAGTGTCCTCTGTTCTTTCTTCCTTGCAAGAGCTGGATTATGCAGAGCACAACACACAACAGCGATGTGTGCGCAACACTTGCTCTGGTGGATATTACAGCAGTATCACTGCCCCTTCCCCCAGAGTGGTCCAGGCACTGGAACCTCATTTTCAGCAGACCTATTTTCCTCTCCACCACCACCCTTGTGGAGGCACGACAGCGATTGTATCTGTCCTCTGTGTGATGATACTGTGCCTTAAAGAAATGTATTTTTATCATGTTTCTTGTGAAGGGTTTATTTAAAATTCAGCTGTTTAAATGGTGCCATTTTGTCTGCTCCAGTCAGCCCACCTGCTGATAATGCAGAAGAATAATTGATCCTAGATAATGGGATGTTTGTTTTAATCTGAGCTAATACATTTTTTGTTTATTTTTGTTTTTTCCTCCTGGGGTTTTCAGAGTAGGGATTCATTAGGTTGATTGACAAGAGAAAGAACCATGTACCAATGGGAGGAATTACGCTTGCAGGGACAAACAAGTTTAGTTTCTGCTTGGGTCAGGAAGTCTCTTTCTCTCTCTCTCTGGAGTCTGCTGTTTGGGACATGCAAGAAAATAGGTATCTCTCTCCAGAGGTGCTCTTGAGGCTTGAAAACTAGCAGCCTACATAGCTGCATGTAAGCCTGTATTGTTTGCTGACTGAGTTTGAAGAGGAGTTTAAATCTGTGAGGAATATTACTTAAATTGGAACTAACAGAGATAGCTTAGCAGTTAAGAATTGTATCTTGTAATGTTTAAGTATTTCAATTATTAAAAGATAGGCTAATTTGTTTGTTGTATTTAAATTGCATTGTTCAAATAAAATTTGTTTTGATAAAAGTTTTCCAGTGTGTTAACAGAATTGCACCTGTCGTGAAACACCTTATCCTCATACTAATGACAAAATAGAAAAAAGTTGGGGTCTAGTCTAACTTCATTACATACCTTGGGGTTTCTGAACTGGTCCCGAATATTTGCCTCTGTCCTCGGGTACCTGAATGGCATCATGTGCCACCTTTTCAAAGGATATTGCTCATCACCCAGCAGCCATCCATTGAGATGAGCTGGAGCCAGGACAGCCTTAGCACTTGTGAGTGGCACAGCATGTCGGCATTGTGGGAGTTACCAGGGTACTTCACACAAATTTGCAGAATCTGGGTTCTGTGGTCTGTTATGTTGTGGCTTCCTCGTATTGTCAGGAGATTTCAGATTTTGTTAGGAACAAGAGGTAGTCAATGTTAAGATAAACTTATATGTTCCAATGAAGCTCAACGCAAACTGGAGGAACAGCATCTCATCTTACAACCATCCGGTCTCAACATCGAAACAACTCCAGATGATTAGCTCTACCCCACCTCGACCCCTTTGTTTTCTTTTTATTTAATTTTTAACTGTTCTCAATATTTTATTTCTTTATTGTCTTTTTTATTGTTCTTCCCCCCACTCTGTCCCCCTATTTTATCCCCCCCTTTACTTACTTTTTCTCCCCCTTTACTTCCCCCTTCCCCTCTTTTTCTCAAGTTTACCTCTCTCTCACTCATCTCCCCCCACATCTTCATCTGTCACAGCTTACCCTCTGATTTCAGCTTCTCTGCCGTTTGGCCATTCACACCTTCTATTCTCTCTATGGACTGCCATTATTAGCCTTTCCCCTTGTTTTTGTGGCTATGTTTCATCTTTCATTCCCTCACCCTGCAGTGTAAATATCTCCCACTTTTTATGCCTTTTAGCTTTGACAAAGGGTGATCTGGACTCGAAACGTCAGCTCTTTCCTCTCCTTACAGATGCTGCCAGACCTGCTGAGATTTTCCAGCATTTTCTCTTTTGGTATAAGGTAAACTTAGGTATAGAAGTTTTCAGTCCTGAGCAGAGCTTCACTCTTTACATGCTTAGTCCAGGGTTGCTCGAGGATTTTGCCTGAGAGAGGACTCCACCTTCTGCTGTGATCACTCACTCTCAGTTTCCATTGCTCCCCCAAGTCAGGTGACTCACTTCTGCTGTACTATCTTGAAGGGACAGACACCACGTACACAACGTGGTCGCAAATTATCTGAACATTCCTGGACTGAGATCTCTTCCGATTAACAAAGGCACCCCTTGATAGCCACATGGACACAAGGGTACCCTGCAATAGCTGCAAAGCCTGACTGGCTTGTCCATCCCAAAATGGATGAAGGTTATTACCTGCTTGAACAGATCATCAGTCACCAGTTTGATGCAGCTATGCACAGCTGACTGGGAGACTTTACAAGGATCACTCACTGACCCTTGGAAAGATCTGGAGGCATAAAAGTTAAAGGTTGCAATGACCTTCAGAGCCACAGGCATTGAGGATCCACCCATACAGTTGAAGACTTTCTCCAGTCCAATCAACTGGCATATGGAAATGATGGTTTCCCTTGAGATGCAGCCTCTTGTGGCACTGGAGCTCTGTCATGTGGAGGTAGTTGGATCGCTGTCCGTACAGCCTGGCAGTTGGGTAGTGGCCTATCCACCTTGCCCTCCCTGCTGGTCCTGGGCCAGCACCTCCCCTCTGAGTTGATGCCTGCCTCCGCCTGGCATCCTCTCTCTTCAGCCCCTCTCTTCCTCCTCAGAGGAAGTGACCCCCTACTGAGTAAATAATACCCATCTGCTGAGATGCAAATTGGGCTGCCCTGTGCACTGTAGGCACCAATGGGCTGAAATTCTTGGGGAGATCTTACCAGATTAAAGAGCCCTAAAATGTCCAGAACATATTCAAAAGAAAGCATTAAAAATGATCGCAAATCTATATTTTAACCCCATGCCAAACTCTCACTAACTCCTGCCAACTCACCCTGCCTTTGCTCCGACCTCCTTTCACCTAGACCTTGGATGACAAATCGGCAAAAAATGGATGGTGCCAGCCCGTGCAACAGACAATTCAAGTTTGGGCGGCACGGTGGCACACTGGTCAGCATTGCTACCTCACAGCTACAGGGACTCAGGTTCAATTCCAGCCTCGGGTCTGTGTGGAGTTTGCACGTTCTTCCCATGTCGGTGTGGGTTTCCTCCGGGTGCTCTGGTTTCCTCCCACAGTCCAAAGATGTGCAGGTTAGGTAGGTTGGCCATGGTGACTTGCCTCTTTGTGTCAGGGGGATTAGCAGGGTAAATACATAGGGTTACATGAATAGGGCCTGGGTAGGATTGTTGGCAGGCTTGATGGGCCAAATAGCTTCCTTCTGCACTGTAGAGATTCTATGATTCTAAATCAATTGGATTTTCAATCACTTTAACTAGCTGCTTAATTGTCGGCTGGCACGCAGCCAACTTCTGCGTCTACGCTGACGGTGGGGATGTCCCTCAATGTCAGCTTCCTGGTAGCAGAAACATGGTGGGGATTTTGACTGACCATAAGAGGCCAAGATAGTTTTGAACTCCCTGTGAGCCAGGAGAAACAGAAGAGTTTCACCTGGCCTTTCAAAGAACACCCAACCCCCAACAATCTGACCACAATGGAATCCCCAACCCACCAAAATCTGACCATGACAGAATCCCCAATAATCTGACTATGAAAGAACCCCAACTCTCCACAATCTGACCACAATGGACTCCCCTACCCCCCCATAATCAGATCATGAGAGAATCCCCAACAGCCCACAGCCTGGCTATGAAGGAATCCCCAATCCCCTCACTCTGGCCATTAGAAAATCCCCAACCGCCAACAATCTGACCATGACAGAATGCCCAACCCCCAACAGTCTGGCTATGAGTTAATCCCCACAACTCTCCCCTTTGGCCAGAAAGGATTCTCCAATTTCCCATAATCTGACCAGATGGGAATCCAGAGGGAACGTTTCAATACATTTTGGACACGGCTCCTGTAGTTCCCCAGCTTTGATCGCCTGCGGCTAAATTCCCACTCCTGGCAGGTACTCAATGTGGTCAGCTGTCAGGTGAGACTTGAGACTCTTGCTGATTCGATCAACCGCATTTCCAAGTTCCCAATCTGTGATACTCACCGCCAGTCTCCTCTGAATGCTGCAGAGCCTGTCCCCCACCCCACCCCCCTCCCAAACTTCCATCAAAATCAGTTTCTATCAGCAGCAGCTAATTGTATTTTTTAAATATTCTTCTCCTCAACAGCGAAAAAAAGCTATTCAATTTTACACCATTTACAAGATATTGAAGCTTGTAGAAATGAATCATAATGGTGAGTTTGCTCTTCTATTCAAGTTTTCTGCCAATAATTTTGGAAAGAAAATAGAGCCAATGAAAACTTTAATTGGAATGGAAGAGGATGGATCACCTTACTTTATCTGGCCACAGTCTCCCTGCGTCATTCAAGTGAAAAAATAAATGCATTTCATCTCACAGATTCTGGACAAAGCTGAAGAGTAAACATCAGGCTGTTGGGTTGCCGGTGTTCGCATAGTTAGGTTGTAATGGCCACATGGGGGATTTTACTGTTACGGTCATTCATTAATTTGTTTGCATGAGAAATAATTCAATTCCCTCAGTCACAGTGGCTATAACTGAGAAACTGATTAGGTGACTGAGTTAGCCAACAATGAAATTTGCTGTAAAGGAATCCCATTTATTCTGGGGATTAACTTCAACCACTTTAGCCACAAACGCAACTGGATTGAATTTGCAACATGTGTGCACCTCAGGTTAAGGCACAGAAAATCTGGTTGGCCATGGAGAACAGAAGCAGGAGACAGCCATTTAGACACTCAAGCCTGCTCTGCCCATCAATGAGATAATGGCTGTTCAGTGACCTAATTCCAAAAAGCCATCCTTTCCCCATATCCTTGAATACCTTTGGTTAACACGGTGGCACAGTGGTTAGCACTGCTGCCTCACAGCACCAGGGACCCAGGTTCGATTCCCAGTTTGGGTCACTCTCTGTGTGGAGTCTGCACATTCTCCCCGTGTCTGCGTGGGTTTCCTCCGGGTGCTCCGGTTTCCTCCCAGTCTGAAAGATGTGCTGGTTAGGTGCATTGTCCATGCTACATTCTCCCTCAGTGTACCCAAACAGGCACCAGAGGGTGGCGACTAGGAGATTTTCACAGTAACTTCATTGCAGTGTTAATGTAAGCCAACTTGTGACAATAAATAAACATTAACAGAAATCCATCAATCTCAGATTTAAAGTTACTAATTGATCCAGCACCAAGTCCTATTTGCAAAGGTGAGTTCCAATCTTCCCCCATTCTTTGTGTGTAGCACTGTTCCCTGACTTCACTAGTTAAAGCCTAATGTTTGCTCTAATGTTTGTTCCCCAATCAGCGGAAATAGATCCTATCCTGCTGGTTGCAGGATAGGATCTATTTCCGCTGAATCTTATTAAATCTGCCTTTGACTTCTAAATTCCAGGAAATACAACCTCAGTTTGTGTAACCTCTCTTCATCATTCACCCTTGGACCCTGAGTATCATTCGAGTCAAACTGTGCTGCACCCCATCCAAGACCAATAAGGCCTTCTTAAGATGCAGGCATCCATCCAACATTTATTGGGGAAGAAATTGATATTCTTATTTTGGAAAAGACCTGAACTGGAATCTGAAAAAAATACACATGGCAAAAGAACAGGAGGCAAAAGCAAGATAAATACAACAAAATGTCAATTACATTACCTGAAGCACTGAGGAAGCTGCTGTCAAACAGGTACATCAAAATAGCAGTATGTTCAGAATATTTCAGTTGCATACCACCATGTTCCCTTATGCATTGCCATAATCATTCATCAAGGATCCGAGGGCACTGCAACAGCCTCAGAGTAAAGGGTCGACCCTTTAGAACTGAGATGAGGAGGAATTTCTTCAGCCACAGGTTGATGTATCTATGGAATTCATTGCCACAGAAGGCTGTGGCGTCCAGGCCTTTGAGTGAATTTAAGACAGAGATAGATAGGTTCTTGATTGGTATGGAGGTCAAAGGTTATGGGGAAAAGGAGGTAGAATGGGGTGAGAGACATATTCGCCATGATTGAATGGTGAAGCAGACTCGATGGTCCGAATGGCCTAATTCTGCGTCTATATCTTGTGGTCTTAATAAACTCGGGAGCCAATGTACCTGCTCATTTCTTCAGCTCACAGCTGTCTTTCTCCTTGATGTAATATTTGGCTAGAGAAAGCTTTAAGCAATACTCATTGCACAATAATTAATTTTGTGTGCCCTTGGTTTCTTTCGATTTGCAGCTTTACTTTCTCAGGTAGACGAGATGGAGATGGAACTTCGCTTGTTTCACTGCTGACCATTCTTCTAAAATATAACTCTGGCCCGGTTTAACATGCTCCACCTCAGCCTCCAACTCCTTTATCTTGCTTTATCGCTCCTTATTATCTGCCTCTGATAGTTCGGCTATCTGTGTGGTCCCTCTGCTTGAATCTTCTTCAGTGCTGCTTTCCATTTTGTGGCAGCCACTGATGTGTATTTCTTGGCTGCTGGTTATTTGCCTTACTGCTGCAAAAAAGGTACAGCTCTCCTACTGTTAGCAGTCTGTTTTCTTTGCTGCTGCTCCAGTTGTTTAGCAACCTGAAGTGGTTAGGGGTGGCGGAGGGGGGATGCCTTCATAGGGCAGGATGACCTCAGTGTGGTCTGCATCCTGCTTCAGATCACTCCAGCCACTTCAGGATGTTTTCATTGGGACCTTACATTTTCCATGGCTTTTGAAAACATCTTCTTTCTGTGTTTCCATATTTATGCAATCTCTCCACCTCCCCCCCTGCTCCCCAACCTTAAACAATTCTTCATCCATACTCCTAAATAAGGGAACAATGCTACAGGAAGAGGGACACATCTTCCCCAAACCCTCTCAATTGACTTTCTCACACACTCTGTGGCAGCAATGACAATACAAACCACCAGGAAGGATTGTCCATCTGACTTCTAGCTACCTGCTGGCTGATAAGGATCCAAGATAAGTTTATCTGATGCATAATTCTCAGTAAATCCTTAGACTCAGTGACCCTGGAACTGGATATTCTGGAGTCGACCTGACATCTCAAATAACTAAAGATCTCAAACCACATTGATCAGTGGTGTCCTTAAAAGGAAATGGAGGCTAATATTTTCAAAGTAGTTATTCGGAGAAGTAACTCAGGGTGACAGGAAGGCTATTGTAGAGTCGTGCAGTTTGAAATAGCCCACTACCTCAAATGGGGGAGATGTGTATTTTGAAAAATGGCCTGTAAACACAAAGGAAATAAAACGGATCTTTCCCGTGTCAAACATTGTTTTATTGAGAAGGATTCGGATTCTCTGAGAATGTAAATGATTTCAGTCAGTGTTACAATCTTACACTTTATGGTCTCAACACACCAGGAGTTGTGAAGTCGGGAAGATCCTTGGGAGAATAATTCAATGATATCTTGAAAGAAAAATCCTGATGAAAATACACAAATACAAATGGACGGCATATGGCAAAGTGGTTAGCACTGCTGCCTCACAACGCTAGGGACTGGGTTCAATTCCGGCTTGGGTCACTGTCTGTGTGGAGTTTGTACATTCTCCCTTTGTCTGCATGGGTTTCCTTCGGGTGCTCCGGTTTCCTCCCATACTCCAAAAATGCGCAGATTAGGTGCATTGGCCATGCTAAATTCTCCCTCAGTGTACCCGAACAGGCACCGGATTTTCACAATCTTCAGTACAGTGTTAATGAAGCCTATTTGTGACACTAATAAATAAATTTAAAATAAATGATGTTAATAATGAACCCCAAAGAAGTGCACTGGATTGACTTCTGGCATATACAGGGTTTTTTCCTCGTAACCTGGTTTTCTTCAACATAACATTAGAGCCTGAGCATTTCAGTAATCACGCTGTGAAGAGGCTGCTTTGACATTGTAGGTTTTCCAGTCACTATCAGGGCAATCCAGGTCGAATGTTCCTAAACTTTTTTCCAACCAACATTTGAAACAGAGTTGGTTGATCTTAGCCAAGGAAGCAATTTACATTTATCACCAAGAGCATGGGGGAAGAGGTTGGGAGTAATTTCTTTACACAGAAAATTGTTACGACATAGGATGCTTTGAGGCAGAGACCATTATATCTTTAAATATTTAAGGCGGAGGGGAATACAGAGCTGCAGGAAGAGAGCAGAGTAGTAGGGTTCGTTGCAGACAGCCCTAGCAGAGAGCAAGGACAGTTACGAGGGTCTCATTTGACTTAAGAACATATGAAATAGAAGCAGGGGCTGGCCACATGGGCCCTGAAAACTGCTCTGCTGACCTTCTATGTCAATTTCACTTGTCCACCTGAACCCCATAGCTCTTGTTTCCCTTAGTGTCCAAAATTCTGTCGATCTCATCCTTGAATACACTTCCGTGCTGTCAATTTCTTTAATCATTGGGGGCCTCTTAGTTGAGCTCAGTTTCCCCCAGTTAGTGAAAGGGAAAATCATTTTGGCTTCTTGCACCTTGATGCATGTCTGGACTGTGATGTAGACACCCAGTGAGGCCAGAATCACACTTGGTTGTGATGCCCTGTGATTGCTCCCATTCTCTGTCAAAGTTCATGTGAATAATAGGCTGAGTCACAAAGGGCACTGGGTATTTTTGGAACTGTGTCTCATTAAGTCAAGCAAAGGAATACTCAGAAGAAGGGTGAAAACTGGCAGAGGAGTAAAAATATAATGCTAGTTATTTAAGTTGACATAATGTACTTAAACTTCCTGAAAGTTCTGCTCTCATTCACAGTATTTTGGATGCTGAATATGCAAACTAATTGTTATAATTTCATCCTCCGACATCGGTGTTTTTTTCTTCCTTCGACTGGGATTCTCTAATCTCGCTCATTCCTCCACCACTGCCAGCTGGAACAGAGAATTTGGCGCTCAGTCAAATCTCCATTCACTGCAGCGGGACTGGTGAATCCCAGCCACAGACAACGTTGGAGAATTCCGGCCTTAAATTATCAATTCACAAGGATGCACAGTGAAAATAATTTGACAGGGAATGAACACACAAATACCCATATATCTAGGAATTAGCTTTTGGATGGATCCTGAGGTTAGATTTTGATACTCAAATCTTAAACCAAGTAAATTCAAATAAGTTAGTTCAAGTCTCCTGTGTCAAGTGGCACATGAGGCTTCTCATTTCTTCCATGAATACAAAAGCAACATTTTGCTTCTCATTGACCTGAAACGTTAAATTGGTTTATTTCTGCACTGGCCAGCGAAATATCACCAGGCTGTTTTCTTTTTATTTCATTTATTCCATTGCCATCTGTTCAATGCCAGAAATCTGACTCTGTCCAAACATCATCGAGCCTTAATCCAGCAAATGTTCTGCACAGTTGTTTTGCCAAAGTGTACATGTCTCGATTGTCTTAGAGTTGTTCCCATAACAAAAGCCATTCTTTTGCATGGACAGATATTAGCTAGACCCACAACGCACCTGACCAGGAGAACTGGTGGGCATTAGTATTCTGTAACTTGATTTCTGTGTCTCTGTGCACTGTTTGAGAGCACATTTCCACTCCATCTGACGAAGGAGCAGCGCTCCGAAAGCTTATGGTATTTGCTACCAAATAAACCTGTTGGACTTTAACCTGGTGTTGTGAGACTTCTTACTGTGTTCACCCCAGTCTAACGCCGGCATCTCCACATCAGGGTTACCTTTAGTCAGACTCCAATTCTTCAACCCATCTACCTTTCATAGCCCTACAGGATGAATAAATACTTCTGCGAGCGATAGCCTGGGAACAACAGGCCATGCCAGCATGGTAACATGGAGACCGGTATTTTACGATCTCACTCAGGTGAGGCTCGTAAAATCCTGCCTGAGGCCAATGGAGAATTCCGTTCTGTGAGCCTTGCCTGACCCGATTCCGGAGCGGGTGAGGCGGTAAAATTCCGGCCGGAGTCTCCGTGGAAGATTGTAAAGCTAGAACTAAATTTGTAATTAATATTTACTGTTCTCCTTTTTCAGTTGAGGTGAAGGCCCATCTCCACTGGAGCATCAGGGTTCAGACACACCCAATAACAGAAAAAAAAGAACTTGTATTTGTGTAAAATGCTTCATTGTTCGCTCAGAACATCTTGGAGTATATCACAACCAATGTATTACTTTTGAACTGTAATAATTGTAGGTGGCTACCATTGCGTGCAGAGCAAATTCCATCAGGTTCCCACAAAATTAGTTGAGTGACTAAGTAGTTTATTTTTTATGATGATGTTTGAAGAAGGAATGTTGAGCAGGACCAAGGGCAAGACTGCAGTACTCTCTCTCACTAAAGTGTCAGCCTAGATTAGATCCTAGCCTGTTGAACCTGCAGCTTTTAGATAAGCACATGGTTATGCAAGGGATAGAGGGATGTGGACCAAGGGCAGGCAGAAGGGATTAGATTAATTTGACACAACATGGTGGGCCGAAGGGCCTGTTCCTGTGCTGTACTGTTCTATGTTCTATGAACTGCAGAGTCTGGCATCTTCTGAAATTAAGAACATCAGCACACATACACCAAAATATTGCTGCCGTTTACGCCAGTGGGATCATACACCAACCTGGCACCCGGTTTCCCAGCGGCGAGGAGCGTGTTCAACAGGAAACCCCATCGACAATGGGATGATACGATTTTATCGCCAGTGAGCGGCGTGCCACTTCCCACCACCACAAACCGTGGAGGAGGTGGAAAATCACGCCCATAGTCTACGAACACTTTACAAAATCATGCTCCTGAGCATGTGCAGTGCTGGTCCTTACCTTTTACAGCCTGGATCCTTAGAAAATGTGGCTCAGGCATTCAGTTTACAAAAATGTAATAGTCAAAAGGAAAATGTCATCTACTATCTTGAAGAATTGGTCGAATTCCAGTTGATAGGTTTAATTGAGAACTCAGATCTGTGTTATGGTGTGTTTATGTTGACAGGAAACAGAGGTAGCTGCAAGTAACCTATTTTTGTATTGTTGGATATTCAAAATTATGTATAGATTTAAGTGAGTTTAATTTCTGTGTTTTTGTGTAGGAAAGGATACAACTCTAGTTGGATTCATGTTGGACAAAGGTGTTGCATATATGGGGGATTTTGGTTTCAGTTCAATCTGAGTTTCTATTATGGTGAGAGAAAGTTTACAATGGGAAAAGTAAACACGAGCTTGGAGAAAGAATGAGCTGCTGCTTAGCAGCCAGGGGTCAACTTGGAAGGAAAAAACCTTTTTGAGTGAGTTTGACTGGATTTAGGCAGTTGGAGCTCAGAAGATAAAGACTGAATAGTTCTCAATTCTGCTAGAAGCAGGAAAGCCGTACAATGGAGAAATGGGCACAAAAGCAAGCTTCAGAGGAACTAAAGGACAGCTAGTTTTGGAAACAAAAAAGCTTTGAAGTTAAATGAACAAAGAAGAACTGGGATTGGAACAGGGTACTGTTCACTGAGGTTAAAGGCAGACCTAAAAAGGGCAGACTGGGTGAAATTGACTAGAGAACAATCAGAGATCAGAAACAATCATAAAGTTTGGTGTCCTTATATCCAGGCTGTTGGGGACGAAGAACAAGAGATTCCGCGTAGATGATTGGGTGCCTGTGGCAATTCAAGACATAGGAATACTGAAAGGAGAGTTGGAAAGCCTGGAGGTGGATGCTTACTAAAACAGTTGAGAGAAAGCCTTGTTTGAAAGAATAGTTGGAAAACCTGGAGGATCCTTGCTAAAACAGCTGAGAGGAAGCCTTGTTTGAAAGGATAATTGGAAAAGGTGGAGGTTGATTTTTGCTGAGAGAAAGCATTGTGTAAAAGACGATTTTAAAGAGTGTCTTTTTGAGAGTGGAGTTTGGGGACACTTGTGTAACAATCATCTGGGGGGAATTTGAACAGAAACCCACAGAAAATCGATTGAGTGGCACCTGCCAATGGATGCCAGAGAGGGTTGTTGTCTGACCACAGTTAGCCTGTTGAATTACAAGGATGGTGTGTACATTGAGAACATTATAGCACAAGATATATTGTGTAACCTGTGTTATCCTTGAAATCTGTGCACATTTGTGAAGAAAACTTGGAGCGAAGGAGTATTGTAATATAGTCAAACTTTTCATGTTTAATACGTTATTTCATTTTGAAAAGATAATTGGCAGTCCTGTAGCTCTGTTTATCTATGTTTTCTAAAAGAAAACTAGTAAAAGTTACAATCTTTGGAACCAGGGTTGCATCTGGGATCTTCCTGCCCTGTAGTAACATCAACTGGCATCGTGACAATATGACGAGGTGTCCATAGAATAATAGAGCATTCGGGTAAATTGTGTAAAGCTCTTCATTCCTGGTAAGGTTTTGACATAGCCAGTTCACAATCAGAAAATCTTCGGTGTGTTGTGAGCCAATAGCCATGGGACCTTGGCAAATTGGCTCAATTTGTGTTTGACTGTTGGAGCATTTTGGATCCTTTGGATGGGATTTTCTGGCCCCCTGCGACAGGTTTTACCACGGTAGAGATGGTTTGCCATTGGCCACCATCAGGATCTCCCAGCTCCAATTATGTCAACAGCACTTTGAATGGCTCACCTGCCCCGCTGTGGAGGGTTATCTTTGGTGGGACCAGAAGATCCCACTGTCAGGATTTTCCTTTGAGGAAAAAGAAATCATAGAAAACCATAGAAACCCTACAGTGCAGAAGGAGGCCATTGAGTCTGCACCGACAACAATTCCACCTCGGCCTTATCCCCGTAATCCCATATACTTACTCCGCTAATCCCTCTAACCTATGAATCCCGGGACACTGAGGGGCAATTTAGCATGGCCAATGCACTTAACCCACACATCTTTGGACTGTGGGAGGAAACCTGAGCACCCGGAGGAAACCCACGCAGACCTGGGGAGAATGTGCAAATTCCACACAGGCAGTGACCCAAGCCGGAAACCGAACCCAGGTCCCTGAAGCTGTGAGGCAGCAGTGCTAATCACTGTGCCACCGTGCCACCCCAAGTGGGGTTGGAACCATTAATGGGCTCTTCTGTTTCCAACACTGCATTGAGTCTTGATTTCATGCCATTACAGAAATCCATGGAAAAGAATTCTTTGCTAAGAATAGAATCAACTTCATATATATTTTTTAATAATGTGCTGTGATGTAGAAACTACAGCCCTTATGTAGGATGCAAATTAAGTGGAAGAAAAGATGAAGCAAATCACAAGATATAAATTATATAAAGCATAGTTTACAACGCTGTATGTTAGGAAAGGGTAAAGTCATAAGAATGAATTAGTTAAAATGGGAAATAGTAGAAAAAGTCTTGTCTTCAACACAGTAAAATTTAGAAAGGACAATAATGTAGTTTAGGAGAGGGTTAGAAGATTGCAACAGAAAATAATAAGGTTTTTGTGGTCGAAAATATATAAACCATATTTGCATAGATATTTTGCTTTAAAATGCTTTCACAGTTAATGGGCCCGTGCCATCAAGGTTGCTAAATTGAGTGAGGTAATACCAAACGTGATGGACTTATGATAGCCTAAAAATGGATGCTGGCAACATGACCGTTCAAAACACTCACAAATATTCCTATGTTTATAATTTTAATAATAATGAACTTACTTAAAATAAATGGACCAACACAGCCAAAAAAATGGGCTAACGCCTTCAATAAAAACATGAATGGAAGCCATGGAAAAATATTAAATTTCTTCCAGGCATCAATTGTTTCCACTGATGTAACATTTAATTAAATTAAGAAACAGCAGCTGCATTGTAATAGTCTGTACTGTAGCAGGTACAGTCATTACTGCAGAGCAGACTTGTTTTGGCACCCAGCATGTCAGTCAAAGGATAGCTTTCCCAAGCAGGCTGCTTCTCACTATTCCGGGAGGAAGCCCCTTTCCCAGGTTTTTTTAAAGTTTTATTTATTAGTCACAAGTAAGGCTTACATTAACATGATATAAACGATCTGGAAGAAGGTGTAACTGGGGTGATCAGTAAGTTTGCGGACGACACGAAAATGGCTGGACTTGCAGATAGTGAGGAACATTGTCAGAGGCTACAGAAGGATATAGATAGGCTGGAAATTTGGGCAAAGAAATGGCAGATGGAGTTCAATCCAGATAAATGCGAAGTGATGCATTTTGGTAGAACTAATGTACGGGGGAGCTATACGATAAATGGCAGAACCATAAAGGGTGTAGATATACAGAGGGACCTGGGTGTGCAAGTGCACAGATCCTTGAAGGTGACGTCACAGGTGGAGAAGGTAGTGAATAAGGCATATGGCATGCTTGCCTTTATAGGACAGGGCATAGAGTATAAAAGTTGGGGTCTGATGTTGCGGTTGTATAGAACGTTGGTTCGGCCGCATTTGGAATACTGCGCCCAGTTCTGGTCGCCACACTACCGGAAGGACGTGGAGGCTTTAGAGAGAGTACAGAGGAGGTTTACCAGGATGTTGCCTGGTATGGAAGGGCTTAGTTATGAGGAGAGATTGGGTCAACTCACTGGAAAGACAGAGGATGAGGGGTGACCTAATAGAGGTGTATAAAATTATGAAAGGCATAGATAGGGAGAACGCTGGGAAGCTTTTTCCCAGGTCAGTGGTGACGTTCACGAGGGGTCATGGGTTCAAGGTGAGGGGGGGAGGTTTAACACGGATATCAGAAGGACGTATTTTACACAGAGGGTGGTGGGGGCCTGGAATGCGCTGCCGGGCAAGGTGGTGGAGGCGGACACACTGGGAACATTTAAGACTTATCTAGATAGCCACATGAACGGCGTGGGAATGGAGGGATACAAAAGAATGGTCTAGTTTGGGCCAGGGTGCGGCGCGGGCTTGGAGGGCCGAAGGGCCTGTTCCTGTGCTGTATTGTTCTTTGTTCTTTATATTGCAATGATGTTATTGCTAAATACCCCTAGTCACCACAGTCCAGTGCCTGTTCAAGTCAATGCACCTAATTGGCACATCTTTCGGACTGTGGGAGGAAACCGGAGCACCCGGAGGAAACCCACACAGACACGGGGAGAACATGCAAATTCCACACATTCCTAAGCCAGGAATTGGACCTGGGTCGTTGGTGCTGTGAGGCAGCAGTGCTAACCACTGTGCCACATCTAATATTATGTCATTGTGCAGGCATCTCATGTCATGTCAAAATCTGCATCAGAAGAGATCACTCCCAGATCCTTTGGGGGCCCCAAAATTTCACAACTACTTCTGGCAATGTTTGAAGTGTGAAAAAAAATCTTAATTATTAGATATTTGGAGTGAAACAGTCCACAAGCACAAGTTGCTAAATGATGACAAGAAGTTAATAAACAATGGATGATAAAAGTTGAGAAATTTTGAATTTATTGGAGTTGTTGCTCTCAACTTGAAAAAGGATTGACCAATTAACCTATCTTTAAACCCTTAGTAATTTTTTTGGTTCAAATCCATTTATTTGACACGTGACAGGCAGTTGCGCATCTGTTGTTTAGAGGCTCTGGGGATGTAGTTTTCTATTTATAGAATCATGGAATCCTTACAATGCAGGAGGAGGCCATTTGGCCCATCAATTCTGCAGCGACTCTTTGACAGAGCATTTTACCCAGGCCCGCTCGTCATACCCTATACCCATAACCTGATGCATTTACCTTGCTAATCCCCCTAACCTACACATCTTGGGATACAAAGGGGTAATGTAACATGGCCTATCCACCTAACCCACACATCTTTGGAATGTGGGAGGAAACCAGAACACCCAGAGGAAACCCACTGAGACATGGGGAGAATGTGCAAATTCCGCCCAGTCACCCAAGGCCGGAATCGAACCTGGGTCCCTGGCGCTGTGAGACAGCAGAGCCATTGTGCCACCATATTCTTATTCTGAGGTTTGCAAACTTCATAAACTTTGATTATCCAAGGGTCTGAGATGAAACTGCACTAATCTTCTAGTTGCCATTACCTATGAATGTTGGCCCAAAATGTGTGTTAAGGTTTCATTTCTCTTTCTTGATGCTGGGAAGTACATTGTTAAAATGGAAAATCAGTGACCTAGTGACCTAAGCCAGGAATTGGACTTGGGTCGCTGGTGCTGTGAGGCAGCAGTGCTAACCACTGTGCCACCGTGCCACATCTAATATTATGTCATTGTGCAGGCATCTCATATCATGTCAAAATCTGCATCAGAAGAGATCACTCCCAGATCCTTTTGGGGGCCCCAAAATTGTGTGTGAAATCGGATGCCACAAATTCTTAAGCGTACTACACCATGATAAGGGACTGTTTTTACATAAATTCACTGCATCACTTGACTATCCTGGTAAGAGTGTTCAAACCTACTTACTGAAAATGCTAGTTGCAATAGGCTATTGAATGGGACCCAACAACAAGGAAATCCACCTGTGACATGACTACAGATATGAAGCTTGCATCCATTCCTACAAACCCATTGATGTTGTCCAATCAAATGTTTCAGAACACGCGCAGAACCGGAATTCTCCCATTCTGCCCGCCACTGGAATTTTAGCAGGCAGGTTGCAGAGAATGTGAATCGCCATTGACAGTCGAATGGGAATTTCTGGCTTCTGGACCAGTGCGGCCAGAGAATTCAGCCCTGTACATCCAAGTGTCAACCCTTTTCTCAATCTTTTGGTCATAGTGAGGACTTCAAGACTAGATTTCATTTTTATTTTGGAAGCAAGTTGAAAGCCAACATCTCTGATGGTCGTGTTTGTCATTTGTGATGTTGCAATGCCAGATGATCAAGTCATGGGAAAATAACAATAACATGTGATTGGTAATGCTTTAAAAAGTAACTCTCTGACCTTTCATGGTACTTTAAATAGCACAATGTGAATACAACTGTGGGAACAAGCACAGAGAAATCCATATCCCAACCCTGAGTTCGAAGCAATCTAACTTAACCGTACTTACTAATCCTCCTTTTCAGGACCTTGGTGTGCTTTCATTCCAGGTGGGAAATCTCAGGGAGCATGGAGAGTTAACACCCTGAAACTCCAGGATAATTACATCATTTTTCAGAACACTCATGTCTAGAAGGTTGGTTTGTAAGGATTAGTAATCATGTAATGTGCCTTTCTGGAATAACAACAGCAATAATTAAAACTACAACATCTTTGCAGAAAGCTATTTGGCAAAAGTACTTTTGTTTGAGAGAGCATAAGGGCAAATTTTCAAAAATTACCTGCGGAATTATCCATCTCAATTTGGACTACTTCAGACATTGTGAACTTTTAAACAGTAGTGGAGATCTGCTGAGTACTTGTTTATTAGGCATTGCTCTTTTAAATAATTAAAAGTGAAAAGTAACATGGTATACTTCTTTGGCAGAGTTGATTCCACAATTAAATGCTAATAATTTTCCCATATTAGATACTACAGATCATAGAATCATAGATCATAGAGCCATAGAATCCCTACAGTGCAGAAGGAACCCATCAAACCTGCACCGACAACAATCCCACCCAGATCCTATCTCTGCTAACCCCTGTAACCCACACACCTTGGGAGACTAAGGGACAATTTAGCATGGCTAATCAACCTAACGTGCAGATCTTTGGACTGTGGGAGGAAACCAGAGCACCCAGAGGAAACCCACGCAGACAAGGGGAGAACTTGCAGACTCCACACAGTCACCCGAGGCTGGAATTGAACCCAGGTCCTTGGCGTTCTCCCCATGTCTGCATGGGTTTCCTTTGGGTGCTCCGGTTTCCACCCACAGAAAGATGTGCTGGTTAGGTGCATTGGCCATGCTAAATTCTCCCTCAGTGTACCCGAACAGGCGCCGGAGTGTGGCGACTAGGGGATTTTTCCAGTAACTTAGTTGCAGTGTTAATGTAAGC
This sequence comes from Mustelus asterias, assembly GCF_964213995.1. Classification (NCBI taxonomy): domain Eukaryota; kingdom Metazoa; phylum Chordata; class Chondrichthyes; order Carcharhiniformes; family Triakidae; genus Mustelus; species Mustelus asterias. The sequence continues at coordinate 24,805,530 of NC_135827.1, forward strand.
CTACTTGGGATACTAATAAATAAATTTTAAAATTTAAACAAAAATGTCAAACCTGATATTGTTTCTGGTCACTTTTTCAGTAACCCAGTGTGGCCCAAGAGTATGGACGGCCTACACCCAAGGGTGGTGGTGGCCAGCTCTACTCATTATTCTCAAGTAGCCAATGTGCGGCTACCAAAATATAAGTGAGTTTTCCTTCTGGAGAAGTTTCAATGTCCACTCTCACAGGGCCAAGAGGAGCAGCAGTTCAACTCTGGCTCCATAACACCTCTGACTGTCGAAGTAGGTGGTCCCACATAGATTGTAAAATGATGGGCTGGCTGTGGAGGCCCACGACTGAAGTCTGAACACAAACTTCACGCTGGCCTGGTCTCATGGTTAGGATTTACACTCAGCAAATGGCTTCACTTTCAGGTCTGAAATGAAGCTTAAAGAAATTTTCACCATGTTACTATCTTTGATAAGAAAAGCCAAATGCAGTCGCTACTGTTATATTTTCATCACAATTGCAAGAGAATTTACAAGCAGTATATGCTTATGAGGATCGAATAGTTTTGTTCATAAAGTAAATTCTCTGTATCAAAAGATTATGCATTCTACATTGACATTGTTCAAATATAATCTGGGATCAACTAATAATGAGTAATTCACAAAATTTAATCAGATTAGCAGAGATTACAGTGGGGCGGCACGGTGGCACAGTGGTTGGCACTGCTGTCTCACAGCTCCAGGGATCTGGGTTCGATTCCCGGCTTGGGTCACTGTCAGTGTGGAGTTTGTACATTCTCCCTGTGTCTGCATGGGTTTCCTCCGGGTACTCCAGTTTCCTCCCACAGCCCAAAGATGTGCGGGTTAGGTGCATTGGCCATGCTAAATTGCCCCTCAGTGTGCCGGGATGCGTAGGTTAGAAGGATTAGCGGGGTAAATTTGTGGGATTACGGGAATAGGGCCTGGGTGGGATTGTTGTCGGTGCAGGCTCGATGGGCCAAATGGCCTCTTTCTGCACTGTAGGATTTCTATGATTTCTATGATTCTATGATACTGATGTAACAAAAAGATTGGTGTAAAGGTGCTTCACAGATCTGGTTATTAATCTTTACAGTGGTACTAGAACTCTTGTTTTGGAAACATTCAGCACAGAACAGACCATCAATGTATCTCTTTTTATAGGGATATAAGGCAGTGTTGTTGTAGCTGGTTTCCATTTAACTAATTTCAGTTCCAAATTTGTACAGTCATCCTCAAAGACTTTCGAATTGTTAGCGGTTTTAAAATTTTATGTACTGTCAACGTTGGAAAAACAGTTATATTATTTTTCTTGCTGATGACATCTCAAAACACTTAAGAGAGACAAAAAGCAAAGGTTAAACATAACATGGAGAAATATCAAGAGAAGCAAAATAACGTACCTAGAACTTCCCAGAAATTTCACCCTGGACGGTTGCTTTGTCAAATCTTGGTTGTAAGGGTCCTACATGAAATAAGCCAGGTATTTTTCTTTTTAGCAAATCCACAACATTAAGCCAATTTACATTTGGAATTAACATCAAATGACAGCAAGCTATTCTCCACAGCCAAGCCCAAATATGTCATCACCCAATTACCGCATGTGTACATTTCCTTGCAGCGATTACTGAACAAAGAACAGTCGCATGGAATGAAAAAAACAGAAAATGCTGGAAATAGTCAGCTGCCCAGCAGCATATATGGAGAGAGGAACAGAATTAACATCTCAGGTTAATGATCTTTTATCAGAACTGGGATAAATTTGAAATAGATTTTCAGTAGGTCAAATGGTTGAGTGGTAAAAGAGCAACATGGAAGTTCTGCAGGACGGTGGAAGAAAACAATATTCTTGCATGGGATTTGGGCCAGCGCTTATTTCCCATCTCTAATTGCCCCTTGAACTGAGTGGCTTGCGTGACCATTTCAGAGGGCATTTAAGAGTCAACCACATTGTGGATCTTGAGTCACATGTCAGCCACACCAGGTAAGGACAGCAGATTTCCTTCCTTACAGGACATTAGTGAACCAGATAGGTTTTATACAACAATCAACGGTGGTTTCACGGTCACCAATAGACTTTTAATTCAAGGTTTTTATTGAATTCAAATTCTATCACCTGCCATGGTGGGATTTGAACCAGGGTCCCTAAAGCATTACCCTGGAATAATCTTTGGATTATCATTCCAGTGACAATACCACCATGCCACTGCCCAGAGGAGACGATAAATAAAAAAAATAACTAGTGCGACAGAGCCTAAGGGAGTAGTAATGTGGCAAGTAAAGAAACAAAAGATGTGTCAGCTGGGAGGGGTCAGTGGCAGAATAATGAACACCGTATTCAAAAGCAAAAACATTAGAAACAAAAGAGAGAAACACGATGCAAAGAAAAGGAATCAAAATGGGGGTGGAGTTCATGGTTTGAAACTGTTAAGTTCAGTGTTGAGTCCAGAGGCTGTAAAGTGCCTTAACGAAAGATGTGTTGAGTTTCATTGGGCTATTCATAGAAATCATAGAAACCCTACAGTGCAGAAGGAGGCCATTCGGCCCATCGAGTCTGCACCGACCACAATCCCACCCAGGCCCTACCCCCACATATTTACCCGCTAATCCCGCCAACCTACGCATCTCAGGACTCCAAGGGGCAATTTTTTTAACCTGGCCAATCAACCTAACCCGCACATCTTTGGACTGTGGGAGGAAACCGGAGCACCCGGAGGAAACCCACGCAGACACGAGGAGAATGTGCAAACTCCACACAGACAGTGACCCGAGCCGGGAATCGAACCCGGGACCCTGGAGCTGTGAAGCAGCAGTGCTAACCACTGTGCTACCGTGCCGCCCATTGTAACTGGCCACAGCACATCTGGACTGGAGGGTGTAAAATCAGCTCCAAGTATTAAGATTGAAATGTGTGTTGGTCGTTTTGGAAATTCCTTGGTGGTTAAATTGGTTAGCAATTGGGGTTCACAATATGGGATTAACTCATGCCCGTTGCGTGGCATGCCGGCAGATTGCCAACCTGTGTCGCCTGATCATTATTCTGATTTTTGTGGGTGGTAGCATCCAGTTGCTGCCTGCCATCAAAGGTCAATTAATTCAGACTGGATGCCATATCCGGACCATCTTGTATGATGCCAACTATGCCATGAAACATGTTTTCTAATGAGTTTCCCTGAAGGTTACATTTTAGCAAATCTGTTGCGAGGCCATATTTTGTCCAGATCAACACGTGATGCTTCCAGTAATGTCTATTCTAATACTGATTGAATTTAGCAATATAGTAAGATTCTATACAAAAAATGCCCCTAAACTCTCTATTGGCCACAAAATCTAATCCATTTATGGCAGCAATATGAGAAGAACTAGTTTCTCTGTTCGCATGAAGTCTATGAAATGATTTATCGTGCTTCTATTTTAAGAAACAAAATGTTGCTATTGGATTTTCCATTGGCATTACATAATACTTTCATTGTCGGATGAGTAAACTGGCCTGTTGGATGAACAAACTAACCCTCGTCCAACCCAAGCTGATTCCAACCCTTTAAAGTGAAAGTAGATCGCACCAAACTAATATTTAAGTCAAAACCAATCATACAGGTAAAATTACGGCTCAACTGAAAGGTTTTTTGTAACAATTTCCATCAATTGCAACCTTCCCAAACCACGATGATTGAAGTCAGGCTGTGGCCCAGCCTGATGCACCAGCCAAGTTTATGTGGGTTTGACTTTTCATCCCATTATTGTAACAAAGATCCCATTGCTTCAAAGGCCAAATCCTTCAGGGCACATCTGGACCTACTTCTCATGATGAGGTTCGGATGGAGTGCTAGGCACAGTTGACTGAGATAAAAGCAGATGATCAAAAATGATTACAAATTTGCCAGGAGAGCAGTATGTCTGAACCTACATCCAACATCAGACTCAAATCAAATGATTGGAATCAGAAAAACGTGATATTTTCAGTTGTCAGTATTAGACAAGTTTGCAGGTAATATTGGGGGCGATTCTCTCAAAATTGGTTGAATTGGCGGGAAAGCTGTTCTAAATCCCGACTGTTCTGACAGTTCAGCTTCTCACCTGAATCTCCCCACTCTGTTCACTGCGGAGGTCCCAATCGTGAATATCATTAAAAACCCAGGCGGGGCCTATTCGCACTGGAGTCTGACAGTTCTGGAACTCTGCGCATGCGCAGTGGCCCCGATCTGTCAGACTCCCCATTTGCAGGCCAGCCCGATCGCTGGCCAGCCCAGGACCCCTGCAGCGCTGCCCCTCCAGCCCCCCCCATGGCCCGGTCACGGCCCCCACTGCAATTCCTGGGCCAGCCCTCAGCCCCCCCGTCCGTCCAGGAGTGCCTCGATGTCCAGGCCCCACCCCCCCAGCAGTGGTGATCCCCCCTACCCTCCTCACCCCGGCAGATGCCCCCTCTGCTGAACCGGCCCCCCCCCACCCCCATGGTTAAACCCCCCTCCGGAAGTAGGCCCCCCTGCAGACAACTCCCCCCTCAGCCCACTCCGATGGCTGCCCTCCCTCCATCACAGACCAATCCCAATGCAGAGTGGTAGCGGGACCCCCCTACCACCACCGATCGCCCCTAGACCTGCCCACAATAGGCCCCATCCCCTTAGCACTGCCTGATGTCCGATGGGCAGTGCCAAGGTGCCCCCTGGGCATGGACACTTTGCCCTTTTGGCAGTGCCAGAGGGCACAGGCTGGCACTGCCAGGGTGCCCATACCCAGGGGGCACCACCCCCCCTGGCGCCCGACCCCCTGGGGGGCCCTGATTGCCCCCCCCTTCATTCCGGCAGGGCCCCGTGCTAGTTCCCCGGAACTGTCAGAATGAAGTACTCCTGGCGGGGTGGGAGATTCAATCGCGACCTGAAAGGTCCCTATAATTAACAAATATAAATATTTAAAATACATGCAAAAAAGATTTAAATGACTTACCTGCCTTCCCGCCGGTTTCCAGCGTGGTCTGACCGGCGACTGTTCGCCGGCTCTGGGAGATGTGCATGCGTTCCCGGTGCATGCGCAAATCCCTGTTCAAGGCCACAGAATGCGTGTCTCCCACTGCGACCTGCCAGAAAAATTGCAGGCCGCAATGCGAGAATCGTAGCCAAGGCCTTGTTTGAATGGAATCAGATTCAATAATAACTTTCAAAATGGAATTCTATAAACATTCGAATTGAAAAATTGTGCAGGGTAATAGTACAAGAGCGGGGTGATGGGTCTATATGGATAGCTCTTTCAAAGAGTATGATAGGTCGGATTATCCCCTTCTGAGTTGTGTTGTTCGATGATTCTATGAACAGGGTACTTTTTTAATACCTTTTCATTACCATGTCATTGCATTGCTTAGCAGTTCTAAGTTACTTTACAACTTGTAGAGTGAGAGAAAGAGAGAGAGCGAGCAAGAGAGAGAGAGAGAAATCAGGCAAAGGAGTGAGAGACAAAGATGTTACATGAAAGTGCTAGGCTGGCACCTGCAATACTTCAGACTGTGTCAGTCAATATTTATCTAAGTTGACCTGCTTTTTGCCATGGCTTCCTCGGCTCTGTCACCTCTTCAAAGCGGAGTGGATGGCTTTGGAGCCACCATACTGATTCTGTAATTACTCCACTGAGAATTGCTCATTCTTGCAAACCACTTAAGTAGAACTCAAGCCGGTGGGTGAAGTCAAAACGAAGACATGGAGCTGTTCTTCATTGAGAGAGTTTATTGACCTTCTTCAGTCTGATAGCTCTCCCCTCACACCTGTGTGCCAGCTGCCCCCTATCTATGCACCATCAACACTTACTTCTAAATATTAAGCTTGAAAATTTGTTGCCATTTTAAAATAGTTAGCCTCTGAAAATTAAGAGTTTACAGTGCTCAATTAATTCACGCCCATTCAATGGAATGCAGGGCTGTTTGCTCATTATGGTGATTTCGGCATCCAGTCAGGGTTATTCATGTTGTTCATTGGCTGCACCTATCAGCTGAGCTTCTAATATTGTTTCTTCCAAGCAGTATTTAAAGGTAGCCAGCACCTCATGAAGGGAACACAAAGAAAGATTATGCAAAAAATGGTTTGAAATGCATAAAGCTGGAAAAAATACACACAGCTCGCTTTGGAAATTAGGCTCACTCCCCAGCCCAGTCCCGTAAACCCACGCATTTACCATTGCTAATCCACCTAACCTACACATCTCTGGATACTAAAGGGTAATTTAGTATTGGCAAATCCACCTAGCCTGTACATCTTTGGACTGTGGGAGGAAACCGGAGCACCCGGAGGAAATCCACGCAGACACAGGGAGAATGTGCAAACTCCACAAAGATAGTCACCCAAGCTGGGAATCAAACCCAAGCCCCTGGTACTTTGAGGCAGCAGTGTTAACCACGGCGTCACCATGCCGTCCAGACAGTGGTGAGCTATCTCCTTGAATACAACTAAATAGTTTGCTAGACCATTTCAGAGGGAAGCGTCAATCATTTTGAGGTACACCTGAAGTCGCATATAAGCAGGACCAGGAAAGGAATGGCAGAGTTCTTTCCCAAAAGGATCTTAGTGAGTGCACAGAATCACAGAATCCTACAGTGCAGAAGGAGGCCATTTGGCCCATTGAGTCTGCACCCTCCACAATCCCACCCAGGCCCTATCCCCATAATCCTATACGCTTGTCCTAGCTAGTCCCCCTGTCACTAAGGGGCAATTTAGCATTTCCAATCCACCTAACCAGTTAGATGGTTTTTATGATAATCCTGTAGTTTCATGATCACCATTACTGATACGAGTTTCTTTTAATTTCAGGTTTTATTTAATTAATTGAACTTAATTCCTTGAGCAACTGTATTGAAATTTGAACTCAGTTGTTCCAGATCATTAGTCCAAATCTTTGGATTATTAATCCTGTAACACAATCACTATGCTACTGTACACCTGAAGACACAGAACACTTCACTGTCAAGAATTGGACTATCATATAAAGACAATTCAAGCAAAGATGAAAAATGATCTTTCAGAAAAAAAACTTTGACCATTTTAGGTGGACTGCGCTCGATTCATGAAACTAGAAAATAATTGTTTAGCTGGGCAAAGTCTTCGACAACTTTTTTTACATGTAACAATTTGTTATTTGCAATACAGTTTTGTGCCTGGTACTTTCATCTCTTTGTCGGAACTTGAATGATCTTTCATCATTTCACAAGAAGCACAATAGCAGCAAATTTAATTTAAGAATCAACGGTAGTTTATGTGCGTGTAGAATTAATAGGCTAAGCAGTACAAACTTGTCCAGTAATAGTTTTACAGTAGTTCCTATATAATTAGTCTTTCAACAGCTTAACCTGCCCAATTCATTCTCATTCCTTCCTGTAACCACAAGGTTCTGCTGTGGAAATAGAACTATGTGTGCAGATCACTAATGTCCTTTCTCTTATCTGGACGTATTGTGGTATATTGAATTGGATGTGTCTTCAGCAGCAGCCAGAGAGTTTACTTAGGATGTGGGTGCTGTAGGCAAGGTTGACATTTATTGCCCATTCCTCATTGCTTTTGAGATTCTTGTGGTTTGGGGCTACAGACCTTTAGGCTGGTTAAGTGTCGTGGGACGGCACGGTGGCACAGTGGTTAGCACTACTGCCTCACAGCACCAGGGACCCAGGTTCAATTCCCGGCTTGGGTCACTGTTTTCCCTGCACCTGCGTGGGTTTCCTCTGGGTGCTCCAGTTTCCTCCCACAGTCCAAAAGACATGCTGGTTGAGTACATTACCTGTGCGAGGAAAAAATTCTCCCTCAATGTACCCAAATAGGCACCGGAGTGTGGCGACTAGGGGTTTTTCACAGTAACTTCATTGCAGTGTTAATGTAAACCTACTTGTGACACTTAAACTTTAAACTGTCATTCAATAAATATAAAGACTGCCTTTTTAATCCAGGAAATGGACGAGATTTGGTCTCATGGATCCATTTTACAGGAACGTCAATGACGTTAATACATAAAGAGCAACAGGGTTCTGGCAGAGACATTTCAACTGAGTTTGTAGTCTGGATTGTGGAGAGGGTGAATGTTCAAAATTGATCACTATCCATTAATAGCCCTGGAAAGTGCATGTGCGGATTTCAGGTGGGAACATGATCAAGCTCAGCAGTGAATCATCTATTGACTCTTACCATCTAGATCCACACATGAAAATTGGCCACTTGGGCTAAAGTAATTGAGTATAGCCATGTTCCTGGAGTCATTCGCCAATAAGAATGCTTCAGGGAAAAGGAAAAAAGTGATGAAGGAAATAGTTTACAAAATGATGACATTAAGAAGTTTCTGAGACAGGAATCAAGAAGTTTTGATGGAACTGAACTTCCTCTCACTGAGGTTTCTTTTGATTCTATGCTTGATGAGTTAAATACTTTTTCAGGGTTAGGCATTGGGATGGGTTGCACGCATTTTTCAGGTGGATAGGAACTTAGGAATGGGGAGCAGAAGTAGGCAAATTCAGCCCTTCGAGCTTGCTCCATCATTCAATCAGATCATGGCTGATTCCTCCCTAGTCTCAAATCTACCACCCCACCTTTTCCCCATATTCCATTTTCCCATATATCAATCTCCTTCTTGAAGTCATTCAATGATTCAGACTCCACTGCGCTATGGAGCAGCGAGTTCCACAAATTCACCACTCTCGTCGAATGGTTTCGACATATTTCTGAGAACAAAAAGGGAAAGAGTTTGAAGTGCCTGTATCAGATTCTATCAGACCTGTGCACAATTGCTTTATCTTAGAGGCAAGAATGAATACTCCAGCCTGTTTCATGGTAGATCTAAGGACCCAAAAACTAATGAAATCATTGCAGACTTTAATTAGTTCTGTGTTCTCCCGGAAAACCCTATGGAATACCCATTATAGCTGTGTTAAATTCTGGTACTCGCAGCTGAAAATAAGCTGTTTCTTTTACAAGCAGCTGAAAGTTGTTGCCAGGTTCAAGATAATGACTTGGTGAAACTGCATCCCAGACTGCTTATCATCCTCTGATGATCTGTAGTCACACAGTAAAAGAGTCGGGCAAGGCTATTTCCCAGGTGTTAACCAGAAAGAGACACTTAGATAAAAGAGATCTGCCCACCTTTGTCTGCCAGATTTTCTCCTCTAATGAAAATTAAACAACTTATTGACATATTGTGGTAATTACTGTCTTCAGTTGTAGAAACATTCCACCTGTCCAGTACAAGTAACATTTCTTTCAATTCCTGCCCAGATGTTAAGCACTGGCAAACAATTTGAAAGTAAGATCTATGAGTTATCTCCCACTATACAGCTACTCTGGGGACAGTGCGGTCATTATGGGCTGGATTTTAGGGACACAGCATTTACTGCTCCCCTCAACCAAAAAGTTAGTCATCAGCCCGCTGACCTGAAATCTGCTTGCCCTTTTGCTATATTGCGCTGGGAGCAGCCTTCATTTGTCCTGAGTGGGATTCCTCCCCCATCTGGCAGGAGGTCCTGCCCTAGAGAGCTGTTGGCTTATCTGATTGGCTGGCAGCTCTGTAATCCCAGCAGCACCAAGATGCAGAGATGGCCACTGCTGGGACTACAGCTAGTCCCCAAGTAAGAGGACTGGTGGATCTTGGACTGAAAGGCCAGTCTGGGATTTTGAATGGGCCTGGTAGACCCCAGCAAGAGTGGGGTGGGGAGGTGGGAAGCTGGGGGTGTGGGGGTACCTCCAACAGCACAGGGGATCCCCCAAAAGGAGGTAACATTCCCTCCTTTCTGCCCAACAGCAACCCTCGCTGTGAAGGCTGTCAGACTATCTACTTTGCCTCCACCTTCCTCTGCCTCACATAAAATAATGATGGAGGTGGAATGAGGCTGATCTTTGGTCACTTAAGGTCCTCAATAGGCCTAAGGATGGACAGGCTGTCTGACGCATTCCCCACCCACCATAATATGGTAGACAAGTTGGGGTAAGTGGGAAGGCTCATCCAACTCATTTTATGAGCCCCCCACCTTCCTCCCTCCCCCCACAACTTCAAATATGCTAACAGGTTCCCACAGTGTTCATTTTTGGGTCCAAAGCAAGAGATACCTATAGTAGACCACCCTGAAATATGACAAAGAATTTTCAAAAAGACTTATTGCTGGGAACTGTTACAAATAGATCAATGATCTTTAACATGCACCAAGTATTATATGAAGCAAGCGTGAAAAAAAAGAGCTACCATGTCAGACACCAATGAGGAAGTAAGTCTTAAGCAATATTTTCAGATAGGCCAGGATAGTAAGGGAAGAGTTCAAGGGCAAATTTAACACAGCCATCAGCAAGTATCTCTTCGGTCATAGGCTGGTCAACATAGCCGGAACATGCTGTCAAATTGATTAAAGTCATGATACTGGGTTTAAGAAAATAAGGTTGGTTTTCTGGAAGGTAGAGATTAAATAGGTCAAGAAGCCTTCCTCATCAAAATCTACATTGTAAGTCCAAGAGTTGATCTCACAAATGAAACAAAATTGTCAACATAAAATATAAGACTAGAAAAAGGTTTGAACTAATAAGAGGCAAGTTTAGGTACTTTTGTTTTCCAGAATAATTTTATTTGGAAAAGATTTCAGAGTTGATATTCTTTCTCACTGGTTTGCTCTGGCGTGGCACTGATGACCGCTCGACAATCACCAGGCAAGACTGTTCTCTTCCTGTTGGGGAGCACTTCAGCGGTCACGGGCATTCGGCCTCTGATATTCGGGTAAGCGTTCTCCAAGGCGGCCTTCGTGACACACGACGGCGCAGAGTCGCTGAGCAGAAACTGATAGCCAAGTTCCGCACACACGAGGACGGCCTCAACCGGGATATTGGGTTCATGGCACACTATTTGTAACCCCCACAGAGTTTCACTGGCTGTCTTGTCTGGAGACAATACACATCTTTTTAGCCTGTCTTGATGCTCTCTCCACTCACATTGTTTTGTTTCTTAAAGACTTGATTAGTTGTAAGTATTCGCATTCCAACCATTATTCATGTAAATTGAGGTTGTGTCTTCATATGCTCTGTTTGTGAACAGAATTCCCACTCACCTGAAGAAGGGGCTTGCAGCTCCGAAAGCTTGTGTGGCTTTTGCTACCAAATAAACCTGTTGGACTTTAACCTGGTGTTGTTAAACTTCTTACTGTGTTTACCCCAGTCCAACGCCGGCATCTCCACATCACGATGTTAGAATCACCAAGACCAATGCTAGCCAGTATGCACACTCTGTAGCAACCACAAGTTGTACCCAGTTCAATGCTGTTGCTGCTGTAATAATGTACTCCAGTTTTCACTAATATAGCACAGTGCTCAATCTCCTACTTCCTCAAGGGTGGACTGATGTTGGCAAGAATAGCCCGCTTGGCTTTGCCTTGATGAATCATTTTTAAAGTCTGCTTGTAGCGCAGCACGTATTTGCCGCTCTTCATAACCAACTGGACTCTGGAGTTGATGGACTTCAATGACCTTCTTCACGCATGCATAAAGTGATGAATGTGTGCAATTGACTCCCAGATAGAGTAATGATTGTTCAATAACTGAGCCAATGATGCACCGAGGGGATTCGAGGCTCAATCTAGATGAGCTAAGATGAGCTGAATGTCCTTACTCATCTGTCACTCTCTTTTGATCTGGGGAATGCTTTGTTCATGGAAAAACAACTTGCTTGAAAATATTTAAACTTTTAAAATACCATGATGACGTATTATTTGACTTCAACTGAAGGTTAAGATTATTCTGCCATGTCGTAATCCTTTACTTTGTAGATAACTTTCAGTTACTGACATTGCACGTTCTGTGATAAGTATTCCAGTAATATTAGCAGACTTCTGGAAGTATTGCTCACAAGTAGTGTGGTTTATAATTGAGTTGATGGGGATCTCATCCATTGGAATGAAGAGTGCTGCATTGCCTTTTTTACATCTCATCTGATCCCAAAACAGTATTTTTGGATATAGTATCTTACAGTGCAGAAAGAGACTGCTAGAATCATCATACCCAAAACATGTTTGATAAGGTACCGCATAAAAGACTACTTTAAGGTAAGAGCCCATGGTGTTGGGGGTAGTATGCTAGCATGGATAGAGCATTGGCTAACTGATAGAAAAATGACAATTGGGGAAAGGAAGCATTTTCAGGATGGCAATCTGTAACTAGTGGAGTGCCACAGGGATCAGTGCTGGGGCCACAATTATTTGCAATATACATTAATAACTTGGTCGACGGAAGTGAATGTACTATTGTCATGTTTGCGGATGACATAAAAATAGGTGGGAATGCAAGTGTAAGGATGAGACATTGGGCAAAATCTTCAGCCCGCGCTCACCATTGTGATTTTGCTGGCGGGAAATAGGATCTGGAAGTCACAGTTCTTGCCGGTGAGAAGGTGACTTTGGATCTTCCCCACCTCTCGTTGGCGATATCATCAGGTTCACGCCAATAATGGGCATGAACCTGCTTTGTATGCATTTGCATGTATTTTAACATCATTAAACATAACCCTCCACCCCCACTGCATCTTGACGCCCCCCCCCGCCGCCATATCTTCAAACTGCATCAACACAGTTTCACACATACGTGAATCTGTTGCGGGGGTCTCCCCGGTGGCGCAAAGGTAAATATAGCCTCTGGGGGAGAGGGACGATGCCAGGGCACTGCCACTTGGCACAGGTTGGCACTGCCAGGTTGGCATTAGGCCATCCTGGCAGTGCTAACCAGTGCTCCTCTGCAGTGGGAACCTCATGGGGGTGGGGGTTGGGGGGAGGTTAATGAAGATGTGGTTGTAGGATGGGAGTGCACAGATGAACAGGAATCACCAGCGATGACTGTTGCGGGAGGGGTGGTGGGTGCTGGCTCTGACTGTGGGGGGGGGGGGGGGGGGGGGGGTCAAGGGGTCGATGATCCGGGGGTTGTGGAGGGGGGAATATGGGGCATATGATTGTGGGGAGTGGAGGGGGGGCAGTTGGTGTGGATGTTGTCTCTGATCAGGGGTGGGGAAGAGAGCCCCTGAGGCAGTTGCGGGGTGTGTGGGGGGGGGCAAGGTTTATTGATCTGTTCTGAATAGGGCGCCCTTTACAGATAGCGTGTTTAGGCTCTGTTAATTTTTGTTCGCAGACACACTGCTTTTCTCACCAGAAATAACATTCTGACATTTTTTGATAAGCTTTCGCCCAAGAGTCTAAAGAGAGTTATAGGCAGGTTAAATGAGTCGGCAAAACTTGACAGATGGGATATAATGTCAGAAAGTGTGAAGTTGTGCACTTTGGTAGGAAGAATAAAGGAGCTGAATATTATTCAAATAGAAAAAGACTGCAGAAAGCTGCAGCACGGAGGGACCTGGGGATTCGCATGCATTAATCATAAAAAGCTCGCATGCAAGTTCAGCAGGTATAGGGAAGGCAAATGGAATGCTGACCTTTATTTCAAAGGGAATGGAGCAGAAAAATAGGGAAGTCTTGCTGAAGCTACAAAGCACTGGTTAAACTGCACCAGGAATACTGTGAACAGTCTTGGTCCCCTTCTCTAAGGAGAAATATATTGGCATTCCAGTCAATCCAAAGAAGGTTCTCAAGGTTGATCCTGGGTATGGAAGGATTTTCTTATAAGGAGAGGTTGAGTAACTTGGGACTGAACAAATCAAATAAAATCATTGGAGTTTAGAAGAATGAGCCAGTCTGGGACCTTATTGAGACACAAAGGATTCTCAGAGAGTTTGACAGGATAGATGTCTTCAAGAAAAACCTTTCATTATTAAACACACAAACTAATATTGTACTGTTTATTTCCCAGAACAATGTCATTCTTGGCACTTATCAAGAATAAAAACTTTCAATAAGAATGCTCTGTTTCCTGAGGACACTTAATGAATTAAAAAGCTTACTAGCAAACTCCTTTAGCTGAAGTCATACTGATTTGATTTGATTTGATTTGATTTATTATTGTTACATGTATTAACATACAATGAAAAGTCTTGTTTCTTGTGCGCTCTACAGACAAAGCATACCGTTCATAGAGAAGGAAACCAGAGAATGCAGAATAGAGTGTTACAGTCATAGCTAGGGTGTAGAGAAAGATTAACTTAATACGAAGTAGGTCCATTCAAAAGTCTGATGGCAGCAGGGAAGAAGCTGTTCTTGAGTAGGTACGTGACCTTAGACTTTTGTATCTTTTTCCCGACGGAAGAAGGTGGAAGAGAGTATGCCTGGGGTGCGTGGGGTCCTTAATTATGCCGGCTGCTTTTCCGAGGCAGTGGGAAGTATAGACAGAGTCAATGAATGGGAGGCTGGTTTGTGTGATGGATTGGGCTACATTCACGATCTTTCATGATCTTTCAATGATTCACGAAACTGCAGTTTCTTGCGGTCTTGGGCAGAGCAGGAGCCATACCAAGCTATGATATAACCAGAAAGAATGCTTTCTATGGTGCATCTGTAAAAGCTGGTGAGAGTCGTAGCTGACATCCTTAGTCTTCTGAGAAAATAGAGGCGTTGGTGGCTTTCTTAACTATAGTGTCGGCACAGGGGGACCAGGACAGGTTGTTGGTGATCTGGACACGTAAAAACGTGAAGCTTTCGACCATTTCTACTGTGTCCCCGTTGATGTAGACAGGGGCATGTTCTCCACTATGCTTCCTGAAGTCGATGACAATTGCCTTCATTTTGTTGACACTGAGGAGAGATTATTGTCTTTGCAGCAATTCACCAGATTCTCTATCTCATTCCTGTACTCTATCTCGTCAATGTTTGAGATCCGATCCGCTATGGTGGTGTCATCAGCAAACTTGAAAATCGAGTTGGAGGGGAGTTTGGCCACACAGTCATAGGTGTAGAAGAAGTTTAGTCGGGGGCTGAGAACACAGCCTTGTGGGGGCACCAGTGTTGCGGATGATTGTGGAGGAGATGTTGTTGCCTATCCTTACTGCTCATTGTTACTGGCTAATATAAAGGAGAGTACAGACTGGAGCAGGACGCCAACAATCCAAAGATGTGTGGGTTAGGTTGATTGGCCATGCTAAAATTGCCCCTTAGTGTCCTGAGATGCGTAGGTTAGAGGGATTAGTGGATAAAATATGTAGGGATATGGGGGTAGGGCCTGGGTGGGATTGTGGTCGGTGCGGACTCGATGGGCCGAATGGCCTCTTTCTGTACTGTAGGGTTTCTATGATTTGATTTGAATTGAAAGGAGAAGTTCAGAAAATCAAGAAGTAGTGATGAACTGATGTCATGTTTGCACCTTAAACCCCATGGAATATTACTGAAAGAGAAAACTGGAGGCATTAAGGAATTAAAGTTTGAAAGTTCTGCAACAGAATTAGTTAACAGCGAAAGACATGGCAATAAATCTCGATTGCAAAAATAGGAGGATGCATGAAAGAGGAAGTGAGGGAGTTAGATGTTATCCATGAAACACCAAGCCATTTGGTCATTTGCTTTGGTCACACTCTAATCTCCTGGCTCGATATAAATTTGAATTATTCCTTTATGGATCAATTAAAGTAGTTTATTACAAAAACATCCTGGTCTCCGCAAATGGTACCATCAAGGAAAAGACGCTTACTTTGGGAAGTAATTTTACTGCCTGGTACTTTTATATCTCGGGTAACTAAACACTGCCATATAAATATGCAGCTGTTCATTCATTTTTCAAATCCTCTGGAGCTTGATCTGTCATCAATACGAGCGATTTTTTAGCCCCCAACCCTGGCCCACAAAATACCCTGGATCTTATGAGAGCCACCTGAATTTTCATGATATTAAGAGGATCTATCTCTGTCCCGGCTTTGAGTTCACCCTCGTTCCCCTACACAAAAAAAAAATTCCAGTTGATGGTTCAGTCTGCCTGTATGAGTTTGCTTAAATATTTCCATTCTTGGCATTAGCCATTGAAATGCTTAGAATTTATGGGTACATGGAGTAGTGGTTAATATCAATTATCCTACCAAGTGCCAGGGAAAGATTTAAACCTGTTGGCTAGATTTTTGCCATTCCTTTGGCAGGATTGACCCTATTGCTCAAAGGCCAATTTCAGTTTTTCATTGATTCTTTCAGGGGAAGCAGCTGTTGTTTGCAAGGTCAGCATTTGTGTGGTCCATCCCAACGATGATGATGGTGAAGGACCTTCTCGAAACACTGCAGTTCATGTGCTGTTAGGAAGGGAAGTTCTTCAAAATATGGTTAAAAGTGCTTTGAGCAGTTGGACAATCATTTTTTTTAAAGGATATTAAGGTTTAATTTTGAAAGACTTATATCCCGATTGGTTCAATGGCATTAACATTTGGTCATTTGTTGAAAACAATTTTTATTTCTATTGAAGAATTAAGCTGAATGATGACAGTAAGTGGTTCCAAGACCCATTGGGCTTTGGTGTGGAAACCCATTATTCCTTAAAGTGCTATTCTCACCATTTTCAATTGTTTTCAATGTTTTTCCAACACCTCCACATTTCCCTCCCCCCCGTGCTGAAGGCATTGACTTCCCGCCACCCTCGTCCAAGATATGGTTCCACAGACACCTTTTGCAATTGACCATTTCATTGCGGGGTGCACCACAGCCAAGGTCAATCCCGTCTTCATCTAACAATAACACACCTGGCCTCTTTAGTGGAATTACTGGACACAGATCAGCATACATCTGGTTTTTAAACATGCCTTTCTAGCCAGAGATCCATTCAATGTGACTGAGACAATGTAGCACACATGTAACTGCCCCAACAGCTAATGTAGCACAAACTAATAACTGAATCCTTGGTGGGCCTACCGTGAAAAGCAATTGGTGTTTCGTCAGTACTCAGCACTAAGATTTGTCAAGTCCCTTCAAGTTTGTGAGAGATATTTCACAATGGAAGCTAATCTAGAAAATTTAGAACAGTTGATTATGTAGTAATTCTGCATTATTGCCAAAATCAAGTTTGTAAGGTGCATTACAAGTGAAGTTTATTTATTAGTCACAAGTAAGGCTTACATTAACACTGCAATGAAGTTACTGTGAAATTCCCCTAGTCGTCAGAGTCCGGCGCCTGTTCAGATCAATGCACCTAATCAGCACATCTTTCAGAATGTGGGAGGAAACCGGAGCACCTGGAGGGGACCCACACAGACACAGGGAGAACATGTAAACTCCACACAGACCCAAGCCAGGAATTGACCCCAGATCCCTGGCGCTGTGAAGCAGCAGTGCTAACGACTGTGCTGCCGTGCTGCCCACAACCATCTACAAGCATCTGAGTCTGTAAATGGATTTACCATAAGAGAATCATAAATAAGAGATGGTGGTGGTGCATCTGCTAAATTTGGAGATCAGAAATGTTACCAAAGAAAAATAATATTTTCTGTACAAATTTGGAGCATTGTTAAATGATAATATGAGTTATCATTGGCTAAAAGCATTTGTTGGCATTTATGATGGATGACTACCATTTTCAATGACTTATTTCATGTAAACCACTAAACGCTGGTCTGTTTTTCTCCTCGAACTAGACTAAAGACGTATTGGATCATTTCTTGTAATGTTATTTTAACACCATCATTAAATCCCGCAAAAAAGTATCTATTGCTGAAAACAGAGACATGCAGTCAGAATGTTTCGTCTTCCACTCATCAGGGCAGATTTTCAAGAATACCAATCCTAAAGGGAACAACAATTTACACCGCTAGAAAAGAGAGTGTATTTTCCATGGTGATGCCTCGACCAGTCAGAGTCCACTTGCCAACCAATCAGCATTCCCCTTTTTTTCAGCAATACTCAAGTTTTGTGCTACCAAGTGGCTATTTAACTATTCTATAGATTTGTGATGCATGTTCTTAACAATGAGCTATACTCACAGAAAATGATTATTGGAGAATTAGGTTACAATGCTAAAGTCCTGTGCCCCTCATGAATAAGCCTGTTCACTGATTGGGGATTCAAGAAATGCCTCTATAATTCAATTATGAAAGTCTTTTTAAATGGGGTAGGTTGTGTCTTAATGAGATATGATGATAGTAGGTAAGTGGCTCATTTTACATCCCTTCGAATTGACTTCAAATTTTCATAGAAGCAAAGCAAAAGGAGGCCATTTGGCCCATTGAGTCTGCACCGAGTCGCTGATGGAACATCATACCCAGGCCCTATCCCTATAACCCCATGTATTTACCCTACTTATCCCCCTTACCTACACATGTATGGACACTAAGGGCGGAATTTTACCGGCACGTCCGCCTGAGGTTCGTACAGTCCTGCCCGAGGCCAAAAGAGAATGCCGTTCTCCCAGCCTCGCCTGCCCCCAAAATCGGGGCGGGCGTGCCAGTACAATGCTGGCTTAAAAGGCAATTTAGCATGGCCAATCCACCTAATCTGCATATCTTTAGACTGTGGGAGGAAACCGGAGAACCCGGAGGAAACCCGCGTACACATGAGAAGAACGTGGAAACGCCACACAGTCATCCAAGACTGGAATTGAAGCTATGTTCCTGGTATTGTGAGGTAGCAGTGCTAAGCACTGTGCCACCGTGCCACCCTATTGCCAACTTATTATTCACCATTTTAGTCTCTTGCCCCGGAGTCAAGATCTACCCTACCATATCCAGTTACTTTACAAAAGAGCTCTAATCCAAAGTCACGAATGATCTGACAATGCACTCAAGGTATTGTATTGAAGCAGAGATTTTTAAAAAATGCTACTATGACACGTATAGCAATACCCTTGCCCAGACGTTCCCGGGATTGATCCAAGTTAGTTGATCTAACTCAAATTTTTGGAGTGCTGCAACAGGTCTAAGTATCCCCGAGTTAGAGAAGGGGGGTAAATCAGCCAGGCCTGCTCCTGATCCCGATGTGACTCCTGGTGGAAAATGTAAACGTGTGCACATCTGGTGAGAGCAGGATCAGACTCAGCTGTGAAGCTCTGCACGGTTTCCATTCACTTGCCAACACTCTGGCAAGAAGAACTTTAACTTGGCTGCTGATGTCCATGGAATCAAGCCCCAGTGTAAATTGTCGCCTTCAAGAGACGGAGAAGGAAAAGAAGAGAAAACTGAAGGAAAAGATGGCACTACATCCTTAATTACTTTTCCACTGAGAACTTCTTCGGAAATGATGATTTGCTTTCCCCCTGGAGATGGAACTGGCCAACAAGCCAAAATTAGTGAAATTGGATTTTTTAAATTCTAAAACTGTATGCACATATGTCCAATATATACGCTGTGCAAGAACGCAGAATATATACCAATTACACCTGAAACACAAACTCATGAAACCATGAAAGGGTAATATGAAAACTTGAATCTAATTCTTGGACGGAAGACTTCCAAGTCTTGCCATTACATACCTAACTACACAACTGTAGTACAGATGACGTTCCAGATGTTCTCATTGGCAGCTGCCTCTTACATTTTTCCATAAAAGGTTCGGCAAAAAACATATTTATTAGCTTCCAACCTGCAGAGTGGAAACCAGATGGCATCTGTGCAAGGGAGAAAGATGAGAGATTTTTGTGAAGCTTTTTCAACGTAAGAGAGACCACTAATTGAATGCAATTTTAAGTTTAATTTTTCATGCGTTGAAATTCTTCATGAATGAAGATTTTATTGAGCCAAAGTTTGAGATTGTTACTAAAAAGTGGAAGCTAAAAGAGCAGATCCACATCGAACTCAGTTAGATTTAACCATGACTGTTATGGATAACAGTTTCAACAGTACAGTTTCATAATGATAAAGTTACCAGACTAAAAATGCCAATGCCTGTGCCAATGATCCAGTGATACGAGTTCAAACCTTGCTATTGTAGCTGAGGAATTTAAATTCAGTGAATTAAATATATGGGATTAAAAGGAGCTGGTATCCGTAATGGTGACCATGAAACTACAGCAGTGTTTTTCAAACTTTTTTCCCAACGACTCACTTTTACCGAATGGCTGTCCCTTGTGATCCATGCCACGTTCACTTACTACTCGACTCTGGCCCTCTCTTTCATGTAACAAAATAATCTGTGCCCACAGTCGACTTACTGGAAAAGGAGAGACAGTTGGCGCCAAGTGAATTGGCACCAAGTGCATGTACAAGGCGTGCTGGCTGACCCGTTTAGTCTTGCCTCATGTGGTAGGACACTGTACTTCAGTGAGACTTTACCCAGAGAGTAAATGTTAAAGGTCAGGCGATCTTTGGGGATCATTTTTGGTGGCCCATTCTGTGACCCACCTGTGGGTCGCAACCCCCACTTTGAAAAAGACTGAACTACAAGATTGGCATAAACAGTGAAGAGTCAATGAAGCATGCAGGAGGGCATGCCAGGAGCAATATGAGGCATATTTAAAATTAAAGTGTCAACCTGCCAAAACACAGGACAAAAAAAATCCAATTTTGGTAATTTTGTCTTGTTGGCCAATTCCATCTCCAGGGGGAAAGCAAATCATCATTTCTTAAGAAGTTCTCAGTGGAAAAGTAATTAAGGATGCAGTGCATCTTTTCCTTCAGTTTTCTCTCCTTTTCATTCTCCGTCTCTTGAAGGCGACAATTTACACTAGGGTTCGATTCCATGAACATCAGCAGCCAAGTTAAAGTTCTTCTTGTGTGAGCCCAGAGTGTTGGCAAGTGAATGGATACCGTGCAGAGCTTCACAGCTGAGTCTGATCCTGCTCTCACCAGATGTTCACACATTTACATTTTCCACCAGGAGTCACATCGGGATCAGGAGCAGGCCTGGCTGATTTACCCCCCTTTTCTAACTCGGGGATACTTAGACCTGTTGCAGCACTCCAAAAATTTGAGTTAGATCAACGAACTTGGATCAATCCCGGGAACGTCTGGGCAAGGGTATTGCTACTTTCTACCAAGAAGTGGGAAGCGAAAGATCACCTCCAGTGATAAACAGGAGTTAGAGCATCCGGTAGAGGTGGCTGAGGGACTTCACTGGTGCATTCTGGGAGAAGTCAGACCAGCAACATCTACCAAGAAGTGGGAAGCAGAATATCTGCTGTCAAGGAGTGGTAAGCCCGAAACACTACATTAGTGTTTCCCTCCCTCCCTCCTCCTCTAACCAAAACAAAAGGCCACTGTGAGAAGGTAAAAGTGAAGGTAAAAGTTGTATGAATTTTTTCAAATAATTTAATTGGTGCTCAAAATGTCGCTCAGTGGGGTTAAGTGTTGCACTTGTGAGATGCGGGAGATCCGTGACGCTTCCAGCATCTCGGACGACTATGTTTGCAGGAAGTGCACCCAATTGCAGATCCTTACAGAACGCATGGATAGGTTGGAGCACCAGTTGGATGCACTTAGGAGCATGAAGGAAGCAGAAAATGTCATAAATAGGAGCTTTAGAGATGTGGTCACAGCATAGATGGGTGACTGCCAGAAGAGGCAGGCAGTCAGTGCAGGAATCCCCTGTGGTCATCCCTCTCTCTAACAAGTATACCATTTTGGATACTGTTGGGGGAGATGGGCTCTCAGGGGATACCAGCAGCAGCAGCCAAAGCAGTGGTACCACAACTGGCTCTGTTGTTAAGTAGGGAGGGACAAAGAGGACTAGAGCAATAGTTATAGGGGACTCTGTAGTTAGGGGCGGATAGGCGTTTCTGTGGACATGAAAGACACTCCAGGATGGTATGTTGCCTCCCTGGTGCCAGGATCCAGGATAATTCTGAATGGACAGAAAGCATTCTGAAGGGAGAGGATGAACAGCCAGAGGTCGTGATACATATTGGTACTAACGACATAGGCAGGAAGAGTGATGAGATCCTGCAGCAGCAGTTTAGGGAGTTAGGACGAAAGTTACAAAGCAGGACCTCTAGGGTTGTAATCTCAGCATTACTCCCTGTGCCACGTGCTAGTGAGGCTAGGAATAGGAAGATAGTGCAGCTCAACACATGGCTAAACAGCTGGTGTAGGAGGGAAGGTTTCAGATATCTGGACCATTGGGGTCTCTTCCAGGGCAGATGGGACCTGTACAAGAAGGACGGGTTGCATCTAAACTGGAAGGGCAGAAATGTTCTTGCCGGGAGATTTGCTAGTGTCACACGGGAAGATTTAAACTAGTTTGGCAGGGGGATGGGAACCAAAGCAAAAGTGAATTAACAGAAGGGGAAGCAGAGAGTAGGGTCAGTAAGACTCAGAGAAACAGCAGGCAGGGTGGGATTGCTAATCAGAGAGGGTCTGGTGGACTGAAGTCCATTTGTTTCAATGCGAGAAGCGTAACATGTAAGACAGATGAACTTAGATCTTGGATTAGTACTAGGAACTACGATGTTGTTGCCATTACAGAGACTTGGTTAAGGGAAGGACAGGATTGGCAGCTTAACATCCCAGGATACAGATGTTTCAGGCGGGAAAGAGGGGGATCTAAAAGGGGTGGGGGAGTTGCACTAGTTAAGGAGAATATCACAGCTGTACTCCGGGAGGACACCTCGGAGGGCTCATACAGCGAGGCAATATGGGTAGAGCTCTGGAATAGGAAAGGTGTCATCACAACGTTGGGGGTTTACTATAGGCCACCCAACTGCCAGCGGGAGATTGAAGAACAGATGTGTAGCAGATTTTGGCAAGGTGTAAAAGTAACAGGGTTGTTGTGGTGGGAGATTTTAATTTCCCCTATATTGACTGGGACTCACTCAGTGCTAGGGGCATGGATGGGGCAGAGTTTGTAAGGAGCATCCAGGAGGGCTTCCTGAAACAGTATGTAGATAGTCCAACTAGGGAAGGGGCCATACTGGACCTGGTATTGGGGAATGAGCCCGGCCAGGTGGTCGATATTTCAGTAGGGAAGCAGTTCGGGAACAGTGACCACAATTCAGTAAGCTTTAAGGTACTGATGGATAAAGATAAGTGTAGTCCTCAAGTGAAGGTGCTAAACTGGGGGAAGGCTAATTACAACAATATTAGGCAGGAACTGAAGAATGTAGAATCGGGGCAGATGTTTGAGGGCAAATCAACATCTGGCATATGGGAGGCTTTCAAGTGTAAGTTGACAGAGATTCAGAACCGGCACATTCCTGGAAGGATGAAGGATAAGTATGGCAAGTTTTGGGAACCTTGGATAACGAGAGATATTGTGAGCCTAGTCAACGAGAAAAATGAAGCATTTGTCAAAGCTAGGAGGCTGGGAACACATGAAGCAAGTGTGGAATATAAGGAAAGTAGAAAGAAACTTAAGCAAGGAGTAAGAAGGGTTGAAAGGGATCACGAAAAAGCATTGGCCAGCAGGATTAAGGAAAATCCCAAGGCTTTTTATACATATATAAAGAGCAAGAGGATAGCAGGGAGAGGGTTGGCCCACTCAAGGACAAGGGAGGGAATCTATGCGTGGAGCCAGAGGAAATGGGCGAGGTATTAAATGAGTACTTTGCGTCAGTATTCACCAAAGAGGACTTGGTGGATGATGAGTCTGGGAAAGGACGTGTAGATAGTTTGAGTCATGTTGAGATCAAAAAGGAGGAGATTTGGGGTTCTTGAAGAACATTAAAGTAGACAAGTCCCCAGGGCCTGATGGGATATACCCCAGAATACTGAGAGAGGTAAGGGAGGAAATTGCTGGGGCCTTGAGAGAAATCTTTGTATCCTCACTGGCTACAGAGGAGGTCCCAGAGGATTGGAGAATAGCCAATGTTGTTCCTTTGTTTAAGAAGGGTAGCAAGAATAATCCAGGTAATTACAGGTCAGTGAGCCTTACATCAGTGGTAGGGAAATTATTGGAGAGGATTCTTCGAGACAGGATTTATTCCCACTTGGAAATAAGTGGACGTATTAGTGAGAGGCAACATGATTTTGTGAAGGAGAGGTCGTGTCTCACGAACTTGATCGAGTTTTTCGAGGAAGTGATGAAGATGATTGATGAGGGTAGGGCAGTGGATGTTGTCTACATGGACTTCAGTAAGGCCTTTGACAAGGTCCCTCATGGCAGACTGGTGCAGAAGGTGAAGTCGCATGGGATCAGAGGTGAGCTGGCAAGGTGGATACAAAACTGGCTCGCTCAAAGAAGCCAGAGGGTAGCAGTGGAAGGGTGCATTTCTGAATGGAGGGCTGTGACAAGTGGCGTTCCTCAGGGATCAGTGCTGGGACCTTTGCTGTTTGTAATATATATAAATGATTTGGAGGTAAATGTAACTGGATTGATTAGTATGTTTGCGGACGACACAAAGGTTGGTGGATTTGCGGATAGCGATGAGGACCATCAGAGGATACAGCAGGATATAGATCAGTTGGAGACTTGGGCGGAGAGATGACAGATGGAGTTTAATCCGGACAAATGTGAGGTAATGCATTTTGGAAGGTCTAATACAGATAGGAAATATACAGTAAATGGCAGACCCCTTAGGAGTATTGATAGGCAAAGGGATCTGGGTGTACAGGTACACAGGTCACTGAAAGTGGCATTGCAGGTGGGGAAGGTAGCCAAGAAGTCATACGGCATGCTTGCCTTCATCGGCCGGGGTATTGAGTTTAAAAATTGGCAAGTCATGTTTCTGCTTTATAGAACCTTAGTTCGGCTGCACTTGGAATATAGTGTTCAATTCTGGTCGCCACACTACCAGAAATGTGTGGAGGCTTTGGAGAGAGTACAGAAAAGATTTACCAGGATGTTGCCTGGTATGGAGGACATTAGCTATGAGGAGAGATTGGAGAAACTTGGTTTGTTCTCACTGGAGCGACGGAGGTTGAGGGGAGACCTGATAGAAGTCTACAAGATTATGAGAGGCATGGACAGAGTGGATAGTCAGAAGCTTTTTCCCAGGGTGGAAGAGTCAATTACTAGGGGGCATAAGTTTAAGATGCGAGGGGCAAGGTTTAATGGAGATGTACGAGGCAGATTTTTTACACAGAGAGTAGTGGGTGCCTGGAACTCGTTGCTGGGGGAGGTAGTGGAAACGGATACAGTAGTGACTTTTAAGGGGCGTCTTGACAAGTACATGAATAGGATGGGAATAGAGGGATATGGTCCCCGGAAGGGTAGGGGGTTTTAGTTAAGTCGGGCAGCATTGTCGGTGCAGGTTTGGAGGGCCGAAGGGCCTGTTCTTGTGCTGTAATTTTCTTTGTTCTTTGTTCTTTGTACTGGCATGCCAAACAGCGGAATCAGCACGTAATGGACACATTCCACAAACAATGAATCAGATCTAAGCTCTGTAGGCCTGCCACAGCTGCCCAGGGGTCTCATCGGCAGCATGGTGGCACAGTGGTTAGCACTGCTGCCTCACAGTGCCAGGGACCTGGGTTCGAATCCCAGCTTGGGTCACTGTCTGTGCAGAGTTTGCCCATTCTCCCCATGTCTGCATGGGTTTCCTCCAGGTGCTCCGGATTCCTCCCACAGTCCAAAGATATGTGGGTTCGGTGGATTGGCCATGATAAATTGCCTCTTATTGTCAGGGGGATTAGTTAGGGTAAATGCATGGGGTTATGGGGATAGGAACTGGGTGGGATTGTGGTCGGTGCAGACCCGATGGGCTGAATGGCCTCCTTCTGAACTGTGGGATTCGATGCAAGGGTCCTGATGTCCTGATTGCCGGTGACCCCTGTTGGTGTGGGGGGTAACAATGCCACAAGTGATGTGATGGGGTCTGATGTCCGTGGGGTATTCGGGGGTGCGGTGGGGGGGGTGGGAGGAGGCCTCCCAGTTCACTAGAAGGTCGGGGCGCACTCCGCAATGGCCCCCGAGCGCTCTGAAGACTGCTTCACCGGCACAAGTAGGCTCCGCCGCCCCCCGACCCACCGGCGCAAAGCTCCCAACTGTCAAAGACTTTGACAGAGTGGTGGAAGACTGCAGTGCCGAGCCTGCCCAAAAGACTGGCCTGGAGGACTCCTGTTTTCACGCTGTTATGACACTTAGAAGCATTTTGGGAAAATTCCATCCATAATATCTATATATGCCTTTTTCAATATTAAATCTGAGCCTTGTTTTCCAGCTGCTCTGTTATTGTTTCAGACTTATCTCATTGTTGTATTTCTTTAGACATGTTGGACGGAATCTTACCAAGAAATGGTCAGGGTCTGACTGAAAACCGATGGGTTTCTCTCGAGAGAAACAGGCAGGTTTTCCTCCCAGATCTTATGGCACTTTGTTAAGGAAATGTTAGGGGGGACGTGTTTCATGCTGACATTCTGAGGGGTGGGGCCTGAACATGTCAGTAAAGCCGCCTGCACTGAGATCTAGATGCCCTTAATCAGACTAAGAAATAGCTTCCTCCCCTACCCCATCATGGAGGTCTTTCCCCACCTCCCCGCTATCATCTCATCCCCCCACCACCCACCCTCATGATCAACGCTGGCATCGCCTCTCACCACACCAACAGTCACCGGCAGCATCACCCTCTCTTTCTCCCATCACCAACAGTCCCTCTTTCCCCCCCCCCCCCCCCCCCCCCCCCGCCCCACACAAACATGCTCCCCCACTCCTCCCTCCGATGAGGCTCTCCCTAGAGTCTGCCCCTGGCCAGTCAACTGCCTGACTGGCGCAAGATGGCTAACTCGCCTCTTCTCAGGAAGAGACGAGTTGGCCAACTTGCCAGCTCTCCGGCCAACGATAATGCCCCCCCATTGCCTCCACAAGATTCTGCCCTATGTTTCATAGGTGATAAGATAGTCCATACGACTTTGCTTGAGGTAAAAGAGGCGAGCTTATTGAATGTGTTCTTATTATTCATTGCATCCACCAGGGATTAGCCCTCTTACTCTCTCCAGTACTATTTATAAAACCTGGATGACTTCCCTTGCTGTGATAAATTGTACTAAATGTGGGATTTGAGATTATATTTATAGAACATTGTGGGAAAAAGTGATTTTCAGTTCAATATTGTTCTAATTTTATACAGAGCTTTGGGCTTACAAAATACAATGTGATCTCCACAATTACAGCTTCGCTCATAATTTACCATCAAGCTGAAGAGGTGGGAAAAAGTAGTTTGATCCCATTCATAATGCAGTTTCAAACTCCCACCAACAGCAATGTGCTAATGACCAGATAATCTTTATTTATTTTGTAATGGTGAATGAGGGATAAATATTGGCACATTAACCAGGACATTGGTGATAACTTCCCTGCTATTCCTCAAAATAGAGCCATAGGATCATGGGCCCTCATTTTAATAACTAAGCAAAACTTGCCAAGCCATCCTTAGTATAACTAGCTTTATATTTTCAACCATCAATTCGAAGAGTGTTGTTTTTGCAACAATTGATTCCCTTGGGCAAGAACCGTGCCTCAAAGGGCACAATTAAGAAACAAAATATTGGGACCGAACTGAAATTGATGCACACATTTCATACTGGTGGTTGGATTAATTCTACATCTGCTCATTGCTGTATACTTACCATATTTTAGCTGATGTTTTGCTGCAAAATTGTACATTCTGCTCTGTAATTAATTTAAGGACATATGTATGATGGTTTAGTATGTATTAGCACACTAGTCCAGTTCTGGGATATTTCCTGAGTTATGTTCTGTACATGAAAATTAGGCCCCAAATGAGCCAAATTAATCATGTGGATAAAATGGTAATTGGTTGCAATTTATCAACTGCAAGGCCTGCAGTGGTTCTCATGTGAATATAATGATTTGAGCGCATACCAAGTTGATTGGAGATGGATGTGTACAGACTGCAACTGCGTCATTGCTACAACTGAAGGAAGATAGATAATAAGCTGAAAGACAAAATTCAATTTGGACAACTGATGGATGAAACATTTTTGATCTCGCAGTCCACCTATTCCAACATTGGTGATGATAGTATCAGTTTAAATTGTATGCAACTGCCCCTGACTGTTAAGCAAGCACAGTAGATCTGAATTTTGTGCTAGATTTTTGTTTGACCCGCATTACATGCTAGCAGTTCCACTATTTTTTAATGTGAAGAAGTTTTTTTTTAAAGAAACAGGTTGTTGGATTTACCAGGTTTGAAAGGCCTGTATTGATTCTAGGTCATGCTTCTGTCTCAGTAATTTGCTCATTCTTCATTTTGTGCTGTTCCAGCAGGGTTGGATTGTGAAGTAATTGGGTAAAGAATCCCTTATTCATGATGGCATGAACAAATAAGAATGATTAACTTGTGACATTAATATGTATAATATCAATATTTATAAGACCATGAAACATAGGAGCAGAATTAAGTTAATCAGCCCATCAAGTCTGCTCCACCATTCTGATATGTTTCTCAACCCCATTCTCCTGCCTTTTCCCCATAATCTTTGATCCCCTTATTAATCAATAACCTATCTATCTCTGTCTTAAATACACTCAATGGCCCGGCCTTCATAGCCTTCTGTGGCAATGAATTCCACAGCTTCACCATCCTCTGGCTGAAGAACTTCCTCCTCATCTCGGTTCTAAAGGGCCATCCCTTTACTCTGAGGCTGTGCCCTCGATCTTAGTCTCTCCTACTAATGGAAACATCTACCATGCCTTTCAGGATTCTGTAAGTTTCAATGAGATTCCCCCTCATCCTTTTAAACTCCATCAAGTACAGACTTAGACTCTTTAAATGCTCCTCATACATCAAATTTTTAATTCCTGGGATCATTCTTGTGAACCTCCTCTGGACCCTCTCCAAGGCCAGCACATCCTTCCTTAGTTACGGGAAAGGGAGCTTGTTAGACTGCTCTGTTTCAAAGGTGAGTTTGAGTACAGGATGACGTGCATTAATCTGTGTATGAAAATTATTGCACACAGCTGCAGATTCAAATATAGCAAATGTACATATTGGAAATATGCAAGGGATTGGAGGTTAAGGGTCATTCCATCGAAAATGCGTTTCTGGTTGGAACTGGCAAAAACATTAGTGAAAGCTGACCCTGGAGGGGAACCCATGGCAATATGAATGGGCCCAAGGCTGCCCTTTCAGGCCTGAAAGTGCTACGTTTACCTCAGATTACCCTGGAAGGGTGAACTATCTAACAAATTTGCTCACAATATTCCTTAGATCCCAAAATTGCTCACAATATTCCAAATGTGGTCTGACCAGAGTCTTATGAAGCCTCAGCAGTACATCCCTGCTTTTGTATTCTAGTCCTTTTGAAATGAATGCTACGTATGTTTATATGTATTAGATATTTTGGACAAGTTCGGTAATTTTTTAAAAACGCTCCCTGTTTTGAACATTTTTTTATACTGAATGAAGCAGAACGCAATTCGTCTCAAAGTTCTGTACTCCCAAGTGACTGTTTGTATGCTTGGACAGAGGTACAACAAAGACCAAATTCAGGATATTAATAACTTTCACAAAGACTATATGCGATCTGCATATTGACAGAAATGCAGTGTTTTTGTGCTTATTCGATAGTGTGAGATTATTTGCTAATGTGGCGCTCAAGGGAGCCAAAGACATTTGTGCTCTGTCATTCTATCATGGCGATCTGGAGTCATCACCATTTTCTGAGTCTGTATTCATTGGACTTCTGAACTTGGTGATTAGGGCAGTCGAATTCAGCTTTAATGACATTATGAATGCCCAAATATATGACATTGCCATGGGCTCCCCTCCAGGGTCAGCTCTCACTAATGTTTTTGCTAGTTCCAACCAGAAACACATTTTTGACCCTTAACCTCCTATCCCTTGCATATTTCCAATATGTACATTTGCTATATTTGAATCTGCAGCTGTGTGCAATAGTTTCCATACACAGC
This sequence comes from Mustelus asterias, assembly GCF_964213995.1. Taxonomy (NCBI): domain Eukaryota; kingdom Metazoa; phylum Chordata; class Chondrichthyes; order Carcharhiniformes; family Triakidae; genus Mustelus; species Mustelus asterias. The sequence continues at coordinate 24,835,102 of NC_135827.1, forward strand.
TTAATGCACGTCATCTTGTACTCAAACCCACCTTTGAAACAGAGCAGTCTAACAAGTTCCCTTTCCCAGACATGCTAGCTGAGAAATCCACTAATGGATTGTCTACCACTGTCTATTGAAAACCTACCTTCACCGGTCAATTTTGGGATTCCTACACCTTCATGTGTAACAAGATTGGCCTTAGCAGCAATCTTGTAAATAGGACCTGTGTTTATTGTGCAAGCTTGATAATGAAACACGTAAAAGCTATTCTGTGGGATAATGTCTATCTTTTACAGATCATTGCTCACTGTGTATTGCACACACTCATGAATGGGCGCAGCGCTGCCACTTTCAGGCCTGAAAGTGCTCAGATTACCCTGGAAGGGTGAACTATCTCACAAATTTGAGTAACAGGTGAAGCTAGCCATTTCATGCTATGACTGTGCAGTAACCAAAAAAGTGGCATTCTCCACTTAAAGAATGCTGCCTTCAAGCCAAAAAGATGTCGTGCCAATCACACAAATGGGTAATGTGGTAGATTAGTTTCAGTGCTGGTGCAATGCCATTCCATCAAAAATACATTTCTGGTTAAAACCTACAAAAATATTAGTGAGAGCTGACCCTGGAAAGGGACCCGTAGCAATACTTGGGCGTACGTAATGTCATTAAATACATAGGCTGTACATCCCAGTGATTGGCGAATTGTATCTGGTAGAACGTCCCTTCAACTATTTTCAATAGGTAGAGTCCTGACTATCCTCAAACAGTCCTTTCAGAACATAACATCTAACGTTAGATGTGATTTTGTGATTGTGCAGCACTTATGTACTAAGAATTATACTGACAGCAAATTTAGGATTAACAGGTTTGCAACGCAGTCCACTTATGTTTGCTAGAAGCTACATGCATTCATATGCAGGAATCTGACCTCTGTAGATTAAAGGAATATGTCCAGACATTGCAGCTTTTTTGAATATGGAAAAGCATGGGAATAATAGCTCCTTGGGGCACTCACCATGGGCAACATCTTAACAAATCAGAGCTGACTTGCCAACCAATCAGCACCCCCACCCATTTTCTCATGCAGTGTAAATTGGTGTTCCCTTTGAAATTTTGCATTCTTGCATCTGTCCTGATGGGTGAAATCTGGGCTTGCATGTTGAACTGCAAATGTCTGTGTGTACATAATCATTCAAAACCCCTTTCATTTTATCTTGTACACTTGGGCAGCATTGTGGCACAGTGGTTAGCACTGCTGCCTCACAGTGCCAGGATCACTGATTTAATTCCCATCTTGGGTCACTGTATGTGCGGAGTCTATATGTTTTCCCCATGTCCGTGTGGGTTTCCTCCGGTGCTCCGGTTTCCTCCCACAGTCCAAAAGACGTGCTGGTTAGGTGCGTTGGCCATGCTAAATTCTCCCTCAGTGTACCCGAACAGGTGCCGGAGAGTGGCAACTCGAGGATTTTCATGAATGTAAGCCTACTTGTGAAACTAATAAATACATTTTAAACTTGTGCAGGGCCGAATGTTGCTGAGCGGCCGTGCACGGACAGGATGCGGACACAATTAACCAGAGGATAGTTCAACTGGGACAATCTTGCTCTTTTGCCAAATAATTATTATTTGCAGACATGAGAAAAGTATTCAATAAAAACTGTTCTGGATGTTAGAACATACACTTGACAATGTGCATCATGAGTAAAAAATGTAAAAACTGTCTTCAGAAGGCATCAAGTACAAACCAATCCAGGAATGCTTTCCCAGGCACTGCTATAGTCCATGTTATTCAGCTGCAGGTGCCCAGTACTTGTTGGTCTGACCTATTTTATAGATGTGGAGATGCCGGCGTTGGACTGGGGTGAACACAGTAAGAGTTTTAACAACACCAGGTTAAAGTCCAACAGGTTTATTTGGTAGCAAACACCATTATCTTTCAGAGCGCTGCTCCTTCGTCAGATGGAGTGGAAATGACAGAAAATTCTCTCTTAGATTCCTAAAGCTGGCTCATATTTTGTGGTCAGTGCTGAACAGGTGGTACCTGCTGTTCATTACATTAAATGTGATGCCCACAGACTCTCTGTGGGGTTTTGCACTGAACCTTGGACAGATTAACTTCATTGCATCACCCTCTGGAGGGTATCTGGTACCTGTTTAAACAGGGAAGCAACCGTTATTCTCCTCACCCACTCAGAATTAAAAATTCTTGATGAACAGTGCAGAGCCTAATTAGGAAGTGTAAAGTAGAAGAGATAATTCCACCCTAGATCCTGTACAGAAGGCAAACTAAAGGACTGGATTAACCACACAACTCGCTGCATGTTTTGCGGTGGCAAGAGGCAGCCCACCATTGACCAGCAGCACGATCTTCTGGTCCTGTTTGAAATAACGGCGGCACAGTGGCACAGTGGTTAGCGCTGCTGCCTCCCAGTGCCAGTGACCCGGTTCAATTCTGGCCTTGGGTCACTGTCTGTGTGGAGTTTGCACGTTCTGCCCATGTCTACGTGGGTTTCCTCTGGGTGCTCCGGTTTCCTCTCACAATCCAAAGATGTGCAGGTTAGGTTGATTGGCTATGCTAAATTGACCCTTGTGTCAGGGGGATTAGCAAGGTAAGTATGTGAGGTTACAGGGCCTGGGTAGGATTGTGGTTGGTGCAGACTCCATGGGCCGAATGACCTCCTTCTGCACTGTAGGGATTCTATGATTCTAGCTCCTCAGAGGCCGGAGTCCCTTCACCAGATTCCTTTTATTTACAAACTTGATTCTACTCCTAAGAGTGCTTCAGGTACGAAATCAGAATCAGGAGTGCCAGTGGACCTGACGCTCCCATATTTATATACAGATGAGGCTCCCTGATTGGGCACGCAATTATGACCTCAATCAGGGAGCTCATATTCCAATAGCCCAATCTCATGGGCCTCGTTGAAGTCATCACACCACTTTTTTAACCATTAACGGAATTAAAGGTGATGGGGAGCGGGCGGGTAAGTGGAACTGAACCCACTATCAGATCAGCCATGATCTTATTGAATGAAGGAGCAGGCTTGAGCGGCTAGATGGCCTACTCCTGCTCCTATTTCTTATGTTCTTATGTTTTGTCAACTGGGTTTCCGATTGAATGCACCCCTTGTCACCATGAAACTATCGGCAGGGTTGTGCCGTGTGTGGGATCAGAAGATCCCACCAGTGCGAAAGGCTGGAAAAGTCCAGCCAAAGAGAAGGGAAAAAAAGGGATTCAGGGAGAGAGAGTCAGAAATAAAATGTATTTATCATTTTGTTTTAAACCTCCAACAATTATTAAAATCTGAGTGAGTGAGATACTACTTTTGTCACAGCCAATATTCAGAACCAGAGGGATTGTTTTCCGGAATGATTGTTTTCCGGAATATGTCCTTAAAATTTTATTTACAGTGGAATAGCCAATTTCTACCTTTTAATTGGCTTCAGGGCTGGCCAATGGGTAAGCACAACTTCATGGTGTTCTATGTGTCACAATCCAGAGATCTGTGGCGAGATTGCGATATAGCAAAGTTTCTGAAGGAGCAACCCTGGCCGCAACTTCCCAATTTCCATGTGTGGTGACTGGAAATTACTGTGAAATTCAGTGAGGCATTGATAGCCTCTCTGTTATTAACAGAAAACCTGGACCTGTGCTTTAACAGAAGTTAAGAAATTCCATGATGTCTTACTGGCGAGATTTTGGCATTTGGTGAACGAGGTTATAAACAGAGCCGTTTTGACAAACCATCAACACGTTGGAAATCAGCCCATTATCCTATGTTGATATAGCATGGTATTTTCCAAAGAAAATTGATTTTACTGGTACATAACATCTCAATGTTAAACATTGTAAAGACATTGAATAGAAAATGGGAACATGAAAAAACCTTTTGTATTTTTTTGTATTTGAAGCTTAATATTTGAGCTGATTTGTTCTGAATAGTATCATGTCCTGGTTTGTTGTTTTTTTCAGTGGATACCCTGAAGCCAATAATGGGCATAAACTTGACATTCCACCATGTCTCATGGGTTTATCACCAATGGATTAGGTTAAAATTACCCTCAAGATTCTGTTCCCCATTTGTAGTTTTCATCATGGGAACGGTGAACCTACTGGGTTTTGGGGGGAGTGGGGATTTAAAATGATTTTCCAACCACCCCATGCAGCTCAGTAAAATGGTAAATAATACAGAATATTGAACATACTTTTGCAGCTGATTTATCTTCAAAGCCACGATGTGGAAATGCCGGCGTTGGACTGGGGTGGGCACAATACCAAGTCTCACAACATCAGGTTAAAGTCCAACAGGTTAATTTGGAATCACGAGCTTTCAGAGCGCTGCTCCTTCGTCAGGTGAGTGGAAAGGTGGGTTCACAAACATGGCATATATAGGCAAAGACACAATTGCAAGATAATTACAGATTGTGAAGAATGGTTGGAATATCAGTCTTTACAGGTAATCAAGTCTTTACAGTTACGAATAGTGAGAGTGGAGAGAGGGTTATTCACAGGTTAAAGAGGTGTGAATTGTCTCAAGCCAGGACCGTTAGTAGGATTTTGCAAGCCCAGGCCAAATGTTGGGGGTTACATGTAGTGTGACATGAACCCAAGATCCCGGTTGAGGCCGTCCCCATGAGTGCAGAACTTAGCTATCAGCTATCTTTAAAGACAATCAAACCGGCTGCTGCATTTTTATAGTTCCTTTCCCTGTCCTCCTTTCCCATGACATGATACCTGCACTCCCTGCTTTTAATATCCCTTGCTGGGCTTATCTTTTTGGTTTAATTCTCCAACAATTATTAAAATCTGAGTGAGTGAGATTCTACTTCTGTAACAGCCAATATTCGGAACCAGAGAGGTTGTTTTCCAGAATCATGACTTAGTTTGCCATTAGTTATCAGCTTGCCCTGTCCCAAACATCCACTCACTCCCATGTGTCATTGTCATTCTATCTCCTTAAACTGCCTTGGCCTCCTCTCAAACCTGTTTCAGATCTTTATATATTGATGGCTGAGCAATGTTGCGAAAGATGTATGAACAGGATAAAAATATAGTGTGATGGGACATTGGTTATTGATTACTCATTTGGCATGGTTGAATGATAACTTAATCAACAGTACTGTAACACAACCTAGCAATTCAGATGTACCAAGTGCAGTGAACCTTCTATGGACACTGTACAATTTCCTCTTCAATTCAATATAATGGCACCACAGTTATTCTTCAAGCAGATATAAACAGTTTGTCCCCATTACCAGAAAGATGAGACTTTCAAAGTGCCTACTGATTTAATAAGACCACTGAACTTCAAGGTATCTGTGGTTAACTTGACTTTTTTTAACAGTTAAAATTTCATGATTTAAATGAACCAAATATAAATGTGCATATTTCTCTTGGCGGCATGGTGGCACAGTGGTTAGCACTACTGCCTCACAGCGCCAAGGACCTGGGTTCAATTCCTGGCTTGGGTCACTGTCTGTGTGGAGTCTCATGTTCTCCCCATGTCTGCATGGGTTTCCTCTGGGTGCTCCAGTTTCCTTCCACAGTCAAAGAACAAAGAACAATACAGCACAGGAACAGGCCCTTCGGCCCTCCAAGCCCGCGCCGCTCCCCGGTCCAGGATTGAATCCTGAATCCAGGATCCCCGCCCAATTTTCCAGCCTATCTACATACCAATATCCTATCCACCGAGCTGTCCCTCACAGCTACGATGCTTTGTTCATCACAACCTATTAACTTACCCCCACCCCCCCATTCCAGACCATGTGATCTCCAGGGAGAGGCGAAAACCCAGAGTGAAAAACCCCAGGGCCAATATGGAGAAAAAAAATCTGGGAAATTCCTCTCCGACCCCCTAAGGCGATCGAAACGAGTCCAGGAGATCACAATGGCCCCGATCGGAAAATGCTTCCCAACCCTAGTCATTTCCACTTCCACGAACACCATATGAATTCCCTGCCCCCGAGACAGGTTCCCAACTATCCGCAGTCTCACTCTGTACTGGCACCAGCAAGATGATCATAGAATGAAGCCTTGAAACGAGAAACCAGGAACAATTAGCCCGCGCCGCTCCCTGGTCCAAACTAGACCACTCTTTTGTATCCCTCCATTCCCACTCCGTTCATATAGCTGTCTAGATAAGTCTTAAACGTTCCCAGTGTGTCCGCCTCCACCACCTTGCCCGGCAACACATTCCAGGCCCCCACGACCCTCTGTGTGAAATATGTCCTTCTGATATCTGTGTTAAACCTCCCCCCCTTCACCTTGAACCTATGACCCCTCGTGAACGTCACCACCGACCCGGGGAAAAGCTTCCCACCGTTCACCCTATCTATGCCTTTCATAATTTTATACACCTCTATTAAGTCTCCCCTCATCCTCCGTCTTTCCAAGGAGAACAACCCCAGTTTCCCCAATCTCTCCTCATAACCAAGCCCCTCCATACCAGGCAACATCCTGGTAAACCTCCTCTGTACTCTCTCCAAAGCCTCCACGTCCTTCTGGTAGTGTGGCGACCAGAACTGGACGCAGTATTCCAAATGCGGCCGAACCAACGTTCTATACATCTGCAACATCAGACCCCAACTTTTATACTCTATGCCCCGTCCTATAAAGGCAAGCATGCCATATGCCTTCTTCACCACCTTCTCCACCTGTGACGTCACCTTCAAAGATCTGTGGACTTGCACACCCAGGTCCCTCTGCGTCTCTACACCCTTTATGGTTCTTCCATTTATCGTGTAGCTCCTCCCTACATTATTCCCACCAAAATGCATCACTTCGCATTTATCAGGATTGAACTCCATCTGCCATTTCCTTGCCCAAATTTCCAGCCTATCTATATCCTTCTGTAGCCTCTGACAATGTTCCTCACTATCTGCAAGTCCTGCCAGTTTTGTGTCGTCCGCAAACTTACTGATCACCCCAGTTACTCCTTCTTCCAGATCATTTATATAAATCACAAACAGCAGAGGCCCCAATACAGAGCCCTGCGGTACACCACTAGTCACAGGCCTCCAGCCGGAAAAAGACCCTTCCACTACCACCCTCTGTCTTCTATGACCAAGCCAGTTCTCCACCCATCTAGCCACCTCCCCCTTTATCCCATGGGATCCAACCTTTTTCACTAGCCTACCATGAGGGACTTTGTCAAATGCTTTACTAAAGTCCATATAGACAACATCCACGGCCCTTCCTTCGTCAACCATTTTGGTCACTTCTTCAAAAAACACCACCAGGTTCGTGAGGCATGACCTCCCTCTCACAAAACCATGTTGACTATCGTTAATGAGTTTATTCCTTTCTAAATGCGCATACATCCTATCTTTAAGAATCTTCTCCAACAACTTCCCCACCACGGACGTCAAGCTCACCGGCCTATAATTACCCGGGTTATCCTTCCTACCCTTCTTAAATAACGGGACCACATTGGCTATCCTCCAATCCTCTGGGACCTCACCTGTGTCCAGTGACGAGACAAAGATTTGCGTCAGAGGCCCAACGATTTCACCTCTCGTCTCCCTGAGCAGCCTTGGATAGATTCCATCAGGCCCTGGGGATTTGTCAGTCTTTATATTCTCTAACAAACCTAACACTTCCTCCTTTGCAATGGAGATTTTCTCCAACAGTTCAACACTCCCCTCCGAGACACTCCCAGTCAACACATCCCTCTCCTTAGTGAATACCGACGCAAAGTATTCATTTAGGATCTCCCCTACCTCTTTGGGCTCCAAGCATAAGTCCCCACTTTTGTCCCTGAGAGGTCCGATTTTTTCCCTAACAACCCTTTTGTTCCTAACGTATGAATAAAATGCCTTGGGATTCTCCTTAATCCTGTCTGCCAAGAACATTTCGTGACCCCTTTTTGCTCTTCTAATTCCCCGTTTGAGTATTTTCCTACTTTCATTATACTCCTCCAGAGCTCCCTCCGTTTTTAGCTGCTTGGACCTAACATACGCCTCTCTTTTCCTTTTGACCAGTCCAAAAGACATGCTGGTTAGATGCATTGACCATGCTAAATTCTCCCTCAGTGTACCTGGAATGCGGCAACTAGGGGATTTCCACAGTAACTTCATTGTAGTGTTAATCTATGCCTACTTCTGACTAATAAATAAACTTTACTTTATAAGTAGAATAGCGAATACAACCATATTTATAAACAGTCTTTTAGATACTTTAGTACCTAAACAGCTTAAGTTTAACCACTGTTTTTAGAATGGATCTTATTTTATTTTTACATTGCCGATAATCCAATTTCCATTCTTGAGAAGCTGTGTGGCTGGATTTCTGTGCAAATTCATATTGAACTGACCAATTGGAAGTTAATAACTTATTTCGTGTGATTTGATTAACACCTTGTCAACATGAATCGGCCCTGTTCTCTTGGAAGTCAATCCAATTTGTAAAACAACGGCAAGATGGTGAACACTGAGAAGAAAAGGCATAGAAGGGCATCACTTCAAACAATGGAGCAGTGCAATGGTCTGAAAATGGGTATTTCCCTCGCAACTGCTTTTGCTGTACAGATCCCAAATCAAAGGTAAAGCCGCCATAGACCCTGATGACCATTGACTGCTCCTATCTTTGAGGGGGGAGAGCTAACTGGTGGTGATTTAACCAGTGGATCACCACACCTCAGTTAAGGGGCAAGGTTGAGAAGGCAGAATCTTCATGAATAATCTTAACCGGCACGGGAATTGAACCCATGTTGTTGGTATCACTCTGCATCACTAACCAGCTGTCCAGCCAACTGAGCTAAACCAACTGTACCAATAAACACCAGTTGGTTATTAATAGAAACATAGAAAACTACAGCACAAAACAGGCCCTTCGGCCCCACAAGTTGTGCCGAACATATCCCTACCTTTTAGGCCTACCTATAACCATCCATCCTATTAAGTCCCATGTACTCATCCAGGAGTCTCTTAAAAGACCCGATTGAGTTTGCCTCCACCACCACTGACGGCAGCCGATTCCACTCGCCCACCACCCTCTGTGTGAAAAACTTCCCCCTAACATTTCCCCTGTACCTACCCCCCAGCACCTTAAACCTGTGTCCTTTCGTAGCAGCCATTTCCACCCTGGGAAAAAGCCTCTGAGAGTCCACCCGATCTATGCCTCTCAACATCTTATATACCTCTATTAGGTCTCCTCTCATCCTACATCTCTCCAAGGAGAAAAGACCGAGCTCCCTCAGCCTATCCTCATAAGGCATGCCACGCAATCCAGGCAACATCCTTGTAAATCTCCTCTGCACCCTTTCAATCTTTTCCACATCCTTCCTGTAATGAGGCGACCAGAACTGAGCACAGTACTCCAAGTGGGGTCAGACGAGGGTCTTATGTAGCTTATAATAGCACACTATTACTCAATTGCTCTTCTACCGATCGGTCTGCTATTGGGGGATGTGTCTAAAAACGTTAATGAGTCAGTGCAGACTTGATGGACTGAATGGCCTCTTCTGCACAGCTGGGATTGTATGATTCTATGAACTTCTTTGCCTTTGCAAGTTTTCAAGGATGCCAGGTAATTGGACAATGTGTACTGTACCTCTGCACCAATGTATCCCTGCACTGACTGGCCACTTGTTGTTTTTCCATCCGCTAACTGTACAGATGATTTGCATTATAAAGAACAGAACTCAGGGAGTATTTTTATTCAGGAAATTTTGCAGTGTAAACATGCCTTATATGTTTCCTGTAGCCTACCCATGTTCTGAATGTGACTTCTTGATCACTGGGTTTTCTTTGAGGGAGCGTTTTCTCTCCTGGGGCTCACTTACCGTGTTTGCATCGAACTTTGCGACCACAGACAAAACATTGCCCAGTTAACATGCGTTTCTATTGAGTTGACATGTTATATGAGATTGTGGTTTCTTTGGCGCAGTGAGCCAGAAAAACATTCAAATGAGCCCAAATGACAGAATCCAGCAGAGTTCTGGTGCAGGAAACAACCTGTACTACTGCAAATTGCTCAAATAAATCAGCCCTCTGGCATCAGGAAACCTCCAGCCAAATGCAAAACTCTTTTATTGGATTATTATGATAAGCAAATGTCAAATTTGTATAAAGAAGAACAAAGTGGGATAATGTTTGCATTTCCAATGATCAAATGCCCTGATATCTTGAAAACAAATTGCTTGTTGAACGTCCAGTCCTTTCATGCACAGAAAGATGTTCCAAAAAGCCTTCACAAACACTGTGAAAATATCAAATTGCAATTCTAGTCCTGCTAAACCTTGGACTCCAACAGAAACACAAGCAAACTGAAGTGGCGTTTGGCCTGGTTGAGTCAGCAAATGTTACTGGTCAGTGATAATCCGAATAAAGAGCAGTAATCTCATTAGTGCTGAGTTGGAACGGTTTTTTGCTGAGCTGGTTGACAACCTGGGTCAGTGCACTGCAACTGACTTGCTATTGTGCAGTAACGAGTCTGTGGTGCTTGAATTCTAATGCCTTGGCACTGTGTACAGCTTTGTATTTGAATAAGCTGGTACTTCTCTTTCATATCCTGAACAGACAGTAACTTACTGCTAGCGTTAGCTACAGACCGCAGAGATGTTTTGGAATGTCTTGCCCAGATCTTTGTCTTACACAAAATAGCGAAGTGCAGTGCAATTAAAAGCACTGGATTTTACGCTGCATTTCATAGCTTCATAGGTAAGGCCCTTTGTAGGAGGCCCTTCGGCTGCACTGGCTATGCTTATCCTTGAAAGAGCTATTCAATTAATTCCACTCACCTGCCTATTCACAACCTTGCAAAATGTTGCCCTTTGAATATTTGACTCCCTCATTGCATCTGCTTCGGATGGTGCACTTCAAATCATAACACCTCGGGTGGGATTCTCCAACTGCGCGCCCCCAAGACTGGAAATGCCCGCCCGAGCTCAACAGACCCTTGAATGATCCGCGCAATTTTTGTCTTACCCACTACGATTCCCGCAGAGGGTGAGACAGGAGAATTTCAGTCCTCACTTACATTGCAGCTACTGGTCTTCTGATTTGATTTATTATGGTCTCATGTATTAGGATACTGTGAAAAGTATTGTTTCTAGCGCGCTATACAGACAAAGCGTTCATAGAGTACATAGGGGAGAAGGAAAGGTGAGGGTGCAGAATGTGGTGTTACAGATATAGCTAGGGTGTAGAGAAAGATCAGCTTAATATAAGGTAGGTCCATTCAAAGGTCTGATGGCAGCATGTGTGGAGTTTGCACGTTCTCCTCGTGTCTGCGTGGGTTTCCTCCGGGTGCTCCGGTTTCCTCCAACAGTCCAAAGATGTGCGGGTTAGGTTGATTGGCCATGTTAAAATTGCCCCTTAGTGTCCTGGGATGCGTAGATGAGAGGGATTAGTGGGTAAAATATGTAGGGATATGGGGGTAGGGCCTGGGTGGGATTGTGGTCAGTGCAGACTCAATGGGCCGAACGGCCTCTTTGTGTACTGTAGGGTTTCTATGATTTCTGTGAGGAAGAAACTGTTCTTGAGTCGGTTGGTACTTGATCTCAGACTTTTGTATCTTTTTCCCGGCAGAAGAGGGTGAAAGAGAGAATGTCGGGGGTATATGAGATCCTTGATTATGCTGGCTGCTTTTCTGAGGCAGCGGGAAGTGAAGATTGAGTCAAAGGATGGGAGGCTGGTTTGCGTGATGGACTGAGCTACATTCCCTACCCTATGTAGTGGTCTGTGACATGGATTCTGATCAAGCTGCAACACTAATTTTCTTTCTAGGAGAGATCTCTGTGCTAGAAAGTTTTTGCAGATGAATTTCTTTCCCAGTGGTAAAAGGTTTAATATTTAGAGAGTTAGCTGTGTTGCATGTTGCATTATTTAAGTTTTACAAAGTCCCACTAACAGCAAGAAAGTTCTTGGAATTTCTCTCACTTAGCTGCAGCAACTTCAGAGGTTTAGCCAAAGCTCCATTCATGCAGTGTCCAGTGAAGGCATGTGCTATTCATAACTTCAAATCCGGCCTGTGTTCCTGCTGAAGCTTCTAGAACTATCTTTTATATTTTAAAATGGATACTCACATGGTGGCTAGGATGGCTGCCAAAGAATCAGGTGTCCGTTATAACTTCAACACGGATTATCTGAAGCTTCCAGAGAGTTCCTAATTGAGTCATCCAGATGGGGGCACTTCCCCTTGAATGGACATGTCAAGACCAGCAGCTCCCAACCTTTTCAGTAACCCGGCACATTTTCATGAGACAAACAGTTCTACAGCATTTTGTAAGCTGAATCGACCGCTCATAAATGCCCCACATGTAGTAGCGAACCGTCAGTGGCCAATCACGTACAAGGTACAGGGCATAGGGTGCAGCACAATTCAGCAATCCACAACTAAACAAAGTGTTTCCTCATTGTGTGGCCATTCAGCCTGTGTGCTCAGTTTAAAATCAGCATTCGGACTGAACTTCAGTTTAATTCAAAGCCGTTATATTACATGCAACAATAATTCTAGTTAAAATGTTAATAGGTATTCGACATGAAGATATACCGATCAATGTCCACCAGAATAAAAACATATTGCTGCAGTTTAACATACCTGGTGCCAAAACTGTATGAAAACAACCTGAAATGTCAAATCATTAATATTCATATTAATTAATCTAACTGATACTCCTGAGCTGGAAGGAGAAGGAATGCTCGCCTATGCTCCGTTTGGGAATCTGGGATTCTCACCGGCCACCCACACTCAACACCAACTTTATTCCAGAGGCTGTTCCCTGAGTGGACCTACCTTATATTAAGTTCGTCTTTCTCTGCACTCTAGCTATGACTGTAACACTATATTCTGCTTTCTCTCCTTTCCTTCTCCCCTATGTAGTCCATGAACGGTATGTTTTGTCTGTATCGCGCGCAAGAAACAATACTTTTCACCGTATCCTAAAATATGTGACAATAATAAATCAAATCAAATCAAATCTGCTAACCTCGAGCTCCCATCCAAAGTTCCTCCTCCCACCTAACAGGTTTGAGCAGGAGGCACCCCTGTCAAATGCTAATGAGATCTAGGAGCTGAAATGGCGTGGGGTGGAGAAGTGATGAATAATTCGGTGTGGGTTTGGGGGGGATCCTTACCATCCTGTATTCTGCCCATTCTGCACCCTTCCCAACTCATTTCCAAGTTAAAATCCATCCCATCTTGTTGGTAATTGCCACAGATGCCACCTGACCTGCTGAGTGTTGGCAGCATTTTCTATTTTTTTTGTTTCAGATTTCTAGCAGCTTCAGTATTTAGCCTTTTTTGTACCACCCAATTCCTGAATTTTAAAAGACATATTGCATAACCCGGAGCTTGAATATCATGAATAAAATAGCAATACATTCTTGCAATTGTACGAATTAAGCCACCCACTGCAAATGGGGCGGCACGGTGGCACAGTGGTTAGCACTGCTGCCTCACAGCACCAGGGATCTGGGTTCAATTCCGGCCTTGGATGACTGTCTGTGGAGTTTGCACATTCTCCCTGTGTCTGTATGGGTTTCCGCTGGGTGCTCCCCAGACATACTCTCTTCCACCTTCTTCTGTCAGGAAAAAGACACAAAAGTCTGAGATCATGCAGCAACAAACCCAACAACAGCTTCTTCCCTGCTGACTTTTGAATGGACCTACCTTATATTAAACTGATCTTTCTCTACACCCTAGCTATAACTGTAACATTATATTCTGCACCCTCTCCTTTCCTTCTCCCCTATGTACTCAATGAATGGTATGTTTTGTCTGTATAGCTTGCAAGAAACAATACTTATCCCAATACATGTGACAATAATAAATCAGATCAAATCAAAGTCTGCTGCTGGTGCTTTAAAATTGATGCACTATCAATCGAGCCGAGACTAGTTGAGAGCAAGACAAACAGGCTTTTATTGGCAAGAACTTGGAGCCATCCCTGTCGGTGATCGGGTCTGAACTGAGAGCAAGGGGGGGAGGAGCCACCGCCTTTATACCCAGACCAGGGGGAGGAGACTTGGGCGGAACCGACAGGGATGTGCCACATATACAGGTACTGAGAAATACTAACTGCAGTGGTTAACCACCACAGATAACAGCTAACAGTGGTTTACCACATTCACCCCCTGTTTACAAAAAGAGTCAGTCGGGGGTGAGGCGGAGCGAACAATATTTACAATATTTACAGATTGAGTCTATCTGGAGGCCTGCTCTTCCGCTGCGATCTCCGTAGTACCGGTTCCGACGTGGTTTTAGGTCGCGGTGTCGTTGTGGGCGCCGGAACGTAGCTGTCATCCGTGTTTTCATCCGACCCTCGGGTGCGTGGTGCCGACTCCTGGGGCTCAGGCGAGCTGTACACGGGGGCTTGATTAACTGTAAGTATTCGCATTCCAACCATTATTCATGTAAATTGAGTCTGTGTCTTTATATGCCCTGTTTGTGAACAGAGTTCCCACTCACCTGAAGAAGGGGCTTGGAGCTCCGAAAGCTTGTGTGGCTTTTGCTACCAAATAAACCTGTTGGACTTTAACCTGGTGTTGTTAAACTTCTTACTGCTTTAAAATTGATCAGATACGAAAGGGGGCTGAGAACATACACTTACCTTTCTTTCCAAAACAAGCACACTGATTGCAGACAATAATGGAAGAGAACTGGGGTTTTCAGTTTATCCTTGAATGTCCATAACTTGTTGGCAAGTTAAAATAAGGAGCAAGTGATTTGGGTTGAGGTCAAAGTTGCTGTCATGGAGCATGAGAAGTACTGAAAACATTCCTGGTTTTCAACTGTACCCTCGAGCCAATGATTTTTTTGGGAACTTGTATAGAGGGCCTGCAAAATAAAACACATTGAGGGTTCCAACTGCTTGACAATACTTAAGTCTTTGTTTATGTAATAAGTCGGCAGCGGCAGAAGTACCTTCCCTTTATTTACAAACTCTAACAGCAGTACACAGAGTGCTGTCAGTAGGGCGTCTACCTCCGGGGGGTGTCAGAGGAACTGACACTCCCAGTCAAGTACAAGCCAAAGACTCCCTGATTGGCCCATCAATTGGACCCTTAATCAGGGAGTTAATATTCCAATAGGCCAACCCTAATGGTCTGATTAAAGTCATTACAGTGTTACTATTCTGTACTCTGTTTTTAAGCACTATACCCATTGCAACTCGACAGAAATGAGAATACTGCTCCTTACATCAGCTTTCCATTAACGAGGAACATTTGCTGACATGACGCTGAACGTCCAGTTCAGTTTGTGTGTGGTTCATGTGGGAATCGAATCCAACAGGTTTAGTTTTGCAATTAGATGATTTCATAGTAATTATAAAGTACTTTGTTTCAGTATCTTGCTGGATGCTTGTTAAGAAATGTTATTCGTTTTGGTGCCTTTGATGCGGATGGGAAAATACAATAACTGTCCCAAATATTCTTCGGGTCTAATTGCCTGAATGAGCAATATATGGACATGGTTAAATTACTGCTGAGTACAACCAACTTTGGTGTAAAGAACATTTCACTGAGGAAAGTCTAAGATGTCCTGTTTAGGCCTGTGTGGGTCAATGCCTCAGGCTGCTAAGCTGCACAGATTTGAGTGAACTGACCATGGTAAAACAACAGTTTTCAATATTGAAATTTGATTGCTCCTCTTCTGCTCTGCATCAATATCAATAATATTTGTTTTAATAACATGAACAGTACATGACGTGTTAAAGATTTAAGAACTAGGAGCAGGAGTAGGCAATTCAGCCCCTCAAGCTTGCTCCGCCATTCGATACGATCATGGCTGATCTTATGTCACCCTCATTTCCACTTTTCTGCCCCTTCTCCATAACCCTTCTACCCATTACTGCATATCTCCTCAAATTTACTCAATGTCCCAGCATCCACCGCACTCTGGGCTGGTGAATTCCACAGATTCACAACCCTTTGAGAGAAATAATTTCTCCTCATCTCTGTTTTAAATCTTCTAGTCACATTTCCACTCCATCTGACAAAGGAGCAGTGCTCCGAAAGCTTATGGTATTTGCTACCAAATAAACCTGTTGGACTTTAACCTGGTGTTGTGAGACTTCTTACTGTGTTTACCCCAGTCCAACGCCAGCATCTTCACATCATTAAATCTTCTACCCTTTGTCCTAAAACTATGACCTCTTGTTGTAGATTGCCCCACAAGAGGAAACATCCTCTCTACATCTACCCTGTCAATCCCCTTTAGCATCTTACACCTCAATTAGATCTCCTCTCATTCTTCTAAACTCCAGAGACTATAGGCCTAAAATGTTCAATCACTCTTCACAAAACAAACACCTCATCTCGGGAATCAATCTAGCGAGACTTCTCTGAACTGTCTCCAATGCAACTCCATCCTTTCTCAAGTAAGGGGACCAAAGCTCTGCACAATAGTCCAGGTGCAGTCTTACTAATGCCTTGTAAAGTTGCAGCAACAACTTCAAGAGTGACCATCCTCACAGGATCTGGAGACTAGAGAGGAGGTCATGGTAAGCAATATAGTTACTGAAAGAAAGGAAAACAAAGCAAGGTTGAATTGCCAGTCTGAAAACTTAAAATACATTACTTTTTCAGGATCTTTGTTCCGAAGATTTTTGTTGGAGCCATTTAGATTAATTTTAAATGTGAGATTAGACATAAAGAAAACAAACCTTATTTAAAACTGAGCTATTAGGCAATATGTGCAATTTTTGAACATGGACCCATTAATTATAGTTGAATAATAACCCCAAGTGTAATGCATAACTTCAAAATAAATAGCACCTTTAATTTCTGGTGGCATATTGCTAATCACATTCCCTCATAAATTCCTGTGGAAAATAAATAAAGTATTAATGCACCTCTATGGACATCATTCAACTGAGATTGAAACAATTATAAAACAGTGACAACATTCAATTGTAATTTAGAGTTAACTATCTTAAATAATCCAGAAAGTATGTTGAAGTTAATCTGTGTGATATACATACAGTTTTTAAGGTCTGTGAAATTGAATGTGAAGGTCAGTCACATCAACTGAACCCCTTGATGGATAGTATTGGAACGAACTTCCAACTTCATATACGATATAATTATCTAATACAGTTTGGGATTGTATACAGAGCGGCTGTCAGTGCTGAAGAATGTTGGCATTTAGTACTCCTAGCTCAGGCATAAAATGACTTACAAGAAAAGTTCCTACAACACAGCTCAATGGTTTATTTCAAGTGGGTATATTGTTGTTTGAGGTGCATTTTCCACTCCGGATTTTGAGAGGCAGGAACAGTAGAGGGGACAGAGAGTTGTGTGGGAGTCCTGGAATGGCTTTTATGCTGGAGGGATTTCCTATTGCGATTGTCCCCGCTCCCCACCATTGATGCAATGAGAATCCCAACCTCCATTTGCATTAAGTTAACTGTCATTAAATTCCCCCATGTTAACTTGTCCAATCAGCTTGGTATCATGACAGGTCCCCCACAATGAGCAGAACCCAAGCACCCCCCAGGGGTGCACAGCTGACTGTACTGCAGTCCTTGGGGAGGGAGCGAGGGGTGGTGTGGGGGTGAGAGGTTATGCTTGGGCAGTAGACAGTACCCTGGTACTACCCATGGCACTGCCCAAGTAGTGTCATGGGGTAGTGCCCGGGCAGTGTCTGATGGGTTGTGGCATAGTGGGGAGGGTGTTGCATGTGGGGGGGGGGGAGTGGTTCTGTGGTGATGATGGGAGCGGAGCTCTGTGAGGGAAGTGTTGGGGATGAGTTCTGGGGTGGCGGGGGCAGTTCAGAGGTAGGAGTGGAGTCTGTCATAGGGAGCTGGAGTCTGTGGTGGGGGGAGTTGCATTGGGTGGGTGTTTCACTTTTTATTCATTTACATCAGGGCACCCTTAAAACAGTGCCTCAATCATTTAAAAGCCTAAGTTGCTGCAGGGAAAGGCACAGTCAAAGCCCACCCTGCCATTCGGGATCTGCCCCTTTCATTCCTTTTTGCCAAAATGTCTAAAAATACAGTGGGAAAAATCAGCATCACAGTTGGTAGGATACCCTCTGCTTTTCTCACCTGAGATGCACTTTGCCAAAAAATGGCAAAATTCTACCTTTTAACTACATATTGTTGAAGGTGATGGGGCAGGCTGAGATAATAGTTCCAGTCAGGTATTCTGACTTTCGTGACATAGAGTACAAAGGCAGGAAGGTTTTTGCCAGCCTTTATAAAACACTGGATCAGTCTCTGTGCAACTCTGGGCACCACATTTATGAAGGATGTGAAAGCATTAGATAAGGTGCAGAAAAGATTTTCAAGAATGGTTCCAGAGATGAGAGACTTCAGTTACCAGGATTGATTAGAGAAGTTGGGGCAGTTCTCCTTCGAGAAGAGAAGATTGTGGACTGCACGGTGGCACAGTGGCTAGCACTGCTGCTTCACAGTGCCAGGGATCCTGGTTCAATTCCCACCTTCGTTGACTGTGTGGAGTTTGCACATTCTACCCGTGCCTGCGTGGGTTTCCTCCCACGCCCCAAAGATGCACAGGCTAGGTTGATTGGCCATGTTAAATTGACCCCTAGGGCAGGATTTTCCAGCCGCACTCACCCCAAGGCCGGAAAATCCCGCTCGAAATCAAGGGACCTTTGCTTGGTCCGTGTCTTGCCCGCTACGATTCCCATGGCGGGTGGGATGGGATGGGAAAATGCTGCCTTTAGTGTCAGGGGATTAGCAGGGTAAATACTTGGGGTTACAGGGATAGGTCCTGGGTGGGACTTTTGTCGGTGTAGGTTTGATGGGCTGAATGGCCTCCTACTGCACTGTAGGGATTCTATGATTCAATAAAGAAGTTGCTTCTTAAGCAAATGGGTTTGATATTTCAGTATGGGTTGGTTAACAGAATATTCTTGCTTGCAAGTAAGCTCATGTCTAAAGACTTAGGCCTCGAAATTCTGGCCAAAGTGCTAACCACTAACTGTGCCGCCCCAAATTGATAATGTGATTTTCGAGTAAACATGTTCTTACATGCTGACACTGTGAAACCTATGAGGAGATCCATGTGATTGTTGTCATCTTAGATATTAAAGAACAGGCTGTTCTTGGTTTAAGATTCAGTTTAAAAGGGAGGTTTTTAATATACTTGTGTCTTTTATGTAAAACAAAATGAACAGCAAGCACTTCTAATCAGATATCTGACTGTAATTTCCTTTTCTGTGATCTGGTCTCTGTTTTGCTGGAATGTATATTAATAAGGGTTGAAGCTTTTGCATTTTGCTAAGTGCATTGTTTTACATTTGCAAACACAGGATCCAGCAATTGGCTCGCTCCCTGAAGCACATGTCATACTTAGCCTGAAAAAATGCAGACAACACCAAGGACAAAAATAATCCATGTTTGCCAACACGCTGCCTCCCTTTTCAGTGCTTTAAGTTTCAAAAGCTGGAGGAGTTCCTGCTAAAAATTTCAGGAATGCCGCGCAATATACTTGAAAGCAAGAGTATATAGCTGCCTTTAGAACCAGAACAACCAAAATCTATGTCACACCAATGGAATTTGATACACAAGCCTTCTGATTTTGAAAAAAAAAGAAGAATGCTGTTTATGAGAAGGAAAATCGTAACGGGGTCATTCTTTTGACTGATGGTCCAAGCTAGAAATGTGCTGAAGGTGACAAGCGGCCCAGGCATTAGATAAACAGCTCTCAGACCCTCTGCTACATCATCAAAGAATGTGTTCAAAATTCATGAGTGGCTCATTATACCAGTGCCAAAAAGGGGAGGGAGGGAAGGAGTTTATGATGAATATTTGAGTGGGAGTCATTTTCTGCCATTGCATTGAAGATAAATTCAGTTGAAAAATTAGCATTCTATTTAAGTTTATTTATTAGGGTCACAGGGAAGCTTACATTAACACTGCAATGAAGTTACTGTGAAAATCCCTGAGTTGCCACACTCCGGCGCCTTTTCGGGCACACTGAGGGAGAATTTAGCATGGCCAATTTTCCTAACCAGGACGGTGGGAGGAAACCGGAGCACCTGGAGGAAACACACGCAGACAGAATATGCAGACGCCGCACTGACAGTTACCCAAGCTGGCAACCGAAACCGGGTCCCTGACACGGTGTGTCAACCGTGCTAACCACTGTGCCACCATGCAGCCCCATTTTGTTTCAGTCTTGCATTTTGTGTGTGTGTGTGTGTGTGTGCGTGTGTGAAATCTTTGGCAACTAACTATTGCATAATTGTATTGAAATGCAGATGAATTGGACTGACTGCATGATGTCAGAGACAAATTAAACACAAAATGGAACTGCCACCGTAGATGGAGTGTGTATCATGTCACAAATATATGTATCTTTTTCACTCAGTTGCTCCATTTTAAAGGGAACTTATTGATCCTGCATTTTTGCAGCAGGTTAAATCAGAAACAAATTCTAAATGACCATATATAGGTTGGCTTTTTTGTTTGGGCACATTCATGTGACCCTTTTATTAGCAATGGATGTGGGAAAAATGGCAAAAATTAAGAATAGAACCAAATTGAGTGGATAATTGATCTTAACTCCATAAAATTAGCTTTTCATTTCCAATTCTAAATTCCAAAACAGTGGGAGATTTGATTTCAATTTATTGGCTTGTAAATTGGGTGTTAGTTTTGGCTCATTGCACTTTTGCCTGTAAGGTAGAAAGTATTGGGATCATGTCTCTCTCCAAAGGTTTGTGCACACAATCTAGGCTGACACTTCGGTTTAACATCTCTCAATATTACAGCAGCCAGTACTGCACTGTAACCGTGACGATCTGCCCAGATAGATGTAAATGTTGTCATGCCTTTAGCTGAAGAAAACCAGCAATGCTGTGGCCTACATCTTTCTCTCAACTAATACCACTGATGCGCATCAATTGGACACGAGGCTCAAAGCTTCGGTAAAAGAAGGCTTTTATTAACTAACAATGGAACTATCAGAACTTTAACACACTATCCCAGACTGAAGGGGTCCCGTCCGAGCAGGGAGTCTTATACCTCTCCCAAGAGGCGGAGCCCGACTGGGATGAGCCACAACTGTAACAACCACAGGTGTATCAATCCCACCCTAGCCCAACAACATTCGTACAATCCCACAGTAACCTATATACATTCCTACAGTGCTGGCCAGCCCTGGCCCAGTACTATCCAGTGGGAACCAACGATGGTTCACCACATTCACCCCTCCTTTGAGAACAAAGGCCGGCGGGGTACGAAAACAGACTAAAATGTCAACAGATTATAAGTTCAGACGGTCTGGAGGACCGCACCGTCGTTGTGACCTCCTCAATACCAGCGGTGACACCGGAGTAGGCACTTGCGGTGGCGTTCTCCCCAAAACGGCGTCCAGCTGTTCTCCCACGGACTCACAGGCCGGTTGACCCTGATGAGATGGTAGTGCAGGGGATCCTGACACATTCTGCGGTGGCGACGATCTTCGGGGCTCAGGCAAGCTGTGCATTGGAGTAAAACTGTTAAGCACTGGTCCCGATGCTGTCCGCGCTACGTCCGGGGGAGAAATAAGGGATAACGGATTCGTCACTGGGGGTATGGGAGTGACAGGAGTTGCTACGTCCCCTGCGGGCGCCAGGTCTCGGATCGAGACTGTGTCCTCTCGCCCGTCAGTATATGCCACATAGGCATACTGAGGGTTGGCGTGGAGGAGGTGGACCTGTTCGACCAAGGGGTCGGACTTGCGGGCCCTTACATGTCGCCGCAGGAGGACGGGTCCTGGGTACGTCAACCAGGCTGGTAAAGATATCCCCAAGAAAGACTTCCGAGGGAATGAGAACATCCTCTCGTGGGGAGTAGCATTGGTTGCCGTACACAGGAGGGAGCGAATAGAGTGAAGCGCATCAGGGAGGACCTCCTGCCAACGGGAGACTGGAAGGCCTTTGGACTTCAACGCCAATAGGATAGCCTTCCAGACTGTAGCATTCTCTCGCTCCACCTGTCCATTACCCCTAGGGTTGTAGCTCGTAGTCCTACTAGAGGCAATCCCGTATGAGAGCAGGAATTGCCTCAAGTCATTGCTCATGAACGACGAGCCCCTGTCGCTATGGATATAGCTGGGGTACCCGAACAGGGTAAAAAGATCGCGGAATGCCTTGATCACCGTGGCAGCCGATGTGTCCGCGCAGGGGACAACAAACGGGAACCGGGAGTACTCATCTATTATGTTCAGAAAGTACACGTTCCGATCTGTTGAGGGAAGGGGGCCCTTAAAATCAACGCTCAGCCTCTCGAAGGGGCGAGTGGCCTTGACCAAATGTGCCCGGTCAGGTCGGTAAAAGTGCGGTTTGCATTCCGCGCAAACCCGACAGCTCCTTGTCACCGACCTGACGTCCTCCACCGAGTAAGGCAGGTTGCGGGCTTTGACAAAGTGGTAGAGCCGAGTGACCCCAGGATGGCACAGATCATTATGGAGGCGTTCAAGCGATCCTCCTGAGTACTCGCGGATGTTCCGCGCGAGAGGGCATCCGAGGGCTCATTGAGTTTCCCTGGACGATACATGATATCGTAGTTATAGGTGGAGAGTTCAATTCTCCACCGCAAGATCTTGTCATTCTTGATCTTGCCCCTCTGCGAGTTGTTGAACATGAACGCCACGGACCGCTGGTCCATGATCAGGGTGAACCGCTTTCCCGCCAGGTAATGGCGCCAGTGTCTGACGGCCTCCACAATGGCCTGGGCCTCCTTTGCTACCGCTGAATGCCGAATTTCGGGGCCTTGGAGGGTGCGGGAAAAAAACGCAACGGGCCTGCCCGCCTGGTTAAGTGTGGCGGCCAGGGCGAAATCAGATGCATCGCTTTCCACCTGAAAAGGGATGGATTCATCTACCGCATGCATCGTGGCTTTCGCGATTTCGTGTTTCAATTCCTTGAAGGCCAATTGGGCCTCTGGCGTGAGTGGAAAAGTCGTGGACTTAATAAGCGGACGGGCTTTGTCCGCGTAGTTGGGGACCCACTGCGCATAATAGGAGAAGAAGCCTAGGCATCTTCTCAGTGCTTTTGCGCTAGCGGGCAAGGGAAGTTCAGCAAGGGGGCGCATACGGTCTGGATCAGGGCCAATGGCCCCATTTTCCACCACGTATCCCAGGATGGCTAACCGGCGCGTACGGAATACACACTTCTCCCTGTTGTAGGTCAAATTCAGGCGAGATGCAGTGCGTAAGAAGTTCTGGAGATTTGTGTCATGGTCCTGCTGATCACGGCCGCAGATGGTGACATTATCCAGGTACGGGAAGGTAGCCCGCAGCCTGTTCTGGTCCACCATTCGATCCATAGCACGCTGGAAGACCGAGACCCCATTGGTGACACCAAATGGAACCCTAAGGAAATGATACAGACGACCATCCGCCTCAAAGGCCGTGTATTGTCGGTCCTCTGGGCGAATGGGGAGTCGGTGGTAGGCGGACTTAAGGTCTATGGTGGAGAACACTCGGTACTGCGCAATCTGATTGACCATATCAGATATGCGCGGGAGAGGATACGCATCCAGCTGCGTATATCGGTTAATGGTCTGACTGTAATCAATGACCATCCGGGGTTTGTTCCCGCTCTTGACCACCACAACCTGTGCTCTCCACGGACTAACACTGGGCTGTATGATCCCTTCTTTGAGGAGTCGCTGAACCTCAGATCTGATGAAGATCCGATCCTCAGTGCTGTAACGCCTACTTTTAGTAGCGATGGGCTTGCAGCCTGGTACCAGATTCTGAAATAAAGAGGGTGTGGTGATCTTTAACATAGAAAGATTGCAGGCGGGGCGCTTTAGACAATTTGGAGACTGCAGCTGTTCTCCCACTGTCAGCGAAGGGAGTGGCCCACCGTACTGTAGGATCACACTCTTCATGTGGACCATAAAGTTTAGTCCGAGGAGAATTGGTGCGCAAAGATGCGGCAACACAAGGAGCCTGAAACGCTCGTAAATTGTGCCTTGCACTTTCAAAGTTACCACACAACGTCCTAGCACAGCCACAGACCGGGACCTTGATGCCATAGAGATTGTCTGTTTGGCAGGTTGAATCTGGAGTCCACACCTCTTCACAGTGTCAGGGTGGATAAAGCTCTCAGTGCTCCCGCTGTCAAACAGACAATAAATCGCATGATCATTTACCAGTATATCCATCATCGAACAATCAAGCCTGAGAGGCTTAGCCTGGTCCAGGGTGATCGACGCCACCGTTGGTCCGTGAACGTCACTGCAGGCAGCTGAGGTCGATGTTGAGGACCCCTGCTGGTCGCTCATGGTCATCGTCGACCAAAACGGCCGCCCCCATGAATCGCACATGGGTGAGGGCGCCAAACTTAGCGACCCCTGGTGGTCATCCTCCTCCGACTCCGTCGACCGCAATGGCGTCGTCCTGGACTCGCACGTGGGCGAACCCCGTGAGGACTTCGACGACGATGGTGATGATCCCCGTTCCGAAGGGTCACAGGCCACACTGCCGTTCCTGGGCTTCGATCTGCACACCTTCGCATAATGCCCCTTTTTACCGCATGCGGTACAGACTACCGCTTTAGCGGGACACTTTCGTTGGGTATGTTTGGCTCCTCCGCAGAAGTAGCACCGCGGGCCGCATGGGGCTGCAGCCATCGTCTGGTCCACATGGGAGCACGCCATAACACTGCACTTCAAGCCCGAGGGGCGAGGAGGGATTTGCGACTGCTCCTGCCATGTTGTCTCCACGTGATCCTCCGGATACAGGACTAAGCTCTTCGAAGCCGCCTCGAGCATTTCAGCTAATTCCATGGCTTGGGTCAGGTTGAGATTACCCTTTTCTAGCAGCTTGAGACGGATGTATGAAGACCCGACCCCGGCCACAAACGCATCTCGGGCGAGGTCGTACATGCTCTGCTCAGCCGACACAGCTTTGCAGTCACAGCCCCTGGCTAGCTGTAAGAGCTCATTGGCGTAGTCCTCCATGGTTTCGCCCGACTGCCGACGTCGTGTAGCGAGGAGGTAACAAGCGTGGATCTCGTTAGGAGGTTTCGTATAGCGCTTTTTTAGAAGCTCGAGGGCCCTCGGGTAAGTGGTGGCCGCACGGATCGCGAGGTAGACTGTGTCGCTTACCATCGCATGGAGGACCCGGAGTCTGTCATCATCTGTGGTGACCGCTGCGGAGGCTGCTAGGTAATCTTCAAAACACTTCAGCCAGTGGTCGAAGGTGTTAGAAGCGCCCACCGCACGTGGATCTAGCGTCAGACGTTCTGGCTTGAGGATTTGCTCCATATTCTCCTTTCTTTTTTCTTCCGTCGAGAGTTTAATTTTAGTTAATAAAATTGATGCGCATCAATTGGACACGAGGCTCAAAGCTTCGGTAAAAGAAGGTTTTTATTAACTAACAATGGAACTTAGGATCATTAGGGATGCAGAGATGGCCATAGACAGAAGCTTCAGGGATACAGTTACTCCAAGGAATGAAAATAGATGGGTGACGGTGAGAGGGGCTGGGAAGAAGCAGTCGGTGCAGGGATCCCCTGTGGTCGTTCCCCTTAGCAATAAGTATTCCGCTTTGGATACGGTTGAGGGGGACGACATACCAGTGGTGAGCCGCAGTGAGAGGATCTCCGGCACTGAGTCCGTCCCTGTGGCTCAAGAGGGTAAGGAGGAGAGCGGGAGGGCAATAGTTATTGGGGACTCATTAGTTAGAGGGATAGATAGGAGGTTCTGTGGCAGCAAAAGAGACTCGAGGATGGTTTGTTGCCTAGCGGATGGCAGGGTCCGTGACGTCTCGGACCGTGTTTTCCGGATTCTTAAGGGGGAGGGGAAACAGTCACAAGTCGTGGTACACATTGGTACCAACGACATAGGTAAGAGAAGGGACGGGGATTTAAAACAGGAATTTCGGGAGCTGGGCTGGAAGCTGAGAGCAAAGACAAAACATGTGGTCATCTCTGGTACGCTACCGGTGCCACGTGATAGCGAGTTGAGGAACAGGGAGAGAGTGCACTTAAACATGTGGTTGCAGCGATGGTGTAGGAGGGAGGGTTTTAGATACGTGGATAATTGGAACACGTTCTGGGGAAGGTGGGACCTCTACAAACAGGACGGGGTGCACCTGAACCAGAGGGGCACCAATATCCTGGGAGGGAAATTTGCTACGGCTCTTCAGGGGGATTTAAACTAATTTGTCAGGGGAGTGGGAAAAGGAGTTGTAGTCCGGAAGTCAGTGTTGAGGGTGGTGAGATATTGGGGAAGGTATCAAGGTCAAGGGTGGGTACCGGTAGACAGGAAGATGGGTTGAAGTGTGTCTACTTCAATGTAAGGAGCATCCGGAACAAGGTGGATGAACTTGGGGCGTGGATTGCTACTTGGGACTACGATGTTGTGGCCATTACGGAGACGTGGGTAGAACAAGGACAGGAATGGTTGTTGGACGTTCCGGGGTATAGATGTTTCAGTAAGTGTAGGGAAGCTGGTAAAAGAGGTGGAGGAGTAGCATTGTTAATCAAGGATAGTTTAACGGCTGCGGAAAAGCACTTTGAGGGGGATATGCACACTGAGGTAATATGGGCTGCAGTTAGAAACAGGAAAGGAGCGGTCACGTTGCTAGGAGTTTACTATAGGCCCCCAAATAGTAATAGAGATGTGGAGGAAGAAATTGCAAAGCAGATTATGGATACGTGTGGGGGTCACAGGGTAGTTGTCATGGGGGACTTTAACTTTCCAAATATTGATTGGAACCTTTGTAGGTCGAATAGTTTGGATGGGGCACTTTTTGTGCAGTGTGTGCAGGAGGGTTTCCTGACACAATATGTGGATAGGCCGACAAGGGGTGAGGCCACATTGGATTTGGTACTGGGAAATGAACCGGGCCAAGTGTTAGATTTGGTTGTGGGAGAGAACTTTGGAGATAGTGACCACAATTCGGTGTCTTTTGTTATTGCAATGGAGAGGGATAGGGCCGGACGGCAGGGCAAGGCTTACAATTGGGGGAGAGGTAATTATGATGCGATTAGGCAAGAATTAGGGGGCATAAGATGGGAACAGAAACTGTCAGGGAAAGGCACTGATGAAAAGTGGAACTTTTTCAAGGAACAAATACTGGGTGTCCTTGATAGGTATGTCCCTGTCAGGCAGGGAGGAAATGGCCGAGTGAGGGAACCGTGGTTCACAAAAGAGGTGGAATGTCTTGTGAAAAGGAAGAGGGAAGCTTATGTAGGGATGAGGAAACTAGGTTCAGATGGCTCGATTGAGGGTTACAAGTTAGCAAGGAATGAGCTGAAAAAGGGGCTCAGGAGAGCTAGGAGGGGACATGAGAAGTCCTTGGCGGGTCGGATCAAGGAAAACCCCAAGGCATTTTACTCTTATGTGAGGAATAAAAGAATGACCAGGGTGAGGTTAGGGCCGGTCAAGGACAGTGGTGGGAACTTGTGTATGGAATCAGTAGAGATAGGCGAGGTGATGAATGAATACTTTTCTTCAGTGTTCACCAAGGAGAGGGGCCATGTTTTTCAGGAAGAGAAGGTGTTACAGGCTAATAGGCTGGAGGAAATAGATGTTCGGAGGGAGGATGTATTGGCAGTTTTGAATAAACTGAAGGTCGATAAGTCCCCTGGGCCTGATGAAATGTATCCTAGGATTCTTTGGGAGGCGAGGGATGAGATTGCAGAGCCTTTGGCTTTGATCTTTGGGTCCTCGCTGTCCACAGGGATGGTGCCAGAGGACTGGAGAGTGGCAAATGTTGTTCCTCTGTTTAAGAAAGGGAATAGAAATGACCCTGGTAATTATAGACCGGTTAGTCTGACTTCGGTGGTTGGTAAATTGATGGAAAAGGTCCTTAGGGATGGGATTTACGACCATTTAGAAAGATGCGGATTAATCCGGGATAGTCAGCACGGATTTGTGAAGGGCAAATCGTGCCTCACAAATTTGATAGAATTTTTTGAGGAGGTAACTAGGTGTGTTGATGAAGGTAGGGCAGTTGATGTCATATACATGGATTTTAGTAAGGCGTTTGATAAGGTCCCCCATGGTCGGCTTATGATGAAAGTAAGGAGGTGTGGGATAGAGGGAAAGTTGGCCGATTGGATAGGTAACTGGCTATCTGATCGAAGACAGAGGGTGGTGGTGGATGGAAAATTTTCGGACTGGAGGCAGGTTGCTAGCGGAGTGCCGCAGGGATCGGTGCTTGGTCCTCTGCTCTTTGTGATTTTTATTAATGACTTAGAGGAGGGGGCTGAAGGGTGGATCAGTAAATTTGCTGATGACACCAAGATTGGTGGAGTAGTGGATGAGGTGGAGGGGTGTTGTAGGCTGCAAAGAGACATAGATAGGATGCAAAGCTGGGCTGAAAAATGGCAAATGGAGTTTAACCCTGATAAATGTGAGGTGATTCATTTTGGTAGGACTAATTTAAATGTGGATTACAGGGTCAAAGGTAGGGTTCTGAAGACTGTGGAGGAACAGAGAGATCTTGGGGTCCATATCCACAGATCTCTAAAGGTTGCCACTCAAGTGGATAGAGCTGTGAAGAAGGCATATAGTGTGTTAGCTTTTATTAACAGGGGGTTGGAGTTTAAGAGCCGTGGGGTTATGCTGCAACTGTACAGGACCTTGGTGAGACCGCATTTGGAATATTGCGTGCAGTTCTGGTCACCTCACTATAAGAAGGATGTGGAAGCGCTGGAAAGAGTGCAGAGGAGATTTACCAGGATGCTGCCTGGTTTGGAGTGTCGGTCTTATGAGGAAAGGTTGAGGGAGCTGGGGCTGTTCTCTCTGGAGCGGAGGAGATTGAGGGGAGACTTAATAGAGGTTTATAAAATGATGAAGGGGATAGATCGAGTGAACGTTCAAAGACTATTTCCTCGGGTGGATGGAGCTATTACAAGGGGCCATAACTATAGGGTTCATGGTGGGAGATATAGGAAGGATATCAGAGGTAGGTTCTTCACGCAGAGAGTGGTTGGGGTGTGGAATGGACTGCCTGCAGTGATAGTGGAGTCAGACACTTTAGGAACATTTAAGCGGTTATTGGATAGGCACATGGAGCACACCAGGATGGTAGGGAGTGGGATAGCTTGATCTTGGTTTCAGATGAAGGTCGGCACAACATCGTGGGCCGAAGGGCCTGTTCTGTGCTGTAATGTTCTATGTTCTATGTTCTATGTTCTAACTATCAGAACTTTAACACACTATCCCAGACTGAAGGGGTCCCGTCCGAGCAGGGAGTCTTATACCTCTCCCAAGAGGCGGAGCCCGACTGGGATGTGCCACAACAGTAACAACCACAGGTGTATCAATCCCACCCTAGCCCAACAACAACATTAGTACAATCCCACAGTAACCTATATACATTCCTATAGTGCTGGCCAGCCCTGGCCCAGTACTATCCAGTGGAAACCAACGATGGTTCACCACAACCACATGTACCAAATCATCAGATAATTTATCTCCTTGCTGTTTTGGGCACTTTACACTGCGAATATTAGCTCTTGTGTTTTCTAAAATTACACAAGTGACTACTTCATTGATAATCCATTGGAATTTTCTGAGGATTTGAAAAGTGCTATATAAATGCAGGTTCTTGCTTTAATAGTCGTTAATCTCTCTCTCTCAAAACCTTTCTGCACCTGAAACAGTGCATTGGTCAGACTTCCATCTGTTTCTGCAGCTAACTATTCCTGGAATAGGTCTCGAGTATGTTGTCAGGGGATTTTCACAGTAATTTCATTGCGGCGTTAATATAAACCCACTTGCGACCCTAATGAATAAATTATAAACTTATAGTTTAAGGAGCATTACACCAGCTCAAGCATTGCTACACACACACAGAAACTAAGGGGCAATTTAGCATGGGCAATGCACCTAACCTGCATGTCTTTGGATGTGATATCTTGCTGTGCATTTGTTTATACAATAGGGTCTTCACTACAAAAGTGACCTTTAGGTTGTAAAGTGAATTCATAACGAGTTATCACTTTGTAATTTTATTTATTTTGTGTGCATTCCTGTTTTCCATATCTTAACCCTGGTCTTCAGATGTTAGTAACCAATGATTTTTTTTCTGAGTTTAATCCCATGTTATGCTCTTTGAACCAAACAACAGGTATCCCATTAACAACGAAAATACTGATAAGAATCACTAGCTGGATTAGTTCCAAAGTACGGTGATGCCTCTCAACCCTCATTCAGGAACCCTTTGGCTATTTTCCCCGAAATGGAGGGAAAGTTCCTTAACGTGGTCACTTGTTCAGTTTATTCTTATTTCTTTCTTTTGTTTAAACTTTTGAAAGTTTCATTAAAACTACAAATTGCTGGAAATGTGCGACAGATCCATTAATCTCTGAAAAGAGAAATGATGGGTCAGTGTTTGTGCAGATGATAATCCATCAGGCTGCATCACTGGTTTGTAACCTCTCTCTGCATTTTTTATTCTTGGTAATCCTGTTTCAATAGAATGAATAATAAACTTGTTCACTGCCCATTCTCTGACACTGAGCAGCCCATTCAGTTCCTCATCTGTAAGGGCAAAAGTATTTGAAAACGTGCTTATTTGTTTCAGATTCATTCATGGGATTTGAGGGGTTGTTGGCAAGGATCTATTGCCCATCCCCAATTGCCCTTGGAAAGATGGCGAGCCACTTTCTTGAACTGCTGTAGTCCATTTTGTGCTGTTAAGTAGTGAGTTCCAGGATTTGACCCAGCGATGATGAAGCAATATATTTCCAAGTCAGGATGTGTGGTCAAGGATTTGGGACGTATCGTCAAAGATACCGTTTTTAAAGTTTAACGTTTATTTATTTAGTGTCGTCGGTAGGCTTACATCAACACTGCAATGAAGTTACTGTGAAAATCCCTTAGTTGCCATACTCTGGTGCCTGTTCGGGTACACTGAGGGAGAATTTAACATGGCCAATGCACACAACCAGCATGCCTTTTGGACTGTGGGAGGAAACCGGAGCACCCAGAAGAAACCCACGCAGACACGATGAGATCGTGTAAACTCCACACAGACAGTAACCCAGGAATCGAACCTGGGCCCCTGATGCTGTAGGCATCAGTGCTAATCACTGTGCCACCGTGCAGCCCAACTTAGCTTGGTAAGTTGATGCAGTGCATTTTTAGATGGTACACACTGCAGTCATGTTGCTTGGTGGTGGGGGGAGTGATTAAACTGATGGATGGGTACTAATGCAGCATTGTCCTAGATGGTGTTGAACTTCTCGAGTGTTATTGGAATTATATTCATCCAGGCAATGGAGTGTATTCCATCACACGCCTAGAATGTGCCCTGTAGGCGGTAGTAGGCGGTAGACAGGCTTTGATGGGTCAGGGGCTGAATCACTCTCCGCAATGTACCCAGCCTTTGAGCTGCTCTTGCACCCACAGAACTTATCTAGTTATGTTTCTGTTTTTCGACAACCTCTTTTATGTCATTGTTTCTCCAAAATTCTTTCCTCTCGCCTCAGCTCTGTAAAGTTTACAAATGATCCAGTGCTCCCAACGTAGAGGCAGATCTTGGGAGAGGGGAGATGGAGATGCAGTTGAGTAAATTGGCACTAGATTATTGACATCCTATCTCTGACCTGCACTCTCTCCAAATAAAGTTTAAAAGCTTATTTATTAGTGTCACAAGTAGGCTTACATTAACACTGCAAAGAAGTTACTGCAAAAATCCCCTACTCGCCACACTCCTGCACCTGTTCAGATACACTGAGGGAGAATTTAGTAAGGCCTATGCACCTAACCAGCACATCTTTTGGACTGTGGGAAGAAACCAGAGTAAACCCACACAGACACGGGAAGAACATGCAAACTCCACACAGACACTGACCCAAGCTGGGAATCGAACCCAGGTCTCTGGTGCTGTGAGGCAGCAGTATTAACCACTATCCCACCAGAACTCCATGATGAGATTACTGGGATAATTGCAATACCCTCAACAAATGTTAATGTTTATCTGAAGACCAGCTTCTGGTCTATTCTGGTATTACTACCACAGCATCAGTTCAAATAGACCTTAACTATCTGTGAAATGATTGAAATCTATTGAAAACAATACAAAAAGAGGCATGTATTTACCTGCACATCTCCCACAATGATTTACTCTGAAGTGTGTTCACTGTCATGTAGCCAAAACCAAAGGGCACTGATGTTTTTGCTGTCTGTCTGAGCTGGCCACTTCTGGGAATCTAAGCATTGCCCCATCTTGCTTTACATAAACAGATCTGAAGCAACTTCACCGTTTCGATTTGACTGCAATAGGGTGGGAAAGAAAGAAGTTTTTTCTGAAGCATCTCTGGGGAAAATGTCAAAAACCTCAAAATTCTTCAGTTATAATGTGGACATAGTTGGATTGTATTACCGGACAATTCCCATCAATTCCGGAGAGTGAGTGGGACAGAATGAAAACTTTAAAAAAGTTTCCCCAGTTTTGCGAAACTTGTGGATTTAGTTAATGTAAATGGTGCACAGTGTGCCAAGTGAATATTACATTACGTTTACAGTCTCTCACAGTGCTGGGTATTTTTTGAATAATACGGGATCATTGTGTCAGCTTAAGATAATAGTTTATTTCCTGCCAGTCTGACTAAACGTATTTTGCTCTAAGAGCAACACTGAAAGACATGTATCTTTTTGAACAAAAAAGTTAGATTTGTTTTCAAAGAAGAATGACAGGCGGGATTTTCCAGCCTTTTTCACGAAACTGGAAAACCCTGCCCGAAATCAGTGGGCCTCTCCATGGACCACCCCTTGCCTGCTACAATTCCCATGGTGGACGGAATGGGAAAATTCACCTCTGCTTGATGCAAAATATTTGAGATTGCTCACTTCTATATCTGTGCAGTAGGATCAAAGTAGATAGTAACACATATAGAAAGGTAAAGTCACCATAGTCCCAGATGACCATAGGCTGTTCTGACATGTTGAGGGGAGAGCTGACTGGTGGTGATTTATTCTGAGGATCACCACACCTCAGGCAAAGAACTAGTACAGGAATTGAACCTGCACTGCGAGCATCACTCGTCAGCCATCCAGCTAACCGAGCTATCCAACTCCCCAACAGATAAAGCAACATAATTGTATGTTACATAGCAGTTTTCCTGTTCACAAGCCATCCCAAAGCACTTCATGGCTAATGAATTATTCTTGAAGTGTAATCATAGAATCCCAATATTGCAGAAGGAGGCTATTCAGCCCATCGAATCTGCACCGACCACAATCCCACCCAGGCCCAATTCCCATAGTTCTACATATTTACCCTGCTGGTCCCCCTGATACTAAGGGTCAATTTAGCATGGCCAATCAACCTAACTCGCACATATTTGGACTGTGGGAGAAAACTGGAGCACTCGGAAGAAACCCACGCAGACACAGGGAGAATGTGTAAATTCCACACAGACAGTGACCCAAGGCCAAAATTGAACCCGGGTTCCTGGTGCTGTGAGGCAGCAGTGTTAACCACTGTGTCATCATGCTGTATGGTTCCAAGCATGTTGGCACCATCTACATAATTATGTATAGTGCCATCAAATTAAAATAATTAACATCGCTCATATAGAAGGGAAGCAATAAACCTTTTCCTTAAACCTTACATAATTCATTAGCGATACCATTTTAGGTGTGTTTTGCTCTGTTTTGGTTACAGTAGATTTGACCAGATATCAAGACATTATACAGTCTAGGGGAAGATTGATGAAGATGGTTCCTGGACATAAAGGGCTGAATTTTAACGCGAAGAAAAAACTGACTGGGTTGGGGTCGGGTCAAAGGGTAAAAATGCAAAAAACCTGGAACTGGAACCAAATTTGCTCATTTCCGGTGGGAGTGAGAAGCAGGGATGGCAACCAACCCAGGACGGAAGGTGGTCAAGTAACTATTATATGATGAGGCTGTGTGCTTTAAGTTTGACCACAGGAAGCAGAGTTTAGAGAATCTTTTTGTTGACCATGAGGAGCATGAGTATTTCCTCCAGTAACAACTTAACCGGTGAACACCGGTCCAACCCTGCACCATACGATACTCCTCACTCCCGCTACTATTTGCATCTGGGAACATCATCAGCCCCATTTCACCCCAATGACCCTCGGACCACTCTGCTCCACCCCGTGCTCTGTCTCATTCTCCCAATGTACATAACTGTACACACAGGCTTCGGCCCTGTGTGGCAGGTCGCCCATCCAAAAGGCCTCCAGCTTGTGAGTCCATTTGTCTTCAAACAAAATTTAAAGTGAACCTTCAATTCAATTCCACAAGATATTCTTTGGGGCAACATGGTGGCACAGCGGTTAACGCTGCTGCCTCACAGCACCAGGGACCCGGGTTCAATTCCGGTCTTGGATCACTGTCTGTGTGGAGTTTGCACATTCTCCCCGTGTCTGCGTGGGTTTCCTCCGGGTGCTCCAGTTTCCTCGCACAGTCCAAAGATGTGCGGGTTAGGTGGATTAGCCATACTAAATTGCCCCTTAGTATCAGGGGGACTAGCGAGGGTAAATGTATGGGGGATAGGGCCTGAGAGGGATTGTGGTCTGTGCAGACTCGAAGGGCCAAATGGCCTCCTTCTGCAGCGTAGGTTTCTATGATTCTATAAAATCTGTTCTTCCTTCCCCCACGAAGGTTTCCCTTCCACAAGACAGTCACCACACACAGAACTCATCGCCAGGAAAAGAATCCAGGTCAAAGTCCAAAATCATATGAGATGCACACAATTCAACCCTACTTTTAATGACAAAAGGCAGATTGAGAATAACCATGATTCCAGTCTGCGAAATGCTGAAATGACTGACTAGTGTTGATTAGAGTGATAAGTGTGTACAACTGACTCCAAGCAGCAGATAATGGTCTACTGGCTATTTCCTTTAAAAGGAGCTGCCTAATCCTTGACTAAAATGGATGAAAAGTGAAAAGAATAGACATCTGTTGCAAACCTCCATCCTCGTTCGCAGCTGGGATTCTCTGGTGCCACTGAAAGCCAATGGAGTTTTTCTTGGAACGCCAAGGGTGGGATTCTCCGGCCGCACTCACCCCATAACCCCCAAGATCAATGGACCTTTGTGTAGTCCACCCCCCACTCGCTACAACTCCCCTAGTGGGCAGGACAGGAGAATTCGCCCCCCCCACCCCGCCCCCCGACCCCCAAACATCTTTGTTCTCACTTGCAGTGGGGTAGGCATGGACAAGATTAGAGAATCCATCCATTTTAACACAGCACTGAGCAGAGTTGTGGAGGGGCGGTTACTCTCTGTGTACATGTTTAATTTCCTCTTGGTTAGAACTAAACAGCAGGTCACATGCGTTACGTTTCCCAGAAGGCATCACACTGAAATAGGAACTGGGATAGCCGAGCAGGGGGTGGCAATAAACAAAGAGGGCAATTGAATGAGCTGTCTGTGCCAGCAGAGGTAAATAGACATGGAAACTGGCTGATTAAAGCCCTGAGAG
The DNA here is from genome assembly GCF_964213995.1 of Mustelus asterias. Classification (NCBI taxonomy): domain Eukaryota; kingdom Metazoa; phylum Chordata; class Chondrichthyes; order Carcharhiniformes; family Triakidae; genus Mustelus; species Mustelus asterias. The sequence continues at coordinate 24,870,411 of NC_135827.1, forward strand.
AATAATTGTTTGATTACCTGGCTTTGAACTGTGTTTGGCATGTGACCTCAAATTGGAATAGGAACTGGCACAAGCCAGTGCCCAACCCTGGTCGGACCTCAACTTTGCAAACATTGACAGAGGGACTCTCTTTCTGTTTTGCTTTGATTGCACCAGTAAATAAGTTTAAGTTTACTTATTAGTGTCACAAGTAAAGCTTACATTAACACTGCAATGAAGTTACTGTGAAAATCGCCACAGCCCGACTCCTGTTTGGGTACACTGAGGGAGAATTTAGCATGCACTTAACCAGCACATCTTTCGGACTGTGGAAAGAAACTGGAGTACCCGGAGGAAACCCATGCAGATACGGGGAGAATGTGCAGACTCTGCACAGACAGTGGCCCAAGCCGGGAATCGAACCCCAGTGCATCCCTGATGCTGTGAGGCAGCTGTGCTAAGCACAATGCTTAGCTTAGCTTAGCTATTCAGTTAAGTATAAAGGAAAGATAATCAACGTAAAGATAGCGTTCAACAAAGAGCTGAGTTTTTCTATTTTGTTCTAGTTCATTATTATTTTGAAAAGCCTTGCTTAATTTGGAACAGACTTTATGACAATAAACATGTAGTCATTGCGCTGTTCACCTGAGTTCCCATGTTAAAATATGCTTAAATTCACTACCTACAAGATCACAACACAACTCCTTTGGCAGCGTTGCAATATAGAGACAGATACTCATGTACTCTTCAGAACCGTAGCATTCCGAGTATCATAGTAATGTGAATGTCAGATTGACATCCTTGATTATCATTGGATTGATTTACGTGCTTACAAATATATTCATGTACTCTTTTTATTGTAACATTTACCTTTTCCCTTAATCATTTTAGCTCCCTTGGAGAGTACAGTGTCCATATGATCGATTGTTTTAATGACACTCAATTCAAAATGCCACCCTTCCTGATCTATGTATTTTGCCTAATCTCCAGCAAGATTTGTTCAGAATTGGCTGAGACTTTTACTTTGTGTGAAATAGTCCATTGAAACTCAGGGAAATCTATCTGTCATTATCTAAACTTGATTACTATGGGGTCTTAGCAGCATAAAAATGGTCACATTCTGGATACTAGTGCTTTAAACAGTATTCTGTTTCCAATCTTAAATGGAGATCTTAAGCAGTTACAATAACATTCAGATAAGAAGTGAGTCACTGATCTCCAATTTGCCTTTCATCCATCAGATGAAACATCAATATGCAGCCAGTACTGTGTCCTGCATTGCATAAATAAAATTAGTAAGAAGTTTAACAACACCACGTTAAAGTCCAACAGGGTTATTTGGTAGCAAAAGCCACACAAGCTTTCGGAGCCCCAAGCCCCTTCTTCAGGTGAGTGGGAATTCTGTTCAATTCTGTTTGTGAACAGAATTCCCACTCACCTGAAGAAGGGGCTTAAGGCTCCGAAAGCTTGTGTGGCTTTTGCTACCAAATAACCCTGTTGGACTTTAACCTGGTGTTGTTAAACTTAGAACATAGAACATTACAGCGCAGAACAGGCCCTTCGGCCCACGATGTTGCACCGACCAGTTAAAAAAAAAAACTGTGACCCTCCAACCTAAACCAATTTCTTTTCGTCCATGAACCTATCTACGGATCTCTTAAACGCCCCCAAACTAGGCGCATTTACTACTGATGCTGGCAGGGCATTCCAATCCCTCACCACCCTCTGGGTAAAGAACCTACCCCTGACATCGGTTCTATAACTACCCCCCCTCAATTTAAAGCCATGCCCCCTCGTGCTGGATTTCTCCATCAGAGGAAAAAGGCTATCACTATCCACCCTATCTAAACCTCTAATCATCTTATATGTTTCAATAAGATCCCCTCTTAGCCGCCGCCTTTCCAGCGAAAACAATCCCAAATCCCTCAGCCTCTCCTCATAGGATCTCCCCTCCATACCAGGCAACATCCTGGTAAACCTCCTCTGCACCCTCTCCAAAGCCTCCACATCCTTCCTGTAATGTGGGGACCAGAACTGCACACAGTACTCCAAGTGCGGCCGCACCAGAGTTGTGTACAGTTGCAACATAACGCTACGACTCCTAAATTCAATCCCCCTACCAATAAACGCCAAGACACCATATGCCTTCTTAACAACCTTATCTACTTGATTCCCAACTTTCAGGGATCTATGCACACATACACCTAGATCCCTCTGCTCCTCCACACTATTCAAAGTCCTCCCGTTAGCCCTATACTCAACACATCTGTTATTCCTACCAAAGTGAATTACCTCACACTTCTCCGCATTAAACTCCATCCGCCACCTCTCGGCCCAACTTTGCAACCTGTCTAAGTCTTCCTGCAAACTACGACACCCTTCCTCACTGTCTACCACACCACCGACTTTGGTGTCATCAGCAAATTTGCTAATCCACCCAACTATACCCTCATCCAGATCATTAATAAATATTACAAACAGCAGTGGCCCCAAAACAGATCCCTGAGGTACACCACTTGTAACCGCACTCCATGATGAATATTTACTATCAACCACCACCCTCTGTTTCCTATCCGCTAGCCAATTCCTGATCCAATTTCCTAGATCACCCCCAATCCCATACATCTGCATTTTCTGCAGAAGCCTACCATGGTGAACCTTATCAAACGCCTTACTAAAATCCATATATACCACGTCCACTGCCTTGCCCCCATCCACCTCCTTGGTCACTTTCTCAAAAAACTCAATAAGGTTAGTAAGGCACGACCTACCTGCCACAAAACCATGCTGACTATCACCTATCAATTCATTACTCTCCAAATAACTATAAATCCTATCCCTTATAATTTTTTCCAACATCTTGCCGACAACAGAAGTGAGACTCACCGGTCTATAATTCCCGGGGAAGTCTCTGTTCCCCTTCTTAAACAATGGGACAACATTCGCTAACCTCCAATCTTCTGGTACTATACCAGAGGCCAACGACGACCTGAAGATCAGAGCCAGAGGCTCTGCAATCACTTCTCTTGCCTCCCAGAGAATCCTTGGATAAATCCCATCCGGACCAGGGGATTTATCTATTTTCAGACCCTCCAGAATATCCTGCACATCCTCCTTATCAACTGTAATACTGTCTATTCTACTCCCTTGCAACCCAGTGTCCTCCTCAGCTATATTCATGTCCCCTTGCGTGAACACCGAAGAGAAATATTGGTTCAATGCTTCACCAATCTCCTCCGGTTCCACACATAACTTCCCTCTGCCATCTATAACTGGCCCTAAACTTGCCCTAACCAACCTTCTGTTCTTGACATACCTATAGAACGCCTTAGGATTCTCTTTAACCCTATCCGCCAAAGTCTTCTCATGTCCCCTTTTAGCCCTTCTAAGCTCGCTCTTCAACTCCCTCTTAGCCAATCTAAAGCTTTCTAGTGCACTACCCGAGTGCTCACGTCTCATCCGAACATAAGCCTCCTTTTTCTTTTTAACCAACAAAGAAACTTTTTTGGTGCACCACGGTTCCCTAGCCCTACCAATTCCTCCTTGCCTGACAGGGACATACCTACTGTGTTTACCCCAGTCCAACGCCGGCATCTCCACATCATAAATAAAATTAGCCCTTGAAATATTTTGGGAGATTCTCCGGCTTCCTCTGATCCCGCTGCTGTCAAAGAGAATTCCCATTGAGGCCAGCCCATGCCGCCAGGAAACCCAAGGCAGGGGGTGCGCTGTTGGCAGGACCAGAGAACCCCACCAGTGTGAAGGGCCGGAGAATTACGGCCATTATGACTGAGGTGTATAAGATTATGAGGGGAATGGACAGGTGAGTAGCAAGCAGCTGTTCCCCTTGGCTGAGGGGTTCAATCTCGAGAGAATATAAGGTAAGGGGCAGGAGAATCAGAGGGGATTTGAGGCAAAAAGCTTTCATTCAGAAGGTGGCAGGAATCTGGAATGCACTGCCTGGGAAGACAGTGGAGGCCGGAAACCTTCCAACCTTTAAAAAGTATTTGGATGAGCACGTGAAACATCATAACATTCAAAGGTGTGGGACAAGTGCTGGAAAATGGGATTAAAGTAACTTTAGTGGTAGTTGTTAGTACAGACTTGATGGGCCGAAGGGCCTTTTCTGCACTGGATGGCTCGATGATTCTGACTCTATTACCTCTCATCGTAATTTTAGTTCAGTGGCTCATTACAAGCTTAGGTTTTTGTCATTAAATATTTTCAAAAATAATTTTTTGAACAGTTTCTTTACCAGTTGAAATTTGAAGTGTAACAGATTGTTTGTAAACCAAAACCTGGGGTGGAATTTCCTGTCCTGGCCAGCATGGGAATCATAGCGGGTAGGAGGGCAAACCTTGCAAAGGTCCATTGACCTCAGGGGGGATTTTTCTGGCCTTGGGACGAGCGGGACCAAAAATATCCCGTTCCTTATTTTAAAAGATTTCATTCAATTAACAATAAGTGCAGTCTCTCCGTTGATAAAGAGGAAAAAATTCCAGCTGGGATGAAGTACGCAATCATTGTTTGCATTCTCTGTAAAGACTTGAATATAGGATGATTGTTAGGGATTTACCGGCACGGTGGCGCAGTGGTTAGCACTGCTGCCTCACTGCGCCAGGGACCTGGGTTCGATTTCCGGCTTGGGTCACTGTCTGTACGGAACCTGCACATTCTCCCTGTCTCTGTTTGGGTTTCCTCCTACAGTCCAAGAATGTGCGGGTTCGGTGGATTGGCCATGCTAAATTGCCTCTTAGTGTCAGCTAGGATAAATGTGTGGGGTTATGGGGATAGGGCCTGGGGTGGATTGTGGACAGTGCAGACTTGATGGGCTGAATGGCCTCCTTCTGCACTGTAGGATTCTATGATCGATGATAAACAGGGCAAAAATGCCACTTGAAGACCTATTTTCTTTCCCTAATTGAGCTTCCTCTTTCTGTCCAATTTAGAATCGTGGTGCTTTTTGAGGTGCTGCCTAAGGTTGTACCATCTCATCTTCAACAGATTCCCCATTTGATTTAGGAGGTCTGTTTTCAGGATCAGGCTTATCACATTTCCCTTTGGCCCATCTTTGTGGCTGCGGTCTTTGTAAACATTTTGATTTGATTTGATTCGATTCGATTTATTATTGTCACGTGCACTGGGATACAATGAAAAGTATTGTTTCTTGCGCGCGATACAGACAAAGCACACCGTTCATGGAGTACATAGGGGAGAAGCAAAGGAGAGGGTGCAGAATGTGGTGTTACAGTCACAGCCAACTATGGCGAAGAGTGTTGTGGGGGAGGGTTGAGGTGGGCGTGCAGGGTTAAGCATCCAAGAGAATAACACATTCAGGGGGTGGAAACAGAATGGATCAGTCTTCAAATAACCAAAGGGTTTAAGGGAATAAGTGGTGCCTTTGACACTGACCCCAATAGGAATGGTAAATGGTCAATGTTACTTGGCTAGTGTAAACAGATAACTGCAATACCCACGGGTGATTTAACAGTGGGATTTGTAATATATTTGGTCGGGTGGAATTGCATGGCTATTTTCAGTCCCTACTCCCAAGGTGTGGCTGTTAGCTATAATCTCTCATGTGTATAAGACATAGCCCATCAGTATGCCCTACGATGAACGATACCAATTTAGACAATGGCAAAGGCAAAGGATAAGGTGCAATCTCAGACTCAAAAAAGTGATGGGTTGATGAACAATCATCAAACGGGCCCAAATTATTTGAACACAACTATGCCAAATTTGCCTTTGATCTCTGAAATATCTTTAAATGGTCAGGATGGCACAGATGGTCTTTGCCTTCAAGTTTCAGGCATCTGTTTTTTTCACGAGGGGGCACTGTCAAAACAAGGATCTTGATCTCTCTCGTCAGATTATCATGCAGAGCTATATCATTTTATACGTCAAGGAAATTATCCTAAAAAGCAATGAGCCAGTGTCATTGAACCAACAGTGGTAGCCAGATGTTCCACAAACTCCATGCTGTCTACTGGTCCACACTTTCCTTCCTTGAAGTTTTCGTATTAAAATGATAATTACAGTGGTGTACATTCGTGCCAAATCTGGAATCGTTCTCACTGTTAACCCATGTCATCTGGGAACCGAATCGAGACTGTCAGAACTCATTCATCTTGCTACCTTTAACAGCCATAGATACAAAACCTAGGGTATATTTTGCCGAGTTCAAATTCAAGTCCTAAAATTGAAAGCATAATGTTAAAGCACCTTGTGCATGGTTTTTTGCACAATACCTTATTATTAACTTAAAAGAAACATAATAGATGTTCTTTGAAACAGTTTAATTACCTTTGAGCTTAAAAATTACTGTTTGTTGGCAGGCAAACGCATTTTATATGATCTTCCTCTCTGCTATTGTGAAATGACTGGGATAATTTTTCCATTGAAATACCGAACAAAAGAATGGCCTACAAACAGGGGAAATGGTCATCCACTCATATCCGCTACAATAAATCGCATTTCTTTTTGACAAAAACATGGGACAAGACAGGGAAGGGTTTCCTTGGGGTGAGAGGGAGCAAAAATCATGTTGATGCACAACTGAACTTATCAAAAACGCACTGACAGTTACGGGATTTTCCGCCCGCACTTGCCCCCAGGCCGGAAAATCTCACCCGAGGTCAACGGACCTTTGCATGGTCCGTGTCCCACCTGCTACGATTCCCATGGTGGGCGGGATGGGAAAATTCCACCCTTTAACCGGAATTCTCCCATCCCGCCCGCCACTGAAATTTTAGCAAGCGCGTTGCGGACAATGTGAAACTCCATTGACAATCGGGCGGGAATTTCCGGCTTTTAGCCAGCGCAGCCTGAGAGTTCCATCCTTTGTCTTTGACTCTGCATAACTGCAGAAAATTGAACCAGACATTATAATCACCACACTAAAGGGGCAAAAGGTTTCAAATCTGTTGAACATTTAGCTCAACTCTTGACCAATTTTGGATTGCTGGTATGTGCATTTTATTTTTGCGTAAAGGCAGATTATGCATTTAGAACCAAGTAATGAAAGATCTTCCCACAGTTGGCCCAGCATAGTACAGAACAGTGATTTTTTATGAAATGCATGTCATGTTTATACATTGGATACATTTTGTAGCAAAGGAAACCAAATGGCCTTGTGGAAGTTGCATTGCTGGCCAACACAGGCCTTATTCTGTACATGATTTTGCCACTTTCTCACCGACTCCCAGCCAGCAATGCTGGACACGTATTTGTCAAGGGTGCGATAGATTATGCATGACCTCTTGTGTCCATGTAATCTTTGTCAATCTCTACTGAGCGTCCACCTATACCTCACCTTCTATTCTGTTCCACCTTCTCCACCTAATTCTCAAGCTATATAATTCATCACATTACTACCCTCCCCGCAGCTCTGAAGAAGACCCATTTGGACTCATAGAATCCCTACAGTGCAGAAGGAAGCCATTTGGCCCATCGAACCTACGCCGACAACAAACCTATCCAGGCCCTATCCCCATTATTCCATGTATTTACAATGCTAATCCCTCCACACTAATGAACAATTTATTGTTACAGAGGTTAGCTTTCTATCCACTAGAGTTTAGAAGAGTAAGAGGCGACTAGATTGAAACTTTTAAGATCCTGAGGAGAATTCACAGGGGACAGCAAGGCAGGGATAGCAATACCTAGTGCATTATGCACACAATTCCTGTCCTAAATAGATATTGATTCAGCCTCTTGTTATTGGGTATGTCAGAGGAAAACTGTGCTTTGAGGAAACTGGCATAGTTATGCCATTTTTCAGAGGCAAACTCTATCATATTTGCCGTCAGGGAAAAAGTAGTTTCACAGGGATGGATTCACTGTGGGCATGAACATTATGATTACATTGAAATTTTGTGATGCAGCCCCTTTTCAAGAACCACCCAAATCAGTCTGTCAGCCATAGGTTCATTAAACAATGCGATCAATAATACATAATGAGGCTTGGCCGAGAACCCAGACACTCATTACTCTGTTGAAACAGTTGCCCCCACCAGGGGAAACATTGTTTGATTGATGTCTCTTTCTCTCTGATCTATTCTGTCAACTGCACATTGTTTATTCACACAGGATAAAGAGACTTCAAGTGCCTGCAGTTTCTGCTACTGGTAATTTAAAGGGTCTGGATGATTGACACTTTTACAGGGTTGTTGTAAAAGCTATTTTTATGATTAAATGACTTTTTCACACAAGCTGCTTTTACTAAAGGGTTCAGTAGTTCTGCACAGAGTGCATGCTGGGTGTATGGGGAATGGAAATATCATAGTTTGACGTGGAAGTCTTGAGGAGCAATGGAGGGAGAACGCAAGGTCATAGGTTGCCACGGAGGGTATGAGGACCTATGAGGGGTGGCTGGAGGTATGAGCTGGTATGCTGGAACATGGGGGTGTGAGGGTGAGAGCTAGAGAACTATTCTTTTTTCGTTTTATTGATTTCAATTTAACTGGGGCAAGATCCCAGAGCACTGAGGTGAATCTTTTAAACCATTCCTCCCGGAATGAAAATCCCACCTTTGCAGACAGTTTCTTCCAAGTTGTGTGGCCCGAGTTGACAAATTTCCCAACTCCCATTCCCACCTTGAAGATGAAAGCTCTAAATCCCCTCAATTTTCAGGTTTTAGTTAGTTCTAGTTTTTTCGTAATATGTATAGTAGTTTTAGTAGTTCATAGAAGCACATTGTCCAGTAATGTAAAATGGTAACCTTATATAATTAGTGCGGAGGGGTGCTTACAGAAATTAAGATGGTATGGTTAAACCTGTCCAGATAAAGGCAGATATATATGCGCCTGTATAACAAATATATAGCTGCATTAAAAAAATGTATAAAAAATCCCTGAAATCAAGGGAATTGATTCAAACCAGCTCATTGATGTACAAGTGTTAGTACAGAAGATTAATTCACTAAGAAGTAGATGATTGAGGAGGAATTGATGTCCCCCAGTGGCAGCGGAGGAGGAATGGGGGCGTCGGATCATGATTATTACTCTGATATCTCAGAAAGTTAACCTCTCCTCAGATGAAAGTGAAGTTGCCAATATATCAATGCCAGCTCACCTGAATATAGCTGCACATTCTGGACATGTTGCTCACTCACAGATTATAGGGTTTAATATAGTCAATAAACTGACTAGTGCTGAAGACTTGTTCACTTCCTGAAGAACTCAATGCCAAATTAATCTCACCATTTATACCAATATCAGACATTTATCACAAGTATGAATTTATAATCAAGCTGCAATGCAATGAATCTATGACAAGGTGCCCTTCAGAAAATCTTACACCTGCTGAGGTTCACAATGAATTATGACAGATTGTGCAAGGTTCACTCTGCATAGGATGTCATAGAATCATAGAATCCCTACAATGCAGACGGAGGCCATTCAGCCCATTGAGTTTGCACCAACCACAATCCCATGAAGGCCCTGTAACCCCACACATTTACCCTGCTAATCCCCCTGACACTAGGATCAATTTAACATGGCTAATCAGCCTAACCCGCACATCTTTCAGATTGTGGGAGGAAACCTGAGCACCCGGAGGAAACCCACGCAGACATGGGGAGAATGTGCAAACTCCGGACAGACAGTCACCCGAGGCCGGAATTGAACCCGGGTCCCTAGCTCTGTGAGGCAGCAGTTCTAACCACTGTGCCATCACTGTCTGTGTGGAGTTTGCACATTCTCTCCGTGTCTGCATGGGTTCCCTCCGTGTGTTCTGGTTTCCTCCCACACTGCAAAGATGTGCAAGTTAGGTGGATTGGCCATGCTAAATTGGCCGTTAGTGTCAGGGGGACTGGTTAGGGTAAATGCATGGTGTTATGGGGTTAGGGCCTGGGTTGGTTTGTGGTCAGTGCAGACCTGATGGGCCAAATGGCCTCGTTTTGCACTGTAGGATTCTTCTATTCTATTCGATCATGCAATTAATATGATTCAAAGATTAATGAACAGTCATTAGTTTTCGAGCTTGTCATCTGTCTTTGAAGTTTAGTAAAAAAGGATTAATTCATTCACTCAGTAGTCTGTGAGGATCTGGATGGGAGGTTGTTTGTGTAGATCTGATGATCCAAAGTGACAGGACAGTTTGGATCATCGAATTTAGCAAGCACAGACTTGATGGTAAACCCCAGATAGCTTCTTAATGAGGGGTTGCACGGAAGGTTTAACGATTTATTTGGTGCCCTTTATGAATATTCTTGTCTTTGCTCTCCTCAAACAAAGCATTAAATGTAGCCATGTAGTAACTGGAAATAGTCAAATTGAGTTAACAGCCACAGCGAAAAAGGTAGACATTGATTGGTTCAGTCTGGTAATCAATTACCAGTGAGGAACTTAGGTCCATCTTGTATTTCGATGGTACAATCGATTAAAAAGCAGTGACTGTAATTTAAAGTTTATTTATTATTGTCACAAGTAGCCTTACATTAACTCTGCAATGAAGTTGCTGTGAAAATCCCCTAGTCGCCACACTCTGGTGCTCTGTTCGGGTATACTGAAAAAGAATTTAGCATGCACCTAACCAGCACGTCTTTTGGACTGTGGGAGGAAACTGGAGCACTTGGAGGAAACCCACGCAGACATAAGGAGCACATGCAGACTCCGCACAGATAGTGATCCAAGCTGGGAATCGAACCCAGGTTGATGCGCGATTAAATCACTCGGGAGGCTGGATCGTACCCGGGAAATAAAGGCTTTTATTAGTAACAAGAATGGAGCATACTGCTTAACAATACAATCCCAGACTAAAGGGTCACTAGGCAGTGCAGTGACCTTTATACTCCTACAGGTAGGCAGAGCCAACCGGAGCATACCACAGAACAATACCAACAGGTGGAACACCCCAACCCTAACCCCAACAGTAACAAGAATAACATATGTACAGATACCCATAGTGATCACCATCTATGGTTCAGTACCCATAGTGGTAACCATCTATGGTTCACCACACAGGTCCCTGGCGCTTTGAGGCAGCAGCGCTAACCACTGTGCCACCGTGCCGCCCCAATGGCTGAGGTGCAGCCAGAAGGTTTAGGCTGTCACTGGGAAGAAGTTCTGTGCACGGACATGAACAGGTTTGAGTTTCCGAAGTAACCTTTTTTCAGCTTCTGAGAGCAACTCGAAGCCTCCATCTTCTCATGACATTATTGAGGGGTAACTCTAAATTAGTAAACCACTCGAGTAACCCAATGGACACTTAAAGCTGGCTCATACAGTACTGGAGTTATATTCCACCCCTGTGCAAAGCCCAAAACTACCTCCTGGGATAGGTTTTGTACAGCTTGGACTCTGCATTCTATAATCTTTTGAATCATGCCGTCATGTTCACATTGATGTGCTTTGCATTGATAGGAAAATAGCAGACCAACTGCGGTCTGTCTTGGCAGCAACAGGGAAATATTGAAGGTTCACTTCTAAGGTTCACGCAACTTGAAAAGCTTAAATAACGCAGTCCCTGACCTTTAACAGGAACACAATAGATCAGAGATTTCTGTGGAATCGAACATCTGGGGGTTCAGGTAACTGGCACTTTTATCTGCAAAGGGAAGAAAGTTCCGAAAAAGAATGGGTAATTATAACCTGTTGAGCAATACTTCCTTGTCAGAATAAATAACATAGAAAGAGCAGTAAGGATGCTTATACAGAGACATAACAAATAATACTTACTCTTCAGAAAACTCAATAGTAGGGATCTAAACATTTACTTCAAAAGAAAGGTGACGGTTCAAACTTACAACACATCTGCATGATTTTCTTTGATGTTCGTTGTTTGTTGAATATTCCATAATTGTTCATGTTGACCTTTGCTTTGAAGTGATGCTTTATTTTTTAATATGTGTAAAGTAGGATGGCCAGAAATATACCTAACTGAAAACATCGGCTGCTAATCTACATCTATAGCACTCAAACCAATGCCGATAGTCAAACTGTCTAAATTAATCTGTAATGTATCCTTAAATTAAACTGTCATGCCTTTTCAATATTAATGTATTAATTCTACATAGGCTAAAAGTTGTGTCTGTACATCAAGTTACATTTAACGCTTATATAAGTGAAAAGATCAACCCCTTTCTCTTGTTTTGTCTTGTCTATTCATTCATTTGTGACTATTTCCCAAGCTTACTTGGGATAATGAAAAAGAAAGAATAATCCAACACAAGATTAAATTGCAAGTACCATTCCCCAGACAAAATGATTTTTCAGGTTATAAGTTTGATTTCTTTAATTTTTCGTGGGATGTAGATTGCCGACAAGGCTAGAATCAGGCGAAGGTCATTTAGAAACATAGAAACAGGAAACAGGAGTAGGCCATTCGGCCCTTCGAGCCTGTTCCACCTTTCATTATGTTCATGGCTGATCATCAAATTCAATGTACTGATTCCTCCTTCTCCCCATATCCCTTGATCCCTTTAGCCCCAAGAGATATTTCTAATTTCTTCTTGAAATCAGACAACATTTTGGCCTCAACTACTTCCTATGATAATGAATTCAACACATTTACCACTCTCTGGGTGGAGGAATTTCTCCTCACCTCAATCCTAAAAGGTTCACCCCTTATCCTCAAACTATGACCCCTAGTTCTGGACTCCCTGACCATTGGGAACATTTTTTCTGAATTTACACTGTCTGACCCTCAGCACGGTGGCACAGTGGTTAGCACTGCTGCCTCACCGCGCCAGGGACCTGGGTTCCATTCCCGGCTTGGGTCACTGTCTGTGTGGAATCTGCACATTGTGTGGGTTTCCTCCGGGTGCTCTGGTTTCCTCCCACAGTCTGAAAGACATGCTGGTTATGCGCATTGGCCATGCTAAGTTCTCCCTCAGTGTACCTGAACAGGTGCTGGAGTGTGACGGCTGGGGGATTTTCACAGTAACTTCATTGCAGTGTTAATGTAAGCCTACTTATGACTAATTAATTAACTTACTTTTTTTTTAACCCTGTTAAAATTTTACAAGTTTCTTTGAGATCCCCTCTCACTCTTCTGAACTCCTGTGAATATAATCCTAACTAACCCAGTCTTTTCTCATTTGACAGACCTTTTGCTATGAAGACCAACATACCATTTGCCTTTTTTACTGCCTGCTCTACCTGCATTTTCAGTGATTGATGCAGGAGGACATCAAGGTCTCACTGAGTATCCATCTCTCTCAATTTACACCCATTCAAGTCATAATTTGTCTTCCTATTATTGCTACTGGTATTATTATTTCAGAAGACAGTTAAGAGTTAACCACATTGCTGTAGATCTGGACTCACATGTAGGCCAGATTGGTAAGGATGGCAGATTTCCTTCCCTAAAGGACATAGTGAACGTGATGGATTTTTACAACAATTGACAATGTATAGCAACAAATATAAAGTGGAAGGTAATACCAAGTATGTGTGGCTGAGGGACTGGTGCAGGGGGCAGGGATTCAGGTTCCTGGACCATTGGGACCTCTTTAGGGGCAGGGGTGATCTGTATACAAAAAACGGGTGGAACTTGAATCACACGGGGACCAATATCCTGGCCGGTAGGTTGGCTAAGGTTACTGGGGAGAATTTAAACTAGATAGGTTGGGGGGAGGGGAGCTAGAAGAGTTGACTAGGATCAAGGAACTAATTGATGGGGTGGAGGATGCAGGGGTAAGGGGAATTACAAAATTAATGGTAGAGGAGAGGGTGCAAGTGAATGACGGCGGTAATTTAGATAAGGGAGTAGAGGGAGAGGGTGTTCGCGACTCATCAAAGCGGGTCCAGATAAAAGCTGGAATAAGGACACTTTGCCTGAATGCACGAAGCATTCGGAACAAGGTAAATGAGTTGATGGTGCAAATCAGCACGAGTGGGTACGATCTAGTGGCCATTACAGAAACGTGGCTGAAAGGTGACCAGGACTGGGAGATGAATATCCAGGGGTATCAGGCGTTTAGGAAGAATAGACAGGAAGGAAAAGGTGGTGGGGTCGCGCTATTAATAAGAGATAATATCAGGGTAGTACTGAGGGATGACATAGGCTCTGAGGAACAAAACGTGGAATCGTTATGGGTAGAGATGAGGAATAGTAGAGGGAGAAAGACACTAGTAGGTGTGGTATATAGGCCCCCAAATAATAATGTTGAGGTAGGGAGGGCTATAAACAAGCAGATAAGGGATGCGTGTAAAAACGGAACGGCAATAATCATGGGGGACTTCAACATGCACATTGACTGGCAGACTCAAGTCGGTAAGGGTGGAATGGAGGAAGAGTTCTTAGAATGCTGTCGGGATAGTTTCCTTGAACAGCATGTTACGGAACCGACGAGGGAACGAGCTATTTTGGATCTGGTATTGTGTAACGAGGTAGGTAGAATTAAGGATCTTATTGTGAAGGACCCTCTTGGGTCTAGTGACCACAATATGGTCGAATTTCTGATTCAGATGGAAGAGGAGAAAGTTTGGTCCCAAACCAGTGTCCTCTGTTTGAACAGAGGGAAATATGATAGGATGAGGGATGAATTGGCTAAGGTAGACTGGGAGAGCAGGCTGGCAGGTAGGATAGCTGAGGAACAGTGGAGGATTTTTAAGGAGATCCTTTTCAGTTCTCAGCAAAAATATATTCCAGCAAAAAACAAGGATTGTAAGAAAAGGGAGAACCAGCCGTGGATAACGAAGGAAATAAAGGAGAGTATTAAAATAAAAACAGCTGCGTACAGAGTGGCCAAAAATAGTGGAGAAACAAGTGATTGGGAAAAATTTAAGAAACAACAAAGAGAGACTAAGAAAGCGATAAAGAAAGGAAGGATAGACTATGAAGCTCGGCTAGCAATTAATATAAAAAATGATAGTAAAAGTTTTTATAAATATATAAAAAGGAATAGAGTGGCTAGAGTGAATGTTGGACCCTTGGAGGACGAGAGGGGGGAGTTAATAGTGGGAAATGAGGATATGGCTGAGTCTTTAAATAAGTTTTTTGTGTCGGTCTTCACGGTGGAGGACACAAATAGTTTGCCAAATATTAACGATAGAGGGTTGGCAGCAGGAGAAATACTTAATACAATTAATGTTACCAGAGAGGCAGTGCTGGGTAGACTAATGGGACTGAAGGTGGATAAGTCCCCGGGTCCGGATGGAATGCATCCCAGGGTATTGAAAGAAATGTCAGAGGTAATAGTGGATGCGTTAGTGATTATTTATCAAAACTCGTTGCATTCTGGGGTAGTGCCGGTTGATTGGAAAACGGCTAATGTTACGCCGCTGTTTAAAAAAGGAAGGAGACAAAAGGCGGGTAACTATAGGCCGGTCAGCTTAACGTCTGTAGTAGGGAAAATGCTGGAATCCATTATTAAAGAGGAGATAGCAGGGCATCTGGATAGAAATGGTTCGATCAATCAGACGCAGCATGGATTCATGAGGGGAAAGTCGTGCTTGACGAACATGTTGGATTTTTATGAAGATGTGACTAGGGCGGTTGATGGAGGAGAACCGGTGGATGCGGTGTTTTTGGATTTCCAAAAGGCGTTTGATAAGGTGCCCCATAAAAGGCTACTGAAGAAGATTAGGGCACACGGAGTTGGGGGTAGTGTGTTAAAGTGGATTGGGGACTGGCTATCCGACAGGAAGCAAAGAGTCGGAATAAATGGGTGTTTTTCCGGTTGGAGGAAGGTAACTAGTGGCGTGCCGCAGGGATCGGTACTCGGGCCGCAACTATTTACCATTTATATAGATGATCTGGAGGAGGGGACGGAGTGTAGGGTAACGAA
Organism: Mustelus asterias; assembly: GCF_964213995.1. NCBI lineage: Eukaryota > Metazoa > Chordata > Chondrichthyes > Carcharhiniformes > Triakidae > Mustelus > Mustelus asterias. Next base: position 24,886,126 of record NC_135827.1, read on the forward strand.
GTTTGCAGACGACACAAAGATAAGTGGAAAAGTGAATCGTGTGGAGGACGGAGAAGATCTGCAGAGAGATTTGGACAGGCTGAGTGAGTGGGCGAGGATATGGCAAATGGAGTATAACGTTGAGAAATGCGAGGTTATACACTTTGGAGGAAATAATAACAAATGGGATTACTATCTCAATGGAAACAAATTAAAACATGCTACCGTGCAAAGGGACCTGGGGGTCCTTGTGCATGAGACGCAAAAGCCCAGTCTGCAGGTACAACAGGTGATCAAGAAGGCAAATGGGATGTTGGCCTATATTGCGAAGGGGATAGAATATAAAAGCAGGGATGTCTTGATGCACCTGTACAGGGCATTGGTGAGGCCGCAGCTGGAATACTGTGTGCAGTATTGGTCCCCTTATATGAGGAAGGATATATTGGCATTGGAGGGAGTGCAGAGAAGGTTCACCAGGTTGATACCGGAGATGAGGGGTTTGGATTATGAGGAGAGGCTGAGGAGATTGGGTTTGTACTCGTTGGAGTTTAGAAGGATGAGGGGGGATCTTATGGAGACTTATAAGATAATGCGGGGGCTGGATAGGGTGGAGGCGGAGAGATTCTTTCCACTTAGTAAGGAAGTTAAAACTAGAGGACACAGCCTCAAAATAAAGGGGGGTCGGTTTAAGACAGAGTTGAGGAGGAACTTCTTCTCCCAGAGGGTGGTGAATCTCTGGAATTCTCTGCCCACTGAGGTGGTGGAGGCTACCTCGCTGAATATGTTTAAAGCGTGGATGGATGGATTCCTGATCGGTAAGGGAATTAAGGGTTATGGGGATCAGGCGGGTAAGTGGTACTGATCCACGTCAGATCAGCCATGATCTTATTGAATGGCGGGGCAGGCTCGAGGGGCTAGATGGCCTACTCCTGCTCCTATTTCTTATGTTCTTATGTTCTTATGTATGTATAACTTGCCCTGTGGACAAAACCACTGGATTTTAGCATATTATTTGAGTTTATGGCTTCTACACATTTTGGCACAAAGAGAAGAATGAGTTGTTAGAGGAAAATTGGAATTGATTGGCTTTGCCAGTGGAGAAAATGATTAGTGTCTGCTGCCCACCATCTGTCCAAATCAAAAAGCTTTCTCCATCAATATATTGCGACTCTACTAGGAAAGATTTGGGGCAGAATGTTATACTCCAAAGTGGTTTTGAGGTTGGGGGAGGGGAGCATAATCATAGAATCCCGACAGTGCAAAGAAGGCCATTCAGCCCTCGAGCCTGCACCGACAACAATCCCACCCAGGCCCTGTCCCCATAACCCCATGTATATACCCTACTAGTTCCCCTGAAACTAAGGAGAAATTTAGCATGGTCGATCAAGCTAACCCGCACATCCTTGGAGTGTGGGAGGAAACCAGAGCACCCGGAGGAAACCCATGCAAACAAGGAGAGAACATGCAAACTCTACACAGACAGTGACCTGAGGCCGGGATTGAACTCAGGTCGCTGGTGCTGTGAGGCAGCAGTGCTAACTACTGTGCCACTGTGCCGCCCAATAAAAGATGTAATGGATGGGATTCTCCTGGGAACCAGCCAAATCAAGACACATTTTTATTCTTGGGTAGGCAGAGCCTCAAGCAGGAACCCCATCCATTCATCTATTAAGACCCTTAAGTGTCCTCTTTATGTTAAAGTTGTCAGAGACCTTCTTTGGGCTGCAGTTGTGTCCAATTTTGGGATCCTTACTACAGAAATAATACAAAGGTGATGGAAACGGCACAAAATGTTATGGAAAAATAATGACCATTTCCAATCCTCCCTGTAATGTTCATGAGATGACACAATTTAAGGTAATCAAGAGAAAAAATGCAAAGGTTGATTACAAAAATTGCCTCATAGAAAAGGCAGTTAGAAAATTAAATGTTCTGCCGCAGGTTGTCAATAAATTCTTTTAAATGGAGATTAGATATAACAGGAGACTGAATCTTCAAAGATATGGGGAGCAAGCAGACAAATGGAATTAGCTCACGTGGCCTTTTGTTTAGCAAACTGCCTAAAGAGACTTCATGGGTCTACCGACTTGCTTATACAGTGACATTCTACAGATAACTAAACACAGATGGTAAATACCTTCTGCCTGTTTTTGAAGTTTGTTGCTATGACCACTGGACAGGACTGGGAGAGGCATATGCAGAATGTGAAGTGAAGGGGAAAAAGATCCAATGAGGAATAATTCAAAACATTGATAAATGTTAACAAAAATGTTAAAGATTCAAGATGTAGCTTCACTGGGGAAAACATAAAATTACTCGATGTACAATATGGTCATGAAGGGAAATGCTGACCATTTGTGCAGCAGTTGTATACGAAAAGGGTTATCGGCATGGAGTTGGCTGTGGTCATGACAGCAAAACTGTTGGTGTTGGCCATCAATCATTCCTCAGTAGCTTCAGGAGTTTGCATGTACACAGGATAACGTGGAAATCAGAAATTGTTATTAGGGAGTCTATACTTCTCCGTGGATTCTCACAGCCTGAAATTTCCCTTGTAATTTTGATAAAAACTTCCATTTTTGTGCCATTAGTCTCTCAGTTCCACCATTTTGAATGAGTTGCAACTGGGGTTTAAATGTGTACATACTTCAGGATTGCTAAGTACTCTTCCCGGCAATGTGAAACTAATTTGTGGATTATCAAATCTTTGCCACAATAATTTAAAAAATCCACCTTTTAATATTTTTTTTGTTAGATGTTTATGTTTATCTTAGCTTCTACCCTGATTCAATCAATATAATTTATTACAAAGGGTTGCGAACGTAGCCCAGTCCATCATGCAAACCAGCCTCCCATCTATTGACTACGTCTGCACTTCCCGCTGCCTCGGAAAAGCAGCCAGCATAATCAAGGATCCCACACATCCCAGATATACTGCGGGATTTTACGGCCTTGCTCATCCCAAAAACGTAAGGTCCCGCCCAAGGTCAAGGACCTTCCCATGGTCCACCCCTCGCCCGCTCTGATTTCCATGGTGGGCGGGATGGTAAATTTCTGGCCATTCTATCTTCCACCTTCTTTCATCAGGAAAAAGATATAAAATTCTGAGATCACGTATCAACTGACTCAAGAACAGCTTCTTCCCTGCTGCCGTCAAACTTTTGAATGGTCTTATTATATATTAAACTGATCTTTCTCTTCACCCTACCTGTAACTGCAACACTATATTCTGCACCTTCTCCTTTCCTTCTCCCCTATGTACTCTATGAACAATATGTTTTGTCTGTATAGCGCGCAAGAAACAATATTTCTCACTGCATCCCAATACACGTGACAATAATAAATCAAATCAAGTCAAAATTTCACACTATCTAAAATTTTAAATTAAAGTTGCAGCAAGTGTTCTCCACTTCCTGGTTTGCTGTGTGTGAGAATACTTCAATGTGATTGGTTCCTCATTTGCTTGCTGCTATCACTACTGTTGCACACCAAGATATTCCCTTGAGATGGTGTGCAGCTGCCATCAGAAGAGGGAAAAGCACGCCAAGACAGCATTAGACATTTGTGGGCAGCTTTCTTCAGGGTAGACAGCGAGATCTTTTGCCTTGCTACAGATTGCAAAATCTGGGCCTTTCAATACTCATGGTCTTGGCGAATGTTTAAAGATTATTTATTAGTGCCACAAGTAGGCTTAGCTTAACACTGCAATGAAGTTACTGTGAAAATCCCCTGAGAATGTCATCCTCAGGGGAATGTTATCTCCTCTGAATCAAACAAGGCTAATAGCAGAATTTGCCCTGTGTCCCTGAGGTACATTTGACTGACTAGTGCAGAAAGAATATTGAACCGGAGTTTCTGCAATTATTATAGAAGCATAGAAATGAGAAGCAGGACCAGGCCGTTTGGCCCTTCGAGCCTGCTCCGCCATTCATCTTGATCATGGTTGATCATCGAATTCAATATCCTGATCCCCCCTACCCCCATATCCCTTCATCCCTTTAGCCCCAAGAGCTATATCTAATTCCTTCTTGAAATCAGACAACGTTTTGGCCTCGACCACATTCGGTGGTAGTGAATTCTACACGTTTACCACCCTCTGGGTGAAGACATTTCTCCTCATCTCAGTTCTAAAAGATTTACCCCTTATCCTCAAACTATGACCCCTAGTTCTGGACTCCATCATTGGGAACATTCTTTCTGAATCTACCCTATCTAACCCTGTTAGAATTTTATAAGTTTCGATGAGATCCCCTCTCAACTTTTCTCAATTCCTTCAGAGTTTCCCACAAATCTGTTGCCAGCATCACAGTTCTCCATGTGGAGAGGCCAGGGCATTATACTACTTTTAATCTCAGATACTGCTCCTTTTTTCATTTGTGAGTTTAAAATTTACCAGATATAATGCCAAGATTACTAAGTGCTTGGTACGGCCTGTGCTTGAACTGTTAACCTTTGTTTCAGTGTATTCTATAGTGTTCCCCAGTTTATTCATCCTGTTAGGTGATGCAAACCTTGACAAAAAAAAAGAAAAGTTCAAAACAATGGCTGCACTAATTCTAAAGATTATCAGTACTCCCTGTACAACCCCTTCCCCGATATGACATATCTTGGAAAACGTTCCGAATTCTGTGGTTTTTGTGGGTTTGGCGTAGAATCTGGCCAATCACATTTCTCCGATTTAAAGTGGCATACACTCATAAAAATTCATGACTCAAAAGGCAAAAATCCTTTAAGCTCCGGGGGATTTGAGTTTGATATCATCACAGTAAATAAATACCGTATCTTGGATACAGAATTGTGAGATAAATGAGACCATGAATGTAAGGTTTGGTTCAGGAGATTACAACACTCAACATGACATATGAAGAGATTGTTACCAACAATAAAGCATAAGGTGGGAGGGAAGACTCAAAAGTTGGAAGACTGAAATTTTTAAAAATTACGTGCTGGGGATATGGAGCAGGTCAGTCAGAATCGGTAGAAAGGAAGGGCAGCTTATATAACATTTTAGCATGTGTACCCTTCACCTGAAGAGGTTCTGAGATTAAAGGATGCAAACACAATGTGTCGTAACCTGCTGTTTTCCTTTTCCGATTCTACCTGATCACCAACATCTTCTGTTCCTATTCCTTAAATAAATCAACACACAAAAAAAAATTCAATGATAGTTTCTGGAAATTTTGAGAGCAATAAATTGCTCTGGGCCGTAAATGTTACTTACATCAGTGTGTGTTCTACCTTTTTATGCAATTTATCCATAAAACAATATGTTATCTGTGACTTCAAACTCCCTAACACTGAAACTAGATAAGACAGATTGATGTGTGGATGCTGAACTCTCCCAGTCCCTAACTTGATGTTTACACTGGAGCTTGAGAATTGCTATGACAACCGTGACAATTGGCTCTCAAAGAGGGCTTCTGAAGTTCAACCTCTGAAATGAAACGTTAGCTCCAATCCCTTGATATAGTAATGTCTAGATGTCAGCATGCGTTGTTGCACCCATTGCAAGCAGGATGCTCAGATTCCAAAGTTCACAGACGTAAGTGCAACAGATAAAGGGTGAAGAAAAGTCCGTAAGCACCCTACAGACAGGGCAATCTCAAAATCCTGGAAAATCCTACTGCTCACACTTTTATTTTCCCCCTAAAGTTACAGCAGACTAAGAAGAGGATCGTCATGGAAATTTACACCCACACCCCTCCATGCCCAACTTAAGCTTATAAAGCCAACCTGTGAAAAGCAACAGCTAACATTAAGCGAATCGCAGACCACTGAAGCACACCAATGCCTCACTCGTTCAGGAACATGTTAAATTATTTTTTGGAGTACGGTAATGTAATAATGCTGACCACATCCACTATTAACCTGTTCCAGAGAGCAACAACTATCTGGGTAAAGCTGGAGCTCACTTGACTTTTAACCTGGGTCCCTGGCACTGTGAGGCAGCAGTGCTAACCACTGTGCCATTGTGTGTTTCTTGATGAAGGAGTTGAAGTTTGCACAAGAAACTGCTGGCTGGGGAATTCTTAGGGAGCTGATTGCCAGTTAACTTGCCTGTCAGCACTTATTAAGGAGGGTGGTTGGCATTCTGGTGGCCAATGCTTGACCTCGTGCCCTCTCTTAACAGTGACGGTTGATTGAAAATAAATAGCTGTTATAGAAGATTGTGAGTGCTATATGACATTAACTGCCGGGGAGGACTTTTGAGAAACATCAGGAGACTTTGTGGATCACTTTCTCAAGAGTTTGCCAAGAGTCTGTCAACATTTAGTTCAGAAATTTTCTCAGCACCTCTGCACAGTAGAATAAGTGCTGTACTGCACTTAAATGGACACCTTGTAGGCGTCACCACGAGAAAGACTGGGCTTGGCCGTGGACCTCTTGTTAAAGGGTCTCTATTAGTATGTAGGAGAACAGGGAGGTGGACATCAGGCCATGAGGAGAAGTATCGTCTGTCAAAGGAAAGAGGAAAGGGTAACATGGACTCCTTACACTCTGTAAGTGCAGAACCTTCCCCATCCAGGAGATCTCCTCCTCCAGGACCTCCACTATCACATGCACCCTCTCCCTCGATCCCTGAGCCATTCTGAAATGTGTCCCTGTTTGAGCGTAGACTGCTTCACAAACATTGCACCTAATTGGTGTTTGAGTAAACCTGGTGGACATCTCCAAGCGAGTTTAAATTATGGTAACCGGAAATTAGAATGAGATTGCTAAAGCCAGACTTTTACACAGGACCCATTTAGCTCCTGTTTTGAGCACAATAATCCCTTAAGTTATTGAGCAGCATTTGCCTCTTTATCATCTGAAGTGAATACAGATGCTAAATACCTCTTTATAACTCGTCAGCCATTTCCTTGTCCTTTTTATTACTTACCCTGATGTGTGTTTCAAGAGTCAAATCAGGCTCTATCTGCTGATATGTTGTACAGATGTTTGATAAAATATGATTCCACAGAAGAGACAGATGTCAGGTTTGTTCAAAACCGAGGACTAGAATGCATAAAGGCCAGAATTTTCCGGCCATTCACATGGTGGGTGGGGTGGGTGGGGGGGGGGGGGGGGGGGGGCATGGCATGGTGGCACAGTTGCCAGCACTGCTGTCTAACAGCGCCAGGGACCCAAGTTCAATTCCCGGCTTGGGTCACTGTCTCTGTGGAGTTTGCATGTTTTCCCCATGTCTGCATGGGTTTCCTCCGGGTGCTCTGGTTTCCTCCCACAGTTAGTTGCATTGGCCATGCTAAATTCTCCCTTAGCGTACCCGAACAGGCGCCGGAGTGTGGCAACTGGGGGATTTTCATAGTAACTTCATTGCAGTGTTAATGTAAGCCTACTTGTGACATTAATAAAACAAACTTTAAACTTTAAACTATGGGATTTTCTGATCCTGCTGCAGTGAATGGAGATTTGGCTGAGCGCCAAATTTTCCGTCCTTGCTTGAAGCAACGGCAGGTCAGAAGAATCTGACCAATATCATTGCAGAATATTAGCAGAAAGAGAGAAAGAGCTTGTATTCATATACTGCCCTTTATGCTATCAGGATAGCAGCTGTGGCTCAGGTGATAGCCCCCTTCCCTTGGAATCATATGGTCTGGGTTCAAGTCCCACTCCAGGGCTTTGACTGCCAAACAAAAGATTGGGAGTACAGGTGTCCCAGTTAATATTCATCCCCCAATCAACATCACAGAAAAGTGATTAACTGGTCATTGTCACAATGCTGTTTGTGAGAGTTTGCTGAGCGCAGGCAGGGGGCGTCAGCACACCCGCATTGCACTGGGGATGTGCTGACGCCTGCGATTGTGGTTTACCTAAGCCAGGGTAGAGTAAAGGGTCAGGGTAGTCAATGAATCTGTGTAATTCACTACCACGAAAAGTATTGAGGCCAAAACATTGTGGCCGGAATTTACCATCCCACCCGCCGCAGGAACCGGAGCGGGTGAGGGGCGGACCATGGAAAGGTCCGTTGACCTCAGGTAGGATTTTATGGTTTCTGGACGAGCGAGGCCATAAAATCCCGCCCTGTGTGATTTCACGAAGAAATTAGATATAGTTCTTGGGGCTAAAGGGATCAAGGGATATGGGGGGAAGGCAGGATCAGGATATTGAATTTGATGATCAGCCGTGATCAAAATAAATGGCGGAGCAATCTCGAAGGCCGACTGGCTTATCCCTGTTTCTAGTTTCTATGTTTCTATTGAGCATAATCAATCCACCTAACTGGCACATCTTTGGATGAGATCACCCTCTGGATATTTGTTAATGACATCGTCAGGATCTATATATTTGTTGAATGCCTGAGGTTATTCATGAAGACCCCACCTTCTCAATTTAGCCCATTGTGAAGGTTAAATCGCCACCAGTTAGCTCTCCCCCTTCAAAGGGGAGAACAGTCGATGGTCATCTGGGACGATGGCAACTTTACTTTTACCTATGTTCAGTTCATAAAAATAATTAGTATTCATAAAGTTTACATAATCCCAAAACAGAGCGAGGCAACACAACTGCACAGGGTAACCGGACTGGGACTAGTGCACTGCTGAGCAGAATCTGAGGGTTAAAATTAGAGAATGCAACCAATGGGGTAGAATGCCAAGGAAAAACGTTTCTGCACACTTATGACATCAAATTATCCAAGGCAATCTGGGTGGATTCAATTTGCTTGGAAAGTCAGGAGAGTTTAAGCAAATTATTCTCAACGTAGCTTGTGTCCATGTTTTCCTTTATTGTGTTTTATGCTGGATTACGATGGGTGGCACACTGGCACAGAGGTTAGCACTGATGCCTCACAGCGCCAAGGACCAGGTTCAATTCCTGATTTGGGTCATTGTCTGTGCAGAGTCTGCACGTTCTCCCCGTGTTTGCGTGGGTTTCCTTCGGGTGCTCTGGTTTCCACCCACAGTCTGAAAGACGTGCTGGTTCGGTGCATTGGCCAGACTAAATTCTCCCTCAGTGTACCCGAATAGGTGCCAGAGTGTGGCGACTAAGGAATTTTAACAGTAACTTCATTGCAGTGTTAATGCAAGCCTACTTGTGACACTAATAAATAAACTTTAAACTTTTAACTGCAAGACCAGGCCTTATCTACAAAACTGGCCATGCCCCCTTGACAATAAGGGGAAGCAGATTTAGGACTGAGTTGAGGAGGAACTTCTTCACACGAAGGGTGTGAATCTGTGGAATTCCTTGCCCAGTGAAGCAGTTGATGCTACCTCATTGAATGTTTTTAAGGCAAGGATAGATAAATTTTTGAACAGTAAAGGAATTAAGGGTTATGGTGAGCAGGCAGATAAGTGGAACTGAGTCCACGAAAAGATCAGCCATGATCTTATTGAATGGCGGAGCAGGCTTGAGGGGCCAGATGGCCTACTCCTGCTCCTAGTTCTTTTGTTCTGACGACATTGCAAGATCCCATAGACTGCGTTGGCTCAGAAAAGCTCTTCAAATATTATTAAGAGCACAGGTTCCAGGAAGGAGGTTATTTCATATCAAAAAAATGTAATTTACTGAGAAACTGGCTAGCATACACCAATGAAAATAGAACATGGTGCAGTGTAAGTTTTTTTGACATCACTTTCAGTGATTGTTAAATCAGGATGGTTGAGCGGGAGGACCAGACAACCTTCTTAAAATGTTGTTTTTTTAATGATAAAACCATTTTTAGCTGTAATAATAAAATTGGAGCAAGTTCTTAATTTTTGATAGATCGATTGATACCTTTTAAGTGAAATAAAACAAGTGTATTCTAATACATTACCCAATTGTGTTGGTTCAGGTAAGATGTTTGTGTTTATGCAAATAATTTTGATTGGAAATATAACTGTGAACCATACCACCACAATCTGAGTACCTTTTGGGTGGAACTCCCTTATTGTGCCCAGAGCGGAAAGTCTACCCGATGTAATCTCTGTGAAAATTGATGCAATACATAAGCTAACAAATGCATTTTACTGATAGTTCCAAGATCAATTTTCCACCCATTTACATTTGAAATGTTTGAATTGCAAATAAATAAATAAGTCCTGCAGCCCTGTGAATCACAGTAGACCACTAACCTCATAGCAATATTAAATAACTTCAACATAGCAGGCTAAGTCTTGTAAGAAATGTGGTTTTAATTGCTTTGGGCATTACATCCAAACTTGAGAAAGTACAGATATATAAATATCCATTTTATTAAATGTGCTCTGCCTAAAGGCCCAACTCCAATTTTGCTCACTTCGGAGTGAAGACAATGAAAGCATTTTGACCATGCATGTCCAGATTACTTTTAATAAAAAAAGACAAATTAAACAATTGCTAACATTTCTAATGGTTTCTGGGGTACAAAACATCTGTTGTTTTAAAACATTCCAAAATTCTGCTTCCTTCAGTTAGACTTCGTCTCATATTCATGAGATTATCCATGCTGTTAAGTTCCAAGACTCCCATTGAGCTTTAGTTATTTCGGTCCAAGAATTGTGTGTAATTGCCATCGTAGATACAAACCCTGGATTCAAACTTTAGATAATAGAATCATACAGCACAAAAGAGACCCTTCGGCCCATCGAGTCTGCACCGGCAATAACTACCACTAAAGGGGCGCTAACTCCATTTTCCAGCACACGCCCCATATCCTTGAATGTTACGATATTTCAAGTGCTCATCCAAATATTTTTTTCAAGGCTGTAAGGTTTTCGGCCTCCACTGCCTTCCCAGGCTGTGCATTCCAGAGTCCCACCGCTCTCTGAATATCTTTTTTTCTCAAATCCCTTCAGAATCTCCTGCCCCTTAGCCTAAAGCAACGGCCCCTCGTGATTGACCCCTCAACCAAGGGGAACAGCTGTTCCCTATTCACCCTGTCCATACACCTCATAATTTTATACACTTCAATCATGTCCCCCCCCCCGCCTCAGCCTTCTCTGCTCTAAGATCAGCTTTAGATTAGAAGCCAGTTAATTCATCTATCAATATACAGGCATATAGGCCGGAATTCTCTGATGTTATATGCCCCACTACCGCTGCCAGTGAGAGTGGAGAATTTGGCGTTCAGACAAAAGGTCGAAGAATTCCGGCCATAGTGACCATTTCAGTTACTTCAGTCAGCTTTTGTTTTCTTTTTATTCACAATATTTCTCTCATTTTGCCATTGTTGATGCAGAGATGGAATTTGCCATTTTTTTCCCTCCCATTCTTCCCCAACTTTCTCTTCTCTCTTCAAGGTGTTTATTTAGGCTGTAGTGAGTCGGGTTCTTTCCTTAACTCAGCCATGTTAATATATGACCACAGCTACAGGCGGCACGGTAGCACAGTGGTTAGCACTGCTGCTTCACAGCTCCAGGGACCTGGGTTCGATTCCCAGCTTGGGTCACCGTCTGTGTGGAGTTTGCACATTCTCCTCGTGTCTGCGTGGGTTTCCTCCGGGTGCTCCGGTTTCCTCCCACAGTCCAAAGATGTGCGGGTTAGGTTGATTGGCTATGCTAAAATTGCCCCTTAGTGTCCTGAGATGTGTAGGTTAGAGGGATTAGTGGGTAAATATGTAGGGATATGGGGGTAGGACCTGGGTGGGATTGTGGTCGGTGCAGACTCGATGGGCCAAATGGCCTCTTTCTGCAGTGTAGGGTTTCTATGATTCTATTTCTATGATTCTATAGATTGTTGGCTCACTTAATGAGCTCGAGGTTCTCCTCATTCAAATGACCATTTGAGCTGAGCCAGTGATGACAGCAGGATGCAGTCAATGGTGTGTAACCTGCTCTTGGCTCCCGAGCAACAATTCGCACTACATCATTCCGCCATCACAGTGCAAATCCTGATGATACTCCCTCTACTACAAAACGTTTCAACTTTCTCATCAACTCCAGGATCTCCCCTTCTAGGGAAAAAGCCTAACCTTCTTCCACCAAAATATTTTACAATTTAAATATCAGAAAAATCAATCATTCTGCTGTCTTCAAGTTATATTACACGAGACATGATGATGTGTTTTACCATATTTTTGAGCTGTGCATATTAATATAATGAGAATTAACCATTTGCAAGAATGTATTAATCAAAGAATCTCTACAGTGCAGAAGGAGGCCATTTGGCCCATCAAACTTGCACCGACTCTCTGACAGAGAATCTTACAAGGGACCTCTCCCCCTACCCCGCAATCTCACAGATTTATTGCAGCAAATCCCACTAACCTACACATCTTGGGATGCAAAGGTGCAATTTATAATGGCCAATCCACCTAACCTGCACATCTTTGGACTGTGGGAGGAAACCGGAGCACCTGGAGGAAACCCACGCCGACACAGGGAGAACGTGCAAACTCCACATAGACAGTCACCCAAGGCTGGAATAGAACCCGGTTCCCTGGTGCTGTAGGGCAGCAGTGCTAACCACTGTGCCACCATGCTGCCTCAAGTCTCAAAAACAACTGTTTATATTTTAATAATGTGTAATTTATCAACATGTAAAAAGCATATTTTAACTTGATATTGAAGTCATTTAGTTTGCATGACAATTAACAAGTTGAATATGAAGGTAGCCCTCACCCCAGGCACATGCTAATCTTCTTCACTTGTTTACATTTCAGAAAATCTGCAATGTTTTTTCTGTTGACATCCCTGGAACCCAGGACCCAGAACCTGTGATGCCAGTTGATTTGATCACATCAGTAATTAATAAAATTTGGAGGGTGTGAACTGGTGGTGGGGGAAGGGTGTCTGTTCCGACACAAAGGCCTCTCTAATCTAATATTTTCTTGCCTCTACTTTGTCCATATCCCTCTATTCCCTGCCTATTTGTATATCTATCCAAATGCCTCTTGAACGTTGTTATAGAATCTGCTTCCACCATCTCCTCCGGCAGCGTGTTCCAGGAATTCACCACCTTTTTTGTGAAAAACTTGCCCCTTACATCTCTTTTAAACTTTTCCTCTCTCACTCTCAACCTTTGCCCCTGAGAAATTGACCCTTCGACCCTGGGAAAAAGGACTCTGACTATCCACTTTATCCAAGCCTGTCATAATCTTGTAAACCTCCATCAGGTCCCCCCTCATCTTCTGACGCACCAATGAAAACAATCCAAGTTTGTTCAACCTTTCTTCGTAGTCCATATCCTCCAAACCAGGCAACATCCTGGTAAATCTCTTCTGCACCCTTTCCAATGCATCAACATCCTTTCGATATTTTGGTGACTAGAATTGTAAGCAATACTCCAAATGCGGCCGAATCAAAGTCTTATACAACTGCAACATCATTTTCCAATTCCTATACTCAACGCCCAGACCGATGAAGGCCAGCGTGCCATACACCTTCTTGACCATCTTGTCCACCTGAGTTGCCACCTTCAGGGAGCTGTGAATCTGCACGTCTAGATCCCTCTGTATGCTAATATTTCTAAGGGTTCTGTCACTGACTGTATACTTACCTTTTGCAGTAGACTTTCCAAATTGCATCATCCAGCATTTGTCCAGGTTCAATTCTGACTGCCATCTTTTGGCCCAGATCTCCAACTGATTTATATCCCGCTGTATCCTCTGACTACTCCCCCAATTTTTGTATCATCTGCAAATTTACTAATCAGACCACCTACATTTCCTCCAAATCATTTATAGACATTACAAACAACAGAGGCCCCAACACGGATCCTTGTGGAACACCGCTTGTCACAGACCTCCAGTTAAAAAAGTACCCTTCCACTGCTACTCTCTGCTTTCTATGCCCAAGCCAGTTTTGTATCCATCTTACCAGCTCACCTCAGATCCCTTATCACTTCACCTTCTGTATCAGCCTGGAACCTTATCGAAGGCTTTACTGAAATCCATGTATACACCATCCACTGCTCTGCCCTGGTCAATCTTTCTTGTCACTTCCTCAAAGAACTCAATCAAGTTTGTGCGACACAACCCCCTCTTCAGAAAACCATGCTGCCTATTGCTAATAAATCTGTTTTCTTCCAGATCTAAGTACATCCTGTCCCTAAGAGTCTTCTCCAATAATTTCCCCATCACTGATGTAAGGCTCACAGGCCTGTAACTTCCCGAATTGTCTCTTCTGCCCTCCTTAAACAGAGGAACAATGTTAGCTACTCTCCAATCCTCTGGTACCTCGCCCATGACTAAAGAGGATACAAAGATTTTGGCCACGGCCTCAGCAATTTCTTCCCTTACCTCTCTCAGTATTCTGGGATAGACCTTATCTGGCCCTGGTGTTTTGTCCACCTTAATGTTTTTCAAAACCTCCAATACCTTCTCCCTTTTTATCTCAACATGTCCTAGAATGTCAACATCCTCCTTTCTACACTCACCATCCACCACATCCTTCTCCTTTGTGAATACTGATGCAAAATACTCATTAAGGACCTCACCCACCTCATCTGGCTCCACATACAAATTCCCTCCACTGTCCTTGAGTGGACCTACCCTTTCCTTAGCTCTCTCCTCCTCCTTATACATGCATAAAAAGCCTTGGGATTCCTCTAAATCATGCCTACCAAGGACATTTCATGGCCCCTTTTTGCCTTCTAAGTCCCTGTTTAAGCTCTTTCCTGATATCTTTGTATTCCTCAAGAGCTTTATCCGTTTTCAATTTCCTGAAATTTATGTATACGTCCTTCTCCTTTTTCACTAAGCTCACAATCTCTCTTGTCATCCAGGGTTCCCGAGTCTTGCCATCTTCATCCTTCATTTTTACAGGGACATACTTGTCCTGAATTGTTAACAACTGAATAAAGAAGAAAAAAGAAAGTTCAGTTTTGGGTGGATTGATTAATGGCAAAAAGGGGGTGGTAATGCATAAAATAAAGAAATAAAAGACGTGCCGAGAGGAAGTGTAAATGGTTATAACAGATCCAGTACATCCACCTGGGAAAATGAAAGTGGTGGTTATGATAATCTGAAGTTGCTGAACTCAATGTTGAGGTTGAAAGGCTGCACTCTGTCTAATTGAAAGACAAGGTGCTGCCTCTCGAGATTTTAAATGCTGACATTTTATATCTTGATGATAAATTTAGTATTGCAACTAATAGTTTGTTAACCTCAGGATAGCTGGTACCTACTGTGTTGCATGATTGATTCTGTTAATTTATTGGTACTAATGCCAATGCCTTGATATGGTCTATTAACATTGAAAGAACCACATGGACTCCTTAAGACAGTGAAGACAGATATTTGAGAGAACACATTGAGAATCATTGCATTAAATATTGTATTACACAAGTTAACAGATTACAAGGTTTAAGGTATAATGTCACACTCTCCTAAAACATATGGAAATATAGTTAAGATTTTCATCCTCTGGAAACTGTATAAATCACATATGTTAAGGCAATCTGAAACATGTTCTACTCGAATGCACATGCCCTTTTGTTTTCTTCCGTTTGATTATAAAATCTCTTTATGCATATTTTGCTGGATGTCCGATGTCTTTCTTAGCAGAGCAGGTCAGAGTGGTAATATACTGTACCATGGAGTTTGAGGTTCATGCTCAAACCAAAGATTTTCCATAACGTGAGATTCTGGGGATACAGAAAAAAAACATTATAAAGGAGACTCATGTTGCATGAGACAAACAATCTCACTAGGTACAGAAGGGAATTGGCAAACCATGGGAGCAGGTTGATCTCTGGTGTTTAAGTTAGTGGGGAACTAACCTGTCGAACGAAACAGGTAAACCAGTGTAAGATACACTAGCTGTAAAAGTTTATTTGAGTGCTAGCTGACCAGAATTATTGAATTGTTACAGCGCAGAAAGAGATCATTCAGCCCATTATGCCCGCACTGGGCTTCTGAATGAGAAATTTACCTGACCAAGGGTCATCCAGACCAGAAATGTTAGCTCTATTCTCTCTCAGATGCTGTCTGATTTTCCAGCATTTTCTGTTTTTGCGTGTGAGCAATTTACTTAGTGCCATTCTCCCACCTTCTCTCCCTAACCCTGCACATTCTCACTTTTCAGATAACAGTTTAATTCCCTTTTAAATCGTTCAATCAAGTTAGTCAGACACAACGGTCTCTTAGCAAATCGTTGCTGAAGGTCCTTGATTGATCTTCTTTTTCTTGCGTTCTCTGCCCAAAGGCAGGTCTGACCCATTATGCCATGATTTGTTTGGGCAAGGTGCCGAATCTACCCCAGCCGGAATGAGGATTGAATTCTGTGCTGTTAGCACCAATCTGGTCCATCTGGCCAACTGAGCCAACCAGCCCCCGCCAAAGGCATTCGAATCGGTGTGGAACACACAGTTTTACATGCATGTTATAGCCTGGAGTGATGGATAGTAATGGTGGAGGCTCCAATTGATGTATGTCAATTAACTGCCTGCTATTGACATATGTTGGATGGATTTACAAGTTGATACATAATCAGTTTGGCCACAATATGAAGGCACCTCTATTGGGTATCAAGTCCTGGACCTGGCGTTGCAGCCCTGACATCCACAGCAGAGGTGGCAGCTGCCGGCTGA
Organism: Mustelus asterias; assembly: GCF_964213995.1. Taxonomy (NCBI): domain Eukaryota; kingdom Metazoa; phylum Chordata; class Chondrichthyes; order Carcharhiniformes; family Triakidae; genus Mustelus; species Mustelus asterias. The sequence goes on from NC_135827.1 coordinate 24,902,536, forward strand.
CAGCCAAATCCCATTGTCTGTGATCATCCTGGTGGACCTCCTCTGATGGCCTGAGGCCTGGAGGGCCCAGGCCTGATAAGAGTCTCCTGCCCAGGAGCAGATGCATCCAACTTGGCCTGAGAAACTGGACTGGATGTGGTCCCAGGCAGAGGGCACTTGGAGTGGCTGGAAACCTTTGAGTGGAGGACCCCGCAGTGTTTGGCTGCTGCTCATCCTCCATGTGGGAGCCTGCAAGCCCCACCTTTATTCCCTGAGGAGAAGGGAGGTCATGGTGCCTCATCCTCTCTTGCCTAGACATTGATGGTGCCACCAGTGTTTGAGACTATCCAGTCCAGGGCTGAGCACAAATCCGGCAAAATGTCAGACCAAACTCTCCATGATAGGTGCCAACTTTCCCGGTGTGACCTGCATGTTGGAGACATGACCTCAGACAGACTCCTCCATCCTTGGCTCCAGTCTGCCATATTTCTACATGATGTTGTTGCATCTCCAGCATTGAGTTGGCAGCTGCTCTCAGAGGCTCATCATCTGACTTGGATTGAGCAGGTGGCTTGTCTGCAGCAGCCCTCTGAATGTCAGAGACCTGGGTAGTCCCTGCCTCTGACTGCTGCGGGGGTATGTCAGTGAGATGTTTTCCATTAGGTGAGTCCCAGCCTAATTTGGAACTGTACCCCTCCAAGGTGTGTGTCTCTGTGCCTGTGGAGGGTGTGGGTGAATACAGTGACAGCTCTTCCTCTGCTTTCTCAACCAACATGGTCTGGGAGCTGGGACTTAACATTGTCCAGCCTTGTGGACCTCAATCTGCTGTAAGAAAGAGAAGAGAGTGTTAGGACATGACTAGATGGATGTCAAGATTGCAAGTCAGGATGTGATAAACTGATGGAGCTGTGATCCATACGAGATTGCTGAGGCCATCCAATCTTCCCTCCTCCACAGGAGCAAACCCTGTTCTCCCCCAGCCAGCATGGCTGAAGATATCCTCAAACTCAGCGAGGGCAATGGATCTGTGCCACCTCCCATGGTTGGAGCTGGAGATAAGTTTGACCATAGAGACAGCATCGCCAGTGTCACCGTCTTTCTGCTTGTGGTTACTTCTAAACCATCTAGGGTCGCCAACCCTCCAGGATTGGCCTGGAGTCTCCAGGAATTGGAGATAAACCCCAGGACACAGCTGGGTGCAATCCTGGATAAAAAGCATCAGGACTTGTGATCTTTCATACGTTATGTGCCAGATTGGCTTAGATGAAGAGGTGGGAAGGGATGGTGCAGAGGTTGGGTAAAATGCATGGTGTGTGTGTGTACATATGTGTGCGTGCATGTGTATGTGTGTGCGTGTGCATGCGCGGTTGTGTGTGTGTGCCTGTGCATGTGTGTGTGTGTGTATGTGCATGTGTGTGTATGTGCATGCGTGTGTGTGTGCATGTGCATGTGTGTGTGCGTGTGTATGTGCGTGCGTGCATGTGTGTGTATGTATGTGTGTGTGTATGTGTGTGCGTGTGTGTGTGTATGTGTGGAGCTGACTCATCTTGGGTGGAGCAGATGAGATCATGGTACACAAGCCCAGTGGCTAGCCACGCTGGCCTCCTCTAAGATGGCTTGCCAGACCTGAGTGGTGAGGCTGGTGTGCTTTCTGGAACAGTCCCTGGGGTGAAGCACATCCCTTTGCAAACGCACTCTTATCAAAGCCTGAAGAGTACAGTGGCTGAAGCAGGGTGGAGCCACCTTCCTCTGGTTGGCAGACATCTCTGTGAGGTCCCTGGAGACAGATGGGCTGGAAAGAGTGACATGTGTGTGTGATTGGGTGGCATTTAAACATTGGCACCCAAACCTTTGACCCCACCAAGTCACGGAGTTACGGTCAAATCATGTCCCGACCTGCCAGGTGATTTAGACAAATCGTTGACTGTGCATAATTAATGAGCTTCCAAATGCAGAATCATGGAACACCTACAGTGCAGGAGGAGGCCATTTAGCCCATCGAGCCTGCACCAGCAACAGTCCCACCCAGGCCCTATCCCCGTAACCCCACATATCTACCCTGCTAAGCCCCCTGCCACTGAGGGGCAAGCTACCATGGCCAACCAAGCTAATTGCACATCCAGTGTGATTTCCTGCCATTTTAAGTAGAGGCATGCGCACCATGGAACCTGCCCGCCACTGCACTTAACCTCAAAAACAGGAAGTTTCACCGGTTAACTCTGTTTCTCTCTCCATAGATACTGCCCGACCAGCTAGGTATTTCCAGCATTTTCTGTTTTTTATATCAGGAATGGTGGACCATTTTCCCACTGGTGTTCCTTGTCCTTGTACAGAACCTCATTAGAGCTTTAAAACTAAGCAAGTGAATGTCAGATTGGTCAATGTGCAAAGTCCCAGAGTTTACAACGTGCACCTATTGTACACTCAGCACTTCCATTGGAATGAGACGTTAAAAATGTTTATTTCTGCCCTGCATGCAAGAGATTTCTCAAAACAGGACTGCTCTGTAAAAGTGTAATTTAGATCTGAAATGTTAGCTCTGTTTCTCTCTCCATAGATGCTGCTGAGTTTATTCAGCATTTTCTGTTTTTATTTCAGATTTGCAGCATCCACATTGAAACCACACCCCTCTCTCAAGAGAGGGCAAAAGAAGCATTCGGGACTGTTGTTGAATCAATGCCCTTTACTGAAATTAATCCAAAAGTATTATCAAATTAGATGGGTCATTTAAAGACTAAACTATCTCAAACTCTCAAGATGTTAAACCTACAGCACATGAGGTATACTCAATGTAACCTTATTTGGAAAAGGACTTTGGCCCTTAGTGTCATGGGGTCTAGCAAGGTAAATATGTGGGGTTACGGGGATAGGGCCTGGATGGGATTGTTGTCAGTGCAGTCTCGATGGGCCGAATGGCTTCCTTCTGCACTGTAGGGATTCTGTGATTCTATTCCTTCTTGTCGTGTGTTTTTCTTAAACATTAATAAATATTCTTCATTAATTGATCACAGAACTACAGGACTATTCCTCCCTGGTTTGCATATCTTTTCTCACAGTATACCAAATTGAAAATATACACCACCAAAGACTGGGTTTCCAAGATACAGTTCTGGGTTTTGGAAAAGCCTCGCATTTAACATCAGCGGGGATTTGAACATGTGTGATACGACTGGTGCCATTGACTTCCCCAATAGGGAATTGCAGCGCCCACAAGTCCATGGCTGATTGCAATGTGTCGGACCCTGCACAGGATGCTAGTGGCTTCCACTAGAAGATATCGCTGCGGACTCAACACCCATTGTTCATTCCCCCCAGGCCACAAATCAAAGATCGACCTACACTGCCTTACATCCTCTGCTCCCAGGTTACCAACCCTCTAGGATTGTCATTTTCTTTGAACATTTCTCTTTATACAATATAAAAATATTGAAAATGGGGAAAAAAAGACTGTTTGGCTTACAGTCAAGCATCATCACATTGGGTAATGAGTTTCTTTGCTTTCCAATTGGTGTAGGAAGGCACAAGGATGGATGATTTGGCAGACGAATGGCTGGAGTTTGGGAGGAAAGTCTTGTAATGAAACCAGGAATACATTGAATCACAGTTCGCAACACTAGTCTGCTCCTGACTATTCATCTTGTATAGGACAGGACTGATCATATGCAATTCTGCTCCAGCCTTCTCTTTATTTACCAGTTGTGGAATTCCTGATCAATTCAGTTTCAGTGTTACTGTCCTGTAACCGGAGAAGGTTCACGAGGATGATCCCCGGAGTGTGGAGGGATTGTCTTATGGGGAAAGTTTAAACAGGTTGGGACCCTACTCATTGGAATTTAAAATAATCAGTTGTGATCTTATTGAAGCATGCAGGATTCTTAAGAGACTTGACAGGATAAATACTGAGAGGACATTTCCCCTCATGGGAGAGTCTAGGACCAGAGGGCGTAGTCTTAGAATAAAGGGGTGCCAATTTACGACTGAGATGAGGATGAATTTCTTCTCTCAGAGGGTTGTGAGTGTTGCCACAGAGAGCTGTGGAGCAGAGTTCATGTGTACGTTTAAGGCTGAGATAGATGGATTTTTAATCAGTAAAGGAATCAAGGATTACGGAGATTGGGCAGGAAAGTGGACATGAGGAATATTGGATCAGCCATGATCTTTTGAATGGCATAGCAGGCTCAAGGGGCTGAACGGCCTACTCCTGTTCCTATTTCTTATGATCTTATGGTCTTAACCTTTTAAGAATGGAAGTTGTGTGGCCCAGTCATAGTGTCCTTATCTCTGGAGCAGAACGTTTGGGTTCAAATCTGATGCCAGTCCTTGTTGGCCACGGAAGGAACATTCATAACACGGACAACAGGCTGATAATCAGCTCAGGAATCCCTCCTGTAGGCCCCAAAAGGGAAAATGTGTGAATGTGAAGATTATATTGAAAAAAGGCCCTTTTAGGCTTCTAAAACCAACTGGCATTGGCTAACCACAACTTTCTGGTTTACCTTGCCTTCTGTTTTATCTTTTTCAATCAGAGCGTGATAAGAGCTTTGTGCTTTGGTCTCTTCACCAGATTTCTCTTTAAAAATATCTTGGCCACTGAAATTCATTGTGTCTTCACTGTGAGCTCGTGTTGCTATGCAACATGACTAGAACCAACAGTCTTGATTACCCTTGGCATAGTTCTGGATTAAACAAACAAGATTGTTTCTGATCATTAATTGTTATTCCTTTATAAACAATAGATTCTATTCTGAAATCCGTGCTATTGATATTCAAACAATGGAATCTCTGGGGAATGTCAGCATTCCACAAAACAATGTGGAAAGTCGTGCATTAAATAATAAAGCTAAAAGAAGACTTTTAAACCGTGATCTGCAGATGCAAGGTAGTAGGATCAATTACAATAGAAAGTAATGTCACAGGCAATGTTTCACTGTCGATGATCAGTATATTGTGTGTAAAAGGTGTCTGTTTGCTTACTCACAGAGTGAGGGTCTCAATTAAATGATTCCAGCAACAAGCTTTTCATAAATCTAACATTAGAAGTTATTTACTATGCCTACACTGAATTTAACACATGGAATAAGATTTTCTGGCCCTGCTCACCCCAAGGTCGGAAAATTCCACCCAAGGTCAATGGACTTTTGCATGGTCCATGTCCCACCCATGGCAGGCGGGATGGGAAAGTTCCACCCAACATTTCACTCAGTTATGTCACACATACAAAAGTTAGATAAAAATGAAGGTAAGATACTGATATAGCTTATAATTCTCTCAGTCTATTTCATGGCAGGACTGTAGTTTCTTAGATGCAATTGATGCTTTAAAGTTGAAATGAATGTCTTGTAAACTGAAGGACTTCTTCGCTGGCTATCGGATTTGTAGGTGAATTTCTCGCAGATGGGCCTCAGTTGAACTTTAACTGGAACAGGTTTGGAAAATCCTTCTCTTCATTGGAATCTCTCACCTTCAAGGTATTTGTTATTTGATGGCTTGCAGCTAGTTCATTGGATTTTGCTGAAGCTTTCTGTCTGTAAGCAGCTTATTGTTGGCTTCAAAAGCAGACAACAAAATGGTTCCCTCATTATATGACTTCCACAAATTCAAAACCCTTTCTTTCCCAAACAAAAGGTGTGTATGTTGATTCCAATCATCCTGTCTTGTTTGACACTTCGAGATTCACCCAATTTAGTTTGGAATGAGGGAATCTATTTAATACAAGGGAAAAAAACATAGAATCCCTACAGTGCAGAAGGAGGCCATTTGGCCCATCGAGTCTGCACCGACAGCAATCCCACCCAGGCCCTATTCCCGTAATTCCATATATTTACCCCCCCAATCCCTCTAACCTACGTATCCCGGAACTCTAAAGGGCAATTTAGCATGGTCAGTCAACCTAACCTGCACATCTTTGGACTGTGGGACCACACCAGAGCACCCAGAGGAAACCCACGCAGACACGGAGAGAATGTGCAAATTCCACACAGACAGAAAGTTGATAGAATTCATTCACGCCCATCTTACACACACTGAGTTTTGACACCCCCCTTTTTTCCAGGGTGAAACAGGGAGTCAGGTCAGCTGGAATTCCTTTCTTTGTTAATCCACCCTTAAACAGCTCGGTGTGTCCATATTCAATGAATTACTCCCAAGAGACTTAGTACTATCTGAAGCTCAAAATGGTGACATGATTTGCAGCTGCCATTTTAACGATGTGTGTGTGTTTAATTTTTCAAAGTATTGATTGAAAGTTCATTATATAAAACATATTCATTATATATAATATGAAAAACATGAAACCAGAGTTGCTTCTCCAATAATAGTTGTTTAGTGTCCGTGAGCTGCTCCTCATGTTTACACTGCCAAATCCACTTATTTATCCTGGCGGGACTATTTGAGGCCCAATAGTTGCTTTTATGCAGTTCCCAAGGCGTAGGTCCAGTGTTCGAGTACTTTGTGACTTGGATATTCAAGACCTGTGGCTTAGAAGAGTTATTCTTTACTCGATGTTCCTGACTGGCACCAGTCCGCCTGCGGCCAGTAAGTGGCGCATTTGCAGGTAATAACAAGGCCACAGTGACAACATGTCAGTGTTCCTACATACACTGTAGCCAAAAGGTTATGGCCAATATGCACTTTGTGGCATGCCACAACCAGGGGAGCAGTCAAGTTATAAGCAACCCAGCTGCACATTCAATGCGGGTGAACATTACATCTACACATTGATGTAGCTTCAAAGCTAAATGGTAGATTTAAAGGTTTATGTGCAAGGAGCCATTTTATAAAAGCTAGTCTTCCAAAATCCAACTTGTGTGCAATACAGAAACAGATTACAATTGCAGTACATACAAGAGTGTAATCCAGTCTTTTTTTAAGAAAAAAAAGAAAAAGATTGTGGAATCCTGTGCTCAGGGGGACATGATGTGGAGATGCCGGCGTTGGACTGGGGTAAACACAGTAAGAAGTTTAACAACACCAGGTTAAAGTCCAACAGGTTTATTTGGTAGCAAAAGCCACACAAGCTTTCGAAGCTCTAAGCCCCTTCTTCAGGTGAGTGGGAATTCTGTTCACAAACAGAGCTTATAAAGACACAGACTCAATTTACATGAATAATGGTTGGAATGCGAATACTTACAACTAATCAAGTCTTTAAGAAACAAAACAATGGGAGTGGAGAGAGCATCAAGACAGGCTAAAAAGATGTGTATTGTCTCCAGACAAGACAGCCAGTGAAACTCTGCAGGTCCACGCAACTGTGGGAGTTACAAATAGTGTGACATGAACCCAATATCCCGGTTGAGGCCGTCCGCGTGTGTGCGGAACTTGGCTATCAGTTTCTGCTCAGCGACTCTGCGCTGTCGTGTGTCGCGAAGGCCGCCTTGGAGAACGCTTACCCGAATATCAGAGGCCGAATGCCCGTGACCGCTGAAGTGCTCCCCAACAGGAAGAGAACAGTCTTGCCTGGTGATTGTCGAGCGGTGTTCATTCATCCGTTGTTGCAGCGTCTGCATAGTTTCCCCAATGTACCATGCCTCGGGACATCCTTTCTTGCAGCGTATCAGGTAGAAAACGTTGGCCGAGTTGCAAGAGTATGTACCGTGTACCTGGTGGATGGTGTTCTCACGTGAGATGATGGCATCTGTGTCGATGATCCGGCACGTCTTGCAGAGGTTGCTGTGGCAGGGTTGTGTGGTGTCTTGGTCACTGTTCTCCTGAAGGCTGGGTAGTTTGCTGCGGACAATGGTCTGTTTGAGGTTGTGCGGTTGTTTGAAGGCAAGAAGTGGGGGTGTGGGGATGGCCTTGGCGAGATGTTCGTCTTCATCAATGACATGTTGAAGGCTCCGGAGGAGATGCCGTAGCTTCTCCGCTCCGGGGAAGTACTGGACAACGAAGGGTACTCTGGGGGACAGGCAGAATGGACCTACGAATGGGGATAGGCCCATAGCAATGATATGCTGATTCTCAATGTGAAGGATGGAAAGTCTGATAAGGCGGTAAAGGCCCCCGTAATCTGGGATTGTAATGGAGAAAGACCCCAAGGTTGTGGACCACCTTTCCCCAGCTCCTGTAGCTCTAGTGTAACTAACTTCCAGTGTAAGCATTAACAGTCTAACAAAATGGAAGAGATGGCTCAGATCGAATTTAGCTTTGTTTCTAAAGCATTTTAGTTTTTTATTTATTCATTTGTGGGACATGGGCATCGCTGACTGGTAGGCATTTATTGCCCACCCCTAGTTGCCCGAGGGCAGTTGAGAGTCAACCACATTGCTGTGTTTCTGGAGTCACATGTGGGCCAGACCAGGTAAGGACGGCAGATTTCCTTCCCGAAAGCATTTTAGTGGGAATGGGAACTGTGATATTATAAGCACACTTTATATAAGATATAGGTTCACTTTATTTAAAAAAATCACAAGCTTAAAAAAAATCAAATACACAGAATTGCAAATGAATCTCTGTTAAAACAAATGCTTGCTGTTTTCTAATAGAACGATGACATCAACAGTCTTCTTTATTGTCCAGGAAGTCCAGTTATTAGTTATCTTATCAAAAAGAAGTTGATTATTGCAACTATCCAGCTAACTTGCCAGAAATGAAATGAAGCAATCAAGGAACAGATTAAAGAACTGGAAGATCTACATTTTCATAATTTGTTTGGTACAATAACATCCTACCGCAGAGACCAACATGGCCATTTATTTCAGCCATGACAATTGTTTTGGCACAGCAGAATTTGATTATTAAAGTAGATGAGAACATTTTGTTCCTCTGATCCCCTCAGCACTTTTTGGCTAAATCTTGCACAACTCCCTTGGCTCTCTGACTTCCTGTCATTGCCAATCAGCGCTGATAATATTAAGATCTCAGAAAGACTTTTCCCTTCTGACTGAGAAAATGTTAACATGAACTAAATATCAACTGATTGGAGGCTTTTTGCGAGTTTAAAAATAAAGGTTTATTATCACACACCTATCCTGAAGAGTGGCATGGTTGCACAATGGTTATGGGTGGCACGGTGGCACAGTGGTTAGCATTGCTGCCTCACAGCACCGGGGACCTGGGTTCAATTCCAGCCTTGGGTGAAATCCACACTGTCTGTGTGGATTTTGCACATTCTGCCCGTGTCTGCGTGGGTTTCCTCTGGGTGCTCTGGTTTCCTCCCACAGTCAAAAGATGTGCAAGTTATGTTGATTGGCCGTGCTAAATTGCTCCTCAGTGTCAGGGGGACTAGCTAGGGTAAGTACAAGGGGTTATGGGGATAGGATAGGGTCTCGGTGGGATTGTGGTCAGTGCAGACTCGATGGTCCAAATGGCTCCCTTCTGTACTATAGGAGTTCATGGATAGTATTGTTGCTTCACAGCGTCAGGGACCCAGCTTGGGTCACTGTCTGTACCGAGTCTGCACATTCTCCCCGTGTCTGCTTGGGTTTCCTCCGGGTGCTCCAGTTTCCTCCCACAGTCTGAAAGATGTGCAGGTTAGGTGCTCTGGTCATGATAAATTCTCCCTCAGTGTACCCAAACAGGCGCCGGAGTGTGGTGACTGGGAAATTTTCACAGTAACTTCATTGTAGTGTCAATGTAAGTCTACTGTGATACTAATAAATAAACTTTAACACAGCATTTCACTCACTCATCTCATATACAAAGATTAGATACAGATGAAGGTAAGATACTGTTACAGCTATAATTATCTCAGGCTATTTCATAGCAGGCCTGCAGTTTGCGAGATGGAATTGATGCTTTAAAGTTGAAATGAAGGTTTTGTAGAGTGAAGGACTTCTTAGCCGGCTATGGGACTTATTATAATTAAATTTCGAGGAGGCTGGCTCACAGATGAACATCAACTGGAATAGGTTTGGAGAGCCCTCTGCATTGGAATCTCTCACTTTTCCAAAACGTGGCACCGCAGTCGAAGAGTATCTAGCACAGCACATGTTAATGTGGGACTGGGAAACAGTATCACTCACAGTGTGACATAAAGAGTCGCACGACCTAGATTAGGGTCAGTTGTGGACTGGACAGAGACTTGTGTAGAAGCAAGCATGGAGTTAGCTCATAGCTTGGGCTATACCCTGTATATATGTACATAGTTATGTGTTATCAATAAACAATTAATGTTCAACGCTTAAAACAAGTGTTTCAATTGCACCCCCTTCAATCTGGTCTGGTGCACGCAAATGTCATCTCCTTTACATTGGGGAAGCTAAAGGCAGATTGGGTGACCGCTTTGCTGAATACCTTCAAGCATGACCTTGACCTTCCTGTTGTGTGCCATTTCAACCCACCATCTTGCTCTCTTGCCAACATATCTCTCCTTGGCCTGCTGCAATGTTCCGGTGAAGCCAAACATAAACTGGAGGAACAGCATCTCATCATCCGATTAGCCACTTCATAGTCTTCTGGACTGAACATTGAGGTCAACAATTTCAAACCATGTATTCTCTCCTCCATCTTGCCCCCCTTTTAATCCATATTTTGCCCCCTGCCCCCAGGACCAACATTCATTTGCTCTTACGTTTTGCTTTCACAGTGTGCTTTGCTGTGGTGGGATTCGAACCCAGGTCCCCAGAACATTATCTGAGTTTATGGATTAATAGTCTATCAATAATACCATTAGGCCATCATCTCCCCAACACCAGTGGATGTGTGATTTTTAATAATGGGAGTGTTGATTATGTCGTGCACAATGCTTTATCAGAGCCATTAATATGTGATCACTGAACAAGTGATTTTTTTTCCCTGTTAAATTGGCAAATCATGATGGAGGAATACTGTGTACAGTTCTGGTCACCCTATTATAGAAAGGATATTATTAAACTAGAAAGAGTGCAGAAAAGCTTTACTAGGATGCTACCGGGACTTGATGGCTTGAGTTATAAGGGGAGGTTGGATAGACTGGGATTTTTTTCTCTGGAGCTTAGAAGGCTGAGGGGTGATCTTATAGTGATCTATAAAATAATGAGGGGCACAGATCAGCTAGATAGTCAATATCTTTTCCTAAAGGTAGAGGAGTCTAAAATTAGAGGTCATAGGTTTAAGGTGAGAGGGGAGAGATACAAAAGTGTCCAGAGGGGCAATTTTTTCACGCAGAGGGTGGTGAGTGTCTGGAACAAGCTGCCAGAGGTAGTAGTGGAGGCAGGTACAATTTTGTCTTTTAAAAAGCATTTAGACAGTTACATGGGTAAGATGGGTATAGACGGATATGGGCCAAATGCGGGCAATTGGGATTAGCTTAGGGGTTTAAAAAAAAAGGGCGGCATGGACAAGTTGGGCTGAAGGGCCTGTTTCCATGCTGTAAACCTCTATGACTATAAATGACATTGTGGCACACCTTAATTCCTGTGAAACTATAGATTGATTTTTATGTATCGCCATCCTGCTGAAATTCCATAAATCAAGTCACTGTGAAGGGATCCTGAAAAGAGGTGAGGGTTCTCTCATAGGGAGACCACGAACATTGGAGGGAAAGTATTGACAGTAGTGCAGAAATGACTTTCCCACTCTCTTCATTCTAATAGCCCATAGCAGAATGATTGGCATAACGCATTATGAAGCAACAGTTCCAAAAGAAACAAAGTTCTCTTCGTACTCTTACCAATCTACTGTTCTTACATTATACAGAATTATTTTTCACACAACATTCCAATGTACCGTTGTTTGTCTTGGTAATGGGAAAGTTGACCCTGTTGAAAGAAAAACATCATTGGTCCACCACCATTAGTGTTAAATGCAGGAAGCCTGTAGAGTTTTGCGGAGCAGTAATTGTAATTAATTTGTGAATGAGGTCAGATCCCATCCAATTACGGAAATCAAAAATATTTTCAAATGATTTTCTGTTCACAATTTACTCATTGCAAATGATGGTATCTCAGATCGATGGTTTGGGCTTTTTTTTGTAGTATTATGAAAATGTGATATGTTGCCTAATTTAAATTCTACTTTTGATCACTTTTTCTGTACTTTATGCTAAAATTTGGTGACTAAAACAAAACTTTGGGAGCCATTTTGAAATATCCGGGAGTTAAATCACATGGAGATCATTGAACATTAAAGGATTCCCATCAACTGATAGAGGTAAGCATTCATTTGGGCTGGACATAGCTCTCTGGAGCCATCCCACACAAAATGTTTTTGAGATTATTGCAAAACCCTAATAATATTTGTATTGTGTCAGTAAGACCCAAGGTTTTTGAGTCTCAGCCTGAACTGAACCAATTGATTTCAGCTCTGCATTTGGGTTAAACACAGAAAGTGGTTTAACTTCATGCACAGTAGCTCGAGAATAGATCTTAAGCCTATTCAAAATCTAAAGGGGGAATCTAACTATTCCAACTGAAACCAGAGATCAATCATTGTAGGGGATCACATGGAGAAAGGGCTCACCTGCAGAAGACTGAAAAACTGGACCTAAGAGAACTATATTGTGCAAAGTCCCCTTTGCCTCAGCCTTCCTCACCCCCCTTATCCTGCCTCACCCTCTAGCCCCCGCCTTGCCCCCTAGGCCCAACCTCACCCCTTAGACCCCACCTCACTCCCTAGCCCCTGTCCCTTTCAAACTGACCAGTAGAAAATGCACAAGTGTAGTCCAAGATGACACGGTGGCATGGTGGCACAGTGGTTAGCACAGGGTTCAATTCTGGCCTCGGGTGGCTGTCTGTGTGGAGTTTGCACATTCCCCCTGTGTCTGTGTGGGTTTCCTCCGGGTGGTCCGGTTTCCTCCCACCGTCCAAAGATGTGCAGGTTAGGTTGATTGGCCATACTAAATTGACCTTAGTGTCAGGGGATTAGCAGGGTAAATATGTGGGTTTATAGGAATAGGGCTTGGATGGGATTGTGGTCGGTGCAGACTCGATGGGCCAAATGGCCTCCTTCTGCACTGTAGGTATTCTATGATCACCCATCTCGTTTTCTATTAGTCGCATATTACCCAAGAAAAGCACTCAACTTCTGTTCAGCTTCTCTCAGGATGGCACTGCTGAGATTAGCAGTTTATGTCATCGAAACGTATGAGTGTAATTTATGACTTACCATCCCATGTGAAGCATTCTGAAAACCCACTTGCTGTCCCAAGACCCTTAAGCAATTTATTTGTTACTATCATAGTTACTATATTTTTCTCCCTTAGTATTTGGGCCAGAGTTTAATGAAGGGAAGAAAAGAGCCAAAACAAAGTAATTCAAGTCAATTTATGTCTAGCATAATTTATACCATCAGCAGTTCAACAAAGTTCAGTACAACAAATTTTGCTATGTCTTACCCAGCCTTCCAATCCTAACACAAGGCCAGAAACAATTAATAGGAACTATATACAGTAGTGTATAAAGGTTAGAAAATAGATTGTCATTTATTATTTTACTTTATAACTAGAGAGCCCATTAAGTGAATGGGTTTAATTCTAGCCTTGGTTGACTGTGTGGAGTTTGCACATTCTTCCCCTGTCAGTGTGGGTTTCCTCCGGGTGCTCCGGTTTCCATCCACAGTTCAAAAATGTGCAGGTTAGGCAGATTGGCCATGCTAAATTGCCCCTTAGTGTCCCAAGAGGTGTAAGTTAAGGGGATTAGTGGGGCATATACATGGGGTTACGGGGCCAGTATGTAGGGTTGGCCTTGGTAAGATGCTTTGCTCTCTGTTGGAGAGTCGATTCAGACTAAATCGGCCAAAAGGCCAACGGTAGGTAGGAACTCTATGATTCTCCAGGCTGTTGGGCATGTTTGTTGACATTTGCTCTTTCTAATTGGTTGTTGCTTCTTCGAATAAAATATGTAACAAATGATTTTGGAACTGCATCAAATTTATCTGAGGATTCATTTATTCCTTGCCTTGCAGTAATATCATTGGCTATCGGAATCAAATAGTGTAGTCACTTGTTCAGTCTTTGTCTTTGTATCTAATTCTGAATCTATCATATCTCTTAAGAATCATTTTCATCCAAATCCCCACTTTTGTGTTTGGACTTGAATCAGCCCAAATTGGTGTCTGGTAATGTTGATTTGTTGCCTTAAAGTTCGTAAAGCACAACTTTAAATGCCGTGCGGGTTTTAAAGATGGTGCCGCAGAAACCGTATTTTCAAAGAATTATCCTGCAGTTGTTGCGTTTTGGTGAGTTCCTGTTATGATGGTGGTTCTGATCTTTAGTTTTGTGAAGCAATTTTGTCTATCACAGGCCCGTGTTACATAGGTATTGGCTTGTAGACACTGCTCTGCATCATAGCATCTGTTTCAAGTCGTTGCTGATTAACTGATGAAATCCTTTTGCTTTCCAATTAGTGAATCCAATTATTCCACTGCGTTCCACTTGTTGACCTTTTCATCAAATGCGACATTTCTATGCAATTTACTCCAACTGAAAGCAACTACAGAAACTAACAGTAGCACTGATCTGATTATCAGTGTGGTCCTTTACAAAATTCAACTGCTTAAGAGTGACACGGTGGCACAGTGGTTAGCACTCAGTGTCTGGGTTCAATTCTGGCTTCGGGTCACTGTCTGTGTGGAATTTGCACATTCCCCCCATGTCTGCATGGGTTGCTTCCGGGTGCTCCGGTTTCCTCCCACAGTCCAAAGATGTGCGGGTTCGGATGATCGGCCAGGCTAAATTGACCCTGGTGTCAGGGAATTAGTAGGGTAAGTATGTGGAGTTGTGGGAATAGGGCCTGGGTGGGATTGTGGTCATTGCAGATGCAATGGGCTGAATGGCCTCCTTCTGCACTGTAGGGATTCTAAGGAATAAAGAAACTGAGCTGTCCTGACTGAAAGGGACACATCTGAAATACAAGCATAAAAACTGTACGGGACACATATGTCTAACTCATTTTACAATATACTTTACAGGATTTAGCACTGATTAAAAGACCAGCCATGTCTTAGCATGCCCTTCTCCATTACTGCCTCGACCTTCTGATTTACTTTTATTGCTATAGGTCTATTCAGTCTCAGCAGTAACACTATAGATCATATGAAGTTTATTTTTCCATTCACTGTGAAAAAAGATCCGCATTATGTTTCGAAATTAATACAGAAATGATATTATTTACAATGTTTAAACGAGCTTCATTGAATTTGAATGAACGTTTTATACATCCAGAACACTGACTACAGGTAATTGCAGATCCTAACTGCACTCTCACATAATTAAATGGATGAAATACCCTTTGCATTTGAGGTAATTTACATCATGTTTGTTATATATAGTGATCTTGAATCGGCTGACTGTCCTTTTTTTTCAAAGTCATGGAAGGAAACATCTGCACAAGAGATCAACGACCCTCCAAAGAACCGTGTGTCCTATACTCTGAACAAATGTGGACTGAACACAACTTGGTATTTATGCAGCACATATAAAGATACACATATAACACATTAGCCGATCTCCTGTGGTGCTCTTCATGGGCAGACTGTGATCTGAACCCTGTTCATAATTTTCAACTGCTAAAATGAGGTACACATTAACCTGGCTTATCCGGATAAAGCAAGTGGCTCCATACAGGTAACTGGCCTGAGGTCAATTGGATGGTAGCTGTAGCTGTTCTTAAATTGTTAAGAATAAGCCAGCCTAAGTGATCAACTGGGTTTTGCTCTTTGTAAGATATCAAAGCTATGAAAACTCAGGAAAGAGGGTGCTTATCTTCAATATTGTAATTTTAAAAAATTCATTTGTGGGACATGGACGTTGCTGGCTGGCCATCCCTAGTTGCCCTTGAGAAGAGGTCTTCTTGAATAGCTGCAGTCCACGTGTTGTGGATTGACGTGTTACGGAGGGAATTCCAGGATATGGACCCAGCGACTGCGAAGGAATGGCGATATATTTCCAAGTTAGGATGGTGAGTGGCTTGGAAGGGAACTTGCAGGTGGTGGTGTTCCCATGCATCTGTTGCCCTTGTCTTTCTACATGGAAGTGGTCATGTGTTTGGAAGGTGCTGTCTAAGGATCTTTGGTGAATTTCTGCAATGCACCTTCCAGACAGTACACACTGCTGCTACTGATCATTGGTGGTGGAGGGAGTGGATGTTTGTGGATGCAGTGCCAATCAAGCGGGCTGCTTTGTCCCGGATGTTGTCAAGCTTCTTAAGAGTTGTTGGAGTTGTACTCATCAGGAAAGTGGAGAGTACTCTATCACACGTCTGACTTGTGCCTTGTAGATGGTGGACAGGGAGTCAGGAGATGAGTTACTTGCCACAGAATTTCCAGCCTCTGACCTGCTCTTATAACTATAGTATTTATATGATTAGTCCAGTTGAGTTTTTGGTCAATGGTAATCCCCAGGGTGTTGATAGTGGTTTCAGTGCTGTTAATGCTATTGAATGTCAATGGGAGATGGTTGGATTCTCTCTTGTTGGAGTTGGTTATTGTCTGGCACTTGCCACTTATCAGCGTAAGCCTGAATATTGTCCATGTCTTTGCTGATGGAAACATTAGAGAAATGTAAATAGGCATGAATGTCACCTTGTTCCTACCCCCTTAAAGTAAAGTTGATTTATTAGTGTCACAAGTAGGCTTACATTCACACTGCAATGAAGTTACTGTGAAAATCCCCGAGTTGCCACACTCCAGAGCCTGTTCAGGTACACTGAAGGAGAATTTAGCATGGCCAATGCATCTAATTTGCACATTTTTGGACTGTGGGAGGAAACTGGGGCACCTGGAGGAAACCTACACAGATACAGTGAGAACGTGCAAAGTCCACACAGACAGTGACCCAAGCAGGGAATCAAACCCGGGTCCCTGGTGCTGTGAGGCAGCAGTGCTAACCACTGTACCTATTGGAAGTGGTTTCTGTGTGCTGATGGCAACATCCACGACAGTGGTGGGAAGTCAACTGAGGTTGTTAATGAAGCAATTAACATGCATTTTCTGAGGGCAATAGAACTTTACCAGCAGCGCACGCTATCCCAGTCATCACAGCTCGTCAACCCACAGTAGGTCAGAGCATCATGAAAATGAGAAGTTAAAGGTGCAAATGCCTGAGGTTATCCCCAGGCAGAGACTTGTAGCTGCATTATTATCTTCTGGAGAATTTTAAAATTCATTCATAAGATGTGGGTGTTGTTGGCTGGGCCAGCATTTATTCCTCATCCCTAAGTACCCTCAATTTCAGAGGGCATTTAAAAGTCAACCACATTGCTGTAAGTCTGGAGTCACATATAGACCAGACTGGGTAAGGCTGGCAGATTTCCTTCCCTAAAGGACATTAGTGAACCAGATGAGTTTTTTTTGACAGTTGACAATGGTTTCATGGTCATCAGCAGAACATTAATTCCAGATTTTCTTTCACTGAAAATTCATCTTCCACCATCTGCCGTAATGGGATTTGAGCCTGGGTCTCTGCATTACTAGTTCAGTGACAATACCACTGCGCCACCACCTCCCCGAATGTTACAGATAGTGATGATGGGCAAGAAATAGCTGCTATTTTACACCTCCATTTCCTCCTGCCTTCCTCATTCTATTCCCTTCAGCAGCACTCCCACTGCAGACACAGTGAAGGCTGCTGGCCACCCTTTCAACCATGCACACTGAATCGCCTTTCTACCTTCTCAAGCTGCCTGTTCTCCAAGACTGGGTGGCAATCCCAGAAGCGCCCTCTAAATTTGCCACCTAGCGGAAGATTGTGCCAGCAGAACTGCTGTGGGTGATCGGGTTTGCAACCTGCGATCCATTAAAAAAAAGGCAGGAAAGTTCAGCTTGAAGTCTCCAAAGCCTTGTCATATATCAGTAGAGAATGCATCCAATTGCCTTGGGGGTTGTGCCTTCTACGTATGTGGTTTGTATGGGAGGGAGGAAATGGGTTTGCTTTTTTTTTGGCGCTACCCCTTGGCTATCTGATCTCAGCTGGGTTTGCATCTCGTTCCTGGTAGTGTAATGTGTTAAATTACTTTTAGTGAAGGGCCCAGTATCTGCATTGTACAGTGGGGCTGGGGGTGTATTATATCAGTTACTGTTGGGCAAAAGGAATGCTTTCATGCCAGCTGGATTGAGAGAAGATCAAGATCAGCCATTTATTCCAACTCTGAGATTAGTGCCAAAGCTATGAACTCTAAAGCAAAGGAGAATTTAAATTAAAATCTGAAGAAAGGTTGAAGACTCATGACTCACAATACTTTTGTTACGTGTGTGCATAGAAAGGATGTCTACTAGGTTCAACTTAAGTGTTCTAAATAGCTTGTGAATAGGGTACAGTTTACTATCTGGTTCTCCCATTGGGGAGTAACAATATTCTATTACCTGAACCCAATTTGCACTCTGAACATGTGATTCAAGGCTGGAGAATTAGCACGGGCTTTAATCATGATTTTGTATTCGTTTTGACATCTAGCTGTTCATCAGTGCATGCGATAGTAGCAGTGGTATTAGCTGAATCATCATGTTTCTACTTTTAGCACCCAGCGTCAAGATGAATTCTCAAATCAGATGTCAAATTCAAATGAAAGTTACCTTTTCTTCACCCCGAGGGATAGAGAGTTTTGTGACAAAATTAACACACAAATCTCATTGGATACTACTTGTAACACAAGTAAAAAGTGCAAAAACAACTGATGTTGTTTAAATAATTTGTCCTTTCCGAAACCACAGAAGAGTATTTTGTGTTTTCTATTTCTCTTGGTGAAAAGAAACTAAAGTAAATTTGAGTTTAACACCACAGGGAATAGATTTACATAAATTAATGCTGCATTTGTTAATACTGATGGTGAAAGCCCAGGACTTAAAGTGTTGGCTGAAAATAATCAAGAAGGCATGATTTGGCCTTGAGAACTGTGGTAGCAGTTCTACAGGAGTGGCAATATGCTTTGATAACAGTTTGATTAGGCTGTAAAAGGAAGAGTTCTGCAGTCTTTAATGACCATTTTTCTTTTGTACCTTTTTGATTTGATTTATAATTTCACATGTAGTAGTATACAGTGAAAATTATTATTTCATGTGCACTATACAGACAAAGCATACTGTTCATAGAGAAGGAAGCAAGAGAGTACAGAATGTAGTGTCACAGCTGTTACAGTCATAGCTAGGGTGTAGAGAAAGATTAACTTAATGCAAGGTAAGTCCATTCAAAAGTCTGACAGCAACAGGGAAGAAGCTGTTCTTGAGTCGATTGGTACGTGACCTCAGACTTTTGTATCTTTTTCCCGACGGAAGAAGGTGGAAGAGAGAATGTCCGGGGTGCAGTGGGAAGTGGGAAGTGTAGACAGAGTCAATGAATGGGAGGCTGGTTTGCGTGATGGATTGGGGTACATTCATGATCCTTTGTAGTCTCTTGCGGTCTTGGGCAGAGCAGGAGCCATACCAAGGTGTGATACAACCAGAAAGAATGCTTTCTATGGTGCATCTGTAAAAGTTGGTGAGAGTTGTAACTGACATGTCAAGCTTTGGTAGGTTATTCCATCCACAGAAGCCAATTCCAATTGAATCTGATTCATGGTCCCCATGTGAGGGACAAATAAGATCCAAGCTCACAAGACGAGACATTGCACCACATCCCGGGCTTGATCTAATGTTTCATCGTCACCAAAATACCGAGATGGCTTTGAAAAGTTGTATCAGGTAAAGCATCGGTTGAACCTCATTGGCTAACCTGATCCTTTATTCTCTGCTAGCTTGGGCAAATCAGCATTGGAGGCGTCAGCACACCCCCAGTGCAATGGGGTAGCCTCGCCCCCCCCCCCCCCGCTTGATCATGGTTTCAACCCTGCCAGGTTCTCTCTCTCACCTCAGGATGCCAATTTTAATACTTGATCACATTCTCAAATTTCAATATTCAATATTTTACAACTTTTTTCAATATCTCCCAATGTTCAGCACTGAAATGCCATTCAGGGACTTGAAACATATTTGCAGCGGTATTGTCAAATGTTGCCTTTATTTTGTGAAGATAAATTCTCTGTCTCAGGTGAAAGAGAAAATTATTCATTTTTAACATGTCTGGAGTTTCTGGTTTTTGCATTATAGAAATATGCAATGAGACTCAAGTTCAATAATCAATGCGGTCAAATTGTAAGCTTCACAATTTCTGTCCACTAACCGCCTTGACTCAATTTCCTCTATGTATCCTTGTGGTGATTGTCCCTTTAAGGGCAACACGACAGAGTAAGGATCACATGGCTTGTGTGACCAATAGGGATTCAGAGTGTGGGATTACCCCATGATGAGAGAGGCTTCCAGATAGAGACGTTTTGGGAGCTAGCTACAGCCATGAGGCTGCTATACAATTCTAATTAATAAGTACCTTTTGTGTTCATTAATGAAGTCTGCACAAGTTAATTTTTACAATCCTGTTGTCAGACAACTCTGAACTGGGACTCAGAGGGCTCATTCTTAAAGTTATCCCATAATTTTCAAAATTAATAGGGATTATGAACAAGGACCCTGGCTGATTTATCATTCTCTCTTTCCAGCACAGGGTGTGAAGCAGCTGATTTCAGTCCTATGATCTAGGTCTGAAAGTGTGACATTGAAATAACTCCTCCAAGACCCGTGTCCCTTCACCAGGTTCTCTTTAGTTACAAACTCAATTCCACTCCTAAAATTGCTTCAGATACAACGTCAATCCAGAGTGGCTGTAGCCCTGACACTCCTCAATATATTTACAGGTGAGACTCTCTGATTGGGCAGCCAATCATTACCAATCTTTTTGGCCAACCAAGTAAACTAAATCAAATTAACAAGGGGATAAATTAAAAGGGGCAGCTCCCAAAAGGAGGGGAACTGCCTGAAACAGAAGACAAAGTGGAAAAGAAACTTAAAACATCAAATCAAAATGTGATTAAAGGGATCAATAATGCACCCCAGTCCCTGCGGTGCCCAGCGGGCACGGAAGGTATTAGCGGTGCCCTCGGATATCACATTCTCCCTCTCCGGAGACCGCAAATATAGCCACGGTAGAGGGGTAGACAGTCGGGTCGGACGGCCCCCTAGATCACCCGCTGCCTGGACTTGTAGGTGGCAAGCTTTGCCAGGCCCAGGAGTAGGTTCACGAGGAGGTCCTCCTCCTTCCCCACCCCCCCTCCGCACCGGGTGTCCGTAGGTCAGGAGCATGGGAAGTGCAAACAAAACATCAACAAAAGGTGTTTGAAGAAACTAAAAAGGGAGTGCAGTGTAGACATGGCTCACGGATTCCACAAGGTTGCAAAAAGGGCACAGCCAATCGTTACCTCAATCAGGGATTTCTTTCAACACCAACCAAGTAAACGAACTCAAATTAACTTAGGGACAAATTAAAAGGGGCAGCTCCCCAAAAGAAAGGGGGAACAGCCCAAACCAAAAACAAAGTCGAAAGGAAACTTAAAACATCAAACCAAAAGGTGATTATCAGGGTCGATAATACACCCCAGCCCCTGTGGTGCCCAGCGGTCGCGGAAGGCGTCAACCACGCCCGTGGACACCGCATGCTCCCTCTCCAGGGACACCTGGCCGCGAATGTAGCCGCGGTAGAGGGGCAGACAGTCGGGATGGACGGCCCAGTCGATCGCCCGCTGCCTGGACCTATTGATGGCGCGTCTCGCCAGGCCCAGGAGCAGGTTCACGAGGAGGTCGGCATCCCGACCCGCCCCTCTCCGCACCAGGTGCCCATAGATCAGGAGCGTGGGACTGAAGTGTAAACAAAACATCAGTAAAAGGTGTTTCAGGAAACCAAAAAGGGTGTGCAGCCTAAAACACAGAACGTAGACATGGTCCACGGACTCCACAAGGCCACAGAAAGGGCAGTCTTGGGAGCCCGTGAACCGGAAAAACCTACGGTTGTACGGCACTGCTGCGTGCAGCACCCTCCACCCCAGGTCCCCAAGATAATTGGGGGAGATCCCTCCGTAGAGGGACCTCCACTGGGGACCTCCGCCGCCCGGCGGCAACAAGGCCCGCCAAGGTGTACCCGGGCGACAGGCGAGGACGCGGTAGTGAAAGGTGTGCAGCAGCAGCCCGTACAGGAAACGCCTCTGCGCGGTGGAAAAGGGCACGGAGGACATTTCCGCGAGGCGGCACATGCAGTGGGGCACCTGACCCGGGGGGGGGGGAGGTCTAGGCTTTGGGCCAATGTGAAATTCCGTCCGAGCAGGGGAACGCTCGGGCAGGATCCCACCACACGCCTGCGCCGCCTCTAGACCGCGTGCGCATTCGGGGCCGAGCACGACCGTCCTAAGGTCTTGGATGGCTTTGGCCGCGCGCCAGACGGCCACCCCCGCGCGCTCAGCCAGCACGTGGGGGCTCATCCAGCCCGCTCCTCCGCCATCCAGCACGTCCCTGATCCTGGTCACCCCGCCGTCCATGGCCCTCCTCTCCGCCAGCCACCTGAAGTTGTAAGACTGGAGGTGCGGATTCCTGAGCAGCGGCTCTCGCACGAGAGCCGCTACTCCTGACGGGAGAGAGCTGCATCGCTAGGCGACCGCGTTCCAGACTGTAAAGAGGTCCTGGTAAAAGACGGGCAACTCCCGCAGGGAGGTCGGAATGCGCCCCAGGTTGATGTGCAGGAGCTGCACGTCGTAGTTGAGGCCGTGCAACTGGCGGAAGAAATACGTCGCCATCGCACGCCATCGGGGAGGAGGCTCGACGTAAAGGTATCTCTACAGGGTCTGGAGGCGGAAGGTCACTACCTGCGTGCGGAGGCACACCAGACCTTGTCCGCCCTCCTCAATCGGGAGATGCAGAACCTCGGCAGCGACCCAGTGCAGTCAGTTGTCCCAGAAAAACCGCACGAGGGCTTTCTGCATATCGGTGACAAAGCCAGGGGGAGGGGTCAAAGTGACCAGCCGGTACCACAGCATGGAGGCGACCAGCTGGTTTATGACGAGAACTCGTGCCCTGTAGGACAGCACTCGGAGCAGTCCTGTCCAGCGACCCAGGCGGGCGGAGACTTTGGCCTCCAGCTCCCACCAGTTCGCCGGCTAGGATTCCTTGGCTGGGCAGAGATGGACCCCCAGGTACAGGAGGCTGGTCCTGCTCCAGGTGAAAGGCCTGAGCTCCTCCGGAAGGGGGTCCGTCTCCCACGGACCGACCAGGAGTTACCTCAATCAGGGAGCTCATACTCCAAGAGGTCAACCTCATGGGTCTCGTTAAGGTCATTACAGGCATGTAGAGATGTGTGAAGAAAGAATCAGTTAGGTGACACTTAGCCTTTGTGGTTCTCAAGACTCATTTTCACAGTCAAATAAGCTGCCAATAATGGTCACCTGAGGTAACTGCTTTCAAAGTTTTCTCTATATGGAACACCCATATTAAGAGTGAAACATGCCCAGTCTTCTGAAAGAGTGAAGGCAAAACCAGTAGAACTTGGAAATGCTGGATACCAATAAAACATTTACCTTAAAATGGAACTCCTGCATTACTGGTGCCAATGTTACTGATTTTTAATGGGATTTGAAAATTTTGAACTGTTTTTTCCTTCTCATGTTGCCACAGGGGAGGCGATGGCCTCGTGGTATTATCGTTAGACTATTAATCCCGCTACGGCAGATGGCAGGATTTGAATTCAATTAAAAATATCTGGAAGTAAGGATCTACTGATGACCGTGAAACCATTGTCGATCGTTGGAAAAACCCATCTGGTTTACTAATGTCCTTTAGGGAAGGAAATCTGCTGTCCTTACCCGGTCTGGCCTACATGTGACTCCAGAGCCACAGCAATGTGGTTCATCCTCAACTGTTCTCGGACAACTAGGGATGGGCAATAAATGCTGGTCAGCTGGTGACACCCATGCCCCATGAATGAGTAAAAAAAACAGTGATGTGTATGAATGAATCATAGCAAAAGAAGTGGCGTGCTTGTTAGTTAAACAAGTATAAAAATCTGATGAAAGCGATAAAATCTGGTTATGCCTGGAGTCCAGAGATGCTGGTGTAAAACCTTGCATAGGTTTGTGTGTCAATATCGGTCACTAGAAACATCTAAAAGTTGTTCCATGGAACCATCTTCTAGCCTGAGCTAGCAATTCCCACTGTGTAGAGGAGAGACAGAGAAAATACAATACAGTGAATCTATATGCTGGAGATTTAGCTGTTAATATATTATTGTGCCCTTCTCTTATATTGTCAACTGTGGGGACACGGTGGCACATTAGTTAACATTGCTGCCTCACAGCGCAAGGGACCCAGATTCAATTCCAGCTTGGGTCACTGGCTGTGTGGAGTTTGCACTTTCTTCCTGTGTCTGTGTGGGTTTTCTCCGGGTGCTCTGGTTTCCTCCCACAGTCCAAAGATGTGCGGGTTAGGTTGATTAGCCATGCTAAATTGACCCTAGTGTCAGGGGGATTAGCAGGATAAATGCATGGCATTACGGGAATAGGGCCTGGGTGGGATTGTGGTCGGTACAGACTCGATGGGCTGAATGGCCTCCTTCTGTACTGTAGGGATTGTATGATTCTAACTGAATGTTGATGCTACTGGCCTGAAGAATTAATAAGAGCTTTCTGAAAATAAGGCCTTTTCTGAAGCTATACTTTGACCAAAGGTTAACTTCTTAGGCAGTCCCTCAGAGTCAAGAATGACTTGCTTGCACACTAAAAACGAGTTCTCAGGTGACTGCATGCACAACCTACAGTCCCCGTACACAAGCAGGGTAGCCGGTGGTTGGAGGACTGGTTGTGCCTGGGTTGTCATACATTCATTTTGCTGTCGACTCTTGGCTTGCTGATGAAATTCAAGGGGCACAATCTTACTGGCCGTTCATGCCACGCTCCCGCTGCTGTGAAGTCGGAGAATTTGGCATCCAGCCAAATCTCCATTCATTGCAGTGGGATGGGAAAGTCGCGCTGGTGTGAACGGCTGTAACATTCGGGCTAAGGGGGGCATTATGCCAAAAAATTCTAAGTGCACAACGAGTGTGAAAATGGGAGAGAATTGGTCTTTTTTTGGGCAAGTAAAAAATTGAATCTTACCTCTGTGAAAAAAATGAAGCAAGATCTGTTTCCCGCCAACCGGGGGAGGGGGTGGGGCCTAAGCTTACTGAAAGCCAGCAGGTTGCAGCGGAGGGCTTTCAGTCACTGCCTCCCGCAAATATCCCGGACTCCGCAGCCTATAGCCCCACCCTCCTGTCCAGACTGATCGCGCGTGGGGTTCCATGGCCAATTCCCGCTCACCCAGTGCACGAACCAGCCAATCGCTGGTTGCAAAGTGCCACAGCATTTCCCCTACCCTCCCCGATCAGGGTTGCAGAGTGTGCAATGTACCCGCCAATCGTAGTTGCAGAGCACCCCCCCCCCCCGCCCCCCCCCCGACTTGGCACGGCTCAGGGTGCCAAACTGGCACTGCCTGGGTGCCAGCCTGGCACTGTCCAAGGGGCAGCCACCCTGCTCCCAACTTCCTGGGGGGTGGGGTGGGGTGGCCTCAATGGACCTCGAAGCCATCATGTCTGGTCGCCGTTGAGGGGGATCATACGTGATCCTTGCCAGTGAGGACCTTCACCGGCGAGGCCACAAAAGCAAGTGAGCCCAGACGATTGCCAGTTGGGCTCACTTGTAATATTTAAATTATATTTTAAATAGAATTTAAATATTACAATCAGCCTTGCATCCTTTTCAGGCTTGAGGCTGATCTCGCCAGACATCTGGTGCCAGTAAGATCGCGAGTGGCGAGGAATTGAGCGCAAATCCAATTTCTCAGCTTTCTCGTAATCTTACCAGCTCGCCTCGCTGGCCGATGGGGTGAAATGGGAAGATCATGACCAAGATGATTAGCTCCTTCAGATGCTTTTCCTCCACCTTGGTTGCTATTGGGTAAGGGATTACCAGATGTCAGTGGGGACTTTGCACTTCTTCAAGTAGTCTTTGAGGGTAGGCTTGAAACATTTCCTCTGTCATCCTGGGCTGGCTTGTCATGTCACGAATGAGATGGAGAATCTGGTGAACTGATGCGGCGACAATAATCTCTCCCTCAATGTCAACCAAATGAAGGAGATTCGTCATCGACTTCAGGAAGCGTAGAGGAGAACATGCCCCTGCCTACATCAACGGGGAGTAGAAAGGGTCGAGTGCTTCAGGTTTTTAGATGTCCAGATCACCAACAATCTGTCCTGGTCCCCCCATGCTGACACTTTAGATAAGAAAGCACACCAACGCCTCTACTTTCTCAGAAGACTAAGGAAATTTGGCATGTCAGCGATGACTCTCACCAACTTTTACAGATGCACCATGGAAAACATTCTTTCTGGTTGTATCACAGCTTGGTATGGCTCCTGCTCTGCCCAAGACCACCAAAAACGACAAAAGATGGATGTAGCCCAATCCATCACGCAAACCAGCCTCCCATCCGTTGACTCTGTCTACATTTCCTGCTGTGTTGGCAAAGCAGCCAGCATAATTAAGGACGCCATGCACCCTGGACATTCTCTCTTCCACCTTCTTCTGTCGAGAAAAAGATACAAAAGTCTGAGGTCACGTACCAACCGATTCAAGAACAGCTTCTTCCCTGCTGCCATCAGACTTTTGAATGGACCTACCTTGCATTAAGTTGATCTTTCTCTACTGCCTTGCTATGAGTGTGACACTACATTCTGCACTCTTTCATTTCCTTCTCCATGAACGGTATGCTTTGTCTGTATAGCGTGCAAGAAACAATACTTTTCACTGTATACTAATACATGTGACAATAATAAATCAAATCAAATCAAATCTCAATGCTCCAAGTCGGGCACTTATTTCGGGAGTTTTCTGTCAGACATGCGGATGATATAGCCCACCCGATTAAGTGTGGTTGACGCTTCAAATTTGGGTACATTGGCCTGAGCGAGAACACTGACGGTGCGCCTACCCTACCAATGGATTTGCAGGATCTTGTGGAGGCAAGGCTCATGGTACTTTTCCAGAGTTTTGAGATGTCTGCTGTACACAGTCTACGTCTCTGCGCCATATAGAATGGCGGGTATCACTACTGCTCTGTAGACCATGAGTTTGATGCTGGGCCTGAGGTCCTGGTCTCTGAAGGCTGTGTTGAACCTGATTGTCGACATCTGCCCTTGTTTTACAGTGGGTTAACAGCACTGAGTTGGCAGAATAAACTGAGCAGTTTCACAGCAACGCTGTACTTTCAACTTCTTGTTTGCTACTCAGTTTATATTTATATCTATACAAATATATCCTGTCCCCACAAATGTTGATGATATCCTTGTCCTTGAAGTAAAATCTGTTTAGTTCTACAAAGAAGATACATTTCATCTTTTAAATAAACCTTTATAGACGCATGAAAGAAAATTTTGGCCAGTATTTTATAGTAATGTTAGAATGTAACCAGATAAGACCACATAGGTTTGATATATATATGTTTTCTGTGTGTCTGTTTTTCATATCCAGCTTATAAAAGCCATTAAATGAACAGAGGTTTCTTTAACCTTCATTGGCACAGGGCCTAATGTTTTGGCAATGAACATGTGTCCCTAACTCTGAACTTTACCCTTGTTTCTCCTCAGCCATTAATATTCTGTGCTACATGCCCTCTCACCACTGTCCATCACCATTGTATTCACATCAAATCTCTTTGCACCCATTCTTTCCCAGGGCTTCAAGAACAATAGAACTCCTTTAGTTTTCGCTGCGTTTTGCAATATCAGAGCTTTGAAACTTGGCTTTTCCTAGCCACCATTTTCTGATCTACCTCACCATCAGTCTCCCCTTCTATAGAATCATAGACCATAGAATCATACAGTGCAGAAGGAAGCCATTCGGCCCATCGAGTCTGCACCAACCACAATCCCACCCAGGCCCTATCCCCATAGCCCCATGCATTTACCCTAGCTACTCCGCCTGACACTAAGGGGCAATTTAGCATGGCCAATCCACCTAACCTGCACGTCTTTTACTGTGGGAGGAAACCGGAGCACCCGGAGGAAACCCATGCAGACACGGAGAGAACGTGCAAACACCACACAGACAGTGACCCAAGCCAGGAATTAAACCTGGGTCCCTGGCACTGTGAGGCAGCAGTGCTAACCACTGTGCCACCCATAATGTTGGTGGTGCGCCCTGTGTTGTGAAGAGCAAGTGGATTTTCCTTCAATCGGATTGTACTTTGGAATGTGCAATCCAATTAGGACAGGCCAATTGCAGGAGTGCTCTTCATGTCTTAATGTTAAACTCAAAGAAAAAAATATCTTATCTAACTTATTGATGTGCGTTCTAGCTCAGTTCAGGGCAGCTCTGTTTCACTGAGGGGAAGCTAAAACATGGGGAAGCCTATCATTAGTACAGCCAAGAGGCCTGATGTATTTTTTTCTTTCTATTGATTTATGAGATGTGGGCGTCACTGGGTGGGCCAGCATTTGGGCCAGCATTTGTTGCCTATCTCTAATTGCCCTTGAATTGAGTGGCTTGCTGGGCATTTTCAGAGAGCAGCTAAGAGTCAACCACGTTGCTGTGGGTCTGGAGTCACATGAAGGCCAGACTGGGTAAGGATGGCAGATTTCCTTCCCTAAAGGACATGAGTTGAATCTGATGGGTTTTTACAACAATCGACAATGGTTTCATGGTTAACTCTTCCAGATTTTTATTGAATTCAGATTTCACCATCTGCCATGGCGAGATTCGAATCTGAGTTGAGAGCATTACCCAAGTCTGTGGATTTCTAGTCCAGCGACAATACTGGTACTCCACTGCCTCCCCAATTTGCTTGAAAATCATTGAGTGCCAATGCCGTTGGATTTTTTTTTAGGCATCCTTGGTCATAATGGACACAATGATCACCGATTCTAACACCAAGGAATTAGTTAGACTTATTTCAACATCAACCTTTCATTATTTGTTTTGCTTTGTTCCTGTTTCACTTGGCCTAGAATCATACTTACAAAGGTTATTTGTGGAATCCAGCAGCGGCCACTCCAGTGCTGGAATAATGAAGGGGATTTTTTTGAAAATTGTCTAGAGTTCTGAAGGCAATTTGTTCCGTTAAAGCTCTGTGAAGTTATGCAATTGGTGTTTTAGTTGTTAATTTTCCACCAATTTTGCAAATTCCCACAGGGATCAGAAGCGAAATAATCAAGAGCAGCATATCTCCCATTAATAATGGGCACACTGAAATAAATTGCCTACTCATTCCACAACGACACCATCTGTGCTTTTGTTGAAGCTTGACTTTTAGCCACAGGTGGAGCCAATCTCTTTGGTCCAAATTCCGGCAACAAGACCACCAAATCCTCAACGTCAAAGTGAGCAGTGTTTCCACAGTCTTTCTTCCTTTAGGAACGGCCATGCTTGTAATAAAATTGCAAAGATGTACAGGTTAGGTGGATTGGCCTTGTTAAATTGTCCCTCGGTGTCTCAAGATGGGTAGATTAGTGGGTTAAATTAGTGGGTTAAATGGTAAAAAATTGCAGCATGCTGCTGTGCAGAGGGACCTGAATGTCCTTGTGCATGAATCACAAGGAGTTGGTTTGCAGGTGCAGCAGGTAATTAAGAAGGCAAATGGAATTTTGTCCTTCATTGCTAGAGGGTTGGAGTTTAAAAACAAGGAGGTTAAGTTGCAGCTGTATAAGGTGCTGGTGAGGCCACACCTGGAGTACTGTGTACAGTTTTGGTCTCCTTACTTGAGAAAGGATATACTGGCACTGGAGGGGGTGCAGAGGAGATTCACTGGGTTGATTCCGGAGTTGAGAGGGTTGGCTTATGAGGAGAGACTGAGTAGACTGGCGCTATACTCATTGGAAATCAGAAGAATGAGGGGAGATCTTATAGAAACATATAAGATTATGAAAGGAATAGATAATATAGAAGCAGGGAAGTTGTCTCCACTGGCAGGTGAAACTAGAATGAGGGGGAATGGCCTCAAAATAAGGGGAAGCAGATTTAGGACTGAGTTGAGGAGGAACTTCTTCACAAAAAGGGTTGCGAATCTGTGGAATTCCCTCCCCAGGGAAGCAGTTGAGGCTACCTCATTGAATGTTTTTAAGGCAAGGATAGCTAAATTTTTGAACAGTAAAGGAATTCAGGGGTATGGTGAGCGGGCGGGTAAGTAGAGCTGAGTCCATGAAAAGATCAGCCATGATCTTATTGAATGGCGGAGCAGGCTCAAGGGGCCAGATGGTCTACTCCTGCTCCTAGTTCTTAAGTTCTTATTAAATGTGTGGGGTTACAGGGATAGGTTCTGGGTAAGATGTTCTTTCGAAGAGTCGGTGCAGAATCGATGGGCCAAATGGCCTCCTTCTGCACTGTCGGGATTCGATGATTGTGATACAACTTTTCCTTTAGTGGTAATTAGCAGCCTATAAAAGCTACTGAGTTGCTAGATCTTACACCATTGGCCCCAGCAAAGTGTGATCCAGCCTAAGTTCTTGAAACAGGTTTTGCACATGAAAATAGACTTTTCAAACTTGATATGCAGGAAAGCCTCACTTTGCTTTGGGACAACTCAACTGCAAATTTTTTTTTGCCAGATTTGTAAAGTCAGCAGTTGGATTTGCATGCCATGCTGCATAAAACCATAGCAGTGTGAAATTATGATCTCCAGGGAGTCTTGCTTTTCTTCACTGTAGCCAGTGTAGGCTTTGGCACCAATGCCCTGCTTAAGGAGTGGGGAATAGAGTACTGCAATTATGGTAAATCTCAATGAGAGCAGGGATGCGGAAACCCTATCGAATGCAGTGGTGGGTCATCATTAGAAGTTTTTTCTAGCAGCCAGCTAAATTGGCAGACTGGGTGGACAAATTAGCGACAAGAGGCCACAGCCAGGGACTAATAGGGAGGACCAGAACCACTCCGAAGTCCACAGGCTGCCAATTTGGCTTTGTTACAACAGGAGGTGGACCATACCTGACAAAAGGAAAGTGAGGAACCAACAAAAGGCAAATGTATCTCCTGGCCAACAAGGAGTGCTACAAAATCACTCAAATTCTGGAACAGGCATCTTTCAGATGCAGCTAATGCGAGGTATCCCAATCTCTAAGAAATTTGACCAGCAGTGATTAATTTTTAATTGGACTTCCAAATTTTATTCATTTGTTGGACATAGGCATCGCTGACTGGCCAGCATTAATTGCCCATCCCTTGTTGCCCTTGTTCTGAGTGCATTTGAGAATCAACCACATTACTGTGGCTCTGGAGTCACATGTAGGCCAGACCAGGTAAGGACAGCAGATTTCATTCCTAAAGGACATGAGTGAACCAGATGGGTTTTTGCGACAATCAACAATGGTAGATTCCAGATTTTTTTAAATTGAATTCAAATTCCACCATCTGCCATGGCAGGATTCGAACCTGAGTCTCCAGAACATTAGCTGAGTTTCTGGATTAATAGTCTAGTGATAATACCACTAGACCATCACCTCCCCAGTGCACTGTGAGATCCTGATTTAAATATGTTAATGAAGTGTGCTACCCTTCTAAGATGGATCATTTACTGCCCTCGCTACCTGCATTGTGGAAAAAACAATGGGTGCAGAGGTGACTAGCATGGGGACACACTTCTCATTTTATAGGGTTTAAACATGCCCCCCCCCCCCGCCAAACACACGCAAAATCTCTTACTGCATGCCATGGTATTTTTAATATCAAGACCAATATTCACCAGCGGGGGAAATTGGACTGAAATTTACAGTCAGAATGATGGCAAGGTTATCCGTGCTGATAATTATAATGGAAGAAATCTGACAGCAGCATTTAGAGTACACACATACCCTGGTTAAACGCAGAAAAATGAATTTGCCCGTGACAAAATGGCCAATGCACCTAACCAGCACGTCTTTCGGACTGTGGGAGGCAACCGGAGGAGACCCACGCAGACTCGGGGAGAACGTGCAGACTCCACACAGACAGTGACTCAATGAAAAATGTCAGAGATGCCCATCTCCATACTGTGTAGTGTTGGCGTCCTCACCGATAGACATGGCACCACAATTAATGCAACCACATGCATTTCAGTTCACCACTATACATGACTGAAAAATATAGAGCTGATGTGTTCTGGAGTCAGTGCGATTTAACAGTTTAAGTCATTATTAATACAGAAGAATCGCTACAGTCCTGTAAATGTAATTTTACAATTGTGGAATCTCATTTTCTGAGAAGAAAATTAATGTTGGAGATGTAAAAAGATGTACTTTATTTTGCCTATCTCAAGAATTATCTCTCCCCGTTAATCCCATACATGTATAATATATACTATACATATACTATGATTCTTTCTATACATATATATTTCCTAATTGTTATTTTGCTTCTGAGGGAAATTTTCACAGTAACTTCATTGCAATGTTACTGTAAACTTACTTGTGACACTATTAAATAAATTTTAAACGTTTAAATTTTGAGCATAATTTTTATATAATTTATATAATGTACTTTATATTTACTGTTTGGACTCCGCAGGCCTGATTTTAATCCATTCAAACCCATTCATTTACAAAGTTTTAAGTTTATTTATTAGTGTCACAAGTTGGCTTACATTAACACTGCAATGAAGTTACTGTGAAAATCCCCTAGTCGCCACACTCTGGCATCTGTTCGGGTACACTGAGGGAGAATTTAGTATGGCCAATGCACCGAACCAGCACACCTTTCGGGCTGTGGGAGGTAACCGGAGGAAGCCCACGCAGACATGGGAAGAACGTGCAGACTCCACACAGACAGTGACCCAAGCCGAGAATTGAACCCAGGTCCATGGCGTTGTGAGGCAGCAGTGCTAACCACTGTGCTACTGTAACACCCATTAAAGATTTAAAATTGCACCTTGTATATCTCAGTAAGGATGCTTCAATCTGATCGGCTGAAGAGCTGACTATTGTTTGCTCAACTCAAAAATGCCACAGGTCCCCTTGTTGCGGGGATCTCTGGAGGCTAGGTATTGCCAAAATCTCAGCCAATATAAAGACTCATGAAAGCCAGTGTCCCGATTTAAAGACATATCTTCATTAGCCAGCGACTGAAGGGAGAATGAGTATTGGGCAGTCCAATGCCTCACTACAAGAGAAGGCTTTGAGCATTCAAATACCATTCACTCAGAGGTTACAATGCACAGATCGATCAATTATACATTTTTCATATCAAATTCCATTAGTTATGATCAAATCATCTTCAATATAAACCAATCAGTAATAATTCTTTTCATATACTTTATCCAATTGCATTCTACCCTCTGACATCATGGGATTTCATTAGTCCATAGAATCCGGATGCTTCCTCCCCCTATTGCTGATGCTTCTTCCTCTGTTGCCTAGTAACCCCTGACACTTAGCTACAAAGGTCAAAGTTAAGATTCCCACCAACTCCTGCAATGTCACTGGCCAAATGAGACAGATGTACATTCTCATGTCTGATAAGGGACTGTCTTATCTGGAAAGTTTGAAAAACTCTATTCACAAGTAGCCCCGAGAGCCTTACTGCTAGCAACTTTCGCTGATAAGAACTTAAATATTCTGAGGTTTCATTGTTTCCTAAGAATGTGGTTCTGTTTGCTAAGGCTTCATCCCATCACCCCTCACAGCAGCCTGCTCTTGGCTAAAGTGCACAATTACTTTCATAAAATACAGTTAATACATATAATGTACCAAAATACATGTTTAAATCAAAAATACTTGTTCATATAAGAACATAAGAACATAAGAAATAGGAGCAGGAGTAGGCCATCTAGCCCTTCGAGCCTGCCCCGCCATTCAATAAGATCATGGCTGATCTGAAGTGGATCAGTTCCACTTACCCGCCTGAACCCCTAATTCCCTTAACGATCAGGAATCCATCTATCCGTGATTTAAACATATTCAATGAGGTAGCCTCCACCACTTCAGTGGGCAGAGAAACTCACTCATATGCCTTTATGCAGGCAGTTTCCCTGTTAAACTGTTAGTCTGGTGTGAGGTCATTTCACTTTTTGCTAGTATTTTGTTGGTGACTTAAACCCCTGATGATTGGAAATTTCTCTAACCTACTCGGATTTTGTCCCCAACACCCCTGTAGTGAGAATTGCTCTGGAAATGGCACCAGATGAGGGGAACGCTCTGCTGCCAAGCCCCTTCCTTTGCTGTTGCAGGCAGAATCCAGGCCATTGTTTTCTATTGACTGTAACCCTAGAGTGGAAATGGGCTCGAAAAGGGCCAGTTTGATCTACAAATTATTGCAAGTTATTCTTCATTGTAAATTGTGCAGACCTGGCACCAACGCTGGCTTTCAAATGAGTTAACCATGGCTTCAAGTAACTGTTATGTTTATACCTCGGGGCAATTCGTAGAACTAACAGGGGCGGAAGATCACATTGTATGTTGCAAATCAATAGACATCTTTGTCCAACTTGACCTAAGACCTGAACAATTTTATGGATTTTTGATTAATAGCATAATTCAGTTCCTAGAGTGAGGGATGTTATTGCATCGCTTTATACATGTATTACAGAGGCTAAACTGACATTGAAAAAATTGTGTTTACCTACTCTAAACATTAGCTAAAGACAACTTAAGTGTATAAAGAAAGGTGCACACAGGTGTGTCCGAAGATGGAGAGGTGGGCATCATATTTGGAATTCGAAAGGGTTTTTTTTCATAGAATCCCTACAGTGCAGAAGTAGGCCATTCAGCCCATCGAATTTGTACCAACTTTCCAACAGAGCATCTTACCCAGGTCCATCCTATCTCCGTAACCTTGTGCATCTTGGGACACTAAGGGGCAAGTTTGCATGGCCAATGCACCTAACTCGGCAGCATGGTGGCACAGTGGTTAGCGCTGCTGCCTCACAGCGCCAGAGACCCAGGTTCGATTTCCTGCTTGTGTCACTGTCTGTGTGGAGTTTGCACGTTCTCCCCATGGCTGCGTGGGTTTCCTCTGGGTGCTCCGGTTTCTCTCACAGTCCGAAAGATGTGCTCTTGGCCATGCTAAATTCTCCTTCAGTGGACCCAAACAAGCGCTGGAGTGTGGCGACTAGGGGATTTTCACAGTCATTTCATTGTAGTGTTAATGTAAGCCTATTTGTGATGCTAATGAAAAAATACATTATCTTTATAACTTGCACATCTTTGGATGTGCTCCAATTTGTATTCTAACCCAAGACTGAAAAATCTCATGCTAATATATTACCAATGGACTTAAACCCCATGAGAGTCAATCAGTGAGTCAGTGTGCATTCAGATGATTTCCCTCCAGTCACAGTTGTTTTGCTTGTAATCCAGTCTTTTCAATTCGACAAAAATAATTTTCGAACTCCTTTATAGTGGAATTGGGCAAGTTGCAATGATGTCAGTTCACCTGTGAGACACAGGTTTGACTCTAACCCATGCGAATGGAATGGAAGTCCCTGACAGCTGTAAGGGCCCTAAGTGAAATTAGTTTGAACAGCTTCAATCCATTTCCTAATGGGCACTAGTCCATAACACAGAACTGCCTGTTGCTGAGCAATAATTGGATAAACTTGCACAAGGAGGCTACAGGGACAGCTGGTGTGGGAAATAAAAATGTTCCCTGTTGAAGCTGCAATTGAGGCACATTATTGGGATACTTTCGAGGGAACTTTATCCTGCATACAACTTACGCTACTCCGAATCTAAGTTACATAACCTAGGAATATGTAATATTCCCCAGGACCGACACTACTTAGCTCGGTAAGCACAAAAGTTACACTGGAAATGAAATTAAAATGCCATAATATTAGTTTTGTATTTGTAGAAAGAACAACATTTATAAGAACTTAGTAGATTGTTGTCTGGAGAATTGGGATGTATCAAGGCATTTTGAACATTAATTAGGCATTAAGTCCCCAATGAACTGTTAATGCACAATCTGTTGACCTATTTGTCTTGATTTACGGGTGCGATCTTACTGGCTGTTCACACCCCACTGCCGCTGCAACTGAAGACGGAGAATTTGGCGCTCAGCCAAATTTCTATTTACAGGAATGTGATGAATACTCCCCCCTTGCCTGGATGAGTGCAGCTCCAACAGCACTCAAGAAGCTTGACACCATCCAGGACAAAGCAACCCACTTGATTGGCACCATATCTACAAACATTCAATCTCTCCACCACCGATGCTCAGTACCAGCAGTGTGTACTATCTACAAGATGCTCTGCAGCAATTCACCAAAGATCATTAGCCAGCACCTTCCAAACCCACGACCACTTCCACCTAGAAGGACAAGGGCAACAGACACATGGGAACACCACCACCTGCAAAGTTCCCCTCCAAGCCATTTACCTTCCTGACTTGGAAATATATCGCCGTTCCTTCACAGTCACTGGGTCAAAATACTGGAAGTCCCTCCCTAACGGTATTGTGGGTCAACCCACAGCACATGGACTGCAGTGATTCAAGAAGGCAGCTCAGCACCACCTTCTCAAGGGCAAGTAGGGATGGGCAATAAATGCTGGCCCAGCCAGCGACGCCCATGTTGAACGAATGAATAAAAAAATACATCAGTGGGACCAGAAAATCCCACTGGCGTGAGCGGCCGTAAGATTCCGTCCGACCTCTTTTGGAATAATTGGCATGAAGGTGGCCATTAGTGGATGTCAAATGGAATTGGGCTTATGAAATAAGTCAACAGAGGCCAGTATCCCTTCACCAGATTCTTTTTTATTGACCAGCTATCATAATTCATACAGTGTTACAAGTTCTGAGTAAGCAACCAGAATGCCAGGAGACCTGACACTCCCAGTTATATACACAGCAAAGGCTCCCTGATTGGGCTGTCAATTAAAAGCTCAAACAGGGAGTTCTTTCAAAGTCCAATCAAACAAACAAAATCAAATTAACTCAGGGACAACTTAAAAGGGGCAGCCCCCAAAAGGAGGGGAACCACCCGAAATAAAAGACAAAGCATAAAGTAAACTTAAAACATCAAATTAAAATGTGATTAAAGGGATCAATAATGCACCCCAGTCCCTGCCGTGGGCATGGAAGGCATTAACAGTGCCCTCGGACACTGCATGCTCCCTCTCCAGGGACACCCGGCCATGAATAGAATACCGCATGGTAGGTTGTTGCATAAAGTTAAATCTCACGGGATCCAGGGTGAGGTATCTAAATGGATACAAAATTCGCTTCTTGAAAGAAGCCAGAGGGTGGTTGTAGAGAGTTGTTTTTCAAACTGGAGGCCTGTGACCAGCGGTGTGCCTCAGGGATCAGTGCTGGGCCCACTGTTATTTGTCATTTATATTAATGATTTGGATGAGAATATAGGGGGCATGGTTAGTAAGTTTGCAGATGACATCAAGATTGGTGGCATAGTGGACAGTGAAGAAAGTTATCTCCAATTGCAACAGGATCTTGATCAATTGGGCCAGTGGGCTGACGAATGGCAGATGGAGTTTAATTTAGACAATTGCGAGGTGATGCATTTTGGTAGATTGAACCAGGGCAGGACTTTCTCAGTTAATGGTAGGGCGTTGGGGAGAGTTACAGAATGAAGTGATCTAGGGGTACATGTTCATAGCTCCTTGAAAGTGGAGTCACAGGTGGACAGAGTGGTGAAGAAGGCATTCGGCATGCTTGGTTTCATCGGTCAGAACATTGAATACAGGAGTTGGGGCATCTTGTTGAAGTTGTACAAGACATTGGTAAGGCCACACTTGGAATACTGTGCACAGTTCTGGTCATCCTTTTATAGAAAGGATATTATTAAACTAGGAAGAGTGCAAAAAAGATTTACTAGGATGCTACTGGGACTTGATGGTTTGAGTTATAAGGAGAGGCTGAATAGACTGGGACTTTTTTCTCTGGAGCGTAGGAGGCTGAGGGGTAACCTTATAGAGGTCTATAAAATAATGAGGGGCATAGATCAGCGAGATAGTCAATATCTTTTCCCAAAGGTAGGGGAGTCTAAAACTGGAGGGCATAGGTTTAAGGTGAGAGGGGAGAGATACAAAAGTGTCCAGAGGGGCAATTCTTTCACACAGAGGGTGGTGAGTGTCTAGAACAAGCTGCCAGAGGTAGTAGTAGAGGCGGGAACAATTTTATCTTTTAAAAAGCATTTAGACAGTTACATGGGTACGATGGCTATAGAGGGATATGGGCCAAATGCGGGCAATTGGGATTAGCTTCGGGGTTTTTTAAAAAAAAGGGCGGCATGGACAAGTTGGGCCGAAGGGACTGTTTCCATGCTGTAAACCTCTATGACCTTTTGACTCTATGAATATAGCCGCGGTAGAGGGACAGACAGTCAGGTTTAACCACCCCTTCGATCGCCCGCTACCTGGAGCTGTAGATGACACGCCTTGCTAGGCCCAGGAGCAGGTTCACGGGGAGGTCCTCTTCCTTCCCTGACCCCCTCCGCACCGGATGCCTGTAGATCAGGAATGTGGGGCTGAAGTGCAAACAAAACATTAACAAAAGGTTTTTGAGGAAGGGCTCAATCAGGGAGTTCATATTCCAAGAGGCCATCTTCAATGGCCTCATTGAAGTCATTCGAGTTGGGTCAGTTAATTTGCATAATTTCCAATTTGACTGGATTGAATGAGAAGATGATGGTTGGAGTGCCATGAAAGGAAAGCAACAATTCTGTTTTTGGAGAACATTCATATGTTACAAACAGGTTAAAAGTGGGGAACTTGTTGCTCTCTATTCAGCCCCCTTGGTTGGTCACACCAAAATTTCAACTTTATTTTTCACGAAGATATGTTTTTTTTCCCCCAAATCCAATGCATTTAACTATTTAAGCTGTGAGCAATGAGGAGAAAATAAAACAAGATTTTCTCGACTTAAAGAAAGAGCAAATTTATTACCCACTAAGCCTGAGAAAAGAATAATAAAAATTGACGTTACACACATATCAGAAACAAAGGAAGTTAGAGGATCAATGCAAAAGGTTAAAATAATAAGCAGTTAAGTGTCCTTTGATTTTTCTTGAGGCATGGATTTTAGATGTTGCAGCCAAGTTAGGGAAGTTCGTATCTTTGCTGTGGTCAGATGTAGAAGATGTTGCAATTATTCAGAGATCTTGGTTCGCTAGCAAGTTTCTGATTGGTGACTTCTTGAATGGGGGAGACGCACATTTTTTTTCAAAAGAGAGAGGGAAGGAGAGTGCAGCTTTCCAGCCCATTCCCTCTTGTGAAAACTTTCTTCAAAATATCTGAACAGCATTTTCTGCCCACGCTCGCGCCAAGACAGGAAAATCCCGCCCGAGGTCAACAAACCTTTGCATGGTTCATGTCCCGCCCTCTATGATTCCCGTGGCAGGCAGGATAGGAAAATTCTGCCCCCTTGGGTCACTTACAGTCTCTCTGCAGTGACTGCAGTCCAGCCTGTTATACTTCACCCATTGTGCATTTCCAAGGGGTTTTGGGTGGGTCTGTGTTTCATAACCATGGTTTCAATATCCACCACTTTGCATTTTAATTTCTCGTCCTGAGGCAAGAGACGAGTTTTGATGGGCCTTTGAATCATAGGAAATGTCCCCCTCTTCACACTCCCCCAAGATTGCCTTGTTTGTTTCTTCACTTTGGCCATGGGCCAAGTGCTGATAAATGGGATTAGGTGGGAGGTCAGGTGTTCCACATGTGTTGGTGCAGACTCGATGGGCTGAAGGGCCTCTTCTGTACTGTATGATTCAATGATTCTAAGTTGGCCATGCATTTTTAAGTACTTTGTTCTGTCTCATTTCAAATTGCATGATACGCTTGATGATACGCTAAGTAAAAGTTATGCAGCATGAAGTGGGTTTGGAGAGAACTTCCTTTATAGACCAAGACTTGAGCTCAAAAATTAAAGCAGTGGGGCGGCACGGTAGCACAGTGGTTAGTATTGCTGCCTCGCAGTGCTAGGGACCTGGGTTCGTTTCCTGGCTTGGGTCACTGTCTGTGTGGAGTTTGCACATTCTCCCCGTGTCTGCGTGGGTTTCCTCCGGGTGCTCTGG
The DNA here is from genome assembly GCF_964213995.1 of Mustelus asterias. Taxonomy (NCBI): domain Eukaryota; kingdom Metazoa; phylum Chordata; class Chondrichthyes; order Carcharhiniformes; family Triakidae; genus Mustelus; species Mustelus asterias. Next base: position 24,942,235 of record NC_135827.1, read on the forward strand.
TTTTCTCCCACAGTCCAAAATGTGCAAGTTAGGTGAATTGGCCATGCTAAATTCTCCCTCAGTGTACCCGAACAGGCACCGGAGTGTGGCGACTAGGGGATTTTCACAGTAATTTAATTTCAGTGTTAATGTAAGTCTACTTGTGACTAATAAATAAATAAACTTTAAAACTTTATTCCCGGCTTGGGTCACTGTCTGTGTGGAGTTTGTACATTCTCCTCGTGTCTGCGTGGGTTTCCTCCGGGTGCTCCGGTTTCCTCCCACAGTCCAAAGATGTGCGGGTTAGGTTGATTGGCCAGGTTAAAAATTGCCCCTTAGAGTCCTGAGATGCGTAGGTTAGAGGGATTAGTGGGTAAAATATGTGGGAGTAGGGCCTGGGTGGGATTGTGGTCGGTGCAGACTCAATGGGCCGAATGGCCTCCTTCTGCACTGTAGGGATTCTATGAAAACTAAACTGACGCTCCAGTATAGTCCTGAGGGAGTGCTGCACAGTTGGAGGTGCTCTCTTTCAAAATAAGAAATTAAATTGAGGCTCCCTCTGCAAACATAGTGAGGTGTAAAAGATCCCATCGTACTCTTTTGAACCACAGCGGGCAGTTAATCTAACGTCATGGCCAACATCTATCCCTCAATCAACATCACAAAGCTGGTCATTATTGCAGTGCTGCTTGTGGGATCTTGCTGTGTGTATATAGGTTGCTGCCTTTCCTCAATCAGAACAGCAGCTGGGCTTCTAAAGTACTTCATTAGCTGTAAAATGCTTTGGGATGGTCCATGGCTGTCAAAAGTGCTATATCAATGCAGTCTTTCTCATTTTTCTTTTCTGAATACGATTCATGAGGTGGAGTGGAGGCTGTGAAGATTCAAAGAGCAGTCTGAAAAAAATAAAGAAAAATAGGAAAATGTTATACCACCTTTGATCCCAAATCCCCACTTCTGCTTCCTCTCAGAATACTGAGGCTAACACGTGTGATTTTCAAGAAGAAATTAGATATAGCTCTTGGGGCTAAAGGGATATGGGGGTGAAGGTAGGATCAGGATATTGAGTTTGATAATCAGCCATGATCAAAATGAATGGCGGAGCAGGCTTGAAGGGCCGAATGGCCTACTCCTGCTTCTAGTTTCTATGTTTCTATGTAAAGAAATCTGTGCTTGATTTGCATATTTAAAGAGGATTCATCAGCTCCATTTGAACTGCTCCCTGTTTTGTCAATGAGGAGGGTTACAATTCAAAGCAACTTGAAGAGTCCCTGAGAATCCATTCAATTCTCCAGAAACTTCTCTAAAAAGCTGATGAAAATTACTTTGCTTTGCTTTAAAATATTTTAAATATGTACCAAATGAACAAATCGAACAATCAAATCACAGCAAAGTTTGGTTTTATTAAGATTTTGAAGCTGTGTCGTTAACATTCTGTTCTAGGGCACGGAATGGTGGCACAGTGGTTAGCACTGTAGCCTCACAGCGCCAGGGACTCGGGTTCGATTCCCGGCTTGGGTCACTGTGTGCGGAGTCTGCACGTTCTCCCCACACCTGCGTGGGTTTCCTCCGGGTGCTCCGGTTTCCTCCCACAGTCCGAAAGACGTGCTGGTTAAGTGCACTGGCCATGCTAAATTCTGCCTCGGTGTACCTGAACAGGTGCTGGAGTGTGGTGACTAGGGGATTTTCACAGTCACTTCATTGCATTGTTAATGTAAGCCGACTTGTGACACTAATAAATAAACTTCGAATCAATTTCTTCAGCAGTTACTTAACATTTGGGATCTGAATTACGCAAGCATTAATTCAGAACTTATGACTCCATAAATTGGTTTTATTCCTTGTGAGTTGGATGAGAATGAAAATAAAGATTTGGATGTGCAAACTGCCAACAAGAAACTCATAAATTATGAGTTTGTGAGCATGCTGGTCTTGTTTAATATTGTTAAAATGGAAGGATTCTTTCATAATACTCTCTGACACACCATGAATGCTGATCCAACACTCATTCTTTATAGTTCTTTTTTTTTTCCCATTGGAGAAATGATATAAACATCCTCCTTTCACCACAAGTACCTGTTGCAATACTGATTTTGTAGGTTCCACAGCTTGTCTAGTCTGTCAGGTTTGGGCTGAATTAATGTAACAACAACATACAACACTGGTTAGGATTTGAAAGAGCTAGAAAACACCATTACCCCAATTTCAGATTGGTTGCGATTCCTCCGTGGATAAGAAGTTTAGGCCTTATTAGGCGGCATGATAGCACAGTGGTTAGCACTGCTGCCTCACAGCGCCAGGATCCGGGTTTGATTCCAGCCTCAGGCCACTTTCTGTGTGGAGTTTGCACATTCTTCCCCGTGTCTGCGTAGGTTTCCTCTGGATGACTGGTTTCCTCCCACAGTCCAAGGATTAGGTGGATTGGCCATGCTAAATTGTCCCTTTAGTGTCGGGGGGGCGAGCAGGGTAAGTACATGGGGTTACAGGGAGAGGGCCTGGGTGGGATTGTTGTCAGTGCAGGCACGATGGGCTGAATGGCCTCCTTTTGCACTGTAGGGATTCTATGATTCTTATTGATACTGGCAGAGTCACTTCAATTTGGGCTGCAATTCAATTGTGACCTCTCCCAGAATTTGCAGTTTGACATGGGATTGGTTTAAAATAAACCTGCGTGTGAGGAAGTTTGATTCCGAGGAAAAATTGGAATTATTTTTTGGTCCTAGACGAAGATATCAGTACTGAACGCGGCACGGTGGCACAGTGGGTTAGCACTGTTGCCTCACAGCTCCAGGAACCCAGATTCGATTCCCGGCTTGGGTCACTGTCTGTGCGAAGTCTGCATGTTCTCCCTGTGTCTGCGTGGGTTTCCTTCGGGTGCTCCAGTTTCCTTCCACATTCTGAAAGACGTGCTGGTTAGGTGCATTGACCCGAACAGGCGCCAGATTGTGGCGACTAGGGGATTATCACAGTAACTTCATTGTAGTGTTAATGTAAGGTTTACTTGTGACTAATAAACAAACTTTAACTTTTCCTCCCACAGTCCAAAGAAAATGCGCAGGTTGGGTGAATTAGCTATGCTGAATTCTCCTGCAGTGTGCCCGAACCGACGCCGGAGTGTGGCGACTGGGAGATTTTCACAGTAACTTCATTGCAGTGTTAATGTAAGCCTACTTGTGACGAATAAATTAATTAAAGATTAGTATCTGTACACCATAACTTGGTGACCTACAAGCCAACACAGTTCGAACTTTCAAATATCTGCTGACACAGTTTAACATTTTACCTGCTAGCCTACCTGCTACTCCACTGGCAGGAATGTCTCTTACTGACTGAATTTGCTACTGGTGCAGACTATGACTGAAACATTCAAAGAAATTAAACAGAAACAATGATGCTTGTCTTTTTCAACTGCACACTCTCAGCAAAAATATCAGGGACAATTTTCCACTCATTGTTAGCCCATTTCTCACCTTCAAAATGGGCATTCAGTAGTTGAATATTGGAGAGATGAGAGAACACCTCAACCAACTCATCGATACCCAAGATCAGGTGGGCCTGTAAATAGGTGAGCAGCACGTCTGCCCTCAACTCAGGTGGGAGACTGTTCACACAAGCGGATCAGTCTCCCACGCATAATTTTAAAATTTCATTCAAGAGACGTGGGCGTTGTTGGCTAAGCCAACATTTATTGCCCATCCCTAATTGTGAAGGTGGTGGCGAGCTGCCTTCTTGAACAGCGTAAGAAGTCTCACAACACCAGGTTAAAGTCCAACAGGTTTATTTGGTAGCAAATACCATAAGCTTTCGGAGCGCTGCTCCTTCGTCAGATGGAGTGATGACGAAGGAGCAGATGATGAAGGAGCAGCGCTCCGAAAGCTTATGGTATTTGCTACCAAATAAACCTGTTGGACTTTAACCTGGTGTTGTGAGACTTCTTACTGAGTTCACTCCAGTCCAACGCCGGCATCTCCACGTCATGGCTATCTTCTTGAACAGCTGCAGTCCATGTGTTGTAGGTACACCCACATTACTTGTTAGGGAGGGTGTTCAAGGATTTTGACCCAGCAACACTGAAGGAACAGCAATATATTTCCAAGTCAGGATGGTGAGTGGCTTGCAGGGGGACTTTCAAGTGGTTGTGTACCCAGCTGTCTGCTGCTTTTGTCCTTCTAGATGGTAGTGGCGGCACGGTAGCACAGTGGTTAGCACTGCTGCTTCACAGCTCCAGGGTCCCGGGTTCGATTCCCGGCTCGGGTCACTGTCTGTGTGGAGTTTGCACATACTCCTCGTGTCTGCGTGGGTTTCCTCCGGGTGCTCCGGTTTCCTCCCACAGTCCAAAGATGTGCGGGTTAGGTTGATTGGCCAGGTTAAAAAAAAAGTTGCCCCTTAGAGTCCTGGGAGGCGTAGGTTAGAGGGATTAGCGGGTAAAAAAAAGGGATTAGCGGGTAGGGCCTGGGTGGGATTGTGGTCGGTGCAGACTCGATGGGCCGAATGGCCTCCTTCTGCACTGTAGGGTTTCTATGATTTCTATGGTTGTGGATTTGGAAGGTATTGCCTCAGGAGCCTTGGTGAGTTCCTTGGTACACATTGCTACCACTGTGCATCAATGGTGGAGGGAGTGAATGATTTGGATGAGGTGCCAGTCAAGCAAGCTCCTTTGTCCTGGATGGTGTCAAGCTTCTTGAGTGTTATTAGAACTGCACTCATCGAGGCAAATGGAGAGTATTCCATCACACTCCTGACTTGTGCCTTGTAAATGGTGGACAGGTTTTGGGGAGACAGGAGGTGAGTTACTCACCCCAGGAATTCCAGCCTCTGACCTGCTCTGGTAGGCACTGTGTTTATGTGGTGAGTCCAGTTCAGTTTCTGGTCAATGGAAACTCCCAGAATGTTGATTGTGGTGGGGTTCAGCGATGGTAGTGCCATTGAATGTCAAGGGGCGATGGTTCGATTCTCTCTTGTTGGAGATAGTCATTCCCTGGCACAAATGTTACTTCATAGAATCCTAGAATTCCCACAGTGCAGAAGGAGGCCACCTGACCTATCGAGTCTGCACCGACAACAATCCCATCCAGGCCCTATCCCCGTAACTCCTCATATTTACCCTGCTAGTCCCCCTGACACTAAGGGGCAATTTATCTTGGCCAATCTGTCTAACCCACACATCTTTGGAATGTGGAAAGAAACCGGAGCACCTGGAGGAAACCTATGCAAACACGGGGAGAATGTACAAACTCCACTCAAGCAATCTCCCAAGGCCAGGTCCTTGGCACTGTGAGGCTTGATACTTGTCAGCCTAAGCCTGGATATTGTCCAGGTCTTGCTGCTTTTGGACATGGGCTGCAAAAGGGAGAAATGTGCTCCTACCATTCCTGCCAGACAACAACCGGGCTGCCAATGGCTTCAGACATATTTTTAGGCAATTTTTGGTGGAGCCAGGAGCAGCAACAAAGCTCTTTTTGATTCTGCAAAAAAGTACGGAGGCTCATTGCAAGTCCATACTCAACATTTGCATCCATGAGATGTTGGTTTGTGGCTCAGTCTGTTTTACGCATACTTCCACCAGAACTCACTGCTGGGCTGAGCCAGTACTGGTATTGCTGTGGATAGCACAACCACAATCATGCCCAATGGCTAGGGATGGGAAGGTCAGAGTGGGCAGACATATGGATGCTGTGGTGGAAACTGACTCAGACTGACATGGAAACAATAATTGAGCTTGGAAATGGATAAGAAAATACTGGAAACTTTGAGCCAAGTTTGAGAACAGCAACAGAAAAGGACAAACAGAGACACATAAAAAAAGAACTTGTGAAGAAAAAAATGAAGGTGGAAGAGAATTGACAAGATTGATAGGGGGTAATGAGGAAAATTTCTTTTATGTAGCAATTTGTTATGATCTAGAACTCACTGCCTGATAGGATGTTGGAAAGTGATTCAATCGTAACTTTCAAAAGAGAATTGACTGTATAAGTTCATAAGTTCATAAGATATAGGAGCAGAATTAGGCCATTCAGCCCATCGACTCTGCTCCGCCATTCGATCACGGCTGACATGCTCCTCATCCCCATTTTACTGCCTTCTCCCCATGACCCTCCAACCCATTACCAATTAAAAATCTATCTAACTCCTCCTTAAATTTACTCACTGTCCCAGCATCCACTGTACTTTGGGGTGGTGAATTCCATAGATTCACAACCTTTTGGGAGAAGTAGTTTCTCCTCAACTCTGTTTTAAATTTGCGACCTCTCATCTTAAGACTATGACCTCTCGTCCTAGAATGCCCCACAAGAGGAAGCATCTGCTCCATGTTGACTTTATCCACACCTTTTATCATCTTGTATACCTTAATTTGATCTATATATACTATATACTTAAAACGGAATGAGCTGTAGAGTTTAGGGGCATAATCTGAGTAGTGGGATAAATTGAATAGCTCTTTTGATGAGCCAGATTTGGTTCAATGGGCATTATGGCATCTTTCTGTACTGTATGATTGTATAAAAGCAAGTGTAATGTTAGTTGAAAGAATCATGAAGAAGGCAAAGAAAATGGAGACAAACATTAAGAAAACTGGTATAAGGGCTTAACATTATTCAGGTAATGAAGACAAACAATGAACATGTGAAGTGGGCATTCAGTAGAGCACATACCTCTGCCACACTCTTAACTCAACATCCTTACAATTACGTAGCTTTTCCTTGAGTCTTTTCCCTGCCTGGTTACCATTCTGTAACAACAAAGCTGAAAACATAAATCCTTTTATTAATTGTTTCCATCTCACTGAGGAAGCTGCAGGCCAATTCAAATTCAACAACCTGCCCTGAAAACTCTGCTCGCACTTGGATAACTGTGACAAATTGCTCTATAGCAGCTGAGGCAATCCACAACATTATAAAACAATTAACAACATTCCAAATCACAAAATACACAACATTCTAAAAGAAAAAGTCAATTCAATCAATCTCCCAGTGTTAACAGACCCTTTAAATGTTTCCAGCATCTGGATCCACATCTTCACCAAAAACCAATCAGTTCTTCATTGGGCCATAACCTGTTGCTGCACCATAAAATCCTGACAGTCCCTACTGTGCTAAGGAGGCCATTCGGCCCATCAGATCTGCACCAACTCTGACAGAGCATCTTACTCAAGCCCTATCCCCGTAACCCCATATATTTACCCCGCTAATCCCTCCTAACCTACATTTCTTGGGACACTAAGGGGTAATTTAGCATGACCAATCAATTTAACCTGCACAGTGTGGGCGCAAACCAGGGCACCCGGAGGAAACACACCCAGACATGGGAAGAATGTGCGAACTCCACACAGGCAGTCACCCAAGGCCCGAATTTAAACCTGGTCCCTGGTGCTGTGAGGCAACAGTGCTAACCACTGTGCCACCATGCCAGCCAAGTTGAAATCCGTCTATTAGTTTTTGCGATATATTTTTTAAAGACAAACAGACTGACAAACGGGGTAAAAACATTAACCCAACTTTAGTGGTGGAAGTAATGAAGCTGCCAATCAGAATTTCACACAGGGTGAAGATTTGCTCTGATTGCAGTGGATAACAATATCGTAAATGTGTTGAAAATGGCAAAAAAAGTTAATTACTCCCACCATCCATATCAGAGGCATTTGTTATTTATTATTTTTTTATTAGCATAACAAGTAGGCTTACATTAACACTGCAATGAAGTTACTGTGAAAATCCCCGAGTCGCCACACTCCAGTGCCTGTTGTGTACACGGAGCGAGAATTTAGCATGGCCAATGCATCTAAGCACCATGTCTTTCAGACTGTGGGAGGACACGGGGAGAATGTGCAGAACCTGCACCGACAGTGACCCAAGCCAGGAATCAAACCTGGGTCCCTGGCACTGTAAAGCAGCAATGCTAACCACTGTGCCACCATGCCGCCCATTTACGGAGGCTATTAAGTCTTTCACAGTTTCGCGCACTTTTTGTCCAGAGTCACTGAATCTGGTGTTTGACGTTGTGGGATAAATATACAAAGAGGTCAGCACGAGTTTGTTTTTAGGGGATTTTCCAGTTGTTAACATTTGCTCAGCAACTCCATGGATGTTGCCATTAGAAATCAGAAAAAGTGCTTTGAGCTTGTTTTATTTCACACGGTGATCAGCCACTGAAGATTTCCATTCATGTGACCTCCTCTTGGGAAATAAGGAAGGGCAGGTGATAGAAGTGTTAGTGAGGGATCACTTTGGGACCAGTGACCATAATTCTATTAGTTTGAACCTAGCTATGGAGAATGATAGGTCTGGCCCAAAAGTTAAAATTCTAAATTGGGGCAAGGCCAATTTTGATGGTATCAGGCAGGAACTTTCAAAAGTTAATTGGGGGAGTATGTGGGAAGGCAAAGGGACGTCTGGTAAGTGGGAGGCTTTCAGGGTTCAGGGTAAGCACATTCTTCTTAGAGTGAAGGGCAAGGCTGGCAGAAGTAGGGAACCCTGGATGACTCGGGCCTGGTCAAGAAGAAGAAGGAGGCACATGACATGCATAGGCAGCTGGGATCAAATGAATCCCTTGAAGAGTATAGGAGGTGTAGGAGTAGAGTTAAGAGAGAAATCAGGAGGTCAAAAAGGGGACACGAAACTGTTTTGGCAGATAAGGCAAAGGAGAATCCAAAGAGCCTCTGCAAATACATAAAGGGCAAAAGAGTAACAAGGGAGAGAGTAGGGCTTCTTAAGGATCAACAAGGACATCTATGTGCGGATCCATAAGAGATGGGTGAGATCCTAAATTAATATTTCTCATCAGTATTTACTCTTGAGAAAAGCATGGATGTTAGGGAACTTGGGGAAATAAATAGTGATGTCTTGAGGAGTGTGCATATTGCAGAGAAGGAGGTGCTGGAAGTCTTAAAGTGCATCAAGATAGATAAATTCCTGGGACCTGATGAAATGTATCCCAGGACATTGTGGGAGGTTAGGGAGGAAATTGCGGGTCCCCTAGCAGAGATATTAGAATCATCGATAGTCACAGGTGAGCTGCCTGAAGATTGGAGGTGGCAAATGTTGTGCCTTTGTTTAAAAAGGGCTGCAGGGAAAGGCCTAGGAACTACAGGCCAGTGAGCCTCACGTCTGTGTTTTGAGAGACAGGATCTCCAGGCATTTAGACGCAAGGACTGATTAGGAGCAGTCAGCATGGCTTTGTGAATTTAAAACGATAACAAGTAAAGGCAATTTGTGGAAAAATGGTATTACATTTTTCAACGGTGAATATAAGACCCAAGATTGGCTGAACGGGCTGCGGTGATTTTCTCCAGGGCGTCGTGGTGACACAGTGGTTAGCACTGCTGCCTCATAGTGCCAGGGACCTGATTTCAATTCCGGCCTTGTGTGGAGTCTGCACATTCTCCCCATGTCTACATGGGTTTCCTCCGGGTGCTCTGATTTCTTCCCACACTCCAAAGATGTGCTGGTTAGATGGATTGGCCATGCTAAATTTCCCCTTGATGTCCCAAAATGTGTAGGTTAGTGGGGTTACGGGATAGGGCCTGGGTGGAATGCTCTGTCAGAAAATCTGTGCAGACTCGGTGGGCCGAATGGCCTCCTTCTGCACTGTAGGGATTTTATGGATCTATGGAATAAAAATAAGGGGGAATGGCCTAATAAAATCTTGAAAAGGTTATTTACATGTCATGAAGATGTTTTCACCAATGGGGGTAACCAAATCTAGGGACTACAAACATATGATAGTCGCAATTAATATAGTTAAGAGCAGAGGAATTTGCAGTTGTGTGATTGTGGTGAACCATCGTTGGTTCCCACTGGATAGTGCTGAGCCAGGGGCTGGCCAGTACTACAAGGATGTACATATGTTACTGTTGGGTTGTGCTATTGTTGCTGTTGGGGTTAGGGTGGGGTTGTTACACCTTTGTACTGTAGTGTTGTGGCACATCCCAGTCGGGCTCCGCCTCCTGGGAGAGGTATAAGAGTCCCTGCTCTGGCCGGGACCCCTTCAGTCTGGGATAGTGTATATAAGTTCTGGTAGCTTCGTTAACAGTAAATAAAAGCCTTTCATTTACTGAGCTTCAAGCCTCGTGTCTGAATAGCGCATCAATTTTATTTACTGTCGTTAAACTCTCGTCGAAAAAAAAAGAGAGTATGGAGCAAATTCTGAAGCCGGAACGCCTTACGCTAGATCCACGTGCGGTGGGCGCTTCTAACACCTTCGACCACTGGCTGAAGTGTTTCGAAGACTACCTGGCAGCCTCCACAGCGGTCACCACAGATGATGACAGACTCCGGGTCCTCCATGCGAGGGTAAGCGACACTGTCTACCTCGCGATCCGTGCAGCCACCAATTATCCTAAGGCCCTCGAGCTTCTAAAGAAGCGCTATACCAAACCACCGAATGAGATACACGCTCGTTACCTCCTAGCCACTCGACGACGGCAGTCTGGCGAAATGATGGAGGACTATGCGAACGAGCTCCTACAGCTAGCCAGGGGCTGTGACTGCAAAGCTGTGTCGGCTGAGCAGAGCATGTACGACCTCGCCCGAGAAGCGTTTGTGGCCGGGGTCGGATCGTCGTACATTCGACTTAAACTGTTGGAGAAGGGTAACCTTAATCTTACCCAGGCCATCGAGTTAGCAGAGATGCTCGAGTCGGCCTCCAAAAGCTTAGTTTTATATCCGGAGGACCATGTGGAGACAACGTGGCAGGAGCAATCGCTAATCCCTCCTCGTCCCTCGGGTTCGAAATGCTGCGTAATGGCGTGCTCCCATTCGGGCCAGACGACGGCTGCAGCCCCGGGCGGCCCGCGGTGCTATTTCTGTGGAGGAGCGAAGCATACCCGGCAAAAGTGTCCCGCTAAAGCTGTGTTGTGCACCGCATGCGGTAAAAAAGGGCATTATTCAAAAGTGTGCTGATCTAAACCCAGGAACGGCAGTGCGGCCTGCGATTCTTCAGAGCTCGGGTCTTCGTCGTCGAAGTCGTCGCGGGGTTCGTCCACGTGCGAGACCAGGACGACGCCATTACGGTCGACGGAGTCGGAGGAGTATGACCACCAGGGGTCGCTGAGTTTGGCACCCTCACCCACGTGCGATTCATGGGGGCAGCCATGTTGGTCGACACTGACCACGAACGATCAGCAGGGGTCCTCCTCATCGACTTCAGCTGCCTGCAGTGGCGCTCATGAACCAACGGTGGCGTCGATCATCCTGGACCAGGCCAAGCCTCATAGACTTGACAAATCTATGATGAATATCCAGGTAAATGACCACGTGATTTATTGTCTGTTTGACAGCGGGAGCACTGAGAGCTTTATCCACCCAGACACTGTAAAGCGGTGTGGACTCCAGATTCAACCTGCCACACAGACAATCTCTATGGCATCAAGGTCCCGGTCTGTTGCCGTGCTAGGGAGTTGCGTAGTAACCTTGAAGGTGCAAGGCACAGTTTACGAGCGTTTCAAGCTCCTTATGTTGCCGTACCTATGCGCGCCAATACTTCTCGGACTAAACTTCATGGTCCACTTGAGGAGTGTAATCCTACAGTACGGTGGGCCGCTCCCTTCACTGGCAGTGGGAAAACAGCAGCAGCCTCCAAATTGCCCAACGTGCCCCGCCTGCAGCCTCTCGATGCTGAAGATCACCACACCCTCCTTGTTCCAGAATCTTGTGCCAGGCTGCAAGCCCATTGCGACTAAAAGTAGGCGTTACAGCACTGAGGATCGGATCTTCATTAGATCTGAGGTTCAGTGGCTCCTCAAAGAAAGGATCATACAACCCAGTGCTAGTCCGTGGAGAGCGCAGCTCATGGTGGTCAAGAGCGGGAACAAACCCCGGATGGTCATTGACTACAGTCAGACCATTAACCGATATACGCAGCTGGATGCGTATCCCCTCCCGCGCATATCTGATATGGTCAATCAGATTGCGCAGTACCGGGTGTTCTCCACCATAGACCTCAAGTCTGCCTACCACCAACTCCCCATTCGCCCAGAGGACCGACAATACACGGCTTTTGAAGCGGATGGTCGCTTGTATCACTTTCTCAGGGTTCCCTTTGGTGTCACCAATGGGGTCTCGGTCTTCCAGCGTGCTATGGACCGAATGGTGGACCAGAACGGGCTGCGGGCTACCTACCTGGATAATGTCACCATCTGCGGCCATGACCAGCAGGACCACGACACAAACCTCCTGAACTTCTTACGCACTGCATCTCGCCTGAACTTGACCTACAACAGGGAGAAGTGTGTGTTTCGTACGCGCCGATTTGCCATCCTAGGATGCGTGGTGGAAAACGGGGTCATTGGCCCTGATCCAGACCGTATGCGCCCCCTTTCTGAACTTCCCTTGCCTGCTAGTGCAAAAGCACTGAGAAGATGCTTAGGCTTCTTCTCTTATTATGCGCAGTGGGTTCCCAACTATGCGGATAAAGCCCGTCCGCTCATTAAGTCCACGACTTTTCCCTTAACGCCTGAGGCCAGATTGGCCTTCGATAAATTGAAAGCCAACATCGCGAAAGCTACGATGCATGCTGTCGACGAGTCCATCCCCTTTCAGGTGGAGAGCGATGCATCTGATTTCGCCCTGGCCGCCACACTTAACCAGGCGGGCAGGCCCGTCGCCTTTTTTTCCCGCACCCTGCAAGGCCCCGAAATTCGGCATTCAGCGGTGGAAAAGGAGGCCCAGGCCATTGTGGAGGCCGTCAGGCACTGGCGCCATTACTTGGCGGGAAAACGGTTCACCCTGATCACAGACCAGCGGTCCGTGGCGTTCATGTTTAACAACACGCAGAGGGGCAAGATCAAGAATGACAAGATCTTGCGGTGGAGAATTGAGCTCTCCACCTATAACTACGACATCATGTATCGTCCAGGGAAACTCAATGAGCCCTCGGATGCCCTCTCGCGTGGAACATGCGCTAGTATACAGGAGGACCGTTTGCACTCCCTCCATAATGACCTGTGCCATCCTGGGGTCACTCGGCTCTACCACTTTATAAAAGCCCGCAACCTGCCTTACTCGGTGGAGGACGTCAGCTCAGTAACAAGGAGCTGTCGGGTTTGCGCAGAATGCAAACCGCACTTTTACCGACCTGACCGGGCACATTTAGTCAAGGCCACTCGTCCGTTCGAGAGACTGAGTGTCGATTTTAAGGGCCCCCTTCCCTCAACAGATCGGAATGTGTACTTCCTCAATATCATTGACGAGTACTCTCGGTTCCCTTTTGTGGTTCCCTGCTCTGATACATCCGCTGCCATGGTTATCAAGGCATTCCGTGATCTCTTTACCCTGTTCGGGTACCCCGGCTACATCCATAGCGACAGGGGCTCGTCGTTCATGAGCGATGACTTGAGGCAATTCCTGCTCTCATACGGGATTGCCTCTAGTAGAACCATGAGCTACAACCCTAGGGGTAATGGACAGGTGGAACGCGAGAATGCTACAGTCTGGAAGGCTGTCTTACTGGCGTTGAAGTCAAAAGGTCTTCCAGTCTCCCGTTGGCAAGAGGTGCTCCCTGATGCGCTCCATTCTATTCGCTCCCTCCTGTGTACGGCAACCAATGCTACTCCCCACGAGAGGATGTTCTCATTCCCTCGGAAGTCTTCCTCGGGGACCTCATTACCGTCTTGGTTGACGTACTCAGGACCCGTCCTCCTGCGGCGACATGTGAGGGCCCGCAAGTCCGACCCGTTGGTCGAACAGGTCCATCTCCTCCACGCCAACCCTCAGTATGCCTATGTGGCATACCCTGACGGGCGAGAGGACACGGTCTCGATCCGAGACCTGGCGCCAGCAGGGGACATAGCAACCACTGTCGCTCCCATACCCCCTGTAACAAACCCTTTATCTCTTGTTTCTTCCCCGGACACGGCGCGGGCAGCATCGGGACCATTGCTTAACCATTTTACTCCCATGTACAGCTTGCCTGAGCCCAGAAGATGGTCGCCACCGCAGGGCGTGTCGGGATCCCCTGGACTACCGTCACCTCAGGGTCAACCGGCCTGTGAGTCCGTGGAAGAACAGCTAGACGCCGCTTTGGGGAGAACGCCACCATTGAGGAGGTCACAACGACGGTGCGGTCCCCCTGACCGTCTGAACTTATAGACTGCTGACACTTTATTCTGTTTTTTTGTACCCCGCCGGCCTTTGTTCTCAAAGGAGGGGTGAATGTGGTGAACCATCGTTGGTTCCCACTGGATAGTGCTGAGCCAGGGGCTGGCCAGTACTACAAGGATGTACATATGTTACTGTTGGGTTGTGCTATTGTTGCTGTTGGGGTTAGGGTGGGGTTGTTACACCTTTGTACTGTAGTGTTGTGGCACATCCCAGTCGGGCTCCGCCTCCTGGGAGAGGTATAAGAGTCCCTGCTCTGGCCGGGACCCCTTCAGTCTGGGATAGTGTATATAAGTTCTGGTAGCTTCGTTAACAGTAAATAAAAGCCTTTCATTTACTGAGCTTCAAGCCTCGTGTCTGAATAGCGCATCAGTGATATAGATTGCATAAGTGCTTATACGTTGTATTTAATGGGGAGCTCTGGACAGCTGCTCCAGTGGTCAGACCTTTCACAGCCAGCAGCAACCCTAAAGTAAACTTGTTGACTTATTAAGGTCAGTGCCCAAAAGGACATGTTTATGCACTTCACACTCATACCAGACATTGGTTGAGCAAATTTGAATACCAGACATTTGGTTGAGCAAATTTTGACTCATTGATAGTTTTAAATGGCTACCCTGAGAACGAAACCAGTGCAGACATGACGGGCCAAATGTCCTCCTTCTGCACTGTAACAATTCTGTGATTCTGTGAGAAGAATTGTTTAAATCAGGAAGTTTTAAAACCCATGGTTAAGGAAATGTTGATTGCATCCTTCAAATTCTGCTCTGCAAAAGTGGTTCTTGTCATTTCATTTTTTAAGAGTGCATTTGCAATATATTTTATGATGGCGTACCTTTTGTTGCAACTCTCGCTTATTCTGATGGTATGATTGCTTAATGTCCTAGATTAACCAACATGCAGAGAGCAAGGCCAAATCAATTGACCTTCACTGGACCCAATGCAAACAGTCATGCTAAGAAAGCAAGATGGATCAATGTACTCCTCCCACAAGTACGCAACAGGCCAATTTAAAAAAAACATTTAAGCAGTGATCTTTTAAATATGAACGGGCAGAGAGGAGTTGGTAATAAAAAATACTCAGCACTACATAGTCAGAGAGAGGACACCAAAATGTAAAACATAATTGCCCTTCAATCAGAAAGTGAATAAAATGTTGACATTTATTTTAAATTATTTTCATCCTTTTTATGGTTACTTTGTTAAAACAAGCCTTCAGTTGTAAAAAGAAGCTCTAGTATAAGGAGTGATATAGATGATTACTCAGGAAAATACTTAAGGAAGGCTCTTTATCATTTGAAGTTATTTAATAATTTTTGCTAATTGTTTCAACATGTTGTAATTAAAATAAAAGTAAAATGGGCAGTGTGTTAGCAACATGCTCCACTATCTACGTTAAGGAAAATGAGTCATCGGCTTAATAGTCTCCTTTTAAAATAAGCTATTAACACACTGAAGCATTTAGCATATTCCGACGTTGCCGTCAATCACACATGGTTTGTGGCAAGGCTGGGACACCGAAGGATGATTTGACACAGAAAGTTATTCTGACCTGGAACATTTTTTCAGTGTCAGCCTTGGCCCAGTGGTAACAATCCTGTCTCCGTGTCATAGGCCAGGCTGACACTGCACTGCAGTAATGAGGAAATACTGCATTGTTAGAGATGCTATTCTTAAGATGAGACACTGAACAGAGGTGCTGTCTGCTTCCCCTCTCCCTATCAGGTGGATGTATAACATCGACAGTACTCCTTGAAAGAGAAGAATCATGGAATTCCTACTGTGCAGAAGAAGGTCATTCCACCCATTGAGTCTGCACCGACCACGATCCCACCCAGGCCCTATTCCCGTAACCTCTCATATTAACCCTGCTAATTCCCCTGACACTAGGGTTCATTTAGCATGGCCAATCAACCTAACCTGCACATCTTTAGACTGTGGGAGGAAACTGGAGCACCCGGAGGAAACCCACGCAGACACAGGGAGAATGTGCAAACTCCACACAGACAGTGACCCAAGGCTGGAATTGAACCCGAGTCCCTGGTGCTGTGAGTCAGCAGTGCTAACCACTGTGCCACCGTGAAATCCATAGAGGGGAGTCTCTGGTGTCTTGGTCAATAGTTGTCCCTCAAACAACACCATTACAGTTCACCTGATCATTTATTCCTGTCACTTCTGAGACCTCACTATGTAGAAACTGATAGTCATGTTTTCCTCCAATGCAAGAGTGGTTTACATTTTGAAAGTATTTCTCTGGCTGTGAAGAACTTCGGCATTTCTAAAGGGCACAAAAGTGCTATAGCAAAACATGTTTTCTCTTTTTTTTGCTGCAGCCCCTGTAATTTTGAAATTGATTAGAATAAGTTCTAAACAGAGATCATTTTGCATTGAGGAAGTATGATTACATTTTTGCTGTGTCTTAGAGACTAAGAGCTCGATTTTACCATCAGGTTGTGCCTGTTTTTGAGCGCAGAAACCTGGTAAACTTGGGCGTGAGGCAAGTAGTGTCATCCACGCCCACCTCTGAGCTGTTTCCCCCTTTACCAAGGGCCGGAAATGGCTGCGATCGGGACCGCGCCCAAAATGGGCGTGATGGCAATTTAAATGGATTTGAATGCATTAAAATTGAACTAATGGGCTGCATGCCTAACTTTATTGGCACTTCCCCCTTTATCATTATGTTCACCAATCCGGAATTGGCACGAAACAGACATGCTCCATAAAAGTCCGATTTGGGCGCTCCATCAGTGAGGGTTAGTGAGGAGGTACGTGCGTCACGTTTGACAGCCCGCTGCTACTCACAGGTGTCCTTTTATTGCGGTCATTTTCTTTCTCGGGTCAATGGCGGCTCCGCGAATGTGTGGGGAGGTTGAGGGACTGTTGCTCTGCAGGGTCTCCAATGTCTGACTTGCAGTACGGACTCGGGTCTCAGCACTGACCTTGGATCTTGCGGTGCTGCTGGGTCCTAGTGCATCAGCACTCTTCCAGCTGAAGGATGTGCACAAAGCCCTTGCAAATTGCACTGCTGCAGTCTCTCAACTTTGCAAGGAGCTGTGATTGTGGGGAGCATGTGGCTGGGGGAATTGAGGGGGGAGCTGTGACTGTGGATGTGCCTACCATGCCCTACACCCTCTTCATCCTGCTGCCCCTGAGATGCCCCGGTGTCAGGAAGGGGGGAATCAGAAAGTGCAGCCACAGCCATAGTCTCCTGGCTGGAAGGCCCTGTCAAGGGCTTGAGCCCTTCCCCCTCCTCCTTTGGGGTTCCTGTGGGCCCCTGGGTCACTCCATGGGATGGTGGTGCTTGTGCAGTGAGCTCCAGGAGCTCTGGCATCACCTGGCACTGCCAGTTCTGGAGGACCACTTGCATCCTACCCATGGTGATCGAGCAATGGCCAGCTGAGTCAGGGGCCACCCCTCAATGGCCGCAGCAAGTGCCCTCTGAGACTGGGGCATGCTCTGAAACCCCTAAGCCATGATCCTCTGCGACTGAGCCATGTTCTCAAGGGCTGCTGGCGTAGCCCGCTGTGTCACAGTGCTGTCCCGCTGGGTCTCCTGCAAGCTCTCGAGCCACTCAACCAGTGGGCCACAGAATCTCAAGAAGCCTGTTCAGTCCCTCAGCTGTGGCCTGCTGTGACTTGGCCATTGCTTGGAGCCTGCCACTCATGGTGTGGATCCCCTGCCCCAGGCTTTCCACTGCAAACACCACCCATGCAGTTTTGGCCTGGGAAGCATGCAAGACAGGCAATAGCTGGTCCACCTGAAAGCTTTGGGATGCCGCCAAACAGCCTCGCAGTTGGTCCAGTGATGCTGTCGGCCCCTCCTGCATTCTGTTGCTGCATCTCCAGCAGCTGAGGGAGAAGTGATCTTAGAGGCCCTGCATGCCAGATGTCTCAGACGTTCCCTCCGCCACCCGATGTACATTATCAGATGTTTCATGCTCACTCGTGAGTGACCCAGAAGCCTCACCACTAACTGGACCCACCGACATGTCAGTATCTGGGATGGTGAGTTGTGAGGTGGAAGCTGATACCAAAACGGTGCCACCCTCGGAGGTCCTTTTCACCCATACCCTCCGAGGATTCATCTGAGCTGTCTGGACCAGGATGGGCGTGCGCTGCAGAAGGGGCCTGGAGCCCAGAAGGCCCCGGGGCATCCGGATGTGTCTCTGCAACACAGGACACAAGGTTAAGTGCAAGGGATGGAGAGGAATCCGCGATGCCAAACACGTGATTCAAATTTCTCCATTGAACATAGAACAAAGCACCAAGAAAATTACATCACAGGAACAGGCCCTTCGGCCCTCCAACTCTGTAGCGACCAGGTGGCCCGTCTGATTTGTAACCCCCTACCCCATAGGGGACCATATGCCTCTGTTCCCATCCCATTCACATAGCTGTAAAGATGCTCCTTAAAGGTCACTATCGTATCTGCCTCCACGACCTCCCCTGGCAGCGAGTTCCAGGCACCCACTACCCTCTCTGTGCAAATAAACATGCCTCATACATCTCCTTTAAACCTTGCCCCTCGCACCTGAAGCTCGTGCCCCCGAGAAGTTGCCTCAAAGTGAGTGGAGGAATGACAGGTGCTCACATCTTGACAGCAGCCCGACCATGCTGTCACTGACAACCCGCATCTCCCCTTCCCTTGACAGTTCCAGCGCCCGCTCCTCAAAGGGGGTGAGGACTGGCTCACCATCCATTGTCTTCGCTCTCTCATGGGTGTTGTGGCTGGTCTTCTCCTGTGGAGACAGAAGGAGCCATGAAAGGAATGGTGGCATGACTACTGCAGAGTATCAAGTGGTGGCTCTTAGAGGGCAAGCGCAGTGGGGCTTTTGGGGGGATAGGAAGGAGGTACTTGGGGGTCAGGGGCTGGAAGCATGCAGGGTGCTGGGGATGGGAGGATCTGGGGGAGATTCGGGGGAAGATGCAAGATGCAGCACTCACCCTTGCTGCACGGATGAGGTCATTGAATTTGTTCCGGCACTGCTTCCCAGTTCGGGGGGGCCAGTGCCCTGGCACTGACTGAGGCAGCGACTTCCTCCCAGGCCGCATTTCCATCAGCCCCCCCTTTGTCTATATCCTTGTGGGGGGGAAGAGGGTGTCCCGCCTCGCCTCTGGCGCATCCAGCAGCCTCCCGAGGTCGCCCTCAGTGAATCGGGGGGCTGGTCATGCACACATTGTGCAGGAATGCCCGCCTGCCTGTCCATTCTTGTGTTTTTAATGGCACTGCCCCTCGTTAGGGCAGATCAGCTGCAGGCAGTTTGGCAGAGCATTCCAGCAAGTTCCATGCAGTTTACTTGTTAGCATTGAGGGGAAGGCAGGTGAGCACTTGCAGGTGTGCTGAAGGGGAGAGGGGGTGGTGATGGTGGATCAGTGCCTCAATGATTGGGGACAGGGGAGAGAGAGGGAGGTGTCACACAGCCATCGGAGTCCGGATGAGATGGGGGCCTTGTGCGGGAGGGTCCGGGTTGGGGGTGAGCGGGGTCACCCTGCCTGGTATCTGTAGGGGGGAGGGGGGAGGGTGGAACTCTCTGCCTGAGATGAGTGAGGGGGAAGGGGGGTCCGCTGCCACTCTGTCTGTGATCGTTCGGGGGAAGGGGGTCCACGATCGGTCTGGGTGGGAGGATAAGGGAGTCAGTAATGTTGTGGGGGTGGGGCAATGTCTGTGGGGCCAGGTGGAGGCATTATCCGACCCGGGCGTGGTGTGGTTGGGGAGTAGTGTTCTATCATTTGTTTTTTGCTGCCCATGCGCAGTTGGTGGCGCCAATCGGAGCTGCAGCATTTCAGGCGTGATAAGCCCCGCCCACAGGCTTCTACAGCGCGATTTGAAATCGCTGACATTTTTTCAGGCACAGTGCGTATGGGGATGCTGGAGAACGGGTCTAAAAGTCGATCTGAAACACTCCCAGATTCAAGTCCGCCCAGCACTTCGAATCAAAATGGTAAAATAGGGCCCTAAGCGCTCCAAAGCTACTAAAACAGCACCTTCCAAACTCTGCTTCCTGAAAGCACAAGGGTAGCAGTTACATGGCAACCCACCACCAGAAGCAAGTTCCCTTCCAAACCATGCACCATCCTCACATGCAAATTTATCACTTTTCCTTCACTGTTGCTGGGCCAAATCCCTGGAGCTCCCTTGTTAACAGAACTGTTGGTGTATCTACATCAAAAATTCAACTGTCCAGCTATCTCTCCTGGATGGTCAATGGCATCACCATCACTGAATCCCCAACTATCACCAGCCTGGTTGTTACCATTGACCAGAAACTGAACTGGACTCGCCAGATAAATACTGTGGCTGTAAGAACAGGCCTG
The DNA here is from genome assembly GCF_964213995.1 of Mustelus asterias. NCBI lineage: Eukaryota > Metazoa > Chordata > Chondrichthyes > Carcharhiniformes > Triakidae > Mustelus > Mustelus asterias. The sequence continues at coordinate 24,962,621 of NC_135827.1, forward strand.
AGCTAGGAATCCTGCAGCAAGTAACTCACTGCCTGACTCCCCAAAGTCTGTCCACCATCTGCAAGGCACAAGTCGGGAGTGTGGTGCAATACCTTCCACTTGCCTGGATGGGTGCAGTTCCAACAACACTCAAGAAGCTTGACACCATCCAGGACAAAACAGCCCTCTTGACTGGCACCCCATTGACAAACATTCACTCCCTCCACCACCGGCGCACGTTGGTAGCAGTGTGTACCACCTACCAGATGCACTGCAGGATCTCACCATGCCTCCTTCGACAGCAGCTTCCAAATCCATGACTGAGGATGGTGAATCTATGGAATTCATTGTCACCAAACGCTGTAGAGGCCAAGTCACTGAGTATCTTTAAGACAGAGATAGATAGGTTCTTGATTGGGAAGGGGATCAAACGTTACGGGGAAAAGGTTGGATAATGGGGTTGAGGAATTTATCAGCCATGGTTGAATGGCAGAGCAGACTCGATGGGCTGAATGGCCTAATTCTGCTCCTACATCTTATGGTTTTATGCACTGCTACCACCTTGAAGGACAAGAGCAACTGATACATGGGAACACTATCGCCTGAAAGTTCCTCTCCAAGTCACTCACCATCCTGGCTTGGAAGTACATCGCTGTTCCTTCACTGGCGCTGGGTGAAAACCCTGGAACTCCCTCCCTGACAGCACTGTGGATGTACCTGCTTCAGATGGACTGCAACGGTTCAAGACACAGCTCACCATCACTTTCTCGAGGGCAATTAAGGGTGGGCAATAAATGCTGGCCTAGCCAGTGATGCCCATATCCTGTAAATGAACTTGGAAAAATAGACTGCAGCGGTTCAAGAAATCAGCTCACCATCTCCTGCTCAAAGGCAATTTATACTGACCTTACCAGTGACACTCACATCCCACAAAAGCATAAAGAAATGTGATTGTAGGTCACACTGATGAGAACAAACTTATGATAAGTCCCTGGTCAGCTTTGAGTTAGCTGATGTGTAAAGGTTACAATGGGTGAAGAGAATAGTTAGCTGAACTTTCTGTTCCCGTTTACTATCCAGTCACCCTGCAGCAAGTATATTTACAAGGATGACAGCTGATGCTGGTTGGAAAAAGTGACATCTGAAGAATAGCCACATGGGCAAAGTACCAGAGACTTAAGGAAAGCAATGTGCAGGCAAATTTTGAGAAGAAAGTTAAAAATAAACAGGTCAGCTTCTAATTTTCTTTGCTGCTTTATGCAATGGTAACACAAGACCTACAATTTATTTACTGGCCCAATATTCAAATCTGCCCAAACAGCGGAAACTGTGATGTTTATATTGCTGATAGATTTTATTGTCTCTCTGTCCATGTCAGCTGAAACAATGTTATTAAAAGAGTTGCATTAAATGAGCTGCCATTTGATAAAATCTGGGGACAAGGTTATGTTTGTGTGAGCTAGTCTAGTCACTCCTCTTCGCCTGCGTGCAACACATGATGGAGGTTAACACCCCCACTTCAGGAGCAGACTGGCAGGCAGAGGAAGCATAAAATCAAGTCAATGGCAGAGGGTTTCTTCCCCATCAGCTGCCCACCTCTGCTGGCATTCTACCTGTCCCAAGGTAGCTGTCAGGTGTCCTGCCCATCCTTTGGCCAATTGCGATACTTAAGTGGCAATTTATGACTGCTTTAAGGACCACTTCCTACCTGGTATTTTACAAGCACCAGGAGTGCCTATGCATGTGATGAAATCACGAGACCTATCTACAGGCTTGTGGGCACCCTTTGCCACATTGAGGGTCTCCAGTAGAAACAGTCACCCTCGAAGACCCTCACTCTGGCTTCTTGATCGCATCCCTCGTCCTTCACAGGGGCCTGTTTGACTGACCTGGTAAGTTGGCCTTGCTTACTTTCTTCTCCAATCTCCATGACTGGCTGGTTTCTGGGTCTGTTTCAGTCCCAGCAGTAGCCACCACTCACCCCTGAATTTCCAGCCAGTATTGATCCCAGCTAATGTTACTAGGTCAGATCCTAGAATGAAACCTGGCTTGATAGATCCTTACTCCTTTTTTTTTGAAATGATGGAGGAAAGTTACTGCACAAATTCACATAAGTCTGGCTAATAAACTTTTTAACACAAAGAATGAAACATTTATTAAATGGGAAAAAATCAACTAGATGGCACCAGAAAAAAAGGGTTGAAAAGTTCTCAATACAAATGCAAGAAGATTATTCAAATATTCAAGCACACTTTCAGATTTTTGGCTATTCCAAGCAGAACACCACTGCTCCAAAGAGGCCCTATCTTTGCAGCACGTAGTCACCAACCTTCAGCTGCACTCTCAAATCTTCTGGGCTTCTCTTGTGGCCACTTTGCTTCATTTCTGATCCCCACAGCTCTTTTCTCTTTAACTCAGAGTCTATTGTTATAATCCAGGTCAGAAACTCCAAGGTGCTTAATGGAGACATCCCAGATCAAAAGGTTTGCATTTTGAAGTTTGGCACAGGTAAGCATAAGATGTTTCACTCCACATATGATTCAAATGACACACAAGGGAGCTTTTATCAAACAAAGTTTATTCAAGAATACAGTTAACATATAATAAGGCAATTAGCAATTACTTTACCAATTACAAGCAAGAAAAGAAAAACAACCATGATATTGTATAAACCTTAACAGCTACAAATACTGTTCCAATGCAAGCATGTCTACAAACATACACCCCCGTTCCAGGCTTAACACAGAAAGTAAGTATGCTCACGTGATGCTGGATCTTGCAGCTTTGCAACACCTGCTGTGAATTAACGCTTTGGAAGGAGAATTGAAACTCTTGACTTCTCTATCCTGTCGCTTCCAGCATTCCTTGAGGTAGAGATAGAGCCGCTGCTGGCCTCTAGCTTTTAGCCAGCAAACAACTTCAAGAGGCAGAGACACTCCTTGCCTCTAGTTACTAGCTATCCAGCCACCAAGAGCTAGATTTCCAAGGCCAGGGAGAGGCCCAGAAGCACGCTGCTTGTAGTCCGCAGTCCAACAACTTCTAACTAGCCAAACTGAAAGTGAATCCTTGGATTCCTCTGTAACGGAACCACCTGACCATGACCTGTCAATCAGTCTTCCCCAATAATTCAAAAGGGTCGTAAAACTTGTCAAACTCCAGGACATTGCATTAGGCCCAATTAAAAATAAACAAAAGGCCTATCATATGTCTTTTAGCAACAATAAAAGGGCAGACAGCTCAGTGCCTGCTCATAACTGCAGAGAACATGATTAAAATATATTTCTTAAAGGCACAGTAGCATCACACGATTGACCTGCTCCTTTCTCTCAGCTTTACTTAACCGGATCTGTTTCTGATCTCTGTCCTTGTCCCCTGCCTGGGATTATCATCTAGAACCTGTTTCTGATACCTGTCTTTGTCCTTGTCTGGAATCTTTCTTTGGAATCGCTTGACATAATTTCCCCCTAATAGGGCGGCACGGTAGCACAGTGGTAGGGCGGCATCCGTAGCACAGTGATTAGCACCGCTGCATCACAGCGCCAGGGACCTGGGTTCAATTCCGGCCTCAGGTCATTGTCTGTGTGGAGTTTGCACATTCTCCCCGTGTCTGCATTGATTTCCTCCAGGTGCTCCGGTTTCCTCCGGCAGTTCAAAGATGTGCGGGTTAGGTGCATTGATCATACTAAATTGACCCTAGTATCGGGGGATTAGCAGGCGAAATATGAGGGGCTACGGGGATAGGGCCTGTGGGATTGTGGTCAGTGCAGACCCGATGGGCCAAATGGCCTCCTTCTGCACTGTAGGGGTTCTATGATTCTATGTCACACTTCTATCCCTGTAGGCATATCACAACCAACACTCTCATTTAGTTCTGCCAACCGTGTATGTCCATCTGTAATTATGTAATTCACAAACAATAAACCACCCGCAAATTCCAAATTTTAGTATTTATCTCATTGGTTTTGTACGATGGAGAAAATGACAACTATAAAAATCAAAACTTGAAACTGCTCCTTGTAACAAAATGCTTCCCTGGTCCCGACTGAAGTTTCATTAAAATGAAATTGTATAGGACAAATATGGGTGGCATGGTGGCACAGTGGTTGGCACTGCTGCCTCACAGTGCCAGGGACATGTGTTCGATTCCCAGCTGGGGTCAGTGTCTGTGTGGAGTTTGCACATTCTCCCCATGTCTGCGTGGGTTTCCTCTGGGTGCTCCAGCTTCCTCCCACATTCCAATGATATGCAGGTTAGATGGATTAGCCATGCTAAATTGCCCCTTGTGGGTGGCACGGTGGCACAGTGGTTAGCACTGCTGCCTCACAGTGCCAGGGACCCGGTTCTATTCTGGCCTTGGGTGACTGTGTGTGTGGAGTCTGCACGTTCTCCCCATGTCTGCGTGGGATTCCTCCGGGTGCTCCAGTTCCTGCTCCACATTCCAATAATGTGCAGGTTAAGTGGATTAGCCATGCTAAATTGACTCTTAGTGTCAGCGGGATTAGCTGGGTAAATGTGTGGGGTCACGGGGAATTGTCATTGGTGCAGGCTCGACAGGTTGAATGGCCTCCTTCTGCATTGTAGGGATTCTATGATTCTAACACTTGATAACAATGGGCTTGTTAATTCCATCGCCCCCCACCCCCCCCCCCCGCCCCCCCCAAACCCCCCTCGGTGGGGTCAAACACAAAGAGTAATCTTGTGCAGAAGGTGATAGATGAAATCCGTTGGAGCTAAGTGAACTACAGAAACAGTGCTAGACTGTTTTGTACACGTGCCCACTCGGTAGAGAGTTCCCTGACTCATTTCTTTTGCGGTTTAAATTGAACAGCTTTTGATCCTCATGTGTTAGCGTTCAATTTGCACTTGGGGGCCCCCAGAATTGAAAGGACTGTTTACCATCACACTGCACAACCACACTCTTCTCCAACATGTGGCCACGAGGAATGTGGAAGGCAGATACAAGTTCAGAGGCAACATCAAGCTGACAGCCTCTGAACTGAAACTGTCTGCAAACCAATCTGTACAAGTGGTAAAATATTAAGCTGGCACAACCTCCAGCTCAAAGCAGAGCATCTTAGCTCTGCCTGGGAACGATACAGTAATTCCTTTCAAGTAAAACTCCAATGGTAACACTTACTTCTCAGAAAAAAAATAGCAATACATCTGTTTCCAGCTGAGACATGTCAGTGTATGACTAACTTCCTCCACTGTAAGGGCATCTCACTGTTCCCACATTTTCTACTGTTCCTGTTGCATTTGGAACAAGACCAGACCTTTTAGTCAAAAAGTGATTGTCGTCTAACACATCCAACACATCCACATTCACACTTCCTCCTCCTTAGACATGCCAAATAATCATGTACATTACCATAATTGACTTGAAAGCAATTAACATGCATAGAGTGCACGGAATTTTAAAAAACATTACCATTGTCGATGGATATGATGTGGCGATACCGGCGTTGGACTGGGCACAGTAAGAATTTCACAATACCAGGTTAAGGTCCAACGGGTTTAGTTGGTGGCACGAGCTTTTGGAGCGCTGCTCCTTCATCAGATGATCTCTCACCTGAGGAAGGGGCAGCGCTCCGAAAGCTTGTGCTGCCAAATAAACCTGTTGGACTTTAACCTGGTGTTGTGAGACTTCTTATTGTCGATGGGTAGTCTGTCATGTACTGTGTCTGGTTTCTAGAAGTGAAAATTGAACTCGCGGTAACTTTAAAACTCATTGGGCGGGATTTTATGACGGCGCTCGTCCCGAAACCGGAAAATCCCGCTTGAGGTCAGTAGAGCTTTCCGTGGTCCGCCCCTCACCCGCTCTGATTCCCTTGGCGGGCGGAACAGGACAATTCACTCCATTGTGTGTCGTGGAATTTTCACCCCCTCATCCCCCACAATGCCTTGTTTTCCAGTGTCTGAGACGGTTCGCCATTGGCTGCCGGTGGGATCTTCTTGACCCGCCTATGTCTACAGTGTTCTGTGTGGCTCACACGTTCCACCACCGGGTCGGGAACCTGCCACGGGGGAGGTGGGGGTGGGGGGGGGGGGGGAATTGAGCTGCCTTTGGTAGGACCAGATGATCCTGCCGGTGGGAATGGCCAAAAAACCCATAAACTCTGCGGTTTAAATATATTCATTTCAAAAATAAAAGGTCAAAAGGAAATTCTCAAATCTGCTCCCTCTGTAGTCTTCAAATAGGAAAATAATACATTCAATTCATGATTATGTGGTGCAACAAAGGCTCACTGGATTGATTCCTGGGATTGGGAGGCATCCGATAATAAGAGGCTGAGATTGGGCCCCGACACTCTGGAGTTTAGACGAATGAGAGATGATATCTCTCCGAAGGAACATTGCCAAGTAGGCACTCAGAGGTTGCTTCCCTTGGCTGGCATACCTAGAACACGGCACCACGGTCTCATGGTAAGAGGCTGATCACTGAGCACTGAAATGAGGAAAAGTATCTTCACTCAGAAAGTAGTGAGTCTTTGCAATTCTCTACACCAGAATTTTGTGAATGCTCCATTTTGAATATATTTAAGACTGAGATGGACAGATCTTTGGTCTCTTAGGGAATCAAGGGATAAGGGAGCGAACGGAAAACTGAGATTAAGGCCAATGTTCTGCCATAATCCTACAGAATGGCAGGTCAGGCTTGCTCTGTTCTCTAACACCATTTTTCTCCGCTCCAGGCCATGTATTTCCTGTACCATAAAGCAACAGGAATCAATCTCTTGGTCTAAATGTATCTCATAGAATCCCGACAGTGCAGAAGGAGGCCATTCCGCCCATCGAGTCAGCACTAACCACAATCCCACCCAGGCCCTATTCTCATAACCCCACATATTTGCCCTGCTAATCCCCCTGATACTAGGGGCAATTTAGCATGGCCAATCCACCTAACCTACACATCTTTCGACTGCGGGAGGAAACCGGAGAACCTGGAGGAAACCCACGCAGACATGAGGAAAACATGCAAACTCCACACAGACAGCGGCCAAAATTGAATCCGGGTCCCCAGAGCAGTGAGGCAGCAGTGCTAACCATTGTGCCACCATACCCTTCTGGGAGAGGATGTTTCACAATTTTTGTTCCATGACTTCTCCCCATCTAATGTTCTTCCTATTGCGTTGGGAACAACACCACTCAATACTCCCTGTATTAATAAAGGTGGGATTAGGACCTTGCAACATGAGTGGTCAAATTTGCATCACTAATTGTCAAGACAGGTTGGATAGGTTTGGATCCCTTTCGTTGGAGCTGAGAAGACTGAGAAGCGACCTGATTGAGGTGTACAAAATTATAAGGGGCATGGACAGAGTGGATAGAGAGCAGCTGTTCCCCTTAGTTGAAGGGTCAGTCATGAGGGGACATAGGTTCAAGGTGAGGGGCAGGAGGTTGTGAGGGGATGTGAGGAAAAACATTTTTGCCCAAAGAGTGGTGATGGTCTGGAATGTGCTGCCTGGATGGGCGGTAGAGGCGGGTTGTCCCACATCTTTTATAAAGTAAGTGGATGAGAACTTGGCACATGATAACATTCCGGGCTATGGGCCAAGTGCTGATAAATGGGATTAAGTGGGAGTTCAGGTGTTTCTTGAGTGTTAATGCAGACTTAGTGGGCCAAAGGGCCTCTTCTGCACTGCATGATTCTATGATTGTATGTTGTCATCTGTTGCTGCCTGTGACACTGCGCCATCATCCATTTTATGTCACCACTACCTGCCAGAATTTCTGTGCCTCTGAAGCAACATGTGGAGTGGGATTTTACGGCCTCACTCATCCCGAAACCATAAAATCCCGCCTGAGGTCAACGGACCTTCCCATTGTCCGCCCCTCACCCGCTCTGATTCCCATAGCAGGCAGGGTGGTAAAATTCTGGCCACGGTGTCCACAGACATCTCAATCAGCCATGTGTGGCGTTATGGTGACTCCTTGGTCCTTCCTTTCTTCTTGTATTCACCTACCCAGTGGATTGATGCTTTGGATGTGACATCAACTTGAAGTTCAGCCACATGGTCCTTGTCTACTGCAGACTTCCTAGCTGCCTGTTCCAAGCCTAACGCTTTATAGCAGGAGAATGGTAAATTCAGGAGACTGCTATGGCCAAGCTTTACCACATAGACCCTGTTGAAGATGTTACTGGAGTTTAATTGATTGCGGTGCAGCCAGTCCTTCACACAGGGTGGGGCAGATGTAGATAGAGGATTCTCCATTACTTCTCCCAGACGTTGTAGAATATTTTGCGTGAACACAAATCACTCTTGCAAGCAATATTTGCAAGTAAGCCCTCTGAAGCCTGTACCCCTGATACTGCAGCAGAGACAGATATGATGCTAGAACTCTGATCGACATGAAGTTTGCCTTCAAACCGCTCTAATCACTTGCTGCTTCACGCTCACGTGCTGTGATGTTATGTAGAATTGCATAGAATACACAGCCTTCTCAACCGTGCTATTAACATCCTCTTGGTTAGAGGTGCTGATCCACGGACCCAGGTCCTGTGAGGCATTGGGGATACTGTACTTCTCACGACATACTGCATCACCATCATGAGGATACCATCTACTGCAGCCTCAACAGGCTTGGAGATACCATAGAGGAAAGAGTTTAAGTATTTCATGGCAAACAGATCATTGCACACATTGAGGGAATACCTGCGGTCACGGGCATGCCTGGGAAGGAATCTATTCTTCCATTTGTATGAAAAGACAAGAGGACAAAATTTGGGTCAAATGACTATCTTTCACACTCTGTTCATTGCATAAGTGTCTATAGTCCAGCCAGTCCATTTCAGTGTGTGTCTCTGTGACAACTTGTGACAGTAAACATTAAATGACTGCCGCAACCATAAGTTGTATTTCTTTTGTGCTCCTCCTATGGATTTTGCATGAACAAGGAAGAAAGTGAGTGGAAAAATGAAAGGGAAAACAGAGAGGGTTAGTATAAGGGACTGAAACATACTGAATGAGAAGGATTGTGAGGATCATTTTCACTGGGAGTGTAAGGTGACAAGTCAGTAGACACAGGGGCTGATGATGGCCTAGTGGTATTATCGCTAGACTATTAATCCAGAAACTGTGCTAATTCTCTGGGGACCCAAGTTCAACTCCTGCCACAGCAGAGGGTTGAACTTGAATTCAATTTTTTTTTAAATCTGGATTTAAGGTGACCATGAAACTATTGTTGAAAAAAACCATCTGATTCACTAATGCCCTTTAGAGAAGGAAATCTGTCCTTATCTGGTCTGGCCTACATGTGACTTCAGAGCCACAGCAATGCCCAACTGCCCTCTGAAATGTTTCAAGGGCAACTAGGGATGGGTAATAAATGCTGGCCAGCCCGCGACACCCATGTCCCATGAATGAATAAAAAATTACAGGGTTCCAGATGGCAAGAGCATTGTGGTTGAATAAATGGCAGCCATGGTAGGATGAAGTGGATAGCGACAATACGTAACCGGATGTACGCAGTTGGAATAAATTAACAAATTTCTTAAAGTCAATGAATTTTTCTGAAGTTCTATCCAATTGTAGCTTGGCCTGGATTTTCCATTTGCTATTCCGGTTCATCTGCTCCCATGTCTGTTCAGTCAGTTGCCTCTGAAGTTGGGCTGATAGCTACAAGTCCCATATTCAGTGCCTGGCTTTCCTCAATCTGTAATGCTTCATTCTTCAGTAAGATCACTTGGTCTATTACAGCTGTTGCAATGCCTCCGAATTGCAGCTTACAACCGAATACCAGGATTACTGCCACCTCATTGGACAGCCCATTGTGTACACACTGAAGAACTTGTTTCAGTGCAGCTCCAGGAAACAGTAAAATGGAGAGGGGGAAATTAAGCACCATGTTCAGAAAACCAAAAACCTTAAGCAACGGTCACTTAACCCTTCAACAGTGTACAAATAGTAATTTCAAGACTGCTTTTCTGCTGTAGATCTGCCATTATATTTTGCATTGACCCTTTAACTATCATAATGACTGGTTGTACATCACCTACTGATCCTTTGGAGAATTTTACTTCCTATATTGCCTGCATTATCTTCATAGTGTATTACAGTTTTCAGTTTAAATGCATTGCTGTTGATAATCTTCTTGTGGTAATACTTGTTGATTGCTAGCCATGAATGCTTGGGGGGTGTAAATTATAGTGTAATTTCTGGAATAATTGTAACTTTGAATTAAGCTCAATTTATTCACAGGCACTAGATCAGCATCTGTTCAGAAGGAAGAATGGGCATTATTAGAGGCAATGCTAGCACTGCTTAATTATTTCTCTGGGAAGTTAGAAAGAGTTTGGTGTGTTTTAAAGCATGTAATCAAGAGGTGGTGTTGGGTTGGAAGTGCATGAGAGAATGATTGATAATAACGAAGGTTGTGATGGTCAGGACTTTATGGATCTTTTACAGGCTTTCTTATGTATTTGTAAAAAATGTTCCACAAACTTTGGCCGAAAACTTTTTGGGAGTTAAATCAAAGCATTAGGAGTTCCTAGATTACCTTAAATACCTTGCTTTCTATGAAGTTTATAAAGTTATACGCCGGAATTTTACCGTGCCACCTGCCATGGGAATTGAAGCGGACGAGGGGTGGACAATGGAAAGGTCCGTTGACCTCAGGCGGGATTTTACGGTTTTGGGAAGAGCGAGGCCATAAAATCCCACCCATAAAGTTTATTTATTAGTGTCACAAGTGGGCTTACATTAACACTGCAGTGAAGTTACTGTGAAAATCCCCAAGTCACAACACTCCAGCGCCTGTTCGGATATACTGAGGGAGAATTTAGCATGACCCTCTCCCCGTATTTACCCTGCTAGTCCCCCTGGCACTAAGGGGCAATCTAGCATGGTCAATCAACCTAACCCGCACATCTTTGGAAGGAAACTGGAGCAACCAGAGGAAACCCGCACAGGCACGGGGAGAATGTGTAGACTCCATACAGACAATGACCCAAGCCGGGAATCGAACCCGGGTCCTTGGCGCTGTGAGGCAGCAATGCTAACCATTGTGCCACTCTCGGTGCATTTCCAGTAAGTATCTCTCTAATGGATTCTTTGGCAGTGTCCATCCCATGCATCTCACTTTTTATTATTTTAAGCATTAATAGGCTAACAATGATAACATTCATTATTGTCCCCATTATTTGCATAGCTTAACTTTTCCACTGCTCAAGTGGCAAAGGAAACTATGACTTGGAGTAAAAATCCAAGTTACAATTATGGATGATTAATACCATCCATTAATACTGGACAATAACTGGAAATGAGACACACAGGTCAATTCTTTAAAAGAATGGCAATGTAGAAAAATAACCTTCAACCAATTGAGTCACATTTCCTGATTTCCTGTCAATGGAAGGTGATTAACAAAAATCAGTGTACCTGTGTGCCATTGCTTTCCATTTTTCTTGGATCACAACCAAATACATGTTTAACCGAAGTCAAGTCTTTATTCCTTCCTATTATAGTCTTTGTGCTTAACTGGAATAAGTTGGTTTTCCAAAACTTGCTGGAATACACTTTTCGGATGATTTTTTTCTTTGATGGGAACTTAAAATGCAAAAGAAAAAGAAACAAAATAGGATAAACATCAAATCAGGCTTAAAGCCAGATAAAGATGGCATAAGTAGTTCATTTTAAAAAACAGCCTTTCGAAGATATAGGCCAGAATTTTACCATCCCACCCGCCACAGGAAACGGAGTGGGTGAGGGGTGGACCATGGAAAGGTTTGTTGACCTCGGGCGGGATTTTCCAGTTTTGGGGTGAGCGCAATCTGAAAATCCCGCCCATAAGTTTGGAAATTTGTATCAGCCAAGAGAGGAACAGTGAGAAAAGATAGAACAATTCTTAAAACATTAACAATGTAAAGTTTTATGTGGATGATACAAAATTCTGATGAATTTGAAGAACGAACTAAAGTTTCTGATGCCATGTGGAAATCTTTTGAGTTACAACCAGTCGTTTACAACTGCACAGACAATCCAAATAGAGTTTGTGCTTTGTGGGGAAAGGCATTAATGCTGTATAAGTGCCTTCCTCTAATTGTTCAGCTATCAGAGTGATTGCCTTTGTCTATTCTTTGACATATCAAGCAGCTAGTCTGAGCAAAGGGGATCGTTTTGTTCAATTAAAAATTCTAACAAGAGGTCTTGACACAGGCAAAGAGAATCTGTTCAGGACACAGGCCTTCTCCATGATCACTGGCTGATTGTGCAGCCAATTATATGCATGGATTTACATTACACCTGTTGATTGACCCATTAGAGCCAGCTTGTTCTTCGAGACATGGTGGCACTGTGGCACAGTGGTTAGCACTGCTGTCTCACAGCATCAGGGACCCAGGTTCAATTCCACCTTCGGGTAACTCTCTGTGTGGGGTTTGCACATTCTCCCCGTGTCTGCGTGGGTTTCCTCCTGGTGCTCCAGTTTTCTCCTGCAATCCAAAGATGTGTGGGTTAGGTTGATTGGCCATGCCAAATTGCCCCTTAATGTCAGGATAAATGTGTGGGGTTATGGGGATAGGGCCTGAGTGGGATTGTTGCTGGTGCAGGCTCGATGGGCCAAATGGCCTCTTTCTGCACTATAGGGATTCTATGATTTCATTTTAGGAAATGTAATGGAAAAGTAGGTATAGTCAGCTGTGAATCGTAATGACAGAATGGTCTGAAATTTAATTGTATTTGAATTCCAATCCTCAAAAATAATCGCTGATGAAATATATTCAGCCACACTCGGCATCAAGGGGTGATGGTGGCATTGTGTGAATGGACTAGTAATCCATAGGTCCAGGGTAATTCTCTGGGGATGTGATTTCAAATCCCGCCATGGAAGCTGGTGGAATTTAAATTCAATTAATAAATAAATTTAATTATTAGAAATCTGAATATGAAAGCTAGTCTCAGTAATCTTAATGATGAAACCATCATTGATTGGCATAAAAGCTTATTTGGCTCATAAAAGCTTGACACAATCCAGGACAAAGCAGCCCCCTTGAATGGCACCACATCCACAAACATCCACTCCCTCCACCACCGACGATCAGTAGCAGCAGTGTGACTATCTACAAGATGCACTGCAGAAATTCACCAAAGATCCTTAGACAGCACCTTCCAAACCCACGACCACTTCCATCAAGAAGGACAAGGGCAGCAGATACATGGGAACACCACCACCTGCAAGTTCCCCTCCAAGCCACTCACCATCCTGACTTGGAAATATATCGCCGTGCTTTTGCAGTTGCTGGGTCAAAATCCTGGAATTCCCTCCCTAACAGCATTGTGGGTCAACCCACAGAACATGGACTGCAGTGATTCAAGAAGGCAGCTCACCACCACCTTTTTAAGGACAACTATAGATGGGCAATAAATGCTGGCCAGCCAGTGACGCCCATGTTCAAATGTTTTAGTCGAAGTAGGGAAGGAGGTAGAAGAGGGGGAGGGGTAGCATTATTGGTCAGAGATTGTATCACAGTGTCAGAGAGGAGGTTTGATGAGGACTTATCTGTTGAGGTAGTATGGGCGGAGATTAGAAATAGGAGAGGAGAGGTCACCCTGTTGGGAGTCTTTTATAGACCTCCTAAAAGTTCTAGAGAGGTTGAGGAAAGGATTGCGGAGTCAATCCTGCTTAGGAGTGAAAGTAATAGGGCAATTGTTATGGGGGATTTTAACTTGACTAATATTGACTGGAATTGTTATAGCTCTAGCTCGTTAGAGGGGTCAGTTTTTGTTCAAGGCGTGCAGGAGGGTTTTTTGACTCAGTATGTGGACAGGCCAACTAGAGGTGAGGCTATATTGGATCTGGTGCTGGGAAATGAGCCAGACCAGGTGCTAGACTTGGAAGTTGGTGTGCATTTTGGTGATAGTGACCACAATTCGGTTACGTTCACCTTAGTGATGGAAAGGGATAGGCATGAACCTCGGGCCAGTGGTTTTAGCTGGGGGAAGGGTAATTATGAGGCTATTAGGAGAGAATTAGGAAACATAGGTTGGACTAGGAGATTACAGGGACTGGGAACGTCCGACATGTGGAGTTTTTTCAAGGAGCAGCTACTGCGAGTCTGTGATAGGTATGTCCCTGTCAGGCAAGGAGGAATTGGTAGGGCTAGGGAACCGTGGTGCACCAAAAAAGTTTCTTTGTTGGTTAAAAAGAAAAAGGAGGCTTATGTTCGGATGAGACGTGAGCACTCGGGTAGTGCACTAGAAAGCTTTAGATTGGCTAAGAGGGAGTTGAAGAGCGAGCTTAGAAGGGCTAAAAGGGGACATGAGAAGACTTTGGCGGATAGGGTTAAAGAGAATCCTAAGGCGTTCTATAGGTATGTCAAGAACAGAAGGTTGGTTAGGGCAAGTTTAGGGCCAGTTATAGATGGCAGAGGGAAGTTATGTGTGGAACCGGAGGAGATTGGTGAAGCATTGAACCAATATTTCTCTTCGGTGTTCACGCAAGGGGACATGAATATAGCTGAGGAGGACACTGGGTTGCAAGGGAGTAGAATAGACAGTATTACAGTTGATAAGGAGGATGTGCAGGATATTCTGGAGGGTCTGAAAATAGATAAATCCCCTGGTCCGGATGGGATTTATCCAAGGATTCTCTGGGAGGCAAGAGAAGTGATTGCAGAGCCTCTGGCTCTGATCTTCAGGTCGTCGTTGGCCTCTGGTATAGTACCAGAAGATTGGAGGTTAGCGAATGTTGTCCCATTGTTTAAGAAGGGGAACAGAGACTTCCCCGGGAATTATAGACCGGTGAGTCTCACTTCTGTTGTCGGCAAGATGTTGGAAAAAATTATAAGGGATAGGATTTATAGTTATTTGGAGAGTAATGAATTGATAGGTGATAGTCAGCATGGTTTTGTGGCAGGTAGGTCGTGCCTTACTAACCTTATTGAGTTTTTTGAGAAAGTGACCAAGGAGGTGGATGGGGGCAAGGCAGTGGACGTGGTATATATGGATTTTAGTAAGGCGTTTGATAAGGTTCACCATGGTAGGCTTCTGCAGAAAATGCAGATGTATGGGATTGGGGGTGATCTAGGAAATTGGATCAGGAATTGGCTAGCGGATAGGAAACAGAGGGTGGTGGTTGATAGTAAATATTCATCATGGAGTGCGGTTACAAGTGGTGTACCTCAGGGATCTGTTTTGGGGCCACTGCTGTTTGTAATATTTATTAATGATCTGGATGAGGGTATAGTTGGGTGGATTAGCAAATTTGCTGATGACACCAAAGTCGGTGGTGTGGTAGACAGTGAGGAAGGGTGTCGTAGTTTGCAGGAAGACTTAGACAGGTTGCAAAGTTGGGCCGAGAGGTGGCGGATGGAGTTTAATGCGGAGAAGTGTGAGGTAATTCACTTTGGTAGGAATAACAGATGTGTTGAGTATAGGGCTAACGGGAGGACTTTGAATAGTGTGGAGGAGCAGAGGGATCTAGGTGTATGTGTGCATAGATCCCTGAAAGTTGGGAATCAAGTAGATAAGGTTGTTAAGAAGGCATATGGTGTCTTGGCGTTTATTGGTAGGGGGATTGAATTTAGGAGTCGTAGCGTTATGTTGCAACTGTACACAACTCTGGTGCGGCCGCACTTGGAGTACTGTGTGCAGTTCTGGTCCCCACATTACAGGAAGGATGTGGAGGCTTTGGAGAGGGTGCAGAGGAGGTTTACCAGGATGTTGCCTGGTATGGAGGGGAGATCCTATGAGGAGAGGCTGAGGGATTTGGGATTGTTTTCGCTGGAAAGGCGGCGGCTAAGAGGGGATCTTATTGAAACATATAAGATGATTAGAGGTTTAGATAGGGTGGATAGTGATAGCCTTTTTCCTCTGATGGAGAAATCCAGCACGAGGGGGCATGGCTTTAAATTGAGGGGGGGTAGTTATAGAACCGATGTCAGGGGTAGGTTCTTTACCCAGAGGGTGGTGAGGGATTGGAATGCCCTGCCAGCATCAGTAGTAAATGCGCCTAGTTTGGGGGCGTTTAAGAGATCCGTAGATAGGTTCATGGACGAAAATAAATTGGTTTAGGTTGGAGGGTCACAGTTTTTTTTTAACTGGTCGGTGCAACATCGTGGGCCGAAGGGCCTGTTCTGCGCTGTAATGTTCTATGTTCTATGTTCTATGTCCCACAAATGAATAAAAAAAATTAAAAAGAAGATAATCTGCAATCCTCTTTGTTTTTCCTACATATGAGTCAGACCTTATACAATGCCATTCAGTCTTAACCATTTTCTGAAACGGCCTAGCAAACCACTCAGTTGTGCCAATTAATGATAGGAAACTAATCTTTTCAGTGATGCCCACATCCCACTTAAGATAAGAAAGAATTGAACCTTCCTTCTTGTTCTCCAGATCCAAAGCAACATTCAAGAGTAGTTGGAAATCTGAAACAAACACTGGAAACATTCAGCAGGTCAACAGTGTTGTGCAGTGAAGACATTCTGATCATGAGCTCCTCCTCGGGACATTGCAGTGGAACAGCATTTAGTCTCACAACACCAGGTTAAAGTCCAACAGGTTTATTTGGAATCATGAGCATTTGGAGCAATGCTCCTTCATCAAGTGAGTGATGACACTCACCTGATGAAGGAGCAGCGCTCCAAAAGCTCGTGATTCCAAATAAACCTGTTGGACTTTAACCTGGTGTTGTGAGACTTCTTACTGTGCCCACCCCAGTCCAACACTGCATGTCCACATCATGAGCAACATTTAAAGAGAGGTGGAAAGGGGTGAAAAGAACTCAGAACAGAAATCGGGAAAAGGAATGATCGATAAAGTGCTTAAGTAGAGACATGTTAAAGAGATGATGTGATACAATGATGGAAAGAAAAGTCATACACGAGATATGCAGAGTGGGAGAGTAGGTAAAGGGAGATAACAAAGTGAATTAAAGGCAGGTAGATAGGAAAGCATGAGAAACAGGTTGAGGATTGCACATTTCAGTGGCCCAGGGAGTAGCTAGAAGAGAAACAGGTTGAAACCTTAAGGGTCGACCACCTTCCCAGTATTGTGTCCAGCTGGGTCTGTCCCCCAGTCCAAAATCACTTGGCTCTGATGTACATTGAGACATAGAATCATCAAATCCCTACAGTGCAGAAGGAGGCCATTCAGCCCATTGAGTCTGCACTGACCACAATCCCACCCACGCCTTATCCTCTTACCCCATGTAGTTACCCTGCTAGTCCCACTGACACTATGGGGCAATTTAGCATGGCCAATCAACCTAACCTGCACATCTTTGGACTGTGGGAGGAAACCAGAGGACCAGAAAGAAATCCACGCAGACACGGGGAGAACGTGCAGACTCCGCTCAGTTACCCAAGCCAGGAATCAAACCTGGGTCCCTGGTGCTGTGAGGCAGCAGTGCTAATTAGTTTGCCACCATGCTGCCCATCTTGAAATGAGGAGAATGTTTTTCTCTCCAAGGGTTCTTAGTCTGTGGAATTCACTCCATCAGAAAATAATGTAGGCTTGATCATTGAATTTAATTCATGTCTGAGTTGACGAGATTCTTAACAGACAGGAGTCGACAGTTATGGAGGTGGGAGAGCAAATAGGAAGGTGGAGTTCAAACCACAACCACATCAGCCATAATCTTATCAAATGACAGAGCAGAAGCGAAGGGCCGAATGGCCTACTCCTGCTCCTAAGTCATATGTTAAAGATTTGTAAAGGGACTAGCTAAGTAAATAAGTTCTTCCCTGTCATCGGTTAGTGTGTTCAAGAGTGAGCCTTTTCAAAAAAGCATGAAGCTAAAAGAATGATTTGAACACTAAAGTCAAATGTAGTTGACGAGATAGGAACTTGTTTGAAATATTTGCAAACAGAACACACAGAAATAGACAACACGAGATGACTTTTGGCTTCACTGCCATCTTCTTTCAGAAAGCAGATTACAAATACGACAGCCTTTGGGAATAATTATATTTGATGCAGCAGTTGACAGTCGGGACAGGTATAGCTTTACTGGGGTCAAAAGCAAAGCGGGGGGGGGGGCCATTGTCTTTGACAAAGCTTTGACAAAGGGTCATCTGGACTCGAAACGTCAGCTCTTCTCTCTCCTTACAGATGCTGTCAGACCTGCTGAGATTTTCCAGCATTTTCTCTTTTGGTTTCAGATTCCAGCATCCGCAGTAATTTGCTTTTGTTTATTTGGGCCGTTGTCTCTGGCGGTGTGATCTCTTCACCCACCTAACGACCCAGTAGACAGCTGAAAAAACACATAAGTGAACTAACAGTTCGAAAATCTGCCTTCAGCCTCCATCTGAGTTCAGCAGTTGATTTGCTACCTGAAGTTTTGTAACCTTTCCTTTGATAGATTTTTCCATCTGGATTGAGAAAAATGAGATACATATAAGCTTAGGTTAACAATTGTCTATAAATACTCAGTTATTTCTCATTTTTCCAACTCTCACACACTTCTTACCTGTTAACACTTCTTACACCTGTAATATAATATTACATTGTTTTATTAACATACAATTTTTGATTTGATTTAACACTGTCATATGTATTGGGATACAGTGAAAAGTATTGTTTCTTGCATGCTATACAGACAAAGCATACCATTCATAGAGTACATACGGGAGAAGGAAAGGATTGGGTGCAGAATATATTGTTACAGTCATGGCTAGGGTGTAGAGAAGGATCAGAAAGGAGTTAGAGTCAAGTTTAAGATGCACAGAATGAGAGTAACAGACAGAATTAGAGGGTATGCTGCGGACAGCTTGTAAGAAGTTGCCTCGCTCCAGTGCCATCTATTTTTTTTAACTATATAGCCATTCCAAAAACATTCCTTTTTTGGATGTGTTGATGTGTTCAGTTTTTGAATGTAAAGTAAAGTATATTTATTAGTCACAAGTAGGCTTACATTCATACTGTAATGACGTTAATGTGAAAATGCCCTAGTAGCCACACTCCGACGCCTGTTTCGGGTACACTGAGGGAGAATTTAACATGGCCAATCCACCTAACCCGCACATCTTTGGACTGTGGGAGGAAACCGGAGCACCCGGAGGAAACCCACGCAGACATGGGGAGAATGTGCAGACTCTGCACAGACAGTGACCCAAGCCAGGAATGGAATCCAGGTCACTGGCGCTGTGAGACAGCAGTGCTAACCACTGCGCCACATGGATAAAGGATAATTGACAGTCGGTGCTTTGCAAACCGCTGGCCTTGACACTAAACTCAAACTTTACAACGGCTCCCATTTCCCTCTCTGGGTACTGGAAGTACTGTACGGCAGTGCAGGCATTTTCAGGGACTAAATCTCCTTTATAAGGCCTTTTGACTTTTAGCAAGACTTTTGAACAGAAGTACTGAAACCAACATCAATGAAAACCTAAAGAGTTCCAAAGAGACTTAAGTAGATTTTGAGTTGCATTTGTTTTGCATATTTCACATTTGCAAGGTGTCTGAAAGTGCTCCACAGTTCTTTATTTTTGAAGTTTTTGAAGTCTGCGCGGGGGGGGGAAACCAGTCATGATGGTGGTGGACTATTAAGTAACTCATGGGAGTAGGAGGGTCCACAAATATCCCCATTGCTAGGGAAACCTATCACATCAGTGCAGAAGATAAGGCTGAGGCATTTGTTACAATCTTCAGCCAGAATTGCCGTGGGGATGATCCATCTCAGCCTTCTCTGGAGGTCCCCAACATCACAGATATCAATCTTTAGCCAATTCAACTCACTCCACTATTAAGAAATGGCTGAAGGCACTAGATACTGCAAAAGCTATGAGACCTGATAATATCCTTGCAATAGTACTGAAGATTTGCATTCCAGAACGTGCCACGCCCCCTAGACCAGCTGTTCCCGTACAGCCACGACACTGGCATCTACCGGGCAATGAGGAAAATTGCCCAGGTGTGTCCTGCACGCAAAAAGGACAAATCCAACTCCCAGACCTGACCTGCCTACCCCAGACCACCAGACTAACCAACCACCAACCTACTTACCCACCTCACACACCGAATTACCCACCCACCCACCTCATCCACTCATCTTGATTTGATTTGATTTATTATTGTCACGTGTATTAGCATACAGTGAAAAGTATTGTTTCTTGCGCAGTATACAGACAAACCATACCGTTCATAGAGAAGGAAAGGAGAGAGTGCAGAATGTAGTGTTACAGTCATAGCTAGGGTGTAGAGAAAGATTAACTTAATGTAGGTCCATTCAAAAGTCTGATGGCAGCAGGGAAGAAGCTATTCTTGAGTCGGTTGGTACATGATCTCAGACTTTTGTACCTTTTTCCCATTTACCCACTTGCCCACCCATCCATTCGCTTACTCTGCCATTCCTCCACTTTCCCATTCACTAACGTCAAATCTGGATCTTTAGATTTACACAGTAAGAGTTTTGACAACACCAGGTTAAAGTCCAACAGGTTTATTTGGTAGCAAATGCCATTAGCTTTCGGAGCGCTGTTCCTTCGTCAGATGGAGTGGATATTTGCTCTCAAACAAGGCATTTTGCGTCTCTGTATGCCCTGTTTGAGAGCAGATATCCACTCCATCTGACGAAGGAGCAGCGCTCCGAAAGCTAATGGCATTTGCTACCAAATAAACCTGTTGGACTTTAACCTGGTGTTGTTAAAACTCTTATTGTGTTTACCCCAGTCCAACACCGGCATCTCCACATCTTTAGATTTACCACAGGGCAGCAAGTGCTATAAAAAGGTGGTGTGTCCTGTGACTCCCATCGCCACCTCCAAATCTACTCTGCTGCGATGGAGTTCCCCACGTGATGCTGTGTTGAGCATTTCTGTGAAAGCCAAGCTTGGAAGACCCCAACAGAAATTCACAGCAGCGTGGTGTCAAATGAATTCCTCAGTGGCAAATTAACCACCATTGCCGTTGATCCGAAGATCAGGGTCAGTATGTTTATACCAGCATGTACAATGCAGAGAATATTTCCAATCTTCCCTGAGAACTTTCCTTCAATAGTTGGCTTCAAGCAACCTAATTAGGTTTTGAGAACATCATCGAGACTCAAATTTCATTGCCACAACTGAAGAGCCTAAAGCACCAGTCTTGTATCATACATGATCTACTAATGGGATTTGTCAAACAAGGGAAAATTAAGAGCTTTCAAGTTAATTTTGAAAATGGGTTTATTTGGAATTGGTTTTACATTTTGGAATCTGGCAATTTTGATCTTCCAGTTACTGGTTTTTAAAAAAAAACTTTCTTAACTGTAATCGGCATGAATTGAACATTGGAAATGTTCCAGATGTCTGTGAGTTAGACTGGAAATAGGCATGAGTGGGAATCTTAAGTTTAAAATTAATTTGAAATTCTGGTACTGTTCAGCAAAAAACAGAACTTAGATCAAATGACAGAGATTGTGTTCCTGTTTGCCAAGTCTTGATTAACATCATCCTAGCTAAAACCTAGTGAGGTCATTATTGAGAATTAAATACATCTTATCATACGGTGAGATTATCCTAACAGACGTCTTACCTTAACTTCAAATAATTTATTCTAATCTTACTTTGCTGATTAGTGTGGTCACATTTGGGGCGGCATGGTGGCACAGTGGTTAGCGCTGCTGCCTCACAGCGCCAGGGATCCGGGTTCGATTCTCAGCTTGAGTGACCGTATGTGTGGAGTCTACACTTTGTCCCCTTGTCTGCGTGGCTTTCCTCTGGGTGCTCCGGTTTCCTCCCACAGTCCAAATGACATGTTGGTTAGGTCCGTTGGCCCTGCTGAATTCTCCCCCAGTGCACCCGAACAGGCGCTGGAGTGTGGGGACGAGGGGATTTTCACAGTAACTTCATTGTGGTGTTAATGTAAGCCTACTTGTGAAACTAATAAATAAACTTTAGAATACTGCAGTTCAAGGTATGGTTCTTCAAAATAAATTGATACTTTGTGGAGGGTTCTAAGAAGAGTAAAGTGGAGAATTCCAGTACCTGGAGGGTGTCAAGCATTTTTAAAAATTCATTTGTGGGACAGGACCTGGGTGGGACTTGTGTAATAAACACAGTTCATCACGCAAACCGGGCGGCATGGTAGCACAGTGGTTAGCACTGCTGCTTCACAGCTCCAGGGTCCCGGGTTCGATTCCCGGCTCGGGTCACTGTCTGTGTGGAGTTTGCACATTCTCCTCGTGTCTGCGTGGGTTTCCTCCGGGTGCTCCGGTTTCCTCCCACAGTCCAAAGCTGTGCGGGTTAGGTTGATTGGCCAGGTTAAAAATTGTCCCTTAGAGTCCTGGGATGCGTAGGTTAGAGGGATTAGCGGGTAAAATATGTGGGGGTAGGGCCTGGGTGGGATTGTGGTTGGTGCAGACTCGATGGGCCGAATGGCCTCCTTCTGCACTGTAGGGTTTCTATGTTTCTATGTTCAAACCAACCTCCCATCAATTGACTCCATCTACACTTACTGCTGTCTTGAAAAAGCAGCCAGCATAATCAAGGACCCCACGCATGACTTACTGTCTTCCACCTTCTTCCTTTGGGTAAAAGATACAAAAATCTGAGATCACGTACCAACCAACTCAAAAACAGTGTCTTCCTTGCTGCCATCAGACTTTTGAATGGATCTACCTTATATTAAGTTGATCTTGCCCCTCCACCCCAAACCCCCCCGGATTGCCTCCCTTTCACTCCAGTGGGGTTGGGCCGCTAGCTCCCAGAAAGTGGGGAGCTACTGTAATCCCTGCTGGAGTGAACCACTCTGGCAGGGGGGGATGCTAGGGGACCCAAAGACTTCAGTCCCGGGCCCACTAATCACATTCAAATGATA
Source organism: Mustelus asterias (assembly GCF_964213995.1). Classification (NCBI taxonomy): domain Eukaryota; kingdom Metazoa; phylum Chordata; class Chondrichthyes; order Carcharhiniformes; family Triakidae; genus Mustelus; species Mustelus asterias. The sequence continues at coordinate 24,985,336 of NC_135827.1, forward strand.
TTAAAATGACCATTCAAATGGTCTTTGCGCCCCCCTGCCAATTTCCAGCACGGAGCTGACGCTGCCGGAAATTGGGCGCTGGGAGACGCTAGTGGGGTACAAACGCATGCGCAAACTCTGCGAATTGGCTGATGCGAGAATCTCCTGGCCTGCTGTGCTAAAAAGTTTGCGCAGCGGGATCGGAAAATCACAGTCAATACTTTTCACTGTGTAACAGTACATGTGACAATAACAAATCAAATGAAATAAAATGATGCCGTGCCAATAAAGACACCTTTAAAGAAAAATCTGCAAAAATATCTCTGTTATAATTTATCAGTTTGAGATAATGATTGGATGTACAGCATATGATGGCTCCTGAGTTGATCACGTGATGGAAATTGTAGGTCGAGAAGAATTGGACAGAAGTGTGATGGATAGAGAAACGTGTTATATTTCACAGCATAAAAAAGGTCTATGTGCTATTGAATATCTATTCATGGAATGTGGCGGCTTACTTATTTATGTTTGATATAACTCAGATTCAGGGACCCAATGAGAAAGTGTTTGTTGAGCACAAAATGACCGCACTAAATAGATCAAAGGAAGTTGAACAGTACCAATAATTGATCTGTATCCTCCGTTGTCAGATAGCTGGAACAACTCACAGGTTTTACAGCTTCTTCCATCTCAAGTTGGTCTGTGAGTCAGCTACTATGCGTGGGAGCGAGTTAATGGTTAGAAAAGTCACATTGCATTTAATATACTGAAGAGATAATATTCATTTTCTGGTCTGAAATCTGTTGTTAATTGCTTTCAGAAATTATATCCATATAGTATTCTATTTGTAAGTAAATCCTCCCGGAGGTGACCATCTATTGAGAGGCTGACTGGCTGCTCGGCCTGCTTATAAGCTGCTGGGTACCGCAAGAGAGAGAGATGGCAATGGGGAGGTCATGGTCGGGTGAAGGAGAGATTGCAGGATGGGGCCGGTCAATAAATCATGTGATGATTGTCTATATTTTACAGATTTTCTAATGGAGCCTAGTGTATTGGCTAACTAAAGTTGGATAAGCAAATGTGCCACAATTGATCTGGAACAAGCAAAGACAAAATATTTAATCTGAATCAAGAACGTTGGGTGTCACGGTGGCACAGTAGTTAGTTAGCCCTGATACCTCACAGTGGCAGTGACCCGGGTTCAATTCTGGCCTCAGGTGACTGTCTGTGGAGTTTGCACATTCCCCCCATGTCTGCGTGGGTTTCTTCCAGGTGCTCCGGTTTCCTCCCACACCCCAAAGATGTGTGGGTTAGGTTGATTGGCCATGCTAAATTGGCCATTAGTGTCAGGAGGATTAGCAGGGTAAATACGTGAGGTTAGGGGGATAGCACCTGGGTGGGATTGTTGTCAGTGCAGGCTCGATGGGCCAATTGGCCTCCTTCTGCACTGTAGGGATTCTATGATTCTATGTTATATCAACATTGCTCAAAGGAGAAGGAAAACAGAGTGGCAATTGTGTAATGTAAAATGCCCTCGCAACCATTTATTTATTATTTTAAAATAGTAATTAAAATATATCTTAGAGATTGTACAACTGACATGGACTCTAAAAGCACCAGGGAACAAGTCCTTCATTAATCACAATGATTTAGGAATCCAAGCCGGGTCTGAGACTGGGATTTTCCAATTCTTTTCCTGACCAACGTCTACAAAATTTTGGCTGCCTCTCCAAGTTTTTCATCCCAACAGCCTGAATGTGATAGAGACATATCTGAGCAGTACTCTTGGGCACCTGCGAGTAACTTAGCAAGTAATATTTTTTTCCGAAATTTAGACCTGTTCTGATTACTATTAAGGAGCAATTCTGCACTGCTCCGTGGACCAGTTTTTCTCTGAGACTCTGTCTCAGGTCGAGTTGTCGTAGAAAAATAAATCTCGGAGGAAACTGCAACCTTCAAGGAAGAAGCTTTCATTACAATAATAAACAGGAAAAAAAAGAGATTGTGACCAAGGCGGGAGTTGTGTCTACAAATGGAATATGGTAAGGATATGATTTCGGAAAGCAATTAATAACAGGTTTCAGACCAGAAAATGAAATTATCTCTTCAATATATTGGGCACAATGTGGCTTTTGTAACCATTAACTCACGACCATATGTACTAACTGGCTGCCAGACAAACTTGAGATGGAAAAAGCTGTAAAACCTACTGAACAATTCCAGATATCAGACAATAGAGGATATAGATCAATTATTGGTACCATTTGGCTTCCTTTGATCCACTTAATGCAACCATTTTGCGTTCAATTATCACATCTGCACTGCTCAATTATCAAAGCCAGGTGGCATATTTTTGTTTACCACTCTGCTGGAAGAAATTTCTGTTTTGACATCCAGACACTTGATACCAAAATAGCTGATTTATAAAGAGCAGTTTGCAGTGGATAGTTTCTCAAGCCAACTGACCATAGGACCCAACTCTTGTCCCCCAGATCCTCTTCTCAGCAAACTGCCAGCCATCCAATTTGACTACCCTGGTCCCCATGTTAGCCGATATATTTAATGGTTCCACCTCGCCAGGTACTATCCACTTCCTGGGTGGAATTATCCCATACGCTGGCGGTGGGTTCAGTGGTGGGCCAGAGGAAGGGGCGGAATTTGACAGGAGTGCAAAAATCAGCTTCGCGTCGGAGTGAATTTCCCGCGGTATCATCCGCTGGAGCCTGCCAGGGTGATCAAGGAGAATGCTGGAGGCTGGCGTGAAACTGACTTTCATCCCGTTAATGAGATGCAGATGAAGACCCAATCTCCCACCTATGCCTGATTCTCTGCAACAGCAGTGGGAAAACACGCTGGTCTGAAACATGATTTAAAGTTTAAGGTTTATTCATTAGTGTCACAAGTAGGATTGCATTAACACTGCGATGAAGTTACTGCAAAAATCTCCTAGTCGCCACACTCCGGCGCCTGTTCAGGTACACTGAGGGAGAATTTAGCGGCCAGAATTTTACCGCCCTGCTGCCTTGGGAATCGGAATGGGAGAGGGGTAGACCCTGGGAAGGTCCGTTGACCTCGGGTGGGATCTACAGTTTCAGGATGAGCGAGGCCATAAAATCCTGCCCAGCATCTCCAGTCCATCCAACCAGCTCAGCCTTCAGACTGTGGAAGGAAGCCGGAGCGCCTGGAGGAAAACCCATGCAGACACAGGGAGAACGTGCTGTTAGATTCAAGAATTCACTGGTATCTCATGGCCTTTGGTACATGCGTACAAGTTTATTAGGAGTTCTTTCAGCTGTAACATTGCAAGATGTCCATCAGCTCCTCAGTCTCGCTCACCCTCTCTCTCTCTCTGTCTCTCTGTCTTACAGTCAAGATGTTACCAATCTTCTCTTCTCCTTCTTCTTCTACTGTTCTCTCTTATCGAGTAATTATTATTCATTACTTCAGGAACACCCATTTACATTTATTGATGAATTAAACACATCCGAGATGTGGTTAACACTAATTGGTTCTGACCTCTGATCATGCATTGCTCATGAGTTAGTAGTTTCTGCTGAGGTTAACAAAATCACACCCTGTGAGTACGTGACAAGCAGAGTAGCACATCTCAACATGTTGTAGCATTGACCCCAGCACAAGTCCAGTAGGATTTATCCTATGTGAAAATGTTAATACCGTAGATAATGTTATAAAACTGTTATTTTAAAAAAGTAAAATAAAACAGTGGTTTCCCACAGTACAAACTCTGCACAGTGACCCAAACCGTGAATCGAACCTGGGTTCCTGGTGCTGTGACACAGTAGTGCAATCCAATGTGCCATCATGTCACCAGTTGTCTGGGACAACATGGCATACAGATGTTGGCACTCACCTGAACAATGCCCAGAGCTGCCTTTGGAGTTCAAAATGGAGGCTAGCAGCAACCCTGGGCCCTGGATGACCAAAGCAGTGGGTGGGGTGAGCACCTCCTGGTGGATCTTCCAGATTCACTGTCACTGAGGATGCCCATCTTCCACCCTCAGAATGTTCCTGAAGATCCATTTTCATTTACAGGAGGTACACCTTCTTTCTTCAGCGATGTATCAGTGAGTTTGGACACCTCTTCAATATGGCAACCAGATAAGATAGCAGACTACACACCATCAGGCTACCCAGCCATGGAATATGGTGCAAAATACCCGGTTGCGTAACTAATGAGGTCAGAGCTGGAAGATATGGCATGATTTCACGTTGGCCGCCGCAGTGGGAATTACCCCAACTTCCCGTCCCTGCATGGGATTTTGTCCCAAAGGGGAGAATTACACCACCTTTCAAATCTGCTATTACCTTCTGCTCTCCTTAACCCACCCCTGATCTTTCTGTCCTTGCAAACTACAATCCATCTTAAATTTAATATTCCTCTGAAATTCTTGAACGTGCTTTTGCCTCCCACCTATCCTTCAACTCCATATTTGAATACCTCCAAATGGATTTCTGAACCTGCCACAGTATCAAATTACAAATTACATCCCACTGACCCTAGTGTCAGGAGGATTAGCAGAGTAAATGTGTCAGATTATAGGAATGGGGCCTGGGTGGGATTGTGGTCAGTGCCGACACGATGGGCCGAATGGCCTCCTTCTGCACTGTAGGGATTCTATGATCCAATGATTTTATGACTGAGCTTGTGGTAACCTCTCCCTTCTCACCCTTCCTGATCTATTTACAACCTTGGATGTGGTTACCCATCCCATCCTTCTCTACTGTCACCCCTCCATCACAGTGCTGGGAAGGACGGCTTTAACCTGGTTCCAATCCTACCTACCCAATCATAACCAGAGTATCTACTGCAATGCCTCCTAAACTGAAAGCAGTCATCCAAATGGATTTTGCCTGTGGCTCTGTACAACTGAAGCATCACTTCCGTACTGTTGAGCTCCCTTGAGATAAAGGCCAACATCATATTAGTTTTGTTTGATTACTTCTTGAACTGTGCAGTAGCTTTTGGACTGCTAATGCTTTCCTTATTGAGTATAAATACTTGCCCAGCGCCACCAGTGAGGAAAGCATTAGCATTAAAAAACTGTCCTCACTCTGCATCATGTAATCAGGAGCATTTGAATTGTGCAAATTGTAGTTATGCCATCGGGTGTTACGGCAATACCTTATCCAGCTAATTCTTGCAGTTGATGTGCATTTATTATGAAGAGAATAGCATATTTAATAAATCTGACATAAAGATGTTGGATTCATTCCAGCTAGATGAACCTAGAAGAATAAACTGGAAGATATTATAGAAAAAAAGATTTAATATCATTTTATTTATTGGCAAGCGGTTTTAATTTACAAACAAATGTTGTGTGGTAAGTAGTCTATGTATTCAACGGAATGTTATTAAGACCTTATTAAAATTATAGAATCGCCACAGTGCAAAAGGAGGCCATTCAGCTCATTTGCCAGCACCGACAACAATCCCACCCAGGCTCTATCCCTGTAACCCCACGGATTTACCCCACTAATCCCCTAAGGGGCAATTTAGCATGGCCCATCCACCTAACCTGCACATCTCTGGGCTGTGGGGGGAAACTGGAGCAAACTCACACATCCACGGGAAGAATGTTTAAACTTCACAGTCACCCAAGGCCAGAATTGAACCCGGGTCCCTGGCACTATGAGGAAGCAGAGCTAACCACTGTGCCACCATGCCATTATTCAGAGCTTATTTAAATGCACACATTGTTTTCTGGTCCTGTTAGACTGAAGGAACTCTCCAAGTTTCCTTAGGCAGCACCTTCCAAACCCACGACCACTTCCATCTAGAAGGACGAGAGCAACAGATACATGGGAACACCACCACCTGCAAGTTTCCCTCCAAGCCACTCACCATCCTGGCTTGGAAATATATCGCCGTTCCTTTGCAGTCGCTGGGTCAAAATCCTGGAATTCCCTCCCTGACGGCATTGTGGGTCAACCCACAGCATGTGGACTGCAGCGATTCAAGAAGGCAGCTCACCACCACCTTCTCAAGGGCAACGAGGGATGGGCAATAAATGCTGGCCAGCCAGCAACACCCATGTCCAACAATTGAATTTAAAAAAGTTAAATACGACTGTAATCCAGTGTACTCTTTGTATTGTTTTCCAAATAATGCACGGAGTGGAGCGCATTGTGAATAATCTTTAGTGTACCAGGCCAGAAAATATCAATTTTGTTTGTCAACAAATTCCTAACCTGGTCACTAAAATAGCATCTACAGTAAATTAAACAATAAAATGTTGCTTTGCCAAAGTAATGCTGACAAATCCTGGATGTTTGCTGACAGGCTCTGTGGTGACTGAAGTCGCAGAACCTTTTCTAGCTTTGTATTCTTCGCACTATCGGGACATTTAGTCATGGCCTGAAATCATCTTTGGAGAATTGTCAACACTACAAGCAAACATACAGAAGGTGCCAATATACCATCTATAATTGTAATGAATGATGGATGCTTGACCTATTCATTGTCATGAGACTGAAATTCTAATACCATCTAGTTAATAAAGGCAACAATATTATCAATTTCATGACAATAATCACAATGAGATTAACTGAGTTTGCAAATAATAAATGGCCCCAGTGCACTGAGCAAATGAGAAAGGCAAAGAGTTTATTTATTTATTAGTGTCACAAGCAGACTTACATTAAGTCTACTTGCAATGAAGTTACTGCGAAAATTCCCTAGTTGCCACACTTCGGCCTGTTCAGGTACACTGAGGGAGAATTTAACACGGCCAATGCATCTAACCAGCACGTCTTTCGGACTGTGGGAGGAAACCAGAGCACCCGGAGGAAACCCACGCAGACACGGGGAGTACGTGCAGACTCACACAGACAGTGACCCAAACCAGGAATCGAACCCGGGTCCTTGGTGCTGTGAGGCAGCAGTGCTAACCACATGGGAAACTGTTTCCGTTCAGTAAACCTAACAACCCCAATATACTTAATTATAAGGCATTTGGTGTGTGTGAATTTGTTGGTTAAGTTGTTGAACCTTGTTTTTTAATTCTCAAGGAGTAATAGGAGAATTCCACATGAAGTGTGTGAATAAAGATGGTGAAGTGTGTTGATCACCGTGATGCTCCAATAGTGATCACCTCCAGAGCTGATACCCTTTATATCAATCTCTGTCTGTATGCAGCCATGATGGCACGGTGGCACAGTGGTTAGCACTGCTGCCTCGCAGTGCCGGAGACCCGGGTTCAATTCCGGCCTCGGGTCATTGTCTGTGTGGAGTTTGCACTCTCCCCGTGTCTGCATGGATTTCCTTCGGGTGCTCTGGTTTCCTCCCACAGTCCAAAGATGTGTGGGTTAGGTTGATTGGCCATGATAAATTACCCTTCAGTGTCAAGGGATTAACAGGGTAAATATGTGGGGTTACAGGGATAGGGCCTGGGTAGGATTGTGGTTGGTGCAGACTCGATGGGCCGAATGGCCTCCTTCTGCACTGTAGGGATTCTATGACCAATTTTCTGTCCAGTTTAGAAGTCAGCCAATCCAGCAAGGTACAACCTTACTCAGCAGTTTCTCAAAATCTGGATGCATAACATTTACTGGCCTCACAATCAGAAGTGTGATGTCCTCACGTTATTCACTCAAGTTGGTGAGACAGGACTTTCTTTGAGATACCAATTCTAGATGCTGCAATTCTAAAACTTCCATTTCAGTACATATACAACTCACTGCTAATAGGCTGGAGATAACTGATTCGGATTTACTACCCTTTACAGATGTAGACACCACGGTTAGAGGAACAATCCCAGACCTTATTGAGCTGAATATTTAAATTATGACTGATTCGTTTGCAAAGCACAGCTCCCGAGTTTTTCGATACCTTAAATGGGCACCATTTGACCAGCAGCCCAATCTGCTTTGACAGCACTAATTTTTGTGAACTATTTCTGTATCCACTTCCACAATTTCAGTCCTCGCATTAATTCTTTGTTGCGGCTTTTGGGACTTGGGAACTTCGAGCCATTTTCTGAAATAAAAACTGATGCAAAATCACTGCGTAACACTGTAGTCCAATCTTAGAACTACTGTCCCTGCAGAATCTTTTAATGGCTATACAAACTCCTCAATTTCCCCGAATATAAACTGTGAAACACCTGTTCTCACTGCCACACCTGTGCACTATCCCCTTCACCATTACCTTTTTAGTCAATCATCTAAATCCAATACTTATCTCCATCCTATTGAGAACTATTTACCGTCTAGCTGGCAAACATTTCCTTTAGTTTGATTTGTTTGTTGGTATAGAAATTAAGTTGGTTCAAGATATGTGCATTCATCAATATCAGATTTGAAAAAATGCAGTCAAATATTTGCATTTTGAATAGAAGTACAATAAACATGAAAATGTTGGTTGACTTTTTTTACTTAAGACCTTCATTCCTGTAATGCTGGTTTCAGTAACCTAGCTCTCAAAGAACTTTGGGAACCCGAGGGTTCTCGATTTTCCACTGGCTTTGTGGGCGTCAGATCATTTTCTCTTCTGCGCTTTCGACACTGGTTGCAATCACCATATATCGGAGTCTATGTTCAGTTAGCTGACTATTTGATGCAATTCTGAACTTTCTAAGACTTATCTAAAGTGTAATGCCTTAACTATGTGGGTTTTAACAAAAAGAAAAAGAACATGGTTTGCACACGTAGATTCAAGTTAACACACAACAGGCTTTATTGAAAGATGTTCTCTGCTCTGCACAGAGTACAAAACTAAAAGTAAAACAGCAGCCTCTGCAAACACCCTAATGACATCACCATCAAATCATGTGATCATCTCTTAAAGCAACCTGCAACGCTTTTAAATATATAACATCAAGTTAAATTACTGAATCGTCACAAACCTGGCTGATCTTATCTGTGAGGGTGTCCCAACCTGAGACACCGGTGGTGTATTGTGACATTATGGTGTATAATTTTTTTTCCAGGCACAGTGCGAGGAGCCAGTGAGAAAAGTAACCAGCCCAATCATTGTATAACACTTATTAAATACTATTCATTACAATAAAGAAAAGATACTTATACACAAACAGAACTCTAATGGTCTCAGACAGTTACATAGAAGGACTACTAAACACACCAATATAATTTAAGTAGAAATTGCCCTTTTTAATCCAAAGTACATTTACAAGATCTGAACTATTTCAGGACTTCCCTCGCCCCAAACAACATCCACTTCAATAGATCTATAAGTAAAGGCGAGCTTATAGTTACCACATTGTGTAGAATTGAGAAGTTATTCTGGGGAATGTCTCTTCTTAATTCAGTGAAGATATGGGTTTTAACCGTCTCCACAAAGGGTTCTGTACTCTTGTTTCTGGTTTGCTCACTAGAACTTGCTTACAGGCTACTAACAATTCACCAAAGATCCTTAGACAGCACCTTCCAAACCCATGATCACTTCCATCTAGAAGGACAAAGGCAGCAGATACTTGAGAAAACAACCACCTGCAAGTTCCTCTCCAAGCCACTCACCATCCTGACTTGGAAATATATTGTCATTCCTTCGCAGTCGCTGAGTCAAAATCCTGGAATTCCCTCCCGAATGGCACTGTGGGTCAATCCACAGCACATGGACTGCAGCGATTCAAGAAGGCAGCTCACCACCACCTTCTCAAGGGCAACCAGGGGTGGGCAATAAATACTGTAAGGAGTCTAACAACAGCAGGTTAAAGTCCAACAGGTTTATTTGGTAGCAAACGCCACTAGCTCTCGGAGCGCTGCTCCTTCGTCAGGTGAGTGGGAGATCTGCTAACAAACAGCAAACAGGGCATACAAAGACACAAACTCAAGTTACAGAATAATGAATAATGATTGGAATGCGAGTCTTTACAGATAATCAAATCTTAAAGGTACCGACAATGTGAGTGGAGAGGGCATTTAGCACAGGTTAAAGAGATGTGTATTGTCTCCAGACAGGACAGCCAGTGAGATTTTGCAAGTCCAGGCAAGTTGTGGGGGTTACAGATAGTGTGACGTTGTCTACGACAACAGATGAATGAACGCCACTCGACAATCACCAGGCAAGACTGTTCTCTTCCTGTTGGGGAGCACTTCAGCGGTCACAGGCATTCGGCCTCTGATATTCGGGTAAGCGTTCTCCAAGGCGGCCTTCACGACACACGACAGCACAGAGTCGCTGAGCAGAGACTGATAGCCAGGTTCCACACACATGAGGACGGCCTCAACCGGGATATTGGGTTCATTTCACACTATCTGTAACCCCCACAACTTGCCTGGACTTGCAAAATCTCACTGGCTGTCCTGTCTGGAGACAATACACATCTCTTTAACCTGTGCTAAATGCTCTCTCCACTCACATTGTCTGTACCTTTAAGACTTGATTAGCTGTAAAGACTCGCATTTCATTCATTATTCATTATTCTGTAACTTGAGTTTGTGTCTTTGTATGCCCTGTTTGCTGTTTGTTAGCAGATCTCCCACTCACCTGACGAAGGAGCAGCGCTCCGAGAGCTAGTGGCGTTTGCTACCAAATAAACCTGTTGGACTTTAACCTGGTGTTGTTAGACTCCCCACTGTGTTTACTCCAGTCCAACGCCGGCATCTCCACACAATAAATGCTGGCCAGCCAGCGGCACGTTCATGACAGAATGAATTAAATGAATAATTTGAATGAATGCAGTTTCCTTAAAATGAATATTCTGTTTGCCAGGAGGATTTTTATCAGATGGAACCTCTTTTAAGTGCCCAGACAATGAGACATCAATGGTTGAAAGTCTGAGCTGATGAAAAATGTTTCCAGAAACAGTTCTGAGCTGAGGTTGGGTAAGTGTAATCTTAATGTCTTGCATAATACTCCTGAGCAGCTTCATGACTGTTACTGAAAGTGAATGGAGTTGGGACGTCTTGTTGAAGTTGTACAAGACATTAGTAAGGCTACACTTGGAATACTGTGTACAGTTCTGGTCACTCTATTATAGAAAGGATGTTATTACACTAGGAAGAGTGCAGAAAAGATTTACTAAGACGCTACCGGGGTTTGAGTTATAAGGCGAGGCTGGATAGGCTGGGACGTTTTTCCCCGGAGCGTAGGAGGTTTAGGGGTGATCTTATAGAGGTCTATAAAATAATGATGGGCATAGATCAGTTAGATAGTCAATATCTTTTCCCAAAGGGAGGGAAATCTAAAACTAGGAGGCATAGATTCCTGATCGGTAAGGGAATTAGGGGTTATAGGGATCAGGCGGGTAAGTGGAACTGATCCACTTCAGATCAGCCATGATCTTATTGAATGGCGGGGCAGGCTCGAGGGGCTAGATGGCCTACTCCTGCTCCTATTTCTTATGTTCTTATGTTCATAGGTTTAAGGTGAGGGGGGAGAAATACAAAAGGGTCCAGACGGGCAATTTTTTCACACAGAGGATGGTCAGTGTCTGGAACAAGCTGCCAGAGGTAACTTTTTAAATTTTATTTATTAGTGTCACAAGTAGGCTTACATTAACTCTGCAATGAAGTTACTGTGAAAATTCCCAAGTCGTCACACTCCGGCGCCTGTTCGGGTACACTGAGGGAGAATTTAGCATGGTCATTGCGCCTAACCAGCACGTCTTTCAGACTGTGGGAGGAAACCAGAGCACGTCGAGGAAACCCACACAGACACGCGGAGAACGTGCAGACTCCGCACAGACAGTTACCCAATCCGGGAATCGAACCCCGATCCTTGGCGCTGTGAGGCAGCAGTGCTAAGCGCTGTGTCACCGTGCCATAGTAGTAGAGGTGGGTACAATTTTGTCTTTTGAAAAGCATTTAGACAGTTACATGGGTAACTTGGGTATAGAGGGATATGGGCCAAACGGACTAACTTAGTGGTTACAAAAAAGGACGGCATGGACAAGTTGGGCCGAAGGGCCTGTTTCCATGCTGTAAACCTCTATGACTATGAATGAATATATTATACAACCTATACTGTTAGCACGAAATACGAACTATTTACACCACTACTTTAATACAAAATACTAAGTAAATACAAATGGTGTATTCTATGTAATTAAAAGTTGTGCTCTGAGTAATCACACTGACAGACATTTTTGGATAATTATCATCCTCAAAGCCTAGTCAAAATTGAAGTGCAATTGTTAAAATGGAACATTGTTTCAACAGGATAACAAAGATCTGGTGAAGATGATTTGTTGCATGTTATGTTGTTCTAGACATTCTCCCTTGAATAACAGTCATTATTGTGGATGGCACTAGCACGTTACTGTAAGCATGTACTCCCATTGTCATCCAAAGTTACTTAAAGGACCACCATGATCTTGAAAAGAGACAAACGTTCATACAAGTATCCACGGTTAAATCTGTCATTCCGAGATAGAATATGAACATAACTGATCTTTTATTTTTCAAGACCCACAGCCATAATTCTGTGCAGATTTTTATTGAAGATGTTGGAGGAGAACATTTAGTTTGTTTACTGACATCACAATTTTATTTGAAACACAAACTGCAAGGCAAGAATCCACAGGAGCTTTGGCAGGACAACTTACATGTGGGAGATGCTGTTCAGAATCAAAGAGCGTCTATCAACTTTATATGGGGATCTTAAACCCAGTTACCACCGTCTGTCAAATGTACTGTGTTCAAATTTGGCGAAGAGTACATTAATATCCCATCATAATGTGGATCAATTTTGCACTCTATGGTGGCATAGTGGTATTGTCACCGGACTGGTCATCCAGAGACCCAAGCAACAAAAACAGAAAATACTGGGAAATCTCAGCAGGACTGACAGCATCTGTGGCAGAAGGACAGAGCTAACGCTTCAAGTCGAGATGACTCTTCATCAGAGCTAAAGAGAACTGGAAATAGGATGAGATTTATACTGTTGCGGGGGTGGAGGGTGACCCAAGCCAATGGGACCTGGGTTTGAATCCCACCATGATGTGGAGATGCCGGCGTTGGACTGTGGGGTGGGCACAGTAAGAAGCCTCACAACATCAAGTTAAAGTTCAACAAGTTTATTTGGAATCACGAGCTTTCGGAGCGCTGCTCCTTCCTCAGATGAATAGTTCTTGGAGATCCTTTCCACTTTGAGCCGGCAGTTTGCGGTGTCAGTGATAGCCGTGATGTGGAGATGCCTACTCTTACTGAATCCCACCATGACAAATGGTGGAATTTGAATTCAATGAAAGAATCTGGAATTAATGATGACCATGAATGAGTGGCTGGCCTAGCAAGACAGTCAGTTTGAGGGCAATTAGGATGGCCTAGCCAGTCACGTCACATTCTGTAAATTAATTTTTAAAAAGAGTGTGAAAGCTTCCATGTAGAAGCCACTTTCTGGTTTAATGGGGGGAAAGTTCTCCTTACTTTTCGTTACATCATTGTTACCTTTCAATCCTCATGTACTGTCCTCAAATCCAGCGAATATTTGAAGATTATAACTAATACATGTTCAATCTCCTCATCTTTTCTTTTAATAACCTCGAGTTTTATAACCACATTGGCCTGGTGAGCTTAGTTCCAATATCATTATTTCACCCAGCATAAAGTTACAGTTCACTAATATCAACTTTGTGTCTCCCACGGTGCAAACCAAAAATATATACATATTTTGCACTTCTCGCATTGTCTTTACATCAAACCTCATCAACCTCAGTCTGAATTGTACTTGTAGAGGGATTTTTTGCTAACTCTTTAGAACTGAAGAATGCAAGGAGAGGTTTGTGGTTTCTCTGTCTTTTTCTTTCACATGCCAATGTGGAATCTAATGCTTCTTTCCTTCTTGCAGTATATGTCTCTGTGAGGGGATGTGTAGTAAACTGGTTTACATTATCCATCCATCTGAATCTGAAAGTACACAAATCCCATTCCTGCAGAAGATGGGTTTGCAGCAATGATTGTGAGTAGCTCTGGGTCAGAGTGAGCTAAAACATCCAGTAATATCAACAAGTAATTTGTCAAAGGATCTCTGTTGTGTTTGCTCCAGGAACCATGTGTTGTCAGTCACAGCTGACCTACTGGCTCATAGAGGATAGCCAATTAGGCAATAACTTCCTGGCATGGTTTGCTACACCCATGATCCTCTGGAGTGCAGTCACATTGTGAGGAGCTGGAAACTCCTTGATCCCTCTTGTCTTCTTTGGATCAATTCTGACACCGGATGCATCCTCATCATTCCCAAGGAATTCTGACAGGAATTCTGACAGTCGGATGGAAGAATATGTATTTCTGGTTGAGTGCAAGTCCTGTTTCCCGCACCGCTCCCACTCTCGCTTCATGTTCTGAGTGTATCAATGGATCAGGACATAATCTAAATGATATTTGACTCCAGACAGTCCTTCTAGGATACTTGACATTGCTCTCTTGGTGCAGATGTGATGGCGAAGGATCTTCCAAATGGTTTAAGGAATTGTTTCAAACAACTTAGATTCTTCATCAAGGGGCAGCTGCCAAAAACCACTATTTCACATCTGGCTTTGTGAAGACTGGAACCTTTTCCCATTATGCTGAGCTGTCGTCCACGTATGACACAGGATAAATTTCACGTTCAACCGCTTTGTTCAGTTGTGTAGGATCTGCGCGAGTCTGACACAGGTGAAATAACTCATTGCTTTAACATAGAGGCAACTTTCTTCTTTGCCTTTGGCAAGAGTAGTTGAGGAACCTTTTTGGCTGTAAGCAGATACTTTGGCCTCAGTTCAGGACTTAGTGATATGATATGCTCATCCAGTGAAAAGCTGCGGAAGTTCATAAGAACAGAAGAACTAGGAGCAGGAGTAGGCCATCTGGCCCCTCGAGCCTGCTCCACCATTCAATAAGATCATGGCTGATCTTTTCGTGGACTCAGCTCCACTTACCTGCCCGCTCACCATAGCCCTTTACTGTTCAAAAATTTATCTATCCTTGCCTTTAAAACATTCAATGAGGTAGCCTCAACTGCTTCACTGGGCAGGGAATTCCACAGATTCATAACCCTTTGGGTGAAGAAGTTCCTCCTCAGCTCAGTCCTAAATCTGCTCCCCCTTATTTTGAGACTATGCCCTCTAGTTCTAGTTTCATCTGCCTGTGGAAACAGCCTCCCTGCTTCTATCTTATCTATTCCCTTCATAATCTTATATGTTCCTGTAAGATCTCCCCCCTCTGAGGTTTTTAGGCTGTGTTTGTCTAATCCACAGCCTGGAGGTGCATTGTGGCTTGTGAAGCCCCTCAGTGCGACCCTCCCCCGAGCCCCTTTCCAACATTCCAGTAAGGCAAGTAATTGAAGTAGAAGATTCTCCAATGGGCTGCTTCCTCCAATCACAGCCCTCCCATGTTTGGTGACCCTATCAGCAGCAAATGTGAAAGAGAAACAGTCTCTGATTGGACAAGCAGTAATCACTGGTGGCAATAGAGTGCTGGGGGAGAGAAAGGATTTTGGATGGTTTATTATAATTAGTCTCTTTTTTTTCCCAAAGAAGCCATTGCAATCTACGCCCCTCCACATTGCATGTGGTCCTCATCTAGAAACATGAACTCTGATCAAGTTTAAATGCCTCTGCACCTATTCACCATGACTTTTGAAATGTTTGTGTTCCCATTTAATACTTATTCTTTTGTCTAGACTCTAATCTTTTTTATTTACGCAGAAATCAATTGCTGTTAGCTGGGAGATGAAGGATACAGGGATATCTTCTTGCTGTTGATCTACTAAAGCAAGCTTCTTTTCATGGCTGGAGCAACGTACGAAGGTTTGCCATGAACAAAAGGGATGCCGGATCATATCCCACGAGGTATAATATTATGAGAATTCGTTGGGCCAGTAACTCTGGGCAGGTTGTTAAGTGTGACTTTAAAATGTGTCTGGAACGTCATGACTGCTATTGACCATCAGAATAACAGCTGGTTGAGATGAATTACAGATGTGGTTGTGGTTGGGAGTTGGTTTCGTTCCAGCAGCACTTGTACAGTTTCAAAATACCTCAATTTCGCAAGAGAACTGATCTCCATCTGTAACCTATGGCTGAAAGTCCTCTAATCTATACAATATATACAGGGCACTTTCTCTCTCACTTCTATTCGAGAGCACATCAGCTAACATACCAGGAGACTGCAGAAGCCCAGAGTCTTTTCCTGATACAACGCATTGGGTAGAGATGTCATTGGTGTGCTATCTGACATCAGAAATGCAAAATTGCAGGAAACTCATCCACCCATTTCACGACAAGTCTTGCACAACTTCAGCAACATTTTTCCACGTCTGTATCTTAGCTTTTCACCTATACTGCGCTCGTGCTTACTTTCTGTTCAGCAATTTTTCTCATTGCCTCAGAAACATGGGCTGAAAGATGTGCTGGTTGGGTGCATTGGCCCACACAGGCACCGGACTGTGGCGACTAGGGGAATTTCACAGTAACTTCATTGCAGTGTTAATGTAAGCCTTACTTGTGACTAATAAATAAACTTTAACTTAACTAGTATGGAATGACAAATGTGCTCATTCTCAGAGAATAAGATCTACTTTACACCCATAGGGCGGCACAGTGGTTAGCACTGCTGCCTCACAGCTCCAGGGACCCGGATTCAATTCCAGTCTGTTCTCCCCGTGTCTGTGTGGCTTTCCCCCGGGTGCACCGGTTTTCTCCCATGATCCAAAGGTTTGCAGGTTAGGTGGATAGGCCGTGCTAAATTGCCCCTTGGTGTCCCAAGATGTGTAGGTTTAGATGTATTAGCCATGGGAAATGTGTGGGGTTACGGGGATAGGGGGAGGGAGAGAGCCTGGGTCAGATACTCTGTCAGCGAGTCGGTGCAGACCCGATGGGCTGAATGAGTTCTTCTGCACTGTAGGGATCCTATGATTCCATGAAAGGAAACTAGGAGAAAATAAAGTTCTACTTGACAAGGCCACGCTTTTCGGATTCAGTTCAAGATTCACAGTGAAGGAAATTCACTAAATCTCTTGCGGTAGCCAATTTGGGGGAAACTTGGGGCACTATTCATGCTAAACAAACAGGTGGACAATTTTTCACACCTGATGCCCGGGGTATAAGTAGTCCTGAAGTACTGCGAAGCTGACTGTGACACACAGAATAACTGGATTGTGGTTAAAAACCTGCAGAGAAGCAACCAAATATAGAATATTGTCTCCCTAACCGTACAAAATGAATGTTGGTTAAGTTCAATTTGGATTCAATCTGGGGTTTGGCTGTTTGGTTCTTAATGTGTTTGATTGCAGCTGTTTTCTTTAACTAGTAATAGTGGATAAACATAATGGGCCGGATTCTCCAACCTCGCCTGCAGCTGGGATTCTCTGGTCCCACTGCTGTGAAGGAAGATGTTCCATTCTCACTGGCAGTGGGGCGTGCGAGACTGGAAAACTCCAGCCAATGTGAGATCACAGAAAACAGTTCATGTTTTCACTTCTCAGTCAATTTCCAGGGCCCTATTTTACCATTTTGATTCGAAGTGCTGGGCGGACTTGAAACTGGGAGTGTTTCAGATCCGACTTTTAAACCCATTCTCAGGCACCCCCATACGCACTCTGCCTGCAAAAGTATCAGCAATTCTGAATCGCGCTGCACAAGCCAGTGGGCGGGGCTTAACGCGCCCGAAACCCTGCAGCGCCGATCGGCACCTCCAACTGCGCGTTCGCAGAAAAAAAATGGTGGAATGCTGCTCCCCTGCCATATCCCACCCAGGCTGGATAATGCCTTTCCCTGGCCCCCACAGGCATTGCCCCACCCTCACAACATTACTGACCCCCTTATCCCCCCACCCACCCGCCCGCCCGCCACCTAGAATGATCCTGGGCCCTTCCCCCCTTCCACCCACGAATCTCAGACAGAGTGGCAGCGGACCCCCCTTCCCCCTCACTGATCTCAGGCAGAGAGATCCACCCTCCCCCTGCCACCCTACAGATATCAGCCAGGGTCATCCCCCTCACCCCCCACCCTGGATCCTCCCACACAAGGCCCCCATCTCCTCCGGACTCCGATGGCTGTGTGACACCTCCCTCTCTCTCCCCTGTCCCCAATCATTGAGGCACTCATCCACCACCAGCAGTCCCCCCCCCCGACGCCCCCCCCCCCTGCCCCCCCCCCACCCTCTCCCTTCCATCAGCACACCTGCAAGTGCTCACTTGCCTCCCCCTCATTGCTAACAAACCAACTGCATGGAACTTGCTAGAATGTTCTGCCAAACTGCCTGAAGCTGATCTGCCCTAATGAGGGGCAGTGCCATTAAAAACACAAGGATGGACAGACAGGCAGGCAGTACTGGATAATGTGCTCACGACCAGCCCCCCGATTCACTGAGGGTGACCTTGGGAGGTTGCTGGTGCAGCAGAGATGGGACACCCTCTTCCCCCCCAGGAGGACACAGACCAAGGGGGGGCTGATGGGAACGCAGCCTGGGAGGCAGTCGCTGCCTCGATCAGTGCCAGGGCACTGGCCCCCCCCGAACCACAAAGCAGTGCCAGAAAAAATTCAATGACCTCATCCGTGCAGCAAGGGTGAGTGCTGAACCCCATCTTGCATCTTCCCCCGAATCTCCCCCAGATCCTCCCATCCCCAGCACCCTGCATGCTTCCAGCCCCTGACCCCCAAGTACCTCCTTCCTATCCCCCCAATGAGCCCCACTGCGCTTGCCCTCAAAGGGCCACCACCTGATACTCTGCAGGAGTCATGCCATCATTTCTTTCATGGCTCCTTCTGTCTCCACAGGAGAAGACCGACCATAACACCCATGAGAGGACAAAGAGAGGTGGTGAACTAGACCTCTGGGTCCTCACCCCCCTTTGAGGAGCGGGCGCTGGAGCTGTCAAGGGAAGGGGAGATGCGGGCTGTCAGTGACAGCATGGTCAGACTGCCGTCAAGACGTGAGCACCTATCATTCCTCCACTCACTTTGAGGCAACTTCTCAGGGGCACGAGTTTCGGGTGCGAGGGACAAGGTTTAAAGGAGATGTCCGAGGCATGTTTATTTGCACAGAGAGGGTAGTGAGTGCCTGGAACCCGTTGCCAAGGGAGGTTGTGGATGCAGATATGATAATGACCTTTAAGGGTCATCTCTACAGCTATGTGAATGGGATGGGAATAGAGGCATATGGTCCCCGGAAGGGTAGTGGGTTACAAATCAGATGGGCAGCCTGTTTGCAACAAGCTTGGAGGACCAAAGGGCTTGTTCCTGTGATATAATTTTTTTGATGCTTTGTTCTATGTTCAATGGAGAAATGTGAATCACGTGTTTGGGTCCCGGATTTCTCTCCCTCCCTTGCACTTAACCTTGTGTCCTGTGTTGCAAAGACACATCCGGATGCCCCGGGGCTTTCTGGACTCCAGGCCCCTTCTGCAGCGCACGCCCATCCTGGTCCAGACAGCTCAGATGAGGGCTCAGAGGATATGGGTGAAGGGACCTCAGTGGGTGGCACCGTTTTGGCGTCAGCTTCCACCTCACAACTCACCATCCCAGATACTGACATGTCGGTGGGTCCAGTTAGTGGTGAGGCTTCTAGGTCACTCGCTGGTGAGCACAACACATCTAATAATGTACATCGGGTGGAGGAGGAAACGCCCGAGGCCTCTGGCACACAGGGGCCTGCCGGAGGCGAGGACTCAGCTGGCCCCTGGCTACATGCTGGTCCTCTGAGATCACTTCTCCCTCAGCTGCTGGAGATGCAGCAACAGAGCCAGGGAATGCAGGAGGGGCTGACAGCCACACTGGGCCAACTGCGAGGCTGTTGGGAGGAGTCCCAAAGTTTTCAGGTGGACCAGCTATTGCCTGTCTTGCATGCTTCCTAGGCCAACACTGCAAGGGTAGCATCTGCAATGGGAAGTCTCGGGCAGGGGATCCTCACCATGAGTGGCAGGCTCCAAGCGATGACCAAGTCACAGCAGGCCACAGCAGAGACCCAGAGTGCCGCGGCTGAGTCACAGCGGGCCACAGCTGAGGGACTGAACACGCTTCTTGAGATTCTGCGGCCCATGGCTGAGGGGCTCGAGAGCTTGCAGGAGACCCAGCGGGACAGCGCTGTGATACATTGCTACAGCCATTGAGAGGTGGCCCCCAACTCAAGTGGCCATGGCAGAGGGCTCAACCACCATGGATAGGACGCAGGTGGTCCCCCAGGACTGGCAGTGCCAGGTGACACCAGAGCTTCTGGAGCTCACTGCAGAAGCACTGCCATCCCATGGAGTGACCTACGGGTACACAGGAACACCAAGGAAGGAGGAAGGGCTCGAGCCCATGCCGGGGCCTTCCAGCCAGGAGACTGTGGCTGTGGCTACACCTTCTGACTCTCCCCTTCCTGACACTGCGGCATCTCAGGGGCAGTGAGATGAAGAGGGTGTCATGGAAACATCCCAGACACCTGGAAACAGGCTGGGGCCCTCCAGGTCCAGGGCCTCCAGAGGACACTTGCCACGTGCATCCCAGGCAACGGGGCGAGGTAGGCAACTGGCTCCCTCCACCTCCGATGTACATTCTGGAGAGTCACTGAGACGTAGTGGTAGGTCACATAAGGTCAGGAAGTTGTAGTTGCACTGAGGTGGCTCGGGTGAAGGGCTGCACTAGTTAGAAAGATATTTTAGCACCTTAACGTTTTCTGTTCACAGGTTTTTATGTTAGAACGTCTCATTTAAACACCTTTATTGCAATTAAATGTTTTTTTTACCACCCACCGGTGACTAATTTGTCTCAGATTTGTCTCGAATAGGAACCGTCTTCCATTGGTAATTGCCGGAGGGATGCTTCATGTTGATGTCAGTTGGGGAGGCCCCTCAATGCTGTGTCACTGAGGAAAGGAAGCCATTGGTTCCCCAGACCCAATGAGCGATTCCCTCCCGTCCCCCACCCCACCCGCCCTGTATGGGGTATTCAGATCCCTTACCCACTACACAGACATGGGCCCAGGTGCCAGCGTGCATGCGGAGCTTAGGTAGGTGTCAGACAATTTGCACCAAGGCATCATCATAATGGTGCTTAGCGAGTCGTCATCACCCTCCTGCCTGCCGAAAAACTCGCTAACACAGAGTACCCAGGCCCACCACTCTGGTGTGACAATGTTGCAGGAGATAGAAGGAATTTTGCGGGGGGAGGATGGAACCCACAGACACAAACCCCTAGCGAGTGAACCGCCTGGTGATCAGGGCCTCCCTTGCCACAACGCCTGGTTGGTGTTCCTCGGCATGCTCTTCCTCTTCTTCCTCCTCCTCCTCTTCCTCCTCCTCCTGCTGGTCATCCTCCGTAGCGAAGCTCGGCTGGTCAGCCTCCACGTCCTCCTCCTCATCCAACATGTCACCTCTCTGTCGAGCCAGATTGTGCAAGGCATAGCACACGACCATTCTGCGGGAAGAGATCACTGGGTTGTACTGGAGGGCCCCGCCGGAGCGGTCCAGGCACCAGAAACGCATTTTGAGGAGCGCAATGCACCTCTCCACTATTGCGTGGGTGGCTACATGGGCCTCATTATAGCGGGTCTCCGCCTCAGACACAGGCCTCCGCACAGGCGTCATCAGCCATGTCTGAAGTGGGTGACCCATGTCACCCATGAGTCACCCCCGCAGCCTGGGCTCCTCCTCAAATGCCTCCGGGATGTCCGAGCTCCTGACAGTGAAGCTGCCGTGCTCGCTGCCTGGGTGTCTTATGCAGACATGCATCATGTTATGGTCGCACACAAGTTGTACATTCAGGGTGTGGAACCTCTTTCTGTTGATGAATCTTCGCGGATTCTGTAGGGGGGCTTTGAGGGCGACGTGTGTGCAGTCGATGGCCCCCTGCAATGGCTGCGAACCCTGCAGCCCGGGCTTCCTGGAGGGCCTGGTCCAGGTTAAATTTGATGTACTGCCCAGCCCGGGCATACAGGATTTCTGTGACCTGCTTGACACAGGTGTGCACGGCTGATTGAGAGGTGCCACAGACATCTCTTCGAGGGGTCTGGAAGGAGCCAGTCGCAAAAACGTTCAGAGCGGCCGTCAATTTGACAACCACCGAGAGTGGGTGCCCCCCACTCCCTGCCTCTGGGTGCTGGGTCCTGCAACAGGTTGCATAGGTGTTGCACTGTCTCCTTTTGGAGACGGAGACGTCGGCAGCACACGGTGTCCGACATCTGTTCAAATGACACTTGTGCACAGAACTGCCGGGGTCTTGGCTCCCTCCTTCTCCTGCGCCCCCCCCCCCCCTCCCCCTCTCTGGGTGAATGGCGGCCATCTCCTGCTTCTGGTGGTTGTCTCCCTCTACTCCTGCAAGGCCTGGGCCTCCTGTACCTGCAATCCTTCCTCCAACTCCTCCTCCTCAGCTCCAGCAGCAACCAGAAGAACAGCAAAATCGATTGGCTGCATCTCAAAAGCCACTTCGTCACTCTGAAAGGGGGTGATGGAGATGGAGAGAAACACATGTAGAGGTTAAGGAACGCTGCTTGCCCCTAGCACATCAACAGTTACAGCCCCCCGTCAATTCCCCCAGCCACATGCCCCCCCACAATCACAGCTCCTTGCAAGTTGAGAGGCTGCAGCAGTGCTATTTGCTGTTGTGCGCATCCTTCAGCTGGAAGTGAGCTGAGTGCACTAGGACCCAGCAGCACTGCAAAGACCTGAGGTCAGTGCTGAGACCCGAGTCCGTGCTGCAAGTCGGACATCAGAGACCCTGCAGAGCAACAGCCCCCCCCCCACACACTCGCAGAGCCGCCACCAACCTGAGACAGAAAATGGCCGCAACAAAAGGACACCCATGAGTGGCAGAGAGCCGTCAGACACTACGCACTTAACTGCTCACTAACCCTCACTGATGGAGCGCTCGAATCAGACTTTTATGGAGCATATCTGTTTCACGCCGATTCCGGATTGGTGAACTTGGTGGTAAAGTGGGAAGTGCTGGTAAAGTTGGGCATGCAGCCCATTAATTCAATTCAAATGCATTTAAATGTCCGCTGCGCCCGTTTCGGGCGCGGTTCCGACCGCGGCCATTTTCAGGTCTTGGTAAAGGGGGAACCGGCACGGAGGTGGGCGTGGATCGTGCTGCACACCTCATGCCTGATTTTACCAAGTTTTCGTGCCCATAAACGAGCGCAACTTGATGTTAAAATCGGGCCCCTAGTGCACACAATCCTATCTGGATCATGTAAAGCTGTCGTATTAGCAATATAATCCTTTCATTCCAAGAGGTTCACCCAATCCACCCATTACTGACAGAACTGGCTGAGACCTACAGGAAATAACTGCCTGACTGGGCCTGCGGCAAGTGATGGAGGTACCAACAGGAGGGTAAGCCTTACTTGACTGTGTGCTCACCAATCTACCTGTCGCAGATGCATCTGTCCATGAGATTATTGGTAGGAGTGACCACAGCACAGTCCTGGTGGAGATAAGCTCACATCTTAACACTGAGGATACTCTGCATTGTGTTCTGTGGCACTAGCACTGTGCAAAATGGGAGAGACTTGGAACCGATCTGGCAAGTCAAACATGAGAATCCAAGAGGCGCTGTGGGCCATCAGCAGCAACAGAATTGTACAAAACCACAAGCTATAACCTCATGGCCCAGCATATCACCCACTCTGCTGTTACCACCAAACTGGGATCAACCTCAGTTCAATGAAGAGTGCAGGAAGGCCATGCCAGGAGAAGGACCAGCATACCTAGATAATGAGGTGTCAACCTGGTGAAACTACAATGTGGGACTACTTGCGCACCAATCAGTGGAACCAATGGATCAAATATAAGCTCGACACCTCTATCACATCTAGTTGTGAATGGTGGTGGATAAATAAACAACTAACAGGAGGAGAAGGTTCCATAAATATCCCAAACCTCAGTGATAGAGGAGCCCAACCTCAGTGTAAAGACAAGGCTGAAGCATTTGCAAACATCTTCAGCAAGAGATGCCCAATGGATGATTTACAATGTCCACAAAAAGCAGGACAAAACTAACCCAGCCAACTTTGCCTCCTTCTTGATAATCTGTTCAGTGATGGATGGGTCACTGATAGTGATAGCACTGTCACGCGGCACTTACTTAGCAACAATATCCTTGATTAGACTCAGTTTAGGTTCCAACAGGGCCATGCAGCTCCTGACCTCATTATAGCCTTAGTCCAAAGAGTTGAACACAAGAAATGAGAATGACTGCCCTCAGCATCAAGGCAGCATTTGACTGAGTGTGACATTGAGGAGCCTGAGTAAAACTGGAGCCGATGGGAATAAGGACAAAAACTCTCCACTGGTTGAGGCCATATCTAGCATAAAGGAAGATGATTACGGTTGTTGGAAGTCAATCATCTCAGCTCCAGGACATCTCTGCAGGAGTTCCTCAGGGTAGTATCCGAGGCCCAACCATCTCCAGCTACTTCATCAATTAATTTCCTTCCATCAGAAGTGGGGATGTTTGCTGATGACTGCGCAATGTTCAGGACCATTCGCAACACTTCAGATACTGAAGCAGTCCATGTCCTTCTGCAGCAAGACCTGTATAACTCTGAGGCTTTGGCTAATAAGTGGCAAGTAACGTTCGTGCTACACAAGTGCCACATAATGACCATCTCCAACAAGAGACAATCCAACCATCTCCCTATGACATTCAATGGCATTAGCATCGTTGAGTCCCTCAACTACCGTCCTGGGGATTACCACTGAGCAGGAACTGAACTGGACCAGCCATATACATTCCATCTCTCATTTATGTAGTGCCAGGTCTCAAGCGTGTCCTGATAGTTTGGGCAATGATCAGAAAGGGAAATTGAAAGCCTGGAAATTCAGATGGGGCTCAGGTGCCACAGATACCTCAGGATGAACCTGTTTTTCAAGTTTGTCGGATAGAATCACTGCAGTGCAGAAGGAGGCCATTCGGCCCCTTGAGCCCGCACTGACAGCAATCCCACCCAGTCTTTGTCCCTGTAATCCCACATATTTACCCCCTGACCCTAAGGGGCTATTTAGCAGCATGGCTAATCCACCTAACCTGAACATCTTTGAACTGTGGGAGGAAACCAGAGCACCCGGAGGAAACCCACGCAGACACTGGGAGAACGTGCAGACTCCACACAGACAGTGACCCAAGCCGGGAATCGAACCCGGATCTCTGGCGCTGTGAGGCAGCAGTGCTAACCACTGTGCCACCGTGCCGTGTGTTAGAATGAAGTACGTGGGCTTTGTTGCCCTGTGGTCCTTTTCAGACCTTGAGGCTGCAGGAAGCTCAATTCAAAAGTCTGTTGCTTTGGGTCTTTGATCTAATCTTATCCTGCAATGGTATCTCGTCATGTCCTTTCCAATTTTGTTGAAAGGAGGATATGGTCTTAAATAGTGCCTGAAGCCAGCTACAAGATTGATTATCTTGCTGAGAGATCGAGATGCCATCTCTCGAGCTGCAGTCTAAAGTTTCAGTTTCTGAGCCGTACAATCGCCCAGCTAGATTCTGCTGTCACAACAGATAGAGAGCAACCATCAAGCATTGAAGTCATTAAAATACTTTTTCAAAAAAGAAATATAGTTTATTTGTTAGTGAGTTTGCAAACTGTGGAAACAGTGAGTTTACCTCCTGGGATTTAGGATTGACTGCCTTTAATTATGCCAATGGATAGAAGCATCGAAACATAGAAATGAGAAGCAAGAGTAGGCCATTCGGCCCTTTGAACCTGCTCCACCATTCATTTTGATCATGGCTGATCATCAAAATCAATATCCTAACCTTTCCTTCCCCCTCATATCCCTTGATCCCTTTAGCCCCAAGAGCTAGATCTAATTTCTTCTTGAAATCACACAATGTTTTGATCTCAACTACTTTCTGTGGTAGTGAATTCCACACATTCACGAGTCTCTGGGTGAATAAATTTCTCCTCACCTCAGTCCTAAAAGGTTTACCCCTTATTCTCAAACTATGACCCCTAGTTCTGGACTCCCCACCATTGGGAACATTCTTTCTCAATCGAAAGTGTGGCATGGTGGCACAGTGGTTAGCACTGATGCATCATAGTGTCAGGGACCTGGGTTCAATTCTAGCCTCGGGTCACTGTCTGTGTGGAGTTTCTCCCAGCGTCTGCATGGGTTTCCTTCGGGAGCTCTGGTTTCCTCCCACAGTCCAAAGATGTGTGGGTTAGGTTGATTGGCCGTGTCGAATTAACCCTAGTGTCAGGGGGATTAGCAGGGTAAATATGAGGGGTTACAGGAATACGGTTTGGGTGGTGTTGTGGTCAGTGCAGATTCGATGGGCCGAATGGCCTCCTTCTGCACTGTCGGGATTCTATTCTATGACCCCGTCTAATCCTATTAGAATTTTATAAGTTTCTATGAGATCCACTCTCATTCTTCTAAACTCCAATGAGTTTATGAGAATACAATCCTAACTGACTTCGAGTGGAAAGCATGTTTCCCCTCAAAATAAATCATTAAAATGCCAATTATGCAATTCTGGCAGCAGTGGGAGCGTAAACATTATTATTGCAATTTTGTTTTGAATGGCACAATTACTCCAGGTCTTGGCTCCCAACCTTCTTGGTGACTGTGTACAGCCCAGCTACAGCAATTCCTCACTGCCCGAGTTTCCACTTCTTCTGACTAAGTACTCCTCAGCGGATTGGAAGATTTTAAAGTGTAATTTCAATGGGGGCTTGCAGCTGGTGAATTTTCATACGGTATTGAATTAATGTAGAGAAAAACTCCAGGCCACATGAAAAGTCTTCATGCTAATGGAAAGGAGGGTGGTAATAAATCCTGCTTTACCTTAGAAAGGTGATTTTAAATCAAACAGAGAAAGATTGTATCCTCCAAAACCAATATGCAAAAGGCAGATGTTTTAATGCATCAACATTGTACTTACAAATCCATGTGGTGTTTTTTCAGTTTTGATCTGACATAAACAATATTAAAGTTTAGTTTGTGTCTGGAGTCTTTGTACGAGGAAAAAATGCATCAATATCCCAGGGGTTACCATTGATCAAATGTTGAAGCGGATTAGCCATATAAATAATCTGGCTATAAGAGCAGGTCAGAGGGGAGAAATCTTGCGATGTCTCGCATACCTCTTGACTCCCCAAAGCTTGTTCACCATCTACAAGAAACAAGTCAGGAGTGTGATGAAATACTCTTCACTTGCCTGGATATGTGCAGCTCAGGAAGTTTGACGCCATCCAAAACAAAACAGTCCGTTTGATTAGCATCCCATCCACAACCTTCAACATTCACTCCCTCCACCACTGATTCACAGATACAGTATTGTGTATCATCTGAAAGATGCACTGCAGCAACTCAACAAAGCTCCTTTGAAAACCTTCCTAAATCTAAAACCTCTACCCTTAGAAGCACAGGGATAGCAAATGCATGAGGACACCACCAACTGCAAGGTCTCCGTTAAGACACACACCATCCTGAGTTCCTTCGCTGTCACTGGGTCAAAATCCTGGACGTCTCTCCCTAACAACACAGTGAGTTTACCTACACTACAGGGACTGCAGTAGTTCAAGAAAGTGGCTCGTCAAGCACAATTAGGGATGGGCAATAAACACAGTAGTTAGTTAGCATTGCTGCCTCACAGTGCCAGGGACCCGGCTTGGGTCACTGTTTGTGCGGAGTCTGCACGTTCTCCCCATGTCTGCGATGGTTTCCTCCGGATGCTTTGTTTTCTTCCCACAGTAGAAAAGACGTGCTGGTTAGGTGCATTGGCCATGCTAAATTCTCCCTTAGTGTACCCAAACAGGCGGGGCGACTAGGGGATTTTCACAGTAACTTCATTACAGTGTTAATGTAAGCCTACTTGCGACTCTAATAAATAAATTTTAAATTTAATTTAAATCTAAATGCTGGCCTAGCCGCTGGCACTCATGTCCCATGAAAGAATACTTTAAAATTTTGTATCGAGTCAGATAAGGTAGTGAGAATATTAACAGATGAAGAAATAAACAAATCACTGCTATTAATAATGGGACAGACTTCTTCACGTTCAAGAATGATATTCACAGTTGGAAATAAATCCGATTACTCTCCTGCAAGGAATGTACAGTTAAATATATGTAAATGCACACTAGATCCAAGCACAAAATTCCAATGTACCAAATCACTTCCTATTCACACCCATTATATAGAATTCCCAATTCAGGCATAAAGCTTAAGTACGTAATCCTGTTCCAAGCAAGAACCAAATCCCCCCCAGTTACCAACCCACCCACCCCCAACCCTGCCATTCATCATTCATTCAATGCTTCAAACAGGGAATATTTTCCACCCCTCAGCTAATTGCACCTAAAGGCATTCGGTCAGATTTAGAATTGGATGCTTTACACATTAATGCTCCTTTTACTTTTGGCAGTGTAACTATCATTGGTTTCTGGTTCAACACAGAATTACCTGGTAGATGGACAGTGATACAAATATTGATCATTTCATATGCTGCCCATAAAATGGCTAATCTAAGCAAAACATTTCTTGGCAGACTATTTCCAGCTTCAGCTAGATGGTGATTCAAGTCATATGGCTGAAAGGGTGAGGAGTCCAATCTGGCTTTAGAATGCTTCATTCCTTGAAGCTAAATGTATTCGAAGAAATTTCCTCAGCAATCTGAATTCTCAGTCAGTGTATTCTGCACTTCCATCCATTAACTCATAGTCATAGAGATTTACAGCATGGAAACAGGCCCTTCGGCCCAACTTGTCCATGCCGCCCTTTTCTTTCAAACCCCTAAACTAGTCCCAATTGCCCGCATTTGGCCCATATCCCTCTATACCCACCTTACCCATGTAACTGTCTAAAAGCTTTTTAAAAGACAAAATTGTATCCGTCTCTACCACTACCTCTGGCAGCTTGTTCCAGACACTCGCCACCCTCTGTGTGAAAAAATTGCTCCTCTGGACACTTTTGTATCTCTCCCTCTCACCGTAAACCTATGCCTTCTAGTTTTAGACTCCCCTACCTTTGGGAAAAGATATTGACTATCTAACTGATCTATGCCCCTCATTATTTTATAGACCTCTATAAGATCACCCCTCAGCCTTCTACGCTCCAGAGAAAAAAGTCCCAGGCTATCCAACCTCCCGATATAGCTCAAACCATCAAGCTCCGGTAGCATCCTAGTAAATCTTTACTGCACTCTTTCTAGTTTGATAATATCCTTTCTAAAATAGGGTGACCAGAACTGACTCCATCTACACTTCCCGCTGTTTCGGAAAAGCAGCCAGCATAATTAAGCACCCCTTGGCCCCCGGACATACTCTCTTCCACCTTCTTCTGTCGGGAAAAAGATACAAAAGTCTGAGGTCACGCACCAATCGACTCAAGAACAGCTTCTTCTATGCTGCCATCAGACTTCTGATTGGACCTACCTCGCACTAGGTTGATTTTCCTCTACACCCTAGTTATGACTGTAACATTACATTCTGCACTCTCTCCTTCTCTATGAACGGTATGCTTTATCTGTATAGCGCACAAGAAACAATACTTTTCACTGTATACTAGTACATGTGACAACAATAAATCAAATCAAAAGAATCAAAATCAAAACAAATGTATCACGCTCCCCTCATTGTAACATTCCTGAATTGCAAGAGCAGCATTTCTGCAAGACAACAAAGTACAGATCACAGTGACTTCAAAAGGCATATCTGTCCTCTGGAAAAGTCCCTGAATAAACAATTTATATTTGCTGAGCTGTCCAGAATATGCTGTTTATTTTTAATGTTGAATGTTAATTGAATAACAGAAAAGTGGAGTTAACCTGACACCAAGTAAATAATTGTTAATGAACTTTCTGTAAAAACAGAATGCTATACAGCAAGCTATCACCTATATGGTTCTTGTAATCATTCTATTTTGGAATCACTTCATTGCTTGTGGACTCAAAAGTGATGTAACATCAGCTCTGGCAGCAGAATACTCATTCTCCCAAGAATTTGGGAAAATGCTGAGATGATTATAGTGCTCAGATGTTTATTTGCTAATTGAAGGCAGTTGACTGTTTTTGAGGGCTCTTTGTACACAGATAAATGCAGAGTCATAAACCCCCACAAGCTAGAATAAACTCTTATAAAGATTCAGTAAGAAGTCTCACAACAAACCAGGTTAAAGTCCAACAGGTTTGTTTGGTAGCACGAGCTTTCAGAGCACCGCTCCTTCATCAGGTGAGTGCTTCATCAGGCACTCACCTGATGAAGGAGCAGTGCTCCGAAAGCTCGTGCTACCAAATAAACCTGTTGGACTTCAACCTGGTGTTGTGAGGCTACTTACAGTGCCTACCCCAGTCCAACGCCGGCATCTCCACATCATCTTATAAAGATTGTTTTGGTGTGCAGTTATTCTCTATTCCTGGGTTAGGGAGGGAATCGACAAGGGTTCCCACTCCTAATTGTTAACCGATGTGCTGTAACGTGTATTAGTTAAGGACATATTTCCCTCACTGACATGTGGAGATAGTGGGGTTGGGGTAATGTCACTGAACTAATAGTCCAGTGACCCAAGCTTAATCCTCTGATTAAGAGAGTTCAAAGTGGGTTCAAATCCCGCCATGGCAGATGGTTAGATGAGGGATGCTCACATCCTATGAAAGGATGCGGCTGAGATTCTCCGGCCTCCCAGCCGTGTATTTCCTGACGGCGGGGTTTACTAGCACCGGGATTCTCTGATCCCGCTGCTGCCAATGGGAATTCCCATTGGCGTCACCCCACACTGGCGGGAAACCCGTGGGCTGACGGGGCTGGAGGATCTCACCAGCATGAACAACCGGAGAATTCCATCCTACATTTTTAAGAATATCAGCATAACTTGTTGACATTTCTGGGTGCAATTAATCAATCTTATTAGCATGAATTGGGCTCATTGTGAACCAGCGGTCCATTTTGTATCTTGCTTGATTGAAATGGAAAACAAATTGCTGCACAGTATACAGCAGGCCATTGATTCACTCCGAGCCTGTTTCGTGCTGCTGGTATAATGCTTAAATCCCAACCTCTGTCTCACACTGGTGTAAGTGAGGATGCTCCCCAGCGGAAGTAGAATTTCATGCCCACCAGTGCAACCTGCTTTCAGTACACTTGTCCTGCATTAAACCATGAAGAAGATTCAGCTCCTTTCCTTTTCAGCTGCCTGTACCAACAAATTTATTTGCACTATTGATGTCTCTTTTTTCTGGATAGTGGGTGGGTGAGGGCCCACTCAAACTAAATAAGCCAATGCCAGCCATTAAAATAGCAGACAAGGGAATGTCATATAATAAACAGTGTGAAACATTCATAAAGATTTCAAGGCATTGTTTATATTCGGTGACCTCAGCTTTCAGAAGAAACAACATCGTAAAGACATTCTTTCTTCAAGCAATCCTGGGTGGTGGAGACCAATGAACAAATACACTGGAAAATCCTTTTCTACACTGTAAGACTCTTAACCAAAGGTCTCACTATCCCCTAGGTTCCTCACTCTAGACTTTGGTGTCAACAACATGGATCAATCTCCACTTTATGTGTAAAAGTTTTATTAAGCCATTAGGCAATATTGACAACATCACTCCTTTGTAAGACCCACCTGCAGGAGACCACTGAACAAATCCTTCCACACGATTCCCAGTGACTGACCAAATCACACTTCCTGTCTGCAGCAGAGATGTCCATGGGAGCTGTGGCTTTATACCCCTTTCTGACCCTGCCCTCTTGACATGTAAGGTAACGCCTGAAATTGGGTCAACCGATTGGGTCAACAATTCCGCCCTGGCCACGGAAGACCAGGGGCGCGATTTTACCGGCCATTCATGCCCTGCTGCCACTGCAAGCAAGGACAGAGAATTTGGCGCTTAGCCAAATCTCCGTTCACTGCAGTGGGACCAGAAAATCCCGCTGGCGTGAACAGCTGGAAGACTCCACCCCACCTGTGTATGGTCATTTCCTGCTCTCAGTGACATGTCGGCAATGGATGTAATTCCTGTATCTTGCTAAGGAAGGTAAGGCATTCACACACACCTGAGAAGCCATTGTCTAAGTCAATTGCTGCAGAGAGAGTGTCTAGTGGTTAGTCACTGTCCCAGTGACATATCTGTATGTGTATATGTCCCTGTTCAGTTAAAACTATCTTTATTGTTAAAAAGTTCAACATGAGCTTCAATGATGATGTCTTCAGTCAGAATTCTTCATCCCGATTTCCTCCTCACTCCACGTTCCTACCACTCAGCTTTGAGCTCAGGATGTTGGTCCACCTCAGAACTGGTTACATTTTAACACAAGTATAAAGATAAGACATGTTAAAAAGTGATGCGCGATTAATTCACACGGGAGGCTAGGACGTACCCGGGAATAAAGACTTTTATTCACAACAAAATAGGAGCACACTACTTAACAACACTATCCCAGACTAAGGGCTACTAGGAAGTAGCAGTGACCTTTATACT
Source organism: Mustelus asterias (assembly GCF_964213995.1). Taxonomy (NCBI): domain Eukaryota; kingdom Metazoa; phylum Chordata; class Chondrichthyes; order Carcharhiniformes; family Triakidae; genus Mustelus; species Mustelus asterias. The sequence goes on from NC_135827.1 coordinate 25,017,618, forward strand.
CCTGTAAGAAGGCGGAGCCGAACGGAGTGTACCACATAAACAATAATAACAGGTGGAACACCCAAACCCTAACCCCAACAGTAACAAGAGTAACATATGTACAAGTACCCATAGTGGTAACCATCTATGGTTCACCACAAAAAGAAACAAAGAAAGACTTCACAGTGGGACAGAAACAAACAAAATATCGAAATGCTTCACAACAGTTGGCCTTTGAGCAAGTCAGGTTGAAGCAAAACAAAAGATAGCCTTTCAAATTCTTGTGAAGTGGCTGGAAATTAGTTAAAACCTATCAACACAGTCTGGGAACCCTGGAGAGCTATCAACAAAATGGTTGATCATCACTCTAACAAGCCCTGGCAATTTAAAAAATATGCATTGTTTCGATCCAACAATAAGCTCAGTACAATTAGAAAGGCAAGGTTTCTTCGAAATATTTGGAAGTACTTGAAGGATTAATGATATAAACAGTTAGGTAGTTGTTCTAAATGGGAAGTACAAATCTGGAGATGTGTTTGGCCTTGCTGCTTTTAATAATACAGAATGTAAGCTTACAGGGGTCCACCTTATAACTTGTTTATCCCAAAGTGAGAACAAGCAATTACATTTTAACAATCTGGAAAAAACGGATGTTGGCAAAATTAGCAACATCACTGGACCATGTTTCCCAACGAGCTATTTCTCACACTTCCTCTTGAGTATCGTTTCACAACACCATACTCTTACTGAATGAACAACAGCAAGTTGCGGGAGCTGGGATTCTGAAATGGAAACAGAAAATGCTGGAGATACTCAGCAGGTTATGGCAGCATCTGTAGAGAGAGAGAAACAGAGTTAGTGGCTGGAATTTTACCATCCTGCCCGCCACGGGAATTGGAGTGGGCGAGGGGCGAACAACGGGAAGGTCCGTTGACCTCAGATGGGATTTTATGGTTTCGGGACGAGCGAGGCCGTAAACTAGCACCCAATGTTTCAGGCTGAGATTACCTTTTCCTCAGAACTGGGGAACTTCCCCAGTTCTGTGGAAAGATTGTTGAACTGGATTGCTAACTTTTTTTTCTCTCTCCACAGATGCTGCCATAACCTGCTGAGTATTTCCAGCATTTTCTTTTATTACTGAGCGAAAATCTGATTTTAGCATTGATAAAGGTTCGGATAAGATAGAGAATTTTTGGAAGGCTCACACTTCAGTGCGGCACTTGGAGGGTCTGCTGCACTGTTAGTGATGCTGTCTTTCAAATGAGATATTAAATCAAGGCTTGGGTGGATGTGAAAGACGCCACAGCATTATTTTGCAGGAGGGTTGCCCTCCTGACCAATATTTATCCCTCCATTATCGCATTGCCTGCTTATAGGAGTTTGTAATTTACATGTTGATGGTCAACTTCTCTACATTGCAGCAGTAACTACACTTGAAAAGTATTTCATGAGTTGTAAAACGCTTTGAGGGATCTGATAATTGTGAAAGATGCTATATAAATGCAAGTCTAGGTTTACCCTTCTTGGCTCAGGAAGACAATTGACAATATATATGAATACTTCTCTAAGTTATCCTGAATTAAGATATTCATAAGTGCAGTTATCAGGAAGATGCGGCAGGCCCACGAGTTGCGAATATTTGCGTCCCCCTCCTTCCCACATCTGAAATGGCTTGGCAAGATTCACATGAGATGAAATGGGTACCTTTCTGTCCCCAGTAATGTTCAAGCCATTGCGGCAATTGAGCAGATTTCTTTGTTGCCTCGTGAAGGATCTTAAAATGTGTCACAGCGATAGCTGGAGCGTGTTTCCTGATGAGGATTGAAAGGACGCTTGATGCCACTGTAGGGCCGATTGCCAATGACTCCAGTTCCTCAGTTGCTAAGGGAAGGGAAGCCCCCAAGGCCAGGGGATGCATCTGGTATGCCACTTAGTGTAAAAATAAAATGAGGAGTGGTAGATCTCCTGCCAATCTGTTTTCCATTAAGTACCGCCAAGTTACATTCAGGCACTCTTTATCATCATGCCAATAGGAAAGCATATGTTTAATATGTAAAAGAACGATCAAAAGAGATTAACCTTATTTAGGTAAAAGAGTTTTCCAGCGGGACAAGGGGAGAGAGAGGGCCATTTCAGAAGATTAGTTATCGTTTAAGTTTATTTATTAGTGTCACAAGTAGGCTTACATTAACACTGCAATGACGTTACTGTGAAAATCCCTTAGTTGCCACACTCCGGCGCCTGTTCGGGTACACTGAGGGAGAATTTAGCATGGCCAATGCACTTAACCAGCACATCTTTGGATTGTGAGAGGAAACCAGGGCACCTGGAGGAAGCCCACACAGACACAGGATAGAACATGCAGACTCCGCACAAACAGCGACCCAAGTGGGGAATCGAAGCAGGGTCCCTGGCACTGTGAAGCAGCAGTGCTAACCATTGTGCCGCCTGATGCGCGACAATTAAGCACGTGGAACCAAGGCTTCGATATTGAAGGCTTTTATTGTGTAACAATGGAACTACTAACACGAATACACCAGTTCAGACTGAAGGGGTCCTGCCGGAGCAGAGGGTCTTATACCTCGCCACCGGAGGCGGGACCCCACTGGAATGTGCCATGATAACACTTATAACAGGTAAACACCCTAACCCAACAACATTGTACAACCCCCACAGTAACAACACCCTAGCCCAACAGTAACATAATAACAACCCCCAGTGGTGAACCAACGATGGTTCACCACATTCACCCCTCCTTTAAGAACAAAAGGTGGCGGGGTGCAAGAAAAAAAACAGGTCATATAAACAGAATTCACAAGTCCAGACGGTCTGGAGGACCGCACCGACGCTGTGATCTCCTCAACACCGGTTGCGAAACCGGAGCAGGTGCTTGCGGTGGCGTTCTTTCCAAAACAACGTCTGGCTGTCCCCTCAAGGACTCCCGGGCCGGCTGGCCCTGGTGAGGCGATGGTGCAGGGGATCCTGGAACCTTTGGTGGTGGTGGTGGTGGTGATGATGGTGGCGCCGATCTCCGAGTCTCAGGCAAGCTGTACATGGGAGTAAAAGTGTTATGCACTGGTCCCAGTGCTGACCGCGCCACGTCTGGGGAAGCAATGAGGAGTAGTGGATTCGTGACTGGGGGAATAGGAGCGACAGGAGTTGCTACGTCCCCTGCGGGCGCCAGGTCTCTAATGGAGACAGTGTCCTCTCGCCCGTCAGGATATGCCACATAGGCATACTGAGGGTTGGCGTGGAGGAGTTGGACCGGTTCGACCAAGGGGTCGGACCTGCGAGCCCTCACATGTCGCCGCAGAAGGACGGGTCCTGGGTACGTCAACCAGGCTGGCAATGAGGTTCCCGAGGACGACTTCCGAGGGAATGAGAACATCCTCTCGTGGGGAGTAGCATTGGTTGCCGTACACAGGAGGGAGCGGATAGAATGGAGCGCATTTGGAAGGACCTCCTGCCAACGGGAGACTGGAAGGCCCCTGGATTTCAGTGCCAGTAGGACAGCCTTCCAGACTGTAGCATTCTCCCTTTCCACCTGTCCGTTACCCCTAGGGTTGTAGCTCGTGGTTCTACTAGAGGCAATCCCGAATGAGAGCAGGAATTGCCTCAAGTCGTTGCTCATGAACGACGAGCCCCTGTCGCTATGAATGTAGCAGGGGTACCCGAACAGGGTAAAAAGCTCACTGAATGCCTTGATGACGGTGGCAGTCGACGTGTCCGCACAGGGGACAACAAACGGAAACCGGGAATACTCGTCTATTATGTTGAGGAAATAGACATTCCGGTCCGTTGAGGGAAGGGGGCCCTTAAAATCCACACTCAGCCTCTCAAAAGGGCGAGTGGCCTTGACCAATTGTGCCCGGTCTGGTCGATAAAAGTGTGGTTTGCATTCTGCGCAAATCCGACAGCTTCTCGTCACTGACCTGACATCCTCCACCGAGTAGGGCAGGTTGCGGGCTTTGACGAAGTGGTAGAGTCTGGTGACTCCAGGATGACACAGATCATTGTGGAGAGCCTTCAAGCGGTCCTCCTGCATGATGGCGCATGTTCCGCGCGAGAGGGCATCTGAGGGCTCATTGAGCTTCCCTGGACGATACATAATATCGTAATTATAGGTGGAGAGCTCAATTCTCCACCGCAAGATCTTATCGTTCTTGATCTTGCCCCTCTGCGTGTTGCTGAACATAAACGCCACGGATCGTTGATCCGTGATCAGGGTGAACCGCTTCCCTGCCAAGTAATGGCGCCAGTATCTGACAGCCTCCACAATGGCCTGAGCCTCCTTCTCCACCGCTGAGTGCCGAATTTCGGGGCCTTGAAGGGTGCGGGAAAAGAACGTGACGGGCCTGCCTGCCTGGTTTAGTGTGGCGGCTAGGGCGAAATCAGATGCATCACTCTCCACCTGGAAAGGGATGGATTCATCCACCGCGTGCATCGTGGCTTTCGAGATGTCGCTTTTCAAAACCTTGAAGGCCAATTGGGCCTCCGGCGTAAGTGGGAAGGTCGTGGACTTAATGAGCGGACGAGCTTTGTCCGCGTAGTTGGGGACCCACTGTGCATAATATGAAAAAAACCCGAGGCATCTCCTGAGTGCTTTCGTGCTAGCGGGCAAGGGAAGTTCAGTAAGTGGGCGCATACGGTCTGGATCAGGGCCAATGACCCCGTTTTCCACCACGTATCCGAGGATGGCTAACCTGCGCGTACGGAATACGCACTTCTCCCTGTTATAGGTCAGATTCAGGCGAGATGCAGTGCGCAGAAAGTGTTGGAGATTCGTGTCATGGTCCTGCTGGTCATGGCCGCAGATGGTGACGTTATCCAGGTACGGGAAGGTAGCCCGCAACCCATTCTGGTCCACCATTCGTTCCATAGCACGCTGGAAGACCGAGACCCCATTGGTGACACCAAATGGAACCCTGAGGAATTGGTATAGACGACCATCCGCCTCAAAAGCCGTATATTGTCGGTCCTCTGGGCGGATGGGGAATTGATGGTAGGCGGACTTAAGGTCTATGGTAGAAAACACTCGGTACTGCGCAATCTGATTGACCATATCAGAAATGCGTGGGAGAGGATACGCATCCAGCTGCGTATAACGATTAATGGTCTGACTATAGTCGATGACCATCCGAGGTTTGTTCCCGCTTTTGACTACCACGACCTGCGCTCTCCACGGACTAGCACTGGTCTGTATGATCCCTTCCTTGAGGAGCCGCTGAACCTCAGATCTAATAAAGATCCGGTCCTCAGCGCTGTAACGCCTACTTTTAGTAGCGATGGGCTTGCAGCCAGGTACCAGATTTTTAAAAAGGGATGGTGTAGTGATTTTCAGGGTGGATAGATTGCATGCGGGGCGCTTTGGGCAATTTGGAGGCTGCGGCTGATTCCCTACTGCCAGTGAAGGGAGTGGCCCACCGTACCGTAGGATCACACTCTTCATGTGGACCATAAAGTTTAGTCCGAGGAGAATTGGCGCACAAAGGTGAGGTAACACAAGGAGCCTGTATTGCTCGTAAATTGTGCCCTGTACCTCAAGAGTTACCATACATCGTCCTTGGATCGGTACAGACCGGGACCGTGATGCCATGGAAATTGTCTGCTTGGCAGGGAGAACCCGGAGTCCACACCTTTTAGCAGTTTCAGGGTGTATGAAACTTTTGGTGCTCCCACTGTCAAACAGACAATTCACAGTTCGACCACTAACCTTTATATCCATCATGGAATTTTCAAGACTGTAGTGCCTGGTCTGGTCCAGGGAGATCGACGCCACCGTTGGCCCCTGGGCGTCACTGCATGCTGCCGATGTTGATGCTGAGGACCCCTGCTGGTCGCTCCTAGTCGTCGTGGACCATGATGGCCGCTCCCATGAATCGCACGTGGGCGAGGGCGCCAAACGCAGCGACTCCTGGTGGTCTTCCTCCTCCTCCGTCAGCCACGATGGCGCCGTCCTGGGTTCGCACATGGTCGGACCTCGTGGGTACTGCGACGCCGAAGGAGATTGTCTCCGTTCTGGAGGGTTACAAGCTGCACTGCCGTTTTTAGGCTTGGACCTGCAGACTTTGCCGTAGTGGCCTTTTTTACCGCACTGGCTGCAGATTGCCGTTCTTGCCGGACACTGTTGCCGTGGATGCTTGGCCCCACCACAAAAATAGCATCGCTGGCCACCTGGAGCTGCCGCCGTCGTCGGATCGATCTGGGAGCGCGGGTTAGCGGGGCGAGGAGGGAGCTGAGCTTGCTCCAGCCACGTTGACTGCACGTGGTCCTCGGGGTACAGCGCCAAGCTCTTCGACGCCGCTTCCAGCATCACAGCCATCTCCATTGCTTGGGTCAAGTCGAGTTTCCCCTTTTCCAGCAATTTAAGCCTGATGTACGAGGACCCTACCCCTGCTACGAATGCGTCTCGGGCGAGGTCGTACATATATTGTTCGGCTGATACGTCTTTACAATCGCAACCCCTGGCAAGCTGCAGGAGCTCATTGGCGTAGTCCTCCATGGTTTCGCCCGACTGCCGACGTCGTGTAGTGAGGAGGTAACGAGCGTGTATCTCGTTGGGTGGCTTCGTGTATCGTTTTTTTAGGAGCTCGACGGCACCCGGGTAAGTGGGAGCTGCACGAATGGCGAGATAAATCGTGTCGCTTACCCTTGCTGGACCTGGAGTTTATCACTGTCTGTAGTGATAGCTACCGAGGCTGCCAGGTAGTCCTCGAAACACTTCCACCAATGGTCGAATGTGTTAGCGGCACCGACCGCACGTGGGTCCAGTGTCAGACGATCCGGTTTTAAGATCTGTTCCATACTCTTTTTTTTTGTACAGCTGTGAGTTTTCTGTTACACAATAAAATTGATGCGCGACAATTAAGCACGTGGAACCAAGGCTTCGACATTGAAGGCTTTTATTGTGTAACAATGGAACTACTAACACGAATACACCAGTTCAGACTGAAGGGGTCCTGCTGGAGCAGAGGGTCTTATACCTCGCCACCGGAGGCGGGACCCCACTGGAATGTGCCATGATAACACTTATAACAGGTAAACACCCTAACTCAACAACATTGTACAACCCCCACAGTAACAACACCCTAGCCCAACAGTAACATAATAACAACCCCCAGTGGTGAACCAACGATGGTTCACCACACCGCCATGTGTTTGCGTAAGAAAAGGTAAGGTTCCCCCTGTTCTAGCTCCATGTTTAAGGTTTGTTAATATCCAGATACATCATTTCATTACTTGGTACAAGTTGTCATTAGGTTGCAAATTCTGAAAATAGGATAGATACTCTCTAATCTCTCTCTGTTATAAAAAACAGGATTCACATACAAAAGATTATGTGATACTCATTATTATCCCTTGGAAATGTCTGGATCGGTCTGGACCCAGTTAGTGAACAGTTGTAGAGTAAACACAACAGTAACAAACTCTGTGTAACCTTTTACAAAGTGATGGCGCAAGTGTTCTTTAACATTTCTAAAGTATAAAGGGTGTCAGGTATCAAATCTATCAATTTCTATACAGTTACCTGTCTTTCTCAGGTGGAAGTCTAACAACACCAGGTTAAAGTCCAACAGGTTTATTTGGTAGCAAATGCCAGCATTTGCTACTAAATAAACCTGTTGGACTTTAACCTGGTGTTGTTAGACTTCTTACTGTGTTTACCCCAGTCCAACGGCGGCATCTCCACATCATTTCTCAGGTGGACCATTGGTCAATAAGCTCTCATGGAGACATAATAGTCTGGGTTTTAAGAAACGGAATTAACATTTCAGATCGATGAAGTTGGCCAGAATTTTCCAGCCGTTCTGCCACTGCAAATGAGGATGGAGAACGCGATTTTATCAGCCATTCACGTCACGCTCCCTGCTGCAGTGAGGTTGGAGAATTTGGTGCCTCCAATGCCAAATCTCCATTCACTGCAGCGGGATGGGGAAATCCTGCCGGTGTGAACGGTGGTGACATTCCAGCCTGAGAATTTGGCACTCAGCCAAAGCTCCATTCACTGCAGCAGGACCAGGGAAAACTCCATCCATTGTACCAGAAGTGGAGAATGTTACAGGTGTAACAGATTTTAGGCAAGTATTGAGTCACAGAGAGCAGGAGAGGTAAGACTATAGGGAAGCTCTCGAATAGAATGGAGGGCAGTCGTGATTAAATGACAGAAGGGATGATGGTATCAAAATATTTCTGCCCATTAATGAGTAAATGTGTAGGTACCATGGACTGCCTACCCTTTGGTAGTACTTAAACTCTGACATTTTCCAGGCCTTACAACCTTCTATATTCCTCCATTATTTGTGACTATGTCTTAAGCCAACTCGGGCCTATTACTCTGATATTTGCTCCATAAAGCTCACTGCTTCTCTATTCTCCTCCTTCAAGACACTCTTTGACCAATCTTTTGGTCACCGATCCTAATATCTCCAGCTATGCCTCAGTGTTAAAGCTTGTTTAATAATGTTCATGTGAAGCACTTTTGGCCATTTTGCTCATGAAAGGCACTGTATAACTGGGAGTTGTTGTTGTAAATGATTCAAAGACCACCATTGCAGGTTCCCCTGCACTTGGATGTGTGAGCTATGCAAAACGCCATTGATAGGTAAGTGAAAATGTATTTATTAGTCACAAGTAGACTTACATTAACACTGCAATGAAGTGATTGTGAAAATCCTGTAGACGCCACACTCCCCAGCGCCTGTTCGGGTACACTGAGGGAGAATTTAGCATGGCTAATGGACCTAAGCAGCACGTCTTTCAGACTGTGAGGGGAAACTGGAGCACCGGAAGAAACCCACACAGACTCGGTGAGAACATGCAGACTCCACACAGACTGTGACCCAAGCCTGGAATTGAACCCAGGTCCCTGGCACTGTGAGACAGCAGTGCTAACCATTATGCCACCGTGCCACCTCCAGAACTGGGCAGAACTGGAAGGTCCTGCAGAGTTAATAAAATATTAAAGGACAAATGTCTGTAACATTTAGCAGTTTCCATGATTTGAGTACAGCCAGCTGAATTGACACTGCATCGGGAGAGTTTAAGACTAGCATTGTCCAAACAATGTTATAATAAGTCACAAATGATCAAAACATCTGATCATCTACATGTGATAATCAGTAACCCCTTTCATTTCTTTCTGTTTTAAAGTGGAATAGGAATTTGGTCCCCACACAGTCCCCCAGTAACATCTTGTATCGTTCCTGATAACATTTTTAAAAAACTGAACTTTGAATATCTTTCAGTGCCTCTTCGCACAGCCGATATCCAGCTGTTGCAGATGCTTCGATGTGAATTTAAAGGCAAGTCTCCATTGACGAATCCTATGGCAATATTATTGTTGCCTCACTGCAGCTAAGGTTACCCTTGTTCTTGATGGCCACGGGAGCATCACCTTGAAAGCAAAAGAATCTCATGATTGTATTGTGGGACCAAGCTGGGATATGAGTTAGTGATCGGGGACAGTGATCAATTTCATGGTCTAATATCTTCAGTTTCAGTCCAGCCAGTTTAATGACACGGGTCTGTTTAATATACAGTTTTCCACATAATTTGCTGTCTTGCCATATTTTAAACTCTGGGCCATTATCAGCTTGTACTGAAGGATACTGTTGCATAAGTCAAGTCTCTCTCCAATTTCACCGATTTTCACTAATGCACCATCTCATCCTTTCTCTTTGATGTTAATGCATTACTATTGTTCCCCACACTTCACTGCAAGCTGCTGTATCAGTGCGTATGTTGGTTTGTTGATGTGAGCTGTTGGTAATGATGTGATGTAAAATTGGTGACCGATTTTCCTTTCATTTTTCTGTTTTTGTTTACCCTGGGTCAATTAGTTGTACTCAATGATATCGAAATACTTTTGCTGTGCTCATAGAATCCCTACAGTGCAGAAGGAGGCCATTCGGCCCATTGGTCTGCACCAACCACAATCCCACCCAGCCCCCATTCCCATAACTCCACATATTTACTCTGCTAATCCCCTGACACGAGGGTCAATTTAGCATGGCCAATCAACCTAACCCGCACATCTTTGGACTGTGGGAAGAAATCGGAGCACCCGGAGGAAACCCACGCAGACACGGGGAGAACGTGCAAACTCCACATAGACAGTGACCTGAGACCGGAATTGAACCCGGGTCCCTGGCGCTGTGAGGCAGCAGTGCCAACCACTGTGCCACCATGTCGCCTGTGTTATTCAAGATGGGGCCAGAGCGTAGCGACTTCCTGCGAACCATCCCCAGCATATCCTCTAATTCTATCTTTTACTATCGTTCAATGCTTTTAAAACTCAACTCTAACTCTTATACTATGACTGTAACCCTACATTCTGCACCCTCTCCTTTCCTTCTCCCTTACATACTCTATGAGCGGTATGCTTTAGAATCATAGAATCATAGAAACCCTACAGTGCAGAAGGAGGCCATTCGGCCCATCGAGTCTGCACCGACCACAATCCCACCCAGGCCCTACCCCCACATATTTACCCGCTAATCCCTCTAACCTACACATCCCAGGACTCTAAGGGGCAATTTTTAACCTGGCCAATCAACCTAACCCGCACATCTTTGGACTGTGGGAGGAAACCGGAGCACCCGGAGGAAACCCACGCAGACACGAGGAGAATGTGCAAACTCCACACAGACAGTGACCCGAGCCGGGAATCGAACCCGGGACCCTGGAGCTGTGAAGCAGCAGTGCTAACCACTTTGCTACCGTGCCGCCATGTATGTATGTATACATGCAAGAAATAATACTTTTTCACTGTATATCAATACATGTGACAATAATAAATTAAATCAAATCAAATCTTTCTCTGAAACTTCAACACTTTCACACCTCACTTACTCTGGTGACAATGGGAGCAGATCTGAGTCCAGGGTATAGCTGAGTTCCAAACGTTTATAGCCATAAGTTTCCAGACAAGTCTTCCGCAATAACAGGACATTGCACAACCTGATGATATCCATTATTTGTTTATGAAAAATATAATGAGTGTTCAGTACAAAAGGTCATAGCATGTGGATAATTACATACAAATAAAATCTAACTGTTGTTTTTATTTAAAGTGCTTATGTCTGCCAACTCAGTAATAGATTGGATGCATTATTCTTGAAGTATCAGGCCTGTTTAGTACCAAGTCAAAAAACAATTGTTCTACAAAGCAGCATAGCATATGGAAAGTCAACTGGTACATGAGCAAACATTGCTTTTAACTGACTATGCATTATTTGATTCATACTCTACTCTGTACATAATCTGTCGAAACAGCAAAACAAGAAACAAAAACATGAAAAATAGAATTGTAAAAGGGTTGAATCTCTTTTGTTTGAAAGTTATTATCCATTTCTGGGAGCCAAATGTTGTACTTACTAAGGCCCAAATTTTCGCCAAGACGGATAGCCTTTCTATGAAGGGTTATGGGGTGGATGGAGTGGCACAGATTGGCAGAGGAGCTATAAAGGGCCAAGGAGGTGGCTGGAAGACAAGGGGTTGACATAGGGGCTATAAAGGGCCATGGAGAGGGTAGAGGGGCATAGTTTGGCTTGGAGGCTATGAGGAGTTATGAGGGTGGGTGGGGGAGCATGAAGTAGCATTAGTGGCATGCATAGGGGAGGGGGTATATAGGGATTGAGGGATGATGAGCGGTGAGGGCTGGAGGGACGCTTCATGTTTAATTCTTTATTTTTTGAACCTCAGACCCAATGCAGAAGGCAAGAGGTCTTCCGCCCAGCTCACCTTTGCACTGGCAGCCTCCTCAGTTCTGCCTGGATTGCCCATGCTGACTTCTAATCCAACACACACCCCCATCCTGCCCCAGACCAAAAATCCATTGTCCGGGCACGCAGTTTTAAAGGTCAGGTTTGCGGATCCGGGAATTCTCCCGTCTTTGCACATTCAACTCAGGAGTGAAAAGTTCGGCCTTGGTGTTTGAAGTCTAAAATGGTTAACACAGCATGGTGGCACAGTGGTTAGCACTGCTGCCTCACAGTGCCAGGGGCTTGGGTTTGATTCCCGTCTTGGGTCACTGTCTGTGTGGAGTTTGCAAGTTCTCCCCATGTCTGCGTGTGTTTCCTCCGGGTACTCCGGTTTCCTCCCACAGTCTGAAAGATGTGCTGGTTAGGTGTGTTGGCCATGCTAAATTCTCCCTCAATGTACCCAAACAGGCAACTGGGGGATTTTCACAGTAACTTCATTGCAGTGTTAATGTAAGCTTACTTGTGACACTAATAATGATAAACTTCAATATTGAATACACCAGCAAATGAAAACTTTGCAAGAGACCTGGTAAATGGAAACAAATTCATCTACCAAATACAAACTGCTTTGATCTTCAATCTCGGGTTATTAGATTTCAAATTATTCAAATCTGGAGCAACAGATTTTATGTTCCAATCATTGCAAATAAATCACAAATTTACCCCTCAAAGGTATTCCATTCCATTCCCATTTCCTTCCTGCACCTAGTGATGCGCAAAGGCAAACTTTCATCTGCTAGTAATTCCTGGACCAGGTCACTAGTCTGTCACCAAAGACTCAAAGGTATTCCCCCCCCCCAACCCCCGCCAAATATTGACACTATGGATGGGATTTCCCACCCTTCCCACTGACAGGTTCTTCCTGTTCTGCCAAAGTTATCTCCCTGCCGCTGGTTCCCTGGCAATGAGATGGGTAAGCCATTCAAATTTCTGTTGACTTCGGAGGGACAGGAAGATCCCATTGGCGGCCAATGGTGAGCTGCCTCCACCGCGCGAAAACCTGCCGCGGGTAGGTTGAAAAATTCCAGCCTATGTCTTTGGATTTATCTTTTTCTGAAGCATCATACAGTTTGGATAAAGCTTTAAATTACTCTTTTAATTAGTCATCTTAGACAGCTCATTATGAATAGCAAACAGTTGTGGATTTTATTCCTGGATTGTCAGCACGGCTATAATGTTATCTGAAAACCTACATCTCTGGTGCCCGTACAACTCTTAAAGCTGAACTTGAGATACTTTTATTGGGAATTTAGATTGGAAATTAAAAGCGTACTCTAAATATAAAATATCCTTTATCCTTGCACACCCTTCCCATCCACCTCACCAAACTCTTGTCTCATAAACAATCAAGTCCTTCACTTCTTCTGTGTTCCAAAATGATTCAGGTTGTGATCACCCCGCCTGCCAATTCTCTCCAACTCTAAACACACTGAAGTTTATCACATTTGTGCAGGACAGATTATCTGGCATGAGCATCTAAAGACCAGACCTTTTGTGAATCTCATCAATCTTCGGCATGGGAAGTCTAATAGTTTGTTTGCACTGTTTACCCTGCGATTTTTGTGGTGAATATATCAACAAGAAACTTATTACAAGTACTCCCTTCATTATTCAGTGATACATCTTATTTTTCTAGCCATTTTATTGACATTAGACTAACCACTCTTGGCTTAGGCTATTGTAATGTAAGTTTATATGTGGAATCTGAAACCAAAATGTTTTGAAATCCAAAATGCAATCAGCCCCGAGGAATTTTGGATTAAGGATATTGGACGTGCATTTGAAATTTATCAGCTATCCCAATGGATCAGGCTGATTTTAGTTAAAATTCTAACAGGACTAGACAGGGTAGATGCAGGAAGGATGTTCCCGATGGTGGGGGAGTCTAGAACCAGAGGTCACAGTCTGACAATTCGGGGTAGACCTTTTAGGATGGAGATGAGGGGACATTTCTTCACCCGAAGAGTGATGAGTCTGTGGAATTCATTACTACAGGAAGTAGTTGATGCCAAAACATTGAATGCTTTCAAGAGGCGGCTAGATATAGCACTTGGGGCAATTGGAAACAAAGATTATGGGGAGAAAGCAGGATTAGGCTACTGAGTTGGACGATCAGCCATGATCGTAATGAATGGTGAAGCAGGCTCGAAGGGCCTCCTGCTCCTATCTTCTATATTTCTATGTTTATATTGAGTTCTGCACTACATCTTTGGTACTCCTGATATGGTTCATTTTCTTTAGAGAATTAGGAGATACCTATTTTGCTAAACTGACATGTATTATGGCGGCACAGTGGCACAGTGGTTGGCACTGCTGCCTCACAGTGCCAGGGACCTGGATTTGATTCCCGGCTTGGGTCACTGTGCGGAGTCTGCATGTTCTCCCCCTGTCTGCATGGGTTTCCTCTGGGTGCTCCAGTTTCCTCCCACAGTCCGAAAGACATGCTGGTTCGTTTAAAGTTTATTTATTAGTGTCACAAATAGGCTCATATTAATACTGCAATGAAGTTACTGTGAAAATCCCCGAGGGGATCCCCTTCGGGTACACTGAGGGAGACTTTAGCATGGTTAATGCACCTAACCAGCACGTCTTTCGGGCTGTGGGACTCGAACAGGCGCTGGAGCGTGGCAACTGGTGATTTTCACAATAACTTTATTGCAGTGTTAATGTAAGCCTACTTATGATGTGACACTAATAAATAAACTTAAACTTAAAACTGATATCACTGATTGTTTATAACTGCTGTAAAAAGGATTATAAATGACAAGAGATCACTCCCATATATGCATTCATTCCTTGCGGGCAACAGTAGTTCTCATTAACTCTAGATATGTTTGTTATTTTTACGAACACCTCAATTACCATTTTGCTCGGCTTGCTTCAGGCCTGAAATACATCTTTAGGAAAGATTTTCAGATTTGTTACATGTGAAATTAAGAAAGCCAAAGGTATACAATTGAATCTTCAAGCACACTCAGCTCACATGTAAATTCTAACACAACCGCATGACAACAGCAGGGAGGCAATGGCTTAGTGGTATTATCGCTAGACTACTAATCCAGAAACTCAGCTAATGCTCCAGGGACCTGGGTTCGAATCCCATTGCAGCAAATGATGGAATTTGAATTCAATAAAAAAAATCTGGAATTAACAACCTACTGATGACCGTGTTACCATTGTTGAAGAAGTGTTCATTATTGTCCTTTAGGGAACAAAATCTGCCGTCCTTACCTGGCCTAGCCCACGTGTGATTCCAGAGCCACAGCAATGTGATTGAATATACAAGGCACGGTTAGTAAGTTTGCGAATGATACTAAATTAAGAGGTATCATTGAAAACGAAGAAGGTTATCAAAAATTGCTGGGGGATCTTCAGTTGGGGAAGTGGGCCAAGGATTGGAAAATGGATTTCAATACAGATAAGTGTGAGGTTTTGCATTTTGGAAAGTCAAACTTATACAGTGAATGGTAGAGCCATGGGAAATGTTGAAGAACAGAGGGACCTAGGAGTAAAAGTACATCGTTTGTTGAAAGTGGCGTCACACGTAGACAGAGTAGTGAAGAAGGCGTTTAGCACGCTGGCCTTCATCAGTCAGGACATTGAGTATAGGAGTTCGGACATTATGTTACAGTTGTACAAGTCATTGTTGAGGCCGCACTTGGAGTATTGTGTACAGTTTTGGTCACCCTGTTATAGGAAAGACATTGATAAACTGGAAAGAGTGCAGAGAAGATTTATGAGGATGTTGCTGGGACTAGTGGGCCTGAGTTATAGAGAGAGGTTGGCCAGGCTAAGACTTTATTCCTTGGAATGTAGGAGAATGAGGGGTGACCTTGTTGAGGTGTATAAAGGGGTATAGAAAGGATGAACCCACATAGTCATTTTTCCAGGGTAGGGGAATTGAAAACCAGAGGGCATAGGTTTAAGGTGAGAGGGGAAAGATTTCAAAGGGACCTGAGGGGCAACTTCTTCACGCAGAGGGCAGTGCGTGTATGGAATGAGCTGCCAGAGAAAGTGGTTGGGGCAGGTTCAATAGCAACATTTAAAAAGCATTTGGATAAGTACATGGATGGGAAAGGGTTAGAGGGATATGAGGCAAACATGGGCAGTTGGGACAAGCTGGGAGGGCACCATGGTTGGCATGGACCGGTTGGGCCGAGGGACCTGTTTCTGTGCTGTTTTGCTCTATGATTCTATGACTCTCAACTGCTCTCCAAGGGCAACAAGGGATGGGCAATAAATGTTGGCCAACCAGCGACGCCCATGTCCCACGAATGAATAAAAAAGGATTCTGACAAAATCGCTTATTGTGACACCTATCTGTTAACCTGTACTGAATGGTAGCATAGTGATGATACCACTGGACAGTCACCAAAAGCCAGCGCCAAAGCTCCAGAGACATAAGTTCAAACGCCACCACGGCAGCTGGGGGGAATTTAAATTCAATCAGCAAAGTTTTACTGAGAAAAACTTCCCCCATCCAGTCCACTTCCCTATGTGACCCTAATGCATTGCTGACAGGTTGGGGAATAAATGGCCTGATTATGACAGTCAGAATGCAGGGTTTAAACAGGAGTTAAGTTTTGATAAAAGAGTTCTTGATCTGAAAACTTAACTCCATTTCTCCCTTCACAGATGCTGCCAGACCTGTTGAGTGTTTCCAGCACTTTCTGTGCTTACTTCAGACTTCCAGCATCTGCAATATTTTGCTTTTGTACCTGCAAACTTATATGGTTATTCTTTATCATTCCCCTCAGTGCTTCACTAATCCCTTTGTCAAATGACCTCCTATTATATTTCCAGCAACCATTAGAAGCTCAGAGGTTACCTTCAATTATCTTTGCACTCCTTCTTATAAATTGGCACCACACTTACCTGTCTGTCCCCTGAGGGGCTAAATGGCCACCTTGTGTTCTTATGACCCTATGATGAAAGTAACATGGCAGATCCCGGGAATCCTACACATACTTGCATAAAGATGGAGTGGAGTGGCCAGCTACCTTCTTGAACTGCTACAGTCCATGTGGTGTATGGTACACCCAAAGTGCTGACCACTGTGTCACCGTGCCACCTGCACGCCTCATTAATTCTGACATCTTCCACATTCCCAGCTGGCTATTTGGTTCTTTAACAAATGAAAGAGAGAGAAGAGGAAAAAAAGCTAAAAATGGAAAAATGGATGCATTGAAAGATAAATGCAATTAGAAAGAAAGTAAGGCAGAAAGAAAGTGAATGGAAACCGATGCCTTGCCTTTAATACAGACCATTGTATGAAACTTGGGTTTTCTATGTGCACACAATCACAGTGATCCCTGACTCCAGCTGAGGCCCTGTTTCTAGTTTAAGTAAATAAGGCATTTTCAGAACCTTAATTAAATGCAGATGCAAATAAGGAAAAGAATATCGAAAGTACATTGTAAAACGTACATTTTCTACAAGAAATTGGAGCATTTAAGGCAGAGGAAAGGACCTCTGGGATGTTGAATGGAAACCTTCAAACCAACTGACCAGGAATGTATACAGATTTTGAAACCTATCAAAGCGTAGACCTCATGTCACATCAGGTGCGGTTTAGTGCATCACTCTTGTACAACGTTTGACATGCTTGATGTTTTTAAATCCCGTGTATAAATAATTTCTGACCCATATGACCCTGTTGCAACCTTTTTCCTTAAAAGGAGAGAGCAGGGTTTTCAGTGCAACTTTCTTCATTCAATCATCTGCACAAAGTTTCCTTTTAAGTAGAAGCTGAGATTGAAGCAATTAACTCTTTAAACATCGCTGTGACATTGTACCACAGAATGAAGTTATGACCAAGTTAGAAACATAACCGACTGGATATACATAAGCCACAGTTTATACATTAACTCAATGCTTTTGTTCTCAATCTATCAAGCTCTCTGTCACTTTATACCCCCCCACTCAGTTTCTGCTTCTGGCCTTACTACAACATTACCCCACTTGTCCATTCTTGTTTATGGAACGTTAGCTGAGCTCCTTTGGCGACCATAGGCTAATAACATCGGTAGGTAATTATTAACTTAGAGTCCGTTGGAATTGGGTAATTACCATAGTCCTTGCTGCTCTTGTGATGGTGCAGGTTTCTTCTCTGTAACCGTAAAGCCTTGCTTTAGCAATGCATTACAAATGAGGTGGATGAATGCAGCAGTCCAGCAGTACTGCGCTGACACTATCTGGCTCCAATTGCCAATGTTCTGCTCCCCATGGCTGCATGCATTGTTTATACATGTGCACATACGAATGTACATATGAATATACAATTTAGGAGTAGTGTACAGAGTGCTGTCTCCATAGTCTAAATCATTAATTTATTATTTTTTTACTAGTGTCACAAGTCGGCTTGTGACATTAATAAAAGCAGTTACTGTAAAAATCCCCTAATCGCTACAATCCAGCGCCTGTTTGGGTACACTGAGGGAGAATTTAGCATGGCTAATGCACCTAACCATCATGGCTTTTGGTCCGTGGGAGGAAGCTGGTGCACCCAGAGGAAATCCACGCAGATATGCGAAGAATGTGCAGACTCCGTAAAACAGTGTCCTGAGCCGGGAATCGGACCTGGGTACCTAGCACTGTGAGGAAGCAGTGCTAACCATTGTGCCACTGTGCGAGACAGCACAAACTGTAATGTCTGCACTCACTGTACTATATTCATTTAAATCAACTCCACTTAAGTTTAGAAAGTATTACAAAGGTCCAAAGAACTTTACGGTACTTGTTTAAAATCCACATTTGGAGTTACGTGAGCCCAGTTCCGAACTTCCAAGTCCTGTCATGTTATTACAATGATATGATACCTTGGGCCTATTTACTGAACAACACAAGGCACCAATTACTGATAGGGATTGGCTAAGCATGTTAAAGGCTCATTTATTAAAATTAGCACATAAGAACAGTTATACATAGGTACAAAGCTTGATGGAATCAGAGCTGTGTGAGTGCTCTGCTCAAAGCAAAAGTGAAACTCAGACTGGATCACATGCAATCAATTTAGATCTTAACACATATCCTTTTTCTTCATTATTTTGGTTTCCTGAAATATCTCCTGTATTTGGAACACTCCTCTACCTTGCCTCGGGGGTTATTATTCATGAATGACTTGTGATAGTGAGTGTTGAGAGACTACTTAACTGATGGTATCGCATCCCTAGCCCTGTGTTCAGTTGATATCCATGTTGTATACACTTCCAGGAATGGGAACCCTGGAGGTCATTCTTTCTCCTTCACTATCACAATTGTAGAGTCCCTACCACCAACATCATCGGCAAAAGAAGCAGAGGTTCTTGGAATAGCCAGCTCTGCAGTGGTGGACTAAAGCATTCCTACATGAAAGTTTCATTCAATTTGAATGTTTATTGACTGCCGAAGTGATTATAGGTCCACGAGAACCACAATGCACCTACAAAGTTTGAAGTTTATTTATTAGTGTCACAACTACTCCCGCATTAACACTGCGACCAGGTTACTGTGAAAATCCCCCAGTTGCCACGTTCCGGTGCCTGTTCGGGCACACTGAGGGAGAATTTAGCCTGGCCAATGCACCTAACCAGCACGTCTTTCGGACTATGGTAGGAAACCGGAGCACCCAGAGGAAACCCACGCAGACACGGGTAGAACGTGCAGACTCCGCACAGACAGTGACCCAAGCCGGGAATCGAACCCGGGTCCCTGGCGCTGTGAGGCATCAGTGCTAACCACTGTGCCATCGTGCCACCCACAAGTTTTCAAAAACTAGTCTGAGGCCTTTACTGCATTTCCTTTGAGCCCAGTTCTTTTGTAGAGAGCCAAGTTTCCCATTAGAATTCACTTTTTCCTTTGTTGGCTGGAGTGCCACACCTTGCACCCAGGACAGTTTCACCATTTCAGCTTCCAGCCTAAATCTTGGCTGCAGCGTCAGATGTACATTAACTATTTCATCTCACCATGCAGAATCCCAAAGGACAGGTGTGGGAAGAATGCTGTACCAATGCGCTACAGCCTGGAATAATGGGGGCCTTTGACATGGCAAATTTAATAACCGAATATGTAATCTCTAAAATAGAAGAATGCTTCAGTTTACATTTCATAGAAATCAGAGAAATCTACAGTGCACAACGAGGCCACTCAGCCTATTGAGTCTGCACTGACAACAATCCCACCCAGGCCCTATCCCCAAAACCCCACATATTTACCCTGTTAACCCTCTAACCTACACATCCTGGGACACTAAGGGACAATTTACCATGGGCAATCAACCTAACCCGCACATCTTTGGACTGTGGGAGGAAACTGGAGCACCCGGGGGAAACCCACGCAGACACGGGAAGAATGTGCAAACTCCACACAGACAGTGACCCAAGCCAGGAATCGAACCCAGGTCCCTGGCGCTGTGAGGCAGCAGTGCTAACCCCTGTGCCACCATGCCACCTCTAAAAATGGAGTGCTGTTCCTCAAGCATACATTGAGCTTCACTGGAAAGGTGCTGGAGGTTCCAATTAGTTCCAGTGTGTCTGTGCGGAGGGGAGCGTTAATGAAATAATTGGATTTTTACAGCATTGTGTTTGTCTTCAAGCTTTTTTATTGCCGTGCTTTCTGCAAATTAGCAGATTAACAACGCAATTCCTTAGCTTCCCTCTGCTCAGTTTGTCAGTATAACACTGAGATTGTGATTGCCTCGCATTTTAATACTTCACTTTGCTGTCATGCTGACCTCCTCATCCATTAACCTCCTACATCTTTCCCGTGAAGCTCCTTCTTGGAGGCCCTTTACAGCCTCAACGCTGAGTCCAACAATTTCAGACTAACCTCTGCCTTCATTTTATTTGTTTATCTTTGCAGGTTTTGGGTTTATTCTGTTTTTGTTTATCTTTATCTTCATTTCTGGGAAGCCGTTGGTCATCATTTTGCCATTCGCAGCTCCTTCCTTTGTTTTCTTCTTGACTTATCTCATTCGTACTCCCTTTGGCCTGGCATCTTCCCGCGTGTTGCAGCCTTTCCCTTTGTCCCACCCTGCTCCCTTTCACTTGTTTAAAGCCTGTTACGTTTCTGATTCTCCCAGTTTCAGTTGAATAGTCAACAAATGTTGGGCAGAAACTTCCACTCTGAATTCTAAGTTCAGTGGTGGGCAAGGACGACAGAGTGATTCCCATTGGGTGTCAAAATTAGAAATCTGGCTTCCTAGGGAATGGGCTCCTGAGTGCTGTATAATTGTCCTGCACCCTGTGCACTATAGCACCACCAACAAGTGAACATATGTTTCAAGAAGGAGCCTCAGAGGCCAGTTTCGCAGTCCTCTCACATGTCCACATGTCACCATACCCCTCTCAAACATAACTGATCTTACTTTCAGCCTTGGAAGATGCCATTTTACCTGAATGTCAAAATAGTGATGAGACACCTTTATTACAGGTTGGAGTTTGACCCTCCCTCCCTCACTGCCCACGTGCCTCCGATTTACCTGGAGCCTCACAATGTGCAAGTAGAAATGCCGCCAGTTATTCTCCTGCCTCCCTCACTAACACTGGATCCTGTCATTGTGGACATTGTGATGTGGAGATGCCGGCGTTGGACTGGGGTAAACACAGTAAGGAGTCTAACAACACCAGGTTAAAGTCCAACAGGTTTATTTGGTAGCAAACGCCACTAGCTTTCGGAGCGCTGCTCCTTCGTCAGGTGAGTGGGAGTTCTGTTCACAAACAGGGCATATAAAGACACAAACTCAATTTACGGGCATTCGGCCTCTGATATTCGGGTAAGCATTCTCCAAGGCGGCCGTCACAACACACGACAGCGCAGAGTCGCTGAGCAGAGACTGATAGCCAGGTTCCACACACATGAGGACGGCCTCAACCGGGATCTTGGGTTCATGTCACACTATCTGTAACTCCCACAACTTGCCTGGACTTGCAAAGTCTCACTGGCTGTCCTGTCTGGAGAAAATACACATCTCTTTAACCTGTGCTAATGCTCTCACCACTCACATTGTCTGTACCTTTAAGACTTGATTAGCTGTAAAGACTCGCATTCCAATCATTATTCATTATTCTGTAAATTGAGTTTGTGTCTTTATGTGCCCTGTTTGTGAACAGAACTCCCACTCACCTGACGAAGGAGCAGCGCTCCGAAAGCTAGTGGCGTTTGCTACCAAATAAACCTGTTGGACTTTAACCTGGTGTTGTTAGACTCCTTATTGTGGACATTGACATGCTCCTCCACCCGAGATCATCACTTGTGAGGCACCCATGCCTCACATGGACCTGTACCCACTTCCTCTGGAGGCCGTGTGCACAGTCACCGTGCAGAGCTCTCCTCCATGAGAGATTTACACACCATCCTGTCCCCAGCCTCTTGTATTGTGTTCCCTGTCTGCAGGTTACAGATGCCCCTGTAACCATGAACATACCTTCTGCGGCCCAATACAGATTGCACCCCACCCAGGGACATCGATTGTCAGACAGCCCTGCACACCAAGCTGTGCGCTTTTCCTCTGAAGCATTGCCCCTCCCTGTAGCTGTTTCCAATCATTGCCCTACTGCATGGCACTGCTCTTCTGCACTGTCTCCTATCTCTGACTTCAGACTGATGTCCATATAACCCCTGGACTGCCCATCATCTGTGACTCCTTTCCATTTCACAGCAGGAATGTCTGCACTCTCTGACTCCTGTCTGCCAGCCCCTGAATTTAAACAGGAGCCTTGGAATAGTTCCCGTTTCCAAAGAGGACTATGGACAACAGTGACCATCACAAAGCACTGCAGCCCTGACCTGTTTAGCTTTCATGTGAACCATTCCTAATGTGCTACAGTAACATGCACCCACCCACGATGTGCCATCTGCATTCACCCCCTTTGTTTATCAGTGTTTCATGCAGCTCTTTCGGAGTTCAGCTCCCCTCAGTCTTCCCTCTGCCTTCCTTTGTTGGTCCTCGTCATCCACTTCTTGCCCCTCTGCCAGCCACTGTGAACCCCCGCCCTTCCACTCGTCCTTGCACAGCTGTCCCATACTGCCCCCATTCTGTTTCCCCTTTCTCCACCTCCCGCCTTGCACAGCCCACCTTCCACATTGCACCCAACCCACCACCCACCCACCCCCCCGCCCCCCCACCCCCCCCACCCCCCCCAACCCCCACCCCCCACCCACCCCCCCCACCCCCCCCACCCCCACCCCCACCCCCCCCCACCCCCCCCACCCCCCCCCCCACCCACCCCCCCCACCCCCCCCACCCCCCCACCCCCCCCACCCCCCCACCCACCCCCCCACCCCCCACCCCCCCCACCTCCCCCACCCCCCCCACCCCCCCCACCCCCCCCACCCCCCCCACCCCCCCCACCCCACCCCCCGACCCCCCCCCACCCACCCCCACCCCCCCCCACCCCCCCCCACCCCCCCCCCCACCCCCCCCCTCCCACCCCCCCCACCCCCCCCACCCACCCCCCCCCACCCCACCCCCCCCACCCCCCCCACCCCCCCCCACCCACCCCCTCCCCCCACCCCACCCCCCCTACCCCCACCCACCCCCCCCCACCCCCCCCACCCCCCCACCCCCCCCACCCCCCCCACCCCCACCCACCCCCCCCCCACCCCCCCCCACCCCCACCCACCCCCCCCCCCCCCACCCCCCCCCCTCCCCCGTCCTCATCAAGCCATCGGCAACATTGACTTTCCAGATATCTGAGAGCCTTTTTTAGAGGGTGTCCCCGATCTCCACGCACACGGGGTACACCCTCCCTTACACACATGTGGACAACCATCCCCTCACCACCACCACCACGGAAATGGAGACCCCCCTCCCAATGGAAATGGAAACCCCTCTCCCAGTGGACATGGGAACCCTCCCCACTACCGGCATGGACATGGAGAAACCCCGCCACAGACATGAGGAGTGCTCCTCCCAGAAACCTCCCCAGAGGAAGACCCCGGCAGTACCCTAGCGCTGCTCCTAGCATAGTGCCAGGCTGTAGGGCCGGGAGCAGTGCCAGGAGGTAGTGCTGGGGGTAGACCCTCTCCTGCTGGGGGCTGTACTCACCTGTATGCATGCCCCCCCACCCCCGGCATGGTCTCTTCACCCGGGTCACATTGCTCCAACCCACTTATAAACTTTGCCAACATGAAATCTAAATGTGGGTATGATACAGTGGGGAAACCCATTAATGATAGAGCAATGCATTTAAAAAGGAGGTTCTCAACCTTCCTGGATATGAAGCTCATTATGTCACGGGTGTTCGGGGGGAATGATCACATCGGGAGATCTCATTTTTGTCATCATGCGAGATTTTTCCAACGTCGCAATTTCCGCAGATGCAAAATCTCGGCCAGTGTATCATATGTTAAGCAGCGCCTGTTTAACTACAAGTAGAAAGCAGCATCTTTTACAGCATGCTGGGCATGAGCTCTTAAATACCTTTTTGGAAATCAGGATTGTTAACAAGAATATAATTCATTTTCGAAAGGCAACAATGGTCCTGAAATGTAATTAGCAAAGCTTTCCTTAGGTCATACAAGGCATGGTGATATAATTTGCATTGCAAAGTAGTTTTCAAAAATACTATATTCCTTAAGGGTGAGATCATGGGGTATCATGTCTCTCGTAATTACTGCAGTTAAAGTTTCTTTGTAAAACAGTGATCACCCCCCTCGCCCACCCCCACACTCTCAGAACCATTGATTTATCATTTGCTGTGTATACCTGTGAAATATTAAATGCTGGTTACATAATTAGGAGAAATGGAGGATAAAAACATTTTACAAACCAGATTAGAAGAATCTCTGCATGTTTAGATGATATCTGTTGAAGATAAATTGGAATTTTCTTAGTCTTAGGACTTCCTCCAAGTTAATCCCTCTGGGCCGTGTTCAGTACTTTCGCTGTTTAAACAAAAATATTGCATAAATATTTAAAGGAATTGTCTTTCTTAACTTTGATTTGATTTGTACAGCAATAACTACTGGCTCTTTTGTTATGTATGTAACCCAAGTAAGTGAATAAAAATTCAGGAAGCCTGATTTATACATATGTAAGGTCACTTTCTACACTTCACGTTGCCTTGGAAAAGCAGCCAGCATAATCAAGGACCCCATGCACCCCAGACATACTTGTCTTCCACCTTCTTTCATCGGAAAAAAAGATACAAAAGTCTGAGATCACGTACCAACCAACTCAAGAACAGCTTTTTCCCTGCTGCCATCAGACTTTTGAATGGACCTACCATTTGGTAAGCTGATCTTTCTCTATACCCTGTCTGCAACTGTAACACTATATTGTGCACCCTCTCCTTTCTGTCTCCCCAATGTATACGATGTACAATATGTTCTGTCTGTATAGTGCGCAAGAAACAATACTTTTCACTGTATACCAATGCATGTGACAATAATAAATCAAATCAAATTTTATTCTTTGCTGTACAAAGAAGCAAACATCTGGGTCAATGTCATCTCTGTTTCCACACTAGCTATTTATTATATTTCACCTCACCCAGACCCATGTAGGAGCTTGTGTAAACTCCTACATTTCCATACGTGAATACTTCCACTGAAGTCAGTGTCCTCCCTACCATAACACAGGTGTACATAGCAACAACATCAACCACCATTACATTACACACACACACACACAACCATTCTCTGTTCCTGGCAACAGTGTTTAATCACTGACCCACTCAGAACAAGATTAACTATTGGTTATTAACTACTGAGAAACTGAGCTGCACAAAATTATTGCAAAAAACAACTCATTGGAACTGTTCCTGAGAAGATAAAACAAAATCGAGCTTGTTTCAAAGGCAAATAATTTATTAAAATTTATTTATTAGCATGACAAGTTGGCTTACATTAACATTGCATCAAAGTTATTGTGAAAATCCCCTAGTCGCCACACTCTGGCGCCTGTTCGGGTAACTGAGGAGAATTTAGCATGGCCAATGTACCTAACCAGCATGTCTTTCAGACTGTGGAAGGAAATCGGACGCCCAGAGGAAACCCACACAGACACGGGGAAAACGTACAGACTCCACACAGACCCAAGCCGGGAATCGAACCCGGGTCCCTCGCAATATGAGGCAGCAGTGGTAACCACTGTGCAGCCTAATAAGATGGAATTCTTTTTAAAAAGTAGCGGAGGAAAAGCAATGAATCTGTGCTAGATGTGCACAGTTAGAAAGTTCATAGAATAATCATAGAATCCCTACAGTGCAGAAGGAGGGCATTTGACCTATTGAGCCTGCACCGACAACAATCCACCCAGACCCTATCTCCGTATTTAACCTGCTAGTCCCCCTGACACTGAGGGACAATTTAACATGGCCAATTAACCTAACCCACACATCTGTGGGAGGAAATCGGAGCACCTGGAAAAAACCCACGCAGACACGGGGAGAACATGCAAACTCCACACAGACAGTGACCCAAGACTGGAATTGAACTCGGGTCCCTGGTGCTGTGAGACAGCAGTGCTAACCACCGTGCCGCCGAGCCACCGTGCCACCGTGCCGCCGAGCCACTGAGCCACCGTGCCACCGTGCCGCCGAGCCACTGAGCCACCGTGCCACCGTGCCGCCGAGCCACCGTGCCACTGCTGATCGTCTCATTGTTTTGAACTCAGTGTTTCTACTTCAATCAAAAATAAGTCTTGGACCAAAGAGAAAATAAGTTAATCCTAATGTTTACTCTGTAACCAGCTGTTTATTAAACCAGCTGCAATGTGGTCACTGCAGACACACAAGAAATCATCTAATGCTATCGGAAGGACATGTGCTGGTTGGATTCTGCAGCATCTGTTTCACATTTAAGTGCCTGAAACTCCTTCTGAAAATCTGCGTATGATAGCGTCAAGCTAGCGTAAGGAAGAAGACCAATCTGATGCTGGCCCTGGTATTAGTTTATCTTCCCAGGCAGCTTGTTGGGGTATGGACACTTGTGTCAATGGCATCAGCAAGAAATGTCTGTCCTGTGAGGCGTTGAGAGATGAGGAGGTGGTAATTGAGAGAGTCAGCAGGCACAAAGGCCATGTAGAGAGATGGAGGTGAAGCAATTGGAAGGGCGCCATGCAAGAGCCTTGTCCAGTCTTCAGCAATGCAGTCGAGCTGAGAGATTGACCCCTGCCCTTCCCAGGTAAGATTCTTTTGAAGTGACCGATTATTAACTACCAAGCGGCACTTGCTCAGTAATAACTTGCTCATTTTCAGAGAAAGGGAATAAAATGCTCACCAATACTCAGTCTGGGTTCTGCCCGGCCCCTCAGCCCCTGACCTCATTATAGCCTTGGTTCAGACAGGGGCAAAAGAGCTAAAAACCAGAGATTGGGTGAGAGTGACTGCTCCTGACATTCAAGGCAGCATTTGGCCAAGTATGGCATCAAGTAATCCCAGAAAAAGCAAAGGCAAATGGGAATCAGGAGGAAAACTCGCTGCTGGTTGGAGTCATACCTGGCACAAAGGAAGATGGTTGTGATTGTTGGAGGTCAATCATCTCAGCTCGAGGACATCACTGCAGGAGTTCCTCAGGGTAGTGTCCTAAGCCTAACCATCTTCAGATGCTTCATCAGTGATCTTCCTTCCATTATAATGTCAAAAATGGGAATATTCACTGATGATTGCACAATGTTCAGCACCATTCGCAACTCCTCAGAAACTGAAGCAGTCCGTGTCCAAATGCAGCAAGACCTGGACAATATGTAGGCTGGAGCTGACAAGTGTCAAGTAACGTTCATGCCATATAAAGGAGGGCAATGACCTAATCCAACAGGAGAGAATCTAACCATCGCTCCATGGCACTCAATGACATTCCCCATCACTGAATCCCCCAATATCAGCATCCTGGGGTTGACCATTGTCCAGGAACTGAACTGGATTAGTCATATAAATGCTGTGGTTACAAGAGCAGGGCAGAGGCTAGGAATCCTGCAGCCATTAATTCACTTCCTGATTCCCCAAAGCCTGTCCACTACGTATAAGGCACAAGTTAAGAGTGTGATGGAATACTCTCCATTTACCTGGGTGAATGCAGCTTCAACACTTAAGAAGCTTGACACCATCCAGGACAAGGCTGCCTGCTTGATTGACACCTCATCAAGAAACATTCAGTCCTTCCACCACCGTGCACAGTGGGAGCTGTATGTACTATCTACAAGATGCCTTGCAGGGACTCACCATGACTCCTTACACAGCACTTCCCAAAACACAGCCACTACCATTTAGAAGGACAACGACAGCACAAAACAAGGGACCACCAGTACCTGGAAGTTACCTTCTAAGCCACTCACCATCCTGACTTGGAAATATATTGTTGTTCCTTCACTGTTGTGGGGTCAAAATCCTGAACACCCTCTTTAACAGCACTGCGCCTGTGCCTACACCACATAGACTGCAGTGGTTCAAGAAGACAACTCACCACCCTCTTCTCAAGGGCGATTAGGGTTGGGCAATAAATGCTGGCCTCGGCAGGAATGCCAATATTCCATCAATTAATAATTTTTTTAAAAATTACCTTTTTGGTGGAGGCTCTTTAAGCACGGCTTGATACATACATAGACCATGTTTTCTTGAGTACAGCTGGTGAGGTAGACCAATTTTGCAAAGGGGGCCTCACCTGGGTGTCAGGCTCCATATTTGTACAAACAATCCTGTTTCAGGTGTGAGTCCTGGAAACCTCTTTGTTTCTCTTTACCAATATGGTAGGTGGCACAGAATGAGCATGTGCAAAGCACCCATCACACTATGTGTTTTGTCCCCCTTTTGATACTTGTAAAATGGGCTCAGCATCAAATAATTTGCAGGCCACTGTGTTTTGCAAAACATAATTGATAACATAATGGGCCACTAAGTGACTACAATTACAATGTGTTTTGAAGGAAAGACATTTATAAAATGCCTTTTATGGCTATAGTATGCCTCAAAGCTCTTTACCCTCCAAGAGCATACTTTTGAAGTGTAATCATTGTAATGTAGGAAACAAGGCAGCCAATTTGCCCACAGCAAGTTTGCATAATCAGCTATGTAATAGTGAACAGATTTTGTGCTGTTGGTTAAGGGATAAACATTAGCCATAGTGGGCACTGGGCTTTTCTTTGCAATAGGGCTATGGGATCTTCTGAGTCCATCTGAGAGCCTAGACAGGGCCTCAGTTTAACAACTCACCAGTAAGACAGTGTCTCCAACAACACAGCATTCCTAGTATTCCCTTGTTGGAGTGACCAACTTAATTTGTTTGCTCTCTGCTCCTGGAGAGCAATAATTACCCTTTAACCATGTAAGGAAAGGCTCTTTGCTGCTTTTATGTACCTCTTCCCAGTGATAAATCAAATGGTTACTTTGTGAGCACAAAAGCAGACATTACTTACCTTTGCCTTCCTTGACTTTGGGGACGGATGTATAAAGATATATAGTAATATATCTTGTACTGCTGAAATCATTCTCTACTATATTGGTAACAAAAGCATCAAAGTAGTCAGATGAAATCCCTTTGTCCACCATTGAAATAAACACATGGGTTCACACCTTGTCTTGCTTATTGTACTTTTCTTTAGTGGCATCATGAGAATCGCCACTACTATGGTGAAAATGAGCCCAAGTCTTGTCACTATTTATGCATCTAGTGACCATCTAGAATAGACTCCCTTTGTGTTCTGCTATCACAGGTTGGTGGAGAGAGTCTTAAAGTAGATGTTAATGTATCAAATAAGGATGGATTTGATTTTCAGGACATTCGTTATCTTATTTTATGCAAAGCTCTGGACTTGATCATTGGTGATATGCCACACAACATCAATACACTACATCTCTAAAGGAAAAGAAAAGTGATGTAACCCAGCAACATAAAAGCACCTTTGATTGAAATGACCATATAATTCTCTGTTACCGAGAATTCCCCAATGTTCCATCCTGAAGAAAGTTAACATGTAAAGTTAAATAAGTATAACGATTGCAATGGAAAAACATTATATCAGATAGTCTCCTCACTAACCTTATAAGATTTCTCCATTTAACACAGAAGAGAATACAAGATAAAATTCAAAAAAGGCACTCGTTGATTAAATCCAACTGCCTACATTAACGAGACAGAGAATAGCTATTATGTTTTATTTCCATTCTCAACACAACCATCTCAGTTGCCGCAGAACAAACTTTCTTTCCAATCCAAGTGGACATCTGGTTATCCTTATGTTACCCTTGCTCTGTATGTCTATTCCTTCATGTGTGAAAAATGTTTGAGTTTTTTTTTCCAAGTGATTCCATCCTTTTAGCTCTCACTTTCCACACTCGTTGGCAATGTATTCCACATTTTAGCCATCTTTTTTGTGAAGCAATGCTAACAACATGCTGTCTCTCCGAGGAACTTGGAAGGTTTGATGTAATGTGAAGTGTTAGGAAATCCTAAGCAGTTCGGGTTGTCCCTGAGCGCTGTAACGGTTAGTATTGTTGCATTATATCCCTCCACAGACTTATCTTTGCATGAGAGATTTGTGGTGTTAGCAGTGAGGGCTGGGATTAAGGATCCAGCTGGTTGGTCTTCTCAGTACCCCTACTAATTTTGAAGAACAGGTCACCTATTGGAACTAGAATTGGAACCAAATCAATCGAAGTGGCTATAGTTGGAGTGCAACGTCCTCTTGTTTGTGCTTGAATAAGACTTTAGAGTCAATATTTCTACACAGCAATACACAATTCAGATGATCTGCAGGGGAATTTATCAGTAAGCTCATGAGCTGCATTATAATTGTGGTCATGACCTCCAGGAATGCCTCAGAAATATTGATATTTTTTCATGAGCATGGATAAAAACTCTAACTTTGGAAGCCAAAGTTAAACCTAACCAGACTCTACAATTTGCCAACTGCAGAGCTGGAACAGACAGTTTTCATGCCGCCAGGTCTTGGACAATCAACTTCCCGCCGAAACTAGACGGGCCTGGAACAGCCTGGCCAGGTGCACTGTTTCAGAATGAACCACTGTTTACACCTCCAGTGAAACTGCTTTGTTAGAAGAATGCTACGCAGACTTGGTGGCACCCGGCTCAGTAGGAGGCCAGAGGCACAGTGTGACAAGGACAACACTTGATAGTTGAAGGTTCAAAACCATATTCTGTGACCTTCAAATATGGAAAATGGTCACCTCATTAGATCTTCCTGCTCCCACCTGATGCTAGTATTCGACACAGGCCGCAGAATCTTTGAGAATGGTGCAAAGAGGAAGATAAAAGGGGCAACCTGGAGCCCCAGCTCTCACTGTTTTTGCACCTTCTTCAACAGCGTCTCCAGAGAGCACCTTCGACTGGCAGCTGAGCAGCACAGTATCTCCAGCTCCTTGTAGCTTGTGGCGAGCATCATCCGACTGACCAGACCCAGAAGACCAGCCCAGTGAGATGGCCTGAATACCAGAAGCAGCCCTAGATGAGAGGGAAAGACAAAATCGTGACTGCAGATTCTGGAACATCGGCCAACCCTCAAGGATTGAGGAACAGGCTGTCCCAGCCTTATTGAATGGGTATTACCAGCCTTTTCAGACAAACAGCTCAAATACAGTGATGGGGACCCATGGATAGGGTGTAGGAAATCCTCAGATGCATGAGAGAAATAGATAGCTACTGTAGATTTGAGCCTGTTTACTTAGAGAGTTAAGACTGTTTATTGAAGAGTTCTGTGAGGAGATTGATAGAGCTTGATAGAGTTTAATTAAAGTGCAATAGTAGAGTTAGATAAATACTGTTTTTCCTTTATCAAGTGTTCAATAAAATTGTGTTGGACCTTCCACCTGACTCTTATCCCCTTTGTCTATCTCACTGTGTAACGTGCCTGAGTTAAAAAGGATTACTGCAAACTGGTCAAGGTTATACAGGGTAAAATTTACCCACCTTTCACTTTACAACATAATCATTTTTTAAAAATAACATAAATTTGCATCTGTTGAAGTATCTAAAACTGAGAACAGTTTTGATCTCCTTATCTAAGGAAAGATATACTGGCATCGGAGGCAGCCACGCACCCCGGACATTCTCTCTTCCACCTTCTTCCGCAGGGAAAAGATACAAAAGTCTGAGGTCACATACCAACTGACTCAAGAATAGCTTCTTCCCTGCTGCCATCAGACTTTTGAATGGACCTACCTTGCATTGCATTGATTTTTCTCTACACCCTAGCTATGACTGTAACACTACATTCTGCAGTCTCTCGTTTCCTTCTCTATGAATGGTATGCTTTGTATAGCGCACAAGAAACAATACTTTTTGCTGTATACTAATACATGTGACAATAATAAATCAAATCAAATCAAAAGTTCAGAGAAGGTTCACTAGGTTGATCCCGGGTATGGAGGGATTTTCTTACAAAGAGAGGTTGAGTAGGTTGGGCCTGTGCTCATTGGAGTTTAGAAGAATGAGAGGTGACCTTGTTGAGACAGAGAGGATTCTCAGGGAGATTAATTGGATAGATGCTGAGAGGTTGTTTCCCCTGGTGGGAGAGTCTAGGATTAGAGAGCATAATCTCAGAATGAGGGGTCACACATTTGAGACTGAGATGAGGCGGGATTTCTTTTGTCAGGAGGGTAGTAAATCTATGGAATTTTTTTACCTCAGAGAGCTGTGGAGGTTGGGTCATTAGGTATGTCCAAAGCTGAGACAGCCAGAATTTGAATCAGTAAGGGAATCAAGGGTTTTGGGGATAAGGTGGGAGCGTGGATCTGAGGATTAAATCAGATCAGTCATGATTTCAGTGAATGGGGGAGCTGATTCGATGGGCCGAATGGCCTTTTTTTTGCTGCTTCGTCTAATGGCCTTATGGTAATAAATTACTACTTGGCAATTCCCAGGGCCTGTAAACAAATTTATTGGATTCTATAAAGCTGGGAACCACAGCAGATTTCTAATCAGTCAGTTTGAATTTAATAGGCGTCCATAGGACAGCACATAGGCCGGAATCTTATCACGCTGGCGTGATTCTCCCAACCCACGATTTGGCTGGCCGCTAAATTCTCTGACCTCACTGCAGCAGGAGTGTGGCATGAACGGCAGGTAAGATCGCACCCGAAGGCTTTTTGTTATCGTAGAATTGACTGTGTTTCAAGGATTCTGGACATGTAAACATCTAATGCTGCCATTTTCACATTTCAGCAATATTTAAAAATCCTAGTGAGTTTGGTCGAGGGCTATAACTTGCACTTGGGTGCTAGGGGCACAGCAGCATCTGCAACTAACTATTCCATCACCAGCAAATTGTTTTATACGTCAGTAAAATTTCTGTCATGTCTTCCATTTGTTTCCCATTATATTCACATTGCAAAGTAGAACACTCCATCCTTCCAACCATCTGGATTCACTATAAGTTCAGGAAAACTCATTTAGAATCAATGGTGGTACAATCATAAAGATTAAAAGGCCTCCTAATTTTAAATGAAATTTTGATGCTGAATTCAAACTTGAATGTCTTTAGAACGTCCAACCATTTCAAATTACATTTGCATAAGAATGTATGAAATAAGAGCAGGGGTAGACCAAAGTGGCTCCTGTCCTTGTTCTGCCATCGCGTTTCATCTTTTACCTCGGCTCTACTTTCCAATCTAACTCCAAATCTCTTCCTTCATCAGTTCTGGTGAAAGGTCAGTGGCCTGAAATACTGGATTGGATTTAGTGCAGCCTATTGCAGTGGGAAATATGACGACTGGAGATACTGAAGAGCCGGAGAGGCCCCATGTCAGTCTCATAGAATAGAACCCTTACATTGCAGAAGGAGACCATTTGGCCCATCGAGCCTGCACTAACAATAATCCCACCCAGGTCCTATCCCCGTAACTCCACATATTTACCCTGCTAATTTACCCCGACCCTAAGGGGCAATTCAGCAGGGCCAATCAACCTGGAGAGTGGGAGGAAACCAGAGCACCCGGAGGAAACCCACACAGACACAGGGAGAATGTGCAAAATCCACACAATGACCCAAGGCTGGAATCAAACCCGGGGTCCCTGGCGCTACGAGGCAGTGGTGCTAACCACTGTGCCATCGTGCCTCCCAGCAAGGGCAAAGCCCCCACCCCCAATTAGGTCAGAGGGTAGGAAGAGCTAATGTTGGATTCCCAGTTAAACTTTATTTATTTATTAGTCACAAGTAGGCTTACATTAACACTGCAATGAAGTTACTATGAAAGTCCCCTAGTCACCACACTCACCTGTCGGCATCTGTTCGGGTACATTGAGGGAGAATTTAGCATGGCCAATGCACTTAACCAGCACATTTTTTGAACTGTGGGAGGAAACTGGAGCAGCCGGAGGAAACCCATGCAGACACGGAGAGAACGTGCAGACTCTGCACAGATAGTGACCCAAGATGGGAATTGAAGACAGGACCCTGGAGTTGTGAGGCAGCAGTACTAACCACTGTGCCACCGTGCCACCCATATGATATCACAATTAAGCTCATTAATGAGTCAATAAGCCATTAATGAGTCATTATCAGGCATGATCGAGGCATTCATCTTCGGGAAGAGGGGATGCCATTGAAAGCTCCCCCACCCTGCCCTTGCCTCCAAGCCCTCTCCTATGGCCCCCACCCCATGGTCTCCATCAAGCTCTCCCTCAGCTGCAGCCCCACTTCAATGCTGGACCTCTGATGGCTGCATTACTGGCAGCTGCCACTGCTACCAGTGGCGCCGACGAGCAATGAAGAGCTGCCGGTCTCTGATTGGATAGCAGCTCTTGTCAGATGCGACCTCCACTGCCTGAAGGTCAATTAAAACTGTTGGACCTTCCTCACGGAACTAATGGGTGTTCCCTGCTGCTTCTCTAACCATTAAGTGAGACCACATCAGACCAATGAAATCCAGCCTATTGAAACTTTATTTTGACCCTCCATAGATGCTGCCTGACCTGCTGAGTATTTCCAGCCATTTCTGTTTTTGTTTCATGTTCCCAGCATCTGTGGTATTTTGATTTTGTATTAGTATATTCTCACTCGAGTTGGACTGCCCATGATTGTCTTGTTCAACTTCAGTTCCAATGAACCCAACTTCAAATGCCTAACAGTCACACAGCTTACCATGCCTGTGTTATGGACCCCTGAAATGTTAAAATAAAAGACGTCACAAAAAGCAATTCTGTAACTTTATTCAACTTTGCTTCGAAGATATGAAAGTGAAGTTTATTTATTAATCACAAGTAGGTTTGCATTAACACTGCAATGATGTGAAAATCCCCCAGTCGCCACACTCTGGCGCCTGTTCGGGTACACTGAGGGAGAATTTAGCATGGCCAATGCACCTAACCAGCACACCTTTTGGACTGTGGGAGGAAACCGGAGCACCCGGAGGAAACCTACACAGACATGGGGAGAATGTGCAGACTCTGCACAGACAGGGAATCAAACCCAAGTCCCTGGCGCTGTGAGGCAGCAGTGCTAACCACTTTGCCGCCCATGGCATGAACTATTATGCATCCCCTTACTGCCTATCTTGTGTCTGTCTTTACCTGGCCAAGTCCTCCTTTTTTTAATTCATTCATGGGACATGGGCATCACTGATTGGCCAGCATTTATTGCCCCCTCCTAGTTGCCCAAGGGCAGTTGAGAGTCAACCACATTACTGTTGCTCTGGAGTCACATATAGGTCAGACCTGGTAAGGACGGCAGATTTCCTTCCTTAAAGGACATTCGTGAACCTGATGGATTTTTCCGAAACAATCAACAATGGTTTCACAGTCATCAGTAGATTCTTAATTCCAAATTTTGCTTCTTAAATTCAGATTTTACCATCTGTCATGGTGGGATCTGAACCCAGATCCCCAAAACATTAGCTGAGCTTCTGCATTAATAGCCCAGTGATAATACCACTTGGCCATCACTTCCCCTCAATACAGTCCAAGCTCAGTAGCTGCAACATGGCTGGCGAAAAGTTGCTGAACTCCAATGGCTGAGACTGCAAATAGCCTTGCCCTGCAAGAGAGAGTGAGGCACATGTCGGTGAGCGTGGTGCACTGTGTTTGGGTGATGTGCCCACCTTTGTTGAATAGCATGTGGTGCGTGCAAGCTGTAAGCTCTGAGTGTGAGTCCTGCAGCTGTACTCAGTTTGTGAGGGTGAGGCATGAAGGTTCATAATGTGAGGCAGAAAGTCATGGTTGAAAGAGATTTCTGGAAGGGGATGTGGTGAATGGGAAATCGTGTGAGGCTAATGATTCTTTGTAAGGATATGCCATATGAAGTTGCATCCTGGACAACTGAAGTGAGATCATTACTGTTCTTGCAACACTGCCTCCAGTCCTCAAAACTGGACAACTGGCACCGGCCATGTGACAGTTATCTGCTCCCACTGCCTTTGTAGTTTCAGTCTGGAAATAAATCCTGTCACTGACCTCACCCTGAGGGAAGAGGGCTTCTCTCCTCTATTAGGGGAGGTTATGGCCTAGTGGTATTATCGCTAGGCTATTAATCCAGAAACTCAGCTAACATTCTGGGTTTAAATCCCGCCATGACAGATGGTGGAATTTGAATTCAATAAAAGAAATCTGGAACTAAGAATCCACTGATGCCCATAAAACCATTGTCGAATGTCATAAAAACCCATCTGGTTCACTAATGTCCTTTAGGGAAGGAAATCTGACATCCTTATCTGGTCTGGTCTACATGTGACTCCAAAGCCACAGCAATGTGGTTGACTCTCAATTCCCCTCGGACAGCTAGGGATGGGCAATAAATGCTGGCCAGTCAGTGACGTCCATGTCCTACGAGTGAATAAAATCATGCCCACCTTGCCAGTTAAGTGGCGCGTCAATTTTTCTTGCTTGCTAGACTGCTGGAGCTTTTTTAACAAGAAATGTGTTTGGTGTTTTAGCGTAGATGTGAATACTGCCTCATCAGGTGCTAATGCTTAAGCTTTATGATGCGTACAAGTTAACCATGTTTAGTAGGCTTTTATAAGTTAAGCATTTTCCAGGTGTCAGCCATTGCTGAAAGGCACATGTTTCAGAGTCAGCAAGTTTGGTCTTCAAATCATTTTCCAGAGATATGTGCTCATAACCTAGGCCAGAGAGCTTTGCAGCCACAAATAAATTAAGGGCTGGATTTTATGGAGGAGAGGGTGGGGGGGAAGGCGAGGTGAATTTCTTGCATACTCCTGGAAGGAAGGTCAGCCAGCTGGAAGAGTCCATTGGACAGCCATGAAGTGTTGCTGGTGGGCTAAACGTGGTGCGAGCGGGGCTTCTGCCCTTCAGGGGGAGAAAGGCCTGTCCTCAAGAGCCAACAGCACTGGAGTTCAGCAGTGGGCACAGCTGGAACTGCAAGGAGGAGCAAGGAGCAGAGTGATGGCGGCAACGAACAGGCAAGTTTTGGGCTTTCAGGATGGGGAGTGATTTGAGAGCTCAGGGAGGCAGGGCCACTGAATTCTGGAGGTCAGGAGGCAAGGGAGTGGGTGTGACATTTTGTGGAGGGGGGCGGGGGGGGGAGGTGAGTGTAAGGGCAGCACAGTGGCACAGTGGTTAGCACTGCTGCCTCAGAGCACCGGGGACACGGGTTAGATCCCTGGCTTGTGTCACTGTCTGTGTGGAGTTTGCATGTTCTACCCGTGTCTGTGTAGGTTTCCTCCGGGTGCTCCAGTTTCCTCCCAGTCCAAAGATGTGCGGGTTAGGTGCATTGCTAAATTGCCCCTTAGTGTCAGGGGGCTAGCTAGGGTAAATGTATGGGGTTATGGGGATAGGCTTTGGGTGGGATTGTGAACGGTGCAGACTCAATGGGCCAAATGACCTCCTTAGAGTCAGAGTCATAGAGGATTACAGCATGGAAACAGGCCCTTCGGCCCAACTTTAATAATATCCTTTCTATAATAGGGTGACCAGAATTGCACACAGTATTCCAAGTGTGGCCTTACCAATGTCTTGTACAACTTCAACAAGACATCCCAACTCCTGTATTCAATGTTCTGACCGATGAAACCAAGCATGCCGAATGCCTTCTTCACCACTCTGTCCAACTGTGACTCCACTTTCAAGAAGCTATGTACATGTACCCCTCGATCTCTTTGTTCTGTAACTCTCCCCAACGCCCTACCATTAACTGAGTAAGTCCTGCCCTGGTTCAATCTACCAAAATGCATCACCTCGCATTTGTCTAATTTAAACTCCATCTGCCATTCATCAGCCCACTGGCCCAATTGATCAAGATCCCGTTGCAATTGGAGATAACTTTCTTCACTGTCCACTATGCCACCAATCTTGGTGTCAGCTGCAAACTTACTAATCATGCCCCCTATATTCTCATCCAAATCATTAATATAAATGACAAATAACAGTGGGCCCAGCACTGATCCCTGAGGCACACCGCTGGTCACAGGCCTCCAGTTTGAAAAACGACTCTCTACAACCACCCTCTGGCTTCTGTCAAGAAGCCAATTTTGTATCCATTTAGATACCTCACCCTGGATCCCGTGAGATTTAACTTTATGCAACAACCTACCATGCGGTACCTTGTCAAAGGCCTTGCTAAAGTCCATGTAGACAACATCAACCGCACTGCCCTCATCTACCTTCTTGGTTACACCTTCAAAAAACTCAATCAAATTTGTGAGACATGATTTTCCACTCACAAAGCCATGCTGACTGTCCCTAATCAGTCCTTGCATTTCTAAATGTCTGTAGATCCTGTCTCTCAAAATACCTTCCAACAATTTACCCACCACAGATGTGAGGCTCACTGGCCTGTAGTTCCCAGGCTTTTCCCTGCAGCCCTTTTTAAACAAAGGCACAACATTTGCCACTCTCCAATCTTCAGGCACCTCACCCATGACTATCGATGATTCAAATATCTCGGCTAGGGGACCCCCAATTTCCTCCCTAGCCTCCCACAATGTCCTGGGATATACTTCATCAGGTCCATGGGATTTATCTACCTTGATGCACTTTAAGACTTCCAGCACCTCCTTCTCTGTAATATGTACACTTCTCAAGACATCACTACTTATTTCCCCAAGTTCCCTAACATCCATGCTTTTCTCAACAGTAAATACTGATGAGAAATATTCATTTAGGATTTCACCCATCTCTTGTGGATCCGCACATAGATGTCCTTGTTGATCCTTAAGAGGCCCTACTCTCTCCCTTGTTATAATATAATCGGGTGACCAGAATTGCACACAGTATTCCAAGTGTGGCCTTACCAATGTCTTGTACAACTTCAACAAGATGTCCCAACTCCTGTATTCAATGTTCTGACCGATGAAACCAAGCATGCCGAATGCCTTCTTCACCATTCTGTCCACCTGTGACTCCACTTTCAAGAAGCTATGAACATGTACCCCTCGATAGAAACCCCTCGATATTAACTGTCCCTACTCTCTCTTTTGCCCTTTATGTATTTGTAGAAGCTCTTTGGATTCTCCTTTGCCTTATCTGCCAAAACAATTTCGTGTCCCCTTTTTGCCCTCCTGATTTCTCTCTGAACTCTACTCCTATACCCCCTATACTCTTCAAGACATTCACTTGATCCCAGCTGCCTATGCGTGTCATAGAGTCATAGAGGTTTACAGCATGGAAACAGGCCTTCTAGCCCAACTTATCCATGCTGCCCTTTTTTTTTAACCCCCTAAGCTAATCCCAATTTCCCACTTTTGGCCCATATCCTTCTATACCCATCGTATCCATGTAACTATCGAAATGCTTTTTAAAAGACAGAATTGTATCCGCCTCTACGACTACCTCTGGCAGCTTGTTCTAGACACTCACCACCCTCTGTGTGAAAAAATTGCCCCTCTGGACACTTTTGTATCTCTCCCCTCTCACCTTAAACCTCTGCCCTCTAGTTTTAGACTCCCCTACCTTTGGGAAAAGATATTGACTATCTACCTTGTCTATGCTCCTCATTATTTTATAGACTTCTATAAGATCACCCCTTAGCCTCCTACGCTCCAGAGAAAAAAGTCCCAGTCATATTCAGCCTCTCCTTATAACTCAATCCATCAAGTCTCGGTAGCATCCTAGTAAATCTTTTCTTCACTCTTTCTAGTTTAATAATTTCCTTTCTATAATAGGGTGACCAGAATTGCACACAGTATTCCAAGTGTAGCCTTACCAATGTCTTGTACAACTTCAACAAGACGTCCCAACTCCTGTATTCAATGTTCTGACCGATGAAACCAAGCATGCCGAATGCCTTCTTCACCACTCTGTCCAATTTTGTATCCATTTAGATACCTCACCCTGGCTCCCGTAAGATTTAATTTTATGCAACAACCTACCATGTGGTACCTTGTCAAAGGCCTTGCTAAAGTCCATGTAGACAACATCAACTACACTGCCCTCATCTACCTTCTTGGTTACCCCTTCAAAAAACTCAATCAAATTTGTGAGACATGATTTTCCACTCACAAAGCCATGCTGACTGTCCCTAATCAATCCTTGCATCTCTAAATGCCTGTAGAATGCCCGTAGAATGCCTGTCATGTGCCTCTTTCTTCTTCTTGACCAGGGCCTCAATATCCCGAGACATCCAGGGTTCCCGATTTCTGCCAGCCTTGCCCTTCACTCTAAGAGGAATGTGTTTACCCTGAACCCTGGTTAAGACACTTTTGAAAGCATGCCACTTACCAGACGTCCCTTTGCCTTCCCACAGACTCCCCCAATTAACTTTTGAAAGTTCCTGCCCGATACCATCAAAATTGGCCTTGCCCCAATTTAGAATTTTAACTTTTGGGCCAGACCTATCCTTCTCCATAGCTATCTTAAAACTAATAGAACTATGGTCACTGGTCCCAAAGTGATCCCTCACTAACACTTCTGTCACCTACCCTTCCTTATTTCCCAAGAGGAGATCAAGTTTTGCCCCCTCTCGAGTTGGGCCATCCACATACTGAATGAGAAATTCCTCCTGAATACACTCAACAAATTTCTCCCAATCCAACCCTCTAATACTATGGCTGTCCCGGCAATGTTGGGAAAATTAAAATCTCCGGCTATTACCACCCTATTTTTCTTGGAGCTATCTGTAATCTCCTTACATATTTGCTCCTCAATTTCCCGCTGACTATTTGGAGGCCTGTAGTACAACCCTATCAAAATGATTTCCCCCTTCTTATTTCTCAATTCTACCCATATAGACTCAGTGGCCGAACCCTCGGATATATCCCCTCTCAGTACGGTGGTGATGCTTTCCCTAATCAAAAGTGCAACTCCCCCTCCTCTCTTACCTCCTGTTCTATCTTTCCTACAGCATCTGTACCCTGGAACATTAAGCTGCCAGTCCTGTCCCTCCCTTAGCCATGTTTCAGTAATTGCTATAATATCCCAGTCCCACGTACCCATCCATGCCCTGAGTTCATCTGCCTTGCCCGTCAGGCCTCTTGCATTGAAATAAATGCAGTTTAATCTGGACTTCCCTTGCTCTCTGTCTTGCTTTTGCCTGATCTGTCTGGTACTCGGATTACTGACACTGCCTTTACTAATTAATGTGCTCTCTTTAACTTCTGTGCTGTCCTCAAACTTCTCTTCTCAATCCCTACTGCTTTGGATCCCACCCCCCTGCCAAACTAGTTTAAATCCTCCCGAGTGGCTCTAACAAATCTCCTCGCCAGGATGTTAGTATCCCTCCAGTTCAAATGTAACCCATCCCTTTTGAACAGATCAGCCCTTCCCCAGAAAAGATCCCAATGATCCAAAAATCTAAATCCCCACCCCCTGCACCAGCTCTTAAGCCAGGCATTCATCTGCCTAATCCTCCTATTCCTACCCTCACTAGCACGTGGCACCGGTAGTAGTCCTGAAATTACTACCTTCGAGGTCCTGCACGTTAGCCTTCTGCCTAACTCTCTATATTCACATTTCAGAACCTCATCCCTTTTCCTACCTATGTCGTTGGTACCAATATGTACAACGACCTCTGGCTGCTCACCCTCCCCCTTAAAAATGTCCTGCAATCGCTCAGAGATGTAGGATTCTATGAATGCGTGCCCCCAATGCATGCCCTCCCTTTCCGCCTTTTTCAACTTAGCCTCAAAAAACTTATTATGATGCGGACAGTCTGAGAGCCCAGTCAGTCGGTTTGGTAACAAGCTTTAGCTTTCAATTTAGCTTTCATTCTTTATTGAAAGTGCATAGGGCTGGGGGTCTGGACGGGGAGGAATTTGTAAAATGTGTACTGGAAGGTTCTTTGGAACAGTATGTAGATAGCCCAACGAGAGAGGGGGCTATACTGGATCTAGTTCTGGGAAATGAGCCCGGTCAGTTCATCAAAGTTTCGGTTGGGGAACATGTGGCAAATAGTGACTACAACTCTGTTAACTTTAGGATAGTAATGGACAAGGACGAGTGTTGTCCTAAGGGTAGGGTGCTAAATTGGGGGAAGGCTAACTATAGCCGGATTAGGCAGGAATTGGTGGCCGTTGATTGGGAGAGGCTGTTCGGGG
This sequence comes from Mustelus asterias, assembly GCF_964213995.1. Taxonomy (NCBI): domain Eukaryota; kingdom Metazoa; phylum Chordata; class Chondrichthyes; order Carcharhiniformes; family Triakidae; genus Mustelus; species Mustelus asterias. The sequence goes on from NC_135827.1 coordinate 25,059,715, forward strand.
GTAAGTCCACATCTGGCATGTGGGAGTCTTTTAAGGAACAATTGATAAGGCTGCAGGACAGGCATGTGCCTGTAAAAAGGAAGGATAGGAAAGGTAGGATTCGAGAGCCGTGGATAACCAGGGAAATTGAGGATCTGATCAAAAAGAAAAGAGAGGCGTACGTTAGGTCCAGGCAACTGAAAACAGATGGAGCTCTGGAGGAATACAGAGAGAGTAGGAAAGAACTCAAACGGGGAGTTAGAAGGGCAAAAAGAGGTCACGAAATGTTCTTGCAGGCAGGATTAAGGAGAATCCTAAGACATACCATGCAAGTGCCCCCGATCATTGGCACCTTCGCCCCTCATCCCAATCATTGGTACCTTCCTCCCCTCCCCGTACAGTTGGAACCGGCACCACCCCTCCACTCCCTCCCCTCCCTCCAACGGCCGTCACCGACATCCCCTGCTCCTCCATCCATGTCTGGCCCACAATCCAATATGAATGAATCAACCCCCTTCCCTAATGAGTCTCCCACTGGGGCCCATTCCTTGGCACAGGTTGACACTGCAAGGTTGACTCTGCCTGGTTGGTGTGGGCATGGTGTCAACCTGGCAGTGCCAACCTATGCCAGGGGCATTGCCAGACCACTGCCTTGCCATGTCACGCTCCCTCTGAGGCTATACTTACCTTTACGCCCCTGGGAAGACCCCCACGACAGGTTCATGTCAAGGTGAACCTGTTGTAAACCATGCTAATGTGACCTCACATTGGCACAGTTTGAAGATATGGCGAGGGGTTAAGATACTGTGGAGGGGGGGGGGGGGGGGGAAGAGGGGTGATTAATTATATTAAAATACATGCAAATGCATGTAAAGCAGGTTCATGCCGGTTATGGGCATAAACCTGATGATGTCGCCAGAGAGGAATGGGGAAGATCCAAAGTTACCTTCTTACTGGTGATATTTGCAACTTCTGGATCTTGGGACTCCACCGGCAACCCCATAGACAGCTAGAGTGGGCTCAAGATTGTACCCACTAAGTGAGAGTTCCTGTTATTCATGCCTGAGGAACATGCAGTGGATTTGTGCTGTAATTGCGTGGCTGAATTAGCAAATGTGGGCGAATAAACATCAGTTCCAGAATCAGTCACTTTAACCAAACTATAGAACAAGAGCCAGGCCACAAACCATGAAGATTTTGTCATCTTCAATCAGCCTGCCTCATCTAAGTGATATTTTCTATAACAAAGTCCTTGGTTTCCTTGTCAGGGAATTGGACAGAACTGTTTAATGTTGTGATTTTGTACAGACTTGCAGGCCAGTTGCCAAGAAAGATCAGCACCAAGCAGCCTGAAGGAGACCTTTGAGGCTTCGATTGAGTGTCATGTTTAAATATATGGTTTAAATTATGTCTAAAATACATACAGTGCTATTAAAAAATCTATACAGTGCTTTTCTTTTTTCCATTTCCCTTTAATCGCTATTACATCAGCAGTGCAGGACACTTTTGAAAACCACTTCTAAGTATTTTTATTAGTGGTGTATTTAATTTCCAGAGGATGGTCTCAAGGACTGCTCCAACGTCAGCTGTGGTCAGGCAATGTTGCAGAGGCCAAAGCTTTCACTGAAGCGTTGTGCTGGCTTCGTCATTTTACTGACTGTGACAATCTTGCCTTTCCTTGGAAATGCAATCTAATTTCTAATTTGTTTTACGGAGTTTTCCGGCAATGATTTTCACTGGGGTGGAAGGGACATGAGGGTGGGGCAGAGTCTTTGTCGATCAAGATGAGGACTACCATTGTCAATAATTGGAAACTGTTTCCTACTCTCCAACAAAGTTTTGACAAGGAGAGAGCCCTGACTTTAATTCGCCGCACACCTTGAGTGTAGGGTAAGCTTCAGGATCACTGTGGCTCATCTAGTGGAGATGGTGGTGTCGTGGTAATGTCTCTGGACTAATAATCCAGAGGTCCAGGCTAATTCTGTGGGAGCATGTGTTCTAATACCACTAGGGCAGCTCGTGGAATTTAAAATCAATTAATACATTTGGAATTGAAAGTTCATCTCAGTAATGTTAACCTGACAACTATCATTGATTGGTGTAAAAAAGAACTCTACATCCGAGCTGTAACACTACATTCTGTGCTCTCTCCTTTCCTTCTCTATGTACGGTATGCTTTGTACAGCGTGCAAGAAACATTACTTTTCACAGTATACTAATAGATATGATAATAATAAATCAAATCAAAACTTCTATCCTATAGGGGAGAAAACTGTCACCCTTACCTAGGTTAGTCTTTATGTAACCCCAATTGGGTTGGCCCTAAGTGGCCTCTGCAATGGCCGAGCAAGTAGTTTCAAGGGCAGTTAGATTTAGGCAACAAATTCTGGCCTTCTCAGTGATGCAAAAATCCTCTGGAAGTGTAAAGAGACGCAAAAGTCCAGGCCATTTTGGTTCCTGTAGATCAAGTAGATCTTGTCCAAGAGTGGCCCAAACCCACATCCATGGCAAGGAGGCTGATGGGTGGGAGTGGATGAGCGAGGTAGAAGGCTACTGCTGGTGGCCAAATGAAATGGCCCCCAGTAAAATGAAGGGGAGTCAAAGGTCATTGGCAGAAGCTTGGAGCAAGGTGACCCAGTGATTCTTTGTGAGACTCGGAGGAATATTCCTTGACCACTTGGAAACCATTCAAAAGAGAGAAGGCGATGGCCTAGTGGTACTATTGCAAGACTATTAATCCAGAAACTCAGTTAATTTTCTGGGGACTCGGGTTCAAATCCCACCACGACAGATAGTGGAATTTAAATTCAATTAAAAATATCTGGATTTAAGAATCTACTGATGACCATGAAACCATTGTCAATTGTCTGAAAAACCCATCTGGTTCACTAATGTCCTTCAGGGAAGGAAATCTGCCGTCCTTACCTGGTCTGGCCTACATGTGACTCCTGAGCCACAACAATGTGGTTGACTCTCAACTGCCCTCCAAGGGCAGCTAGGGATGGGCAATAAATGATGGCCAACTTACAACGCCCATGTCTCATGAATGAATAATAAAAGATAACTTTGTTAATTAAATTAAAATTAAGTCAATTTAACTTAGAATCCTAGAATATCTACAGTGCAGAAGGAAGCCATTTGGCCCATTGAGCCTGCACTGACCACAATCCCACTCAGGTCCAATCCCCGTAATGCCATTTACCCTGCTAGTCCCTCTTTCACTAAGGGTCAATTTTGTATGGCCAATCAACCTAACCCGCACATCTTTGGACTGTGGGAGGAAACCGGAGCACTCGGAGGAAACCCTCGCAGACACGGGGAGAATGTGCAAACTCCACTCAGACAGTGACCCGAAGCTGGGAGTTGAACCCGAGTCCCTGATGCTGTGAGGCAGCAGTGCTAACCACTGTACCACCGTGCTGCCCTATTCCTGGCATTCCCTTGGATCTGTTGCTCTTTGATGCTAGATTCCACGAGTGAGGCCAGCACCAGATACTCTTACGGCTGCAGATTATAATGAGAACAGGGAAAAGGCCTCACATGCTGTTCAAAATACACCTGGTATAGGACACATGAGCAACATAGACCTGGTAAATGTTATATCACCTATAATTTAACTCCCCTAATGCCCCATTCTCACTGAGCACAGGATGTATGGGGGAGAGTAGTATTGTACTACTTAGCCTTCAACATGTCATCGATGAAGACGAACATCTCGCCAAGGCCATCCCCACACCCCCACTTTTTGCCTTCAAACAACTGCACAACCTCAAACAGACCATTGTCCGCAGCAAACTACCCAGCCTTCAGGAGAACAGTGACCACAACACCACACAACCCTGCCACAGCAACCTCTGCAAGACGTGCCGGATCATTGACACGGATGCCATCATCTCACGTGAGAACACCATCCACCAGGTACACGGTACATACTCTTGCAGCTCGGCCAACATTGTCTACCTGATACGTTGCAGAAAAGGATGTCTCGAGGCATAGTACATTGGGGAAACCATGCAGACGCTATGACAATGGATGAATGAACACTGCTCAACAATCACCAGGCAAGAGTGTTCTCTTCCTGTTGGGGAACACTTCAGCAGTCACGGGCATTCAGCCTCTCCTGGGGGCCAGCGTTCTCCAAGGCGGCCTTCACGACATACGGCAACGCAGAATCGCTGAGCAGAAACTGATAGCCAAGTTCCGCACACATGAGGACGGTCTCAACCGGGATCTTGGGTTCATGTCACACTATCTGTAACCTCCACAACTTGCCTGGGCTTGCAAAATCTCTCTAACTGTCCTGGCTGGAGACAATACACATCTCTTTAACCTGTGCTTAACCCTCTCTCCACTCACATTGTCTGTACATTTAATACTTGATTACCTGTAAAGACTCGCTTTCCAACCATTATTTTGTAAATTGAGTCTGTGTCTTTATATGCCCTGTTTGTGAACAGAACTCCCACTCACCTGACGAAGGAGCAGCGCTCCGAAAGCTTGTAGCTTGTGCTACCAAATAAACCTGTTGGACTTTAACATGGTGTTGTGAGACTTCTTACTGTGCTTACCCTAGTCCAACACCATCATCTCCACATCATAGAGAGTTGTATTGACAATGGTCACAGAATCCAGCCATAGCACAACTTGGAATTGAGCTTAAATCCTTGGCATGATCATAATAACGTATCTGTACTTCCTAAACTGACAGGAATATCAACAATTAAAGGGTGCTTCAGTGGGCCAGTTCCTGCAGCACTGCAGTTACAGTCATGTGCAAACTCTCACTTAGTCCTTTCACCCTTGAATAAACTGTATCCAGCTAAGTAGCCGTCACCTGGCAACAGGGAAAGATTTACATGCAAAACCTCAGAGGTTCATTGGTTTGCTTACTCACACTGATAGTTACATACTAATTATTAGCTTAGTGTGAGTCCAGACTGCCTGTCCTGAGTGCTCCCCTACTCACTCCAGGGTTCATACAAGATGCCCCTCCAATAGCTTCAGAATGAGAGGTGTAAGACTGCTGTGTCTATATGAAGGCTCGTTGTAGGCAACCGGTAGCAGCTCATTCCTAGCTGCAGGCTTCAGCAACTTGGCAGCAGAGGTGATCTGGCCTGCTGGGCTTGCTGGCCCCCAGGACGGGCATTGGTTGGGGATGAAAATCTGCTGTTTTGCTGCAGGCAAACATCATGTTCCACTCCAGTGGAATAATTGCAACAGCAATATCGCACAGCAGCCCAGCACTTTCACTGCTCTGTAGAACATCTGTGATCCAATTGAAATCACTATCCAAATCCCTCAGGCTCTGCTGGTCACACTAACTCAGTAGCCTGTAGGATGCTTGTTCTGTGCTGGTGCTTGAAAGGTTGAGAAAAAGAGTATCTCTGGGAGGCTTTCTAACCTCAGTGGTTTCACGGCCTGCCTTATCTGCAAGGTTATGGGGATAAGGTTGTTATGGTTCAGGTTAGAAGCTCCAAAGTGTTTTATGAAGCCCGTCTGAATCATAAATTTTGCATCTTGAATTTGGCTAGGATGAACATGATATGTTCCACACCAGGTGTGATTCAAAAGACCCACTAGGGAGCTTTTATTAAACAAAGTTTATTTAAGAACATAGTTAACATGTATTCTAAGAAAATTAGCAAGAACTTTAATCAATTACAAGCAAGAAACAAAACAACCACTCTAATGTACCACCCTTAACAAAGATATCTATTGTGTTCCGGTCAAACCAAAACCCTTGCCATAGACAAAACCCTTCAAACAGTTTCAATACAGCAAAGTCTACTGCTCACGTCATAATGGATATGATTCCTTTGGTTGAAGTCTGCAGTTCTTTGTATTCACTCCGAACAGTTTGAAGACAACTCAGCTTCCCAAAGCACCAGACAGACTCTGATCCAGCCCCCCCCAACAACATCAGATTTTCACCCTTCAGGAAAACAAAGGAATTTCAAAAGGAAAAAAACAGGGAGAGAGGGAAAACACTTCGTTTTAGCTTGCTGTCCCTTCTAAAACTAAAAAACTCAAACCTGCAGCTCCAAACTGAAAATGAAAAAAAAACTGTCCAAAACACATGACCGTCCTCCTAACAATGCAGGATTGTAAAACTAATCCCTGAGTTTAAGCCACTTAAGTAGCAATAAAAGGACATTTCCAATCAAGCTGGCAACAATGACATAATTGAAGCTGTGAGCTCAGAAACCACTGAAGTTGTGAGAGCTGCAGAAATCATGTTTACAAGAAAAAAAAGCCTTTTTTAAACATACCTTTATATAAAGGTTCTTAAAAACATCACAAGGTAGGGAGTGGGTCGAGATAGAATGCTCTTTCAGAGAGCCAGTACAGACTCAATAGGCCAAATGGCTTACTTTTAAACTAAAGATTATGAAATTCTCTTGGCTTTGACCTGTTCAGCTATGTCTTTCTATTGCTGCTCATTTGATGGTATATTTATGGCAAATTGGAAGAGACAAGAACCACATTCCTGTCCCTGAAGTGCGCCATGGAAAATGTCAGTGATTGTTGGAGTGTTGAATGATTTCATGCTGATGGATGCTTCAATAACTGGCTGTCCAAGGGAATCTCTCCATGAAAGGTTACAATCTGCCTTTAAATGGCATTCGACCGATCCACAATCTTCCTCTGACCAACGTTAAATTTGTGAGGTGTACATGAGGAGTGTGACTAGCATTGGCCAAAGCCTCATCGAAGCCTTGGGTTAACTAATCATGGTGTTCCTGCCTCTGTGCCCTTTCACCTGAAGTAGGTAGCAATGAGGCACCAGGCGGAGGCAGGGAGCCAATTTAGGGTAATTAAATCTACAATTAGTTCCAATTTAACCAGCGCAATTAATTTTTTTTTTTGCAAGTCACATGGGTCCCACTCATGTTCAGGAGCTTGGTGGCTCAACAGAGACAACATTACAGCAAGGACTCATCATTGCCTACAACTGGTAACCTTTCCGGTCAATAAAGGAGCAAATTGCAAGGTTCCAGGCAAGGTTCAATATATTAACAAATAAATCAGAACCAAATAAAATATAACTCCCCAAGGGAGAAAGGTGAAGGAGGTCGCTCAGATGAATATGGAATATACCGAAACATAAAAAGATGATTATCAGAAGGTCAAATCAGGGCACGTAAAAATTAACACCTAGGTATATAAGACATAACATAAATAAGACTGGGTTCAATTCCCAGCTTGGGTCACAGTCTGTGCGGAGTCTGCACGTTCTCCCCCTGTTTCTGCATGGGTTTCCTCTGGGTGCTTCAGTTTTCTCCCACAGTCCAAAAGACATGCTGGTTAAGTGCATTGGCCACGCTAAATTTTCCCTCAGTGTACCCGAACAGACGCCGGAGTGTGGCGACTGGAAGATTTTCACAGTAAGTTCATTGCAGTGTTAATGTAAGCCTACTTGTGACACGAAAAAATAAAGTTTAAAACTTTAGAAAAGTGCTCTCCAGTTCATAGTGGGTGTGGGGTCTGAACATGGGAGTGGCCACAATCGACACAATACCCAAGGATGCAAACTTAAAATTTCCAACAGTGAAAGAATTTTGTCTACTTTGGGCCAAACGTCATGCCATAGTAATGTTATAGTGTTGGCTGATAGAATTTTGTGCAACAGTGGAAAAGATAATATTGTAATTAATTTTAAAGTAGTAGGCTTGTTTCGCAGTATTCGCATAACATGGCAGCCATTGTTCAACTGCACTGTGATCAACTCATGACTTGACCCATTTTCACACAAAGGTTTTGTGATCATCCAACTTGGATCTTAAAATATTTCCAGAAACACATCAACACATAACATTCCTAAGGGGTTCCCCAGTGTTGGTAGCAATTAGGATGAGACAGATTTAATGGAAATACAGTTAAGACTGAATCACTTTTCATTTTGTTTTCTATTCTTCCTGGGGTAATAGTTTAGTTGATGACCTAGGATGTGTTTACCAATTGCCGGAATTCTCCAGCCGTTTACGCGCCCCCAGCGCTGACAGCGAGGACAGAGAATTTGGCGCTCAGCCACATCACCATTCACTTCAGGATGAGAAAATCCGAGCTGCGAGCAAGGTCGGAGATTCCGTCTCATGGTTTCACTAATACAGTTGTATTGTTTGATGCGTGTATAGATGGAACATGCATATATGTTTGATTTGATTTATTATTGTTACATGTATTAACATACAATGAAAAGTATTGTTTCTTGCGCGCTATACAGACAAAACATACCATTCATAGAGAAGGAAATGAGAGAGTGTAGAATGTAGTGTTACAGTCATAGCGAGAGTGTAGAGAAAGATCAACTCAATGCAAGGTAAGTCCATTCAAAAGTCTGACAGCAGCAGGGAAGAAGCTGTTCTTGAGTCAGTGACCTCAGACTTTTGTATCTTTTCCCGAAGGAAGAAAGTGGAAGAGAGAATGTCCTGGGTGCGTGGGGTCCTTAATTATGCTGGCTGCTTTGCCGAGGCAGCGGGAAGTGTAAACAGAGTCAATGGTTGGGAGGCTGGTTTGCGTGATAGGTTGGGCTACATTCAAGACCTTTTGTAGGTTCCTTGCGGTCTTGGGCAGAGCAGGAGCCATACCAAGCTGTGATACAACTAGAAAGAATGCTTTCTATGGTGCATCTATAAATGTTGGTGAGGTGTGTTCAAATCTTCACCATGGTAAATTAAAAGGTTGAATTCAGATTCTGTTTGAAAAACAGAAACAATAAGCAAAAGTATCTATATGAATCTTTTGGACTGTTGAAAGAATCTACTCCAATATTTCCCAGTTTCTACCCAACCCAGTTTACTTTAGAGAAGAAAACTTGCAATCTTTACTTGGTCTGACATAGATGTGACCTTTACCTGTCTTCTGAAGTGGTCTCAGGGATGGGTATTGCCACAATGCCAGCATCTTGAGAATGATAGCATAGTGGTTAGCACTGCTGCCTCACAGCACCAGGGACTTGGGTTCGATTCCTGGCTTGGGTTACTGTCTGTGGGGAGCCTGCATATTCTCCCCGTGTCTGTGTGGGTTTCCTCCGGGTGCTCTGGTTTCCTCCCACAGTCCAAAAGACGTGCTGGGTAGCTGCATTGGCCATGCTAAATTCTCCCTCAGTGTACCCGAACGGGCGCCAGAGTGTGGCGGCGAAGGGATTTTCACAGTAAATTCATTGCAGTGTTCATGTCAGCATACTTGTGACTAATAAATACACTTTACTGAAAAGAATAAAACATCATGGAGCCTTGAAACTGTAGAATTTTAGAACGTCAGGGTTAATAGCTGAGTTGCAGCAGTTTCACTGATTATGCAGAATAGTGATCCTGGGTCATGGGCCCAAAGATGGTTTGGAAACTAGGACATGCTGCAGGTTCCACGATCTCAGCATTCCCCTCAAAGTGATGAACAGTGCAGTCATTGTACATCCCGTTTTATGTGAGAGACAGTAAAAAAAATGAACATGCTCCATGTACAAAAATAAACAGGACTCTCATGTGAGTTTGGCAAAGTGTTTTAGAAGGAGGTTCACTCCTGAACTTGATTCTCCCTTTGAAAGTAACTAGAGCGTGAGTGCGTGTGCAGGAATGATTCTGCCTGGAGGCAACAATTTATTTCTTCTCTCCTCATGCTCTGGCTGACTGTTTCACAGCAGAATGCATTTTAAGTTGCATTTTCAAAATGCTTTCACGATGGGTTCTTTTGTAACATGACTTCAAGGAAAGTTCGAAAGAATTTTGCAGCTGAACAGTAACTGAGTGTAGTGACATTTAACTTTACCGTAAAACTTTCATAGAATCCCTACAGTGCAGAAAGAGACTCTTAGACCCATTGAGTCTGCACCGACAACAATCCCACCCAGGCCCAATCCCTGTAACCCCCAATAATCTCCCTGACACTAAGGGGCAATTTAGTATGGCCAATCTACCTGACCTACACATAGAATTATCATAGAATCCCTACAGTGCAGAAGGAAGCCATTTGGCCCATCAAGCCTGCACCAACAATAATCCCACCCAGGCCCTATCCCGGTAACCCCACATATTTACCCTGCTCATCCACATATCTTGGGACACTAAAGGGCAATTTAGCATGGCCAATCAACCTAACCTGCACATCTTTGGACTGTGGGAAGAAAGCGGAGCACCCGGAGGAAACCCACGCAGACACGGGGAGAACGTGCAGACTCCACACAGACAGTCACCCAAGGTCAGAATTGAAGCTGGAAACTGGCCCTGTGAGGCAGAAGTGCTAACCACTGTGCCACCGTGCTGCCCATCTTTGGACTGTGTGAGGAAACTGGGGCACCCGGAGGAAACCCACGCAGACAAGGGGAGAACGTGCAAACTCCACACAGACAGTGACCCAAGAATGGATTTGAACCCGGGTCCCTGGTGCTGTGAGGCAGCAGTGCTAACCACTGTGCCACTTATGGCAGTGCTAAAGTCTGTAGCTTCACCTAAGGAGTTGTAGAGTGGAATGTTAAATTGAACGCTAAAGAAACAACTCAAGGCTAATATAATTTTATGTGTAGTTGTATTTTGGCAGCATGTTGTCATCAATTACTTTTAAACTGAATTTTTCTGAAAGGCACACGACAAAAGAAAAATAGAACAAATGACATTGTGTGCAAGGCCAAGCTCAAGGGCAAGATTTTTCCAGAAATCAGCAAAGGTCAATGGCAGGCAGGAAAAGTGCCACTGAAGCTGCCGACAGCAATGGCAACTTTCCAAGCATTTTTGTGCAGCATTCTGAAAACAAATCGTCAAGCATTGGGTCCCACGATGCACCCCCAGGCACTGGCCGGGCACCCCCTTGATATGTCTCTGGAATACGCAGTGCAAAAAGAAGTCTGAATAGAATTACACTTAGCAAAAAATGTCCACTTCTGAGCAATGAAAATTCTTAGAAGTGTATATTTTGGTCTCATTTATCTATTTTACAATAACCACAATTAACATGCTCAATGGGGATACCACCTCCTAAGATGGGTGGCACGGTGGCACAATGGTTAGCACTGCATCAGGGACCCGGGTTCAATTCCGACCTCAGTTGACTGTCTATCTGGAGTTTCCACGTTCTCCCCGTGTCTGTGTGGGTTTCCTCCGGATGGCCCGCTTTCCTCCCACACGCCAAAAATGTGCAGGTTAAGTGGATTAGCCATGGTAAATTGCCCCTCAGTGTCAGCTGGGTAAATACGTACGGTTACAGGGATAGGGCCTGGGTGGGATTGTTGGTGCAGGTTGAAGGGCCGAATGGGTGCTCATCCCAGGGGTTGGAGTCCTCTCTTCGGCAGGAGACATGTCGAGGAGACATGTGGCTGCTGTACAGTTCTTTTTATTAACAAATCCTTTTGTGCTTCTGTGAAAGTGCATCACTACATTATTGTGTCCAATTCTGGGCACCAAACTTTAGGAAGGATGTGAAGGCTTTAGAGGGGGTGCAGAAAACAATTATGGGAACGTTTCCAAGAATAAGAGTCCTCAGTTACCTAGGTAGATTGAAGGAGTTAGTAGTGTTGTACTGCAGAGAGGAGAAGATTGAGTGATTTCTGTTCCCATTGATGGAATGTTCAAGAACCATTGGACACCGATTTTAAGTAATGACGAAAGGACCATGGTGACATGAGGAAAATCCCTTTTACATAGTGAAGGGCTAGGACCTGGAATGTGCCAACAAAAAGTGTGGTGGAGGCAGATGAAATTGTAGCTTCCAAAAGAGAATTGGATAAGTACCTGAAAAAGAAATAAAGGGAACGATTTTCCCTAATGCGCTGAATTGGCAGGAAAACTGTTCTAAATCACAACTGTTTTCTCAGTTCAGCTTCTCACCCGAATCTTCCCACTCTGTGCATTGCAGAGGTCCCAGTCATGAATCTGCACCCCGATGCACGATGCACAGCCCACGCCCCCCACCCCCCGCCCCCCCCAGCAGTGACGATCCCCTATCCCCCTCACCCCAGCAGATTCCCCCCCCTGCTGACCACCTCACCCCCCCCCCCAACCCCCCCCCCCCGGGTCAGCCCTCCCCCTCCGGAGGCAGGCCCTCCCCCGGCAGACCAACCCTCACCCCCAGCCCGCCCCAATCATTGCCCTCCCTCCATTCCAGACTGGTCCTGTCTGCAGAGTGGCAGCGGAATCCCACACCCCCACCGATCGCCCCAAGGCCCCGCCCACAATAGCCCCTGCCCCCTTGGCTGGCCGATGCCCAATGGGCAGTGCCAAGGTGTCCCCTGGACATGGGCACTTTGCCCCTTGGGCAGTGCCAGGGGGCACAGGCTGGAACTGCCAGGGTGCCCAAACCCAGGGGGCATTCCCCACCGCCTGACCCCCCCCCTGGGGGGCCCTGATTGCCTCCTCTTCATTCCGGCGGGGTCTCCTGCTAGTTCCCCGAATGTGGGGAACTAGTCTGAACCTCGCTGGAATGAAGTACTCCTAGCAGGATGGGAGATTCAATCAGGACCTGATTGAATCAGGTGGCATGGTAGCACAGTGGTTAGCACTGCTGCTTCACAGCTCCAGGGACCTGGGTTTAATTCCCGGCTTGGGTCACTGTCTGTGTGGAGTTTGCACATTCTCCTCGTGTCTGCGTGGGTTTCCTCCGGGTGCTCCAGTTTCCTCCTACAGTCCAAAGATGTGCGGGTTAGGTTGATTGGCCATGCTAAAATTGCCCTGAGTGTCCTGGGATGTGTAGGTTAGAGGGATTAGTTGGTAAATATGGAGGGATATAGGGGTAGGGCCTGGGTGGGATTGTGGTCGGTGCAGACTCGATGGGCCAAATGGCCTCTTTCTGCACTGTCGGGTTTCTAAGATTTCTAAGATTTCTGAGATTAACAAATATACATATTAAAAAAAGATTTAAATTACTTACCTGCCTTCCCGCTGGTTTCCAGTGTGGTCTGACCGGCGACTGTTCACCAGCTCTGGGAGATATGCGTGCATTCCCGGCGCATGCGCAAATCCCTGTTCAAGGCCGGAGATGCGCATCTCCCACCGGGACCCGACAGAAAAGTTGTGGGTAGCAATGGGAGAATCGCGGCCAAAATTGCAGGAAAAGACAGGGAAGTGAGACTAGCTGAGTTGCTTTTGCAGAGAGCTGGCACAGATTCTGTGGGCCAAATGGCCTCCTTCTCAGCAGTCACCATCCTCTGACTCTAGAATTCTAATAAATGAACACATAAAAAGATTTTATTGGTTCCTGGGAAAATTATTATTCTGCTCACCTGACCTAACTTTCATTATAAAATAATAACCCCAGCAATCCTGAAAGAAATATTTATGGATATTGAGCCTTCTTACAATCAGTCATTTGTCTTGAGAGGGCGTCACGCTCCAGAACTATATTCAGTTTCAAACTCTACAGGCATGAAGAATGACCGTCAGATAAATGAGGTAGCTATAAAACAATGAGCATCAGTTTATGCTCCAGTACAGGTTCCGACCTCAAAGTAGAACCTTCAAAAACATATAGCAGATTTTTATTTTGCGGAAGTGGAACACATCACAGCATTCATTCAGGTGACGCTTCCAATCAATCTTGTGCAGAACAGTTTTTGAAAGCTGTAAACAATTCTCTTTTTCAACCTGGAACACTCCAGGAGAAACGTCAGGGGTTCCTTTTCAGCTGAACTGCCCTGACATCACACGGTCGCTTTCCTTGCATGGTCCAGGAGCACCTCATCCTTTTTAAGTTTATTTATCATTGTCTCAAGTCCCACATTGCTCTCTGTTGCGCTACAATAAGAACCTGAAAATGTGAGTTTGGAAGGCAAAACATCAGAGGAAACTATTTTCATGGAATAGTGAACATGTGGAACATACAAACATGCAAACAAAAATACTTGAAACTAAGTTGTTCAGTTCTTTCGAAAAGCATCTTGGCAAATATTCAGTCAGGAACAGGATTGGCAGTTCTGAAGATAGGAAACATGCTCTGTTACCACTGCCAGCGAGAATGGAGAATTTGGTACTCAGCCAAATCTCCATTCACTGCAGTGGGACTGGAGAATCCCAGTTGCGGGCAAGGTCGGAGAATCCAGGTCATAAAGTTAAGGTTTAAAAGTAAGGATCAAATGTAACTGGTAGAGATTATTGCTGGTTTGTGTTCTTTAAATCTCGAAACTTCAAAATTGAAGCCAACTGAAGATGGTTGGCTACAACACATGAGGTCTGAAAGAAAAACCTGCTTTAGCCAACACATTTTCTCAAGCAGCAGAGATTCCTGTGCTTAACCCACATTCAAAACCAAATATGGCCAGGATGTAACAGACATTTGAACATTTACAAGATTTTGCATTATGTTTCCTAGCCCTTTCAAATTGTTGTCATATTTTCCAGGACCGAATAACAACAGAACAAGCCAGCAAAAGAATAATAGCAAAATATCGCAATAAAGGGAGGCCAGCAAAGAATACGATTCAAAGATGTTTTAGTAACAAGTCTCACAACACCAGGTTAAAGTCCAACAGGTTTATTTAAATAAACCTGTCGGATTTTAACCTGGTGTTGTGAGACTTCTTATTGTGCCCACCCCAGTCCAATGCCAGCATCTCCACATCAAAGGCGTTTTAGTAATCGATGACGTTTAATACATTATATGGTATCTTTTTCTAGTTTCTCCTATTCTGGTCATGATTTTTTTCACTTCTTACCACATGAATTAGATGTCTTGATATTTTTGGTCGATGCATTTCACTTATGTGTGAGAACAGAAGACTATTGAAGAACATTGCTAATATTAGAAGGATATAGGTGTGCTATAGAGTGTGCGAATGAACCAGGAAAAAGCCGATCACAAGATCTGTTATGGAAACAGGCTGTTTCCAAGGATCATCTTTCGAAGTTCTAGACAAAGCATACTGCTTGGAAATAGTAAGGTTTCTCATAAGAGTAATTCACTGTATCAGGATTGTCAAGTACTTCTGGGGCGCAATGTGCTTTTGGCATCCAATTGTACGTTGACAGTACCACAGGCAATCATTACTGCTAAACAAATATTAATATGAACACAATCTGCATCATGCATCACTAATTATACATTCAGAGCTATGTTTCACTTTAGCAAGTACAATTCTCCTTCTTTGATTGTCATTGTTATTATTTGAAGATCTCTGTGAATGAAGCCTGACAAAAGATAAGATTCTTACTGTGTTTACCCCAGTCCAACGCCGGCATCTCCAGATCAAAGATAAGTGAAGCAGATTATGAGGGATGCCAGACTGTGGACACTTTAGGACTAATGGATCCACCTGCGTTAAAACCTTGGAGAGTGAATTATGCATTTGTTTTCAATGCTTTTAATGATTTTCTTAACCGAGCTCTCTCATTTCGGTGATGGGAAGGAGTCCTACTCTGAAGGTCTATCTCAAAGCTCTGTGTAAAAGGATGGCAGAATTATTTGATGCACAGCAGCTTTCCATTTATCATGAGGTTGTAAGTAAGTGTTGATGATAATTCCATAAATGTACTGGACTTGCCTGCAGACTTTACATGTTCTGCTACATTAAGGCATTCACTAAAGAAGATTGTAAAGCCATTCATAACCTGTATCTTGGAAAATGTGGATTGTGGGATGTGTATTAAGAATTAAAAGTCAGAGTGTGTGGGATAGAATGGTGCGTCAGCCTGGAAAAAGCTGGGATGAAATAAAAAAGAGGAGTACTTGGAATTTAGAACAGATTCCCGTGAAGCTGAGTGACCGGAATATCACTTGCTGTCGGAGACATCTTGAGAAATGTATGAATAGCAGAACCTATATTTGATGTCTTGCCCTTGGTAAATCTCAGTCTGTTTTAGTGGTATTAGTTCAGGAACAAATATTGGGAAGGACACTTTAGAAATTCTTTTCGCCTGCTGTGAATGGATCTCTATAATTTTTTACGTCAGATACTTTGCTGGTCTGGAAATTTCTGCAATGGTAATATTGACGACATTCATAGAATCCCGACAGTGCAGAGGAGGCCATTTGGCCCATTGAGTTTGTACTGACCACAATCCCACTCAGGCCCTATCCCCATGTATTTACCCTGCTAATCTCCCTGACACTAAGGGGCAATTTAGCACGGCCAATTAACCTGACCCCGCACGCCTTTGGACTGTGGGAAGAAACCGGAGCACCCGGAGGAAACACACGCAGACACAGGGAGAATGTACAAACTCCACACAGGCAGTGACCCGAGGTCGGGAATCGAACCTGGGTTCCTGACACTTTGAGGCAGCACTGCTAACCACTGTGCTACCGTGCTGCCCAAACGTCACCTAAATAAGAGTTGCATTTAAATTGTGCCTCCTATGGCCATTGCTCACGCCCTAGTCGTCTTCGAAACTGTGTCATGGGGTCAACTGCATCCATTAGATGAGGCCTTGATTTAACTTCTCATCTGACAGATAGCACTTCTGACTACACAATTCCCCAACTTTCCATCCCTCTGCTGTGGAGCATCGCAGCATCCACTTGAACATAATCCTGAAATAAATGACACTGCAAAATGTTCCTTTATCCAACAGCACTTCCAATAATACATATAAAAGTTAATGTCAGCCACAAATTTAAAACCACAATCTGCTGGAGAATTGATGAGAGTATGGCGCCTACACATAGCAGTGAATCAGGAATATCACGCTCAATGGAAAGTTCCCATAACTGAATTATCAGGGAAGGATTTCATGGCAATGTAATTTGAGAAGTTTAACGAGCCATACATGTGAGCTTAGTTTTCCCGAAAAGAAAAGTCTTGGCGCAAAGGCTTGAAAAACATCACCTCACCCTGGCTTTAAAATTACAAACAGCCTTGGTGGCACGGTGGCACAGTGGTTAGCACTGTTGCCTCACAGCGCCAGGGACCCGGGTTTGATTCTGGTCTCGGGTCACTGTCTGTGTGGAGTCTGTACATTCCCGCCCCTCCCCCGCCCCCCTCCCCACCCCACCCCCCCGTGTCTGTTTCCTCCGGGTGCTCCGCTTTTCTCCCACAGTCCAAAGATGTACAGGTTAGGTTGATTGGCCATGCTAAATTGTCCCTCAGTGTCAGGGAGATTCGTAGCGTAAATACATGGGGTTATGGGGATAGGGCCTGGGTGGGATTGTGGTCGGTGCAGACTCGATGGGCCAAGTGGCCTCCTTCTGCACTGTAGAGATTCGATGATTCTTATAGTCATAAGGTTGCCTTCACCTTTTGTGACAGCTTAGAATTCCTTGGTGTCACAAAATATATAACATACATATAATCCCATCACTCCCTCAGTGCCGTTCATTAATAGTTAAAGTGGCAGCTCGCAATAGTGTTAGCTCAGCAAATCCATGATCATCGTTAATTACAAAAGAGAAAAAGGGCCATGAAAATTTGGCTGCTCAATATTTTTGGTGAGTGAAACAGCAGCGCGAACAATCCCAGGAAAGTTACAGCGTGGTTTACGTCGCACCATACGCCATAGTATCCTGGAGCTACGCACCATAAAACAATGTCGACGCAAGATGAAAATGACGTAAGTCCATCACAAATCCTGGGCCAATGTCACATCTGTAAAATCGTGGCCAGAATTTTCCGGTCGCGCGCGCGTTACCAGCAAGAACGGAGAATTTTAACACGCCAAATTTCCATTCGTTGCAGCGGGACTGGAGAATCCAGGCCGCAGGCCATGTTGGGGAATTCAGGCCCATAGCTTCAGCAAAGCAGATCTGTCACTGGACTGCACTGAGGTGTCAGTTTGGAGTGAGCTAAACTCTTACGATGCCCACTATCTTCTGACTTAGAAGTGGCAAAGCTACCTCTGAATAAAAGCTGCTTTATCTAACAGGTTTCATGGTAAATAATAGATTGATTTATCAGAGAATCCCGACAGTGCAGAAGGAGACCATTCGGCCCATCATCCAACTCATCCAAACCACACATCTTTGGACACTAAAGGGCAATTTATCATGGCCAATCCATCTAACCTGTACCTCTTTGGACTGTGGGAGGAAACCGGAGCACTCAGAGGAAGCCCACCCAGACATGGGGAGAACGTGCAAAACTCCACACTGACAGTCACCCAAAGCTGGAATCGAACCTGGGACCCTGAGGTCCCAGTGCTAACTGTCGTGTTGCATTTATGAATACAGATTAATACATAAAATTTCATATTCCGTCATCTCAAACATGCACATTATTGATTTAAGAACATTTTAAAGTTAAAGTTTATTTATTCGTCGCAAGTAGGCTTACAGTAACACTGCAATGAAGTTACTGTGAAAATCCCCTAGTCACCACACTCCGGCGCCTATTTGGGTACACTGAGGGAGAATTTAACATGGTCAATCCACCGAACCAGCACATTTTTCAGATTGTGGGAGGAAACCGGAGCACCCGATGGAAACACATGCAGACACAAGGGACACTCCGTCTGGAGAGTGACCCAGGCCGGGAATTAAACCCGGATCCCTCGCGCATTCAGGCAGCAGCGCTGACCACTGTGCCACCGTGTCGCCCCCCCCCCCCCCCCACCGCCCCCCCCCCCCCCCCCCCAAGACTGAATCAAGATAAACACAATCTCCTGCGATTTTATCAGGTAAAAATCATTTGTCCCATTTAAAGAAGACAATGGAATTTCATGCGCTTTTGTGTCAATGACAAACATCTGTGAATGGTAGCCAGGAGTCCGTAGCAGTGAAAGGTATTTGAATGTTTGGATTATATTCTGCATAGATTTCCTAGCAACCAATTGTAAAATAGAGTGCCTATAGATGATACTAGAATTTATTATGTTATTCTTTTTCGAATACAGTAGGTAGTATTCTTCTGTTAAACATTACAGACTAAATGTGAGTATAATTCAGTTCTTTACAGACTGGTGTTAATGTGTGAGGAATGTTGAATGTTTACAAACATAACCTGATAAATCAAAAAGATTTTGGCATACTTGTGCTTATAGTTCAAGCAAATTTGGAACAAGATTTATGTTAATGGGCTTTAGATTTTCCAGCTCTGACGCATTGAGGTTTGAACGGACCTTTAAGCTGCTTCCCCCACTCTCCTCTCCCGACCAAGACAAACCCCCTCCTGCAAAGAACTGAACATATAGGGAGGATTTTATGGCCTCTCTTGTGCTGTGTTTGGAGGCAGGGAGGACATTTAATTCAGGCAGGGTGGTGGCGTGCGTAACTCCGTCTTCCCAAGTCCATCAAAATTAATTCCCATCCCACCCCCAACAGTGAGCAATTAATGGCGGCTTAAATGCCTCATCCCTGATATTAACTCAGCTGCGGGATGGGCCTGTTACCACACGGGTGGCACAACAAGCAACCCTGTTTGGGTTTCCTGTGGTCTCTCGGGGGTGGAGGAGAGAGGAGGGTGGGTTCCGATCGAAGGACCTGCCTTTGGGAAGAGAGTGCCTCTGATCATATCCCCAGAGGAGGTAACCTCCCCCACCCTGCCCAATACAAGCCGACGCAGTGAAAGCTAACTGCCTATTTTCCTTGCCACACATAAAATGGCAGAGGACTCAGAATGATCGAGGCCCTTAATTGGCCATTAATTGGTCACTTGCAGGTTTCAATAGGCCTAAGAGCAGGTGAGGTGCCTGAGGATTTTCACAGTAACTTCATTGCAGTGTTAATGTAAGTCTACTTATGACACTAATAACTAAACTTAAACTTTTCCACCCATAAGAATACGGGAGACAGGTTGGGGGTGGGCAGGAAGGTGATGGGAGGGCCTCAAATGTGACAGCAGTGGAGGGGGAGAGGGGCCATGCTCCATAAAATCTATCCATGATTCGCTTCTTAAGCTTACATCGCCATGGTACTGCACAAAGTGCATCTGCCATTTTAGATTCCCATTTTCAAAATGGTGGTCTTGATATGTTGGGAAGAGAACAGGCCAATAAAACCAAATAGAAGGGAACCCGGTAAATAAAAATAAACAGACTAAAAATATCAAAAAGTCTGAACTTGAAACAGGAAATACTGGAAACACTCAGCAGGTAAGTGTGGTAAACCACTGTTATCTGTGGTGGTTAACCACTGTAGTTAGTATTTCTCATTACCTGTATAACTGAGAAGATTGAATGGTCCAGATGATGTTTTAAGTACAGTAAATAGTCTCACAACACCAGGTTAAAGTTCAACAGGTTCATTTGGTAGCAAGAGCTTTCGGAGCATTGCCCCTTCATCAGGTGATAAAGGGGCAATCTGATGAAGGGACAACGCTCCGAAAGCTTGTGCTACCAAATAAACCTGTTGGACTTTAACCTGGTGTTGTGAGACTTCTTACTGTGTCCACCCCAGTCCAACGCCAGCAACTCCACATGATGTTTTAAGTAGATGACCTTTCAACAGATTCTAATGAAAGATTGTTGATCTGGAATGGTAACAAGGGATATGGGGAGCAGGCAGAGTGGTGAAGTTGAAGTCCTTAATCATATTGATTCATGGAACAGTCTCAAAGAGCAGTGTAGTCTCCATGGGTAGAATTTTCCCGCCCGCCCGCCACAGGAATTGTAGCGGGTGGGACAGAAAATTCAGCGGACCGTGCAAAGCTCTGTTGACCTCAGGAGGGAATTTCCAGCCTTGGAGCGAGCGCAGCCGGAAATCCCATCCCTTGCAATTCCGGCCACCGAGTCCTCCCAGCATTTTCAGTTTTGCCTGAAAGTTAAGCAGGATCTGCGCAGTTGGGAGGAAAATCCTGTTGCTGGTCAAGATCATAAACTAGTTCTGTATAAACATAAGAAAATTGTCTGCATTAATCCATTTTTAAAAGGTGGTGTGTGTAGCTTTTTTTGACAAGTATTATGAAGACCTAAAACAATTGAAATTTGAAACATAAATTGAAGTACAATTGTAATCATCACATTACCAAATTAATTAAAGTCAATAAATGTTAGCGAGGTACAGGAACCCTTGAGTGTAAATTGTCAATTCTGGTTATTGAGAGTCAAATATGTTATTTTCGCCAAGCAAAGGGGGTTAAAGGTTAAACATGTGAAGCATTGTAAAGCAACATCATTTACTAATTGAAACAGTCTGCAGTGTCTCCTGAGCCCCCGATACCGTCCAATCAGCTTCTTCTTGATGTATCATTTTCTGATGCTACTTATTATTTACAAAAACCATTTAAGCTCTGTTTTGAGTTCCCGAATATTTACACAAGTGATAAAATATCACTGCTCTATCCAAACGATGAGCTCAGCAATGATGCAAGTAATTGGAGAGTAGTTTGGTAAAAGATGCACTCTTCTTCGAATTGAAATTCAGTGATTTTAACTCTTCCGGCACCAGACACATGCACCCTCGCAATAAGTTGACATTTTTAATTCAGGAAGTGTATGGTGAACCAGCCTGTTTCTGTTGTTGCAATTCTGTGACTGGATTTGTGCTGTACTTTAGCCAGACGCGTAGTTGTGAAGTAAAGTTTGTTTATTAGTCACAAGTAGACTTGTATTAACACTGCAATTAAGTTACTGTGAAAATCCCCTGATTGCCACACTCCGGCGCCTGTTCGGGTGCACTGAGGGAGAATTTAGCATGGCCAATGCACGTAACCCCAGCATGTCTTCCAGACTGGATAAAAGCAAATTACTGTGGATGCTGGAATCTGAAACCAAAGGCTTTGACAAAGGATCATCTGGACTCTAAACGTCAGCTCTTTTCTCTCCTGACAGATACTGCTGGACCTGCTGAGATTTTCCTGCATTTTCTCTTTTGGTTTCGTCTTTCAGACTGTGGGACAAAACCAGAGCACCTGGAGGAAACCCACGCAGACACGGGGAGGATGTGCAGACTCCGCACAGACAGTGACCCAAGCGGGGTATTGAACCCAGGTCTCTGGCGTTGTGAGGCAAAGTGCTAACCACTGTGCCACCGTGCCACCCCAGTTGGGGGTTGGTTTAGCTCAGTTGGATGGACAGCTCATTAGTGATGCAGAATGATGCCAACAGTGCAGGTTCAATTCCCGTACCAGCTGTGGTTATTCGTGAAGGCCCCACCTTTTTAACATTTCCCCTCGCCTGAGGTGTGGTGATCCTCAGGTTAAATCACCACCAGTCAGCTCTCCCCCTCAAAGAGGACGGCAGCCTATGGTCATCTGGGACTAGGGTGACTTTAGTTAGAAATCGGTATTAGGATCTTTAAACTGATACCATTAAAGTGATGATGGAACGTTTATGGCCCTGCTAATAGGAATTCTACCACTTCAGACACATCTGCTAATGTTTGACTTCAGACCAACCATTCCTCATTGAAACTGAAGTGATTTTGTGAATGCTTTTCCACAATCATAGTACCTATACTTTTCAGAAGTAGATATTCCTCCCCAATTGCTTCCTCAATTCCATCTCCTACTTTCAAACATTTGGAGAACATGTTGCATTTTGTGTGGGCTTCCTCAAGTGCAGTGACCAAACTGCTCCCTTTCCCTACTTACAGGTGACACCACTCTGGAGCTAGCTAGTATTTAGAATCATAGAATCATACAGTGTAGAAAGAGGCCATTCGGCCCATCGAGCCTGCACTGACCACAATCCCACCCAGGCCCTATCCCCATGCATTTACCCTAGCTAGTCCCCTTGACACTAAGGGGCAATTTAGCTTGGCATAAAAAGTGTATTTATACTGCTATCTTCTTCTACACACAAGAGAAACTGAGATAAGAGAAGATTTGACACACATGTTGCAATTATATTCATATTCATAGAATCCCTACAGTGCAGGAGGAGGCCATTTGGCCCATCAGGTCTGCACTGATTCTCCGACAAAGCATCCCACCCAGGCCCTAGCCCATAACCCCATGCATTTACCCTACTAATCCCCATCACCTTTATATCTTTATCATTAAGGGGCAATTTAGCATGGCCAATCCACCTAACCCACACATCTTTGGACTGTGGGAGGAAACTGGAGAACCCGGAGGAAACCCACGCAGAGACAGGGAGAACGTGCAAACTCCACACAGACAGTGATCCGAGACCAGAATTGAACCTGGGTGCCTGGCGTTGTGAGGTAGCAATGCTAACCACAGTGCTATCGTGCTGCTCTTTGAAGTACTTTGGTGAGCTAAATAGAGGAAAGCTATTTCCACTAGTTAGTGAGTCAGTAACTAGAGAACATAAGTTTAATAGTATTAAAGGTAAAAGATAAAGTAACAGAAGAGATTAGGAAACAAGATCACAACTATGCAATGACATAATGACCCAAAGGATCTCGCTTTGTTCTTTGAAGTTCAATGATTTTAGAATAGGACACAATGGAAGGAGGTCATTTTCCCATTGAGTCACTGACTCATACGTTCACTGGTTCCTCAACTCGGGTGGCACGGTGGCACAGTGGTTAGCACTGCTGCCTCACAGCGCCAGGGACCCAGGTTCAATTCTGGTCTCGGATCACTGTCTGTGTGGAGTTTGCACATTCTCCCCGTCTCTGCGTGGGTTTCCTCTGGGTGCTCCAGTTTCCTCCCACAGTCCAAAGATGTGTGGGTTAGGTTGATTGGTCATGCTAAATTGACCGTAGTGGCAGGGGATTAGCAGAGTAAATATGTGGGGTCACGGGGATAGGAATTGGGTGGGATTGTGGTCGGTGCAGACTCGGTGGGCCAAATGGCCTCCTTCTGCACTGTAGGAATTCTATGAACTCACTTAGTCCCACTCACTCTTCTTTCCCCATATCCCTGCAATGTTTTCTACTTCAAGTTTTTATCTAATTCTCTTTTGGAGAAATTACATCTCTTTCCACCATCCTATCAGGCAGTACTAGCTGAATCGTAACCACTCGTTGCATAAACATGTCTTCATGTCAGGGTAGGATCTAAAGACACCAGCAAGGCCAACTCCACAGGAATTGGAGTGCCATTTAAAACTATCCAAACCAACACTGACCTCAAATTTAAAGGTCCCCCTCACCCATCATCATGGGCATCAGAGCCCTCTTTTTCCAACAATGCAGGCATTTGTCCACCATCATCACTGCCCGCCACATAATGGAAAGCCCCCAGTGGAGTTCCACTGAGGCCCAGCCCCACACCACCCCTAGCCTCGTCTCTGGCAGTGCCAGGGTGCCAAGTGGCACCACCTGGGGGCTATACCCACTTCCAAACCCCCAAAGTGGTCATCACGACTGATCTCCATTTGGGGTGGAGGGGGGCGGGAACATATTGGGAACCAGGAAGCTATGGTGTAAAGCCGTTTCCTCATATTTAAATTGATGGAAATCAGGTTCATGCCTTCACAGAGATCACCCCAGTGTAAATCTTGCTATGGCCCTCTCACGGGAGTTAGCTAGCATAACGGGATTCATGCCCGCAGTGAACAGAACTGGAAAATCGCCCCATGCCTTTATATATAAAGCCCAGGATCCAATATGCTTTATTAACTGCTTTGTTAACTTGTCCTTCAAGATTTGTACATGAACAACTCCAGAGTTCCCTATTCTTGCACTCCCTTTAGCCACTTAGTTTGCACCAAGCCTTTTCATTGTTCCTACCAAAATGTATCACTTGATTATGATGAATTGATGCAAAACAGTCATCATTTTAGATTATCATAGAATCAGCAGTGCAGAAGGAGGCCATTCAGTCCATCCTGTCCACACCGACCACAATCCCACCCAGGTTCTATTCCCGTAACCCCTCATGTTTACCGTGTTAATCCCCCTGACACTAGGATTGATTGAGCATGGCCAATCAACCTAACCCTCATATCTTTGGACTGTGGGAGGAAACCCGGAGGAAATCCACACAGACGTGGGAAGATTGTGCAAACTCCACACAGACAGTGACCCGAGGTCGGAATTATACCCGGGTCCCTGGCGCTGTGAGATAGCAGTGCTAACCACTGTGCCACCCAAATTATTAGCCCAATTGAATTGTTTGTTCTATGGCGGTAATTGTCAAGTGCCAAATATTCGCTGTGCATCTGTAACCCACTTAAAATATCAACAATAAGTGCAAGTATATACAATTACTGGTAAATGCTCACTTTGAACTAAGTTCCAGTAGCTTCTGATCTTCTGAACTCCAGGTAATGCAGAAGCAGCATCAGTGAGCATGAATTGCAACGGGTATGAAATGTACATTTAAGGAGCCAGCAGTTGAAAATCCATGGACTCAACCAAATGATATTCTTCAAAGGATGATCAAGGTAAAACAGACTTGAGCTCAAGTGAGGCAAATTTGAAACAGATTCCAAACATGGCTGACGGGTATCAAAGAACACATTTGAGGAAAAGTAAATGGTAACAGCTGAATGAAAAATCACAATGGAATGTTAAAACTCATTACTCACTTCCTTTTTATTTCATTAATTTATTAAGTAAATATTGTACAGTGCTCCGGTTACTTCTTGTGCTCGCATTTTCAAACATGTTCTGATTTTATCTCCCAAACTGATTTGATGGGATAATTTTAGAAGAACCCTCATTTTCATCAACAAACCTTTATCCAACAATTCACCCAGAAGTACATTCAAAGGCAAACAATTGATCTTATGCAAGAAAAGTTGGTCAAATTTCAAATGCAGCGTTGACTGCTTATTCCATTTTATTTAATGATCAGACTGCGCCTTCTGAACAAAAGATCAAAGTGGCATGTCCCCGTTGACTTAATCAATCGGGGCCTTCAGCATTTAAAAAGTTTGATATGTCTGTGCAAACAAACTTAACTCAATTAGGTGATGAGTCTAGGTCTGGTAGCTGTCTTTGTATTTCTGAAAACCGATTTGTTTAGCCTCTGCTGTTTCAGTACAAATTCTGACTATTGCCTATATAATGCATAATTGAGGCAACTGTGCTTACATATTGGGTATGATTAGGCTTGATTCACCTTAATATTAATCATGGTATGGTAGCACAGTGGTTAGCACTGCTGCCTCACAGCGCCAGGGACCCAAGTTCAATTCTGGCCTTGGGCCACTGTTTGTGTGGAGTTTGCACGTTCTCCCCATGTCTGTGTGTGTTTCCTCTGGATTCTCCGGTTTCCTCCCACAGTCCAAAAACATGCAAGTTAGGTTGATTGGCCATGCTAAATTGCCCCTTAGTGTCAGGGGGATTAGCAGGGTAAGTACATGGGGTTACGGGGATAGGGTGGGATTGTTGTCAGTGCAGGCCCGAATGACTTCTTTCTGTACTGTAAGAATTCTATGATTATTGCAAATTATTATAAATCTTTCCTTATTATCAGACTTTTTTCTCCCAGACTCTGTAGCAGCTCCCAGTAGCATAAGACTGCAAAACCTCCCCAACAATTGCTATTCTACTGGAGTGTATTAACATTTTGAAAGCTGAACCACGGAACACACCTTTGCAATTCACATCAACTTCTTTCTTCATATTACCTACAACGCAAAATCAAAATAAGTTTTCAATTGGATAATTCTTATCTATCTAGTGGCATACATTAACTGTGCTGCTGGCATTTGATTGTCCAATTACAGTGCAATTTTCATCATAGAATCCCTACAGTGAAGAAGTAGGCCATTCAGCCCATCGGGTCAGCATTGACAACAATCCCACCCAGGCTTTATCCCCGTAAGTCCACACATTTACCCTGACACTAAGGGGCAATTTACCATGACCAATCCACCTAACCACGCATTATTGGAGTGTGGGAGGAAACCGGAGCACCCCGAGGAAACCCACGCAGACACAGGAGAATGTGCAAACTCCACACAGTCACCCAAGGCTGGAATTGAACCCGGGTCCCTGGTGCTGTGAGGCAGCAGTGCTAACCACTGTGTCAACGTGCCGCCCTACTCCCTCATGCCATGGGGAGTGTAGAGCAACATGAGTGCAGTCAATTGCCCCCTTGGATGTTTCAGAAGCTTATTTAGAAGACTTTCACAGTAGCTTCATTGCAGTGTTAATGTAAGTCTACTTGTGACACTAATAAATAAAATTAAAACTTAAACTTAATTTTTTTCAGTTGACTGATGTAAACAACCGACCCAAACCTTATTTTTCTCCAAATTCCTTATATCCATATTTATCAAAAAAATGTACAGTGGATGTTATTTTCTGTCCTATGATATTTCCTGCTTTATATTTCAGTTGTGATACCTCAATTACTTAAGTTCATAGATTTGATAGAGGGAGTTCAAAATCATGAGAGGTCTATCAGAGTGGATGAGTAGAAACTAGAGGCAGAATTTTCCAAATAAATATCAAAGGCTGGAATTCTCCTACCTCGCCCGCGGCTAGAATTATCCAGTCCCGCTGCTGTGTGCAGAGATCTGGCTGAGCGCCAAATTCTCCATGGTCGCTGGCAGTGGTAGTGGGGTGAGCGAGACCAGAGAATTCTGACCAAAATGTCATTTTTGGTTAGAAAATCGGCACAATTCCTGTCGACCTCAGCAGTGTGATCTGCACCGCAATTTTCAGGCACTTTGAAAAATGTGTTTTCCCCCCACATGCAAAATGCCACGTCTGAGTCGCTCCACTCCTCCAGGTCTTCATCAGTAAGATGGTCGCCACGCTACCATGTCAAGTAGAGCACAGCAGACCCCCACAGAGGAGACCCTCTGAGGACTTTACTTTAGGGCACCACTGACTTGTTGAGGCATTGGAGCCCAATACACCACCCAATCACAGACAAAGGGATCTAGGTGGCACTGTGAGCCTCACTGCGATGGGCCTCTGCTTCGGTCTCAGGCCTTCGCACTGGGGTCATCAGCCAAGACCTCAACGGGTATCCTCTGTTCCCAACAAACTATCTCTACAGCCTGGGTGACCCTCGAATATCCCAGGGATTTGCGATTGCCCAAGGATGCAGCTATCACGCACACTCCCTGGAAAACGTGCACACACGTGCCTGAACCTCATCTAGTTGCCACACGCCAGCTGCACATTAAGGGAGTGGAACCCCTTCCTGTTGAAGAAAGGGCCTCCCTCATGCCATGGGGAGCGTATAGCAACATGAGTGCGGTCAATTGCCCCCTGCACTTGTGGCAGATCAGCGACGGTGATGAATCCTGCAACCCTTTCATCCTGGTCCAAGTCGAGATTAATGAATTCTGATGCCCTAGCATAGAGTGCATCTGCGAACTCTCAGACGCGCTAAAGGATGCATAACTGCAAAATGCCACATAGGTTACCAGTGGAGCCCTGGAACAAACCCGAGAGTTTGAGGGCTGCCATGACCTTGATGGCCACAGGAAACAGGTGCCCTCTGCCTCCATGTGGCACCAACACAGAAAGAAGGTGGCACAGGAACAACATTGTTCCCCTGGAGTCTCCTGCAGCACATGTTGTCCGACAGCTCTGTGAAGTACACATGCGTCTTGTAAACCCTCGGTCTCCTTCTTCGCCTTGGAACCTCCTGTCTGGCTGCTTGAGCTTGCCCTTTGGCCCAGTGGTTTCCTGGCACTGAACGTTAAAGTTTATTAGTCACAAGTAGGCTAACATTAACACTGCAATGAAGTTACTGTGAAAATCCCCTAGTCGCCACACTCCGGCGCCTGTTTGGGTACACTGAGGGAGAATTTAGCGTGGCCAGTGCATCTAACCAGCACATCTTTCGGATTGTGGGAGGAAACCGGAGCACCCGGAGGAAACCCACACAGATACGGGGAGAACGTGCAGACTCCGCATTGAAAGTGGCCCAAGCCAGGAATCGAACCCAGGTCCCTGGCACTGTGAGGGAGCAGTGCTGACCATTGTGCCACCGTGCCACACTGTTACTGGAGTCTATGCTCCTCCAGTGCTGTAATTAGTTAGTAATTAGTTGTAATTGTTAGCTCCACTGGCTCCATACTGATATCTCTCAGTAAGCTGCGAGGAATGAGAGAGAGAGAGACAGTCAAGTTGATGTCCCAGCCACTTATAACCTCTCCTCATCCATTGGCCTCCCGGTCCTGGAAGCAGCCACCTTATCCGGCAGCTACCGCTCACTCACATCTCAGGCGCTCTCCCAACTTCATTGCATCACTGGCCCAGGCCAATGCCCTCCCCCATCAGAGTCACCTCTGGCCTCCCGTCTGGTTGTCCCCTCCCCTAACCTCCACATCACTAGCGGTTCTGACAGGAGCTTTCAATGGACTCCCATCCCTCATGGTCGGGGTCTACTGTCCATCTTGGGGGCTAATGGATCCTCAATGGCAGGTGCTGGGGTCTAGCACTTATGCAGATCCAGGGCTGGGTTTTACAGCCTCACTTGTCCCGAAACCGTAAAACCCCGATTGAGCTCAATGGGCTTTCCCATGGTCCGCGTTTCGCCTGCTCCGATACCCATGGTGCGTGGGACGGTACAATCCCGGCCACATTCTCTCTCAATCCCGTGCACCAAGTGTCTTTGAACTAGGAGTTATCACCTCTGTCCTTGACTTTGCGACAGTGGGCAGCTGACATTGTTGAGTGTTAATTCTTGATGGCCAATTAGTTTGATGAGCATGAGTCTCAGGAATGCTAGAGGGCACAATTACTCTCTGCATCAGAGATGGGCAAGATTAATAGGCATTGTTTTCACTCAGGCTGCATAATTCAGCAATCTGTCCGACTTTTACACTTAAGACTCCTGAACAACTACTCCATTCAGTTTTAATGCCCCCTCT
The DNA here is from genome assembly GCF_964213995.1 of Mustelus asterias. NCBI lineage: Eukaryota > Metazoa > Chordata > Chondrichthyes > Carcharhiniformes > Triakidae > Mustelus > Mustelus asterias. The sequence continues at coordinate 25,089,183 of NC_135827.1, forward strand.
CCTCGCAATCTCTTTGGTGTTTCATCCATGCAACCCCTTAGCCTGACCCCTTCACTCTCATCACACCCTATCCCCCATCTCATGTGTCCCCACCTACAACCACCCCGAACCCCCATGCCATAATCAATTGACTAACACAGCGCTCCATTAACCTTTGAAGCAAGACAGGCAGCGGGCTTCAGGACCGCACACACCAGCTATGACCTCCAATCTGAAAGTTCTGCTCCCTGGTACTAAGTGGAGAGAGGTGCTGACCTCCTCCCTCCCTCTCGGAGATCTGGTTCCCGTAGTAATTCACGCCTGCTTGTCATCATGCCTGATGGATGGAAAGATTCAATGAAGTCTAAAGATTCAACCTTAACCTCACTGAGTACATTACAATGCATTCAAATTGATGCAAATCAGGTTCACAGAAGGGTGAGAAAGGAGGCCTAAGTGAGACCATAAGATATAGGAGCAGAATGAGGCCATTCAGCCCATCAAGTCTGCTCTGCCATTCAATCATAGCTGATTAGTTCCTCAATCCCATTCTCCCACCTTTTCCCCATAACCTTTGAATCCCTTACCAATCAGGAATTTATCTATCTCTGTCTTGAATACACTCAACAGCCCACTGTGTCAATGAATTCCATAGATTCACCACCCTCTGGCTGAAGAAATTCTGCCTCATCTCGGTTCTAAAGGATCGTCCCTTTGTTCTGAGGCTGTGCCCGCAGATCCCAGTCTCACCTACTAATGGGAACAACTTCCCCACGTCCACTCCACCCAGGCCATTCAGTATTGTAAGTGGGAGACAAGGGGCTGGATTTTAACTCACTTAAGGCGGATTCACTTTCACAGAGTTAAAATTGGACCCAAGCTAAGGGGTTTTATTGAATGAATTTGAATCCAACTAAACAATCTGTGCATTACTTATGGTCCATGTAAAGAATAAAGAGCTCTATTTTAAAAGTTACTGCTGTGCTGAAACCTGAGAACATCAGGCCTAAGTACTTTAACTATTATAGGGCCATAAATATTACTTAATGATGTTCCACAGAAACATTACAGACTGTAGTTAATGATTTCCTGAAATCTTAAAAGTTTATTTTCCAAACACTTTGATGAACTTTGCAAAAAATGCATTTTCTGTTTATGCAATAGTAACATGACGCACTGATCCACACAACAGTCTGATAGTCACGTGTCACAAATACAAACAGACAATTTGTTTCAGCTGATGTAAGATCTGTGTAAATTAGTGGAACTAAAATACCTGTTAAAAGTAATGATTCGATGAGAAATGTTTGCTTTTGGATTACAACTTTTAGTCAACTAACTAAAAGTTGCAAACCTCAATTTTTAAACTTGCTACAAGTACGAATTTATTATGACCTTTCCTGGATTAAGACTGGTTGACAGCCTTGAGAGAGAAAAATAATATTCAGTAATTCTGCCCAACTATTTGTTCAGCATTGGAGCCACTGAAATGTCGCGTGGTGGCACAGTGGTTAGCACTGCTGCCTCACTGCACCCGGGAACTGGGTTCAATTCCTCGGGTGACTGTCTTGGGAGTCTGCATGTTCTCCCCCTGCCTGCGCAGGTTTCCTCCGGATGCTCTGGTTTCCCCCCACAGTCCAAAGATGTACGGGTTAGGTTGACTGGCCATGCTCAATATCCCCTTAGTGTCAGGGAGATTAGCAGGGTAAATATGTGAGGTTACGGGGATAGGGCCTGGGTGGGGTTGTTGTACAATTGATGGGCCAAATGGCCTCTCACTCTGCACTGTCGGTTTTTTTTCCCAAGTCCCCACTAATCCTCCTACCTATCACTTTAAATCTATGCCCCTTGGTAATTGACACCTTAGCCAGGGGAAGCAGTCCTTTCCTGTCTACCTTATCTAGCCTCCCATAAAATTGTACATCCCAGTTAGGGCACCCGTCAGCCTCCTCTGTTCTAAGGAAAATACCTTTAGCATATCCAATCCTTTCTCATTGCTGCAATTTTCCAGCCCTGGCAATATTCTCAGGGCACTTTTCAATGTTAGTTCCGACGAGGTGACCTCACACTGCAGATTCCCCACACAATGCAGAAAACTAGGTAGTTTTTTTTCCATTGTGTTTACTCTGCTTTTGTTGATTTGATTTATTATTGTCACATGTGTTGGGAAACAGTGAAAAGTATTGTTTCTTGTGCGCTGTACAGAAAAAGCATACCGTTCTTTGAGTACATAGGGGAGTTGGAAAGGAGCGGGTGCAGAATATAGCATTAGACAAATTTGCCATCAGTTGAATAATAAAAGCCATATTAATGTCTTTCACAAAACAAACTTAAAAATTTCTGACAGGATTAAGTGGATGAGGAATGTCCTTTGTCTAATGGCTATGAGGATTTAAAAAGTAAGGCTGAAATTTTTCGGTTGTTCCTGCTGACAGGATCTTTTGGTCCCACCTATAGTGACCCCACCCATATCCGCCGCCTCAGGTTCCCTGGCAACGATCACAATCCGATTCTGAGTCATCAGCAAACAATAAAACAGAACTGCCTCAAATTCAGCAAACACTGATACTAATGTGGCAAATTTAATCCACATGGGAGTGAATTGAAAATAAATAACATATTGGTGTGACAGAGGCTGATCTGAGCAAATTACTGCAGATGCTGGAATCGAAAACAAAAACAGAAAATGCTCAAAAGTCTCAGCAGGTCTGACAGCATCTGTGGAGAGAGAATGGAGCCAATGTTTCCAGCCTGGATGATCCAGATTTGAAACGTTATCTCTATTCTCCCTCCACAGAGGTTGATCTGAGGTTGGGGCACATTGTTACAAAATCAGCAGGGGAATTTTTCTTTGTTTTTTGATGTCTTGCTGGTCACACTGGGTGGTCAAAATGCAAAGTGTCAATTCCTGGCACTGATAATCTCATCTTAATGAAAGCCAAAGCTCACAGTATGAGAAAAATCAACAATGTTTTCATGAATGCTTTCTGAATCTCAGTTTTTGTTATTTAAAATTGTTAAAGAGTAAGCAGCCTCTCAAATAATTATTTTGGAATAGATCTGACACATTTGAACTTCATGTCAACAAATAAATCAGAGTCTTTTTAAGTTTATTATTTATACCATACTCTCAGACATTAGGTACAGACAAAATTACAGCATGGTTTCAGTTTAGTTTATTTATTATTGTCACAAATAGACTTACATTAACGCTGCAATGAAGTTACTGGGAAAATCTCCGAGGCACCACACTCCAGCGTCTGTTCGGGTACACTGAGGGAGAATTTAGCATGGCAAATGCACCTAACTGGCATGTCTTTTTGACTGCGGGAGGAAACTGGAGCACCTGGACGGAACCCACGCAGACACGGAGAGGACGTGCAGACTCTGCACAGACAGTGACCCAAGCCAGGAATCAAACCTGGGTCCCTTTGAGGCAGCAGTGCTAACCACTGTGCCACCGTGCCACCCGCAAGGAATGAAATGCAACTGCCTCTAATGATTCCATAAATGTAGGGCATGATGTTCAGGCCTTGACATAAGAAGTTACCCACAGCGGATGTGGAGAGCCAGTCAAGAGTTCATTAACTTCGGCACGACTGGAAGATCCTGCAGGGTGGGGCTGGAAAATCCTAACCTTAAGCTTATCCAAAGCTCTTCATATATTTTAAATCACACTCAGTCCCATTCACCTATCACCACTAGTCTACATTGGCAAAGCCTTGATTTTGAAATGATCATCCTTGTTTTAAAATCCCTGAACGGCCGAGCCTCTCCCTCACCCTAGAATCTCTTCCAGAGTCACTGCCCTCCAGGGAACTCAGCAATCTTCCAATTCTGTCTTCTTGCGTGTCCCTTATTTTAATCACTCCTGGTTACATCTTCAGCTACTTGTACCCTAAATTGTGGAATCCCTTCACCAATACACTCTGCCTTGCTACCTTTTTGCTCTTTCATTGAGGTGATCCTTAAAGTTTGCCTCTATGAACATGTTTCGGTCATCTGCACCAAAACTGCTTATCTGGTACTTGTCGACTGTTGCTTTAGAATGGTCATTTTGGGAGTGCCTTGTACTTTTACATTAAAGATGCTATATAAAGGCAAGTTATTGTAGGATAAAAATCGACCTATGTAGTGTCTAACTAAAACATTTTCTGGAATGGTGACTTGCTTCCAGTTGAGTATCTAGTTGGCTGATTTTGGTTGGGCGGCATGATGGCACAGTGGTTAGCACTGCTGCCTCACAGCGTCGGGGACCCAGGTTCGATTCCGACCTTGGGTGACTGCAGAGTTTGCATGTTCTTTCTGAGTCTGTGTGGGTTTCCTCCGGGTGCTCCAGTTTCCTCCCACAGTCCAAAGATGTGCAGATTAGACGGATTAGCCATGGTAAAATTGCCCCTTAGTGTCCCAAGATGTATAGGTTAGATGGAGTAGCCATGGTAAATGTGTGGGGTTACGGGGATAGGCCAGGGCAGAGGGCCTGAGTAAGGTATTCTATCAAAGAGTCGGTGCAGACACTGTGGGCCAAATGGCCTCTTCTGCATCTGTAAGGATTCTATGAAGAGAATGCATTTGGTTCAATGTTAATTTATTTTTGTGTTTTATTTTTATGAGTGGAACTGCATCGTTCTCAACAGAGTGAAGTATCACAACACAATCTTTGGTCACAAGTACTAATGATTACTGAACAAACAGTTGCAATTTGCTGTTAAGCTGTTCACCAGCCGCAGGGCTCTGCCGCTGATTGTTAAAACAATGTCTGCCCTCCACATATGAATTAGAAGTTGTTCCAATCTATATATACCGTATGTTTGTGCAAGTCAAGTGCTTGCAGAAGTTATAACCAATAAAAGTGATGAGCAAGCAATATAATTTATTGTGCTGTAAAAGGCCAGAGAGAGGATAACACTTTTGTAAGAGACTATTGCAGGCTTGCATTTCTTAGAGTGATTTCTTTATTCAATAGTTTAACAATGGATATCAAAATAAACCTTATTTATTATATCCAGATGTTGTATCTTTCCTGTAATCTATCTTGCAAAGCTACACACCATGGGGATTAATAATAACAATATTAGTGGCAATTAGTTCATTGAGTGTAGTCTTATGCAAAGTATTAAAACTTGCTTCAAATTTATATGTCCCACTCAGATTTCATGGCCTACAAACAAACACAACTTCTTACGATTAAATAAAGTATGAAATGCAAAGTTGCAGCAACGCCTCTACTTTCTCAGAAGACTAAGGAAATTTGGCATGTCAGCTACGACTTTCACCAACTTTTACAGATGCACTTTTGAAAGCATTCTTTCTGGTTGTATCACAGCTTGGTTTGGCTCCTGTTCTGCCCAAGACCGCAAGAAACTACAAAGGGTAATGAACGAAGCCCAATCCATCACGCAAACCAGCCTCCCATCCATTGACTCTGTCTACACTTCCCACTGCCTCGGCAAAGCAGCCAGCATAATTAAGCACCCCATGGCCCCCGAACATTCTCTCTTCCACCTTCTTCCATCGGGAAAAAGATACTAAATGTCTGAGGTCACATACCAACAGACTCAAGAACAGCTTCTTCCCCGCTGCCATCAGACTTTTGAATGAACCTACCTCGCACTAAGTTGATCTTTCTCTACACCCCAGCTATGACTGTAACACTACATTCTTCATTCTCTCCTTTCCTTCTCTGTGAACGGTATGCTTTGTCTGTATAGCGCGCAAGAAACAATACTTTTCACTGTATCCCAATACATGTGGGAATAATAAGTCGAATCAAATCAAATCAAAATCAAATCAAATACATAAGTATAAGGTGTGTCACTGTGCACAGAACAAAAATGCCCCCAATTGGTCAGCTATCCAATGACTTTCTGTTTGAGTGGCAGGTTCAGTAGGCATGGCCTTTCTGTGGTATAATTGTATCAGAAATTTCATTTCTAGAGCGCCTTTGACAACTGCAGAATGCCCCAAAGAATTCACAGTCAAGAAATGACTTTTATTCTGCAACCGCTGTTGTCTTCTAGGCATCAATAACGGGTGAAACCATGATCAGGAAAGGCACAAGGCTAGCCCATTGCACTTGGGGTGTGCTGACACCTGCGATCATGGTTTTCTTAAGCTAGAGAATAGAGTAAAGGTCAGGGTAGCCAATGAGGTTTAGCTGAGGTCCTACCTGATACAATTTTTCCAAAGCCATCTCAGCCTTTTGGCTAAGATGAAGCGTTAGATCAAGCCCGGGAGGGGGTGCAACGTCTCATCCTGTGCGCTTGGATCTTGTTTGATCGAGCCCAAAATAGGGTGTAATGTCTTGTCAGCTTGGATCTGGTTTGTCCCTCATGTGGGGACCGTGATTGGATTTAATTTGAATTGGCTTTTTTTGATTAGAAGTAAAGTACCGAAAGGTACCAATTAAAAAAAACTTAGGTAGACAGTCTGTGAGTGAAATAGTGTCCAGCATGCGCGCTAAATGTGCAATTATGAACCAGCCATGGATGATAATGGAACAGAAATTCAGGCACCTTTGTTGTTTTCGAAGTCTTGGCTGAAGGATAAATGTTGGCCAGGACACCAGAATTCTCTTTGTTCTTTGAATAGTGTCATGTGATCTTTTATCTTCATCTAAAAAGGCAACTAACTTTGATATAATATTTTTTCCAATAGGCAGTGGGGGTATGGGGGGGAACGGAATTTTCCCCTCCCGCTCGTCACAGGGTAACGTAGCGGGCAGAGAGGGCGGGGGCGAACCATTCAAAGGTTCGTTGACCTTGGGTGGGATTTTCCGGTTTTGTGGTGCCTAACAAGATTATGGAAAGGTTTTTCCGACCCCGCCCGCTGCCGGGATCATTCGGTCGTGCCGAAAATCAATGGACTTTTGACTGGAGTGCTGCAACGTCCGCAATGGGTCCAACTCTGACAGGGCCGGAAAATCCCCGTGTATGGGCGGGGTTTGTCTGCAATCACCGCCCCCCCCCCTCCCCCCCCCCCCCCCCCCCGCCCACCACCACCACCACCACTGCACAGTGTGTTTTCTGGCACTGGAGGCAGCTCACTATTGATTGCCGGTGGGATATTCCGGTTCTGCTGGTGTCTACGGCATTTTCCATGGCTTGTCCATCCTGCCGTGGGGTGGGGGGAGGATGAAAGCTCACCTTCGGCAGGACTGGAAGATCCCAGCAGCAGGAAGGGCCAGAATATCCCAGCATATCGTTAAATCCCTGGACTGGGACTCATGACCTTCAGACTTTGAGGTAAAGGTGCCACCTTTGGGCTAAGCTGACACCATATCAGGCCCGGACTGAAGTGAGGTTGACTCCAATTTTGAACTATTCTGGCTTGGGCAGGACAGATTGTTCATGGCTGATTGGACTCACCAACCTCTTTGGAATCAATAGAAATAAACTCAGGTAAGGTTCTACAATGGGTGGACAATCCACCCCACCAAGTTACTGTTCATGTAGAGATGTTGTCCCCAAAGACCTTTGGCTGAACGTGTGCCCGTCATTTTACAAAGAACTGCTGACTTTGTAACCGAGCAAATGTCAAAGACGTCCAATCTGCGAAATCTCAATTCCTGTCTCTCGCAAGCCAAATCAAATATTGACACAAGCTTTGCAATTAGAACAGGAAATCGTGTGTAGATTATATAGCAACTAAACAATGATTCCAACCTAAATTCTGTTGCACACAATATTCAGATCACACTACAAACACAAGGAAAATATATTCCTGGCTGCATAAAATGTACACAATTCATACATCTCTGAACACAGTACACACAAGTTATACCATATACAACTAATAATGAGGGCAGAATTTTATTTGGTCGCATAGAGGCAGACTCAAAGGCGAAATGGGTGAAAGAACGGGGGCATGATCTTACCAGCTCACAATGCTGGTCGATCGGCATGGCAAGACGGTAAGAACAAAGAACAACAAAGAACAAAGAACAATACAGCACAGGAACAGGCCCTTCGGCCCTCCAAGCCCGTGCCGCTCCCTGGTCCAAACTAGACCAAACTAGACCCAAGAAAGGGCAAGAGGTGGTGGAAAATCGGGTTCGCGCCTGATTTCTCACCTCTTGCAATCTTGCTGGCCCTGTTTTATTGATTTGATTTGATTCGATTTATTATTGTCTCATGTATTAGTATGCAGTGAAAAATATTGTTTCTTGCGCGCCATACAGACAAAGCATGCCGTACTTAGGGAAGGAGAGAGTGCAGGATGTAGTGTTACAGTAATGGCTAGGGTGTGGAGAAAGAACAACTAAATATGAGGTAGGTCCATTCAAAAGTCTGGTGGCAGCAGGGAAGAAGCTGTTCTTAAGTCGGTTGTTATGTGTCCTCAGACTTTTGTACTTTTTCCCAACGGAAGAATGTGGAAGGAATATGTCCGGGATACGGGGTGCTTAATCATGCTGGCTGCTTTTCCGAAGCAGCGGGAAATGTAGACAGTGCCAATGGATGGGAGGCTGGTTTGAGTGATGGACTGGGCTGCGTTCATGACCTTTTGTAGTTTCTTGCATTCTTGGGCAGAACGGGTGCCATACCAAGCTGTGATACAACCAGAAAGAATGCTTCGTATGGTTCATCTGTAAAAGTTGGTGAGAGTCGTAGTGGACATGCCAAATTTCCTTCATCTTCTGAGAAGGTAGAGGCGTTGGTGGGCTTTCTTAACTATAGTGTCAGCATGGGGGGACCAGGACAGGTTGTTGCTGATCTGGACACCAAAAACCTGAAGCTCTCTGCTGTTTCTCCTTCATCCCCATTGATGTAGACAAGGGTATGTTCTCCTTTACTCTTCCTGAAGTCGATGACAATCTCCTTCGTTTTGTTGACATTGAGGGAGAGATTATTGTTGCCGCACCAGTTCACCAGATTCTCCATCTCTTTCCTGTGCACTGTCTCATCATTGTTTCAGATCAGATCCACTGCGGTGGTGTCAGCAAACTTGAAAATCCAGTTGGAGAGGAATTTTGCCACACAGTCATAGGTGTATATGGAGTATAGTAAGGGGCTGAGGGCACAGCCTTGTAGGGCACCGGTCTTGAGGATGATCGTGGAGGAGGTGTTGTTGCCTATCCTTACTGATTGCGGTCTGTGGGTTAGGAAGTTCAGGATCCAGTCGCAGAGGGAGGAGCCGAGCCCCAGGCCGTGGAGTTCAGAGATGGGTTTCGTAGGAATAATGGTGTTGAAGGCTGAACTGTAGTTGATAAATAGGACTCTGACATAAGTGTCTTTGTTACCTAGGTGTTCCAGGGTTGAGTGCAGGGTCAGGGAGATGGCATCCGCTGTGGACTTGTTGCAGTGGTAGGCAAACTGTAGTGGATCCAGACAATCTGGGAGATTGGAATTGATTCGTGCCATGACTAGTGGAACAGGACTGGTTCATGTTGGCGAAATCAGCCTCGCACGCAGGCAATGTGTGAGGTTGATTTAGATATCAAGGACATGTTTTACATGTCATTACCGAGCCCTTGATGCAATTGTCTGGGCTCTCTTACTTTATCCCCCATCACGGTCAATGTCCTCGCCGGCGAGGTTCACAGATGTTCCCCACCAACGGGGACCAGACTTGATGGACACGCTGGTGGGATCGGAGGCCATTGAAGCCCCCCAGGTGGTTGGGAGGAGGGCCGGGCAGTGCCCTTAGGGTAGTGCCTGTCTGACACCCTGCCACTACCAGCCTGGCACCCTGGCAGTGCTCACCCTACAAAGCTCATTTAAATATGCTGAGTCTATTCAAGTCTGAATCTTCCCTGCTCCTGGGATTTTCTGACACTCAGACAAGTAGAGATTCTCGTGGGCTCTCACTGCACCCGAGTGTCGGAAATCCCAAGAGCGGGGCAGATTCGGCAGAGGGCTTGGAGGCCACTGAAGTCCCTGGTGGTCAAGAACATAGCTGGGCATTGCCCACCTGGCAGTGAAGGGGAGCACTGGGGCGGGGGGTGGGTGGTGTGATGAAGTGGGAAGGTCATGACAGGTGGGTGACATGAAAGGGGGGGCATGGGGAAGTAATGAAGGGGGGCATGAAGTGGGAAGGTCATGCAGAGGGTCAAGAAGGTGGACCCATTGGGAGGGCCCAACCTCGATGCAGGTGATCTTTGTTGGGGAGGGGGGTGGGTTATATGAGAAGAGGGAGCGGTTGCCTATGTCCATGGGAGGAGGGCGGGGGGTTCTCAATTTGGATTTGAGATCGGGGCACCCTTTTAAAATGGTGCCCGTTCTCTGTGAAGCCAGACTTACCGGCGTGTTTAGGCCCCGCCCCTCTCAGACCCGGTGCAAAACTCCCCTCCCCCCTCCCAATAAATGACTAGGTGGGAAAATCGTACACGGTTTTCTCATCCAAAATGACACTTAGGCCAGAATTTTATGCCTGTTCAAGCCCCATCACCACTGCCAGCGAGGATGGAGAATTTGGCGCTCAGCGGGAGCAGAGAATCCCGCCGGTGTGGATGGCCAGAAAATTCTGGCCACCGTGTGTGCAATGCTTGCCAGACTGAGGAATGTTTTTAAAGTGGGTAAAATTCAATAGACAACAGAAAAGGTTGGCTCAGCTGCCTCGGAATAATGCAAGTGAGGGACAGAAATCGATGGACAGTTGACAACACAAACAACATGCTCCTGCTGAACAGCAATTACTTTCTGTTCTCCTGACATTCAGAAGTTTTATGTCTCAAAACAAACAAAAGGGCTTCCATTTTTGAACTAATGCGGTTGAAAATCCTCATCCCTTCCAGAATGTTCTCCTGACAGAGTTTTGGCAGCTGGAAGGTTTGTGCGTTAGCACAGGGAGCAAATAAGTCGGGTTTTAACCGAATACCATTGTTCTCAGGGGCCTTGTTCGGGAGTGGGGTTGGGTGGGGAGAGGGATGCCTGCATCTATTTAACACAAAGGACAATGTCTTGCATCTAAATAGCACCGTCAATGACCAGTGGATGCCTTGAAGTGCTTTGCAGATTGTCGCGGACAGCTGAGGATGCGTTGAATGTCTTCCCTCTTTTCCTACTCCTCATTTCATGGTAACAGGGGTTTTTAATTGAAAAGGAGTTATATGAGGAGCGGGGGGGGGGTTGCCTATATCCATGGGAGGAGGGCGGGGTGGGGGGGGGGTCCTCAATTCTATAGGTGTTTACACATTGTTCTTAGGAACAACCAGGTTTTCTTGAATTGAACAAAGAAAGAGGTTCGTTTTTTCATTCTTGTTCTGATCTGGATAAAATAATAATATACGCACCAACTTTGATGTACACACACACACGCACACACACACACACATGTACACACACAAAGACATACACATGCACATACACACACTCATGCACATGCACGCACCCACACATGCACACACACACGCACACATACACACGCACATGCACACACTGACATATACACACACACACACATACACACATGCACACACACACATGCACATACATACACATGCACATACACACACACAAACACAAACACACACCACATTCACACAGTACAGAGTGAAGTTGGCCAAATTAGTGTCTATAAGTAAGATGTCAGTGGTTCAAAGTGGTTCAGTGACTCTGCTGGTTAGATGCACCTTTGGTGGTCCTGATGTTTCAATTTAAAGTTGTGGCTGGATCATTTTGGTTTATCCCCTGGAGACAGCGGTGTTGAGCAGAATTTCTGTTTCCAAAGCTTTCTGTCCGCAGGTGGTATGTCTCCATCAGCTCAGAGCTTGCGATGGAGGGTGGAGCGAGAGCAAGGCTCAACTGCTTCAGCTGCTTCTCCTCAGTTCTTCAACATCTCAGCATCAAACCCCGCTCCCTCCCTCAAAAATGTCCCTTTGTTAACACACAAAAATGGTTTGTTGGTCATGTGACTTGCTCCACTGTCTGAAGTGGTGGAGAGTGGGTGGGCGCAACCCAAATGAAACGGCTGTTTGTATACTCCAAGAGGTAGCTTGTTTAGCTCACATTGTCAAAGTTTCCTAAAACATTGCCTCATGGCCCAAGTTATTAGATTTACTGTCCCACCTCCAACAGTTGAATCGCAGGTGCTTGTCTTAATGTCTTGCTAATGACACAGGAGATAGAGTCTTTCACATTCCTCCGGGGTTTAGTGTCCTTGGTTGAAGACTTGGAGGTCTAGCATCTCCATTCCAATAAAGTGGATTATGGACTGTATAGTAACACAAATTGGGGCAGCCATATTGGCTGTGATTTCCTGTCATCTTTTAGCGTCTGTTGTTTTTTAAGGTCAGTTCCTAAAAATCCAAGTCCAAGTTTCAAGCCAGTAGATTAAAAATCACTTTTTGAAATAAGCATATCTTCGTGACAGAACAATGAAGTTCTGTTGCAGTGTAGTCACTGTTTGTAATGTAGAAAATGTGAAGCTAACTCCCACAGACAGCAACGTGATAATGGCCAGATAATCTGTTTTTGTGATGTTGATCGAGGGATAAATATTGGGCAGGACAACGGGGGTAACATCCCTGCTCTTTTTGAATTTTTTACATCCCTCCAGGTGGGCCGATCGGGCCTTGGTTTAACATCTCATTTGCAAGGCAGCAGTTCTGACATTGAGGGACTCCCTCAGTGCTGTACTCATATATCAGCCTTCAGCTTTGTGCCCAAGCTCTCGAGTGGGGCTGGAGCCCAAAACCTTGTGACTCAGAGGCAACAGTGCTGCCAACTGATCGTGATGGAGGTGTTGGGATGGGGTGGGGGAGGACAGTGACTCCCAACTTTGGCAGTTCCTACATCCCCAGCTACCAGAAAGACATGGGATAAGATTGACTGTGATGTGCAGGTTAGGTAGAATGGTCATGCTAAATTAGTATACAAAGATATGTAGGTTAGGGGGATTAGGGAGATAAATGCATGGGGTTATGTGGATAGGGCAGGGAGTAATGTGATGTTAGAGTATCTTTAAGAAAGGTTTGTTTTAAATCATGTTCTCTGCAGCTCTTAGAGCTTCAGTGTTTTTCATTGTGCCACCAGGTTGCCTCTCATAGTCCTTTTATTGCTACTTAAATGGGGTTTGTTTATTGTTACTTTGGGATCTTTTATGACTCTGCATTGTTAGGAGGAAGGTCATGTGTTTTCTTTCTGCTTTCCTAGTGACTTTAAGGTTTCATTTTCTGTTTGGCTGGTTTTAGTTTTAGAAGGGACATCATGTTGAAAATAAGTCTCTCTCTCTCTCCCTGGCAGTATATTCAGCCAAGAATGTTGAGTATAGGGATAGGGATGTTTTGCTGCAATTGTATAGGGTGTTGGTGAGGCCACACCTGGAGTATTGCGTGCATTAGGGTTAGGATTTGGGTTAGGGTTAGATGCCCTTATCTGAGGAAGGATGTCCTTGCTATAGAGGGAGTACAGCGAAGGTTTACCAGGCTGATTCCTGGGATGGAAGGTCTGTCATATGAGGAGAGACTAAGTCAGTTAGGATTAGATTCACTGGAGTTTAGAAGAGTGAGAGTTAAAATTCTAACAAGGTTAGACAGGGTAGATTCAGAAAGAATGTTCCCAATGGTGGGAACTAAGGGTCATAGTTTGGTAAGCCTTTTAGAACTGAGGTGAGAAGAAATTTCTTCACCCAACGAGTGGTGAATCTGTGGAATTCACTACCACAGAAAGTAGTTGAGGCCAAAATATTGCGTGATTGCAAGAAGAAATTAGGTGTAGCTCTATGGGCTAAAGGGATTAAGGGATATGCGGGGAAGGGGGAATCAGGATATAGAATTTGATGATCAGCCATGATCATAATGAATAGCAGAGCAGGCTCGAAGGGCCAAATGGCTTCCTCTTGCTTCTAGTTGCTATGTTTCTATGTTCAGATAAGTACACACATGCTTTAAAAAACTATTAGATAGGGTTTGCATTCTGTAAGGAAAAAAATCAAACCTTCAGTTTGCTGCTACTTCCGCAGGCAGGCAAATCAAGGGGACTTCATGTGACCCCCTACAATCTTTGGTGGAGTCAGTGATACAGATCGGGGTGGGCACACCCCTGCAACTGTCACTGAGATGTACCCTTCTGTGTATTTCTGACACTGATACCGAACATGGATCCTTCAACAAAGAGGAGAGTTTGAAGGAATACATTTCAAGTGTTGTAAAGAGTGTTTATGTTGCCTTTGTCTTGAATATACATCATTCTGAACGATGGGAGATATTCCTTTCCAATGTGGATTTGATTACTTCGTTGGTATCAAGGCCAATATAAACAAAATTACCACGACAGCAGAAATTGGAGGCTTTTAGTTCACATTTATATCCAATAAAAATGAATGTATGCAGCTGTTCAGCCCCACTGTACATTGAAAAAAAACCCAAAATCTTTGCTCAATGACATTTGATACATTTTATTCACAAGCATAGTTTGCGTGGCTTATTGATTGTTGCAGTTCAGTATATAAAGTATTGCAGTAGATAGATTGTGTCTGTATTTTACCATTCCATAAGAATTATGTTTGCTCCCACTATCAGTGATCCAAATAGTAGCTTAAACATTTAATTGAGAGAACCATTTTTGACTTGCTGTTTATCCATTTAGATTAAATTCTCCAAGTCCTTTTGAATTAGCTTTCTTTTATTCATGAAGGATACACAGAAATATATCAAATTTGCAACAGCGATACAAACCATCCTTTCATGCATCGGTGCAGACTCAATGGGCCGAAGGGCCTCTTCTGCACTGTAGTAATCTGTGATTCTGTTCTTGGTTATCCTCCACACAAACAAGTAGTTATAATCGTGTTTACCCAAATTTCATACACTTATCTCCAGGGTTAATGAAAATCATTCTGCGGACAGCAATTGGTTCACCTAGTCGTCAGAGATTTCCGAGGTGGTGTAAAATATTCCTTTCTCAAACCGGTATTTTTGAAAAAAAATCATTCTTTTCCGGAATAGAGGAAAACATAAGGGTCGGAATTTCCCGGTTGTTCACGCCGTTGCTGTAAGCGAGGACGAAGAATTTGGTGCTCAGCCAAATCTCTGTTCACAGCAGCGGGACTGGAGAATCCTACCGGTGTGAACAGCCAGAAAATTCCACCCAAGGGGTGTTTACTTGTGGTTAAATATCTCCAGTTAGCATTAAAGATGCTAATATTGCATATAAATGCACTGAGGACTCTGAGGAGATGGTATACACTTGGATGGCATTGATTGCAGAAGGATTGAGGAAGTTGCCCGTGATTAATTGTCTCTGTATTCTGTCTTCAATACACAAGTAACATAAAATACATGTGGGAACTGCAGTCCAAGTGGATGTTGTATGAATGTCACTCCAAGCTGAGGAATAGCATGCAATCGCATCCACCTTCTCAGAGGCCCATTCTGCATGATTATCCATAGAAATGCATCCCAGGCCAATAAAAGAGGGGTCAGCCAGCGCAACTGTACAATCGTATGGAAAAGAGCTGAATTTCTGACTTTGCTGAGAGTGCCTTTTGGGTGTGACTGTAATGAGAAACACTGTTATGTTTCTTGGCTCAGTGACCGACAGCCTGTAAAATAAAAACCCGCTCCAAAATGTCAATGATATGTTCAGAAAAATGCTCAAAGTAGCTCAGATGGCCGCGGTATGGTATATTTTTGATAACAAATGTCAAATGCAAGAGTTCAAGAAGATTAAGTCAATGTGATCATGTGCACCAGAAACCCAAACCCTGGGCCTTGATCTTATCCATTTTCCTGGATGTCCAATCAAGCCACTGTTAGAGATGTGCAACTTAGGGTGACCTGAACTTAAAATCTCACATTCAGAGAGCTATAGAATCATAGAATCTATGGCATGGAGACAGGTCCTTCGGCCCAAACTGGTCCATGCTGACCAAAAAGCCCATCTAAGCTAACTCCATTCGGCCCATATCCCTCTAAACCTTTCCTATCCATGTATCTGTCCAAATGCCTTTTAAATGTTGTCAGTGTCCCTGCCTCAACCGCTTCCTCTGGCAGCTCATTCCACATACCTACCACCCTCTGTGTAAAAAAGTTGCTCCTCAGGTTCCCATTAATTCTTTCCCCACTTAACTTGTGTCCTCTAGTTCTCGATTCCCCAACCCTGGGAAAAAGACTGAGTGCATTCACCCTATCCATGCCTCTCATGATTTTATACATCTCTATAAGATCATCCCTCGTGAAGACAATTTGCTGCAATCTTTGAAATACTTTCTAGCTGTCTCTCCACTGCTGAAATTATAACTCATGCCCCTCTCCTTTCCAAACTCAGTTTCTACAAAGTGTTCTTAAGCAGCCTTTCACCTCGTACCCGATGTTTGACTCATCTAGAATGTGCCCTATCCTGCACCCTTGCCTTTCTACCTGGGGAAGTTGCAAGTTTGGGTTGGGCTAGCGTACTTTGTTTCAAGTTTCTCGATTACCATAGAATCCTACAGTACAGAAGGAGGCCATTCGGCCCATTGAGTTGACACCAACCACAATCCCACCCAGGCCGTATCCCCATAACCTAATTCATTGACCCTCGTTAATCCCCCCGACACTAAGGCGCAATTTAGCATGGCCAATCCACCTAACCCACACATCTTTGGACTGTGGGAGAAAACCGGTGCACCTGAAGGAAACCCATGCAGACACGAGGAGAATGTGCAAACTCCACACAGACAGTGACCCAAGCCAGGAATTGAACCCGGGTCCCTGGCACTGTGAGGCAGCAGTGCTAACCACAGTGCAACTGTGCCGTCCCATTTTTGCAGCTGCATGCATTCAGGCAAATTGTGAGTTTTCCATCACACTCTTAATTGTATGTTAATCATATTGTTAAGACACACGGTGAAGGAAATTGTTTAATTAAGTATTTAGAACAATCCTTTAAAGGGCTGACAGTCAATACATGGAAGGGATATTGTAATAGGAAGTAGATTATCTCATATTTAACTTCTGGAAAGATACAAATTTGGATTAAACCGATTTGATAAATTTGAATCCGTGTGTCTCCCAACTGGAAACCATGGATGAAAAGGGACATCCAATGCTTGCTGAAGTCCAGGTCTGAGGCGTTCAAGTTGGGTGACCCTGACCTTACAAGAAAGCCACATGCAATCTACAGAGAGCCATCACAGATGCCAAGAGAAAGCACTGGACCAAGCTAGAGTCCCAAGCTAGCCACACCAGCACCCACTGATTATGGCAAGGTCTACGCGGCATAACAGGCTGCAAGGCGAAGGTGTGCAGAATCGCTGGCAGCAATGCACCTCACCCCGATGAGCTCAACGCATTCTATGCCTGTTTTGAGCAAGAGGTCAGCGAGAGATCGCCATCCGCCCTGACAGCCTCAGTCACACCGGTGAGGTCACCATCGCAGATGTCAGATTGGTCTTCTGGAAAGTTAACCGACGCAAAGTGACTGGTCCAGATGGGGTACCCGGACGAGCACTCAGACCCTGCATGGACCAGCTGATGGGGTATTCGCAGACATCTTTAACCTCTCTTTACACCGACCTGAGGTCCCTACCTGCTTCAAGACGATGACCATCATCCTAGTACTAAAGAAAAGCCAGGCAGCGTGCCTTAATGACTACCACTTTGTAGCTCTGACATCCATCATTATGAAGTGCTTTGATGGGTTAGTCATGGCACAAATCAATTCTGATCTACTACGACTCTCACCAATTTTTATAGCTGCACTATAGAAAGCACCCTTTCCAGTTATATCACAGCTTGGTATGGTTCCTGCTCTGTCCAAGACCACAAAAACTACAAATGGTTGTGAACGTAGCCCAGTCCATCATGCAAACCAACCTCCCATCCATTGACTCTGTCTACACTTCCTGCTGCCTCAGCAAAGCAGCCAGCATAATCAAGGACCCCGCGAACCCTGGACATACTCTCTTCATTCACTCTTCCACCTTCCTCCATCGGGAAAAAGATACAAAAGTTTGAGATCATGTACCAAACTGACTCAAGAACAGCTTCTTTCCTGCTGCCATCAGACTTTTGAATGGGCCTTCCATATATTACGCTGACCTTTCTCTGCACCCTATCTGTAACTGCAACACTATATTCTGCACCATCTCGTTTCCTTCTCCCTGTGTATTCTGTGAGTGGTATATTTTTGTCTGTACAGCGTGCAAGAAACAGTGCTCTTCACTGTATCCCAATACCTGTGACAGTAAGAAATCAAATCAAATCAAATCAAATCAAATAGATATGTATTTGGGAATGAATAGCAATATGTTGTTCTGCCAGTTTACGTATAGTGCTGCTGGCTTTGGTTAGGTTAACTCTCCCTTTTTCAGCCTTGACAGTATGGGGTAAACTTTCTGATCTCACCCACCATAGGAATGGTCATGGGCGGGATGGGCAATTTAACAGACCATTAATTGATCCATTGACCTCGGGTAGGAGTTTCCTGTCCCTGGGAGGGCGGGACTGAAAGATCCTGCCCGATGTCGTAGTCTCAGTTTTGAGGGATGTCCCTACTGTACCAGCATGAAATTGCTCATTTCCACAGTGACCATGTAATGGTCTATCTAACTCTGACCGAAGACCTATTTATCAAACACTTCCCCATAAGAGGTCCTGTGAGCTCAAGTCACTAAGAACTAAATGAACTTGTCAAACTTATTTGATGATCCGTTCCTACCAGCTTTCATCGTTAGAGTTTAGATATGAAACGAGGTCCAAGGCATGCAAGGGCAGTGTGCTGAACCCACTCTGCCATCAAATCCCTTGACAATGTTGCCTTAAAGGATTTGATCATTTTCTCATACAAAAGCTTCAGTATAAACTTGGCATGCCGAAGCCTCAGCAAATTATATCCACCCCATTTATTACGGTAATCACAGACTTCCACTTTCTGCTAATGTTGTTTTGTTAGTGACTGAACTTAATAAAACATGCTCAGATAAGAATGGTGATGTATAAAGTATTTTCATGGACTAATGGACAAAGTGTTGACAACATCTTCTAAAACACATTAGCCGGGACTTTCCACATAATCCACCGGGCGAAGACAGCCCGCTATTGGCCAGTGGAGAATCTTCTGGTCGCGCCGTTGCCAACGGGGTTCCCCATTGGATGCACCCCTCGTCGCCATGTAACCTGCAGAGGGTGTGCACTGTCGGCAGGAACGGTAGATCCCGCTGGTGTGAACAGCCAGAAATTTCTGGCCATTGTGTTTGTAGATTTAAACTTGAAATAAGAATGCAAATGTTCTCACAACGCAAAATTCCACCATCTCTAATGCATGGATGAATCCTTTAACACTGGCTAGTGCAGTCAATCACAGGTGCATTTTTTGGGGAATATCAATTTGCTGAAACTTTCTATTCAACAACAATATGAGGAACATGTAGTTGTGATATTATAAATTTTATATCTTCCTTTTCAATGGACAGAAGAAGCCTTAAAGATGGCTGTCAAGAGTCACCTGATTGCTTACAACTGCAATGTGGTCAAGCTTCCAGAAGGTTCCAAGTGGATTGTAAATAGACAGGTGAAGACATTTGAAATTCAATGCGGATTTCTACAAGGGTAAACAGAAATTATATCGTGAGAAGGCCAAAGTTGCATGAAACGTCAGCATGAAAGTTTCAGTGATTATCCCCCTCCCCCCACACCACCCCCCCTCCCCCACCAACAGTGATGGGCCATGTTTCATGCCAATCAACTCTGGAACCTCATTGGAACACACTTGCATCTCATTACCGGACCCCTACACCAGAATCATAACCCCCATCAATAAATCTATCCACAGTGGTGAGATATCAGAAAGGTCTGAATTACGACTGGCTTCAAAAGGCAAGCACGCAGTGAGTACCCCTCTGAGAGGAGCTTGGTCAACGTAGAACTCACCAAAGGGCTTCGCATATTGAGGGGACTGACTCATGGTGACCAGCTTTTGATTTGGGGACGATCAAGCTCTGACTGGGGGTGAACAGGTGAATAGCCTGTGACTCGAGTGAGACTGAGATAACACTGGAATGAGGCTGGATTAACACTAGAGTGAGACCAGGATAACACTGGAGTGAGACTAGAGTAACACTGGAGTGAGACCAGGATAACACTGGAGTGAGACCGGAGTAACACTGGAGTGAAACCTGGGTAACACTGGAGTGAGACCAGGGTAACACTGGAGTGAGATTCCGGTAAAACTGGAGTGAGATTGGAGTAACACTGGAGTGAGACTGGGGTAACACTGGAGTGAAACCTGGGTAACACTGGAGTGAGACCAGGGTAACACTGGAGTGAGATTCCGGTAAAACTGGAGTGAGATTGGAGTAACACTGGAGTGAGACCGGGGCAACACTGGAGTGAAACCTGGGTAACACTGGAGTGAGACCGGGGTAACACTGGAGTGAGACTGAGGTAACACTGGAGTGAAACCTGGGTAACACTGGAGTGAGACCAGGGTAACACTGGAGTGAGACGGGGGCAGCACTGGAGTGAGACTGGGGTAACACTGGAGTGAGACCGGGGTAACACTAGAGTGAGACAGGGGCAGCACTGGAGTGAGACTGGAGTAACACTGGAGTGAGACTGGGGTAACACTGGAGTGAGACCGGAGTAAAACTGGAGTGAAACCTGGGTAACACTGGAGTGAGATTCCGGTAACACTGGAATGAGACCGGGGAAACACTGGAGTGAGATGGGGGTAACACTGGAGTGAGACTGAGGTAACACTGGGGTGAGACTGGGGTAACACTGGAATGAGATGGGGGTAACACTGGAGTGAGACCGGAGTAACACTGGGGTGAGACTGGGGTAACACTGGAATGAGACGGGGGCAGCACTGGAGTGAGACTGGAGTAACACTGAAAGGATACTTGGGACCTAGTTGGAGGGTACCAACGGAGACCGTGGTAGTACTGGAGCGAAACCGGGATATCATTGGAAAGATAGCAGTGCCTCGTCAATGGGTACCGGGGAAGACTCTAGGATACTGGGAGCCTGGTCAGAGGAATCCGGTGGGGGGGAGGTGCAGTTGACTTTCGGGAGATTTGGTGCTTGACTCAGAGGAGAACCATGAGTTAACACAAGGGAGACTGGGGCAGGGAGGAGTCTGTCAATTGTGCAAAGCACTGTTCCTGAGGATGATTCTGCTGCTGGGCCAAAGGTTTCTTGGGAGGTGAACCTCACAGAGGGAAGGGAAACCTGGGGCAGTGCAGAGGGTGAGTGGGCAGTCACACACTGATAGTACTGCTCAAATATGGGGTGGGGGGGGGGGGGAGGGATTCTGTGTGGAATGTTGACAAGGGCAAGGCTGATGGAAAGATAAGTCAGTGATCATTACCCTGTTGCAGCTGAGACAGTTCAGCTGTAATTCAATGGACATGCCTGAGGTCTAACTATTCACATCATTATCACCACTCAAGCACCACTTATGCGTGTGAGGGTCACTGATTGCTGCTTAGCACTTAAACCTTGATGCACTGACTTCCAAAATGGATGACCACCAAGGTATGCCTCTCCTCAAGGCCGATTGGGCAAGTGAATACATTCCCTTAGAGAATTGACAAGGCACATTTCCAAAGGAGAGTACTCCTAACATTTGGCTGTGCGCTGAGGTATGTATTAACAAGTGCCCCCCATAGACCAGGTTGAGTGCAAGGACCAGGAGTGAAGCTTGTGACAATGCCTGCACCTCAGATGAGAGCTCAAGATGCAATAGAGTGGCCAAAGCCATGCTCACTTGGTCAATGGCTTCCCTTGGGTTGCGAACAGCTCTTTCCTATCTCCCAAAACCTGGGAAGCATTCAAGTTGATGCCTGAGGCATTTAACAGGTTAATTACTCTGACCGCAAACACAATCGGTGAGACTATGTCTCCCAGACTGAGACTGAAGTGTTAGGTGTTCATGAGGAAAGAGAATTAATGAGGAGGAGAGATTTCAGAGAGAACTCCAGAACTTGGGGCTATAAGTAGTTGAAGGTACAGCCACAAAGAGCAGAGATATCTTGGGGATAGGTGGGATTGTTGTTGGTGCAGGCTCGATGAGCTGAATGGCCTCCTTCTGCACTGTAGGGATTCGATGATTCTAACAATTATACCTGAGCTCACTAATTGCGGTGGATCTTCTGTACTCTTCCTCCGAATAAAAATGCTTCATTTTATTTTTTGAGCAGCAGTAATTCAGTAGTGCCTTTAAATATTCTTGTATGGCATATTGAACTTGCAAAACCTGAATTGAATTTCTCGACCATTATCCTTGTTGCCTTTCAATCGCTACGTTGACAGCAGCAGCCAATACTCGGTTGAACGAGGCAAAGCAGCACATAGTGAGAAATATTCCCATGAATTTTTAAAACTTAATTCTCAGGTTGTGAGCTGGGGCCTAATTTATTGTCTATCACTAGTGGGTTTTTCCCTTGAACTTATTGCAATCCAAATGTTGAAGGTACTCCCACAAGAATGAATGTTCTGTGGCAATCATTTTATAAGGATCAAAAAGTTATCAAAACACTCTCGGTCACCTTACGTTTGCAAGTTTAGAACTGGCAAAGATCAAATCTCAAGTTTCTCAATGCTAAAACATGGTTCTAAATATTCTGCTATAATTTTTTCTCTTGGCTTGCCTCATTAGTTAAACTGAATTTAAATAGCTCGGGCATTAAGACAAGTCTGGCTATGTCTGGGGTACTTAATCTTCACCACAATAAAGTTTACCATATCATAAACTAACATGAAAAGAAATGTCAAAGAAATCGTTTTTTATGTTTTATGAATTCTAATGCAATTCCAAAGTGAGTGCGTTTTACGATTATGAAGTATCGCGGCTCTTTCTCTTTCATATATCTATTTTTGGATTTCAGCAGAATACCCCCCAGGCTTGTATTAAATTGTTGCACAATGGTGCCTTTTTGTAAAGAAATCTTGTTTGTTTCTGACACAATTTTACTTTTGTAAGCAGCTGGCTGGCAGAGTTCCACATGACGTCTAATGTATGCATTTATTTGCAGGGAGACACAGGACGCAGAGACCAGTCAAGAGTCCGAAGACAACCTGTTAATTGAGGCCACTGAAACGAGAATGACCACACATTTCGCTAATTTACTCTGAAGCGCTTCAGAAGTCATCCAACAGTGACTCATCAGAGATAGTGGAAGGTTAACTGAATTGCTTCCCATGATACCAAAGGTTGCACATGGAAAAACTAACTTTTCTCATTTTATGTTCCCACATGAAAATTTAAAGACATTGAAACTCAACTGTGCAATGTTAATGTACAGCCCTGTTCGGGTACACTGTGGGATTTTTGTCAGTGCAGGCTTGATGGACCAAATTGCCACCTTCTGTACTGTAGGGATTCTATGATTCTATAAACCCCCACACGGACACAAGGAACGCCTTCCACCCCATGGATAAGGGGAACCCTCCCCCAGTCTAGGCCCCAGAGGGCACCCCCCCCCCCCCCCCCCCCCCCATGGCATTGCCCCTTGGCAATGTTGTTCTTGAATCACAAACTCCACTGAGATCGACTTACCAGGGGAGTGAAATCAAACATGGACCTTAACAGAAGTAAAAATGACGTATTTATTTAAGGTGATCATTTGTTTTTCATTAACTTTGTGAGGTGGGGAGAGTGAAGGAGAAACAACTTTTAAAGGCTTTCAGCACAGCACTTTTATACCACAGGATGTGACGCATGTGGTGATGATGTAACGATACGATTGACTCCTGGTGACTTCCCAACTCGCCCAAGTTTCCAGCTGCAGCCACTCGGATACTGAGAACTCAAGACAACAGGGGAAGTGGAAAGGAAATGGAGAGTGATCACCAGATCAGTACGGGGAATATCCTGGAAGCAACCCCACCTTCAACCAGAAAGGTGGGCGAGAATCAGAGGACAATAGAAGTGGAGTCATCATAGGAAGTTGTCCATCTTCCTAAAGTAGCCCAGTTACTCTTCTGATAGGTGTAGATATATTCATGGTTTTATTCATTTTCAGACTTGTCTCTGTGCCCACAACATCCTGCGTATGTATTTAATTTTCTGTCTGCAATTGAAGTCCTGGATGCTAATCGCGTTCATTTCCCACTCCTGCCAAAATATGGGAAGGGAGGCAACTGCAATTCATGGGAATGGAATGGGATGAAAAGGTCGTTTGGTGTTAGCTTGTAAGAAAGGATGGAGGAAACTATTGCCAAGCAGACTGTTAAACCGCTGTGATATCTTATCTGCATTGACTAAATGTAGTGAAGTGTTGGATCTTGAACATGAGATAAATCTGACTCCAGGAGCAGTCAAAACACTAACAATTTTTTATCAAAAGCTCACTCTTATGACATCATGGTTATAACTCCCAGATAAAATGCAGAGTGGGAGCCTCTTTAAAATCGCTGCCTCAGCAAAGAGCAAGGTTTATGGTGATACTACCAGTTTGTTATTCTCACTCTACCAGCCTGGCATGAAGGCCAAACTAGCTGGGCTACAAGGCACGGCTTCGGAAAATTTTAATCTGGTTAAAGTCAGACTCCACAATATTGAAATCTGTGTTTTGAAAGGTCAAACTTTTCCATGTCAACTTCTGGTTTTTGAAAACTAAAGATAGGGAATTGATTGGCTATGAGTTCAGCTTCGGTTCACAGTGAATTCTCCCTAAAACACTCAAGGGAGTTGGTTAGGATAAGTTCATCAATCTTACGGTCTCAGTGTGGGGCTTCATTCGAAGAGAGTGCGTTTCATATTATCAACACCATCAACATGATGGTAAGTTTATTTTCTGGACACCATTGATTTGAGAAACAGATCGATTTCAATCATTGGCTCACATTGTTTTCTTCGTATCGTGTCACATCTTTGCCATGTTTACGCAGATTTGCAGAACTGCACTCAACAGGATTGGGCCAGGATTTCACCAACTGCCTGAAATGTCCATAATACGAAGGAGAAAATAGTCATCATTGTGGGCATTTTGGGATGTGAAACAGTGATATGAAAAGAAACTGGGAAAGCACGGTGGTACAGTGATTAGCACTGCTGCCTTATAGCGTCAGGGATCTGGGTTCGATTCCCGTGCTTGGGTCATTGTCTGTACAGAGTCTGCACGTTCTCCCCTTGTCTGTGTGAGTTTCCTCCGGTTCCCTTCCGAAAGACGTGTTGGTTAGGTGCATTGGCCACGCTAAATTCTCCCACGGTGTACCCAAACAGGCGCCGGAGTGTGACGACTAGGGGATTTGCACAGTAACTTCACTGCAGTGTTAACGTATGCCTACTTGTGGCACTAATACTTAAACTTTGAACTTTAAAACTTTAAACTTTGCAGTGCTCTGCGTTGTATGCTAAGGAGCCCTGGTGAAGTTTAAACCATCTAGGTCTTGAATAATTCTTATGCAGGAACAGCCACTTAAGACTGATGTTGGACCTTGTTGATGTTAATGAGGAGCCTAATGCCTATTTTAAGCTCTCCTTAAGAGCAGTCGAGCAGGCCGGGTCCGCTCAGCCTAGGGATTCGTCACCATCACAAAGGTAAGATTAAAATTAAAGAGAAATAATTCATGAGGTTGCGAGAGAACTGCTTCTTGACATGTTTAAAACAAACTAGGTTTGATCTACAATTCAATAATAGGAGGAGAAAGCTGAGATGATGGAAAATATAATGGTGAATGCCCTTTTGAACGCCAGCGATCAAAAAGCCATTAAACATAGGCCCAGCTGTAACTGAAGTTTTTCACACCTCATTAAGTGCAGGAGAATGAGAACGCTGGAAAATAATTGATGTTACAATATTTCAGAAAGGTCAGAAGCGCGGTGCTGGCAATCATGGTCCAGTTAACTCATCGTCGATGGCAGGAAAAGCATTGGAGTTCGCCATTAAAGAAAAGGCAGTTCAAGAACACTTTGTGAGTGCAGTTAATAATTCAATGCCGAAATTTATGACGGTGGCACAGTGGTTAGCACTGCTGCCTCATGGTGCCGCGGACCTGGGTTTGATTCCCAGCTTGGGTCACTGTCTGCGTGGAGTCTGCACGTTCTCTTTGTGTCTGCATGAGCTTCCTCCGGATGCTCCGGTTTCCTCCCACAGTCTGAAAGGCACGCTGGTTAGGTGCACTGGCCATGCTAAGTTCTCCCTCAGTGTACCTGAACAGGCGCCGGAGTGTGGCCACTAGGGGATTTTCACAGTAACTTCATCGCAGTGTTAATGTAAGGTTACTTGTGTCACTAATAAATAAACTTGAAACTCATTTAGAATAATTATTTGAGAGCATAACAGAAATGGTGATGGGGAGAGAGAACAGATCCCATTTATCTTGGGCCCAATGTTTAGTTTTTAACAACACTGGAGCCAGAGCTATAGAAAACATGGCCCTCTGAGTGGGGTGAACAATGTCTCTGGTCATTTCTGGTGCCATCCATGTAGCACCCCAGGCTCGGAAAGGCCCTTGCACAGGCGTGTCATACCTGCACCAGGAGTTTTCCATTGACTAGACTGTGGCAACAAGCACCATCACGGCACAATTAACTTGGACTGCACAAGTCTATTTAACGCATTTGCTAGTCATCCACCAAAGAACATGCTTAAGCGATCACGACTAAAGGACTACGCACGAAACCTGCAGGTAAGCTAATTTGTTGTTACTTTTTTCTTGGGGTGTGATTGTCACTGGCAAGGTCAGCATTTATTATCAATCCCAAATTGCCCTTGAGAAGGTGGTGGTGAGCTACCTTCTTGAACTGCTGCAATCCATGGTGGGTAGGTGCACCAATAATGCTGTTGTTTGGGAGTTCCAGGATTTTGACCCAGCGACAGTGAAGGAACGGCCAATATATTTCCACGGCAGGATGTTGTGTGGCTTGCAGGGGAACTTTCAGGTGATGGTTTATACATGAGTCAGCTGCACTTGTCCTTCTTGCTCGTGGAGGCAATGGGTTTAGAAGGTGCTGTCGAAGGAGGCTTGGCACACACTGCAAGTTCTCTGGAAATACTGTAGAGTGTTTTTTTGAGACATTGTGGTGAGCTGTTGGATTTGACTGGAGGTTTGTTGCATCCTCACAGGAAGGGCATGAGACTACAACAGGTATGGGGGATCCATCTTCAGTATATTTGGTCTGCAACATGACAGAGTTGGAGCAGAGGCTGGAGAGAGGGTTAGCTCCATGTGATGCTCTCAGCCATGTTGGAACCAAACTCTTCCATGCCCCTTGACAGCGATGGAAGGCTGTGTAACTGGCCAACCAATGTGGTAAGAAGTCTCACAACACCAGCTTCTTACTGTGTTCACCCCAGTCCAACGCCGGCATCTCCACATCATGACAACCAATGTGCCCAGCAACGAGGTATCCATGCCCATCGTGGTTCTGCTCTATGTTGCCCACTGAGTTCCCCGGTTCTGCTTTGCTCCCATCTATTGGTTGCAGTCTTTGCCTGCAGGAGAGAAGGCAGAATGCCAATGATTGTGTTGCACTGTGCTTGGATGATGTGTCTGCCACAGTTCAATGACTGGAGGTATATGATTACATAGGAACATAAGAATAGGAGCAGGAAGAGGCCATTTGGCCCTTCGAGCCTACTCCGCCATTCATCATGATCATGGGTGACCATCCCACTCAATAGTCTGATCCTATTTTTCCCCCATATTATTTGATCCGTTTTGCCCCAAGAGCAATATCGAATCCTTCTTGAAAAACATTGCAATGTGTGAGGGTGAAGTGGAGAATCTGGATGTTGGGTTTATAACACATTGAGCAGGGCAGGAGGCTGGTAGAATGGTGGAATAATGTCAGGCGAGGGTGCATTCACTGACCTTGACTATCAACTTGAGGACATTAAACATCTTGTGGCATCGCTGAGAGATCCTTGGGGCCCAACTCATAGCATGGACCTCTTTGGTCACCTGCTTCCTTTCCCTTTGGACGAGGGTCATAGAATCATAGAATCATAGAATCATAGAAACCCTACAGTACAGAAAGAGGCCATTCGGCCCATCGAGTCTGCACCGACCACAATCCCACCCAGGCCCTACCCCCATATCCTACCCGCTAATCTACGCATCCCAGGACACTAAGGGGCAAATTTAGCATGGCCAATCAACCTAACCCGCACATCTTTGGAATGTGGGAGGAAACCGGAGCACCCGGAGGAAACCCACGCAGACACGAGGAGAATGTGCAAACTCCACACAGACAGTGACCCAAACTGGGAATCGAACCCAGGTCCCTGGAGCTGTGAAGCAGCAGTGCTAACCACTGTGCTACCGTGCCACCCGCACGGTCCGCAAAGGTCCTTGAGGGTCCCTGGCCCGTTGTGAAAACAATATATCTCTCCTGTCCATCA
The DNA here is from genome assembly GCF_964213995.1 of Mustelus asterias. Taxonomy (NCBI): domain Eukaryota; kingdom Metazoa; phylum Chordata; class Chondrichthyes; order Carcharhiniformes; family Triakidae; genus Mustelus; species Mustelus asterias. Next base: position 25,117,371 of record NC_135827.1, read on the forward strand.
CCACCACTGAGGCCTCCGGCATGTATCTGTGAATCTTGGAAATCCCTCACTCTTCTCCAGTGATCCATTTGTGCAACTCCTACATGCAGCCTTTATCAATATTGACAGTCAGCCGCAGCTCCCTGTGACTGAGTGCAGGCCCTGTTTAAGAGGGACAGGCTACCTTTAAGAGGAGAGGGCTTTCTGCATCTCAGCTTGTCAGCCCGCACTATTTGTCCCTGTGTGCTCAGGCGCCTGGTAGCACAGACATGGCTCAGACCAAGGCTACAATCAGGTAGATGATGAGGCAGCATCGAGTTTGTATGCTGCCTGCCTCAATGGCTCTGGGGAGTCATGAACGGTGACCTCTGCACCTGAAAACTAGCCCAAACCAATTGTTTTGCCACTTAAGAGGGCACCCAATGAAACATGACCTACAATTGAATTAAAGCTGCATTGAAAGCTCCTGGGAGAAAGGAGGAAGTCATAAATTGAATTGTAAATTCGTTATGCAATGCAAAACCAAGAGTAGCAGTGATCAATGGAGGCATTTCTGGCTAGAAAGCTGTGACCAACAAGATACACTCTCAAGTGAAACTATTAAAAGAAAGATGTCTAAGATTGTAGACTGTACTAAGTTGTGGGGGAGCGCATGGAGTGCAATAAAATGAATCAAAGTCTGCAGGATGTAACTAGTAAATGGCTAAATCACAAATGTTTATTAAATTCGAATATATATCTTAATATTAAAATAATTCTATGATTCTATGTTATCCAAGACTAGCCAGGGAAATCTCTGTTGTAATTTTTAAAAAGTTTATTTATTAGTCACAAGTCGTCTTACAATAACACTGCAATGAAGTTAATGTGAAAATCCCCTAGTCGCCACACTCCAGCACCTGTTTGGGTACACTGAGGGAGAATTTAGCATGGCCGATGCACCTAACCATCACGTCTTTCAGACTGTGGGAGGAAACAGGAGCACCCGGAGGAAACCCACACAGACACGGGGAGAATGTGCAGACTCCACACATAAAATGACCCAAGCCGAGAATCGAACCCAGGTCCCTGGTTCTGTGAGGCAGCAGTGCTAACCACTGTGTCACTGTGCCACCGCTGATACCTGAAATAACATTTATATCTCAAAATCTGTTTGCAATATTAATTTGCAAACAGTAATCCAATGTTTCAATGAAAATGCCAACATCGTTATTTTAAATGCTTTAGTGTCTGCATTCTTACAGTGGGCAGAGCTATCTTCCTATGCTAATATCTCAAACAGTAATTTGAAGGCTGAAAAATGGCATCACAATGGAGGACAATGGCTGTAAATAAAATTTTGGGTTCTATATGAATGGAATTACTTCAGCCGAGTGACATCCATTATCTTATCAAGGGACACATTGATAGAGTTCCTTGTCTAGTTATGGTCGCAGTTGATATATAACAATACAGTAATAGTGGACATGATTTAAGATGGTGCTGAATTTGACAGCCCACGCATCCCATCTCCGTCCAGTGCATTTAAGGCAAAGCCACTCGGAAAGACCATAGGACCATACATATAGGGCAAAAATAGGTCATTCTGCCCATCCAGTTTGCTCCGCCATTCAATCATGACTGATAAATTTCTCAACCCCATTCTCCCGCCTTTCCCCAAAACCTTTGATTCCCTTACCAATCATGAACCTATCTATGATACGGACTCCATAAGTAAATACAGTTTTAGTTTAGGCAGGCATCATGGCTGGCACAGGCTTGGAGGGCCGGAGGGTCTGTTCCTGTGCTGTACTTTTCTTTGTTCTATCTCTGTCTTAAATACACTCAATGACCTGGCCCTCAGAGCCTTCTGTGGCAATGCCTTCCATAGATTAACCACCCTCTGGCTGAAGAAATTCCTCTGCATCTCAGTTCTAAAGGGCCGGCCCTTTATCCTGAGACTGTGCCTCCAAAACAGGACAGATGGATAGTCCACCTCATTTCTACCCCAAGCTTTCACTCATAATATAGTGGACAAGTAAGGTATCTGTCAGCCCACCCATTCTCAGGCCTATTAGAGCCCATAACTGGCCAATTAGTGGCCAGATAAGGGCCTAATTCCATGTCTGGGGCCATTATGCATTGGAAGGCAGAGAGTGGGCAGGCAGCTTTTCCAGCAACTCTGTTGAAAAGGTGTGAAGGAAAGGGGTATTTCACTTTTGGGTGCCCTGTGTGCATCGGGTGTACCCCCAAGTTGTACCACTGCCTTGCCAACCCCCACACTCCTCTCTCCCTGCCCTCCCTCCTCGGGGCTCCCAATTTCCCCTTCCCAACCCAAAAAGCTCAGACTCACCTGAATCTGACGTTAATGTTGTTTTCTGTTCCGGGACTGAGTGTAGTCTCATTACTATCCAAAACTAAGTTCTGAAACGGCTGGGATTACTGAACTGCTAGCCCGTGAGATCAGTTGGTAGCTCCAGAGGGGAGGACTGTCTTTCTTAGAACATAGAACATTACAGCACAGTACAGGCCCTTCGGCCCTTGATGTTGTGCTGACCAGTGGAACCAATCTAAAGCCCCTCTAATCTACACTATTCCAATATCATCCATATGTTTATCCAATAACCATTTGAATGCTCTTAGGGGCTTTGAGGGGCTGAAGTCACACTGTCAACTTGTTAATGCCGCCAGTTGCCCCCTTGTGTATTATCATTGTGGGGCATTCATTTTTAAAGTTGGTTGGCTTGTGACCGCTGTTTCTACTGGGGGTGAGTATGGCAAGCAATATGCAATCAAGCACTCCACCCCCCTCCCACCCACCCACTACCTCCCCCCCAACTCCTCACCCCCTCAAATAATTCAGCCCATGATTCTACGTTTCAGATTAGTCAATGGAAGCAAGTTCAACCCCTTCTTACTGGAAAAGACAAGATGAAGTGTTTATGATCATAAATGCTTAAATTAATGAAGGGAAATGATATTGTAAAAAGTAAGAACCAGAGACAAAGATCAGGTTTCAAGGTTGATACATTTTTATTATTCTCTTATGGGACATGGACGTCGCTGGCTGGCCAGCATTTATTGCCCATTCCTAGTTGCCCTTGGAGGGCAGTTGAAAATCAACCACATTGCTGTGGCTCTGGAGTCACACGTAGGCCAGACGGCAGATTTCCTTCCCTAAAGGGCATTAGAGAAACAGATGGGTTTTTCCAATAATCGACAATGGTTTCATGGTCATCAGTCAATTCTTAATTCTTCAATTTTTTTATTGAATTCAAATTCCACCATCTGCCGTGGCGGGATTCGAACCCGGATCCCCAGAACGTTAGTTGGGATTCTGGATTAATAGTCATCGCCTCCCCACATGCTAAACTAACTTTAGAAATAAGTATTTGCCTTTGATTTTTGGAATGAGGCACCTAATGCAAAGAAAGACAGATCAATTATTCACATAACACCTTACACAACCTTTATAGGTCCCATAATGTTTTACAGCCAATACAGTATGTTTGACATGTGTTGTAATGTCGGAAGTATGGCAGCCAACTAGTGCTCAGCAATGTCCCATAACCAGCAATAAAATAATGATCAAACCATTTTGTTTCAGTAAATTTGGCTGAGTGATAAATATCTTTCTCAAAATAGTGCATTGGGACTTTTCAACACTTCATCCGAAAGCATTTATATGGACATTAGAGTGATTCTTGATTCAATAGTAAGGGAATCACTGGGTTTGCATGAAGAAGGTGTTTCAATACATTTGATGGATTTGCATAGGGAGCAAAATGAGATGACCAGATAGGGTTCCAAAATGGCACCGAGATGATGGGAGCGAGGTGAATACATTGATTTGTCTTTTCTTCATTGCTATGATTTTAAAATTTTTTATTTATTAGTGTCACAAGTAGGCTTACATTAACACTGCAATGAAGTTACTGTGAAAATCCCCTAGCCACCACACTCCGGCACCTGTTTGGGTACACTGAGGGAGAATTTAGCATGGCTAATGCACCTAACCAGCATGTATTTCAGATTGTGGGAGGAAACCGGAGGACCACGCAGACACGAGGAGAATGTGCAGACTCTGTACAGATAGTGCCCCAGGCCAGGAATCGAACCCGGGTGCCTAGCACTGCAAGACAGCAGTGCTAACCACTGTGCCACCATGCTCTTATTTGTGAATCATAGATGCCCTACAGTGCAGAAGAGTCCCCAGTCAGCCCATTGGGGTTGCACTGACTCTCTGACAGAGTATCTTACCCAGGCCTTCTTCCCTGTCCTATTCCTGTAACCCCACACATTTACCATGACTAAGCCATCTAACCTTGTGACACTAAGGGGCAATTTAGCATGGTCAATCCACCTCAACTGCACATCTTTGGAGCGTGGGAGAAAACCGGAGCACGTGGAGGAAACACACGCAGACACGGGAGAAACTCCACACAGACAGTGGCCCAAGGCTGGAATTGAACCTAGGTTCCTGGCACTGTGAGGAAGCAGTGCTAACCACTGTGCCTCCATGCCGCCCTGCACCAGTCTATCAGGAACATGAGTAAGGACCAATTCCCTTATGAAATACTCTGGGCCAGAAATGGCACTAGTAGTGTGAGCTGTTCAGACATTACATATAACCTCTGACTTTCCAATTAATTAGGCCACTCCTTACCAAGAATGTCCAAATCAGGAATTGGCCATTGAGATTTAAGAAATAGCTAAAGGTGGATGAGGTATGTATTCTGCCTAACAATCAGGAAACATTAATTTTGCAGGCAATTCATCAAATTAACTTAAAGCTTAATTAACCCAATGCTTTTAGCTTTCTGGAGAATTAAACTTCAGCTTCAGTGGCTGTTTCTACTGGCCCTGGCTTTCAGTTGAACGATGATAGTAAGGAAATGAGAAGGGAAAGGAACAAAACAAGATAAGTTACATCAGCACAATGTAAATATATCCAATAGCTGCAGTTTCTTAGTCTCTGTCCGAAACAATGTCACTGCAATATGGAGATAGATTAGTCATGTAATACTTTAAATCTATCAAGGAGCTTGTCTGAATCCTTCCTATACCAGTATTGTTTCAAAGTATTGTTTGCAAGCATTTGGGGAGGCGATGGCCTAGTGGTATTATTGTTAGATTATTAATCTAGAAACTCAGCGAATGTTCCGGGGACCTGGTTTCGAATCCTGCCATGCCACAGTGGAATTTCAATTCAGTAAAGAATAGCTGGAATTAAGAATCTGCAGATGACCATGAAACCATTCTCGATTGTTGGAAAAACCCATCTGGTTCACTAATGTCCTTTAGGGAAGGAAATCTGCCACCTTTACCTGGTCTGGCCTACATGTGATTCCAGAGCCGCATCAATGTGGTTGACTCTCAACTACCCTCTGAAATGGCCCAGCAACCCATTCAGTTTCAAGGGCAACTTGGGATGGGCAATAGACATAGTGGGTAGCACTGCTGCCTCACAGCACCAGGGACCCGGGTTCAATTCCCGGCTTGGGTCACTGTGCGGAGTCTGCACATTCTCCCTGTGTCTGCGTGGGTTTCCTTTGGGTGCTCCGATTTCCTCCCACAGTCCGAAAGACGTGCGGGTTAGGTGGATTGGCCATGATAAGTTCTCCCTCAGTGTACCCAAACAGGCGCCAAACTGTGGCGATTAGGGGATTTTCATAGTAACTTCAATGCAGTGTTAATGCAAGCCTACTTGTGACAATAATAAATAAACTTTAAAAAAAACTTTAAACAATAAATGCTGGCCCAGCCAGCAACGTCCATGCCCCATGAGGTTAAGTTTATTTATTAGTGTCACAAGTAGGCTTACAGCAACACTGCAATGAAGTTACTGTGAAAGTCCTCTAGTCGCCGCACTCCAGTGCCTATTCAGGTACACCGAGGGAGAATTTAGAGGGCCAATGCATCTAACCAGCACAACTTTCAGACTGTGGGAGGAAACGGAGCACCCAGAGGAAACCCACCAGACACAGGTAGAATGTGCAGACTCCGCACAGAAAGTGACCCAAGCCGGGAATCAAACCCAGGTCCCTGGCACTGTGAGGCAGCAGTGCTAACCACTGTGCCACTGTGCTGCCCACAAGGAATGAATGAATAAAAAAAGAATTATTTACGAACAAGAGTGAAATGACATTGGCTTCCTGATCAGTCTTGATTCATGGAGAGAGTATTGTTTTGGACCCAAAAAATTGTCAATGTGTTAACTGTTGATCAATCCACTAAGCATTCGCAGTGTTTGGTCGTTGTGCTCAGGTTAGTTCCTCCAGCAGCTTACTGACAGTTTGCAATGGTGAGGGATGCACATTTTATACTGTTAAATACTGTTCTTTTCAACTTCTGTGTATCTGAGGAGACTGAAGCCATGGATGGTTTTACAAGGCTACTGACGAGAAAGATTATAAAGGTACACCTTCTTCAGTTAAACCGAAACCTTACAGCTTTCAAAGAAAAGCAGTTTACAAATCTCATAACTGATACTAAATGCTTTCCACCTGTGAAAGTCTTTCACTGGAGAGAATTCACTGGGTCAGTGTTCAAACCCAGAACTAGAAGGTTCAGTTGTGGGGTCAATCTCATAAAGCTGTTTTACATTTACTGTTCTTCAGAATCATGCTTTCTTCCTCTCTCTAACTGCCATTTCCTGTGAAATGTTGTGTGGTTTAAATTACTGCCATCCCTTAGAAAAAACTTGCTATGGTCCTCAAGGGACAGTAAAATCTTTACTGTCTGATTCTTACTAATGTTTCCTTCTTCACCAGTAACATAAGCAGTACTTTTCTTGAGGGGCTGCTCTGTATTTATTTGATTGCCATAGTGACTCGGTCCAAACTATTCTCAATCCAGAGTGTTACTGGATTTCTAACACACAACTATGAATGCGACTATGGTGGCACAGTGGTTGGCACTGCTGCCTCACAGCACCAGGGATCCGGGTTCAATTCCGACCTCGGGTGACTGTGTGAAGTTTGCGTGTTCTTCCCATGTCTGCGTGGGTTTCCTCTGGGTGCTCTGATTTCCTCCAAAAATGCATGGATTAGGTTGATTGGCCATGCTAAATTGACCCTTAGGGTGGGATTTTGCGGCCACAACTGCCATAAGACTGGAAAATCCCGCCCAAGGACAGCTGACCTTCACATGGTCTGTGACCCGCCTGCTACAACTCCCATGTCATGCAGGACGGAAAAATTCTGCCCTGAGTGTCAGGGGGATTAGCGGGGTAAATAGGGCCTGGGTGGGATTGTTGTTGGTGCAGGCTTGATTGCCCCTTTCTGCACTATAGGGATTCTATGATAATCTTACTCTGTCCTCTGATCTACGGTGCGGTCTATCCTCTTCCATCTTGCGTAACTGTGAACCACAAATCTCTACCGACCATATCCTAACTCGTACCAAACAACAACTAGCATTCACATAGTGCCTTAACATAATAAAACATCCTAAAGCTCATCATAAGAATTCTATAAAGCTGAATTTGACACCAAGCCATATAAGGAGACATTAGACCAGATAGCCATTGGTTAAAGAGAGAGGTTTGAAGAAGCGAAAGGAGAACAGAGAAGTAGAGATAGAAAGATGCAGGAACACCATAATTTAGGACTTTGACAGTGGAAGGTTTGGATGAACCACGGCATGAACCACAACATGGTTCAATTCAAATTTGTTCTGGACAAAGAAATTGACAAATTGCAGAAAAAGAATTTGGATTGGGGGAGAGTAGATTTTAACAAAATTAGGCAGGATCTGGCCAAGGTAGACTGGAATGAGTTACTTGTGGGCAAATCTGCAGAAGAGCAGTGGGTGGTGTTCAAAGATGAAATAGGGAGGACACAGGCCCAACATGTTCCCTCTCTAGGGTCATAGGAAGATGTAACAAACCCAGAGAACCATGGATGACCAGAGACATTCAGGATACAATGAGAAGGAAAAGAGAGGCTTTTAACAAATATAACGGGAGTAGGTCTGCGGAGGCATTAGTGGAGTGCAGAAAGTGCAGGATTGAGCTTAAGATATCAATTAGGAGAGAAAAGAGGGATATGAGAAAGCTCTGGCTGGTAAAAATAGGGAAAATCCTAAAATAGTCTATATCAATGGGAAGAGGTTAACCAGGGAAAGAGTAGGGCCCATTAGAGACCAAGGGGGAAATCTGTGGGTGGAGGCAGAGGACATTGGTAGGGTGTTAAACGAATATTTCACATCTGTCTTTACCCATGAGAATGAGGAAGTAGTTATGGAACTCAGGGAGAGAGACTGTGAGGCTCTAGAGAAAATTATCATAGGGAGTGACAAAGTATTGGAGGTATTAACGGGCTTAAAAGTGGACAAATCTCCAGGTCCGGATGAATTGTGTCCCAGGCTGTTGTGGGAGGCGAGGGAGGAGTTTGCAGGGGCTCTGAACCAAATTTTTAATTCCTCCCTGGCCACTGGGGAGGTCATGATGTGGAGATGCCGGCGTTGGACTGGGGTGAACACAGTAAGAGTTTTAACAACACCAGGTTAAAGTCCAACAGGTTTATTTGGTAGCAAATACCATAAGCTTTTGGAGCGCTGCTTCTTCGTCAGATGGAGTGGAAATGTGGAAATTTTCACTCCGTCTGACGAAGGAGCAATTTCAGAGACACAAGGAGGGTATGTTTGTTAAGATGCACAACAGATAAAAAGTGAGGCCATGTGGCACAATAAGGACCACTGCCCATAGTCCCCAATCTTAACAAAGAGGAAGTTGTCTAAAGACATGTAGTATTTCATTCCATTCCATCCCATACCACAGCATAGAAATTCAGTAAACTCACAACTTTTAAGAGTGTGAGGAGGTGAGAGAGGAGAAAGATATTGTATGTTTTATTTATATTTTATTCTCTGAAAAGGATCATAGTCACAATCCATAATCTACTAATTGTGGTCCACCTTTATTATGGAAATGCATTGAGGAAGTATGAGTTGAATCTCATCAAGGTAAGTGCTAGTTATAAATTGCAGCAAATGATTTTAGTGGTCACGCATGAAGCTCCATTACAATCACTAGAAGAGCTCAAACTTTAACATGAGCTTAATTGCAATCACTCACTGCTAAAATCCACAATTTCAGGTTGTTATCAATCAGTCATTGGCCAAATTTTTCCGGCACACCCGCCCGAGGCTCGTAAGACCACGCCCGAGGCCAACGGAGCATGCCGTTCTGCGAGCCTCGCCCACCCTGGAACTGGGGTGGACATGCCGGTAAAATCAGGGCCATAACATCCCATAGAATCCCTACAGTGCTGAAGGAGGCCAGTGAGTCTGCACCGACTTTCTGACAGAACACCTTACCCAAGCCCTAACCCCACAACTGCACACATTTACCCCACTAATATCCCTACCCTAGACATCTTGGGACTCTAAGGAACAATTTAGCATGGCAAATCAACCTGAATAGGATAGTCCATGTGGGACCTGACAGCCTGCTTCTCTTTCCATTCCACCCTCTTGTGATAAGGGCTAACTTTGCATTAGACATTTATTTAAAAGAGGATTAGCTCTTTAAGTGTGAGTTGCCCATGCACAAGCACGGTATTGTTGCTACAAGTTTTAAAGTGCCTAATCACAGCCAGATGGTATGTACAATCATGTTGGCACACCCTACTGCACAAACCAGTAGAAATAATGCATATGTCTTAACACTGAAAATAAGTTATATCAAGATCCTATTCATTTGGGAGTGGGGCAATAATTCACTTTCAGTTGTTCCATGGTAACATAAAATTTGTTTTCTCAACTTTCAAACAAAAGCTGTGACTTCTAAACAGTAACATGAGCAATAAAATACCTCTTGCTTCACAATCGACCTTTCCTGTATGTTGGTGTTCGTGTTGCTAAATCAATGTTGAGTGAAAGTTCAGTAGAAAGAAATTTGAGTTAGAATCACAGAATTCCTGCAGGGCAGAAGGAGGCCATTTGGCCCATTGTCTGCACCAACAACAATCCCACACAGGCCCCATCCCCGTAACCCCACGTATTTACCCTGCTAATTCCTCTGGCATTAAGGGTCAATTTGGCATGGCCAATCAACCTAACCTGCACATTTTTGGAGTTTGGGAGGAAACTGGAGCAACCGGAGGAAACCCATGCAGGCATGGGGAGAATGTGCAAACTCCATACAGGCAGTCACCCGAGGTTGGAATTGAATCCGGGTCCCTGATGCTGTGAGGCAGCAGTGCTAACCACTGTGCCACCGTGCCGCCCATTCTTGTGATATCAAATATCTTTAATAAGTAAATGGCTCCTAGGTCGCACTCCAAATTTTGATCCAACAGGTTATAGGTCCAAGGCCCACTAATGACTTGAGCGCATAATACTGGCTGACACTTCAGGGCAGTGCTGAGCGAGTGCTGTACAGTCATAGGTACCATGCTTTGGATGAGACGTTGAACCAAGGAGATTATAAAAGATTCCACGACACTGCTTTGGAGAACAGTAATTAAATTCTCCTCAATGTCCCGGCCAATATCTAATCAGATTAATCCATTGCTATCTGTGGCAACCCGCAGTATGCAAATTAGCTGCAATGGGCCCTGTATTACAGAAGTGACTGTTCAATAAGTATTTGATTGGCTGTAAAGAGATTTGGAACGCCCTGATGTCAGAAAAAAAACACTTGATATAAACACAAGTTTTTTTTTACATTGACCAATAGGAACAGACGATTGAAGCATACAGCATGCAGGATTTCACTATTTGTAACTATGTTGTACAGGAGATGACATGTGATTTGTGAAAACCGAGGATTTAACTCATATAGATTAAATCAGACAAATTGGTTAATCCCTTAATCGTTAATGCTCATAATTAGGCTGGAGCTAACGAGGCCTTGTCACAGTGAAAGGGGATTAAAGTAGTAGGGGTGATTCTAACATGTTAAGTATTGAATGCGAATATTTCTTTAGGGCCTTTTTCTTCTCAGGCATTTTTTATTTGTAAAACATTTCTTAGCTCTATTGTGAAGCTTTAAGTCAAAACTTCCTGACAGCAAAAAGACTCAGGCACATCTGACATACAATAGAGACTTCAACAAACAGATGTCTTGCTGCCCCAAAGCCTCATTTGTTTCCAATTAAATTCATTTGCAATGCATCTAAATATCAGGTACGTCTTAAATGATTTAGCCTCAACCTCTGAATCCAAACAATGACCTGACCCATGATATCATTCGCATAATTTCTGCCATTTTCAGCTCCTTCCCAAGGTGTTTTATGATTAATGATTCCTCAGTTACTTCCCAGGCTGATGCCTGTACCATCTTTATTCAAAACTTCTCAGTTTCATAGAATCATAGAATCCCCACAGTGCAGAAGGAGGCCATTCAGCCCATCAAGTCTGCACTGACCACAATCCTACCCAGACCCTATTCCCGTAATCCCACATATTTACCCTGCTAATCCTCCTGACACTAGGGTCAATTTACCATGGCCAATCAACCTAATCCGCACATCTTTGTATTGTGGGAGGAAACCGGAGCACCCGGAGAAAATACATGCAGACACGGGGAGAATGTGTAAACTCCACACAGACAGTAACCTGAGGCCGGAATTAAACCTGGGACCATGGCACTGTGAGGCAGCAGTGCGAACCACTGTGCCACCGTGCCGTCCCATTTGACTCCTTCTAACGTTACCGATATTCTATTACCCCAAATCTACTGCACACATTTGAAATTCTGGCAACCTGCAAAAGACAAAACTTTTAAATATTCTACCTCTTACAAGAACAGTTTCAGGAGTGGACATCTTTAATTATTTCTCCCAGTCAGTACTTAATTTCAGCTTAATATATTCCTGGCCATTCCTTAGGAAGGGTCCCTGGTCAGCAATCAGGAGTAGGAGCCCTGTCCAATGCCTGGAGTATTGTGTGCAGTTTTGGTGTCCTTATCTGAAGAAGGATGCCCCTGCTATAGAGGGAGTATAGAAAAGGTTTACCAGGCTGATTCCCAGGATGACTGGTCTGTCATATGAGGAGAAACTAAGTCGGTTAGGATTGTATTCATTAGAATTTCGAAGAGTGAAAGGGGACCTCACAGAAAATAAAATTGTAATAATAAAATTCTAACAGGATTAGATTCAGAAAGAATGCGCCCAATGGTGGGGGGAATCCAGAACTAGGGATCGTAGTTTGAGGGTAAGTGTTTATTATAAGTTATAAGTGTTTATTTTTATTTATTTATTACTCACAAGTAGGCTTACATTCACACTTCAAGGAAATTACTGTGAAAACCCCCTAGTCGCCATACTCCAGCATCTGTTCGGGTACACTGAGGGAGAATTTATCATGGCCAATTCACCTAATCTGCACATCTTCGGTCTGTGGAAGGAAACCGGAGCACACGGAGGAAACCCGTGCAGACACGGGGAGAACATGCAAACCACACAGACAGTGACCGAAACTGGGAATTGAACCCTGGTCTCTGACGCTGTTAGGCAGCAGTGCTAAGCACTGTGCCACCGTGCCGTCCAGAACTGAGGTGAGGAGAAATTTCTTCACCCAGAGAGTGGTGAATGTGTGGAATTCACTGCCACAGAAAGTAGTTGAGGCCAAAACACTGAGTGATTTCAAAAATAAATTAGATATAGCTCTTGGGGCGAAAGGTATTAAAGAATATGTGGGAAAGGTTGGATCAGGGTATTGAATTTGAAAGTCAGCTATGATCAAGGCGAATGGCGGATCAGGTTCGAAGGGCCGAATGGCTTACTCCTGCTTCTATTTTCTATGTCTCTATGACCCTTTTGTACGAATGGCATTTAAGTCAATTATGGAGCTCTACACGCTTTGGAGAATGGCTGAGATATTTAACACATTTTTCAACTTTGCCTAACTTTCACCTTAGACTGTGTGGAATAAGTAGGCGGTAACGGTGCGACAAGGGTTAGTTGATCTTTCTGTTTCAGAACAATTTTTTTTCCAGAGGGAAATTTTTTTAAAAAGAGTTATTTTAAAAATCAAAGTGGAAAAATAAGTTATGCTTCAATATATTTTGTTCCCAAATACACAATTTCATTCCCGGGGATAACAACTTTGTGATGAAAATTAAATTGCTGGAGAGTGTTAAAACACGGAATTGCTGAGAATGGCCAAGAGCATTTGGAAATATTCCTCATTGTTAAAAAGTACCGACAGCATTCACAGTCCTCAGTGTTAGATATTGAGTGCTGTTACCATGAGCAATTATAGTAGTTTAAGAGCTGTGCAATGTTTAACAAGAAGGACGGGATTTTATGGCCTCGCTTGTCCCAAAATCATAAAATCCCATCTAAGGTCAATGGACCTTTCCATGGTCCACCCCTCGCCCGCTCCGATTCCCGTGGCGCGCGGGGTGGTAGAATTCCGGCCAAGGTCGCCAACATAAACAGATTGCACATTAACCTTCTTTTACACCCTGCCATTGATGAAGTTGAGATGATGCTGTTCCTTTCAATTAGTTTCCAGATCTCAGTCATATGTCCAAACGTACTTTTTAGCCTTACATAGATGCTACAAAAATAAAAATGGGATTATCCCAATCATATCAATTATGCTTCTTTGAACCTGTCTAAACACTCTATGTGGGACTTTCACGCTCGTCCCAAGACCGGAAAATCCCACCCGAGGTCAATGGACGTTTGCATGGTCTGTGTTCCGCCCGCTATGATTCCCGTGGCAGGTGGAACGGGAAAATTCCACTCTCTATGTCCCTTCATCTCAGCTATCCAAAGATCACTCCATGTTTGTTACTTTCTCCTTCCTCTGCTTGGTGGAGATACTTCGGGGATGAGAACACACTTAACAATCGGCAATCTCAGGCCTTGGCTCCATCACCATCAAGCAGGCAGTTTGCTGCCAGAGGAAATCTTTAATTAAAGTTAAAAAGCTTATTTATTAGTCACAAGTAGGCTTACATTAACACTGCAATGAAATTGTTGTGAAAATCCTCCAGTTGCCACACTCCGGCACCTGTTCGGGTACACTGAGGGAGAATTGAACATGGCCAATACACCTCACCATCAGATTGTGGGAGGAAACCAGAGCACCTGGAGGAAACCCATGCAGACACGGGGAGAACGTGCAGACTCTGCACAGACAGTGACCCAAGCTGGGAAACGAATCTGGGTCCCTGGCGCTGTAAGGCAGCAGTGCTAACCACAGTGCCACCTTACCACCCTTAATTATGAGTTAAGGTTTACAAGATGAGCTACTGTGGTGAAAAAGTCAGTCAGGTAGGCATCTTTTCCATTAATACGATTGTGGTAGTGTGGCCCCTTTAAGGAGGCGTTCCTTCAGGGCCATGTGATCGAGCCAGACCCTTTGTAGTGTTGTGGTTGGAAGCTGAGCCAATCGAGTGCAAGGACGTGTATCCTGGGTCAGGGAGGATCTTCAGTTGGGGCCAGAGAGGAGTGTTGTCCAGTCACATTGTTTATTCTGCCTGACCCATTTATTGTAAACATTTATTTATTGTCGGCAATAAATCCTTTGTTACTTTGAGCCTCATCGAGTTGCCCTCAATTTATTACAACAATCATCTTGATTTTGCTGTAGTTTGCAGGCCTCAGTATACTTACCTGGCTGGGGTGAAACCACGATCAGGCAGGGAGGTGAGGCTAGCTCATTGCACAGGGGGGGTGTGCTGATGGCTGCGGTCGTGGTTTGTTTAAGCTAGGTAGAGTAAAGGATCAGGGTAGCTAATGAGGTTAAACCAAGGCTTTACCTGATGCAATTTTTCAAAACCATCTCGGCCTTTTGGCTAAGATGAAGCTTTAGAATCATAGAAACCCTACAGTGCAGAACGAGGCCATTCGGCCCATCGAGTCTGCACTGACAACAATCCCACACCAGGCCCTATCTCCACAACTCCACACATTTACGTCGCTCATCCCTCTGACCTACACATCCCGGGACACTAAGGGGCAAGTTAGCATGACCAATCAACCTAACCTGCACATCTTTGGACTGTGGGAGGAAACCGGAGCACTCAGAGGAAACCCACGCCGACATGAGGAGAATGTACAAACTCCACACAGACAGTGATCCAAGCCGGGAGTCGAATCCAGGTCCCTGGAGCTGTGAGGCAGCAGTGCTAACCACTGTACCACTGCGCCACCCCATTAGATCAATCCTGGGGTGGGGTGCAATGCCTCATCCTGTCAGCTTGGATCTTGTCTGATCGAGCCCAAGATGGGATACAATGTATTGTCTTGTCAGCTTGGATTTTGTTTGTCCCTCATGTGGGGACCATGATTGGACTTAAATTGAATTTTCTTTTTTGTTTAGAAATAAAGTACCAAAAGGTGCCAATAAAAAAAATATATACAGCTGGTGAATTTTGCAGTGAATTTTGTGCAACTCAACATTAAAAGAGAGATGTTGAACACAGATGTTTAGCTCTGTTTCCATGGTTACTGATCGGTATTCTTAGTCTGTTTAATTTAAATGCAGCACAACAGCTTCCTTCCACTCTACACTTAAATCCCAAAATCTCTAATAATTCAGCAATTGGTTCCAAATGCTAATGCCTTTGTGTTGCCGATTGAACACCATTGAAATAAAAACTGAACTAAAACTGCCACTGGGCGATAATCATCAGCAAGTAAAACCTTTGTCATGAAAAGGTTTAAGTTTCTACTAAAATAACAGAAATTTTACATGAGTTAATACCAATGATCAGACTTTGTGAAATAAAAGCACAATATAAAAGATTGAAATTTTACTGAAGATGTGCTTAAAGCCAAGTAATGCATTACGTGGAAATCTGAATTGGACTTTTAAAAACTGGCTCTTGAAAAACACAGAGACTAAAGTGATTTGAACCCACAGCCATGATGGCTAACCCCAATTTGCATTACTATACATTCTAATTTTGAATTCATTGGAGTGGTGTCAGTCTGACTGCAAGACTCAACAAAGGCAATGGGCGGGATTTTCTGGCCACTCTCGCCTCAAGGCCAGAAATTCCCGGCCGAGGTCAATAGACCTTTGCATGGTCTGCCCCCGCCCGCTACGATTCCCATGGTGGGTGGGACGGGAAAATTTGGCCCAGCGGGTGCAATCTTACTGGTCATTCACACCACTCTACCTCTGCACCAAGATTGGAGAATTTGGCACCCAGCCAAATCACTGCTCACTGCAGCAGGATGGGAAATTCCCGCTGGCGTGAACTGCCACAACATTCCGGCATATGACTTCAGGGGAGTGTGAAGAACCCACATCTCCTGTGTCATTAACAAGGCACTTACGGTAATAACCAGACGTAGTCAACTATTGGAGGCAGACCATTAAAATTAATCACCTAGATAATGGGACCCTGATTGAGTTCCAGACATGAGCTGCTGATGAAGCCATCTTTGGAATGGACGGACAATTATTGGAATTTTAAGGCCGCGTTGTGGTGAGGGCGGGGCCACTAAATGCAGCGAGCTGTTCAAAGTTAAATTGACTTCAGCGGGAGCAGAGATACCTGCCGGCAGGAGGGGCTGTAAAATTCCACCCAATGTCCCTTTTTGAAACACCTGTAGACAGAAGGTCACCTGACAAACCAACCTTGTAAATCTTAAGCACATTCACTCAGCAGAACGAAGGACAAGCAGCTCAGGGAGAAAATGGAAGTCCCTCCCTCCTCCATTTTCTCCAACCCAGCTGGTAATCTTTGAGTTCTTTTTCACCGTCTGTAATCATCCGGGATGCCCTGCTGCGGACAGAGATTTCTTCAAAGAATCAAAACCAGCACTAGCATCTCCCGGAGAACAATCAACTCAGTCGTCTCCATCTTTAAATCAGAAGCATTGAGGCCATTGAATTCAACCCGAAGCGATTCGAGTCCCTCAGCTTCAGTCTGCATACTCTTTTACTTCTTTTATGGACTCTAATTTGGCCAACTTCACCACTCTTTAATCAGGATTTTGTGTGTGTGTAAATTTTAAATGTGTGTATGTGCGTGCAAAAGTCACTGTGTATTCTGTTAGAATCATAGAATTCCTGCAGTGCAGAAGGAGACCATTCAGCCCATCGAGCCTGCACTGACAACAATCCCACCCAGGCCCTATCCCCGTAACCCATGTATTTACCCTGCTCGTCTCTCTGACACTAAGGGACAATTTAGCATGGTCAATCAACCTAACCCGCACATCTTTGGAGTGTTAGGTTAGCTTAAAAATAAAAAAGTGAACATTTTTTCTCTGTTAACTTTAGAAAACCTGTTTTCAAAAGTTAACAAATAAAAAATGTTCACTTTTTTATTTTTATTTTGTTCTCTTTATGATCACAGCACATAAACAGTCAGGTACTCACCAAATTGGCAAGTATATCCTTTTGCAACAAAAGCTAATGGCAGTCAAATGGGAAGCGGACAAAGAGGAGAGCCATTTAACACCCCCCCTTCACCTGGTCTTAATAGATTCAGTACACACATCTATATACAAGTAATGTACAACTGCTGTACATGTCATAAGAAGGTATTCAAGATATCTAACCTAGGATAATAAATTAGTTTTCAACTGCCACAAACCCAATGTTGGTGGCATGGTGGCACAATGGTTAGCACTGGCTGCCTCACAGTGCCAGGGATCCGGGTTTCATTCCCGGCTTTGGTCACTCTCTGCATGGAGTCTGCACATTCTCCCCTTGTCTGATTGAGTTTGCTCTGGGTGCTCTGGTTTCCTTCCACAGTCCGAAAGATGTGCAGGTTGGGTACATTGGCCATGCTAAATTCTTCCTCAGTGTACCCGAACAGGCACCAGAGTGTGGCAACTAGGGGATTTTCACAGTAACTTCGCTGCAGTGTTAATGTAAGCCTACTTGTGACACGATTAAATAAACATTTTTTTAAATGTTCAGATTTGTAGCATCAAAATGCTTAATAAACAGGCCTAGCTTAGTGCAAATCTTAAAGTCACTATCTAAACTTTAAATATACCAGTGTAGTCATTCTATAGTATTAAAACAAAATTGCCATTTAACTGCTAGAATGGTGATCTCTGCAGGGCACATCCACTCAAACCAATCGTTCTTCTGCGGCCAGTTTTCAGATAACAGTTCGGACTATAAATATCAACAGATTGTTCAACAGCATATCAATAATCTTGTCCATATCCAATCTTCCCTGCAGGACTATCGGTTAACAAGCAATCGTAGAGGCTGTTTTCTATTTCCTCTCGGTCAGCCTGGTCTGTGTTAGCTATTGTAGTCTCATGCTCCAACTCTGGCTCACATTAACCCACTTAGCACCAACTGGAATTTGAATCTATTTAAGATGCATCAAACCCACACTGGACATTCCGTACTGACTAAGAAATTATGTGTTACTATCATCTGGTGTGTTTATAATGAGTGGAATCAATCAAACATGTTGACATTACATAGAAAATGGAAACAAAATAAAAAGTTTGCTGGAATGGGTTTGTTATTTTGTTGATTTTTTCAAAACTAGGGGCCTGATTTTGCCATTTTTATTGTAAGTGCTGAATCTGGGCATAATTCAGATCCGACTTGGAAATCTGCTTTCAGGCGCTCCCATACACACTCAGCCTGAAAATAAAATCACGGGTCTGAATCGCGCTGTGGGTGGGGCTTAGCGCGCCCGAATCGATCGGAGCTCCGAACTGCGCATGCGCAGTTAGAAATAAATTTTGAAAAAGCGCACCCGTGTCAGATTGCTCCCGAGCCGCAGAAAGCAGATAAAGCAGCCTGATTTTACCATTGCGTCGCGCTGTTTTCGGGTGCGAAAATGTGGTAAAGTCAGGCGTGAGGCCATTAATGCGATCCGCGCCTGCGTCCGCGCAGATGGCCACTTTACCGAGGCCCGGGAAAGGCCGCGATCCGATTCGCACCCAAAACGGGCGATTTAAATTCCATTTGCATGCATTTCAATTGAATTAATGAACTGCCCGCCCAACTTTATCAGCATTTCCCCCTTTACCATCGCATTCACGCATCCAGATTCGGCGTAGAAACAGACATGCTCGGCAAAGGTCTGTTTCGGGCGCTCCAGCTTCTGAAGAGGTAAGTTCAGAGCTTCCAATGGCTCTCTGACTCAGATCGGTGGTGGGGGGAGGGGGAAGCGGGTCAGATGAATCTCTGGTGGATGGGGGTGAGGGGAGGAGGGAGGCCCGAACTTTCTCTGAGCGGCGGAGAAGCCCGATCATTCTCTGGGGGGCGGGGGGGGGGGGGGGGGGGGGGGGGTTGGGGGAGGAGGCCCAATCATTCTCGGGGGGGGGGGTGGGTGGGTGGGAGGCCAGATGGATCTGGTGGGGGGGCAGGGGCGGGGGGGGCATGCTGCCACGCTGGGGGGAAGGGGACAGGCGGTCGCAATCGCTCAGGGTAGCGGCGGGGGGGCGGGGGTGGGGGCGCGGTGGATAAGGGGGACAGTTATGTTTTAGGGGTGAGGTGATGTCTGTGGGGGCCATCACTCCCAGGCCGCTTTATCCGCTTTCTGCTGCCCAGGAGCGATGTGACAGCAGCGCGATTTTCAAATTTTTTTTCTAACTGCGCATGCGCAGTTCAGAGCTCCGATCGTTTCGGGCGCACTAAGCCCTGCCCACAGCGCGATTCAGACCCCGATGTTTTGTTCAGGCTGAGTGCCTGAAGGCAGATTTCCAATTCAGATCTGAATTGCGCCCAGATTCAGCCCTTAGAATCAAAATGGTAAAATGGGGACCAAAGCAGCCCGGGAGCGATGGCTCCCACTGACATTGCCCCACCCCCACAACATAACTTATCCACCCACATCCCCCCCCCGCTACCCAGACTGATCGCGACCCTCTGCCCCCTTTCCCCCCCACCGATCGCCCACAGGGTGGCAGCGGAACCCCCCTGCCCCACTCCGGACCAGAGATCCATCTGGCTTCCCTCCCCCCGACTCTCCCCAAGACAATGATCGGGCCTCCCTCCCCCACCCCCCCAACCAGATGACAATCTGGCCTCCCACTGCCCTCCACCCTCCCCCCTCTCCCCCCCCACCCCCACCCCACCAGAGAGCGATCTGTCCTCCCTACCTCCCATCCACCAGAGGTACATCTGACCCGCCTCCTGTTTCCCAGAGAAAGTTCAGGCCAACTCCCCCCCACCAGACAACGATCTGGCCTCCCTCCTCCCCTCTCACCCACCAGAAAATGATCGGGGCTCCCTTCTCCCACCCCCTCCTCATCGGAGATACATCTGACCCACATCCCCACCACCCGCCCCCCCCCCCGCAACCACCGACCTGAGTCAGAGAGCCGTTGGAAGCTCTGAACTTACCTCTTCAGCAGCTGGAGTGCCCGAAACAGACCTTTGCTGAGCAGGTCTTCTTTGCACCGAATCTGGACACGCGAACGCGATAGTAAAGGGGGAAATGCTGATAAAGTTGGGCAGACAGTTCATTCATTCAATTTAAATGCATGCACGCCCGACTTTACTACGTTTTCGCACCCGAAAACAAGCGCGACGCAATGGTAAAATCGGGTCCTAAATATTGGTCTAGGACAATGCTGAAACTTGTGAGGAGTCTAGAAACAGCAATATTCGTGCTGCCCTGACGGTTGGAATGTACTGTCAGGTTTCACAGATATACTGTCCAAAATATTGTATAATCCAAATCAAGTGAAAGATCTCTTCTTAGAATCCTGACAGTGCAAAAGGAGGCCATTCAGCCCATCAAGTCTGCACTGACCACAATCCCACCCAGTCCCTATTCCCGTAATCCCACATATTTACCCTGCTAATCCCCCCTCACACAAGGGTCAATTTAGTATAGCCAATCAACCTAACCTGCACATCTTTTGGACTGTGGGAAGAAACCGGAGCACCCAAAGGAAAGCCACACAGACAAGGACAGAACGTGCAAACTCCACACAGACAGTAACCCAAGGCCGGATTTGAACTCAGGTCCCTGGCGCTGTGAGATAGTACTGCTAACCACTTTGCCACCATTCATTCTCCAAAGATGTGCAGGTTTGATGGATTGGCCATGCTAAATTGCCCCTTAGTGCTCAAAGATGTGTAGGTTAGGTGGATTAGCCATGGTATATGCAATTCACCAAAGATCCTTAGACAGCACCTTCCAAACCCATGACCACTTCCATCTAGAAGGACAAGAGCAGCAGATACATGGGAACACCACCACCTGCAAATTTTCCTCCAAGCCACTCACTATCCTGACTTGGAAATATATCACTGTTCCTTCTCAGTCACTGGATCAAATTCCTGGAATTCCCTCCCTAACGACATTGTGGGTCAACCCACAGCACATGGACTGCAGTGATTCAAGAAGGCAGCTCACCACCACCTTCTCAAGGGCAACTAGGGATGGGCAATAAATGCTGGCCAGCCAGCGATGCCCATGTCCCATGAATTAATTAAAAATAAATGCACAGGTTTATGGGGATATGGCAGAGGGGAAGGCCTGGGTGGGATGCTCTTTTGGAGAGTTGGTGCTGACTTGATGGGCCAAATGGCCTCTTTCTGCATTCTAGACATTCGATGGTTCTATTGTTCTATTCTCATGACACTTGAGAATTCTTCCTCAGAAGAATTTCTTTTTGGTACCATTTCCAAAGTGAAAGTATCTCTGAAAATCACTATCATTCTCATTACCCATTTCTGTTGATTTTTTTATTCATTCATGGGACATGGGTGTCACTGGCTGGCCAGCATTTATTGCCCATCCCTAGTTGCTGTTGAGAAGGTGGTGGTGAGCTACCTTCTTGAATCGCTGCAGTCCACATGCTGTGGGTTGTCCCACAATGTAATTGGGGAGGGAATTCCAGGAATTTGATCCAGCGACTGCAAGGAATGGCGAAGTCAGGATGGTGAGTGACTTGGAGGGGAACTTGCAGGTGGTGGTGTTCCCATGTATCTGATGCCCTTGTCCTTCTAGATGGAAGTGGACGTGGGTTTGGAAGATGTTGTCTAAGGATCTTTGGTGAATTGCTGCAGTGCATCTTGCAGATAGTACACACTGCTGCTACTGAGCATCGGTGGTGGAGGGAGTGAATGTTTGTGGATGTGGTGGCAATCAAGCAGGCTGCTTTGTCCTGGATGGTGTCGAGCTTCTTGAGTGTTGTTGAAGCTGCACTCATCCAAGCAAACATAATATAGTAACATATTGTTATTGTCCTCTAATTCTTAAAGAAATCTACTTGTGTTTGCACACTGTAGAATTGAATTTAGTCACAACACCACTGTAAACCGAGAAGATTTCATTTTCACAGGCCCTTGTAAATCCTTCAGATTCCATTCCAATTTTTTACAGTATCGCTTTCCTGAAAGCAGCTGCAGAATCAGCCATTATGTAGAAGGCTTTCCTATTTCTCTTGTTCTGAAATGTAATGGTTCATATTAATGAACTAAGTGGACTGTATCTGAACTGATTAGCTTGTCTTTAAATTCAAGCCTGACAGTACATTCCAACCGTTAGGGCAACAATGTCTCTGGCTGGGCAAACAAACTTAAAAACAAGAAATCCAAATTGCGCCATAACCAAACAGGCGTGGACCAACTTCTGAGCTTGCATCACAAAACTGATTGATCTGAACAGCCTTCAAGGCTAAAGCTCTGAAATCACACTTATCTCTTTCATTGGCAAAATGATCCATGGCAAGAGTCCATTGTATCATTCTTTGGCACAAATGAAGATTCCAATTAAACCAGAATGACAAAACTGCTTTTTGTGGCAGTCAAATATTTTCAGTATGTAATAAACAATTCATTCCTTTCTCTCTGGAATGCCAAAAGAACCTTTTCTCCAGATAACATCAACAACTTGCATTTATAAAGTACTTTTAATGCAGTCAAGCATCTGAAGGCTGAACAGGCTGGAACTCTTTTCCTCTACAACAGAGAAGGCTTTAAAATTGGAAGCCATCTATACCTACAGCATAGAAAGTTGGACTTGTTGCCCAATAGTGAGGTGGGACGAATAGCTGCTTTTAAGGGTTAGATCAGTACATGGGCGGATAAAGGAATAGAAGGATACACTTTTGGAGTCAGGAAAAATAGGGTGGGAAAAGACTCATATGAAGAACAAACACTAGCATAGACCAGTTGGATTGAATGGTCTGTTTTTCTATCACACAATCCATGCAATGTGTTTCACAGGAGTGCAATCAGGCAAGCTTTGAAAGTACCCAGATATGTGAATGTGGTGATCACCTACTCCATGTATGTAAGATAACAGAGTTGGCTCAGCAATAAGATCCAAGGAAGAGTGTATGTATCAAAAGAGAAAGAAAAGATGCTTGTGATGAGTGACATGCCTGTTGGACCATCCGAGATGGCTCGTTATAGCTTTGGGGGAGGCGATGGCCTGGTGATATTATCGTTAGACTATTAATCCAGAAACTCAGCTAATGTTCAGGGGACTTGGGTTCGAATCCCATCACGGCAGATAGTGGAATTTGAATTCACTAAAAATATCTGTAATTAAGAATCTACTGGTGACCATAAAACTGTCGGAAAAACCCATCTGGTTCAATAATGTACTTTAGGAAAGGAAATCTGCCATCCTTACCTGGTCTGGTCTATATGTGACTCCAGAGCCATAGCAATGTGGTTGATTCTCAACTGCCCTCCAAGGGCAACTAGGGATGGGCAATAAATGCTGGCCAGCCAGCGATGCCCATGTACCATGAGTGAATAAATAAAATGAATTGTCAGAAGCCAAAGAGCAGGTTGGTTTCTCTTTCAGCTGGAGAAAGTAGGGGGACACAGAGATCAGGTAGAAAATAAATTTTAATATTTTTTATTTCTGGGATGTGGGCATTGCTGGCATTTATTGTCTACCCCTGATTGCCCTTGAAAAGCTGGTGGTTATCATTTTCAAGGTCTAATTATGGACTATAAAAAGACTATGGGGTAGGTAGGTACAAATCAAACAGGAACAGTTTATTCAACATTGTAACAGTAGCACGGTCAGTCCAAGACAGACTCGAGAAAGCTTCACACAGGGTGAAACTTGTGCCTCGGGTCACCTGTCCCATTCTCTTAAAGCAGCACATGCCCAACTACATACATAACATTGATGAGCTGCCTTCTTGAACCATTACAGCCCCTGTAGTGTAGGTACACCCACAATGCTGTTAGGGAGGAAGTTTCCGGATTTTGACCCAGCAACAGTGAAGGAACGGTGATATATCTCCAAGTCAAGATGGTGAGTGACTTGTTCGTGAGGACGCACAGGGGTGGTTTATGGTACAGAGTTGCATTTTCCTCTTTAATCCTGACATTGTTGGAATTCATATAATTATATTTGGATAACAATATTTAATAATTCATACCAAGTAAAAGTTCCCTTCCCTTAAATCCACATTTCTCACGTTGTTGGTAACTGCATGGGGAAAATTGAAAATAGGACCTCTTTAGGCATTTTGGCATTCCCCACCCTCCCTCCAAGCAGTCTGTCAAAATTCTGAAACTCTTACCCATTATCTTTCGTATACAATTAGCCCATTGCCAGCAACCAGACAGATGGTGGGTGGAAATAGAAAGGCTATTTGATCGCTATAGAGGAGGACAAATTACCCGAAGCGATCCATGTTCTTGAGGAAGCAAAAGTTCAAATCTTGCAGAAATTAAAGGTCACTTCTCTTAGCTGAATATTTGAAAGATCAGAAGTCACACCAGTGTAAGGGCTATTGCCGCACTACGTTAGTAAGTGTGATCATTAGCATGAAAATTGATTTGCTAATCGGACAGGGAAATGACCTCAGGAGTTCCAAGTAGGTTCCAACAGGAAAGAAGAAGGAACAGTTCCAGTCACTGCTTACAGGATGTCATTGAGACTAAAGCTGGAACTGGCTTTTGGCTTTTAACATTGACATTGCTGGGATGTAAATGGCAATTGTTAAGGGTGGGATTTTCATCCAGCCATCAATGGGCGCCCCACACTCTTCAAATGGTTGCCTGTGTAAACAAACTGGTTATTTATTTGCAGCTAGAAAATGTGACCACGATTACATTCTGCAGTATTTCTTAACAACAGACACACTGAGAATTTTTGACAACTGAACTGGAAACTGGGCCAACGGCCACCTGGGATAGACAATAAATTAACAGAGTCTTATTGGTGTATGTGGAGAAATATGATCTATTCGCCAGTGGGGCGAGGCAACTTCTTCCTAGTAATTATTTAAATTAGCCTTGAGGGACAACAACAAAAACAAAAATATTTAAGAGCTGAAATTCAAACGCAGCATGCCCAGACGACACTGCAATGCCCAACATCTACAAAAGGAAAACCAGATCTTATTTTGGTTGGAGCATCTTCATCAGAACACTTTGAACACAAATGTTTCTTTTGTCCTGTCAGATATTGATGAATTTGCTATATTTTTCCAACTATTTTTTTGTAAACTATCACTGTGCAGAATTTTGTAGAGTTCAGACAGACTAGAAACATAGAAAATTGAAGCAGGTGTAGGCCATTTGGTCCTCCGAGCCTGCACCACCATTCATAATGATCATGGCTGATCATTGAATTCAATATCCTGATTCCCTCTTCCCCCTATGTCCTTTGGTCCCTTTAGCCCCTAGAACTATGTCTAATTTCTTCTTTAAATCAGACAATGTTTTGGCCTCAACTACTTTCTGTAGATTCAACCCACCCCCCCCCACCCACCGCCCCCCCCTCCTCCCCCCCCCCCCCCCCCCCCCCCCCCCCCGCCCGCCCACCCACCCGCCCACCCGCCCACCCACCCCCCCTCTGGATGAAGAAATTTCTCCTCACCTCAGCCCTAAAAGATTTACCCCTTATCCTCAAACTATGACCACTAGTTCTGGACTCCTCCACCATCTGGATAGATTTGAGGATAGCTTTTGACTTCTTTAAAACATAAAGCACGTGAACCTTGTGTTTATCACTGTAATTTATTTTAAGGGAGATCATCTTTCTTAATCCCTTTCCAGATTTTGTCACTAAAAGTTGTTCTCTAGTTGGAAAAGCCAAGGATGACAGGTTGTCTGTGTTAGCTCATGAGGAAGTTCATGCCAACAGCCCTGACAATTCATTACCTTGTTTGCCCATGAAGATATTGGCACCTCCGACAGGGACAAGACGGCTTGAATTTCCACACAGACAGAAAGGCTCTCCAGTCTTGGGAAAATATAATGGGTTGGTTCTAAATAGCACGTGTGGTTCACAATGGCAAATGTACATGTTAAATGTAGCTGCCTTCACGCTGATCTGCTTTGGCTACTGGGATATCTAAAATATGATTGTGCATTTTAGATCTGGTAGGAGGAAGTGTAAAGTTAGCAGAGTTATTTGAAGAAATGGGGCACACTTTTGGATATATTCCCAGGAGACCTTTGTGAGAGGGAAGGTACCCTTTAAAATTGTTAACAGTAGACATGAACATGCACAAAAAGTGGATAAACTCATTGGATAACGATGGCCTAGTCGTATTATCAATAGACAATTAATCCAGAAACTCAGCTAATATTCTGGGGACCCAGGTTCGAATCCCGTTATGGCAGTTGGTGGAACTTGAATTCAATAAAAAATATCTGGAATTAAGAATCTACTGATGACCATGAAACCATTGTCGATTGTCGGGAAAACCCATCTGGTTCACTAATGCCTTCAGGGAAGGAAATCTGCCATCCTTACCTGGTCTGGCTTGCATGGGATTCCAGAGCCACAGCAATGTGGTTGACTCTCAACTGCCCTCTGAACAACGGCAACAAGGCATTGGCAATGAATGCTGGCCAGCCAGTGATGCCCTCATCCCATGAATGAATAAAAAAATTGTAACTGTCATTGCTCATTGGAACTATCAAATCAAGTGCTTTAAATATTTGATCTTTTCCCCCTGCAGTTTAAAGAGAATATCAATGTTTGCTATCTCAATCTATATGTTGACATAAGACTGAGGGCAGCATTCAAGGATTAGTGCTGCATGATTGAATTCACAGCTTCTGATTTTCACAGTGGGAGTGCCTGTCAGTTCACTGTTTGACTCCTCCAAGTACTCAAAAAGTCTTCAAAGTGAGACCATACGCAGCAATGATTGTTGTTATAAGAGATTAAATACTTGAAGGAAGTTAAATTTAGTGAGTAGGTTTTTATCAATGAATTAAAAAGTGCATTTCATCAATGGACACTCAAGAACTTTATTCAATTTCAGCTGAGTTCTCTCTATGCTGGATACTGGGCGAGTTGCAGTGGAGGCTATCAAATCAAAGGATGGTGTGTGGGGCCATGGGTTGTCATGAGTTGGCACCAAATTGGCATCGGGGCTATGAAGGACCATGGGATTGTGGGTGGAGGAGCATCCGTTGTCATAGCAAGTATGATGGGCCATTAGGGAGGAGTGGGCAGAGGGGCATTTGTTGGCATGGAGCATATGAAAGGTGGTGTGTGTAGGGGACAACTTGGTATGAATGGGCATGAGGGGCCATGAAAGTAGGTGGGGTGCACAGATACGCATAGTTTGGCCAGCATGGGTAATGGGAGGGGGAGGGGTGCGGGACAGTGAGAGAACGTGAGGGGTGAAGGCTGCTTTTTGTTTGATTCATTTTCTCATCTCTTCGACGAAGTGCCAGAGCAAAGTAGCTGCCAGTCTCCGAACCCTTTCCAGGGTTGCGTGCTACGAATCCCATTTTCACCCACAATGTATTTCCGCATCACAGAGCCATTCTTTGGAATGTTTTTCGTCACCACACTGCTTTCAGTCCGAAGATGTTGATTGGCCATGCTAAATTGACCCTAGTGTCGGGGGGATTAGCAGGATAATTGCGTGGGGTTAGAGGAATAGGGCCTGCGTGGGATTGTGGTCGGTACAGACTCGTTGGGCCGAATGGCCTCCTTCTGCACTGTAGGGATTCTATAATTCTATGATTCTTCTTCAATCATTTTTGACCTTCTGCAATTCTTCACGCGATTTCATTGAAAATGCAGTCACTTGCAGGGTTCACCAAAATGTTTTCATTTTATCTCTTTTATTCCAGCGACTAAAAACGACGCAAGAGAAAGCCAGACAAATTCCAACACAGATGAAAGGACACGACATCCAAAGGAATCCTCCTCCAGTTTCAAAATGCCATTACGCAACCAGAGAATTGGAGATTCAGATCTCATCCTCATTGAAAAGCAGCTGTTTTCCATTTTTGCCGTCACAGCCTTTCCAGAATGTATGACTGAGCCGCATAATTCACCGCAGGAGATAAAAGAATAACTCAGTTAAAGTTTCAAAGGCTGAAACTACTTCCCCTTTACAATTTGAATGCAGTCCCGCTGACTGTTTTGTTACCTATGATCGAACGCTGAGCCAAGTGTTTGCCATGACATCTTTGCTCATATTGTAATTTCTTATAAATCCCACCTCTGCTCCTGTCAGACTTATGGGAGGGAATTTATTTTCTGGTTGCTACCATCACTGCTGACTTATCTGGGCCAAAATGAAGTGCAATTGATTTGATTTTGCATTATGCTGAGATATATAGGGGGCGATTGTATTGGCTCATCTTGCAGGTCGATTGGCGTGGCGAGCCAGTAAGATCACGTGACAGACAAAAAACCAAGCTCGCGTCTGGTTTCTCGCCTCTTGCAAATGATACCGACAACTGGATTGCCGGCGTAATCAGCCTCACATTTCTCTAAGTGCATACAGTCTGAGGATTCGGGGCAGACCGTTTAGGACAGAGATTAGGAGACATTTCTTCACCCGAAGTGTGGTGAGCCTGTGGAATTCATTACCACAGGAAATATTTGATGTCAAAATATTGAATGTATTCAAGAGGCGGCTGGATATAGCACTTGGGGCGAATGGGATCAAGGTTTATGGGGAAAAAGCAGGATTAGCCTATTGAGGTGGATGAACAGCCATGATCGTGATGAAGGGCAGAGCAGGCTCGAAGGGCCGAATGGCCTCTTCCTGCTCCTACCTTCTATGTTTCTGTAAGATTTGAATTTTCTTCTCACCGAAATAATGGGCACAACTCCCTCCCGTTTTCATGTTTGTTCGGCACCTCGAATTTTTTTTGTAAGATCGCCTCCAAAGGCTAATTTTCTGAGGACCTATTTGCTACACGGTGCGGCAGCCCACACTCTAGGCCTCATTTTCATCTGTTGAGGTTTGATGTTGGGGTTGAAGCCTTGCACAATTTATCAGTATTTATAATGCGACAAGTGTTCTTCAATAACTTACACCAGGGCCGGAAGTCTCCCACCTCATCCGCAGCTGGGATTCTCCGGTCTCATTGCGGTGAACAGAGTTTTGGTTGAGCGCCGAGTTCTCCGTTCTAGCTGACAGTGGTGGCAGGGCGAATGAGATCGGAGAATTCCAGCCAGGAAGCTGTTCTTCAGATGATGAACATTGATAGTAAATGTTAGCTGGCGGTTGCTCACCTGATGAAGGGGCAGTGCTCCGAAAGCTAGTGGCTTGTGCTACCAAATAAACCTGTTGGACTTTAACCTGGTGTTGTGAGACTTCTTACTGGGTTGGACTGTAACCCAGCTGTACCCTCAACCCACAATCATACTCTGGATGAACTTTCATATCCTTATTACAGGGATTTTAAAAAATGTAGATGGTTGAATAATAATTTTAAAATAATTTAAAATGCTGGAAGTGTGCAGCAGTTCTGGCAGCACTGGTGGTGAGAATAACAGAGTTAACATTTTGGCTTTAATTTTCTGGCCTGCATCACTCTCAGGCTGGGGGCAACTCCTAGCTCCTGGTTCCATAAAGCTGACCCAATTGTCCTGGAAAGTGGGATTTTTGCTCCAGTGGGGGAGAGGCAGGGGGTGTGGTGGAGTGGGGGGGAGGCAAGTTCCCTGCGAGTTGCACCTGATAACCCATGAAGGGATGTGGAAGGCCTGCCTCTGTTCTCCATTACTGTGTCCAAGACTTTTTAAAAAAAACAATACAACAAAGAACAGCCCTCTAACTTTCACTTCTCACAACCCTCAACATTCTTTATATATTTCCCACGCCCACGGTCTCTCATACCTTCCATGTCTATACCCATCTACCCAGCCTATGGCCATTATGCCAACATAGTATCAGCCCATGTCCACCCTTTGACCTTATATCTGCCATGCCAACTTCCCCAGTATCCATCCTGGGCAGACCTCAGAACCATGTTGAGATTAAATAAAATAATGTTCTACATACCTAATGTCAAACTTAATTTAAAAGGTTTCTCACTCTTAAAAAGCCATTCTTTGTTTTTACATTCTTTCAACTACATCCTTATACAAACAAATATTTCATTAACGTACTTAATCACTTATAAAAACAAACATTGGAATTTATACTTCCACTTCACAGAGTCTGAAGCTACCTGGAGCTGTAAATCAAAATGTAAAATGCTCTGAGAATGGAAGTTTGTGAGATAGTCATCGTGCACTAACCCAGTAATGGTAACTCTTAAGCTGGTGTCAACAAAGAGAGCAAAATAGCAACAATGGTTTTTTTGAATATCCCAGAATTTTTTCCTAAAATTTACATGGGAACATAGGAAATAGGAGCAGAAGTCAGCAAGTCAGCTCTTCAAGCCTGCTCTGCCATTCAATCAGATCATGGATGATCTCTTCCTGGTCTCAAACCCATCTCTCCATCTGTTCCCCATATCCCTTTAACTGTTTTTTTAATCAAAAATATATCTATCTCCTTCTTGAAACCATTTAATGATTCAGACTCCACCGCTACAGGGCAGCAAGTTCCACAAATTCACCACCCTCTGTGAGAAGTACTCCCTCCTCATCTCAGTTTTAAATCTACCGCCTCTCAACCTATACCTGTGACCTCTTGCTTGAGATTGCCCCACAAGGGGAAAGATTTGGACTATGTTTACTTTAAAAGGCAGGATATTTAAATCTTTGACAACTTGACAGTTATTTTGACTCTTTTGACAGTTGCTCCTGACAGTTCCAGACAGTTAGTTCATTCACATCTTCCCCATTTTCAAATCTACTTTTAACAGTTCTAAGAGGCATTTTACCTCCCTCCAAACAGCACCTGACCTCCTCAAAGGTGTCAAATCCAAAGGGTTACCCAACCTCTCCAAAGGACTCCACAAAAATTTAGACCAGCTCCTGCTAGGCTAAATCTGGACCCCTCATATTTCCAACTCTTGGATCAGACATGAGTAAAGGCAGCTGTTGTTTTATATGGGCAGTTGCTTGTAGATGACAAGTATGAGAAAATCCTGACTCGGTCCCATCGCTCCCCTGTTTAAATGGGTAGGTGTCATATTCAGGAGTGCAATTTTCAGATCCCGACCTCTTCCGCTATTTTAGCCAAGAGAGAGACCCTCTGCAAAAATCCAAGCCTGTTTTTATTTTATCCTAGTTGTCGACCCTCAGCTAACTAACCATATCCAACTAGCCTCCTGAAATGTCTTCATCTGCTTTGGGTGACAGAGGTTAACAATGTCTCCCAGCTTCTCTCCCCCAAATCAAAACAGCGTACAAGGAAACATTTAGATCTGACTTCACAGCAAGAAACAATTCACAGTGTGACCCCAGACTGCATTCAGACTGACCCCAGACTGCTTCCAGGTTATACTGTAAAACAAATGTTGCAAAAGCTCCTGGTTACAGCTGAATGAATTCATTACTTGATCATTTATTTCTGCTTATCTAAGAAAATAAATTCACTATAAATTGACAAATACATCCCAAGCCTGATAATGAAGTTTATTTATTAGTGTCACAAGAAGGCTTACATTAACACCGCAATGAAGTTACTGTGAAAATCCTCTAGTCGCCACACTCTGGCGCCTGTTCGAGTATACTGAAGGAGAATTTAGCATGGTCAATGCACCTAACCAGCACGTCTTTCGGACTGTGGGAGGAAACCGGAGCACCCAGAGGAAACCCACTCAGACACGGGGAGAGCGTATAGACTCCGCACAAACAGTGACCCAAGCCGGGAATGGAACCTGGGTCCCTGGTGCTGTGAGGCAGCAGTGCTAACCCCTGTGCCACCATGGAAAGGTAATACTTCTCCAGTTTCTGTGGAAAGAGCATTTTATTGGACACAGAATTCAACTCTCAACACATTTGATAACTGACAAAAATCTATGTTGGCAGCCAACATGAATATATCATAATCTTGGCTATATTAACAACAGATAAAATGCAAATAACACAAAGGGGGGAATCTTACCAAAAAATGGCAGAGTCCTGTTTCTGGCTAAAAAACCAACGTGTTTCTCTCCAGAGAAACAGATCAGTTTTCTCTACGGATCTTACACTACTAACAAAAATCAAGGGGGCGTGTTTCATGCCATCATGTAGGGAGGCGGGGCCTCGGTACACTGACAGATGCTGGTTACTCAGAGATTGGGATGCCATGTTTAAAAGGTGCCCCAATCAGAACATGTGTAAACCTCCCCCCCCCCCCCCCCCACCCCCACCCCCCTCACCCCCACCAGCCCAGCCGGCATGGTGCTCTCAGAGGCTCCCCTCCCCGATCGGTGTTGGCACTTTTGCCCCTCCTTCCCCCAATCATTTGCCCCTTCCCCCTAATCATCGTTCCCCCCCTCCCCCCGATCATACTCCTTCTATCTATTTTAAATGCAACTACTCAGTTCAAAGTCAACATACCTGTTCAATAATTTTTGGCTGTATTCGCAACAAATAAAATGTCAGTGGTGTTAGGTGTCAGCCAGGGCTCAGTGAATTGAATTCTCGCTTCAGAGTCTGAAGGCTGTCGGCTTGAGTCCCACTTCAATGACTTGAATATTAATTATGTGGAATTTTAGGTGAAAATTATCCACATAAATTCTCTATGCCCTAGTCTCTGCAAATCTTTCACTAACTTCCTTCAACTATCCACCTGATCAAATTTCTGCCCACAATACTGGCCATGTCTGAACTCTCAGAGGTAGGTATCCTCCAATTGCACTCATTCCAGCAAGGGGAAGGAGAGGTAAGGTGTGTTTTATTCCAAAATAAACCATATCCTTTATTATGAAGAGAACATGTAACTTGAATCTTAACCTACTGAAGATAAAACATTGACCAGTTTATGATTTTTAAGAGATTCATATCTTAGAATCCCTACAGTGCAGAAAAGATCATTCGGCCCATCGAGTCAACGCTGACTCTCCAACAGAGCATCTTACCCAGGCCCTATCCCCATAACCCCACATACTTGCCCTTCTATTTCCACTAATCTACAAATGTAAGGGACAATTTAGCATTGCCAATCTACCTAACCTGCACATCTTTGGACTGTGGGGGGAAACCGGAGCACCTGGAGGACACCATGCAGTCACAGGGAGAACATGCAGACTCCACACAGGCAGTCATCCAAGGCCGGAATTGAACCCGAGTCTCTGGCCCTATGAGGCAATGATGCTAACCACTGTGCCAACGTGCTGCCCCAACGGTTTGCAGTGGTTCAAGAAGGGAGATCACCAACACCTTCTCAAGGGCATCTAAGGATGGGCAATAAATGCTGGCCTGGCCAGCGATGCCCACATCCAGTAAATGAATAAAAGGCCATGTCCATTTTGCTTCATGTTAGCCTTAATCCTGCTGTTGATCTAGATAGACTGAGAAATTGGGAGTTGGTGATGACTGCTGCCATTACTTAGAGAGGCTTTTGGTTGATTATTACTAGCTGTTGATAGAACTTTCGGCTCACTAATCTCTGCCCAGATTATTGTTGTGTTTCATGAGTGATGGAAAGCACCAATCGCTCATAAAGGATTGGATTAACATGTTGTGGGGTCATTTATTTAAACTAGGTACATAAGAATATTTATACATGGTTAGAAATCTTGAAGGTATCAGCAGCAGAGCTGTGTATTCTGCGTTCAGCTCTCAGGCAAAAGTATAAATGAGACTGGATCACATGACACACTTCTCTTCTAATGATGGCATGCTGAAAGTGTATACGATAAAGGCATATTACAACAGTTAAGGGCTCCAATATGATTTCTTGCAAATTAGAGAAGGGTGCAGTGTTTGGAAAATAGAGGTACATTCACTTTAAATCAAAGTGAGGTGTTGGCAACAATGGATGGGATCTTTAGCCCAGCTCTCTGTCCACGAGGGCTCAAGATCTGGCAAAACACAGATCTGGTCAAATTACTGAGTACCTTAAGAAGGAAATGGCTAGATTTCTGCACTCTTAAAGCATCAAAAGGTATGCGGAGAATGAAGGAAAATGACACTGAGATAGTAGATCAGCCACGATCATATTGAAGGGCAGAGAAGACTCGAAGGTCTGAATGACCTACTCCTGCCCATATTTACAATACTTGTATGAATAACTCCCTGTTCTTCTTAAAGATAGAGCTATGCAATCTTTTACACTCATCCAAGCAAGCAGACTGGGCCTCGGTTTAACATTTCATCCAAATGACAGCGCCATTAACAATGAGGCACTCTCTCAGTACTGCCATACTGGTAATGTATGTCCCTCAGTACTGCTGTGCTGGTAATGCGTGTCCCTCAGCACTGCTGTGCTGGTAATGCGTGTCCCTCAGTACTGCTGTGCTGGTAAGGTGTGCCTGTCAGTACTGCCGTACTGGTAATACATGTCTCTCAGTACTGGTGTATCAGCCTTAATTTTTGTGCTCAAGCCCAAGACTTATGCTACCAACTGAGCAATGTCTGACAACAATGAGCAATTTAAATGACAGTCAGATGCCTAATGATCCCCTGGACAACCATTGCTAAAACTGCAGTCCCTTCCCAAAATGGTTCCTTGTGCTAAATTCAGCTAAACAAACATTTCAGTTTAAGATCAAACCTTGGCCATCTCAGAGCTCATTAGCATCTAAATTATTTAGGGAAAATTACCCCTGCAACTATTGGTAGCCTTATTTATTGGTCCTGTTATTGTACAACCTGCCTTTTGAACGAAGGAGCATGGATTAATTAACTACATTGGAGAAATCCAGTTAACCACTTAAAGCAATTTTCCCTGGACGAACCAGATGGGCTAACCATGTCCCAAACATTCCATCCGGTTAGTCTTCTGGATTATTCCCTGGAATAATGCTCCTGAGTCTCTGAAATAGTACATCTGTGTTTAGGATCTTATCATTATCATTCAAAAATTTATAGTACACAAGTAACTAAGGAAAAAAAAATCACCATGCAGGCTAAAGAACAATATCTAATCTACTTTAAAACTGTGTGCAGTCTGCAGGAAACTATTTTAAGGACATTGTTGGGTGTTAATGTCATAAACTTAAATGGCTAATCAGGGCTTAGGTGAGTATCCCCGGGCTGTTGGCTAGACTGCACGATGACTAATATACCACAGCATCGATCTGAATTAACAAAAGATGTCCAAAGATGTGCAGGTTAGGTGGATTGGCCATGCTAAAGTATCCCTAGCGTGTAAGTTAGGTGGATTAGCTATGATGGATATGCTAGGTTGCGGGGATGTGGCGGGGTGGGGGGTGGCGGGGTGGGGGGTGGCGGGGTGGGGGGTGGCGGGGTGGGGGGTGGCGGGGTGGGGGGTGGGGGGTGGCGGGGTGGGGGGTGGCGGGGTGGCGGGGTGGGGGGTGGCGGGGTGGCGGGGTGGGGGGTGGCGGGGTGGGGGGTGGCGGGGTGGGGGGTGGCGGGGTGGCGGGGTGGCGGGGTGGGGGGTGGCGGGGTGGCGGGGTGGGGGGTGGCGGGGTGGGGTGGGGGGGTGGGGGGGTGGCGGGGTGGGGTGGGGGGGTGGGGGGGTGCGGGGTGGGGTGGGGGGGTGGGGAGGGGTGCGGGGTGGGGTGGGGTGGGGTGGGGGGGTGGGGAGGGGTGCGGGGTGGGGGGGTGGGGGGGTGGGGCCGGGGTGGAGTGGGGGGGTGGGGGGGTGGGGTGGAGGGGTGGGGTGGGGGGGGTGGAGTGGGGGGGTGGGGAGGGGTGCGGGGTGGGGTGGGGGGGTGGGGAGGGGTGCGGGGTGGGGGGGTGGGGGGCGGGGTGGAGTGGGGGGGTGGGGGGGTGGGGTGGAGGGGTGGGGGGGGTGGAGTGGGGGGGTGGGGGGGCGGGGTGGGGTGGGGGGGTGGGGGGGCGGGGTGGGGTGGGGGGGTGGGTGGGGCGGGGTGGGGTGGGGTGGCCCTGGCTCTTCGGAGTGTCGCTGCAAACTTGATGGACCAAATGACCTCCTTCTGCACTGTTGGGATTCAATGATTCTAATAGCAGAATTATTTCGCTGCATTCAAATGCAGAAGTAGTCCCAAAGATTTCTTCATGTGACCAACTTCATCTGCATTTTTAAACAATTAAAATGTACTTACATTCTGAATTTTGGTGCACTCATATATTTTGACTTAAATTTGCATTGTGAAATGTCCCGAGGGATTGTTAAATGATAAACTATGAGCTAGGCTTAGTTTCACATTAGGATTGCGAATCCCAGGCTGAAGCATTAAGTGTCTCTTTTATTAAGCAACTATTTCTTCCACTTTTAACATGTCTTTAATTCACGCAGAAACAGAAAGTTGCGCATGCAAATTTGAGTATAAAGGTTGCTCCTTAAAGTATTACTTCATTACCACAGCACTTTCCTTGAGTCATGGCATTACAAATTAAAGAGCATGTCTTCAAGGAGGGAGATATTCTTCTTCCATTTTCAAATATGACCAAAATACAATGAACATTATCCTTGGGATAAAGGGTTGGAAATTCACTAAAAGTTAATGATCTGAAGCAATCTAGAAAGCATTGAAAGTGTTCAGCATGTCTTTTTGTCACACAGAGAAGGTTGTTCATTCAGCATTATCTTCCTAATGTTCCCAATTCAGTCTCACAGAATTGAATTACATTCCATTCTTTCCGAAATGTCACAGCTATGCAAAGTGCAATCATTTGAGTTTTATCTGGTTAACTCCGTGATAAAACTTTTAGTTAATCCATGTCCCACGATACGATGGCACAGTGGTTAGCACTGCTGCCTCACAGTGCCAGGGACAAGGTTTCGATTCTGGCCTTGGGTGACCGTGTGGAGTTTGCACCTTCTCCCCATTCCTGTGTGGGTTTTCTGCAGGTGCTCAGGTTTCCTCCCACAGTCCAAGGTATGCAGGTTAGGTGGATTGGCTGTGTTAAATTACCCCTTAGTGTCCAAAGATGTGCACATTAGGGGAACTTGTGGTGTAAATATATGGGGTTACGGTGATGGGGCCTGGGTGATATGCTCTGTCGGAGAGTCAGGCACAGTGGCCCGGTGGCACAGTGGTTAGCACTGCTGCCTTACAGCGCCAGGGACCCAGGTTCGATTCCAGCCTCGGGTAACTGCGTGGTTTTTCTCTGGGTGCTCTGGATTCCCTTCTCAGTTAATGTAAGCCTACTTGGTGGGCTGCACAGTAGCACAGTGGTTAGCACTGCTGCTTCACAGCTCCAGGGACCCGGGTTCGATTCCCGGCTTGGGTCACTGTCTGTGTGGAGTTTGTACATTCTCCTCGTGTCTGCGTGGGTTTCCTCCGGGTGCTCCGGTTTCCTCCCACATTCCAAAGATGTGCGAGTTAGGTTGATTGGCCATGCTAAAATTGCCCCTTAGTGTCCTGAGATGTGTAGGTTAGAGGGATTAGTGGGTAAATATATGGGGGTCGGGCCTGGGTGGGGTTGTGGTCGGTGCAGACTCGATGGGCCAAATGGCCTCTTTCTGCACTGTAGGGTTTCTATGATCTAATTCTACAGTGCAGACTCAATGGGCCAAATGGCCTCCTTCTGCACTGTAGGGATTCTACGAC
This sequence comes from Mustelus asterias, assembly GCF_964213995.1. Lineage (NCBI taxonomy): Eukaryota > Metazoa > Chordata > Chondrichthyes > Carcharhiniformes > Triakidae > Mustelus > Mustelus asterias. Next base: position 25,154,952 of record NC_135827.1, read on the forward strand.
CCTACACTGAGGAGTTAGTTTCAAGATTATTTTATAAGCTGCATCAAACTGTAACCCAAAGATATTTAGTTTTTAAATTCTCAAATGTAGACTTGTGCCTACTGCTCTTAAACTCAACCTGTTGATCAACAAAGATTTATAGATAAACCATGTACAAAGTTCTTGTGTTGACTTTGTGATTGACAGTTCATATTCCCAAACTGTACAATCGCAAGGAGAGGAATTGGCAAAAGGTTTGGAATACATTGGTTCCTTCATTGATAATTTAAATCAGTGATAGTTTTGTACATAATCCCACTCTGGATATATATATATTTTTTTATATACTTTTCCAATTCAATCAAATCAAATCCAATTCAGAGTCTCAACAAGTTGAGACATTTCAGATCCAGGCTGACAAGACAGGACGGGAGACCAAAACCACCCTGTCCTGGGCCTGATCTACATGAGTCAAGCTGATTGGAGAAGGGGGAGGATCCTCCTCCAAGACTTGAGCTCATTTGCATCTTAGCCAAAAGGCCGAGATGCCGCTTTTAAAAATTGCTTCATATGAAACATATGAAGCCTCAGCGTAACCTAATGACCTCAACCAAGTGCAGGCGATCCATACTACACTTGATCTTAGCCAAAAGGCCGAGAAGCGATCTGGATATTTGTTCATGGGATATGGCTAAGCCAGCATTTATTGCCCACCCCGATTGCATTGTTTAGAGAGCATTTAGGAGTCAACCACATTGCTGTGGATCTGGAGTCACATGTAAGCCAAACCAGGATTGCAGATTTCCTTTCCCAAAGGGACATTCGTGAACCAGATGGATTTTTACAACAATTGGCAATGTTTCCGAGGTCATCACTAGACTCCTTAATTCCAGATTTTTTTATTGAATTCAAATTTCGCCATCTGCCGTGGTAGGATTTGAACTAGTCGACTTACAATACCACTAGGCCACTGCCTTCCCATTAGAGCACCTTGAATTGACAAGTCCTTGTTTGTGTGGGAAAGAGTCAAGGCCCAAGATTTAAAATGATAGAGAGAATATTCAACATTATGCAGTTGCAAAAAGGTTTGTGTTTTCCAATCAGTAGGAGAGGGAAATTGAGGCTGAGAAAGAAAGTTGTACAGTGCAGAAAAGGTCCTTCTGCCCATTGAGCCTGCACTGACCAAGAACTACCATGAAAGTTGCGCTAATCCCATTTTCCTGCACTGTCCCATATCCTTGAATGTTACGATGTTTCAAATGTTCATCCAAATATTTTTTAAAGGTTGTAAGGTTTCCGGCCTCCACCACTTTTCCAGGCAGTACATTCCGGATTCCCACCACCCTGAGTGAATATCTTTTTCTCAAATCCCCTCTGAATCTGCCCTTACCCTAAAACTATCCACCTTCATGATTGACCCCTCAACCAAGGGGAACAGCTGCTTCCTATTCGCCTCATAATCTTACGTACCTCAATCATGTCTTCTCTGCTCTAAAGAAAACAATCCAAGCATATCCAGTTTCTCCCTACCGCTCAAATGCTCCATCCCAGGCAACATCCTGGCGAACCTCCTCTGTATCCCCTCCAGTTCCAAAATCATGGAGTTCTAGGAAATAATGGATTCAACACTCAATCATGGAAGTCGATTCCTCTTCAGTATCCTCCTAAAGATTTCAGTAAGTTTTATTTTTAGTTTTATTATTACCTTTTGTATCTGTAAGTCCATGAACATTCATAAATCTCTCCCTGATTCAGCCCTTGTCTTTTGGTATATTTCATAAAAACGCAACTCAAACCATTCAAGAACACTCCGTGATAAAACTTATTGTGACAAACATTGACATTGGAAGCTTCAGAATGCCAGGGCTAATAATTAATATTTAGAAATTTTCCATCAGGTTTATGTTTTGTTGTTTAGCATTAGGAATGCCAGAACATAAAGTTTATATGTTTTATATATATATATATTTAAACTTGGGGTGAAACAAAACAGTTGTAAACTGACCAATGTAGTCAACATTGACTGGAAACTCAAAAGCTTCATTCTTGTCCAAATTCGAGTAGGAGTAGTTTTCTGCTGAAAATAGAAGGGAATTCTATCAGTGCGAGACAATTCTGTCTAAGGCAGAATGCTGAAAGTGTTTGAAGAACAACATTTTAAGGCATGTTATTATAATAGATGTTTTCCCATTATCTTGTGATATGTATGCAGTGGTGCCTTTGTCAGGTTAACTCCATTCTGAATTAAGTTTATTTATTAGTGTCACAAGTAGGCTTACATTAACATTGCAATGAAGTTACTGTGAAAATCCCCTAGTCGCCACACTCTGGCACCTGTTCAGGTACACTGAGGGAGAATTTAGCATGGCCAATGCACCCACCCAGCACGTCTTTCGGACTGTGGAAGGAAACCGGAGCACCCGAAGGAAACCCACGCAGACACGGGCAAAACATGCAGACTCTGCACAGACAGTGACCCAAGCCCTGGTCCCTGGCACTGTGAGTCAGCAGTATTAGCCACTGTGCCACCATGCCGCCCCATTCTTTAAGTAAATTTTCATTTGATCGGCATGCAATTTGAATACGCTTAATCAGAGTGGTTAAGAACAGAGCTCTCGTGTACAGGCAGGCTCCAAAAATGACTGCCAGTCGAGACTTGAGAAGTTTCCAATTGAGAATAACAGCAGACTGGAAGGGTTTAACAGTTTATTACAGTTGTGGTTAATTATTATTGGAATTTGGAAATAACAATACACTCCATTGAGCATTGACAATAATATAAAGAATGCATGCCGTGTGGTTTTTAACGGTTCTTGCAGTTGGCCACTTCAGAAACCACAGAGCATGTTCACCAATCCTAACATCTATTAGCAGCTCCTGGTATTATCAGTCTGTAAGACAATGACCACTAGTTTCCGCGAACGCAAGAAAATGTGCAGATAAGAAAAATTGATCCTTACGCTGAATGCGTTTCTTCTTTTCGATAAGGCAGCTACTGAATACAGGGCCCTGTTTATCTCTGAATCCACACATACCATCACTTATCCTTCAACACTGAGTTTAATGGCAAGAAGAAGGTGTTAGCGGTTAACAAGGTGCCGTCCAAGCCAATGTTTTCTTATTCAACGGTACCACAAGTGACGCAACAGATGTCAGCCATTTAATTTGTTAATTGAGCTCAACAATATTGCCTGCTGCCTTTCAGCTATTAAAGGAATATTCAAGATCCGATTAATTTATATTATTGTGTAACGTAATCTTCAAGTATCTATAAGTTTCCATAATTCTTTTGCTCCTTCCATTACCTAATTTTGGGTATGTCATCTACACCGTAAAATATATTTTAATGTCAAAATTCTGTGATTATCTAATGCAGCCAACTCTTCTGTGAAGACGAAGGGTCATCCAAGCTCGAAACGCGATCAGGCGCGATCTTACCGGCCGCTCACGCTACGCTCCCGCTGCAGTGGAGTCGGAGAATTTGGTGCCCAGCCAAATCTCCATTCACTGCAGCCGGATGGGAAAATCCCACCAGTGTGAACAGTGGGAAAACTCCAACGGTTGGCTCTATTCTCTCTCTGCCGATGTTGTCAGGCCTATCGAGATTTTCCAGCATTTTCTGTTTTTGTTTCAGCTATCTTACTCGATGAAGAATGTTTGGGAGAAAAAATTGTCAGCAAATGCGGAATTTGATGATCTGCTGACAGCAATAAACAGGAATCACATGTTTTAAGGAGATTTTTAAATTAATTTTACCCTTTTGTGTCTCATAACAGTGCAGGATAATAAGAAAGTTCTATTTAATGGCCAACACTGTGCAATCCAAATGAACAGAAAGCACGGGTTGAATTTTGGAGTTTTCTATGTATTTTTATCCAGCAGTATCAAGTTAATAATGAATTCTCACCATAACTTGAGATGGCTATCTCTCTAAAAAGAGAAGAATTATTACCAAATCACTCTGCTGCATCTTTCGAAAAGCCAGCATAGCATTGAGCCGTGCAGGTTGACAGTTCAAGGACTGATATCGAGTATATATTTGGAGTATGAATGATACCCGTATTCACCCTCACTACCAGTATTTTAAAAGTTTATTTATTAGCATCACAAGTAGGCTTACATTAATACTGCAATGAAGTTACTGTGAAAATCCCTGAGTCGTCACACTCCGGCACCTGTTCGGGTGCACTGAGGGAGCATTTGGTATGGCCAATTCACCTAACCAGCAGGTCTTGCGGGACTGTGGGAGGAAATTGGAGCACCCGGAGGAAATCCACGCAGACATGGGGAGAACGCGTTCAAACTGGGAATCAAACCTGGGTCCCTGGCGCTATGAGGCAGCAGTACTAACCACTGTGCCACCGTGCCACCCCAACAGTATTGTCTGGTTTTTGTGATTTCCTCCAGCACTACAACTTTTTGAGGTCGCTGCATTCCTCTAATCCTGATCTCTTGAGCATCCCATTTTTAATTGCGCTGCCACAGCTGGACATGCCATTAACTGCCTAGGCTCTATGTTCTGGAATGACCTCCTTAAACCTTACTACATCTCCACCTCTCTTTGACCAGGCTTTTGTTTGTGTGACCTAATGTCTCTTTGTGCTTTGTTATCATACTTTGTTTTCTAATGTCCCTGTGAACTGCCATCGGCCACTTTATTACATTAAATGTATCACATAAGTACCAGTTATTCTAAATAAATCGGCACATCAATGTTTTTTATTCCTTTCGGGTTTCTAATATTCGGCTTAAACTGAATTGTTACTATCCAGCCAGTGTGAAAATGGGACAATCCTCTCCAGCACGTATCGCGTGTCACCTCAAAGTTATGCATGAACTGCCTCATCCAGAAATTGTTTTTGTTGGCATAGAGAATAATTAGCAAAACACAGAGGACTGAAAATAACATTTGAATCCAATGAATAATAAATGTTGGGGGTCTAAAGTACAATTCTGAAGGAACAAACAATTTTCAACTGTGCAGATTTAAGACTGAGAGGGAAGTCGAATCAAAAACAAGAATGTCCTCACTTAGGAAATATTTAAGCAGTAATATATCCAATACTGGACTTAGAGCTGCAATTGTATTAACTCATTAGATAGTGATAACATCATATTGCTAATTACAGCAAAACAGGATGGCGCAGTGATTAGCACTGCAACCTCACAGCGCCAGGTACCTGGGTTTGATCCCAGCCTTGAGTGACTGTTCGTGCAGAGTTTGCACATTCTCCCCGTATCTGCGTGGGTTTCCTCCGGCTGCTGCGGTTTCCTCCCACGCTCCAAAGATGTGCAGGTTAGGTGGATTGGCCGTGTTAAATTGCCCCTTAGTGTTCCAAGATTAGTGGGGTAAATATGTGGGATTAAAGTGCCTGAGTTGGATGCTTGATGGGCCAAATGGCCTCCTTCTGCACTGTAGGGATTTTTAAAAATTCATTTGTGGGACATGAACATTGTTAGTTAGCCAGCACTTATTGCCAATCCCTAGTTGCTCGAGGGCAGTTGTGGCTCTGGAGTCACAAGTAGGCCAGACCAGGTAAGGATGGCAGATTTCCTTCCCTAAAGGACATTAGTGAACTAGATGGGGTTTTCCGACAATTGACAATGGTTTCATGGTCTATCAGTAGAATCTTAATTCCAAATATTTTTTATTGAATTCAAATTCCACCAGCTGCAATGGAGGGATTTGAACCTTGGCTGAGTTTTTGGATAAAAACTGAGTTTGACAAAGTCCCTCATGGTAGGCTAGTGAAAAAGGTTGGATCCCATGGGATAAAGGGGGAGGTGGCTAGATGGGTGGAGAACTGGCTTGGTCATAGAAGACAGAGGATGTTAGTGGAAGGGTCTTTTTCCGGCTGGAGGCCTGTGACTAGTGGTGTACCGCAGGGCTCTGTATTGGGACCTCTGCTGTTTGTGATTTATATAAATGATCTGGAAGAAGGAGTAACTGGGGTGATCAGTAAGTTTGCGGACGACACAAAACTGGCAGGACTTGCAGATAGTGAGGAACATTGTCAGAGGCTACAGAAGGATATAGATAGGCTGGAAATTTGGGCAAGGAAATGGCAGATGGAGTTCAATCCTGATAAATGCGAAGTGATGCACTTTGGTGGGAATAATGTAGGGAGGAGCTACACGATAAATGGCAGAACCATAAAGGGTGTAGAGACGCAGAGGGACCTGGGTGTGCAAGTCCACAGATCTTTGAAGGTGACGTCACAGGTGGAGAAGGTGGTGAAGAAGGCATATGGCATGCTTGCCTTTATAGGACGGGGCATAGAGTATAAGAGTTGGGGTCTGATGTTGCAGATGTATAGAACGTTGGTTCGGCCGCATTTGGAATACTGTGTCCAGTTCTGGTCGCCACACTACCAGAAGGACGTGGAGGCTTTGGAGAGAGTACAGAGGAGGTTTACCAGGATGTTGCCTGGTATGGAGGGGCTTGGTTATGAGGAGAGATTGGGGAAACTGGGGTTGTTCTCCTTGGAAAGACGGAGGATGAGGGGAGACTTAATAGAGGTGTATAAAATTATGAAAGGCATAGATAGGGTGAACGGTGGGAAGCTTTGCCCCGGGTCGGTGGTGACGTTCACGAGGGGTCATAGGTTCAAGGTGAAGGGGGGGAGGTTTAACACAGATATCAGAAGGACATATTTTACACAGAGGGTCGTGGGGACCTGGAATGTGTTGCCGGGCAAGGTGGTGGAGGCGGACACACTGGGAACGTTTAAGACTTATCTAGACAGCTATATGAATGGAGTGGGAATGGAGGGATACAAAAGAGTGGTCTAGTTTGGACCAGGGAGCGGCGCGGGCTAATTGTTCCTTGTTTCTCGTTTCAAGGCTTCATTCTATGATCATCTTGCTGGTGCCAGTACAGAGCGAGACTGCGGATAGTTGGGAACCTGTCTCGGGGGCAGGGAATTCATATGGTGTTCGTGGAAGTGGAAATGACTAGGGTTGGGAAGCATTTTCCGATCAGGGCCAGTGTGATCTCCTGGACTCGTTTCGATCGCCTCAGGGGGTCGGAGAGGTATTTCCCAGATTTTTTTTTCCCCCATATTGGCCCTGGGGTTTTCACTCTGGGTTTTCGCCTCTCCCTGGAGATCACATGGTCTGGAATGGGGGGGTGGGGGTGAGTTAATAGGTTGTGATGAACAAAGCATCGTAGCTGTGAGGGACAGCTCGGTGGATAGGATATTAGTATGTAGATAGGCTGGAAAATTGGGCGGGGATCCTGGATTCAGGATTCAATCCTGGACCGGGGAGCGGCGCGGGCTTGGAGGGCCGAAGGGCCTGTTCCTGTGCTGTATTGTTCTTTGTTCTTTGTTCTTGTTCTTGATAATTATCTAGGGGCTATATCACTAGCCCATCGCCTCCCCTGAATCTAAATTGTACTATTACAGCAGTCAAAATACAAATCACAAAGAACTGTCATTTGATGGAATGCAAAATCTTCCTCTCAGTTTATCTGTTGGCCCAATAGGTTATAGGTTAGGAGTTTCCAAATTCGATTCATATACTCTGTGTTAATTATCTCAGTCACCACTTTGTGATTGGCGTGCTATATTGTTCCTTTGCATTTTTAGTCTAAAATGGGATGGAGATGCAGAACAACTCTCCTCCTTTCTCCCTTATCCACCAGGACATTCAATGCAGCGGGACAGAAAGCCTTGGCGCATGCTCGCTTTCAGTTTGGACCAGGTCAGATTCACTTTGTGCGTGAAGTCCAGCACCTACAGCCAGAATGTACCTCCCTTTTGAGAAGTGTTAGGCTATCTTGAAGAGGCATTAGGAATGAATGATTTTGCGACCCCTGCTGATGCGTGAAGTCAATGACCCTCAATGGTTAGCACTGTCTGCATGCCGGAAACATGCTAGTGAGGCAACTCACTGTCTGCTATTTTAAATACAAGGCACGGGTTAATCATGCATTGTGACCCTGTGCCCATTTTTGAGGGCGATCAAGTTTAGACCCTGCAGTCTTTTCTGCAAAGGAAGTGTTTTACAATCAGGTAGACATACCTGCTCTTAGTGATTCTCCATATTCAGATACCCGTTTTTAACTTTAGGATAGTGGATGAGATTCTCTGACCTCCCTGTGGCGTGTTTCTCAGTGGCAGGAGGCAGTCTGGTGTTAGCCGGTGGAGGGATCTTCTGGTCCCGCCACTATCAGTGGGATTTCCATTGACTTCACCCGATGCCATCAGGAAACTCATGGCGAGGGTGCACCATAGGGTGAGACTAGAAGATCCCATCGACATGAAGAGCCGGAACATTTCACTCAACGACCGGAATTTTACCGCCCCGCCAGCCACAGAATTGGAGCGGCCAACGGGTGGACAATGGAAATATCCATTGACCTCGGGCGGGATTTTCCTGTCTCGCTCGAGCAAGGCTGGAAAATCCGGCAGAATAAGTCCATTATTTGACGTATCAGTTGTCTTTTAAAAAATATTTCATGGCATGTGGGTGCCACCGGCATGGCCCCAGGCTTTGTTACGCATCCCTAATTGCCCTTGAACTGAGTGGCTTGCTGGGCCATTTCAGAGGGGCAGTTAAGAGTCAACCACATTGGTGTGGATCTGGTGTCACTTGTAGGCCAGACCAGGTAAGGATGGCAGATTTCCTTCCCTAAAGGACATTAATGAATGAGATCATAGAAATCATAGAAACCCTACAGTGCAGAAGGAGGCCATTCGGCCCATCGAGTCTGCACCGACCACAATCCCACCCAGGCCCTACCCCCACATATTTTACCCACTAATCCCTCTAACCTACGCATCCCAGGGCTCTAAGGGGCAATTTTTTTAACCTAGCCAATCAACCTAACCCGCACATCTTTGGACTGTGGGAGGAAACCGGAGCACCCGGAGGAAACCCACGCAGACACGAGGAGAATGTGCAAACTCCACACAGACAGTGACCCGAGCCGGGAATCGAACCCGGGACCCTGGAGCTGTGAAGCAGCAGTGCTAACCACTGTGCTACCGTGCCGCCCTTTGGGCTTTTACAACAATCGATAATGGTTTTGCGGTCACCATTAATTACAGATTAATTGAATTTAAGTTCCACCAGCTGCCATCGAACCCATCGTCCCCAGAGCATTAGCCTAGGTCTCTAGATTACCAACCCTGCAACATTAACACTTTGTAATATAAAATGATCTTTTAAATTCATTGATGAATACATTTTCATTTTCATTCTTAGTATTTTTTTCTTCATTCATTTATGTCCGAAATATAGTTTCACATCTTCATGGGGGCGGTGCGCTGGCACAGTGGTTAGCACTACCGTCCCACAGCGCCAGGGACCTGAGTTTGATTCCCGGCTTGGGTCATTGTCTGTGTGGAGTTTGCATGTTCTCCCCGTGTCTGCATGGGTTTCCTCCAGGTGCTCCAGTTTCCTCCCACAGTCCAAAGTTAGGTGAATTGGCCAGGCTAAATTGTCCCTTAGTGTCAGGTGGTCTAGGTAGGGTAAATGCATGGGCTTAGGGAGATAAGGCCTGAATGCGATTGTGGTCGGTGCAGACTCGATGGGCCGAATGGCCTCCTTCTGCATTGTATGATTCTATGATTTGAGCACTATTTAAGGATTATGTCATTTTGTGACAGTGGGATTCTGCCATTGGATGAATTGATCTCCAGCACAGCACCTCTAAACAAATAATGAGAAATAACTAGCTCTCACCCTGTTGTAACCACTTGTTCGTATTCACAAAGCAGATCAGCCTGCGGAATTCCGCTCAGTTGTACTTTTTATCTGCAATTCAGCGACTGGACATCGGGAAGATTGCTTTCCTGGAGAACAAAGACTGTTCCTTCCTTCATTTAGGCTTCTTAGAAAACAGAAGCAGAAAATGCTGGAAATGCTCATGTTTTGGTCCGTGTCTATGCAGACACGTTAACACGTGAGCCCTTCATTGTAGCCCAATGTTGTGTTGATGAGTACACATCTGAACTATCAATTTATCTGTTTCTCTCTCCACAGATATCCACTAACTCCTTCCAGCGTCTCTGTTTTGGTTTCAGATTTCCCACATCTACATTTCTTTTGCATTTTCCTTATTAATGTTATTTTTCTCTCTCTAAACTACTGATTTAGCAATAGCCCCAAAACAGACCTTGCAAGTTCCCGCCAGCAGTGGAAAGGTGCAGTTATTTACACCCAGATCTTTTACTATGTTGTCCATGGTTTTCAGATGGTAGATTATTCACACTGCATGCTTTCCACATTATGTCAAACTTAAAACCCCCCCGATGTGACTAAAGTGTAAAACTCATGCATTCTTTTTAAAGAATGCCAAGTATATCAATTAAGTAATCTTAGATGTGAGGAGTGCAGTAGGTTGCAACTGAGAGCTGGTCAAGATAACAGGTTTTGTGTTTCACTCAAATGTATCTCGACTGTTTTGTAAGTTCATCATTACAGCTTGAAGCTGCCTATTGTAAAAGATGGACATATACATTTTATCTTTTCCTTTCATGTCACTTGGCTGTAGTGGGGACAGCCAAAAAAGATCACTGAATGATGAGGGTTGGTTGCTGGAATTAGAGCAGCATTGTGATCTCGGAGGCACGTCTTATGCTGCAGTTTATAGGATCCCTACAGTACAGAAGAAGGCCATTTGGCCCATTGAGTCTGTACCGACCATAATCCCACCCAGGCCCTATTCCCATAACCCAACACTAGGGTCAATTTAGCATGGCCAATCAACCTAACCTGCACATCTTTAGACTGTGGGAGGAAACTGGAGCACCCAGGGCAAACCCACGCAGACACGGGGAGAAAGTGCAAAGTCCACACAGACAGTGACCCAAGGCTTGAATTGAACTTGGGTCCCTGGCGCTGTGAGACAGCAGTGCTAACCACTGTGCCGCCCCACAGCTCGGTGGGGTCAAATGCAGGAGCATGAAATGAATACTCTAATAATGTTAACTGTGCTGAGATACTTGGACTTACATTAGATCAGGGTGGAAATTCTAATCACTGAAGTCCATAAAATAAATAAGTTAATGGCAACAGAACAATCGTGCACAAAGGAATGTAATAAAAGCTTATAAAGCATCTATACAGAAACTTTCCCAGGCTGAATACCTATTCATAGATGTCATGGTTAGGTGCAGCACTCATTATAATACATTATTTAATGCCTGTGGTATTTGGTTAATGCAAGAATAAAAAAAACCTTGCATTTATGTAAAGCCTTTCACAACCTCAGAATGTCCCAACGCACCTTACAGGCCTTTTTTGAAACGTGGTCACTGATGTAAGAGAAGTCATAGCAGCCAATATGAACACAGCAAGATCCCACACTTCGCAATGAGAAATTGAGCAAATTATATGTTTTTTTCAGTGATGTTGGTTGAGGGATCAACGTGGATCTGTTTTGTTCTTCGTATACACCAACCGAGAGGGCAGGCGGGGTCTCGGTTCAATTTTTCAACCAAAAGACAACGACTCCACTTCTGGGAGTGTCAGACTAGACTTTGCGCTCAGGTCTCTGGAGCGTAATTGAACCCACGACCTTCTGGCTCAGAGAGTCAAAAGTGCAATAATTGAGCCAATTCTGACAACTGCTGTTTCTCAATCAGTATAGTTGCCAAATGCCTACTTTCTAATTGTCAGCAATTGGTCAACTTGGTAACCTGACTTTAGAGGCAAAATGTTGCTTTTAATCACATTCAGCTTACTGTTATTAGGGCGAGCGAGACAATTGGAGAAGGAATGGAAATGAATGCTGAGAACAACCCAAAGCGTCTGACTGAACCAGCCAGATGCATAGAGCAAAGCAGGTGTGCCCCTCTCTTTCTGTGATGTTGCTTCAATGCCAATAAAGCCCTGCGATCTAAAATACAACCGTCACTGAAAAAAAGGCCATTTTATTAGCACAAGATCTGCAATTTAAAAAATTAGGGTAAACTCAATTATCTCATGTTCTCAATAGAGAAATCTTGCTTAAAGAGAGAATAGATCAGACATTAGAGCACCTCAACATCAATTCTCCATCTTGTGTTCCCTTCAAAAGAAATTCCCATTGGGATTGAGGATAGCTGAATTTGCCCTATGACTGTAATTTTCATACATTGATCCCTGCAGTACAATTTGAAGACATTTCCAAAAATTGTTGGCTTCTTTTTTGTGTATTAATGATTCAAATTAGGATTTGCAAGCAGGACAATGTTAATACAGGGCAGCATGACAAAGTAACAGCTACAGATCCCAAACTTGTCCTTTTTTTAATGTTGTAGCTCTTTTATCATAGAATCCCGACAGTGCAGAAGGAGGCCATTCAGCCCAGCAAGTCTGCGTCGACAACAATCCCACCCAGGCCCCATTATCATGTATTTACCCTCCTAATCCTCCTGACACTAAGGGGCAATTCGATATGGCCAATCCACCTAACCCGCATGTCGTTGGACTGTGGCAGGAAACTGGAGCACCCGGAGAAAACCTACACAGACACGGGGAGAAAGTGCAAACTCCACACAGTCACCCAATGCCAGAATTGAATCCGGGTCCCTGGCGCTGTAAGGCAGCAGTGCTAACCACTGTGCCATCCTCTCACCCAAAAAAAAGCAGTTGTAAAATAACCAATAAGCTTTTATGACAATAATATAACTTAATCTGCCCACTTCATACAAAGAATAAGGGATAGGGGTCAGGTCCTTACAGATTGTAAGTCTTAGATTCCCATGAGAAATTTCACTTTCATGGCTAAGTTGTCAATGGCGTCAGTAAACCATAAATTAAAGCAATTTATCACCAATCATTGTGCTATCCTTTTTCACTTGCCTGATGTTATTAGGTTAGTGTGGCTCAATTAGTAGCACTCTCAAGGTTGAGTTATAAAGGTAGTCCCAAGTCCCAATCTAAGGCTTAAGCAGAAAGATGAAGCGTAGTGCAGTACTGAGGGAGTGCTACATGGTTGGAGGTGCCCTGTTTTAGGCGAGATGTTAAATCAAAGCCCTCGCAGGTTGACGTGAAAACATCGATGGCACTATTCTTTGAAGAAGAATTATCTCTGGCGTCTGATTTTAATCAACTGCACAAAATCAGATCATGTGGTCATTATCACATGACCGTTTGTGGGAGCTGGCTGTGAGTAAATGGGCTGATATGTTTCCTACATTATAACGGAGATTACACATATTTGATTGCTTGTAATTGAGATGTCTAGTGGTTGTGAAAAGCACCATATAAGTGCAATCCCTCCTTCCTATCTTGAGGCTAAAGAAGGTATTAAGTGAGAAATTCACATTCACATCCTGATTGTCAGTTCAATTCTAAATTTTATGCTTTGAATTCCCCCAAACTGACGTTGAAAATATTTGAAATAATCCCAAACAGCAGATACACATCTGGGTTTTGTATATACTTATATCCGAAAGCTTTCCTGGGGAAAGAGGATGAAAAATCCTGTAGGTTTAGTTGCATCAAGTATGAAAGATATGCGTGACTGAAGGCATCTTGTTCTATTAAGAACATTAGATGCAGATAAGGATGCACATAAACCTTAAAATAACATTAGGCATTATTTGTTATGGAACGAAAACCTTCTTAATAATTACCAACTTCCTGAGCCACCATAATGCACGTCAATACTTTGCCAGAAAAGCATTGTGTTACAAGCTTCGCAGAGGTTTGGCTGTCTCTCAACCTGCACATTTGTTTCAGTGGGGACATGACCAAAGCCTTAATTCCACAAGCAGGACCTTACAATCAGCCAGACGTTGGCTTCCTCTGAAGGTAGAACAGTACCTCGCTGCTCTTATTTGCAAATCCCAAACGCATCAACCAACCACCTGAGCATTTGCGTTAGATAACGAGGGATTACGTTATTCTCGTGTTTCTCGTCTCTCAAGCAATCTCAGTATTTCTGGAATCACTCAGGCCTGATAATCCCTCGCAGAGTTGTATTTCTATGAAGCTTATCGCACGTGACACGGAATTAGAGAAAATCACATTTCCCTTTTTCCGCATGTGAAAGGTTCAAAACCCTCCGGATGCTCAAACCACAGTTTCTGTCAGAATCGTATGTTAATGCGTGTTTGAATGTAAAAGTTGATTCCACGATCCCATTCTCCTAGGGACCACACTGTGGCCAGACAGCCTTTTGTTTTTTGGTTGTTAATCTTAAAGTATGGAAAATCACGTCTGTGCTGCATCAATTTCCATGATTTTCTCATTGCAAGCGAAGGATGACAACGTCAGCCCTGCAGTGATTATTTCAGCGTTTTACAATTTCGCTTCATGTGTATCTCGTTTGCATGGCAGTGATCTCAGTGGGCTGTTTGGGTTGGAACAGCTTCATCTACAGTCAATGTGTGTTTATGTTGGTTTAGTTTTCTGATTCACAGCTTCTCAACTCCAGTTTCTGGGTGATTGATGAACCCAACTGGTCATGTGCAACACTTCCTGCATGCTAAGTTCTGATTACTCGTAAAAGCCTGATTAAACTGAACCTACATGAATGGCAGGGTTTCAGAAACACAATGCATGTTGATCGCATTTGCAACTTGTCCCAATTTACAGACTTTCTGAATCAAGTCTGGTGTAGCAGTCATGAAAGTACATAAGGGTCCTAGATAACATGTGCAAGTGGAAGGGGTTGGGGCAGATGACTTCCAACATAGATAGGTGAAAGGTGTCTCACACACAGCAAGACAAAATAGGGAAATGCTGCTATACTGGTTATGGGCGTGACGGTGGCACAGTGGTTAGCACTGTTGCCTCACAGCACCAGGGACCAGGGTTCAATTCCGGCCTCGGGTAAACGTCTGTGTGGAGTTCTCCCCGTGTCTCTGTGGGTTTACTCTGGATGCCCTAGTTTCCTCCCACAGTCTGAAAGACATGCTGGTTAGGTGCATTAGCCATGCTGAATTGTCCCTCAGTGTACCCGAACAGGTGCCGGAGTGTGGCGACTAGGGGATTTTCACAATAACTTCATTGCAGTGTTAAAGTAAGCCTACTTGCGACACTAATAAATAAACTTTTAAAAAGAGGTTGAAAGAGATACAAGGGTGATAAGATATTCAAAACTGACGAGTTCAATTAATTGCAGAGTGCAATCAATAAAATGATTGGAATACACAGCTGTATTATCAGACCACTGCAGTATAAATCTGAGGCTGCCATGTTCAAACTGTGGATTTTTCTGGTCTGTACATTCCTATTTGTACCAGAGGTTATTTCATTGAAACTCAAGCAAAATATCAAAACCCTTGACGTGGGGCACAATAGAGGCACGTGATTCATTGTGAGTGATGGATTTCTGTCTTCTTGGCGTGAAACAATTGTCACCATCTGAGTGGAAGAAAGAGAAAATGATTCTAAATCAATTGTCCAACTGTACAAGACAAGATCGGCAGATTAAGTACCATATAAGCTTCAATATAGTAAAAACAAAAGGTCATCTCACTTTACTTAATTTCAGAGTGTTACAATTATGAATTTTATAAGACCTTGATGTTTTAAAGTTATAGTTTTAATTTAGGATAAAATGAATGGAGTCATGTGTACTGTCTGAAGTCTGCCTGGCAACAGGCTTGGGAAGGGGGATGTTTAAGGATAAAGGAAGACCCAGAATGGTTTGCTGTGAAGAAGGTGTAAGGTTGGAGATAATGGCAACAGCATCTGTGTTTACAGTGATTAGATTGGCAGTCTCCAATGTCCTAGGAAAGTGTTGAGAATGTCAGGTTACATACAGTTATACTTTACACAATGCATGTAATTCCAACATAGAATAGAACTGTGGTCCAACATGTCAATTACATTAGTAATGATTGTTCATGTCAACCACATTGTAAATTTTAAGAGAAACAGCTATTGGTTTCTTTGAGTACATATAAACAGTGGATAGCTGGGACATTGGGTGCGTGGGAGGAGAGCTATGAGACTGAACATATCAACAAACTCTCAATAAGGAAAAGCTCTGTGTCTTGGTTTTAGCTTCACCAACCAACTGGGATCCTGTTAACATAAAGAACATAAGAATTAAGAGCACAAGTAGGCAATTCAGCCCCTCGCGCCTGCTCCGTAATTCAGTATGATCATGGCAGATCTCATCTTAACCTCATCCCCACTTTCCTGCTGCTCCCCATAACCCTTCATCCTGCTAATATCTCCTCCCTAAATTTGTTTAGTGTTGCGGCACCCATTGCACTCTGGGGTAGAGAATTTCACAGATTCACAACTCTGAGTAAAGCAATGCTTCCTTGTTTCTGCCACCTCTTAGCTTAAAACTATAGCCTCTCATTCTAGAATGTCCAACAAGGGAAAACAGCCACTCTACCTCGGCCCTGTCAATCCCCTTTAGCATCTTATATGTATTTAATTGGTTTTTCTACCTGAATACAAGTCCCATGTGATTCACATCACCATGGAGATGAGCTGTGAGAAATGAAGGGTTTCTAAGGTATCTCTAAAACTGATGGACACATTAGTTTGTCAGGATCTGGGGGAGAGAACAGCTAGATGTCGGAGGTCTCTGTGTTTCAATGTGTGGACGTTTTAAGTATAAGTTGCTGACCACAATAGTATTTAGGAGGTCTTGTGTGCAGTGGTAGCATCTCTGCCACTGAGCCAGAAGCTCCAGTTCATGTCCCACCACAGGGCTTGATGGTCAAGGAAGGTGCGTTCATAATATGGCCAAACAAGTTGAGTATCAATCTTCAAAATCCTTCCAATGAAATCCTCTTAACAAGCCAATGGCTGACAGTAAGAGTGGAAGAGCCCCCCTAGTCATCCACGCTTGATGTGGAATGGTGCCCCTCAAGCTTTAAGCCTCGGGCTAGCAACCTGTTCCAGGAAAAATCTCACAACGGGAACTGGTGAAAGTTTGTCTTGTGCACCACAAGGTGCAGGAAGAGAAACAATAGTGTTTTGTCAAAAGTATTTGTAATCTGTTACAATAAAATCTGAAAGCACGAAATCCTCTCATGTCATCCTTTCAGCTAACAACTGGAAGTTCAAATTTCCACAAGACCGCAAGAAGCTGCAAAAGGTCATGAACGTAGCCCAATCTATCACGCAAACCAGCCTCCCATCCATTGACTCTGTCTACACTTCCCACTGCCTCAGCAAAGCAGCCAGCATAATCAAGGACCCCACGCACTCTGGACATACCCTCTTCCACCTTCTTCCATGGAGAAAAAGATACAAAAGTCTGAGGTCACGTATCAACTGACTCAAGAACAGCTTCTTCCCTGCTGCCATCAGACTTTTGAATGGACCTACCTTCCATTAAATTGATCTTTCTCTACACCCTAGCTATGTCTGTAACACTACTTTCTGCATTCTTTCCTTTCCTTCTCTATGAACGGTATGTTCATAGAGAAGGAAAGGAAAGGATGAACGAGACTGCTACTAATTGCAGAAAACCGGCCCCAGTTTCCAAATTTGTTTTTATCAAGTCTTGTGTCAACCTTGGTTCAAGGGATGGGATTCACCCTTGTCTCTTAACTCTGAAGGTCTTAGGTTAATGCCCCACTCCAGAGACTTGAGCACAAAGTCTAGTTTGACACTCTGTTGCAGTGCTTGAGGGGGTGCTGCATTGTTGGAGGGTCCACCTGTCCTTTGACATGTTAAACCAATGTGCTATCTGCCATCGCAGATGGATGTTAAAGATCCCATGAAACTATTTGTAGAGGAACAGGGTCATTCTTCCCAGGCTCATTCAAAGCAACTACATTGTATAGTTTATCTAAAATACTGCCACTCCAGATAGATGGGCTGGTATTATATACTTGATTTTCAGAATACCCTTGACAAGATTTCTCTTTGGCACTTGATGACTAGAAAGGGGAGCTAAGAAACATAGGCCGGAATCTTACCACCGTTCGCACCGGCGGGGTTTTTCCATCCCACTTCAGTGAGCGGAGATTTGGCTGGCTGCCAGATTCTCCGACCTCGCTGCAGTGGGACTGTGGTCTGAACGGGTGGTAAGATTGCGTCCATAAACTAATGTATGGACGCAATAAAAACTGCTTTAAAAACAAAGGGGTAGCCATGAATTTTTCAGACTGCATAGTGTGAACCTTGAGATGGTTACTATTTTTCACTGAAAGTTATGGGAAAATTGAATAAACTTGCCAATATGTATGTATAATGTGACAGAAAAATCTCACCCAACAATATCTCCTGTCTTTAATGCATTAGCAATACTGGGAGTTAGGAATGTTGTAAGTGTTGACAAGGAAGCGGACAGAAGCCACAAAATCTAAGGTCTGTCTTGCCTTGTACAATCAAATAATTGATTTACAACAAATTAATTTTATTTTGTCAATCAGCACGACTGGACATGCTATTATTTTCCTCCCCTCGCAAGAAGGAAGCTCCCAAAAGAGAGTGCAAATAACATTGTTAGTCTGCCAGGAATATGTGAATGAACCCGGCCGTGAGAAATTTACTAGGGTCAAAGCAAGCTCACCTCAATACATTTACAAAGGAAATTTTACCCGAAAAGAGGAACATTTAGGCCAATACGTGTTGATGGGAGCAAACTTGGGTTTCATAATATATTAAATGATAGAGGGTGAGATTCTCCGGCCTCCCAGATGCATATTTCCCACTGGTGGAAGGTGGTGCATTGTTTGCGAATGGCGAGATTCTCTCGTCCTGCCATTATAGAGGTTTACAGCATGGAAGCAGGCCATTCTGGAGGCCCGTTGTCAATGGGAATTCCTGCTGATGTCACTCCGTACCGGTGGGAAACCCATGGGCGGGGGTGCTCTGCCGGCAGGACCGGAGAATCCCACCTGTGTGAACGGCCGGAGAATTCCGGCCGTAATGTTTAAATCTGGGGAGATTTATCATTGTACAAGGTGGTGAACTGACCTTTGCGTGCTGTCATAGTCATATTATCGTCAAAACAACATTATTGCTTTTTAGACGCATCGGGATAACAATTTTCAGCTGTCAGAAATTCAAGTTATGACGAAAGATTAACACTGGAATTCTACCAGCCTGTTCGCCACGGAATCCGAGCGGGCGAGGGACAGACAACGGATATGTCCGTTGACCTGGGGCAAGAGTGAGGCCATAAAATCCCGCCCCAAGGGACTACTAGTCCAGAGACAAAACCACTATCCCACTGCCTCCACTATATATAAAAAAATTGGAAATACAACCCAGCAAATCATAATAGTAATTTAAATATAATGTCAACACAAACTGCTGGATTAGAAATCTTACAAATGGAACTTGATATTGCCTTTCTGTGTTACTGATTTTCAGGTGGTTTGCCTATAGGATCAAAATTGGATTCCAGCAAAGACACTGCTACTTTGACCGTGCTTACATAATCCAACAACAATTTTCTGATGCTTGAAGGTAGATCCCTGAACAGTTTATTTTCCAATTCAGTCCCAAAGAAACGATCAAACTATCTGGTTTACTTTGCCTAAATCTCTCAGGTAAGTCTGCAGAGAACAAAGAAACATACGTCATTACTAATCGACAGTTGGCTTTTATTAAATAAAAACTCATGTCAATAAATAAATCCATTTGCAACAGAAGTAATTTGAGCATTTTAAAAATAGTCATCAATCTGTTTTTTTTCTTGTCAGGGCCCTCGAGAACGTTGCTTGCATATCCTGACTTGCTCAGACTCTCTGTTGCCAATTTTATTCTGTTATTTACATGATGATGATTCAGAGAAATATAGACTTCACATTGAGACAAGAGGATGAGACGTCCTTGCAGGGGCTAGAACAACAATTTGAAGAATGGGGTAAGATAAAAATGTAAATTCATACTTTTGCATGCTCTTAGTCTCGAGGAATACTCCAGACATTAAGGGTGATCTTATCCTTGGGAGAGAGATGGTTAAAAGCTGATGTCAACCAATTTCCCTTCCTTTATTTGATTTCCCGTTGGCTGAATGCAGACACTGTAATCACGGAGACACCTGCGACTCAGACAGTCTTGCCTGCAGCTGAAGGAGAATGTCAAATACTTATTAACGTATGATGGGAAACTATAACACCACAAGATATTCCCGCAGGTTTGGTGTGCCCGTTATTTGCACTGCCGGCTTCACAATTGCAAATAAAAGGGGACATTTGTTTTTTTGAGAAGTAACAAGAACAAATTTCATGAAATCAGCCCCTTAAAGGGACCACGCAGCTCACCACAGAAGGTGGCCTCAATTATGGCAGCTATCACTTCATCCCAATAATCAGGGCTGTTTTTGTTGTGTGAAAACTGAATCATATTTCATATCCCTCAACTCGAGAAGGGATCCCTCTACTTCACTAAAGTGTTTTTTTTAATTGTCCACATTATTATCGTTAGCCTGATGCCACTTTGATATCAATCAGTGGAGATTTTTAAAACACACAGTGCAGAAGGAAGCCATTCAGTCCATCGAGATTCTCATTGACCTGCTGACAAAGCATCTTACCCAGGCCCACCATCCCGTCCTACCCCCATAACTCCACACGTTTACCCCACTAACCCCCTAATCTACACATCTTGGAACACTAATCAGCAATTTAGCATGGCCAATCCACCTAACCTGCACATCTTTGGACTATGGGAGGAAATCGGAGCACCCGGAGGAAACCCACGAAGACATAGGGAGAACATGCGAGCTCCATACAGTCACCCAAGGCCGGAATCGAACCCAAGTCCCTGGAGCAGTGAGGCAGCAGTGCTGACTACCGAGCCACCGTACCACCCTTTGTGCTGTGCCTTAGAAACCAAACTGGATGGAGATTGATGGTCAAAGCTATGTCCACAACCCTTAGTAGTTTCTTGCGGTCTTGGACAGAGCAGGAGCCATACCAAGCTGTGATATATCCGGAAAGGATGCTTTCTATGATGCATCTGTAAAAATTAGTGACAGTCATAGCAGACATGCTGAATTTCCTTAGCCTCCTGAGAAAGTGGAGGCATTGGTGGGCTTTCTTGACAGTAGCGTTGGCGTGGAGGGACCAAGACCTTGGTGGTCTGGACAGTACCATTGTTAACTCACTCACAGAGCAACCTAAAAAAAGACCCTAAAATGTTTTTCTGGTAGGAGAGAAGTTTTTGCTGAAGGATTAAGTGGTGAAAACTTCATTTGAATCCAAATCCATTACTTCCTTTAATCCATTTCAGAATGAGAGCTGACTAATTTGTAACGAATTCCAATTCCATGGAGAAGACTTTCAGCAACTGGCTACCCATTTTTTGCCTGAAGAACAGACAGTGGGAATTTTTGTTGAGTGCCCATGTGCCTGTCTGAATAAACTTGCAACCAAGCAAGTTTAAAATGGGTGCCAAAGCAAAATGTTACAGATGCTGGAAATCTGAAATTAAAACACAAAATGCTGGAAAGATTGAGCAGATCAGGCAGTATATTTAAAAAGTTATGTTTATTTATTAGTCACAAGTAGGCTTGCATTAACACCGCAATGAAGTTACTCTGAAAATCGCCGTGTCGCCACACTCCGGCACCTGTTCGGGTACACTGAGGGAGAATTTAGCATGGCCAATCCACCTAACCTACACATCTCTGGACTGTGGGAGGAATGCTCTCTCCACTCATGCTGTTTTGTTTCTTAAAGACTTGATTAGTTGTAAGTATTCGCATTCCAACCATTATTCATGTAAATTGAGTTTGTGTCTTTATATGCTCTGTTTGTGAACAGAATTCCCACTCACCTGAAGAAGGGGCTTGCAGCTCCGAAAGCTTGTGTGGCTTTTGCTACCAAATAAACCTGTTGGACTTTAACCTGGTGTTGTTAAACTTCTTAGTGTGGGAGGAAACCAGGGCACCCGGCGGAAACCCACGAAGACTTGGGGAAAATGTACAAACTCCACACAGACGGTAACCCAAACTGGGGAATCGAACCTAGGTTCCTGGCGCTGTGAGGCTGCAGTGCTAGCCACTGTGCCAACGTGTTGCCCCCACGGAGTGATAGAAATTAATATTTCAGGTAAGTTCTATTGAAAGATTCTGTTATGTCTCCCACCTTCTTCCGTCGGGAAAAAGATACAAAAGTCTGAGGTCACGTACCAACCAACTCTGCTGCTGTCAGACTTTTGAATGGACTTACCTTGCATTAAGTTGATCTTTCGCTACACCCTAGCTATGACTGTAACACTACATTCTGCACTCTCTCCTTTCCTTCTCTATGAACGGCATGCTTTGTATAGCATGCAAGATACAATACTTTTCACTGTATGTTAACACATGTGACAATAATAAATCAAATCAAAGAAATGATCACACTTTAGACTCAAAGTGGTGGAGCTTCTTTGAGTATATTTCATAGAAATCATAGAAACCCTACAGTACAGAAAGAGGCCATTCGGTCCATCGAGTCTGCACCAACCACAATCCCACCCAGGCCCTACCCCCATATCCCTACACATTTTACCCGCTAATCCCTCTAACCTACGCATCCCAGGACACTAAGGGGCAATTTTAGCATAGCCAATCAACCTAACCCACACATCTTTGGACTGTGGGAGGAAACCGGAGCACCCGGAGGAAACCCACGCAGACACGAGGAGAATGTACAAACTCCACACAGACAGTGACCCAAGCCGGGAATCGAACCCAGGTCCCTGGAGCTGTGAAGCAGCAGTGCTAACCACTGTGCTACCGTGCCGCCCTTTTTCTTTCTGCTCTCCATGTGGCGGGTGCACTGATAATGATAGACTGACACATTGTTGCCTGATGCCTCCAGTGCAGCATAAAATGTGCCACCCTGGATGTACATTCTTACAACAATTAGTTCCTATTTCTTTATGAACAAGGTAATACTAAACAGTCGATGGTCCAAATGTTTCTCTCCATTGATGTTGCCTGATGTGCTTTTTATTTATTTACTTAACTTTTATTTAGCCAAGTAAGTCAATTCTCATTTACAATAATGTCCTGGCTAAGAAGCTCATGCCACAGCAGCAGAATTTACATACAATTCAGTTAAACACTAAAAACAATAAAATACATATTAGCAGTGAAAGAATTGACCGTTTAGCAAGTGCAAGTATCAGAGCATTAACCCTTCGGCGAAAGGCATCCACGGTAATAACCATGGTCATAAAATTAATTAGCTTCAGCTTTGGTCATTGAGCTGCTGAGTATTTCCAGCACTTTCTGTTTTCGTTTAAAATGGCAACCCAGTGCAGCATCCCGAAAGAGGCTAATCGGGCTCCCTGGGATTTTTATTGGACGCCAGCTGTGAACTGGAAATGAGAAAAAGGCGCAGAATGCACCCGCATGCCCGTACCATTCTCCAGGCATTGGGAGTCCATCCTGAACCTCCGGGACTTTGGCGAAAGGTGGTGGGTGAGTTGCAGTTTCATGTGGAACCAGGAGGAGCAGGGGTGGACTTTAATTACCCCTGTAACTCATGACCCCACGATCAGCAAATTCAGCCATGTGTTCTGGGATGTCAGATGAGGACAAAATCAGACCCCCGAGTTGAATCATCCACTGACACTCGCCATCTAGACGCAGACATGAAGAATGGGGAGGCACCAGAGATCTGTTGACACCTGTGGAACCAAACTCCAGCAGAAATATTTTTCAAAGGGAAATTAAAATAGAAACCAACGGAAAGCTCCCCGGCTTTGAATCACCTGCACCAATGGAAGCAACAGATGAGCAACAGTTAAACCTCCGCCGTCCTGTCACTGACAAGAGGAGAGGTGACTTTGAAATGGAATGACGTGATAGTTCTCCCCGGGTGTCTGAAATAACAGCGATTTCACAGAGAGAGAGAGAGAGAGAGATGAGTGGACAGAGATTAAGAGACTTGTTCACATTCTTCAGCATTCACCTCGACCAGCTCCCATGTGGCAGAGTTTTATTAAAGTTTGGTATTGTTACTCTGAACTGATGACCAGAAAATGAGCCCCTTTGTACAATCCCCCATAGGCCATTCAAACATCACACCTGCAGCCGGGTTTCTGTCCCCTGAGAACGAACTGAAAACTTTGTTCTGCTTTCTCAGCTGGACGTCACTTCACAATGTGCTGTACATCACGGTCCAAACAACCCAAGCCAGCAATGTGAATAATTATTTGTGTTCATTCTAATAGGAATTTGAAGGTTGAATTTCACTATAGTCTGTGGGATTGAAAGGTCAAGTGACAAGGTTTTCCATTTTCCTGATAAATGTGTTTCTTGTATAAATTCCCATCTGCACCTCACACTGTTGCCATAACATTTACACATCAGAATGCTGCAACCAGCCAGCCAATCAGTCAGCCGCATTTACTGTTGTAAAAGAGCCTCACTTATTACCAGCCATCACTCATTTGGAAGGAGAATCACTCAAATCAAATCAGAATCAACCCTGTGCCATTCAGTTAGTATCAACCTTGCTTCACTGTACAGCTGTGTAAGTACAGACTGATTCTGAACAGTGACTGTGTTATATTATAATGCAGTCAGACAAGAATCCATACAGTTGCTGAGAGACTTACTCGAGTAAAACACTCCAGATCAACCAAGCACGGCACAATGGATGGTCAAAAACAAGTTGACTGACTCATGCTCAAATAGACCTTTTTAAATTCGTTCACGGGGTGTGGGCGTTGCTAGCTGGGCCAGCGTTTATTGCTTATTCCTGAGGGCCTTTGAGAGCCACTCACTTTGCTGTGGATCTGTAGGCCAGACCGGGTAAGGACGTCAGATTTCCTTCCCAAAAGGGACATTAGTGAACCAGATGTGTTTTTACGGCAATGGATATGCTTTCATGGTTGTTCGAGGACTTTTCTTGGACTTATAATTCCAGATTTTTATTGAATTCAAATTTCACCATCTGCCGCGGTGGGATTTGAACCTGGGTCCCCAAAGCATAACCCTGGGTCTCTGGATTATGCTCTGGATTACTAATCCAATGACAATGCCACTGCCACCACCTCCCCCCCCCCCCTCCCCCCCTCCCCCCCTCATCCCCCACCCCCCCTTCCCCAGGCAGAATAATGCACATTGATTTTAGCTGTTCCTTGGTTGGAGGATAGGCTTTCCTTCCATCAAGTGCTAGGAACCTGGGTTCGATTCCCGGCTTGGGTCACTGTCTGTGTGGAGTTTGCACATTCTCCTCGTGTCTGCGTGGGTTTCCTCCGGGTGCTCCGGTTTCCTCCCGCAGTCCAAAGATGTGCGGGTTAGGTTGATTGGCCATGCTAAAAATTGCCCTTAGTGTCCTGAGATGCGTAGGTTAGAGGGTTTAGTGGGTAAATATGTAGAGATATGGGGGTAGGGCCTGGGTGGGTTTGTGGTCGGTGCAGACTGGATGGCTGAATGGCATCTTTCTGTACTGTAGGG
Source organism: Mustelus asterias (assembly GCF_964213995.1). Taxonomy (NCBI): domain Eukaryota; kingdom Metazoa; phylum Chordata; class Chondrichthyes; order Carcharhiniformes; family Triakidae; genus Mustelus; species Mustelus asterias. The sequence goes on from NC_135827.1 coordinate 25,180,201, forward strand.
TTTCTATGATTCTATGATTCTATGATTTACATATTCATATTCTGAATTATCCTTTAGTCCAGCGGTTCCCAACCTTTTCAGTAACACGGTGCACTTCAAAGAGACAAACAATTCCACGGCACACCCACTTTTTTTCAGCTGATTCGATTGCTCATAAACGTCACACTTGATCATTTAAATATCATTCAACTCACTAGAAACACAGCAAAAGCAGGATATACATTCTTGAATTTTTTTAATTTAAATAAAAAATGGGGGATACTGTCCGCCAGTGTTTGCAATGGGAATGTCAGAGACGACAGGGATTACTGATTCTGGACCAACTGAAGCATGAAGAATGTATCATAGAATCCCACAGTGCAGAAGGAGGCCATTCGGCCCATTGAGTCTGCACCAACCACAATCCCACCCAGGCCCTATCCCCATAAACCCATGCATTTACTCTCGCTAGTCCCCTGGCACTAAGGGGCAATTTAGCATAGCCAAACCACCTAACCCGCACATCTTTGGACTGTGGGAGGAAACCGGAGCACTCGGAGGAAACCCACACAGACACAGGGAGAATGTGCAAACTCCACACAGATAGTAACCCAAGCCGGGAATCGAATCCGGGTCCCTGATGCTCTGACGCAGCAGTGTTAACCACTGTGCCACCATGCTGCCCCATTTTCTTTCTTAAAAATCAGCCATAATCTTATTGAATGGTGATGGATAAGAGGAAAGCTTTGAGGAGAGCATTTAAAATATCAATCCTGGAGGTTATGAAAACATGGTTTAAGCCTCTGCAAAGCGGATTGATGGGCAGTAGAACTTAACGCTCCTTACTTGCCTGAGCAAACAGCAATTTTAAAAAGGTTGCAGGAACAGAGGTACCTTTTGATTTGATTTGATATATTATCGTCACATGTATTAGTATACAGTGAAGAGTATTGTTTCTTGCGCGCTATACAGACAAAGCATACTGTACATAGAGAAGGAAATGAGAGAGTGCAGAATATAGTATTACCGTCATAGCTAGGGTGTAGACAAAGATCAACTTAATGCAAGCCAGGTCCATTCAAAAGTCTGATGGCAGCAGGGAAGAAGCTGTTCTTGAGTCAGTTGGAATGTGTCCTCAGACTTTTGTATCTTTTTTCCGACAGAAGAAGGTGCAGGAAAAGCGTATGTCCAGGGTGCGTGGGGTCCCTGATTATGCTGGCTGCTTTTCTGAGGCAGCAGGAAGTGTAGACAGAGTCAATGGATGGGAGGCTGGTTTGTGGGTTGGACTGGGCTTCATTCATGACCCTTTGTGTTTTTTTGAGACCTTTGTGACCCTTTGTGTTTTTTTTCAAGAGCCATACCAAGGTGTGATACAACTAGAAATAATGTTTTCTATGGTGCATCTGTAAAGGTTCGTGAGAGTCATAGCGGACATGCCAAATTTCCTTAGCCTCCTGAGAAAATAGAAGCATTGGTGGGCTTTCAAAACTACAGCGTCGGCATGGAGGGACCAGGGCAGGTTGTTGGTGATCTGGACACCTAGAAACATGAAGCTCTCGACCATTTCCACTTTGTTCCCATTAATGTAGACAGGGGCATGTCCTCCACTACGCTTCCCAAAGTCAATGACTATCTCCTTCGTTTTGCTGACATTGAGGGAGAGATTATTGTTGTTGCACCAGTTCACCAGATTCTCTATCTCTTTCCTGTACTGTACCTGGCCGTATATGTACATGAATGAGTCTTTGAAGATGTGGATGCACAAGTTGAGAAGGCTATATTGTTATAAAACACTGGTTCAGCCCCAGTTGGAATGTTGGTCAATTCTGGGTGTCACACATTAGGAAGAATGTCAAAGCCTGGAGAAAGTGCAAAGGAGACTGACTAGAATGTTACCAGTTTGTGGATAAACTGGAATTGTTCTCCATAGAGCAGAGAAGGTTAAGGGGGGAATTTGATACTTGTCTTCAAATTACAGATATTTTTGATAGAATATCTAGAAAGAAACTGTTCCCAGTGCCAGAAGTGTTGATAACCAAAAGGCACAGATTTAAGGTCATTGATAAAAGAACCAGTGGCGTCCTTTAGGAAACATTTTTTAATGCAGCAAGTTGTAATGATCTCAAATATCACTGCTTGGAAGGGTGGTGGAAGCAGGTTCAAAGTTAATTATTAAAAAGGAATTGGATAGATACTTGAAGGGGTAAAATTTGTAGGGATATAGGGAAAGAGCAGGGGAATTGGACCAATAGGACCATTCTTTCAAATATCTGTCATGAACACAATGGGCCAAAAGGCCTCTGTGCTGTTTTAATCTAAAATGATGTGCAGATGGCGGCGTTGGACTGGGGTGGGCACAATATGAAGTCTCACAACACCAGATTAAAGTCCAACAGGTTTATTTGGAATCACGAGCTTTCGGAGCACTGCTCCTTCATCAGGTGAGCGGAGAGTTGGGTTCACAAACACAGCACATATAGACAGAGACGCAATTGCAAGATAATGGTTGGAATGAATGTGAGTCTTTACAGGTAATCAACTCTTTACAGGAACAGACAATGCGAGTGGAGAGAGGGATAATCGCAGGTGTGAATTGTCTCAAGCCCTGTTTGTGAACCCACTCTCCACTCACCTGATGAAGGAGCAGCGCTCCGAAAGCTTGTGATTCCAAATAAACCTGTTGGACTTTAACCTGGTGTTGTGGCACTTCTTACTTAATCGAAAATGCTCTTAGCTGCAATCCACATTCTGACTATTCCATTGCCTGGGCATTCCAATTATAAAGAAATAACCAATCAAAATGAGGTGTCATTTCATAGCTGTAAGTTAGGCTGAAACACTAGGGGATATTCTGTCCTCCCAGAAAAAGTAGAGCCAGATAATCCAGTGAACATGATCTCAGAGAATCCCGACAGTGCAGAAGGAGGTCATTCAGCTCATTGAGTCTGCACCAACTCTCTGAAAAAACATCTTACTCAGGCCAACCCTCCACCCTATCCCCATAACCCCATGCATTTATCCAACTAATCCTCCTAAACTACACACATTGGACACTAAGAAGTAATTTAACATGGCCAATCCACCTAACCTGCACATCTTTGGACTGTGGGAGGAAACCGGGTCACCCGGAGGAAACCCATGCTGACACAGGGAGAACATGCAGTGACCTGAGATGGGAATTGAACTCGGGTCCCTGGCACTGTGAGGCAGCAGTGCTAACCACTGTGAGGCAGCAGTGCGAACCACTGTGCCACCAATTTCCAGCATACGGAGAGTGGGCAGCTGAGATTGCCTGACTCAGCTAAGTTAGCTCATTATAATAGCTAGCATGTCTTCCCTTTGTTGTTTTTTTTCATGACTGTGTATATCATTAAGGCCAATGAGTTGTCAATTCCAGTCATTCAACAGCAGAAGATAGAGATTTTTTGGGACCTCTATGCAAGCTAGTTTAGCAAGTGAGGCAAAAAATAATGAATAGAGTGTGTAACGTTCAATTGTTCCGTGTATGATTGTGTGAATCTGTTTACTGTTGATGCTCACTGTGCTCGACTATTTAAACTTGAGTGTGGACACTGAGAAAAGTAAACCAATTGTAGAAATTTCTGGAAGCTGGAATTGTAAAAATGGAGCAAACATTTTAAAGTACTATGAATACTTCTTTGTTACACACATATAAGCTGGTGTGCTATCTCTGCCCTGCTCAGAGATATAAAATGTTTTAGTGAGGAGCTGAAGGAAATCAGCATTAGTAGAGAAATGGTTTTGGGGAAATTGATGGGATTGAAGGTGGATAAATCTCCAGGTCCTAATAATCATCCCAAAGGATACTTAAGGACATGGCCCTGGAAATAGTAGGTCCATTGGTGGTTATTTTCCAAAATTCTTTGGAGTCTGGAATAGTTCCTACAGATTGGAGGATAGCTAATGTAAGCCCCAATTCAAAAAGGGAGGTAGAGAGAAAACAGGGAACTATAGACCAGTGAGCCTAACGTCGGTACTGGGAAGTTGCTAGAGTCTATTATCAAGGATTTCATAGCTCGGCATTTGGAAAGCAGTGGTATAATCAGGCAAAGTCAGCATGGATTTACAAAAGGGAATCATGCTTGACGAATCTATTGGAATTTTTTGAGGATGTAACTAGTGGAGTTGACCGAGGAGAACCAGTGGATGTGGTTTATTAAGACTTTCAGAAGGCTTTCGACAAGTCTCACATAACAAGACTACCATGTAAACGTAAAGCACATGGGATTGCAGGTGATGTCTTGAGATGGACAGAAATCTGGTTAGCAGATAGGAAGCAAAGAGTTTGCATTCCTTCTGTACTGGAGAGATTCTATGATAATCCTTGAGAGGTCTTCAAAAAGTCTCCTCAATTTTCGGTGTTGAGTTTAGCACCTCCTGAATTAGCCGTGACCTCAGAATATATGAGTAGGATTCACTGTCATCATATCAAGCCTAAAAAGGAAATGTTATTTTAATCAATATGAGGGCTCAGAATTTTCACATACAATCATTCTCAATACTGAAGTTGACAAGACAATTTAGAATTAATTACTGAGATGAAATGAAACAATTAGTGTTGAGAAATTCATCAGGGAATAAGAAAGATAATTGGCAGATAAAAGATTTTTCAAAATTTGGGACCAATCTTATTGCCCACAGTAGTCTCTGCCAGTTTTTATGTTCCTCTCATCTTCATGTAACATCTCAGTTGTCATGCTCATACATAACATTGGTTTCCCTGTGGCTATCAATGATTATTTTTAAGATATCAGTTCTTGTCTCATGTTAAAATTGGTGGATTGGAAGTCAGTGTAGGACAATAAGTAGATGGTCAATGGGTGAACGGGATTTTGAGCACGATGGAAAATGGCAGCAGATTTTTTAGATTTTGTTTTCGTTCGGGGGATTTGGGCATCACTGGTGAGGCCAGCATTAATTGCCCAACCCTAATTGCTCTTGAGAAGTTGGTGGTGCTCTGCCTTCTTGAATCGCTACAGTCCATGTGGTATAAGCACACCCACAGTGCTGTTAGGAACAGAGTTCCAGAATTTTGATCCAGCAACAGTGAAGGAACGGCGATATATTTCCAAGTCAGGATGGTGATTAACTTGGAGAACTTGCAGGTGCTGGTTTCCCTAGGTGTCTGCTGCCCTTGTCTTTCTAGGTGGTAGAGGTCACAGGTTTAGAAGGTTCTATGGAAGGAACCTTGATGAGTTACTAAAATGCATCTTGCACATGGCACACCCTGCTGCCAATGTGCATTCATTGAATCATAGAATCCCTACAGTGCGGAAGGAGGCCATTTGGCCCATCGAGCCTGCACCGACAACAATCTCACCCCATCCGCATAACAGCCACTTATTTACCCTGCTAATCTCCCTGACACTAAGGGGCAATTCAGCATGGCCAATCAACCTAACCCACACATCTTTGGACTGTGGGAGGAAACCGGAGCACCCGGAGGAAACCCACGCAGGCACGGGGAAAATGTGCAAACTCCACACAGTCACCTGAGGCCAGAATTGAACCTGGTTCTTTGACACTCTGAGGCAGCAGTGCTAACCACTGTGCCACCGTGCCGCCCATGGTAGTGAAGGGAGTGGATGTTGAAGGTTGTGGATGGGGTGCTAATCAAACGTGCTGCTTGGTCCTGGATAGTATTGAGCTTTGTGAGTGTTGTTGTAGCTGCACTCATCCAGGCAAGTGGAGAGTATTCCATTACACTCCTGACTTGTGCCTTGTAGATGGCAAACAATCTTTGGGGAATCTGGACGTGAGTGACTTCACAGATATCACATCCTTCTCTTGTAGGCACAGTCTTTATATGGCTGGTCCAGTTCAGCTTCTGGCCAATGGTAACCCCCAGTATGTTGGTAGTGGGGGATTCAGCATTGTTAATGTCATTGAATGTCAAGGGGAGATGGTTTGATTCTTTCTTGCTGGAGATGGTCATTGTGTGGCACTAATCTTTCTTACTACTTCTCAGTCCAAACCTTAATATTCTCCAAGTCTTGCTGCATTTGGACATAGAGGTTTTTGCACATTCAACAAGGTTGGGTGTGTCATTGTCATTTCCAGTGCCTAATTACATTTATTGGCTTCATTGCAGTCTTATATAACTAAGTGGTTTTCTAGGCCATTTCAGAGGCAATTAAGAGTCAACCACATTGCTGTGGGTCTGGAATCACATGTTTTGTGGTTACCATTAGACCAGCTTTTAATTCCAGATTTATTCATTGAATTTAAATTCAGCCAGCGGCCGTGGTGGGGTTTGAACCCGTGCGGCCAGAACCTTGGGATCCTGGATTACCAATCTAGTGGCATTACCACAACGCCATCCTGCAGATGAGTTCAAGTTCTCACAAGACTCTCTTCCCATCAATTCGGGCTCGATTTGAGCCCAAGATCCAGGTGTGAAAGACAAGTATCTAATCCCTGTCTGCGACCCTTTTTCCTTGATGTAACTGTTTAGCTGCGCTTGTTTTCTTAGCTGCTGCCATAATGATAATGATTCCAGATTCTTCCAATTGAAAGAGCCTGCTCCAAACATTGTGGATCTTTTAGGAGGAAATCAATCAGGGAGAAATGGTTGCCACAGCCAGGCCTGTTAATGCCTCAATGTTTTAATTAAATATATTGGTAGGAAAATGTGGGCAATATTTACTTAGAACATTATGTTTTGGAGACATTGAGCAATAATCCAAAATGTGTAAAATTGAAAACATACGGTGGCATTTGAATCAGGTCTAATTTATTGTGATGCACAACACCAAGGCAATTATGATAAAATTTTACCATATGTATCAAACTATGCAACCCTGACATCTAATTCAGCACTTTTTTCTCATCCACAGTTTGACACCAGAGATCTTGGACACTATTGGTATAAAAACCAGGTCACAGTCCAATCTGTTTCTGATTGAAGTCATGACAGCAGTAAGCGACGATTCAGAATTAATCTGTGCAAAGTGCGCAGATATTTTGATTATTTTAATGATTGTCCATATGGTACTAATCTCATTCAGACAGGATTTCTAATTTTACAATTTTACTTATAATTACATGATGATAGATTGTTCTCTTCTGATGTGGAACACCAGATGGAGCATTTTTGCAAGCTTCGAGTTGATAGCGGTCATCGCTCCATATGTCTTTATTCTTCACGGCGCTCTGTTTATCTTACCCCCATTTGCAGAATGATTGCTTTCCCTCGAATACGACTGCTGCAAACTCACTCCCAGCTATTGAGGAATTGCTGATCATTTGGGCAGATTGATCTACTTGGCCCATTTAGCATTTCAAATGTGACGCAAGGGCTGATCGAAACAGATTCGAGTGCAGCTTCTGACATAACGGTCATTGATTTCTTCATCAATTCATATATATTTAAAAGGTTGTCTCTCCAAGCAACTTGTTTATCTCCAGTAACTCTGATGGGGGCAGACGGTGACACAATGGTTAGCACTGCTGCCTCGCAGTGCCAGGGACCTGGATTCGATTCCCGGCTTGGGTCACTGTCTGTTTGGAGTTTGCACGTTCTCCCCGTGTCTGCGTGGGTTTCCTCCACTTGTTCCGGTTTCGTCCCACAGTCCAAAGATCATAGAATCATTGAACCATAGAATCCAACAGTGCAGAAGGAGGCCATTCGGCCCATTGAGTCTGCACCGGCCACAATCCCCCCAGACCCTATCCTCTTAACCCCATGCATTTACCCTGCCAATCTCCCTGACTCTAAGGGGCAATTTAGCATGGCCAATCAACCTACCTGTACATCTTTGGACTGTGGGAGGAAACCGCAGCATCCGGAGGAAACCCACACAGATACGGCGGGAATGTGCAAACTCCAGACGGACAGTTACACAAGCCAGGAATCGAACCCAGGTCCCCGGCACTGTGAGGCAGTAGTGCTAACCACTGTGCCACCGTGCCAGTTAGGTGGGCAGTATTTATAGATGTGTGGCTTAGGTGGATTCGCCATGCTAAAGTGTCCCTGAGTGTCAGAGGGATTAGCTTGGGTAAATGTACGGGGTTATGGGAATAGGGCCTGGGTGGGATTGTGGTCAGTGCAGACTCGGTGGTCTGGATGGCCTCCTTCTGCACTGCAGGATTCTATGATTCTATGACTCAATTACTGAGATCTTTTGAATGTTGTTGTGGAGGAAAATAGCCAAACCATTTTTTTGTGGGTCTGTGAGGTTCAAGTAAATAGGAAGCCTTTATTCGAGGATGGAGAGGAGAAGCTCCGAGTCTCCCAAGGGAAACCTCTCAAACATTTGCAGTTTGCAACATCCTCTGACCATTTTTACTTCTTAACATTATTTTTGGACCTCATGAATGGCCACTAACCATTGCTTATTCTAATACATGCATCAAGTGGTGACTTCCTGCTTCTAGTTTCTATGTTTACAGAGGCTGTGAGCAGCTACTATTGTTCACCTCCAGAATGTCAAGTATCCCATCATGCCTTTTGAGTCTACACTAAGGTTATTGATGTATATACTGTATATATAAATACCAATCCTAACTATCCCACTTCACATGTTGAATAAGACTCAACTGAATTAGATTGTTTTCAGTCCTATCATCTTTAATCACAAGGCATGGATGGCTTTTGTCAATCCCTACATATTTGAGCAGCTAACCATAAGGATTTTCTTGGACAATACAATGACTCGAGAAATGAAGGAATTTGCACAGCCTGGGTAAGATGCTCTGTCAGAGAGTCGGTGCAGACTCAATGGGCTGAATGGCCTCCTTCTGCACTGCAGGGATTCTACGTAAATCATCTGCTTATTCCTGACTGAAACTCCAATTGAGTTAAGCTTTGAGATAATATTATGACTCTTCCAACTAGAGTGTTGCATCTAGTGCAGAATAGATTGAATTAGTTATACCTTTCGAATGACATGTTCACACACAAAAGAGCTAGAACTGCTGCCCATGCAATCACGATGAGCATTGTTTTCACTTTAAAGATGCTCTGGTAAGTATTTTGGTCCCTTTCATTGTCACATGACTGTTTTTTGTGCACAAATCCAAATTCCCCGAAACCTTCTAATTGTGCAAAAATCAAAAGGAATTTTCCCGTTCCGCCCGCCACTGGAATCGTAGCGGGCGAGTTGCAGACCATGGAAAGTCTGTTGTCCTAGGGCAGGATTTTTGGGTTTTGGGGCAGGCACGGCTGGAAAATTCCACCCAAAGTGAGAGCCTTGATATTTCTGCTGATTGCTGGTCCTTTGCAAAATCAAAGCATCTCGGATTAATTCCCTGTGGCACTTAAATACATTGAGGGGACAGGGTCACATTTTCTTGGAACTTCTGGAAAGATTGGAGGGGGACACAAAAAGAGCCAAAATCATGCCAGCAGCTCTTCCAGGAACGATTATGTCTGATTCTTACATGCTTGTCGGAACGAGCCTTTGACCATAGTTCCACACTGATGTACGCTGAGTCCGAATTCATTTGAAAATGGGCAAAGACATCTTATATTGAACTTACATTTTTCTTATCTAAGCTTAGAAAGAAATATTATCCTAGCCCGCACAAGATCTATTAACTCTCTGATAGTACGAAATTATTTTTTTGACCTGTGGACATTGATGTCAGGAATACTATGGTTTGGCCCTATGTTTGCTTTGGCTACATATAGCAGCTCTCCATGAGGTAAGTATACTGTAGTTGCAACACCAAACCCCCTATGTGGGTTGGAAACTCACACCGGGAGTTAATTTCGAGGAACCCACAGGAAGAAAGCAATTTTCCACCATGTTTACAGATGTGCTCGATAACACATGAGAATATTTCTTGAATTATGTAACTCTGATATTTTCCGTGAAAATTAATTTACCTCTGCAGAATATCCCGAGTTTATGTAAAATGTACCCTTTTTGCATTATCCTGTATTAAGTTTCTCAAGGTTATACATTATACTGCATTTGTCTTTCCTGTTAATCAAGCAATGTTATTGATAGCTAAAAGGCCACAGATTTCAAATCCATCTCCAATAATCAAAGGTTTTTATTTCTTATTTATCTTTTGCAGAAGGGATTTTCTCCCCCTTTTTATTCCTACTTTCAGTCTCTTGTTACATCTTGTGGCACAGCGGCACAGTAGCACTGCTGCCTCACAGTGTCAGGGAACTGGGTTCAATTCGAGTCTTGGCTGACTGTGGAGTTTGCACGTTCTCCCCGTGTCTGTATGGGTTTCCTCCGGGTGCTCTGATTTCCTTCCACAGTCTGAAAGATGTGCTGGTTAGGTGCATTGGCCATATTAAATTCTCCCCCAGTGTACCCGAACAGGCGCCGGAGTGTGGTGACTGGGGGATTTTCACAGTAACTTCATTGCAGTGTTAATGTAAGCCTACCTGTGACACTAATAAACAACACAGACACATATGCACACACAAGTAAGCAAAACAGACCAAGTAACTGAGTAAGGATCTGGCAGATGGAGTACAATGTTGGTAAATGTGAGGTCATCCATTTTGGTTGGAATAACAGCAAAATTGACGATTATTTAAATGGTAAAAAATTGCAGCATGCTGCTGTGCAGAGGGACCTGGGTGTCCTTGTGCATGAATCACAAAAAGTTGGTTTGCAAATGGAATTTTGACCTTCATTGCTAGAGGGATGGAGTTTAAAAACAGCAAGGTTATGTTGCAGCTGTATAAGGTGCTGGTGATTCCACACCTGGAGTACTGTGTACAGTTTTGGTCTCCTTACTTGAGAAAGGATATACTGGCACTGGAGGGGTGCAGAGGAGATTCACGAGGTTGATTCCGGAGTTGAGAGGGTTGGTTTATGAGGAGAGACTGAATAGACTGGGGCTATACTCATTGGAATTCAGAAGAATGAGGGGAGATCTTCTAGAAACATATAAGATTATGAAGGGAATAGATAAGGTAGAAGCAGGGAATTTGTTTCCACTGGGAGGTGAAACTAGAACTGGGGGACATGGCCTCAAAATAAGGGGGAGAAGATTTAGGACTGAGTTGAGGAGGAACTTCTTCGCACAAAGGGTTGTGAATCTGTGGAATTCCCTGCCCAGTGAAGCAGTTGAGGCTACCTCATTGAATGTTTTTAAGGCAAGGATAGGTACATCTTTGAACAGTAAAGGAATTAAGGTGGATGGTGAACAGCCGGGTAAGTGGAGCTGAGTCAACAAAAATATCAGCCATGATCTTATTGAATGGTGGAGCAGGCTCCAAGGACCAGATGGCCTACTTTTGCTCCTAGTTCTTGTGTTCTTATGTAAGGAGGGAGAATTGAGAAGCATTGAAATCCATAAGAAGAAAAACAGTTATTCTGACGTTCCTCTCGAAATTGCAGTGGTGTTGCAGACAATGTCAGCTGGTTGTTTTTAACTAAATTTCTTTTTCCCAAAGAGGATGTTATGACACTTGAAGTTCCTTTCAATTGAAATTCTTTATCTCTGTGGAGCATTCCAAATATAATAGAGATAGAGTTCTGAACTTGAGAGAGGAGAGAGGGAGGTGATATTACATTCTGTAGCCTTCCTATTAATGTTACTGCAGATTCCTTTCCTGCTCTAACAAACAGACACACTGAGAACCATTGTTTTTCAGAAGTGGGATTCCAATCATGTGACAGCTGGCTTTTGGCGCACAGTGCAGAGCAAACCATATTAACAACGAAACTTCAATCTCCCATTGTCCAAGCTATTGCAGTGCCAACAATACTGGTTCCCTCGCACCCTACTTGTAAACTTAGTTTTGTTAGTCCTTCTTTGTTCCTGGCAGTTTCTGAAGTTAGAAACTCTGCTGGCTTATTGTCTTCATGTTTTTGGTAAGAGTTCGAAGACTGGCGGGCATGCAGTCTATCAAGGGAATTGCCCAGAACATGTCCTCTGGCAATACCCTTTCAGAGGCTTCCAGAAACATAGCCAATTTGTAAGTCTGGTGATTTTTGCAGCCATTTTAAAACACAGTGACCGGGATTCTTCAAAAGAAAACAAAGTGCCTAATGGGTGGGAAAACAAGAGTATTTCCCACCCAAATGTTTGGGCGTCCTTACCACAGTGAATCTCTGATACTGTGCATTGCAGAATACCTCAGCATGATTCACTTTGATAAGTAGGGGATGGGGCTTATTCCCACCCAAGAGGCCAGCAGCATAGTGCTGAACACTGACAGATCGGCATGGGCGCAGTGGCCCCCCCACCCCCACCATTGCTGGCCTCCTGATCACTGGCCTCGGTCGATGGCCAGCCCCAAAATCCACCTGATCTCTGGCCTATTGGACCTCCCTGGCCCAGCCCCAATGTCCACCCCCTCCTACTCTGGCCAGCTTGATCTCCCCCCACCCCCAAACCCAGATTCCCCCCCCCCCCCCCCCCCCACACCTTGATGGCCAGTCCCAATAGCCCTCACTCCCTCACTCCCCCGCTGATCCCGATCGCAGAGTAGCAGCGGTCCACTGCCCCCAACTGATTGGCCCCCAATAGACTCCAAGCCCCCAGTATGCCACACCTACTCTGGCCCCACCCCTTGACACTGTCCAGTGCCCAGTGGGCAGTGCGAAGGTGTCCAAGGACAGTGCCATTTTACCCTTTGAGCAGTGCCAGGGTGGCACTGTCCAAGATGCCCTTTCCCCCAACCTCCCTGGGGGGCCTCAATGGCCACTGTTCCATCCAGCGGGTCAAGACACCTGTCCCCCATTAGTGGGGAGCAGTTTTAAATGTCACTGGAGGGAACCAATCCTGGTGGGATTGGGGGAGAGGCTTGCGGGCTCAGAGAATACTGTCCTGGGCCTGCTAATCAAATTGAAATTCTAATTTTGGCGCGGAGCTGATTGCACTGGAAAAAAGCGCTTGGAAAACTGCCAGTCGCAAATCTCGCTAAAGGCCCCCTCTGGTGTCTCAAGCAGTGTAGCGGGCTGGGAGAATCCCAGCCAGAGTCTCTGCAGTTCAAAACAATCCAGGGCATTACCTGCAATGAAACTAACAACTTTTAAAAATTCATTTACAGGATGTGGCCATCACTGGCCATCCCTAACTTCCTCCATTTCAGAAGTTATTTGAGAGTCATCACATTGCTGTAGATCTGGGGTCACATATAGGCCAGACCAGGTAAGAATGGCATATTTCCTTCCCTAAAGGATGTTAGTGAACCAGATGGGTTTATGACAATTTACATTTGTTTCATGGTAATCAGTAGACTTGTTTTTAATTCCAGAGTTTATTGAATTAAAATTTCACCATCTACCATGGTGGGATTTGAACCTGGATCCTCAAATCTTTCCCTGGATCAAAGAACAAAGAACAAAGAACAGTACAGCACAGGAAACAGGCCCTTCGGCCCTCCAAGCCTGTGCCGCTCCTTGGTCCAACTAGACCAATCGTTTGTATCCCTCCATTCCCAGGCTGCTCATGTGACTATCCAGGTAAGTCTTAAACGATGTCAGCGTGCCTGCCTCCACCACCCTACTTGGCAGCGCATTCCAGGCCCCCACCACGCTCTGTGTAAAAAACATCCCTCTAATACCTGAGTTATACTTCGCCCCTCTCACCTTGAGCCCGTGACCCCTCGTGAACGTCACTTCTGATCTGGGAAAAAGCTTCCCACCGTTCACCCTATCTATCCCCTTCATAATCTTGTACACCTCTATTAGATCTCCCCTCATTCTCCATCTTTCCAGGGAGAACAACCCCAGTTTACCCAATCTCTCCTCATAGCTAAGACCCTCCATACCAGGCAACATCCTGGTAAACCTTCTCTGCACTCTCTCTAACACCTCCACGTCCTTCTGGTAGTGCGGCGACCAGAACTGGATGCAATACTCCAAATGTGGCCTAACCAGCGTTCTGTACAGCTGCATCATCAGACTCCAGCTTTTATACTCTATACCCCGTCCTATAAAGGCAAGCATACCATATGCCTTCTTCACCACCTTCTCCACCTGTATTGCCACCTTCAAGGATTTGTGGACTTGCACACCTAGGTCCCTCTGTGTTTCTATACTCCTGATGACTCTGCCATTTATTGGCAGAGTCCCTACATTATTTCTTCCAAAATGCATCACTTCGCATTTATCCGGATTAAACTCCATCTGCCACCTCTCCGCCCAATTTTCCAGCCTATCTATATCCTGCTGTATTGCCCGACAATGCTCTTCGCTATCCGCAAGTCCAGCCATCTTCGTGTCATCCGCAAACTTGCTGATTACACCAGTTACACCTTCTTTCAAATCATTTATATATATCACAAATAGCAGAGGTCCCAGTACAGAGCCCTGCGGAACACCACTGGTCACAGACCTCCAGCCGGAAAAAGACCCTTTGACCACTACCCTCTGTCTCCTATGGCCAAGCCAGTTCTCCACCCATCTAGCCACTTCTCCTTGTATCCCATGAGCCTTAACCTTCTTAACCAACCTGCCATGTGGGACTTTGTCAAATGCCTTACTGAAATCCATATAGACGACATCCACGGCCCTTCCTTCATCAACCGTTTTTGTCACTTCCTCAAAAAACTCCACCAAATTTGTAAGGCACGACCTCCCTCTTACAAAACCATGCTGTCTGTCACTAATGAGATTGTTCTGTTCTAAATGCCATACATCCTGTCTCTAAGAATCCTCTCCAACAACTTCCCTACCACGGACGTCAAGCTCACCGGCCTATAATTTCCTGGGTTATCCCTGCTACCCTTCTTAAACAACGGGACCACATTCGTTATCCTCCAATCCTCAGGGACCTCACCCGTGTCCAAAGAAGCGACACTAGCCCAGTGACAATTTCACCACTGCCTCCCCATTAACATGCCACATTGTGTATTGTCATTACATTGCAGCTATCTAAAAGAGTTGGTTCAACCATATTATACACAATGGGCCCAATTTTACCAAAACTTCACGCCCGAAAATGGGCGTGAAATCACGGTAAAGTTGGGCGTCGAGCCTTTAACGCAGTGCGCACCCGATTCCGAGCAGAGCGCGGCTTTACCAACATCCGATTCGGGCGCGGGCCGGGTCCGTGTCCGGATCGGGCGGCCCGCCGATTTAAATGCATTTGTATGCATTTAAATTGACTTAATGAAGCGCGCGCCCAACTCGACCACCAAATCCCACTTTATCACCGTGCAGCCCAATCCGCGTCGCATTTTTAACGACCTGGTAAATAAAAGTCGGAAGCCGGCGCTTCCTCAGTGAGGGTTGGCGAGGAGGTAGGCACGTTGCGTTCGGAGGCTCCCCGGTATTTACGTGTGTCTTGAGTCGCGGCCATTCCGCTGTCCTGGGTCCATGGCGTCTCTGCGAGTGTGTGGGAGGGAGGGGGGGCTGTTGCTGTGCACGAACTCCGATGTCCATGTGGCAGCGCGGACCTCGGGTCCTGCAGTGCAGCTGGGTCCTAGCACTGCAGCTCACTTCAGGCTGAAGGCTGAAGATGTGCACACAGTACAGACAGCACTGCTGCAGCCTTCCAATGTTACCAGAGGCTGTGACTGTGTGCTGCATGTGGCTGGGGGGGTGGGGGGACTGGGGGGCATGGGGGGGAGGATGGACTTGGGAGAATCTTGCAAACTGCAAATAATATAGCATCCTCTTTGTGCTGCCTAATTATCTATGGGAAAGGTAATTAAACTACAGTGTCCTAGTGAACAATTAGTGACCTGTATAAAACATTTGTGATCTGTAACTGGATTGTTGATGCTCAAATGTTCAGAGTCCTGTGGTGAACTTGGCAGAATTGTCCCCGTGGTGGAACTTGGTTGGAAATAAGATTCAAGGAGATTACTACATCTGGGAAACCAACCATAGTGAAAAGAAGCTTGTATTGGCAACTCTTCTCTCACATTCCATGGCAGATGTGCCCCTACTTATGAATGTGATTTGCATGGGCAACTTTGGGTGCAGCTACTCTGCCTCTGGAGCAGCCTTGGATCCTTTGTCTTCTTGTTTTCATCTGAACATTGCACAGAATTAGAGGAATTCCCTTTGGAAGATAATGTCAAAATTATAATCGCAGGAACTAAAAACCTGACAGTCAAAAATCTGGGATAATATTCCAGAACATGGATGGGGGGATATACATTTTGAAATATTATCCCAGATTTTTATTTGCAGTTTGCAAGATTCTCCCAAGTCCATCCGTCCCCGCCTCTCTGCTCTCTCTGCTGTTTTGTATTTCGCGCCCGGGCGCGCTGCTTCGGATTTTTTTCGAACTGCGCATGCGCAGTTCACAACTCAGATCGGTCCGCCAGCGCTAAGCACCGCCGACAGCGCGCATCAGGCCGGAGCCGGCAAAACGCGTATGGGCGCGCTGCAAAGAGGATTCCAGGCTCGGATCCGTATTACGCCCGGATCCCGCCCTTAGGCTCAGATTGGTAAAACGGGCCCAATGTTTTAATCTCAGGAACATAGGGCAAAAATGGCTAGAATTGTTTTCTTATGATATTATAAAGATGTACATAGTAGTGTTACCTCCACTCTATTACTGAGGTCAAAGCAGCTTTACAATGTCTGGGATGGTTAAACATAATATGAGTAACATGTCTTAAGTAATGCCACTGAATGTCAAGAGCCAATGGTTAGATTCTCTCTTGTTAGAGATGGACATTGTCTGGCACTTGTGTGGCACAAATGTTACTTGCCACTTGTCCACCCAAGCCTGGATATTGTCCAGGTCTTGCTGCATTTGGACATGGACTGCTCCAGTAACTGCAGAGTCATGAATGGTGCTGAACATTGTTCAATCAACAGCGAATATCCCCACTCCTGACCTTATGTTGGAGGGAAGCAGCTGAAGACGATTGGGCCTAGAACTGTGATCTAGCATCAATGGCCATTGTGGAAGAGAGTTCCAGAGTTCTACCATCCTTGGTGTCAATCATTTAATAATCTGCACTCTTTCATCCCATGGAATCTCTTACTTTCACATATACAATGATGGTTGGAACCCTGCCACCTCACCCGCCACAGAATTGGCGCGGACAAGTGTCCGACAGCAGAAATCTCCATTGACCTCGGGCAGGAATTTCCGGTCTTGTACGAGCGAAGCTGTAAAGTCCCGCCCGATATTTAAATTTGATAAAAACAGTTTGGTACAAATAGGCAACAAAGTTAATGGCAGCCCAACAGTTCTGTTGATTCCTATTTAGTCAGACCAAGACAACAATAAGCATGCATTTCTTGAACAATGACTTATAATAACAAAAAGTCAAGTGATATGTTTATGTAGATTACAGAGAATTTCCAAATAAGCTTATGAATTTATATTACAGCAAAATGTAGTTTTATATAGAGAAATCTAATATGACAATACAAATGAGTGTATTCTGAAAATTAGTGTTGACGTTATTATGTATACGCAATGCTCACTGACCAATATTGGCTCCCAGTTAAGTCATGCTTCAAATTTACAATTCTCACCCTTGTTTTCAAATTGATCCATGCCCTCTTATCTCTGTAATCTCCTCCAGCTTTGTAACCTTCCGAGATATATGTGCTTCTCCAATTCTGATGTCTTGAGCATCTCCAAATTTAGTCATTCCGCCACTGGGAGGCATTGCTCATGCTGACTAAGCCCTGCGCTCTGGAATTCCCACCCTACCCGTCTGTCCCCCTTCCGCTTTTACAACATTCCTTAAATATAGCTCTTTGAACAAAGATGCCTTCCTTAATATCTCAATGTGGCTCAGTGTCAGACTTTGTTTTCTGAATCCCGCACAGGCAGATGTTTTGCAACATTCAAAACTAATAGATAAATAAAAGTTTCTGCAGAGCTTCAGTTGTGTAAACTGATCAGGGCCACCTACAGTTCAGCTACTCAAGAGCCTCAAGAGTAACTTTTTCCTGTCAAATCTTCGTAATGTCACTCTGAACTGCAGTCTCACTGTGAAGGAAGGTCTTGGCGGCACGGTAGCACAATGGTTAGCACTGCAGTCTCACAGCGCCAGGGACCCGGGTTCAATTCTGGCCTCGGGTCACTGTCTGTGTGGAGTTTGCACGTTCTCCCCGTGTCTCCGTGGGTTTCCTCCGGGTGCTCCGGTTTCGTCCTACGTTCCAAAGATGTGCGGATTACATTGATTGATACATTGCCACTTAGTGTCAGGGGGATTAGCAGGAATAGGGCCTGGGTGGGATTGTTGTCAGTGCAGGCTCTGTACTGCAATAGCCTCCTTCTGCACTGTAGGGACTCTGTGGTTCTCAGGCAAAAGTGACAATGAGGGCATCACTGGACATTCGCCAATACTGAAAGTGAAACTGGTGCTTATCAGGATCAGAGCCGCTGTTCCAATTTACAACTACAAATAACCTCCCTTAAACCTGTATTCTCCTGATTAGACTACTGAATATTATATACTCCTATCTTTTGCTGAGTGGCTGTTTTATTCTAATCAGTCACAGCATCACTTATAGACTAAATACAATTGTGTGTTCAGTGAATCATGAGCTTGTCTTGCCACATTGTTCTTGTGGCTTGTTTGTGGCATGGATGACTGAATCTAGTATGTTATTTTTTCGGTGATTCTGCATTGTAAGAATGAACTGTACTGGTTGGTTACATGGTTTTACTGTTAGTCTGCTATGATTGTGGTGACGTTAGACCTCCATGCAACGTTAACCCTGATGGATCGGCATCTGAGTCAGGAGCACATGTTGCAGTTCTCACTGTGAGCTACTCTGAGCTTCTAGTTAAACTACTGACAATTTTGTCTGGATGATTATGGACTAGTTGTACCTTTGTACCCAGAGTGACTGTTGTACTCACAATGCATTCCCTCACTATGTTCACTAGACTGAGAGCTGAACTTTACTAAGAGAGATTATATGGGTGGCACGGTGGCACACTGGTTAGCACTGCCGCCTCACAGCGCCAAGGACCCAGGTTCAATTCCGGCCTTGGGTGGCTGTCTGTGTGCAGTTTGCACGTTCTGCTTGCGTATGCGTGAGTTTCCTCTGGGTGCTCCGGTTTCCTCCCACACTCCAAAGATGTGCTGATTAGGTTGATTGGCCATGCTAAATTGCCCCTTAGGGTGAAATTTTCCCATCCCACCCTCCTGGGGAATTTCCTGTCCCACCCGCTACAGTTGCCATGGTGGGTGGGACAGAACCATGCAAAGGTCCGTTGACCTCGGGTGGGATATCCTGGTCTTGGGGTGAGCACGGCTGGAAAATCTCACCCTTATTGTCAGGAGGGCTAGTAGGGTAAATACTGTAGGGTAAATACGTGGGCTCATGGGGATAGAGCCTGGGTGGGATTGTTGTTGGTGCAGGCTCGATGGGCCGAATAGCCTCCTTCTGCACTGTAGGGATTCTATGATTATTATAGCAGAAAAGCTATTATAAATCTCTTTCTCAAGATGGTTTGAATCTGTAGATAGTAATAAATGCATCTTTAATCTTGAGATTGTTATGGCCAAGTCTGGAGGGGTGAATAAATTCCTCTCTTTTCCACTCCTGGGGTTGGTCATAACCAAGTTCGAAGTTGTAGAAAATTGTGATTTTTCAGTTCAATACTGTATGTATTTGACTACATGGAAAGCTATATGAAAAAATAAGGCAAACAGATCATTTGAGTTAGCAAGTAAGGTGACTGTTTTAACATTAAAACTGCAATCTGGTAAAATAATAAGACATACACATGTGCACATGCACACACACACGCATGCACATGCATGCAAACGCATGTACCGCACATGCATGCTTATATATGTATGCAAATGATTTTACATGCATGTACACACGTGTGTGCACACATGTACACACATGCACACACATGCACACACATGCACACGCATGCACACGCATGCACGCATAGGCATGCACACAGATGCATACACAGGGATGCACACACACACACGTTGCAAGGAAGAGATGGAATCAATAAGAGTTAAAGTCATTCAGAAGAAAGAGATATACATTCTGACGTTCCTTTGATGGTCTTGAAATTCCAGTGGTGTTTCGGCTGACGTAAGCTGATTGTTTTTCCAAAGTGGTTGCTGTGATGTTCCTTTTGATCAGAGTTCTCTACCTCTGTGATGTATTGTAAACTGTAACAGAGACAGAGTCCAAGCCTTAGAACAGCAGAGTGAGAGAGAGTCAATATTACATTCCGCAGTTTTCTCCTTTATGTTACTGCTGTGTTCTGCAGACACCTTTCTTGCTGCAACAAACAGACAAGCTTCTAATCATAGCTTTCCACAAGTGGGGTTCAAATCATGGGACAGCTGTCAATGGGTATATAATGGAGGGCAATCTATTTGAATGAAGGAACTTCGATCTTCCATTATCAAAGCTATACAGCTATCAAGATTCCATCGAAACAGACACCCTCCTTGCATAATGATTTCTGTTGGTTGTTGCTTGTTCCTGGCAGTTTCTGGAGTCAGGAAGTCTGCTGGGCTATCGTCTTTATGTTCTGCAGAGAGTTCAGACAACGGCAGGCGTGAAGTCCATCAGGGGAACTGCTTAAACATGTTCCCTGGTAACCCTCTTCCAGAGGCTTCTAGAAACCTGACCAATTTGTAAGTCAGGTGACTTCTGCAGCCATTTTAAAACAATGTCTTTGCAGTTCTAGCTGTTTCTTTCCTTTATAGAAACAGTCTAGGGCATTGCACCAGCCAATGAAACAAATCATTAATATTTCACATTGTGCATGACACATCATTGTGACAAGACCAAAATATCTATTATATAGCATGTCCACTCATTAAAGATGATCCCAGTGCATCTTTCACATTCTCTGCTGGCAAGGCCAAATCCCATGTAGCTCTAAGAAAATGGCGGTTGACCTATTTTAACTGCTGTAGCCTAGTGTTGCTTGTGTTCCGACAATAGTGTGATATACGGAACTGATGCATTACCCCAGCAATGAAGAAGCGAGATCAATGTACGTTCGAGTTATGTGAAATGGAGGAGAGTCTGAAGGACATGGCGTCCCCCCCCGGTCGTGCTGTTCTTTAGAGGTCAAGCATTTGGGATGTGCTGTCAAAGTGACTTGTAAGTTCCACAGGCCATCCCTCATGCAAGAATAATATACAGGCCTCACCCTCAGACTGAGACCCTGCATGAGATCATTTTTTATGACTCTGTGATCTGTCACTATCAATCATGGATTCAAGCCTGTGACTCAGGTCAACTTTGTATGCACAGAGAGAGTTTCAGTAGCGCTGATCATTGACAAAGACTCATGGCCCAGACTTTGTCTGGAGCTTCCCACATTCACATCCAGCCTTGCCTTGGCATCTGGGTGTGAGCTGGCCCAGTAAATCGTGCATTTAGGAGTTACTCAATAACTTTGTTGAAAATAAAGCTCAAACTTCAGGTGTAGTGGGGTATTACTCTGATCCCATTTCATGCCTCCACGTTTTCATTCCAGCAGTTTTAGATAAACACAAAGAAACCTGGGACACCTTGGATACCGGTGGTACTGTCACGATCAGATAACCATGTTGGTTGTCACTCAGAGAGCTGGCTCAAGAATAACATCAAGCCATGCTAACCAGAGCTTCTGGTCCAGAGCAGCATCCTCCTCCCACTTAGTAGTCAAGCATTGTGAGCCTACACACATCTCTGATCTGCAGAGTTGCGCACATCAAGCAGATCAAATGCTAGCTAGGTCCATAATTCTGCACCATGCAGATGGAGAGTGGGAACTACTGGGAAGTGAAGTCTGGCTGTACATGTGGTCATGGCGTCACATTACAGACCGCCATGAGCACCTAAGGTCCTCAACTATTACTTGAAATGTAACCCACACTCAAACCTGACAGACATTATTACGGGACATCATTGAAAGAGCTAGATTGACTCCAATGCAAGTAGCCATTAAAACCAAAAAGATCCACAATAGAAAAATCTTCAGTGCAGCAGCATCAGGAGAATAACCAATTTGCTGATCTATATTTATGAGCTCAGGTGATATGATGCTCTGACACAAGTCTACAATATACATTGCCCCGACTACTATGTTGATAGAGAAAGAGGTTTTGCTCATGTCATTGTTGTGGAGAGTAAGATGACTCACTACACTGAGATTGTGTGTGACACCATAGACCTGAGGCACCATAGACCTCAGGCACGATAGAACATAGAACAGTACAGCACAGAACAGGCCCTTCGGCCCACGATGTTGTGCCGAGCTTTATCAGAAGCCAAGATCAAGCTATCCCACTCCCTATCATCCTGGTGTGCTCCATGTGCCTATCCAATAACCGCTTAAATGTTCCTAAAGTGTCTGACTCCACTATCACTGCAGGCAGTCCATTCCACACCCCAACCACTCTCTGCGTAAAGAACCTACCTCTGATATCCTTCCTGTATCTCCCACCATGAACCCTATAGTTATGCCCCCTTGTAATAGCTCCATCCACCCGAGGAAATAGTCTTTGAACGTTCACTCTATCTATCCCCTTCATCATTTTATAAACCTCTATTAAGTCTCCCCTCAGCCTCCTCCACTCCAGAGAGAACAGCCCTAGCTCCCTCAACCTTTCCTCATAAGACCTATCCTCCAAACCAGGCAGCATCCTGGTAAATCTCCTCTGCACTCTTTCCAGCGCTTCCACATCCTTCTTATAGTGAGGTGACCAGAACTGCACACAATATTCCAAATGTGGTCTCACCAAGGTCCTGTACAGTTGCAGCATAACCCCACGGCTCTTAAACTCCAACCCCCTGTTAATAAAAGCTAACACACTATAGGCCTTCTTCACAGCTCTATCCACTTGAGTGGCAACCTTTAGAGATCTGTGGATATGGACCCCAAGATCTCTCTGTTCCTCCACAGTCTTCAGAACCCTACCTTTGACCCTGTAATCCACATTTAAATTAGTCCTACCAAAATGAATCACCTCACATTTATCAGGGTTAAACTCCATTTGCCATTTTTCAGCCCAGCTTTGCATCCTATCTATGTCTCTTTGCAGCCTACAACAGCCCTCCACCTCATCCACTACTCCACCAATCTTGATGTCATCAGCAAATTTACTGATCCACCCTTCAACCCCCTCCTCTAAGTCATTAATAAAAATCACAAAGAGCAGAGGACCAAGCACCGATCCCTGCGGCACTCCGCTAGCAACTGAGGCACCATAGAACTGAGGCACCATAGAACTGAGGCACCATAGAACTGAGGCACCATAGACCTGAGGCACCATAGACCTGAGGCACCATAGAACTGAGGCACCATAGCACTGAGGCACCATAGACCTGAGGCACCATAGACCTGAGGCACCATAGCACTGAGGCACCATAGCACTGAGGCACCGTAGAACTGAGGCACCATAGACCTGAGGCACCATAGACCTGAGGCACCATAGACCTGAGGCACCATAGACCTGAGGCACCATAGCACTGAGGCACAGGAAGGGAGGTAAGTGAAGAGGCGGGGCACTGTTACATTTGTATGATCTTAGAGTATTGCATCGGATAGGAATGTCATTAACTAGATGAGAATTTCCGATAGCAAAACATATTTACAGAAGTGCAAAGTATATACAGTGAGTGAACACCCGTGCCATCTTTATATCCTCAATGTTTCTTAATTTTTCTTACTCTACTGCTATACCATCCTAACTTGAAAGTATAATGCTGTTCCTTCACTGTCACTGGATCAAAACTCTGGAACTCCTTTTCCAGCAACATTGTGGTTGTGCCTCCACCTCAGGGACTGCAGCAGTTCAAGAAGGCAGTTCACCACCACCTTCTCGAGGGCAGCTAGGGATGGGCAATGAATGCTGGCTAGCCAGTGACGCCCACGTCCCATAAATGAATTTAAAAAACCCAGGGACATCCTGGACAATAGAGGTGGAAGGAGACTTCTGTTTGCCATGCCTTGTGATCTGTGATTACCTTGCTGGGCGTCCTTTCAAGTACTGAGGCCTGTGTTGCCCAGGTCTGCATTGAGTCTCCTGCTGTGGGGCAGGTGCCTCCTTCTTGGCCTGAGCAGCTGAAGTTACTGTGGTCAAATAGGGAGGGGACTTGGAGTGGCTGGACAACACAAAGTGAGTTGGCCAGGGGTGGTCGGCTGATTCTCCTCCTCCCTGTGGGTGCCTGAGGGCCCCTCCCTTACTCCTTGAGGAGAAGGGGCTCTTGGAGGGAGATCAATGTCCCCTGTCCCCTTTTGCCTAGCCGTTGATGGAACCCACGCATGGCTGAAACAACGGTGTGCAGGTCTGAGCTCATATCCAGCACAAACCGCTGGACCAAGGACTCCATGGTGGTTGCCCCTTTCAGTGGTGACCTTGATGTGCTGGCATGTCAACACTACGACATCGGACTGAATATAGACTAACTCCTCTCTCCTGTGTTCTTATCTGGTAATGGCCTCTGACAACGCTCCTGCTGCATCTCTGCTCGCTGTATCTCTCTTTACCTACTGTATCGCTCTCTACCTGCTGTATCTCTGTCTTTGTAGCCTCAATATCTCTCTGAGGGCTAATTCCAGAGGCTCGCATCAGCCTCAGACTCAGCAGGAGCCTGGCCTCCAGTAATCCTCTGAGTGTTGGTGACCGTGGCTGTCACTGCCTCCGCCTGCTGGGGTCCTGAATCTGTGCTGTGCTCACCAGATGGTGAACCCACCGCTCCCCCCCCCCCCCCCCCCCCCCCCACCCTCGCCCCCAGCCAATTCTAAAACTTGGTTCCAATGAGATGCGTGGCTCTGCATTGATGGAGGGTCCAGGTGAACGCAGTCACAGCTCAGCATCTGGTGAGTCACGGGATACAATGTGCTGCTTGTTTATGCGTACATTATGAGGTGAAAAGTGGATGATCTGGCATGGCATCCCACCTTGCCATCTGATGGGAATTGCACCGACTTTCTTGCCCGCCTCCGCACTCAGGCCAGAAATCTTCCGTTCCACTCATGACGGGAATTGTAGTGGGTGGGACAGAAAATTTGGCGAACCGTGTAAAGGTCCATTGAC
Source organism: Mustelus asterias (assembly GCF_964213995.1). Lineage (NCBI taxonomy): Eukaryota > Metazoa > Chordata > Chondrichthyes > Carcharhiniformes > Triakidae > Mustelus > Mustelus asterias. The sequence goes on from NC_135827.1 coordinate 25,205,066, forward strand.
CTCGGGCAAGAATTTCCAGTCTTCGGGCATGTGCGGCTGGAGTATCCCATCCTTAGGCCGGAATTTTACCGGCACACCCGCCCCGATTCCGGGGGCGGACGAGGCTCAGAGAACGGCATTCTCTGTTGGCCTCAGGCGGGATCGTACGAACCTCGGGCGGACGTGCCGGTAAAATTCCGCCCTTTGTCTCTGGAACCCACTGTCTGAACTTGCTGAGCCATCAAGGAAGGTGATTTGCGATGGCTTTGGGAAACATCGGTAAGACAATATGATGAGGCTTTAAGTCAAGACTTCATAAGAACATAAAGAAGTGGAACAGAATTAGCCTATTTGGCCCCTTGAACTCGATCCACCATTCAATAAGATCATGGCCAATCTAATCTTGGCCTGAAATCCACAATCCTGTCTCTTCCACGTAACCCTTGACTCCCCTATAATTCAACAATCTGCCTGGAATATATTCAGTGACTCCACAGTTTCCTGGAATAGAGAATTTCCAATATTCCAACCCACTCAGAGAACAAATCATCTCCAGCTTAAATTAGTGTGCCCTCAATCTGTCACCCCTTTGAGGGGGAGTCCTCTCAGCATCTACTCTGTCACAGTCCCTCAGAATCATTTCTATTTGAATAAAATCACCTCTCACACCAATGATTATAAAACCTAACCTTGCTCAACATTTCCTCATAAGACATCTCAGGATTCAAACTAATGAACCTTCTCTGCTTCTTCCCAATTTCAAAGTAGGCTCCTGAGGGAAATCAGCAATGATATATCCTCACTGACGTGAACACAGTAAGAGCCCAGATTCCCGACAGCAGTTGGTAAGCAATGTTTAACTGGTGATTCAAAGTGCAGTAAGAAGTCTCAGAACACCCCCAGGTTAAAGTCCAACAGGTTTATTTGGTAGCAAATACCATAAGCTTTCGGAGCACTGCTCCTTCATCAGATGGAGTGGATATCCTGGTGTTGTGAGACTTCTTACTGTGCTTACCCCAGTCCAACGCCGGCATCTCCACTTCAAAGTGTCACCAGGAGCATCTTACTTGCCTGACTTGTCAAAGGAAGCTGCGTTTTGTGCAAAGTGGCTGGAATTTTACCGCCTGCCTCAGAATTAGGGCGGGTGAGGCTCGCAGAACGGCATTCTCCGTTGGCCTCGGGTGGCATCTTACAAGCCTCGGGCGGGCGAGGCGGTAAAATTCCGGCAAGTGAAGTATGAAGTGAAGACTCAGTGACAAAAATACAAGTATATGTTTGTCACTCACTTAGCTCGGGGCGCCAAGGTGGCACAGTGGTTAGCACGGTTGCTTCACAGCGTCAGGGACCCGGGTTCAATTGCCAGCTTGGGTCACTGCCTGTGCGGAGTCTGCACGTTCTCCCCGTGTCTGTGTGGGTTTCCTCCGGGTGCTCAGGTTTCATTCAAAAGACGTGCTTGTTGCATTGGCCTTGCTAAATTCTCCCTCAGTGTACCCGAACAGGCACTGGACTGTGGCGACTAGGGGATTTTCACAGTGACTTCATTGTAGTGTTAATGTAAGCCTACTTGTGACACTAATAAATAACCATTCAGCTTTAGTTTGGTTCCTCATTCCCTGTAGCCACTATGACGGACTGTGGATTTACTTTCCCCATTATGGCACTCGTGTGAGTGAGTGTCCAATCATCAATCAGCTCCTGTTCCGTCCCTGATCTTCCCTAACAGCAAGAGGTTCTCTTAAATAAATCCTAAGAGCTTCACAGCTTCACTCATTAATTACTTCATGTGCAAACAGTAACTGAGCAATTTGCGGAGGTGACATTTTAGTTGCCATGCCGAATGTAGCAGACTCTAGAAATGAATAGAAAACTAGAGAGTGATGGCTTAATGAGCAGAGAAAGATCATGTTAAACATTGGAGAGGAATTTTAAATTCATATCTCAAATTATAACTGATAACGAGAGGAAAAAATATACAGCCACAGAATAATTAGTGTACAAGTAATGATAACACTACTTTTCACATCAGGCAGTCATTAATAATTTTATCTCACACTGATGGGGATACACAGTTACCATAAGCCAACCAAGTCTTATATAAACTGAAACCTGAAGCTTTAAGCCAAGAACAAGCCTCGGGACAAACAATTATCCTTTAATTACTGTAACCCATTGGAATGTCCACTGTGTTCTCCTATTTTCCAACGTACTAAATGCCACACTGACACTTTGTTATTGTCAGGCTAAAACCAATAAATATAAGTACAAATAATTCCACAGGAATGGCAAGGTACAGCCAGACTCAAGAACAGCTTCTTCTCTGCTGCCATCAGACTTTTGAATGGACCTACCTTATATTAAGCTGATCTTTCTCTACACCCTAGCTATGGCTGTAAGACTACATTCTGCACCCTCTCCTTTCCTTCTCCCCTATGTACTCTATGAACGGTATACCTTGTCTGTATAGCAGACTAGAAACAATACATTTCACTGTATCCTAATAGATGTGACAATAATAAATCAAATCAAATTAAATCAAGATGCACAGCCAGAATTACTCATCTTTAAATCGGTATTCAAGTCGTGTTCAGTTTTGATTTCTGGAATTGACACTCTGACCACGACATACTGAGCATAAATGTGCTCATCCAAGTACATCCATCGCATTGGGAAGCCCACCAAAGGCTCGAGTAGTCATGCTGATTATTGGAATGCACAACCTGAAGAAAATATTTTAGCTCCTTGGAAAGTGATTCGTCCCATCGAGTCTGCTCCACCATTCTGGGTGGAAAAGATAGGTAGGAAAGTAAATTGTGAAGAGGACATACAGGCTCTGAAAAGTGTTAGGTGATAGGTTAAGTGATGGGCAAAAGTGAGGTTGACGGACTACCCTGTGGGAAAATTTGAACTTGTCCATCTTGGCAGAAAGAACAAAAAGGCAGCACATCATTTAAATGGAGAGAGATTGTAGAACTCTGAGACACAGAATTCTAGGTGTCTTGGTACATGAGAAACAAAAAATTAGTGTACGCATGTAGCAGCTGATTAGGAGGTCAGAGGGCATGTTGTTCTTCATTGCAAGAGAAATGGAATATAAAAGTCGGAATGTCCTGCTGCAGTTGTACAGGCCATTGATAGATCACATCTAGAGTACCATGTATAGTTTGAGTCACCTTATTTTAACAAGGACATAATTTCATTGGAAAGGTTTACCTTGGTTGATTCCTGAGATTGGGGATCTTATGAGGAAAGGTTAGACAGATTGGGCCTGTATCCATTGGAGTTTAGAAGAATGAGAGGTGCTGTTATTGAAACATAAGATCCTGAGGGAATTTGACTGGCTGGATGCTAAAAGGATGTTTCTCCTCTGGGAGGAACTGAAACTGCAAGAGGTACGGTGTGGTGGAGGGCACACAAATTAAAAATAAGTGGTCTCCCATTTAAAATGGAGTTGTAGGCGGCACAGTGGAACAATAGTTAGCATTGCTGCCTCATAATGCTCGGGACAAGGGTTCAATTCCGGCCTTGGGTGACTGTCTGTGTAAAGTTTGTACGTTCTCCCCGTGTGTGCTTGGGTTTTCTCCGGGTGCTCTGGTTTCCTCCCACAGTCCAAAGATGTGTCGGGTAGGTTGATTGGCCATGCTAAATTATCCCTTAGTGTCCTAAGATGTGGAGGTTAGGGGGATTAGCGAAGTAAATATGTGGGGTTATGGGAACAGGGTCTGGGTAAGATGCTCTATCGGAGAGAGTCGATGCAGACTCGATGGGCCGAATGGCCTGCTTCTGCACTTAGAGATTCCATGAGGAGAATTTTTTCTCTCAGGGAGTCATGGGTCTGTGGAACTCACTTCTACAGAGAGCAGTTGAGGAAGCATAATAGAATATAGACAGATTCTTGACTAACAAAGGATTCAAGGATACCCGGGGAAGGGGGAGGGAGGTAACAAGAAAGTGGAGCCGAAGCCACAAAAGTCACAGATCAGCCATGATCTTGCCGAATGGCAGTGCAGGCTTGAGGGACCGAAAGTTTCCATTAGTAGGAGAGACGAGGATCCGAGGGCGCAACCTCAGAGTAAAGGGTCAACCCTTTAGAACTGAGGTGAGGAGGGATTTTTTCACTCAGAGCATGGTGAATCTGTGGAATTCATTGCCAGAGAAGGCTGTGGAGGTCAGGCCATTGAGTGTATTTAAGAGATAGATAGGTTCTTGTTTGGTAAAGGGACCAAAGATTACGGGGAAAAAGTGGGAGAATGGGGTTGAGAAACTTAGTAAGAAGTCTCACAACACCAGGTTAAAGTCCAACAGGTTTATTTGGTAGTAAAATCTACTAGCTTTCGGAGCGCTGCCTCTTTGTCAGGTGAGTGGGAGTTCTTGTGTGGGAGTGGGACAAGTTGAGAAACTTGTCAGCTGTGATTGAAAGGTGGAGCAGACTCGATGGGCCGAATCACTTTCCAAGGAGCTAAAATATTTTCTTCAGGTTGTGCATTCCAATAATCAGCATGACTGCCAGAGAACACAGCCTTTTGTAGGCTTCCCAATGCGATGGATGTACTTGGATGAGCACATTTCTGCTCAGTGTGTCGTGGTCAAAATGACAATTCCTGAAATCAAAACTGAACTCGACTTGAATACTGATTTAAACATGAGTAATTCTGGCTGTGTTTTTAAGATAGATAGAAGATAGATGCCTTGCATTCCACAGGTATTGATCTTGGGCCGTGTTTGCCATTAGGTAGACACAACGGATCATCCATCAAAGATATTGTCCACTTCTCCTGCGCTCTAATAAATATTTCAAAAGGAATAGGTGCCCTGCTGTGAGGAAACTTGGACACACTTCTTTCTGAATGCAGACTGACAGCCAGCCAAGTCTCTTTGAAACCTTGGATGGTTCAACCAGTTGACGTACATTGAAAATGTCAGGGCAGTCTTCTGGTCAGTCCTGGGCAGACACAAATAAGGTCTTTTTGTGTCTATAGGTAATAATTATGAATTAACATTCATTAATCCTGAATTAATATAGAGAAATATGTTATAGAAATCCTTCCCCTTTGATGGAATGGGAACTTTTCTGCCATTATAAAGTTGAATATAAGCACATCACAAACTTGAGGGGAGGCAGTGGCGCAGTGGTATCTTCACTGGACTTGTAATTCAGAGACCCAGGGAAATCCTCTGGGGATGTGGGTTCAAATCCCACCATGGTAGATGGTGAAATTTGAATTCAATAAAAATCTGGAATTAAAAGTCCATTGATGACCTTGTTGAATGCTCTAAAGCCTACCTGGTTCAGGTTCAGTAATGTTCTCCAACATTTCTGGTATCTGATTTGTGTTCAGAAATGTTGGAGAATGCAAGATTTAGTGACAGGGGGATCAATATTAGTAGAGAAATGGTGCTGGGAAAACTGATGGGATAGAAGGTAGATAAATCTCCAGGGCCTGATAATCTACTTCCCAGAGTATTTAAGGAAGTGGCTCTAGAAATAGTGGATGCATTGTTGGTCATCTTCCAGGATTCTATAAACTCTGGGATAGTCCCTGCAGATTGGAGGGTAGCGAATGTCACTCCAATATTCAAAAAGGGTAGAGAGAAAACAGGGAATTATAGACCAGTAAGCCTAACATCGGTAGTGGGGAAAATTCTCGAATCCATTTTCAAGGATTTTTTAATGGAGCATTTTGAAGGCATTGGCAGGATCAGACAGAGTCAGCATGGATTTATGAAGGGGAAATCATGCTTGACAAATCTGTTGGAATTCTTTGAAGATGTAACTAGTAGAGTTGACAGGGGGCAGCCAGTGGATGTGGTATATTTGGACTTTCAGAAGGCACTTGACAAAGTCCCACATAAGAGATTATCGTGCAAGATTTAAAGCGCATGAGATTGGGGGGAAGTGTATTGAGATGGATAGAAAACTGGTTGGCAGAGAGGAAACAAAGAGTAGGAATTAATGGGTGCTTTTTAAATTGGCAGGCAGTAACTAGTGGGGTGCCACAGGGATCAGTGCTGGGGCCCCAGGTATTCACAATATATATTAATGATTTGGATGAGGGAACAAAATGTAACATCTCAAAGTTTGCAGATGATGCCAAGTTGGGTTGGAGGGTGAACTGTGACGAGGATGCAGAGATCCTTCAGCATGATCTGGACGGGTTGGGTGAGTGGGCAAATCAATGGCAGATGAAGTACAATTTGGATAAATGTGAGGTTATTCACTTTAGAAGGAAAAACAGAAGGCAGATTACTACCTGAATGGCTGTAAATTGGGAGAGGGGATTGTGCAGCGGGACCCGGATGTCCTTGTGCACCAGTCACTGAAGGTAAGCATGCAGGTGCAGCAGGCGGTAAAGAAGGCAAATGGCATGTTGACCTTCATTGTGATAGGTTTCGAGTACAGGAGCAGGGATGTGTTGTTGCTATTATACAGGGCCTTGGTGAGACCACAACTAGAATACTGTGTGCAGTTTTGGTCTCCTTTTCTGAGGAAGGATGTTCTTGCTCTTGAGGGAGTGCAGCGGAGGTTTACCAAGCTGTTTCCGGTGTTGGCAGGACGGATGTATGAGGAGAGATTGACTCAGTTAGGATTGTTTTCGCTGGAGTTCAGACGAATGAGCGGAAATCTCATTGAGACTTATAAAATTCTAACAGGACTTGACAGGGTAGATGCAGGAAGGATGTTCCAGATGGTGAGGGTGTCCAGAACCAGGAGTCACAGTCTGAAGATTCGGGGTAGACCATTTAGGACGGAGATGAGGAGACATTTCTTCACCCAAAGGGTGGTGAGCCTGTAGAATTCATTACCACAGAAAGTAGTTGACACCAAAAAATTGAATGTATTCAAGAGGTGGCTAGATATAGCACTAGCGACAAACGGGACCAAAGGTTATGGGGAGAAAGTAGGTTTAGGCTATTGAGTTGGATGATCAGCCATGATTGTGATGAATGGCGGAGCAGGCTCAAAGGGCCAAATGGCCTCCTCCTGCTCCTATCTTCTATCTTTCTATGTTCTTTAGGGAATCTGCCGTCCTTGAGATTCCAATGTGGTTGACTCTTAAATGCCCTTTGAAATACACTCAGCAATTCGGGGTGGACAATTAATGCTGTTCCAGGCGTTCCCCTGAATGAATAAAACAAAATATAAATATAAAATGTCAAAAGCTGCGTTATGGGAGCAATACAGAAGAAAATCTGATTCATTAGGAGATATTAGAGCGGTTGATTGAAAGCATGGTCAAAGAGGTAGACTGTAAGGAGCATCTTAATGGAGAGGAGAGAGTGAGGTGGAGAGCTGTAGTGAGAAAGTTCCAGAGCTTAGGCAATGGAACAATGAAAATCAGAGATGTGCATGACAGCAGGATTGGAGGAACTGGGAAATCTCAGAGTTATATGGCTGAGTGGGATCATGAGGGCCGAGGACATGGAGGGATTTGAAAACAAGGATGAGAATTTTAAAGTTCAGGTTCTGCTTGATCAGGAGTCACTTTAGGACAACATGCACAGGGGAGTTAATTGAAAAGTATTTGGTATGAGTTAAGATTCTAGCAGAAAACTTTAGATGAGCTTATGTTTGCTGCAGTATGGACTAAACGTGATGCTGACTGGTTGCAGGCTCAGCAGGGATCCTAGGTGTTTGTGTGGCTATCATGAGAAACCTGTGCTTTCTAAAACCAGCCTGGCACAGTGGGTCAGCACTGCTGCCTCACAGCGCCAGGGACCAGGGTTCGATTCCCGGCTTGGGTCACTGTCTGTGTGGAGTCTGCACGGTCTCCCACCATGTCGGTGTGGGTTTCCTCCAGGTGCTCCAGTTTCCTCCCACAGTCCAAAAGACATGCTGGTTAGGTGCATTGGCCATGCTAAATTCTCCTCTGAAAGGGGGAAGGTGCATACTGGCTGCAGCAGGGATTTGGAACAATCTGAGAAAGTATTTTTCACAAGGTAGAAAGAATACCAATGGAGTTACAAGTCATAGAGAGGGCTCCCCGATTCTTCGATGCAGTGCTGAAGACCTTATTCCAGTAAGAGAGAGGTCTTGTTTCTGCAAACAGAAGACTCTCTAGCTATACACTACAAAGGGAAAGACAGGCAAGACTATGCAAGGTGTGTGGCAATCAGGATTGGATGGTAACTAATGTGGATGATCTGCCCACTCTGCCAGTGCAGGGATGGTACATCTCTGTTGGCACCCTTCCAAGCATGGCAATACACATGAACTATGCCATCAGCAAATCTGCTGCCATATTTAGTCCCTCTAGGCTTGTGTTATAGCTGCCCTACAGAGCCCAACTTTGAGGCTTGTATGTTCAAGGCATTACTTATACTATGAGTGGGGATGTGGTGGCATAGCGATAATGTCTCTGGACTAATAATCCAGAGGCCCAGGCTAATGCTCTGAGGACATGGTGTCTCTGAGGACACAATACCTGGTGGAACTTAAATTAATTTAGTTAATCTTAATTAACAGCCTGTCTCAGTAAGGAGACAAGAAATCATTAATGTGAAAAGAAAAACATCCGGTTTACTGACGCACATTAGGGAAGGTAATCTGTTATCTTTACCCTGTCTGGTCTCTATGTGACTCCAGACCCACAGCAATATGGTTGACTAAATGGTCTCTGAAATGGCGGGGAAGGCCACTCAAGGAGTCCTAGAAAAATTGGAGTCAATGGGAGTCAGGGGGAAAACTGTCCTCTGGTTGGAGCCATACCTGGCACAAAGGAGGATGGTTGTGGTTGTTAGATCAATCATCTCAGTCCCAAGACATCACTGCAGAGTTCCTCAGGATAATGTCCTAGGCCCAACCGTCTTCAGCTGCTTTATCAGTGACTTTCTGTCGATCATAATATCAGAAGTGATGATTGCACAATCTTGAGTCACCATTCACATTTCCCAGATACTGAAGCAGTCCATACAGATCTACAATGACCTTGAAAATATTCAGGTTTGGTCTGTTCAGTGGCACGTACCAATCGTGTCACAAAGGTACCAAAAATGACAATCTCCAATAAGAGCAAATCTAACCATTTCCTCTTGACCTTCAACATCCAATCTCTCCACCACCAAACCACAGTGGCAACAATGTGTACCATCTACAATATCCTTTGACAGTATCTTCTAAACCCATGATTGATACCACCTATTAAGGCAAGTGCTTTGGGAACACTACCATCTGCAACTTTCCTCCAAGCCACACACCATCCTGACTCGGAAATATATTGCTGTTCCTTCACTGTCGCTGCATCAAGATTCTGGAACTCCCTTCCCAACAACACTGTGGAGTGTACCTAAACCACACGGACTGCGACACTTCAAGCAGGCAGCTCACCACCACATTCTGAAGGGCAATTAGAGATGGGCAATAAATGCTGGCCTAATCAGTGATGCCCACATCCCTTGAGCGAATAATAAAGAAAGTGTTTTGAACATTTCTTTGAAGATATTTTATCATTTCTTAAATCATACAACATGGAATATTGTAGTGGTTTGAATCAAATGGAGTTTGCACATTCTTCCCATGTCTGCTTTGGTTTCATCCGGGTGCTCCGGTTTCCTCCCACAACACAAAGATGTGTGTGTAAGGTTGATTGGTCATGCTAAATTGCCCCTTAGTGTCAAGGGAGCTAGCAGAGTAACTACATGGGATTAAGGGGATAGGGCCAGTGAAGGATTGTTGTTGGTTTATGCTCGATGGGCTGAATGGCCTCCTTCTGCACTGTAGGGATTCCATGATTTGATTATGATAAACCTTTGTTGTTCCATATTATTAAATCACAGGTCAATGTTGGACAATCTAACTGAGCAAAGATTTTGACTTAAAATAATCAGAATTATGGGCAACTTAATGTAGTTACAGGGGACTATTTTTTAACCCCTCACGGGCTCAAAAATCCATTGCTGACTCCACTGAACTGTATTTTGTCAGCATGCTAAGTTTGGACATTTCCCCCTAGCTAAAAGCAGGTGGTCTTACAAAAATAAAATTGTCTTCTATCATTTCAAAGTGATATATAATAACATGGGAGAGTCCCAAACATTCTCGAGTTACAGGTACGCAACAGTCCCAAGGTTAAGATTGTAATTGCATCGCTATTCCTGGAACGTAAAGCTTTACACGAATAATCCACCAATAGAACCATGGTTCTACCTCAGTAACTGGTGTTTCACGTTGAGATGACTTATCATCTGTGAAAGTATTTATAGTCTGCCAGCAGATGCAGAACATTCCACATTTGGGATGCATGTTCTCTTGCTGGTCCTATCCTCGGGAGACACTGCTGTAATATTTCTCACCAGCTGTTTTATTATAACAAGATTTTCTTTCAGCCAGTCTTTAACAATCAGTCAGCAGTATCTTAGCTTCGATCCGAGATGTCCCACTGCTTGCTGTTCACAGATCAAAATGTTAGCCAACTGGAATGGGGTCTCGCTCTTGTAATCTGTTGCTTATTTCCTGTGCTGTTAATGGTGAAAGACTGTTTTTAACATTAATATTTACATTAAAGGACAGAACATTGTCTAGTATATACAGGGGCTCTCTTTAAAAAGAATTGGAAACAGGTAATGATCACAAGCATGATCTGGCAGTACAGTCTTGATGGGTTGAATGGTCTACTCCTGTTCCTATTTTATCATATTTCAGTAGTCAGGGAGCAAATTGCAAAGTTGCTTGAATAATCAATGACACTGTTGATTCAGATCAAAAATTAATAAGCTCCCAATCTTATTGGTTACTTTTTCCAAATCAGATGGACTTTTCACAAACCCACTTTCCACAAATGAACTTGCAAACATGAACCGTTTAACTATACTGGAAGATTTGGACACAGTATATATTACCTAGGCTCTCACCCTCCAGCCATAAATTATCCCTGTAACCCTACACATTTCCCATGGCTAATTCATCTAATCTACACATCGTTGGGCACTAAGGAGCAATTTAGCATGGCCCCAATCATGACTTGCACATCTTTAAAGTTAAAGTTAATTTATTAGTCACAAGTAAGGCTTACATTAACACTGCAATGAAGTTACTGTGAAATCCCCCAGGCACCTTTGGAGTGTGGGAGGAAACTGGAGCACCCAGAGGAAACCCACACAGACACAGGGAGAACATGCATATTTGGGGTGGCATGGTGGCACAGTGGTTAGCACTGCTACCTCACAGCTCCAGGGACCTGGATTCAATTCTGGCCTGGGATGACTGTCTGTGTAGAGCTTGCACATTCTCCCCGTGTCTGCGTGGGTTTCCTCTGGGTGCTCCAGTTTCCTCCCACACTCCAAAGGTGCCTAGGGGAATTTCACAGTAACTTCATTGCAGCGTTAATGTAAGCCTTACTTGTGACTAATAAATTAACTTTAACTTTAAAGATGTGCAAGTCATGATTGGGGCCATGCTAAATTTCTCTTTAGTGCCCAACGATGTGTAGATTAGATGAATTAGCCATGGGAAATGTGTAGGGTTACAGGGATAATTTATGGCTGGAGGGTGAGAGCCTAGATAAGATACTCTGTCAGAGGGTTGGTGCAGACATGATGGGCCAAATGGCCTATTCTGCACTGGAGTGATTCTATGATTCTTTCTATGAAAATGCAAAAATAATGAAATAACTCTATTGGTAAAATAACACATTTGTCATTAATTTAATTTATTTTCAGACAACACCTTCATCCACTTTTATCAAACTGAATAATATGAGTGTCGGAATGATGGAACACAAGACAGTCAGGTACGGGGAGTAGTTCTTGTATCACAATATTAAAATAGTTAAATCTGAGTTTGGTGTTTTCTAAGTGAATAGGCCTTTGACGATTATATTGAGAAAAGCACCCACTGCTGGCCAACCACAGACAGGCATCAAAGATTCAGAACATTTCTCTACTGGTATGGGGAATCTGACCTGATATATAGGATAGTCAAATCTTCTTAAATTATAAAATGATCTCTATAATCTGGTTCACAGGAAGATTCCCTTAAGCACTGGGATTACACTTTAACTGGTGATAATCAACAAGCCAGATTTATCTGGCACTCCACATTTACAGAAACATATCTCAGAGGACTTTTATAGGGAGAGGAAGAATGGATAGGGAGGAGGGAGGAGGATCAGGGAAGTATATGGGGAGTGGCTGAAATGTGGCCTTTTTTTAGGATTTCAGGGAGGGATTTTCAGAGGCAGGAAGAAGGATTTTGGATTACCACGTAGAGATGGAGGGCAAAATTTATTTTATTTGCAAAAAGAAAGCTTCTAAGCAACATTTCAATTCACTCCACTGGGAATCGTATTTGTATCAAACTAAATATTAACAGTGCATGAGAAAAGAAATGAAGGCCCGGGTTCTCCGACCCCATCCGCGGCTGGGACTCTCCAGTCCCGCTGCAGTGACTGGGGATTTGGCTGAACGCCAGATTCTCCATTCTCGCTGGCAGTGGTGGAAGGGCAACGGCATCGGAGAATTCCGGCTGCAATATAAATAGAATCTGAACTAATTCACTGATTGAAGCTTCGGGTGCCAAGCCGACAATATTACATACAAAACACAATGTCAGGCTTTTAGAAAGAGGAAGGTTGAAAAAGTCAGAAGTATCTGAGGATTAGGTGTCAATATTATATTTTCAACAGCATTGTGAGGACATAAGACCATTCGCAAAGAAGCCAGTGTGTTGTTATGGTCTGAATGCATTGTCCGGAAGAGTGATACTGTACAATTCAATGACTCTATACCCCCTACCTCTATACCCCCTACCTCCTCCTCTAACTGCAGAGTTACAAATGTCCTTGGAGACAAGGAGAAATAGCCGTGCATCGCTTTAGAAGAAAACTTAAAGGAAATGCTTAAAGTATTTGTGGGATATTCACTTTGAGATGATCTGGGCCAAAGTCTGATACCCAAGTATCATGGTGGCACAGTGGTTAGCCCTGCTGCCTCACGGCGCCAGGGACCTGAGTTCGATTCCCGGCTTGGGTCACTGTCTGTGTGGAGTTTGCACGTTCTCCCCGTGTCTGCATGGGTTTCCTCCGGGTGCTCCATTTTCCTTCCACAGTCTGAAAGATGTGCTGGTTAGGTGCATTGACCCAAATAGATGCTGGAGTGTGGTGACTAGGGGAATTTCACAGTAACTTCATTGCAGTGTTACTGTAAGCCTTACTTCTGACTAATAAATAAACTTTATGTGGCTGAATGCTTAACTTGCAATTGGAAGGATGTGACCTATGAATTCAAGGTGTATTGTTGCCTGTCAAAACAACATGCCTTGTCTGACTTGCATTTGTTCAACCAGTCCAGGGATGGGCCACAAGATGGAGCCCCATGCAGAAGAGAGACTTCCCATTGGGCAGAAGAAAAACACTGCCTGAATCACACTTCTGGTCATGGCATTGAAACTGGCCAATTGAAAACAGGCCAAGCCAGATTGTCCTGTCCTTTTTGTGAGGGGTGAGGAATGATATTTATGTCAAAATTGTTGTGGGGGAAAGAAGTAATGTATTTCAGTAAAGGATATGGCATCAACAATGCAGTGTCAAGGATATGGGACAAGTGCAGGAAAATGGGATTCGCGCACCTTTAGTGGTAGTTACTGTCAGTGCAGGCTCGATGGGCCAAATTGCTTTTTCTGCGTCTATGGCTCTATGACTATGACTCTATGGGTGAAGTGGTGGGATGGGCTGGATTTTCCTATGCAAGTTACGAGCCTATGTCAGGCTGATTCCTGGGTTGTGAATTTGGATGTGGGCATGACCTTCCTGGAGGAGACCAATTGAGAAGCTGCCCCCAGGAGTGTAGGCCAATAGGGGTGACGCAGTCTGAAGACACGGGAGGGCCAATCAGAGTTCCCAAGCTGAAGGGTGGCAGGCAGACACACTTTGAATGAAGTGTGCTGCTAAGGTGAAAGGAGGAAGGGGATGTGGCACAAGATGGAGGCGCCGTACTGCTGCTGGAACCAGCAGTTAATTCCTCAATGCCCAGCACCATCTTGTGAATCCGTCTGTGGGTGACAAGCAAACAATTGCATGCATTTTCTTTCTGATACTCGAGGATTGCCAAAAATGCCCCACTACTGTTTCCATAATTACCTTATTTGGCTTCCCACTATTGCCAGGCACTTTGCCGCCTCCTGTCGTGAAGCCGCCTCCGGTAACAATGCGGGGAGCGGGAATACACCACGAAGCCAATCCGACCTATTTTTTGCCAATTTTCTGGCCCCACCCTGCCTCTAAATCCATCTTCAATGTGCTGGAAGAACTTCTCCTAATATCTCAGAACCAGATTGTATATGCACACTTGTATTTCCGCAACCTGTCAAAGCAATGATATTTCAACATCAAACAAATATGTGTGCCGAGCAACATATTTTAATTCGAGAGGCTGCAAGATCATGCCCTATGGCTACGGAGCATGAGGTGGGTCAATGCCGAGAAGCCATTGTGGCTTTCTCGCCAGGTGAATACAGTGGGAAAGATGATTGAAGGCCTTGTTTTCAGCCCAAGCTGCAACCTCATGCCATCCAATGTTCTGTCTGAATACGTGCACTTCTTATTCGTGAGGGACAAAGATGAGGCCCTACATTTGAAGTCAATGCTTGCCTTATGAATCCATTTGATTCGTATTCCAGGTTAAAATTAGGCCTTGAAAAAATATTTGCAAACATAACTGTTGAATATTGACCTGTCTTGAGAGACTATCTTACTGTGTAAGATTAGATCTTCACAGTACTGGGTGTGATTTGAATCGCACTTGTTTCAAAGATATTTAATGTTGACCAAATAAGAGGAGTGTGTAAAATTGTGTCTCACTCCAACTTATTTCCAATTTAGAAGTAAGTACCTTTGTGGTAAGAATATGGTTTCTGTGGTAGGGTGCCCCTTTAAAGGGTGAGTTATCAGGGGTCACATGACTCATCAGGCCAATTGCAGAGAGGTGCGCGAATCAAGACTCGGAGCTCGAGTCTGGGAGTTGTGGAGGTTGGAAGCATTTTTCTCTCTGTCATCTATATTGTTATTTCACTGCCAAATAAATCCCTGTCCATTTATCTGCCTTGTTGGTCATCAGTTGGGCGGCACGGTAGCACAGTGGTTAGCACTGCTGCTTCACAGCCCCAGGGTCCCGGGTTCGATTCCTGGCTCGGGTCACTGTCTGTGTGGAGTTTGCACATTCTCCTCGTGTCTGCGTGGGTTTCCTCCGGGTGCTCCGGTTTCCTCCCACAGTCCAAAGATGTGCGGGTTAGGTTGATTGGCCAGGTTAAAAATTGCCCCTTAGAGTGCTGAGATGCGTAGGTTAGAGGGATTAGTGGGTAAATATGTGGGGGTAGGGCCTGGGTGGGATTGTGGTCGGTGCAGACTCGATGGGCCGAATGGCCTCCTTCTGCACTGTAGGATTTCTATGATTTCTATGATTTCTATGATATGTGGGTTAGGTTGATTGGCTATGCTAAATGGACCCTAGTGTCAGGGGGATTAACAGGGTGAATATGCGGGGTTATGGGAATGGGGTCCGGGTGAGATTATGGTCAGCACAGACTCAATGGGCTCAATGGCCTCCTTCAGTACTGTAGGGATTCTATGAGTTCCTCGCAGTTATTACAGTTGCCTATGCATTGAGGTAAAAGCCATAACCACCAGGTTCCCTGATATCTGCACTGAGGTGTGTTTACTGCATTACTCTCAATGAATTTCATACATGAATTAAGGCCACTGTCACCCGAGTGTGGGTAGTGTGACCTAGAGGCACTACGTTTAAACTACCTCTTCCAATTCCAGAGCTGGCAAGAAGGCAGGTGGAATGTAAAACTTGTATCTCCACTGGGTCTTTATCGCACCCAAAGATCCATGGTAAATGTTTAAAAAGAGGAAGAAAAATACACAGTAAATGCAAGACAAAGGAAATACGAACAAAAATATACATATGCATTCAAAGATAAAGACCTACTACTTTACTAGTTTAAGCTACAGTGTTGAATGCACCAGACTCCAAAACCCCACTGTTCCCCTAAGCTGGAAGAACAGGGAATTAATAAGAATAAGACCCGTCCATTGGGCAAAACCATTTAAACATTTGAATACTTAAATTGTGTCACAAGACATGACAAGACATGAGGGCCAATCCAGACCACTAGAACACAATACATAAAACCATAAACAATGTGAAATCAGCTCAACCGCCACACATTCAAAGACATAACCAAACTTGTAACAATATTCCACCCTCTCCTCTCCCTCCCCCTCCCTCCTTTAGCAGTTCAAACCCAATGCGCAGGTGTCAATTTTAATTTCCATGCAGGCATATTAGCAGCCCTCTATGGGCACATTGCCTTTCCCACCAACCTCCCCCCTCCCCACTTTGGGTCCTAGCCAGGGAATGCAGAAACCATGGCTCCCCACCAATAACACTGTGGTGCACAGACCGTAGGGTTTTTCTGTATCTAAACAAAAATGTTTAAAGTTTGCGAGTGTGTGTGGGTGAAATTGTTTTTGTGATGGGCTCTCTGTCGCCGCCACCATCATATCTTTTAACAGCTTCTTTTCAGTACCGTGGTTAAGTCCTACCAAGAGCAGACTCCAGCCAATAAAAAGTATCAGCTATTGCTCTTGCCAGAGCCTCACCTTTCTTCTGCTGCGAACTAATCCCTTGGTGAGAAATTGCTTCTAAACCATATGCTTTTTAAGTAGAAAAGCCTACAAAGTGAATGTTTCCAAAAGAAATTTGGATTCCTTCCACCTCGGATCATTTATGCATGATTTCTACGCTCCTAACTAAAGGGATAATGCGAGAAGCTAACCTTTTAGCCCAGCAGTGACCAAAATGAGTTTCTCATGTTGTTTCAAAGTACAGTACAGAGAGGAAACGTAAAACAGAAAAGTGGCAGGAGTTAATTCTGATTCAGTTGGCAACATTCTTGCCCTTGAGTCAGATGGTGGCAAGCTCAAGACCCATTCGTAAGACTTGACGGTAAAATCTAGGCTGAGGTCTCAGAGCCAAACCAAGGAGGTGCTGCACTGTCGGAGGTGCGGTTTGTGGATGAATCGTCTGCCTTCTGTCTGCCCTTAGAATCATAGAATCCCTGCAGTGCAGAAGGAGGCCATTCAGCCAGTCGAGCTTCCACCGACAACAATCTGACCCAGGTCTTATCTCCGTAACCCACTTATTTACCCTGTTAATTCCCCTAACACTAAGAGCCAATTCAGTATGGCCAAACCACATAATCCGCACATTTTTGGACTGTGGGAGGAAACCGGAGCACCCGGAGGAAACCCACGCAGACACGGGGAGAATGTGCAAACTCCGCACAGACGGTCACCCGAGGTCTGAACTGAACCCGGTTCCCTGGTGCTGTGAGGCAGCAGTGTTAACCCTGTGCCACTGCGCCGCCTTGCAAAAGATCCCGCGGCACTGATTCCAAGGAGATCAACACAGTTCCCTCAGTCTCTTGGAATTAAAGGTCATCACTCAAACAACATAACTAAAACAAATGATCTGGTCATATACCTCATTGCTGTTCGGAGAATCAAATTGTACAATTTGTTCAAATTAGCTGACGTTTCCTAAATTACAACAGTGATGTATATCCATCTTTGGTTCTATTGTGCTTTAAGACCATAAGATATAGGAGCAGAATTAGGCCATTTGGCCCATCGAATCTGTTCCACCATTCAATCATGGCTAATATGATTCTCATCCCCATTCTCCTGCTTTCTCCCCATAACCCTTGATCCCCTTATTGATCAAAAACCTATCTACCTCTGTCTTAAAGACATTCAATGACCTGGCCTCCACAGCCCTCTGTGGCAATGAGTTCCACAGATTTGGGACATGCTGAGGTCGTTCTTTCTAGATAATACCATTCCAAATTTCCAAAGGGACTTTCTGCAGACTTTGCAGCTCTAAGTTTCCATCCTCAGCTGCTGGGAGCATGCATCGGATATTGATGTGTAAATTGCATATCCTCAATTTTCTGATGCAAAAGGGAGGTGGGCGACCTCTCTTCCGAGTGTTTATTTATTTATTCTTTCACAGGATGTGGGCGTCACTGTTTAGACCAGCATTTATTACCAATCCCTCATTTTCTTGAGAAGTTGGTGGTGAGTTGCTTTTTGGAACCGTTGCAGTCCATGTGGCGTAGGTACACCCACGGTGCTGTTAGGGAAGGAGTTTCAGGAGTTTGACCCAGTGACAGTGAAGTCAGGATGGTGAGTGGCTTGGGATGGAACTTGCAGGTGGTGGTTCCCCATGCATCTTCTCCTTGTTCTTCTAGGTGGTAGAGGTCATGGATTTGGAAGGCACTGTTGAAGAAGCCTAGTCGGTGAGTTGCAGCAGTGCATCTGCTCTGCTGCACATTGGTGGTGGATGGAGTGCCAATGAAGTGGACTGCTTTGCCCTAGATGGTGCCAAGCTTCTTGAGTGATTTTGGAGCAGTGCTCATTCAGGAAACTGGAGAGTATTCCATCACACTCCTGACTTGTGCTTTGTGTTCTCCTGACAGGTTTTGAGGATTCAGGAGATGAGTTACTGTCCACAAAATTCCAAGACTGCCCTGCTCTTGTAGCCAGAATATTTATATCACTAGTCCAGTTCAGTTTCTGTTCAATAGTAACCCCCAAGCTGTTGATAGTGGGGGATTCAGTGATGGTAATGCCTTTGAATATCAAGGGGAGTTGGTTAAATTCTCTCTTGGAAAGAGCAATTGCCTGACATTTGTGTAGCACACATGTTATTTGCCACTTAACAAAGCAAGCCTGAATATTGTCCAGCTTGTGTTGCACATGGACACTGACTGCTTCAGTATTTGAGGAGTTGCGAATGGTGCTGACCATTGCGCAAATATCAGTGAACATCTTCACTGTTGTTCTTATGATGGAAGGAGGGTCATTGATGAATCAGCTGCAGATGGTTGAATCTGGGCCATTATCCTGAGGAACTCCTGCGGCAACGTATGATCACTGAAATTATTTTCTCCAAAAACCACAGCCACCTACCTTCATGCCAGGTATGATTCCAACCAATGGAGAGTTTTCCCCCTGATTCCCATTTACTTCAGTTTTGCTGGGGCTCCTTGATCCACATTCAGTATATGGGGCCTTGGGCAGTCACTCACACCTCACCTCTTGAGTTCTGTTCTTTTGTCCATCTTTGGACCAAGGCTGCAATGAAGTCAGCAGCTGACTGTATACCACTGTGCTGCCACCTCTGTTGGGTTTGTCCTGCTGCTGGGACAGGATTACTCCTGGATAGTGATGGTGGTGCCTGGGACATTATAAAGTATAATTATGTGAGCATGACCAAGTTAGGCTGTTGCTTGACTGATCTGTGGGAAAGATCTCCCAATTTTGGCTCAGTCCCCCAAATGTTGGTGAGGAGGATCTTGTAGAGCTGACAGGGCTAGGTGTGCTGTTGTCATTTCCGGTGCCTAGGTCAATGCCAGATGGTCTGTCCAGTTTCATTCCTTATCAACTTTTCCGTAGCTGTGTGATACAATTGAGTGGCTTATTAGCCATTTAAGGGTCAAACAAATTGTTGTAGGTCTGGATTCACATGTAGGCCTTCCCAGGTAAAAGTGGTAGATTTTCCTTCCCTGAACAGGATTACTGTGACCAGCCGGCCATTTACGACAATTGACGATAGTTTCATGGGCACAATCACGGAGACTATCTTTTAATTCCAAACTTATTCATATCATAGAATCACAGCATCCCTACAATGCGAAAGGAGGCCACTTGGCCCATTGAGCATACACTGATAACAATCCCAGGCCTTATCACCTTAAACCCACATATTAACCTTGCTAATCCCCCGACACTAAGGGGCAATTTAACATGGCCAATCTGCCGGATCCACACATCTTTGGACTGTGGAAGGAAACTGGAGAACCCAGAGGAAACCCATACAAATTTACATTTCACCAGTTGCTGTGGTGGGATTTGAACCCATGCCCCCAGAGCATTAGTCTGAGCTCTTGGGAATACTAGTCCAGTGATGGAATACTAGTCCCCCCACTACGCCGTCAACTCCCTGCCAGAGTGTGTGAACTCTGTCAGCCCTAAAAGCTAAAGGAAAGCTTCACTTAAATCTTCAAAGAATGTTATGATTTTTCTCTTGATTGATTTGATTTGATTTATTATTGTCACATGTATTAATATACAGTGAAATGTAATGTTTCTTGCGCGCTATACAGACAAAGCATACTGTTCATAGAGAAGGAAACGAGAGAGTGTAGAATGTAGTGTTACAGTAATAGCTAGGGTGTAGAGAAAGATCAACTTAATGCGAGGTAGGTCCATTCAAAAGTCTCATGGCAGCAGGGAAGAAGCTGTTCTTGAGTCGGTTGGTATGTGACCTCAGACTTTTGTATCGTTTTCCCGATGGAAGAAGGTGGAAGAGAGAATGCCCGGGGTGCGTGGGGTCCTTAATTATGCTGGCTGCTTTGCCGAGGCAGCGGGAAGTGTAGACAGAGTCACTAATTGGGAGGTTGGTTTGCGTGATGGATTGGGCTACATTCGCGACCATTTGTAGTTTCTTGCAGTCTTGGGCAGAGCAGGAGCCATACCAAGCTGTGATACAACCAGAAGGAATGTTTTCTATGATGCATCTGTAAAAGATGGTGAGAGACGTAGCTGACATGCCAAATTTCCTTAACCTCCTGAGAAAGTAGAGGCGTTGGTGGGCTTTCTTAATTATAGTGTCGGCATGGGGGGACCTGGACAGGTTGTTAAATGCTTAGGGGAGTGCTTTATGTGAGAATAATATTTCACTGGCCCTTGGCTACCCATTCAATCATCCAGTATATGCAAGGTTACTGCATGTTGTTTGTTTTTGAGTCAGTATGGCCACATTACAGACGGGAACAGGATGTGGGCCTTGTACTTGTTAGTGTTTCAAGCTCACTGTCTTTTCTGTTGCAGTGATTTCTTGCATAAAAAGAATAAATTTCACCTTCAACAATTTTGCACAAGTTGAATGCTCGATAAGAAAGGTAACGATTGAAACTGCACTGTAACAATCCCTCTCTCCGCTAAGTTTACACTTCTCCAAGATGCCTTTCACAAAAAGGAGCAAGAAAAATATCATATGAATTCATTAATATTGCGCAGCTCGGTTTACTGTTTTTTTCCACTGTTTCTCCCCTCTCCTTCTCCCCAGGGCACTGATTACTTGCTGGAAATCGGAATATGGGAACCAGGTGTCCACCAGTACCCTGCCAAAGTGCGCAGTTCTCATCTGGGAACCATGGCAGAGTTCTGGCAAGCACTCTGACTGCAAAGGTGGGGATTCAGACCTGCGCCGAGTGCGACGTCTTTCAATAAGAGATGCCCATGGGCAATCCAAGCTGGGAATTCTGCCCGACTTTCCACTCGCCAACTGGGGCCAATTGTAACACCCCTAACACTTTGGCTGAGATCAGCTAATGTTCCCTGCCTGCATGGCTCCAAATTACTCATGGGATCAAGCTTGCTGAGTCATACCCGGAGTCAATAATTGATATTAAGTGGAACTTGTTTGTACCTGAAGCACTTTAAGTGACCTTTCCTTCATCATGTAGAAGGAAGAGAAAATAACCAAACATCCAGGTCATGGAATCAATACCTAACACTCCGAGGGACCTGATTTCCAGGCCTACGGAGTACTGTGGTAGTGTGCCCCTTTAAGAGGTGAGCGCTTGGAAGGTCATGTGACCCATTCGTCCAATTGGCTGGAGCACGCAAATCCTGGAGCTGAGTGCAAGTTGTCCTTGCCAGTTAGGAGTCTCGAGTCAGTGGAGTGCGGTGGCCGTTATATCACTCTCGGTACATAGTTACTTACTTTAATAAACCATTCATTCATTTATCTACTTGGTAGTCACCCATCTTCACAAGATACTTCAAGGACCATCTGGGACCCTGCCCCCTTGCTCCACAGTAGTTTTATCCGTGAGAAGGGGAATTAGGCTTGAAGGTAGCCAATTCACTGCTGCCAATTTTGTGTCCCCATCAAAATTACATTCACTCCATTCTCTTTTCTTGATTTCAAAGAAGACAATTACGTAACACTAAAGATAAGAGATTCCTAACTCAATAAAACACAGGTTAACGAACAACAACACCGCAATGGTCTGTTGTGGTTCTTTATTCCCAATGGAATTTTTGCTTTTAGTTTTTCTCCACCTTCATTTACACGTTAAGAACAGAGGTTACCCAGTAATTACAATTAACAATGCAGAATGTGATGGGATTTTTAAAATTCATTTACAGGATGTTGTCATCGCGAGCTAGGCCAGCATTTATTGCCCGTCCCTAATTGCCCTTAAGAAAGTGCTCATGAACAACATTCTTGAACTTTTGCAATCCTTGTGGTGTAGTCACAAACACAGCGCTATTAAGGAGGGAGTCCTAGGATTTTGACCAAGCGACAGGAAGGGGTGTGAAATAACCCCTCAGAGGCCAGTGTCTCTTCACTGGATTCCCCTTATTTACAAACTCTAGTCCACTCTTAAGGGTACTTCAGGTACACAGTCAGAATCCAGAGTGCCAGAAGACCTGACGCTCCCATTTTTATATACAGGTGAGGCTCCCGGATTGGGCATGCAATTATGGCTCAATTATCTTTTCGCGCCCAACCAATTAAATGAAATCAAATTAACTTAGGGACAACTCAAAAGGGGCAGCCCCCTAAAAGGAGGGTAACCGCCCGAAACAAAAGACAAAACGGAAAGGAAACTTAAAACATCAAATTAAAATGTGATTAAAGGGGTCAATAATACACCCCAGTCCCTGTGGTGCCCAGCACGTACGGAAGGCATCAACAGGACCCTCAGACCTCACATGCTCCCTTTCCAGGGACACCTGGCCGCGAATGTAGCCGCGGTAGAGGGGTAGACAGTCGGGTTGGACGACCCCCTCGATCGCCCGCTGCCTGGACCTGTAGATGGCACACCTTGCCAGGCCCATTAGCAGGTTCACGAGGAGATCCTCCTCCTTCCCCGCCCCCCTCCACACCGGGTGTCCGTAGATCAGGAGTGTGGGACTGAAGTGCAAAAATACTTGTAACATAGAACATAGACATGGTCCACGCACTCCACAAGGTTGCAAAAAGGGCACGCTTGGGAGCCCGTGAACTGGTACAACCTATGATTGTACGGTACTGCTGCGTGCAGCACCCTCCACCCCAGGTCCCCAAGAGAGTGGGGGGTTGAGGGACCTCCACTGGGGAATGGCTCAATTAGGGAGTTCATATCCCAAGAGGCTAACCTCATGTGCCTCGTTGAAGTCATTAAAGAATGATGATTTATTTCCAAGTACGGATGTTGAGTGACTTGGAGGGGATCCACCAGATGGTGGTGTTCCCAGGCATCTGCTGCCCTTGTCCTTCTAGATGGTAGTGCTCCTGGGTTTGCAAAGTGCTGTCGAAGGAATCTTGGTGGGTTGCTGCAGTGCATCTTGTAGATGATACACACAGCTGCCACTTTTAAACATGTAGACCAATCTGAAAAGAGAAAAATGATGATTAACCAATACATAGCTGGAAAAAAACAGGATATAACAGCTGAAATTCGGGAATTAAAATGTAATGAAATTTACAGACACCCTGTTAGTATCTGGTCAGAGGAGCAAGAGAGACAATTTAATATTTTTGGTAGAGATCTTGTATCAGTAGCAAATTCATAACTGGAGTTATTTCAGATACATCTCCAGCTTGTTGAGCTGTTAAGTTCCTCCATGACAAACTGTAACTTCACAAAAAAAAATACTTGTTTGTAAAGCTCTGTAAGATTACAACTGGAATTCTCCAGCCGTTCACGCTGATGTGGTAGGATTCTCCAGTCGCACCGGCAGAAACCCCCCCACCACAGCCTGCGGGTTTCCTGCAGCATAGGTTGATGTCAATGGGAATTCCCAGGACCAGAGAATCCTGCCGCTAGCAAACAACGCGCCACCTCCTGCTGGCGGGAAACACCCGGCTGGGAGGCCAGAGAATCTCACCCAGTGTGAAAAGGAACAATGCTCCGGACCACGATAAGAAGGCGGGGTGTGGCACGAGGTAAACTATTTCTTCGGAGAGCTGGTGCAGAGACAGAAGCCAGATGGTCTTCTGTGCCGTAACAATAATGTGATTCTGTGAAGACATCCTGAGGTTGTGAAAAGCAATAGGTAAGTTAAACATGTCTAGAATGCACACATAGTCAGTCGTCTAGTAAATTGGTCATTAGATGTTGCATCAAACAGTAATCTTGGATTTATCTACTAAATCATAGAATCCCTACAGTGCAGAAGGAGGCCATTCTGCCCTTCGAGTCTGCACCGATAACAATCCCACTCAGGCTCTATCCCCATAACCACACGTATTTACCCTGTTAGTCCCTCTGACCCTAAGGGCAATTTAGCATGGCCAACCAACCTAACCCGCACATCTTTGGAGTGTGGAAGGCAACTGGAGCACCTGGAGGAAACCCATGCAGGCATGGGGAGAACCCGCAAACTCCACACAGTCAGTGAACCGAGACCGGAACTGAACCCGGGTCCCTGGTGCTGTGAAGCAGCAGTGCTAATCATTGTGCCACCCTAAGAAGAGATTTTCCAGCAATTTTAACACAACTCAACTACTTACTGTCTTTTTCTCTCAAGATGGCAGGTGAATTTCATTAACTTCCGATAACTCAAAGTCAATTTTTGCATTTTCAAATTTTCAAAATTTTGGATTGTCCAAGATTTTGAATTAAGTAGGTTGGGTGACAAAGCAAGTGATCTGATCATTTGCGTGCGTTAGATTTGAATTAATAAGGCTTCAATTTGGGTGGCGCTTGTTCAAGGTGGCAGAGAACAAAAACAATGGCAATTTACCAAATATGATTCTAAATTTTTGGAAAGAGACATTGAATAATAACTCCCCAGCCAACTTTAAAATTCTTGAGTGCAGCACCGCACATGACATTTCGGAGAACACCACAGGCTAGCTATGTCGTCTTTTCATGATATTGAAATAATATGGCCAGTAAAAATCACACTGCAACTGAAATAAATTGGCTGTGGTTCCTTTCTTTTCTTTTAATGAGCGGGAAGAATGAATACCGAGTGGGAGATGAACCACAAAGTTAACCATGGTGCTGATGGAGGGTTTAAGATGCCCCAAAAGGCTGTAAGCTTCTGACTTTTCTTGGAAAGGTAAAGGGAGGATCTCAACTGGACATTCTATTAATGATTTGGCTGATCATATAATAAGCACTTTATATGCATTCTCCGGGGAATCTGCAACTTTCATATTTTGGATCCTCTCAACTTTTCGAAAATATCACCAGATGCATCTCGCTCTTCAAATGCACATCTGGGAAAAATTGGATGTTTTTGCCTTAACTCTGTTCATCATTCTTCTTACAGAGCTGTTGCTTAACTCCTTATATCCTTGTCCATGCTTTCATTCTGCGGGCGGCAACGGTGGCACAATGGTTAGCACTGCTGCCTCACAGCAACCCGGGTTTGATTCCTGGCTTGGATCACTGTCTCTGTGGAGTTTGCATGTTCTCCCCGTGTCTGCGTGAGTTTCCTCCGGAATACCCAGAGGAAACCCGGAGGTTTCCTCCCACGGTCCCAAAGATGTGCTGGTTAGGTGCATTGGCCATGCTAAATTCTCCCTCATTGTACCAGAACAGTGTGGAGTGTGACGACTACGGGATTTTTAGTAACTTCATTGCAGTGTTAAAGTAAGCTTACTTGTGACTAATAAATAAATAAAACATTTAATGTACGTTTAATTTTATTCATAACTACTCATTTGCAAGGGTACGTGCCGCAGAATATAAATGAATGTTTATGTTGATTATGAGTCAGTAATTTGATAGTATTCTCATAAGCCAAGGATATTTACTGAAGTAGATCCTTCAATTAGCAAAGTACTTCTGTTTAATGGCTTTCTCCAAGGCTAATGAATTGTTAATATTGAATTAACAGTTTTTGTAGATGCTTATATAGAAGATTAGAGAGGACTATTTATAGAATCATTGAATCATAGAATCCTGCAGTGCAGAAGGAAGCCATTCAGCCCATCGAGCCTGCACCGACCACAATCCCACCCAGGACCTATCCCCATAACCCTATCCATTTAACCTAGCTAGTCCCCTTGACACTAGGGGGAAATTTAGCATGGCCAAACTACCTAACCCGCACATCTTGGGATGTTTGTTTGCACCTTTCCAATTAAAGCCTAAGCATTGTCATCAAAAAATCGCAAAACTAATAGCACTGTTATTATTTAAACACAAATGCTGCATTTACACCAGGTAAAGGCAGATGTACAAATAAATGTAGCGGTCAATAGGTTGCTATCAGAGGTGTGCTGCTCTATTAGCTTTGTAAAAATGCCATTTCACTGTCTGGCTCCCCCATTTAACCTAAGTGAATGTCATGAAGTTGCTGGTTTTTAGTCTGTACCTATCACAAACTCACCATAGTGATTTAACTCATTCATGTCTAAACACCCTTTCAATTACATGATAAATATTACTGCCAGCCAACTTCTTTGGTACTGAAGATCATCTATTACAAGTGTGACAACACAATCTTTCAGGTTTTAATTGTTGATGGAGACTTAAATTAATAATTAAAATACATTTTTTCCTCAACTTCTCTGGGATTGTGGATCAACTATTACGAGTGTGAAGATTCATTCATTCACATTTTAAATATTGTTGGAGACTTGAATTAATAATTAAAATACATTTTTCTTAATGTTTTCTTATTTTCCTCTCTTCTATGTATTCCATTATTCATTTCCCTCTTTATTTCTCTTTCTGTGATTAATTTGACGTTCAATTCACGATTCTAAATCATACTTCATAATTCAGACCCTGCAATATTAATTTCATAATCCATCAAACTAATTGGTTAAGGAGGTACATAATTACTTGCTCGACTCGGGTCCCAATGCACACCTCTAGCAACTTCCAGGGCAAAATTCTATGGGGATTATTGGGAAAGGGCATGTCTACTCAATGATAGATAATCTTTGTTGACCAGTTACAGGAATTTTTTTGGTCCATTGTTGTGCTCTTAACAGCCATTTTGTAATAGATTTCAATTCGTAAGGGTAGGATTTTCCAGCCCTTCCCGCTAATGGGATCTTCCAGTTCTGCCAAGTCAACCCCTGCTGCAGGTTTCCTGGCAGCAGGACGGGTGAACCTTGAAAATTGCCATTGACATCGGCAGGACTGGAAAATCCTGCCAGCAGCCAATGGCAAGCCGTCTCTGCTGCAGAGGAGCTGGAAAGCTGTGGCCTTATCTATTTGTTTGAATTGTTCCATACTCATCAATTCATCATTAAAATTTCTCTTCATTAGTCACAGCCAGCTTTGTGGGTGGCACGGGGGTTACCTCAGTGCTAGAGACCCGGGTTCGATTCTGACCTTAAGTGTCTGTCTGGAGTTTGCACGTTCTCCCTGTGTCTGTGTGGGTTTTCTTCGGGTTCTCCGGTTTCCTACCAAAGTCCAAAGATATGCGGGTTAGGTTGATTGGCCATGTTAAATTGACCCTTAATGTCCCAGAATGTGTAGGTTAGAGGGATTAGCGAGCTAAATATGTGGGGTTGTGGGATAAAGCCTTGGGGTGGGGGTGGAGGGGGGGTAGACTCAATGGGCCGAATGGCCTCCTCCTGCACTGTAGGGATTCTATTCTATCCTAATCTATTTGTGTGACACAAAACTAAGGCAACAGTTTTAGAAAGTGAGTAAATCAGGCTTTGACTATGAAAAGGTCATGTTAAAATGCATAGTGTTGGCAAATATGCAGCAGATTTTCAATCCAATGTCATTGTGACTTCCATCCGATGCAAAATTGTATCAGACTTTCATTCTAATTAATTCACCGATCGAAGAAAAGCTTGGAGATGGACCACATTGGGTTCCTGCCAGAGTCAAGCTTAATACTGATAGCAGAGACTACTATCTTTCAATTGTATTAAAATTAGGCTGTCATTATTTGGAAGTCATTCTCAGTGCTGAGGTTGCGACAATACTCAGTCACCTACCCACTCCTATGAAGTGGATTGCAAGGATGTGCTGTTTACAGATATATGGGTGGCACGGTGGCACAGTGATTACCGCTGCTGCCTCACAACACCAGAGACCCAAGTTCGATTCCCGGCTTGGGTCACTGTCTGTGTAGAGTTTGCACGTTCTCCCCATGTCTGCGTGGGTTTCCTCCGGGTGCTCCGGTTTCCTCCCACAGTCTGAAAGACGTGCTGGTTAGGTGCATTGGCCATGCTAAATTCTCCCTCAGTGTACCCGAACAGGTGCCAGAGTGTGGCGACTAGGAGATTTTCGCAGTAACACCATTGCAGTGTTGATGTAAGCCTGGTATGAAGTCTCACAGACGGAGCGCTGGTGATTCCCCTGATGAAGGAGCAGTGCTCCGAAAGCTTGTGCTACCAACTAAACCTGTTGGACTTTAACCTGGTGTTCATGATATGGAAATGCTGGCGTTGGATTGGGATAGGTACAGTAAGAAGTCTCACAATACCAGGTTAAAGCCCAACGGGTTTATTTGGTAGCACAAGCTTTCAGAGCACTGCTCCTTCATCAGGTGAGTGAAGAGTTGGATTCACAAACAGGGCATATATAGACAAAGACTCAATTTACAAGATAATGGTTGTAATGTGAGTCTTAACTGTTAATCAGGTCTTTACAGGCACAGATAATGCGAGTGGAGAGAGGGTTAAACACTGGTTAAAGAGGTGTAAATGTCTCAAGCCAGGACAGTTAGTGAGATTTTGCAAGGTCAGGCATGTCGTGGGGGTTATAGATAGTGTGACATGAACCCAAGATTCCAGTTGAAGCCATCCTTATGTGTGCGGAATTTGGTTATCAGTTTTTGCTCGGCGATTCTGCATTGTCGTGTGTCGTGAAGGCCGCCTTGGAGAATGTTTGCCCGAAGACCAAAGGCTGAATGCCTTTGACTGCTGAAATGTTCCCCGACAGGAAGAGAACACTCTTGCCTGGTGATTGCCGAGCAGTGTCCATTCATCCATCGTTGTAGCATCTGCATGGTCTCGCCAATGTACCATGCCTCGGGACATCCTTTCCTGCAACACTACGACAACGGATGAATGGACACCCCAGTCCAACGCCGGCA
The DNA here is from genome assembly GCF_964213995.1 of Mustelus asterias. Taxonomy (NCBI): domain Eukaryota; kingdom Metazoa; phylum Chordata; class Chondrichthyes; order Carcharhiniformes; family Triakidae; genus Mustelus; species Mustelus asterias. Next base: position 25,234,123 of record NC_135827.1, read on the forward strand.
TCTCCTCATCAATGTAAGCCTATTTGTGACACTAAATTTAAACTTATATTTCTTTTAAAAAAGCCATATTGTGAAATTTGTAACATCATTCTGAGATTATTTCTGAACCTGTTCATATTTGTTTCTTTACGCTGTCTTAGTTGGAGTTCTGTGCTTCTGGCAATGCAAACCTGCATTGGTATCTCTGATATTGGGACTTTTTCATGAGTAGAAAGAGCAAAGGGAATAAACGTGGAAAGTGCTGGAAATACTCAGCAGGTCTGGCATCATCTGTGGAGAGAGAAACAGAGTTAAGTTTCAAGTCAAGTTAATGAGGAAATGGAGAGTTCCAGAGATCAGGCTGTGCGACAGCCAGACTATACTTGATTGCTAGTTTGCCACCCCATTTACTCCGGCAGATCAAGGCCCACCAAATAGAACTCTGGTTCAGGAAGCATCCAGATGCATAGCGATGCTGGCTACCGCAGCTTACATAGAATACAGGCCTGTCACTGTCAATGGTCAGAACTGCTAAACTGCATCTTCAAATCCTTTTCCCTTGCATCTTTTTGGGCATGCTGTGACATTATGGCTATGCTGCCCAGTAAGTAGAATGGAAAGCAAAGCCAATATCACCACCACACAACCTGCCATCAAGCAGTGAGGTAACTGTTACTGCACTAACTCAACTGACCACATATTTGGTTTCCAATGTCCATATTTATTATGCAGCCAATGGATTTTAAGAAGCACTTTTACAAAGGTTAAAATATGCGTGGAAAGATATCAGCTTCTTTTATTATAGTAAACAACAACAGAAAATGCTGGATGAACTCAGCAGATCTGACAACCTCTGTGGAGAGAGAAACAGAACATTTTGAGTGGAATTTTACCGGCATGTCTACCCGATGTTTATATGATCCCGCCTGAGGCAAATGGGAGAATGTCATTCTTCGAGCCTCGCCCGCCCCCGGAATCAGGAGTAAAATTCCGCCCTTTAAGTCCATGTGGCCCTTCTACACAAGGGTTTCCTGGAAGTGTCACATTGGACCCCAAACATTAACTCTGTTTCTCTCTCCACAGATGCTGCCAGACCTGCTGAGCTTATCCAGCATTTTCTGTTCTTCACCAGAATTTTACTGCCCCGCCCACCACGGGAATCGGAGCGGGTGCGGATCGGACAATGGGAAATTCCGTTGACCTCGGGCAGGATTTTACAGTTTCGGGACGAACAAAGCTGTAAACTCCCGCCCTTTGTTTCAGATTTTCAGCATCTGCAGTATTTTGCTTTTTTTATTAGCTTCCTTTATAATTGCTACCAATGGTTTATGAGTCTATTAACCCTATATGACTCTTTATATTTACCCATCACTCTTTTAAGCATACTTGCACATGATTCAATTCCCAATGGATGGGTCCAGTATTGGCTAAAAGCTCACCCACTGAATGACCCTAGAATATCAGACAGGGGTCAATACACTAATGATCAGGCAAGTGCTAATAGCATGTCCTCCAAACTAACACCTTAAATCAGAAAAACCAGTCCAAGTAAACTTCTGATGAAAGAAAAATGTCAATTTGAATCTGATTTGAACCTGAAGATCTGGAACGCTTTTGGAATTTCCCTCTTAGATACTGATCTGGATTTTCACTTTGGTTTCAGTGTATGGTATAGAATATTCGCTCCAAAGAAGTGGGGAGGAAATTCCTGCAAATGTGGGTGAGAACTTAAAACTGAAATGCAAATGAGGGCAGGATTTTTCCATCCGTTTATGCCAGTGAGATTCTCCAGTCCCGCTGCAGTGAATGGAGCGCCAAATTTCTGTCTTAGCTTGCAGCAGCGGCAGGGCGTGAATGGCCGGAAAATTCCGGCCAAGGTTTTTTGTTGGTTTGAGACAGTTTTATTTTGGTTCCTATTGTTAATAACATGACAGTTTGAAGGGACATACTGCTCTGAATGTGAATGATTTACCCGTACCCCAATACCCACGCACCTGTTCTGGTAAGTGTTTATTCTTTACTAACATTGCACTTTTTTTTCCTTTTTTAAAACTTTTTCTCCATTCTTAAAGTGACAAATCCAATGCGCAGAGTTAGACTGGGCAAACCCAAATTTATTCCTCGCCCCAAAAACCAAATTCAAATTGAATCCAATTCATGGTCCCCACAAGAGAGACAAATACGGTCCAAACTGACAAGAAATCATGGATTCAGAGAATTCCTACAGTGAAAAAGGAGGCCATTCAGCCCATCAAGCCTGCACCAACAATAATCCCACCCAGGCCCTACCCCTGTAACCCCATATATTTACCTTGCTAATCCCCCTGACACTAAGGGGCAATTTACCATGGCCAATCAACCTAACCTGCACACCATTGGACTGTGGGAGGAAACTGGAGCACCCGGAGGAAATCCTTGCAGACACGAGGAGACGCCACATAGAGAGTCACCCAAGGCCGATGTTGAACCTGGGCCCCTGACACTGTGAGGCAGCAGTGCCAACTACTGTGCCACCCAATATCACCTTGTCTTGTGCAACAGGCATCATCATCATCATAGAATCCTTACAGTGCTGAAGGAGACCATTCGGCCCATCAAGTTTGCACCTACTCTCCGACAACAGCCCACTGAAGCCCTATTCCTGTAACCCCACATATTTACCCCACAATTCCCCCTAATGTACACACCTTGGGAACTAAGGGGTAAGTTAACATGGCCAATCAACCTAACCTACACATCTTTGGACTGTGGGAGAAAAACCATAGCACCTGGAGGAAACCCACAAAGACACGAGGAGAACATACAAACTCCACACAGTCACCCAAGGCCGAACTGATCTCAGGTTTCGGGCGCTGTGAGGCAGCAGCATTAACCACTGTGCTGCCACACTGCTGCATGAAGGCATTGATCTTAGCCAAAAGGCTGAGAAGCGCAGCCCTGCCAGGTGACCATGGTTTCACCCTTTATACAGCTTTCACCTTCAGCTGGACTAATTATTTAATTCACATGCTAGTCATGAGGGTACAAATGAGAACTTGTTTTCAGCAACTTGCTCTGAGCAGAATAAATCACACCAGACTGCCCTCACAGCCTTCCAATAATGAACATTTCACACTTAATCATGTTGGTGACATTGAAACCTATTGAAAGTCATTTATCAGTCAAGCGGTCTAACATCGGGGTAAAAAATATCCATTTGCTTCAATACAGAAGGACCACTGTACCATGAAGGACCTGACATGATAGGGTGACTATCTTCAGAACACATGGAAACTAAATCATCAACTGTAACAGAGCAATTCATTATGGAATAAGGGAAAAATGCCCACTGGTCTGTTAGATCGTGATAAAAATATCTCCAAGTAAATTCCTTACCTTTAACTGTCCTCTTCATGTCCAGATGGAATCATAGAAATATCATTATCTTGGTTAAAGCTTTTTCATTATTAAGTCACAGGTTTACATGCTCTTTGACTTTAAAGGAATCCAAACCAGAACCTCATAAAAATTGAACTGCAGATGTAATAGATTTCTTTGTTGATCTCGCTAGCTCTTTAAGTATCTATTATATACAACAGGTGTCTCCAAAAATCTTTGAAGAGCCACATCCATCTTGTGCACATGTGCACAGTGCATGACCCAGGAAATAGAGAGATGCTAACTTTTGAGTTCTGTTACAGTGCAGTATTACAAAATATAAAGCATTTCAATTTGGTGAATTGGAAGGTAATGGAAGAGTTGATATCCAGGCCAGAAGAGACTTGTGCTTGATGTATCCCAGACAGCTTGTGATGCTTATCTTTCATGTAGTCTCCCATGGTGGCCCATGTTAAATTGGATTTCCAAAGATAATGTGGATCATATGCTCTGGTGCAATAGTCAAGTGCCAGTTGTTGAGAAAGAAATACAACAGGATCTTTTCAGTATATCTAAACAGGTGGTTTAATATCTCATCTGAATCATGGTATCCTTGACAGTCATTAGCATCAGTGCATTCAAGATCTACAGTGGGGCTTGAACCCAAATCGTTGAAGGAGATACTCCACTGATAGTAAATATCATCACAGGCTGCAGATCAACAGCAATAAAATCAACCAGCTGAGCATTGTGCAGCAGCAGTGCATGAGAGACCATACAAGAGATTTGTGGTAAAGATAATGTGAAACTCAATCCCAGTCTCCAGTCTCCAGTCTTGGATGATGATCTGTGTGGAGTCTGCGTGTTCTCCATGTGTCTGCGTGGGTTTCCTCTGGGTGCTCCGGTTTCCTCCCAAAATGTGCGTGTTAGGTGGATTGGCCATGAGAAATTGCCCTTAGTCTCCCAAGATGTGTAGGTTAGGGGGAATTAGTAGTGTAAATACATGGGGTTACGGGGATAGGGTGGAGGGTCGGCCTGGGTAAGATGCTCAGCCAGAGAGTCGGTGCAGACTCGAGGGGCCAAATGACCTCCTTCTGCACTGTAAGGATTCTATGATTCTATTCTAAGATTCTAATGGGATATAGGGTTACATGGATAGAGAGACAGCTATGGGAGAGAAAGCAAGAAAGGTAAAAGGATGCTTCTCGAACAGGAATGATGTAATGAGCTAAAGGACTGCCTTTAGTTACTTTACATCCACCTATAATGTGGAGATGTGTCCAAAGATGTTTGTTGGAGTGTAAAAATGGATAGCAAACTAATAAAGATACCAGTGGAAGTGACCAAAAACTTGGTCAAAGAAATAGGAGGGACAGAGAGGTTTTAGATGGTGTTTACCTTCTGCACCATTGATCTGGGCTTATGAAACAATATGAAAATTTGCTGGTGGCATAATTGAGAACAGTGATCAGGGTCACAACAAATAAAGGATGGTGGCAGATCCAGTTTAATGTAAAGAAGATGTCAAATTATGCACTTTGGAAGTCAGGAGAGAAAAAGGAAAGATCTCTTTGTTTCGAAGCGTGAGAGGGGATGAAGGGATATGGGGGGAAGGCGGATCAGGATATTGAATTTGATGATCAGCCACGATCAAAACGAATGTGGAGCAGGCTCGAAGGGTCAAATAGTCTACTCCTGCTTCTAGTTTCTATGTTTCTATGACTCACAGGGCAAGGTTTTACCTGTAACCGAGGAACCTTGGTGTATTTACACAGGTTATCAAAGGTGATGGCACATGCATAAAAAGAGCAAACAGTTTAGTATGCAGAGGCATGTAGGGGTGTCACGGTTGCAAAGTGGTTGGTACTGCTGTCTCACAGCGCCAGGGACCCGGGGTTCAATTCTGGCCTTGGTGACTGTCTGTGTGGAGTTTGCATGTTCTCCCCGTGCCTGCATTGGTTTCCTCCGAGTGCTCCAGTTTTCTCCCACACTCCAAAGATGTGCGGGTTTGGTGGGTTGACCATGCTAAATTGTTGCTCAGTGTCCCAAAGGTGTGTAGGTTAGATGGATTGGCCATGCTAAATTGCCCTTAGTGTCACAGGGATTCACCAGTAAATATGTCGGGTTACAGGATAGGATCTTGATGGGTTTGGTGCCTATGCAGGCTCTATAGGCCAAATGGCCTCCTTCTACACTGTATGGATTCTATGATTTTATGAATACAGAAACAACAGGGGTAATGTTGAACTTCTACCCTGAGGCAAATGTAATTTAGTATAGACAAAGATAAAGCAATGCACTTGGAAAAAAAGATGGATTTCTCATTAATAGAGTTGTGATGGGCAAAGCTAAAAAAAAGCCAGGAATTGCTAATAAATTCAACCAAAGCAGCGCAGCAACCAACAAAGCCAGCAATGTACTGAATGATAAAGCCAGATATCATGATCAAATTCTGTACTTGGGTACATATGCACTTTGAACACTTCATCCAGTTTTGGTCACCAACACACAAGAAAGCCATTTCAACATTGGAGACAGTATAAAAATTGAATCCCAGTTTTGGAGGTCTGCAACTCATCAAACTGATGGAAAAAGCAGCAAAAAAATGGACTGACATTGTTGAAGATTTTAAAAATGTTTACTCAAAGCGCCGAACAGAGATTGCTGCTGAGATCCTACCCCAGCCCTTGTATTTGCACCCCAACTGTGATGAGCTAATGCATCATGACCTTGGATTTGAATCTGGTGGCTCTAGTCTGAGTTAAACTGAGATGCTGGGAAGATATGGGATTTGAGAGTTATGAGGAAAGACTGAAGGAACTTGAAATATTCAGCCTGAGTTGAAGGTGCCCATCAGGTGAGCTTGTGAAGGCATGTATTATTGGGAAAAAGAAGTACTTTAAATTAGATTGTAAGTATAGGACAAGGGACCAAATGTCCACACAAGTTAAAGGTAAATTTAGGATTGATACCAAGAAATTCTACTTCAACTAAAGTTGATCAATATGTGGAATAAACTCCCAAAGTGGTAGAGGTTGGTTGAAGCCACTTAGATACTGCACTCGAAGCATTTCAGGATCATTTGGATGGATAAACTGAGATGAGATGAGTTCACTAGCCTTTTTCATTGGCATTTCTGTTGTATTTACAGTTTCACTAAGTGTAGGGAAGCTGGTAAAAGAGGTGGAGGAGTGGCATTGTTAATCAAAGATAGTTTAACGGCTGCGGAAAGGCACTTCAAGGGGGATCTGCACACTGAGGTAATATGGGCTGAGGTTAGAAATAGGAAAGGAGCGGTCACGTTGTTAGGAGTTTACTATAGGCCCCCAAATAGTAATAGAGATGTGGAGGAAGAAATTGCTAAGCAGATTATGGATATGTGTGGGGGGTCACAGGGTAGTTGTCATGGGGGGACTTTAACTTTCCAAATATTGATTGGAACCTTTGTAGGTCAAATAGTTCGGATGGGGCAGTTTTTGTGCAGTGTGTGCAGGAGGGTTTCCTGACACAATATGTGGATAGGCCGACAAGAGGTGAGGCCACATTGGATTTGGTACTGGGAAATGAACCGGGCCGAGTGTTAGATTTGTTTGTGGGAGAGCACTTTGGAGATAGTGACCACAATTCGGTATCTTTTGTTATTGCAATGGAGAGGGATAGGGCCGTACGGCAGGGCAAGGTTTACAATTGGGGGAGAGGTCATTATGATGCGATTAGGCAAGAATTAGGGGGCATAAGTTGGGAACAGAAACTGTCAGAGAAAGGAACTAATGAAAAGTGGAACTTTTTCAAGGAACAAATACTGGATGTCCTTGATAGGTATGTCCCTGTCAGGCAGGGAGGAAATGGCCGAGTGAGGGAACCATGGTTCACGAAAGAGGTGGAATGTCTTGTGAAAAGGAAGAGGGAAGCTTATGTAGGGATGAGGAAACAAGGTTCAGATGGCTCGATTGAGGGTTACAAGTTAGCAAGGAATGAGCTGAAAAAGGGGCTTAGGAGAGCTAGGAGGGGACACGAGAAGTCCTTGGCGGGTCGGATCAAGGAAAACCCCAAGGCTTTTTACTCTTATGTGAGGAATAAAAGGATGACCAGGGTGAGGTTAGGGCCGGTCAAGGACAGTAGTGGGAACTTGTGTATGGAGTCAGTAAAGATAGGCGAGGTGATGAATGAATACTTTTCTTCAGTGTTCACCAAGGAGAGGGGCCATGTTTTTGAGGAAGAGAAGGTGTTACAGGCTAATAGGCTGGAGGAAATAGATGTTCGGAGGGAGGATGTCCTGGCAGTTTTGAATAAACTGAAGGTCGATAAGTCCCCTGGGCCTGATGAAATGTATCCTAGGATTCTTTGGGAGGCAAGGGATGAGATTGCAGAGCCTTTGGCTTTGATCTTTGGGTCCTCGCTGTCCACGGGGATGGTGCCAGAGGACTGGAGAATGGCGAATGTTGTTCCTCTGTTTAAGAAAGGGAATAGAAATGACCCTGGTAATTATAGACCGGTTAGTCTTACTTCGGTGGTTGGTAAATTGATGGAAAAGGTCCTTAGAGATGGGATTTACGAGCATTTAGAAAGATGCGGATTAATCCGGGATAGTCAGCATGGATTCGTGAAGGGCAAGTCGTGCCTCACAAATTTGATAGAATTTTTTGAGGAGGTAACTAAGTGTGTTGATGAAGGTAGGGCAGTTGATGTCATATACATGGATTTTAGTAAGGCGTTTGATAAGGTCCCCCATGGTCGGCTTATGATGAAAGTGAGGAGGTGTGGGATAGAGGGAAAGTTGGCCGATTGGATAGGTAACTGGCTGTCTGATCGAAGACAGAGGGTGGTGGTGGATGGAAAATTTTCAGATTGGAGGCAGGTTGCTAGCGGAGTGCCGCAGGGATCAGTGCTTGGTCCTCTGCTCTTTGTGATTTTTATGAATGACTTAGAGGAGGGGGCTGAAGGGTGGATCAGTAAATTTGCTGATGACACCAAGATTGGTGGAGTAGTGGATGAGGTGGAGGGCTGTTGTAGGCTGCAAAGAGACATAGATAGGATGCAAAGCTGGGCTGAAAAATGGCAAATGGAGTTTAACCCTGATAAATGTGAGGTGATTCATTTTGGTAGGACTAATTTAAATGTGGATTACAGGGTCAAAGGTAGGGTTCTGAAGACTGTGGAGGATCAGAGAGATCTTGGGGTCCATATCCACAGATCTCTAAAGGTTGCCACTCAAGTGGATAAAGCTGTGAAGAAGGCCTACAGTGTGTTAGCTTTTATTAACAGGAGGTTGGAGTTTAAGAGCTGTGGGGTTATGCTGCAACTGTACAGGACCTTGGTGAGACCACATTTGGAATATTGTGTGAAGTTCTGGTCACCTCACTATAGGAAGGATGTGGAAGCGCTGGAAAGAGTGCAGAGGAGATTTACCAGGATGCTGCCTGGTTTGGAGGGTAGGTCTTATGAGGAAAGGTTGAGGGAGCTAGGGCTGTTCTCTCTGGAGCGGAGGAGGCTGAGGGGAGACTTAATAGAGGTTTATAAAATGATGAAGGGGATAGATAGAGTGAACGTTCAAAGACTATTTCCTCGGGTGGATGGAGCTATTACAAGGGGGCATAACTATAGGGTTCATGGTGGGAGATATAGGAAGGATATCAGAGGTAGGTTCTTTACGCAGAGAGTGGTTGGGGTGTGGAATGGACTGCCTGCAGTGATAGTGGAGTCAGACACTTTAAAAAGCGGTTGTTGGATAGGCACATGGAGCGCACCAGGATGATAGGGAGTGGGATAGCTTGATCTTGGTTTCAGATAAAGCTCGGCACAACATCGTGGGCCGAAGGGCCTGTTCTGTGCTGTACTGTTCTATGTTCTATGTTCTATTTGTGCTGGGTGAAATAGTGTGCCAGAGACTTATGGCAACTGAGATATGGGCCAGAATTTTACCGCCCCGCCCACCACGCGAATCGGAGTGGGTGAGGGCCAGACTGTGGGAAGGTCTGTTGACCTCGGGCGGGATTTTACAGTTTCGGGATGAGCGAGGCCATAAAATCCCACCCATGGCCTCTCTTCTTGTGCCTTGGTGACCAGAACTGGACACAGTGTTAGAAATACAGTCAGAAGCACTTCAGAGGGCCAAAGGGTACCCTGGGCCCAATTGCTTGTGTTCTTGTGACTAGAGCATCATGGAGTTTAGAGAGCCACAGGGACGTTAATCGTACACACTGCGTTAATGAGTGTCACCACTGCCTTCAACGTTTATATCATAGGGGCTTTTCAGAGACCCATTGAATATCAGGAGAATCGGTTATTTTGTTTTCTTTTGTCTATTGACAGCTAGGGCCCGATTTTACCAACAATTTGCGCCCATTTTTGGGTGCGGAATCGGAGTAAAATCGGGCGTGAGGCCTTTATCGCGATCTGCACCCACGTCCGAGCAAATCGCGACTTTACCGACACCTGATTCGGGCGCGGATCCGTTCCGCGCCTGAATCGGGCGGCCGGATGATTTAAATGCATTAGCATGCATTTAAATCGATTTAATGAACTGCCCGCCCAACTCTACCATCAAATCCCATTTTACCTTCTTCTGTTCCGTTCCGGATCCACACTTTTAGTGACCTGCAAAATAAAAATCCGAAGCCGATTTTTATTTTGCAGGGGAACCTCCGAAGCAGGTTCAGAGCCTGCAACGACTCTCTGACCCAGATCATCCTCGGGGTGGGGGGGAGGAGGAGGGGGGTGGCTCAGATCATCCTCGGGGGTGGGGGGAGGGGAGGAGGAGGGGGGTGGCTCAGATCATCCTCTGGCGGGGGGAGGAGGAGGGGGGTGGCTCAGATGTATCTCTGGTTGGGGGGGGAGGAGGAGGGGGCGGGTCAGATCATCCTCTGGCGGGGGAGGAGGGAGGCGGGTCGGATGGATCTCTGGGGGGGGAGGAGGGAGGCGGGTTGGATGGATCTCTTGGGGGGACGGGGGGTCCACTGCCACTCTGCGGGCAATCGGTGGGGAGGGAGGGGGCAGGGGTGTCCGCTGCCACTCTGCGGGCGATCCCTCCTCTCCACCGGAGGAACGAATCCCTCCTCCCGGAGTGGACGGGCGGCCACTTTCACTCTAGCTCTTTAGGGAACACGTTTGCGTATTCTTGCTTTCCTTTCCGCTTCTGGCAGAAGGGAAACATCGACTGGCATCATAATAATTTTTTTAGGCTCCTTGAATCAGATATTGATAGTGGACCCATCAGGTCGAACCAGCAAAACAGGATACAGCCTGGCACAGACCTGCCTTCCAAAGCGAACTACTGATGTTCTATTTGAATTGTTCTGCCTGGGTACGCTGGACACAGGATACACAACAGGAAGCAATCTTTCAGAAATATTTAGCTGTAAAGAAGGCACAAACCGCCACAGCCACGCGCTCCAGCCCAGCGCCCGGGCGCGCTTTTCCAAATTTTTTTTTAACTGTGCATGCGCAGTTCAGAGCTCCGATCGTTGCGGCAGTGCTAAGCCCTGCCCACAGCGCGGATCGGACTGGAGCCGGCTGAAAGCATATGGGCGCGCTGGAATGCAGATTTCGAGGTCGGATCTGTACTACGCCCAGATTCGGCACTTAGAACCAAAGTGGTAAAATCGGGCCCCTTGGGTGCAATCCTACCATTGCTCGAGACCTGCGCATGTGCAATAGCGCCCTCTGCTGCTCTCAGCCAGCGTCCAGGTGGCCTAAGCCCCACCCCCTCCCCCTACAGGCGAGGAACTGTTTATGCTGATTTTGCATGCACTGAATGCATAAGATAGCAGCTTTGAACGCTCCCCAAAAAACGGATCTGGAATTCTCTCGTTTTCCCTCCCGTCCTGGACTTCAATTTTTTTTTGGTCAGATCGACCCCCTTGGCTCCAATTTTAATGAGGGGGAGAGGGGTGGATGAGTATGTCATGTGCAAGCACTGAAGCATGTTGCATACATAGGGAATCGTCATGCGGGAAAGGTTCATATGGAGCATAATCACTGGAAAGGACAAGTTTGACTGAGTGACCTGTTTCTCTACCAAATCAATTATACTTCTGCAGAAAGTACAAATTGTCATTGTAACTGCGGAATCTACAAAAAGTGAGCTATTTCTTGGAGAGTCTTCCTTTTCTGCAGCAAGATTGCAATTTATCATTTACTGATCTATCAATTTGTTCGTAGAATTATGACTGGAATTTAAAAAAAGCCTCAAGTACTTCCAGCGAGCTATCTGTCGTGTGGAAGGAAATAAGCCATAAAAGAATGAGCAACTTAATTTGAGCAGACACAAGCTGGATTGAGTCGCATTGAGCTAAACCAGTGTACTGTCCTCTTAAATCAATCACTCCGACATACAGAACAATTAGCAGCTCTCTCTTAAAGGACCAGCATCTGGAGTGGTAAACCCCCGAGGACCAAATGAAATGATTCTTGTTACCACAGATTTGTTAACCATCTAGGTTTATTTAAATTGTCCTTAGCTCTCAAATCCCAAAGCTTCCGCAGCAGCTTAGTTTAACTCAGCCCTACAGACCAGATTCAAATCCAAGGCTGTGCAGCGTTCGCTCATCACAGTTGGGTTGGCAACTGGGGTGGGCAGGGATGGGGCATCACAATGACAACCTCTGTTACGATTTCCAGTTAATGTTTAAAAATCATTAACAATCTCAGTCCTTCTGCAGCTTTTACCACACACTTCATGAATTATTCACTTTTGCTCCATATTGTAACATTACAGCATTCAGTTGGTGGTATCACTGTGTTGGGGGGGGGGGTGGGGGGGGGGGGGGGGTGTGGGGGCGGTGGTTGGGTTAGCTTGGATAGCCGGCTTGTAATGCATAGTGACGCCAACTGCTTGGGGTCAATTCCCATATCGGCTGAGGTTTTTCATGAAGGCCCCTCCTTCTCAACCTTGCCCCTGGTCTGAGGTGCAGCGATCCTCAGGTTAAACCACCGCCAATCAGCTCTCCCCCTCCAAGAGGAGAGAGCAGCCTATGGTCATTTGGGACGACGGCGACTTTATCTTTGTCACTGTTTTAGAGATAAAGAAAGGATTCCATTTATATAGCACCTTTCACAACCTTTTCAGCCCGCGCAGACATGATGGGCCGAATTGCCTCCTTCTGTGCTGTAACGCTTCTGTGAATCAATCGCTGAAGTACTTTTTGAAGCATTGTCACTGTTGTAACGTTGGAAAACCAATTTGCACATGGCATGTTCCCGCAAACAATGATATGATAATGATGAGATCATCTGTTTTTAGTGATGTTGATTGAGGGATAAAGATTGGCCATGTGTCACCCGGCTGTTCTTTAAAATTGTGCCATGGAATTCTGGTGTAGTTCATGTCTAGCGACATGATGCAGACTATTTAAATTCCCCGGAGCGGACAGCACTACGACAACTGCCCGTGTTGCATTTTTCAGAGATTGCCACATGAACCATGCAAATCAAGCAGATAGACAGCCTCTGGTGTTCCTTGCGTCCAGAAAATTGAGGTGATTCTACCTGACAGTGTGACACAAACAACCTTCTCTCCCAGTATCTCCAGCAGTGCAGTCCTTCCTCAGTACTCCACTGGTGTTTGTGTTCGAGCTCCTGGAATGGGACTGGAACCCACAGCCTTGTGACTGTGACTGAGCACTGGTGGGCACCATGCCACTACAGATTATGACTGAAAGATAATGTTTTTTTTTGTAATGGGTCAAAGTCTGCATAAGAACATTCCCTATTCATTTCCTGGTTTCTGAATTTCTCAGCTATGCCCGAGAAGGGGCAAATTCTGGCAAAGGGTCGTCTGGACTCGAAACATCAGCTCTTTTCTCTCCTTACAAATGTTGCCAGACCTGCTGAGATTTTCCAGCATTTTCTCTTTTGGTTTCAAATTCCAGCATCCACAATAATTTGCTTTTATATAAGGGGCAAATCTTACTGCTCCCACTGGGCGCATTAAGATTAAAAATTGTTGTGCTGATCTGCACCATGTTGTCTCGGGTCTTGAGAAGTGCAGTCAGCAGCTATTTATAAATCCAGATCCAATTATCTACACCGTTATCAAGTGTTAATGGGTCAGTGTGAACTATAGTCACAGAGCAGTTTGACCAGCCATCTTAAAAGCTCCTCCCAAAGTGCTTGGAAATTAAGCTACACCGCCGCTTTTAGATTTGCTAATCTTCCAGCTAGTTTCCAATCATGTTGTGACCCTTATCTTTCCTCCCTCTCCTTCACATTAACCTTCAATCTCAGCCTGGTTTCTGTGGTGAATTTTCTGTCCTTACAATCAATGGGCGGGATTTTCCGGCCTCGCTCGCACAGAAACTGAAAAATCCCGCCCGAGGTCAATGGACCTTCCCATGGTCCACCGCTCGCCCGCTCTGATTCCCGTGACAGGCAGGACGGTAAAATTCGCCGCAATGAGTTATTTTTGAGTGCTGGTTCAGTCCTCACAGCTATCTTCTCATACATATGAGGCCCAACCAATAAGATATCGTTATCATACATTTGAGCCCCAACCAATAAGATATCTCATGCCTCTCATCTGGCTATTGTCTGCTCAATGTACGTCAAAAGTTAATGTCAGTTTCTAGCGTGTTAGCCATCAAGCTTTAGATCCTATTTCGAGACATATTCTGAACACTGGCCTTATCCAAATTGAGGACCACAACCTGGCACTGGACCCCTAATTTAACCATATCCTTTGAGTTGATTTGATTTATTATTGTCGCATGTATTGGTATACAATGAAAAGCATTGTTTCTTGCGTGCCATACAGACAAAATATACTGTTCATTGAGTACATCGTGGCGAAGGAAAGAATAAGATGCAGAATATAGTGCTGCAGTTACAGGTAGGGTGAAAAGAAAGATCAGCTTAGTATATGATAGGACAATTAAAAATTCTGATGTCTGCAGGGAAGAAGTTGTTCTTGAATCAGTTGGTATGTGTTTTCAGATTTTTGTATCTTTTTCCCGACAGAAGAAGGTGGAAGAGAATATGTGTGGGGTGCGTGGGGTCTTTGATTATGCTGGCTGCTTTCCCGAGGCAATGGGAAGTGTAGAAGGAGTCAATGGATGGGAGGCTAGGCTAGTACAACTAGTAGTCTACCCATAATATCGATATTGCTAATTCCTAAACTTTCAACTACAACTTTATCCTACCAGGACCACATCAAACCCTGCAAAGCTCAAATCTGTCAGCAATCCAGTCACACACTAATCCATCCTTTTTTGTCACCAGGCCTTCCACAACTGATTACAACTATCAAGAATCAATATTGCAATCCTTTCCTTGATTTGCAGACCAAACAGAAATTGCCATATTTTTCTGTTAGTAATATTTCTAAAACTGTTGAGAATTTGTAAGGATGCAAGGGACAGCGTGGCTTCTTGGATGATTATCCATGGGGGCCCTGCTTTCTTAACCTTGCCCCTTACATGAGGTGTGTTGAGCCTCAGGTTAAATCGCTACCAGTCAGCTCTCTCTTAAAAGAGAGAGCAATCAATGGTACTATAGTGACTTTCATTTCATACATTTCCTTTCAACCACAATCCATTCAGATCTACTTCAGCTAATTTTTAAAAATACTTTTCCAATTCAATCAAATCAAGTCCAATTCAGAGTCTCAACAAGTTGAGACATTTCCAATCCAAGCTGACAAGACAGGGCCTTCACACCTGTCTTGGGCCTGATCTACATGAGCCAAGCTGATTGGAGGAGGGGGAGGTTTCTTCCTCCAAGGCTTGATCTCATTTGCATCTTAGCCAAAAGGCCGAGATGCCACTTTTAAAAATTGCTTCATATGAAAATGAAGCTTAAATGTAACCTAATGGCCTCAACCAAGTGCAGCATCCAATCCATACTACACTTGATCTTAGCCATAGGCCGAGATCTACTTCAGCTAATTTATTTTTTGTACTTTTCCAATTCAATCAAATCAAATCCAATTCAAAGTCTCAACAAGTTGAGACATTTCCAATCCAGGCTGACAAGACAGGGCAAGCGACCAAATTGCCCTGTCCTGGGCCTGAACTACATGAGCCAAGCTGATTGGAGGAGCAAAGCAACATCTCCTCCAATGTGGTGAACCATTGTTGGTTCCCACTGGATAGTACTGAGCCAGGGGCTGGCCAGTACTACAAGGATGTACATATGTTACTGTTGGGTTGTGCTATTGTTGCTGTTGGAGTTAGGGTGGGGTTGTTACACCTTTGTACTGTAGTGTTGTGGCACATCCCAGTCGGGCTCCGCCTCCTGGGGAGAGGTATAAGAGTCCCTGCTCTGGCCGGGACCCCTTCAGTCTGGGATAGTGCATATAAGTTCTGGCAGCTTCATTACAGTAAATAAAAGCCTTTCATTTACTGAGCTTCAGGCCTCGTGTTTGAGTAGCGCATCATCCAAGACTTGAGCTCATTTGCATCTTAGCCAAAAGGCCGAGCTGCCGCTTTTAAAAATTGCTTCATATGAAACATATGAAGCTTCAGTGTAACCTAATGACCTCAACCAAGTGCAGCATCCAATCCATACTACATTTGATCTTAGCCAAAAGGCCGAGATCTACTTCAGCTAATGCCATATGTAAACATCCGTTTAAAATCCTTCTAATTTAATGACCATATCAAACCCAATTCTTGTTGTTAGCATCGATTCTCACAGTCACGCTGTCCCTTGCTTCAATTAGCATCTTTACAAATTCCAAACAGTTTACAAAATATGAGAAGCATATTACCAACAGAAAAGTATTACAATTTCTTTATTTTCCTGACACCATATAGACAAATCCGTAAAGCTGTCAGGGCAAGATGATAAAATGGTTAAAGGGCCGATGGATTACTTGAGTTTATAAGTTGAGGCAGAGAATATAAAAGGAAAGAGATCATGCTAGAACTGGTTAGGACTAGGCTGGAGTATGATAGACAATTCTGGGCATCACACAGCAGATAAGATGCAAAAGAATTTGAAAGTGCATAGAGGAAATTTACCAGGATGTTGTCAGGGATGTGAAACCTCAGTTATGAGGAGATTTGGTATTCAAAAAGGGTGGCACGGTGGTGCAGTGGTTAGCAGTGCCTCACAGTGCCAGGAGCCCGGGTTAAATCCTGGCCTCGGGTGACTGTCTGTGTGGAGTTTGCACGTTCCCCCCGTGTCTGCGTGGGTTTCCTCTGTGTGCTCCAGTTTTCTCCCACACATCAAAGGTGTGTGGGTTAGGTTGATTGGCCATGCTAAATTGCCCCTTAGTGTCAGGGGGATTAGCAGGGTAAATATGGGGAGGTTATGGGGGTAGATCCTGGGTGGAATAGTTCATTGGACCAAATGTCCTCCTTCTGCACTGTAGAGATTCTATGATAAGATGGTGAGAGGTTTTAATAGAATAGATAAAGAAGTATTGCCTCTAGCGAGTATGTCAATGACTGGAACTGTAGATCTAAAAAGTCTAGTTGGGAGATGAGGAGAAATATTTAAAAATCATGGAATCATACAGTGCAGAGGAGGCCCTTCGGCCCATCGGCCCTGAGCTGTCAGGATTTGGACACTCCACCTGAAAAATTGGTGGAAGATGAATCCATGAATAACTTTTAAAGGGTGTTGGTCAGATATTAGAGGATGAGGAACGTGCAGGTTATAGATGAAAAGCAAGGCTCTGGGATTAAGCACACCTGTACTTTCAAAGGAGCAGCACAAATATGATGGACTGAATGGCTCCCTTCTGTGCTGTAAGTTTCTCAGATTCTACTCTATAATTTACTGCACTCTGTTTTCAGGTAAAGAACATTCATATATTTCAACTCTAATCTCTAAAACACTCTTCTTCAGCATCTTTGCTCTCTTGTTACCTTGACATTCCAAAACCCACCTCTTTGATCAAGCTCTCACCAATGTTAATCTATCCTCCAATTGCCAATTTGTTTTATTCATTCATGGGATGTGGACATCTCAAGTGAGGTCAGTCTTAATCCCTCATGTCTCATTGCCCTTGAGACTATGGGCCAGGATTTTAGGGCCTCGCTCGACCCAAGACCGGAAAATCCCGCCCAAGGTCAACGGACCTTCCCATTGTCCGCCCCTCACCTACTCCGATTTCCATAGCAGGCGGGGCAGTAGAATTCCGGCAATGGTGTTGAACCACTTTCTAGAACATAAGGCTTGTTAGAATCATAGAATCATAGAAACCCTATAGCGCAGAAGGAGGCCATTTGGCCCATCGACTCTGCACGAACTCTGTGACAGATGATCCCACACAAGCCCTTTCCCAGAATCCCACATATTTATGTTGCTAATCCCCCTAATTTACACATCTTTGGACACTAAGGGGCAATTTAACATGGCCAATCTACCTAACCTGCACATTTTTGGATTATTTAAGAGGGTCATTAGGATTCAATTCCATTATTGTGGATTGCAAGTCATTTATAGGCTCGAGGGGATAGGGGATGGTAAATTTGCTTCCCCATAGATTATTAGTGGACCAGATGGATGATTACAACAATCCAATAGTTTCGTAATCGCAAAGGAATAACCAATCCACAATAACGGAATTGGTACTGGTACTTATTCAAGATTTTTCTTCATTATTTGAATTAAGTATCTACTGAGTAAAGGGGATTTAAACTCATAAGTTCATAAGTTCATTAGATATAGAAGCAGAATTAGGCTATTCGGCCCATCGAGTCCACTCTGCCATTCGATCATGGCTGATATGTTTCTCATTTCCATTTTCCTGCCTTCTCCCCATAACCCTTCAACCCATTAAAACTCTTCTTAAATTTACTCACTGTCCCAGCACCCACCACACTTTCGGGTAACAAATTGCACAGATTCCCTTTGGGAAAAGTAGTTTCTCCACAACTCTGTTTTAAATTTGCTACTCCTTATCCTAAGATTATGACCTCTTGTCCTAGAATGCCCCACAAGAGGAAGCATCCGCTCCATGTCTACTTTATCCATACCTTTTATTATCTTGAATACCTCAATTTGATCTCCCCTCATTCTTCTAAATTCCAGAAAGTATAGGCCTAAACTGTTCAATCTCTGCTCAACTCATTTGAGAATTTTAAACAAGATAAAAGGTTTAGGTTGGACCGTTGGGACAAAGTCTTAAACATCTGAAGCCCCACTCTAACCATCCTCCAAACTGCTCACTTTTTGTCTTAAGGAAGGAGATGACCAGTCTGCATCAAGGACACAGGCAGAGACTTTAAATAAGACAATGCGGCTGAGCCTCATTTTCATTCAACTTTTCCATAGGACCAAAGAATCATAAAATCCCGACAGTGCAGAAGGAGGCCATTCGGCCCACCTAATCTGCACTGACTCTCTGAAAGAGAGTTTCAATATTAACTGTTGTCAACCATGTTTCCCAAGCCTCAGGAGACCCAACAATTATATCCAGATCAGGGCTCACAGAGCGAGGAGATTAGTGCCTTTGCATATACCTGTACAACTGTGAGGGTGACCCCTGCAATTAGACACCCCACACCCCACGTTCTCCTCAGGAGTGAAGAATGAATGAAGCCTGTGGAACTGTCTGCAAAAGTCAGCAGCATCTTCAAGGGAGAAACATAGAAACCAGGAACAGGGGTAGGCCATTCAGCCCTTCAAGCCTGCCCTGCCATTCAATATGATTATGGCTGCTCCTCGATCTCAATACCACATTCCTGTTTTCTCCCCAAACCCCTTGTTGGATGCAAAAGATTTTATCTCCAAACCTCCACCCCGCTCCCCATTCAATTTTTTTCAATTTGAATCCATTTCTATGGCTACTTGGCTAAAAAAAAGGATTATGCTTAATGAGCCTAAAAGTACTAAATCTGTCAATGTATCCCTACGCAGAGGAATAACCTGTTGTTTGTTTAGGAAGAATTCATGATAATTCCCTCAAAGTGCGATAATGAAAACATTAAGCTTTCACAGGGCAGCCCGTTTCTCTCTCATGGGTTTTGGTCAACAAATGTTGGCAATTTTACTACCAAAACATGGATCCTTTCAACACAATCACATGTGGAGTGTCAAATGACTCTGCTGTGGTTTTAAGGATCATTGGTCAACTTATTTTTAACCAGAATAACAAGCTTCTAACCTCGAGCATGTTGAAAAGAAAATTTATTCGAAATACTGAACATAATCACCAAGAGAATAGAAGTGAGAATGTGGAATGTATGCACTTGTGGAACTGAGTTAGAAAAGCAGGGAAAAGATTCGGGGTTTCATTGAGCAGGTCATTTTAATCTTTCAGGAAAGCTTTATGAGGTAAATGTTGAGTGCAGTTGTACCACAAATGGAATGTGAGAAAAAACTCCTTTCCACACAACAAGTGGTTCAGGTCTAGAAACATAGAAACATGGAAAATAGGTGCAGGAGTAGGTCATTCGGCCCTTCAAGCCTGCACCACCATTCGATATGATCATGGCTGATCATTCACTTTCAGTATCCCACTCCCACTTTCTCTCCATACTCCTTGATCCCTTTAGCCGCAAGGGCCACGTCCAGCTCCCTATCCGAACGAATTAGCCCTAACAGCTTTCTGTGGTAGAGAATTTCACAGGTTCACATCTCTCTGAGTGAAGATGTTCTAACTCATCTCAGTCCTGAAGGGCTTAACCCTTATTCTTAGACTGTGACCCCTAGTTCTGGATTTCCCCAAAATTGGGAACATTCTTCCCACATCTAGCCTGTCCAGTCCCATCAGGATTTTATATGTTTCTATGAGATCCCCTCTCATTTTTCTTAATTCCAGTGAGTACAAGCCCAGTCGATCCTGTCTCTCTTCATATGTCAGTCCTGCCATTCCAGGAATCAGTCTGGTGAACCTTCGCTGGACTCTCCCAATAGCAAGAATGTCCTTCCTCAGACTAGGAGACAAAAACTGTACACAATACTCAAGGTGTGGCCTCACCAAGGCCCTGTATAACTGCAGCAAGGCATCTTACTCTTATACTCAAATCCTCTTGCAATGAAGGTCAGTATGTCATTAGTTTTCCTCACCACCTGTTGAACCTGTATGCCCACCTTCAGCGACTGTTCCACCATAACACCCAGGTCACGTTGCACTTCCCCTTTTCCTAAACTGCCACAATTCACAGAATAATCTTCCTTCCTGTTTTTGCCACCAAAGTAGACAATCTCATATTTATCCACATTATATTGCATTTGCCAAGTATTTGCCCACTCAGCCAGCCTGTCCAAGTCACCGTGCAGCCTCTTAGCATCCTCCTCACAGCACACATTGCCATCCAGCTTAGTGTCATCTGCAAATTTGGAGATATTGCATTCAATTCCTTCATCCAAATCATTAATGTATATTGTGAATAGCTGGAATCCCAGCACTGAACCCTGCGGTATCCCACTAGTCACTGCCTGCCACTCTGAAAACGACTAGAATGTACTGCCTGGAAGTGTGGTGGAGACAGGTTCAGTTGAGGCATTTAGGATGGCATTAGATGATTACTTGAATCGAAACAATATGCAGGGATACAGGGAAAAGGCAGGAGAATGGTACTAAGCTACAATTCTTATTTGAAGAACAGGTGCAGACACAATGGGCCAAATGACCTCCTCCTGTGCCAAAACAATTTGTGATTCTGTGAAGATTGGACACACTGGGAAGAATTTCCCATCCCGCCTGCCACAGGAATCATAGCGGGCGGGACACGGACCATGCAAAGGTCCATTGATTTCAGGGCGGGATTTCCGGTCTTGGGGCGAGTGCGGCCGGAAAATTCTACCCACTGGATGCACAATAAAATCGAAATATGAGCGGAGTTTATTTGGCAGAAAGATATTTCAATGCTGCTGCTTTAATGATCACACAATGTCCCAAAGCACATTACAAGTAATGAAGTATAGTCATTGTTATAAAGTAGATGTGGTCCAGGATTGTCCACGCCTTCCTGCTGGCAGGATCTTTCAGATCCACCAAAGGTGACTCCTCCACCCCGTGACACGTTCCCCCTCAAATGGCTGTTGACTTTGGCAGGACTGGAAGATACCACCGGTGGCCGATGGTGACCCACCTCTGCCACCAGAAAACACACTGCACCAGGGTGGGGGGAGGGGTGGGGTGGGTCTGGAAAATCATGACCCATGTTTGATCTTCACCTACCATGCCAGCAATGACTCTTGTGGTTTGTTTTTTGTTAGGCAAAAGATATTCATACCAAAAATAATTGGAAGCTTTCATGACAGTATATTGGAAGTGATGTCAAGTACAGATTAAAGTTGTCACTAATCTTGAGACCAGAAGTATAAGTGATCATAATTCTTCCCATAATTTTTCCCATGGTGTGGCATGGTGGCACAGCGGTTAGCACTGCTGCTTCATAGCGCCAAGGACCCGGGTTCAATTCTGGCTTGGGTCACTGTCTGTGTGGAGTTTGCACGTTCTCCCCATGTCTGCGTGGGTTTCCTCCGAGTGCTCCGGTTTCCTCCCACAGTCCAAAGATGTGTGGGTTAGGCTGATTGGCCATGCTAAATTGGCCCTAGTGTTAGGGGATTACCAGGTTAAATCTGTGAGGGTTACGGGAGTAAGGCCTGGGTGGGATTGTGGTCGGTGCAGACTCGATGGGCCGAATGGCCTCCTTCTGCACTGTAGGGATTCTATGATTCAATGATTCTATATAACTTGGCCACTGAGGGCTGCTGTGGTGTCTTTGAAGACACAATTACTTCCAGGATATAGTTTTCCAATTCTCTCACATATTCTTTTTGTGGGTTGCTTTTTCTCTTTCTTTTGAGCTGGAAATAGCAGCTAATATAATGAATCTTAACAGTTAAAGGTACACAGTCATAGGTCCCTCTGACAAAAATAAACATTTTGGAGCAGCTGATAAAGGTATCAGTCAATGTGGGACTGAACAATAGCCACGATGTGCTGAGATTCTACCTGTCCCTGGTGTTGCGGGGGGCGGGTCTGCCGCGGCATTCTCCAAATGGTTGGACCACGCCATATCACGTGTCCCTCATGGAAAGGTTTGTACAGCACCTTTGACCACAAGTCCATTGGACAGCAGTCTGCACATAACATCCTCAAGGCCCTAAAGGAAAAGGAGATATGCTGGACCAGGTTGGTTGGTTTTCTGAGTCATTTGGCAGAACGCATTATCGCCAGATCTTTCAGACAAGCATCAAATCAAATCTTGGCTGGTGATGAGAAATGCACTACCTATCAGATCCTTCATGCATGTCCAAAGTCTCTTCCACACCGCATGCTGCCTTTGAAGTGGCACCTTCTGGAAGGCGTCTCTGCAAAGCAGTTCTGGAAAGATGAGTAGTGTTTGTTTTTGTCAAGGTTCATCCTGAGCAGTTCCATGGACTCTGTGCTGTATGGCCTGTTCTCAGGGAAGCACAAAGAGACAAGTATCAACATCTGCTGGAAGATCATCAACTCAGAGAAAGACGATCTTCGATCGGCCCAGAATTTGTTGGCTTCCCAGTGCAAAGGATTGTCCATAAACGAGTGTTGCAGACTGGTGCATTGCAAGGTCTAGGCCTACATGCTGAGGGACACATTAAAGCTTAGGGCAGCCACCACAAAGATATCTAAGACCTTTCAGCCATAGTACACTGAGAGATATGATAACAGTGCAGAACCCTCTGGGCTGTATGCTTGCCATTGAATGTATATAGCATCACCATTGCACCTGAGCTACATGTGACTCCAGACCCACAGCAATGTGGTTTACTCTTCCATGCCCTCAGCTGAAGTACAACTAGGGATGGGCAATAAATACTGGCCAAGTCAGCGATGCCCACATCCCTTGAACGAATAAAAAAAAGTGCAATGTGCTCTATGGAGAAAAATTGAATATGATTGTACATCCCGTAATGTTTAATTTGGAATAGTTTTGATTGTATTTTTAAATGAATTAAGTGTATGTTTGGGAAAAAACATCAGAACAAGAGGCCCCAATTAAGTCCCAGTCTATACTGAGTTAGCTGACAACAATTTGTTCACAGAGTCATAGAGGTTTATAGCATGGAAACAGGCCCTTCGGCCCAACTTATCCATGCCGCCTAGATTTTATCATTAAGGTGGTCCCAATTGCCCGCATTTGGCCCATATCCCTCTAGACCCATCTTACCCATGTAACTGGCTAAATGCTTTTCAGTGGTAGGGTTGACTTAAACTGCTTGAGCAAGAGAGATAGCTGGAAAGTGTGTGAGTGGAGACAATGAACAGACAGCAGCATTCCCAGTGTGAGCTTCCCCATTTATAAAACTCATGTTCCCATGGCTATTTATACTCCGTGCAGGCGGATGGTTTTCTGCTGTGAACAAAAATGAATACTTTCAATTTAGGGGGAAAAGAATGTTGAAGTCAATTTCAAATCGTATTTTCTCTCACCTCCATTTTTGAAAATTGCCTATCCTGAAATATATTTTTCCTCCAACACTTTAACAATGCAGTCAATTTGAGAAGGTGATTGCAGTGAAAGTGCGAGAGAAGCTGATGTATGTTTACAATACAAGTTAAATCTACAATATAAATTAAATCAACAGTCTATTAGAAAATGCGCTCCAGGATAACAGTTTGACAGTGACACTTATGAAATATCAACTTCATTGAGTGAATCGACATGGAGACGATCAAAGCCTGTGCTCATAATTGTTAAAGATTTCATCTTTCATAATAAAATTAACTTGTAAAAAAAACTGGAAGAAGAAAATAAGGAGTTGGTCAATATTTAGATGGAATTAGATTATAATTCAAACATCGTTAACACCAACTACGTCAGAACAAAAGTCATCTTCACAATAAAACAGAAATTGGAAGAGTGCTTGTGAAGTTACAATACTCTTGGGCTGAATTTTCTAGACATTGGCTGGAACTCTATCACTCGCCCATCACGGAATTGACGCGGGCGAGGGTCCAACAACGGAAATCTCCCGAGCGAGGCCATAAAATCCTGCCCATTGATTTTGTAAAAAACTTTGTTCTTTCATGAGTTATGGGTGTTGTTTCTGGACCTGCATTAATTGCTCTTGAGAAGGTGGTGTTGAGCTGCCTTCTTGAACTGCTGCAGTCCATGTGGTGTTGGTACATCCCTGCTGCTGTTAGAAAGGGAGTTCCATAATATTGACCGAGTGACAGTGAAGGAACGGCAATACAGTTCCCAGTCAGGGTGGTGTGTGACTTGGAGAGAATCTTTGGCTGCAGGGATCAGTAACAGGTCCGTAACACAGTCAGAGCCGTGTAACATCTGTGGCAATGTTCTGGAAAGTGACCTGGCCATCTCCAGGAATGGCAGATGGGTTGTGGAGGAGGGAGAGCCAATCAGCACACTGGCAACCTTCATAATGGCTGTTGTGTCAGTGCATTGCTGAGGTGAAAGCCTCAAAGGAGGACATGGTTCCGAGAGAAAGCTGAAGGAACTGGAGGCCATCTCTGCACCCCAAACATCGTCTGTGAGAGCAGTATCTGGGAACTACTCTTGCAATGGTGAGACTCTGCTTGCAGATTGCACCAGGCTTGCTGATTGCACCATGAAACAGTCAGGTTGTATCTTATTTCCATGCCACTCCAACCTCCTTCAGTGCAGCCGCCTCCTTTGCGTAGCCGAGGCTCTGGCACAGCATGGACTTGCGCAAAACTATCAGAATTGCATTGCTCTTGGAAATTTGCAGCTAATTCCCTATTTAACAAGTTTAATTGTCTTCCCACTGATGTTGGGCAGGTTGCCATCACTGCACAGAAACCACCTCCGAAAAAGGGGGAAGAGGAAGAGAAATGCCGGGAACCGAAGTGAAACACGTTTCTTTGATTTTGCTTATGCTCTTGCCTCTAAACCCATGTCCAAGGGCTTGATAAAAGTACCCCCCGCCATAAATTTTCAAACGTAATTCTACATTGAAGACGCCTAATTGCAAAACTCAGTACAACAGTGGGAGATGTTTTGAAACCACCTTGGCAGCGAGATACCTTGCCTGATGCCTGTGCATAACAGGAAATCAGGGGCATGTTGCCCATGAATTTACGGTAACCCACTAATGACCCACTGGGATCGGCTTGGGAAATCTGTACCTGGAGCATAAAGCTGGTGACAGTCACTGAACCATCCCATCTACATGGCCACTGATCATAGCATGCAAATTATTCAGTTTGACATGTGCACTGATGAAGGTTAAAAAGAATTAACACTTCCAACACCATGGGGGTGCAATTAATCTCTTAACAAAACAATGGCAGAATTCCCATTTCCTTCAGCTGGCAGGCTGCGAACAATATTGTGGAACCATGTGATTTCTGAGAACAGTTTCTCTAGTGAGTTACTAATTGTAGAGCACAATTGGCATTCTGTTTGCCAAGGAGAGTTTCCCTGTGGCACAATTAATTCCGCAGCATTGCCTCCAATTAATCCTTCAAAGCTAACAGAGTATTAATTTGAAAAGCATGGAATGAGAATAGATTGCTCCTTCTGATGGATAGAGAAAATAGGAGTTAGGGGCAGGATTTTATGGGCTTGCTCGTCCCACCTGAGGTCAATGGACCTTTCCATGTTCCGCTCCTCGCCCGCTCTGATTCTCGTGGCGGGTGGGGCGGTAAAATTCTGGCCTAAGAGTGGCAGTGGGTAATTCAGCCCTTCGAGCCCGCTCCGCCATTTAACATGATCATGGCTCATCTTACCCTGGTCTCAACTCCACTTTCCTGCCTGCTCCCCACAGCCCTTTATCCCAATTTTCATCAGAAACTTATCTATCTCTTTCTTGAATTTGTTGATTGATTCTGCCTCCATTGCACTCTGGGACAGTGAGTTCCACAGATTCAAAACCCTCTGAGAGAAGTAGTTTCTCTTCATTGCAGTTTTTAACCTATATCCTGTCGTTCTAAAGGCGGAATTTTCCTGTACCACCTGCCACAGGAATCATAGCGGGCAGGAGACGGACAATGCAAATGTCAGTTGACGTCGGGCAGGATTTTCCGGTTCCAACCGTGCAGAGCTCCCTCGGTACTGCACTGAAATGTTAGCTGAGCCTTAACCGAAATGTTAATCAGGAGGATTCTGCAGGGTCGGCAGGGCTGAGTTTGTCATTGTCATTTCCGGTGCTTAGTTCGATAACATGTGGTCCGTCCACTTTCACTGCAGAGATTTGATCCGATCCATACATGTGGAATTTTCTGGGCCACAAAAGTTATAGATTGTGACAAAACACACTGGGTGGAAATTTCTTTCCTGTTCGCCACAGGAATCGTAGCGGGTGGGACACGGACCATGTAAAGGTCCATTGATCACGAGTGGGATTTTCCAGTCTTGGAGTGAGTGTGGCCAGAAAATCCCACCCATTCAGTTGATGCCTCATTGTGCCTCATGGATGGCCAGTTTTCAACAGCCAGACCTTCAGTCCCATCGAGCATAATGGTAGAGCCCTATAAGGCTATGGAGCTTGACCCCTATATGAAGCCAGGACTTTGTCTCCACCAGGACTGTGTGGTGGTTAGTCCTACCAATGCTATTGTAGATAAATGCATCTGCAGCATGTAGATTAGTGAGGACAAGATCAAGTAGGTCTTTCCCCCAGTTTGATTCTTCCACCAATAGATGCGATCACTTCAAGGAAACAAGAACATTTCTCCGAATCACATTAGTATAAATACTCCAAGATAAGAACAAAAGGAGTGAAAACCAAATTGACACATCTTAAGCATTATTAAAATATGCAACAAATTCCCAGTGAATTTGGTCGATATCTAAAGTCAGTTCAGGACCAGTTAATGTTCCAGAAAACTTTTGATTTTCTTCATCTCTACGCTTCACTCCATTTCTCAAAAAATATTTCAGTTAGAATCACAGAAACCCTACAGTGCAGAAGGAGGCCATTTGGCCCATTGAGTCTGCACCGACAACATTCCCACCCAGGCCCTATCGCCATCACCCCACATACCTACCCCGCTAATCCCGCTAACCTACGCATCCCAGGACACTAAGGGGCAATTTAGCATGGCCAATCAACCTAACCCACACATCATTTTATAACAGGTTGACCTCCATTAACCAACTTTGGCAGGCATTTCTTCTACTATCTAAAGTGCTTCAGGTCTTTAGATCCTGCACAAACAGGCTGCCTCTCCAACATTGGCAAGCACCGAATGCTTCCCACACTTGGACTGGAATTTTCCCATCCCGCCCACCATGGGAATTGTAGCGGTCTGGGGGATGGACCATGCAAAGATCTGTTGATGTCGGGTGGGGTTTTCTGGTTTTGGGGCGAGCATGGCCAGAAAATCCCGTCCTTGGATTTTTCTTTATTATTTCATGGGATGCCGCATCACAGACATGGCCAACAGTTGTTGCTCATTCCTAATTGCCCTTGAGAAAGTAGTAATGTGTCATTGCCTTTACTACAGTCCATCTGGTATAGGGTCAGCTACGGTGCTGTTAGGAAGGGAATTCCAGGATTTTGACCAAGTGATGGTGAAGGGACAACGATATATTTCAAAGCCAGGATGACACACCTTCTGGGAGAGAAGACAGCCGGACCTGCAAGGAACACATCTGCTGGGCTGAGTTTGAAAAAGAAGTCTAGGAGTAATATCACAGGAAAATGGTGGGCGGGGTTTTATGGCCTTGCTCATCCCGCAACTGTAAAACCTCGCCCGAGGTCAACGGACATTTCCATTATTCGCCCCTCGCTCGCTCCAATTCCGTGGCGGGTGGGATGGTAAAATTCCAGGCGGTAAGTTCATTGGTTGGTGAGAAGCTGCTGTAGGAATTGTGTTTAAATAGCTTAGACTAGAAAAACACAACATTTACAAAGAAGTAGCACCTTGAATTTCAGTAAGGAAGACTAACAATAGGCACGCCAAGTTAAATCAAGTCAAAGTGACATAAGGTTAAAGTAAACAAAGTAAGATAAAGTGGGAAAGAGCGAAACTGAGGGCCAAATGATAGCTTGGACTTTGGAGATCCTGAGGTGATGTCAGGATTCAAAAGTGACCCAGGGCAAGTGGAAGCAGCTGATTGGGTGAATACGGTAGGGTGAGTATTTACTACTTTATCACTTATGTTTGTAAAGTCTTTCATTTGGTGTTTTATAGTTTGTAGTCATAAGGACGAGAGATTATTTGATTTTAAGTGAAAGGTTTTAAAAAGGAGAACTCAAAGCCATGGTGTGCTCCTCCTGCTCTATGTGGGAAGCCTGAAACATTTCCAGTGCCCAGAGCCAGCTTGTGTGCAGTAAATGTCACCAGCTGTAGCTCCTGGAAGCCCAGGTTTTGAAGCTAGAATGTTGGCTGGGGGCATCTGGAGCATCTGCAGGGCAGGGGGTATTGTGGATAGTGTGAATAGAGAGGTGGTCACACCATCAACTAAGACACCACAGGCAGGAAGGGAAGGGTGAGCATGAGGACGAGGCAGGAAATGCAGGAATCTCCTGTGACCATTCTCTTGCAAAACAGATATACCGCTTTATATACTGTTGAGGGGGGTTGCCTCTCAGGGGAAAGCAGCAATAGCCAACTATGTTGCACCATGATTGACTCTGCAGCACATGGTAGAGGTAAAAAGTGTGGGATTGCAATAGTTATAAGGAATTCAATTGTAAAGGGAATAGATAGGCATTTCTGTGGTTGTAAATGAGATTCCAGGATGGTGTAATGAACAAAGCATCGTAGCTGTGAGGGACAGCTCGGTGGATAGGATATTGGTATGCAGATAGGCTGGAAAATTGGGCGGGGATCCTGGGTTCAGGATTCAATCCTGGACCGGGGAGCGGCGCGGGCTTGGAGGGCCGAAGGGCCTGTTCCTGTGCTGTATTGTTCTTTGTTCTTTGTTCTTTGTTCTTTGTGTGTTACCTCACTGGTGCTAGGGTCAAAGATGTCTTAGAGTGGGTATAGGATATTCTGTAGGGGGAGGGTGAACAGCTAGTCGTCATTGTACACACTGGTGCAAGCAACATTGGTTAAAAAAAGGGACGGTAAATATGAATAATAAAGAGACACAGTAGCACAGTGGTTAGCACTGCTGCTTCACAGCTCCAGGGTCCCGGGTTCGATTCCCGGCTCGGGTCACTGTCTGTGTGGAGTTTGCACATTCTCCTCATGTCTGCGTGGGTTTCCTCCGGGTGCTCCGGTTTCCTCCCACAGTCCAAAGATGTGTGGGTTAGGTTGATTGGCCAGGTTAAAAATTGCCCCTTAGAGTCCTGGGATGCGTAGGTTAGAGGGATTAGCGGGTAAATATGTGGGGGTAGGGCCTGGGTGGGATTGTGGTCGGTGCAGACTCGATGGGCCGAATGGCCTCCTTCTGCACTGTAGGGTTTCTATGATTCTATGAATTCATCGTGCAAATAGATGCAAACAGGTATGATATATTCGGGATTGTAGAGACATGCCTACATGACCAGGGATGGGAACTGAACATTCAGGGGTATTCAGACAAAATGGAAAAGGGGGTGAGGTTGCATTGCTGGTTAAAGATTAAATTAATGCAATAGTGAAGAAGGATATTAGCTCCGACGATGTAGAATCTGTATGGGCCGAGCTGAGAAATACCAAGGGGCAAAAAAAACAGTGAGCGTTGTATATAGACCCCCAAACTGTAGAGGTGATGCTGGGATTAACATTAAACAGGAAATTAGTCACATGTGATTAAAAAAATCATAGGTCATTCTGGGTGACTTTAATTTGCATGTACATTGGGCTAATTAAATTTATAACAATGACATAGAGGAGGATTCCTGGAATGTATAAAGGATGGTTTATTGGATGAATTCATTGAAGAACCAACTAGAGAACAGGTTATCTTTGACTGTATTGTGTAATGAGAAAGGAATAATTGGAAATCTAGTTGTACTTTGGTGATGAGCGACCATAATATAATAGAATCTTTCATCAAGATAGAGCAATGTAGTTGATTCTGAGACTAGTGTCCTGAATCTAAATAAAGGAAACTATGATGATATAAGGCGTGAGTTGCCAATGATGGATTGGGGACTATTACTTAAAGGGATGATGGTAGATGGGCAATGGCAAACATTCAAAGAGTGCATAAAACAGTAATGGTGGCCAAACCATGGCTTACAAGGGAAATTAGAGATAGTATAGATCCAAGAAACAGGCATATAAATTGGCCAGAAAAAAACAACAGACCTGAGGATTTGGAGCAGTTTAGAATTCAGCAAAGGGTGACAAAGCGATTGATTAAGAAGAAGAAATAAAGTACGAGAGTAAGCTTTCGGGGAACAACAAAACTGAATGTAAAAGCTTCTATTGGTTTGTGAAGGAAAATAGATTGGTGAAGACAAATGAAGGTCCCTTATAGTCAGAAAAAGGGAGTTTATAATAGAGAACAAATAATTGGCTGACCAACTAAATCCATACTTTCGTTCTGTCTTCACAAAGGAGGACATAAATAGCACAGCCAAAATGTTTGGCGAACACAAGGTTTAGGGAAAGGGAGAAACTGAAGGAGATCAGTATTCGGAGGGAAATGGTGTTGGGGAAATTGATGGAATTTAAAGCCGATAAATCCCCAGGGACTGATAATCTATATCCCAGAGTACTGAAGGAAATGGTTCTGGAAATAATGGATGCATTGGTGGTCATGTCCCAAGATTCTGTACACTTTGGAACAGTTCATACAGATTGGAGGTAGCTAATATAACCCTGCTGATTAAAAAGAGAGGTAGAGAGAAAACAGGGAATTATAAACCAGTCAGCCTGACGGCAGTAATGGGCAAAATGCTAGAGTCCACGATAAAAGACTATAGCAGAGCACTTAGAAAATAGTGGCATGATTGGACAGAGTCAGCATGGATTTATGAAAGGGAAATCATGCTTGACAAATCTCCTAGAATTAATTGAGGATGTAACCAGTGGAGTTGACGATAAGGAGCCAGTGGATGTGGTTTATTTGGAATTTCAGAAGACTTTTGATAAAGTCCCACGAAGAGTGTAGCAGGTAAAATGATAATGCATGGGATTGGAGTCGTGTATTTAGATGGATAGAATACTGTTAGCAGACAGGAAACAAAGAGTAGGAATATTTTTTTCCAAAAGGCAGGCAGTGACTAGTGGGGTACCACAGGGATGAGTGCTAGGACCCCAGCTATTCACACTACATATTAATGATTTAGATGAGGGAACTAAATTTGATGGCAGAATTTTACCATCCCGCCCGCCACGGGAATCAGAGTGGGCAATTAGCAGGCCATGGAAAGGTCCGTTGACCTCGGGCGTGATTTTACGATTTCAGGACAAGCGAGGCCATAAAATCCCACCCCATATCTCCAGCTTTGCAGATGACACAAAGCTAGGTGAGAGGGTGAGCTGTGAGGAGGATGCAGAGATGCTGCAGAGTGATTTGGACAAGTTGAGTGAATGGGCAAATGCATGGCAGATGCAGTGTAATGTGGATAAATATTAGATTATACACTTTGGTAGCAAAAACAGGAAAGCAGATTATTATCTGAATGACTATAGATTGAGAGAGGAGAATGTGCAACCAGACCTGGGTGTCCTTGTACACCAGCTACTGAAAGTAAGCATGCAGGTGTGGCAGGCGGTGAAGAAGGCAACTTGTATGTTGGCCTTCATAGTGAGAGGATTCAAGTACAGGAACAGGGATGTTTTGCTGCAACTATACAGGGCTTTGGTGAGACCACACCTGGAATTTTGGGCCCGATTTTACCATCAAGTTGCGCCCGTATTCGGGCGCCAAAACTTGGTAAAGTTAGACATGAGGCGAGTAGTGCGACCTGTGACCGCCTCCACACCCGTTCCCCCTTTACCAAGTGCCTAAAATGGCCGCCATCGGGATCGCGTCTGAAATAGGCATGCAGTTGCATGCATTTAAATTGACTTAATGAGCTGGATGCCCAAATTTACCGGCACTTCCCATTTTACCACCGACCGTGTTCTCCTGTCCAGATTCGGCGTGAAACAGATTTGGTCCACAAAGGTCCGATTTGGGCGCCCCAGCTTCTGAGGAGGTAAATTCAGAGCTTCTAGTGGTTCTCTGGCTCAGATTGGTGGTGGGGAGGAGGGAGGCTGGTTAGATCGCTCTCTGGTAGAGGAGGAGGGGGGCGGGTCAGATGGCTCTCTGGTGTGGGGGAGGAGGAGGCAGGTCAGATGGCTCTGGTGGGGGTCCAAGGGGGGTCCGCTGCCACTCTGCGTGCAGTCGATGGGGGGGAAGGGGGGCAGGAGCCCGTGATCAGTCTGGGTAGTGGGGGTGTGGGGAGATAAGGGGGACAGTAATGTTGTGGGTGTTGGGCAATGTCTGTGGAGACCAGGGGGAGGCATTATCCAGCCCGGGAGCGATGTGGCAGGGGAGTGTTTTTCTATTTTTTTTACTGCACATGCACAGTTGAAGGCTCCGATCGGAGCTGCAGTGTTTCGGGCGCGAAAAGCCCTGCCCACAGGCTTCTGCAGCACGATTCAGAATCGCTGATATTTTTTCAGACGGAATGCGTATGGTGGTGCCTTAGAACAGGTCTAAAAGTCAGGTCTGAAACACTCCCAGATTCAGCCTGAGAATCAAAATGGTAAAATTGGGCCCATTGTGTGCAGTTTTGGTTTTCTTATCTAAGGAAGGATGTTCTTTCTAAAGAAGGAGTGCAGCGAATGTTTACCAGACAGATCCTTGGGATGGCGCGACTGACGCATGAGGAAAGATTGAGTCAGTCAGGATTATGTTTGCTGGAGTTTTGAAGAATGAGGGGGGGATCTCATAGAAACCTATAAATTCTAACAGGACTAGGCAGGGTAGATACAGGAAGGATGTTCCCAATGGCGGGTGAGTCCAGAACCAGGGGTCACAGTCTAAGAATACGCAGTAAACCATTTAGTTCTGAGATGAAGAAACATTTATTCACCCAGAGAGGTAAGCCATTGAGGCCAAAATATTGCATGTTTTCAAAAATGAGTTTGACACAGCTCTTCATCAAAGGATAAGGGGGAAAGCGGGAACAGGTTACTGCAGGGAATAGAGGGATAGGGACCGCAGAGAAGAAAAAGTTCTTTCGTTTGGAAAGGCATCATGTGTTGGAGCAGGCTTGGTGGGCCAAAGTGCACATTCCTTTGCTGTACTGTTCCTTGTTCTTTGATCTTTGAGTTGGAGGATCAGCCATGATCATAATGAATGGCAGAGTAGGGTTGAAGGGCCAAATGGCCTCCTCCTGCTCCTATTTTCTATATTTTCTATATGGGCTTGCAGGAGAATTGGAGGGCTTCCCATGCATCTGCTAACCTTATCCTTCTAAGTGATAGAAGTCGTGGGCTTGGAAGGTAGAGCTTTGTGAACTGCTGCAGTGAATCTTTATATATGGTGCATCCTGCTGCCACTTTGCATCGGTGGTGGAGGGAGTGAATGTTTCAGGTTGTGGATGGAGTCAAGTGGGCTGCTTTCTCCTGGATTGTGTCAGGCATTTTGAGTGTTGTTGGTGTTATACTCATCCAGGCAAGTGGGGATTATTCCATCATACCCCTGTTACTCAAAGGAAGCTGTCTTACCCTGTCTCTCTGGCAAGGTCGTACCACTTTGTGGGCAGATGTGAATATCACAACAAAACATTGGATTCTTCCTAAAGTTATTCCAGATTGAGGTAAAGGATACAAGAAGAGAAAGAAAAACACACTTCTCTGATGTTAAATTAGCAAACCAAATTTATAAGGATCATCAACATGACAAGACCAATTGGTATTTGAAGTTGAAGCAACAGAGAGTTGAACAGTAAATTATTTTATAGTTTTTGGATAAGTTTACAGTGCAACGAGGGTGGGTAGGAGGACCACCTCTGAGTAACT
This sequence comes from Mustelus asterias, assembly GCF_964213995.1. NCBI lineage: Eukaryota > Metazoa > Chordata > Chondrichthyes > Carcharhiniformes > Triakidae > Mustelus > Mustelus asterias. The sequence continues at coordinate 25,268,165 of NC_135827.1, forward strand.
CTGTATGTGGTAATGGGTGGGGTTGTTTGCAATTTTAAACTGTTGTTGATCCTTTAATCAGATTAGACTGACGTTCTTCATGCGGCCAAAAGATCACTCATTTAACTTTGCAAGCAGTCAAAATGGGAATGATTTTTCATTGTTCACTAGAAAATGGACCCATTCTAAATACGGAAATAATGTTGTAAAATATACATGTGAGTGTGAATAATGGAATTCTTTTTGTTTCATCCTACAAGGTTTACAATAATTGTAGACATGAAAATCTATTTGTTAAAAGCACTTTTTAAGATCCAGGGCAATTTGTCACAAAATTACCATCTCGTAATTCTAACATCGAACCATTGTATTCAAGTAGCTGGGATTTTGAGACTGTGTTTGCTGTGGGTGCAAACAACCTGGCACTGGCACAGCCTCCTGGCACTGCCCCCCTAGCACTTGGGCAGTTCCAGGTAGGCAGTGCTGGCAGGCCCCTCTGGGGAGCTCCATTGAGGGGGTTCACCTTATCTGCAGGGGGAATTCCCCATGTCTGTGCTTAGGAAGAGGCATGGGGGGGTTGCCGATGTACACGGGGGTGCAAGTGGAGTCTCCATGTGTGTCAGGGTCCCTATTTTTCTTTTATCAGAGATCGGGGCGGTCTTTTTAAAGGGCGCTTTGATCTCGGGATTCCCCGTGTTGCTGGCTATTTCCAGCCCCGCCCCATTAGGCAGCACTGATGGTTAGCACTGTTGCCTCACAGCGCCAAAGACCCGGGTTCAATTCCGGCCTTGGGTCACTGTCTGTGTGGAGTTTGCATGTTCCCCCACTGTCTGTGTGGGTTTCCTTCGGGTGCCCTGGTTTCCTCCCACAGTCCAAAGATGTGCAGTTTAGGTGGATTGGCCATGTTAAATTGCCCCTTAGTGTCCCAAGATGTGTAGATTAGGTGGATTAGCCATGGTAAATGCATGGGGTTATGGGAACTGGGGTAGGCATAGGTAAAATGTTCTTGCGGAAAGTCAGTCGAAACTCGATGGGCTGAATGGCTTCCTTCAGTACTGCAGGGATTCCATGATTCAGCCTGATGGTATGGGCCATGCTCTTGCACAATATGTCGAGCCAGACGCCGGTTTTCTCACCTCAGCCGATACTCTGTGCAAAAAAGGAAATTTCTGCCTAATGAGTCCAATTCTCATTTGTATTTTTAACCATTGATTTAGAATTAAATGCTCCAGATAATAAGTAGTAAGTTAACACCAAGAGTATACATTTAATTAGTTTTTTATCTTCTCGAATGGGAATTCCCATTGACAACAGTGGGACCAGAAGATCCTGTCACCAGCCAATGGTGTGCCGTGCATGGTGGGGTGTTTGAGGGGGGTCATGATCCAGGTATAGAATGGGTATCCCTTTTCACCCAACACCCTGTCTCATGGTGGGACAAAGATGCAGGGAGGGTTATACCTGACTGGTGCAGGATGTATGCATCTTGCTGCTGTCCAGATCGTGGGTATTCACCGACAGGATCTACTGCCTCTGATCACACACTCACTTTGCTTTAGTGGAGAGGTAGCCCTTGTGGTTGTTGTATATCTCCCTGATAAAATATGGGGCCTGTCAATCCACATGCATGCATTCGATGGCTCTTTCCATTACTGGGCATTAGACTAGTCTGGCTCACCACTCCTGTTTCTTTCTAGTTAGGGACAAGACACTGACGTCCGCTTTCCTTCTGTACAGACCTCTGTCTACATCTCCCTGATGTAGCAATTGACAGCAAACTGTAAAATATTGCGAATGTCCCACCTGGAAGCAGATGGTGGCACAGAGGCTTTGTGCCATTGTGGTCTTGATGGCCAGTGGCAGCACCATTCTGGCTCTGCTTTGCGGTTGTCGGAGGTGGCATAGTTCAATTACCATCTCCGTGGTGAAACATCAACATCTCAGATAGTGTTCCTGAGGTGGACTTGGGAAAAGTGCTCCTTAATTTAAATATAGCACTTGAGGCGAGGGGGAATCAAAGGATATGGGGCGAAGGCGGGATCAGGCCATTGAGTTGGATGATCAGCCATGATCATAATGAATGGCGGAGCAGTCTCAAAGGGCCGAATGGCTGACTCCTGCTCCTATTTTCTATGTTTCTATGTAAAGGTCCTTGATGTATAACGCATCACAGTGAGCCCTCATCCTTTTCCCTCTGCACATATCTTCCCCTTTGCGCTGCCAGTGTTTCAGTTCCAAGTCATACTGCAATCCAAGAGGTACAATAGCCTCTATTACTGAAGTGACAGGCTTCCTTCTGACAGGCTTTCCAAATCCTCTGTCCTCCTTGTCAAAATCCTTTAATTATCCAAATAGTTCGCAAACTTCTTCCAATGACGCTCAATACAATTCAGTCAGGCGGCCTAGTTTCCAGGGATCAGTCAGAGGGTGGAGCAGAGCAGCACAGTGAGTATAAAACTAACTTACCTCGGGGATCCGCGGCCTACTTTCCAGGGAGTAGTTGGAGGATGGTGTAGCACAGTCAGTGTATAAATTAACTTACCTCGGGGATTCCACTTGACTACATTCTAGCTGAAAAAAACTGAATAAGTGACGTCACAGGAAAGCTGTGACTTGATTGTCTGGTCGGAAATCTGTACTAAATTTGAAAAAGCACACTGCAAGACTGATTAATACATTAATTAACTAAGTAGAGATGGCTGGATGATGTGCTGTCGCTGTATGATTTGGGAACTGGCAGATCCCATTGTGAACTGCAGTGACCACATCTGCAGCAAGTGTTAGTTGCTCGAAGAACGTTGGCTCAGAATTAATGAGCTTGAGTCCGACCTTCAGACGCTGCGGCACAACACTGCACCATGGTACAGGAGGCCATTCAAGGGAGGGGCGGGGGGAAGCAAAAAGATAAGCGGTAGTTGTAGGGGACTCTATAATTAGGGGGATTGATAGCATCATTTGTAAACTGGATTGCGAGTCCCGCATGGTATGTTGCTTGCCCGGTGCAAGGGTGAAGGATGTCGCTGACCGGCTTGAAAGGATATTGGAGTGGGAGGGGGAGAATCCAGTTGTTGTGGTCCACATTGAGACAAACAACATAGGCAAGACTACAAAGAGAACCTGCTTGGGGATTATCAGACGCTAGGAGCTAAATTAAAGCACAGGTCCTCAAGGGTTATAATCTCTGGATTACTACTCAAGCCACATGCGAATTGCCATAGGGTTGAGAAAATTAGGGAAGTAAACATGTGGTTAAAGGAATGGTGTGGAAAGGAGGGGTTCCATTTCATGGGGCATTGGCATCAGTATTGGAACAGGAGGGATCTGTACCACTGGGACGGTCTTCACCTGAACCGATCTGGGACCAGTGTTCGAGCGAAAAGGATAAATAAGGTGTTCACAAGGACTTTAAACTAGCAAGTGGGGGGGGAAGGGAAGAGTAAAACTATGGGAAGTATAATGGTTAGTGGGAAGCAAAGCAGTAGGTTAGCATGTGAGGAGGAGGTTTCAAATACGTGGAAAATTATGAAAACATTTAAAAGAAAGGAGAACTCAGGACAGGTTATTTATGGAGGTGTTAGGATTCAAAAGGAAGGTATAAAAACTAGCATAAGGGCACTTTGCCTAAATGCTCATAGCATTCGAAACAAGGTAAATGAGTTAATGGTACAAATCATCGCGAATGTGTTTGACTTAGTGACCATTACAGAGACATGGTTGCAGGATGGTCATAACTGGGAGTTAAATATCCAGGGGGTATTAGACTATTCAGAAGAACAAACAGGAAAGTAAGGGAGGTGGTGTAGCTCTGATGTTTAAAGATGACATCAGGGTGGTAGTGAGAGATATAGGTTCTATGGAGAAAAAGGTTGAATCCATTTGGGTGGAAATTAGAAATAGTAAGGAGAAAAAGTCACTGATAGGCGTGGTCTATAGGCCACCAAATAATGACATCACAAGTAATAAACAAAGAAATAACATGTATGTAAAAATGGTACAACAATTATCATGGGGGATTTTAATCTACATATCGATTGGCCAAACCAAGTCAGTCAAGGAAGCCTTGAGGGGAAGTTCATAGAATGTATCCGTGATAGTTTCCTTGAACGGTATGTAATGTAACCTACGAGGGAGTAAGCTATCCTAGATCTGGTCCTGTGTAATGAGACAGGAATAATTAATGATCTCACAGTTAGGGACCCTCTTGGAAGATCACAGTATGGTTGAATTTAAAATACAGATGGAGTGTGAGAAGGTAAAATCCAATACCAGTGTCTTGTGCTTAAACAAAGGAGACTACAATGGGATGAGGGAGGAGTCGGCTAGAAGCAAAAACTTTATGGTGAGAAAATTGAGCAGCAGTGGAGGACTTTTAAAGTGATATTTAACAGTGTTCAGCAAAAGTATATACCAGTGGTAAGGAAGGACTGTAGAAAAAGATAATCAGCCATGGATATCTAAGGAAATAAAGGAGGGTATCAAATTGAAAGAAAATACATACAAAATGGCAAAGAATAGTGGGAAACTAAAGGATTGGGAAATCTTTAAAGGTCAGCAGAAAGCCATGAAAAAAGCTATAAAGAAAAGTAAGAGACTATGAGAGCAAACTAGCTCAGAATATAAAAACAGATAGCAAAAGTTTCTACAAATATATAAAATGAAAAAGAGTGGCTAAGATAAACATTGGTCCTGTAGAGAATGAGAAGAGGGATTTAATAATGGGAAATGAGTAAATGGCCGAGGCATTGAACAGGTATTTTATGTCGGTCTTCACAGTGGAAGACACAAATAACATGCCAAAAATTGATGACAAGAAGGCTATGACAATCATTATCATTAAAGAAGTAGTGTTGGGCAAACTAATGGGGCTAAAGGTCGATAAGTCTCCTGGCCCTGATGGAATGCATCCCAGGGTATTGAAAGAGATGGCGGGTGAAATAGCAAATGCAATAGTGTTAATTTACAAAAATTCGCTGGGCTCTGGGGTGGTTCCCGCAGATTGGAAAACAGCAAATGTGACGCCACTGTTTAAAAAAGGTGGTAGACAAAAGGCGGGTAACTATAGGCCGGTTAGCTTAGCTTCTGTCGTAGGGAAAATGTTGAATCTATCATCAAGGAAGAAATAGCAAGACATCTGGATAGAAATTGTCCCACAAGGAAGACGCATCATGGGTTTATAAAAAGCAGGTCTGGAATTCTTTGAGGACATTACGAGTGCAGTGGACAATGGGGAATCTGGTGCATCTGGATTTCCAGAAGGCATTTGACAAGGTGCCGCACCAAAGACTGCTGCATAAGATAAAGATGCATGGTGTTACGGATGATGTATTAGCATGGATAGAGGATTGGTTAACTAACAGAAAGCAAAGAGTGGGGATAAATGGTTGTTTTTCTGGTTGGCGATCAGTGACTAGTGGTGTGCCTCAGGCATCAGTGTTGGAACTGCAATTGTTCACAATTTCCATATCCCTTAATTCCTTTACTGTTCAATAATCTATCTATGTTTGCCTTAAGTTCATTCAACAAGGTAGCCTCAGCTGCTTCACTGGGCAGGGAATTCCACAGATTCACAACCATTTGTGTGAAGACGTTTTGGAGTTGGGGACCAAGTGTAGTGTGTCAAAGTTCACAGATGACACTAAGATGAGTGGTAGAGCAAAGGGTGTGCAGAGGACACTGAACGTCTGCAAAGGAATATAGATAATTTAAGTGAGTGGGCGAGGGTCTGGCAGATGAAGCACAATGTTGGCAAATGAGGTCATCCATTTTGGTAGGAATAACAGCAAAATTGACTATTATTTAAATGGTAAAAAATTGCAGCTTGCTGCTGTGCAGAGGGACCTGGGTGTCCTTGTGCATGAATCACAAAAGTTGGCTTGCAGGTGCAACAGATAATTAAGAAGGCAAATGGAATTTTGTCTTTCATTGCGAGAGGGATGGAGTTTAAAAACAAGGAGATTATGTTGCAGCTGTGTAAGGTGCTGGTAAGGCCACACCTGGAGTACTGTGTACAGTTTTGGTCTCCTTACTTGAGAAAGGATATACTGGCACTGGTGAGGATACAAAGGAGATTCACTAAGTTGATTCTGGAGTTGAGAGGGATGCCTTATGAGGAGAGACTGAATAGACTGGGAATATAATCATTGGAATTTAGAAGAATGAGGGGGGATCTTATAGAAACATATAAAATGATGAAAGGAATCGATAAGATAGAAGCAGGAAGGTTGTTTCCACTGGTGGGTGAAACTAGAACTAGAGGGCATGGCCTCAAAGTAAGGGGGAGCAGATTTGGGACTGAATTGAGGAGGAACTTCTTCACACAAAGGGTTGTGAATCTGTGGAATTCCTTGCCCAGTGAAGCAGTTGATGCTACCTCATTGAATGTTTTTAAGGCAAGGATAGATAAATTTTTGAACAGTAAAGGAATTAAGGGTTATGGTGAGCAGGGGGGTAAGTGGAGTTGAGTCCACGAAAAGATCAGCCATGATCTTATTAAATGGCGGAGCAGGCTCGAGGGGCCAGATGGCCTACTCCTGCTCTTAGTTCTTATGTTTTTATGTTCAATTTCTTTTTAATGTATTCTTTCATCGGATATGGGCAATTGTTGTCCATCCCATATTGCTCTTGAACACAGTGGCTTGCTTTGACTATTTCAAAGAGCAGTTGTCAACCACATTGCTGTGGATCTGGAGTCACATGTGGACAAGATGAGGTGAGGGTGGCCAATTTCCTTCCCCAAAAGACATTGGCAAACCAGATGGCTTTTTATGACAATTGACAATAGTTTCATGAAAACCATTACTGAGACTAGCTTTATGTTACAGAAGTTCTTAATTGAATTTAAATTCCAACTAAATTCTGCTGTGATTTGAACCCGTGTCCCCAGAAATTAGCCTTGACCTCGGGATTACTAGTCCAGTGACATTACTACTATGTCACTATCTCTCCCTCAAGTACTTCTACTAACTCCACAACAACAAAACAAAATCAAAAGCACCTCATCTGAAACTTGCATTTTAATCCCTTTTAATAGTCCCTTATGTAATTAGATGGAGGTTCAGCTGTGGGTGATTAAGAATGAGTGAAATGGTAGCACAGTGGTTCGCCCAGCTACCTCACAGCTCGAGGGATCCAGGTTCGATTTACACTTTAAAATGGAGACCTGGACAGTCCAAAATGGCAGATCATTAACGCATTTAGCGTTAAAGACGAACAAGATATGCCTGCTCTGCATTCTTTTTTTAAAGTTTATTCATTAGTGTCACAAGTGGGCTTACATTAACACTGCAATGAAGTTACTGTGAAAATCCCCCAGTCGCCACACTCTGGAGCCTGTTCGGGTACATTGTGGGAGAATTTAGCATGGCCAATGCACCTAACCAGCAAATCTTTCGGACTGTGGGAGGAAACTGGAGCACGGAGAGGAAACCCATGCAGACATGGGGGGAATGCACGGACTCCACACAGACAGTGACCCAAGCTGGGAATTGAACCTGGGTCCCTGGCGCTGTGAAGCAGCAGTGCTAATCACGGTGCCACCGTCGTCCCGCCAAATATACAGCATGGCTGCGCTCGTGCCCTTATACTCAAAAGGTACCATGCCAGATGTTGTCAGAACCTTCGCAGACCAATATTTTTAAAGTTTCCTTCTTGCATAGCACAGGCATCAACAGTACGTGCTGCAGAGCAGAGTTGCATGGCCCAAACATTTCATAAGAGTGTAGTCGTAATGATGAAGCCTTGTTTCACTCAAAAAACATTCTGCAAAAACAGATTTTTCTCCACTGCAATAATTTTCCATAAATACCAAAATCTATCAAGCCTGCAGGTACCTTTTTAGGCTGCGACCATTTATGGATGTGAAACATGTTTGGCAGTGTATGTGTTCAGTGCAAAACCTGAGCCAGTCATGTTCGAGGGGTTTAGATTTCTGGTTCACTCAACAGCACACACTTAGTATATGTATTCTATTTGTCTGGCAAAATGAAGTTTGGCAAGCTTCAGAGCAAAAGTCCCGGAGGAAATGCATTCTGCCAAGAGCCTCTATTGAATCCATTGCTAAATGTTAATCAGTACCACAAGGTTCTTGTTTCAAATAATCTGAACAATTAAAACCTAACAGATGGCACTTAGTGCTTGAACAACATTGGAATTAAAAGAGGTTTTGATATAACGCATTAAACTTTGCTTTTATGTGTTTTCTTTTGTTTCTAATTATATCAAAAACAACATTTCATTAACTCATACCATATGATGTGGCTGTGCATTCAAAACACAATAACAGACTATCAAATAATGCCACACTAACGCAGATGTAGTCAATCCTCCATGTCATCATTAAATTACTGCTTTAAATGTTGCCGATTCTCAATGCAACAGGAAAAGTGTGCAAAGTATTCTGTAGTTTCACACAGGTTAAAAAATCTTTGTGAACTGTTTCTCTTTTGCTCAGTGTGGGAAAAGTGCGTTTGTTGTCATAATGACATTCTGAACAATTGCCGGAATTTTACCGGCACGCCTTGCCCCCTGCCCCGGAAACAGGGTGGGCAAGGCTCACAGAATGGCATTCACTGTTGGCCTCGGGCGTGATCTTACGAGCCTCGGGCGGGGGAGGCGGTAAAATTCTGGCAAATGTTTTGTAATCATTTTATTGGCTGTTTCAAAAGGAATACAACAGTTTTGACATATTTCGACTTCCAAAAGACATTTGATAAAGCATCACAAGACCATGCAAAGATTAAGGGCAACAGGGTATTACGATTGCTGGCATTGTTGTAATCCAGGTCAGAAACTCCAAGGTGTTTCATGAAAACAGGCTACACCATAAGATGCACCTTAGACATCATTCTTTAGTGGTTGTATCACAACTTGGTACGGCTCCTGCTCTGTCCAAGATAGCAAGAAATGACAAAGGGTCATGAACGAAGCCCAGTCCATCATGCAAACCAGCCTCCCATCCATTGACTCTGTCTACACTTCCCGCTGCCCCGGAAAAACAGCCAGTATAATCAAGGGCCCCACGCACTCCGGACATACTCACTTCCACCTTCTTCCCCTCTGGAAAAAGATACAAAAATCTGAGGCCACATACCAACCGACTCAAGAACAGCTTCTTCCTTTTGAATGGACCTACCTTGTATGAAGTTGATCTTTCTCTACACCCTAGCTATGACTGTAACACTACAATCCGCACTCTCTCCTTTCCTTCTCTATGTACGGTATGCTTTGACTGTATAGCGCACTGGAATCAATACTTTTCACTAATACATGTGACAATAATAAATCAAATCAAAGTTTTTCACTGTGAATTTTTGCACAGATAAGTATAAGATGTTTCACTCCAGGTATGATTCAAATGACTCACTAGAGAACTTTTATCAAGCAAAGTTTATTTAAGAATACAGTTAACATTTATCAATTACAAACAAGAAAGAAAACAACCATGATAGTGTATAAACCTTAACAGCTAAGTATGCTGTTCCAACACCAACGTTCTTACAAATATGCACCCCAGTTTTGGTTTAGCGCAGAAAATAAGTATGCTCGTGCAATGCTGAATCTTGTAGTTTTCCAACCCCCCTGTGGTTGACTCCTTTAGATGGTGAATTGAAAACGCTGGGGCCTTCCGACCCTGGCATTTTCAGCACACTGCAAGAGACAGAGACACTCCTTGCCACTCACTAGCAAGCCAGCCACCAAGAGCTAAATTTCCAATACCAGGGAGCGTCACAGAGGCATACTGCTTTTCAGTCTGGAGTCCAACAGCTTCTAACTAGTCAAACTGAAAGTGAATCCTTGGATTTCCCTGTGAAGTAATGACCTGACCATGACCTGTCAATCAGCCTCCCCCCAACAATTCAAAAGGGTTGTAAAACCCCAGGACACTGCATTAGGCCCAAATTTTAAAAAGGCCCATTATATGCCTTCAACAGACATCACAGCAAAGATACAAAAAAAGCAGAGAAACAGAATTAAAATACATTTCTTAAAGGCACAGTAGTGCCACAGCATGGATAGAGAGATAGGAAGTGATTAATACGTAATTCCTAAGACCTGGGCTGTATATGGACAGCTTGGTGACTGTTCTTAACAAAGTTGGAGACATCAATGGGAGAGGAGGTGATAGAGAAAATCCAATCAAATTTCCCTGGGATAAAACTGTATGTTTCTGATTAGAGGCTTTAAAAACCAGAGACAGCATTAAATAGGTTAAATAAATAACAAATGTAAAGGGTATTTCCAGTGGTAAATTAATTTGTAACATAGGGCCATAAATTCATATTAGCATGAGAAGCATCATGGGGGAGATTGGACAGAATTTTATAATGCAAACTGTTCTTAGAAAAAAGAATCAAATGCCTCTTTCAAAATCAAGTTTATTCTTGATTTGATTTATGACTGTCACGTGTATAGGGATACAGTGAAAAGTATTGTTTCATGCATGCCATACAGACAAAACATACTGTTCATAGAGTACATAGGTAAGAAGGAAAGGATAGTGTGCAGAATGTAGTGTTGCAGTCACAAAAAGGGTGTAGAGAAAGATCAGCTAATATATGGTAGGTCCATTCAAAAGTCTGATTGCAGCAGGGAAGAAGCTGTTCTTGAGTCGGTTGGTATGTGTCTCAGACTTTTGTATCTTTTTTCTGATGGAAGAAGGTGGAAGAGATAATGTCCGGGGTGAGTGGGGTCCTTGATTATGCTGGCTGCTTTTCTAAGGCAGTGGGAAATGTAGACAGAGTCAATGGATGAGAGGCTGTATAGGATACAATGACTATTTGCCCAGAATTAAACATCATGGAAGGTCACTGCTAGAACAAGATTCTATACACAGTAATTTTCACATCTCCCAGCATTACTTCCTTCTCCTCAACCTCTTTCACCAATAAGACCAGTCACTTATCAAAACCTGGCTGGGTTGAGACACCGGTGGGATTTTTGGGCCGCGCCCACCTGAAGACTGGAAATTCCCACCCGAGATTGCCAAATTTTGTGTCTCATCCACTACGATTCCGGCAGTGGGCAGGACGGGATATTTTCTGTTGATAAGATGCTGCCATCCATTCTCCTCCCTCCGACAGCTGTTTTCCCACTTACAGTGGGATGTCGAGATTCCTAGCAGCCCAGAGATTTTTGAATAAACATTTCTGTTGTAGTTTATTAGAATACAGTACAGCAGATACCAGCTTTAACACAGTAATGGGCAAATTATAAACGGCCACAGCTAAATAATGCACCATTTCAGTATAGATGGGCAGCCCGGTGGCACAGTGGTTGCCTCATAGCACCAGGAACCGGGTTCAATTCCTGCCTTGGGTCACTGTCTGTGTGGAGTTTGCACATTCTCCCCGTGTCTGCATTGGTTTCCTCTGGGTGCTCCGGTTTCCTCCCATAGTCCAAAGATGTGCAGATTTAGGTAGATTGTTCATGTTAAATTGCCCCTTATTGCCAGGGTAACAAGCAGTGTAAATATGTAAGGTTACGGGGATAGAGCCTGGGTGGGATTGTTGTTGGTGCAGACTTGATGCGCTGAATGGCCTCCTTCTGCCCTGTAAGGATTCTATGATCATCATCTCTTACAATCTTGTAACCTGATTTCCCGTGTCTAGTTGTGAAGTGGATTACGCGATGGGACGTGGATACACTCAATAATTTTCGTCAAAATTTGTATAAACAGAAGGAGAGGCCAACAAGGTGCTTCTCAATGCCATTCCTGGAGCGTGCAGCAAACAAAATGGCCAACCGGCCATGGAGCCATATTATTTCCATATGCAACTGTTAACTCACACAGCAAAGAAAATAAATTTCCACATGTGTGTTCTTGGCTATGACTTAACACACATATTTGTGCTTGCATAATGCAAAGAGAAAATTGGACCCGTCATGTTTCTAATTAAATCTCAAAAATAACACTTGCATTAACTCTTTCTCACGTGTTGTAACTGTGCATTTTTCAAAGGTCAATAAACTTCAATAGTCTACATTTCCTTATTTCAATTAGATTTGGTGGCTGTTTACTATTTAGGTTTCCATAATAATGGCTAAGCTACTGTTTTACAGGCAGCAACTTTGTTGTAAAAATTTTTTTAAGGTTCCCTACAAAATGGACTTAGTACCAGAGTGCCGCTTAGCGTCTGCTTTGGAGCAGGGAGAAACATGGAGCAAGGAAAGGTCATCTGGGCTATTGAACCTACTCTTTGCAATGAGCCATGTGCAATTTGCATTGCCATGGATACACCAGAGTTTATTTGATCTCCTGAAGGAAATGAATAACCACGAGTAAAACCAAGAAGGAAAAACTCTTAAGTTTCCCCCCCCCCCCTCCACTCCCCTTCCAAGTCCCAAAGGAAGTTAATCAAATGCACTAGGGTATCATTCTAACACAATACATTATTCAGCCATGACAAATTACATTCCACAATGACATTCCCATGATCCGATCAGGCCTGAAGTCAAGTCATTGTGTTCTGTAGAGCAAATGATCAGTAAGGTTAAATTTATCCTTATGACCTTTAATTCCTTCACAACCAGATTTCAATTTCTCTTTTTAGGAACCATTTAGCATAACATTAATTATATTTGATGGAAGCAGTTCCACGTTTCTACTACTACGTGGGAAATAGGAAATGAAGCCTTCCAAAGTCTGGACTGTTTGAACCTTGGTAATATCTTCTCATCTTATTAGCATGGTTTAAATTAAGTAGCCCATCTATCCACTTAATCATACCTTTCAAAGTTTATCCTCTCTCAGGTTTTATTTCTTCATTCATGAGGAGTCAATCTGACAAGTTAACCTCAGTGCTGAGATCTTTTATTATGTTCCTTGAAGGGTTTATGTTTGTTCCTTCGAACGTTTCCGCTATATCCTTTTGGGCTAAACTATCCCAAACTGGACACGGTATTCCAAACGTGTGAGCAGCTCTGAGTTATTATGGAGGACTGAAATAAGCCATGTTTTCTGGTTGATCCAAAAATATCACTGGATGTTGGACATACTGAATATTTATAACCAGGGCAGATCAACAGTTAACAAGAAGAATTAAAATGATTATTGACTGAAGGCAATCATCCTTTCATCTCTAACCTCCAACTCCTCTCTCTCAAGCATAATTTTCCATGTTTCTTGGTACTTTATTGCATTACTAAGGCCCTTGTTTCCCTGAATTAGACCTTCCTGGTCTCCATAAATTATAAGTAAGCAGCCATATGTCGCCCTCTCGGCATTTCCAATGTTTCAATATAACGGCTCATTTGATTATCCTTTACTTAAAGTCATTCTTTCCAGTCTTTTAAAATTGTGGAACTCATGACCTCCCTTAATCTTTGCTTCATTTCTACAAACTTTAAGGTTTTAAATGCCGAGTTTGGAATGGCTAATTACTGCTTCTCTCCTTACCCGAACAGGCATCGGAGTGTGGTGACTAGGGGATCTTTAGAGTAACTTCATTGCTGTGTTAATTTAAGCCTACTTGTGACACAAATAAATAAATAAGCTCTATTTCTTTCAGCTTTGGTGGGTCTGCATTGTATAAAGTGGCTCTCCATGTATGATACTCATTAAAAGTATCAGCATCCAGTCGACTGATTTTGTACATTTGTACTCAAAATTTACTTCAAATTAACTTAACTTGAGAATTTTCTGCTTTACAAAGTGACCAATGTTGGTGCTAGGGTATGAAAAACTTAATCAATTATCAATTGGGTGGAATTTCATGATCGTAGTGGTGGCAATGTGGCAAGCCATTCAAAACTCCATTGCCTTCGACGGGACCACCAGTTCCCACAGTGATTTTGATTTGATTTGATTTATTATTGTCACACGTATAAATATACAGTGAAAAGTATTGTTTCTTGCGCGCTACAGACAAAGCATACTGTTCATAGAGAAGGAAATGAGAGAGTGCAGAATGTAGTGTTACAGTCATAGCTAGGGTGTGGAGAAAGATCAACTTAATGCAAGGTAAGTCCATTCAAAAGTCTGACGGCAGCAGGGAAGAAGCTGTTCTTGAGTCGATTGGTACATGACCTCAGACTTTTGTATCTTTTTCCCGAAGAAAGAAGGTGGAAGAGAGAATGTCAGGGGTGCATAGGGTCCTTAATTATGCTGGCTGCTTTTCTGAGGCAGCGGCAAGTGTAGACAGAGTCAATGGATGGGTGGCTGGTTTGCGTGATGGATTGGGCTATATTCACGACCTTTTGTAGTTCCTTGTAATATTGGGCAGAGTAGGAGCCATACCAAGCTGTGATGCAAACAGAAATCTCTATGGTGCATCTATAAAAGTTGGTGAGAAAGTGGTTGACGTGCCAAATTTCCTTACTCTTCTGAGAAAATAGAGGTGTTGGTGGGAGGGGACATAAGACGTAGAAGCAGAAGTAGGCCATTTGGCCCAATGAGTCTACTCCACCATTCAATGAGATTATGGCTGATCTCAAATGATAATCGTCAACTGCACTTTTACGCCTTATCCCCAGAAGCCCTGTTGCTCTTACGGATCAAAAAGCTGTTTATCACACCGTAAAATTCCATCCCCTATGTTAGCGTAATGCATTCCCAGATTAACTATACCTCCAGTCACATGCAGAGCTCAACAGTTTTGACTCAATAGTAGTAAGGCACCCAACAGCAAGGTTGGAAATGGTACCTCATTGTAAATTTCATATGCTATCCTCACAAGTGTGATTGCCATTTTGCTCTGAGCTGTGGACAGTATTGTGCTGCCGGTTGTTAAGAACTGGATTGAGAATTGCGTCATGTGGAACTGTTACATATCAAGATTTTTAACCCATTAATCTGAGTCATTTTTTGAATTGAGCCTCCAAAATGGAAGTTTCTCAACCCAATAAGTCATCTAATTGCTCAGATTATTTCAAATTGATTTATTGCAATGAGCTATATACAAGGACCGTTATTTTTCCCTTCCTCAAATTGATATCATTTTCTGGTCTTCATTATATTCTCACCTTTATCCATTCCATTCATATTCAATTTGCTTCAAAGTTTCGCAGTCATTTAAGGGTCCAGAATGCAGCACCCCATTAAAAATCTCATCCCGATCTCCTGTTGCATAAATTCTCACCCAAACTCACCTTTAATTCCATCTCCGTGACATCAGGAAATGCACATCACTGATGCCTGGTGGCACTGTTGTTAGCACTGCTGCCTCACAATGCCAGGGACCCGGGTTTGATTCCCAGCTTGGGTCACTGTCTGTGTGGAGTTTGCACATTCTCCTCGTGTCTGCATGGGTTTCTTCTGGGAGTTCCGGTTTCCTCCCATAGTCCAAAGATGTGCAGGTTAGGTGGATTGGCTATGCTAAATTGTCCCTTAGTATCAGGGGGACCACCTAGGGTAAATGTACGGGGTAATGGGGATAGGGCCTGGGTGGGATTATGCAGACTTGATGGGCCGAATTGTCTCCTTCTGCACTGTGGGATTCTATGATACACTTGTTAGAGTTAATTCTCAGGCAGACATATTTAGGGCCCTGGAGGAATGTTAATCAAGGTCAGTGATATTCTTGCTGCTGCCGCACTTGTTCCTGGATGGGACAAGTAGTCGTCGCGACACACATTGGCCGGAATTTTACTGTCCCACCCACCGCGGGAATCGGAGCGGGTGAAGGATGGACATGGAAAGGTCCATTGACCTCGGGCGGGATTTTACAGTTTTGGGACGAGTGAGACCGTAAAATCCCATTCAGTATATTTGTATGTCTATAAATAACTCCAGGAGCCAGCTGTAAAGGAACAGTGCTTTATTGCACAAAATAAGGTAAAGCAAAACCACAAGCCTGTGGTGAAGACAAACAGGTCTCATCCAGTACAATGGAATAATGGACCCACTCAGGGTGAGCCTCGTTCTTGACTGCTGGAGTCCATCTGCTGCAGGTACGCCACAGTGCTGTTAGGAAGGGAGTTCCAGGTTTCTAGCGCAGTGACAATGAAGGTATGGCGAAACAGGTCCGAGTCAGGATTGCATGAAGCTTGAAGGGGAAATTGAAGGCAGTGGCGTTCCCATGCCTCTCTTCTCTAGGTAGTGGAAGGCACGGATTTGGAAAGTGCTGTCTTTTCCTAAGTTAGAAATATTTTTACTCCTTCCCTCTTTTAGCTCGACTCATGTTCTTCAGTTAAGAAAAGCGTCATGTGTTGGTGCAGGCTTGGTGAGCTGAAGGGCCTGTTCCTGTGCTGTACTGCACGTAGTTCTTTGTTCATGCTATCCATGATCAATGAGGTAATAAGTTAAACTGTTCCCAGGTATTTAACTGAGAGACAAAGCTACTTCCCTTTAGGGGATGAGTAAAATTCAGGTTTCCTTACCCAAGAGCTGATGAACTAATTAGATTTTTACAACCATTATGGTCACATTTACCAATACAAGATTATTTAAGCTGATTCAAGCTTTCAAACTGTCATGTGGGGATTTGAGTTCTTCTTTCCTAATCTATGAACATAACCACTGTATTATTATGCTCTCGGCTAATATAAAACTCCCCCTTCCAATACTACAAAATCAACATGAAAATAAAAATGATGATAATATTATTTGTGAGGCTTCTCTAGTCTTGTCAACAGATTATGCAATTATGCAATAACACTGCCATATTAATGGGTTTCTTTCTTATGCTCCTGTTCCTCCCACAATCCAAAGCTGTGCACGTTGGGTGGATTGGCTGTGCTAAATTGCCTCTTAGTGTCCAAAGATCTGTAGGTTAGGGGGATTAGTGGGGTAAATACGTGAGGTTAAGGGAATAGGGCGCTAGGTGGGCCTGGGTAAGATGCTCTTTCAGAGAGTCAGTGCAAACTCAATGGGCTGAATGACCTCCTTCTGCACTGTAGGGATTCTACAATTAATAGTGTCTGCCTCTGCAATATTGGAAAATGAAAATCCAATGAAAAGGATATGTGAAGTGTGCATTATTATAAACATAACCAGTCAATTTTCTGTAAAACCAGAACCTAATGGTGTCTACTGTAAGGAAGACTTGTCCTTGCCCATTTAATTTCAATGATATTTTGCATTCCAAATTGCTGAAAGTGTGAATTGAAAATTAAACTCCACGTTGGAAACAGGACATCAGGATCTGATTGAACAAGGAAAGCAACTATCTTCTTAGCAAATCAGATTGCAAAATTGTGAAACTAAGAACACAATCTGACAACAAAGGCCTGGTGAGTTCAATATTAAGTCAGATACAACAAGAAAAATGGAAAGGGGGAAAATAAACTTGGATTAAGAGAGCTTTTGTTTCTTAAAATAGTCAACAGCAAATACAATGTGAAGGAATGCGTCTCTACACTTGTAAAAACATTGTTGGTGCCAGAATGTTTCATTGCCAATAATTAGCACATTTTTGAAAGAATCCTGATTGCCATTCAGTCGTTTAATTAAATATATGCATAACCATTGTGGTCCAAAATACATCAGAACAGTTCTATCTATGCCGAGTTTAGTTTGTGCCTACCTTGAAGTACAGCAAAGTTCTGACATAGATTCTTTGCAAGTTCTTACTATTCTACCATGGTTCCATTATTCAACTAGTTGCTCCAGGATAGATCGGCCAACTACTGATGCTGAGTTACTCAAAAGCTGCTGAGTCAAAGAAGCTGAACATTTGTAACTGGAAAAATTAGAGCAGAATGAGCAATATAATGGGCAACTGAGTTATGGCGTTTCTTACATTTTCTCCCCCTTTGCTTCCCTTTTTCTTAAGTTTACCTCTCTACCACCCATCTCCCCCCCTCCCCCCACATCTTCATCTGTCACAGTTTACCCTCTGATTTCAGCTTCTCTGCCATCTGGCCATTCACACCTTCTATTCTTTCTATGGACTGCCAGTATCAGCCTTTCCCCTTGTTTTTGTGGCTATGACTCATCTCTCATTCCCTCACTCTGCAGTATAAATATCTCCCACTTTCTATGCCTTTCAGCTTTGACAAAGGGTCATCTGGACTCAAAACATCAGCTCTTTTCTCTCTTTACAGATGCTGCTGAGATATTCCAGCATTTTCTCTTTTGGTTATGTCTTTCACTTAGACTGGTAAACGGGAACACAATAGTCAATAGAACATAAGGAGAGGCTGGATAGACTGGGACATTTTCTTTCGCTGGAGCGCAGGGGGCTTAGGGGTGATCTTATGGAGGTCTATAAAATAATGAGGGGCATAAATCAGCTAGATAGTCAACATCTTTTCCCAAGGGTAGGGGAGTCTAAAGCTAGAGGGCATAGGGTTTAAGGGGAGAGATACAAAAGGGTCCAAAGGGACATAGGGTGG
Source organism: Mustelus asterias (assembly GCF_964213995.1). Classification (NCBI taxonomy): domain Eukaryota; kingdom Metazoa; phylum Chordata; class Chondrichthyes; order Carcharhiniformes; family Triakidae; genus Mustelus; species Mustelus asterias. The sequence continues at coordinate 25,286,414 of NC_135827.1, forward strand.
TAAGTGTCTGGAACAAGCTGCCAGAGGTAGTAGTAGAGGTGGGTACAATTTTGTCTTTAAAAAAGCATTTAGACAGTTATATGGGTAAGATGAGTATAGAGGGATATGGGCCAAATGTGGGCAATTGGGACTAGCTTAATGGTTAAAAAAGGGGCATCATGGACAAGTTGGGCCGAAAGGTCTGTTTCCATGCTGTAAACCTCTATGATTCTATGGCTCATGAAGTTTGCACTTACAGCTGCTGGTTGGATTGGTTACTGCAGAAACCTGTTCAATATAGATATCGACAATGTGATATCAGTAATGGTGTGGTCACCCAACCAAGTCAGTGAAAGAGATAAATCAATGCTGCATGTGTGGGCTGGGATTTGACATAATTTTCAAATCTCTGCCTTAGCTTCTTTCTAAAATGTTATTTGAACATATGGTTGAAATGGGATATGTCACAACCAGCAATAAAGGATGATAGATATTCCAACTAATGAGGCTAAACATAACTCACTCTATTTTGTTGCTGGAAGGTTATGAAGGCAGCATCACTATGGTCTATGAGTATATGATATAATCTATCATATCTCACAGCCGGTCATGACATAACTTTTTATTACAGCGCCACAGTACGATCTTGATCTCTTTCAGCTTTTAGTGGGACACAAAGTACAATTGATTGTTGAATTTGGCAAGCTTTCTTCAAAAATCAACTGTGTGTCATGTTCCACTCATCAAGACAGACTCACTCTCAACTCTCACATCAGTATGGCACTCTGTATTATTCCAAAGCTGGCAACAGTGACTGATTGTTAAAGAAATAGTTGGATTACGTACTTCATCACCAACCTTGACTTCATTGAATTTAATTACAAATCAGAAAAAAATGATCCTGTGAAATGAGTCTCCTTGTATTGTTACGGACACGGGAGACAGGCAAACCTGAACTCCTTAATTTTCTCACTGTCTGCCCGAAAGAAGAGGTGATTTAATTTTTGAAATATGTTGTGGTGTATTCTCCAAACCCTCTGGGTGGAATTTTATCGGCACGTTCGCCCGAGGTTCGTATAATCCTACCCAAGGCCAATGGAGAATGCCGTTCTCCAAGCCCCGGAATCGGGGTGGACGTGCCGGTAAAATTCTGGCCTCTGTTTGTGAGGTCATCTTTTAAAGTGATTTTCAGCAAACTATCTTTAGTTTATTGATACATTCAGACACATTCTTCTTGATTTTGATTTGATTTGATTTATTATTGTCACATGTATTGGCATACAGTGAAAAATATTGTTTCTTGCACGCTATACAGATAAAGCATACCATTATGTCAGTGATAGTGGAGTCAGACACTTTAGAAACATTTAAGCGGTTATTGGATAGGCACATGGAGCACACCAGGATGATACGGAGTGGGATAGCTTGATCTTGGTTTCAGATAAAGCTCGGCACAACATCGTGGGCCGAAGGGCCTGTTCTGTGCTGTACTGTTCTATGTTCTATGTTCATAGAGAAGGAAATGAGAGAGTGTAGAATGTACTGAACATAATGTGCCATTATCTGATAATCATGTTGTCTTTTTCCCCACTCATTAAATAGGAAGAATTGAATTATATTAAACTACACTACTGACAGCTGCTGGAATCTTTAGTGGATTGTTGCATAATGAACTTTATGGAGTTGACAGACCCAGTTTATGCAAATGACTACATTACTATTTGCCCAGTGATGTTCACAGAGAGCTTCAGTTCCTTCAGCCCATTATTAACATTCAAAATCTAAGTATAAAAATTTTACAGATGGACTTCCAATGAGTGGACGGTACAGTGGCACAGTGGTTAGTACTCCTGCTTCACAGCGCCAGGGACCCGGGTTTGATTCCAGCCTTGGGTAACCGTGTGGAATTTTCACGTTCTCCCTGTGTCCTCCGGGTGTTCCAGTTTCCTTCCCCAGGTGAGGTGGACTGGCCCCACATATCAATCCTCCTTCTTCAGGTGCTGTTCCCTCACAGGGTGTCAGCAACCATGGACTACCGTTGGATTGGTCCATGATCATGCTTGGCAAAGTTGCCTTCTGCATATGGCTGACTAAGCTAATCTTCTGCTCTTACTGCCTGTCACCGGGCATTTCTGAAGGTCTCACAGGCTGCTAATCAACCTGTGTGGCCATGTTAAGAATGCATCTTCCATGGTCATCAAGTCCGGAATGGGAGCCTGGAGATCCTAGCCCAGAAGTATGGACCCTACCACTGCACCGTAAGATCTCTTCTGCACTTAACAATACCTACCCTAATAATGCTCAAAGCCCTTCAGGAGGAGGAGAAAGGGATTGGCTGGGAAAATTGCAAGGATGTGTTGACTAGAGGGACTAAGAGAGAACTGTAAATGCATATGACTGGTTCTGTTGATACCTGTTGTTGTTGTCACAGTGTGTCCACATGTGTGACATGAACTCTGACCTCTCCAATAACATTTTAGTGACATCTGAAAGTACAGGAGCCAAAGTATTACAATTTGGATTGAATATCACACCAGTGTGGATTTTTTTGGTAAAATGTGACACCTTTGATAGATCATCAAATTCCTACAGTGCAGAAAGAAGCCAATCGGCCTATCAAGTCTGCACCAACTCTCTGACAGAGCATCCCACCTGGGCCCTATCCCTGTAACCCCACTCATTTATCCTGCTAATCCCCCTAATCTACACTTGAACTGTTTATTGGATAAAGGTAATCAGGAGAGTCCATTAGCATTCTCATGGAGATTTGACTGACGATGTTTTCTTGTGCTGACAACAGCAATGTCCATTTCTGCATCCAGCTCGCTGCTAGAAAATTCTGGTACAGGGCCCAAATATCGCTGTCAGTGGTCGATGAGCTGTAAATTTTCTTCCAGGTAGACATTGGTAGAGACATTTGATTTTGAAAATGATGCCTCGAGCTTCTTTCTCTCTCTGTGCATAGTTCACTTCTGCTTTGTTCAAGGATCTTGATGCAAACTCCACTGGCTTCTCTTCACCATTGGGCATTGTGTGAGAAACCACTGCTCCCACCCTGTAAGGTGATGCATCACATGCCTGTTGTAAAGATAAGTTCAGATGAAAGTGTGTCAGGATCTCTGACTTTAATGGTGTCAAAGAGGTTTACAGCATGGGAACAGACCCTTTGGCCCAACTTGTCCATGACGCCCTTTTTATTTAAACCACTCAGCTAGTCCCAATTGCCCATGTTTGGCCCATATCCCTCTATACCCATCCTACCCATGTAACTGTCTAAATGCTTCTTAAAAGACAAAATTGTATCCGCCTCTACTACTACCTCTGGCAGTTTATTCCAGACACTCATCACCCTCTGTGTGATTAAATTGCCCCTCTGGACACTTTTATATCTCTCCGCCCTCACCTTAAACCTATGGCCTCTAGCTTTAGACACCCAGTTCCTCTTTAGCTTGAACAAAGAATTTCTCACACTGATCCATCACTTCCATTTTCTGTTTTGGCACAATGGGCAGGATTTTCCAGTTTTGGGGTGAGCGCGGTCAGAAAATCTCACCCAAGGTCAACAGACCTTTGCATGGTCCACCCACCCCACCAGCTACGATTTCCGTGATGGGCGGGATGGGAAAATTCCCCCCAGTAACTTATATAGAGGCGTAGGGATAGTTGCTAGCCTTTCCATAATAGTTTAATAAGCCCAAAAAAGAATGAAGTTGATTGACGTTTTGAGGTGTAGGTACCTCAGTATTGGCTTTGTCTTTTGAAAGCTATTCGTGCAGTCCCTTTGGATCAATGACAAAGATATTCAATGGAAGATTGGAAAAATTCATGTCGATCTTTTCACACGGCATGATCTTACGAAAAAAATTCCAAGTGTCGAATGAGCCTGAAATCAGGAGTGAACAATGCCGTTTTCTTTTCCAGCGAGCTTCAAGTCACAATCTTATAGCACTAGTGCAAAAAAAGTGCCAGGATGCAATTCTCACTGGGGAGCGAACCCTGACTCGCCGGTGAAGCTGGCTGCTGAGCTCTTGAGGTGCCAGTGTACTGGGAGATCTCCTGCCGCCCACCCCCACCCATCCCACGGACATCGGGACCGTCCCCACCTCACTGATTGCTCCCGATGTCGGACTGCCCCCGCACTACACCCGCTCGATGGACATCGGAAACCCCCCTCACCTATCACCCCCATCTGCAGAGTTCTCCCCTTTCCCCGCCAATCACCCCCATTTGCAGATTACCCTCCCTCCCACCCCGATCCCCCCCATCTGCAGAGTTCCCTCCCTCCCCCCTCCCCCACCACTATAGCTTCACCCCCAAAGACTCCGCAGCGACTCAGGCCCCACCCCCTTTGTAATGCCTCTGGTACAGTTATGGTGCACAGTGAGCACCACCAGGGTGCTTGGTGACAGTGCCACGGTGCCAGGTGGGCACTGCCGGTTCTGCCCCCGGCCACCCAAGGGGCATCAATGCCCTCCGATTCCCCTTGGCGAGGCCATCATGTCTGGTCTTCGCCTGTAGAGACCACCTGTGATTCTCGCCGGTGAGAATATTGACTGGCGAAGTGGTTAAAGTAAGTGAGCCCGGACGATAGCGTCCGGGACTTGTTAATGCATGTCATTAATATTTAAATTGGCCTTGCGCCCTTTCTGTCACAACAGCCAAATTTGCTTTGCTAAGGTAACTGTACACATTGACATCCTGAATTTGTGAAAGGCAATAGCAAAATATAAGTTCTACCTTTTGCAGATTCCCGTTTTGGATTCATTTTGGCCCGGATCATGGCAACTGTGAGGAAATTAAAAGTTATCACCTTGAAAAATTGTACATTTATAAAAAAAATTAAACGCCATCTGGTGCTAAGAAATGTAAGTTCTGTTAAAAATGTGCTAAGCCATTGTTTCCATAGCTCCCGCATTCCAGTACTGAATGCTGCGCATTCTGAATTGTCATCTTCAAAGCGACAGAATCATAGAATCCCTACAGTGCAGAAGGAGGCCATTCGGCCCATCGAATCTGTACTGACCACAATCCCACCCAGGCCCTATTCCCGTAACCCCACATATTTATCCTGCTAATCCCCCTAACACTAGGGTCAATTTAACATGGCCAATCAACCTAACTCGTGCATCTTTGGACTGTGGGAGGAAACCGGAGCACCCGGAGAAAACCCGCACAGCCACGGGGAGAATGCGCAAACTCCACACAGACAGTGACCCGAGACCGGAATTGAACCGGGTCCCTGGTGCTCTGAGGCAGCAGTGTTAACCACTGTGCCACCGTGCCGCTCAAAGAATGAAGAGAGATTATATCTTCAAGTTGAAAGGGCATAAACCTGCAGTCTATTTTATATGGTATACTATTCCTGACTTTATAATACAATACATCATCTGATTCACTGTAAAAATATCACCATGGGAAATTCATCAGTATATTAATAAATACTTATTGAGAAAGTGAAATTCTAATGTAAGAGAGGAAAACAGAATGGAAATAAAATTAACTTAGCTGATTCATTTTACTGCAGTCAAAATTACAAGTAATTTAGTTTTGTAATAGATTATTGTATTTGAAGGATAAAAAAAAGTAATGACAATTACGTTTATCACTGAATAAGCCATCAAACGAACAAATTACTTCATAGTCATTGTATCCAAGAATAAATCATAGGTGAAATTATATCTGATAAAGGAAACCATATGAATTATTAAAGGATAGTTTAGCTGAGTAACAGTACTCTGAGTCAAAGGTTCAAATCTCAATTCAGGTTTAGAGCTGTTAGGCAGGTACAGTGCGGGTCTAAGGGGCACAGTATTGTGCATGGCCCAGTGGCACAGTGGTTAGCACTGCTGCCTCAAAGTGCAAGGGGCCCAGGTTCAATTTCGGCCTTGGGTGACTGTTTGTGTGGAGTCTGCACGTTCTCACCGTGTCTGCATGGGTTTCTTGATGAAGGAGCAGCTCGTGGTTCCAAATAAACCTGTTGGGCTTTAACCTGTTGTTGTGAGACTTCTTACTGTGCCCCCACCCCAGTCCAACGCCGGCATCTCCACATCATGGGTTTCCTTTGAGGACTCCAGTTTCCTCCCACAGTCCAAAGATGTGCAGGTTGGATGGAGTGGCCATGCTAAATTGCCCCTTAGTGCCCAAAGATGTGTAGGTTAGGTGGATTAGTCATGGTAAATGCACAGGGCTATGAGGATGGTGGGGGTGTGGAACCTGGATAAGATGCTCTTTCGGAGACTCGGCATAGACTCAATGGGCCGAATGGCCTCCTTGTGCACTGTCAGAATTCTATGGTTCTATGAAATGTGCTTGACAAAACAAAACACTGCAAACATTCAAGAGAAACATTTTGGGGTAATTTTAACCCGACTCAGCCACAGTAAACTGAAAGAAACAAATTCCCAGCCCTGTTTACATACCACCCAGTTTTACTCTCCATTAACCTTTAAAATGGGGACATAGAAAGGGGAGTCCAATCAATATCAGTTCATTGTTGCTTGGGTTTGGTTAAAATGACTAATATAAATTCCAACATGCTTAGCAGGTATACAGATATGGAATATGCCATCCTGTAAACATTTAAATATTCAGGGCAATCAATTTAGAAAACTGACATGCCAGGACCCCTTCAATTAAGGGAGGACTGAATTATTTTGGCCACCTATATAAATTGTATCTTGGCACTCTTTGATATATGAAAGAAAAGCTTCTCTATTACTTTTCTTTCGGCAGAACGTCCAGTCATCTGGCTCTTATCAACTGTCTCAGATACAAGGGCGTTATTCCCCGTTGTTTGTCTGGTTTCATCTTTTACCATTTATTTCGTTTCTTGCGAAGGTGACAAATGATGAATCTGTCAGTCTCCTTAAGATATAAACCCCCCCACTGCTTCTTACAGCTATCCTTATCAAGAGGCAGGAAAAGCCAGGATTCATCTCTCCGAGCCTGACAAATGTGAATCTAAATGTTTATAATTGACACATTATGTCAGCATGGAAAACAATCCACAAAATCTAGATAGCAGTGATGGATGGGATGTGTTTAATGCACTGAGCACTGAATGTTCTTCTCACTTTTAAAAATACCCCTTTATTTCCGGCATCCATCATCTGTGAAGCATGTGTGAAACTTGTAGCTTCCTTCAGTAAATAGATTAGATTTTTAGAATCGATATTTTCTGCCATACAGAAGAGTTATTGAGGCTGCAGCACAAATGTGCTAACGTAAAATGAATGTTTCTCCAGCACCAACACTTGAGTCCCCTTTATTAACCAGTTCCACGGTTCGCCCCAAACAGATAGGTAAGTCCAAGATGCAGGTCATCAGGAGCAGTGAAGTGACAAGCGAACCTGGAAAACCTAAAATAGTAACATCATCGGGATGGAGCAGAGAAATTGCTCCAGTGCAGGGCAGCCTGATTCCCCAGCTTGGATAACCTCTTATTCAAAGAACATTACAGCACAGGAACAGGCCCTTCAGCCCTCCAAGCGTGCGCCGATCACGTTGACCTATCTAGACCAACCGCTTGTATCCCTCTATTCCCCGTCTGTTCACGTCTCTATCCAGGTAAGTCTTAAATGTCGCTAATGTATCTGCTCAACCACCTCACTTGGCAGCGCATTCCAGGCCCCCACCACCCTCTGTGTAAAAAACTTCCCCCCGCACATCTCCACTGAACCTTTGTCCCCTTATCTTGAACTTGTGCCCCCTTATAATTGTCATTTCTGCCCTGGGAAAAAGCTTCCAACTGTTCACTCTATCTATACCTCTCATAATTTTATAAACTTCTATCAGATCGCCCCCCCTCAGCCTGTCTTTCCAGGGAGAACAATTCCAGTTTATTCAGTCTCTCCTCATAGTTAATACCCTCCATACCAGGCAACATCCTTTTCTGTACTCTCTCCAAAGCCTCATGTCCTTCTGGTAGTTTGGCGACCAGAATTGGACAGTATTCCAAATGTGGCCTCACCAACCTTTTATATAACTGTAACATAATTTGACAACTTTTATACTCGATGCCCCGTCCGATAAAGGCAAGCGTGCCATATGCTTTCTTCACCACCTTTCCCACCTGTGCTGCCACTTTTAAGGATCTGTGGGTCTGCACTCCCACATTGGAGAGAATACAGGTCCAGTTTGCCCAATCTCTCTTCAAAAGACAGTCCCACCATCCCTGGGGCTAGTCTGGTTAACCTTCGTCGCACTCCCTCTTTGGCAATAATATTCTTTCTGAGTTAAGGGGATCAAAACTGCACACAGGACTCCAGAACTTCCTTTAACTACTCTTTACTAATTATGGCCGCGATCCTCCCAAAAGCGCTGGATTGGCAGGGAAACTGTTCTAGGTCCCGACTGTTTTGCCAGTTCAACTTCTCACCCGAATCTCCGCACTCTATGCAATGCAGAGGTCCCAATCGTAAATCTCATTAAAAACCCAGGGGGCCAGGGCCTATTTGCGCTGGAATCTGAGAGTTCTGGAACTCTGCGCGTGCACAGTGGCTCCGATTTGTTAGACTCCCTGCTCGATTGCTGGCCAGCCCGGGATCCTCGCAGTGCTGCCCCTCCAGCCCCACCCCCCCCCCCTTCCCCCGTCCCCACACCAAGGCTCGATCGCGGCCCCCACAACAATTCCCGGGCCAGCCCTAAACCCCCCTGCCCTGGAACGCCCCGATGTCCAGCCCACACCACCAGCAGTGGTGATTCCCCGCATCTCGCTGACCCCCCTGGGGTCAGACCCCACCCCCGGGAGGCAGACCCCCCCCGGCAGACCACCCCCTCCAGCCTGCCTCAATTGCTGCCCTCCATCCATCCCAGACCAATCCCAATGCGGAGTGGCAGCAGGACTCCCCCTCCCCACCGATCACCCCTAGGCCCCGCCCACAATAGGTCCCACCCCCTTGCCACTGCCCGATCCCCGATGGGCAATGCCATGGTGTCCCCTGGGCATGGGCACTTTTCCCCTTGGGCAGTGCCAGGGGGCACAGGCTGGCACTGCCAAGGTGCCCATAGTAAGGAGTCTCACAAGACCAGGTTAAAGTCCAACAGGTTTATTTGGTAGCAAATACCATAAGCTTTCGGAGCACTGCTCCTTCGTCAGATGGAGTGGAAATCTGCTCTCAAACAGTGCAAACAGACAGAATCAAGTTACAGAATACTGATTAGAATGCGAATCCTACAGCTAGCCAGGTCTTAAATGTACAGACAATGTAGGTGGAGGGAACATTAAACACAGGTTAAAGAGATGTGTATTGTCTCCAGACAGAACAGCTAGTGAAATTCTGCAAGTCCAGGAGGCAAGCTGTGGGAGTTACTGATAATGTGACATAAATCCAACATCCCGGTTTAGGTCGTCCTCATGTGTGCGGAACTTGGCTATCAGTTTCTGCTCAGCGACTCTGCGCTGTCGTGTGTTGTGAAGGCCGCCTTGGAGAACGCTTACCTGAAGATCCAAGGCTGAATGCCCATGACTGCTGAAGTGCTCCCCCACAGGAAGAGAACTGTCTTGCCTGGTGATTGTCGAGCGGTGTTCATTCATCCGTTGTCGTAGCGTCTGCATGGTTTCCCCAATGTACCATGCCTCGGGACATCCTTTCCTGCAGCGTATCAGGTAGACAATGTTGGCCGAGTTGCAAGAGTAGGTACCATGTACCTGGTAGATGGTGTTCTCACGTGAGATGATGGCATCCGTGTCGATGATCCGGCACGTCTTGCCCATGCCAGGGGGCACCACCCCCCCACAGCTCAACCCCCTTGGGGGGCCCCGATTGCCCCCCTTCATTCCAACAGGGTCTCCCGCTGGTTTTCCAAACGTGGGAGGCTACTCTAAACCCCGCCGGAATGAAGTGCTCCTGGCAGGGTAGGAGATTCAATCAGGACCGGTAAGTTCCCGATGATTACATTGAAAAGACATTTAAAACATATTTTAAAAGATTCAAATTACTTACCTGCCTTCCCACCAGTTTCCAACGTGGTCTGGTCTCCGACTGTTCTCCGGCTCTATGAGATGCGCAAGCGTTCCCGGCGCATGCGCAAATCCCGGAACAAGGCCAGTGACGCGCATCTCCCACCCGACTCGCCCGAAAAGTTGCGGGTCAAGATGGGAGGAATCACGGCCTACATCTCTATTTTCTCTCTCTTAAAGTTAATCTTTCTTTCCCTCTGCGTATCGTGTCTGAATTTATTCAAATTCACTTCCTTTGACTGTATACGGGCCAGCGTTGTGAAAGGGAAGTCACTATGAAGGCCAGCTGTAGCCAAGTAGGGGCCTCAGAGGCATCCTGGAGTGCTGGGCCCTGCGTCTGCAGCTGGGAAGGTATGTTGGGGCTGGGGCAAAGCTCCTAACACCATGGGGAAGCAAGTGATGGAGGGCACAAGCTGACTGGAAAATTGGCCTTTAAATAAAGTAAATAAACTACCACCTACTGTTGGCAGGTAGATGTTCCGTTGCTGAACCGGCCTCCAGTAAAATGACCCGATGATGGATGCATGCTAGAATACCAACAGACCAGCCAACGGCACCTCCATATTGGGGTGAAAATTCTGCCCCATATGTTGGGAACCGCATATGGCAACGACTGCATTTGTGCCTTGTTTAGATTTTCTGGAAAAAATGTTTTCCATACGTTTTTACAGAAACAGGAACGGCAACCCCCCAGGTGGCCAGTTGGCTAAAGGTTAGATGCTGTGCATCAAACAGAGATAATTGGGAATGTTTCTGCTTTGATCACAATTTTATATGCAAGTATTGTGCTTGGATCTGAAATCGTATACAAAAGAAATTAATAGGAAGTGGTTTTGTAGATTGGAATTTTCTATTTAGATCAGAATTAAACTAGGATCAGCTGTATGTTTATCTGAAACAAACTGTAATAAAATTTAATTAAATTAGTACTTATTGCATCAACAATTTGATTTCCTTTGTTATCAACAGAAGTTTTAATAAAAAACATGCAATGTATGATGTTCCAGTTATAACAAGTGAAATACTTGCTTTCACGTTATAGAAACTTTAACTTTGAATACAGATCTGCCCAAATTCATTGATTAACATCCTTAATGATTATCATTAGTAGCAGTGGTTAACTTGACTCTCCCTTGATCAAGTTTGCAGAGAAATGTTGCAATACTATAACAAAGAGCATTTGGATTGATGGTTTGGACGCAGCCCTTACAGCCCTCTGGAGTATCTGTGTTCCTGCAATTCTGGATTCTTCTGCATCACGGATTTTAATTATTCTACTCCGTCTACACTTCCCGCTGCTTCAGAAAAACAGCCAGCATAATCAATGATCCCACGCACCCTGGACATACTCTCTTCCATCTTCTTCCGTCGGGAAAAAGATACAAAAGTCTGAAAACATGCACCAGCCGACTCAAGAACAGCTTCTTCCCTGCTGCCGTCAGACTTTTTAATGGTCCTAACACATACTAAGCTGATCTTTCTCTTCACCCTATCGGTAACTGCAACACTATATTTGGTACCCTATCCTTTCCCTCTCCCCTAGGTACTCTATGAACGGTATATTTTGTCTGTATCGCAAGAAACAATACTTTTCACTGTATCCCAATCCATGTGACATTAATAAATTAATTCAATTCAATTCATCTCTTTTTTCTCCTTTCAGATGCTTCTTAAAACCCATCTCATATTGCAAGCTTTTGGTCTACTGTCCCAACATGTCTTTGTGTCTCTCATTGCCAGATTCTGTTCGATACACTCCTCAGGAGCAGCTCTGGACATTTCACAATATTAAAGGTGCTACATAAATAGAAGTTGTTGTATTATGTTGACCTTGTTTCCAACAGTAAGGGCCCGATTTTACCATTGCGTCGCACCCGTTTTTGGGCGCGAAAATGTGGTAAAGTCGGGTGTGAGGCCATGAACGCAATCCACGCCCGTGTCCGCGCAGATTGCCACTTTACCGAAACCTGGGAATGGCGGCGATCTGCTTCGCGCCCAAAACGGACGCAACGGTGATTTAAATGCATTTGCATGCATTTAAATTGAATTAATGAGCTGCCCACCCAACTTTATCAGCATTTCCCCCTTGACCACCGCGTTTGCCAATGCGGAATCGCGCCGTAATGAACCTGCTGAATAAAAGTCTGAATCGGCTGCTCCAGCTACTGAAGAGCGCGTTCAGTGCTTCCAACGGCTCTCTGACTCAGATCAGTGGTGGGGGGGAGGGAGGCGGCCTGATCATTCTCTGGTTGGGGGGGGTGGTGGGGGAGGGGAGTGAGGCCAGATCATTCTCTGGGGGTGGCGGGGGGGAGTGAGGTGGGTCAGATGTATCTCTGGGGGGAGGGGATGAGTGAGGCCAGATCGTTGTCTGGGGGGTTGGGGGGGGGGGTTAGTGAAGCCAGATCGTTGTCTGGGGGGGGGAGTGAGGCCAGATTGTTGTCTGGGGGGGTGGGGGGAATGAGGCCAGATCGTTGTCTGGGGGTGGTGGGGGGAATGAGACCAGATTGTTGTCTCGGCGGGGGGAGGGGGGGGGGGGAGAGGAGGGAGGCGGGTAAGATGTATCTCTGGTGGTGGTGGGGTTGGGGGGGAGAGGCCCGATTGCTCACTAGTGAGAGGGGGGCAGATGGATCTCTGGTGGGGGGGGAGCAGATGGATCTCTGGTGGGGACGCGGGCGGGCAGGGGTGTCTGCTACCATTCTGCGGGCGATCGGTGGGGGGGGGAGGGGGCAGGGGTGGCGATCGATCTGGGTAGCGGGGGGGTTTGATAAGGGGGACAACGATGTCTGTGGGGTACTGGGGGGCATGGATAAGGGGGACAGTGATGTGTGTGGGTAGCGGGGGGGGTGGATAAAGGGAACAGGGATGTGCGTGGGTAGTGGGGGGGTGGATAAGGGGGACAGTGATGTGTGTGGGTAGCGGGGGGGTTGATAAGGGGGACAGCGATCTGTGTGGATAGTGGGGGGGTGGATAAGGGGGACAGTGATGTGTGTGGGTAGTGGGAGGGTGGATAAGGGGGACAGCGATGTGTGTGGGTAGTTGGGGGGGTGGATAAGGAGGACAGTGATGTGTGTGGGTAGTGGGGAGGTGGATAAGGGGGACATCGATGTCTGTGGGTAGTGGGGAGGGTGGATAAGGGTGAATGTGATGTGCCTGGGTAGTGGGGGGGTGGATAAAGGGGACAGCGATGTGTGTGGGTAGTGGGGAGATGGATAAGGAGGACAGTGATGTGTGTGGGTAGTGGGGGGGTGGATAAGGGGGACAGTGATGTGTGTGGGTAGTAGGGGGCGGTGGATTAGGGAGACAGTGATGTGTGTGGGTAGTGGGGGGGGGGGTGGATAAGGGGGACAGTGATGTGTGTGGGTAGTGGAGGGGGTGGATAAGAGGGACAGTGATGTGTATGGGTAGCGGGGGGGTGGATAAGGGGGACAGTGATGTGTGTGGGTAGCGGGGGGGGTGGATAAGGGGGACAGCGCTGTGTGTGGGTAGTGGGGGGGTGGATAAGGGGGACAGTCATGTGTATGGGTAGCGGGGGGGTGGATAAGGGGGACAGTGATGTCTGTGGGCAGTGGGGGGGTGGATAAGAGGGACAGTGATATGTGTGGGTAGTGGGGGGGTGGATAAGGGGGACAGTGATGTGTGTGGGTAGCGGGAGGGTGGATAAGGGGGACAGTGATGTGTGTGCACACCATCGCTCCCGCTTTTCGCTCCCGGGCCGCTTTCTCCGCTTTTTGCGGCCCGGGTGCGATCTGACACGGGCGCGCTTTTCCAAATTTCTTTTCTAACTGCGCGTGCGCAGTTCAGAGCTCCGATCATTTCGGGCGTGCTAAGCCCCGCCCACAGTGCGAATGGGACCCGCGATTTTTTTTTCAGGCTAACTGTCTGAAAGCAGATTTCTAAGTCAGATCTGCATTACGCCCAGATTCAGCGTTTAGAATGAAAATGGTAAAATCGGGCCCTAAGATGCACAAGTTTTGGAATCAAGTTGAGCTATTTACATTTCAGCCTACAGATGTGATCAGGACAAGTTGAGATTCACTTGGAGCATTAGGCTTTTGTGCTAATCGCTGAATTTTACCTGGAAGGGACAGGGCAGCATTATCCCATCCAACTGGCGGTGCGTTTGGTGGCGGCCTGGAGCAGAGATTCCAGCAGGAGCCAATAAATCAGAATCCTGCCGACATTAACATCATATTGCCCTTCTCCCATTGGCGGGTTAACGGGTGATTGGTCTTCCGGCTGGCTGGTGGCATGAACGCCATTTGTATTCATTTGCATCTCATGAATTCTCATTAAGACAGCTGCCCGCCAGCGTCCTATCAGACCTTCCAACCTTGTGTCACCCCAGAGTGAAGTTACATCAGTTTAAAATCCGTCTGTCAAAAAGTGGCACCAACAACATGGTCCTCAGTTTTCAACAGACCGTGAGATGAGCGCGACAAACCCTTTCTGCCATAGGGCTGCGCTGCTCTTGATGTGCTGCACACCATTCTGCCGGGGCAGACCAGTTCCTGCCCTCTGTCTCCATGACGAGCTGGTCTTCATAGACAGCACAATGCTGCTGGAATCATGGACCCTCCTATGTCACCGAGTCAGATCAGTACAGTGCCTGGTGTCGGGGAATACAAGGGTCTCCTTTCCCCGGTACCTCACACCAGTGTCTATCTGAACAGAACGGTGCTCTGGGACCCATGCAGCCACCACAACAAAGCTCCAACCGGGCGTGGGGTGCGGGATGAGGCCGGTTGGGGAGAAGGGGTGTCCTGATGAAGATAAGTGTGACAATGTGGAAGGAGGTTTTGCAAGGAGGTGGGGGAAGGGCAAGGACTAACGATGGTAGGAAGAGGGTTGAGGAAATGGATGATAAACAACGGAAGGCAATGGGGGAGGGAAGATGGTACCAGACAAAGCTGCATGAAAAGCTCATAAATGAGGGGTCAAAGGGGCATCGTTTTGCTTACTGGTAGGGGGTGCACAAATGCTCCCGATGCAGTGGGTAGAGGTCCAAATAGGGCATGGGTGCCTCGCAGTTGATAACTCGGATGGAATGTGGCTGGATCGAGTATCTGACTCCTTCTTGAATCTGCTAGTCTTCTCCCCCGAGGTTGCTGGCATTCTGCACAATCTGGTGAAGTCAGGTGGGCTGGTGAGAGTGGTATGAATGTGCCGGACTGGTGTTTAAATATGGCGCCATGACCTTTGAGCCTGCCAGTTGATTGTGGGCGGATGAACAGCTGCTGGCTCACATGGAGGTTTGGATGGGAACTTGCTTATGCATAATTAATGAGGTTCCAAGCACAGAATCAGGCGTGGGATCTCACTATTCTGACCAGCAGGATAGGCACAGACGGATCCATTGAAAATTCCGCCCATACCATTTATACCGTACTGTATACGCCCATGCTGTAAAAAACAGTTTAACTCACTGATTCACAGCAGAAAATAGAATGGGAAATTGTCACTTGGAGCTGGGGCTTCCACAAGGAGACCTGGATATCATATTATGGCTGAAGATCAATCTGAGCTAAAAAAAAATAATAGGAGCAATGAGATTCTCCTACCAGAGGAACCAATATCAGAATTTGAGTGACCCCATACTATTTACCAACTGGTATGAGCTGAGATTTGGAACAGTTAAGCTGTCCAATCTTTGGTTGATTCATTCATAGCACAACGGAGTCTCAGAGAAACAGAAAACATCCCAGTATAGACGAGAATAAAACTTCTGTCCTTTCCTCAGCTAGATCCTGTTATACACCATCTACTGTAAGCAACAAATCTGCTGCCAAAAATCTCATAGAATCATAGAATCCCTACTGTGCAGAAGGAGGCCATTCGATCCATCGAGCCTGCACCAACAACAACCCCACCCAGGCCCTATCCCCGTAACCCAAGTATTTAACCTGCTAGTCCCACTAAGGGGCAGTTTAGCATGGCCAATCAACCTAACTTGCACATCTTTGGACTATGGGTGGAAACAGGAGCACCCGGAGAGAAAGTACAAACTCCATACAGACAGTGACCCGAGGCCGGAATTGAACCTGGCGCTGTGAGGCAGCAGTGCTAACCACTGTGCCACCATGCCGTCCCATCTGCCAATGTTCTATTGAAATGGCCAACAGGAAGATAACCAGAGCAGCAGTCAGGTAAATTATTGCCTTATCTCACTAAGTTAAGTTTATTTATTAGTCACAACTAAGCTTACATTAACACTGCAATGAAGCTACTGTGAAAAGAGTGTATTAATTCACTCTGATGACGAGTCATACAGACTTCTAAAATTAATACTCTTTTTCTCTCCACAGATGCTGCCAGACCTGCTGAGTTTTTCCAACATTTTCTGTTTTTTACTTTATAGTAATTCAGAGTTTTTTGGATCATCTATACAAACTGGAAGGTCATAGGTATCTAGCATAAAGTCCACGCACACATTATATAACACCTTTCCTATTTATATGAATATGAGGGATGAAAAAGCAACACAGCCAGAAAAATGGGCTCACCGACTATCCTGAGAGATCAAGTTTGGATGTTCGGCTAATACTCAGGAAGGATGTCATCCCAATGAAAAACAAGTCAGGTTTTAAACCCATTCTGTATAAAGTGCAATGTAATCCCCAGTTAATATCCTTTCTGCAGTCATTGGCAGCGGTTATTTGTTATTATATTTCTATGCTGCTTCATCAATTTCAAAATAGAAACATAGAAACATAGAAGATAGGAGCAGGAGGAGGCCATTTGACCCTTCGAGCCTGCTCTGCCATTCATTACGATCATGGTTGATCGTCTAATCAATAGCCTAATCCTGCTTTCTCTCCATAACTTTTGATCCCATTCGCCCCAAGTGCTTTCTCTAGTCGCCTCTTGAATACATTCAATGTTTTGGCATCAACTACTTCCTGTGGTAATTAATTCCACAGGCTCACCACCCTTTGGGTGAAGAAGTGTCTCCTCATCTTCGTCCCAAATTGCAACACTTAGAATCCCTACAATGCAGAAGGAGGCCATTCAGCCCATCAAGTCTGCACTGACCACAATCCCACCCAGGCCCTATCCCTGTAACCCAAGATATTTACCCTGGTAATCCTCTGACACTAGGGTCAATTTAGCATGGCCAATCCACCTAACCTGCACATCTTTGGACTGTGGGAGGAAACACGAGCACCCGGAGGAAACCCACGCAGACTCAGAGAGAATGTGCAAACTCCACACAGTCATCCAAGCCGGGAATCGAACCCGGGTCCCTGGAGCTGTGAGGCAGCAGTGCTAACCACTGTGCCACCGTGCTGCCCCAAATGGTCTACCCTGAATCCTCAGACTGTGACTCGTGGTAATTAAATCAATAGGTTATTATGCACTTCCCAGCAGCCACCTAAAGTGACCAGTAAAAAGAGGTTTAAGTTGCTGTAAAAGCTCAAAGTTGGTTGGACAATGTATTCTACCACTCAGCTTTTCACCTTTGAGGCCTGACCTTTTGTCTCAGTCCATGGACTATAAAACAAATAATATCATGGGCTGTATCCAAAAGTCAGGCCCTAAAGATGAAAAGCTGAGTGGTAGGATACACTGTCCAACCAACTTTGAGCTTTTACAGCAACTTCAACCTCCTTTTACTGGTTGAGATTCCTGTCTTTGTTGAGCATTGACGATTTGGATGTATTTTCCAAAGACCAATTTGATTTTCAGATATTTGAGGCAGGGAGGTAATGGCCTCGTGATATTATCACTAGACTATTAATCCAGAAACTCTGGATTCTGCCCCAGTCTCAGCTCATCTGCTGCAGAAGCCCTCATCCATGCTTTGTTGGCTCTAAACTTGACTACTCTAATGCAAACCCGACTGGCCTCCCATGTTCTCTCTGTGAATTTAAGGTCACCCAAATCTTTGCTGCCTGCGTGTCCTAGCTTGCACTAAATTCCATTCACTCATCACCCTACACTCACTGTCCAACAATGGCCCCTGGTTAAACAACCCTTTAGTTTTTAAATCTCCTCCTTGCTTTTATATTGCTCCATGTCTGGCTTCTCCCTACTTCGGTCATCTTCTCCAATGGTACAACCTTCCAAGATATCTGAGCTCCTCTAAAACTGGCCTCATGAGCATCCCCAATGTTAATCCTTCTCCCATTGGTGACCAAGTTGCCAAGGTCCTAAACCATGGAATTTCCTCCCTAAACCTCCCACATTTCTAGGTCTCTTTCCTCCTTTCAGAAACTCCTTAAAACTAATTTCTTGACCAAACATTTGGTCATCTGGCCTAATAGCTCCTTCTGTAGCCCAGTATCAAATTTTGCTTTATAATACACGGGCACAGTGGTTAGCACTGTTGCCTCACAGCGCCAGGGACCCGGGTTCGATTTCCAGCTTGGGTCACTGTGTGGAGTTTGCACATTCTCCCCTGTGTCTGCGTGGGTTTCCTCCGGGTGCTCTGGTTTCCTCCCACGGTCCAAAAGACGTGCTGGTTAGGTGCATTGGCCATGCTAAATTCTCCCTCAGTGTACCCGAACAGGCATTGGAGTGTGGCAACTAGGGGATTTTCACAGTAACTTTATTGCGGTGTTAATGTAAGCTTACTTGTGACACTAATAAATAAACTTTAAACTTTAAACCTGTGAAGTGTTTTGGGGCATTTTATGATGTCATGGTGGTATATAACTACCAGCTGCTGTTGTTGATGTTGGCATGATTACAGATTTGAAATGGTCATATGTTGGTTGTCGACAATTTTGACAAAGTGATGGCCAGAAGGTACCCATCCCGTGGCAGCGAACAGAGATTTGGCTGGGCGCCAAATCCTCCTACCTTGCTGCAGCTGGAGCGTGGCGTGAATGGGCCGGTAACATTGTGTCCAATATATGCACATATATATATATAGCTTTCTTTTATTATTGCATGGGGGTCTTTGGGATGCATTTTTAGAATGGTCACCATGCTGTGGGATAAAATTATCAGGAGTGCAACTGGCATCAGTTTATAAAGTATGCAAGAAAAGTTCATTGGATTTGAAGGCTACACATACAAGAACTGACATTGATGCTTACAATATTGGACTGTTGTGGGTTATTGTAAACAAATCCAAAGATTAAATTGCAACATACCAATAAGTGAAGCTGGAGTCAAGCAGCAAGAAAAAATGAGCACATATAAAACAAGCTGCCAATTCACTGTGAGCCCATTTTGTCTTGCGGGCATGGACCATTCATGAGGTGTTTGGGATCTAATGAAATCTGCTGGCTTTTAAAATTTTAAAAGTGATAAAGGGACAATCCTTTACCAGTCGACAGCCATGTTCATTCTCCATTCCGTTGGGTCAAAAGAGGCTGCTTTGCATGCGACAGGGAATTTTAAAATAAAGATCGATGAATATTCTCTTGCGCAATTCGAGAGGAGCTGATGGGAGTTATTTCAGGGAGAGTGGGCAGCAAGGTGGCACAGTGGTTAGCATTGCTGCCTCACAGTGCTAGGGACCCGGGTTTGATTCCTGGCTTGGGTGACTGTGCGGATTCTGCACGTTCTCTGCGTGTCTGTGTAGGTTCCCTCCAGGTGTTCCGTTTTCCTCCCACAGCCCCGGGGGGCGATGCTGGTTAGGTACATTGGCCATGCTAAATTCTCACTCACTGTACCCGAACAGGTGCCGGGGTGTGGCGATTAGAGGATTTTCACAGTAATTTCATTGTGGTGTTATGTAAGCCTACTTGTGATGCTAATACATAAACTTAAAAAGGCTTTTTGAAAAATGTGCTAAGTAGATACTGTGCTAATAAGACAAACCTGTTTGAAAATCTGATTTGAGCACACAGGTTTGCTCCTAATTGCTGATTAACACAATTTGAACCTGCCTGGAGGTGTTAAAATTGACGTCTACTGGTTGGTTGAGGATTCAAGCTGGTTGGAAGCAATTTTTGGGGAGCAAGAAAAGCAACTCGACTGAAGATTGCACCTTTAAATTGTAAGTTAGAGAGAAATAAACTTTATTTACTTGGGTTTGGCCTGAATTGAGCCCATTATAAAATTACCTGCAGATTTTCACAAGAGCCAACCCTGTGTTTGTTATATATTAGTTCCTGATGTTGAACTTTGTCTATTTGTTGTAATTTATTCACAATGTGAGCCCACAGTAGTTTTTCCTGCTCAGGAAGTTGAGGGAGGGCATACCCAGCATGGCATTATGTAATGGTCGCAGAAGTTAATGCTGTACTAAGCACTACAATATTGCAGTCCAGAATAATAAACAATACCATATACAGTCAGGACTGTAAGAAATTATACTTCTAAACGCATTTAATAGATCTGTCTTGATCCCCGGGTCAGTTCCAGGCAAGATGGTGACGCAGTGATAATGTTACTGGAATTGGAATCCAGCGGAGCAGGCTATTGATTCTGTGACATGAGTTCAAATCCCATCATGGCAGCCAGTGGAACTTAGGAAGGGGTTTTTGCGCCCGCGTTTGCCGTGAGAACAAATGGTGACGTGGGCGCAAAATCCCGTAAGAGTTCGAAGACGAGGATTCCGCCGGCGAGATCTTGTTTCCAGATTTTCTCCGCCCTCCCCATCAGTGACGTGGCGAGGTTCCCGCCCAGGAAGGTCATTTAAATATAATTAGTGTGTCTTCCCCGCTGTATCACTCCCCCTCCATTAGGAATTCCCTCCTCACTGGCATGACGTCAAGTCAGTGAGGTTTACAGCCAGATTTTAAAAATGTGAACCAAGTGAAGGGAACCTGCCGGGGGCTCAAAGGTAAGTATAGCTCCTGGGGGGAAAGGGACATGACCGGGCAGTACCCTGGCATCCAGTGCCAGGCAGTGTCGGGGGGGGGGGGGTGCATCTCGGGAACTCAATTAGGGAATGTCCCTTTATCCATGAGGGGGTTTCCCCCTTATCCGCCCTTTAAAAGTGACACCCCGATCTCGTGATTCCCGGTCTTGTCAGTTTCTTCCAACCCTGCCCCGCCAGCCTCACAGGATAGAGGCAACGGAGAAGACCCACTGGTTATATTTAAATGGCCTTCCTGGGTGGGAACCTTGCAACATCACCAATGGAGAGGGTGGAGAAAATCTAGAAATGAGATCTCGCTGGCGGAACTTTTACCTTGCGGGAGTTTGCGCCCGCATCACCGTTTGTTCTCACAGCGAACGTGGGCACAAAACCCCTCCCATTATCTTTGTACACAGGATGCTGCACAACATGGTGAGACCAGTTGACTCTGTCCTGCAATTTAATTCATTAACCTGGAATTGAAAGCTAGTCTTCGTAATGGTTCCATGCCGAGGGGCAGGTGATGGCCGAGTGGTATTATCGCTAGACTATTAATCCAGAAACTCAGCTGATGTTCTGGGGAGCCGGGTTCGAATCCCGGCACAGCAGATGGTTGAATCTGAATTCAGTAAAAATATCTGGAATTAGGAATCTACTGATGGCCTTGAAACCATTGTCGATTGTCGGGAAAACCCATCTGGTTGACTAGTGTCCTTTAGGGAAGGAAATCTACTGTCCTTACCTGTTCTGGCCTACATGTGACTCTAGAGCCACAGCAATGTGGTTGACTCTCAACTGCCCTCGGACAACTGGGGATGGGCAATAAATGTTGGCCCAGCCAGTAACATCCATGTCCCACGAATTAATTTTAAAAAACCATGCCGATTGTTGTAAAAACCCATCTGGTTGACTAATGTCCTTTAGGGAAGGAAATCTGCCATCCTTACTTAGTCTGGCTTACATATGACTTCAGACCCACAGAATCATAGAATCATAGAAACCCTACAGTGCAGAAGGAGGCCATTCGGCCCATCGAGTCTGCACCGACCACAATCCCACCCAGGCCCTACCCCCACATATTTATCCGCTAATCCCTCTAACTACGCATCTCAGGGACAATTTTAACCTGGCCAATCAACCTAACCCGCACATCTTTGGACTGTGGGAGGAAACCGGAGCACCCGGAGGAAACCCACGCAGACACGAGGAGAATGTGCAAACTCCACACAGACAGTGACCCGAGCCGGGAATCGAACCCGGGACCCTGGAGCTGTGAAGCAGCAGTGCTAACCACTGTGCTACCGTGCCGCCCACAGCAATGTGGTTGACTCTCAACTGCCCTCTGAAATGGCCTAGCAATCAATCCAAACTATTCAGGGGCAATTAGGGGTGGGCAACAAATGATGGCCACGTCCCATGAAAGAATTAAAAAAACTTCTTCCAGATGCTCCAATGAGTAAAAGTGGTGGATAAGACAGGAATATATTTGTACAACATGGACATTGCTTAAGATTTAGGATTGAGATATAAATTGGAAATCTCCAACCTCGCCCACGGCTAGGATTCTCCAGTCCCGCTGCAGTGAATGGAGTTTTGGCTGAACGCCAAATTCTTCATTCTCGCTGACCGAGGTGGTGGGGCATATGAGATCGGAGAATTGTGGCCATAGTTTATCAAATGTACCACGCACAGCACATGTTTCTAAGGTAGTTAGATAATTGGGTTGCTGTATCTAGTGGCATGTGAGACAATCTACTTCTTCCAATGTTGTCTGTCCAGAGCAAGGTTCTTGACTCTGTTAGAGTATTATCGTAGCATATACCCAGCAGCTTGTTACCACCAACAGTTGAATCTTGTATTGTAAAATCTGTAACAAATACTTCTTGTCTCAAGATTGTTTCTACAACTAAATGGACAAGCGCTATCCTAAATCTCAATCCTTTATTAGGGGGACCTGGCTCCTGTCTCACCACCTATCGGGCTGGAGTGGCCCCACCAGGAGTTATACTGCAGACAGCATTGCTTTCAGGGTTATTAGAGCACATATACCTTCCCATCACTCAAAGGTGAATTTCCTAGGGAAGGACTTACAAGACAGTTGCACAGTCTTTGTACAGTAAGAAGTCTCACAACACAAGGTTAAAGTCCAACAGGTTTATTTGGAATCAGGAATCATAGAATCCCTACAGTGCAGAAGGAGGCCCATTGAGTCTGCACCAATCACAATCTCATCCAGGCCCTATTCCGTAACCCCACATATTTATCCTGTTAATCCCCCTGACACGAGGGATAATTTAGCATGGCCAATCAACCTAACCCGCACATCTTAGGACTGTGGGAGGAAACCGGAGCACCCGGAGGAAACCCACGTAGACACGGGGAGAACGCGCAAACTCCACACAGACGGTGACCCGAGGCCAGAATTGAACCCGGGTCCCTGGCGCTGTGAGGCAGCAGTGCTAACCACTGTGCCACCGTGCCACGAGCTTTTGGAGCACTGCTCCTTCCTCAGGTGAGTCTTTGTACTGGAAGTGTATTCGTATTTGCAAACATACTGTTTCGAGTCAAGATACTAGGCAATTAAATAGCACCCCAAAGCTCCTCCTGTTCCTCCTGCTAGAACACATTGTCCCAAGCATTTTCTCCTAATTTACAACATATGATAATATATAATACATAGAAAGCTATGGGGTGAGATTCTCCAGCCTCCAAGCCGCATGTTTCCCACCAAGGGGAGGTGACGCATTGTTTGCTAGCGGCGGGATTTGCTAGCTGCCGCTGTCAATGAGAATTCCCATTTTCGTCACCCCATGCCGCCGGGAAACCCACGGGCGGGGGTGCGCTGCCGGCAGAACCAGAGAATCCCATGAGTGTGAATGGCCGGAGAATTCCAGCCATAAAATTATGTGTGACAACAATGAACTGTGTCAACACTTAAAAAAATGACAACATGACAGAACTGATTTGAATTATCTTTTGTTATATCATTCGCTGATGTGGAATGAGTTCAGAATGATTTGATCAGCTGTCTTAGATTACATTAAGTGTTCTGCAACTGTTTGAGCCAATAATAGACTTTAATACCTTCTAGTAAAGAATGTTAAAGGCACAATACTTAAGGAGTCCTGGCGAATGCTCAACTTACATGAATGCTATTTGTATGTAGGGCTTTTGTGTTTATTGTCGCAAAATACAAATCAAAAATATATCATCGGAAGTGAAAAGATATGCAGGTTAGGTTGGTTGGCTATGTTAAATGGCCCCTTAGTGTCAGGGGCTTAGCAGGGTAAATAGTGGGGTTACGGGGATAGGGCCTGGGTGGGATTGTTGTTGGTGCAGACTCAATGGGCCAAATAGCCTCTTTCTGCACTGTAGGGATTCTATGACTTCAGATATATTTCACACTTAAGACATTTGGAAAAATTGATTTCCTAATGAGAAAAGTCCATTGACAGACTTTTTAAATTAACTAGAACATGTTGTACTTCAGTCTAAAGTATTTGAGATTACATTCGGAAAAAATTCTAGCTCTTTCCAGTAAGGTTCATAGAGTAATATGAATTTCAATCCAGTAATTCATTAATCTGAAATTACAAATCATCCATAAAGGTCATCCCAGCAAACCACATTCCAGAATAAAACCAATGTCAATATTTCATCATTGAACCCCTACAGTCTCGAAAGAGGCCATTTGGCCCATCAAGTCTACATCGACAACAATCCCACCCAGGCCCTACCACCACAACCCCACATATTTACCCTGCCAATCCCCCTGACATTAAAAGGAGAATTTCCCCCTCCCGCCTGCCATGGGAATCGTAGCAGGCAGGGGGCTGCGGACCATGCAAAGATCTGTTGACCTCGGGTGAAATTTTCCGGATTTGGGACGAAAGCAGCCGGAAAATCCTGTCTAAGGGGCAATTCAGCATTGCCAATCAACCTAACCCAGCACATCATTGGAATTGGGGAGAAAACCCAATCCCCCTGACACTAAGGGGCAATTTAGCATGGCCAATCAACCAAACCTGCACACCTTTGAAGTGTGGGAGGAAACCGGAGCACCCGGAGGAAACCCACGCAGACACGGGGAGAACGTGTAAACTCCACACAGACAGTGACCCAAGACCAGAATTGAACCTGGGTCCCTCACGCTGTGAGGCAGCAGTGCTAACCACTGCGCAACTGTGCTGCCCAGTTTTCCATTCTTGGTGTCTTTTTAGTCTTCACTCAGTAATGGGAGAATATTTTACAATCTGCTTCAAGGGTTCATATCGCACATCTCTCTACACTCCTACAGCAGGGGACTCCTCATGTCCAGCGTGGATCACTTTACTCTGAGGCAGGCACTGACCTCTGATTTTATTACAAAGTTCAGATCGAGTATCAAACACAGCTGGATCAAACAAAAGCAGTTCACAGAGACGCAGAAAAACAGATTATCCATCAGCAAAGCCAGGCCACCTGCCACACTGAAAGCATTTCAACAATATACATAATTAGGTTTCTGTCTCTACATGTTAATCAGTTGAATCAAATAAATATTTCCATTTCACAAACAATAATAACTTAAGCAATTGCAGCTGTATTACTCATTGCGAATGCTGCGTATCGCAATATTATTCCAGCAATTTTTTTTTTTAACAACTGAACCCAGGTCTCAGACTTGAACTCATCACATTTGCTTCAAGCTCTCAACAGGGAGCAGCGGGAAGACGATGATGAACTGGTCAGAATGTGGGCGACAATAACACATCAAATACTTTCCATTATTCTGTCAGTATTTTGGTGTCATTGACTGTATCACATCAAATTGTTTTCCCTGGATCATCATGGGAACATTACCATCAGGACAGCAGCAGCTCAAGGGGAAACCTTAGCATCACCACTACCAACTCCTGTTAAGATGGTCAATAAATGTGGCCTCAGCCGTCTCATCTACATAGAATCATAGAATCACTGCAGTGTAGAAAAGGCCATTCGGCCCATCAAGTCAGCATCGACTCCCTGAGCATCTTACTCAAGCCACCTCCGCCCCCTCCCCCGCCCTATCCCCATAACCCCACACACTTATCATGGCTGATACATCTAACCTACACACTTTTGGACACTAAAGGGGCAATTTACCATGGCCAATCCATCTAACCCGCACATCTTTGGACCGTGAGAGCAAACTGGAGCATCCGGAGGAAACACACACAGGCCCGGGGGAGAACGTGTAAACCCCACACAGAGGCTGGAATTTTACCGTCCAGCCCGCCACGGGAATCGGAGTGGGAGAGGAGCGGATCACGGAAAGGTCTGTTGATCTTAGGGGGGCGGATTTTAGGGTTTCAGGACGAGCGAGGCCATAGAATCCTGCCCAGACAGTCACCCAAGGCTGGAATTGAACCCCGGGTCCCAGGAGCTGTGAGGCAGCAGTGCTAACCACTGTGCCACTGTGCCACCCACAGCCCAAGGACCAGTATTAAAACTCTGAGTGCTGCCTCAGTGACCTGAATCACATCAATCACTTTGTCTATTTCCTTGCTAACAAGTCACTTTCCATTTTCCACTTTCTGTATTGACGGAAAAAACACAATTCATTTAGAAAAACAACTCATGCGGCACGGTAGCACAGTGGTTAGCAATGCTGCTTCACAGCTCCAGCGACCTGGGTTCGATTCCCGACTCGGGTCACTGTCTGTGTGGAGTTTGCACATTCTCCTCGTGTCTGCGTGGGTTTCCTCCGGGTGCTCCGGTTTCCTCCCACAGTCCAAAGATGTGTGGGTTAGGTTGATTGGCCATGCTAAAATTGCCCCTTAGTGTCCTGAGATGTGTAGGTTAGAGGGATTAGCGGGTAAATATGTAGGGATATGGGCGTAGGGCCTGGGTGGGATTGTGGTCGGTGCAGACACGATGGGCCGAATGGCCTCCTTCTGCACTGTAGGGTTTCTATGATTTCTATGATTTCAATGAAACACCTGGGCTAATAATCAGTAAATCACTGCTACTTTTGAAATCGATATACTGATTGCTTAACATTATGTTATTCAATCCAGTCATTTTAGATGTAAAGATTGTGGTTAGGGATGTGAAGACCAAATACAAATTCAGTCTATGTATATTTATCAGAAACATTCTCATTTGGTCACAGGGGTGTGTTCAGATAAGTGAAGTCTCACTCCTCAGTTATCTATCTACTCATCCATTGACACTTCCTGCTGCTTCGGAAAAGCAGCCACCATAATCAAGGACCCCACACACCCCGAAAAACACTCTCTTCCACCATCTTCCATCGGGAAAAAGATACAGAAGCCTGAGTACCAATCGATTCAAGAACAGCTTCTTCCCTGATACCATTAGACTTTTGAATGGTCCTATGATATGCTAAGCTGATCATTCTCCTCAACCTACCTGTAGCTGTAACAGTATATTCTGCACCCTCTCCTTTCCTTTTCCTCTATGTACTTTATGAACAGTATGTTTTGCTGTCCAGCACATGAAACAATAGTTTTCACTGTATATCAATACATGTGACAATAATAAATCAAATCAAAAAATCAAATAAAAAGATGTGTTTCCCAAGGCTTTCTTGTAGGAGGAAATGTCGAACTCCCAACAAACTTTGAGTGAGCATGCATTTGTGTCCATTATACTGCTAGTGATTGATGCAGAATTAATCCCTGGAGGTCTAGAGGAAAAGGCTGAGAAATCAGCCAAACCTTGTCAGTGTATCACATATTCTCTCCATTTTGTTGCCAACTGGACCATAGGTTTGAGACAGAAAAGTCTAAACTTTTTAACGTACCAAATCAACTTTTAAATCGGATTTCAGCTAAACCATAATCCGAAACGCAAATATACTTTCAAGACGTACTTTATTGCAATTTGAATTGAACTATTTCTAAGCTTTGGATCAGAAATGATGACAGTTTTTCTTATGGTTAGTTAATAAATTAGGGTGTGCCATGGGTTTATGTAGCAGCCAACACAAGTTCAGGCAGTTGGCACAACCACTTGTAGCTTCCCCAAATTCAACAAACGTGATCTGCGACTTGCTGCAGGCAAGGAGAAGAAAAATAAAATGAAAGGCTTTTAATTGCTCTTGAATCCCATCCCTATCATCTCAAATAGAAGTCTGTGTGAAGTTTGCATGTTCTCCCAATGCCTGCGTGGGTTTCCTTTGGGTTCTCCAGTTTCCTCCCCACAATCCAAAGATGTGCAGGTTAGATGGATTGGCCATGCTCAAATCGCCCCTTAGTGTCAGGGGGATTAGCAGGGTAAATAGGTGGGGGATAGGGCCTGGGTGGGATTGTTGTCAGTACAGGCTCAATGGACCGAATGGCCTCCTCTGTACTGTAGGGATTCTATGATCCTATGAAATTCTGAGAGCACATAATTGACATAGATATGCATAGAATACACAGCAGACGAACGGCCTCTCAGTGGTCAGTGTTTATGTTCGACATAAGCCTCTTCCCACCTTTCTTTAAATAATTCTACCAGCATCACCTCTTAATCTCCTGAATGCACTTTAAGAGGTGCAGCTCTCGTTGGCTCAGAAGTCAGTTTTCTTGGTCTCCTTGCATTGGATCAAGGAAGTTGAGCTGGAGAAACATAGTTTAGAATCAACAGTAGACAGATGGAAAAGTTGAAAATAGGAGTAGGAGTAGGCCATTCAGCCCTTCTCCACCATTCAATATGATCAGGGCTGATCCTCTATCTCAACTCCATACTCCCACACTCTCCCCATATCCCTTTATGCCTTTAGAGGAGAGAGATCTATCTGTTTCCTTCTTAAATATATTCAATGGCAGCCTCTACAGCCTTGTGTAGTAGAGAATTCCATATGTTCACCACCCTTTGAGTGAAGAAGTTTTTTCTCATCTCAGTCCTAAATGGCCTATCCCATATCCTGAGACTGTGACCCCTTATTCTAGATGCCACCAACCAGAGGAAACAACATTCCTGCATCGAATCTGTCTGGCTCTGTCAGAATTCTATAAGCAGAATTTTATCAGCTCATCTGCCCGAGGCCAATGAAGAATGCCATTCTCCAAGCCTCACCTGCCCCTGGAATCGGGGCAGGCATGCCGGTAAAATTCTGGCCTATGTGTTTCAATTAGATCCCCTCACATTCTTCTAAATTCCAGTGAATACCAAAACAGTCAACCCAATCTCTCCTCGTACAACAACCCTGCCATTGCAGGAATCAGTCTGGTGAACCTTCGCAAGCACTCCTTCTATGGCAAGCATATCCTTCCTTCAATAAGGAGAGCAAAACCGCACACAATACTAAAGGTGTAATCTCATCAAGGCCCTGTACAGATGCAGTAAGACATCTTTGCTCCTGTACTCAAATCCTCTTACAATGAAGGTCAACATACCATATTCCTTCTTCATTACTTTCAGTACCTGCATGCTTGCATTCAGCAGCTGATGTTCTAGGACCCCAGGTCTCTTTGCACATCAACATTTCCCAATCCTTCACCATTTAGATAATACTCTGCTATTCAGTTTCTTCATCTGAAGTGGATAACTTCAGATTTATCCACATTATACTGCACCTGCCATGAATTTGCCCACTCACTCAACTTGTCTAAATCATTTTAAAGCCTCTTAACATCCTCTTCATCAATAATATTCCCATCAAGTTTCAAGTTGACAAGAAAAATTATTACATTTGGTTCCCTCATCCAAATCATTGATGCATATTGTTAATAGGTGGGGCCCAAGCACTGATCCCTGCAGGACCCCACTAGCCTGCCACTTCAAGAAAGAGCTATTTATTCCTGCTCTCTGTTTCCTGTCCACTGACCAATTCTCAATCCATGCTAATATATTACCCCCAATCCCATGTGCTTCAATTTTGCACACTGACCTCTGCCATGGGACTTTATAAAAAAAGCTTTCTGAAAATCCAAATTAGGGCAGCACGATGGCACAGTTGCCTCACAGTACCAGGGACCTGGGTTCAATTCCGGTCTCAGGTGACTGTCTGTGTGCATGTTGCATGTTACATGTTCTCCCCATCTCTGCCTGGGTTTCCTCTGGTGCTCCAGTTTCCTCCCACACTCCAAAGATGTGCTGGTTAGGTAGATTGGCCATGGTAAATTGCCTTTTAGTGTCAGGAGGATTAGCAGGGTAAATACATGGGGTTACATGGATAGGGCCTGGGTGGGATTGTTGTCAGTACAGGCTCGATGGGCTGAATGGACTCTCTCTGTATGGTAGGGATTCTATGATCCTATGATCACGCCACTGGTTCACCCTTATTTATTCTACTAGTTACATTCCCAGTAGGCTCATCAAACATGATATCCCTTTCATAAATCCATTTTGACTTTGTCAAATTACATTGATATATTCTAAATGTCCTGTTATCACATCTTCATAGAAACATCATAGAAACCCTACAGTGCAGAAACAGGCCATTCGGCCCATCGAGTCTGCACCGACCACAATCCCACCCAGGCCCTACCCCCATATCCCTACACATTTACCCGCTAATCCCTCTAACCTACACATCTCAGGACACTAAGGGGCAATTTTTTTTTAACATGGCCAATCAACCTAACCCGCACATCTTTGGACTGTGGGAGGAAACCGGAGCACCCGGAGGAAACCCACGCAGACACGAGGAGAATGTGCAAACTCCACACAGACAGTGACCCAAGCCGGGAATCGAACCCAGGTCCCTGGAGCTGTGAAGCAGCAGTGCTAACCACTGTGCCACCGTGCCGATAATAAACTCTAGCATTTTCTACACCGGTGATGTTAGTCTAACCGGTCTATAATTTCCCATTTCTTCATTTACTCTTTTTTAAATAGGAGGTTACATTTTGCCATCCTCCAGTCTCCTGGGGCTGTGCCAGAATCTACAGAATCTTGGAAGATGACAACCAACATCCATTATTTCCATGGCCACCACCCCGGGATGTAGATTATAACTTTAGAATTTGAAAGGCGGTGGCGGGGGGTGGAGGGTGAGGTGGGGTGGGGGTTAGGGGTGGGTGGGGGGTGGGGGGGTGGGGGGTGGGGGGGGTGGGGGTGGGGGGGTTAGGGGGGGTTGGGGGGGTGGGGGTGGGGGGGGTCACTTGGCCATGTTAAATGAATAATGTTTGCATACGCCATGTTTTTTTGATATCCCATGCTGAGACTCCAATTTACAGTGATCACGACCTGAACTCTATTTAGCCTGTACATATATACTGGGGGACATGGCTGCTGCTGAACCATCGCGTCTCTAAGCCACATGCTACAGCGACATCAGATCACGACAGCTTTGAGAAGCCATCCATTTCGGTCAAACAAATGGATTGTTGTGCTTTTAACTGAGCAAATGACCGGGAAACAAAACCATATGGGAAAGTTAAAGTAAATGGTTGCTCTCTTGAGCGAAGGTTTAATTAAAAACACAAACCGAGCATTAAAATTAATGATTTTTTCCCAACACCTGACACAATTAAATGAGAAAAACAGCAGCACTGTCGGACTGCTGAGAGTCACAACTGTAAAACACTGGAATGTACAATGTGCATTTCACAAACTCTGCTTATAAAATGCCACTGAGGAAACATTGTTCTAACTGTGCACTACAGGCTAGCAAACTACATGAGTAATGCATGGGATTTGGAAGATGCAACTGTACATAAGGACTACCTTGGGAACAATTCATGATTTTAATAGTATGGTTATAGAAATAAAAAGGAGAGCTAGAATTCTCTACTCCTGATGAAAAACTCTATAGTTTTGCCTGCTACATATTAGAATACCAGTTTTCCTTTCCCAGAGATTAGTTTTATATAGACAGTTTAGAAATATGCAATTGCCTTGACTGAAGAGGCCACTTGCATCAGATACTTTTCTCAGCCACACCACAGCTGTTTGCTGGGCCTCCTGAGTCAAGCGGTTCACCGTTTGTACCCATGCTATCTCTAAACTTGGTTACTGAGAGTGAGTGCAAATGCTTAAATTGAGCTCTCTTAGGTTGTAATCATCCTGCCAATATCCTCTCATTTGGGTGACTTTTAAATGTGCAAAGTGATTTCTGGAATGGAAAACCAATTGCTAATTCTGATCAATTGTTAATTCTGACCAATTACTAAGCCACTGGGATGGTAGATGTATTAAAATTAGTTACACCACTACCCTCGTTCAATGTGAAGGGGCAATCAACCATGCTTACAATGTTTTGTTGCCCAATAAAAATGAGTCCCCTAAAAGACAAAAAATAAATTAAAATGAGTCTGCGTACATGTTTGGCAAGGTGTGTTCTAGGTCCAGCTGGGGTCAAAGGCAGATTTACAATTTTGGGGCCTTATGCTCAGCTTCATTTTTGGGACCCCCAACCCCTGGATCTGAAGACAAAAGCCCAGCCCTTGGTCACACTCTCTCTCTTCCTCCCCAACCCTTGCACGCACACTCCCTTCCTCTTCACCTCTTGCACACACACTCTTGCCCACACACACTCTCTTCCTCCCATTCCTTGCACAGATTCCCCTTAAACATTATATATATTATATAAATCAATTACCCTAGTATCATCACATTCCACACCCCTCAGACATATTCTCACTCTTTCTCCCCACCCCTTGCATGCATGTGCTCTTCCTCCCACATTCCCCTTCATACACTTAAGATACAGACCAGCCATTATGGCAAATCAAGCTCAAGGGGCTGAATGGCCAACTCTTGTTTTTTTTAATTCATTTGTGGGACATGGGCGTTGCTGGCTGGCCAGCATTTATTGCCCATCTCTAGTTGACTGAAAGCAGTTGAGAGACAACCACATTGCTGTGGCTCTGGAGTCACATATAGGCCAGACCAGGTAAGGACGGCAGATTTCCTTCCCTAAAGGACATTAGTGAACCAGATGGGTTTTTCTGACAATCAACAATGCTTTCATGGTCATCAGATTCTTAATTCCAGGTTTCTTTATTGAATTTGAATTCCACTATCTGCTGTGGTGGAATCTGAACCCGAGTCTCCAAGAACATTAGCTGAATTTCTGGATTAAGCGATAATATCACAAGGCCATCACCTCCACTTGTTCCTGTGTTCTGAGCTGGATATTAATGAATGGGGCTTGGTACATGTATGCAAGCATTCATGTATCAAACTCTTTCTCTAGTCAAATCAAACTTGTCTACATCTCAAAGAACTATTAGTCAGCTACAGTAATGATTTGCACAGTGTGTTTCCAATTTACAGCATTCGACGTTCAACATTATCAGGTCCAGCAACCTAATTAATCTCCAGTGCCTCAAGCCAAGCTAAGGCCATTTATGCATTTACATTCAAGGAGTCAATATCTAAAACATTTGTACCCACTACTGCATCATCTTCAACAGTGAAAATGAATGCAATATATATGTTGATGCGCGATTAAATCACTCGGGAGGCTGGATCGTACCCGGGAAATAAAGGCTTTTATTAGTAACAAGAATGGAGCATACTATATAACAATACAATCCCAGACTAAAGGGTCACCCGGCAGTGCAGTGACCTTTATACTCCTACAGGTAGGCGGAGCCAACCGGAGTGTACCGCAGAACAATACCAACAGGTAGAACACCCCAACCCTAACCCCAACAGTGACAAAGTAACATATGTACAAGTACCCAAAGTGCTAACCATCTATGGTTCAGTACCCATAGTGGTAACCATCTATGGTTCACCACATATATATAAATAAACATTTCAGCCACATCCTATTCCTCAATTCTAATC
Organism: Mustelus asterias; assembly: GCF_964213995.1. Lineage (NCBI taxonomy): Eukaryota > Metazoa > Chordata > Chondrichthyes > Carcharhiniformes > Triakidae > Mustelus > Mustelus asterias. The sequence continues at coordinate 25,319,818 of NC_135827.1, forward strand.
ATCATGCTAAATTTTTCAAAAGACCTATGTGGCTTTTCTGGCCACTTGATAGAACTTATAAAGGTTTACCATGGGAATGCTACCTATACGTTAGTTTTTACAATGTATTTTGGCATTCAGTTGTGGCTTTAGTTAGTTTCAGCTGTATTTGATACCTATACTTGCAATCTTGCCAATGTTTTATACTTGGTGAAATATTTATTTTTGAGGCTGGCTATTAATGTGAATAACATTATTTTTCTTCCCTAATTCTCATTTCCTACAACCAGCACACCCCAATCTCCATTTTTGAAATGTTTCTTTATACCTGTCATAAGGTCAGAAGTGGGGATGTTCACCGATGATTGCACAATGTTCAGCACTATTCGCGGCTCCTCAGATACTGAAGCAGTCCAAGTTCAAATGCAACAAGATCTGGACAATATTCAAGCTTGGGCTGACAAGTGGCAAGTAATATTCATGCCACACAAATGCCAGGCAATTACCATCACCAATCAGAGACAATCTAACCATCTAACAATTGTGTCATTATCACTGAATCCCCCACTGTCAACATCCTTGGGTTTACCATTGACCAGAAACTCAACTGGACTCGCCACATAAACACAATGGCTACAAGAGCAGTCAGAGGCTAGGAATACTGTGGCAAATAACTCATCTCCTGACTCCCCAAAGTCTGTCAACCATCAACAAGGCACAAGTCAGGAGTGTAATGGAATACTCTCCAATTGCTTGGAGGGGTGCAGCCCCAACAACATCCAAGAAGCTTGACATCCAGGACAAAGCAGCCCACTTGATTGGCACCATGTCCACAAACATTCACTCCCTATACCAACGATGCTCAGTAGCAGCAGTGTGTACGATCTACAAGATGCATTGCAGCAATTCATCAAAGCTCCTTGGACAGCACCTTCCAAACCCATGACCACTTCTATCTAGAAGAACGAGGGTAACATAAATGGGAACACAACCATCTGCACGTTCCCCTCCAAGCCACTCACCATCCTGACTTGGAAATATATCGCCATTCCTTCACAGTCGCTTGGTCAAAATCCTGGAATTCCCTCCCTAACAGATCCTAATTTTTTTTTAAATAGAGAAGTATAGGAAATAGGATGATGTAGATAGTTCTTTTGGAGAGCTGTGCAGTTACAGTGATGGGCCAAACAGCTTCCTTCTATGCTGTGAAATTCTACGGTTCGCATATCGACATCAGAAATCATTTGATTTGATTTATTATTGTCACATGTATTAGTTAAAGTGAAAAGTATTGTTTCTTGCGCGCTATACAGACAAAGCACACCGTTTACAGAGAAGGAAAGGAGAGAGTACTGAATGTAGTGTTACAGTCATAGCTAGGGTGCAGAGAAAGATCAACTTAATGCGAGGTAGGTCCATTCAAAAGTCTAATGGCAGCAGGGAAGAAGCTGTTCTTGAGTCGGTTGGTACGTGACCTCAGACTTGTGTATCTTTGTCCCGACAGAAGAAGGTAGAAGAGAGAATGTCTGGGATGCGTGGGGTCCTTAATTATGCTGGCTGCCTCTCCGAGGCAGCGGGAAGTAGATCATCTCAGACGAACTGCTACTGATTAAATCCATTACTTCCCAACATGTTGAGTAAGGATGGAAATTCTTGCCTGCACTCTCAGCTATCTTTTCCCTGCCATACTATCTATTGAATAAGGTAACATTCCTTATTTTTCTGACCAATTATCATTGCTTCACAATATACACAGCTAATTTCAATTATTTTGGTTATGCTTCAAATAGGAGAAATCAAGTGATTGACTTCTGGGTTCTAAAGAAATCTCAATATTCTTCAAGAATTTGGCTTTATATGACCGAAGTCTTGATCCTTATAAAATATTTATTAGGTTATGAAGCCCTGCTTCTGAGATTCTATAACAGAGGTGTTTGCCGTGATCCACTCTTGCTTGAGAAAACACAAAGGAAAAAATAACATTAATTGATAAGCAGAATACATTCTTCTTTCAGGGGGAATGCGGATCTAAAGTGGACGGCCTTTGCCACGGCTCAGTGCTAGGGTGAGGGATTTCTCTGCAGAATGTGCTTCTCTCTCCTGGTGAGCTGGTGGTGCACCAGTGTACGCCACATCTTCATCACCGTACGACTGCTCCTTGCAGCTTCCAACTCTATCGCGATGCCAGGGGGCACCTCCCTGGGTGGAGGTTGCTATCAGGATCAGCTCACTGTTGAAAGAACCTGGATACAAATGGGACACACACACACAAACACACATGGGATGAGGGGTGAAGGAGGATGTTGAAGGAGAGCAGATGGGGGTGGAGGAGGGAATGGGGTATGTTGTGGGGGGAGGGTAAAACAGCTGCAATCCTGGTTCCCACTGCTCAGGGCTGGGAGTTACACATGCTCACCTCTAATTCCAGCCCCGCCCACGTGACAGCCCCACGGGTTCATGCTTTCTCAGATTTGAATTATCAAATGCTGGGACCCAATCGTTGCTGGGCATTTCGCAAATCCAATCAGGGACCGCGGGCTGGGTCCCACACTGATTGCATCCTGCCACTCCCCAGCTGTTCAGGCGCACAGTACCACAAACCGAGCGGGATAATGTTGTTCCAACCGGTGATCATGTCAGGGAGGATCCACCCCCTCCTCTGTGATTGGCTCAGCAGAGTGATTGGCGTATACATTCTGGAAGGGATTTCAAAGTAGTTCTGCCCGTGATTGGCTGGGAGAGACTCACTCATCGTGGGGAATTTTCCTGTCCCGTCTGCCATGGGAATCGTAGCGGGCGGGGGGTGGGGTGGACCGCGCAGGGGTCCATTGACCTCGAGCAGGATTCTCTGGTTTTGGGATTAGCGTGGCTGGAGAATTTCACTCATAATTTTGGGACCTCCTGTCGTTTGGAGGCTCTGTACCGAGGCACGGTGTATTTCATTGTACATCCAGCCCAGGGTGGGATTCTTTAGCGTTTGACTGTTTCCCTAAGAAAGCTATGGTCCATAAAACCATTATTATTGATTTAAACCTCTGTGTACATCTCAGTAACTCTACACGAGGTTCTATTTCTCCTTCCCTCCAGATCTCTGTTAGTCAAGTGACATTGCATCACAGTTCCATCAGGCATAACATCAGTATCTGATGATAACTCTTTACATCACCCGCCAAGACCTTATCCCAATTATATGTATCCTGCTACAAAGGAGAACTTTGGGTTTGACAACAATTCGTACAGTTCAATAGCCACGTGCCATTTAACGTCAGGTTCAACCATGATTTGTGTGATGTACCAGAGGCTGGTTTAAAGAAAATGAGGAGTGGGTATCATATGATAGAATTAAGAAGAAGAAATATATTTCAGAAGGACTTAACTAAACAATACAGTGTTGAAAACGTCCAATTTTCTGCTGGAGGCAGGAAAGCTGAAAAAGATTTGGAAGACAAATCTTTTACTCTTGTAAAGTTTCCAATATAACAACAAGTCAGCTACAGTGCATTCGACACTGTAAGGTTTTGGCATAAAGCTGAAACCCATTACAGGACAATATACATTAGATTATAACTTGAATGTAATGGCCTGAATCAACTCGGAACAGAACTTAGAACCCTACAGTGCAGAAGGAGGCCATTTGGCCCATCGAGCTTGCACCAACCACCATCCCAACCAGGTCCTATCCCCGTAACCCCTTGTATTTGCCCTGCAAATTCATCTGACACTAAGGAGCAATTTAGCATGGTCAATCCACCTAACCTGCACCTCTTTAGAGTGTGGGAGGAAACTGGTGCACTCAGAGGAAACCCATGTAGACACACGGAAAACTTGCACACTACAAACAGTGACCCGAGGTGGGAATTGAACCCAGGTCCCTGGCACTGGGAGGCAGCAGTACTAACCCTGTGCCACAGTGCCACCTCTTAAGCAAGCAATCTCAATCTGAGTCATTCTGGTTTCATATCAGGCCATGTCATTGGATTCAATCAGTATTTACATTATAAATGATGTATCAATATGAGGCAGAGCTACTCTATAGTAACAGCACACACATTGTGAGAATTCATCCTTAAGTTACCATCTTGTATCTCACTGACAATTCTCTTAAATTAAAGATTTTATCCCATTTCCGAATAAAGGTGATAAAATTGAATAGAAGTATAAAAAGGTTAGCGCCATTTATTTATCCTTGTGTTAAATCTTTCAACATCTGCAAGGTTTTCAGAAAACCTACTGCAATATTAAATTTAACAACACATAAAATGCTGTGCCAGTGTATGTTTGGGTAAAATACTTTAGTGGAATTCTGACAATTAAGCATTGACAACATTTTATTCAAATCTTGGAGCGTCGGTATTCCTGCTCTCTGTTACCCTTGACCACATCTCAAAGAGGGATCACATCAGATTGATGCACTTTTGTACACATTCAGAATTGAAGCACAAGCAGTGAGATTGAAGGGAAAATAAAGTCACAGCTTTGAGCAGAGAATCAAATTAGAATCAGCATGAGAAAAGCAAAAAAACAGGTGCTCAAGACTAGTTGGGAATTGGAAAAACAGGGCATGTGCAGTGGAATGTATGGAAACCAGAGTTAAAATTGATTAAGGAGTGTGTGCAATGTCAGACACAGAGAAAGATATACTAGCCAAAATAATTCATTACTAAACCTCCTGAGTTATACTCACTGCTGGGCAATTGATGGGGAACAATGGAGTTCAGAAGCTGTTGCCAGACTGAGCAATTTAAAGGATGCATCACTCAAGTGTTTGCCGACAGTTTCTCCAATTTATTCACAGAGTTAGTTTTGCTAGATCCCTGATGATTTTTTAAAAACTTGACTCCAGTATGAGTCTCACCTGGACATGATCAATAGCTGCAGCCGATAACTGATGAAAAAGCAATTGTTGACTCGATTTCTGAGTGTGGCCGACTGGAGTTAACAGTGGTTTGCAATCCTGAGCCAATTCCTGTGTTCTAAGTAACTAAAGTTTTCCATAGTGCTGCTTTGTTCTGTCAATTAACATGTCTAATGTAGTTAGTAATGGCCATCTTGGAAGATGGCACAAGACTGAACATTGTGATCTCCTTCAGTGTTGTGAATCTATGAACAACTTGTATTTTGATTCTGTTCAAAGAATAATTGTATAATCAGAATACTGGCTAATTATCCATCCAGCATTGGTCTTGTTCTCAACTAATATCAGGCAGACTCCTGGCATGGTGCCACAGTGGTTAGAACTGCTTTCTCACAGTGCCAGGGACCTGAGTTCAATTCCCAGCTTGGGTCACTGTCTGTGCGGAGTCTGCACATTCTCCCCATATCTGCGTGGGTTTCCTCCAGGTGCTCCGGTTTCTTCCCACAGTCCGAAAGATGTGCTGGTTAGGTGCATTGGCCATGCTGACTTCTCCATCAGTGTACCCGAACAGGCACCAGAGTGTGACGACTAGGGGATTTTCACTGTAACTTCATTACAGTGTTAATGTAAGCCTACTTGTGACATTAATAAATAAACTTTAAACTCTATGAGCACAAAGGAAACAAGTGGACAATGACTCTGTTGCTTGGTGGTCATTGACATCAACACAAGGCACCAACCATTTTTAAGGTTGTGCCTGACTTAAATCAGATGAACAAACTCTCAGAGTGTGTTGTTTGGATACCTTGCCCGTTGAGAGGTCTTGGGAAAACTTAGAATTGTCCGAGGTACCCTGCGCCTCTTAACATTCTAACATGCCTTCAGGGCGGCTCTATTCCTGTAACCCCACTTATTAACCCTGCCAGTCTCCCTGACACTATGGGGCAATTGACTATGGCCAATCAACCTAACCCTCACATCTATGGACTGTGGGAGGAAACCGGATCACCCAGAGGAAACCCACACAGACACAGGGAGAATGTGCAAACTCCACACAGACAGTGACCCGAGGCTGGAATTGAACTCCGGTCCCTGGCGCTGTGAGGCAGCAGTGCTAACCACTGTGCCACCGTGCCACCGTGCCCACAGTCTGATACAATGAATGCTGTTCAATTTTTATAAATTTCCTAGGCACAAGCATAGGAGCAGCAGTATAATGTTTACAGATTATATGAAACTTCTCAATGCGGTAGATTGCGATGAGGATAATTGTAGACTTCAGAATGAAATAGACAGATTGGTGAAAGTAGAGTTCAGTGTGGAGAAGTGTGAAGTAATGCTTTTCAGGAAGACCAATCTGAATGGACAGTGCTATAAATAACATGATTTAGAAAAGTGTACAGCAGATACCTTGGTGTCCATACTGGCACGGTGATGCAACTTGTGTATGAGTGATGTCAATCTTTAGTTTCACTGGCTTACCAGGCATGTGCTTAATTGTTTAAGAAGGATATTTTAAAAGCAAGAAATATGACTAAATCTGGCTGTCACAGGTCAGTTGATACATGGCATTGTCAGTTTCTGGAAACCCCAGTGAGAATTTTGTCATGCCTGGAGAATGGCATGGAATTTCACACTTGGGGATGTCAAGGACTACTTCAAAGGATTTACTGATAAATGTACTGGACCTTATATTTCAATTTCTATGAAGTGACCTCTCCAGGAGAGACAGATAGTGTGCGAGAACAATTATTACATGGAGATACGCTTGCCCATCTCACTAAGATGGAATGACTCATTCAGGCGGTTAATGTTTTGGACATTACAGAATCTAATCACCACCACCCTGTCCCCTGGCCATGAAACAAAAACAGTTCAGTCATCGGGTAAACAAACCCTTTCTGAAATCCTCATGGGCAGAGTGGTCATGTGACTAAAATAGCCATTTTGAAATTGCTTCAATACAAGCTTCTATGGACAGAAGCAGTGAGTCGTCTGGAAAAGCTGCCAAAAGAAGCTCCCCTCTCTCCTCTCCCACATGAGGCGGAATTTTCCCATCTCTCCTGCCACGGAAATCGGAGCAGGCGGGGGAGGAGGGGGGCGGGGAGAACATGCAAAGGCTCATTGAGCTCAGGTGGGATTTTCCGGTCTTGGGGTGAGTGCGGCTGGAAAATCGCACCCCCCATCTCTTACAGTTTAAAAATCCAGCAGAGAAATATCGGGCAGAATTTTCCAGTTGTTCACAGCGGCGGGATTTTCTGGTCCCGCTGCAGTGAATGGAGATTTGGCTGAGCACCAGATTCGCCATCCTCGCTGTGGCGGCACACGTAAACGGCCAGAAAATTCCAGCCAGTGAAAATTCCAGCAGATGGACTTCAACCCGGATAAGTGTGTGGTGATCCATTTTGGCAGATCCAATGGGATGAAGCAGCAGTATAATATGAAGGGTACCATTCTTAGCAGTGTAGAGGATCAGAAGGACCTTGGGGTCCGGGTCCATAGGACTCTTAAATCGGCCTCGCAGGTGGAGGATGCGGTCAAGAAGGCGTACGGCGTACTGGCCTTCATTAATCGAGGGATTGAGTTTAGGAGTCGGGAGATAATGCTGCAGCTTTATAGGACCCTGGTTAGACCCCACTTGGAGTACTGCGCGCAGTTCTGGTCACCTCATTACAGGAAAGATGTTGAAGCCATTGAAAGGGTGCAGAGGAGATTTACAAGGATGTTGCCTGGATTGGGGGGCATGCCTTATGAGGATAGGTTGAGGGAGCTTGGTCTCTTCTCCCTGGAGAGACGAAGGATGAGAGGTGACCTGATAGAGGTTTACAAGATGTTGAGAGGTCTGGATAGGGTAGACTCTCAGAGGCTATTTCCAAGGGCTGAAATGGTTGCTACGAGAGGACACAGGTTTAAGGTGCTGGGGGGTAGGTACAGAGGAGATGTCAGGGGTAAGTTTTTCACTCAGAGGGTGGTGGGTGAGTGGAATCGGCTGACGTCGGTGGTGGTGGAGGCAAACTCGTTGGGGTCTTTTAAGAGACTTCTGGATGAGTACATGGGATTTAATGGGATTGAGGGCTATAGATAGGCCTAGAGGTGGGGATGTGATCGGCGCAACTTGTGGGCCGAAGGGCCTGTTTGTGCTGTGGCTTTCTATGTTCTATGTTCTATGTTCTGGAAAGATGGATAATGTTTTTAAATTAAAATTGTCTCCAGCAATTGCAGTTACATGGGGTTCAACTCAACTCCTGGATCGAAAGAAATTTGGAAATTCTTTTGCTGCAGCCAAGGACTCATCAACAGTGAACTTAGAAGTTATTTATCTTTTAGCATTGAACTTTAATTTGGCTAAGAAAGGTACTATCTACAGTATAATTTTCATCTTTGTACGTTCGAAAAATGTTGCTTTAACATTTTAAATAGTTTGCTATCTTTACCTGGGTGGGTTTTTAGCTGAATAAAAACTGACCCTTTTTTTATTTTAAACCTCGAGGAAATCTGTCAGACTCATTTTGTTGCAATCAGTATGGAACTGGTTAAACACAGACATTGGGTGGAATTTTACAAAAAAAATTCCAAGTTCCGAATGAGCAAGAAAGTGGGAGAGTTTCAGACTAGTTTTTTTGGGTGAGTTTAAAATGCAATCTTATGGCACTTAGCACAAAATAAGTGCCAGGATGTGATTCTCGCCACCAGGGAGGGGAAGGGGAAGGGGTGTGGGTGGGTGTCGGAGGATGGAGCCTGAGCTCGCCAGGGAAGCCGGCTTCTGATCTCCAGAGATTTCATTGTGCAGACGCCTCGATCACCCAGTGCACCCCCATGGGCATCGGGAACTCACACACGGACATCGCCAACTCTTCCGCGCTGATCATCTGCCCCCCCCCCCCCCCACTCCCCCCCGCCCGCCCCCCCCGCCACAGAGTTCTCTCCCTCCCTGAATGCCAACTCTTCTGCAGAGCTCTTTCTTCCCCCCGGTGCCAATCAACCCCTCCTGGCAGAGGTCTGCCCCCATCCTGCTGATTGATCCCCTGGCAGATTTCCCCCCTTTTCTCCCACACTGGCAGAGTTACCCCTTCCCTCCAACCTCAGAAGAGTTCTCGCCGTCCCACTCCTGTGGTGCTCCCCCTTGTCCCTCCTCTGTCATAGTTCCAAACCACTCTGGCTCCACCCCCAGTCTAGCTCTGCCCCCTTGGCACTGCCCATGGCACAGTTATGGTGCCTGGTGGGCAGTGCCAGGGTGTCAGGCTGGCACTGCCCCATGGACACTGATCGGCATTGTCCCTGATCACCTGGGGTTGGGGGGGGGGCTGCTACAGTGCCCTTTGATCCCCCCAGCGAGGGCATCACATCTAGTCTCCATTGGTGGACACCATACATGAATCTCACCAAAGAGAACCTCGGCCAGCAAGCTGGTAAAGGTAAGTGAGCTGATAGGTAGTGCCCGAGTCTCGTTAATGACATGCCAAATTCTCCATCCTCATTGGCTGTGGCGGCAGGGCATGAATGGACAGAGAGTTCCTGCCAACAACTCTGAAGCCTTGAGTGATCTCTGTAATATTGCTGTACTTTACACAGATTGGAGGATAGCTAATGTGGTCCCGTTATTTAAGAAGGGTAGGAAGGATAACCCGGGAAATTATAGGCCGGTGAGCTTGACGCCCGTGGTCGGGAAGTTGTTGGAGAGGATTCTTAGAGATAGGATGTATGCGCATTTAGAAAGGAATAAACTCGTTAACGATAGTCAGCATGGTTTTGTGAGAGAGAGGTCATGCCTCACTAACCTGGTGGAGTTTTTTGAAGAAGTGACCAAAATGGTTGACGAGGGAAGGGCCGTGGATGTCGTCTATATGGACTTTAGTAAAGCGTTTGACAAAGTCCCTCATGGTAGGTTGGTGCAAAAGGTTGGATCTCATGGGATAAAGGGGGAGGTGGCTAGATGGGTGGAGAACTGGCTTGGTCACAGAAGACAGAGGGTGGTAGTGGAAGGGTCTTTTTCTGGCTGGATGCCTGCGACTAGTGGTGTTCCGCAGGGCTCTGTATTGGGACCTCTGCTGTTTGTGATTTATATAAATGATCTGGAAGAAGGTGTAACTGGGGTGATCAGTAAGTTTGCGGACGACACAAAAATGGCTGGACTTGCAGATAGTGAGGAACATTGTCAGAGGCTACAGAAGGATATAGTTAGGCTGGAAATTTGGGCAAAGAAATGGCAGATGGAGTTCAATCCAGATAAATGCGAAGTGATGCATTTTGGTAGAACTAACGTAGGGGGGAGCTATACGATAAATGGCAGAACCATAAAGGGTGTAGATACGCAGAGGGACCTGGGTGTGCAAGTCCACAGATCCTTGAAGGTGACGTCACAGGTGGAGAAGGTAGTGAAGAAGGCATATGGCATGCTTGCCTTTATCGGACGGGGCATAGAGTATAAAAGTTGGGGTCTGATGTTGCGGTTGTATAGAACGTTGGTTCGGCCGCATTTGGAATACTGCGCCCAATTCTGGTCGCCACACTACCAGAAGGACGTGGAGGCTTTAGAGAGAGTGCAGAGGAGGTTTACCAGGATGTTGCCTGGTATGGAAGGGCTTAGTTATGAGGAGAGATTGGGTAAACTGGGGTTGTTCTCACTGGAAAGACGGAGGATGAGGGGTGACCTAATAGAGGTGTATAAAATTATGAAAGGCATAGATAGGGTGAACGGTGGGAAGCTTTTTCCCAGGTCGGTGGTGACATTCACAAGGGGTCATAGGTTCAAGGTGAGGGGGGGGAGGTTTAACACGGATATCAGAAGGACGTATTTTACACAGAGGGTGGTGGGGGCCTGGAATGTGCTGCCGGGCAAGGTGGTGGAGGCGGACACACTGGGAACATTTAAGACTTATCTAGATAGCCACATGAACGGAGTGGGAATGGAGGAATACAAAAGAATGGTCTAGTTTGGACCACGGAGCGGCGCGGGCTTGGAGGGCCGAAGGGCCTGTTCCTGTGCTGTATTGTTCTTTGTTCTTTGTATTCCTCTTGTAGATTTATTCCAGTGGGCGATGATCTCACTCCACTGTGAATTTTCTCCAATAGAGATTTGTATGAAATTTCTCACATCCATACATGACTGGCAAATGCTCTTTCTATGTTGGCATCCCTGGTCTCAGCTGAGGTTTAGAGCTTTGGATGTGAATGTTATTAGCTTTTCCTCTTGTACCAGGGCCAGTGGGGAGGTAATGGCCTAATGTTATTATCGCCAGACTATTAATCCAGAAACTCACTTAATGTTCTGGGTTCTGGGTTCGAATACTGCCATGGCAGACGGTGGAATTTGAATTCAATAAAGAAAAATCTGGAGTTAAGAATCTACTGATGACCATGAAACCATTGTCAATTGCCAGAAAAACCCATCTGGTTCACCAATGTCCTCTAGGGAAGGATACCTGCCGCTCTTACCCAGTCTGGCCTATGTGTGACTCCAGAGCCACAGCAATGTGGTTGGCTCTCAAATGCCCTCTGAACAAGGGCAACTAGGGATGGGCAATAAATGCTAACCAGCCAGTGACGCCCCATGTCCCACGAATGAATAAACTCCCATTTCTTTCATAGAAGCCTCTCCTTGCAGAGTGTCAGGTCTCTTTCTGTTATGGTATGACAACACTCATGTCCTGACATATTACCTGTTAAGTTTGTTGAAACTCCTGTCATCTGACCACTGGTACTCTCCATCTTCGCTTACCAGCTCCCACAGCTTTGCGATGTGCTCTGACATATAGGCCGGAATTCTACCGCTCCGTCTGTCATGGGAATTGGAGTGGGCGAGGGGCGGACCATGGAAAGGCCTGTGGACCTTGGGCGGGATTTTACGATTTCGGGACGAGCGAGGATGTAAAATCCCGTCCATAGAATAGAACCCCTACGTTGCAGAAGGAAGCCTTTCGGCTCATCGAGTCTGCACCAACTCTGCGACAGAGCATCTTACCCAAGCCCTTATCCCCATAATCCCATGTATTACCATGATAATTCCCCTAACCTACACTTTTTGGGACTCTAAGGGGCAATTTAGCATGGCCAGTCCACTTAACCTGCTTATCTTTGAAGTGTGGGAAGAAACTGGAGGACCAAAGAAAACCCATACAGACACGGGGAGAATGTGCAAACTCCACACAGACAGTCACCCAAGGCTGGAATTGAACCTGGGTCCTGGCACTGTGAGGCAGCAATGCTAACACCTGTGCCACGTGTGCTGCCCCAAATGTGATATGAAGGAGTTTATGTATTGGATTAAGCCAAGGAAACTTCTCGACTCTTACTTCACTCTTGGGGTTTCCATCCCCGAAGGAACCATGATTCTTTCAGGTCTCAGTTTGTTCCATCAGGTGTGCCCACCATTCGGAAGAACTGGGACTCTTGTCACTTCCATAATGCATTTTTCTGCATTTAGAATCACAGAATCACACAGTGCAGAAGAGGCCCTTTGGTCCATTGCGTCTGCACTGACACATGAGAACCACTGAACCTACGACCAAATCCTACTTCCCAGCACTTGACCCAACAGAATCATAGTATCAGATCACAGCTTTGGCTTGATCCTACCTTTCCTGATCCTCTCTGTGGCATCATGTAGATGGTAATCATGCTTTTTTTCAGTTACACCATATATCTGGATATCAGCTGATATGCCGACTGCTCCTTTGCATCCCTGTATATCTCGTCTACTTTCTGTTGTAACACAGCCTGGCTCTGTTTATGGCCAAAAGGTAGATGCAGTAATCTGTGTGTTGAATGTTACCATATGCCATCTCTGGCATTGAACTTTGTTGAAAATGTGATCTCTTCCAGTATTGGAATGGGCGACTGACCCCTTTTAATGGCTTGATTAAGATGTCTGCGTGGAGTTTGCACATTCTCCCTGTGTCTGCGTAGGTTTCCTCTGGGTACTCCAGTTTCCTCCCACAGTCCAAAGATGTGCGGGTTAGGTTGATTGGCCATGTTAAATTGACCCTTGTATCAGGGGATTAGCAGGGTAAATATGTAGGGTTATGTAAATAGGGCCTGGGTGGGATTGTAGTCAATGCAGACACAATGGGCCGAATGGTCTCCTTCTGCACAGCAGGGATGCTATGCTATGATGCTATGAATAGAATTTACCCAATTGGTAGGCTCAATGTCTCTGGTGGTCTTTCCATCCATCTCTTGGAGCTCTCTTTCAAACTTCCCCATGGTGACACAGTGGTTAGCACTGCTGCCTCACAGCGCCAGGGACGTCGGTTCGATTCCTGGCTTGGGTCACTGTTGGTGCGGAGTTTGCATATTCTCCCTGTGTCTGCGTGGGTTTTATCTGGGTGCTCCGGTTTCCTCCCACAGTCAGAAAGATGAGCTGGTTAGGTGGATTGGCCATGCTACATTCTTCCTCATGTACCCGAACAGGTAGGGAGTGTGGCGATGAGGGGATTTTCACAGTACCTTCATTATAGTGTTAATGTAAGCCTACTTGTGACTAATAAATAAACTTTAAACTTAACATGGGAGATGAAGCATTGGGTTCATCGCTGGATCAATAGCCATGTGATACTCAGAATCCTCACAGCATCCAACTGTCGCACTGGAACACACTCGGCACATTTGTACCAGATCTTCTTTGCATTTGATTGGAGGGCATTTTTCAATGGGTGTACTTTCTTCAGTGTCACCTCCTCTATCTCACGGTTTACTGAGATGACCTGTCGCTCTTCACAACTGCGCAATAACAGGACCAACAGTTTCAATGACATAGAATGTACAGTTCAATCTTTGCCTTTGTCCGTCCCTCTGATTTGGGTTGTTCCTAGCTGTTGAATTACAGTTCTCCTGTATGCTGTTGTCAAGACATTGTACGGTCTCAGGACACCTTTCTTTGGATAACCATTTTCCTCTAAATTTGCAGTGAAATTTGTTCCCTTCAGCTGTTAAATAAATGCAATCCTAAATCTCCTGCCTACAGAAGAATATAGCTTCACTGCAAGTGCCTTTTAGGAAACTACTGAATGTCAATCTGCACTCTTGTTTCAACTTCTCAAATGCATTTATAACATTCTCAGCTTCGTAATTCACTATGGGCTGTAAGTGTCCATTCATTGGTAAGTATTTCATTTTTCATTTTTGCATGATTAAGCAAGATTTTCTCCTGACATTAGCGTGGGTCAATTGTCCACTTCAGCACGAAGTTACTTTAAAATAACACACAGATACTCCCCACCGGGATATGAGTTCTTGCCGTCTTTTGATTCCCAGATGCTGTTAACAGTCACACTTTACTTTTGTCAAACATCAGAAACTCTTGGCGTGGGATTTTACAGCCTCTCTCGAGTGAGACCAGAAATGCTCGCCCAAGATCAACGGACATTTCCGTTGTCGGCCCCTCACCCGCTCCAATTCCATGATGGACGAGGCGGTGGAGTTCCAGTGCTGATGTTTAATTTTGCCATGTTGTTTGGTAGAGATTCTCGTGCAGCTGTGAAATGTGGCCCCCTGGAACAATGACACATAACACATTAATTCCTAGCTAAGTGGTTCCCATCTATATGTAGAGATAATAGAACGACATATAACTACAGGATTGCACAAAGAGTTGTCTACATCCAGAGAATTCACCCCAATTATATAGTCATCTTTGAGTATAGCCTGAAATTCTCAGTTAAAGAGTACAACATGGGTTAATGATATTACCAGCATATTAGCTTCTTGAAAAAGCACAATTTGCTATTGGAAAAGTACATGATTGGAAACCAGTTTACAATGAGAGGGGCCGATGTGCATTAAGAAAGCTTTACTGTAATTGTCCAAGTGTCATTTGAATAGTCTTTTATATGAAACTGGATGAACAATAAGAAGCTGTATGCATAGTTTTCATCTCCACCATTTTCTTTGCACATTTGTTGCATTTCCATCATCATCTCCAAGAGTGATAGATATTCATTTCTCACCATTTCTGTTCTTTAACACTTAGGAAAAGAAACATACTCATTAACCTTTGGGAATACTTCCTATTATTATTCGTTCCCACTAATGACAGCACTCCTTGGCATGAATGGCAATGTGGTAAATGTGTCTCCGGAGTGAACAAATACTTTTGCACCTTTCAGCATTAGTCAACTTAATCAAGGAATGTGTGAGAAGAAATGGTTCTGACAGCTTTCCACTGCACTATTTACTGTGGAACGAAACCATTCAGGCCTGGAATTTCCAAGTTCAATCACCTCAATTCAAGGGTTTCCTCCGGGTGCTCCGGTTTCCTCCCACAGTCCAAAGATGTGCGGGTTAGGTTGATTGGCCAGGTTAAAAATTGCCCCTTCGAGTCCTGAGATGCATAGGTTAGAGGGATTAGCGGGTAAAATATGTGGGGGTAGGGCCTGGGTGGGATTGTGGTTGGTGCAGACTCGATGGGCCGAATGGCCTCCTTCTGCACTGTAGGGTTTCTATGATTTCTATGACCTGTTTGGGATCACTGTTTATACACAAAATGTGCGTGTTCATTGGCCTCAGTACCTTTGGGCCACAGAGGGGGAAATATTAGCCTGAGTTGACAATGCTGACAGCATTGCTGGAAACTGTTTATGGTTATTGAGTAAATCATTTATCTCAGATGTACATTTGGGCAATGATGAGTCTGAGAAACGTCTGCCATTTCCTCAGGTGCACAAATCTTTTTTTTGAAATACTTGGCACAAATGTTTGGGTTCTGCACAATAGTCCAGAAGAGTCTCCAGAAAGGCACATTTTTCCAGCACTAAAAACAAAATGGGACCTCCTCCAGACACAGCAGACAGTGAATCATGTCTATCAGCTTCAAGAGGAAGGCCATGATTGAAAACAGCTTTGCAGTGAAGTGGATGGCAGGAAATAGAATGGTCTGATCGCAAATGGACAATGGATTGAATGAAGTTGACTGGAACTCATTAGATTTGGGTACATCTGACAAACCAGAGAGCCAGTGCCACGTGAACCAGAAAAAAACCCCATCTAATGGGAGACCAAGGTCAGCAAATGAGGTTGAGTTACAGATCAGCCACGATCTCAAAGTTTATTTATTAGGCACAAATAGGCTTACATTAACACTGTAATGAAGTTACTGAGAAAATCCCCAAGTCACCACACTCTGGCATCTGTTTGGGTACACTGAGGGAGAATTTAGCATGGCCAATGCACCTAACCAGCACATCCTTGGGATTGTGGGAGGAAACCGGAGTACCCGGAGGAAACCCACACAGACACGAAATAGCAATGGATGTGAGAAATGTATATACATGTCTGCAGGAGAAAATCCATAGTGGAGTGTGATCATCGTCCATTCTTTCTGGTTGCATCACAGCTTGGTATGGCTCCTGCTCTGCCTAAGACCGCAAGTAACTACAAAAGGTCATGAATGTAGCTCAATCCATCACGCAAACCAGTCTCCCATCCATTGACTCTGTCTACACTTCCCACTACCTCAGCAAAGCAGCCAGCATAATTAAGGGCTCCACGCACCCTGGACATTCTCTCTTCCACCTTCTTCCGTCGGGAAAAAGATACAAAAGTCTGAGGTCACATACCAACCGACTCAAGAACAGCTACTTCCCTGCTGCTGTCAGACTTTTGAATGGACTACCTTGAATTAAGTTGATCTTTCTCCACACCCTGGCTATGACTGTAACACTACATTCTGCACTTTCTCGTTTCCTTCTCTATGAACGGTATGCTTTGTCTGTATAGCACACAAGAAGCAATACTTTTCACTGTATACTAATACATGTGACAATAATGAATCAAATCAAATTGTGTAGACTCTGCACAGACAGTGATCCAAGCAGGGAATCGAACCTGGGTCCCTAGTGCTGTGAGGCAGCAGTGCTAATCACTGTGCTGCCCTTGTGCCACCTATGAAAGCAGCTTCTAAACAGTCAGATTGAGGATATTTGATCTGAACCATTGCTCAACAATCAGATCCCTGTGGTCTATAAAATCTCCCCCAAGTTTCTTCCAGAAGTGCTTGCCTCTTCACAAATGAACAATATTCCCCAAATAACCGTGATAAATTCTGATCAGATCTCCTGCAGCAGTGGTAAGGTGTCCTCGACCGCTTTCTGCAAGATGGAGAGGCATCACATGGGTGGCATGGTGGCACAGTGGTGAGCAATTGCTCCCTCACAGCGCTGGGTCTCGGGTTCGAATCCTGGCTTGGGTCACTGTCTGTGTGGAGTTTGCACATTCTCCCCGTGTTTGCACGGGGTTTCCTCTGGGTGCTCCGGTTTCCTCCCACAGTCCGAAAGACGTGCTGGTTAGGTGAATTAGCCATGCTAGATTCTCTCTTAGTGTACCTGAGTGTGACGACTAGGGGATTTTCACAGTAACTTCATTGCAGTGTTAATGTCGCATTTTCCCGGGTTCAGGAACCTGGGGACCCAGGTTCGATTCCTGGCTTGGGTCACTGTCTGTGTGGAGTTTGTACGTCCTCCCCGTGTCTGCGTGGGTTTCTTCCCACAGTCTGAAAGATGTGCTGGTTTGGTGCATTGACCCAAATAGGCGTCGGAGTGTGGCGACTCGGGGAATTTCACAGTAACTTCATTGCAATGTTAATGTAAGCCTTACTTGCGACTCATAATTAAACTTTTCTTTTACTTTACTTTACTTCACTTTATTAATGTCAGCCTACTTGTGTCACTAATAAATAAAATGTCTCTGAATAAACCAAAAGATAAGAATGACCATGTATCTGAGAGATTGTTTGAAAACAGACTGGTGGTAGGTACAATGTATGATTGCTTTACATCATGTGAAATTAAAGCAGTCATTTAAAAAAAGAACCTGACAAATTAACATTTTGCATTTTATCAAAGGAATATTAATGTTTTTTCCTCAGTTAAAAAGACAGTATGGTTTTGTTTAAATCTCCTGTCAACTGCAAGATAAACAAGTATATAAAGATAATTAAAGCATTTACCAATATGAATTCATGCATTGAAACATCTGCAATATGTCTTGTCCTCATCCTCACAGCATTCCATCATTCTGTCTCCAACTTATCAAGGAAAATAAGCTGCTGAATTTCATCCATTGTTCAGTCTAGAACAAACCTGTCTGCAATCTGAGCATATAGTTAACTTTAGTGGAACACAGCACAAGATGAGCAAATAATAAAATAAATCTGGATAATAGAAAGAAAGAAAAAAGCTGGCATTTTTTAATAGCACTTTTCAATGTCCTCCGTACGTCTCAAAGTCCTTCACAGCTAGCCAACTCCAGCCACTGATATATTGTTTGGAAACAGCAATGAGATAAATGACCAGATGGTTTGTCTAGATGGTGTTGGTTGAGGAATAAATGCTGGTTCAGGACACCCCTGCTCTTCTTCAGATAGTGCCATTGGATCTTTTGCATCTGCTTGAGAGGACAGATGGAGCATCAGGTTAATGTCTCATTCGAAGGCAGCACTTCTGGCAATGCAGCAATCCTTTAGCCTAGACAGTATGCTCAAGACTCTAGTTTGGGGTTTGAAACCACAACCTCTGGCTGTAAAAGGAGGAATACAACCACAAAGCTAAGGTTAACTCAGCATATTTAATCAGACACAAAAACAGAAAATGCTGGAAAATCTCAGTAGGTCTGACAGCATTTGTGGGGAGAGAATAAAGTCATAGAGTGATAGAGGTTTACAGCATGGAAACATTCCCTTCGGCCCAACTTGTCCATGCCGTTCCTTTTTTTAACCCCTGATGCGCAATAAATCACACGGGAGGCTAGATTGTACCCGGGAAATAAAGGCTTTTATTACCAACAATAACGGAGCTACTATATACAATATACAATCCCAGACTAAAGGGTCACCAGGCAGAGTAGTGGCCTTTATACATCTCCAGGAAGGCGGAGCCAACTGGAGTGTACCATAGGACAATATTAACAGGTAGAACAGCCCAACCCTAACCCCAACAGTAACATATCTACAAACCCATAGTGCTGGCCAAACCATGGCTCAGCACTCCTGGTGGTAACCAACAATGGTTCACTACATTCACCCCTCCTTTAAAAAACAAAGGCCGGCGGGGCACAAAAAAAACCAGAACAACTGTTCATCTCTTTATAAGTTCAGTCGTTTTGGGGGACCGCACCGTCTCTGCGACCTCCTCAACACCGGCGATGACATCGGTTCAGACAATCGCGGTGACTTTCTCTCCAAGGCGGTGTCCAGTAACTCCTCCAGTTCCTCACGGGCCGGTAGACCACGAGGTGGTGACAATCTGCTGGACTCGAGCATGCCTCGAGGTGGCGACAATCTCCTGGGCTCAGGCAAGCTGTACACGGGAGTAAGAGGATTAAGTGGTGGTCCCGATACTGCCCGCGCCGTGTCAGGAGGAGAGATAAGGGTCGGGGGGTCCCTAACTGGGGGTGTGGGAGCGACTGGGGTTTCCAAGCCCCCTGCAGGCGCCAGGTCTCGAATCGAGACCGTGTCCTCTCGCCCGTCAGGATATGCCACATAGGCATATTGAGGGTTGGCGTGGAGGAGATGGACCTGTTCAACCAAAGGGTCGGACTTGCGGGTCCTAACATACCGCCGCAGGAGGACAGGTCCTGAGTACGTCAACCAAGACGGTAATGAGGTCCCAGAGGGAGACTTCCTAGGGAATGAAAACATTCTCTCATGAGGAGTAGCGTTGGTTGCCGTACACAGGAGTGAGCGGATGGAATGGAGCGCATCAGGGAGTACCTCTTGCCAACGGGAGACTGGAAGACCTTTAGACCTCAACGCCAGTAAGACAGCCTTCCAGACTGTAACATTCTCTCGTTCAACCTGTCCGTTATCCATGGGTTGTAGCTCGTGGTTCTACTAGAGGCAATCCCATTTGAGAGCAGGTATTGCCTCAAGCCGTCGCTCATGAACGACGAGCCCCTATCGCTGTGGATATAACAGGGGTAACCGAACAGGGTGAAAAGATCCCGTAATGCTTTGATAACCGTGGCAGCGGTCATATCAGAACAGGGAATGACAAAAGGGAATCGTGAGTACTCGTCAATCACATTGAGGAAGTACACGTTCCGATCCGTCGAGGGAAGGGGGCCCTTGAAGTCCACACTCAGTCTTTCGAAAGGACGAGTGGCCTTAATGAGGTGTGCCCTGTCAGGTCGGTAGAAGTGCGGTTTGCATTCCGCGCATACCTGGCAGCTTCTGGTTATGGACCTGACATCCTCTACCGAGTAGGGTAGATTCCGGGCCTTTATAAAATGGAAGAGCCGAGTGACCCCCGGATGGCAGAGGTCATTGTGGAGAGCCTGTAATCGATTCTCCTGCACACTAGCACATGTTCCACGCGACAGGGCGTCCGAGGGCTCGTTGAGCTTCCCTGGACGGTACATGATATCATAATTGTAGGTGGAGAGTTCGATTCTCCACATCAAGATTTTATCATTCTTGATCTTACTCCGTAACGTGTTGTTGAACATGAACGCCACGGACTGCCAAGTTTTCCCGCCAAGTAATGGCGCCAATGCCGACCGGCCTCCACAATGGCCTGGGCCTCATTTTCCACCGCAGAATGCCGAATTTCAGGGCCTTGGAGGGTGCAAGAGAAAAAGGCGACGGGCCTGCCCGCCTGGTTAAGTGTGGCGGCCAGGGCGAAATCAGATGCATCACTCTCCACCTGGAAGGGGATGGACTCGTCGATAGCGTGCATCGTGGCTTTCGCGATGTCGGCTTTTATTCCTGCAAAGGCTAAGCGAGCCTTTGTTGTTAGGGGAAAGGAGGTAGACTTTATGAACGGACGGGCTTTGTCCACGTAATTGGGAACCCACTGTGCATATTATGAGAAGAAGCCTAAGCATCTTCTCAGTGCTTTGATGCTAGTGGGCAGGGGAAGTTCGAGGAGGGGACGCATACGATCTGGATCAGGGCCAAGGACCCTGTTTTCCACCACGTATCCGAGGATAGCTAGGCGGCTCTTGCGAAATACACACTTCTCCCTGTTGTAGGTCAGATTCAGGCGAGATGCAGCGCGTAAGAATCTAAGAAGGTTGGCATCGTGGTCCTGCTGGTCATGGCCGCAGATGGTGATGTTATCCAGGTACGAGAAGGTAGCCCGCAGCCCGTTCTGGTCCACCATTCGGTCCATAGCACGCTGGAAGACCGAGACCCCATTTGTGACACCAAAGGGAACCCTTAAAAAGTGGTACAGACGACCATCCGCCTCAAAGGCCGTGTATTTTTGGTCCTCTGGGCGAATGGGGAGCTGGTGGTAAGCAGACTTCAAGTCAATGGTGAAGAACACCCGGTACTGCGCAACCTGATTGACCATGTCAGATATGCGCGGGAGGGGATACGCATCCAGCTGCGTGTATCTATTAATGGTCTGACTATACTCTATGACCATCCGGGGTTTGTTCCCATTCTTAACCACCACGACTTGCGCTCTCCATGGACTAGCGCTAGGTTGGATGATCCCTTCCTTGAGGAGCCGCTGAACTTCAGATCGAATGAAGATCCGATCTTCAGCGCTGTAACGCCTGCTCTTTGTTGCGATGGGCTTGCAGCCTGGCACGAGATTCTGGAATAGGGAGGGTGGGGTAATCCTGAGCGTCGAGAGACTACATGTGGAGTGCTTTGGGCAATTTAGAGGCTGCAGTGCTCCCACTGAAAGCAGAGGGAGTGGCCCATCGTACTGCAGGGTTACACTCTTCAGGTGGACCATAAAATCTAGTCCTCGGAGTATCGGCGCACAAAGGTGCGGTAACACAAGGAGCCTGAAGTTCTCGTAAACCGTGCCCTGCACCGTCAGGTTGACCATGCAGCTCCCTAGCATGGTGACAGACCGGGACCTTGACGCCATCGAAATTGTCTGCCTTATAGTCCGAATCCAGAAACCGCACCGTTTCACGGTGTCAGGGTGAATGAAGCTCTCCGTGCTCCCGCTGTCAAACAAACAATAAATCTGGCGTCCGTTTACCTGTATGGAAACCTACAGGGAGAATGTGCAAACTCCACACAGACAGCCACCTAAGGCCAGAATTGGTCCCTTGACACTGTGAGGCAGCAGTGCTAACCACTGTGCCACCGTGCCACCCTTCTTGCCTACTTCCTTCCATGAGATCTTCTTTATATCTGTAAGAACATACAAATGATTATTATGCACATTAGTTTGCATGATGGCCTGTGTATTTTTGGGGAGCAATAAAAAATTATGCTGGGTTGATGCTCCCTTTACGAATTATGTTTCTCGAGGAATTACCTTCTGCTGAAGCACCTGGCTTCTGATAAATGATCACGTGACCAAGTTACCTGAGAGATAAACTATAGAAAAATGAGCAATAAAAACTAATTATAGGAGTGAGTAGTTTGTGGGTCTGGTTCTGTTTCAATCATTTTTAAAAAATGATGTTTGGAAGAATCTAGCTGCATAGCAGTGACCATTACCTCAACAGCAGGGAACATCCCTTACCTGCAGAATTCAATTACAATTCTGGGTACTGGCTAAAGAGTTTAAAATTGAAAGACTCCATTCACAGTGGAGGGGATTTGTAGGGGCAGCAAAGCTGAAAGGAGAGAGATAGAGAAAGTTTTGCATGCACAGTTCCAGAGTTAAAGAATATCAGCACCAGAGAATTCTTACCTGGGATGGCTATGCTTGAGACTTTAGTGGTCTCCACGCCACAGGAAGGATGTAATTTCTCTTGAGAGAGTGAAGAGAAGATTTACAAGAATGTTGCCAGGGCTTGAAAATTGTAGCCATGAGAAGAGATTGGATAGGTTGTGGTTGTTTTTTTTGGAACAAAGAAGGTTGAGGCCTGATTTAATTGATGTGTACAAAATTATGAGAAGAGATATAGCAGACAGGATAACATTGTTTCTCTTGGTGAAGAATTGTAGAACCAGCAGACATAAATTCAAGGTGAGCGATAGAGGTGTAGAGGGGACATGAGGAAGAACTTTTCACACAAAGGGTATTGGGTAAGTGGAATTCACTGCCCGCGTTGGTGGTGGAGGCAGAGACCTTAAACTCTTTTAAAAAGTACCTGGATCTGCACCTTAAGTGCTGTGAGCTACAGGGTTATGGGCAGGTGGAGGAAGGTGGGATTAGAAAGGGCACCTGGGTATCATTGGACTGGCATGGACTGGCATGGACGAGAGGGGTCAAATGGCCTCCTTTTGTGCTGTAACTTTTCTATGGCTCTATGTTGCCTGTGTTGAACTTGGAGTCTTCAACTGTGTGACAGTTTGAGGAGATTCGTAGGGACAAAATTTCTGGACGTAAGTGGAAGGCCCAAGAAATCTCAGCTCTTGTATGAATCTTTGAAACATTACTCAGATCAAATGGTTGATCTTCCAATTTCTTGATTAGTATTTGACTTGAGTTTTGAGGTTATCAGCCAAATGAGTGTAAAAGGAAACTTAAGGAGTTCAACTTAGAGAATAAGTAACTGCGTTCATTGTTCTTTTAATATTTTTTAAATAACCGACTATTTAGTATAGAGTGCAGTTATTTATATTCATATTCTTTGATATTGGTGCATTAAAATTCTTTGTGATTTAAACTGAAATCCTTGGGGTTCAGGGTTTATACAGGGTTTTGGTAAGGCTCTTCAATACTGTATGCAGTTTTGGTCTCCACATTTAAGAAAGAATGCACTTGCATTGGAGCCAGCATAGCGAATGTTCAATAGATTTGTCCCTGGGATGAGAGGCTTGTCTTATGATTAGAGGCTGTGTAAATTGGCATTATATTCTCTGGGATTGAGAAGAATGAGAGGAAATCTCACTGAAATTGAGAAAATTCTGAAGGGGCTGGATAGGGTAGACATTGCGAGATCGCTTCTGCTGGTCGGGGAACCTAAAACATAAGGGCACATTCTCAGGATGAGGGGCCAATCATTTAGGAAAGAGATGAGGAGAACTTATTTTACTCAAAGGGCGGTGGATCTTTAGAATTCTCTACTCCAGAGGGTTGTAGATGCTCCATCGTTGAATACATTTAAGAGTGGGGATAGGCATTGTTTTGGTGACTTAGAGAATCAAAGGATATGGGGAATGGGCGGGAAAGTGGAGTCAAAACTCAAGATCAGCCATGATCATATTAAATGGCGGAGTAGGTTCAATGACCGGTAAGGTATACTCATGTTCCTATTTCTTGTGTTCATTCTTTTAATAAATATCTGCGTTTTCAGATTTTTAGAAAGAAAATCAACATGTTAGCCTCTACTGAGGTCATAGCCTGTGTCTGATTAATATAAAAGCAACTGAACTGGACTGAACATTGAGTTCAACAACTTCAGAGGATGAAGTCACTCCTCCACCTTCACCTTAATTCCATTGATTTTATTCCATTTCATTTCAGCTCATTCATCCATTTTATCACCCTGCTTTTTCACTTCTATTTTTCCACTTCTCCATTCCAGTTCTCCTTTTTTCCACCCCCTCCACCACCCCCACCCCCCTGCCCGCGCCCCCACACCCCCCACCCCCCCCACATCCTCCTCCCTTCAGTCCAACTGCCACATTCCTCAGGTAATCCTTTAACAATCTGTACCTCTGTTCTGCCATTCTCACATTCTGATTACTTAATGGACACTTTTTAGCATCTTCTTAGCCTTCTGCATCCTCATTTATATTCCCTTTGTCCAATTCCACACCCCCTCTCCCCCCACCCCAATAGTAGAAATCTCTGCTGATTCTCTTTGCTCTTAGCTCTGATGAAGGGTCATCTAGACTTGAAATGATAGGATACTATTAAACTAGAAAGAGTGCAGAAAAGATTTACCAGGATGCTACCGGGATTTGATGGTTTGAGTTATAAGGAGAGGCTGGATAGACTGGGACTTTATTCTCTGGAGCGTAGGAGACTTGGGGGTGATCTTATAGAGGTCTATAAAATAATGAGGGGCATAGATTAGCTAGATAGTCAATATCTTTTCCTAAAGGTATGGGAGTCTAAAACTAGAGGGCATAGGTTTAAGGTGAGAGGGGAGAAATACAAAAGTGTCCAGAGGGGCAATTTTTTCACACAGAAGGTGGTGAGTGTCTGGAACAAGTTGCCAGAGGCAGTAGTAGAGGCGGGTACAATTTTGTCTTTTGAAAAATGTTTAGACAGTTACATGGGTAAGATGGGTATAGAGGGATATGGGCCAAACGCGGGCAATTGGGACTAACTTAGGGGTTGTGGTGAACCATTGTTGGTTACCACCAGGAGTGCTGAGCCATGGTTGGCCAGCACTATGGGTTTGTAGATATGTTACTGTTGGGGTTAGGGTTGGGCTGTTCTACCTGTTAATATTGTCCTATGGTACACTCCAGTTGGCTCCGCCTTCCTGGAGATGTACAAAGGCCACTGCTCTGCCTGGTGACCCTTTAGTCTGGGATTGTATATTGTATATAGTGGCTCCGTTATTGTTGGTAATAAAAGCCTTTATTTCCCGGGTACAATCTAGCCTCCCGTGTGATTTATCGCGCATCAATTTTATTACCAACAAAATTTTTTAAAAAACAAAACAACCATGGAGCAAATGTTGAAACCCGAGCGGCTTACGTTAGATCCACGTGCGGCAGGAGAGTCGAACATTTTCGACCATTGGTTGAAGTGTTTCCAAGATTACCTCGATGCCTCTACAGCCGTACAAAACGACGCCGACAGATTGTGGGTCCTCCACCGAGGGTAAGCGACACCGTATACTTATCGATCCGTGAGGCCCTAGACGACAAAGGGGCCCTCGAGCTTCTCAAGAAGCGATACAACAAACCGCCGAACGAGATCCATGCTCGACACCTTCTAGCCACTCGACGGCGGCAGCCCGGCGAAACGACGGAACAGTACCTGTGTGAACTTCAGCAGCTAGCCAGAGCCTGCAACTGCAAGCCAGTGTCGGCGGCCCAGTATATGAGCGACCTAGTCCGAGTGCGTTCGTGGCGGGAATCGGCTCGTCGTACATTCGCCTTCGGCTGTTAGAGCAAGGTAATGTCGACCTCGCTAAAACGGTAGAATTAGCAGACGCTCTAGAAACGGCCTCCAAAAGTCTGGAGATGTACCCCGACGACTGCGTGGGGACATCGTGGCAGGTACAGCCACAGACTCCACTTTATTCAGCGGCTCCGAAAAACTGCGCGATTGCGCGATTGGGTTCCTCCACACTCCAAACATGTGTAGGTTAGGTGGATTGGCCATGGCAAATTGCCATTTAGTGTCCCAAGATGTGTACACTGGGGCACTACAGGAGTAAATACGTGAGGTTACGGGGATAAGGCCTGGGTAAAATGCTCTTTTGGAAAGTTGGTGCAGACTTGATGGACCAAGTGGCCCTCTTATGCACTGTTGGGATTCTATGAATAATGGAGCATGTTTTTTTTCCCTGATTTCTGATGAGGACCAGTGATTATTCAGTCATAATTTTTGTTTGGAAGATTACGTTGCTGAGGTAAAATCTATGATGGAATAGATTGCACATAATATATGAAAGCGGCAGGTTTGATTGCCCGTATGGGTCTTTTCTTTCATCCTTTTATGTGCTGTTTTTCTACACTGTGTCTTCTGCCAATACAAGATGGCCACTGATACCCAACTGCGTATGCGCACTGCTCCAAGCACGCGCAGAAGACCAATCATGCTGTACATAGAAATATACATAGAAAATAGAAGCAAGAGTAGGCCATTCAGCCTTCATGCCTGCTCCACCATTCACTATGATCATGGCTGATCATTAAATTCAATATCCTGATCCCGCCTTCCCCCCATATCCCTTGGTCCCTTTAGCCCCAAGAGCTATATCGAATTCCTTCTTGAAATCACACAACTTTTTGGCCTCAACTACTTTCTGTGATAGTGAATTCCACACATTCACCACTCTTTGGGTGAAGAAATTTCTCCTCACCTCAGTCCCTAGTTCTGAACTTCCCCCACCATCGGGGATATTCTTTCGGAATCTACCCTGTTTTATCCTGTTAGAATTTTACACGTTTCTATGAGATCCCCTCTCACTCTGATAAACTCCAATGAATATAATCCTAACCAATTTAATGTCTCCTCATATATCATTCCACTGTGCCTAGCCACAGACAGCTAGTACCCTTCTGCACATGTGCACTGATGTCAGAAAGCCCTCTTGCAATCCCCTCAGAGACACAGTAAAACAAGATTATTCTGTAAATACAGCACGTGCATTTTGAAACTGGAGAATGTTCATATGCAGAAAGAGTAACACATGTAATGAAACAGTTCACTTCTCCAAATAGTCTATTTAATTCACTTCTGCCCACCGGGGGTTCAAAGTGTGATGCACAATTTCAAATAGTTAATTGGACTGTTTTTGACAGTTAAATTTAGGCATTTTCTCCATCTACTGGATTTGGAACTGTTGTGTTAATGTTATGGACCCATTAAGGGCACTGTAACGATGGATAAAAGGATGCCACCACCTAAAACAGAGCTGTGCCGATTTGAGCAGCACCATCTTTGGTCCTGGCTGCTGTCTCCTCTGTTGCTCGCAATGTCATGATGTGGAGATGCCGGCGTTGGACTGGGGTAAACACAGTATGAAGTCTCACAACACCAGGTTGAAGTCCAACAGGTTTATTTGGTAGCAAAAGCCACTAGCTTTTGGAGCGCTGCTCCTTCGTCAGGTGAGTGGGAGTTCTGTTCACAAACAGGGCATATAAAGGCACAAACTCAATTTACAAAATAATGGTTGGAATGCGAGTCTTTACAGGTAATCAAATCTCAAAGGTACAGACAATGTGAGTGGAGAGAGGGTTAAGCACAGGTTAAAGAGATGTGTATTGTCTCCAGACAGGACAGTTAATGAGATTTTGCAAGCCCAGGCAAGTCGTGGGGGTTACAGATAGCGTGACATGAATCACGGGCATTCGGCTTCTGATCTTCGGGTAAGCGTTCTCCAAGGCGGCCTTCACGACACACGACAGCGCAGAGTCGCTGAGCAGAGACTGATAGCCAAGTTCCGCACACATGAGGACGGCCTCAACCGGGATCTTGGGTCCATGTCACACTATCTGTAACCCCCACGACTTGCCTGGACTTGCAAAATCTCACTAACTGTCCTGTCTGGAGACAACACACATCTCTTTAACCTGTGCTTAAGGCTCTCTCCACTCACATTGTCTGTACCTTTGAGACTTGATTACCTGTAAAGACTCGCATTCCAACCATTATTTTGTAAATTGAGTTTGTGTCTGTATCTGCCCTGTTTGTAACAGAACTCCCACTCACCTGATGAAGGAGCAGCAATCGCTCCGAAAGCTAGTAGCGTTTGCTACCAAATAAACCTGTTGGACTTTAACCTGGTGTTGTGAGACATCTTACTGTGCTCGCAATGTCGTCAGTTACAGAGGAACAAACTGGAACTGCAAGTGCACGACAATGGCAGCAAAAGCAGCCATTTTGCTCAGACACAAGGAAACGTAACAGAATCCATTGA
The DNA here is from genome assembly GCF_964213995.1 of Mustelus asterias. Taxonomy (NCBI): domain Eukaryota; kingdom Metazoa; phylum Chordata; class Chondrichthyes; order Carcharhiniformes; family Triakidae; genus Mustelus; species Mustelus asterias. The sequence continues at coordinate 25,348,052 of NC_135827.1, forward strand.
GAATAAATTAGTGTTGACAATATTATTGCAGAAACATTTAACAAGTTTGCGCCAAATTGCTCTCTGCTGCCATTAGTCAGTTTGTTTTAAGTCGTGCTTGTACGAGAACACTGCTTACAGCAAATTCCACACTTAACTGGCTAATAGCTGAAAATACCTTTCACTTCATTCGCACAACGCTTAATGGCAATGTGATTGATAATCCACAGAACATGCTGGAATACTCAGCAGGTCTGGCAGCATCTGTGGATAGAGACTCAGAGTTATCGTTTTATGTTGCAAACGAACTCCAGCATCCAAAGTATTTTGCTTTTAATTAATTGATAACTCAAGCTGAATTTGATCGGGAGCTGAGTCAGCACCCCTTGACTCCATTCTTAACGTTACAAAGTCAACACTCAGAGTGGAGCAGGTAAATCCAAATCCATTCCTTGCTTGCTTCAAAAACATAGAATCATAGAATCCTACAGTGCAGAAGGTGGCCATTCGGGCCATCGAGTCTGCACCAGCCACAATTCCACCCAAGCTCTATGCCAGTGGTTCCCAAACTTTTTTCACTGGGCCGCACTTTCGGAATAAAAATTTGCTCACGCTACACTGAATTTTTTATTGATAAGGAATACATTCAAAAACAAAACCAAACAACTCCTAGCAGTGCTTGATTCATAACATAGAACACAACTACTTTATAATATGATCATGGGACATCCAGAAAGTATAAAACAATGCTTATTTAAACCACGTTTAAATGTTTCTTTGATTGTCCTTGAATCTTCCCGCCACACTTGCCATCCTCTCTCGCCGCACCAGTGTGGCGTGCCGCACCCTTTGGGAACCACTGCTCTATGCTCATAACCCCATGCATTTACCCTAGCTCGTCCCCCTAACACACTAAGGTGCAATCTAGCACCATCAATCCACCTAAACCAAATTCAAAATCTACTTGAATCGAATTCAAGGTCCCCATAAAGGGAGATAAACAAGATCCAAGCTGACAAGGTGAGGCATTGCACCCTGGGCTTGATCTGCCACTTGCGTCGGAATTCTACCGCCCCGCTCGCCACGGGAATAGGAGCAGGCGAGGGACGGAAAATGGGAACATCCGTTGACCTCGGGTGGGATTTTCCGGTCTCGGCTCGAGCGATGCCGTAAAATTCCGCCTGTGATCTTAGCCACAACCCCGCGGATTTGCAAAATCAGCAATTAGCTTCCACAGTTAAACTGGAACTCATGAGAAACTCGTAATGAATAGTAAGCGGAAAGTTTGGAAATAATATTATTTATAGTTTAAGCAAACTTCACATCAAAACAGCTAAATGAAGAAATGTGACGATATTTGGATGATAACTAAGGAAATCTTGGAAGAATTAATCCATTCACTACAGTCAATCGGAAATGAAACTGAACAGAAGGTTTGGCATGAAACATCTATTTGGTTATTAAAGCCTAATTCTTAATTTATATTATCTCTCAGGCTTCAAAAGCTGGAAATAACTGACAGTTCTTTTCCAGTTGACGCAAGCTAATTTGTTCTGCCTGTATTTTCATCCCAGACTTGAAGCTCCATACAGATTATTCACAAACAGCTACAGACTGTTTCACTTAAGGATAATGCAGATGAAATTGAGCTCCAGTTTAAAGAACAAATTTCCTCTTTTGAGTTGTTTTCCTCATTTAACTCTTATTGAGTTAACTTCCTGATAAAAGCCATGTCAAACAGATATGCAGGTGAGTCAAGTGTCCCCTTTCACTGCTTCTAATTGTACACTTGTAAATGTTTTTATCGCGTGCTTTACAACTAGTTGTATTGCATTGAGTTTACAAAGAACAAAGAAAATTACAGCACAGGAACAGACCCTTTGGCCCTCCAAGCCTCAAACAGACCATTGTCCGCAGCAAACCACCCAGCCTTCAGGAGAACAGTGACCACGACACCACACAACCCTGCCACAGCAACCTCTGCAAGACGTGCCGGATCATTGACACAGATGCCATCATCTCACGTGAGAACACCATCCACCAGGTACACGGTACATACTCTTGCAACTCGGCCAACGTTGTCTACCTGATACGCTGCAGGAAAGGATGTCCCGAGGCATGGTACATTGGGGAGACCATGCAGAAGGCGGCCTTCACGACACAAAACAACGCAGAGTCGCTGAGCAGAAACTGATAGCCAAGTTCCGCACACATGAGGACAGCCTCAATCGGCATACTTGGGTTCGTGTCACACTATCTGTAATCCCTACGACTTGCCTAGGCTTGCAAAATCTCACTAACTGTCCTGTCTGGAGACAATACACATCTCTTTAACCTGTGCTTAACACTCTCTCCACTCACATTGTCTGTACCTTTAAGACTTGATTACCTGTAAAGACTCGCATTCCAACTATTATTCTGTAAATTGAGTTTGTGTCTTTATATGCCCTGTTTGTGAACAGAACTCCCACTCACCTGACAAAGGGGCAGCGCTCCGAAAGCTAGTGGCTTTTGCTACCAAATAAACCTGTTGGACTTTAACCTGGTGTTGTGAGACTTCTTACTGTATCTTCCCACAAAAACATACCCAGGAAATCACCAACTCACTGTGAGGAAAGTCATGAGTGCAAATCTTTCTGCTGTCAATTTGTGCCAGGCTCTGCTGAAAAAATGAGAATAAAGATTTTGATGGTAAACTTCCTTGCAGTATGATGAAAGTCATGGGCTTCTGCAGAGGTACTTTACAGATGTACATTGAGCTCAGAAAGTTCATTGCATGCTGAATTTAAGAGCAGACAAAGTTTAAAATTTATTTTTATTAATGTTACAAGTAGGCTTACATTAACACTGAAATGAAGTTACTGTGAAAATCCCCAAGTCGCCACACTCCAGTGCCTGTTCAGGCACACTGAGGGAGAATTTTGCGCAGCCAATGCACCTAACCAGCATATCCTTCGGACTGTGGGAGGAAACTGGATCACCTGAAGGAAACCCAAGCATACATGGGGAGAACATGCAGATCCTGCACAGACAGTGACCCAAGTTGGGAATCAAACCTGGGTCCCTGGCGCTGTGAGGCAGCTGTGCTAACCATTGTGCCACCATGCAACCCTAGCTCCTAAAGTGTGGTCAAACTCAAAGCGCAGACCACAAAATCATTGGAACGACGATCACACTAATTTGTCCTTTGATGGTCATGAAAAGTGTCTTCTCTTACTGTAGAAGTCATTGTAAGAATATACAATGTCTTAATATCTAAGACTTACCCTATCTCCTCAGTTCACAGTCTATAAGAAGTATGAAACTGAGCAGGATGGGACATCACAGTCATGGATTGCAGGAGGATGTCAAATGAAGGAGCTATTTTTCTAGCCACTTTCCCTTTCTAACCAGTGTTAACCTGATTCCGGGAGGTGATTGCTCTAGCATTAATGAATCTACATGCGTACGACTGACTAGTTGAGTGGATTTCAGCAGCATTGGAAAAGAAAGTAGATAAATGCATCTGCTTTCCTCATAACTAGAGTGAAAAAAGACACACACAGTTACAGCTTTATAACTATGCTGGACTTCATAACATTCTGCAGACCATCAATTGCACATTTGTGGACAGAGTGTACCTTCAGGGCATAAGGCCACATCATGAGAGTACCATTTGCTGAATGCATAGATCTCAAATGCTGCCAAAAATGTGGCCACACTTTTGTTGGCAAAACTCCCAAAATTCTTAACTTGAAGAGGAATTGCTAAGCCTGTGTTCACTCTCGCTACACTCTAAGCTCTGGGGATAGCAGCTTTATGGTGCTTTGCTCAGTCAGTTTCAGAACCTCTTCCGTACACCCTATATTTCATGATAAACGCTTTACTTTAAATATTTTTCAGGTAACTTAAATGTTCCTCGGCATGTGTGGCAAATCTTCATCACTCTGATAGAGGTGGTTATCCATAAATTAAGAAAGCAGGGATCAAGAAGGATGTTAAAGTCAAATTGGCCCTGCCACCCATATCTCTCTTTAGTATCCCAATTCTCCCAGTCTTGAATCTACTTACAGTTTGATTCTTCCTCAATGTCAGTAAATCCTTTATCAGGCAGATCCTTTCTTTTTCAGCAGTCAAACATTGAACAAAAAAATACTGCAAAATAGTACTGCGACCTGTTTTGTCTTCCCTTGGAGGTTAGAATTGGAAATGCTCCTTGGGATAAACACTTTTAAAAAACATTTCTGCACCTCATTTACTAGCAAAACCATTTTAAAGTCACTGAACCTATTCCTCCTGTTAGAAAGGAAACAGAAAAAAAAAGATTTCGGTTTCGGATGAGAGCCAGCTAGACATTTTGCAAGTGTTTGCTGAACATGTTATACAGCCTTTTTTCAATCCCTATTATCTTTGGTATTTTGTACTCAGTGAACGAGGATTCTGGCAAGGCCATGGGCTGGAGTAAGGGTGGCACTGTAGCACAGTGGTTAGCACTGCTATCTCACAGCATCAGGGACCCGGGTTCAATTCCGGCCTCAGGTCACTGTCTGGGTGGAGTTTGCACATTCTCCCCCGTCTGCGTGCGTTTCCTCCGGGAGCTCCAGTTTCCTCTCACACTCCAAAGATGTGCGGGTTAGGTTGATTGGCCATGATAGATTGACCCTAGTGTCAGAGGGTAAATATGTGAGGTTACGGGAATAGGGCCTGGGTGGGATTGTGGTTGGTGCAGACTCGATGGGTTGAATGGCCTCCTTCTGCACTCTAGGGATTCTAAGTGCAAAAGCTGCATATCAGTCTGAAAAGGACAGGTAACATTCCCTCCACTGAGACAGAGACCCACTCTTGTAACAGATGAGGATTTGCAACAGTGCTGGGTGATTGAAGACTATGGCTTAGAGTTGTATACAATAGCGGTAGGAGAGAGAATTGATCATAGAAATCATAGAAACCCTACAGTACAGAAAGAGGCTGTTTGGCCCATCGAGTCTGCACCGACCACAATCCCACCCAGAACCTACTCCCATATCCCTCCATATTTTACCCACTAATCCCTCTAACCTACGCATCTCAGGACACTAAGGGGCAATTTTTTTTTAACATGGCCAATCAACCTAACTCGCACATCTTTGGACTGTGGGAGGAAACCGGAGCACCCGGAGGAAACCCACGCAGACACGAGGAGAATGTGCAAACTCCACACAGTGACCCAAGCCGGAAATCAAACCCAGGTCCCTGGAGCTGTGAAGCAGCAGTGCTAACCACTGTGCTACCGTGCCGCCCATTGCAGATTGGTTGGTAAAATCCAGAACAAAGAAATAACTAAGTCTTTTATAATGAGTCCTGAGTCACATCGCCATTTTAATTAAAGTGGCACACAGCAAAGTCCAAAGTGAATGATTATTTGGTAAGCTCTGAAATCAATTCAGTGTGGCTGTTAACATCTCGACAGTATTGTCCAGTTTTCCCTTCTTCTCAGCAGGCAACTGGCTGGCCTGTCCTTCGTGACATCCCACTCTGTGGGAATGTGGGTGTAAAACCCATGCTCCAGTAATCCATGAACTAGCATGTTATGTCTGGAAGCATCTGAAATTTGAAAAGGTGTTCAGAGCACATTCAGATGCTAAGTGACAGCTTGCCATATCTTAGTGATGTTCACCGTTTGTACTTAAACCAGCACACAAGCTTGCTAAAATTCTTGTACATAAAGTGCAAATATGTAAAATAGCATAGATTGAGGAAAAAAGCTCTGTGGCCTTTCTCACTGACTCCCAAATGTAATAAAGCAAAATTCAAAGATATATACCCATCCTTAAACCTCTGCTATTCAGTTCCTAGTTAGTTCCCCCCATGGATAATATTTCAATGGAGTTTTGATCATTGTTGCTCATGTTTATGGTCATAACCTTCCTTCCATGCAGAAACAACATTGTTTAGCAAGAGTTGATCAACATAGCATTAAGTGCTTCTACCTGGGAATCTTTCTATCTTACTTGAAGCTTATTATTTTTATATTTGTGTCCTTTAGTTCCCTGCTGGTACTGTGAATGTGTGGACATTGGGTAAAGATGGCCACAGGATTGGTTGTGATGGATCATGGATGATCACCACGCACAGTTAAGGCTCACACATCTGCAACAGTCACTTGAATAAGGCACTACAAGGGCTCCAAAAGCATCTGGTACTGTACCTCAATAGTACCTCGGCAGGAAAGGGTTTTGTTGGACCACCTAGTTATGTATTTCTATGGTGATAACCAGCAAGTTTTTGCCTCTGGGATTCCTTGCTAATATTTAAGAACATAAGAACTAGGAGCAGGAAAAGGCCATCTGGCCCCTCGAGCCTGCTCCGCCATTCAATAAGATCATGGCTGATCTTTTCATGGACTTAGCTCCATTTACCTGCCTGCTCACCATAACCCTTAATTCCTTTACTGTTCAAAATTGATCTATTCTTGCCTTAAAAACATTCAATGAGGTAGCCTCAACTGCTTCACTGGGCAAGGAATTCCACAGATTCACAACCCGTTGGGTGAAGAAGTTCCTCCTCAACTCAGTCCTAAATCTGCTCCCCATTATTTTGAGGCCAGGCCGCCTAGTTCTAGTTTCACCTGCCAGTTGAAACAACTTCCCTGCTTCTATCTTAAGTCTTTCCTTTTTCTTGGAATTATAATGTAAACAAGCTGAACAGAATATAATTAATCAAAAAAGCCTGTTTTCAATCAGCTCGCTCATTTTAACCATGAAATCCTAGAGTAAATCCACTGAAATTCAACGGCACAATTTACCAAAGCAAAACAACTGTACACCACTGGATAATGATCTGGAGGACACCTTGATAGGAATATGATCATTGATAAAGACAACTGAACTGTCACAGAATAAGCAAAGCTTTTTAGATGAGACACTGAGATCAGTTACTCAGCAGGGGGAGATAAGTATTAACAGTTGAGTAATCTCAGAACGTTTTCATATCATCTTAGAAAACAAGGCCCTCAGGAAGAAGGCATAGACCATATCTCCAACAAGAAATTGTGAGCCAAGTGCACAGACTGAGATGAAGTAAGATTCACTCCCCATGAAACATGCCTATGCTCAGTTAAATGCCATAGAATCCCTATAATGAAGAAGGAGGCCAGTCGGCCCATTGAGTCTGCACCTACTCTTACCTAGGCTTACCACTTAACCCCATGTATTCACCTTGCTAATCACCCTAACATACACATGTTTGGATGCAATTTAGTACAGCCAATCCACCTAACCTTCACATCTTTGGAATCTGGGAGGAAACCGGAGCACCTGGAGGAAACCCACGCAGACACGGGGAGGATGTGCAAACTCCACAGAGACAGTGACCCAAGGCCGGAATTGAACCCGAGTCCCTGGCACTGTGAGGCAGCAGTGCTAACCACTGTGCCACCATGACACCCAGATGTGCTGACGAAAGAGGGGAATTTTCCCACTGGCAAGATCTTCCAGTCCTGTTGATGGCGACGGATTCCCAGCAGTGGAGGGTGCTGGTCACATAAAAGCCATCAGTAGGACTGGAAGGTCCCACCATCGGCCAATGCCGGGCCTTCTCTGCCGCTGGAAAACATGTCACGAGGCGAGGGGACCTGGAAAATCCCACCCTAAGATTTTGGACTTGTCATGCTATGAATGCAACATTAACACACTGTCCACTAATACTTTTGATGTGGACTGGGGTAAACACAGTAAGAAGTCTCACAACACCAGGTTAAAGTCCAACAGGATTATTTGGTAGCAAAATCCACTAGCTTTCGGAGTGCTGCCCCTTCGTCAGGTGAGTGGGGGTTCTGTTCACAAACAGGGCATATAAAGACACAAACTCAATTTACAAGATAACGATTGGAATGCGAGTCTTTACAGGTAATCAAGTCTTAAAGGTACAGACAATGTGAGTGGAGAGCGCGTAAAGCGCAGGTTAAAGAGATGTGTATTGTCTCCAGACAATAGTGTCTTCTAACTAGTAAACCTCCACGACTTGCCTGGGCTTGCAAAATCTCACTAACTATCCTGTCTGGAGACAATTATTTGCAAATATATTTGCATATTTACACACTGGAGAAAAAGCAACATTTTTGTATCTTTTCCAAAAAATTCCTTCAGTCCCTGCCTCACAGCACCAGGGACCCAGGTTCAATTCCGGTCTTGGGGTCACTGTCTGTGTGGAGTTTGCACGTTCTCCTCGTGTCTGCGTGGGTTTCCTCCGGGTGCTCCGGTTTCCTCCCACACTCCAAAGATGTGCAGATTAGGTTGATTGGCCATGTCAAATTGCCTCTTAGTGTCAGGGAGACTAGCAGGGTAAATACGCGGGGTTCCGAGGTTAGGGCTTGGGTAGGATTGTTGTCGATGTTGATGAGCTGAATGGCCTCCTTCTGCACTGCAGGGATTGTATTCTTCTTCAATCATCTTCCCTCCTCCTTGCTGTCTGACCAATGGCTTGGAAGGTGGTGGATGGACCTCCTGCCCAGATGTCAATTGAGCATCTTGAGCGGGCATACTAAGGGTTTCTTCCCACTGCCGCTGGCACTTTGTTAACTATGGCAGGATCCTCTACTACTCAGTGAGGCCATCAGGTGAACTCTGGTGCCATCCCAGTGGGCTTGACGGGAAGGTGGTGGGTGCCTGCAATTCAGGCAATCTTTTGTCTTCAAAGGCCCCACCAGCGACAATAGTGCTGCCTGCCCTTACCAACCACACTCCTGTGAGCTGTGTAACCGGCTCCAGCACTCCCAGACTCCACTTACCTGGTTGTAAGGCCTGTATTCATCCATTAACTCCTCTTCCTTCCAGGCACAGTCTCAGCAGTGGGCACCTGATGGCATCACTGATGTTGTTGAGCTGCCAGCCAACTGATTGGTTGGCAGCTCTCGGGGGTAGATGGACATCCTCAATAGGGGCAGCATCCCACAAGGGCAACCAACTTGTTGAGTGCCGCTGACAAGATGCAATCCTGCAGACCCGTCGAAGTGAGATTGCATTAACCCACTCCCGCTGTGTGTCTGCTGAGACTTTTGCTGCGTCAGCTGAATCCAATTCCACGTCTTTGTACAAAGGAGAACGAAAATCCAGAAATCGCTCTCCGAAAAAGCTGTTGGGGGTCAGGGGTCAATTCAACATTTCAAAACTCAGACTGATAGCTTTCTAACAAGCAGAGATAATAGGCAGGATTTTCCCTGTCGGATTCTGAACCCCACTCTCAGACTCCGGTGGGATTTAGAAGATCACAATGTGTGTGAAACATTTGCTCATTGCGATGTTTCCTGGAGCACCAAATTATTGGTTAAAGGGCGGAATCGCTGTCCAGTTAAGGCCATTGGACGGGCCCTCTCAAAGTTGGCCGGGATTGGAGTGGGGGGAGTGGGGGCACTTAAAGGTTTTCCAGCTTGAAGGAAGCAGTAGGACTTCACACAAAAACAGAAAATGCTGGAAAATCTCAGCAGGTCTGACAGCCTCTGTGGAGAGAGAATAGAGCCAACAATTTGAGTCTGAGTGATCCTTCGTCAGAGCAAAGTAGGATTCCACGGCAGGTAAGTGTGGGAGAAGGCTCTTCAAGATGGAGGCATTCTCTCTCCAACCGTCGAAAATTTGAAATTTAAAAAATGGCCTTTGCAGCCAGCCAGGCAACCACTGTTGGGGAGGGGAGGGTAAGGGTGGGGTGGGGCGAGTGGGAGAGGGAAAAATGTCTGAGCGGCAGAAATCATAGAACCTCTACAGTGCAGAAGGAGGCCATTTGGCCTATCGAGTCTGTACCAACCACAATCCCACCCAGGCCCTATTCCCGTAACCCCACACATTGACCCTGCTAATCCCCCTGACACTGGGATCGATTTAGCATGGTCAATCAACCTAACCCGCACATCTTTGGAGTGTAGGAGGAAACCAGAGCACCCGGAGGAAACCCACACAGACACGGGGAGAAAATGCAAACTCCACACAGACAGTGACCCGAGGCCGGAATCTAACCCGGGTTCCTGGCGCTGTGAGGCAGCAGTGCTAACCACTGTGCCACCATGGAAACCATGCTGTGGAGATACTGGAGTTGGACTGGGGTGGGCATTGTAAGAAGTCTCACGACACCCAGGTTAAAGTCCAACAGGTTTATTTGGAATCATGAGCTTATGGAGCGCTGCTCCTTCATTAGGAGGAGTGCTGCTCCTTAATTAGGAGGAGTGCTGCTCCTTCATCAGGAGGAGTGCTGCTCCTGTGTCCACTCAGCTGATGAAGGGGCTCCGAAAGCTCATGATTCAAAATAAACCTGTTGGACTTTAACCTGGTTTTGTGAGACTTCTTACTATGCCACCATGGAAAGACTGGGAATGGGCACAAAGTCAGTGGTATTCTTACTGCCCACCTGCATCCGTTTGATCATGTAGGCAGAATTTTCCAGAAGATTTTTAGCCTTATTAATCACAGGTACTTTTCTGATTTCTTTGCCTCTCCCCAGGAACTGGGGTACAAAGTGCCCTACCCATGTGGGATTGATGTGGTGTACCCTTCCATGGACAGTACTGTATACATGATCAACTTTTCTACATTTGTGATGCTGCTCTATGTTGATTTGAATCTTCTGCATTAAAGCTTTGTATATTATATTCAGATCTGTGAGGAATAATCAGATAGAGCAGAGTTGGTGATTATGGTACTGGACTGGGCCCAACATTGCAAAACTCAACTTCATAAACACAGCAATTTGTTGACTGGGACTAGATTAGATGATTGTGGAATCTGGAGATTGTTGTTAAATTCCAGTTGGTTCACCAAACTCCGTTGGGAAAGAGAATTTCTCACCCTTTCTCAGCTCTGAGCTAAATGTGACTCCAATACTCCACCACATTGTTGACTCCTAATAACTTCAGGAATAAACATTGCTTTGCTAGTGCTGTCTATGTCCCAGGGATAAAATTTGCCTTTGAACAGAATCCAAATATGAGTAAAGATGTCAATTATTTTTTCCTGGTTTCCCCATTGTGAATTTGTCTTTTATAAAAGTCATCATGCCCTGATCCCTTTTGCATTTCTATCAGAAATCTTCCAACATTCAAGGACTTGGATCAAGTAGTCCTTCCATCTCATAATGGTTGCCAATAGTGACACCACCTCCTCTCTTCACCCACCTATCTCCCTGCAACAACTTTAATCAGGCAATTGAGGTTGGCCTGTCAAAATAGGAACTTGCTGATTAAGGGCCAAATTGATGGGCCAATCAAGGAGTCTCTTGCTTTGTACTTAACCAGGCGTGTCAGTTCCTCTGGCACTCCGAGTGTCAGCTACTAACTGAAAGCACTCTGTATGCTGTTGTCAGACTTGTAAATAAAGGGATTTTGGTGAAGGGACTTCTGCCTCTGAGGACTTATTACACACCCTACCCACCTCATCCTTTACCCACCTCATCCTTTACCCACCTCATCCTTTACCCACCTCATCTCCAACCCATTTACTCACTGACCCACCTACCCACCTCATCCAGACTATCCACTTGCCCACCTCATGCACCCTGCCCACTCATCCACTTACCCCGCCCATTATACCCACCCTACCACCCAACCCATTAACTTATTTGTCCACTCATCCATTCAGCGACATTCAAACTGGTGCCATGTAAAGGGAGATTTCATGTCCTTCCCACCATCCCACCCGATTCTACTCCTCTACGATGGAGTTCTCTGAGTGTCACTGCACTCCATGGTTCTGAAAAAGCCGGGCTCGGAAGGTCCCGGAGGAAATGCTGAGCATTATCGAGTTGGGGGGATTTTCTGAGCCAAGCAGCATTCAGGCAATGATTGATGTTCCTCGGACAATCTGAGCCAATATCCCCTGCTTCCGGAAACCCTCTGAAAAAGACTCTGACATTGAGTTGTCGGCGACCTCTAACAGTTCCAATTTACTGATCTGGATAATTACCCAGGATATGTGATACAGAAGAATCCGAGTCTCGCTCCTGGATAACTATACCAGTGATGCCCTGTCGCCCCCTCGAACCCCCAACTACCCTCTGATGCCCCCATTACTTCCCCTGACTTCCCCCAGCTCCCCCAAATCCATCCCATAACCACCCTTACCCAACCTGACTAACCCCTGCCATCTGACTGCCCTGACCCCTGACCCGAACTGACTAGCCCCCATTACACGACTACTCCCCATGACCCTCCTGACATGACTTGACCCATCCTTACCATCTGACTACCATCCCTGGACCTCGCCAACTTTTCCCAAGCCAACCTGATTACCGCCTGACCTGACTACATAGGGGCAGCACGGTGGCACAGTGGTTAGCGCTGCTGCCTCACAACGCCAGGGACCCGGGTTCGATTCTGGCCTTGGGTGACTGTGTGGAGTTTGTACATTCTCCACGTGTCTGAGTATGGGTTTCCTCTGGGTGCTCCAGTTTCCTCCCACAGTCCAAAGATGTGCAGGTTAGGTGCATTGGCCATGCTAAATTGACCTGGGGAACTAGCAGGGTAAATACGTGGGGTTATGGGGATAGGGCCTGGGTCGGATTGTTGTTGGTGCAGGCTCGATGGACCAAATAGCCTCCTTCTGCACTGTAGAGATTCAATGATTGCGCACTCACTCATCTACACACTTTCTACCCTATCATCTCACTCACCTGCCACCCTTTCTAACTCCTATCTCACCTATCTGCAGCCCTAGCCACATACTGGCTTGCACCGCACCCACCCAACAGCCCACCACATTATCCGTATGCCACTCTACCCACTTACTCCATACACTAATCCCACTTACACACGTATCTCACACACCTATCCAGCCGACCCACTAACTAACATTCACTTATTATGCATTCACCAACATTCACTCTGAACATTTTAACTTACCTTCCGACAGCTTGTAATGCTAAGTGGGGGAACGGCTTCTGCTCAGATGCTGTTTACTTTCTCAGTGAGGATTCCTGTGCTGAGGGTATTTTTCTGCATCATGGATCGGAAGTTGGAGCCTTTTCAATGTATGCGACTGGGTGGGTAGTTTTCTGTCCGATCAGTGTTGGACATAGGAGTTTTAGACCATAGTTAATCGCAGTTCTTTATAATAATTTGATAATGTGAAACATGACCTGTGAAGCAAGCCATGGGGTATTGATGTAAACCCTGCAACCAAAAGGTTAATTTGTCTGTGTGGTGAACCATCGTTGGTTCCCACTAGGTAGTACTGAGCCAGGGTCTGGCCAGTACTACGAGTCTGTATATATGTTGCTGTTGGGGTTAGGGATGGGTTGTTCTACTTGTTACTGTTGGGGTTAGGGTTGGGCTGTTACACCTGTATTATAGTTCTTATGGTACATCCCAGTCGGGCTCCGCCTCCTGGGAGAGGTATAAAGGTCACTGCTCTGTCTGGGACCCCTCAGTCTGGGATCGTGTACTATATATGGTAGCTTCGTTGTAATAGTAAATAAAAGCCTTTATTTTCCTTGAGCATCTCAAGCCTCGTGAGTAATAACGCGCATCAGTCTGTTCCCTCCACAGATGCTACCTGACTTGCTGAGAGGTCTTGTTCGGTTACACATTGCAAGCATCTGCGATTCTATTTTACTCTTTGTTTCCGATGGTAATTATAGTCTTTGCAGACCCTTTGGTACATCACATGAACAGATTTCAGACACAAACAAAAATGTCAATCAAGCAAAAATACAATATAACGGCTTGAAATACGAGAACTTATATCGTTATGTTGAAGAGTGAAATGTATGGGTGGCAGCACGTACCATAGTAATTATACTCAATGATGAATGCACCATTGCAAATAAGGTATCATCCCAGTAATTAATGGAGTAGGTTTGGATTTTTGATTTGATTTATTGTTGTCACATGTATTGGGACACAGTGAGAAGGATTGTTTCTTGCACACTGTGCGGACAAAGCATACTGTTCATAGAGTACATAAAGTAGAAGGAAAGGAGAGGGTGCAGAATATAGTGTTATAGTCATAGCTGGACTATGACTGTATATAAGTAGACTATGTATTGAACTGCATTGACTCATAGTTTTCTGGCTCTGTCTTTAATCTTGCCAAGGCTGATAAAAGTCCTATCGTACCGCTCTCCTTTGGAGTCACTGGCGATTGACAATTTACTGAATTTATGCCTTTATTTCTGCCATGTGGGGTCAGTCAGTCTAAACGATTCTGGCATGGGCTTGGTAACGATGTTATTTTGGCCAGCACATGACTCTCAGCCAACAAAACGACCATTAAAGCCATCCCAAAAGTTCCAAGAATATTTTTTTCCTAAATCTCATTTCTAGCTTTTTAATCTTGCCAGCTTTATCATTTAGGTGCAGTTACTTTTGGACATTTTGTGTAAGGAAGGTGAAAGCATTGTTACAGCCTATCCACTGGACATTCCCCCAGTGCCCTGATTATTCTGGAGAGTGGAAGGCATGGAGGCACAATGGTTAGCACTGCTGCCTCACAGTGCCAGGAACCAGGTTCAATCCCGGCCTCGGGTGACTGTGTGAAGTTTGTACGTTCTCTCCGTGTCTGTGTCGGTTTCCTCCGGGTTCTCCGGTTTCTTCCCATAGTCCAAAGATGTGCAAGTGAGGTGGATTGGCCATGCCCCTCAGTGTTCCAAGATGTGTAGGTTAGGGGGATTAGCAGTATAACTATGTGAGGTTACAGAGCTAGGGCCTGGGTGGGGTGCTTTTTCGAAGAGTCGGTGCAGACTTGATGGGCCGAATGGCCTCCTTCTGCACTGTAGGGAATCTCTGATTCTAAGGTGGAGAAGGCGAAGAGGGAGACATTTGAAGTACTCTGGTCAGAAACTGAGCCAATCACACGACTACACCCCACAGAACAGGGAACAGATATAATTTGAGTCACTGTCAGAAGAAGTCTACTAGAAATAAACTGGTTACCAAAGGTGAGATGCTTCATGAAGATCTAGTTTTGTAGTACTCAGCCCACAGTGCCTTGTCCATAACAATAAAGGTGATTCAATTCCAATTCTCTTCCCACACCAATGAAGGTGATGATGGCCCTCAATTTTCATGGGACTGATTCATAGCAAGCAGATCATTTGTATCACCAGCTGTATCAGCAGATTAGGTAGATTGGCCATACTAAATTGATCATTAGTATCAGAGGGATTAGCAGGGTAAATATGTGTGGTTATGGGGATAGGGCCCAGGTGGGCAGGCTCGATGGGCTGAATGACCTGCTTCTGCACTGTCGGGATTTTCTGATTCTATGATTCTATTCTATCCAACAGATACTATCTTCTACAGGACATCCAACTTGACTATCCCTTTCCATCAACCTCCACACAATTCCTGACAGGTTGCAGGGGATTATTGATGGAACCTGTTTGCTGTTGAAGGCTTCGCTTGAAGAATCAATATTATCATCCACCAAATTTGTTAACTGTCTGCAATATCCTATCTACATGTAAACTCAAGAGCACCAAGCAGCACTCACCACTGTCCTTCAGCACTCCAACATCTATGATTTACTCAGCAGGGAGGAAGAAGGTGCGAGACAAGGGATGACCACTTGAAGTCATGGCAGCTGATCGCACCAACATCACGGCAAAGGAAAGATACAGCTTTATACATGTGGAGGCACAGGCAAAGGTGGAGAGCACTATTAGATCACTTAAAACACACTTCCAGTATGTGGGGATGTTGGGGTATCTTGTAGCAAACTCCTGATAATGTTTGTAATGATCTGCTGGACAGTAGATTGCAACAAGCCTATTCAAGAATATTCATGAAGGAAAGACTCACATTTATACAGAACCTTTCACAACCTTAAAGCATCCCAAAATACTTCACAAACAATGAAATACTTTTGAAGTATAGTCACTGTTGAAATGTAGCAAACACAGCAACCAGTTTGCAAAGAGCAATATTATGCAAACAGTAATGTGGCAATGGCCAGATCATCTGTGTTTAGTGATTTTAGTGGATAAATATTAGTCTGGACACGGGGGAAAAGTCCCATGTTCATCTTTGAAGCTTTATGTCCACCTGTGAGGGTTGGAAAGAATAAAATATATTTAGTTATCTTTCAAATTGATGATGTGGAGATGCCGACAGATGCCAGGTGACAGTTGGACTGGGGTGGACACAGTAAGAAGTCTCACAACACAAGGTTAAAGTCCAACAGGTTTATTTGGTTTCACGAGCTTTCAGAGTGCTGCTCCTTCATCAGGTGAGTGGAGAGTTGGATTCACAAACAGGGCATGGATAGACAAAGACTCAATTGCAAGATAATGGTTGGAATGTGAGTTTTTACAGGTAATCAAGTCTTTACAGGTACGGACAATGCGAGCGGAGAGCGGTTTAATCACAGATTAAAGAGGTGTGAATTGTCTCAAGCCAGGACAGTTAGTAGGATTTTGCAAGCCCAGGCCAACTGGTGGGGGTTACATGTAGTGTGACATGAACCCAAGATCCTGGTTGAGGCCGTCCTCATGCGTGCGGAACCTGGCTATCAGTTTCTGCTCAGCGATTCTGCGTTATCATGTGTCTTGAAGGCCGCCTTGGAGAACGCTTACCCGAAGATCGGAGGCTGAATGCCCTTGACTGCTGAAGTTTTCCCCGACAGGAAGGGAACACTCCTGCCTGGTGATTGTCGAGCGGTGTCCATTCACCCGTTATCGTAGTGCCTGCATGGTCTCACTGATGTACCATGTTTCAAATTGATGAAAGCCAACAGAAGCATTCCTCTACAAATCCCCTTTAGAATTGCTTCATATTACAAAGATGGTGATTTGATGCACTGGTATGTCGCATTCCTTCCACAAACACTCAAATTATCTTTTAGTGTCTGTGGAACAGCTCAGGCTGAGCAAGAAGCCAACAAGGGAATTGCCAACCAGTGTGTGGCTACAAGTACATGGAGAGCCATGTTTATTCAACCTAGTCTGAATTCCAGGACCCAAGAACCAGGAAATCACTTCAAATATTCATCTGCATTGTTGCCACAACATGCATAAGAAAAGCAAGAGCCCTAAATGTGCTGGAACATTCTCCCACAAACACAAGCAATCAAAATGCACAATGAATTCAGATACATTTTGGAATGAAAAGCCTTGAAAGAAAAATCTTAATGCTCACCGCCAACTTGTCAAGATGTGCAGGACTGCTGAGGATGGAAATTTGTCATCAGATGGCTGTTGTTATTTTTAAAAAATGAAATGAAAGTCAGACTGCAGCCCAGCACAGTCCAAAACCTGCTTCCCGCCAGCAGAAACCAATGGCCAATTAGTGTGATATTGATTTCCAAACAGAAGTTAAGCAAACCGCAGGAAGGAATGACACTGATTCGCCAACCTCAGTAATCTGGGCAGGTTGGGAAAATAAGGTGATCAATTTTATTTATTGGCCAAAGTAAAGTTAGACATCAGATGGCGCAGTGGCACAATGGTTAGCACTGATGCCTCACAGCACCAGGGACCCGGGTTTGATTCCCAGTTTGGGTCGCTGTCTGTGTGGAGTATGCACATTCTCCCCGTGTCTGCATGTGTTTCCTCCAGGTGCTCCGGTTTCCTCCCACAGTCTGAAGGACATGGCTGCTTAGGTGCATTGGCCATACTAAATTCTCCCTCAGTGTATCCGATCAGGCGCCAGAATGTAGCGACTAGGGGATTTTCACAGTAACTTCGTTGTAGTGTTAATGTAAGCCTACTTGTGACACTAATAAATAAGCTTTAAACTTTACATTTTATTACTATTTGGTTTGAACAAAGAATTTGCCCATTCATTCTGGTGTGAATCAAGGTGAAACCATTGGCACACCAGATAACCCAACTTCCACTATTTGTTTTATTTATTATTGTCACATGTATTAGTATACAGTGAAAAGTATTGTCTTTTGCACGCTATACAGACAAAGCATACCGTTCATAGAGAAGGAAAGGAGAGGTGCAGAATGTATCTATCACATCCTGTATTCTAAGTCAGATAGTATCAGCATTGCATCAATGTGTACTTTGATTAGAACTGTGCCCATTAGCTTGTCAGAAATTGAAATGTCTATTTCAATGAATCTCTGTGAACTTATATGCATGAAGCTGGAAGAAAATGTCAGTTTACATCATCTGTGAAGTAAACAAGGTATCAAATCCCTCAGCGTTGTATCTGTATACTTGACAAATTCACATGTCAATCAAGCTGGGTGTAAATGGGTGACAGCATCAATAAACCTATGGGACGGTGATAATATTACTGAATTGCCCTGAGGCCCTGTAAAAATATCCAATTAATCATTGGGTGGAACACAACATATGCCCTCCATTTACAAGTGCTTCTTTCCTCCTCCCTTAATTACCTAATAAGGCTTAAAGTTTGTTGGTTATTGTAAGCATTCTGAAATAAGGTTTAGTCAAACTCGTAATAGTGTGACTTATGTACAGAAGACGTAGAAAAATAAATCACCAGAATGATCAGCCTTAAACCGGAGCAGGTCTTGCTAATTACATTGCAGAATATCTACCTTGCAGCAATTCACAACTTGACAGATGTTTGGAAATGGAAATCTTGTTAGTTTTAGTTCTTGCCCAAGGGTCAATTGCGACGTCTCTGTGTGGTGTGGTACCTGCGTTTTTGGGCAGAGTGGTCAACATGGACAAAGCCCATGCCCCAGTTTTTTCAAGGTAGATTTCATATTCAGTTAAATTTTATTAGTGTCACAAGTAGGCTGCAATGAAGTTACTGTGAAAATCCCCTAGTTGCCACACTCTGGAGCCTGTTCAGATACATTGAGGGAGAATTTAACATGGCCAATGCACCTAACCAGCACAACTTTCGGACTGTGGGAGGAAACCGGAGCACCCAGACGAACCCATGCAGACACGGGGAGAATGTGCAGACTTTGCACAGACAATGACCCAAGACGTGAATTGAACCCGGGTCCCTGGCGCTGTGAGGCAGCAGTGCTAACTACTGTGCCACCGTGCCGCCCATCTTACATTTGATAGATGAGTATGCTGCCTTCTACAAAAACAACTACTCCAAAACTATTTCTATAGACTAAAATGTTGAACATCAGACCAATAGAAAACTAATGATGGAGTTGATTCCATTTCCTTTATTTTACGGATGTAGCAGAAGGTAGTGGAAGCAGATGGGGAGGTGGTGGAAGCAGATAGGGAGGTCATGGAAGGAGATACGATAGTGACTTATAAGGGGCATCTTGACAAATACATGAATAGGATGGGAATAGAGGGAATATGGTCCCTGAAAGAATAGGGGGTTTTAGTTCAGTCGGACAGCATGATCGGTGCAGGCTTGGAGGGCCGAAGGGCCTGTTCCTGTGCTGTAATATTCTTTGTTCTTTGTTCTCTTTGTTCTTTGATTTGTAGGATGAACTAGCCAATCAGGTAGTGTGGCTCATGAATGTCTGGATTCTAAGGCACTTTCATCGTTAACTGCTGGCTTGACCTTCCCCATCAAGCCATTCCTTAGGCTCTCTATGAAGGGAAATGGTGATATTTGGAACAACCTGGAGTCATTTATGGGCTCATTGTCAATGCTACTCTAGCAGTTTGGCTCCTCTCCTTGGAAAGAAACTGAATTATCTCAAGGTCAAAAAATGGATTTGAAACTTCTTCTGTTGTAACATGTGGGTGGTTTGCCCACTATGACGTCTGAAATGTAACAGATGTGCTTCCAATGCTCTCCTGGCTGACCTCTCAGCTTGCACCCTCCATCCAGCTAAGCTCATTCAAAGCTGTGCTGTTCCGTATCCTATCCACCCACCCTGTCTAATTCACCCGTCACCACTGGTGTTCGCTGACTGCTGGTTCAGCAAAGCCTCAATGTTAATTCTGTCACTCCTTTTCACAAAACCGTTCCATGCTCTTGTTCCTTCCAAACTCAGTAAGTTTCTCAGGACCTCCAACTCTCTGAGATCTCTGCACTTAATCAATTCCATGCTCCTGCATACCCACAATTTTATTTTGTTCCACCATTCTTAACTGTTCACTCAGCTGCCTAGTTCCTAAATATTAGAATTTCCTCCCTAAAATTCTGCTCTTCTCTGGTTCTCTCTCCTCATATAAGACTCTTCCTAAATCTACATGCTTGATCAAGCTTCTTATCATCCATCCTGATAGAGATAGGGTGGCATAGTGGCACAGTGGTTAGCACTGCTGACTCACAGCGCCAGGGACCTAGGCTCAATTCTGGACTCGAGTCACTGTCTATGTGGGTTTCCTCCAGGTGCTCTGGTTTCCTTTCGCAGTCCAAAGATGTGAGGGTTAGGTTGATTGGCCATGCTACATTGCCCTTTAGTGTCAGGGGGACTAGCAAGGTAAATGGGATTATGGGGATAGGACCTGGGTGGGATTGTGGTCAGTGCACTCTCGATGGGCCAAATGGTCTCCTTCTGCACTGTAGGGATTCTATGATTCTATGCGTCTTGGTCTTAAATGTTGCTCGATAACACTCCTATAAAATTCCATGGAATGTTTTATCAGGTTAAAGGTAATGGGTGGGATTTTTGCCCCCCCACTTATCTCCCGGCAGAAGTGGTGGCTTGCCATTGGCTGCCGGTGGGATCTTCCTGTCCCTCTGATATCTATGACGTTTAGCATTTCTGTCTGACCTGTTGCAGGGGAACCTGCCAAGGGGGTTGCCTTCAGCAGGACCAGAGGATCCCGCTGGTGGCAAGGGCCTGAAAATCCCACCCATTATTTAATTTTTTGACATAAAGTATATTGGTATGAACCATAGAATCATAGAATCCCTACAGCGCAGAAAGAGGCCATCCAGCCCATGGTGTTTACACTAACTCTCCAAAACAGCATCCCACCCAGGCTCTCACCCAATCCCCATAACCCCACACATTTATCATGGCAAATCCCCCTAACCGACTCACCTTTGGACACCAAGGGGCAATTTAACAATCATAAGACCATAAGATGTAGGAGCAGACTTGGGCCATTTGGCCAATCAAGTCTGCTGCTGCCTGTCATTCAATCATGGTTGATAAGTTTCTCAACCCCATTCTCCCGCCGTTTCCCCGTAACCTTTGATCCCTTTCCCAATCAGGAACCTAATCTATCTCTGTCTTAAATATACTCAATGACCCTGGCCAACTATCCACCAAACCTGCTCATTTTTGGACACTAAGGGGCAATTTAGCTTGTCCAATCCACCTAACCTCCACATTTTGGACTGTGGGAGGAAACCGGAGCACCCAGAGGAAATCCATGCAAACACAGGGAGAACGTCCAAACTTCACATGGACAGTCACCCAAAGCCAAAAGCGAACCCGGGCGCTGTGAGATAGCAGTGCTAACCACTGTGCCACCTTGCTGCCCCGAAATGTATTTTATCTCAGAAATTAAATGTATCAAATTGTCAGGTCAATTCACCTTCTGTGTATTTGGATAGTCCATCCTTATATTACTTTTGATTTGTTTTTAAAATACTGGTTTGAAGAGGAAAAGAAAATGGAAAATATCATGGGTTCATAAAAATCCTGGAACTAGCCTGGATGAAGGATTTGTTTATTGCTTCCATTGTCAGTGTCACATGTAATAGAACGCAAACTGCCAACATGATAGTGCCTCAACTCATGTTAATAAAAGCAGAAAATTCTCTCAGCAAGTGATAGAAAATTACACCCAGTGGTTGTTTAACATTTTCACACATCTGCAACAGTGTTTTTATTTAACCAGTGTGAAATATCACCTCCAGCGACCAGGAAAATCTCACTAACACCCACTTATGAGTCTTTGACTTGAAAAGGAATCCATAAAGCATACTTGCAAACAATTTTCTAAATGAATGCATTCATGAAATGAAACAATAGCTCGTACTGTTGTTGCATGGACGACAAGCTGATATTAGAAGCATTTCATTGTAATAAATGCTTGCACTGAAGCTTATTTGTCCCTGTCATATCTAAACTGCTTGTTCGAGTAAGGCGGATTTATAATGATTATTGCCTCAATTATACTTGCTGAAATCACTTGGGCACACGAGTTACTTAAGAGCTCTGAGTATCATTACATCTGAATAGTCTTCTATATAGAAACATAGAAAATAGAAGCAGGAGTTCGGCCACTCAGCCCTTCGAGCCTGCTCCGCCATTCAGTATGATCGTGGCTGATCATCCAACTCAAGAGCCTAATCCCGCTTCCCCCCATATTCCTTTAATCCCTTTTGCCCCAAAGATGAGATCTAACTCCTTCTTGAAAACATACAACGTTTTGGCCTCAACTACTTACTGCATACTGCTCTCTGGGTGAAATAATTTCCCCCATCTCTGTCCTAAAAGGTTTACCCCACATCCTTAGATTATGACCCCTGGTTCCGGACTCCCCCACCATTGGGAACATCCTTCCTGCATCTACCTTGCCTAGTCCTGTTGGAGTTGTATAGGTTTCTATAAGATCCCCCCTCATTCTTCTAAACTCCAGCAAATAGTATCCTAACTGACTAAATCTCTCCTTATATGTCAGTCCTGCCTTCCCAGGAATCACTTTACAGCACTCCCTCTATAGCAAGAACATCCTGCCTCAGATAAGGAGATCGAAACTGCACATGATATTCCAGGTGTAGCCTCACCAAGGCCCTGTATAATTGAAGCAAGACATCCCTGCTCCAGTACGCGAATCCTCTCGCTATGAAGGCCAACATAACATTTGACTTTTTTACCACCTGATGCACCTGCATGTGATAAACAAGGCAAATGAGAGTGTTGTGTCAAGTAATCACATATATATTTTTCAAAGCTGCTCCAGATCTCGAAGGAAGATACGAAAGTCTGAGATCACATACCAACCGACTCAAGAACAGCTTCTTCCCTACTGCCATCAGATTTTTGAATGGACCTACCTTATATTAAGTTGATCTTTCTCGACACCCTAGCTATGACTCTAACACTTCATTCTGCACTCTCTCCTTTCCTTCTCCCCTACGTACTCTGTGAATAGTATCCTTTGTCTGTATAATGTGCAAGAAGCAATACTTTTCACTGTATCCCAATACATGTGACAATAATAAATTAAATCAAATCAGATCAAAAATATTACTCCATGCAGGACTTTTTCTTATACAAGTATTAAGTGAAATGGTGCTTTTATAGTAATAGAAGTCCAGAAGAATTGAAACACGTCTCCCTCTATTGGTTATGTTGCGTAATATAAGCCACCCAAAAACTGGTGACATTATACGCAAAACCTGACCAAAAAATCCGGTGAGAAAACCAGTGTGTTTCTCTCCAGAGAAACCGGTCGTTTTTCGCTACAGATCTGACGACAGGGGCATGTTTCACGATGTCGTACGGGTGGGCGGAGCCTCAACGCATCAGCAAAATCCCTCTGCTCAGAGATCGGGGCGCCATCTTTAAAGGGACCCCCAATCAGAACCTGAGTAAACCTCCCTCCCAGCCCACCCCTAAGGTTTCACGAGCCCCCCTCCCAATTCCTGATTGGAGTTGGCACTGCTCTGTACTCCACCCCATCATCTCCCATCCCTGCCAGTCATTGGCCCTTCCTCCCCCCACCCCGATCATCGCCCCTTCTCCCCCCTCTGCCGATAATCAGCCTCCTTTCCTCCCCGCCACAATCATCAGCCATTCTCTCCTCTCCCCCGTCCTCCCACCCCGATCATCGGCAACTTCCTACTTTCCCCCCTGCCCCAGCATCCCCCTCCACCGCAACCCCACGCCCATCCCGGCTATCACTGGCATCCCCTGTGTCCGCTTCCAGCCATCACCAAATCTAAATGAATTTCCCCACCCCCACAAGGCTCCCACCTGCACCCACCCTTTGGCACATGTTGGCACTGTCAGGTTGGCATGGTGCCAACCTGTATCAAGGGTCAGTGCTGGGGGGGCATTGCCAGGCCGCTGCCTGGCCATGTCCCTTTGCCCCGGGATCTATACTTACCTTTACAACCCCAGGAAGACCTCCAGGACAGGTTCACATTTGGGCGAACCTGTTGTAAATGGTACCGGTGTGACAGCACGCTGGCATCCGCTGAATATCCAGTGGGGGCGGGGGAAGTCCCAGAGAGATTGCTTGCTAATGACATGCTAATGTATTAAAATAAGTTTCCTGCAGTCCCACGGTGTGTTTCTCGCCTCTCCACAGCCGAGGGGCGACTAAGGTTGGAACTCGGAAACTCGCTGGCGTGATTCGAGCTTTCTGGGTATTGAGCACGCGCCGCCATTCCCGCGGACGGAGAGCGTGGGCTCAAAATCACCCCCGCCCACCCAACCCTTCCCCTCTGTAGGTGTGAAATTATCAATGGATCATGGATTCAGATAGTTGAATTTGTAATATGTGAGGATCCAACCTTCTGTGGCTGGTATTTTGCGACCTCGCTTGGGCAAGGCGCGTAAAATCCCACCCGAGGCCAACAGAGAATTCTGTTCTGCGAGCCTCGTCCACCCGATTCCGGGGCGGGCGTGCCGGTAAAATTCCAGTATGTGTGTCCACTGATAAAGACACCGGGCAGTCTTACGCTACAGTCGACCACTGTAACCTGAAAACAAAATAGGGTGGGAATGAAGCAACAATGGGAAACAATTGGATCACTACAAAGACTGTTGAATGTATCCAGAATATTCTTCTTCTTTCATGGGATGTGGGTGTCATTGGCCAGGCCAGCAGTTGTTGCCCATCCCTAATTGCCCTTGAACTGTTCAGCTTCCGAGGCCATCTCAGAGGGCAGTTAAGAGTCAACCACATTATTGGAATCACATGTAGGCCAGAGCATGTAAAGACGGCCAATTTGTTCCCTAAAGGACATTAGTGCATCAAATGGATTTTTGCTACAACTGACAATAGTCTCATGGTCACCATTGCTGAGAGTAGCTTTATGGTTAGGATTTTACAGTCGTTTACTTCAGTGGGACTGTAATGTCCCGCTAGACAGCAGAGGCTGTAAAGTCCTGGCACATATTCCAGATTTTTTATCAAGTGAAATTAACTTCTACCAGCTGACATGATGGGATTTGAACCAATGGTCCCAAAGAATTTTATTTAAGTTTATTTATTATTATTGTCACAAGTAGGCTTACACCAACGCTGCAATGTGAAAGTCCCCTCGTCGCCACACTCCGGTGCCTGTTCGGGTACACTGAGGGAGAATTTAACATGGACAATGCACCCAACCAGCATGTCTTTCGGACTGTGGGGGGAAACCGGAGCACCCAGAGGAAACCCACACAGACACGGGGAGAACGTGCAGGCTCCACACTGACAGTCACCCAAGGCCAGGATTGAACCCAGGTCCCTGGCGCTGTGAGGCAGCAGTGCTAATCACTTTGCCACTGTGCCATCCTTGAATTAGTCAGGGTTTTAGGATTGAATTGATCCAGGGATATTACAAGGATGCCATGATCTCCCCTCGATCCAGTGATAACAAAGTAGGAACAGTCAATCGTTTAATTCAACTCTGAGTGAGAAAAAACCTTTAATTTTTGTTTGATAAGGACATCAAATGATGTGGAGCCAAATGGGGCTGAGGTACAGAAGATCTATTGTAATGATAGAGCAGGCCAGGGGGTGAATGCTCCACCTCTCTTCCTAACAAGAAGCATTTACAGTCCAATTTCCATCGAATCGTAGAATCCCGACAGTGCAGGAGGCCATTCAACCCATCGAGCCTGCACCGACAACAATCCCACCCAGGCCCTTTCCACGTAACCTCACGATTTACCCTGCCAATCCCCCTGACACTAAGGAGTCAGTTAACATGGCCAATCTGTGGCCAAACAGGCTACCTAAGATGGTGGTTTGCAAGAGCATGCTGGGATAATTGGACAAGCGCTGAAACAGACAGGTTGCAGCCTCAAAAGAAATTAGACAGAGGGAAACAGGCTGCAGCTGTGAGAGCTGGAATACATAGGATATTGGCCATCTCCAGGACAAAGGACACCTTTTAGTCAAACTGGGTTGTTTCCCAGACACAGGGGCACCTCAACGTCTTATTTTGGGAGGGAGGTATGTGACCTACGTGCCTCCAGCACCTACAGGCATGGCCATTGGGTACACACCCAGAGATTGGTGTGGCAGCAACTGATTGGACCCTATCGATCAGGGTGATCGAGCCCTGATCGGTTGATTGGCAATGGCCAAAAGGGCGTGAAAACCAATGAGGTATAAAGGGTGCTGTGCAACAGAAGAATCTCTCTCTCTCTCTCCCAACAAACGACAACAACGGTGACCATCACCAGCAATGACCAGCACGAGGAGAGCCACTACACCCAAGAAGTAAGGAAGACCAGAGCCAGAGTGTCAGACCAGACCAAAGGACCAGACTACGCAGAGGACTGCAGAGACCAGTACACGGATAAAGGCAATACCTCACTGGGTACTTGCCAGTCATGCAAAAGTTAAGTTAAGGTCTAGTATTGGACTTGAACTTTAATATTCTTTAAGATAACTCATTGTTGTTTGGGTGAGTGATTATTAATTGTGTGTAAATAGATATTATTGTACTAACAAGAAGACTATTTGCAATTCTTTGTCCACTGTATAAGGGTTAAAGCAGACCCTGCGGCAGGCGCAGCAACAAATCTACCTAACCTACACATCTTGGGAGACTAAGGGGCAATTTAGCATGGTAAAACCCACCCAACCCGCATATCTTTGGAGTGTGGGAGGAAACTAGAGCACCCGGGGGAAACTCATGCAGACACGGGGAGAACGTGCAAACTCTACACAGACAAGCACCCAAGGCTGGAATTGAACCCGGCTCCCTAGTGCTGTGCCATCCAGTTTTGCAGTGCTGAAGCCTGCCTCTGTTTTACGTTCTACCATGTTGTTGCCAGAAATGCTACTTCAGTACTCAAAAGACAGGAACCAGGTGACTGGACCTGCCCACGTTCAAGCCAACCTCACTGTGGTGGAAAAATAACAAGTACTCCATCCCTGCGGACTCTGCTGAAGTCAGTTGCAGATTTAGTGCTGAGTTGCGGCTGTGATATCATCACCCTGTAGCCAGGTGTTAAAAATGTGCCCCAGATGGGCATTTAATTGAGTTGCAGAGGTCAGAGCTCCGTGCATATTACCCTAAGAAGGATGGTGGAGAAAGGTGAGGTCACATCCTTCCACTACGAGGCAAGGTTTATTTTGAAACAAATTAGAAACACATCCCTCTCCACTCACAGCCTTCTTTTCAATTCAACTCCAGTAGACCGATGGTGTAATATTTTTCTTGTGGTTGGGTTTAGAGGAGCTGGAGTACGGGTTGTGGGGGGGGCGGATTGCGGTGGGGAGGGAGGTTGAGTTTTCACTGTGCGGGTGTCCATTGGGAGTTTTCTGGAGGGCGGCAGAGTCATATTTCACACAGATTTTTCTCTTTAATTAGATTCTGGCAGAGTTACATTCATTAATTTTACTGCGGTTTTTTTATTTAAATTCTCCCTTCCCCCACTTAAAATACAGCAGCGTTAAACTTTTGGGACAATCGATGGAGCAAGATGTAAAAGAGGAATAAATGACAGTTGTTAAGTGAAAAATAAATATTAAAAGATTCATTTTCAAATTATGATCCTGGTTTTGATTTTGTGTTTAATGTCCCAATTCAAGAGGAGATATACACACTGGTTTTGATAAGTCTGCTGATGGTTTAGAGTATTAAATATTTCAGGCGGAATTTTGAGCCTTGTTAGCTGTCAGTGAGAACAGCAACGCAGGCGCAAATCCCACCAGAGTTGGGAAACGCGATTCTTGCCTGCGCGATCGCATTTCCCGATTCTCCACACCCCTCGCCAACAACATGACAATGTGCCCACCCAGGAAGGTTGTGGACCTCATTTAAATACATTAACATATGATTAGCGAGCCCTCCTGCTTCCCTCAGTCCTTGGGAAAGGTTGGACAGCAGGCTTGTGTCCACTAGAGTTTAAGACCGTAAGACCATGGGATATAGGAGCAGAATTAGGCCATTTGGCCCATCGAGTCTGCTCCACCATTCAATCATGGCTGATATGATTCTCATCCCCATTTTCCTGCCTTCTCCCCATAACCTTCGATCCCCTTATTGATCAAGAACCGATCTATCTCTCTCTTAAAGATACCTGGCCTCCACAGCCCTCTGTGGCAATGGGTTCCACAAACTTACCACCCTCTGGCTGAAGAAATTCCTCCTCATCTCAGTTTTAAAGGAGCGTCCCTTCACTCTGAGGTTCTGCCCTCGAGTTCTAGTCTCTCCTACTAGTGGAAACATCCTCTCCACGGCCACTCTTTCTAGGCTTTTCAGTATTCTGTCAGCTTCAATTAGATCCCCCTTCATCCTTCTAAACCTAGAAGAGTTTAGAAGAGTACAATGTGACTTAACCAAAGCTTTTACGATTCTGAGGGATATTGACAAGGTGGATGTGGAGAGGATGTTCCCTCTTGTGGGAGACTCTAGAACCGGGCAGGGAGGGGGAGTGGGTGGGGTGGTCACTGCTTAAAAATAAGGTGTCGCTCATTTAAGACGGAGATGAGAATTTTTCTCTCCAAGGGTCTCTGGAAGGCTTTTCCTCAAAAGACAGTGGAAGCAGAGTCTTTGAATCTTAACAGGGGGGTGAAAGATTATGTGGGGCTGAGGTTCCATTCAGGTCAACCATGATCTTATTGAATGGCAGAGCAGGCTCGAGGTACCAAGTCCTGCTTCTAATTCATATGTTCGTATAATGGGGGAAACTAAAATAGGCTTTGTAATAGGAACAACTGTGTGCTTGTGTGAACCATTAGGAAACATAAACATTCGCTCTCACACCGCAACATGAAATGTGTTGCGGAGGTCTGTGGTGTCGGAAGGAGTTCAGAGCAGGAAGAATCCCAAAATCTTATCCTGCTCAGGCTTCAGGAGGGAAAGAGATGGGGAGTGGGGGACGGGGGCCAGGGGGGGCCTCCTTTCGACATCGGGCAGAGCCCCAAAATGTCTGGCTCTTGCTGGTTCTCCCTCCTCCCCCACTCCAGCCTCTATACCAACATCCTTACCCAACTCTGCACATACTCCCACACCTTTAGTTTAAATCACGGGTAGATAGTTTTCTGATCGATAAGGGAATTAGGGGATATGGGGAGCAGGCGGGTAAGTGGAACTGATTCGCTTCAGATCAGCCATGATCTTGTTGAATGGCGGGGCAGGCTCGAAGGGCCAGATGGCCTACTCCTGCTCCTATTTCTTATGTTCTTATGTTCTTATCTCTCCTCCTAGCCCTGAGACTCTCAAAATGTACCTGGTCCCAGGACTCCTGAAGGTGGAATTCTGCCATCTGGGGATAATATCCCAGATTTAATCTGGGATGTTGGCCCAGAGGTGGGGTGTTTCCCTCTGCAGAGGCTGGTCACATCATAACGTCCGGCTCTGACCTCATTAATTATGCAACCAGGGGTTTTGTGCCATATCCTGTGGTGGGGCAGGCTTGGTAGTGTATAATCCATCTATAGGTGTTCCCCTCACTCATTGCTGTGGTGCTCTGGGGTCCAGGGTTGCTGGCAGCCTCCATTCTGAACTCTGGAGGCAGCACCGGCCATTGTTCAAGTGAGTTCTGGCATCTGCACATCACATTGTTCCACACGTGTTTATTCCCATTGATGTCATGGAGATTCAGATATGAGTGGAAGATTCCGGTCAGGCCTTCGTCTGCATCCCATTAGTGGGAAGCAAATCAGTTTCACATTGGCCTCCAAGTGTGTTTCCTGGTCTGCCATGATGGGCACCAATGGAAATTACGATGGGAAATTCATACCGGCATCAAACTGCCAGATTCTCCCCCCACCCGACCGCCAATGAACGCACCAGTGGCCCCGGGGGAGATTTCTGCCGTTCGACTCTCTGGGCTGCTTCAAGTCCCAGTTTAGTCCACCACAGTTTCTCCTACTTCTGGGACCCACTAATCTGCTGGCCAATCAGACTGGTAGTTCTCTGAGGCCAATATCCTCCCAAGTGAGGGTGGAAGTCCCATCACAAGCCAGTCAATGCTGGTTAGAGTGTTAAACAGTTATGGGGCTGCCGGCATCTGAGGGGATGTGTTTGTTGCCAACTCCTTGGATGACATGAAGGGAAAAGTCCTGGCCTATGTTTCAAAGGCTAATCAGAAGAATTCCGTAGATACAAGAAATGCAGTTAAGAGCAGTTGATTTCTGAGAGTTGAGCACAAAATAATTTTCCTGTTGGCTGTGCCTCTGTCTTCCACCCTGCATTAAATTTGCTTTTTGTTAACTGTTTTTGTGAGTGTTGCAGTGTTGAGACTCTGGAAAGCTGCGGTGTTGTGTATCTTGTGGTTGTCTCTACAACACTGATGAACTAATCAGTTTGTTTCTTCTATGTGCTTTTGGACGGTCTGGCTAGATTGACGCACTGTCTGTTCTCTTCCCTGCCAGCTTCTTAATGCTAAATCAGCAACTTTGCACATCTAAACATTTCTGACAAAAGGCTGTGGGTGCGTTGTCTTCGTAAACAAAGACTCATATATAGAATCGAAAAAAAAATCTCTAAAGTATTTAAGAACGATGTGGGCAATTTCACATCATGTAGCGCAAGTTGCCTCACACATTGTGCCGAGTGTATAATTGGTATGTTCCCAGAGCTCCCTTAAGATTTAAAACCCCTTCCCCTACTACCCCACAAACCCACCAAAACTATTGCCTTTAAAGATAATAAACAACAGAGTCAGAAGATTAAAATTAAAATAGTAAAAAATGCATAAAACCTCAAACTGTCGCAACACTTTAAAACAACTAATTTAATCGTTACCCTCATGGAGTCCATTTCTGCATTTGGTGTGGTTGACGGAAAACTGCATCTTGCAGATAGAACCACAGAAAGGTTACAGCAAAGAAAGAAGCCATTTGGCCTCACATCCCTGTTTTCTTATTCTATACCTCATCCATTAAAGGAAAGCGTTGCATATGCCTTCTTTGCCATCTTATAAAGAACAAAGAAAATTACAGCACAGGAACAGGCCCTTCGGCCCTCCAAGCCTGTGCCGATCATGATGCCTGCCCAAACTAAAACCGTATGCACTTACGGAGTCCGTATCCTTTCATTCTCATCCTCTTCATTTATTTGTCTAGTTGCCCCTTAAATGCCTGTCCTGCCACCATCAGGGACATGCAAGCATTCACTCCAAGGTCTCTCACTTCCTCTAAACGTCGATACTCTCATAAGATTGTAGAATGGTTACAGCACAGAAGGAGGCCTTTCTGCCTCTTGTGCCTGTGCTAGCTCTCTGCAAGCCTGGAGATTGGTGAAAATACTGGTCACCTTGGAGTGGTGAATCTGTGGAATTCACCTACCACAGAATGTAGCTGAGGCCAAAACGTTGTGTGATTTCAAGAAGAAATTAGATATAGCTCTTGGGGCTAAATGGATCAAAGGATATGGCGGGGGGGGGGGGGGGGGGGAGGCGGGATCAGAATATTGAATTTGATGATCAGCCATGATCATAATGAATGGCGGAGCAAGCTCGAAGGGTTGAATGACTTACTCCTGCTCCTATTTTCTATGTTTCTAAGTTGCAGTGATGTGCTGGTGATAAATCTGGAGATTAGTTGCTTGGATAACCATCACCAATGACAACAAAAGTGGTAAGTGACAGCATGTGAACACCCACACTCAAAGAGGATTGCTGTTGCAGAGTCTGAGACAGACATTCACAAACAGACAAATCAACATGTGCAACTTCACTGGAAAATGTGGCCTCAGCAACAATGCAGCCACACCTCATTGGAACCACTCGTGTCTTAGCAACCGTGTCCATGGGATCCCGGGACCATGCCAAGCACCACTCCACCTCCGTGGAAATAATAATAGTTTATGGAGTAGGAAAGCTGCACTTCAGAAAAACTGTTTCACATCATGACAGTTTTGATGGAACTTTAGCAATGTATAGAGCCTGCTCACAGTTTCAGGAGATTTCTTTTCTTATGAACAGTGCCACAAGCTTCATAACATGCAACTGAGCAACTGGTGTTCCATGTAGTTCAGCACCAATATTAAAAGAAGTATACGTTAAGTAACAACTATTAAAATACATTTGGGTTTAATTTGTGTCCCCTTGTTGCTGTCTATGTTTGCATGATAGATTTGTTCCATCAAAATGTTGCTTGCGTTCATTTTAGCAAGTACATTTGAAAACGAAGGGTGAATTTAATTACGGTCACCTACACAAATTGGCCGGAATTTTCCGGCCGTTCCTACTGGTGAGATCTTCCAGTCTCACCAATGGTGACCAGCCACCCCCCACCTCCGCCCCCCCCCCCCCCCCCCACCCCCCCACACCCCCTCTCACCACCCCCCACCATGGGTTCCTTGATGGTGGGAGTGCAAACAATGGGAAACCCCACTGACAGTGGCAGAGCCATAAGATCCCACCGCTGGCCAATGGTGGGCCACTTCTACCACCTCACAATGCACCATTATCTCCTGTATCCAGTACAATTTAAATAAAATCTGTACATACGGGAGATGTTACTAAAATTAGTGTCATTTGTTTACACTGCGTTAGTAATTATTTGTATGCTGACGTCTGGCTGGTTTCACTTGTCAGGTATATAGAAGGCTGTAGATCGATATTGGTAAGGCTTTTACATTGTTCGCAGGTTCACATATGTTGGTTTGTTCAGCCTCATTGCTTCAATTTGCAGTCGGCTATTTCGCCACGCGCACTCAGAAGAACTTCTCCAGGGCTGGTTAGATCATGGAGGTTAGAATTCCCACTGCTGTTGTAAAGTTTATTTATTAGTGCCACAAGTAGGCTTACATTAACACTGCAATGAAGTTACTGTGAAAATCTCCTAGTCACCACAATCCGGCACCTGTCCGGGTACACCGAGGGAGAATTTAGCATGGCCATTTCGCCTAATCAGCACGTTTTTGAACTGTGGGCATCGAATCTGCAGGAAACCCACACAGAGAGGGGGAGAATGTGCAGACTCCACACAGGCAGTGACCCAAGCCGGGGATCAAACTCAGGTCCCTTGTGCTGTGAAGCAGCAATGCTAACCACTGTGTCACTGTGCCACCCTGTAGCTACATAAAGGGCTTCAGCAGCCATTTTAATGGACAATGATCACTTAGATTTCTCACTAATAGACCAACCTATGATCTAATTGAGAGACGGAAGAGGCTCTAGTGGCCTTTTCCTATTCATATATTAAAATTGGTATATATGGTAGACGTTATCAAAACAAGCTTTTCTTTAACATTATGTTAGTATTTATGTAAGATAAATAGCCAATGTATGAAGTGCATTAAACAAAATGCATGGAAAAAGTCTCCAAATCGCTGGGGTAAAATATGAAGGCAGCTGATGGAGCCTCTAATCCAAATGATGAAATAGCACAAGGCCAGTTTGATGGGTAGCAAGGTGAAGGTGCTGTTACATGAGATGGGCAGTCGGAAAGCTGTTGTGTTTGGCAATTAAAGACAACCTTCCCAGAAAACAACATGCCTGAAAGGTGATTTGGGCTATGGTCAATGTTGGGAACGGATGTGGAAGAAGTTAGCTGCAGTAAGATAAGGATATCCAGTAGTCCATAAACCAAATTGCTGGCTGAATTGTACATTTTTCTTTGCATACTTCAAATTGTTGTTTGTTCCTGTTAGCTATTTATTGTTGGCCTATGCACTTCTGTCGAGTCATTTATTGAAAATTGCACTATGCATTTTGTTCACTTGAGGCTACCCTATACACATGTACCAGCAGAGGGAGTCTTCTGGGAAGACGCTATCAAGATCCATGTTTAGAAGCTTGTTCCAGATGTCTCTACCTGAAAATATAATCAGTTTTGTCAAAGAACTTCACTTATGTCATGAAGTGAACTATGTTCCATTGGTGAACAAATCATTCATCTCACTGCATATGACTGAGTGCATTGTTAAATTAATACTAAAGTTAGAACATGTAATGATTTGAATGTTCAAGTTATGCTTGAGTTTATTGTTTATACTTTGGAAACAACCCATGGAAGCAACTAGGAAGGGGAGGGATATAGTGTATTGAAAATTGGTTTGTGCATTTTGTCCAGCTAAGGTTTCCATACACACATGTACCAGCAGAGGGAGTCTGTTGGGAAGAAGCAATGAACGATCCATATTTATCCGCTTCTATAGTTCTAATTTTAAATGGCTCCAACTGAATATATAATTTTTTCTACCCCAAGGATTCACACACATAGCAAAATTCTTTGATTATTATTTTAACAGAGGCATTAAACTGTTTAAAATAAGTGCCTCCATTAGAAGAGTAAACAGAAGAATTTGATATGCATATAAAGCATATACATATACATGGTAATATCACACAGTGCAAAATCAGAGTTTGCAGTGGATTGTCATATCACCTCTGATTACATCACATGCTCACTCAGGCAAACAATTTTCTTCAAAACCATATTATTCCACCTTAACAAATCTATTTTTCATGCAAATGATTATTTGTCAATAAAATCTGCTAATTCAATACGGTGGCACAATGGTTAGCACAGCTGCCTCAGTGCCAGGGACCCAAGTTCAATTTTGGCCTCAGGTTACTGTCTATGTGGAGTTGGCACATTCTCCCCGTGTCTGCGTGGGTTTCCTCCGGGTGCTCCGGTTTCCTCCCACACTCCAAAGATGTGTGGGTTAGGTTAATTGATCCTAGTGTCAGGAGGACTAGTTAGGGTAAATATGTGGAGTTATGGGAATAGGGCCTGGGTGGGATTGTGGTCGGTGCAGACTCGATGGGCCGAATGGCCTCCTTCTGCACTGTAGGGATGATTCTATGAAATGACCACATTTGGCAAAAACAGACAGAACGCTGTGACTGCAAACTCTCACATTGATTACCGATTCTCACAAAGAAATCAAACGATTCTGAAACGTTACAGAACACCAGCAGCACCCAGCAAAATAAAATAAAACCTGCAAAAATGAACAGTCTCATCGGCTTTTCCCGTTCACTTACCCTGCTTTCATTTGTTATTTCACACACACTATTTGTTGCTTAATTTAATTGATCTGAATCCATGTAGCAATTATGGTGGTACAAATTTGCCTCAGCATTTCCTACACTCAACAGGACAGAAGTTAACATCCTGTTAGCTACCCAGTGTCAGGTTATTTATGTGGACATTGGATGAGAAGAACATTATGATGTTCTGAATGGCACGGTGGCACAGTGGTTAGCACTGATGCCTCACAGTGCCAGGTATCCAGGTTTGATTCCAGTCTTGGGCCACTGTGCGGAGTTTGCACGTTCTCCCCGTGTCTGCATGGGTTTCCTCCAGATGCTCCGGTTTCCTCCCACAGTCCAAAGATGTGCAGGTTAGGTTGATTGGCCATGCTAAATTGCCCCTTAGTGTCAGGGTAAATACGTGGGTTACAAGGATCGGGCCTGGGTGGGATTGTTGTCGGTGCAGGCTCAATGGGCTGAATGGCTTCCTTCTGCACTGTAGGGATTCTATGATTTTATGGTTCTCAATGGTGAATTTATCTATCAGCATCGACTATGCAGACTGACTGGTTGAGAATAGGTTTGAGATAATGCTGGCCTGCCAACCCCAATGATATTATACCCCAGCAACTATAGACAGAAGGGACAGTTAAATGGGAAGACCTTGGAACGTTTGGAAAGCCAATCACTTCAGTTTTTCTCCATGGTGTTACTTCAGTTCACTATACATTATTTCCATTTGCTGTCATGTCTCTTATTTGTCTCTTGGTCTATTCCAGCAGCGCAAAACAGACTCATTATGAGTTGGCAGCTGACTTTGTTTTTATTTTCTATTGCCTTGGAAAATATTGCCAAGGCTTCTAATTTTGAACCCCAAGTAGAAGTGACAGTGAAACTGGGAAAAGAGTCTCCAAAAAGGAGTTTGAAATATTGTCCTGTGAACTTCAGGTGGTCAGACAAGATGGGCTACATTTTACCAAAAAATGGCAGACTGTTGTTTCTGGAGAGAAAACCCTGCCATACTAGTTTAAACCCCCCCGAACTGC
This sequence comes from Mustelus asterias, assembly GCF_964213995.1. Classification (NCBI taxonomy): domain Eukaryota; kingdom Metazoa; phylum Chordata; class Chondrichthyes; order Carcharhiniformes; family Triakidae; genus Mustelus; species Mustelus asterias. The sequence goes on from NC_135827.1 coordinate 25,383,927, forward strand.
ATTAGCAAAGCTCCCAGCCAGGATATTTGTGCCCTTCCAACTTAGTTGTGACCCCTCCCTCTTGTACAGGTGCCATCCTCTCCTGAAAACCTCCCATTGGTCTATGAAAATAAAGCCCTCCCTCCTGGACCAGTCCTTTAGCCAGGCATTCATTTGAACCAACTCCCTATTCTTATCCTCACTGGCACGAGGCATTGGGAGCAGCCCAGAGATGGCCACCCTAGTGACCCTACTTTTTAACCTATTTCCCAACTCCCTGAATTGCTCTCTTAGGACCCCCCTACTCTTCCTATCTACGTCATTTCCACCAATGTGTATAATGACATCCGTTTCTTTATCTTCCCCTTTTAATATGCCTCCTATCCGCTCGGAGACATCCGTGACCCCAGCACCAGGTAGGCAGACTACCATCCTGGAGTCCCGTTCGCCCCCACAGAATCGCCTGTCTGTGCCTCTAACTGACGCATCCCCCACCACTATCGCTCTCCTAACCCCTCTCTTCCCTTTCCGGGCCACAGAGCCTGACTGTGTGCCAGTGACCTGGTCACTGTGTCTTACCCCTGGAGAGGCACACTCCTCCACACTATCTAAAACAATGTACCTGTTTTGGAGTGGGACAACCACAGGTGACCCTTCTTCTAACTGTCCACTCCCCTCCCCTCTCACACCTGTCACCAAGCCCTTCCTATTTTGAGACACCTCTGGAGCCCTCCCTTGTACTTTACCCTTCTGCCCTTTACTCCTCCTAACTGTGACCCACGTGTCATTCTCCCGATGCCCCGGTGTAACTAGTTGCCTATAACTGCTGTAAATTTTTCTCCCATTTTCCCTGACTAGGCTAAGGTCAGCGATCTGCAGCTCCAGTTCCCTAACACGGTCCCTCAAGAGCTGCAGTTCCACGCACCTGGCACATATGTGAACCTCTGGGAAGCTAGGTGTTTGCAGGAACTCCCACATCCCACATCGGAAGCACTGAACTGGCCGATCACTCATACCTGCCCTTATCCTTTATAGGGTTGGGTAAAAAATAACTAGCCTTGCCTTGCCCTTTCAGCCTACGCCCTGTGAGCCAAAGCCCTTATAGTGCACACTCTGCTACCCACTCACTCCACTGCCCGCTCCCGACGCTGCCCGCTGTATAGTGCAGACGGCTTTTTATGCTCCCGACGAACCCCCCAGGTAACTGCCTTTTATACTAAGACTCAACCTCCCAGAATCCCCTTCAGCTGACCTCACTTCCTCAATTCAAAACCCTGAAAAAAGCCCGCGAAATATACTAGGAATACCCTTAAATGAATAAATGAATAATTAAATCACTTCTTAGCTTACTCTCAGCACTCCTGCTAAGACTCTCTCCCCCAGTCTCACTCCAGTTAAACAAAGGGGAAACTGGGGTTGTTCTCCTTGGAAAGACGGAGGATGAGGGGAGACTTAATAGAGGTGTATAAAATTATGAAAGGCATAGATAGGGTGAACGGTGGGAAGCTTTTCCCCGGGTCGGTGGTGACGTTCACGAGGGGTCATAGGTTCAAGGTGAAGGGGGGGAGGTTTAACACAGATATCAGAAGGACATATTTCACACAGATGGTCGTGGGGGCCTGGAATGTGTTGCCGGGCAAGGTGGTGGAGGCGGACACACTGGGAACGTTTAAGACTTATCTAGACAGCTATATGAACGGAGTGGGAATGGAGGGATACAAAAGAGTGGTCTAGTTTGGACCAGGGAGCGGCGCGGGCTAATTGTTCCTTGTTTCTCGTTTCATGGCTTCATTCTATGATCATCTTGCTGGTGCCAGTACAGAGCGAGACTGCGGATAGTTGGGAACCTGTCTCGGGGGCAGGGAATTCATATGGTGTTCGTGGAAGTGGAAATGACTAGGGTTGGGAAGCATTTTCCGATCAGGGCCATTGTGATCTCCTGGACTCGTTTCGATCGCCTCAGGGGGTCGGAGAGGAATTTCCCAGATTTTTTTTCCCCATATTGGCCCTGGGGCTTTTCACTCTGGGTTTTCGCCTCTCCCTGGAGATCACATGGTCTGGAATGGGGGGGTGGGGGTGAGTTAATAGGTTGTGATGAACAAAGCATCGTAGCTGTGAGGGACAGCTCGGTGGATAGGATATTGGTATGTAGATAGGCTGGAAAATTGGGCGGGGATCCTGGATTCAGGATTCAATCCTGGACCGGGGAGCGGCGCGGGCTTGGAGGGCCGAAGGGCCTGTTCCTGTGCTGTATTGTTCTTTGTTCTTTGTTCTCTCCAGAGAAACCAATTGGTTTTCTTTCCAAATCTTATGACATCCTGCCAAAAAAATCAAGGGAACGTGTTTCACATCATTATACGGTGGGTGGGGCCTAAGCACACCAGCAAAATCTGGCTGCATGGAGATTGGGGCGCCATCTTTAAAGGGTATAAATCTCATCCCCAGCCCACCAGGAAGGTCTCAGGGGCTCCCCTCTCCATCCCCAATTGAAGTCAGCCCCTTCTCCCTCCTGCCCCCGCGATCATCTGTCCCTCCTGTCCTTGATCATTGATCCCTTCTCTCTCCCCACCCCCCCACCACATTCTGAGCCCGCACCCACACCCCCTCCCCCAAACCCACCCAGCTCCTCCATCGCCCCCAGCCACCAGCACATCTAAATGAATTGCATCCCTCCCCCATGAGGCTTCCACTGGGGCCTGGGCCTTGGCACAGGTTGGCACAGCCAGGTTGGCACTGCTAGATTGACATGGACATGGTACCAACATGGAAATGCTGATTTGAGCCAAGGGATAGTGCCAGAGGACACTGCTAGGGCACAGCCTGGCCATGTCCCTCTCCCCCAGAGGTTATACTTACGTTTACACGCCCGGGGAGACCACCACGACAGGTTCCCATCAGTGCGAATCTGCTGTAAACCGCGCCAACAAGATGTCACATTAGTGCACTGTCATTATATGGTGGGGGCGGGGGGACAATATCTGGCAAGGGGGCGGGCTAATAACATTTAAATGCATTCGAGATCATGTAAAGCAGGTTCATGCCCTTGATGATGTTGCTGGCGAGGGGCAGGGAAGATCCAAAATCACATTCTTGCCCACGAGACCTGCAACACCTGGTTTCTGAGCTCCCCCCCCCGCCCCCCCACTGCTGCCCCCGCTCGGCATTCGCACTGACAGCGAACGTGGGCTCAAGATCACCCCTGATGTAAAGATTGGCTGGTGATCTGTCATAAGTCTGTTTCGCACAGCCCAATGTCACCCCCACAGACTTTACTTTAGCCTTTGAGACAGATTCATGTTTTCCAAAATACCAACTTTATCTAAAATCTTTTACACTTCTACACATTTTGATTAAAGCTGCAGAAGTTCATTAATCATTCTGGTTAGGAAATGTGAACCCATTATCAGCAAGTGCAATAAATTAGGGAATGGCAACTACCTTGAAAACTTTAACCCAGCGCTATTGGTGCTGTCATGTATGGACAGTCATGTTGTTGCTAGATGAACTGCTCTGCCAAAAGCATTTCTGCCAAGCAAAGCTTCTCTGTTTCAAATACAAAGAAGTTATTGCAGCCAAGAACGTAGTTTGAATTAAATTCAAAGGATTAAAACGTTCCAAAACTTGATTTCATTCTGATGGGAGTGATTGAGCCAAAGACTTTATACCACAAGTATCCATATTGCATTTAGAAGTAAATGTATGTTGAATTGGGCCAGTGAAAATGTACAAAAGGACACATAGATCTTTTCATCATATCCTCCTATTATATGTCTGATTTTTATGGGTGGTACGGTGGCACAGGGGTTAGCACTGCGGCCTCACAGGGACCCGGGTTCAATTCCGGCCTTGGGTGACTATCTGTGTGGAGCTTTCACGTTCTCCCTGTGTCTGCATGGGTTTCCTCCACAACCCAAAGATGTGCAAGTTAGGATGATTAGGTTAGTGTGGGTTTCCTCCGGGTGCTCCAGTTTCCTCCCACAGTCCAAAGGTGTGGGAGTTAGGTTGATAAACCATGTTAAATTTAGCCCGTTAGTGTCAGGGGGACTAGCTAGAGTAAATAAATGGGGTTATGGGGATAGGGTCTGGGTGGGATTGTGGTTGGTGCAGACCCAATGGGCCAAATGGCCTCCTTCTGCACTGTAGGATTCTACGGTCCTATGTTTGCAGGGTAAGCCTGGGTAATAGTTGGTGCAGACTTGATGGGCCAAATGGCTTTCTTCTGCACTGTAGGATTCTATGGTCCTACGGGTGAGGGGTAAGCCTGGGTAAGAGCTGGTGCAGACTCGATGAGCCTCCTTTTGCACTGTAGGGATTCTGTGATTCTTCAATCGTAGCTTATTCAATTTGTGGATATAACGCATATGAGCCTATTTTTATGAGTCATTGATGGGTATCACTGGTAAGACCAGCCCTTCTTGCCCATCCCTAACTGCCTTTGTGAAAATGATGGCGAACTGCCTCTTGAACCGTTGCAGACTGTATGATATAGATACACCCACAGTGCTGGTCAGTGGGGATTTCCAGGTGGCGGTATTGTCATGTATCTGCTACCCTTGGATAAAGGCAAAATACTGCAGATGCTGGAATCTGAGACAAAACAGGAAATCTCAGCAGATCTGACAGCGTCTGTGGAGAGCGAGCAGAGCCAATGTCTTGAGTCAGGATGGCCCTTCATCAGAACCCCTGCTACCCTTTGCTTTTCTGAATACAGATGTAAATTAATCTGTATTCCAAGTAAGCATACTTTGTTGTCTAACTTAATAACTGAATTCAAGTATTAATTACTTATCGGAACTCCAAGTAATCTATAAACATGGGATAAAAGCAAATTACTGCGGATGCTGGAATCTGAAACAAAAAGGGAAAACACTGGAAAAAGCTTTGACAAAGGGTCATCTGGACTCGAAACGTCAGCTCTTTTCTCTTCCTACAGATGCTGTCAAACCTGCTGAGATTTTCCAGCATTTTCCCTTTTGGTAACCTATGAACATGTTTCTATAGGCAACACATATGTGGATGGTATCTGTAGGCCAGGATGTGACTGAGAGATAAGCAGCCCACCTTTAATACAAATATATTCAAACACCAGCTCCATTGCTCACACAATCATACATATATATCAAACCCACATCACAAAGATAGACTATTTATGGGGTGAATGTGAGACTCAAACCAGGATTCTGTATTGTGCAGCACATCATGTACTTTGAATGGATTTTGATCATCTTCATTTAGACCTCACTGAAATTGCACTAATTTGTTCCGATGAAGTATTTATAGGGAAATTAGATAAGAACATGAGGGAGAGAGGAATAGATAATTATGCTGACAGGGTGAGATGAAGAGGAGTGGGAAATGGCTCATGTGCAGCATGAACATAAGCATAGCCCTTTTGGGCTGAATGGCCTGTTTCTGAGCTGTATGTTCTATGTAATTCTATGCTTTCACATCAATAAAGTGTCTTTTCCATATACAGATATCAACTCAGTTGCCAGGTACTTCTGATATTTTCTCTGTCTGGACATCTCTTGAAATCTCTCGAATCACACCTCCCATTACCAAGATCTCATGCCACAGCCACACGATAGTGAATGTGTGATGGAATGAAGGATAAAAGACACCATTGCACAAATAAGGTAGAGAATGAATGGACCACAGGCGAGTCCAATCCCCTATTTTCTAAAACCCAGAAATCAAATATAAATGATTGCGAATTTAAAGAACTCAACCCGATAACATGATGACTGGAATTTCAGACAAAACGGGAATTGTAGCAGGTGGGGTGGACCATGCAAAGGTCCGTTGACCTCAGGTGGGATTGTCCGGTTTTGGGGAGAGCATGGCCGGAAAATCCCACCAATGATCTATGGATTTTACAGTAAAATATACAGAGTGCAGGAGACCATTCATTTTTATTCTTTAAATTAAGGAAGCTTGCATTTTGCAATACATTGTAATATTTGTACAGTTTAATATTCATAATTGTGTAATCCTTTTATTGATTTAGATTTCATTTTTATTTCAATAATATATGAAAAATAATGACTTGTTTTATTTGTATGATCATCACAATTCAACACTTTCTGCCATGATGACTTTTCTATCAAATAATTATCTACCGTTTTCCTGTAGTATAAAGTGTTGTACCATTTGAAATTTGGTATTCCAGCATTTGTCCTGGTGAGTGCAAGATGAAAAGCTTCAGCAGCATACCTCCCTTTTCATCAATATTCAAATTCTGTATTCCCAAGCAATTCCAGTATTTTCTGCTTTAATTCTCAGATTTCCAGCTTTTTTCCCCTTTGTTTTATTGTGTGCCTTTGCTAGCCAATATCGTCAAATATTTGGCATGTTTTTATTTACTTGATACTGGCAGTTCTGCGAGGCTTTACTGAGTTTATTGTGTATCCTGAGGGACCAGAAACCACCCTGGAAAATTACTCAACAGCAGATGGTTAATAGGGACTCTTTTAAGGAGGAAATGGATGTTGGTGTAAAATAACATGTTCATGCATCCAGTCCTAGTGCTGTCCAGTTGGGCAGTAAGCCCCCTGATTAGCTCAAACTCTGCATTAAGTTGTGCAAACATGCCAACTCCCACAAGATTACATAATTTAAACAGAAAATAAATATGTTCAGGCAGCATTTTTCTCAAATTAAATAAAATGAAACAGATTTTCTTGACTGGGGAGGAAGAAAATGATGGGAGGCTGAGGTTTCTGCGGATATCACAGCTAGTGAGTAAAATAGTTCTCTGCCTTTGCATCTGCAGTCAGAATAAAACTTTAATCAACCAGTCCCAAACAATATCCCTTAATTCTTGATCTCAAATTACACACTGTCCATGTGAAAATGAATCATTTCTAAGTCCCGCACTGTGTCAATGTTGTGGTACTTTGTGCTGACTTATCTATTTTGTGCTGGCAATTTGTGTTCAACAGTACAGGAGAATGTCCATAGTTCCTCCAGAGCACAAGTGGAGATTGCTGCATCAAAATTCACCCACACCCAAACCAAAGTCAGATGTGAAAGGGCACTGATCTTACTCAGTGCATTATGCAAGCCAAGAAAATAACACTAATATGCCTCATAAACACCAACAAATGCATAATTTACTATAAATAATCACCTTAAACAGCATCTTTGCTGAGCTGATTGGGCGCCACGGTGACACAGTGGTTAGCACTGCTGCCTCGCAATGCCAAGGACCCGGGTTCAATTCCCGGCTTGGGTCACTATCTGTGTGGAGTTTGCACGGTGTCTGCCTGGGTTTCCTCCGGGTGCTCCGGTTTTCTCCCACAGTCTGAAAGACGTGCTGGTTCAGTGCATTGACCTGAACAGATGCCAGACTGTGGTGACCAGAAGAATTTCACAGTAACTTCATTGCAGTGTTAATGTAAGCCTACTTGTGACTAATAAATAAACTTGAACTTTAAACTTTACTTTAACTGATAGCTGTCTTGTCTAATCACATGATCATGACTTCAAGTCCCTTTATTGACCTGAACCCATAACTTAGCTGAGGCTACGGTAGCAGTAAATTAATAATCTACTATTGCCCTATTCCTTCCAAGATCTCTTTGCTCTGGCCTCTTGTATCTTTGTCTTTGCCATACTATTGGGAACCATGCCTTAACCTGTCTAGGCATTAAGCTCTGGAAGTCACTCCCAAAACTTTGCCACCTTCCCAAGGGCAAATAGGGATAGACAATTAGTGCTGGCCTTGCCAGTGATGTCCAAATCCCTTTAAGAAACGGAAAAAAATCATCTCGCGCTCCTTTATTTAAAAAAATATATTTTCATCCAAAAATCCCAATTCAAATTCCAATTGAATCCAATGGTCCCCACAAGAGAGACAAACAAGATCCAAGTGGACAGGAAGAGGCATTGGGCCCCATCCTGGCCTTGATCCGACGCTGTACCTTTGCTAAAAGTCCGAGATGGCTTTGAAAAGTTGCATCAGGTGATGCCTCGGTTAAACATCATTGGCTACTCTGATCACTGACTCTACCCTAGCGTGGGCGAACTACTTGCATATCATGGTTTCACCCCTGCCAGCCAGGTTAAAGACACTTCTTACAACCTCCATTCTCATTACTGATTACTGTCTGGCGGTGAGCAGCGGCTCTTAAAGGGAAGGTCGAAAGTCACTCACTAAACACTCTAGGAAATATTATTTTTTAGTGGGAACAGGAGGAGCAGTGTTATTGTGTCTGCTTCTGTCCCCCCACACCCACCACTCTCAGTGTGACTGCAAACCACACTCTTGCTCCAGCATTGCTGATCCCCTTATCAGGTACATAATTTATAGCAACTTGTGTATTCTTGCCTTCGAAAATGGTGATGGGTGAAAGGGAGATGTACCATATCCAAAGATGTGTCGGTCAAGTGGATTGGTCATGCTAAAATGCCCCTTAGTGTCGTAAGATATATAAGTTTTTTAAAATTCATTTGTGGGACATGGGCGTCGCTGGCTGGCCAGCATTTATTACCCATCCCTAGTTGCCCGATGGCAGTCAACCACATTGCAGTGGCTCTGGAGTCACATGTAGGCCAGACCTGGTAAGGACGGCAGATTTCCTTCCCTGAAGGACATTAGTGAACAAGATGGGTTTTCCTGACAATTGACAATAATTTCATGGTCTTCAATAGGTTCTTAATTCCAGATTTGTTTTACTGAATCCAAACTCCACCATCTGCCGTGGCGGGATTCGAACCCGGGTCCCTAAGTTAGGAGGATCAACAGGGTAAATACGTGGGGTTACGGGGTAAGACTGGGTAAGATTCGATGCAGACTCAATGGGCCATATGGCCACCTTCTGTACTGTAGGGATTCTATGATTCTATAAGGCCCTTCTTTCATGGTTTTAACAGAATAATTCATGGTCCTGGAATTAATTCTCTCAAGCACTCAAAAGAAACATCAAAATTCCTTGTAACAAAAGCAGAATTTGTCTTGTTCATTCACCCAAAATCAGTTACCTGCTGCATAGGATAAGCCCCCCTCCCCCTGAGTGTTATAAAGCCACCTATTCGCTGATTCACTCTGAGCATCGCCATGGCTGACCTCTTGGGATTATAAGCGAACAGCTGTATGTTGTATGAATCATTGTGTTCAATTCCCCAAATAAAGGGCTGCAGCGTACATACTGAACTGAAATGATAAACGAGCTTGTGGTTTCTATACTGTTGTGAAGCAGAGTGCAGATTTTCTGAGGGAGAAATGAAATAAAAGAAACCAGGGGAAGTTGTAATTCCATTGAATGCAGTCGAGATCTTACACTGCACTCAGGAAAAGAAATGCAAAAGACGTTTTCCTAAAGGTCGCCTTTCTGCGCGGATATATTTTGCTCAAAGATTCGTATTCGCTATCGCTTGCCCCTCTTGTGCAGTCACCGAGCTAAACTGCAAGAGAGTATTCTGTGTTTCACTCACAGCGACAAATGTGTTTTAGTTCGAGAACAATAATCTCCATGGCGGACACATTAGTTTACAGTAACCTAACACTCCTTGTATTGATACAACGCTAAATTTTCACACAGTTCCAATTTTTCAGTCTTGGTGATTTAAAGAGATTGTCCTCAAGTCAATGCTTTTGTACAGAAACTGGTGTTTGCAAACTCACCCACATGAATCTGACTGGGACTGTCACTTTAACGCTTAATTTCTGATTCACAGTTACAAAATACAATAATTTTTCATGAGTTAACAATTTTCTTGTTGTGAAATTTTCAGGGAGTTTTTTAATCAATTAATACTTTCATCATTAGAAAGCCCTATAAACAGCCCAAAATAATTGAACTAGCAAAGGGAGGAAATAACGTGACTTTTGGCAAATTTATGAAGTGACAGCACCTTTTAGAGATGTCAGGCTGACTTACCTTCCACTGGTTCAAGGGAAGTGCAGAGAAAGGGAAAGAGCACGAGTATGTCAGTAACTGTTTCAAGGAACATATTTAATGGTTTTATTCATCTGGTGCGATCTGCGACTGATAATATGAAAGTGAGTGCCGGAAAATCCTTAGGGATGATCACCGAGTCACCAAGGAAATATTCCAGATTGGAAGTATTACAGAAAAAAGTCATGAGTCTGATCCCATTGGTTAGAGGATTTATGAGGAAAGGCTGTAAATACTTGAATTATTCAACCATGGACTTAATGAGTTCAGATATCCATAAGATAGTAAATGATATGGAAAGGCTATGTAATATATGTATCTTTTAACATTCATTTACGGGCTGTGAGTAGGTCAACATTTATTGCCCATCCTTAATTACCTTAGAGAAGGTGGTGGTGAGCTGCCTTCTTGAAGCGCCACAGTCCCTGTGGTGTAGGTACACCCACAGTGCTGTTAGGAAGGAAGTTTTAGGATTTTGATCCAGTGTCAGTGAAGGAACAGGGATATATTATTTCCAAGTCAGGATGATGAGTGACTTGGAGGGGAACCCCCAGGTAGTAGTGTTCCCATGTGTCCGCTGCTCTTGTCATTCTAGACGGGAATGGTCGTGTGTTTGGAAGGTACTGCCTAAGGAGCTTTGGTGAGTTCCTGCACTGCATCTTGTAGATAGTACACACTGCTGCCACTGTCCATTGGTGGGGGAGGGATTCAGTATTTGTGGACAGGGTAAAAATCAAGTAGGCTGCTTTGCCCTGGATGTTGTCAATCTTCTTGAGTTTTGTTGGAGCTGCTCTCATCCAGACAAGTGGAGAATATTCTATCACACACGTGACTTGTGCCTTGTCAATGGTGGACAGGTTTTGGGGAGTTAGAAGGAGAGATTGCTGCAAGATTCCTAACCTCTGACCTGCTCTTGTAGCCACAGTATTTATATGGCTAGTCCAGGTCAGTTTCTAGTCAATAGTAACCTCCAGGATGTTGGTTTCAGTGATGATAATGCCATTGAATGTCAAGAGGAGATGACTAGATTCTCTCTTAGAGGTCATAGAATCACAGAGGTTTACAACATGGAAACAGGCCCTTTGGCCCAACTTGTCCATGCCGCCAGTTTTTATCACTAAGCTATTCCTAATTGCCCACATTTGGCCCATATCCCTCTATACCCATCTTACCCATGTAACTGTCTAAATGCTTTTTAAAAGACAAAATTGTACCCGCCTCTACAACTGCCTCTGGCAGCTCGGTCCAGACACTCACCACCCTCTGTGTGAAAAAATTGCCCCTCTGGACCCTTTTGCGTTTCTCTCCTCTCACCTTAAACCTATGCCCTCTAGTTTTAGACTCACTTACCTTTGGGAAAAGATGTTGACTATCTACCTGATCTATGCCCCTCATTATTTTATAGACCTCTGTATGATCACACCAACGCTCCAGAGAAAGAAGTCCCAGTCTATCCAGCCTCTCCTTATAACTCAAACCATCAAGTCCAGGTAGCATCCTAGTAAATCTTTTCTGCACTCTTTCTAGTTTAATAATATCCTTTCTATAAGAGGATGTCCAGAACTGTACACAGTATTCCAAGTGTGGCCTTACCAATATATTGTATAACTTCAGCATGACGCCCCACCTCTTGTATTCAATGTTCTGACAAATGAAACCAAGCATGCCGAATGCCTTCTTCACCATTCTGTCCACCTGTGACTCCACTTTCAAGGAGCTATGAATGTGTACCCCTAGATCTCTTTGTTCTCAAACTCTCCCAAATGCCTCTTGTTGGAGATGATCATTGCCTAGCACTTGTGTGGTGTGAATGTTATTTGCCCCTCATCAAACCAAGCCTGAATATTGCCTAAGCCTTGTTACATTTGGACATGGACCGTATCAGCATCTGAGGAGCCACAGATGGTAGTGAACATTGTGCAATCATCAACTAACATCTCCATTTCTGACATTATGATGGAAGGAATCATTGATGAAGCAGCTGAAGATGGTTTGCCGAGGGCACTACCCTGAGAAACTCCTGCAGTGATATCTTGGACCTGAGATGATTGACTTCCAATAACCTCCATCTTGCTTTGTGCCAGGTACGACTTCAACGAGAGGAGGATGTAAATCATAAGTATTATAGGACAAAGGGGTACAAGTTCAAGATAGGGAAAGGGAAATTTATAATTGGACAAGAAATCCTTTCAAATGGACTGAAATGGGTTTCCAAGTTGGATTGTGAAGGAAATAAACACTTATGAGTGGTGTGACAATTTCATATTTGTCCACACTATGGGCTGGATTTAAAGGGGTGCAATGGTCCCAACTTCCCTGGCAAAGAAAGTTGCCGGGGGTGGAAGCCTGCCTAAATAGTTGATTGATAAAGTAAATGTAGACCAAATGTTTTCTGTTATGAGGTAATCTAGAACAAGTGTTGATGATGGTAGGGCAGTTGATGTCATATACATGGATTTTAGTAAGGCGTTTGATAAGGTTCCCCATGGTCGGTTTATGATGAAAGTAAGGAGGTGTGGGATAGAGGGAAAGTTGGCCGATTGGATAGGTAACTGGCTGTCTGATCGAAGACAGAGGGTGGTGGTGGATGGAAAATTTTCGGACTGGAGGCAGGTTGCTAGCGGAGTGCCACAGGGATCAGTGCTTGGTCCTCTGCTCTTTGTGATTTTTATTAATGACTTAGAGGAGGGGGCTGAAGGGTGGATCAGTAAATTTGCTGATGACACCAAGATTGGTGGAGTAGTGGATGAGGTGGAGGGCTGTTGGAGGCTGCAAAGAGACATAGATAGGATGCAAAGCTGGGCTGAAAAATGGCAAATGGAGTTTAACCCTGATAAATGTGAGGTGATTCATTTTGGTAGGACTAATTTAAATGTGGATTACAGGGTCAAAGGTAGGGTTCTGAAGACTGTGGAGGAACAAAGAGATCTTGGGGTCCATATCCACAGATCTCTAAAGGTTGCCATTCAAGTGGATAGAGCTGTGAAGAAGGCCTATAGTGTGTTAGCTTTTATTAACAGGGGGTTGGAGTTTAAGAGCCATGGGGTTATGCTGCAACTGTACAGGACCTTGGTGAGACCACATTTGGAATATTGTGTGCAGTTCTGGTCGCCTCACTATAAGAAGGATGTGGAAGCGCTGGAAAGAGTGCAGAGGAGATTTACCAGGATGCTGCCTGGTTTGGAGGGTAGGTCTTATGAGGAAAGGTTGAGGGAGCTAGGGCTGTTCTCTCTGGAGCGGAGGAGGCTGCAGGGAGACTTAATAGAGGTTTATAAAATGATGAAGGGGATAGATAGAGTGAACGTTCAAAGACTATTTCCTCGGGTGGATGGAGCTATTACAAGGGGGGCATAACTATAGAGTTCGTGGTGGGAGATATAGGAAGGATATCAGAGATAGGTTCTTTATGCAGAGAGTGGTTGGGGTGTGGAATGGACTGCCTGCGGTGATAGTGGAGTCAGACACTTTAGGAACATTTAAGCAGTTATTGGATAGGCACATGGAGCACACCAGGATGATAGGGAGTGGGATAGCTTGATCTTGGTTTCAGATAAAGCTCGGCACAACATCGTGGGCCGAAGGGCCTGTTCTGTGCTGTACTGTTCTATGTTCTATGTAAGAGATTACAGATATAGGTTGAGAGGCGGTAGATTTAACACTGAGATGAGGAGAAACTACGTTTTGCAGAGGGTGGTGAATTTGTGGAACTCGCTGCCCTATAGCGCGGTGGAGTCTAAATCGTTGAGTGGTTTCAAGAAGGAGATAGATATATTTCTGATACAAAAAAAGGGATAAGGGGATATGAGCAACAGGTGGGGAGGTGGATTTGAGACCAGGGAGAGATCAGCCATGATCTGATTGAATGGCAGAGCAGGCTCAAAGGGGTGAGTTTGCCTACTTCTGCTCCTAATTCCGATATTTCTATGTCCCAAAATCCTGATGGCTGTTCCATGGCCATGTAAAACTGGGAGCAGTGTTAAAAGTTTTGGAGATGAAGCTTCCACCCCTCTCAGGAGGAAGTCCTGCCTTAGAGAGCTGCTGGCCAATTGAACGGCCAGAATCTCTGTGGATGTGGCAGCAGTACCAGGAACAGTGGCCACTGCTGGGACCCAAGGCAGTCCCACAATGCCAAAAAGCCCAGATAAGTCCTTGGTCTGAAGTCTCACCCTGTCAGGTTGACAAATTCTGGCGAGGAAGGGGCTAGTGGAAAGGGTTGCGGACAGAGATGATCTTGGGGTGGCAGTACTTTTGATGAGCTCTGTGGGCCCACAATGGAGATCCTCTCTCCTCCTGAGCTAACAGCAGCCTACAATGCGAACAATGCCAGGCTTCCTGATTGGTGTGGGCCTCCCTTGCCCACAGCAGGCTGAGTCCCTTAAGTGCTACTAATGTACCACTTAAAAGTCCTGATGGCACACCAATCTCCATTTCAGCGGGGACAGGGGTGGAACAGTAGTGCCCATTGCTCATCCCACCTTCAGACCTGCCTGTGTGGGAGGGAGGAACATATAATCTAGGCCTACATTCCAATTTATATACCTCCTCGGTGGAAAAGTCCATGCAAGTGGTTAAAAATTACTAAAACAGATGGAGGAAAGTACGTTAACTCAGAAACCTAATGAACTGTCTGCTACAGATAACAGAAAATGTAAGGTTGAAGGGTCAGAGCAATGATATTTGATCAAAACTATTTTCTGTCATTGCCAAGGAATTACTAACCACCAAGTCAACAGAGATACAACTCCAGTCGGTTTGGAATTGCATTTCTTTGGGGAGGTTTGTCTGCAAAGTCATTTTATCCCAAGTGGACAGCTGGCTGCAGACAAAGTGCATTCAGAGGCTGGATAAGTAGAATAAAAACCACAAATCATATATTCACACTGAAAGGTACAGTGTTCAGTGTTGGTGCAAAATAGTTTTGGCTTTGCTCATGCTAAGCCAGCGCAGAGTAAATTGGCTATTCAGGTTCAATCTGACTCCAAATCAAAGCCGGTGAGGCTTCCCTCTCCATGAGTCTCATCCTGTTTTCTTGCACTGTCAGATGAAACCATGACTCTGGTTTCAGGCTGAACCGACATCTTAAACACACTTGTAGATTAAATGCAGCTGAAAAAACTAGCTGAAGTTGAATATGCGAGGACTGCAGTATTTTCGGAATGAATTTGATGGGCTAAAGTTGCACATATATCTCGGGATCAGCTGAAAAGTATTGGCGCACTTATTTCCTTCATCCATGTTGCTCTCAGTATGAGAAGACTTGTGAACTGAGTTACCTGAGAACTCACTCAATGACCTTAAGAATCCTCTGATGATACAGTCAGTTTTAGTACAAAGACAATCAGACTTAGAAATGCCTCAGACTGCTCTGGAATGTCAGTCTAGGTTTTGTATTCAAATCTTTAGGGTGTGATCTTACCGCTCGTTCATGCCACGCTCCCACTGTAGCGAAGACAGAGAATTTGGCAACAAGCCAAATTTCCGTTCACTGCAGCGGGATGGGAAAATCTCGCTGGCGTAAATGGTCGGAAAAGTCCGGCCCTAGAGTGAGAATTGAACCCTCCAACTTGAAGACAAGAGCTTTACTAACTGAGCTACAGTGAGAATTCACTTTATGCACAATGTTGGGGGTTACTTGGTACTACACATGTGGTTGAACTTGCCTGAAACGCAACAAGATTAGATTTGAAGTTTGAAGAACGCAAAATCGGGACAATAAACTTGCTGTAATGCAGATTCATTGGAAATATTTTTAATGAGCTCTATTAATATCACAGAAATGAACATTTAAAGGACTTTCACTGCAGCAACTGCAGGTAAAATAATGAAAGGTGAATTGGAGATTTAACTTGCATGACACATTGCAGATAATCTGAATACAGCTTCGGGTTTTGCTTTCTATCATTTGCACAACAGCATTTAAAACCCAGTCAAATTGTCTAGTCTTATTTTAGAAAGGACTTACTAGATTAATCCTTTAATGCATTTAGCTTGGCAAAACGCCAACTGTGAATCTCTTTTCCTGCTCTCTGAAATGCACGTGCTACATCTCTTCATGATTTCGATGACAGAAGCAGGAAGTTATACATTTGTTCTTCCATTTATCAGTGAGTGCAAATAACTTCACCCTTGGTGTTGCTGAATATAATTGCACTCCTTTTAAAGATAATATCATTTTCAAATGTAATTTTGTTAAAATGAATTTAGAAAAGATGCATTTGCCATTAAACCTACATTGAGGTGAGTTTGTTCCCGATCAAATTCATGGAACATTTGTAGGCTTGGAGTTTCCTTGTCCTCCTCCAAAAGAGTTGGGATGGGACTTTCATCTGCTATTGAAATCCCACCATGAGCCAACTCTGCTTCCTAAGAAAGGAGTCATTAGTCATACATGGCGAGTTCCCTCAGAGACCTGGGTCTTTGTCTTGGAAAAGAAAAGTACCTCCGTAAAATCTACCCTCCAATTAGTGCATGTGTGACATATACCCACAGACAACATCCCGTTGCCACTGGTATCTAGGAGCGATAGAAACAAGAACTAACAGCTTAAATTCATAATGTCTTCCATCCCTCTTCCATCTGTCCACTGCGGTGGGAGCAGTTCAGAGGAGGTTCACCAAATTGATTCCAGAGCTGAAAGGACTGTCTTATGAGGAGCGCTTGAATAGCTTGCTGGAGTTCAGAGGATTGAGGGGGGAATCTGATTGAGGTGTTGTGGTGAACCATCGTTGGTTACCACTGGGGGTTGTTATTATGTTACTGTTGGGCTAGGGTGTTGTTACTGTGGGGGTTGTACAATGTTGTTGGGTTAGGGTGTTTACCTGTTATAAGTGTTATCATGGCACATCCCAGTGGGGCCCCGCCTCCGGTGGCGAGGTATAAGACCCTCTGCTCCGGCAGGACCCCTTCAGTCTGAACTGGTGTATTCGTGTTAGTAGTTCCATTGTTACACAATAAAAGCCTTCAATATCGAAGCCTTGGTTCCACGTGCTTAATTGTCGCGCATCAGGTGTATAAAATGCTAAAGGGGATTGAGAAGGTGGACGTTGAACAGATGTTCTCCCTTGTGGTATAGTCTAGAACAAGATGTCATAGGCGTAGAGTGAGAGGAGGTAGGTTCAAAACTGAGATGAGGAGAAACTAGGTGTGGAATTCTCCAGCCACACTGGTCTAAAAGCTGGAAATTCCCGCTTGACTGTCAATGGGCCTTCACATTGTCCACAACCCGCCTGCTACAATTGCAGTGATGGCAGGGTGGGATAATTCTGGCCTACTTTTCTCAGAGGATTGTGAATCTGTGGAACTCACTGTCCCAGAGTGCAGTGGGGACAGAATCAATCAACAGATTCAAGAAAGAGATAGGTATGCTTCTGATGAAAAGTGGGATAAAGGGGATGGGGAGCAGGCAGGAAAGTGGAGTCGAGGCCAGGATAAGATCAGCCATGATCATGTTAAATAGCAGAGTGGGCTCGAAGGGCTGAAATGCCTACTCCTGCTGCTACTTCCTATATTCCTGTATTCCTTCCCCCTCTCCCCACTCCCTCTCCCTCGCCACCACTGGCATTTACATTGGAACAAAGAACAAGAACAAAGAACAAAGAACAATACAGCACAGGAACAGGCCCTTCGGCCCTCCAAGCCCGCGCCGCTCCCCGGTCCAGGATTGAATCCTGAATCCAGGATCCCCGCCCAATTTTCCAGCCTATCTACATACCAATATCCTATCCACCGAGCTGTCCCTCACAGCTACGATGCTTTGTTCATCACAACCTATTAACTCACCCCCACCCCCCCATTCCAGACCATGTGATCTCCAGGGAGAGGCGAAAACCCAGAGTGAAAAACCCCAGGGCCAATATGGGGAAAAAAAATCTGGGAAATTCCTCTCCGACCCCCTGAGGCGATCGAAACGAGTCCAGGAGATCACAATGGCCCTGATCGGAAAATGCTTCCCAACCCTAGTCATTTCCACTTCCACGAGAAACAAGGAACAATTAGCCCGCGCCGCTCCCTGGTCCAAACTAGACCACTCTTTTGTATCCCTCCATTCCCACTCCGTTCATATAGCTGTCTAGATAAGTCTTAAACGTTCCCAGTGTGTCCGCCTCCACCACCTTGCCCGGCAACACATTCCAGGCCCCCACGACCCTCTGTGTGAAATATGTCCTTCTGATATCTGTGTTAAACCTCCCCCCCTTCACCTTGAACCTATGACCCCTCGTGAACGTCACCACCGACCCGGGGAAAAGCTTCCCACCGTTCACCCTATCTATGCCTTTCATAATTTTATACACCTCTATTAAGTCTCCCCTCATCCTCCGTCTTTCCAAGGAGAACAACCCCAGTTTCCCCAATCTCTCCTCATAACCAAGCCCCTCCATACCAGGCAACATCCTGGTAAACCTCCTCTGTACTCTCTCCAAAGCCTCCACGTCCTTCTGGTAGTGTGGCGACCAGAACTGGACGCAGTATTCCAAATGCGGCCGAACCAACGTTCTATACATCTGCAACATCAGACCCCAACTTTTATACTCTATGCCCCGTCCTATAAAGGCAAGCATGCCATATGCCTTCTTCACCACCTTCTCCACCTGTGACGTCACCTTCAAAGATCTGTGGACTTGCACACCCAGGTCCCTCTGCGTCTCTACACCCTTTATGGTTCTTCCATTTATCGTGTAGCTCCTCCTTACATTATTCCCACCAAAATGCATCACTTCGCATTTATCAGGATTGAACTCCATCTGCCATTTCCTTGCCCAAATTTCCAGCCTATCTATATCCTTCTGTAGCCTCTGACAATGTTCCTCACTATCTGCAAGTCCTGCCAGGAAGAGGCAGAGGTGGAGCAACTTAAGCAGCCTAGCATACTAGTGGGAGAAGGGGTTGTACAGTTGGGCACTAAGGTTGTGATAAACCTCACCTGATCGGGAGGAGAGCCTAGCTTTGAATTTAAAATACATAGGCGGGATTCTACAAGCTGGGGTTTCTGGAGTCGGATTTACAGACACAGTGACTTCCGACAGTGAAAATGAGATTGCAGATTCAAGTCTGAATGAAAATAAGATAGGGAGTATTAGTCATAAAGTTATTGAACTACTCCTGTGAAATTACTGCATCTGCAATTTTAACACAGACATTAACCATTTGAAATAAATGAGTGCTGCTTTCAATGAAATATTTCAGATGAATGATATTGTCACTAATATTGCAGTAGATCAGGGTCAGAATTTCCTTTGAAGCATCTTAGAAATGATTTATCTTGATGAGCTATTTGCTGAGTCGGTGATGTTTCTCATTGCAGTCTTTTCTGCAAAAGGATCAAATCACAGATGTTGTTTTTTTATTTAAAATTGTGTGTTGAATTTTTCTATTTTGAGGATTTTGCTTTATAAATCATGGAGTGAATTCAATGGTCCCTCTAGGTTGGGGTGGCAGGCATGAGGGGGTTTGGGAATGGGATGGTAAAACTGGACACCATGCCAGCCAGATTGTTCCAAGCAATTATCCGCCCTCTCCTGCCCCACTGCAGCTTTACCCTGCAAGGAAGAGATTGGGTGTCCACCTTGGCGGCACGGTGGCACAGTGGTTAGCACTGCTGCTTCACAGCACCAGGGACCCAGGTTTGATTCCCAGCTTCGGTCACTGTCTGTGCGGAGTCCACACATCCTCCCCATGTTTGTGTGGGTTTCCTCCAGATACTTGTGGCATGTTTACATGTCATTTATACAGCAGGTGTACATTACTTGTCGATAGATGTGTGTGCTGAATCTATTAAGACCAGGTGAGGAGGGGTTAAATGATTCTCCTCTTTGTCCGTTCCCCATTTGACTGCCATTAATTTTTCTTGCGAAAGGGTATACTTGTCAATATGCTGAGTACCTAACTGTTTATGTGCTGTGATCATAAAGAGAACCAACAGGACAGGTTTTCTGAAGTTAACAAAGAAAAAAGGTTCACTTTGATATTTTTAAACCAATCTAACGCTCTAAATGTGTGCTGGTTAGATGCATTGGCCGTGCTAAATTTTCCCTCAGTGTACCCGAACAGGTGCTGGAGTGTGGCAACTAGGGGATTTTCACAGTAACTTCATTGTAGCGTTAATGTAAGTGATAACTATTGAATATACTTTAACCGTGTGGGCCAACTGAAGTTCTTTAGTGGCCAATTAATGACCACTGGGAGTTTACCTGTACTGGGTGTGGCTGGCATCAAATGTCCACCACGCCCAATAAGACTTAGCAAGCTGGTGGACAGGGAAAGGTGTGTTCCTCTTTTCTGAACTCCTATAACTGAGGCCCCAACTCCAAGGTATTCACACCCCCAACTCCATATTTCCCCTCCCCCCCCTTATCCTGCCCATCTCAGCCACAACCCTTCCTCCCGAGGACCTGCCAGCATGGTCACAGCGAGACCCCAAACTTACTTTGAAGTCTAGCTCCATCACAGCACACTTCGTTCTGGGACTTGCTCCCAGGTATTGCTGCTGTGTCCACAGAATTACCAGCATTTTTAGTGGGAGTAGGACCCTCACCTCAACCTAATTAATAACCGGTACGGCCGTTAATTGAGTTGGTCAAGCTGGGGACGGCTTGCCACTGCATTTATGTTGGTGGTGCAGTTTGTGTGTGTGTATGTGTGTGCACGCCTACGGCGTGTGTGTGTATGTGTATGCGTGTGTGCGTATGTGTGTACGTGTGCATGTGTGTGTAGCATGTGTGTATGTGTGTGTGTGTATGCGTGTGTGTGTATGTGTTTGTTTGCCTGTGTGTGTACGTGTTTGTGTGCATGTGTGTGTGTGGAGGGGGGGTTGTGGGGTGGTGGTGGAGGGGCAAGGACGCCACCCACATCAGAAGTTCAGCATATGTCATTTGTCTCACTCCATAACAAACACTGAATATTTTATTCAGGGCTTGGTGATATTGAAGTGAATGTAAGTCGCCATAGTCCCAGAGACTGCTTTCCCCTTTGAGGGGGAGAGCTGACATGTGGTGACTTTAACTTGAGGATCACTACACCTCAAGCGAGCGACAAGATGTGCAGGTTAGGTTGACTGGCTCTGCTGAATTGACCCTCGTGTTGGGGGGATTAGCAGGGTAAATATGTGGGATTATGGGAACAGGGCCTGGGTGGGATTGTGATTGGTACAGACTCGATGGGCCAAATGGCCTCCTTCTGTACTGTAAGGATTCTATGATTCTATGTCAAGGTTGCAAAGGTGGGGCCTTCATGGATGACCTTAACCTGTATGGGAATTGAACCAATCTGACTCCATAAGACCATATGAAATAGGAACAGAAATAGGCTGTTCAGCCCCTTGAGCCTGTTCTCCCATTCAATAGGGTCATGACTGATCTGACATTCCTCCCATCCAGTTCACTGCCCTTTCCCATTACCCTTGATTCCCTTACTGATCAAAACTCTATGCACCTCAACCTTAAATATACACAAGGACTCTGCCCCCACAGCTCTGTGTGGCAAGCAGTGCCAAAGACATGCTTTCCTCTGAGCGAAGAACTTCCTCCTCAATTCAGTTTAAATTGGCATCCTTTTATTCTGAGACCATACCCTCTGGTCCTAGACTCTCCCATGAAGGTAAACATCCTCTCAGCATTCACCCTATCAAACCCCTTGACCCCTGTCAAGCCTCCTGTGCATTTTCCTTTCTTTTACTTCTCCTCCAGTAGCAGACACTTCAACCATCTTGGCCCTACTTCCTACATCTCCTTTCTGAACCATTCCACATTGCTACTGCTCTGCTCATCTTGAAAAGGCTATCATTTTTGTCCTGCTAACCCTCTGACATTAGCGTGTGTGTGCTCAAGCTGATGTTTGACTTTCAATTTTGTGTTCTAATACAGAGCAACGAACAGCTGTTCAATAAAACCTGTTGTGTGTTTGTCCGAATTGACACGTACAAACCAAGTCTTTTCTTTTTCTGTTAAAACCCTAACAAAGTTTTGTAGCGATGAATAAAAAAATAGACAGGTAGAACTTGAACAAAACTTGACAAAAGGACAAGGAGCCTCAGGCGCAAAATTTAGCTTTCACTGAGTTTTAAAAATAGGCAGGTAGATGTTGAATCATAGTCCAAAAGCATCTCTTTCTCTTCGAGAGAGAGAGACAATTGGCTATGTAGGTTGAGGGGCAGCATTCCTTATCGAGCATGAGGCAGGCCCCAAGTTTACCTGAGTCAAAACAAGCTTGTGATTCTAAATAAATCTGTTGGACTTTAACCTGGTGTTGTGAGACCTTTTATTGTGCCCACCCCAGTCCAACGCCGGCATCTCCACATAATGACTTCCATCGATGCCACAAACCACCAGCTCAAAGTGGAGAGGATCTCCAAGAAGATTGCACATACCAACACAGACGTCAAGGCTGGCATTTTACCGCCTCACTCGCCCCAGAACTCGAGGCTCGCAGAACGGCATTCTCCATTGGCCTTGGGCGGGATCTTACAGGCCTCGGGCGGGCGAGGCAGTAAAATTCCGGCACAAGTTTCTGCAAAGATGGAAAAAAGCAGCAAAGACCCCGAAAGGACTCCAATCTGTATTTATCTTGCAATTGTGTCTTTGCCTATATATGCCGTGTTTGTGAACCTACCTCCACTCACCTGATGAAGGTGCAGGGCTCTGAAAGCTCGTGATTCCAAATAAGCCTGTTGAACTTTAACCTGGTGTTGTGAGACTTCTTACTGTGCCCACCCCAGTCCAACACTGGCATCTCCACCTCATGAGTCAAAATGGGAATTGAACCTGCACTATTGGCATTATTCTGAATCATATACTCGCTATCGAGCCAACTGAGCTAACCAACCCAAAAAAACAGATAAAACATTTATTGATGTGATATTCACATAAATATAATTTCATATCCAGCTCCAAGATTGCATCCACAGTCTCATTGATATTCCTGTCAGTGGCACTATGATTTCATTTGAATTTCAATTGCTGGCAATCTGATTATGTCCCTTTGTTTTCTGAATCAAACCAGGTTACTGAATTTCATCGAGCTATTAAATGCATTGCAGAGGGGTAATCTATGCTCTTGGATCTCACAAACAACATTCCATTCTCTTGTTTATTCTCAACATATTAGGAGCTACAAAATATTTCACTGGTTCTGTAATTTTTAGCAAAAATAAACATTAAATAAGTGCAGAAAATAAGTTTTCCTTTAATTGTGGTCTAAAAGCTTGAATGACATTCTTTCAGGATATGGCAAACGTTGATTTCTCTGGGTAATGGATGGTAGCCCAGTACAAAATCACTATCCAGTTTCAAAAAGACTACATCCCAAAGCTTGGGCACTTGGCCAAATGTTACTGGTCATGGGTGGGATTCTTCAGCCTCGCACGCCCCAAGATCGGAAATTCCCGCCTGAGCTCAACAGGACTTTAAATGGTCCGCCGAATTTTCTGCCTCACCCACGACGATTCCGGCGGCGGGCAGGATGGGAAATTTTTGGCCCATGTGTCTGAGTCTCTGAGCCTCCTATTGGAGCTCCTCTGAGCTGAATAAATGCCTCAGTAGTTATGGAGGACATGTGTAACCATTCACAGAGTGTGTTGTGGACTATGTCAATCTGCCCTCCTAAACGAAGGAACGTTGTCGATAGGAAAAACCATCAAGGGGGAAATTAAAGATATAAGTATACAGATTTGTACACCATCAAGCCATACAACACAAAATATTTCCATTCCAAATATAGACATATATTTACAAGTTACTATTCTATTTGCAACTTTCCATGCATGCATCAATGAAAATTCCACATTAAAATAATTGCCATAGTAACTATTCTGGCACAACTGAACCTTATCAATGTAGCTGCAGCCTTGGCAACAAATTAAGAAGATTTTTAAAAATTGACTTGAGTAGATATCACATTGACCAGGTCTCATTAGTTATAATCATGATGGGGAGATGCCAGCGTTGGACTGGAGTGGACACAGTAAGAAGTCTCACAACACCAGGTTAAAGTCCAACAGGTTTATTTGGTACCACGAGCTTTCGGAGGGCTGCTCCTTCATCAGGTGAGTTTTTAAAATCGGCACCAAAAGCACTTAGAGTACATTTGTAGGCAAATGAACTGCCCTGTGTGACACTGAGCTATGTAGATCAGGAAGTTCAATCCCCAGTCTGGTTAGTTAATATTATGATGTGGAGATGCCGGCGTTGGACTGGGGTAAACACAGTAAGAGTTTTAACAACACCAGGTTAAAGTCTAACAGGTTTATTTGGTAGCAAATACCATAATGGTATTTGCTACCAAATAAACCTGTTGGACTTTAACCTGGTATTGTTAAAACTCTTACTGTAGTTAATATTAGCCATTCACCTGTACAGATAGTAAAATAGACCTGTGGCAGGATTTCACGGCCTCGCTTGGGCGTGACCGGAAATTCCCACCTGAGGTCAACGGAGATTTCTGTTATCGGACCCTCGCCAGCTCCGATTGCGTGGCGGGCGAGGTGGTAGGGTTCCGGCCAAGGTGTCTTTGGAATGTGGATTGCAAAACTAAGGTTTTCCAGTCCTGATTAGTGTAAAATATGTTGAATGTTGATTGAGGACTGGAAAAGGCTTAATTTTATATGAAGCTCACCACAGTGAAACATAGAATAGTCATAAAATCCCTACAGTGCAGAAGGAGGCCATTCGGCCCATCGACTTGCACCAATAACAATCCCACCCAGGTCCTATCCCTGTTTCCCCACGTATTTACCCTCCTAATCCCCCTGGCACTAAGGGACAATTTAGCATGGTCAATCGACCTAACCTGCATATCTTTGAAGTGAGGGAGGGAACTGGATCACCCAAAGGGCACCCACGCAGACATGGGGAGAATGTGCAAACTCCACGAAGACAGACGTAAGAGGCTGGAATTGAACCCGTGTCTCTGGCGCTGTGAGGCAGCAGTGTTAACCACTGTATCACCATGCAGCCCTGTGAACATGCAATTAAGATGTTTATTATGACCCCTATTTTTCTAGTTTCCAAACCAGGAACATGTAACAGTAAAATGGTTTAGTTATGAACTTATAAATAACTAAATAGTTTTAACTTTAACATGATGGCAAATTACTATCTAACTCTTGTTAATTTTAGATTTAAGGTACACAGCACACATACCAAGAATGTGGGACAACATTTTTTAAATTGGTATAAAAATTATCATTTTTTATCTTTGCTGCACATGAGAGAAAAGATAAAATAATTCTGGAATCCCCCAAATGACACCAATATGGCACAGAGGAGAAATCAAACAGAAATAAAGGCCGTGATTCTCCCATTGATGCGCGATTAATTCACTCGGGAGGCGAGGACGTACCCGGGAATAAAGGCTTTTATTCACAACAAGAATAGAGCATACTGCTTAACAATACTGTCCCAGACTAACGGCTACTAGGAAGTAGCAGTGACCTTTATACTCCTGTAAGAAGGCGGAGCCGAACGGAGTGTACCACAGAACAATGCTAACAGGTGGAACACCCCAACCTTAACCCCAACAGTAACAAGAGTAACATATGTACAAGTACCCATAGTGGTAACCATCTATGGGTCACCACACCCATCCTGACCAGCAACTTTTCTGGCGGGTCAGGGTGGAAGATACGTGTCGCTGGTCTTGTTCCGGGATTTGCACATGCGCATCTCCCACAGCTGGCGAACAGTCACCGGTCAGACCAAGCTGGAAACCAGCAGGAAGGCAGGTAATTTATTTGAATCTGTTTTAAATTTTTTTAAATATATTTTCAATGTAATTGTCGGTAACTTATCAGTCCCGATTGAATCTCCCACCCCGCCAGGAGTACTTCATTCTGGCAGGGTTCAGACTAGCTCCCCATGTTCGGGGAACTAGTGGGAGACCCCGCCAGAATGAAGGGGGGCAATCTGGGCCCTCCAGGGGGTCGGGTGGCGGGGGGGCGGTGCCACCTGGAAATGGGCACCCTGGCAGTGCCAGCCTGTGCCCCTTGGCACTGCCCAAGGAGCAAATGCCCAGAGGGTACCTTGGCACTGCTCATTGGGCATCAGGCAGTGCCAAGGGGTGGAGCCTATTCTGGGCGGGGCCTAGAGGCAATCGGTGGGGATGGGGGGTGCCACTGCCACTCTGCGGACAGGATCGGTCTGGGATGGAGGGAGGGCAGCGATTGGAGTGGGCTGTGGCCGGGGGCGGGGGTGGTGTGCTGGGGGGGGCCTGACTCCGGGGGGGTCTGACCCCGGGGGGGATCAGTGGGGTGCGGTCTGCCAAGGTGAGGGGGTGGGGGGATTGCCGCTGCTGAGGGGTGGTGGGCTTTACATCGGGCACTCCAGGGCGGGTGGGGTCAGGGCTGGCCCAGGAATTGCTGTGGGGGACGCAATTGGGCTGTGGGGGGGGGGATGCTGAAGGGGCAGCACTGTGGGGGTCCCGGGCTGGCCAGTGGCCAAACAGGGAGTCTGACAGATCGGGGCCACTGCGCATGCGCAGAGTTCCAGAACTGTCTCCCTCCGGCATGAATAGGCCCCGCCCCTCTGGGTTTTTAATGAGATTCACGATTGGGACCTCTGCAGTGCACAGAGTCTGGAGATTTGGATAAGAAGCTGAATTGACAAAACAGTTGGGATCTAGAACAGTTTTCCTGCCAATTCAGCACTTTTGGGAGAATCGCAGCCAAAATGTCCATTTGAAATAACGTAACATTGTGCAAGGAAAACTGTCTTTTAGTTGTATTCTTTAGGTTTTTGGAGGGAATGGTAAAACCATCTCTGAATGCATGGCCATTCCACATTTCTTCTTATTATTGTAATTATATTGATTAACTGGTAGATTGATTTCAAACATATGAATGGAAATTTTTCCTCCACATTTTTGAGGAAAATATAAACCACTTATTTGAAAGGAATATAAGCAGGAGTGTATTGGTGAGTTAACAATGATTGGAAATTCAGACATTCGATGAACACATCGGGTGGGATTCCACCCCCCCCCTCCCCCCAACCCTACAGCCTCTTCCCCCTCCCTCAGGTTGCGGCCAGTGGCAGGACCTTCTGGTTCCACCGATGCACAGTGATAGTGCCGTGCAGAGGGTCGCCATCGCTGGGACTGGAAAATCCTGCCGGCAGGAAAGGCTGGATAATTCAGCCCTTGGTCCACAAGAAAGACGATGGCATTATAGAAGAAACAAATTACTTTTGTATCATGTCTTTCATGACCACAGAATATCCTAATGTGCTTCACAGTCATCCCTGGTGGAACATAGTCAGCACTCAGTACGGTCCAAAGAACAGAAATTAAGTAACTGACTGAGTACACTGCTTTAGTGATAGCGAAAGGACTATGTTGGCCTATGTACAAGGAGAACTCCCTTTCTCTTCACGGATGGCAACACAGGACATTTTGTATATACACTTGAGAGAGCAGAAGATTAGAAGATAAATTAATATTGATCTTTACTTCCTAGCGTTTGCACATTAGTTCATCTTGTGCTATATTCTATTGGTAAATGGAACACTCCTTTTACCAATGCTTTTGAAGAATCAGCATCATCCACTCCCGATGCGAGCCAAATAATAAAGACTTTACTGTGCTGGATAAATGGAAAGAGAAAGCATAAAATGTCCAATAAATAAAGACTTTCATTTATGTAACACCTTTCATGACCAGAATCTCGCTACAACTCAACAAAGTGCAACAACTGTTGGAATGTATGAAACGCAGCGATCAATAAGCAATGCGCTAATGACCACACAATCTGTGATGTTGATTGAGGAGTAAACACTGGTCAGGATGTCAGGGATAACTCCCCTGTTCTACCTCAAAATTGTTTTGCAGGGTCTTTTACATCAGCTTGAGAGGGCAAACAAAGGCTGGAATTTTACCACCATGCCCACCCCAGAATTTGGGCGGTCATGGCTCGCAGAACGGAATTCTCCGTTGGCCCCAGGCAGGATTTTACAAGCTTCGTCCGAGCGAGGTCAGAACATACCAGCCAAAGTCTTGTTTTAATATCTCATCCAAAAGATGACACCTCCGACTATGCAGCATGCCCTCAGTACTGCACTGGAATGTCAGCTTAGATTTAGCTTAGACCATAAGACCATAAGACATAGGAGTAGAATTAGGCCACTCGGCCCATCGAGTCTGCTCTGCCATTCAATCATGGCTGATATTTTTCTCATCCCCTTTCTCCTGCCTTTTCCCCGTAACCCCTGACCCCCTTATTAATCAGGAACAATTTTTGTCCTTAAGTGATGCTTGAATCTAAAGCTTTCCTCAACATACTTACATTGAATTTTAGGGTAGAAGATAGATATTGTGAATTATTTTATCTTTCTGACCTTCTGTAGTAAAGTTTATCTCTGTTTATTCAAAACCCATGGAGTATTGTGGCTTTCTTCACTGAACAAGTGTCTTGAATCTCAAACTTTGTCTACTTTAAAGAAAATGTTATCTATCCCTAACTGGATCCTAACGACAGCTTAGGTGTCTGGCCAAAGATCGTAACATAAATTGGGGCATCAGGTCATTTGTCATGAGCTTTCAAGCCATTTTTCTTCAGCACAAGTTCACTGCGCTGCTCCTGAATCCAAAGAAAGTAAAAGATGCAGAATTCTCTCTCTCTGCAGCCTGCTCCTGAGCTCCACTTGAACAGGAAGTCTAAAGACTGTTGGGACTTAGAGTCCCTAACAGCTCTTCCTGGCAAGCAGGCAAGTGTGGCGTTCATAACACAGCAGAGATTAAGATCAAGGATTGATTCAGCATTGATAGCTGGCACACCACAAATTACTCTGTCCATGAGTAAATGCAACCTACTGATACCTGAAGGGAAAAGCGAGCATGGAGGCCACCTTCCTAGGTGTTGCTATGGGGGTCACATACCCAAAGATAGAAGCATATGGTCACTTCACTGTCACTGTGTCAAAAGCCTGGAACTCCCTCCCTAACAGCAATGTGGGTGTACCTAAATCACATGGACAATGAATGCTGGCCTAGCCAGGGAAGCCCTCATCCCTTGAATGAATTTTAAAAATCAATCAATAAATAGCCAACCATATATGTGCATTAAAAAAATATGGAAGATTCCATTATTTGCCAAATAAATTGCAATAAATGGAAGACATTAATCAAGGTGTCACATGAGTTCAGTTGAGTACCTTAATATATTTAACCTCAGCTGATCCAGCAACTTGCTACATTTGCAACACCAAAGGTCACAGAATTTCATGCAAAAAGGTGTAACTGAGAAAGATCTATAATCATAGAAATCATAGAAACCCTACAGTGCAGAAGGAGGCCATTCGGCCCATCGAGTCTGCACCGACCACAATCCCACCCAGGCCCTACCCCCACATATTTTACCCACTAATCCCTCTAACCTACGCATCCCAGGACTCTAAGGGGCAATTTTTTTAAACCTGGCCAATCAACCTAACCCGCACATCTTTGGACTGTGGGAGGAAACCGGAGCACCCGGAGGAAACCCACGTGTAGTTACCAATTATAATGCACTCAATTGGCACTCAACTATTACTCTCAAACATTCTGGAGGAAAGATAATTTACAGTCAGGTAAACTTAGCACAGTGCTGTAACCAAAGATTCACGGTTTCTTCAAGAGGATGAAGCAATTACATCAGGTAAAAGACAATGCTTGTGGTGCACCAAGCAATTTTTATTTATTTATTAGTGGGACATGGGCATCGCTGGCTGGCCAGCATTTATTGCCCATCTCTTGTTGCCCTTGGAGGGCAGTTGAGAGTCAACCACATTGCTGTGGCTCTGGACTCACATGTAGGCCAGCCCAGGTAAGGACGGCAGAACTCCTTCCTAAAGGTCATTAGTGAACTAGACGGGTTTTTCCAACAATCGACACTGGTTTCATGGTCATCAGTAGATTCTTAATTCCAGATACTTTTTTTATTGAATTCAAATTCCACCATCTGCTCTGGCGGGATTTGAACCCGGATCCCCAGAACGTTAGCTGTTTTTCGAGATTAATAGTCTGAATTAATAGATACCACTAGGCCATCACCTCCCCTATAATGTGTTGTGTATTATCCGTGCAACAACATGCCTAATCTATACAAATATCTTTATCATACATTCTTTCCTGCTTTTTACATGGAACATCAGAATTTCAAAAGTAATAGATCTCATGACAGTATTCTGTGTCATCATAGGTTGATACAGGAGTTGGGCCAGGAACATACACCTGAATGTTTTGCTGATTTAAAGGTACAAGTATAGGGCATCTTTTCAGATGGATGTACAACTTTCCCACTTCAGTACCATTGAATGGGGCCTGGGTGTGTCCATCAGGAATCCGCAGCTTGCTGATAATGTGGCCCAAGGGCTCCCCTACATTTGTTAATTTTGTAACATTTATCACTATGCAACATTCAGTTTATGTCACAGCATAGTGCACGTCTCAATGAAGGAGGACACAATGGAAAGTGTCACTGATTTACAAAGTACTCCTGTGAAGTTGGAAGCTGAAAATATTAGAGAAAGGAAATTATGTTCTGCATTTGTCTTGCGCTATATCTGGCCTAGAAGAGCTAGATGTCAATATTGCATAACATGTCTTTAAGGGATATCAGCATGACATCACAAGAAAGGAAATGTGATCCAGTCTTAGTTTCACTTTTTCTTTGAGCACACCCACACACACACAAGCTCTGTTGTCTTCAAGTTTTATGCCTATGTGTAACTGTTCTCGTGGCCTCATCTTAATAAATGAATCCACAACATGTTTACCCTTATGAGTGATTAGTGCCTTGTGTTGTCGAGTAAATGAACCAAAGCTATTATATCATTACGATAAGACCACATCATGATCAATGGTGATAAGACAGGTAGCAGCAAGATCATCGATCATAGAATCCTACAGTGCAGAAGGAGGCCATTCGGCCCATCGAGTTGCACCGACCACATTCCCACCCAAGCCCTATCACCATAACCCCATGCATTTACCCTAGCTGGTCCCCCTGACGCTAAGGGGCAATTTAGCATGGCCAATCCACCTAACCCGCACATCTTTGGACTGTGGGAGGAAACCGGAACACCCGGAGGAAACTCACGCGTACATGGGGAGAACGTGTAAACTCCACACAGACAGTGACCCAAGGCTGGAATTGAACCCGGGTCCGTGGTGCTGTGAGACAACAGTGCTAACCACTGTGCCACCGTGCTGCCCCAATTAGGTATTAAGTATAGGTACACGTACGACATGGTGAACAGCCTTGGATCTTGCTGAAGGCATGAGAAGACTCTTGAGCCGGGATTTTACGACCTCGTTCGGGGAGGCTCATAAAATCCTGCCCGAGGGTCAATGGAGAATTCCATTCTACGAGCCTCACCCGCCCTGATTCCGGGGCGGTTGAGGCAGTCAGACCGCAAGAGGGCGGCACGGTAGCACAGTGGTTAGCACTGCTGCTTCATAGCTCCAGGGTCCCGGGTTCGATTCCCGGCTCGGGTCACTGTCTGTGTGGAGTTTGCACATTCTCCTCGTGTCTGCGTGGGTTTCCTCCGGGTGCTCCGGTTTCCTCCCACAGTCCAAAGATGTGCGGGTTAGGTTGATTGGCCAGGTTAAAAAATTGCCCCTTAGAGTCCTGGGATGTGTAGGTTAGAGGGATTAGCGGGTAAAATATGTGGGGGTAGGGCCTGGGTGGGATTGTGATCGGTGCAGACTCGATGGGCCGAATGGCCTCCTTCTGCACTGTAGGGTTTCTATGATTCTATGATTCTAAGAGGTCACAGCGTTGGAGAGCGTTGA
This sequence comes from Mustelus asterias, assembly GCF_964213995.1. Taxonomy (NCBI): domain Eukaryota; kingdom Metazoa; phylum Chordata; class Chondrichthyes; order Carcharhiniformes; family Triakidae; genus Mustelus; species Mustelus asterias. The sequence continues at coordinate 25,415,558 of NC_135827.1, forward strand.
AAGCGCAGCATGCTTAGTGACTGCGAAGAAAAGCTTTGAAATACCAGCACCGAGTTAGTGCTCAAGTAAAGAGCTTGTAGGCAGCTGGATCCCTCATTGTGAGCCTACAGCGCACAGCCTTTCACTTCAATCATTGGGTCAACACATCGCTAATTTACAAAGTTTCCTTGTGGAGCCAGAAGCTAAAAATATTAGAGAGAGGAACTCATTCTGCATTGGTCCTGTGCTATATCTAACACAGAAGAGCTAGATGCCAACATTGTGTCAATAAAAAAAACATGAACAATCTGAGAGATGGACCAAAACCATCAGTCTGGAGTTTTCTGACCATCTGCCAAATGAAGCCACTTTCCATGAATCGCTTCTAATTTCGATAATCCTGAAAAGAATTTCCACCTCCTTAAAATATATTCCACGAGGAAAACTCCAGGCATGATAAAAAGAGGAAAAGGACACACCGTTTGAAAAAAGCTTTTTGCTGACGCTGCTCGGTTTACAACATTGCGAAGCTCAAGGAAAAGTCTTTGGATTCATGTGAATGTGAAGCAGCTCAACACAAGTTATGGTTAAATGTTGTCAGCTTGGGAGGTGCAGAGTACAGTTCAGAACATTCACACAATGCTGCCATGAATCGAATCTTGGCTACACAGACAATTCTGTGCTTCTTGCTCACAAATAATTTTCGAGCTCAGTTTATGGCTCAGAAATGTTTAAAGTTTTGAGAGTACAGCATGGAGGACCAACTTTTTCCGTTGGCTTGACAGAAGATTTTAAAGGCAAATTTGATTTCTTTTTTCGATCATGGCCTGACCCCACAATACAAAACGTGGAGAGTCTGAAATGGCATACTTAAGAGAGCTACGTTATCACTTTGCAAATAGCTGCACCCCCAGATCCATAATCAGGCCACTAGCACTAACATGTGGATGATATTTAAAAGTAGGATTTTAACTTTTCCGCAGGTTTCCAGCACATAGTTCTCTCCCCACCCAGTCTCTGTCATATAAGGTCATGGCCATTTTATAAACCAGACCTCGTTATAATTTCCTGCCTGAAGTGGACCACAAGCAGCCATTGTCCTCCCGAAAATCAAACAGTCTTTAACTGCTTGCCGACATTCGTTTGAGTGTGAAGAAAGGGGTCCTGGGGCAGTCTCACAATAAGGAAGGATGGGGTGAGGGGAGGGAGAGTCCAGGCCCTGGAGAGGCCTAAATTTTCTTCTGGAGCCTGAAGGAAAGGTCTTCACATCGGTCAATGGTTGGCAGAAAAGCTGCTCAGGCCAAAGTCACAATTGCTCTTAGTGCCAATGACACCATCAGACCATGATCAACATGCCAACTTCGGGTGTGTAAGAGGGAGGTGATGTGGTATCTAGTGGTATCATCACTAGACTATTAATCCAGAAATTCAGTTAATGCTCTGCATTTACCATGGTTTTAATCCTGCCATGGCAAATAGCGGAATTTGAATTCAATAAACAAACTCTGGAATTAAGAATCTACTGATGACCACGATGACCTCCAAAGATGTGCAGGTTAGGTTGATTGGCCAGGCTAAATTGCCCCTTAATGTCAGGAGGATTAGGAGGGTAAATATGTGGGGTTAAGGGGAAAGGGCCTGCGTGGGATTGTTGTCGATGCAGGCTCGATTGGCCAAATGTCCTCCTTCTGATAAATGTGAGGTGATTCATTTTGGTAGGACTAATTTAAATGTGGATTACAGGGTCAAAGGTAGGGTTCTGAAGACTGTGGAGGAACAGAGAGATCTTGGGGTCCATATCCACAGATCTCTAAAGGTTGCCACTCAACTGGATAGCTCTATTAGTCCTAATTCTGGTCACCTCACTATAAGAAGGATGTGGAAGCACTGGAAAGAGTGCAGAGGAGATTTATCAGGATGCTGCCTGGTTTGGAGGGTAGGTCTTATGAAGAAAGGTTGAGGGAGCTAGAGCTGTTCTCTCTGGAGCGAAGGAGGCTGAGGGGATACTTAATAGAGGTTTATAAAATGATGAAGGGGATGGATAGAGTGAATGTTCAAAGACTATTTCCTCGGGTGGATGGAGCTATTACAAGGGGGCATAACTATAGGGTTCATGGTGGGAGATATAGGAAGGATATCAGAGGTAGGTTCTTTACGCAGAGAGTGGTTGGGGTGTGGAATGGACTGCCTGCAGTGATAGTGGAGTCAGACACTTTAGGAACACTTAAGCAGTTATTGGATAGGCACATGGAGCACACCAGGATGATAGGGAGTGGGATAGCTTGATCTTGGTTTCAGATAAAGCTCGGCACAACATTGTGGGCCGAAGGGCCTGTTCTGTGCTGTACTGTTCTATGTTCTATGTTCTATGTTCTGCACTCTAGATTCTATGATTCTATGATTCTATGACACTACTGTCAATTTTCAGAAAAACCCATCTGGTTCACCAATGTACTTTAGGGAAGGACATCTGCCATCCTTGCCTGGCCTGGTCTACATGTAACTCTAGAGTCACAGCAATGTGGTTGACACTCAACGGCCCTCCAAGGGCGACTAGGGATAGGCAACAAATGCTGGCCAACCAGCAATGCCCATGTCCAATGAATAATAAAACGAAGCCTGTTCAATAAAATGGTGGTGTCGGGGGGAGTTTCCTGGAAACTTGGGGATTTTAACCACATTCTCTGCCAATTAAAGGATCACAGTTCCCCCCAAAAGTTGAAAAGAGTAAGCCTCCCAATTCACCCGTTTCCTGTTGACAGCTGCTATTTGTCTATTTTAGTTTCAGTTGGTTGAGCAGGACTGTTGATGACATTGAGGAAAATAGCAGAGCTGGATAACAAAAGAAGCAAATCTGGTGAGATCCTAAAGGGTTTGAATTCCAAGCTTAAAGTTATTTTGAATAAGGCCTGGATTTAACTTATGGATTTAGATATTAGATCTGAGCCACACTGATAACTTGAATAATTTATTTAGACAGATCCTCCCACCTGGTTTCCAATTTAAGGACACCACATTCGGAAAGGAAGTCAAATTTGACCAGAACTTTATTTAACTGTTGACTTGTCATTCCATTGTGAGAGTTGCATGCCACAGCAGTCTCACTGAGCAAGCTATACAAATACAAAGTCCTCTGTGCATGCCCAGAATATGCCAATTCCTTAACAGCAAATTGGAAACAGATGATTGTTAATGTAACATATGAATTCAATCTAGTTAATTTGTAGTATGTTTGGCCACAACAACTGTTATTTTCCAATACTTGCAAGAAAATCGAATGAAGAAACCATTTACTTAGGATAGGGACAAAGGCTGCTTTTGTAACATTCAATGTTTCTTCAAGAGAATCTCAACGCTTCAAGATATTTTCTGTTTTCCTTTTTCTTACTTTTTTCCTTACCAACCCCCATGCGCCACCAACCCCTCCACCGTGCCCCCGCCAACCCCCACAACAACACTTTGCAACTCCATCCTCAATATACCCCATAAACCGCATCAACCCCCCCACCCCTCCCTCCCCCGACCAGCCCCCCAAGACCACCCACATAGTTTGATGTTCCTTTGGGGAACAGTCCTGTGGATTATGTATCAGTTTGCCATCATTAGCTGACAGGTAAATTCAGGTAAAATAAATTACTTTGCATTTTACTGAGGAGTACTTTCGGGAGGACGATGTGCCACAGTAATTAAAATTAAAATTGTGGCTGGACGATTGGGTTTCTATAAATTACATTTTGCGATCAACATTTTTATTTTGGGCCTTAAAGGGAGGAGAACATCGAATGAACTATTCCGACACAAGGCTCAATGTTAGCATTTCCTGCTCAATGCTAGGCATAGGGCGGCACGGTGGCACAGTGGCTAGCACTGCTGCCTCACAGCTCCAAGGACCCAGGTTTGATTCCTGGCTCGGGTCATTGTCTGTGTGGAGTTTGCACGTTCTCCCCGTGTCTGCGTGGGTTTCCTCCGGGTGCTCCGGTTTCCTCCCACAGTTCAAAGATGTGAGGGTTAGTTTGATTGGCCATGTTCAATTGCCCTTTAGTGTCCCGGAATGGGTAGGTTAGAGGGATTAACGGGGTAAATATGTGGGGTGACGGGGATAGGGCCTGGGTGGGATTGTTGTCGGTGCAGACTCGATGGGCTGAATGGCCTCCTTCTGCACTGTAGGGATTCTATGATATCAAAGCTGAGGTGGATAATTTCTAGATTATTCTTTATCGATGATTACGCTACCAAGGTTCAATCATTATTAGACCACCCGCAGTGTGGCCCATTTTCCATTCGATGCTTTGATATCCAGATTCACACCACATCTCCAATTAACATTCGGTAAAAGCTAACATTTCACACTGCTTTGCTCCAGATCAGATGGATGCATGGAATCGTAGCACTTGAGGTACCGCTCACCACCCCCCGCAAGAAAAGTCGGTTTCAAACTGACTGACTTTATAAGAGGCCATCCCACAGTGATGACATGCTCCGGGTGACCTTAACAAACTGAGGGTCAGACTTCAGCCTCTCAGTGGAAAGCTGTCCCAATCTGATTGGTCGGCAGGCTGAACCATCCCAGCAGTGCAAGAAGAGAGGAGGCTGCTGGGACTGAAAGCAGGCCCACAGAGCTCAAAGATGGACAGTGGGCCCAGGGTAAGTGCCAGGCCAGAGAGGGATCAGGGATCCCTGGGAGAGGTGCAAAGGGGGGAAGTTTTGGAAGCCAGGTGGGAGTCACAAAATGGAGGGTAACAAAGGGAAAGTTGTCCCCAACGCACACCGGACACAGCAAATGAGCATCCCCTTTCCTTTCCAGCTTTTAAGCAAAGTTGTGGAAGAAAAGGCCTTTCCTCTCTCGCCCGCTTGCCACTGCCCAGTGTATTATGGCAGTGAAGGCAGATTGAGGGCCATAAGTGGTCAATGGGGAGGCATGGTGGCACAGTGGTTAGCACTGCTGCCTCACAGCGCCAAGGACCCACGTTCAATTCCAGCCTCAGGTCACTGTCTGTGTGGAGTTTGTACTTTCTCTCTGTGTCTGTGTGGGTTTCCTCTGGGTGCTCTGGTTTCCTTCCACAGTCCAAAGATGTGCGGGTTAGGTTGATTGGCAGTGCTAATTGACCCTTGGGTCAGGACGATTAGCAGTGTAAATGTCTGGGATAACAGAAATAGGGCCTGGGTGGGATGTGGTTGGTACAGACTCGATGGGCCGAAGGGTCTCCTTCTGAACTGTAGGAATTCTATGAATAATTGGCCAGTTAAGCTCCTCAATAGGTCTAAGAGTGTGCAGGCTAGTGGATATCTTAACTATCTCCTGTATTATGGGGAGTGGGTCAGTGGTGTGTAGGTTGGCAGTGGGTTACCCACCTGATGTATTTTATGAGCTCCCACCCCACCCCCCCTTATGGGAAACACACCCAATGGGGGCCTGTCAAATCTAACCCATGGAACTGTACAGCACACATGGAGGCCATTCAGCCATTGGGTGGGGTTTTCTAGCCACGCTTGCCCTGAAACCGGAAAGTCCCACCCAAGAACTTTCCATGGTCCAACCCTCGCCCGCAACAATCCCCATGGCGGGTGGAATGGGAAAATCCGCCCCATTGTCTTTGTGTCAATTCATTGAAAGAGCTCTCCAGTTAATCCCACTTCCCTGCTCTTTTTCCATTGCCCTGCATCATCATTTAGAATCATTTATCCAATTCCTTTTCGAAGTACCACCATCTTTTCAGGTGCTGCATTCCAAATCACGAAAACTCAAAAAAAAGTTGAAGTATTTTATTTATTTGTTTTATTAGTATCACAAGTAGGCTTGCATTAACAATGATGTGGAGATTCCGGTGTTGGACTGGGGTGGGCACAGTAAGAAGTCTCACAACACCAGGTTAAAGTCCAACAGGTTTATTTGGTAGCACGAGCTTTCGGAGCGCTGCTCCTTCATCAGGTGAGTCAACTATTCTCCTTTCTGGTTTTTTGCCAGTTACCTTAAATCTATGGCCTCTTGTTACCAACCCTTCGTCAGTAGAATCAGCTTTCAATTCCCATGATGATTTTGAATACTACTATCAAATCTCCCCATAACTCTCCCTGCTCTAAGGACAATAGCAGCTTCTATAGTCTTTCCATGTGACTGAAGTCACGTGTCACTGGTATCCAGTATGTCCCCTCTGCATTCTTCTTCAAGGCCTTGCCAGTGTTTCTATAACGATACTGCCCAGAATTGGACACAAAATTCTATCTGTGGCCTAACCAATGTGGCTGTATGCTGTAAGATTAGTGTGCATCTTGCAACCAGTACATGCATGCAATAACACTGGAAAAATTTCAGTTTCTGACTAACTAAAGACCAATATTCTGAGTTACAGCCAACTGAAATACTGGAACAAATCCACAGCTTCAAAATCATTTCAATCAGTTTGGCCTTTGGCTTCCCGATTCTCAGTTCTGAAAGCTGAACAGGCTCCGTGTCCTACTTTTCGGCCTAATTCCAATGGCACAACATTTGGACAGCTTCTCCATGTGGGCAAGCAAAGTCCTCAGCCAGGATACTACACAGACAGCAAGGGTTAAAATTACCCCCAACAAGTTTCCTTTGTAATTCCACTCTCCGCTATTTGAGTAGAGGCATTAACCCATTTGTTTCAGGTGAATTGATGCTTGCGCTCTGATATTGGAGAACAGGCGTGTCAGATAATGTTGTTCATTCACACACAATGATCCTACTATCTAATTTCATAGAATCACAGATTGGAATCATAGAATCCCTACAGTGCAGAAGGAGGCCATTCAGCCCATTGCGTCTGCACCGACTCCCCCCGCCGACAGAGCATCTTTCCCAAGCCCACACCCCAACTCTATCCCTGTAACCCTCACATTTACCTTGCTAATCCCCCAAACCTACACATCTTGGGACACTAAGGGGCAATTTAGCATGGCCAATCCACCTAAACCACAAATTTTTGAACTGTGGGAAGAAACCGGAGCACCCGGAGGAAACCCACGGAGGCATGGGGAGAATGTGCAAACTCCGCACAGTCACCCGAGGCCGGAATTGAACCTGGGTCCCGAGCACTGTGGGAAAGCTATGCTAATCACTAGGCCACCGTGCCGCCCATTTTTCAGTAATATCAGGGCTTTTGGTTCTTCCTTGGAAAGGACCTCACCAGGTACCGACAAGAAAAGATTACAAAGGTTACTTTGCCACAAGGAAGGGAGACTTCTTAAAAAATGTTGCTGATATTAATTGCTTGCACACAAAACACTACATTGGATACACAATGAATAAAGTCTGCACTTATACAGCTGCTATCTGAGATGAGATGTGTGCATCATTGGCAAGGCCAACATTTGTTGCCCACTCTAAATGTCCTTGAAGAGTTAATAGTCAACAACCACTCCTGGTGGGAGGGAGGGTGGAAGCCACAAGCCAGCCTGGAGACTTCAGTCCTGGGCCCACTAATGATATTTAAATGGTAATTTAAAGCTCCACACCGAATTCAGGCATAGAACTGATGACACGACAAATCTTCATCTGGGAGACGCGCAGAGGCCGTGGCACCCAATGGGGAGCATTCTAGACAGCCTCTGCTGATGTCTCCCAGCCCGTTGTGCTGCTGGAGCAGGGCAGTGGGCTGGGAGAATTGCCCCCCCTAATGTTTTTTGAGATGATGTCACCAAGGGGAGGCACCACTGCCTCTCCTGTTTGGACTGATGGAACTGCCAGACAATCTGATTGGTCATTAGCAGCTCCTGAGGGCAGCTGGAACTTCATCACCAGTGAGGCAATGAAGTCCCACAGGCCGACTATTCAGCCTGCAGTGCAATATGGTTGGTATGGAGTGAGGCACTGCACACTGACGTTGCTTCTAGGGACGAGAGGGAGCTGTCTGCCCCCCCTCTGTAATATATGCTGCCCGGTCTGATGCAGTTTTCACTAAAGCTGTCAATGTCCAAAAACATTCAGATAACAACTTTAAGGGGAAGAAGTTTATTCATGCAGCGAGCTGGAGTTGACACTACAGTCTCATCATTGCTGATATCTTTTTTCACATTCTTCCTCATCCATCTAGTCTCCTCTAACCTCTCCTCTGTAACATTTCACCTTTGGGGAAAAAAGTGTCACTAAATTCTCTAAATTCCTTCCTATTTGATTGTGTTGATTTTTCAGAAAAAGAAAGCTCCGTAATTGCATACAGCTTTAGTTTAGGCAGGCATCATGATTGGCGCAGGCTTGGAGGGCCGAAGGGCCTGTTCCTGTTCTGTACTGCTCTTTGTTCTTTGTTGCTTTAACCCTGACTTCTTTGGCCTTCTTAATTATCTTAGAGAGTCATAGAGTCATAGAGGTTTACAGCATGGAAATAGGCCATACAACCCAACTTGTCCATGCTGCCCTTTTTTTTAAACCCCAAAGCTAATCCCAATTGCCTGCATTTGGCCCATATCTCTCTATACCCATCGTACCCACGTAACTGTCTAAACACTTTTTAAAAGGCAAAATTGTACCCGACTCTACTACTACCTCTGGCAGCTTGTTCCAGACACTCACCACCCTCTGTGTGAAATAATTGCCCCTCTGGACATTTTTGTATCTCTCCCCTCTCACCTTAAACCTATGTCCTCCAATTTTAAACTCCCCTACTTTTGGGAAAAGATATTGACTATCTAGCTGATCTGTGCCCCTCATTATTTTATAGACCTCTATAAGATCACCCCTCAGCCTCCTGAGAAAAAAAGTCCCAGTTTATCCAGCCTCTCCTTATAACCCAAACCATCAAGTCCCGGTAGCATCCTAGTAAATCTTTTCTGCACTCTTTCTAGTTTAATAATATCCTTTCTATAATAGGGTGACCAGAACTGCACACAGTATTCCAAGTGTGGCCTTACCAATGTCTTGTACGACTTCAACAAGACGTCCCAATTCCTGTATTCAATGTTCTGACCGATGAAACCAAGCATGCTGAATGCCTTCTTCACCACTCTGTCCACCTGTGACTCCACTTTCAAGGAGCTATGAACATGTACCCCTAGATCTCTTTGTTCTGTAACTCTCCCCAACGCCCTACCATTAACTGAGTAAGTCCTGTCCTGGTTCAATCTACCAAAATGCATCACCTCGCATTTGTCTTCAACATTACTGTCACTCTTGGGTTCACTGTTCTGTTCAGTGTACAATGGGTCAATCGGCATTGAGATGCCATTGCTTGACTCAGGGAAAGTGAGGGACCATGGAGATGGGTGGGTATACCTCGGAATGATAGCCATGTGATAGCCATACGAGATGGGCAGGGGGCATAGTTTGACATGGGGGGGCATTAGAAAGGCCTTTTGAACTTATCTTTTAAAAGGCAAGAGTTCACAACTCCAACTCCAGCCACGACCTTTTAAAAACCTGTGTCAACTAGGTGAAAATTGAGAAGGAGGAGCCTTTCTCTGCAGTCAGGTCAGGACAGTCAGACGTGGACGTTGGACAGACACGAGGCACACCCTTTAAAAGCTTTGCCAAAAATGACATGAGGTTGGAAATTCTGGAATCAGGACATGACCACCATTTTTAAAGGGCTCCTGAGTCACCCTGACTTGGGGAAAGTTCATCCCATTAACGCTGTTTCTCTCTCAATCAGTGCTGCCAAACCTGCTGAGCATTTTCAGCATTTTCTGTTTTTATCTGCAGAATAATACCAGGCATCGCTTGCCTAGATCAACCGTGGTATCGCTTCAGAAAAATCCATGCTCTGCACATTAGTTATCCCTTAATAACTCCTTACGAGCGGCACAGTGGTTATCACAGCTGCCTCACAGTGCCAAGGACCTGGGTTCAATTCTGGCTTTGTCTGTGTGGAGTTTGCACATTCTCCCCGTGTCTACGTGGGTTTCCTCCGGGTTCTCTGCTTTCCTCCCATAGTCCTAGGTTGTGGAGGTGGGTTGGTCATGCTAAATTGCCCCTTAGTGTCCCAAGATATATAGATTAGGGGGATTAGTTGGGTAAACACTTGGTATTATGTAGTAGGGGTAAGCGTCGGTGCAGACTCAATGGGCCTAATGGCCTCCTTCTGCACAGAGTGATTCTATGATAACAGAGGTCCCATTATTGAAATCTATTTAACACTTTCTAGAAATGAATTATTGACATTTGTTTATACAGTAGAATAACTGTTCATTGTGCATCATGTGTCTCTGGTGGATTAATGCCTAGCACAAACCAAACGGTGATCATGCCTGCCTGCAGTTGCACGGTGAATGTACAATGCCTGCCAATTGTGCAATGTTATATTAACTATCTGAAAGTATTCTTGCAATTTCAGGGGCAAGAGAGATTTACACAATTCGAGAAATGCAATTGTTACATTCTTTAGTAATTACCAGTCTTATTTTTCTTGCATACGGATGCATAATGGAATGCTGCACCAAGGATTATTATTTACAGTTTTATGTTAACAGTGGAGGAATAGAACGAACTTATGAATGACGTGCACCTACAAGCATGCACAACAATTTTGGTCAAGCTTTTCTCTAACGAATGCCTAGAGACACATTTCTTTCACACTAGCCAACTATGTATCAGACAGCGATAATACTCTGTTCAAGTATTCTGTTCAAGGGCAGCCCAGTGGTTAGCACTGTTGCCTCACAGCTGCAGGGTTCAATTCCGGCCTCGGGTCACTGTCTGTGTGGAGTTTGCACTTTTTCTGCGTGGTTTCTGCGTGGTTTCCTCCGGGTGCTCCAATTTCCTCCCACAGTCCAAAGTTGTACAGGTTAGATGGATTGGCCATGCTAAATTGCCCCTTAATGTCCCAAGATGTATAGATTAGTGGGGTTACAGGATAGGGCCTGGGTTGGAGAGTCAGTATGGGCTCAATGTCCTCCTTCTGCGCTGTAGGGATTCTTTTGTTATTTATTATTATTGCCGTAAGTAGAGTTACATTAACACTGCAATGAAGTTACTGCGAAAATCCCCTCGTCACCACACTCAGGTGCTTGTTCAGGTACATTGAGGGAGAATTTAGCATGGCCAATGCACCTAACCAGCACATCTTTTGGACTGTGGGAGGAAACCGGAGCACCCGGAGGAAACACACGCAAATATGGGGAGAATATGCAGACGCCGCACAGACAGTGACAGGGAATTGAACCCGGGTCCCTGACACTGTGAGGCAGCAATGCTAACCACTGTGCCACCCTATTCTGTAGGAATTCTGTAGGGGTTCTAAGAGTAGGTCAAAAAATTACTTTAAAAGTTCTAAATATTTACAATGGTACCAGAAGAGAGTATTTAACACAATTAATTAATTTCAATCATTATCAACCACTTTAAAATATATTGCCCTGTTCCTGAATAATAATTACCATTACAGTTCACCGCACATGATCAGCCTGATTCTTCCCAAAAAATTCTAAGTGCTGAATTAGCGAGAAAAATGGTGTAAATCACGATTTGTTTCAGTGGGGGTTCAGGCTTGAATCTTCCACAGTCTGTGCAATGCAGAGGTCACAATTGTGATTATTATTAAAAGCTCAGGGGGGCGGAGTCTATTCACACCAGAGTCTCACAGTTCCGGAACTCTGCGCATGCGCAGTGGCCCCGATCTGTCAGATTGACGTTTGCTGGCCAACACGATTGCTGGCCAGCCCGGGACCTTCACAATGCTGCCCCCCAGCCCCTGCATGGCCCGATTGCAGCCCGGACAGCATTCCCGGGTCAGCCCCTCCCCCCTCCCCCCTGCCGGGTCCTGGAGCACCGCAATCTCCAGCCACCCCCGACTCCCCCAGCAGTGATGATCCCCCCACACCCGCCCGGAAGATTTCCCCCTGCTGAGCTCCCCCCACACAGGAGGCAGACCTTCCTCCGCCCCCCCCCCCCCCCCCCCGGAGGCAGAAACCCCCGGCAGGTCACCCCGCCCCAGCCTGCCCTGATCACTGCCCTCCCTCCAGCCCTGACCAATCCTATCTGCAGAGTAGCAGCGAGACCCCCCACCCCCACTGATCACCTCCTTGGCCCCGCCCACAACAGGCCACACCCCTTGGACCCACCCCATCCCCAGGCCCTGCTCCCTAGACGTCACTCCCTGGAGCACTTCCCCTTGTCCCCGCCCCCTTGGCACTGCCCGATGCCTGGTGGGCAATACCAAGGTGCCCCCTTGGCCTGGGCGTTTTGCCCCTTGGGCAGTGCCAAGGGGGCACAGGCTGACACTGCCAGGGTGCCCATGCCTAGGGGGGCACCACCCCCCGCTGCCCCGATTGCCCCCCCCCTTTCACTCCGGCTGGGTTTCCCGCTAGTTCTCTGCAAGTGGGGAGCTACTCTGAACCCTGCCAGGGTGAAATACTCCAGGCAGGGTGGAAGATGCTATCGGACCCAGAGAAATCAGTCCCGGGCCCGATAATCACATTTAAAATACATTAAAAACAGATTTAAATGACCTACCTTGTCTTCCTGCCGTTTTCCAGCACGGTCCTGACTGTGCCTGCTCTCCGGCTGTGGGAGACGCACATGCATCCGTGAAATGGCCGACACGCGCATCTCCCATCCCGACGCACCAAACAACGTACGTGGCAGGATGGGAGAATCGGGCCTGCTGTTTCTGAAAGGTGCAATAAGCTGCTATCAAACTGTACCTTTTCTGAACTATGCTTTTTAAAAATGAATAAAATGTTGTCATATCTCAACTTTTTAAAATATTTTATAGTGAAGGAAGTTTTCCTCTGTTTTTTTAAAAAAAGAAACACTTGTATTTCAGATTTCCGTGCCTTTCACAACCTCAGGATGTCTAAAAGCACCTTACATCAATGAAATACTTTGGCATGCTGTCACTGTTGTAACATATGACAACCATTCTACTCACAGCAAGCTCCCACAAACAGCAACGTGATAATGTCCAGATGATCTGTTTTCGTGATGTTGATATATCATTTGAGAAAAACATCACAGAATCTTTGCAGTGCCATTTGGCCCATCGAGTCTGCACTGGCTCTCTGAAAGAGCATTCCACCTAGTCCCACTCCTCTGCCTTATCCTCGTAACCTTGCATATTCTTTCTTTTCAGATAGCAAACCAATTCGCTTTTGAATACCGCGATCTAAGCTGCCTCTGAGTTTGTTCCAGACTCCAACCACGCGCTGGGTGAAAAGACTTTTCCTCACATCATCTTTACTCTTTTTTTCAATTCTTTTCAATCTTGATGCTCTCTTGAGTAGGAACTGTCCATTCCCCTCAAGATTTTTTATTTGTTCATGGGACATGGGCATCGCTGGCTGGGCCAGCATTTATTGCCCATCCGTGGGGGCACTTAAGAGTCAACCACATTGCTGTGGGTTTGGTAGGCCAGACCAGGTAAGGTTGGCAGATTTCCTTCCCTAAAGGGCATTAGTGAAGCAGATGGTTCTTTTATGGCAATCAACAATGGTTTCATTGTCATACTTTCAATTCCAGGTTTTTATTGAATTCAAATTTCATCATCTGCCATGGTGGGATTCGAACCCGGGTCTGCATTACCCTGAGTCTCTGGATTACTCACCCATGACAAAAACACTGCCTCCCCAAGATCTTGAAATCCTCCAGCAAGTTTTCTCTCAGTCTTCTTTTCTCCAAGGAAAACAGTCCCAACCTCTCTGTCTACCCTCATAGCTCCAGCTCTTCCGTACTCTCCCCAGTGCCTTCACATCCTTCCTTACACTTTCCTGAAATAGTGTCAATGGATCTTTTACCTCACCTGGGGGGGAGGACACAGTCGTAATGATTTAATTTCTCATCTGAAAGTCTCTGACAATGTGCACTCCCTTGGTTCTGCACCGCATCCTTGATTTTTGTGCTTACATGTTGGAATGGGACTTGAACTCACAATCTTTTGACTCAGACGTGAAATTGCTACCAACTACGGCACAGATGACACTTAGAGTGGAATTCTCCCATTCCCAGGCCAAGTGCCCTTGATAGTGGGAAAATAGGAGTGTTTCCCGCTGGAGCTGGCAGCACCTGTCAGGTGGGACTCACACACCTGAAAGATGCAAATGAGGTCATCTCCCGAAACTCACCGGCCATCCCCGCGGTTCAGAGGTTGGGCACCATTTTTTTGCCCGATGCCAGATTCTCCGGCCATCGCAATTCTCGCTGGGGGCCAGTGGGGCTGGAGATTCAGGCCTTCTCATTTTATCTAAATGTAGTGAAATTGTAAATGACTGCATAAATAATGTTTAGCCTTTCACTAAAATTACTGAACAGAGGAAATCTTTCTTTGATGTAGACTCTGAGAATTTCACCCTTCCTAACATTAATTGGATATTAGCAATAAGAACATGGCTGACAGGAATTGAAAAATAGTCTATGTTAAATTACAGGATTAACTCCAATACACTGGATGAAAGTGCCAAATTTTCTCTTACAGATCAATATAACCAAATCATGGGATAATTCAAAGAATGAGTAATGCTGAGTGAGATGCCAATAGATACAATTCCTTTAACAAAACAAGTTTTCATCTTAAGAAATAGAAGCAGAAATATTAAGAAAATGCAGAAATCTTCCTCTAAATTAATAATGCACATATTTCTAGCAAATGCATGGCTAATTTTCATGAATAAAATGTGGATCCTATCTTTCAAATTCATGGGTTCAATTCGTCCAGAATTTTGTAAACTTATTGTAAAAGAAATCAGAGGCCGGATTCTCCAATCTCTCCCGCAGCTGGGATTCTCCGATCCCGCTGCAGCGAACAGAGATTTGGCTGATCGCCAAATTTTCCATTCTCGCCGTCAGGGCGTGATCAGCTGGAGAATTCTGGCCCAGTTGTCTTGAATTGACAAAATTGGGCAAAGGACTAAAACACCCGGAAACCATGAAAACAAGGTAAGTTATTATTGGTCATATAATGCCATTATTGTACATATCTGTCATTATACCGAAATTGGTACAGGGATAAGTATGTCCCTATTGCTGTCACACTTCTCGAACGCTCTTCCATCACAGTTAATTATAGACAAGTTTACTTCACCAAAAAAAGCTTGCTTCTGATGGGTTCTTATATAAATTTGTTTCAGAAGAACTGTCAAGAAGATTCTCTGCCCTTTCCTAGAATATTAAATAGGGGCCACTTCAACGTTCCTCAAATAAATTGTGCTCTGTCAAGGTTCTAACTGTCAATTGGATTCCAGTAGAAACCCTTCACTCTTTTTGGCACCATGTAACAGTGGTGTTCCTAATCTCATCATGTTCCAGGTGCTGACTACAGGTTTAGGAGTGGATCTCTGACCTTCACCCTACCTTAAGAATGAAACGTAACAATGGAGGGAAATACATGAGTTAAATTGCACACATTAAGGTTCCACAAACAGCAAAAGATAAATCACCGGATAATCTGTTCTGTAACACAGCTGTTTGAAAAATGTTACCACCTGGGAGGGCAGACTGGGCCTCAGTTTAACATCTCGTCTGAAAGATGGCACCTCTGACAATGCAGCACTCCCATAGTGCTGCACAGTGGATGAGCTCAAGCTTTTGGAGCGGGGCTTGAACTTCTTGCTTTGATTTTATTTGATTTGATTTGATTCATTATTGTCACGTGTACTGGGATACATTGAGAAGTATTGTTTCTTGCGCGCTATACAGACAAAACATACTGTTCATAGAGTACATGGGGAGAAGGAAAGGAGAGGGTGCAGTACATCATCTTGTAGTTACCGATAGAGTAAAGAGAAAGATCAAGTTAATACATAATAGGTTCATTTAAAAGTCTGATGGCAGCAAGGAGGAAGCTGTTCTTTGAGTCGGTTGGTATGTGATCTCAGACTTTTGTATCTTTTTCCTGATGGAAGAAGGTGGAAAAGAGAATGTCCGGTGTGCGTGGGGTCCTTGATTATGCTGGCTGCTTTTCCGAGGCAGCGGGAAGTGTGGACGGAGTCAATGGATGGGAGGCTGGTTTGCGTGATGGACTGCGCTACGTACACAACTTTTTATAGTTTCTTGCGGTCTTGGTCGGAGCAGGAACCATACCAAGCTGTGATACATCTGGAAAGGGTGCTTTCTATGATGCATCTGTAAAGATTGATGAGAGTCGTAGTGGACATGCTGAAATTCCTTAACCTTCTGAGAAAGTAGAGGCGTCGGTTGGCTTCTGACTCAGAAGTGGTGGTGGGCGGGGGGGGGGGGGGGGGATGTTTTGTGGACGAAAGAAAAAGATTGATTTGAACAATTGATTGAAATGGAAGATAAAATGCAGACTAACGCTTTCACCTGATATTCGAACAGCATTCTATTTTGTTGCATATAAAGTAATTAGCCTACTTCTCAAAAGCCAGAATATGTGGGTGGATTAAATGAGAGTGCCATGGCCTTGACATTTAAAGCAATGCATTATTCTTTGTGAGCTCCAATTGCTGGAAAATGTCATGTTAGCCTCTGTCCTACTTTCACGCACTTCATAACATCACCAAATGGCTCTTTCACTTACAGACAAACTAATCACAGACTTTAGGGGAAATTCCAGGATTTATTATACTGAGGAACACAAGAGTGATAAAAGTTAATTAGGCTGAAAATTGTTGTATAATTTGGCCGAATAATCATCAGAAATGTTTTATCTTTGAGGTGGGAGGTTTCAAATGAGAAATAACATTCCATGCAATTGAGGAAAATCCAAAGTAGACTTTTGTTCTCCTCAATACTCATCATGAAACTAACCCAGTAAATATTTGTGTGAAGATATTTTAAAGCAAAGCTCAAATTCTTCAAAAAAAAGTTTAAATTTATTTATTAGTGTCACAAATAGGCTTACATGAACACCACAATGAAGTTACTGTGAAAATCCCTTAGTCGCCACACTCCAGCACCTGTTCGGGTACACTAAGGGAGAATTTAGCATGCACCTAACCAGCACATCTTTCAGACTGTTGAAGGAAACCAGAACACCCGGAGGAAACCCACGCAGACTTGGGGAGAAAGTGCAAACTCCACACAGACAGTGACCCAAGCCGGGAATTGAACCTGGGTCCCTAGAGCTGTGAGGCAGCAGTGCTAACCATTGTGCCACCGTGCCACTCTAATGTCACAAGAATTTAAAGAAATTAAATTCAAACAAATCTAGAGATGGATTATGTGTTAAATGATGAAGCAATAGACTAAAAGAAACAAAGAATTTGCATTTACTCCACAGCTTTCCTGAGCTTCGGACATGGGAAAATCCTTCACATATGATGCGGTATTTTCGAAAGATCATCACTTTTGTAGAAAAATTTATCAGCTAAGTTATAAATAGCAAGGAATTACATATAACAAAAGAGATTTTTTTTATTCATTCATGGGATATGGGAGTTGTTAGTTAGCCAGCATTTATTGCCCATCCGTAGTTGCCCTTTGAAGGGCAGTTGAGAGTCAACCACATTGCTGTGACTCTGGAGTCGCATGTAGGCCAGACCAGGTAAGGATGGCAGATTTCCTTCCCTAAAGGGCATTGGTGAACCAGAGGGTATTTCTGACAATCAACAATGGTTTCATGGTCATCAGTAGATTCTTAATTCCAGGTATTTTTTATTGAATTCAAATTCCACCATCTGCCATGACCGGATTCAAACCTGGGTCCCCAGAACATTAGCTGAGTTTCTGGATTAATAGTCTAGCGATAAGAGCATTCGCCTGCACATGATAGTTATTAAGGGATAAATGTCAGCTCGGATATCAGGAAAGTTTCTCAGCTCTTCATCGGGAAAAGCCATGGGATCTTTTGCATCTATGTGAGAGAGCAGGAGTAGGTTTAATGTCTCATCCTGAAGACAGCACCTCGAGCAGTATAGCACTATTCCCTCAGCACTAAACTGAAGTGCTCGTCTAGATTATATGCTCAAAACTCTAGAGTAAGATTTAAACATATGACCTTCTGAGGCAGGTCCACTTAGCCCACTGAGGTGAGAGGCTGACAATCTGAGCAAGAAATCTATGAATTTTGGTGGAAATGTCATTAAAGCCATTAAATGAAACGTCATCAAAGTTCAATGTCCGCAGTGGTCAAACACAGGAATGTAATGTTGGGGTGTTTATTGTTAGGGGCATAAATGAGGAGTTAATTTTGAAGTTATATCCGGAACCCTGCATTTGTTTTAATTTCCAAATCTTCAAAAGTTAGAGGGTTAATGGAAAGAGTCTGGAAGCAGGCGACAAAACTTCTTTTTATTTCTTTAGGAGATGTGGATCTTGCTGGTTATTGCCCATCCCTAATTTCCCTTGGTAAGAGGGCAGTGAGCCACCATCTTCAACTGCTGCAGTCCATGTGGTGTAGGTACATCCACAGTGCTGTTAGGAAGAGACTTCCTGGATTTTGACCCAGCGTCAGTGAAAGAATGGTGTTTTAGTTCCAAGTCAGAATGGTGCATGGCTTGGAGCAGACTTGCAGGTGACGGCGTTCACATGCATCTGCTGCCTTTAACCCTCTAGGTGGTAGAGTTTGCAGTTTCAAAAGTGCTTTTGAAGATGCCTTGATGAGCTGCGGCAGTACATCTTGTAGATGGAACACACAGCTGCCAGAGATAGTGAATGTTAAAGGTGGTGAATGAGGGTGCCAATCAAGCAGACTGCTTTTTACGAGATGGAGTCAAACTTCTTAAGTAGTTGGAGCTGCACTTATCCAGGCAAGAGGAGAGCATTACATTCCACTTCTGACTTTTGCCTTTAGATGGTGGAGAGGCTTTTTGGAACCAGGAAGTGAGTAACTCACCGCAGATTTCCCAGCCTCCAGTGTGCTCTTGTAGTCATAGTATTTATATGGCTGGACCATTTCAGGTTCTGGTCAATGGTAACCCCAGGATGTTGATAATGGGGGATTCAATAGAGATAATGTCAATATCTCTTGTTGAAGATAATAACTGCCCAGCACTTATGTGGCACAAATGCTATTGGTCAATTGTCAGCCCAAGCCGCAATGTTGTCTAGGTATAGATTCATATGGGCATGGACTGTTCCAATATCTAAGGAGTTGCGAATGGCGCTGAACATTGTGCGATCATCAACAAACATCTCCACTTCTGACCCTATGATGGAGGGAAGGTCACTGTTGTAGCAGCTGCAGATGATTGGGCTGAGGACACTATCCCATGGAAATCCTGCGATAATGTCACGGGACTGAGACGATTAACCTCCAACAACCCCAACCATCTTCTTTTGTGCCAAATAAAGCTCAATCCAGTGGAAAGTTTTCCCCCTGATTTCCATTGACTCCAGTTTTGCTCATGCTCCTTGATGCCACACTTGTCCAAATGCTGCCTTGATGTCACTCTGACCTCCTATTGAGGTCAGCTCTTTTGCTCATGTTTAGTCCAAAGCTGTAATGAGATCAGGAGCTAAGTGGCCCTGGCAGAAACCAAACTGAGGATCAATGAGCAGTTTATTGCTTTATAAGTGCCGTTTGATGGCATTTTCCACACCTCCCATCACTTTGCTGATTGAATTTCAATAGCTGAGTTCTAAGAAGAGATAGCCTACATCTTGTATTTCGAGATAGGCCTCTCTTTCATATGGTGATGGTGTTAAAAAATCTGAATAGAGTAGTGTGAAGTTGGACCTCGGACAGTATTCATGAGGGGATCAAAGGCCTTACCAGTCGATTGCTCTGCTTAATATCATCAAGAGCAGCATTGCTGATTGCTGGCAAATCATCTGATTCCTGGACACTGGCTGCTCATGAACTGAAACCCAAAGAGAAATTCCTGGTCATATATTGAGAAATTTCCACAGTTCCTCTTTGAAGCCATACACAGGTTAATAGGATCACGATTTCTTTTTGTGCTGTTCTAAGTACTTTCACTTTTCAAAATGGTCTCCAAATCAGTTTGTTGAGTTTTTAACACAATCTCTATTGATGCCAAGTAAGTACCAGCATCCTGAAAATAGACCATTTCAACCTTAACGAGTGCTTGACTTGTTAGCTGAACAATTCAGAAAACCATTGTTTTTATGTGCCATTGAAACTTGTTTAAACTCTTTTTTAAAATTCATTTATTGCCCATCCCTAGTTACCCGAGGGCAGTTGAGAGTCAACCACATTGCTGTGGCTCTGGAGGCACATGTAGGCCAGACCAGGTAAGGATAGCAGATTTCCTAGCAGGACATTAGTGAACCAGATAGATTTTTCTGATAATTGACAATGGCTCCATGGTCATCAGTAAATTTTTAATTCCAGATATGTTTTATTGAATTCAAATTCCACCATCTGCCATGGTGAAATTTGAACCCAGGTCCACTGTGGAATATAAATAACCACAGATAAAATTTCCAAGGGGTGAAAACCTTCTTAAGCTTGAAGGCAATAAAGCAAAAACATTCAAGATCTCAGTATAAGGTATAGGAGTTGATAATCTAGCGCATGCCGCATATGATTGGCACAGTAAGAACTCTCGCAACACCAGGTTAAAGTCCAACAGGTTTATTTGGAGCACAAGCTTTCGGAGCACTGCTCCTTCATCAGGTGAGTGGGAGTTGTGTTCACAAACAAGGCATCTATAGACACAAACTCAATTTACAAGATTGATTGGCACAGAGTTCTGAGATGGACTTCTCAAGCATTTTGCTTCGAGCACCTCAGTGCAGTTGGCCAGCGATTGGGAAGTCGGGGTCAATCAGCAGGGTATGTTGGTTGGAATTTTACCACTCCGCCCAGCATGGGAATCGGCGCGGGCGAGAGTCAAACCATGGAAAGGTTCGCTGACCTCGAGCGGGGTTTTACGGTTTCGGGATGAGCAAGGCTGTAAAATCCCGCCATTGTGTCTCCAGCATACATCTAAATTAGTCAATTGTTAATAGTTAATTGAAGTGCGTGACTGACACTCCAAATAATAAAGACCCATTTAGAACAATTTTCCTTATACAGATCTGGCGCATCTAGAAACACAACGTAAATGATCTCCAATATCAAGCCAGTGAATTTACCATTAACATTGCTGGAGTTTTTCTCTCAGTTGAGATAGGGACCTGAAATAAAATCTCAAAAATCAGGAGACAAGTAATTTGGTGTTTCCAAACACTGAATCTGGCCTATATTTCATTGCTGGGTCAAATCTCTTTAATTCCCCTGTGCAGCAATCAAAAAATTCCTCCTGTTGAATGTTTTACTGTTTTTCAGCAAAACTTAGCAGTTGATGAATTATATTTGGTGTGCTAAGTATTATGAAGCAGATCATTAAAGAATATTTTATGCTTGAATTGGGATTTTGCATTTAAGTGTTATGTTTGGGTTAGGAATTCTATACAATGGTATTAAATGAGACATGGCTTGTTGCACTGGAATACTCCATCTCGGTCAATTATGCGTTTATCTGGGCTTAACTGCTTCTGGTTTATTATTTCAGGGATGGGGTAATTAAGAAGGTGCATGTTAGTGCTGGCTCAAATGTAAGACTTGCCTCTGAGCTGGAAAGTTCTGGGTTCAAACCTCACTTCAGAGATTTGAACATGTAATCTAGGTTGGCACTTTAGTGAAATACTGAGTGCTGTATTGCTGCCCTTTTGATCATAGAATCCCTATAGTGCAAAAAGAGGCCATTTGGCCCATCAAGCTTGCGCCGACAACAATTCACCAAGGCCCTAGAAATCATAGAAATCATAGAAACCCTACAGTACAGAAAGAGGCCATTCGGCCCATCGAGTCTGCACCGACCACAATCCCACCCAGGCCCTACCCCCATATATTTTACCCACTAATCCATCTGATCTATGCATCCCAGGACACTAAGGGGCAATTTAGCATAGCCAATCAACCTAACCCGCACATCTTTGGATTGTGGGAGGAAACCGGAGCTCCCGGAGGAAACCCACGCAGACACGAGGAGAATGTGCAAACTCCACACAGACAGTGACCCAAGCCGGGAATCGAACCCAGGTCCCTGGAGCTGTGAAGCAGCAGTGCTAACCACTGTGCTACCGTGCCGCCCAACTGTGCTACCGTGCCGCCCTATCCCCATTACCCCATGTATTTACCCTGCGATTCTCCCTAACACCAAGGGGCAATTGAGCATGGCCAATCAACCTAACCCGCTCATCTCTGGAGTGTAGGAGGAAAATGGAGCACCCGGGGGAAGCCCACACAAAGATGGGGAAAACGTGCAAACTCCACACAGTCACCCGAGGCCGGAATTGAACCCGGGTCCCTGGCGCTGTGAGGCAGCAGTGCTAATCATGATGATGAGATATCAAATTGAAGCCTTGTCTGTTTTTTTTTCCCAAATGCATACGTCAGTTTTATTAGCAATACCACACTTGTTCTTGCGAAGGTGACCTTTAGGAAGACAAAGGTCAGAGCATTGGTCAAAGTCCTCACGCGGTACTCACACGTACCACTGGAATGCAATCCTTGCTTAGAGGAATTCCTCCTCAGGTCGTAGGTTATACAGCTCCTCCACTTATGGCGTGGACCAGCGATCAGAGTTGTAAACACTCTCACTAACCTTCCAGTCTGGAACATCCTTCATAATATTAGTCTCTTCCTCAAGATTCTCCGCTAAGAGATGCAGAGTCTTCCAATCCTGAGATTGCATCTAGCAGAGGTAGCAATGCTGCACGGGCTTCCAAGTCTTCCATCTGAAGGTGCCTTCACTCCCTGTTCCACCTGAACAACTTCCAGTATCCAAAGAGTAAAACTCCAATTCCAATCCCAAACATGCTGTAACCTGACAGACCCCTCCTGGGGAGGTTCCTCTTGTAATCCACGGGTCCAAAACCCCCCTGGAGGGGATAAGTTCTGCTTCACCTTGATAGCTGTCATCTGCTGGCACTGAGTGCAAAATGTCCATCGCAGTAATTGAGTAAGAGCAGGGGAGTTCACTTACCTCATCCTCAGGCCAATGTTTATCCTTTAATCATACCTTTTTTATTCATTCGTGAGATGTGGGCATCGCTGGCAAGACCAGCATTTGTTGCCCATCCCTAATTGCCCTTGAATTGAGTGTCTTGCTAGGCCGTTTGAGAGGGAATTTTTAAGAGTCAACCACATTGTTGTGGATCTAGAGTCACATAGAGGTCAGACCAGGTAACGACGGCAGATTTTCCTCCCTAAAGAACATTAGTGAAGCAGATGGGTTTTTACGACAATCAACAATGGTTTCATTGGCATCATCAGACTTTTAATTCCAAATTTTTATTGAATTCAAATTTTACCATCTGCCATGGTGAGATTTGAACCCAGGACAAATGAGTATTCTCCTTGGATCTTTAGATTACTAGTCTAGTGACAATACCACTACATCATTGCCTCACGGAATAGAGGATTATTTATCTAAATTCGCAGATGACATTATGGGTGGGATTTTCCGGCCATTCCTGCCAATGGCAACCGCCACCCCATTCCCACCATGGGTTTTCCAGCAGCAGAGGGTGCCAACGCTGCCTCATTGGCGGCAGCAGGACGAGAAGATCCCACTGCCAGCCGGTGGCAGGCCATCTCCGCCACTGCGACGCAGACAGAAAATCCCACCATATGTTCAGAGGTTGTATCAATGGGAGCACAAAGTGACAAAGAAGCAATAAGTGAGTGGGAAAAATACGACAGGTGAAGTTCAAGGTGGGAATGGTCATCCACTTTGGATCCAAGAAAGACAAATGGAATATTTTTGTGGGGGTGAGAGTGTCGGGGTTGTGGAGGATCAAAAGGGAGTTCGGTATCCATGTGCAGCAAATCATTAAATGCTAGTACACAAATGCAAAATGAATCAAAACAGCAAAAGAAATGTGGGCCTTTATTTTGGAAGGATTAGAAATCAAAAAGGAGGAAGTGATGCTTCAGCCAGAATAAGGTTTGGTCATAACCCAGCATTCAATGTTCAGCACTGAACCTCTGGGAAAATATATTAACCATAAAAGGGCTGCAAGACAGAATCCCCAGAGCTAACATGGTTAAATTATAAGGGCAATTTGCATCATTTTCATAGAATCATAGAATCTCTACAGTGCACAAAGAGGCCATTCAGCCCATCGAGTCTCTACCTATCCCCATAACCCCATGTGATACCCCACTAATCCTCCTAACCTACACATCTCTCCAACCTACACTGTGGGTGGCACAGTGGTTAGCACTGCTGCCTCACAGCGCCAGGGGGCTGGGTTCAATTCCCAGCTTGGGTCACTGTCTGTGTGGAGTTTTGCACGTTCTCCCCGTGTCTGCGTGGGCTTCCTCCTGGTGTTCCGGTTTCCTTCCACAGTCCATCGATGTGCAGGTTAGGTTGATTGGCTATTGCCCTATAGTGTCAGGGGGATTAGCAGGGTAAATACGTGGGGTCACAGGGATAGGGCCTGGGTGAGATTGATGTTGGTGCGGGCTCGAGGCCGAATGGCCTCCTTCTGCACTGTTGGGATTCTATGATTCTCTCTTGGGACACTAAGGGGCAATTTAGTATGGTCAATCCACCTAACCTGCACATCTTTGGGAGGAAACCAGAGCACCCAGAGGGAACCCACACAGACAGGGGGAGAATGTGCAAATTCCACGTGACAGACAAGGCCAGAATTGAACCCGGATCCTTGGCGCTATGAGGCAGCAGTGCTAACCACTGTACCACATTTGCATTTATTCTCTTTGAGTTTGGGATGTTGAGAAATGCTGTAATTGAGGCGATTCAGGAAATGAGTCAGGAATTCAATAGGATAGACACAAGTTAACAATTTCTTCTGATGGGCAAATCCAGAACAAAAGAGCAGAATCTTAAAGTTGGAGTTAGGCCATTTAAAAGTGAACTCAGAAAGCACTTTTCACAAAAAGAGGGGCAAGGGGAAAGCAAGAACCTCTATTACCTGTGGAGCCTGGGTCCATAGACATTTCCCAGACTGAGAACAATAGATATTTTTTGGACCGAGTTATCGGAGGTCTGGAGAATAGGTGTGTCTTGAAGAACTGAGTGACTGATTCCTGTTCATCTGTAACTTTACAATTGTGGATAGGGTAGGAAAGTGGTGTAGAAGGTCAGTAGTAATCTTATTGAATGCTGGAGCGGATTTAAGGGGCCGTATCTCGGACCTACTGCGCTCCTATTTCTTATGTTTCTTATGCTGTGTGTGTCAACTTGCAGCTCCCAATCTTCTAATTTTGGTCCAGGCACACTCACTGATTTGATTTGATTTGATTTATTATTATCACATGTATTGGGATACAGTGAAAAGTATTGTTTCTTGCGTGCTATACAGCCAAAGCATACCATTCATAGAGAAGGAAATGAGAGAGTGCAGAATGTAGTGTTACAGTCATAGCTGGGGTGTAGAGAAAGATCAACTTAATGCAAGGTAGGTCCATTCAAAAGTCTGATGGCAGCAGGGAAGAAGCTGTTCTTGAGTCGGCTGGTACGTGACCTCAGACTTTTTTATCTTTTTCCTCTCGGTAAAAGGTGGAAAAGAGAATGTCCGGGGTGCGTGGAGTCCTTAATTATGCTGGCTGCTTTGCCGAGGCAGTGGGAAGTGTAGACAGTCAATGGATGGGAGGCTGGTTTACGAGATGGATTGGGCTGCTTTCATGACCTTTTGTAGTTTCTTGCGGTCCTGGGCAGAGCAGGAGCCATTGATTTCATTCTGGAATCAGTGGCAGAGTGTTTGAGCAAAAACAGAAAATGCTGGAAAATCTCAGCAGGTCTGGTGGCATCTGTGGAGAAAGAATAGAGCCAACATTTCAAGTCTAGATGACCCTTCGTCAGAGCTTGTCGGAGTGTTTGAGCACCCTGCCTCTTGGCTCTGAAGATTCTTTGCATGTTTGATCATCTCTATCAGCTTCAAAAGTCTCCTCAAGACATTCCTCTTCAATCACATTCTACAGAGAGGCGATGGCCTAGTGCTATTATCGCTAGAATGTTAATGCAGAAACTCAGCTAATATTCTGGCGACCTGGGTTCAAATCCTTCCACGGCAGATGGTGGAATTTGAATTCAATAAGAAATATCTGGAATTAAGGATCTACTGGTGACCATGAAACCATTGTCGATTGTCGGAAAAGCCCACCTGGTTCACTAATGTCCTTTAGGGAAGAAAATGTAACGTCCTTATCTGGTCTGGCCTACATGTGACTCCAGAGCCATGGCAATGTGGTTGATTCTCATCTGCCCTCTAAACAAGTGCAACTAGGGATGGGCAATAAATGCTGGCCAGCCAGCAACGTCTATGTCCCACGAATGACTAAGAAATAGTTATCTTCCCTTGGCAACTGCAATAAGAACAATAAGTTGTTCTTGTTGCTCAGATATGGGATGAGAGACAGTAAAGTAATGCTTTGATTGATTGCAGATTAACATAGATTAATTACAACACTTTGTACCTATTAGCACAACTGTAAAAGTTCCCACATCCACAAAGATTGGACATTTGCCTGGAGAATATTTTCAAGAATTGAAATATGATGCAAATCATTCTCTTTTAATTGGTTATGCTCCAATTCATTCTTTTTATGTCTATGATTACTGCTGATTGCCAGCTGCATTTCAGCAGGTCCAAACCATATCTTCGCTTTAGCTAGGTATACACTGTTAACTTTGTTTGACAAACTAAAAAGAAAACGTATTTATTCTTTCATGGGATGTGGGCATCCCGTGTGGCTAAGCCAGCATTTATTGCCCATCCCTAATTTTGCTTGATAAAGGAATGGTGGGCCACCTTCTTGAATGGCTGCAGTACATGTGGTGTAGGCATACCCTCAGTGCTGTTAGGAAGGGAGTTCCAGGATTTTGATCCAGTGCTAGTGAAGGAACGGTGATACAGTTCCAAGTCAGGATGGTATGTGTCACGGAGGGAAATTTTTAGGTGGTGGTGTTCACATGCATCTGCTGCCCTAGTCCTACGAGGTGGTAGAGGTTGTGTGTTTGAAAGATACAGTTGAAAGAGTCTTGGAGAGTTGCTGCAGAGAATCTTGCACATGCTACACATTGTTGCCACTGTGCATCGATGGTGGAGGGAGTGACTGTTGAAGGTGTTGGGTGGATTTCAATTAGAACTGCCTTGTCCTAAATGGTGTCAAGCTTCTTGAATGTTTCTGGAGCTAAACTCATCCAGGCAAGTATTCCATCACACTTCCTGACTTGTGCTTTGAAGATGGTGGACAGGCTTTGGGGAATCAGGAGGTGAGTTGCTCCTCAGCCTTTGACCTGGTGTTGGAGCTACAGTATTTATGGCTGGTCCAGTTCTGTGTCTGGCCAATGATAACTCCGAGGATGATGATAGTGGGGGATTTAGCGATGCCAATGCCATTCAATGTCTAGGAGTGATGGTTAGATTCTCTCTTATTGAAGATGATTATTGTCTGGCATTTTTATGGCGTGAATGTAATTTGCTACTTGTCAGTCCAAGCCTAGATGTTGTTCAGGTCTTGTGGCATTTGGTCAAGGACTGTTTCAGTGTCTGAGGAGTACTGAATGTGGCTGAACATTGTGCAATCATCTGTAAACATCCCCACTTCTGACTTTATGATGGAGGGTAGGTCGTTCAGGAAGCAATTGAAGAAAATTGGGCCCAGCACACTACTGTGTGCAACCCCTGCAGCAATGTCCCGCAACCCAGGTGACCTTCAATATCTCCAAACATCCCTTGTTACTACCTAGGACACCAACCAATGAAGAGTTTTTCCCTGATTCCCATTGACTTCAGCTTGCTCGGGCTTCTTGACACCACACTTGGTCAAATGCTTCCTTGATGTCAAGGGCAGAAACTCTCACCTCACCTTTTGCATTCAGCTCTTTTGTCCATAGAATCTACACTGCAGAAGGAGGCCATTTGGCCCATCGAATTTGCACCGACAACAATCCCATCCAGGTCCTACCTCCGTAACCCCACATATTTACCCTCCTAATCCCTCTGACACAAAGGGGCAATTCAGTATGGCCAATCAACCTAACCCGCACATCTTTGGACTGTGGGAGGAAACTGGAGCACCCGGAGGAAACCCACGCAGACATGGGGAGAACATACAAACTCCACACAGACAGTAACCCAAGGCCGGAATTGAACCCGAGTCCCTGGTGCTGTGAGGCATCAGTGCTTACCACTGTGCCACCGTGCTGCCATGAAGTCAGGAATTGAGTGCCCTGGAAGAACACAAACAAAGTATCAGTGAGCAAGTTAGACAGCACCTTCCAAACCCACGACCACTTCCATCTATAAGGACAAGGGCAGCAGATACATGGGAACACTATCACTTGCAAGCCCTCCTCCAAGCCACTCACCATCCTCACTTGGAAATACATTGCCATTCCTTTGCAATCGCTGGGTCAAAATCCTGGAATTCCCTCCCTAACGGCATTGTGGGTCAACCCATAGCACATGGACTGCAGTGATTCAAGAAGACTGCTCATGGTCACCTTCTCAAGGGCAACTAGGGATGGGCAATAAATGCTGGCCAGCTAGCGACGCCAATGGCCCACAATTGAATAAAAAGAAACCAGCAGCCACAATGTGGCCTCAGAACTTATTAGGCTAGAATAGATCAGTCAGCAGTTCAAGCTCATCCTACATTTAATTAGATCATGGTTGATCTATTTCTCAACTGCGTTCAGCCATTTTTGTTCCATTTACCTTGATATCCCTTCATTCGAAGTTACTGATCACAGTGTTGTGTGGACAAGGGCTTCCCGATTTCCCTCCATAAAGGCTTAAATCTGGTTTTAAAAATATGTCCTCTCCGTTCTCCTTTTACCATCAGAGGAAATATCTTCTCTCACCGTGTGCTATCAATCCATTTCTCGTCTTAAGTTCCCCAGTCAGATCACTCCTGGACATCCATCTTCACAATTGAGATCCTACTGTATTCAGGCACAATTAGACAGGCAGGAACACTGCTGTCAATAGTATTGGACTGCTACTGTATCTAGCCAATTCTAAACAGTGCTGAGTGGATCTTTAGGAGGAAATCTGACACCTATTACCAAAAGTGTTCAAATGCACAGAAGTGACTGGGGGAGGAAGCAGCCTCAGCATGTCTCATAATGTAACATTGTACAGTCTTATACTTCAAATCAACTTGGAAATAAATCACCAAAACATAGAAAATTACCGCAGGCAATATTCACATGAGTGCTTCTTAAGTCGGTATTCATTCAACCATTTATTTTAAATTGGTTGAGGCCTCTGTTAAAATAGTGGGCAACATATAGGATGCAATATTTTGTCTCTTCACGCCCGCGAGATTTTCTGGTCCTGCCAGTGGTGCACCCCTGCCACATGTTTCCCTTCAGTGTGGGTTGGATTCAATGGAAAATCCCATTTATCGCGGTGGGACCAGAAGATCCCACTGCCAGCCAACACAAGGCCACCTCCCACCGCTGAGAAAATGCTGCAGGGAGACCAAAAAATCCCAGCGGTAGATTACTTTACCCTAAAAACACATAGGGCGGGATTATCCGGCCGCGCTCCTCCCAAGACTGGAAAATCTTGCCCGAGGTCAATGGACCTTTGCATGGTCTGTGTCCCGCCCACTACGATTACCATGGCGAATGGAATGGGAAAATTTCATCAAGCCAACACCAGAATGATGTTTAATATAGGGAAACAAGACTTCCACAAGAAGAGCAATGTAAAACTCTGCACAAAATACTTCCAAGTGGTATTCTAGCTGTATGTAAATGTACCTGCCTCTAATAACAGACATAGGGCAGTTACAATCAATTGCACCTACATAGCAACTGATCTAATTCAAAGATGTATAGCCATTTTCAAGCCTAAATTTCTAATTGAAATTTAATTTTCCAAGAAACTTATCCACCTTAATAAGCAAGTGATAAGACAGTCTCACACATTTCCGAACTGTATGCTTGTGGTGAACCATTGTTGGTTCCCACCAGGTAGTGCTGAGCCAGGGTCTGGCCAGTACTATGAGTCTGTATATATGTTACTGTTGGGCTTAGGGTTGGGCTGTTCTACATGTTACTGTTGGGGTTAGGGTTGGGCTATTCTACCTGTAATATAGTTCTTATGGTACATCCCAGTCGGGCTCCGCCTCCTGGGAGAGGTATAAAGGTCATTGCTCTGCCTGGGACCCTTTAGTCTGGGATCGTGTATTATATATGGTAGCTCTATTGTTGTAGTCAATAAAAGCCTTTATTTCCCCGAGTACCTCTAGCCTCGTGAGTTATATCGCGCATCAATTTTATTGACTACAATTGAACTCTCTTCGTTGAAAAAAAAACGATACAGAGAACATGGAGCAAATGCTTAAACCCGAACGGCTTACGCTGGACCCACGTGCGGCGGGCGCCTCGAACACCTTCGACCACTGGTTGAAATGTTTTCAGGATTACCTCAAAGCCTCCGCAGCGGTCACCACCGACGCCGACAGACTCCGGGTCCTCCACGCGAGGGTAAGCGACGCTGTATATTTAGCGATCCGTGGGGCCACCGACTACAAAGGGGCCCTCGAGCTTCTTAAGAAGTTCTACATTAAACCGCCGAACGAGATGCATGCTCGATATCTCTTAGCCACTTGACGGCGGCAGCCCGGCGAAACGACGGAACAGTACGCGTGCGAGCTCCTACAGCTAGCCAGGGGCTGTAACTGCAAAGCAGTGTCGGCAGACCAGAACATGAACGACCTCGCTCGAGATGCGTTTGTGGCGGGAATCGGCTCGTCTTACATCCGCCTTCGGCTGTTGGAGCAAGGTAATCTCAATCTCACTAAATCCATAGAGCTAGCGGATGCGCTAGAAACGGCCTCCAAAAGTCTGGCGATGTACCCCGACGACCACGTGGAGACAGCGTGGCAGGGGCAGTCACAGACCGCACTTCATTCAGCGGGACCGAAAAACTGCGTGATTGCGTTCCCACCCTCGAGCCTGACGACGGCAGCAGCTCCAGGCGGCCCACGGTGTTACTTCTGTGGGGGAGTGAAGCACCCTCGGCAGCAATGTCCCGCTAAAGCGGTGTTGTGCTCCGCCTGCGGCAAGAAGGGGCATTATTCAAAGGTATGCCGATCCAAACTTCCATCCAGGAACAGCAGTGCGGCGTGTGACTCCCCGGAGCCGGTTTGCTCGTCGTCGGCATCGTCAAGGGCTTCTTCCACGTGCGAGGACAGGACGTCGCCATTCCAGACGACGGAGTCGCAAGAGACGCGTGACCACCAGGGGCCGCTGGTTTTGGCGCCATCGCCCACGTGTGACCTATGGGGGCAGCCATTTTGGTCGGCACCGACCGCAAATGACCAGCAGGGGTCGTCATCATCCATCTCAGCTGCCTGCAGTGGCGCCCACGAACCAACGGTGGCGTCGATCATCCTGGACCAGGCAAAGCCTAACAGACTCGACAAGTCCATGATGGACATACAGGTAAACAAACACACGATTTATTGTCTGTTTGACAGCGGGAGCACGGAGAGCTTCATTCACCCAGACGCCATGAAGCGGTGTGGCCTCCAGATTCAGCCTGTCAAGCAGACAATTTCGATGGCGTCAAGGTCCCGGTCTGTCACTGTGCTAGGGAGTTGCGTGGTAAATCTGACGGTGCAGGGCACGGTTTACGAGAGCTTCAAGCTCCTAGTGTTACCGCACCTTTGCGCGCCAATACTCCTAGGACTAAATTTCATGGTCCACTTGAAGAGTGTAACCCTACAGTACGGTGGGCCACTCCCTCCGCTTTCAGTGGGAGACTCGCAGCCTCTAAATTGCCCAACGCGCTCCACCTGTAGCCTCTCGATGCTTAAGATTACCACACCCTCTTTATTCCAGAATCTCGTGCCAGGCTGCAAGCCCATCGCGACTAAGAGCAGGCGTTACAGTGCTGAGGATCGGATCTTCATTCGATCTGAGGTTCAGCGGCTCCTCAAGGAAGGGATCATACAACCTAGCGCTAGTCCTTGGAGAGCGCAGGTCATGGTGGTCAAGAGTGGGAACAAACCCCAGATGGTCATAGACTATAGTCAGACCATTAACAGATACACGCAGCTGGATGCGTATCCCCTCCCGCGCATATCTGACATGGTCAACCAGATTGCGCAGTACCGGGTGTTCTCCACCATCGACCTAAAGTCTGCTTACCACCAGCTCCCCATTCGCCCAGAGGACCGACAATACACGGCTTTTGAGGCGGATGGTCGCTTGTACCATTTTCTAAGGGTTCCTTTTGGTGTCACGAATGGGGTCTCGGTCTTCCAGCGTGCTATGGACCGAATGGTGGACCATAACGGACTGCGGGCTACTTTCCCGTACCAGGATAATGTCACCATCTGCGGCCATGACCAGCAGGACCACGATACCAACCTTCTTAGATTCCTACGCACTGCATCTCGCCTGAATCTGACCTACAACAGGGAGAAGTGTGTATTTCGCACGCGCCGCCTAGCTATCCTCGGATACGTGGTGGAAAACGGGGTCATTGGCCCTGATCCAGACCGTATGCGTCCCCTCCTCGGACTTCCCCTGCCCACTAGCGTAAAAGCACTGAGAAGATGCTTACGCTTCTTCTCTTACTACGCACAGTGGGTTCCCAATTACGCGGACAAAGCCCGTCCGCTCATCAAGTCTACCTCTTTTCCCCTAGCACCAGAGGCTCGGTTGGCCTTTGAGAAACTAAAAGCCGACATCGCGAAAGCCACGATGCACGCTATCGATGAGTCCATCCCCTTCCAGGTGGAGAGCGATGCATCTGATTTCGCCCTGGCCGCCACACTTAACCAGGCGGGCAGGCCCATCGCCTTTTTCTCTCGCATCCTCCAAGGCCCTGAAATTCGACATTCGGCGGTGGAAAAGGAGGCCCAGGCCATTGTGGAGGCCGTCCGGCATTGGCGCCATTACTTGGCGGGAAAACGGTTCACCCTGCTCACGGACCAGCGGTCCGTGGCGTTCATGTTCAATAACACATTACGGGGCAAGATCAAGAACGATAAGATCTTGAGGTGGAGAATCGAACTCTCCACCTATAATTACGACATCATGTATTGTCCAGGGAAATTCAACGAGCCCTCGGATGCCCTGTCGCGTGGGACATGCGCCAGTATGCAGGAGAATCGATTGCAGGCTCTCCACAATGACCTCTGCCATCCGGGGGTCACTCGGCTCTACCACTTCATAAAAGCCCGGAATCTACCCTACTCGGTGGAGGATGTCAGGTCCATAACCAGAAGCTGCCGGGTATGCGCGGAATGCAAACCGCACTTTTACCGACCTGACAGGGCACAACTCGTTAAGGCCACTCATCCCTTCGAAAGACTGAGTGTGGATTTTAAGGGCCCCTCGACAGATCGGAACGTGTACTTCCTCAATGTGGTTGATGAGTACTCACGATTCCCTTTTGTCATTCCCTGTTCTGATATGACCGCTGCCACGGTTATCAAGGCATTTCATGATCTTTTCACCCTGTTCGGGTACCCCTGTTACATCCACAGCGATAGGGGCTCGTCGTTCATGAGCGATGACTTGAGGCAATATCTGCTCTCATACGGGATTGCCTGTAGTAGAACCACGAGCTACAACCCTAGGGATAACGGACAGGTTGAACGTGAGAATGCTACAGTCTGGAAGGCTGTCTTACTGGCGTTGAAGTCTGAAGGCCTTCCAGTCTCCCGTTGGCAAGAGGTGCTCCCTGATGCGCTCCACTCCATATGCTCACTCCTGTGTACGGCAACCAACGCTACTCCCCATGAGAGACTGTTTTCATTCCCTCGGAAGTCTTCCTCTGGGACCTCATTACTGTCTTGGTTGACGTACTCAGGACCTGTCCTCCTGCGGCGACATGTTAGGACCCGCAAGTCCGACCCTTTGGTTGAACAGGTCCATCTCCTCCACGCCAACCCTCAGTATGCCTATGTGGCATATCCTGACGGGCGAGAGGACACGGTCTCGATTCGAGACCTGGCGCCAGCAGGGGGCTTGGAAACCCCTGTCGCTCCCATACCTCCTGTTAGAGACCCCCCCAACTATTGTTTCCCCTCCTGACAGGGCGCGGGCAGCATCGGGACCATCACTTAACCCTTTTACTCCCGTGTACAGCTTGCCTGAGTCCAGCAGATGGTTGTCACTTCAAGGCGTGCTCGAGTTCAGTGGATTGTCACCACCTCGGGGTCTACTGGCCCGTGAGACATTGGAGGAGCCGTTGGACACCGCCTTGGGGAGAACGCCACCGCGAGTGCCTACACTGGTGTCATCGCCGGTGTTGAGGAGGTCACAACAACGGTGCGGTCCCCCAGACCGTCTGAACTTATAGACTGATGTTCTGTGTTTTTGTACCCCGCCGGCCTTTGTTTTCAAAGGAGGGGTGAATGTGGTGAACCATTGTTGGTTCCCACCAGGTTGTGCTGAGCCAGGGTCTGGCCAGTACTATGAGTCTGTATATATGTTACTGTTGGGCTTAGGGTTGGGCTGTTCTACATGTTACTGTTGGGGTTAGGGTTGGGCTGTTCTACCTGTAATATAGTTCTTATGGTACATCCCAGTCGGGCTCCGCCTCCTGGGAGAGGTATAAAGGTCACTGCTCTGTCTGGGACCCTTTAGTCTGGGATCGTGTATTATATATGGTAGCTCTATTGTTGTAGTCAATAAAAGCCTTTATTTCCCCGAGTACCTCAAGCCTCGTGAGTTATATCGCGCATCAATGCTTACGTTTGGAGTTTTGTAGAATGATCAATCATTGGGTACACTCTCAGAATACTTGACAATAATTCCATGTTCTTCCAGGTCTGTTTCAGTCAGTGAGTTCAAACATTTGGTATTTATTTGCTTTTTTTTTGTTTTTCAACAATTATTAGGTCCCTCCTGCTGAGATAGCAACCAGAGGCCTGTTCTCAGGGGACTACTTCTTGACCTTTGCTGTTGTCACTCGTAATCTGTGCACTGGTAATTGCGTAAGAATGGCTCAGGCTGATTCATCTGCCAGCTTTCCTTCCAGCCCAAGGAAAAGTTCTCGGTCAGGGGTTCATGCTAAGTTTGCTGGAGTGTGTCTCTGTTTTTCCTCCAGTCATCGGAAGTGCAATGAGGCATAATAAGGTATAGTGTGAGCACATTGTGAAGAGCAGGGCAATCAATACTGCACTGATTGGTGCAGCATGATGGAGCATTAATAAATTTCTTCCTCTCTTGGATGAAGTAACAATTAAAGTTTGGTTTAATTGTCATCAGGACAACTTTTGAGTTTATAGTGAATGCAATAGCGCAGTCAATTTAATTTGCCAAACTATAAATGGATACTGTAGAGAGGATGTAAATGACCCTTGGCAACTCATAACTCTTCCAGGACTGTGCTAGATGCATAAGACCAAGAATAGACCATTCAGCCCTTCAATCTTGTCCTCCATTCAATTAGGTCATGATTGATCTATATCTCAACTCCATTTAGCCACCTCAGCATCATTTGACTTGATACCCTTCCAAAAGACTGACCACAACCTTGTGTGGACAAGCACTTCCTGATTTCCCTCCAAATGGTTTAACTCTAGTTTTACGAGTTTGTCCTCCTCGTTTGTGTTTCCCCATCAGAGTAAATATTTTCTCTCACCGCATGCGATCAATCCTTTTATCGTCTTACATTCTTCAGTCAAATCACTTCTCAGAAAATGCAAGCCACATTGGGCAGAACGGTGGTGCAGTGGTTAGCTCTGCTGCCTCACAGCACCAGTGACCTGGGTTCGATTCCCGGTTTGGGTCACTGTCTATGTGGAGTTTGCATGTTCTTCCCGTGTCTGTGTGGGTTTCCTCCGGGTGCTCCAGTTTGCTCCCACAGTCCAAAGATGTGCGGGTTAGGTGGATTGGCCATGCTAAATTTCTCCTTAGTGTCAGGGAGACAAGCAGGGTAAATACGTGGGGTTACGGGGTTAGGGTCTGGGTGAAATTGTCAGTGCAGGTTCAATGGGCTGAATGGCCTCCTTCTGCACTGTAGGGATTCTGTTCTATGATTTATGCAACTCATTCTCGCAATTTAACCGATTAAATTCTTTTAAAGAATTCTTGAAAAATTATTTTTATAACTGTTTCATCAAATAACTGCATTGCACCCGTAACCAGAATGTGTAACAGTTGACTGCTACACTGTAATTCTAGAAAAATGAAAATGATCTCCATCGTTCTGAAGTATCAGGCAGCTGCTGAATATTTATCTGTCAGATGAACATTTGCTTCTCCAATACAAGGCGAACTTTTGGAAAATTACAAAATCTTACAGACATTCCGCCCATCCGGCCGGCTATCATGGGGAGTGGCGATTGGGAGGCCGGTGATCGGTGGGGGGGGGGGGGGGATTGTCAACTGATCTCCCAGTATACCGAGAGATGAATGTATGTCCCCCTGAGAACTCTGCTGCTGGCTTCTCCAGTGGGTTGAGGCTCCGCCCCTACCCCTTCCCCCACTGGCGTGAATCGGCCTCCGTATTGCGCAGAGTGCCGTAAATGCACAAGTTTCAGCTCGCCCAAAAGATAGGTGGGAAAACCTCCCCGTTTTCCTGCCCATTGGACACTTTGGATGGAATTTTCCTGTGCTGCCTGCCATGGGAATCGTAGCGGGCGGTGGGTGGCGGGGGGGGGGGGGGGGGGGGGGGGGGGGCGCAGACCAGGCAAAGGCCCACTGATCTCGGGTGTGATTATCCGGTTTTGGGGCAAGCTTGGCCGGAAAATCCCGCCCTTTGTTTTTTTGGGGGAAATCGCCCCAAATATTCGAGATGCGGTCTCACCAATGCCCTGCATAACTGAAGCAGAACATCATTATTTTTATGTTCAATTCCTCTCATAATAAAGGATAGCATTAGCTTTCTTAATTACTTGCTGCACGCATGCTAATTCTTTTTAACTTGTGCACGAGAACATAATTTTTGAAGGAGAATTAATACCAAACTGGATGTTTATAGCCATGTCCATGTCATGCAGCTTTAGTGTGAGAGCCAGAGGTTTGACATTTCCACAGTAATAAACTGATCAGCACAGACTAGTAGTTCTCTATTCTATCATCACATTGTTTCTTGCTGCAGTTGTCCGGAATCAGCAGGGATGGTATTTTAAGTTGTCCTCACGCCAGAATGACCTGCTTCAGAACTGATAGCGATCTGGGAAGATACAGCTTTGTATCATTGTTATACACTCAGGGTGTTCCAGTAGCTAGGGGCAGGAGGGGTTCACAGAATCACAGAATACTACATTGCAGAAGAGGCCCTTTGGCCCATCGAGTCTGCACCGACAGATTCGATGGGCCGCAGGGTTCTTGTAGAAGATTGGAGGGAGCTGTGCAGAGATGCTTGTGGTGTGTCCTCTTCTTGTTGGACGCTCCTGTGTGCCTCACTTGCTCACAGAGAGGAAATGGTTGAGCTGGGGTGTTACTGATACAAATCTGTTCCTGTGTGTGTGTTCTGAGTAACAGCCCTTGAGAAGTTTATTTTGATAATATCTGACCAACTGAGTGTAGCAGGGAATGCTTACGAACCAATTCAGTCATGTAGAAAATGACAGCAAGTACAGCAAAAGTCATAAATTTGAAGAGAGGAATGGTGAACTGGATGAAGACCAGCAGCAAGACAAGGGAGGGCACAAAAGCAGAAGAATATTCATGTTGTATCAGACAAATAAAGTGCTCGGAGAGCGCTCGAACACCACATTCAAAAGTCTGATGGCAGCAGGAAAGAAGCTGTTCTTGAGTCGGTTGGTACGTGTCCTTAGACTTTTGTACCTTTTTCCCGACGGAAGAATGTGGAAGAGAGTACGTCCGTGGTGCGTGGGGTCCTTGATTATGCTGGCTGCTGTTCCGAGGCAGCAGGAAGTGTAAAATCCCACCCGACATGTATTGTAGTTCTGTCAGATCCTTGTTTGTATATCCAAAGATATAAATATTGTTGGTAATAATCTAAAGATGTGCAGGTTAGGTTGATTGGCCATGCAAAAATGCCCCTTAGTGTGAGGGGAAACCAGCAGGGTAAATACAGGGGGTTACAGGGATAGGGCCTGGGTGGGATTGTTGTTGGTGCAGGCTCAATGGACCGAATGGCCTCCTTCTGCATTTCAGGGATTCTATGATTCTATAAACCCTTTATAACAATGAGTCACCTCCAAAATTAATACTTTTAGGAAGGTGCAAAAGTCCTTAATCAAAAACAGGAAGTGTGTGGGTATGTGTGGACAGCTCTATGTACGGGGCATTGAACATAACTGTTATATAGCTGTCAGTATCAGCAAAAGATTCATTAACACGGGGCACTTTCCAGTTAGAAATGTTTCACCAGTTCTTTGTAGGAGCAGGCATGTGATGGTGATTACATTGAGGAGAAAACATACTGAGAGTAACAGACTCGACTCGATTCCTCTCACATCAGCAGATTCTTTGGCGAACACATTCCTGGGTAATCTCTCAGCAATTCCCAGAACATTGCTTGTATTTACATTCAGGCCACTTCCCTTCATTTGTTATTGCCTGTTTGAGTTCATTACAGATGCCAGTTGCAACAGTTTTCACGAGGCTGTACGAAACATAACTGTTTCTGCTTCTCATTAGAAATTTGCTAATGACCACAAGAATGTTCTGAAAACCTGGAAGAACTAATTTGGTGACGAAAGTTTATTTAGTAATGAAATCTAACTTATCGCTAATGGGCAGCCATACAATGTCTGAAATTAATATTGACAATATAGAGAGACTTACTAAAAACTGAAAGCAAAGCAGGGAAAGAAGACCTCATTAAAATGATCCATAGCGATTGTGGGCTTCCAGATCAGGGCTAATGTTCCTCAGAGTAAATGTCACTGTCCTATAAGGATCTAGGCAGCTCCAGCATGCAAGTCAAACAGAGTATTTGATTCCTGGGAGTTGGTATGCTTAAGAACATTCCCATGGTATCATAGTTATCAATAGAACTGTGTCAGTAGGCTAGATCAGGTAGGAGCCATATTTGTGGTAATGGGAAGAGAAGATTTATAAATAAAATTAACAGTGCCATTTCAAACAAACTCAATTATTAATCATTTATTAATAGATGCTGTCTTGCGAAATGCTGGAAAATTAGTGTATTTCAATTGCTAATATTACTTCATATCAAATCTGTATTATTCAGCGGCATGGTGGCACTGTCATTATCACTGCTGCCTCACAGTACCAGGGACCTGAGTTCACTGCTGCCTCACAGTGCCAGGGACCTGAGTTCACTGCTGCCTCACAGTGCCAGGGACCTGAGTTCAACTCCCAGCTTGGGTCATTGTCTATGCGGACTCTGCACGTTCTCCCCATGTCTGCATGGGTTTGCACTGGTTTCCCCCCACAGTCCAAAAGACATCCTGGTTAGGTGCATTGGCCATGCTAAATTTTCCCTCAGTGTACCCGAACAGGCACCAGAGTGTGGCGATTAGGGGATTTTTACAGAAACTTCATTGCAGTGTTAATGTAAGCTTACTTGTGATACTAATAACTAAACTTAAAACTTATTGATTTAATTGCAATCAATTAAGCAACTCATGAGAAACTTCTTTGCCAA
Organism: Mustelus asterias; assembly: GCF_964213995.1. Classification (NCBI taxonomy): domain Eukaryota; kingdom Metazoa; phylum Chordata; class Chondrichthyes; order Carcharhiniformes; family Triakidae; genus Mustelus; species Mustelus asterias. The sequence continues at coordinate 25,454,868 of NC_135827.1, forward strand.
GAGAGGGATTAGAATGTGGACTATGCTACCTCAGGAAATAGCATAGATTAATTCAAGGGGAAGTTAGGTAATTAGCTGAGGGAGAAATAAACAGAAAAGATATGCTGATTATACTATATGTATTAGGGTGGGAGGAAGTTCATATGGAGCACATATACCAGCATAGACCAGTTGGGCTGAAGGGCCTGTGTGTTTTGTAAATTCGACGCAATCTGAAAAACAATAACGTAAACCGCATTGTTTAATTATGCTGGTAAATTTCTGTCAACTCTCTCAGCTCATTGCCCAAGAGTTTGTTCAGCAATATAGATTATTCAGATTTTTTTTCCCCTACCTGGAAGAGATTTATATTTTCAAAAGACACTGGGATAGATTCTGACTCTGTGCCATAGGGAATTAGAAGCAGGAGTGGGCCGTTCGGCCCCTTGATCCTGCTCTATTATTCAATAAAATCATGGTTGACCTGATTGTAGCTTTGACTCCACATTCCACCAACCCCAATAACCTTTGGCTCCCTTGTTAGTCAATAATTTATCTACCTCAAACTTAAAAATATTCACTGACCCTGCCTCCACTGCTCTCTAGGGAAGAGAGTTCCAAAGATTCACCACCCTCTGAGAGAAACGGCATGGTGGCACAGTGGTTAGCACTACTGCCTCACAGCGCCAGGGATCTGGGTTCGATTCCTGGCTTGGGTCACTGTCTGTATGGAGTTTTGCACATTCTCCCCATGTCTGCATGGGTTTCCTCTGGGTGCTCCAGTTTCCTTCCACACTCTGAAGATGTGTGGGTTAGGTTGATTGGCCATGCTAAATTGCCCCTAGTTTTGGGGGCGGGGGGGAGATTAGCAGAGTAAATATGTGGGGTTACTGGGATAGGGTGGGTTTGTTGTTGGGGTGTCGGCTCGATGGGCCAAATAGCCTCCTTCTGTACTGTAGGAATTCTATGAGAAACTTCTCATCTCTATCTTAAATGAGAGACCACTTATTTTAAACTGCGTCCCCCAATTCTATTCTCTCCTGCATAAGGAAACATCATTTCAGCATCTATTTATCTAAACCAGTCAGCTTCTCTACACCACACCGTAATGATCTTGCTTTGAATAAGGTGATGGGTTGATTTGTGCTGCACATTCATACGAGATGAACTAACTCCTTAATTAAAATACCAGAGAGAGGAGTATTTTTAATGAACATACCTGTACACTATGACTGACCAGATTACTTTCATCCCACAGAACTTTGTGACAACAGATGCTATTCAAATACTTTTGGAATTGCAATCCTTGGAGAAAAAAATTGAGCAAATATTATCTTCAACAGCTGGGTTAGAATTAGTCCACTAAATAATTAGCACCTACTAGAGCCTATGTTATAAAAAACTTCAAAGATAGTTTTTTTTTAATCGGGAAGAGAATGAACATGAACTCAAGGGCAGAAAGAAAATTTCAACTCGACATTTTTTACTGAACCCGCAGCAATCCAATTACAATCACATTGTCCCGATGGAAACTCCAGCAAAATTCCTAGTTAGTCAGTGACTGCTGGGTGCTGCTCTCAAACAAAAACAGGATAAAACATGTTGGCAACTTCCATTCTGCAATAAATATGAAATGGGATGAAAATATTCTGGCAATAAAAAAAAACTTCTCTTTCTGCATGCCTGCAAATTTGTGTTTCAGTAGCTTGAATTCAAGTACAATTTCCAGTTGTGAAATTAGAACACAAGCTTTATTATATTGCACAGGAACTAAACATAGAATCATGGAGGGGAGTCTCACCAAACAATGGCAGAGTGTTGGTTCCAGCGAGAAAAGCAACGTATTTCTCTCCCGTTCTTACCACTTTCCATCACAGAATGGGTGACATTCACGCCATCATCTGGGGGGTGGGACTTCAACACGCTGGCAAAATCCTGGCTGCATTTAGATGGGGGCGCCATGTCTAAAGGGGCACCCTGATCAAAGCAAAACGTAACCTCTCTACTCCACCATGGAGAGTCCAGGGGCTCTCCCCCACCTGCCCCTGTGGTCGGAACCGGTATTTATCCTTCCATCTCCCCCCGATCGGAGCCAGTATTCGCCCCCCACCTCCCCGATTGGACCCTAGCCATGTCCCTCTCCCATTAGGGGCACTCTCACCTTTATGCCCCTGGGGGGATCCCCACAACAGATTCACGTCTGGCTGAACCTATTATAAACTGTGCAGACATTAGGTCACATCAACGTGGTTTGAAAATATAGCCAGGGCTCAATATTTGGTGTGGGGGCGCTTTAATAATATGGAAATATATTGAAATGTATGTAAATCAGGTTCACATCAGATGTGGGTGACCTGGTTATGTCACCGGCAAGATTTGTGCCTTTCGGGTTTCACCAGATACTCACCCCCACCACCGATCCCATGGACAGTGAAGATTCCACCCATAGAATTTTATACACAGGAGGAGATGAATTCCACCAACCCCAGCTCTATGACTCAAAGGACCTTTCATGACCTCAGGATATTTCAAAGTAATTTACAGCCAATGAAGTACTTTTCAAGTGTCATCACTTTTTGTCATGTCAAAAACCTGGCAGCCAATCAGTGACACAGAAAACTCTCACAAACAGCAAAGTGATCATGGTTTTGGTGATGGTGGTTGGGAGATAAATATTGGTTAAGATAGTGAGGCTATCTCCCCTGCTCCTCTTTACAGTAAGAAGTCTCACAACACCAGGTTAAAGTCCAACAGGTTTATTTGGTAGCACATGATAGCACATTTGGTAGCACATGGTAGCACAATGGTTTATCTGGTAGCACTCCTCTTTACAATGTCATGGGACCTTTTACACTCATCAGACAGGGTCAAGGATATTTACCAGAGAGAGTTGATGGTATTTACCGGAGAGAGTTGATGGTATTTACCAGAGAGAGAGTTGATGGTACTTACCAGAGAGGGTCGATGGTATTTACCAGAGAGTCGATGGAATTTACCAGAGAGATTTGATGGTAGTTACCAGATCGAGTCGATGGTATTTACCAGAGAGAGTTGATGGTATTTATCAGAGAGAGTTGATAGTATTTACACAAAGAGTCAAGGGTATTTACCTAATGCATTCCTCTGCACTTCCTTCACACTTTTCCACATTTTTATCTTCTCAAATATTCTCAGTTTCCTTCTGATTCCATGCTATCTCAGTGTTGCATTCTGTATCCCAACAAACCTTTCATTTAAATATCCTCCTGACCTTGCTCTTCATTATTGTTCACATCTCTGTTCGTAATGGAGAAAATGTACATAATACTACAGGAACAATGGGTTAAATTTAAGTTTGGCAGAAAACAGTAAGAAATAATCCCTTTTACAGTCATAATCCTCCTATTTCATTCTGTTTGTCAAACCAATGCACTGTTTCAAACCACTTAACACAAACCACACCCGCAAGTTTGTGGGAAATCTCTTTTGACTGTTTAAATACATGTATCTCAGCTTGTGCATTGTTTAAAACATAAACTACTCATTGGAAAACTCAGTTGAAGGCTGACAGTTGAGCTTGACCCCTGTTGAGAACAGCAGGACTGCTGTGACAACCATTCAAGACCACTCAAGATCTTTTGAGAGATAAGTTTGAGAGTTGCTTTTCAGTGGATACCAGTCCGCAGCAGAAATGTGCTCTTTAACTCAGATTCACTGAAATTATCTTTCTCAAGGAGGAACGAACAATGGAAATCATAGAAAATGGGAATGTCATAGGGACAAGCATGATTTTGTCGAATGCCATTCACTGAAGCCAGTATATTGGTGGCAATTTAAAGATATAAGCAAAGAGCTTAGTGATTACGGTATTAGCGTATGAGTGACGATGCTTCAGATTCACAATGCTTCTGATAAATATTTAGACAGATGCGTGTAATGAAAGTATTCAGTAAGCTGATAATATCAACGTCGATTCTGAGCTTTGATTTATTAGTTCCTACCGTGATTCATAGAATAGTTGCAATGCAAAATGTGTATAACAAATGATACGCAAAAAAGATTCAAAACATTCTGAGAAAAGATTTTTAGGAATCACATTTCTTGATCTCCACATAAGCATCAGTCCCACGTCAGTCACATGTCAGTCACACGTCAGTCACACGTCAGTCAAGCAGCAAGAAGCAGCAATCAAGGAGCAAACACCAAAGGTTTTCTCCGGGTGCTCCGGTTTCCTCCCACAGTCCAAAGATGAGGAGGTTCGGTGGATGGCAAATTGCTCCTTAGTGTCCTGGGATGTGTAGGTCAGGGAGATTAGTGGGGTAAATACATGGGGTTGTGGGGTTAGAGACTGGGTGGGATGCTCTGTTGGAGAGTCGGTGCAGACCCGATGGGCCGAATGGCCTCCTCCTGTAATGTAGGGATTCCATAATAAACATGGCAGTCACACACTAAATATGGTAATCACACACCAAACATGGTAATCACACACCAAACATGGCAATCACTCACCATACACAGAAATCACACACCAGACACGGCAATCACACTCTAGACACGGCAATCACACACCAAACATGGCAATCACATACCAAACATGACAATCACACACCAGACACAGCAATCACACGCCAAACACAGCAATCACACACCAAACACAACAATCACACACCATACACGGCAATCACACACCAAACACAACAATCACACACCAGACACGGCAATCAGACACCAGACACAGCAATCATACACTAGACACAGCAATCGCACACTAGACACGGCAATCACACACTAGACACGGCAATCATACACTAGACACGGCAATCACACACTAGACACGGCAATCACACACCAGACACGGCAATCACACACTAGACACGGCAATCACACTCCAAACACAGCAATCACACACACTAGACACAGCAACCACACACTAGACACGGCAATCACACACTAGACACAGCAATCACACACTAGACACGGCAATCACACACCAGGCACGGCAATCACACTCCAAACACAGCAATCACACACACTAGACACAGCAACCACACATTAAACACGGCAATCACACACCAGGGACCAAAGGACAAATACCCTGCGTGTCCAAGCATTTTAGAATGATTACACCACAGAAGGAGGACATTCAGCCCGTCATGTCTGTGGTGGCCACCTGAAGGAGCGATTCACCGCATGTCACATCCCGGCCTTTTCCCCATTGCCCTGCAAATTATTCCCTTTCAGATTTTTAAGAATAACATATTTTGATCTCCACATAAACACCAGTCCAAATCCAACAATCAAACCCCAAACACCAGCAGCCAAATGTCGAGCACTAGTGATCAAACACCAAACACTATCACTCAAACACAGCACTCACTCAGACAACACACATCACTGCCCAAAGGACCAGTCCCCAAAGAAAAATAAATCACCCGACCATATGCCTAAGTGCTGGGCGGAGATTTATTTTCAAAGGATGCAAATATTTCCCTCAATTCAAACTGATGAAGCCTTGTTTCTGACTGGAAAGCCTGCCCAAAAATGGAGAAATGGCCATGGAATGTAGCTCTTCTGAGAATCCAGGGCAAGTTCCTTTAATTCCTGAACATGAACATTTTGGCTATAAGTTGAAGAGTGAGAATAGACAACTAAACTGTACTTGGCAGAATTCTCCCTATTTGTGGCCCACCACACACACACATACACACACACACACACATCAACAACTGGTTTGGAACAATTGATGGACTTTATCCATTTAAAATATGAATTGAAAATTGCCTTTATTGACTTGTGTGGAAATGATCGATTTCTGCATCACGCCAAGTGTCATACTATCGACAGGGATAGCCAAAAGCTGAATGGAAAAGGCTGGGTCCGGAATTCCAAACTGCGACCCAAAAATTAACCTCCTCATTTCTTTTCTTAGAACAAGAAGTATCATGACCAAAGAAGGTGTTTTAATGCCTAAATCTGTAGTCGATTTTTTACAATGCTGTTTACAGAATTGCAAACACTTGCTGCAGGGAATTACAGTTGACCTAAAGATGCCACAGCTTCAGAATTCATTTCATAGAGCACGGAGATCTGCCTTAGTGCTGTTAGTAGGCGAGATGTAAGTCTCACTTTTGCCAACAAATCTAACTGTTCGGCTTGGAAAAACTGGAGGAGACAGATAAATATGCTTTGTGTTAGAATAGGCTGTGTTACATTGGTGTATTGTTATTTCATTTATAAGCACTAGGAACTAATTGATATATGAACATATATCTCAATGATTGCCACATTCGTTGTCATGTTGCAGGCATGTGTTGAGTAACAATGGCCGGAATCTTTTCCACTCCATCTGACGAAGGAGCAGCGCTCCGAAAGCTTATGGTATTTGCTACCAAATAAACCTGTTGGACTTTAACCTGGTGTTGTGAGACTTCTTACGGAATCTTACCACCATTCACGCCGGCGGAATTTTCCCATCTCGCCGCAGTAAACGGAGAGTTGGCTGGCCGCCAAATTCACCGACTTCGTTGCAGTTGGCAGCTAAGATCACACCCAATGTATCAGCCAATCAGTCAACCAGACAAGGAGAGAGGCAAGGAATACACACTCAATGGGGCACCAGTAATTTGAGTCTAAAGTGTGACTATTTCTAACGCATGGGAACTAGAAGATATGATGTGGAGATGCCGGCATTGGACTGGGGTAAGCACAGTAAGAAGTCTCACAACACCAGGTTAAAGTCCAACAGGTTTATTTGGTAGCACAACCCACAAGCTTTCGGAGCGCTTGCTACTCCTTCATCAGGTGAGTGGGAGTTCTGTTCACAAACAGGGCATATAAAGACACAAACTCAGTTTACAAAATAATGGTTGGAATGCGAGTCTTTACAGGTAATCAAGTCTTAAAGGTGCAGACAATGTGAGTGGAGAGAGGGTTAAGCACAGGTTAAAGAGATGTGTATTGTCTCCAGACAGGACAGTTAGTGAGATTTTGCAAGCCCAAGCAAGTCGTGGGGGTTACAGATAGTGTGACACATCTCTTTTTTGAACAATAAAAGAAGATATAACAGGCTTCTGGCAAGAATTTAAAAAAGTATTTGGGTGCAACACAGTTACAGACCAAGATACATTCGATGATATAGTCATTTGCCTTGGCTGTTTAATGTCAGCATGCAATGGTTTTGCCTTCACATTGACATTAAACTTCCATCACATAATTTAGGTGCTAAGACCCAAAGTGACTCATTAAAAAAAGTAGAATGAGACCACCCCTGTGTTGCTCTGGTGTCAAAATCGGCACTGATTCCAGATTTGGTTCTGATTAACACAGATGTGACTCATACCAGAACATCAAAGGCATGTTTTTCCCTTTTGCACTCATTGTCTGCGGACCCTGCCAGCAGTATGAGGCCTTGCAAAGATTGGCCATTATAATTGCAGGCTCAGCATTAAATGAAGCTGCATTGTACCAGGCCACAGTAGCAGGGTAAATCCACCCAATAACTTCAGTATACAACAAAGCTACATTTAGCCCGAGTCAAATCTTTAGAATGATCATTATGCCTGTCTTACCCTTTAAGTTTAAAGTTCTTTAAAGTTTTAAAGTTTATTTATTATGTCATAAGTAGGCTTACATGAACACTGCAATGAAATTACTGTGAAAATCCCCTAGTGGCCACACTCCGGCGCCTGTTCGGATACACTGAGGGAGAATGTAGCATGGCCAATGTATCTAACCAGCACATCTTTCAGACTTATGTACCCTTATACTTAATACAAACATACTTGTTCTCAGATTTAAGCTAAAGGTGAACAATCATGCTTCAAGTGGTTACACTTAAGGCTTTGCTTTTGTGTTCAGTGCCAAACACTATGGTTGTAATGAAACACTCACTCCCTGCATTACTGCATACAATATTACTTCAATATTAGATATGTTGCCTCGGGACGAAAGACAAACCATTGCAGCTGAATTCGCACTAGACCTCTTATTCTCTCCTAAAGTGGAAAAATGAATACAGTGGCACCCATTTTAAGATGAAGAGGACAGGTTTGGCACTCGAGAGCCACAATGTGGACAGCGCTTGTGGAACATTAATAGCATAATTGGGATCAAATCTGTCTATTTCAGAAGAACCCACTGCCTTCCTGAAGGTGCCCTGCTCACTCACTTCTTCAAAATGACAGATTACTATTCAGGTCTGGCATGAAGGCAGCAGAATTGGAAGGGGTCTAAGCCTTCCATAATGAGGTCCTTGAGTGTGATGATACTGTGCCTTTAAGAAATATATTGAGAACATAAGAACATAAGAACTAGGAGCAGGAGTAGGCCATCTGGCCCTTCGGGCCTGCTCCGCCATTCAATAAGATCATGGCTGATCTTTTTGTGGACTCAGCTCCACTTACCCGCCCACTCACCATGACCCTTAATTCCTTTACTGTTCAAAAATGTATCTATCCTTACCTTAAGGGTGTGGAATGGACTGCCTGCAGTGATAGTGGAGTCAGACACTTTAGGAACATTTAAGCGGTTATTGGATAGGCACATGGAGCACACCAGGATGGTAGGGAGTGGGATAGCTTGATCTTGGTTTCAGATGAAGGTCGGCACAACATCGTGGGCCGAAGGGCCTGTTCTGTGCTGTAATGTTCTATGTTCTATGTTAAAAACATTTAATGAGGTAGCCTCAACTGCTTCACTGGGCAGGGAATTCCACAGATTCACAATCCTTTGTGTGAAGAAGTTCCTCCTCAACTCAGTCTTAAATCTGCTTCCCCTTATTTTGAGGCTATGTCCCCTAGTTCTAGTTTCACCCACCAGTGGAAACAACTTCTCTGCTTCTATCTTATCTATTCCCTTCATAATCTTATATGTTTCTATAAGACCTCCCCTCATTCTTCTGAATTCCAATGAGAATAGCACCAGTCTACTCAGTCTCTCCTCATAATCCAACCCTCTCAACTCCGGAATCAACCTAGTGAATCTCCTCTGCATCCCCTCCAGTGCCAGTATATCCTTTCTCAAGTAAGGAGACCAAAACTGTACACAGTATTCCAGGTGTGGCCTCACCAGCACCTTATACAGCTGCAACATAACCTCGCTGTTTTTAAACTCCATCCCTCTAGCAATGAAGGACAAAATTCCATTTGCCTTCTTAATTACCTGCTGCATTTGCAAACCAACTTCTTGAGATTCCTGCACAAGGACACCCAGGTCCCTCTGCACAGCAGCATGTTGCAATTTTTTACCATTTAAATAATAGTCCATTTTGCTGTTATTCCTACCAAAACGGATGACCTCACATTTACCAACATTGTACTCCATCTGCCAGACCCTCGTCCACTCACTTAGATTATCTATATCATTATTTTCTCATTGCTTCTTGTAAGGCATATGTTTAAAATTCAACTATGTTTTGCAGGGTGACAGTTTGTCTAGGAAAACTTTTAAATTATTAGCTGGGAGAACAAGGTAAGTATTAATTTTAGACATGGAGTGTTTGTTTAAGCAGAGGTAATACATTTGTGTTTATTTAGACTCCCCCTGGGGATTCAAAGTAGAGTTTTTATTAGGTTGACCGAGAGGGACAGAGTCATGTACTTAATGGAAGGAGCTAAACCTGCAGGAAAGAAAGAATTTCAGTTTCATTTTAAGATAAAAGCAGTTGCCGCCTGGGCTGCCAGAAGAAAGTAGTGTCTCTCTGTCCCTCTCTCTCTCCAGAGGGGTTCTGAAAGCTCTGACGAAGGGTAATCCTGACTCAAGACATTGGCTCTATTCTCTCTCCATAGATACTGTCAGACATGCTGAGATTTTCCAGCATTTTCTGTTTTTGTTGTGTTCTGAAAGCTCCAGGACTGGTAACCTAAGACAAACAAGTATACCTGTGTTTTTCAAACTAATTTTAAAGAGAGGTTTAAGTCTATATGGAAAATTTTGCTGGATTGGGACACTTAGCGATAGGTTAGCAGTTTAGAGTTACGGGGGTGATTCTCCCAGCAGCGCAGTGGGCCGGGAGATTCAAGCGGAGATCTTTTAGTGGGCTCCCAGCTGGGTGCCACCGCCTCCGTGAGTCTCCAGCCGCTGGATTTTCCACATCATCAGCTCCACGCCAGAAATCAGTGCCGAGCTGCATCAATTATTTACATTGTGATTTGAATATCATTCACAGGCCTAGGCCTCCAGGCCTGCTCTAGTCTCCCACCAACACCCCCCCTGCCCCCCACCACCAGGAGGGTTTACAATACTCCCACCTTGCAGGGAGCTGGTGGCCCAACCCCGCTGGAGTGAAGGGGGGCCATGAAGGCCCCAGAGGTTTGGGAGTGAGGGCCTGCCCCCAGGTCAGCCTTCCAGGGAGGATCAGGACTGTGGAGGGCGGGGGTGTCGGTGGAATGGGGGGGAGTTTGGACTGCCGGGGAGGGTGGAGATCGGGACTGCTAGCAAGGGGGTGGGGGCGTGGGGGTGGTCAAGGCTGACACAGCCACGCCCAGGGAGCCAGCATTCATGACATGGGGTGATGGAGGGGCAGTGATACAGAGTTGCTGTGCTGGCCAGTGATTGAACTGGCCAGTGACTGGGAGGCCGGCAGTGTGGGGCTACTGCGCATGTGCAGATCAACACATGCGCAATGGCGCACTCAGCGCTATGCTGCCAGCCTCGCCAGCGAGAATAGGCCCCACCCCTGGATTTTTAATGATATTCACGCTAGGGTTTTCTGCCGTGCACAGAGTGTGGGAGATTCATTTTGAAAATCCCACTGAAAAAAAACAATGGGATTTACTCCAGTCTTTACACGAATTCGACACTTATAATTCTTTTGGCAGAATCCTACCCTGTATCTTGTCATGTTTACGTATTGTTCAATTGTTAAAGGTTAAGCTAATTCATTTGTTATAGTTAAGTTATATTGTTAAATAAAGTTTATTTTGATACAAGTTTCCCAATTTGTCAGTAGAATCACGTCTGGAGTGAAACATCTGATCCTCACACTAATGCCAAAATAGAAAATTGTTGGGGTCTAGTCTGGCTTCCGAATATAGCTTGGGGTTTCTGATCCGGTACCCTAACAATGATGATGGCTTTCTTTTGTGATGATAGCAATCTAAGCAAAATCAATTGAAATAATAACAATAGTTGTACTTTAGCTATTTATGAAAAGCCCAATCTGCTCATCGCAGAAGTTCCAAGTATTTAACAAACACAGAGGTCAAACAATCTCAATGTTGTTTCTGTTTAGGTACTTTAACTCTTTGCCACTTTAACCAAGCACAGTGCCTTTGAAGGTCAATATGGGTGCTACTGGCATCTGAAAGCTGGATTTGACACTGAAGATTTTGGCAGTGGTTGATTAATCAGTTCATCTAAATCAGGAATACTCAGGCTGTAGAATGAAATGTGTTGCCACTTTTTGGCATCTGGCATCAGATTCAACAACATCCAGATCAGGTATAGATTAAGTCAGATGTAAAGTAATATTCCCTCCATGCTGTCTCAACAATCTGCCTTAAATGTACAGTTTATTTTCATTGCGACAGAAATTCTCAGGCAATGACATAATTGTTTTCCCAATCTGATTGTACATTGACCTTTACTTTCATGTCTTAAATCTTTTCCTCGTTTTTTCAATGAAATGGGGTTACAATACTGATACACCAATTGCATGTTGGATAATTCCGCCTTGTGGTCAGTGACAATTAACATCCATGTTAATTACCACTGGCTGACGGTTGTCGGCCATTTTAAATTTGGTGGAAAAAAGATCGGAGCTTAATAATTGCACAGGGAGAAATAGGACCTAAGGGGGAAGTTAGCCCAGTGCATCATGTATACCAGCCTCCCATCCATTGACTCCGTCTACACTTCCCGTTGCCTTGGGAAAGCAGCCAGCGTAATCAAGGACCCCACGCCCCCCGGACATTCTCTCTTCAACCGTCTTCCATCGGGAAAAAGATACAAAAGTCTGAAAACACGTACCAACCGACTCAAGAACAGCTTCTTCCTTGCTGCCATCAGACTTTTGGATGGGCCTATGTCGTATTAAGCTGATCTTTCTCTTCACTCTATCGATAACTACAAATTATATCCTGCACCCTATCCTTTCCTTCTTCCCTTTGTATTCGATGAATGTTATATTTTGTCTGTAAAGCGTGCAAAAAGCAATACTTTTCACTGTATCCCAATACACGTGACAATAATAAATCAAATCAAATCAGTTGGACTTGTGATAACCACTTTGGTTTTTAGTTTCTCCTTTTTGCTGATGAATTCAAAGAATCACAGGCTGAGATTTTCCGGCTGGTTGGATCTTCCATTCCCACCGATGGTGACCCCCCCCTAGATTTCCTGGCGGGGTGTGTGAGCTGTGGAAAAAGCCATTGACATCAGCGAGATTTGAAGACCCCACTGCTAACTATCGGTAGACAATTTCTACTGCCACAAAACATGTCATGGGTGGGGTGAGGGGTGGCGGGGGGGCGGGAAAATCCCTCCCTTACAATGGTTCACAGTGCAGAAGGTGTGAGCCGACTCTCTTTGCTCGTTCTGCTATTGGCTCGTCCTGAACCTTTTCCCCATAACCCTGCAGCTTTATTCTCTTCAGCTGTTTATGCTGTTCTCCTTTGAAAGCCTGAATCAGAATTTGCCTCCACCATCCTCTCGGGCCGTGCATTCCAGATTGTATCCACATACAGCATAAAAAACATTTCCTCTTGTTGGCCATGGTTCTTTTGCCAGTCTCCAGAAGCCCTCTGCTTCTTGACCCTTCCATCACTTGGGAACAATGTTTTTTCTCTGCCTTAACCAATCATTCTAAAACAATGCAAGAATTGTTTAAATTTTCAAAATATCTGGGAAGGCAAACAGTTTCTGCTTTTAAATGTGCGTCATGAAATCATTAACGTACATACATAAGCAGCTTGTCCATGATTTTGCCACAAAAAATCATGAAATCCTCCTTTCAGAATGTGTTTCAGCAGTTACACCGTGATGTGGATTCATTATTTTCTTTCTTTTACTTCCTAAGAGCAACAATTCTGGTGATGGAAGCTTCATGGACCTGTAGGGTACAGCAGACTATTGCCTCCTCAGTTTGCCTCACAAATGTGGGGGTGGGGGGGGGGTGGGGGGGGGGGGGGTGGGGGGGGGGGGCGGCGGGGATAACTTTAATTTCCAGATTTCCAACAATAGTGCAGCATGAAGGATATGGGGGCAGAGTCTCCAACTTCCCCCACACCCCTCCCCCTCCCCCCCCGCCCCCCGACCTCCCACCTGTCTGCTGGGATTCTCCAGTCCCGCTGCAGTTAATGGAGATTTGGTTGGACACCAAATTTTCCCGTGCTCGCTGGCAGGGATGGCAAGACGTACGAGGCCAGAGAATCCCAATCATGGATACATGTTGGGTCCATTCATTCGTTTGAACAGATGAGGGGACAGCACTGATACGAGTTTTAAAAATGGTTTTCTTTTATTGAACAGAACTTAAAAAGGTTAACATGACAGAAGCGAAAAGGAAAAGAAAAGCAAACTTGGAGATTATCTTTTACTGCCAGCCCCTGTGCTGAACTTGAACGCACTGAACGGATCTCAAAAACAAACTGAAAAAACACACACTAAAATCCAAATTATAATTCAACCGTTATCTCGTCGTTGGAAATGTTTTTCCACAGACTGTCTCCGTCTTAGAAAAACAATTCTTGTAGCTGCTGTTATGGGACTGTTGTTTACCTGCATTGTGTACCCTTCAGGAATGCAGTCAATTTTGAGCTAACCTTTAGCCTTCTGATTCTACATGTAGTCAAGTTAGCAGAGTTAGTTGCATAGGCAGAAATATCTTAAAATTAAGTCTTTGCATAGACTGCAGCAAACAGAACTAAGCATACATGGGATCTCTTAATACACCAATCTTGATTTTCATTTTAACTGCAGGAATCTGAATGGTAAGGTACATCCCCAGGACCCATTTGATTCCAGATAACCCTCGGACCAATTTCCTAACAGGTCAAGTTGTCAGACAAGCCTTTGAAAGCTTACATATACTTGGCATGGTTTTAGCTCATTAATATAAGAAGTATCCCCATGAAAGGGTTAATGATCACATAAGATTAAAAATCACATAAGCTACAAGCTGTACCTCAGTCACACAGGGAAAACTATGTGAAAACCACAGGTCTTGATTAAAGCAGATCCAGATAAGAGTCAAAGACCATTTAGTTGAACGATTGGCAGCTGCAGTTCATGTTCTTTCCCATTAGAACAAGGAACAATGGCAAGGGAGGTTGATATACCATTGGTTAGAAGTAGAGCTATCATTGCCTGATGATATAATTAGAAAGATATGCACTAGTTATAATTGGGCAACTATTTCCTTATGTATGCATGATGTAACCTTAATCAATTACTGTGAGTGGACAGAGATAACTCTTATACTTTGATTGGTATATGCTACTTACTTGTAATCAAAGTTGAAACTATAAATGCTTGTGCATTTCTGAATTGGGTACTCTGATTGGTCTCAAAGATTGAATCAGAGTCCTGTAGCGTTACAGTTGTCAATAAATCACCTTGATCCACTCTGTGACTTTGTCTGGCTACTTGCGGGGAGCAAGAACAAGGAAAACATTATACCAGTTCCTTGACACCCTGGAATAATTTAAGCCTTTTGTACTGCCAGCTGTACCTAAGTTCCCTGAATTTAGGTTAGTGGGGTGTATGTGTATAGCAACCAAGTTTACATTCTGTATCAGGCAACAGAAATTCTTTTTGTCTACATTTCTCAGTGACTTAATTCGAGCTCTTCAACAGCCGAATAAAAATCTGCATATGGGACTTGACTAACCATTAAAAATAATTATTCTCTTGGAAGTTAAAATTCTCATTGAAGAAGAATGTAGCATCATAGCGCTAAAGCAGGACATCAGGCATTTCAAATATCCATTTAATATGTTCAAGAAGGTGGATTGTTTACAGAAAGAATGTAATTATTTTTCATTATTTAAATAAAAATGGCAGGACTATATTTATGAATGTCTACAGCAATTGCTTATCTAAATGATCTGGAACTTTCCATTCTTTGCCATTGGAAGATCAAGTGCTTCAGTTGTCATATATCCCTTGAGGCAGGGTTGCCTTGAACTGGAGTTACAACAGCTGAAGTCAAGCAGGCTTTGAAAGCCAGCAATCCACTCGCATCCCTTGTATCTTTTGCAACATGTGGACAAATACTGTTATGGGAGCTGGTCTGGCTCAGACGGTAATTCCCTTGCCTCTGAGCCGGAAGGCCCAGGGTACCCAGGGATTAGCGGATTAGCAGGTAGGGCCTGGGTGGGATTGTGGTCGGTGCAGACTAGATGGGCCGAATGGCCTCCTTCTGCACTGTAGGGTTTCTATGATTTCTATGATTTCTACTCCTGGATCTGTCGGCCATGAAACAACTCAGCCATGGAGACAGGCAAGCTAGCTTGTATCAATGCAGGTCTCCAGCTCAGATAAATGAGGAGGGTTAGTGGTAGGAAGGACACCTAGCTGTTGTTAACCATCCACCAATTGAGTTCAACAACTTCAGAGCATGAACTCTCCCCTCCACCTTCACCCCATTTCCATTTATCTTATTTCATTTCTTCTTACCATCTCATTCATCCATTTTCATCATCCCTTCATTCTCACTTTTCCGCTTCTCCATTCTCGCTCTCCCTCTTGTCTCTAAACCACCCCCTCCACCACCCTTCCCCTTTCAGGGCAACGGCTACATTCCTCAGTTAGTTCCTTAACCATCTGTACCTCTGTCCTGCCATCCACACACTATGATCACTTAATGGACACTTTTAGCAACTTTCTCAGCCTTCTTCATAATCATTTATGTCTCCTTTGTCCAACTGCAGTCCCCCTTCCCCTCCTTCGCTGTATAAATCTCTTCTGATTTTCTTTGTTCTTAGCTCTGACAAAGGGTCATCCAGACTTGAAACGTTGGCTCTATTCTTTCTCCATAGATGCTGCCAGACCTGCTGAGATTTTCCAGCATTTTCTGTTTTTGTACCAAAAATTACATTTGACATGATGGAGTGATCAACCAGCTTTTTGGCATGTAATATCGGAAAAAGACAAAAGGGAAGGGCAGAGAAGAGGACATTTGATTTGATTTATTATTGTCACATGTATTAGTAAATAGGGAAAAGCATTGTTTCTTGTGCGCTATACAAAGCATACTGTACATAGAGAAGGAAAGGAGAGGGAGTAGATGTAGTGTTACAGTCATAGAAACCCTACAGTGCCGAAGGAGGCCATTCGGCCCATCGAGTCTGCACCGACCACAATCCCACCCAGGCCCTACCCCCACATATTTACCCGCTAATCCCTCTAACCTACGCATCCCAGGACTCTAAGGGGAATTTTTAACCTGGCCAATCAACCTAACCCGCACATCTTTGGACTGTGGGAGGAAACCGGAGCACCCGGAGTAAACCCACGCAGACACGAGGAGAATGTGCAAACTCCACACAGACAGTGACCCGAGCCGGGAATCGAACCCGGGACCCTGGAGCTGTGAAGCAGCAGTGCTAACCACTGTGCTACCGTGCCGCCGTCATAGCTAGGGTGCAGAGAAAGATCAACTTAATACGAGGTAGGTCCATTCAAAAGCCTGGTGGCAGCAGGGAAGAAGCTGTTCTTGAGTCGGTTGATACGTGTCCTCAGACTTTTGTATCTTTTTCCCGATGGAAGAGAATATGTCCAGAGAGTGTGGGATCCTTGATTGGGACATCTGTCCCTATTGACAGTAACAGAAAATATCACAGAAATTAAAGCTAAATCTTAGTTGATTATTGAGGCGGAGATATTTTCAGACAATGGTCCTAAGAGTTATAAAATTTAGACTTGTCTGGAGAAGGGAAACGTGCAATTACTTTAATATTTTAAAGGCATGCCTTTAAATCTGAAGTGAAGGCTTAAGTCCACTGAGGGTCCCAGAGGGCATAATCTCAGAGTAAGGGAGTCATCTATTTAAAACAGAGATGAGGAGGAATTTCTTCACTCAGAGGCGAGTCAATCTGTAGAACTCTTTACCGCAGAGAGCTGTAGAGGTTGGGCTGTTAAGCTGCAATGGATATATTTTTAATCAGTAAGGGAATCGAGGGTTAAGGGGATAAGGTGGGAAAGTGGAGCTGAGGACTCAGAGTCAGTCATGATCTCATTGAATAGTGGAGCAGACGCGATGGACCAAATGGCCTACTTCTGCTCCTATGTTGTAAATTGCAAGGGTTACGAATAAAGAAAGCAAGAACACTTCCATATTGTTAGTGTCCTCAGGATGTCCAAAGTGACTTCATGGGCAAGGAATTGCATTTTCAAGTTGCCATGTTGGTATTTGTGGAAATTAAGCTGCTCACACTCAGGTAGGAATGAGGTCAAAGTTCAGTCATTCTGTTTTGGTGCTATTTACTGAGAGATAAATGTAAACCAAGGCACCAGGGCCTGGATTTTCAGTGCAGCAGGGTGACTCTGGGGATCTTTAAAAATGCCCACAGATCTCATTTTTGCTGGCGGGGGAAGGAATGGGTGTGAATTGTATGGATAAGAAATCCTGACAGAAGAATGCATCTGTTTTGTACCTACAGACCAAATTTCCACTGCTCAATGGCCTTAGCCTGCAGTGTAGTGGGCACAATGTTATGGAGGAAGCTTGTGGAGGGTGGATTTAATTGCCCCTTAGTGTCAGGAGGACTAGCAGGGTAAATGGGATTTTGCGGATAGGGCCTGGGTTGGATTGTGGTTGGTGCAGACTCGATGGGCCAAATGGCCTCCTTCTGCACTTTATGATTCTAAGGTGCACTGCAGGAATTCACCAAGGTTCCTTAGGCAGCACCTTCCAAACCCACAACTGCTACCATCCGGAAGGAAATGGGCAACAGATCCCTGGGAATACCACCACCTGGAAGTTCCCCTAAAGTCAGTTACCGTCCTAACTTGGAAATATATTGCCATTCCTTCATTGTTGCTGGGTCAAATTACTGGAACTCCCTCTCTAACAGCTCTGTGTGTGTCCCTACACCTCAGGGACTGCCTCAGTTCAAAAAGGTAGCTCACCACCACCTTCTCAAGGGCAATTAGGGATGGTAATAAAAGCTGGTCTAGCCAACAATGCTTACATCCCATGAATGGATAAAAAAAAGTGCTAACTCTTCCAGTCATTTAATTACCATAAACACAAGACATTGAGGTGCACGAGGAGCATGAACTCTTATCCCCAAATCACTCACCAATAGCTTAGCAAAAGCTGTAAACAATAAATGAAGAATTGTGTGAACCAGCCGTATGTATCTGTGTATATCAGAGTTTATCATTGAGCTGTTTGGCATGGCAAATAAATAAAAGAAATGTATTTTTGGGAAACAAATCAATTTTCACACCTTCAATGATGGTGAAATTATGTGATCTGATTAATGGCAAGATCGCAAAAGTATTAATTAACGTGAACAAATTGGCATTTCTGTTTAACTAAGGAATGTTACATCATTGTATTGAATTCCTTTGTCTAAAATTTTAACAAAGGTATCATTCTATTGATTTAAATGGGTTCTTTTGTTGTTAAGGAGAGAAATGTGACACCAGTGGATGAATGTGTCCCTTATTAATATCACACAACGTGGTTTCACCCACTGATCTCTCGCCTGGGTTCTATTGTAGAAACGGTACAACTGTTCCATTGACTACGAACACTGCGGTATTTCATCATGCGCCTTTTTTAATAAATGCATCTATCTGCTCAGAGGTGGAGCAAGTTTGGATTTTCACAAATAAATTTACAAACTGGTTCACATTTAAAATTTGCTTTGGCACTCAATCCTGATGTTTGACTTTGTCATTATCCTTAGAACTTTCATGTAGAGCTGGCAAAGGACTAATCTACTGTGTCGCCTACACACAGACACACATGCACACACACACATGCACAAATAAGTGCACACATGCACACACACAGACACACATGCACACACACAAACGCACATACACACACATGCACACACACACACAAATGCACACACGCACACACACATGCACACTCATTTGCACAAATGCATGCACACACACACAGACACACGCACTTGCACACACACAGACAGAGACACACATGCACACACAGGCGCTCAAACGCACACACATACAGGCACTCAAACGCACATGCACACACACACATACACATATGGACACACACATGCACACACACGCACACACACACACCCACACACATGCATGCATATATATTGGGACATTGGGGTACAAATTCCACAATAGATGCAATTGGAAATCCAGGCACAAATTTTTCCCAAAGCTACTTTAGTCTTGAGAAGCAATTTTTGCTCATGTTACCACATAAATGCATTTGCATATCACTTAACACAACCACTACCATAAACCAGCACAATTGGGTAGCATTTTAGAATGTTTATTTTTAATTATGCTTTACTAAATATTTCATGCTACATTTAAGAGTGGTTATTTGATACATTTGACTCCTGCAGCTGAAAATGGGGTTATCATAACACTTAAGCATTTCACCCGAGTGTTTAATACATGTACCGCCTGCGAGTAACCCAATTTTAAATAATTCAAAATAACTTAAAAAAAACACACAGGACTATTTGCTCATTATATTGGTCCATGGGAGTCTATTTCTTAGTCATTAAAAAATATATAATTAAAGGTTTTTAAAATGTGCCAAAGAGTGTCTGTGCCCCAAAATAGAGCTCATTTGTATTGCCTCCTTGCAGAAACTCACAAGGTACATTCAAATTTCCCAATTCCTTTCTCATTTGCGGCGTGCTGGATTCAATGCCCTCCCTTAAGACTTGGCATGAGGAATTACTAGGAATAGACCTTGATGTGACGGGTACTTTCGACTCTAAAGTTTAGAGGGTTCTGATTATTTTTGGAGATAATTTATGGGTGCATTTTGCTACTTTTTTTCCTGCTTACCTTATACCACTAAATATTACCGCACAATTATCTGATAATGACTGTTGAAACCTGTCTTCTCAGGGCCTTACTCTGTCAGAGATGGAGCAGTGGCATTAACTGCAAGGACACCAGCATATGCCAAGCAGCAAAAGTTTGGTGCATGAAGGACCAAGAATGGCCATCTTTGGACTTAAGTCTGGTTGCATCTTCTGCCAACATAGTGCAGTGCTCGCCCCTGAGTTGATATTGGCCATTGAATTTGATGCCACTCTTGCTCATACTGCCTTGAAGAATTACTAGCCCAAGAAGAGGGCGATTTAAATCTGGCCTCACCTTTACTGCGACAATCGGGTATTGGAGCTTGGGATGGTACAGAAGTCAATCCTTTTTGAAAGTTCTCCATTCAGCATCATGATGACTTCAGCAGCGATTAAAGCGGGGCTGCATACTGGACGGTTCCATCATTTCCTCTGTCACCTATTAAACTTCCATCTCATCAGGTTGGATAAATGGATTAAATGTCCTCATGACAGAAACTCATCTCAGGCTTCAATAGAACTGAATACTGACTAGGGCTTATAAGAGGGAGTCAATTCAATAATGTGTGCCCCCTCCCAATAATAATTTCTACCCAAAGAAACATGGAAACAAAGAAACCAGAAGCAGGAGTACCCCATTCAGCCTTTCGAGCCTGCTCCGCCATTCATTTTGACCATGGCTGATCATCAAATTCAATCTCCTGATACCCCCTTCCCTCATATCCCTTGATCCCTTTAGCCCCAAGAGCAATATCTAATTTCTTCTTGAAATCACACAACGTTTTGGCGTCAATGACTTTCTCTGGCAGTGAATTCCACCCATTCACCACTCTCTGGGTGGAGAAATTTCTCCTCACCTCAGTCCTAAGAGGTTTATCCCTTATCCTTAAACTATGATCCCGAATTCTGGACTCCCCCACCACTGGAAACATTCTTTCTGAATCAACCCTGTCTAATCCTGTTAGAATTTTAGAATTTGTTTGCACACTTTCTCCACCCAGCCCCATTAGACAAGTAGACTGACTTATAGGCTCCACTTTGCTTTGACAACCAACTGAAACCACACAGATTGTGCATGTGTTCCACTCAGTACGAAACTTTCAGTCAGAATCCTACGACCCTGAATTGCATTGTAAAACAACCTACGACCTGATTTTGTGTTTTCATGGGATGTGGGCATTGCTGACAAGGTCAGTATAGATTGCCCAATGCCTCTGAGCTGAGTGCACAGATAGACCATTTCAGAGGGTAATTAGGTGTCGACTGGCTGTGGGTCGGGATCACATGTAAGCCAGTCCAGATAAGGATGGTAGATTTCCTTCAATTGGACTTTCTTCCTAGGGCGGCACGGTAGCACAGTGGTTAGCACTGCTGCTTCACAGCTCCAGGGTCCTGGGTTCGATTCCTGGCTTGGGTCACTGTCTGTGTGGAGTTTGCACATTCTCCTTGTGTCTGCGTGGGTTTTCTCCGGGTGCTCCGGTTTCCTCCCACAGTCCAAAGATGTGCGGGTTAGGTTGATTGGCCATGCTAAAATTGCCCCTTAGTGTCCGGAGATGCGTAGGTTAGAGGGATT
Source organism: Mustelus asterias (assembly GCF_964213995.1). Classification (NCBI taxonomy): domain Eukaryota; kingdom Metazoa; phylum Chordata; class Chondrichthyes; order Carcharhiniformes; family Triakidae; genus Mustelus; species Mustelus asterias. The sequence goes on from NC_135827.1 coordinate 25,476,378, forward strand.
AGCGGGTAATATGTGTAGGGATATGGGAGTAGGGCCTGGGTGGGATTGTGGTCGGTGCAGACTTGATGGGCCGAATGGCCTGTTTCTGCACTGTAGGGTTTCTATGATTTCTATGATTCATTAGTTAACTAGATGGGGTTTTTACAACAATTGATGATAAGTCACCCTTCCTGAGATCTGCTTTTTCAGTCCAGATTCCTTAACAGAATTTAAATTCTACCATGGCAGGATTTGAACTCAAGTCCCCGGAGCATTAGTCTGAGCCTCGGGATTATTAGTGCAGTAACATTACCACAACACTACGGTTTCCCTCGAGATTGAGGCAAACATTCTGCCTATGCAGGATTTCAGGAATGAAGCCACAACCCATTAGTGGGCATGGGATAGTAAGTTGTTCCTCATAATTTTAGAGGCATTGCTACTCCATCTCCAATGCACAGGGGATGTCAAAATCTTTAATTTTGTAAATCAGTTAACATGGGGAGACTGAGCTAGATTTCACTTGTTGCGTTGGTGTGCACTGATTCTGATATATTTAGAACCAATTTGAACCTAAAGCGGAAAGTTGAAGTTATCAGGTTTTTTTTGCAGTGTATCTTGAGATTGATTAAATTGCAATATGTTTGCTTTCTGTGCAGAGTGTTTACACAATGCCCCATGTAGTCAAGGATAGCGTCTATGAAGATTTATGCTGCATTCTCACAGTGAAACTAAAGCTTGTAACTAAATCCCAGATCACGTTGTGGGAAAAAAAAATCACTCACTGAGATTTTGCGATTCTAAATCAATTCACACATCCGTGTAATAACTGGTATGAAAAGCGACAGGACATCTAACAAAGCGTGATTTTTTTTTCTCTTGCCTGACTATCTCATTCAGTCATATTTCATTCTTGTAAAGAATCTCTGGACTGCGCCGTGCAATCCACTTCTCTTATTTCTTCTTTCTTCTCACTTAATCAACAATAACAGTGGCCTGTGCCAACGGTCCATGTCTAACATGAAGATGTGCAGAACAGTCGGACCAGATGGGTGCAGTCAATGGTCAGAGGGACTCCATAAACAGTTCAAAGAATATTTTATTTATGGTCCATTTCCATGAAAAATGTAGGTGAGCCAAGAGTTATTTCTTGGGCTAGTGCCAATTCTACAGCAGCAGAGTTATTGATCACGGTTAACTGAGAGATCATGCATCTGGATGTCACCAAAACACACAATGAGGACGATTTAAATCAAAATTGATGATAAAATATCCCCAAATGAAAATGTGGAGATGCTATTCCTGCATCTGCCTAATGTTCTGTCGGGAAATCATTCTACCAACTAGCAAAGTAAAGTTTATTTATTAGTCACAAGTAAGGCTGACATTAACACTGCAAGGAAGTTACTGTGAAATTCCCCTAGTCGCCACAAACCGGCGCCTGTTCAGGTCAATGCACCTAACTAGCCCATCTTTCAGACTGTGGGAGGAAACCGGAGCACCCGGAGGAAACCCACGCAGACACGGGTAGAACGAGCAAACTTCACACAGACAGTGACCCAAGCCAGGAATCGAACCCAGGTCCCTGGCACTGTGCTACCATAGTTGCAGAGTAAAAAATATTACTAAATTACTTCATTCTTACACACAGTTAAAAAATTGACCAACTTTGGCTGTCCTCAGCAGCCTGTGTTTTTAATCTGTCAGCCCTTACAATACATTTCACAAATATCATCCTTTAAATTTTCATGTAGCTGGGCACAGCGGCATGGTGGCACAGTGGTTAGTGGAATTTTGAGGCACTGCTGCCTTGCAGCGCTTGGAACCCGGGTTCAATTCCGGCCTTGGGTGACTGCCTCTGGAGTTTGCGTATTCCCCTCGTGTCTGCGTGGGTTTCCTCTGGGTGCTCCGGTTTCCTCCCATACTCCAAAGATATGCAGGTTAGGTTGTTTCAAAATTGCCCCTTATTATCAGGGCGATTAGTAGGGTAAAAATGTGGGGTTACGAGCTTAGGGCCTGAGTGGGATTGCTGTTGGTGCAGGCTTGCTGGGCCAAATGGCCCCCTTCTGCACTGTAGGGAGTCTATGATTCTATGACACCATCCCAGACACCATCCTATTTGACTGACATCCTCTATCTTAAGCATTCAGGGCAGCATGGTGGCAAAGTGGTTAGCACTGCTGCCTCACAGCGCCAGGGACCTGGGTTGAATTCCCGGCTTGGGTCACAGTCTGTGTGGAGCTTGCATGTTGTCCCCATGTCTGCGTGGGTTTCCTGTGAGTGCTCCGGTTTCCTCCCACAGTCTGACTTCACTCATTTTCAGTTAGCTTGTCTCATCGAACAAGGGGGACTGGGGGAAAGAGGGTCTGAAGCAAAGACAAGAAATATAGGGGAAATGTAATTATGTTAATTACCTTCATCATTGTTCATTACCCAAGAACAGTAATGGACTCATAAAGCTTGGAGTTTTGTACAGAGGCAAAGTATACTGGAATGTGCATTGGCTCAAGACCAGGAGTATAATTTGGGAGTTATGCTGGTAATCTGGTTGGGGATTTCAGTGAAGCAAAGGGACTGAGACCACCGCCAGGACATGGTCTCACACCACTTGGACCCCACACCAACTGCAAAGCCAAACAGAAATCTTTTTTGTATTAGCAGTGAGCCAAACCCAATGAGATTTTCTACATTTTCCCATGAATCATAACAGTCCATAGAAACTTGGGAAACAAAGAGTTCCAACAGTGATATCATATCCAACTCCAGTTTTCATACAGTAAGCGCAAGAATAACAGGGCACCTAAATACAACTGGAAAGAGATTTCATCTGAAAACTTGTTTCCAACAAATTAACATTTTGGAAATCTGAGGCTATGTAGGTTTTAACACTGGAAGAAATGTTGTCACATTTCACTTTTTTAGGATAAGCGCAGTACTGGCCTCAATTATTTCAGGGCCCCTTACTATTTTATTTCATCTAATAAATAGGATTTTTTTTTACTCAGTTTAACTAAAGAGGAAGCAATATAAGAAATACCTCGTACCTTTCATGGCTCACTTTAAAGCCAACTTTTGAAGTGTATTCACTGTAGAAAAACCGCTGCCTCATGGCACCACAGACACTGGTTCAATTCCAGCCTCAGGTGACTGTCTGTGTGGAGTTTGCACGTTCTCCCCGTGTCCGCGTGGGTTTCCTCCAGGTGCTCCGGTTTCCTCCCACACTCCAAAGATGTGCAGCTGAGGTGCATTGGCCATGATCAATGCGTGGGGTTATGGGGTTAGGCAGGGTGCTCTTTCAGAGGGTCAGTTCAGATTCGATGGGCTGAATGTCCTCTTCTGCACTGTAGGGATTCTGTGATTCTATGATTCTACATGGCAACCACTAAGAGCACAGCAAGGTGATATAGGCAGCAATAAATAAATTACTAGATAATCTGCTTTAGGTGTTATAGAAGCATAGAAACATAGGAAATAGAAGCAGGAGTAGACTATTTGGCGCTTCGAGCCTGCTCCACCATTCATTATGATCATGGCTTATCGTCGAATTCAACAACCCAAACGCCCCTTGATGCCTTTAGTGCCAAGAGCTATATCTAATTTCTTTTGAAATCACACAACGCTTTGGCCTCAACTACTTTCTGTGGTCGCGAATTCCACAGATTCACCACCCTCTGGGTGAAGAAATTTCTCCTCATCTCAGTCCTGAAAGGTTTACCCCTTATCCTCAAACTATGACCCCTAGTTCTGGACTCACCCACCATCGGGAACATTCTTTCTGAATCTACCTTGTCTAATCCTGTTAGAGTTTTATAAGTCTCTATGAGATCCCCTTTCACTCTTCCAAACTCCAATGAATAGAATCCTAATATTCACCCATCCTCTCATACTCATCATGTTGGTTGAAGAGTAAACGTTGTCCCTGATCTCCACTGCTCTTCAAATTTAATCCATCTTAGAGGGCAGATGGGGCTTTGGGTATCATCTCTCCAAAAGATGGCACCACTGAGAGTGCAGCATTCCCTTGGTCCTACAATGAGATGATGTGGAGATGCCGGCGTTGGACTGGGGTAAACGCCGGCATCTCCACATCATGACTACCATAGACACCGCAAACTGCCGGCTCCAAGTGGAGAGGATCGCCAAGAAGATCGCGCATACCTACAATGAGATGCCAGCCTAGATTATGACCGGAACTCTACCAACCACCCGCCATGGAATTGCAGAGGGTGAGGGTCCGACAACGGAAATCTCTGTTGACCGTGGGCGGGGAATTTCCAGTCTCGCCTGAGCAAGTCCGTAAAATCCCGCCCTATAGCCAGAATTTTACCGTCTGCTCGCCGAACGGCATTCTCCGTTGGCCTCGGGCAGGATCTTACGAGCCTCGGGTCGGCGAGGCGGTAAAATTCTGACATATATGTCCAAATGCTTTACATTAGGGAATATTGCTTCATTCTTTCCTTCCCCAAGTGTAATGATGTGAAGATGCTGGTGTTGGACTGGGGTAGGCACAGTAAGAAGTCCCACAACACCAGTTTTAAAGTCCAACAGGTTTAGAGCTTTCAGAGGTGTATTCACACTACAGACATGACAGTCATGTGAAGCAGCTCCACTCTCTGGGTGAAGAAATTGCATTGCTCTTGCAGTTATTATGTAATTGTAGCCTGAATCATAGGCAGCGAATGATGTGACATTGCAGCAACATGAAGTAAAACTTCCTGGAGAAGTGGATCTCACTTCAGAGTCAGTTAACATATGATTCACAGCGGACAAGTTTAGTTTCAGTAAAAAGTCAAAACTGCTCTGCTCAAATGGTAGATAATTCCATTGGATCCGAGTGGCCTCAAGACACAGTAACATCTGACAACAACATTTCATGGGAAAACCATGGAAATCTATCCATCCTGAAAATCTGACTTAGCTCTGAGGGAGGTGTGATAGCAGATGTTAAAAATTACTGGTCAAACTGTGAGCTTTCAGTGAGAATTGTCCTAAGAGATTATGCCAGGATTATTTAGAGCAAAAGAAAATATGTGAATTCTGGACATTTTAAGGAGAATCAGAAATTCTGTCAATGCATAGTTGGCACGTCTGCATCCGAAAGAGACGAGGCAGGTTCATATTTGAGGTGGGATTTTCATCAGAACTGACAAAACTGTGGCCAGATTTATTTTTCCTTCCGACTATTGACTGACCTGCTGCATAATTTCACAATTTTCCTGCCACCTACTCGGGGGTAATTAGGGGTAGAATCATAGAATCCTACAGTGCAGAAGGAGGCCATTCGACCCATCGAGTCTGCACAATCCCACCCAGGCCCCATCTCCATAATCCCATGCATTTACCCCAGCTAGTCCCCCTGACACTAAGGGCAATTTAGATATATTCATTCATGGGACATGGGCGTCACTGGCTGGCCAGCATTTATTGCCCATCCCTAGTTGCCCTTGAGAAGGTGGTGGTGAGCTGCCTTCTTGAATCGCTGAAGTCCATGTTCTGTGAGGTTGACCCATAATGCCGTTGGGAAGGGAATTCCAGGATTTTGACCCAGCGACTGCGAAGGAACGGTGATATATTTCCAAGTCAGGATGGTGAGTGGCTTGGAGGGGAACTTGCAGGTGGTGGTGTTCCCATGTATCTGCTGCCCTTGTCCTTCTAGATGGAAGTGGTCATGGGCTTGGAAGGTGCTGTCGAAGGATCTTTGGTGAATTGCTGCCGTGCATCCTGTAGATAGTCACACTGCTATTACTGAGCGCCGGTGATGGAGGGATTGAATGTTTGTGGATGTGATGCCTACCAAACGGGCAGCTTTGTCCTGGATGGTGTCGAGCTTCTTGAGTGTTGTTGGAGCTGCACCCATCCAGGCAAGTGGGGAGTATTCCATCACACTCCTGACTTGTGCATTGTAGATGGTGAATAGGCTTTGGGGAGTTAGGAGGTGAGTTACTCACCACAGTATTCCTAACCTCTGACCTGCTCTTGTAGCCACTGTGTTTATGTGATGAGTCCAGTTGAGTTTCTAGCACAGCCAATCCACCTAACCTCCACATCTTTGGACTGTGGGAGGAAACCGGAGCACCCGGAGGAAACCCACGCAGAAGTGGGGAGAACGTGCAAACACCACACAGACAGTGACCCAAGCCGGGAATCAAACCCAGGTTCCTGGCGCTGTGAGGCAGCAGTAACCACTGTGCCACCATGCTGCCCATGGATGGGCGACAATTGTTAGCCTTGCCAGAAACCATCACATCCCAGGAATTTACCAAAAAATGTGTAAAACTGAAGTGCAATAAATGTTTTATTTCCGTCTTTAGCTTTAAATTATTCCAACATTTTTAAATGGGTCCCTGCTCCATTCACCAGTCCCAGGTTGACAAAGTGGCTAAGGAACACATCCCTTCATCCCTTGCTACTGCCACTTTGTGCCTGCTTGTGGCTGATTTGCCCTGTCCTGAAGAGATGCATATTGCTTCCGCTTTGTGACTCCATGTGGTACTTTGACCCAATAACTCAGGAGAGCTGCGGAAGGGATGGGAGGGACGTGGGGATCACAGGAAGTCAAAGGCATAGCTCTACACTTCTCAACTCTCCATATATATATATATGATATACATATGTGTGGTGAACCATCGTTGGTTCCCACTGGATAGTACTGAGCCAGGGTCTGGCCAGTACTACAAGGATGTACATATGTTACTGTTGGGTTGTGCTATTGTTACTGTTGGGGTTAGGGTGGGGTTATTACACCTTTGTACTGTAGTGTTGTGGCACATCCCAGTCGGGCTCCGCCTCCTGGGAGAGGTATAAGAGTCCCTGCTCTGGCCGGGACCCCTTCAGTCTGGGATAGTGTATATAATTACTGGCTGCTTCATTACAGTAAATAAAAGCCTTTCATTTACCGAGCTTCAGGCCTCGTGTTTGAGTAGCGCATCAATTTTATTTACTGTCGTTAAACTCTCGTCGAAGAAAAGAAAAGGAGAGAGTATGGAGCAAATCCTGAAGCCGGAACGCGTTACACTAGATCCACGTGTGGTGGGCGCTTCTAACACCTTCGACCACTGGCTGAAGTGTTTCGAAGACTACCTGGCAGCCTCCGCAGCGGTCACCACAGATGATGACAGACTCCGGGTCCTCCATGCGAGGGTAAGCGACACTGTCTACCTCGCGATCCGTGCGGCCACCGATTATACTAAGGCCCTCGAGCTTCTGAAGAAGCGCTATATCAAACCACCCAATGAAATACACGACCTCCAAGCCACTCGACGACGGCAGTCTGGCGAAACGATGGAGGAATATGCGAACAAGCTCCTACTGCTAGCCAGGGGCTATGACTGCAAAGCTGTGTTGGCTGAGCAGAGCATGAACGACCTCGCCTGAGATGCGTTTGTGGCGGGGGTCGGATCGTCGTACATTCGACTTAAACTGTTGGAGAAGGGTAACCTTGATCTTAGTCATGATGTGGAGATGCCAGCGTTGGACTGGGGTAAACACAGTAAGAAGTTTAACAACACCAGGTTAAAGTCCAACAGGTTTATTTGGTAGCAAAAGCCACACAAGCTTTCGAAGCTCTAAGCCCCTTCTTCAGGTGAGTGGGAATTCTGTTCACAAACAGAGTTTATAAAGACACAGACTCAATTTACATGAATAATGGTTGGAATGCGAATACTTACAACTAATCAAGTCTTTAAGAAACAAAACAATGGGAGTGGAGAGAGCATCAAGACAGGCTAAAAAGATGTGTATTGTCTCCAGACAAGACAGCCAGTGAAACTCTGCAGGTCCACGCAACTGTGGGCGTTACAAATAGTGTGACATGAACCCAATATCCCGGTTGAGGCCGTCCTCGTGTGTGCGGAACTTGGCTATCAGTTTCTGCTCAGCGACTCTGCGCTGTCGTGTGTCGCGAAGGCTGTCTTGGAGAACGCTTACCCGAATATCAGAGGCCGAATGCCCGTGACCGCTGAAGTGCTCCCCAACAGGAAGAGAACAGTCTTGCCTGGTGATTGTCGAGCGGTGTTCATTCATCCGTTGTCGCAGCGTCTGCATAGTTTCCCCAATGTACCATGCCTCGGGACATCCTTTCTTGCAGCGTATCAGGTAGACAACGTTGGCCGAGCTGCAAGAGTATGCACCGTGTACCTGGTGGATGGTGTTCTCACGTGAGATGATGGCATCTGTGTCGATGATCCGGCAAACACACCCGGCCGTCCCATCGTATCGGGCAATGGGACCCTGTGCGAGAACCTCTCCGGCTATGTCGAGGGCATCCTGAAACCCATTGTACAAAGAACCCCCAGCTTTTGTCGCGACACGACGGACTTCCTACAGAAACTCGGCACACATGGAGCAGTTGAACCAGGAGCGCTCCTCGTCACAATGGATGTCTCGGCACTCGACACCAGCATCCCCCATGACGATGGCATTGCTGCAACGGCCTCAGTACTCAGCGCCAACAACTGCCAGTTTCCAGATGCAACTTTACATCTCATCCGCTTCATCCTGGACCACAATATCTTCACCTTCAACAACCAGTTCTTCATCCAGACACACGGAACAGCCATGGGGACCAGATTTGCACCTCAATATGCCAACATCTTCATGCACAGGTTCGAACAAGACTTCTTCACCACACGGGACCTTCAACCGATGCTATACACTAGATACATCGATGACATTTTCTTCCTTTGGACTCATGGTGAACAATCACTGAAACAACTCTATGATGACATGAACAAGTTCCATCCCACCATCAGGCTCACCATAGACTACTCTCCGGAATCGGTTGCATTCTTGGACACGCGCATCTCCATTAAGGACGGTCACCTCAGCACCTCACTGTACCGCAAGCCCACGGATAACCTCACGATGCTCCAATTCTCCAGCTTCCACCCTAAACACGTTAAAGAAGCCATCCCCTATGGACAAGCCCTCCGTATACACAGGATCTGCTCGGATGAGGAGGATCGCAACAGACACCTCCAGACGCTGAAAGGTGCCCTCATAAGAACAGGATAGGGCGCTAGACTCATTGATCAACAGTTCCAACGCGCCACAGCGAAAAACCGCACCGATCTCCTCAGAAGACAAACACGGGACACAGTGGACAGAGTACCCTTCGTTGTCCAGTACTTCCCCGGAGCGGAGAAGCTACGGCATCTCCTCCGGAGCCTTCAACATGTCATTGATGAAGACGAACATCTCGCCAAGGCCATCCCCACACCCCCACTTCTTGCCTTCAAACAACCGCACAACCTCAAACAGACCATTGTCCGCAGCAAACTACCCAGCCTTCAGGAGAACAGTGACCAAGACACCACACAACCCTGCCACAGCAACCTCTGCAAGACGTGCCGGATCATCGACACAGATGCCATCATCTCACGTGAGAACACCATCCACCAGGTACACGGTACATACTCTTGCAACTCGGCCAACGTTGTCTACCTGATACGCTGCAAGAAAGGATGTCCCGAGGCATGGTACATTGGGGAAACTATGCAGACGCTGCGACAACGGATGAATGAACACCGCTCGACAATCACCAGGCAAGACTGTTCTCTTCCTGTTGGGGAGCACTTCAGCGGTCACGGGCATTCGGCCTCTGATATTCGGGTAAGCGTTCTCCAAGGCGGCCTTCGCGACACACGACAGCGCAGAGTCGCTGAGCAGAAACTGATAGCCAAGTTCCGCACACACGCGGACGGCCTCAACCGGGATATTGGGTTCATGTCACACTATTTGTAACGCCCACAGTTGCGTGGACCTGCAGAGTTTCACTGGCTGTCTTGTCTGGAGACAATACATATCTTTTTAGCCTGTCTTGATGCTCTCTCCACTCCCATTGTTTTGTTTCTTAAAGACTTGATTAGTTGTAAGTATTCGCATTCCAACCATTATTCATGTAAATTGAGTCTGAGTCTTTATAAACTCTGTTTGTGAACAGAATTCCCACTCACCTGAAGAAGGGGCTTAGAGCTTCGAAAGCTTGTGTGGCTTTTGCTACCAAATAAACCTGTTGGACTTTAACCTGGTGTTGTTAAACTTCTTACAACCTTGATCTTACCCAGGCCATCGAGCTGGCGGAGATGCTCGTGACGGTCTACAAAAGCTTAGTATTATATCCGGAGGACCATGTGGAGACAACGTGGCAGGAGCAGTCGCCAATCCCTCCTCGTCCCTCGGGTTCGAAATGCTGCATAATGGTGTGCTCACACTCGGGCCAGACGACGGCAGCAGCCCCGGGCGGCCCGCGGTGCTATTTCTGTGGGGGAGCGAAGCATACTCGGCAACGGTGTCCCGCTAAAGCTGTGTTGTGCACCGCATGCGGTAAGAAAGGGCACTATTCGAAAGTGTGCCGATCTAAACCCAGGAACGGCAGTGCGGCCTGCGATTCTTCAGAGCTCGGGTCTTCGTCGTCGAAGTCATCGAGGAGTTCGTCCACGTGCGAGGCCAGGACGACGCCATTACGGTCGACGGAGTCGGAGGTGTGTGACCACCGGGGGTCGCTGAGTTTGGCGCCCTCACCCACGTGCGACTCATGGGAGCGGCCATGTTGGTCGACACTGACCACGAACGACCAGCAGGGGTCCTCCTCATCGATTTCAGCTGCCTGCAGTGGCGCTCATGTACCAATGGTGGCGTCGATCATCCTGGACCAGGCCAAGCCTCATAGACATGACAAATCTATGATGAATATTCAGGTAAATGACCACGTGATTTATTGTCTGTTTGACAGCGGGAGCACTGAGAGCTTTATCCACCCAGACACTGTGAAGCGGTGTGGACTCCAGATTCAACCTGCCAAACAGACAATCTCTATGGCATCAAGGTCCCGGTCTGTTGCCGTGCTAGGGAGTTGCGTGGTAACCTTGAAGGTGCAAGGCACAGTTAACGAGCGTTTCAAGCTCCTCGTGTTGCCGTATCTTTGCGCGCCAATACTTCTCGGACTAAACTTCATGGTCCACTTGAGGAGTGTAATCCTATAGTACGGTGGGCCACTCCCTTCACTGGCAGTGGGAAAACAGCAGCAGCCTCCAAATTGCCCAACCCCCCCCCGCCTGCAGCCTCTCGACGCTGAAGATCACCACACCCTCCTTGTTCGAGAATCTTGTGCCAGGCTGCAAGCCCATCGCGACTAAAAGTAGGCGTTACAGCGCTGAGGATCGGATCTTCATTAGGTCTGAGGTTCAGCGGCTCCTCAAAGAAAGGATCATACAACCCAGTGCTAGTCCGTGGAGAGCGCAGGTCGTGGTGGTCAAGAGCGGGAACAAACCCCGGATGGTCATTGACTACAGTCAGACCATTAACCGATATACGCAGCTGGATGCGTATCCCCTCCCGCGCATATCTGATATGGTCAATCAGATTGCGCAGTACCGGGTGTTCTCCACCATAGACCTCATGTCTGCCTACCACCAACTCCCCATTCGCCCAGAGGACTGACAATACACGGCTTTTGAGGCGGATGGTCGCTTGTATCACTTTCTCAGGGTTCCCTTTGGTGTCACCAATGGGGTCTCGGTCTTCCAGCGTACTATGGACCGAATGGTGGACCAGAACGGGCTGCGGGCTACCTTTCCGTACCTGGATAATGTCACCATCTGCGGCCATGACCAGCAGGACCACGACACGAATCTCCTGAACTTCCTACGCACTGCATCTCGCCTGAAATTGACCTACAACAGGGAGAAGTGTGTGTTTCGTACGTGCCGTTTAGCCATCCTAGGATACGTGGTGGAAAACGGGGTCATTGGCCCTGATCCAGACCGTATGCACCCCCTTTCTGAACTTCCCTTGCCTGCTAGTGCAAAAGCACTGAGAAGATGCTTAGGCTTCTTCTCTTATTATGCGCAGTGGGTCCCCAACTACGCGGACAAAGCCCATCCGCTCATTAAGTCCATGACTTTTCCCCTAACGCCAGAGGCCCGATTGGCCTTCGCTAAATTGAAAGCCGACATCGCGAAAGCTACGATGCACGCTGTAGACAAGTCCATCCCCTTTCAGGTGGAGAGCGATGCATCTGATTTCGCCCTGGCCGCCACACTTAACCAGGCGGGCAGGCCCGTCGCCTTTTTCTCTCGCACCCTCCAAGGCCCCGGAATTCGGCATTCAGCGGTGGAAAAGGAGGCCCAGGCCATTGTGGAGGCCGTCAGGCACTGGCGCCATTACTTGGCAGGAAAACGGTTCACCCTGGTCACGGACCAGCGGTCCGTGGCGTTCATGTTTAACAACACGCAGAGGGGCAAGATCAAGAATGACAAGATCTTGCGGTGGAGAATTGAACTCTCCACCTATAACTACGACATCATGTACCGTCCAGGGAAACTCAATGAGCCCTCGGATGCCCTCTCGCGTGGAACATGCGCTAGTATACAGGAGGACCGTTTGCAGGCCCTCCATAATGACCTATGCCATCCTGGGGTCACTCGGCTCTACCACTTTATAAAAGCCCGCAACCTGCCTTACTTGGTGGAGGACGTCAGGTCAGTAACAAGGAGCTGTTGGGTTTGCGCGGAATGCAAACCGCACTTTTACCGACCTGACCGGGCACATTTAGTCAAGGCCACCCGTCCCTTCGAGAGACTGAGTGTCGATTTTAAGGGCCCCCTTCCCTCAACAGATCGGAATGTGTACTTCCTCAATATCATTGACGAGTACTCTCGGTTCCCTTTTGTTGTTCCCTGCTCTGATACATCCGCTGCCACGGTTATCAAGGCATTCCGTGATCTCTTTACCCTGTTCGGGTACCCCGGCTATATCCATAGCGACAGGGGCTCGTCATTCATGAGCGATGACTTGAGGCAATTCCTGCTCTCATACGGGATTGCCTCTAGTAGAACCACGAGCTATAACCCTAGGGGTAATGGACAGGTGGAACGTGAGAATGCTACAGTCTGGAAGGCTGTCTTACTGGCGATGAAGTCAAAAGGTCTTCCAGTCTCCCGTTGGCAAGAGGTGCTCCCTGATGCGCTCCATTCTATTCGATCCCTCCTGTGTACGGCAACCAATGCTACTCCCCATGAGAGGATGTTTTCATTCCCTCGGAAGTCTTCCTCGGGGACCTCATTACCGTCTTGGTTGACGTACTCAGGACCCGTCCTCCTGCGACGACATGTAAGGGCCCGCAAGTCTGACCCGTTGGTCGAACAGGTCCATCTCCTCCACGCCAACCCTCAGTATGCCTATGTGGCATACCCTGACGGGCAAGAGGATACGGTCTCGATCCGAGACCTGGCGCCAGCAGGTGACGTAGCATCCCCTGTCGTTCCCATACCCCCTGTTACGAACCCTTTATCTCTTGTTTCTTCCCCGGACACGGCGCGGGCAGCATCGGGACCATTGCTTAACCATTTTACTCCCATGTACAGCTTGCCTGAGCCCGGAAGATGGTCGCCACTGCAGGGCGTGTCAGGATCCCATGGACTACCGTCACCTCAGGGTCAACCAGCCTGTGAGTCTGTGGAAGAACAGCTGGACGCCGCCTTGGGGAGAACGCCACCGCAAGTGCCTACTCCGGTGTCACCGCCGATATTGAGGAGGTCACAACGACGGTGCGGCCCCCCTGACCGTCTGAACTTATAGACTGCTGACACTTTATTCTGTTTTTGTACCCCGCCGGCCTTTGTTCTCAAAGGAGGGGTGAATGTGGTGAACCATCGTTGGTTCCCACTGGATAGTACTGAGCCAGGGTCTGGCCAGTACTACAAGGATGTACATATGTTACTGTTGGGTTGTGCTATTGTTACTGTTGGGGTTAGGGTGGGGTTGTTACACCTTTGTACTGTAGTGTTGTGGCACATCCCAGTCGGGCTCCGCCTCCTGGGAGAGGTATAAGAGTCCCTGCTCTGGCCGGGACCCCTTCAGTCTGGGATAGTGTATATAATTACTGGCTGCTTCATTATAGTAAATAAAAGCCTTTCATTTACCGAGCTTCAGGCCTCGTGTTTGAGTAGCGCATCAATATGTTATTACATGAATGTCTGTTTGATTGCAAATACTTAAGTACTAATTGTAGCCTCTACAGACTTTCACTGTATTGGGATCTGTTAGAGGGGATAAATACTTTCGAACTTGTAAATGGTGGCGGTGGCACAGCGGTTAGCACTGCTGCTTCACAGCACCAGGGACCCAAGTTCGCTTCCTGACTTGCGGAGTCTGCACATTCACCCCGTGTCTGCGTGGGTTTCCTCCGCGAGCTCCGGTTTCCACCCACAGTCCGGAAGATGTGCTGGTTAGGCGCATTGGCCAGGCTAAATTCTCCCTCAATGTACCCGAACAGGTGCCGGAGCGCGGCGACTAGGGGATTTCCACAGTAAGTTCATTGCAGTTTTAATGTAAGCCTACTTGTGACACTAATAAATAAACTTAAATATTTCATCACAAAATAAAATTAAGTTACAATGTGGTTAAATGACCCAATGTAAGCAATTGAAAAATATCAATGGAATAGTCAGCGGGAGGGGAATTATAGCGAAGATGGCCTGATCTTGTAGGTAGTGCTGGCAAGTATGACAAATTGCTTTGTGTTGTATTGATTTGAACGATTGCCTGCTGCCTATTGAAAATTATTCCTGCCTTCTCTTCATTTTCACAAACATGTACACTTGCACAGTTTCCAAGTAAAATAACTTCAGTGTTGTTCTAGGCCCATAAAGGCCTCTTTCCCGCGTCTCCTGGCTGCAGGCCCACTTTCTGTCTGGGATGTGGCAAACACTGGCCAATAAAATCTAATAAAAATATAAAGTGACTGTGACCATGACATCACTGCTCCAATGTTCTAAGCAGGACGGACTACTTTAACTCTTACACAGATCTAGTAATAGTAATTGAGGAATCCATGATAAACTTTGGGTACATCTTACGGAAACAGGGCTGAAATACGAGTACCAGCCATCGAGATTCCTTCACACATAATAGCGGATCATTGAACTGATCCAAAATAGCAAGTGAAGAAGGTACGTTCTCATGGTCCAGCAGAAACCGTCAGCCTGGAAAATAGTTCCCGAAATGGTTGTGGCGCATAGCCTGAAGAGGCCAGGTCACACTGAATTGATCCACCGGGCCCATTTGCCAATCTGCGTGCAGGTCTTACGGCCCAAAGGTAGCACATTGTTCTTGGAAGATGTGGGCAGGGGATGTGAGATTCGGAAGGGCAACAGGTCACCAATAAGGAACCACGGTTTTGACGTGGAGATGCAGAGACCACTCCTGGCTCCACATTCATGTACATTTGTTTGAAAAATGTACCTTCTAAGTGGCGGCATCCTGCAGTTCCTTTAAGAGCCATTGGTTTAACAGACATTTTTTCCAATTTATTTTCATAGGACATGGGCGTCACTGGCTGGGCCAGCATTTATTGCCCATCCCTAATTACCCTTGAACTGAGTGGTTTGCTAGGCCATTTCAGAGGGCAGTTGAGAGTCAACTACATTGCTGTGGCTCGGGAGTCACATGTAGGCCAGACCAGGTAAGGACGGCAGATTTCCTTCCCTGAAGGACATTTGTGAACCAGATGGGTTTTTGTGATAATCGACAAAGGTTTCATGGTCATCATTAGACTTTTAATTCCAGATTTTTATTGAATTCAAGTTTCAACATCTGCCGTAGCGGGATTCGAATCCGGGTGTCGAGAGCATAAGCCTGGGCCTCTGGATTGCCAGTCCAGTGGTAATTCCACTGTCCCACTGCCTCCCCTCATTCTACAGCCTCCCCTCATAGACCTGATAATCCTGATTGCAATAGGTCCAACATAAAAGCAAATGAAGGCATGCAGCGAAAGACTTCCCTCTTTTCTGCGTGATTTTTTTTAAGCTGGGCCAGTGTGCAGCCCTCTCTTCACAGGCTGACTTTGTAAACATCCTCAGCCTTTAATTTGTTCTGATTTTCGCTGGGTTCTCATGAAGCATTGTGATTAGATGATTATATTTATTAAATATTCCATCGCATGTGTTTCTCTTAAATACATACTTGAGATGTCTGACCTTTGACTCAGTGAAACAATAAACGCTCTTCAACATTTTTGAAATGCTCACAAAAATAGATGAACAAGAAATACCATGACATCCTCAGTATTGAACACATGGCATTGTTAATCCTGTGTAATAAATCAATCAAAGCACAAATTCACCAAAGACTTATTACTTATTTAATGAATGCCCGCCCCGATTGCTCGCAGAATGGAATTCCCCTTTGGCTTCGGACGGGATTTTACGAGCCTCGCCCGAGCAAGGTGGAAAAATCCGGGTATTACTCTGTGGAACTACCCCAAAATCTAATGTACAAAAGGGTAATCTACAAATGGGAAAATAGGCTGTTTAGTGCTTTGTTTTCCGTCTGGGTGACATACTGACGCGATCTTGAGCCCGCGGGAATGATGGCGTGAGTTCAAGATTAGGCGAAACCGTGAATCTCACCCACAACATTGCAATTTCCAATTTTTGCCACTCCCCCTCCAGTGATGTAGTCAGGTTTATGCCCATAATGGGTGTGGTCCTCATTTAAATACATTGAAATACTTTTCAATATCATTAAATCCCCCCCGCCAGATATTGACCCCTCACTGTATTTTCAAACCTCGCCAATGTGGCGTCACATTGTCAAGGTTTACAACAGGTTCACCCAGACATGAACCTGTCATGGGGGTCCCCTAGGGCAAGGGACAGGGCCAGGCAGTGCCCTAGCACTGCCCCCTGGCCCAGTTTGGCACTGTCAGAGTGGCACCATACCAGTCTGGCAGTGCCAGCCTGGTGATGCCAAAACGACATTGCCAGCCTGTGCTGGGGGTAGTGCCAGGCAGGCACCCGTGGGAGACTCATGGGGGTGGGGTGTGGAGGGGCATTGGATGTCAGAGCGTGGGATGTCAGCAATGGCTTTTTGGGGAGGAGGGGTGGTGGCAGAGAGACGCTGGCTCTGATTGTGGGTGGGGTGAGACAGAGGGGAGCTGCTAGTTCTGGTGGCTAAGGGGGGGAGGGTGCGGGGAGGGCAGAGCAGAGATGTCAGCTTTGATTGCAGGGGGGGTTTGGGGGGGGGGGTGGTGGGGAGCCGCTGAGACCTCTGTGGTGGGGTGGGGGGGGGTTATTTTATTTCTCTGATTGGGGCACCCATTTCCCACTCGCAATGCAGTGGCTTTACTGGCTTGTTTAGGCCCCACACCTCAACATGACACTATGAAACACGTTCACCTGTTTGTGTTTGACATAGGGCGGGATTTTATGGCCTTGCTCGATCAGAAACCGTAAAATCCCGCCCGAGGTCAACGGACCTTTCTGTGGTCCACCCCTCGCCCGCGCCGATTCCCATGGCAGGCAGAACAGCCAAATTCCGGCAGTGCAGGCGACGGGCTGCCCTCTGCCTTTCCTGCCTGCCCAAGATGACACTTTGCCAAAAGATGGCAAGATTCCAACCATTGTTATGCTATTTGTCAAAACATAACATCAAATTAAAATGCAGGGATTAGCAGAAGAGCCTGGGACAGAAGCAGGTTTTTCAATCCATTGAGTCTGGACGCGTCTTTTGGAAAAGCAATCCGGATCATCCTGTTTTGTCCCCATATTCCTACACATATTTTCTTCTTAGAGTAGTTATCCAATTCTCCCTGGAAAGCTTTCACTCAATCATGTATTCCCGAATCTCACTTGGCAGTGAATTCCAAATCCTTACCACTCATCGTTTGATGTATTTTTCTTTTTGTTCCCTTCGGTTCTTCTCCCAGTCACCTTACATTTGGCAACATTTCAGCCATGGGAAACTATTCACTCTCTCTGAACCCTTCATCATTTTAAACACCTTCATTAAATTTCCTCTTCGCCGATCTCTGCTCTAAGGAGAACAATTCCAGCTTCTGTGGCCAATCACTCATCTTTGGAACCATTCGAGTAAATCTCTTCAGCGCCTCCTCTGAAACCATCATACGTGGCCGGCACAGTGGCACAGTTGGTTAGCACTGCTGCCTCATAATGCCAGGGACCCGGGTTCAATTCCCGGTTTCGGTCACTGTCATTGTGGAGTTTTCAGGTTTTCCCTATGTCTGAGTGGGTTTGCTCCAGTTTCCTCCCACAGTCTGAAAGACATGCTGGTTAAGTGCATTGACCTCAACAGGCACCTGTGGCGACTAGGGGAATTTCACAGTAACTTCATTGCAGTGTTAATGTGAGCCTTACTTGTGACTAATAAATATCCTTTACTTTTACTAGTCCAGTGACAATACCACTGCATTACCACCTCCCCAACATTGGACTCATAATCCAGCAGTCTAGACACAATAATAATTCATATCCCACCTCAGCTACTGGAAAATTTAAATTCAAATAAATTAATCTGAAAAGAAAATACTGAACGGGATTCTCTGGGCTCATCCGTGGCAGGATGCACTGTGAGTGAGAACAGAAAATCCAGCTGAAATTCCATTCATTTCAGCAACACCGAAAAAGAATGGGAACAGAAGATTTGAGCCATTGTCGCTAATGGTGACCACAAAACTACCACAACATTCCAAAGGCTCATATGGTTCATTCATATCCTTTAAGGAAGGGAATCAGTAATCCTTACCCCCATCTGGCCTGCATGTGGCTTTAGACCCACAGCAGTGTGGTTGACACTGGACTGCCTACTGGATCCAGCTAGCAAACCATTCAGTTGTACTCAAAACAGAGGCTCACTGCTGCCTTCTCAAGGGCGGTGAGAGGTTGGGGAATAAATGCTAGCCTTGTCAGCAAAGCACGGGTCCTGTGAATGACGAATGAGAAGCCTTATATTTTTTTTCGGCAAGGTGCTTGAAAATACAGCAGGAAAGTTGGTTGGAGAGGTTGGAGAAACTTGGTTTGTTCTCACTGAAACGACAGAGGTTGAGGGGCAACCTGATAGAAGTCTACAAGATTATGAGGGGCATGGACAGAATAGATAGTCAGAAGATTTTTCCCAGGGTGAAAGAGTCAATTACTAGGGGGCATAGGTTTAAGGTGCGAGGGGCAAGGTTTAAAGGAGATGTACGAGGCAGGTTTTTTATGCAGAAGGTGGTGGGTGCGTGGAACTCGCTGCCGGGGGAGTAGTGGAAGTAGATGCAAGAGTGAGTTTTAAGGGGCATCTGGACAAATGCATGAATAGGATGGGAATGGATGGATATGGTCCCCGGAAGGGTGGGGGTTTTTAGTTCAGTCAGGCAGCATGGTCAGTGCAGGCTTGGAGGGCTGAAGAGCTTGTTCCTGTGCTGTAATTTTCTTTGTTCTTCTTTGTTCTTTGAAAGTCTGGCAGCGCAGCCGGTAGTGCAGTGGTGTTGTCACTGGACTAGTAATCTAGGGACCCTGGGAAAGATCTGGGAATCCGGGTTCAAATCCACCATGGCAGATGGTGAAATTTGAATTCCATAAAAATCTGAATTTAAAGACCACAAAACAATTCGAGGTATAACATTCAAAAACCAGGAGTTATGCTAAACCAAACATGACACTTTGCCAAAAAAAAGGCACAATCCCACATCAAGCATGACATGGTGGGACACGACCCTTACATTTGTTTTGGCAAAGTGTTTGAAATATGTGGGAAAATGCAGCAGTGCAACCATCCCCATATTCCTGCAAATATTTTCTTCTTAGAGTATTTATCCAATTCCCCCTGGAAAGCTGTCACTCAACCCCCGAACACCACTAGGCAGTGAATTCTAAATCCTTGCCACTCATCGCTTGAAATGTTTTTCTTTTTCTTCCCTCCGGTTCTTCTCCTTGATTTGGTGACATTTCAGCCATTGGAAACATTTTCTCTTTGTTTACTCCGTCCGACCCCTTCATCATTTTAAACACCGTTATCAAATTTCCTCCTTCAAAAATGAGGAAGTAAGTTTGCCAAATTCTTAAAACATCACTGATATTTCTGCATATAAAATCACATTGCCACTTTTAGACAATTTCACTTCACAGAAGCAGTGAAACCCCTGGGGAAGGAATTCTCCCGTCCCGCCCACCACGGGAATCATAGCGGGTGGTGGGGGGTGGGCGGTGGGGGGGTGGGCGGTGGGGGGGTGGGGGGTGGGGGGGGGTGAGGGGGGGTGCGGGTGGTGGGGGCTGCAGACCACGCGAAGGTCCATTGACTTCGGGCGGGATTCTCCGGTTTTGGGGTGAGCTGAAGAATCCCATGCTTAACATTTGATCAAATCAGATACAAACACAATACACACACACACACCAGAGATACCACATTCTGACTAGAATCACAAAAGCAGACAGCAATTCTTTGACCTTCGAGTAAAACCCACTGAACAATTCCAGGTGTTTTAAACCTCCTGGCTATAGAACTAATTAAAATAGTTATAGTTGTACTCTTCTTTTACAATATAGCTGTTAAAGTTTTATATGTATAAAAAATAATGAGTACCTGGGAATGATTATAAGACAACATTCTCATTGTGGGACCTAGTTGCTATGAAGAATGAGGCTCATGTGGTTTATTGCTGACATCTGACCCTTAAGGTGAGATCTCAGTCTTGGAATCACTCCAAGTATATATTTTGTACCTGGGATAGTCAAGAATAGTGTAATAATTCGCTTGAAGGCACTTTTTCAAGTCTACCTTGAGGACATGTGCTTAACAACCCACGAACACAATCATTAATATTTGCGGACACTCTGCACCTCTCATGGTATTTCTCACTCTAAGTCAGCAGGCAAAATGGCATTTTACCATGTAACAGGCAAGGCATTTAACCTACAGGGCTCCCAAGATTCCTGTACCACTTGGAAGATGCAGTGGTGCTGGATTCACTGGTATTTCTGCACCTCCAGGCACCTCATCCCGGGACTTTACATCCAGATCTGAGGTTCAGTCTCATTCCTTCCCAACTTTTCATTTATTCTGCCCAATGAACACTGCACGCCAACCTCAAAGTTCAGTTCCCACTTTCCGCACCTGCTGGTGCTGCTCCAACTTCTTGCAAGATCTCCCCAACTGATTGAAATGCTGACCTCTACAATATATTTAATTCCCATCTTGCTGCAAATCATACGCATTTAGGAAGGGAAGAGAAATAAATTCAGTGCATCAACAAAGAAATTTGTGTGCCCCTCATAAACACATTGGAATACCACAGAAAACAGAAATGAGACAAGGAAAACAGGCTTACCAACTATAAACCGCTGGATCAATTGTAAATTTCAAATCAGAGATTGGTAATTTTTTGTTAGTCAAAGGTATTAAGTGACAGCGGGCAACGATGGTTAAATAAATTTAGGTCATCGGTCAGCCATGAGTTCATTGATTGGTGGAACAAACTTAAGACACTTTTGGTTTTTCCTTTAACTGAAGTTTTATTTTATATAAGCTTGAAACACAATCATAGGATCCCTATAGGGAGGCCATTTGACCCATCAAGCCTGCACTGACAACAATCCCACCCAGGTCCTATCCCCATAACCCCACCTATTTACCCCACTGGCTCCCCTGACACTATGGTCAATTTAGCATGGCCAATCAACCTAATCCACACATCTATGGAGTGTGAAAGAAACCGGAGCACCCAGAGGAAATCCACGCAGACACGGGGAGAATGTGCAGACTCCACACAGTCACCCGAGGCCGGAATTGAACCCGGGTCCCTGGCGCTGTGAGGCAGCAGTGATAACCACTGTGCCAACTAAATGGCTTCCTCCTGTTCTTACATTCCTCCAGTAAGTCTAACAGAGAGGGAGAAAAAAAAACTAACACAAATAGAGATGGAGAGAGTGAATGAAAAACAGGAGTGTGTCAGACCCAGACACAGGAAGAAGAGTGGGACTCATACAAAAATAAAGAAAGGGGATTTAAAGAATTATATGGTGGAAAAGAAATCATTACAGCAAGATGGACATTTTTTCGGCTGTGATCAACACTACATGAGACGAGCTTATTGTCTAATGACACATGGAAATTTCTACTCTGTGGTAGCTGTGAGAACATTGCAGACCCATTCACGGTGTCAGCTGTTACTCAGTTGGTTGCACTTGTGCCTTTGAGTCAAAAGGTTGTGGGTTTAAGTCCCAATCTCGACTTGAACACAAAGAACAAGTTTAACACATCAGTGCAGTACTGAGGGATGGGATCTTAATGCAAAGCCTTACCTCTGCCCTCTCAGGTGGATGTAAGATGAAGAGCAAAGAGTTATTTCCCCAGTGTCCTGACCAATAGTTATCCCTCAATCAACATCCGAAAATCAAATTCTCTGCTCACTGTTGCATTGTTATTTGTGGAACTTGCTAGGTGTGAATTGGCTGCTTCATTGCCAATATCACAACAGTGACTATGTACTTCTAAAGTACGCCATTGTCAGAAAGTGCGTTTGGAGGTGTTTGTGAAAGGCACCATGTAGCTGATTTATTTGTTTTTTATAAAGAATGAGTTTATGATTACAGTAAAGCAAAATATCGAGGATAGGATATTTCTGCACATTATAGGCACACAACTGGAGGTTTCGTAGAAAATTTTGGACACACTGCACATTATTCACCATCCAATAATGGGCAGGAAATTGCAGAAAATACACTCTGAACTAACTAGCCGTTAAGAAATAAGGGGAATTAGTGTGCAATAACAGAAAGTTGGAAGAATATATGGTTAAGTTTACTTTAATTGTCCTGGAGGTGTAGATGTTTAAATATTGTGGATGGTTCGGATTAGATGGTTCATCATAGAAACCCTACAGTGCAGAAAGAGGCCATTTGGCCCATCGGGTCTGCACCGACCACAATCCCACCCAGGCCCTACCCCCATATCCCTACACATTTACCCGCTAATCCCTCTAACCTATGCATCTCAGGACACTAAGGGGCAATTTTAGCATGGCCAATCAACCTAACCCGCACATCTTTGGACTGTGGGAGGAAACCGGAGCACCCGGAGGAAACCCACGCAGACACGGGGAGAATGTGCAAACTCCACACAGACAGTGACCCAAGCCGGGAATCGAACCTGAGTCCCTGGAGCTTTGAAGCAGCAGTGCTAACCACTGTGCTACCGTGCCGCCCCGTGTCGTTCCGTGGATGTGGTCAGATGCAAAAGATGTTGCAATTATTATGAGATCTCAGTTTGCTGGTAGATTTCCAGTAATGTTAGCTTCTGAACTGGGTAATAAATTTGTTCCCAGAGAGAGAGAAAGAGAATCCAGCTTTCAGCTGGTTTCCTCTGTAGAAAACTTTCCTCCAATCTCTCCACAGTGGCTTCAGCCTTGTACATTTTCAAGGACTTTGTGTGGGAATGTCTGTGTAAGGCAGTGTTCCAATATCTTTGGAAAGTAGCCTTGCAATTTTTAAGTAGTTTGTTCTGTCTGATTTCTGATTGCAAACTTTTCAGTCAGTTGAAAGTTTAAATCATATTTTCAAAAATAATGGAAAATAGCCTCATGACAATGCTGCCAATTTAAATTATTACCTCTTGGGGTTTAAACATAGTTCCTACACATCGGTTTGCTTGTGACAATTTGAGTAAGTGTCACATATATACCATGCAGATGTGTTTCTAAAATCTAGTTCACACCAGCAACCCGGAACCCAAGCATCAACATTAACCTGAAGTATTAATACTTTCAGTTACTACTCAACGCTATTACTCAACCAAATATAGGCTGGAATTCTCTGGCCATTCACGCCGGCAGGATTCCTGAGTGCCAAATTCTTCGTCCTCACCGCTACAGCGGCAGGACGGAACGGCCGGAGAATTCTGGCCATAGTTTTTAATCCAGTCATAGCACTTCAATATACTAAAGCATTTCCCAATCACTTTTATGGTTTTGAATTCTTGTTTCAAGCATAATACTTGAATTCCAAGCTAAGCATAAAATGTCCCTCAATTATCTGATTTTTAATGTTCTGAATAGAATAAACGTACTGACAACTTTCACCTACAAACAGCTGAACAATTAAGAAGAGCCGTCACGCTTATGTTCATTATGCTTTTGTTGAGTGTTTTTGTTGAGATTAAATTCAAAGTGGATGATGTGGCGCAAAAAATCTGGAAATTGGCAATTTTATCTGGCGTTGGTGGAATTGTTGATTTCAAACACTTTCTGGCTTTTTATTACAAGTAGAATTACTGAAACTGCAAAACAAATCATTCAGTATCTGAAAGGTGGACGTACATTATTTATCGTGGTCTCTTATCAGAATGGTCTATGACCCCACCCCCCCACCCCCACCCCCATTCAATAGCTTTACGTGCAGAATGGAAGCGGTAGAAGAGGACCGGAACTGAAAAATAGGAATGAAGGAGAAAATCATCCTTTCATTATCACTTCTGACATGTCGTTAACAGAACAATATTTACTGTGCAACATTAAACTATATTGAAGTGACTTTCCATTAAAGATGCACAAAATGTTTTGTGAATGATGATAACATAATACATGACATGTCCAGCAATGTTTAACCTGATTTCCCTGAACTTTAAATAAACTGGACATGTTTAGATGACAGCTTTGTCCTGAGCCATTAATGAACCGGACAAGGACATAACCATGAAAACTTGAGACACAGATTCATTTTAAAAAATCTCTGGTACAGTTTCGAATCAGAAAGTGTAGTTTTACTCACTCAAGCAACTAATTTGTCCAGCGCTGATCATGCTAGTTTCTCTTCTATTGTAAAATCAGATAGCAGAGAAGAGGATGTTCAGCCCACCTTACTTGTGACAGCACTTAGAAACAGCCACCCAATTAGTCCACTCTCTTTCCCCATAGCCCTGCAAATGTTTAACCCATACATCCAAATCCCTTTTGGAAATTATTACTGAATCTGCTTCCCACACTCTTTCAATAATTCATGATGAGAAGATTCTTTTCTTTATCTACCCTCTGTCTTTTGTGTCAATTATCTTAATTAATGTTCTGTGGTAATTAACCCTCCTGCGAGTAGAAACAATTCTCCTTTTTCACTTTATCGAAGCCCCAAGTGGAGACAAAGGATCCCTACAGTGCAGAAAGAGGCCATCCGGCCCATCGAGTCTGCAGCAACTCTCCAAAAGAGGTCAGCCCTCCACCCTATCCCCATTTACCATCGCTAATCCACCTAACCTACATATCTTTGGATACAAGGGGGCAATTTAGCATGGCCAATCCATCTAACCTCCACATCCTTGGACTGTGTGGAAACTGGAGGCAATGGTTGAGTGGTATTATCGCTAAACTATTAATCCAGAAACTCAACTAATGTTCTGGGGACCCGGGTTTGAATCGCGCCACGGCAGATGGTGGAATTTGAATTCAATAAAAACTATTTGGAATTAAAAATCTACTGATGACCATGAAACCATTGACAATTATCGGAAAAACCCATCTGGTTCACTAATGTTCCTTAGGGAAGGAAACCCTTACTTGATGTGGCCTACATGTGACTCCAGAGCCACAGCAATGTGGTTGACTCTCAATTGCCCTTGGGGATTGGCAATAAATGCTGGCCAGCCAGCGACGCCCATGTCCCACGAATGAATAATTTTAAAAAACCTGGAGGAAACCCACGCAGACACAGGAGAATGTGTAAACTCCACACAATCATCCAAGGCCGGAATCGAAACTGGGCCCTCTCTCTCTCACACGCGCGTGCTCTCTCTCCCACACGCGCGCTCTCTCTCTCTCCCACACGCGCGCTCTCTCTCTAGATTATGGGTTCATGTTCTACTCGACGGTTGAGCATATGGGCTTACAGTCCCAGCGCAGTCTTGAGAGAAAACTGTGTGAAATGTGAATCTGAGACCGGGGGGAGGGGGGGTGGGGGGTGGTGCTGTGAGACAAGAGTGAGACAACGTACAACCACATCATTCACCTTGGATTTAATCTCAACAAAAATACTTAACAAAAGCATAATGAACACAAGTGTGATGGCACTTCTTAATTATTCAGCTGGTTGTAGGTGAAAGTTGGCAGCACGTTGATTCTAGTCAGAACTTTAAAAATCAGATAACTGAGGGAGATTTTATGCTTAGCTTGGAATTCACTGTTCTGCCATGATGTTGAAAAGTACTTAAATCTCCCCTTAACCTTCTCCTGTTCTAAGAAGAATACCTCAGATTGTTTAGCAGTCTTCAGGTAACTGAAGTCCCTCAACATTGACCTCATTCTGGCAAGCCTCATCCTCTCTCCTCTCTCCAAATCTGTCCCAATTCAACAATTCCTAGTGGAGCAATTATTTGGGCACTGTAAAATAGGATATCTTGATAAAAGGAAGGATTCAATGCAGCAAAATGATTTTTCCATCAATAGATTTATACTTCACTGTGTATGGCACAAGTTAAAGTTCAGCAGTGCTCCTTCAGATCATGAAGTTGCTGATTGTTATGGATAATGAAGGCAAAGTCATGTTACTCAAACTCTAAGGGATTATGGGCTTGAAATTGGCAAGGATAAAGCAATGCTGGAGATCATGTGGCTGTTATTTTTCCCCAGTATCTTTACAGATTATAGGCTCCCATCAAATGTAGTTAAATTGAGAATATTCTGTTGGAGAGATAAGCACTGGAATTTTACTGCCCAAATGGGAGTGGGCGAGGGCGGACATCGGAAATGGCCATTGTTCTCAGGTGGTATTTTCCGGTCACACTCGAGCGAGGCCGTAAGATCCCACCCAAGAAGTGGAAATTGTAGAATCTGAGCATTTGAAAAGCACTGGCCTCTTTTAGCCAAAGCAGATAGGGTGTGTCTGAATCATGACGCACTCGGCAGTTTTATTTTTTCTGTATTAGGCCAGACACTTTGCCAGATGATTCATTTAAAAAGGACCTCAATAAAAGATGTCACATAAAGGCAGCCAGCCTCTTATAGGGGTGTGTGTTATTCTGGCTACACACAAATGCCTTAAAAGCCAGCTGCTCTGATGCCATTTCAGTTACCCTGGCCCAGGTAGTGGACAAGAGGGGGAAGTGTCTCCTTTCCCAGCCATATTTAAAGCATGCTCAATGAAAGATCAACAGCCTCCATCGCCTAGCAACAGAGTACTGTTTGAATACACAGGCAAGTATACCAGACAGGTACAAAGGAGGGTAAATCTTGGTTATTCCTGTTAAAAACTATCAACATATGGAATGGAGTTGCAAGATTTTTTTTTCCAGCATCTGATTTTGGTGTCAAAGCTTGTAGTCCAAGTGATGGCAACACTTGGGAGACGAGACAGAACAAAAGCAGTGGGCTGATGATAGTAAGGATGGTGGCGATAAGCGTTGCAGCACTGTTGGTGTATTAAGGATGGAGGTGATGATTCATGGGAATTAGTCCTGGTGAACTGGTCCTCAAGTGCTCTTGCAGCTTGGGGTACTGGCGATTGGTGCTACTCCTGTTCTTTGCCTCTCCACCCTCCTCTTTCCTGCATTCCTTGGCTGTATGGTCTCATCCCACGTACTCCCCGCGTTGGAGATCTCTACTGCCTCCCGAAGATACACAAGGCAAACACACCCAGCCATCTCATCGTATCGGGCAATGGGACCCTGCGCAAGAACCTCTCCGGCTATGTCGAGGGCATCCTGAAACCCATTGTACAAAGAACCCCCAGCGACACGACGGACTTCCTACAGAAACTCAGCACACATGGAGCAGTTGAACCAGAAGCACTCCTCGTCACAATGGATGTCGCGGCACTCTACATCAGCATCCCCCATGATGATGGCATTGCTGCAACTGCCTCAGTACTCAACGCCGACAACTGCCAGTTTCCAGATGCAATTTTACAACTCATCCGCTTCATCCTGGACCACAATGTCTTCACTTTCAACAACCAGTTCTTCATCCAGACACACGGAACAGCCATGGGGACCAAACTCGCACCTCAATATGCCAACATCTTCATGCACAGCTTCGAACAAGACTTCTTCACTGCACAGGACCTTCAACCAATGCTATACATTAGATACATCGATGACATTTTCTTCCTTTGGACTCATGCTGAACAATCACTGAAACAACTCTATGATGACATCAACAAGTTCCATCCCACCATCAGACTCACCATGGACTACTCTCCGGAATCAGTTGCATTCTTGGACACAGGCATCTCCATTAAGGATGGTCACCTCAGCACCTCACTGTACCGCAAGCCCACGGATAACCTCATGATGCTCCACTTCTCCAGCTTCCACCCTAAACACGTTAAAGAAGCCATCCCCTATGGACAAGCCCTCCGTATACACAGGATCTGCTCGGACGAGGAGGATCGCAACAGACACCTCGCTGAAAGATGTCCTCATAAGAACAGGATATGGCACTCGACTCAGCGATCGACAGTTCCGACGCGCCACAGTGAAAAACCGCACCGATCTCCTCAGGAGACAAACACGGGACACGGTGGACAGAGTACCCTTCATCGTCCAGTACTTCCCCGGAGCGGAGAAGCTACGACATCTCCTCTGGAGCCTTCAACATGTCATTGATGAAGACGAACATCTCGCCAAGGCCATCCCCACACCCCCACTTCTTGCCTTCAAACAACCGCACAACCTCAAACAAACCATTGTCCGCAGCAAACTACCCAGCCTTCAGAACAGTGACCACGACACCACACAACCCTGCCATAGAAACCAATGCCAGATCATCGACACGGAAGCCATCATCTCATGTGAGAACACCATCCACCAGGTACACGGTACATACTCTTGCAACTCGGCCAACGTTGTCTACCTGATACACTGCAGGAAAGAATGTCCCGAGGCATGCTACATTGGGGAAACCATGCAGACGCTATGACAACGGATGAATGAACACTGTTCGACAATCACCAGGCAAGACTGTTCTCTTCCTGTTGGGGAGCACTTCAGCGGTCACGGGCATTCGGCCTCTGATATTCGGGTAAGCGTTCTCCAAGACAGCCTTCACGACACACGACAGCGCAGAGTCACTGAGCAGAGACTGATAGCCAGGTTCCACACACATGAGGACGGCCTCAACCGGGATCATGGGTTCATGTCACACTATCTGTAACCCCCACAACTTGCCTGGACTTGCAAAATCTCACTGGAGACAAGATACATCTCTTTAACCTGTGCTTAATGCTCTCTCCACTCACATTGTCTGTACCTTTAAGACTTGATTAGCTGTAAACACTCACATTCCAATCATTATTCATTATTCTGTAAATTGAGTTTGTGTCTTTATATGCCCTGTTAGCTGTTTGTTAGCAGATCTCCCACTCACCTG
Source organism: Mustelus asterias (assembly GCF_964213995.1). Lineage (NCBI taxonomy): Eukaryota > Metazoa > Chordata > Chondrichthyes > Carcharhiniformes > Triakidae > Mustelus > Mustelus asterias. Next base: position 25,505,482 of record NC_135827.1, read on the forward strand.
ATGAAGGGGCAGCGCTCCGAAAGCTAGTGGTGTTTGCTACCAAATAAACCTGTTGGACTTTAACCTGGTGTTGTTAGACTCCTTCCTAGGCTGAGGCCAGACTTATACTCATGACCACAGATCTAGAAACATGACCAGTGCAAAGTTCCTCCCTCAATGTTTAATTTAGCTGCAAATTTTAATACAGACACCCTTTGCTCTCAGTATTTGAACTGCATGGCAGAGAATATATTTCAAACACAGATGCAGCTGGGATTAAAACCGTAACCACATGTTGATCAAATGAACGTCATAACTGCCTTGTCCCCGGCATCAGCACCGAATAAAGGAAACATTGCTAAATAGATAAAATGTGCAATAATTCTTCAGTACACCATAAACATAGCCGGTACCGCATCTTGAAAATGTTAGACTGACTTGATATGGCTACAATCGATCCTGCAGGCAATTGAATTTACCATAACAGGATGGAGCCATTCCCGCACCACGCCCCTATAAGTGATCACTTTACTGTTCTCAAAACAAAGCCAGGAGAGGAATGCAAAGAATTTCATCAAGACTTTCTGTGATTTTTTTTTTCTGGAAGCAGATATGAACCAGGCTGTTAAAAGTCAAACCCAAGTGAAAGCATCCAGATGATCAGATATTTGTGCTATAGGCTAGCTGGCTTGTAGGATTCAAAATAAATGTTTCAGTATAAGTGCTTTTTGGGGGAAACTGTTGTAATAATCTTTTATTAGCTGTTATAAAATGTTGAACAGTCCGTTTCATTTCAGATGTTCTGCTGATTTCTAAATGTCAAAACTGTTACAAAAATTGGTGAGAAAATCCAGCCAACAGCATGTTTCAATTGTCCGACTAACACAAGAAAGGCTTGCATTTATTCTTCTTGACCACAGGATATTTTCAAGTCCTGTATAGCCAATGAAGTGTAATCACCAATATGATGTCAGAAATGTAACAGTCAATTTACACTCGACTTCGCCCTATGGATAGTGATAAAGGCGATGGCCTAGTGGTATTATCGCTGGACTATTAATCCAGAAACTCAGCTAACGTCCTGGGGACCCAGATTCAAATCCCGCCATGGTGGAATTTGAAATCGATTTTTTAAAAATCTGGAATTAAAAATCTACTGATGACTATGAAACGATTGTCGGAAAAACCCATCTGTTCAGTAATGTCCCTTCAGGGAAGGAAATCTGCCACCCTGACCTGCTCTGGCCCACATGTGACTCCACAGCCACAGCAATGTGGTTGACTCTCATTTGCCCTCTGAACAAGGGCAACTAGGGATGGGCAATAAATGCTGCTAGCCAGCGACGCCCATGTCCCATGAATGAATAAAAAAAACTTAATGATCAGGTAACTTTCTTTTTTATATATACATACAGAATTTCTCCTGAGGGAAATTTTTTTTAATTCGTTCATGGGTCATGGGCGTCGCTGGCTGGGCCAGCATTTATTGCCCATCCCTAATTGCCCTTGAACTGAGTGGCTTGTGAGGCTATTTCAGAGGGCAGTTGAGAGTCAACCGTATTGCTGTGGGTCTGGAGTCACATGTCGTCCACACCAGGTAAGGATAGCAGATTTCCTTCCCTAAAGGACATTAGTGAACCAGATGGGTTTTTCCGACAATCGACAATGGTTTCATGGTCATCAGTAGATTCTTAATTCCAAATATTGTTTATTGAATTTAAATTCCCTGCCGTTCCATGGTGAGATTCGAACCCAGGTCCCCAGAACATTAGCTGAGTATCTGGATTAATAGTCCAGCAGTAATATCACTCGGCCATCGCCTTCCTTTAATATTTTATTCTGTAAAAAGTGAACACGATAAACAAATAATATTTCAATACTTTGAACAAGACAGCATTTTAATCTACTTGTCACTTAATCGAATGCTGCACAGCACTTGATCATCCTCTTCCATCTCAATTGTGACATCCTACCCTGGCATTAAACCACCCAGTGAAAAACTACAGGAGCAGCTTGCAGCATGGGCAGCACTGTGGCACAGTGGTTGGCACAGTGGTTAGCACTGCTGCATCACAATGCTAGGGACCCGGGTTCAATTCCGACTTGGGTCACCATCTGTGCAGAGATTGCCCATTCTCCCCTTATCTGCATGGGTTTCCTCCAGGTGCTCCGGTTTCCTCCCACAATCTGAAAGACGTGCTGGTTAGGGTGCATTGGCCATGCTAAATTCTCCCTCAGTGTACCCGAACAGGTGCCAGAGTGTGGCAATTGGAGGATTTTCACAGTAACTTCATTGCAGTGTTTATGTAAGCCGACTTGTGAGTAATAAATAAACTTTATGAACTTTGCAATAATCCCTTGAAAGTAAATTCAACAAGAAATCATAGAAACCTTACAGTGCAGAAGGAGGCCATTCGGCCCATCGAGTCTGCACCGACCACAATCCCACCCAGGCCCTATCCCCACATTTACCTGCTAATCCCTCTAACCAACGCATCTCAGGACTCTAAGGTGCAATTTTTAACCTGGTCAATCAACCTAATCCGCACATCTTTGGACTGTGGGAGGAAACCGGAGCACCCAGAGGAAACCCACGCAGACATGAGGAGAATGTGCAAACTCCACACAGACAGTGACCCAAGCCGGGGATCGAACCCAGGTCCCTGGAGCTGTGAAGCAGCACTGCTAACCACTGTGCTACCGTGCCGTTCACTGGTTCTGCACAAATCTGCTCTCCTGCCTCCTGTACTGACAGGACAACCCAAACTAAGTCACGGCGTGTCAGTCTTGGCTGCCTCTTTCCTCAGAGTTGGCAGGTTGAGTGGTGAAGTTTCACGTCGGAGACCTGAGTCCAAAATCGTGACTGGTACTGGTTCCTATTAGGGTTGTTTGGGGATAGGCAATAGCACCCAGGCTATCCCAGACCCTCATCCGCCACCGAGTGACCAGATGGAGATTTTGGAGTTTCAAATTGGCCTTTATTCAAGTTATAGCAAGGAAGTCTGGCTCCCACGAGGTGGTGTACTTGACTTCCAGATTGATACATGGCATGAGCAATTATGTTTGGTTAGCTTACAAGTAATCAACATATACCAATTACATGTATACACTTGTTCCAAAGTCATTCATCATAGAATTATAGAATCCCTACAGTGCAGAAGAAGGCCATTTGGCCCATCGAGTCTGCACCGATTCCCTGACAGAATATCTTATCCAGGCTCTTTCCCCAACCTCATCCCTGTAGGTCCACACATTTCCCATAGCTAATCCAATTAACCTACACATCTTGGGATGCTAAGGAGCAAATTACAACTAACAGTTCTGAGTACTTCATTTCTGTCAGGTGAATGTAGTTAACCAGTAAACAGTTATGCTTGTCTGATTATAATGATTAATTACTAACAAGATACACCTACATGGCTGCACCATCCAAACATCCACACCTGCTGTTCTGGCTATCACCTTGTGGTTATCAGAGTTCCCATCCACTTATCCCTTGTTCAGTTTGTTTGTGCAGTCCATCTGTAAGTGCTCAGAAACATCTTCACAGCACCTTCCCAGGGAACTGCGCTCTGCTCACTGAGTTTAGCCCCTTCAGTTCCGTACTATTGTAGGTGACGTCAGTTGGATGAGATGTTAAATGGAGGCTTTATTTGCCCTCATGGGTGGGTTTAAATGATTGCAAAGAGGAACAAGGGAGCTCCCTGAGTTCCCCGGTCAGCAATTATCCCTCAACAGCACCTAAAATGAGTGGGTGACACGGTGGCAAAATGGTTGGCACTACTGCCTCACAGTGCCTCATTCCGGCCTTAGGTGACTGTGTGGAGTTTGCACATTCTCCCCGTGTCTGCATGGGTTACCTCCAGGAGCTCTAATTTCCTCCCACAGTCCAAAGAAGTGCACCTTAGGTGGATTGGCCATACTAAATCATCCCTTAGTTTCCAAAGATGTGTAGGTTAGGGGGATAAGTGGGGTAAATAGGTGGGGTTATGGGGATAGGATCTGGGTAAGATTCTCTGTTGGAGAGTCGGTGCAGACTCAATGGGCCAAATGGTCTCCTTCCGCACTGTAGGAATCTATGATTGTATAAAACAGGTAATTTGGTAAATAATTAAATTGCTGTTTGTGGGACTTTGCTCAGCATAAATTAGATGCCACATAAACTACATGGCAACAATGACGACAGTTTAAAACAATCAATGCTTCGGTTAACAGTGGGATGCCCTAATATCGTGAAAGACACTATAGAAATGCAAGCCCTTTCTTTGTCACATAACGGAAAATAAGAATTACAGATTGGAGCAGCAAACACTGCTTTATTGCCAACAAGAGACCAGGGCAGCAAAAACCACCAGCATAGCTGAAGGAAAACAACACTGATGAGAAGCCCACTGATCTAAGGTTGAATCTTCTGATGCTTGCTTAATTACAGGATAAAGGAGGTCTTACAACAACAGCTGGGAATTTGGAGAAATACAGAGTCTTCATTGTACGACAGCATATTTTACTGGTGAGATAATGTACTCAAATTTGTTCAGGTTATTAAAAATCTGAACTATTTCTTCTGTGCTGTTTTAATAAGCAAGAAGGAGACTTATGTAAAGTCCTGTTTGCTGCCAAGAGCGTTACACTAGAAGGCTCCCATTCAAGGAGAATTACAGTTGGAGTCAATGGACGGAGGACGTTCCTTTGCAGAGGCGCTTTCTCAGGCTCCAAGGGACATGCCATTTTTTTTTGAGGAAGGTATATTCTGTGCTCAATGACATAATGAAGAAGGAACCTTTCACCAGATATTACGTTCAGTGTCTGTATTAAGCACTTCTAACTAAAGTATGGCATATATTTGATGCAGGACACAATTGTGTATATTCTGCCGCACTGGTATGCCCTAATCAAGATGCCAAAGAATCTCCTTCTGCATCAGTGTCAAATGCCCATATCTCTCAGTTGCCAGCTAGATACTCAATCACATGGCCAACTTAGTGCCAATCATATTATTTTGCACTGTTGACCACTATTAATTTGAATCTGCCCAAACTTATTTCACTTACATCTGGTTCTGAAATGTTACTTGCATCCTCTCAGTTTGGATTATACCCAATCATTGCCAACTAATATTTAAAACAGTAAAATTTTAATTACATCAATAGAGTTTGATTTGTGAGTCAGTCTTTTGTTTATAGCTGCCATTATCCCACTTTGACTTCACAACCCCAACACCATAGGGAACAGAATCATAATCACAGAATACTACAATGCAGAAGAGGCCCTTCAGCCCATTGAGTCTGCAACTATGCATGAAAAGCCCTTTCTTTCTTAGTACACTGCATGGTGTGGAAGGGTTTCTCAGAAGCAACAGTAGATGTACAGTAGATGGACAAGCTATGAATCTAATGAAAAGAATATAAAGGGTTGTCTGCACACTTCAAACCAAAAACTAGCTCACACTAATGGATCAGAGCAAAGTTCCTGGCACCTGTAGCCCCCCCTCCACATTGCCATTCCCCCCCATTATTTCCCTAACCCAGTTGCCCCAGTGCTATGACAATGACCTCTGCCTGTAAATGTGAACGAACTTTAGCTTTCTAGAAAAATACACAGGATGACTCTAACTCAGTCATGCACTGCCCCATCAGCCTCCTCCCATTCACCAGTAAAGGGTTGGTATGAATCAGCAATGGTGCCAAAAAAGGCACATCTAAACTGCAACCAGAAATTGATTTGTGGGTCCCATTCAAATATATACTCCATCCAAAGACAATGCAGGTTCATACGGATGGCTGCAGCTCCTTTTGCTCAATGCGCTTGCCTGCTCCCTTGACTCAGGATGTGTTCTCAGCACAGATTCTGTAAGCCTGGTTACCCATCTCATGATCGTCAACCCCCTACAAACCCTTACCCTGTTCATTGTTATCACACAAGTTTCGGTTTATGCTGTGATCAGACCTGAACAAGTAGAGGTCAGCCGATGGGAGCAAACTTATAGGGATAAAGATATCAATTCCATGTCTGTACTGAACCATTTATGTGTTGATTTCAAAGGACTCAGTCAGACATACTTCCTCCAGTTTAATCACAATAGTTGTTATTGAACTAAAAACCCACCCAAGTGAAGATACACAGATACGCACACACACACACACACACACACACACACACACAGATGCAGACACACATGCAAAATTATAAATTATACAGTATAGGTTAGCCATCAGTCAAATTAAGATTCAATGATAAAAAGGCAAAATACTGTTTATAAATCCTTCTTTGTTGTTTGTGGTTGAGGCAGTTTCTTAATGGTGGCCTTGAAATTCCAATGGGGTTGTGGCCAATATAAATGCAATTTTCGGAGACAGTATCTTTTAAACTATAAATTATCTTTTTCAAAAGGGGATACTATGGCACCTGAGGTTGCTTTCAAATGAAATTCTTGTTCTCTGTGATGGATTCCATAATGTAACAGAGGTGGGGAGGTGGGGAGATGGGGAGGTGGGGGGGGGGGGGGGGGGGGCTGCGGGGGTGATCTTCCCATTGCACTCCACCAGCCAATGGGTGGGGTGAGCCGGTAAGATCGCGAGAGAGCCGAGAAATTAGGTTCACGCCCGATTTCTCACCTCTCACGATCTTACCGGCACTGGATATCCGGCAAGATAAGCCTCATGCCTGAAAAGGGCATGAGGCTGATTAGAATATTTAAATTTATTTTAAATGTAATTTGAATGGAATTAGCGAACCTGGGACAGAATCGCCCGGGCTCACTTGCCTTTGTGGCCTCGACAAAGAAGGTTCTCTGGCACCCTGGCACTGCCAGTCTGGCACCCTGGCACTGCCAGTCTGACAACCCGCAATGCCAAGCGGGTGAGGCCTGAGAGGAGGCAGGGCCAGACAGGGGTGGTTGTTCAGGGGTGGGAAACATTGTGACTCTGCAGTAGCGATCGGTGGGGGAGTGGGAGGGGGAGACGCTGCCACTCAGCAGTTGCCATCAGTGACGAGGGGAGAGGGCACCGCTGTAGCTCTGCATTAATGATTGGTTGGGGAAGGAGGCAAACCACTGCCACTCTGCAGTGGAGGGGGAGGGGGGGAATTGTGATCATTCAGAATGGGGGGTGGCAATCATTCCGGGGGTGGGTGCAATCAGTCGTGGAGCCCTGCAGTAGAAGAGAGGGGAATGGGTTTCGGCCATGAAGGTTGGATCTCGCAGCAGAGGCACTGGCAGGCATCTGTGCTCTCAGAGCACAGAAATCTGCACATGCGCAATTGTGCCCTCTGCTGCTATCAGCTGGCCTTTGGCGATTTAGGACCCGCACCACTCCATCCCACTGGCGAATGTCAAGTTTGTCAAGTTTTTTTGCCAGAGCGTGATAAGATTCGATTTTTAAGTCACCCAAAAACATGGTGCAAATTTCTCCCATTTTCACACTCCTTTGGCATTTAGAATTCTTTTTGGTAAGATCACCCTCAGGGTCTTAAACTTGAGAACTGCAGGGAGAGAGATGGATAATTCTGCAGACATCTTCTTCTATCTCAGTAACCAGTAGATAAACTTAATATCGTAATTATTCCCAATTGTGGTTTCAATCTTGTGACAGCTGTTGGTGATGCTCAATGAAGGTTGATCCATGTTGTAGTGATTTCTCATTGTTAAAGTTATCAAGATGGCATTGGGAACAGATAATGGCCATTAGCCCATAACGAGATTCATTAGATCCTTGTAATTTCTGTCGTGAAAAAGCCCATTGCTCTTATGTTTTGTAGGGAGTTTGGAGAATGGCAGCTATAAAGTCCATCAGAGAAATTGCCAATAGTCAAAGAATGCCTACAGTGCAGAAGAGGTCATTCGGCCCATCAAATCTGCAGAGACTCTCTGACAGAGAGCACTCTCCTCCGCCTTATCCCCCCAACCCCATACATTTACCCCACTAATCCCCCTCACCTACACATCTTAGGACATGGCATGACCAATCCACCTAACTTGAATATCTTTGGACAGTGGGAAGAAACTGGAGCACCTGGAGGAAACCCATGCAGACACGGGGAGAATGTGCAAACTCCACACAGACAGTGACCCAAGTCTGGAATTGAACCCGGATCGTTGGCGTTGTGAGGCAGCAGTGCTAATCACTGTGCCACCGTGCCACCATGCTTCCTGGCAAATCCATATCCAGAGGTTTCCAGATGTGGCCAGTTTGTAAATCAGGTGACCATTGCAATAATTTAAAGTCAGTTTGCTCAGAAAAGTCCTTTTAAAGAAGTTTGAGCTATATCTGACCAGCCAATGAAAATTAAAGATTAATTCTCCATGTGCAAATGTCACATCTGATGCACTATCAATTACGACGCGAAGACTTCTGAGAGTGAGGGAAAACTAATAGGCTTTTATTCACAGAGAACAGGAGCACACCCTTGTAGCTGACCTGGTCTGGACTGAGGCAAGGAGGAGGGACCATCACCTTTATACCCCACTCTGGGTGGAAAGGGAGGGGTCTCAGGTGGAAAGGGAGGAGTCTCGGGCCAGGTGCAGCATAGGTGTGTCCAGGCACATACATGTAGTAACAGTGGTTCACCACATTCACCCCTCCTTTAAAAAAGAGTCCGGCGGGGTGGGTGGAACCATATGTACAGGAGTATATATACATAGAAAAGTCACAAGCTGAGGTGAGGCGTCATCCCTTCACAGGTTCAGCCTGTTGGGCGGCTTGACTAGTCGTTGTGACCGCCACAGTACCGGTTGGGGGGGTTGCTGCCGGTGGCAGGATGGAGCCGCTCGAATCCGCCGTCGTCCCTTCTGGTCTGGTCCTGCATGGTGACTCTGGTGGCTCAGGCGAGCTGCCTGAGGCAGCTATAGGCAAAGATGTAAGCGGACCTGGTGCTACCTGAACAGAGGGGTTTAGGGGTGTGGGGTGGGGGGTCATAGTGGGCTCCGGGGCACCCAGAGGCGCCAGGTCCCGGATAGAGACCGTGTCCTCCCGCCCATCGTGGTATGCCACATAGGCATATTGGGGGTTGGCGTGGAGGAGCTGGACTTTTTCAACTCGGGGATCCGACTTATGGGGTCGTACATGCCTCCGGAGCAGAACTGGGCCTGGGTACGCCAGCCATGACGGTAGTGCGATTCCCGAGGAGGACTTCCTCGGGAAAGCAAACATCCGCTCGTGGGGGGTGGCGTTGGTGGCTGTACACAGGAGGGACCGGATTGAGTGTAGTGCATTGGGGAGTATTTCTTGCCAGCGGGAGACTGGAAGGCCTTTAGACTGTAGCGCTAGTAGAACGGCCTTCCAGACTGTCGCGTTCTCCCTCTCTACCTGCCCATTACCCGTGGGGTTATAGCTGGTAGTCCTACTCGAGGCTATGCCCTTGGAGAGCAGGTACTGACACAGCTCATCACTCATGAATGAGGATCCCCGGTCGCTGTGGATATAGTTGGGGTACCCGAACAGGGTGAAGAGGCCGTGCAGGGCCTTGACGACCGTGGTCGAGGTCATGTCCGAGCAGGGGATGGCAAAGGGGAATCGGGAGTACTCATCTATCACGTTGAGGAAATAGATGTTGCGGTCAGAAGAAGGAAGGAGCCCTTTGAAATCGACGCTGAGGCGTTCAAAGGGGCAGGTGGCTTTTATGAGGAGTGCCCGGTCCGGCCGATAGAAGTGCGGCTTACACTCTGCGCAGACCGGACAGTGTCTGGTTATAGACCGGACGTCCTCAACAGAATAGGGCAGATTACGGGCTTTAATAAAATGGTAGAGCCTGGTGACCCCCGGGTGACAGAGGTCATTGTGGAGGGTCTGGAGTTGGTTCACCTGCGCGCTAGCACATGTTCTGCGAGACAGGGCGTCTGGAGGCTCATTGAGCTTCCCGGGTCGGTATAAGATATCGTAATTGTAGGTGGAGAGCTCAATCCTCCACCTCAGTATCTTATCATTCTTAATCTTGCTCCTCTGCGCGTTGTTGAACATGAAAGCCACTGAACGTTGGTCCATGAGCAAGGTGAACCGTCGGCCAGCTAGGTAGTGGCGCACTGCTTCGACGATAGCCTGAGCCTCCTTCTCGACTGGGGAGTGTCGTATTTCCGAGCCCTGAAGGGTTCGTGAGAAGAAAGCTACGGGTCTGCCTGCTTGGTTGAGGGTGGCGGCCAGGGCGAAGTCAGACGCATCACTCTCCACCTGAAAAGGGATTGACTCATCCACAGCGTGCATCGTGGCCTTTGCGATGTCCGCCTTGATGCTGTTGAAGGCCGAGCGGGCCTCTCCCAACAGGGGAAAAAGGGTGGATTTGATAAGCGGACGGGCCTTATCCACGTAATTAGGGACCCACTGGGCGTAGTATGAGAAGAAGCCCAGGCATCTCCTCAGTGCTTTAAGCGTGGTTGGGAGGGGAAGTTCCATAAGGGGGCGCATGCGGTCAGGATTGGGGCCGATGACCCCGTTTTCCACCACATATCCCAGGATGGCGAGGCGGTGAGTGCGGAAGACACACTTCTCCTTATTATAGGTCAGATTTAGGAGAGCGGCCATGCGGAGGAATTTGTTAAGGTTGGCGTCGTGGTCCTGCTGATCATGGCCGCAGATGGTGACATTATCCAGGTACGGGAAGGTAGCCCGCAGCCCGTTCTGGTCCACCATTCGGTCCATTTCACGCTGGAAGACCGAGACCCCATTGGTGACGCCAAAGAGAACCCTAAGAAAATGGTAGAGGCGGCCATCCGCCTCGAAAGCCGTTTTTTGCGGTCCTCCAGGCGGATCGGGAGCTGGTGGTAGGCTGATTTGAGGTCGATCGTGGAGAACACCCGATATTGCGCAATCCGATTGACCATGTCGGATATGCGCAGAAAGGGATACGCATCCAGCTGCATGTACCGGTTGATGGTCTGACTATAATCGATGACCATCTGGTGTTTCTCCCCACTTTTGACCAATACCACCTGCGTTCTCCAAGGGCTGGTGCTCACCTCGATGATCCCTTCCTTCAGAAGCCGCTGGACCTCGGACCTAATGAAGGTCCTGTCCCCCGCACTGTACTGTCTGCTCTTAGTGGCAATGGGCTTACACTCGGGGGTGAGGTGTTCGAATAGCGGTGGGGGGGTGATTTGGAGGGTCGAAAGGCCGCAGGTGGTGTGCGGTGGGTAGTCCAGGAACTGAGGGTTGCAGACCGAGATGGGGAAAGGGGCCCGTTGTACTGTAGCGTGACACTCTTAAGATGTGTCATGAAATCGAGGCCCAAGAGTACGGGAGCGCAGAGGTGTGGGAGCACCAGGAGCTTAAAATTTGCGTAATCGGTCCCCCGAACCGTAAGAGTCACCACACAGTACCCGATGACATCCACGGAGCGGGACTTTGAGGCCAAGGAAATGGTTTGTTTGACTGGCCGTACCGAAAGGGCATAGCGACGCACAGTATCGGGGTGGATAAAGCTCTCCGTACTCCCGCTGTCAAACAAACAATTTCAGACACGGCCGTATGTCCATCATAGACCTGGCGAGCTGATGTGGACGAGACTGGTCCAGCTGGATCACTGCCACCGTAGATCCCGAAGAGTCATCAGCCAGCGTCCAAGATGGCAGCTCCCCTGTCTCGTATGCGGTCGGCTGCGTCCAAGATGGCGGCCCCCTTGACTCCCACGCGGCCGATGGCGTCCAAAATGGCGGCTCCCCGGGCTCACACGTGGTCGCTGGTGTCCAAGATGGCGGCCCCCTTGACTCCCACGCGGCTGATGGCGATCGGGTTTTCTGTTCCCTCGGGTCACATGCTGCGCTATTCGGTTTCGACTTTGCCTTGCAGACTTTCGCGTAGTGGCCTTTCTTCCCACACCCTGAGCAGAACGCCTCCCTGGCCGGGCAGCGTTGTCGGGGGTGTTTCGCTAGGCCGCAAAAGTAACACTTCGGGCTGCCGCGGCCGTTGAGTCACTGGTGGGGCGCTGCGTGGCATAAGTCGGAGGCCCTCCTAGGCACTGGGATGATAGTGGCCGTGAGGCCCACGATGTCGCGTGACTGGGCGTGTACGCCTCGAGGTTACGTGATGCTACTTTGAGGGATTCAGCGAGCGCTACAGTTTTTGCAAGATCTAGCCCACCTTGTTCTAGCAGGCGCTGTTGAATGTAGTTGGATGCGATGCCTGTAACGTAGGCGTCGCGGATCAAGTCCTCTGTATACTGCGCAGCGGATACGGCCTTGCAGTTACAAGCCCTGCCGAGCGCACGTAGTTCGCGGAGGAACTGTGCATTTGATTCCCCCGGCCGCTGTTTACGGGTAGCTAGCAGATGCCTGGCGTTGACTTCGTTCATCTGTTGGCTGTATTGGCTCTTTAAGAGCGCTAGCACATCAGCATACTTTTCTGCGTCACAGATGGTGGCGAAAACTGCGTCGCTTACCCGGGCGTTGAGCACGTGCAGCTTGTCTGCATCGGACCGGAAGACCGTGGAGGCTCCAAGGAAGGCTTCGAAGCACTTCAGCCAGTGATGAAAGATGTTGGCTGCCCCCAGCGCTTGCGGATCCAAATTTAGAGTGTCAGGCTTTAAAAGCTGTTCCATTCTGTTTTTTTTCTCTGTGAATAAAATTGATGCACTATCAATTATGATGCGAAGACCTCTGAGAGTGAGGGAAAACTAATAGGCTTTTATTCACAGAGAACAGGAGCACACCCTTGTAGCTGACCTGGTCTGGACTGAGGCAAGGAGGAGGGACCATCACCTTTGTACCCCACTCTGGGTGGAAAGGGAGGGGTCTCGGGTGGAAAGGGAGGAGTCTCGGGCCAGGTGCAGCATGGGTGTGTCCAGACACATACATGTAGTAACAGTGGTTTACCACAACATCATCATGGACACAACAGAGATTTACTTCACACAGCTGTGGCTCAGTTGGTTAGAGTTACAAGGTTCTGAGTGCACTCCAGAAACTGAGCACCAAAATTAAAGCTGATAGTCCGCTGCAGTATTGAGGATGTGCTGCACTGCTGGAGGTGCTGTCTTGCAGATGAGATCATAGAACCATATAGAATCTACAGCACAGAGACATCCCTTCAGCCCAAACTGGTCCATGCCGACCAAAGAGCCCATCTAATCTAACCCCACTTGCCTGCATTTGGCCGATATCCCTCTAAACCTTTCCTATCCACGTTTCTGTCCAAAAGCCTTTTAAATGTTGTCAAAGTCCCTGCCTCAACCTCTTCCTCTGGCAGCTCATTCCAAATACGTACCACCATCTGTGTAAAGAAGTTGCCCCTCAGATGTTAAACTGGAGGCCCATCTGTCTGCTTGAGTGAATATAAAAGAACCTAAGGCATTAATTCAAAGAAGAGCAAGAACGTTGCCCCCCAGTGATCTGGCCAAAGATTCATCCCTCAATCAACATCATAAAAAACATAATCTGGTCACAAGCACATTGCTGTTTGGGGGAGATCGCTTTGTGCTCATTAGATGCTACATTCTGTGGAATACAACACCGACTATGCTTCATTGGCTGAAAGCATTTTGAGACGTTAGGTGGTTGTTAAAAGCATTATGTAGATACAAGCCCCTCTTTCTTTCAAAAGCAGAAAAGCATTGAGTGCCTGGACGTTTAAACAAGTGAGATCATTAGAGGAAGTGACATCATTAGACCACAGCACCCCCCCATCTGGAAGTGATGTCATCAGATGGCCAGAAGCAGTGTATGCACAGCTTCACTAATCGCTCTGGAAGCAGGCATACCAGAGCAACCAGCTGGCCCTAATTTTACAGGACTGTCCTCTATGTGAGGCCTCTGTTCTGTGTCCCAGTCTGCTGCTGAGTTGCTGTTTTTCTGCAGTTTGTCCTTTAAATCTTGCGCATACGCAGTACCTCACACTTATAGCCCTAGCAGACCTCAGTGCCACCCCTCCACTCTCACAGCCCTGTCAGCAAACCCCCACCTCTCACTAATGGAACTCCGTGCCTGAATTTGAGAACTGGTCACCCTGGACATCATCATAGAATCTCAACAGTGCAGAAAGAGCCATCCGACCCATCAGGTCTGAGCTGGCTCTCCAAAAGAGCATCCCACCCAGGCCCTCCCCTCTGCCCCATTCCCCCCAACCCCGCACATTTACCTTGGCTAATCCACCCAACCTACATATCTCTGGACACTAACGGACAATTTAGCATAGCCAGTCCGTCTAACCTGCACATCTTTGGACTGAAGTATTGTTATGGGAGGTACTAAGCAATGCAAGATGTCACAAAATAGTGATCAGGAATTGTCAATTTGTGTAAAGTTAATTTCTCAGTGTCACAAGTAGGCTTACATTAACACTGCAATGAAGTTACTGTGAAAATCCCCCTAGTCGCCACACAAAGAACAAAGAAAATTACAGCACAGGAACAGGCCCTTCAGCCCTCCAAGCCTGCACTGACCATGCTGCCCGACTGAACTAAATCCCCCTACCCTTCCGGGGACCATATCCCTCTATTCCCATCTATTCATGTATTTGTCAAGACGCCCCTTAAAAGTCACTACCGCATCCGCTTCCACTACCTCCCCGGCAACGAGTTCCATGCACCCACTACTCTCTGTGTAAAAAATCTGCCTCGTACATCTCCTTTAAACCTTGCCCCTCACACCTTAAACCTGTGCCCCCTAGTAATTGACTCTTCCACCTGGGAAAAAGCTTCTGACTATCCACTCATAATCTTGTAGACTTCTATCAGGTCGCCCCTCAACCTCCGTCGTTCCAGTGAGAACAAACCACGTTTCTCCAACCTCGCCTCATAGCTAATGCCCTCCATACCAGGCAACATCCTGGTAAATCTTTTCTGTATCCTCTCCAAAGCTTCCACATCCTTCTGGTCGGGTACATTGAGGGAGAATTTAGCATGGCCACTGCACCTAACCAACATGCGACTCGGACTGTGGGAGGAAACTGGAGCACCTGGAGGAAACCCACGCAGACACGGGAAGAACGCACAGACTCTGCACAGACAATTCCCAAGCTGGGAATCGAACCCAGGACCCAGTGCTAACTACTGTGCCACCGTGCCATAACTATATCATAGTTAAGTATTACATCAAATAAGTGTGTTGTTCATCTGATACACCTCAGAAATCACAGGTGGGATTTTCCGATCAGGATCATCTAGTCCTGATGACAGCCAATGGACTTTTAGCTGAGCCACCCAATCTCCCACAGCTACGACAGGGCCAGAAACTCCAAGCCCATATGTCCTGGGTCAAATTTCACACATCAACTTCTCAGATACAAGTTCTGAGCAGCTGATTGAGTCACAATAATTTAAGAACACACCAATCATAGAAACATAGAAGATAGGAGCAGCAGGAGGCCATTTGGTCCTTTGAACCTGCTCTGACATTCATCACGACCATGGCTGATCATCCAACTCAATAGCCTAATCCTGCCTTTTCCCCATAACCTTTGATCCCATTCACCCCAAGTGCTATATCTTGAATACATTCAATTGGGGAATACAATCAGAGAATTGTTTATCTATATTCAAAGTTCAAAACAACCTGCAAAGCATTTTTAGGAGTAACCATTTTTCGGAGTTTTATATTGTTGAGTTGCCAGATCAAAGCACTTTCATTGCTATAACTCTGAAAGCAAAAATCTATAAATTAGATTATAGCTCATATTTCACAGACATGGTCACCAAACACATTCGGAGAGCTGAACACAGATACAGCAGATGAGGAGGAAGCTGGAAATTGATATCATTTTATAATATGTTCTAAATCATTATAACAGCTACATTCTTTTCTGATGTTCTTTTTTAAGTTTAGAATATGACTGAACACTAGGTGAACTGAACTAATATTCCAGGTTTATATTTATTGCGGTACTGTTGAAATATTTGATACAGAAGAAAACATGCAAATTGGCTCAACCTTTTCTTAGGTTTTTCTTTTGATTTTCACCAAAAAGGATAAGAAATGTTCCTGCTTTCTGTTTCCTTCAGGTTTTGTCTGAACCTTGCCTTCCCAGCGATATCTCCTTCCTCAGCAACTGTTTCCAGCCCTGACGCATTCCATCTGGATTCCAAATGAAATTCCATCCTTCATGTATTGGATCCGCCCATCATTACAGATATCCCCATGATATTCAGCATTCCTCGAATCCCTGTTCCCGCAGCTTGCTGAGATCCAGGCTCACTGCCTGGTGCTGCCAACATGGATATTTTCAACTTCCCTCTTTCAGAGTTGGCCTCGTCCACAATTCCACTTCATTCTTGGCCTCATTGGGTCTCAAACTGAATTTGTTGCACATGATGATGTATCCTCTATGTGGTGTTATTATAAATATATAACACTTCAGGCTTATTTACACTACAAGACACAAGGCACCAATCACTCATAAGGGATTAAGTGGGTTCGTTTATTAAGACTAGGCACTTTTTTAAAAATTCATTCTTGGGACATGGGTATCACTGGCTGACCAGCATTTATTGTCCATTCCTAGTTGCCCTTGTTCAGAGGGCAGTAGAGAGTCAACCACATTGCTGTGGTTCTGGAGTCACATGTAGGACAGACCCGGTAAGGACATTCGTGAACCAGATGGGTTTTTCCATCAATCGACAATGGTTTCATGGTTATCAGTAGATTCTTAATTCCAGGTATTTTTTATTGATTTCAAATTCCACCATCTGCCATGGCAGGATTTGAACCTGGGTCCCCAGAACATTAGCTGAGTTTCTGGATTAATAGTCTAGCGATATTACCACCAGACCATCGCCTCCCCGTAAATTAGCGCAGACATGCATAGGCATTAAGCTTGAAGGCACCAGAGCTGTGTGTCTGCGCTCTGCTCAAAGCAAAAAGTGAAACTCAGACTGGATCACATGACACTTTTCCCTTCTGGTGATGTCAAGCTGATATCCCTTAAAGCAATATTACATCACTCTGCATGAGGGAGAGAAAATACCCTTTGCTGAAAACTTTCATTCAGTCTGTATGTGGAACACTGAACTTCCAACCACTTGCCATTTTCAATTTGAAGCCCATTCCCACACTGACCTCTGGCTCTGATACTTGTTCCATTTAAGATCAATGGATGATCAAGGAACAGCTTTTCAATTTGTAAGATTCCACACTGAGTTTGGATTGTAACACTGCTCCCATTTGTTTGGACAGCAAATACTGGTAACGATTCTGATGTTGCCAACTACTGCTCATCTAGACGTATCTTTCATTTCATTGCCTATCCCATTATCACCCACTCTTGCCTTGCACCATCATCACTTCTGTCTTTTAATCATTGCTGCCTCCCCCGCCCCCATTTCCCTTCCTTGCTTAAAACCTGGTAAAACAGGAACACATGTCAGTTCTGATTTAAGAAATCACTGACCTGAAACATTGACCAGAATTTTACCATCAGCAATCGAGGGATGGCATTTGTTGCTAACTTAGAAAGGTGTCTGACAAAAGGTTTAGGGGACTCCATCTTGTTGATTCCTCCTATACAGTGTCAGTTAAACACTGGCACAATCCGTAAGTGGTTCTCTGGAATTCAGTAAAAATTATTTCATTGAACTGGCTACGGAACCAGTCAGATTGAAGAATGCTCCCGGACAGCAAACCAGGAAGTAAAAACACCGATTTTCATTCGTTTTACAGAGAGTAAAATAACAACTTAAACATAAACATGGAACTAAAGATTAAGATAAAAGCTGAAATATCAGACCTAAGCTTTAGAAAAAAGCCAAAAATTATTTGTTTTACTTTTAAAAACCTATAGAAACTTTATTTACAGCACGAAGAAAATGACACTCCAGGTTTCTAAAAGTGAAGCCAGAGAGGTTGTTCAGCAGTAATTATGACTT
Organism: Mustelus asterias; assembly: GCF_964213995.1. Taxonomy (NCBI): domain Eukaryota; kingdom Metazoa; phylum Chordata; class Chondrichthyes; order Carcharhiniformes; family Triakidae; genus Mustelus; species Mustelus asterias. Next base: position 25,523,239 of record NC_135827.1, read on the forward strand.
TGTACACTGTTAAGAACTCAGTTGCATCTTAATTAACACAGTGGTTAGCACTGCTGCCTCACAGTGACAGAGACTCGGGTTCCTGGGTTGGGTCACTGTGTGGCGACTCAGGGACCCAGCTTGGCTCACTGTCTGTGTGGAGTTTGCACGTTCTCCTCGTGTCTGTGTGAGTTTCCTCCCAGTGCTCCGGGTTCCTCCATAGTCCAAAGAATATGCTGGTTAGGCGCATTGGCCATGCTAAATTCTCCCTCGGTGTACCCGAACAGGCGCCGGAGTGTGGCGACTAGGGGATTTTCGCAGTAACTTCATTGCAGTGTTAATGTAAGCCTACTTGTGCCACTAATAAATAAACTTTAAAGGTTTAACTTTTTCAATGACAATTGAGAATACCATGTAAAAGTTGAAATTCACATCAAATTACTGATACGATGCTGACAGCTCCTGTGAATACTACAAGAGTGCATGCTGTGGTGGAACAGGATATCACACACAGCAACTTTTGGATTTCAGAGTTTCAACCCTAATATTCAGGCACCAAATGTTGTAGTGCACAGCAATGATAGTGAGTGGGGACAGTTTCACTTGCATTACAAGCACAAATTCAAGGCCATTAACACTGTTTCTTTCTCAATGGGTGTTGCCCATACTGCTGCGCTTGATAGTATTTTTCTTTTGGTTTACTTAAGTCTGATACTCCTACCTCAGTGGGTAAGAGAAATTTCTGCACTTTACTGGAAACAATACAAACCACACAGCCTCTGAGAAAATCTCCAACAAATGTGTTGCAAAACTCTTCGTATGTGCCCATGGCCAGGATTTTCCTGACCTGCCCACTGGCGAGCAACACAGATGGCCATTGATTTTGGCGGGACCGGAAGATTACACCGGTGGCCAACGGCAATTCGTATCGGCCGCCAGAAAATATGCCACAGTGGAAAATCCGAGCCCAAAGCTCTCTTCCATACCCTAGTAAAGCCTCAACTCATCTAAATAGTTCCAGTTCATTGAATCTAAGTAATTTCTTAATCTCCCTCCCTACCAAGTCACACTGACACTATTTCTTCCCAATTGTCACGGGAGTCTTTCCCATGTTTTATCTCAATGTATCTCACCCCTTTCCCCATTCACACTGGCACCTCTTGAACCATACTATAGTTAACAATGACAATTTTCCCCTTTTGCCCAATTCATACAGAAATTCTGCCCATCCTGTCAGTTCATGCAGCTTCTCTTCTTCCACCACCGCTCGCCCCCCCCCCCCTCCCCTCCATACTAGCCTCTACTCACCCACCCTCCCGACTAGCATTGCTTCCTCCTGTCACTCTTTTGTGACATTCCTTTTCTCTCCTTCATCGGGTACATGCTTTAATTGAGTTTTCACATACGCTACTTGGTCAACCCTTCTGCATGTTCTCTTTTCTAGGGTGGCCCGTAGGCAATCTGCAAAGTCACTGATCCTTGCACTTGAGGCCATTGCTTTATTCAGCGGTGAGAACGATTCTCGGCCTTGTTCTCGCTCGCTTTGTCAATCATTTTGATACGTGGCACCATTTAATCTGTCTCCAGCACATTGAGACTTTAGTATTCAGCACTCCCTCATAATGACCAATAATACCTCAAATCACAATAGTTTAACTTTATTTATTAGTCACAAGTAGACTTACATTAACACTGCAATGAAGTTCCTGTGAAATTCCCCTAGTCGCCACACTCCAGCGCCTGTTCGGGTACACTGAGGGAGAATTTAGCATGGCCAATGCACCTAACCATCATGTCTTTCAGACTGTGGGAGGAAACCGGAGCACCCAGAGGAAACACACAAAGACATGGGAAGAATATGCAGACGCCACACAGATAGTGACCCAAGCCATGAATCGAACCTGGGTCCCTGGTGTGCTGTGAGGCAGCAGTGCTAACCACCGTGCCACCCTAGTGAGTGGACATCATGGTACTTCATAGCTGAGGGAGAGAAAGATCAGTGGGATTGTTCATACTTGTGCTCCAGGAACCTGAGCCATCAAGGTGCTATCCTTGAGATGAGACAGTAAGCCAAGGTCCTGCCTGTGCTCTCAGAAAGCTGTGAAGGATCACCCAGCATTATTTGAAGAAGAGAAGCAGATTCTCCTCGTCCTCTGGCCAATATTAAACTTTCAATCAACATCACTAAAACAGATTATCTGGTCATTGTGATAGTATCATTTGTTGTACCTTGCTGTGCACAAAATTGCTGTCAATCTTCATATAATAACAATAGTGACTACACTTCAAAATATCTAATGTGCTCTGGGATGGCTTGAGTTCGTGAAAGGCATTGTATAAATGCAAATCTTTCTCTATTTCTACTGTTGAGCCTTGTCTACTCTGTAAACAATTGTGTCTTGACCTTCAACTCAAAAGATCATCCGCCATGACACCAGTGTCAATCCACGCCATTCATTGTATACCATCTGTAATTGAGATGGCCGATTTATCGTACTTAGAAAATCAATTTGAGCTGTTGAAACATATTTTGCTTAAGAATCTTGTGATGATTGTTTTATTGAAGAAGTTCCATTCAGCTTATTGGAAATGTTTAATGTACTGAGAGATCTTACAGAAAGATTGGGAACTTTCATCTACCACTCTGGACTAGATTTAAGCCAATGCCCCAAGCAGGCAACTTGTGTCCTCTCTCACTCGGTCAGCCATCTCAGTAAGGCTTGCAATGCAAGTGTTGTCACTGTAGTCAACATTTCTTAAACAAACTGGGAAATCTTTACCTATTTTGCAGAGGCCCTAGCCAATACATCAGTCAGATTTATTCTGTTCCATTGCCAACTGACAACACTCACTGAAGATGGATGAAAGTAATTGGAAGGTGCAAATAAAAACTGGTCACATTTTTTACATTTTCAACAAGTATTTCATTCCACTGCTACAATAACATGAAATACATGGAAACATTGTTGGAGCATCATACCAGACCCACTCAGAACATGTATACATCAGTGAAACCCGATATCTGTCAATAAACTCATGCAAAGTGCTAATGTGATGTTTGACTTGGGTAGAGCAGAACAAACATCGAACATGGAACTTGGCTTGACCAGGACTGGGTTAAATTACCATCATCAAAACACAGGAATAAAAAGAATTAAAAAAAACTAACAGTGTTGATCTGTTGTCTAGACAAGGTTGCATTCTTTAACACAAGTATATATGTCACTAGGTAATTCAGAACATATTCGCAATGCAAGACATTTACAACTTATCAATATAAAGTCAGGATTATTAAATCAAATCTTTTTGGCTTGGTGGTGGAGGTCTTATTTTAAATGCACACTTTTGAAGTTTTTATGAAGGTAAGAAAAGGGTTTCCTTTTATACATTGACAAAGTGTTTCACTTTTACAGTGACAGATGCAAGATTTCTCTTAGGGAAAGCAAAGCCAGCACATTTCAGAATATCTGCTCATTCGATTGCCTCAGAGAATCAGAACAAGGTTCCCCAAAGCTACTCTTGCAGTTGGGTGCAGGTGTCTTTCTCTGTTCTCTTTCATCTCTTTCAAGAGTTAGCATCATGATTATCTTGGGAAGGAGATCCACGGGGTTTTATCATTCAGAATTCAGGCTGAACTTGAATCGGCTTGACAGTCTTTCCATTTGTATCTGTTTCCAGTGCCCAAATCTATGAACAGTAAGAAGTCTCAGAACACCAGGTTAAAGTCCAATAGTTTATTTGGAATCACGAGCTTTTGGAGCACTGCTTCTTCATCAGGTGAGTGGAAAGGTAGGTTCGCAAACATGGCATATATAGGCAAAGACACAATTGCAAAATAATTACAGATTGGAATGTAAAGAATGGTTGGAATGCAAGTCTTTACAGGCAACTAAATCTTTGCAGGTACAGACAATGTGAGTGGAGAGATAATCACAAGTTAAAGAGATGTGAATTGTCTCAAGCCAGGGCAGCTAATAGGATTTTGCAAGCCCAGGCCAAATGGTGGGGGTTACTTGTGGGGTGACATGAACCCAAGATCCTGTTTGAGGCTATCCTTGGATAGCTAAGTTCTGCAAACAAGAGGACGGCCATCATCCGAGCTGGATGAAGGGGCATCCTGACTTGAAACGTTGGCTCTATTCTCTCTCCACAGAGGCTGTCAGACCTGCTGAGGTTTTCCAGTATTTTCTGTTTTTGTAGCAGAAGAGATTAGATGTGTATTGCAGTTCCGCAGACTATTGCTTGTACATATATAAATATTCTTGTTAATAAACCCTTTATAACTTGAAGCCACAACGAGTCACTTTTGAAGTTATTACAGATGGGGAAGAGGCCTGGGAGTTGTATGTGACGCAGATGAAAGACCGTAAAGTTTATTTCAGAGGTCGGGACTTCTTGAAGTTGACAGGATTGCTTTATCAGGTACAATCAGTAAGGTGGCCTATCCCTTGCCATCACCTTGACTCCTTGCTTTGGATACTTAGCTGAAAGTCCTCTGAACAAAGGCCTCCCTTGTCTCCTTGCCTCCCAGAGCAATCCCTGCTCCTCACCCTGGGGCTCCTCCAGGTTCCCCTCAAATGCAACGCTTGAGTTGTCCTCGCAGCCTATGGAGCGGGATTGCTGTCTTCATCATCCAATGGGTCCCCCCCCTCGACAGAACCAGACTGTACAATGCGAAGAACACGACAACAACAAGGGAAATGTGTTCAGGAGGATATTGCAGAGATCCCCTGAGCATCCAGGCAGTGAAACCTCATCTTGATTGGGCTAATGGTCCTCTCATTTACTGCCCTTGTGGAGGCATGACTGCGATTCTAGCTCTCCTCAATGCCATCAGCCATCTTTTCAGCAGATAACCTTTGTCCCCAGTAATCAGCCATCCAAGCGAACTGGAACACAATGAGCCTTGGCATCGGGGAGTGAAGCAGGGTGTAAGCATCATGAGAGCCTCCTGGAGACCTGGCACAAACTTACATTATCTGAATCTTGTAGAGAGTCGTAGAGATATACATCATGGAAACAGACCCTTCGGCCTAACTCGTCCATGCAGACCAGGTTTTCTAAACTGAACTAATCCCATGTGCCTGTGTTTGGCCCATATCCCTCTAAATCTTTCCCATCCATGTACCTGTCCAAATGTCTTTTAATTGTCGTAATTGTACCCACTTCCGTCAGCTCATTCCATACATGCACCGCCCTGTGTGTGAAAAAATTGCCCCTTGGGTCTCCTTTAAATCTTTCTCTCTCACCTTAAACTTATGCCCTCTAGTTCTGGAATCCCTCTACAGTGTGGCAAAACTTCCTGCTTTCCATAGTCTAGTCCTCCAGATTTAATCATGCACTAACCTCGGTTAAAGCCCAGCTGCCACGGTGTTTTCATTCATTTAATCTACCAATGACTCCTTGTAAGGTCTTATGTACTCTTGTATCACTGGTAAAATTGCATTCCAGGCTCTCTGTTGTGTTATCCAAGTCATTAATAAATACGGTGCACAGCTGAGGTCCCCGCACAGATCACTGTGGGACTCCACTGGTCACATTCTCCCAATTGGAATATATGACCATTATTTCACTCTGCTCTCCACCGTCTAAACATTTCCCAACTAGCTCATTAGCTTTGCCTTCAATTCCACGGCACCAGAGCGGTACAGTGGCACAGTGGTTGGCACAGCTGCCTCACAGCGCCAGGATCCCAGGTTTGATTCCCAGCTTGGGTCACTGTCTGTGTAGAATTTTCACATTCTCCCCGTGTCTGCGTGGGTTTCCTCCGGGTGCTCTGGTTTCCTCCCACAGTCCAAAGATGTGCGGATTAGGTGGATTGGCCATGCTAAATTGTCCCTTAGTGTCAGGGGGACTAACTAGGGTAAATGCATGGAGTTATGGGGATAGGGCCTGGGTGGGATTGTGGTCGGCGCAGACTCAATGGGCCGAATGGCCTCCTTCTGTATTGTAGGATTCTATGACCTGCAGTGCAATCTGTCAATCTGAGCAGACACCTCACGCTGCAGGTTTTGAATTTTTGAATTAACCCGCCGTTTCCACCATTCAAAGCACTGAGGTTTTATCTGATGTCATCTTGTTGTGTGCTGCTTCACCCATCGGGAGAGCAGGATCCTCTGCAATTTCACAGCACAGGCACAGGCCATTCGGCCCAACTGATCTGTGCCGGTGTTAATGCTCCGCACAAGTATTCTTTCCGTTATCAGCATATTTTTCTATCCTTTTCTTTCTTGTGTTGATCCAGCTTCCCTCTAACTGCATCCGTACCATTCACCTCAACCACTCCCTGTGATAGTGTGGTAAACCACTGTTAGCTTATTGCCTGTGTGTGTGTGGGTGTGTGTGTGTGACATGCCTGGACACGTCCCTGCCGGCCCTGCCTGGGACTCCTCCCCCCCCTGGTCCAGGTATAGAGGTGACTGCTCCCCACCCCCTGCCTCAGTCTCTGGACCAGTTCATCGGCATGGGTGTGCTCCAAGTCTCTTGCTAATAAAAGTCTATTTGTTCTTGCATACAAACTAGTCTTTGCTTGATTGATGGTGCATCAGTTAGTGAGTTCCACATTCTCACTGCTCTCTGGGTGAAGGAGTTTCTCCTGAATCCACAATTGGATTCATTTGTGCTACCTTTTATTTTTGGTCTCTGGAGATGTCTTCTTTAAAGCTGCCCTACTGGACCCAACGCCTTCAATTTCATCACTTCTCAGTTTTCTCTTTTCAAAAGAATGGAGTCTCAGCCGGCTTGTTTTCCTGGTGGTTGCTGGATGGTTACTTCCTTCAGTAACAGCAACACAGCTTGTCATCCCATCTACCCCTACCCTACAAAGAACAGTGCAGCACAGGAACAGGCCCTTTGGCCCACCAAGCCTGCGCCGACACACGACGCCTTTCGAAACTAAAGACCTTTTATCTCTACACGGTCCGTATCCCTCTATTCCCTGCCTATTCATGTATCTGTCAACCTGCCTCTTACATGCTGCTATTGTATCTGCTTCGACCACCTCCTCTGGCAGCGCATTCCAGGCACTTACCACCCTCTTGTAGCCACACATCATCTGGACACTGAGAGTGTAGAAACCCTTTCCATTGATAAAAGTATCCGGTTCTCCAGCCAATGCCTTTATGGGCCCATGAATGCGGTCAATGCCTCCCTGGATATCATAGAAATCATAGAAATCATAGAAACCCTACAGTGCAGAAGGAGGCCATTCGGCCCATCGAGTCTGCACCGACCACAATCCCACCCAGGCCCTACCCCCACATATTTACCCGCTAATCCCTCTAACCTACGCATCTCAGGACTCTAAGGGGCAATTTTTAACCTGGCCAATCAACCTAACCCGCACATCTTTGGACTGTGGGAGGAAACCGGAGCACCCGGAGGAAACCCACGCAGACACGAGGAGAATGTGCAAACTCCACACAGACAGTGACCCGAGCCGGGAATCGAACCCGGGACCTTGGAGCTGTGAAGCAGCAGTGCTAACCACTGTGCTACCGTGCCGCCACGGTATGGGGAAATCCAGCCATCACTGCGAAGCCTCAGGCTCGCTCAGCCTGGTGCCCTCATCAGTCTGGAAGTGAATGGAGTTGCTGACCCTTTGGAACAGTGAGTCAGTGACCAGGTTGATGCAGCTGTGGACAGTCGATTGGAAGACATTCATTGCCATTGAGAGATCTCCCAGCAACCTCCAGAAAGAATCTGGGGCATAAAGGTTTAGAGTAACTGTAAAGTTAAGAACCTCTGGCATAGGGTGGCCAACTGCACAGTTGGAGGCGATTACGGGATCGATCATTTTGCATATGAAGGTGACAGTCTCCCTGTAGAGTGGAGCCACCTTTGGCACTGAATCTCAAACATGTCCAGCTAGCATGAATGCTGCCTGTAGACTCTGCATGCTGGGTAATGGCGCCTCTTCCAGGCCCTTTTACCTTGCACTTCCTGCTGGCCCTGCACCCCTATTGGCTGCGCCTCCCATTCCATTGGTCCCACCTTCAGACAAGTTGTCTCCATTCCATTCTGATCCTCTCCTCCTCTTCTGTGGAGGTCCCTCCAGCAGAGTGGACAATCCCCATTTCTTTCTGGATTTTTTCTGCACAGGATTGCACATGGAAGGGCTTCTCAGCCTCTGCAAATGCACTCCGGCACCTGTTCTGGTACACTGAGGGAGAATTTAGCATGGCCAATGCACCTAACCAGCACAGCTTTTGTACTGTGGAAGGAAACCTATGCAGACACGGGGAGAACATGCAGATTCCGCACAGACAGTGACCCAAGCTGGGAATCAAACCTGGGTCCCTGGCGTTGTAGGCAGCAGTGCTAAGCACTGTGCCACTGTGCCGCCCAAGGTGGCACCAACCCCCCACCAACAGAGCTCAATTTGGAACCTTTCAGAAGCTCGATAATCTGTGTTGAAGTTGCAAAGGTCACCTGGCCCCTCTTGGCAGCCATCTTAACAGTCCATACATGTCCATTTGTAAATAAAAAAAATAAAGGCAGCTCCAGAAGCTTCCATATGAGAACAGTCCAGGTTTAAAGTTATGAATATGACATGCCTTTTACTGGGCATGACAATGTGGCAAAGAGCTGTAAATGGCTAAATCGGTCCACCGATTTGACAAGGTACCACATGGTAGGTTGTTGCATAAAGTTAAATCTCACGGGATCCAGGGTGAGGTATCTAAATGGATACAAAATTGGCTTTTTGACAGAAGCCAAAGGGTGGTTGCAGAGGGTTATTTTCAAACTGGACGCCTGTGACCAGCGGTCTGCCTCAGGGATCAGTGCTGGGTCCACTGTTATTTGTCATTTATATTAATGATTTGGATGAGAATATAGGAGGCATGATTAGTAAGTTTGCAGATGACACCAAGATTGGTGGCATAGTGGACAGTGAAGAAAGTTATCTCCGATTGCAACGGGATCTTGATCAATTGGGCCAGTGGGCTGATGAATGGCAGATGAAGTTTAATTTAGATAAATGCAAAGTGATGCATTTTGGTAGATTGAACCAGGGCAGGACTTACTCAGTTAATGGTAGGGCGTTGGGGAGCGTTACAGAACAAAGAGATCTAGGGGTACATGTTCATAGCTCCTTGAAAGTGGAGTCACAGGTGGACAGAGTGAAGAAGAAGGCATTCGGCATGCTTGGTTTCATCGGTCAGAACATTGAATACAGGAGTTGGGACATCTTGTTGAAGTTGTACAAGACATTGGTAAGGCCACACTTGGAATACTGTGTGTAATTCTGGTCACTCTGTTATAGAAAGGATATTATTAAACTAGAAAGAGTGCAGAAAAGATTTACTAGGATGCTACCGGGACTTGATGGATTGAGTTATAAGGAGAGGCTGAATAGACTGGGACTGTTTTCTCTGGAGCATAGGAGGCTGAGGGGGTGACCTTATAGAGGTCTATAAAATAATGAGGGGCATAGACAAGGTAGACAATCAATATCTTTTCCCAAAGGTAGGGGAGTCTAAAACTAGAGGGCATAGGTTTAAGGTGAGAGGGGAGAGATACAAAAGTGTCCAGAGGGACAATTGTTTCACACAGAGGGTGGTGAGTGTCTGGAACAAGCTGCCAGAGGTAGTAGTAGAGTCGGGTACAATTTTATCTTTTAAAAAGCATTTAGATAGTTACATGGGTACGATGGGTATAGAGGGATATGGGCCAAATGCGGGCAATTGGGATTAGCTTTGGGGTTTTTAAAAAAAGGGCAGCGTGGACAAGTTGGGCCAAAGGACCAGTTTCCATGCTGTAAACCTCTCTATGACCAAGTCTCCTGTCCCCTCTGTTACCTGATTACCAGAGCTAATACCCTTCACAAAAAACAGGTACAAATGAAACGCAGCCAGGTCTGCACGCAATAACAAAATGGGTTCATCAGAGATTTCTTGGCAAGAGCAAGTGTCTGGGCAGAAGAAAGTACACATTGAAGAAAATATCCAAAACTTATTGCCTGGCCAGACTACAACTGATTCAGGTCCTCAAACATTGATATGTGCCCCATCCTCGAATCACATTTTGATTTCCTCCAGCAATTGAGGTAAATTTAACCCATTCACTTCTCTAACAGTGTGCTGGAAATTATTCCGTGCTAACATAGTGACATGTCTCTGCCAGTTAGAGTAGCCCCCACTCCCAAAGCAAAATTGAAAAACTCCCATGAATTCAGCACTGTCCTACGGCTCCTACTCATTTTTATTAATAGCTGTCAATGGTTGAACAGGAGTCCGTTTTGAAGATGATATATGATAGAATCATAGAATCCCTAAGGCGCAGAAGGAGGCCATTCGGCCCATCAAGCCTGCACCGACCACAATCCCATTAAGGCCCTATCCCCGTAACCCTACATATTTACCCTGTTAGTCCCCCTAAGGGGCAATTAAGCATAGCCAATCAACCTAACCCGCACATCTTTGGAGTGTGGGAGGAAACCGGAGCACCCGGAGGAAACCCACGCAGACAAGGGAGAACGTGCAAACTCCACACAGACGGTCATCCAAGGCCGGAATTTAACCCAGGTCCCTGGGTGCTGTGAAGCAGCAGTGTGCTGCCCCTGATGTGAGATAAATCGAGCCGGAACACTTCTGTTTCGAAAGCAAGCCGGACGATTCTGACGACATTACCCCTTTAAAAAGGCTGCACTCCATCTAGTGGCCTATTGGTGGTAAAGTATTAACATTTTTAATTAGAACAAGTGATTACTCAACCAGTGATATGTCAAAGCAGCAGGCGGGAAGTAGGCCAGTCAGCAATATTTGGTGTTAATTTACTCGTGCCTTTCTCTGCTGGACCTGGCAAAAACAAATGGAAAATCAACGAGCTAATTTCAGATTTCAGAAGTTAGATCAGTATCTTTATGGATTCTGGGAAATCAGTGGATTTATTTTGGACCTGGTGGCCATTTTCCGATCTGTAAATTGCAATCAAACCACCCCATTCAATCACCGTTCCTTCGACATGTCTGACATTGCTGGCAGGCTTTCATTGGACGGCAAGCGTGGACCTCCCAAATGCAAGGTGTGCTGTATTTGCACAGTGCAACAACTCAGGTTGCCCTGCTAATGCAGCACATTTCAGAGCAACATTTCTGAAAGGAGTGGAGTAATACTCAGCGAACAGGGCACAAGTACAGGTAGCTCTTTGTACGAGACTTCAAGTGGCACGGTGGCAGAGTGGGTAGCACTGCTGCCTCGCAACACCAGGGACCCAGGTTCGATTCCCAGCTTGGGTCACTGTCTGTGTGGAGTTTGCACATTCTCTCTGCGTCTACGTGGGTTTCCTCCGGGTGCTCCAGTTTCCTCCCACAGTCCAAAGATGTGTGAGTAATGTGGATTGGACATGCTAAATTACCCCTTAATGTCAGGGGGCCTAGCTAGGATAAATGCACGGGGTTATGGGGATGGGGCCTGGGTGGGATTGTTGTCAGTGCAGACTCGATGGGCCAAATGGCCTCCTTCTGCACTGCAGGATTCTATGATTCTACACAGAGAACATAGTCACAAGAATATAAACATTTAAGCACACATAGAGTATAGAAATAGAGTAAAGGAAGATTTGCATTTATATAGCACTCTCGTGACCGCCATACAACTCAAAGCATCTTCCAGAAAATGAAATACTTTTGCAGTGTAGTCACTGTTGTAATGAAGGAAATGTGGCAGTCAATTTGTACACAGCAAACTCCCACAAACAGCAATGTGATAATGGTCAGATAATCTGTGCTTGCGATGTTGATTAAGGGATAAATATTGATCAGGATACTGGAGATAACTCCTCTGTTCTTCTTTGAAATAGTGCCATGGGATAGCCACTCAAATAGGTAGACGGGGCCTCAGCTTAATTCCCTCAGCACTGCACTGGAGTGTCGGTCTTGGCTTTTGTGCTCAATCTTGGGTGATGAAGACCCATGAGTTCATCTGATCTCCTTGTTTCTGGATGCAGACAGAAATTTGGCATGTCCACTACGACTTTCATCAATTTTTACAGTTGCACCATTGAAAGCAGCTTTTCCAGTTGTATTGCAGCTCGGTACGGCTCCTGCTCTGTCCAACGCCCCAAGAAACTACAAAAGGTTATGAACATAGCCCAGTCCATCATGCAAACCAGCATCCCATCCATTGACTCTCTCTGCACTTCAGAAGCTGCCACGGTGGCACAGTGGTTAGCACTGTTGCCACATAGCACCAAGGACCGGGGTTCAATTCCTCGGGTCACTGTCTGTGTCGAGTTTGCACATTCTTGCCGTGTCAGCATGGGTTTCCTCTGGGTGCTCTGGTTTCCTCCCACAATCCAAAGATGTGTGGGTTGGGTTGATTGGCCATGCTAAATTGACCCTAGTGTTAGAGGATTAGCAGGGTAAATATTTGGGGTTACAGGAATAGGGTCTGGGTGAGATTGTGGTCAGTGCAGACTCAATGGGCTGAATGGCCTCCTTCTGCACTGTAGGGATTCTATGAAAATCAACCAGTATAATTAAGGACCCCTCACACCCTGTACATACTCTCTTCCACCTTCTTCAGTTGGGTAGAAGAAAAAGTTTACTAACTAACTCATGTTCAGCTGGTCGAATTCTGCTGGATGGTAGCCAAAGCCTTCTCTCAATGTCAGTTTTCTAAGATTCCCAGTCTGGGGAATGGCTGATCGAGTGGCCTATTGGTAGAACTGGTGGATTTCATTCCCAGTCAGCCTTTGCACTAAAGTATGTGACAAAACTGAAGCAAGTGTGTCTAAGGAGTAGAACAAGTTAACTCTTTTAACACTGCCCTGCCCAGAAGGAAAAATCAGTTTAGACCAGCATTCATATTCCCAGCTTTTACAGTTCTTTTCCTTCTGGGTGATATAACAGGAGTTAGAAAGTAGCCTCACACATAGGGAATCATGCCTGAGGTTGTTCTGATGGATTATTGTAATAATTAGTCAGTTTGCGTTTGCCACATCTCCAACAGAAAAACAAGCTATTCTAGTCAATTCAAATAGCAATATCTTATGTGATGAGTTGGAGCATATATTTGATTTGTAGATCTTTGAAGTGTAACAGAGTTTGGTTCTAGTCATTTACTTTTGACTCATTTATTGCTAATGTTAGTAATCTAGCCCCAAGCCTCTCACACCCGTGACCTCTAAGATAAAGGTGCACAGCATTATGGCTAATGTATTAGCATGGATAGAGGATTGGTTAACTAACAGAAAGCAAAAAGTGGGGACAAATGGGTGTTTTTCTAGTTGGCGATCAGTGACTAGTGGTGTGCCTCAGGGATCAGTGTTGGGACCGCAATTGTTTATAATTTACATAGATGATTTGGAGTGGGGGACCAAGTGTAGTGTGTCAAAGTTTGCAGATGTTTGACACAAAGATGAGTGACAGAGCAAAGTATGCAGAGGACATTGAACGTCTGCAAAGGGATATAGATAGTTTAAGTGAGTGGGCGAGGGTCTGGCAGATGGAGTACCATGTTGGTAAATGTGAGATCATCCATTTTGGTAGGAATAACAGCAAAATGGACTATTATTTAAATGGTAAAAAATTGAAGCATGCTGCTGTGCAGAGGGACCTGGGTGTCCTTGTGCAGGAATCACAAAAAAGTTGGTTTGCAGGTGCAGCAGGTAATTCAGAAGGCAAATGGAATTTTGTCCTTCATTGCTAGAGGGAAGGAGTTTACAAACAGCGAGGCTATGTTGCAGCTGTATCAGGTGCTGGTGAGGCCACATCTGGAGTACTGTGTACAGTTTTGGTCTCCTTACTTGAGAAAGGATATACTGGCACTAGAGGGGGTGCAGAGGAGATTCACTAGGTTGATTCCGGAGTTGAGAGGGTTGGCTTATGAGGAGAGACTGAATAGACTGGGATTATACTCATTGGAATTTAGAAGAATGAGGGGGGATCTTATAGAAACATATAAAATTATGAAGGGAATAGATGAGATAGATGCAGGGAGGTTATTTCCACTGGTGGGTGAAACTAGAACTAGGGGGCATAGCCTCAAAATAAGGGGGATTTTTTTCAGATTTAGGACTGAATGAACATAGAACATAGAAACCCTACAGTGCAGTAGGGTGGCACAGTGGTTAGCACTGCTGCTTCACAGCTCCAGGGTCCCGGGTTCGATTCCCGGCTCGGGTCACTGTCTGTGTGGAGTTTGCACATTCTCCTCGTGTCTGCGTGGGTTTCCTCCGGGTGCTCCGGTTTCCTCCCACATCCAAAGATGTGCAGGTTAGGTTGATTGGCCAGGTTAAAAATTGCCCCTTAGAATCCTGGGATGCGTAGATTAGTGGGTAAATATGTGGGGGTAGGGCCTGGGTGGGATTGTGGTCGGTGCAGACTCGATGGGCCGAATGGCCTCCTTCTGCACTGTAGGGTTTCTATGAGGACTGAGTTGAGGAGGAACTTCTTCACCCAAAGGGTTGTGAATCTGTGGAATTCCCTGTCCAGTGAAGCAGTTGAGGCTACCTGATTGAATTGTTTTTAAGCCAAAGATGGATAACTTTTTGAATTGTAAAGGAATTAAGAGTTATGGTGAGCAGGCGGGTAAGTGGAGTTGAGTCCACGAAAAGGTCAGCCATGATCTTATTGAATAGCGGAGCAGGCTTGAGGGACCAAGTGGCTTGCTCCTGCACCTAGTTCTTATGTTCTTATGTTCTAGCATCTAGAAGAACAAGGATATTATGTACATGGGGGGAACATGACCACCTGTGAATTTCCCTCCAAGTCACATTGCACTCTGACTTGGAACTACATCGCTCTTCTTTGACTGGGTCAAAAACCTGAGACTTTTACGAACAACCCTGTGGGTGTAAATACACCACATAGACTGAGCGGTTCAAGAAAGCAGCTCACCATCATCCTCTCAAGGTCAATTAGGGATGGCCAACAAATGTTGGTTTTGGCAGCGATGGTCACAGCCAATGAAAGAAATTTTAAAAAATTCAGTGATCTGAGAGATTGGAGCAAGAAATATTAGCAAACATTCATCTTTTCAGTCAAGGCAGATTCTGATACAAACCTAAAAGTGTTTTATTGTTTTCCTCACCTACACAAGCACCGAAGCTTCACAAAGAGCAAATGATAAAGAAGGTTAAATGTAAAATGCGTGGGAAGTTTGTGGAGGCTGGAAGATTGGTCAGTCGAAATGAGAAATTCATGATCTTGCTGTCTAACCCGGAACTGGAAGCTGACGAGAACAGCCAATCCCTGATAGCAAAAAGATTTACCTGTGAAATATCTACAAAGAGCAGCAAACCTCTTGAAGGAGAGCAAGGGGATTGTGGGGACAAATTAGATTATTAGCAGGTCTGATTTCACAGTTGCTCTGATTTTAATTCTCACACACCAACTCACCCACTCCAATGTCCTTCGCTTATACTAATGGTCACAGCCCTATTAGCAACCTTAGTAAGGAGGCAAGGTTTTCATTTATGTGGTTAGATAGTGTATTCTGGCATACTATTCAACCATAGTCAACTTATAGGCAGATGTGATTGCACTGGAGAGGAAACAGAGGAGATTCACCAGGATGCTGCCTGGGATGGACCATTTAAGTTATGAAGAGAGGCTGGGTAGGCGTGGGTTGTTTTCATTGGAGCAGAGAAGACTGAGGAGCGACCTGACCGAGGTGCACAGGATTATGAGGGACATGGACAGGTTGGATAAGGAGCAGCTGTTCCCCTTAATTGAAGGGTCAGTCACAAGGGGACATCGGTTCAAGGTGAGGGGCAGGAGGTTTAGGTGGGATGTGAGGAAACTTTTTTACCCAGAGGGTGGTAACATTCTGGAATGCGCTGCCTGGGAGGGTGATGGAGGTGGGTTGCCTCACATCCATTAAAAAGTACCTGTATGAGCACCTGGCACATCATAACATTCAGGGCTGTGGGCCAAATACTGGCAGATGGGATTAAGTGGGAGTTCAGGTGTTTCTAATGTGTTGGTGTGGGCTCGATGGGCTGAAGGGCCTCTTCTGCGCTGTATGATTCTATGATAATGTGGTTGACTCTTCAATGCCCTCTGAAATGGAGGACTGTTGGGGATGGGCAATAAATGCTGGCCCAATCAATGAAGTCCACATACCTGGATAAGCACTTGGCACATCATAACATTCAGGGTTATGGGCCAAGTGCTGACAGATGGGATTAGGTGGGAGTTCAGGTGTTTCTCGTGTGTCAGTGCAGACTCAATGGGCAGAGGGACCTCTTCTGCATTATATGATTCTATGATTCATGGGGGAGAGAATAGAGATCACAGCTGAATCCGCTAGGCTTCATTTACCTTGTGGAATAGCCTGTGCTGTGTTTCCAATCGCCTCAGCTGGAATGAAAGCCGTGCCTGGGAAGTGGAGGGGTGGAATGTTCACTCGATTTTAATTGTGCAGCATCTGACCACATCAGTGTGTTTTAAAATGCCATACAGATACATAAACAAACAGTTGAGCTTCATTATAGGCAGCTTTGTTATTATAAGCCTGCTGTTATAATAAACCTTATCCTTGTTCCCAACTCAAGCCCCACATCGTCCACTGAAAAGCTCAAATTTCCACAAGATGGACACCTGATAAAAGAGTTACTTTGTCACACGCCACAAGTTTGTAATAATGAGTTTCCACCCTTAGCTGAAAGATTCAGAAATTTTATTTTGCCCTGAAATTGGATTTTCACAGTAACTTCACTGCAGTGTTAACCTAAGCCTACTTGTGACACTGATAAATACATTTAAATTTAAAGTTAAACTGTTGTTCGTTGATAGCTCTCACTCTGTGAAGGCTGAAAAATAATAATAATCCAGTATTAAACCTTCTCAAAAATCGAGATTAATTGTCACAATGTGAAAGCAGCCATCACTGCTAAACAAACAAAAGCACAAGGGATTAAGGGCGACACGGTGGCACAGAGGCACAGTGGTTAACACCGCTGCCTCACAGCGAGTTCAATTCTGGCCTCGGGCCACTGTCTGTGTGGAGTTTGCACATTCTCCCCATGTCTGCATGGGTTTCCTCTGGATGCTCCAGTTTCCTCCCACAGTCCAAAGATGTGCAGATTATGTTGATTGGCCATGATAAATTGCCCGTTCGTGTCCGGGGGATGAGGAGGGTAAATATGTGGGGTTATGGGGATGGGACATGGGTGGGATTATTGTCGGTGCAGGCTCGATGGGCCAAATGGCCTCCTTCTGCACTGTCGGGATTCTATGATTAGTAATTAGCATTCATGCATCCAATTTGGGTGCAATACAGACCCAAAGTAGAGCAATTTAACAATGAGAAGGGATGAGCCCAATCTGCAGATTTAGGTCCAAATGCTAAATTCTTGAGCCCCTTTATTTATCAGTAGTCCCCTCAAATATGCAAATCTAAAACTGTTCAAGGGTCCCTCTGCTAAACTCACTGGCAATGCATAGAACAGGCATCAGACAGGAGTTCAAATGTTTGCAGTGCTGATGACAGAAAACAATTGGAAATCCCAGTAGCTTTAAAACTTAACACCTCTGCATTAGAAAACACCTAATTAAATGGAAAATCAGACTTATTCCCTCTCGCTGGCTCAGAAAATTTGCCAGAATGACGTGAGAAAGAAAGGTGATTGCAACGTCAAGCAACGTGCCAAAACTCTGCACTTTCTACCTCTGCCTGAGGTGGCAGCCAGTCAGGTTATAGAATCATAGAATCCCGACAGTACATCAGCCCATCGAGCCTTTACCGACCAGTTAATAGACTCTATGTCAAGTAAGGACTGTAAGGCACTGAAGGGGATTTCTTTTGTTCACCGGGCAATCTGAACATAATGGGGCTGCACTTGTGATAATAGGCCAGGTGGGAAGCCTCACCCACAATGCACTGTTTGAGAACAGATATCCACTCCATCTGACGAAGGAGCTGTGCTCCGAAAGCTTATGGTATTTGCTACCAAATAAACCTGTTGGACTTTAACCTGGTGTTGTGAGACTTCTTACTGTGCTTACCCCAGTCCAACGCCGGCATCTCCACATGTGGAGGAGATGCCAGTGTCAGAGTGTTCATGCTTCTTATTTTGTAGATGTGTCAAACCATTGGTTGAAAAATTTAGCAATATAATTTGAATGGATGAGGAGCAGAAGCAGAACTGTGTGTTGACATCTGTACATGATGCTGACCTATATGAAATTACAAAAGGGTAACACATATATGCGGACAAGAAGAGATATTGGACAGAGCCTGCTGTATGTCAGAGGTCCCTGCGCAGGAAGGGGAGGAAAGGCCATTGGAGCAAGCTACAGAAGAAGATGACAGGATAGCCAACCTTGCCAAAGGCAATGGAAAGCTTGCGAAGGATGGAGAGGTGTAGAAGTATTGTCCTAATTGCACTGTAGGTCATCTGGGACTCTGAACTGTGCTGTCTGTCGGTAGGTGACCAGGCTGAAGCATCTCAAACCCTGAGAGAAGAGGTGAAAACTATTATAATGCAACCAATGATAACATGCTGCGAGGATCAACTGACCAGCTGGCCCTGTAGACAATGTAACCAATGACAACATGATGTGGTGATCAGATGACCAGCTGACCCCAGTATAAATAGAAAGCAGATGGGGATTGTGGGGAGCATTTGTGGCCTAGGGTGTGGCTCAAGTGGTGGTGGAATGAAGTTGCTTTATTAAACCTTTCCTCTGATTTATTTTGTTAGCAAGTTTGATTTACAAGTTAGCAAGGAATGAGCTGAAAAAGGGGCTTAGGAGAGCTAGGAGGGGACACGAGAAGTCCTTGGCGGGTCGGATCAAGGAAAACCCCAAGGCTTTTTACTCTTATGTGAGGAATAAAAGAATGACCAGGGTGAGGTTAGGGCCGGTCAAGGACAGTAGTAGGAACTTGTGTATGGAGTCAGTAAAGATAGGCGAGGTGATGAATGAATACTTTTCTTCAGTGTTCACCAAGGAGAGGGGCCATGTTTTTGAGGAAGAGAAGGTGTTACAGGCTAATAGGCTGGAGGAAATAGATGTTCGGAGGGAGGATGTCCTGGCAGTTTTGAATAAACTGAAGGTCGATAAGTCCCCTGGGCCTGATGAAATGTATCCTAGGATTCTTTGGGAGGCAAGGGATGAGATTGCAGAGCCTTTGGCTTTGTTCTTTGGGTCATCGCTGTCCACGGGGATGGTGCCAGAGGACTGGAGAATGGCAAATGTTGTTCCTCTGTTTAAGAAAGGGAATAGAAATGACCCTGGTAATTATAGACCGGTTAGTCTTACTTCGGTGGTTGGTAAATTGATGGAAAAGGTCCTTAGAGATGGGATTTACGACCATTTAGAAAGATGCGGATTAATCCAGGATAGTCAGCACGGATTCGTGAAGGGCAAGTCGTGCCTCACAAATTTGATAGAATTTTTTGAGGAGGTAACTAAGTGTGTTGATGAAGGTAGGGCAGTTGATGTCATATACATGGATTTTAGTAAGGCGTTTGATAAGGTCCCCCATGGTCGGCTTATGATGAAACTGAGGAGGTGTGGGATAGAGGGAAAGTTGGCCGATTGGATAGGTAACTGGCTGTCTGATCGAAGACAGAGGGTGGTGGTCGATGGAAAATTTTCGGATTGGAGGCAGGTTGCTAGCGGAGTGCCGCAGGGATCAGTGCTTGGTCCTCTGCTCTTTGTGATTTTTATTAATGACTTAGAGGAGGGGGCTGAAGGGTGGATCAGTAAATTTGCTGATGACACCAAGATTGGTGGAGTAGTGGATGAGGTGGAGGGCTGTTGTAGGCTGCAAAGAGACATAGATAGGATGCAAAGCTGGGCTGAAAAATGGCAAATGGAGTTTAACCCTGATAAATGTGAGGTGATTCATTTTGGTAGGACTAATTTAAATGTGGATTACAGGGTCAAAGGTAGGGTTCTGAAGACTGTGGAGGAACAGAGAGATCTTGGGGTCCATATCCACAGATCTCTAAAGGTTGCCACTCAAGTGGATAGAGCTGTGAAGAAGGCCTATAGTGTGTTAGCTTTTATTAACAGGGGATTGGAGTTTAAAAACCGAGGGGTTATGCTGCAACTGTACAGGACCTTGGTGAGACCACATTTGGAATATTGTGTGCAGTTCTGGTCACCTCACTATAAGAAGGATGTGGATGCGCTGGAAAGAGTGCAGAGGAGATTTACCAGGATGCTGCCTGGTTTGGAGGGTAGGTCTTATGAGGAAAGGTTGAGGGAGCTAGGGCTGTTCTCTCTGGAGCGGAGGAGGCTGAGGGGAGACTTAATAGAGGTTTATAAAATGATGAAGGGGATAGATAGAGTGAACGTTCAAAGACTATTTCCTCGGGTGGATGGAGCAATTACAAGGGGGCATAACTATAGGGTTCATGGTGGGTGATATAGGAAGGATATCAGAGGTAGGTTCTTTACGCAGAGAGTGGTTGGGGTGTGGAATGGACTGCCTGCAGTGATAGTGGAGTCAGACACTTTAGGAACATTTAAGCAGTTATTGGATAGGCACATGGAGCGCACCAGGATGATAGGGAGTGGGATAGCTTGATCTTGGTTTCAGATAAAGCTCGGCACAACATCGTGGGCCGAAGGGCCTGTTCTGTGCTGTACTGTTCTATGTTCTATGTTAGTTATTTTACTGTTCACTGTTGGAGTATCCTTACTGCTGCATTAAGAAAAACATCAGTACAAGTGAACAACACATTTTATGCCTTTGATTGAAAATATGGAGAAAGGATGGTCACTGGAAAAAACTGAAATACTGAGAATAAACTTGTTTTGGAGAAAGGTGATTTTTAATTGTATATTAATTGTATCCAGGTGGTGGACGTTAACTGGAAATTCACTTGAGTCCCAGTAAATAGATACAGACCGAAACAATGGTTGTTGGGTTAGGAATATGCTTGCATGCTGTGTAAAAATTGGCTCCAGTTCTATCCTTCAGGAAATAAATCAGTGATAAGAGGGGTATAGAAGGATATCACAAATGTAGCAGTATATTTCATAAAATATAAGGCCATTCTGAATATGTCAACCAGATAACCATAGAAAGCATTCTTTCCGGTTGTATCACAGCTTGGTGTGGCTTCTGCTCTGTCCAAGACCGTAAGAATCTACAAAGGGTCGTGAATGAAGCCCAGTCCTTCACTAAAACCAGCCTCCCATCCATTGACACTGTCCACACTTCCCACTGCCTCGGAAAAGCAGCCAGCATAATCAAGGACCCCACGCACCCTGGACATACTCCCTTCCACCTTCTTTACAAAAATCTGAGATCATGTACCAACCGACTCAAAAACAGTTTCTTCCCTGCTGCCATCAGACTTTTGAATGGACCTACCTCGCACTAAGTTGATCTTTCTCTACGCCCTACACCCTAGCTATGACTGTAACACTACGTTCTGCACTCTCTCAGCGCCAGGGACCCAGGTTTCAATTCCAGCCTTGGGTCAGTATCTGTGTGGAGTTTGCACATTCTCCCCGTGTCTGCGTGGGTTTCCTTCGTGTGCTCCGGTTTCTTCCCACAGCTCAATTCTCCCTTGGTGTCAGGGGGATTCACCAGGTAAATATGTGGGGTTACAGGGTTAGGGCCTAGATGGGATTGTGGTCAGTGCAGACTCGATGGGCTGAATGGTCTCCTTCTGCACTGTAGGGATTCTATGATTCTATCAACTTAGAAATCCTTCCAACATATGCCTGTGGCAGGCTCTCAGAGCAGGAGAGTTTCCTGGCCAACTCCATGCAGAAGGCAATGGTAAACCACTGCAGCGTCTTGCCAAGCATAACCATGGACCAACAAATGGAAGTTCATTGTCACAATTGCCTTTTAGGGCATGGTATCTGAAGAGAGAGAAAGAGTTAAATGGATGTGTCCAATAACAAGGTGTCCAGTAAATGGTCTGTAGAGAATACAGAACCAAAACAGGATAACTCTCAAGCTGAATTAATGTGTGAGATGTGTGTTCACTAAAGTGTTGAACAATTGGTGAAATCAGGAAAAAAATGTTAGCGAAAGAACCTGATTATATTCAAATAAATAGTGTCGGATATGTCACTGTGTGATACCTGAATCAGCCCAGCTCCCAGCTATTTGAACATTGTGTAAGATGCAGGTCTTACAACCATGTCCTCAGTGACTAATAGCTTACAGGCCTACCACGAACTACCTCCTTCATAGGAACAGATTGAAAAAAAAGATGCCTTCTTGTTTATGGTTAAATAATTACGGCAGCTTAAGGGATTCTTCATAATTTTAACAGATGCTCAAAAGTTACTTGCTTTATTGAACACCTCGTATGGTCCAGTCATTTAAATCCACCACTGCGTTAGGTTTGGATACAACTGATCATCCCAGTATTTACAGCTTAAGCAGTTCTGATTCTGACTTCTTTCTCTTTCCGACACTACAATGCACAGCTGAATGGAAATGTCAACATTTAATGATCATCCCTCATTTGCAATGTGGCCTGCCTATAATCTGTTACACTCAAGCTGAAAAGGGAAGCCTGCTACCTAATGTTAATGTCCATATATGTACAGTATTTCATCTGATGAAATCCCTGGGGGAATATGACTGAATTGCTTCAATGCTTATATAAATTACTAGAGCAAAATACCACAGGTATTGGGAATAAGGAATCAAAACAGAAAATGTACACGATGGACTGAATGGTTTCCTTCTGCGCTGTAACCATTCTATGTTGGAAATAGTCAGCATGTCACACAACATTTAGGAAGAGAAGGGCATAACTATAAGGTTCATGGTGGGAGAAATAGGAGGGATGTCCGGGGTAGGTTCTTTATTCAGAGAGTGGTTGGGGTGTGGAATGGACTGCCTGCTGTGATAGTGGAGTCGGACACTTTAGGAACTTTCAAGCGGTTATTGGATAGGCACATGGAGCACACCAGAATGATAGGGAGTGGGATAGCTTGATCTTGGTTTCAGACAAAGCTCGGCACAACATCGAGGGCCGAAGGGCCTGTACTGCGCTGTAATGTTCTATGTTCTATGCTGCCACTGGTGTTGCCTGAATATTTCCAGCATTTTCTGTGCTGTCAGTATTTTGGTACTTTATGGTGATTGGCAATTGCCTGTTCCCAATATTATAGAATTACCGGCGTGCAGAGAATAATCACATTCAGTTCAATTGTGCTCCTCCATTGAGGAGAGGGGGTTCACTAGTTAACAAACCATGGCTGGTATTTTACTGCTTCGCCCGCCCCGATTCCGCTCGCAGAACAGAATTCTCCGTTGGCCTCGGGCGGGATTTTATAAACCTCGCCCGAGTGAGGTCGTAAAATACCAGCCCATGCTTCTGTCAAAGTGGCCCACTTCAACTGAAGCTAAGCTCCTAATTATGCTTCATATTCATTCTTCCTGTGCAATGCCCAGAAAAGCTGAATCTGGTGTAGTACAACTCATGTCTCCAGTCGAGGCCTGTTTAGTCTTCCTGTACACTCCACAAGTCTTTATATTCCACCATCAGATAACGAGATATCATGTACTCTTGCAAAGAAAACTCCTTTACTATATTCCAGACACTTCAAAATATTCACCCTCATGAAACTCATTTATGCACTCGGGTATGGTCAGGAGTAAAATATTCATTTGTTTATATGAAATGCTGCACAGCTTCATCATTAATTAAGGCGGCACAGTGGTTAGCACTGCTACCTCAAAGCGCCAGGGACCCAGGTTCAATTCCTGGTTTGGGTCACTGTCTGTGCAGAGTCTGTACATTCTCCCTGTGTCGGTGTGAGTTTCCTCCGGGTGCTCCAGTTTCCTCCCACAGTCCAATTGACGTGCTGGTTAGGTGCAATGGCCATGCTAAATTCTCCCTCAGTGTACCCGAACAGACGCTGGAGTGTGGCGACCAGGGGATTTTCACAGTAATTTCATTGCAGTGTTAATGTAAGCCTACTTGTGACACTAATAAATAAACTAGTAAAATTAGACGTTTTTCATTATTTCTTCACATTTTTAACCTTTATTTATCAAACATGAAGGTAAAAGCAAAGTACTGAAAATGCTGGAAAA
This sequence comes from Mustelus asterias, assembly GCF_964213995.1. NCBI lineage: Eukaryota > Metazoa > Chordata > Chondrichthyes > Carcharhiniformes > Triakidae > Mustelus > Mustelus asterias. The sequence continues at coordinate 25,547,193 of NC_135827.1, forward strand.
TCTCAGATCTAACAGCATCTGTGGAAAGAGAATGGTCATCCAGACTCGAAACATTAGCTCTATTCTCTCTCCACAGATGCTGTCAGACCTGCTGAGATTTTCCAGCATTTTCTCTTTTTGTTAGCAACCATTTATTAATTGATAATTCTTCCTGAACATTCTCGCACTAAATAAGATTAACAAAAGGAATGTCAGCTCCGAGTGCTAAAATGCTATTAAATGAGTTTGATACCTCCAATCTCTGATCAGAACGTACAATATTTCCTAGTTTCTTGCCTTCTTAGTTCATCTCTATCTCTCTTTATTCTTTCTTGTTCCGATTTGTTTTCTTGCTCTCGAAGCCTCACTACAGCAAAACTGGTAATAAAACAGAACATTAAGCACAGGCACAGCAAGTGGGTGACCAGTGAATTTAGAGAAGGATAAGTAATATATTCACACCCCATAAAGCAGTCACCACCCAGGTAAATGAAACAATGTTACTAAGTTGGTCAGAGCTTGTTTAATTTCTAAGGTTAAAACGCTTTTCAAGCTATCTGAAGCATGATAGACTAAAATTACATTCTCGGCCAAACGCTCCAATTCAGGAAAAGACACAGTGTCATTAATGTTTCAGTACCAACAGGAAAGGCCAAAAAAAGAGGCTAATACATAATAACTCGAAAAGCAAGTCTGCAATATTGCTTGTATATGTAATTCTTACATAAGTGCTTCAAAGATTTGGCATGACCGTACCCTCGTGGCTTTAGCTTCAAAATTGAGTTGAAGTAATATTTTCAGGCACACTTTTAAGTGCAACAAGGATCCTGTGCTTGCCGTGAACGCAGTGTGGCTTACAATCATTTGCAAGGTCATTGAGTTATTATTCAAAGATGTGTGAGCCTGTGGATGTGTGAATTGGAAAAGCTAATGAAATTAAGTTAATAACAACGTAATAAGTTGCTCCCTACAACTCAGAAGTGCCGTCAATTTCTGCACCCTGGCATCAATGTGTAAAACAGATGTCCAGTGGTGTAGAGAGGTTTACTTACTGCATATGGAAGTTATAGGACACAGGGTATTTCAACACATACTCCTCGAACTAAACTGTTATTTTGAAGAGACTGAAGAGCACCACAGCAGACCGCACCCCCCCCCCCCAACCCCCCCGGCCCCCGCCTCTCCCTCCCCCCTCCCCCCCCCCCCCCCCCCGCCAGCAGACTAAATCCCTCCCCCATCGGAGGCAGACCTCCCCCCCCCCGGCAGAGCACCCGCTTTCATTCTGCACCTGCTTTTCGTTCTGCACCTCAACAAGATTAGCAAAACATCAATGAATATCATGAACTGTACCCCTTGTCTGAGTATTAAGTTTAAGTTTATTTATTAGTGTCACAAGTAGGCTTACATTAGTGCTGCAATTAAGTTACTGTGAAAATCCCCTAGTCGCCACACTCCAGCGCCTGTTCGGATACGCTGAAGGAGAATTTAGCATGGCCAATGCACCTAACCAGCACGTCTTTCCGACTGTGCGAGGAAACCGGTGCGCCCGGAGGAAACCCACGCAGATACAGGGAGAACATGCAGACTCTGCACAGTGACCCGAGGCCGGAATTGAATCCAGGTCCCTGGTGCTGTGAGGCAGCAGTGTTAACCACTCTGCCGCCATGTCACCCACTGCTGGAGGCAAAAGGCTACAATCCCTCAGATGCAGGACAAGTTGGTTCCTGAATTCGTCTGTGCCCTTCTCGATAAGGTTTTTTAACATGAGCTTGATGTGGGGTGGAACTCACAGACTGATTACTTTACTGTATTGGAATAACTTTTAATACATATTTTAATTGAAGTTAGATCTCTGATAGGGTAATCTCCTTTCAATTATACATCATTGTGTAATATACGACATGCCCAAAATAAATTTCCTTATGAAGGATAAAGCATAATTGAATTGAATATTGAAATTGAAAAGCCAATGTATTTATAGGACACAGTAACTCAGAAACTATAGAGAACAAGAGAATCAGAAGAACAAATCAATCATGATATAAGCAGTGAGCAATCTAATTACAATCAATCTCCCAGAATCTACACATGTTATTTAAAAGGGTTACATTTGTGCTTAGTGAATTTATTACTATTCTATGTAATCCTCCTCACTTAGCAGACAGGTCTGCCTTTATCAGCTGACAATTTAAAAGTTTAACATGCAAGAGGAAAACTGCTCAAGGCTAATTGTCTTCAGAAATCCAAATGTGCATCAATCATTATCCACTCTTATTATTCTTTCAATGGTGCTCCATTCTTTATTTATTGGTGTCCTGCCGATCACACACCCTCATTAGACAATAGCTAAATCACGACATAGTGTTCAATTCTGGTCGCCACATTACCAGGAGGATGTGGAGGCTTTGGAGTGGGTACAGAAAATATTTACCAGGATGTTGCCTGGTGTGGAGGGCATTAGCTATGAGGAGAGGTTGGAGAAACTTGGTTTGTTCTCACTGGAATGACAGAGGTTGAGGGGCAACCTGATAGAATTCTACAAGATTATGAAGGGTATGGACAGAGTGGATAGTCAGAAGCTTTTGCCCAGGGTGGAAGAGTCAATTACTAGGGGGCATAGGTTTAAGGTGCGAGGGGCAAGGTTTAAAGGAGATGTACGAGGCAAGTTTTTTACACAGAGGGTGGTGGGTGCCTGGAACTCGCTGCCGGGGGAGGTAATGGAAGCAGATACGATAGTGACTTTTAAGGGGCATATTGACAAATACATGAATAGGATGGGAATAGAGGTATACAATCCCCGGAAGGGTAGGGGGTTTTAGTTCAGTCGGGCAGCATGGTCGATGCAGGCTTGAAGGGCCAAAGGGCCTGTTCCTGTGCTGTAATTTTCTTTGTTCTTTGTTCTTTTCATTTTCTCCCTGGCCTTCAATGGGTGATAAAAATCTTACTTCTTCAAAGAAGTTAAGGTCAAATTTCTACTGCGCTGCACCTGGACAATGCTCAGTTTCAAGACAAAGCTGCAGGAAAACATTGAGTTTAGTGCAGATCTTGCTCCAGCATCACTGCTCTTGAGGTTTTCAAGATTGGTCTAACTGGGTCTACACCTGCTGTAAGTGCAGGCCAAGCCAGGATGCTCTGTGGAAAGTCGGCGTTCCAGGAGGAAATAGAAGATGTGTGTCCTTTGATTTATTTTTTGGATGCGCATACGAACTAGGAAAATGAGTAGGTCTGTCCCCTCAAACTTCCTCCACCATATGACAAGATGATTGGGCGGCACGGTGGCACAGTGGTTAGCCCTGCTGCCTCACAGCGCCAGGGACCTGCGCTCCATTCTGGCCTTGGGTCACTGTCTGTGTGGAGTTTGCACGTTCTCCCCGTGTCTGCGTGGGTTTCCTCCGGGTGCTTCGGTTTCCTCCCACAGTCCAACGATGAGCAGGTTAGGTGGATTGGCCATGCTAAATTTGCTTTTCGTGTCCAAAGGTGTGTAGGCGAGGGGGTTTGCAGGGTAAATACATGAGGTTATGGGGATAGGGTCTGGGTGGGATGGTCTGTTCAGAGAGTCGGTGCAGACTCAATGGACTGAATGGCCTCCTTCTGCACTGTAGGGATTCTAAGGATTCTATGATGGCTAATGTCGCTCAATTCTACTTCCTTTCTTGCCCCTGTATCCTTTGATTCCTTTGTCTGTCAAGAATCTATCTAATAGAAAAATGAAAGTTTAAATGGGCTATCAAAAAGATTGAAGAATGGTCAAATCATAAGAATAAAGGAGAAGTGTGGCTGAGTGAGCCAACTGCTTCATTTTTATAAAGATGTTACTGGTCCAAGTATATAATGTAATCTTGGAATGACTGATTAGCGGATGACTAGGGGATTTTCACAGTAACTTCATTGCAATGTAAGCCTACTTGTGACTAATAAATAAACTTAACTTTTTACTGATAAACACAAACTACAAGAGGAAATGATATCATTACAACTACTTTAACAGTAAGAGATTCTGATCCTCCTAGATAAATATGTACTTTGGATGTGCTGCATGTTCTGGGCCTTGCACTTATAGATGGGGAGTGCATGTCGCTTACTGACAAACATTTGTCTCTCCGTCTCCGTCCTCTTCCCAAAAGCTGGGGAAATGCTAACCATGGAATGGCCAAAGTGATGTTGATTACACCAAGGCAGGAATCACAAAAATGACCACTCTCTTCAAAGGATGGTGCTTCTTTCTCAGTCTTCACCATCCATTTCAAAGGTTACTCTTTTAAGTCTGGCCTTCTGAATTCACGATACACCTAGGCACAACATCAACAGTCAAATCGTCAAACCTCAAGTGCCCAGAATTCTTTAAAACTGAAAATCTTCATCCTGTTATCATTGGCCATGCTCTCCTGCAAAGCCACATTTTTATTGGATTATCTCTCCACTCGCACTTTCCACACCCTGATACTGCTTCACATTTCTTGCACAGTCTGAGCCCAGCTTCTCCAGAAATGCACAGGGCAGCTTGCTTTGGAGAATTTGATTATAGCACTGCAGTACTGAGAGTAAGCAGGACCCTCCCTCATTTTGTTATGGCACTAGCAGCCACATGGTCAGCTTAAATAACCAGTGAGAGGGTTGGTGATTGGATGAATGGGTGGCTAGATGAATAAAATGATTGAATCATAGAATCCCTACATGCAGAAGGAGGCCATTCGGCCCATCGAGTCTGCACCAACCACAATCCCACAAGGGCCCTATCTCCATAATCACTCGCATTTACCCTAGCTACTCCCCCTGACACTAAGGAGCAACTTAGCATGGCCAATCCACCTAACCCACACATTTTGGACTGTGGGAGGAAACCGGAGCACCCGGAGGAAACCCACGCAGACACGGGGAGAATGTGCAAACTCCACACAAACAGTGACCCAAGCCAGGAATCGAACCCAGGTCCCTGGCGCTGTGAAGATTGGTAAGGGGTTAGGAGGTGAGTCGGTAGATGAGATAAGTGGGTAAATAGGTAGGGTGGCAGTGGCAAGTTGGTAGAGTGTTAGGTGGCTAGTATGTTAAATGGATAGAGTGGCAGATGGATATGGTGGCAAGTGGGTAGCTTGATGAGTGGGTAAGTGTTGTGGGAAGGTAGTCAGGTCAGGGACATTCAAGAGGTCAGGGGCAATATTTTGATTTGATTTGATTTATTATTGTCACGTGCATTAGTATGCAGTGAAAAGTATTGTTTCTTGTTTAGAAACATAGAAACATAGAAAAACGACAGCACAAACAGGCCCTTCGGCCCCACAAGTTGTACCGAACATATCCCTACCTTCGAGGCCTACCAATAACCCTCCATCCTATTAAGTCCCATGTACTCATCCAGGAGTCTCTTAAAAGTCCCTATTGAGTTTGCCTCCACCACCACTGACGGCAGCCGATTCCACTCACCCACCACCCTCTCTGTGAAGAACTTCCCCCGACCATTTCCCCTGTACCTCCCCCTCGCACCTTAAACCTGTGTCCTCTCGTAGCAGCCATTTCCACCCTGGGAAAAAGCCTCTGAGAGTCCACCCGATCTATGCCTCTCAACATCTTATATACCTCTATTAGGTCTCCTCTCATCCTAGGTCTCGCCAAGGAGAAACGACCGAGCTCCCTCAGCCTATCCTCATAAAGCATGCCACTCAATCCAGGCAACGTCCTTGTAAATCTCCTCTGCACCCTTTCAATCTTTTCCACATCCTTCCTGTATTGAGGTGACCAGAACTGAGCACAGTACTCCAAGTGGGGTCTGACGAGGGTCTTATATAGCTGCATCATTATCCCCAGACTCCTAAACTCAATCCCTCGATTGATAAAGGCCAGCACACCATACGCCTTCTTAACCATCTCCTCCCACCTGCGGGGCCGATTTTAGAGTCCTATGGACCCGGACCCCAAGGTCCTTCTGATCCTCTACAGTACTAAGAGTCTTTCCCTTAATATTGTACTCCTTCATCCCATTTGACCTGCCAAAATAGACCACTCCGCATTTATCTGGGTTGAAGTCCATCTGCCACTTCTTCGCCCAGTCTTGCAACCTATCTATGTCCCTCTGTAATTTCTGACATCCCTCCAGACTATCCACAACCCCACCAACCTTCGTGTCATTGGCAAACTTACAAACCCATCCCTCCACTTCCTCATCCAGGTCATTTATGAAAATGACAAACAGCAAGGGTCCCAGAATAGATCCCTGGAGCACACCACTGGTGACCGACCTCCATTTAGAAAAAGACCCATCTATACACACTCTCTGGCTCCTTTGGGCTTTTGTCTTTTGTCGCGACACTACGGACTTCCTACAGAAACTCAACACACATGGAGCAGTTGAACCAGGAGCACTCCTCGTCACAATGGATGTCTCGGCACTCTACACCAGCATCCCCCATGATGATGGCATTGCTGCAACTGCCTCAGTATTCAATGCCGTCAACTGCCAGTTTCCAGATGCAATTTTACAACTCATCCGCTTCATCCTGGATCACAATATCTTCACCTTCAACAACCAGTTCTTCATCCAGACACACGGAACAGCCATGGGGACAAAATCCGCACCTCAATATGCCAACATCTTCATGCACAGGTTCGAACAAGACTTCTTCACCGCACAGGACCTTCAACCGATGCTATACACTAGATACATCGATGACATTTTCTTCCTTTGGAGTCATGGTGAGCAATCACTGAAACAACTATATGATGACATCAACAAGTTCCATCCCACCATCAGACTCACCATGGACTACTCTCCGGAATCGGTTGCATTCTTGGACACACGCATCTCCATTAAGGACGGTCACCTCAGCACCTCACTGTACCGCAAGCCCACGGATAACCTCATGATGCTCCACTTCTCCAGCTTCCACCCTAAACACGTAAAAGAAGCCATCCCCTACGGACAAGCCCTCCTAATACACAGGATCTGCTCGGATGAGGAGGATCGCAACAGACACCTCCAGACGCTGAAAGATGCCCTCATAAGAACAGGATATGGCGCTCGACTCATCGATCAACAGTTCCGACGTGCCACAGCGAAAAACCGCACCGACCTCCTCAGAAGACAAACACGGGACACGGTGGACAGAGTACCCTTCGTCGTCCAGTACTTCCCCGGAGCGGAGAAGCTACGGCATCTCCTCCGGAGCCTTCAACATGTCATTGATGAAGACGAACATCTCGCCAAGGCCATCCCCACACCCCCACTTCTTGCCTTCAAACAACCACGCAACCTCAAACAGACCATTGTCCGCAGCAAACTACCCAGCCTTCAGGAGAACAGTGACCACGACACCACACAACCCTGCCACAGCAACCTCTGCAAGACGTGCCGGATCATCAACACGGATGCCATCATCTCACGTGAGAACACCATCTACCAGGTACATGGTACCTACTCTTGCAACTCGGCCAACGTTGTCTACCTGATACGCTGCAAGAAAGGATGTCCCGAGGCATGGTACATTGGGGAAACCATGCAGACGCTACGACAATGGATGAATGAACACCGCTCGACAATCACCAGGCAAGACTGTTCTCTTCCTGTGGGGGAGCACTTCAGCAGTCACGGGCATTCAGCCTTGGATCTTCAGGTAAGCGTTCTCCAAGGCGGCCTTCACAACACACGACAGCGCAGAGTCACTGAGCAGAAACTGATAGCCAAGTTTCGCACACATGAGGACGGTCTAAACCGGGATGTTGGATTTATGTCACATTATCAGTAACCCCCACAGCTTGACTCCTGGACTTGCACAATTTCACAAGCTGTACTGTCTGGAGACAATACACATCTCTTTAACCTGTGTTGAATGCTCCCTCCACCCACATTGTCTGTGCATTTAAGACCTGGCTGGCTGTAGAGATTTGCATTCTAATCAGTATTCTGTAATTTGATTTCTGTGTCTGTGCCCTGTTTGAGAACAGAGACCACTCCATCTGACGAAGGAGCATTGCTCCGAAAGCTTATGGTATTTGCTACCAAATAAACCTGTTGGACTTTAACCTGGTGTTGTGAGACTTCTTACTGTCCTTTGGGCAAGCCAGTTCTGGATCCACAGGGCAGCAGCACTTTGGATCCCATGCCCTCTCACTTTTTCTAGAAGCCTTGCATGGGGGACCTTATCGAATACCTTGCTAAAATCCATATAAACCACATCTACCGCTTTTCCTTCGTCAATGTGTATAGTCACATTTTCGAAGAACTCCACCAGGCTCGTAAGGCACGACTGCCTTTGACAAAGCCGTGCTGAGTATTCTTGAGCATACTAAACCTCTCTAAATGCTCATAAATCCTGTCCCTCAGGATCTTCTCCATCAGCTTACCAACCACTGAGGTTAGACTCACCGGTCGGTAATTTCCTGGGCTATCCCTATTCCCCTTCTTGAAAATAGGAACCACATCCACAATCCTCCAATCCTCCGGCACCTCTCCTGTCTCCATCGACGATGCAAAGATCATCGCCAGAGGCTCTGCAATCTCTTCCCTCACCTCCCACAGTAACCTGGGATACATCCCATCCGGACCCGGCGACTTATCTATCTTGATGCCATTCAAAGATTCCAGCACAACCTCTTTCTTAAAGTCCACATACTCAATCTTTTCAGTCCACCGCAAGCCCGCAGTACATCCACCCAGGTCCTTTTCCTCTGTGGAAACCGAGGCAAAATACTCATTAAGCACTTGTGCCATTACTATTGGTTCCGTACAGACTTTCCTGCCTTCACCTTTTATAGGCCCTATTCCTTCACGTCTCATCCTTTTACCTTTCACATATTTATAGAACGCCTTAGGGTTCTCCTTAATCCTACCTGCCAAGGCCTTCTCGTGACCCCTTCTGGCTCTCCTAATTTCCTTCTTTAGTCCCTTCCTACAAGCCGTATACTCATCAAGATCCCTATCTTCGCCAAGCTCTCTGAACCTTTTGTACGCTTTCCTTTTCTTCGCGACTAGGTCCCGCACAGCTTTCGTGCACCACGGTTCCTTTAACCTACCAACACCTCCCTGTCTGCTCGGAACGTTGTCCTGTAGAACTCTAGACAGACATTCCTTGAAAAACTGCCACTTCTCTTCAGTAGATTTCCCCGAGAATACCTCCTTCCAATTTACTCCTCTAATTTGCTGCCTTATGTCTTCATATTTCCCCTTATTCCATATAAACGCTTGCTATACAGACAAAGCATACCGTTCATAGAAAAGGAATAGCTAGGGGGTTGGGTTTAGGGTGGGGGGATCGGGGGAGTTGGAGTGCTGAGTCTGAGTGATTGGAGGGGCAGTCCTGTAGTTATCCAGAAATTAGACTAAGAGTGGGATTTTTACCCCCCTGCGGCACGTTTTGCAGTGGCGGAGGCAGCCCGTCATTGGCCAACGGTGGGATCTTCTGGGTCAACTGTCAACAGGGTTTCTCATTGTTCAGACCCTCCACCACCGGGGAAGCTGTAGTCGGGGGGGGGGGGGGGGGGGGGGGCACTGTCAATGGGACCAAACAATCCCGCCAGATGGAACGGCTGGATAATCCTCCCCTATGATTTTCCTGTTGCATATTTTCTGGGTAACTATTCAGGTAAGTCCCATGGACTTAATCCCAATTGCCGGCATGTTGATGTTATCTACATGGACTTTAGCAAGGCCTTTGACAAGGCACCGCATGATAGGTTGTTGCATAAGGTTAAATCTCACGGGATCCAGGGTGAGGTATCTAAATGGATACAAAATTGGCTTCTTGACAGAAGCCAAAGGGTGTTTGCAGAGGGTTATTTTCAAACTGGAGGCCTGTGACCAGCGGTGTGCCTCAGGGATCAGTGCTGGGTCCACTGTTATTTGTCATTTATATTAATGATTTGGATGAGAATATAGGAGGCATGGTTAGTAAGTTTGCAGATGACTCCAAGATTGGTGGCATAGTGGACAGTGAAGAGAGTTACCTCCGATTGCAACGGGATCTTGATCAATTGGGCCAGTGGGCTGACGAATGGCAGATGGAGTTTAATTTAGATAAATGCGAGGTGATGCATTTTGATAGATTGAACCAGGGCAGGACTTACTCAGTTAATGGTGGGGCATTGGGGAGAGTTACAGAACAAAGAGATCTAGAGGTACATGTTCATAGCTCCTTGAAAGTGGAGTCACAGGTGGACAGAGTGGTGAAGAAGGCATTCAGCATGTTTGGTTTCATCGGTCAGAACATTGAATACAGGAGTTGGGATGTCTTGTTGAAGTTGGACAAGACATTGGTAAGGCCACACTTGGAATACTGTGTACAGTTCTGGTCACCCTATTATAGAAAGGATATTATTAAACTAGAAAGAGTGCAGAATAGATTTACTAAGATGCTACCAGGACTTGATGGATTGAGTTATAAGGAGAGACTGGATAGACTGGGACTTTTTTCTCTGGAGCGTAGAAGGCTGAGGGGTGATCTTATAGAGGTCTATAAAATAGTGAGGGGCACAGAGCAGCTAGATAGTCAATATCTTTTCCCAAAGGTAGGGGAGTCTAAAACTAGAGGGCATAGGTTTAAGGTGAGAGGGGAGATACAAAAGTGTCCAGAGGGGGAATTCTTTCACACAGAGGGTAGTGAGTGTCTGGAACAAGCTGCCAGAGGTAGTAGTAGAGGCGGGTACAATTTTGTATTTTAAAAAGCATTTAGACAGTTACATGGGTAAGATGGGTAGAGGGATATGGGCCAAATGCGGGCAATTGGGATTTACTTAGAGGTTTAAAAAAAAGAGCGGCACGGACAAGTTGGGCCGAAGGGCTTGTTTCCATGCTGTAAACCTCTATGACTCTAAATGTGCAGTCTCTCTTGACAGTAGCACAGAGTTACAAGACAATGCCTATTTACAAATCAGTTTATAGTGTAAGATTATTGAACTGCTGAGGTACACTCCTTGTCCGGAAACTGTAAAATCCCGCCCAAGGTTAACAGACCTTCCCATGCTGCACTCCTCGCCTCCTCTGGTTCCCATGTTGGGCAGGCCAGTAAAATTCCAACTCATGTCTCTATAGTTCTCCTATAATATTGTTGCAGGAAATTCTCATTTTTTGGAAAAAATATTCTTTATTCATAAATTATTTAAAAGATCATCATAAAACATTTCAACATGGTTGTCACAGAGAGTACAATGATATTCAAATCTTCAACATAGATCATGTTGCAACCTGAAGTGCTTCAATACAATTGAGATCCATGTAATTTGGGGCAGCGCAGTGGCACAGTGGTTAGCACTGCTGCCTCTCAGCACCAGGGACCCGGATCCAATTCCGGCCTCAGGTCACTGTGTGGAGTTTTGCACAATCTCCCCACGTCTGCGTGGGTTTCCTCCAGGTGCTCCGGTTTCCTCTCACAGTCCAAAGATGCGCGGGTTAGGTTGATTGACTATGATAAATTGACCCTAATGTCAGGGGATTAGCAGTGCAAATATGTGGGATTACAGGAATGGGTCCTGAGTGGGATTGTGCTCGGTGCAGACTTGATGGGCCGAATGGCCTCCTTACGCACTGTAGGGATTCTATGGTTCTATGATGAATATTTGCTGTATATATTCAATGTGAGTCATACAGTTCTGTACAAATTCTAGATTCCTGTGCACTGTGGCTCAAAAACCTTAGCCGGTGACTTTCCCCCATTGCGCCATTGCGGTTGCCCCAAGCTTTAGTGCATCCCTCAGCATATCATCCCGGACTTGGAAAGTGTAAGTCTACAACACTTGGTCGTGGACAACTCTTTGAGCTGGATGACCAATAGGTTTCGGGCAGACCATGGAATCTTTCACCAAGTTTAACATTGTTGTCACTTATTTTCCCTAAAAAATGAAATCAAAATAAGAGATTTGTTTTCCATTACAGTTCCTGGGAGTCAAGCTGTTCAGTGATTATTTCCATATGATAAGCAGAAGGATAAGGACTCATTTTTGTGCCATCAATTATAAGTTTATTTGGAATGAATAGCCCGTTGTTAATCATTTTGAAGAAGTAATGAGCGTTGAATTATTATCATTTAAATTATCATCATGCACATCTGTCACATCAGTCTCAAAAGCAATGGGAAGCTAAAGAACCAATGAGACAAGATGAATTATAGTTGACAATACTATATTGCATATGAACAAGCAAATTAGGAGCAGGTGTAGGCCACTCGGCCCCTCAAGCTTGCTCTGCCATTCAATAAGATCTGATTTTAATGTCAACTCCACATTTCTTCCTACCCCGAATGACCTTTCACGCCTTACTTATCAAGAATCTATCTACCTCTGCATTAAATATATTGAAGGACTCTGCTTCCATCACCTTTTGAGGAAGAGAATTCCAAAGACTCAAGTCTCTGAGAGAAAAATGTTTTCCTTATCTCTGCCTTAAATGGGCGACCCCTTATTTTTACTCTTAATTCTAGATTATCCCACAAGAGAAAATATCCTCTACATATCCACCTTCTCAAGATCCCTTAGGGTTTATATGTTTCAGTCAAGTCACCACTTACTCTTCTCAACTCAAGCCTATATTGTCCAGCCTTTCCTCATAAGACAATCTGCCCATTCCAGATAATAGTCTAGTAAACCTCTCTGAACCGCTTCCAATGCATTTACATCCTTCCTTAAATAAAGGGACCAATATTGTGCACAGTACTTCAGATGTGGTCTCACCAGTGCCCTATACAACTGAAGTATCACCTCCCTAGTTTTGTATTCAATTCCCTTCACAATAAACAATAACTTTCTAATAGCTTTCCAAATTACTTGCTGTACCTGCATACTAACTTTCTGTGATTCAGGCACCACAACACCCAGATCCCTCTACATTTCAGTGCTCTGAAATCTCTCACCATTTAGATAATGTGCTTCTTTTTTAATTCTTCCTGCAAAAATGGACAGTTTCATGTTTTTCCACATTACATTCCATCTGCTAAATCTTTGCCCACTCTTTTTAACCTATCTATTTCCCTTTGTAGCCACTGAAAGGCCGGAATATTCCGACTGTTCATGCCAGCTTGTCGCCAAAATCTCCATCTTCGCTAAAGCGGGAACGTGGCGTGAATGGGCGTTAAGATCGCGACCAATGTTTTCTTCACAATTTAGGGCGTGGGCTGCAAAAATAAAGAATGTGAGAGATGACAAGAGAGTATCAAGAGGAACATTTCAATACGTTCTTTAATTGATGCCCTGAGAATACTTTGTAACATAACACAAATAATTTGCAAGTGGGATTATATCAAGAAAATGACTGCATGAGAAGTAAGAATGCGGCAAATTGTCTATCAACACTGCTCGCTAGTCTAATGGAAGGAACATAGAACAGTACAGCACAGTACAGGCCCTTCGGCCCTCGATGTTGTGCCGAGCTTTTTCCGAAACCAAGATCAAGCTATCCCACTCCCTATCATTCTGGGTGTGCTCCATGTGCCTATCCAATAACCAAGAGGGAAACACTTGGTAACAGCATTCGAGGGAGAACACAGCAAGTTTCACATCAATTAGCTGACCTCACAGCAAGCAAAATCTGTGAAGTGGCAAAAACATCTTCTCTTCATAATCTGAAACAAATTTCACTGAGGATTTCATCCAGAATTTTCCGCACTTACCTTATTTTTTACTACACCTGATTGTCATACTGAAGATTACTTCTCATCTGACTCGAATGAAGAAATTGGAAAGTAATTATTTGACAAGTCCAGACTTTCCAGACAAATTGCATTAGAATCTAACCATCCTTTCATTTTTTTATGATACACTGATGTTTAATTCCAGAATTTACTTGTCATGCATTTACCATTTTTAACATGATGGATGAATTGATGAACACGTTTATGCAGAATCAATATGGCCTTGTTTAGTGATTTACACTTTGAAATTCATAAACTGCAACTATTATTAATATGCCTAAATATTAACATCTTTTTATGTTACAATACTGATTTCTTAGCAGTGTGGAAATAGTGTTTGAATCCCAACATCAGTCAATGCAATTCTGCAACAGATAAACATACAAATTATATTTTGAATAATAAGAGGTGTGAGTGATGGTCATTCGTGATGTGTGTGGTGCCCCTCAAACTATTAACCCCTGGCAACAGACTAGCAATCTGTTCCAGGAATAATTAGCTACAGAAACAGTAGTCTGATATATGCAACATCAGTGTGTGGAAATGTTGAGAGAGAAAGTAAAAGGAAACTGGTAATGGGGCACCTCTCTTATCAATGTGTCATCCAAATAAAGAGGAATATGCTGGGTCTGGTAGTCAAAAATGAGCCAGAGCGGAAAAGAGATGAAAGCATTGGGGAACATTGAAGCAATAGCAATCACAACATAATAAGGTTTAAAATGTTGACTGAGAAAGACTTAAATATGACAGGGAGCCAAGCGATAGATTGGAAAAAAGTTAATTTTGAAAGGATGAGAATTGACCTAGGGAAAATAAACTGGGAAAAAAATGGGCAAGACATAATACAGTAGGAAATATTTACAATGGAGATCAATAAAGTTCAAGAGAAATATATTTCTATAAAAAGCAAGAACAAACCAGCAAATAAGGAAACACAATGGATGAATAAAGAGATGAGTAAAATTGTGACTAAAGAAAAAGACAACCATTAATTACATATCCAAAAAAATGAAAGGATGACAAAGGAATATGAAGAGGTTGTAGGATAGAAGTCAAATAACAACTAGAAAAGCAAGAGAAACTCCAGAAGTAAATCATCAAAGCATATAAATAGAAGTAGTAAAGTATTTTACAAACTAATAAATGACAAAATAAAAACCAACTTATGTTTAGCATATCTACACACACACACACATGCACGCACACACACACGCATGCACACACACATACACACACATGTATGCACACACACACACACATGCGCACACACACGCACGCAAGCACATACACATATATATATACACATGCACACACACACACACACACACACACTTACATACACATACACACACACACATCTTTCCCTTTGGGGACTAGTAGGGAAGTAGTAGAAAGATTCCCAATCTGATTATTAGCCCATTGAATGCTCCTTCTGTGGCCAACAAGTCCTGGCATTAGAGTTGAACATGGAGCTTCTGGTCCAGAAGTAGGGAGGCCACCACTGGGTCTCAAGAACTTCTGAGATGGGGCTGTACCAGTTAACCTCACAGATAATGACAGGAACATTGAATAGTAACTTTGCCTCAGTATCCTGCAGGGCAGCTAATAGGTGGGAATGACATTCGAAGAAGCAATCGAAATAATTACAATTAGAAGGTGGGAGGAGATAATTGAGAGCCTAATCACATATATGAAGGATCCAAATGTATTGTATTCGCACAACCTAAAATAAGTTAGGGAGGAGATAGTAAAGGGACTATTACATATCAATAGCAATTAATTCAAAGCAGAGAGGAGTATGTTCCATGGATTGTCTATGAGTGAGAAAGCTTTAAAACTCCATTTGGATCAAGAATTGAGCTATCTAACAAAGCATGTTTAAAAGACTATGCAAAAATGTTTCAGTTCAACAAGGAGCAGAGATTATTCAAAAGGGCTGATGCCGTAGAGTTCATAAACAGGGTTGTGCAGCTAATGATCCCACATAGTGTTTGCATTTTAATTCATACTAATCTTAGAATAAAGAGGTAAACGGATTTATTGAGGTAAAATAAATTTAAGTATTAAGTCACAAGTAGGCTTACATTAATACTGCAATGAAGTTACTGTGAAAATCCCGATACTCCTGCGCCTGTTCGGGTACACTGAAAGAGAATTTAGCATGGACAATGCACTTAGCCAGCACGTGTTTCAGACTCTGGAAGGAAACCAGAGCATCCAGAGGAAACCCACACAGACACAGGGAGAACGGGGAGAATGTGCAGCCTCCGCACAGACAGTGACCCAAGAAGGGAATTGAACCCAGGTGGCAGCAGTGCTAACCACTGTGCCACCCCTAAATGATTGGAAGGATCAAGTTTTGCATTGTTCTGAAGCAGACTGAAGAAATCCTCCCATAAATTCTTTTGTGTGTTACTAAATAAAACCTTGCCAAAAAAATCAGAAAATTAACATTTCTCAAATGATGTAAGGTGAACTAAGGGAGTGCAGAGAATGATTGATTTTTCAAAGCAACATCGCCATTTTAAAAAAAATTGTGTATGGAATGGATACAGTATATTTTTCACAATAACATATTTTCTGCTCTGGATTTCCCCATGGTAATCTTTCAAAATGATTCCATGTTACTAAATCATGTAAAAGCCAGGATCTTTGTGTTTTGTGTGCAGGCTTATGAAGTACGTAATATTTCATGGGTTTTGGAATAAATAGTCATGATTGAAAGACTATAATTTACAAGTAAACAATGACCTCCATTCTGAAATGATGCATGAGGCCATAAAAGCTAAACATTGTCCTCCAAAGTCTGAGGTCCATGCCAAGGTGTTTGTACAGTGGCACAATAGACTTCTCTATAAACAGAGAACGTCACATTGAGGATAATCGCTATTCCACTGTAGATTTTGTAATGGAAAAATAGTATATGCTCAACTTCCAAAAATAAAGGAAAAAAAGAATAACTAATTATCATCAACATGTGTTTTGCCATTTTAATGTTAAGTAGGTGTTCTGATGCATTGGCTGTCAAACCAACAAGGCCATACGCCCTGTCTCATTGTAACTACAAACCTTTTCAAATGGTATTACGCCAACCTTTTAATCCTGGAAAAGCTGACCAAGAGATTTTTTTAAAACTTGACAATTCAAAGCAGTCATGACTAACATTCATTGAATCCATCTACACTTCCCCCTGCCTCAGAAAAGCAGCTAGTATAATCAAGGACCCCGCGCACCCAGGACATATTCTCTTCCACCTTCTTCCGTCGGGAAAAAGATACAAAAATCTGAGGTCACGTACCAACCGACTCAAGAATAGTCTTGGCAAAGGGTCATCTGGACTCAAAACGTCAGCTCTTTTCTCTCCTGAAAGATGCTACCAGACTTGCTGAGATTTTCCAGCATTTTCTCTTTTGGTTTCAGATTCCAGCATCCACAGTAATTTGCTTTTATCAAGAATAGCTTCTTCCCTGCTGCCATCAGACTTTTGAATGGACCTACCTCGTATTAAGTCGATCTTTCTCTACACCCTAGCTGTGACTGTAACACTACATTCTGCACCCTCTCCTTTCCTTATCTATGTACAGTATGCTTTGACTGTGTATCGCGCAGGAAACAATATTTTTCACTGTATGCTAATACATGTGACAATAATAAGTCAAATCAAATACATTAAGCTGATCTTTCTCTTCACCCTACCTGTGACTGCAACACTATATTCTCCTTTACTTTTCCTCTATGTACTCTGTGAAGGGTATGTTTTGACTGTATAGCATGCAAGGAACAATACTTTTTACTGTATCCCAATACATGTGACACAAATAAATCAAATGAAATCAAGCTAGTTAGACTAAAAATGCAACATGACAGTAGCGTGTCATAAATTAAGCTGCAGGCTTATTCAACTTTCAGTCACTTATATGACAGAGTGTGGTAGGGTAAGTGGTTACGATGCTGGATTAAAAACCCAGGGGTGGCCAGTTATAAATCCCACCCATGGCAAATTATGAAATCAAAATGCTGTGGGTGCTGGAAATCAGAAATAAGAACAAAAAATGCCCCAGATAATCAGAAGGTCAGGCAGCAACTACAGAGAGAAAAAAACAGAGTTAGGTCGATGACCTGTTCTGATGAAAAGTCCTCAAACTAAAACATAAAAGCAAAATGCTGCAGATGCTGGAAATCTGAAATCAAACCAGAAAATACTCAGCAGGTCGGGTAGCATCTGTGGCGAGAGAAATAGAGTTAACATTTTGTATCTGCATGACTTCTTCAGAGCTCAATGTAACTCCATTTCTCTCTCCATAAATGGTATTTCCAGAGTTTTCTGTTTATTTTATGGCAAATTATGAGACTAAATGCAATAAATCTAGTAATTTATGGGTTGGCCTCAGATAATGACGACTCATTAATGTTCTCGAGGCAAAATAGCCGCTTTCCAAAAGACCATAGTCCCATATAAAGTTGTTGCTCTTAATGCCCTCAGACATCTATGGATTGACAATAAATACTACTTTGCTAGTGTCATCCATACCCCCAAAACAAATAATAACAAAGGACTCGTGAGAATGTATTTCGTGGTGCTAAATTCAGGAATGATTAAAGAGAAATGTGACTACTGACGACAGAAAATACATTCTTCGTTTTCATAGGGAATCTGGGGACATGTCCCCCAGGAAATATTGGTATGTTTTCCATCATTTCACGACTCTGCTGTAATTGCATCATTCAAAGAAAAATAATTTATCCTGGCAGGGCTACAGATATTCGAAACAGGAAAGAGTGGATGTAAGATTTCAATAACTCTTTACAGCTACCTCTCCTGTGAATTCAATGCACACATTTCAGCCTTTTGTACCAACAGTCAGCTTTTGGCACCTATGTCTCCGGCCCGGGTTCCAAATGTCCCACCCGCAAAACTCGGCACCCACCATTTTCGCTGGTGGGAGAGGGTGTGTGAGGTGGGAACAGGGGAGAGTTGTACTTTGCACTTGGATGGTTCACAGAGACAACTGTGCATGTCTATGGCATGCAGCGGACTGCTGGAGATCACTACCTGCTGAATCTGAGCCGGATGATGAATCTCTGCAAATGGCCGTCGCAAACATGCTGGAATGCAAAGACAAGCAGCGGAACATCAGACAGAGGTATTGAGAGACAGACAGCAGACTTGAGTGAATGATGGAACATTCACAAATGATGAAAGTCCATCCACTTTCTTTCTGATGGCTCCAACATGCGAACACCTTGAGGTCTCCATGGGAAGTGTGGCAGCCACCTTGGAGTTCTTGGTCCAGCAGGTTCTAATGGATTTGTCCTTACACCTGCACTCCTTCACTATAGGCATTGGTGGTCTCCATCAGTGGCTAGGCGAGTTTGGGGCTGGGTATCTCGATCTCACTCCAGGTGTTTATTCTCCTCGCGGAATTGGGCAGGGCCCTCAGGTATCCACAGGGAGGAAGACCCAGCTGTTAGACATGCCAAGGCCATCCACTCAGGTGGCCCTGTGGGTGTTCAGCTGTTCCCAATCCCCTCTGCCTGTGACTCCATCACCTTCAAATGTACAAGCTGAAAATGGCGCACCTACCCAACAGCAGGAGAACCAAAGCAGGCCGGGGCCCTCCAGGCCTCAGCCTTCGAGAGGACACCCACCAAATTCATCAAAAACAGCAGAGAGTATCGGTGATCAGACTGCTTCCACCTCTGCTGCAGATGTTGGACGAGTCATTTGAGTGTAACATATGCATATGCATTGAGATGGTCTGTTATAGTGAGGGTGACCCAGGTTCCCCGTGTTAATGCTCAGATTGATCAACTTTGTTGGGAATTCAATGACTCCTGCAATCTCACACTCCAAATGTCACTGGCTCCAATTGCACCTTCTCAATAAACTCTTCCTGAGTTCCATCAGTTCAGACTGTATTTCCACATTGTCACTCTAAGCCGTGTGAGGGTGCCCCCTGTTAGGGCCACTGAGTCTAGCCATGGGTTCCTCCCACATTGCCTCAGTACCCCATCCCGTGCAGATTTTTTTCCAGTTTTGATTTTCAACCGTGTCATAACTTCATAACTCTCAAGATGGTGATGCTGAATCTTTACTTTGAGACTAACTTCGCCCCTCTTGCTCTCAGAGTTCAGGTCTCCCCAATCTTCCTGGAGCCTTGTGATGTACAGGTAGAACTCCGTCCACTGGATCTCCAGCCTCCCCCAAGAACCCTGGATCCTATTGTTATTGCGGTGGACATTGCTGCCCTCCCTCACTGCGAATGTCCCCATGCCCCGTGTGGACCTTACCCCTCCTCATCTTGAGGCTGTGTGGTTGGTCACATACAAAGGTGAACTCGCCACCCTGCCACCCGCCCCCAGCCCCCAGTAGAGTCATGTAGCATAGTCCACAGATTCGCAGGGCTGCTTTTAACCTCTCAATCTTGCTATGAGGTCCACAGATCACCAGGACTGTCTTCAATCTTTCAGCCAGACTTCTTGGCATCAGTCCAGGGACTAAGAATATCTTTCACTCAGCTCTTCAGCTCCTTAATAACTGGCCACAAGACCATTTCCCTCTTCCCCACTCCATGAGCCTCTGTTCAACCACCCCTCTTGTTCCACACTAATCCCCACCCCACCCAGCTTTTCCCTTCTATGTCCGTATTCCACCATTCCATTGGCTCCAGCTTCCCCATCCCCAATTTTCCCTCTGCCTGCCATCATCCCCTGCCTCCAATCTTCCCAAAAACACCCTTCACCCTCATGTCTCTACCGTTACAATCTCCCCTCCCAACCCGCTGACCATGATACCCACGGCTCGCAGTACCCGAAAATTCATACCAAGTATCACATTTTAATAACCAAAAATTGGAGACAAGGATCAGTGATTCTCACTACCAGGGGCCCAGATTTGCATCTCCTCTCCAAATCTTGCCAAGTCATCCCTATTCACCATCTGACTCTGGTAAACTGATCATATTCTGCCACAAAATTAACAGTTGCTCCCACCATGTGGGTGACAAACTTAATATTAGAGTTATAGAGAGTTGTAGAGAGTCATAGAGATATACATCTATGCCCCTCATGATGTTATAACCTCCATGAGATCACCCCTCATCCTCCTCCACTTCATCAACAAAAGGTCCCAAACCCCTCCTTATAATTCACTCAAACCTTCCAATCCAGGTAACGCCCTTCAGCAAGGGGGTAGAGCTAAACCGTGAGTGGCACGGTGGCATTGTAGTTAGCACTGCTGCCTCACAATGCCAGGGACCCGGATTCGATTCCCGGCTTGGGTCACTGTCTGTGTGGAATTTGCGCATTCTCCCCGTGTCTGCGTACGTTACCTCCGGGTGCTCCAGTTTCCTCCCACAGTCCAAAGATGGGTTGACCATGGTAAATTGTCCGTTAGCATCAGGGAGACTAGTAGGGTATATATGTGGGGTTACAGGCCCGAGTGGGATCGCTATCGGTGCAGGCTCTATGGGCTGAATGGCCTCCTTCTGCACTGTAGGGATTCTTTGAAAACATGACTCGGTTTCAGAGTAATTTGGAAAAAGAAATATTGCTTCACAATCCATTCCAAGGCTGCAACAACCTGCTGCATTTTTATATTTTAATTTTGGAAAACATTTTACTTAGCACAAAGCAATCGCACCCTCCAAATGGAAGATTTTTCAGTATCCGGCGCTGGAATCCATTTCAAGTTGGATGCTGTATTGGTTCATATTTTGCACTGAAGTTTATTTCCGGGTCACGCCTGTTAGTGGGTTATTATCATATCTAGGTGAGTTGTATGACATTAGACCTTTACTTATTCCTGCCAGTACTCTAATTTTTTAAATGATACTGCTGCAATCTGAACATCAAAGATTGTTTTAAGGAGTGTGTGATAAGCAGTGAAATGTAAATTATTGTCATCACATATAAAATTATGACTGCGTGTAATGCATAGCAGGGATGGAATTTAAAGTTGTATTCTAATCAAGGAGTTTTGAAAACATCAAAAATTCTAAAATGAAACCTAAATGCTTTTGTTTATCTCACTCTAACCCTAAGATTGACTTAGAGCCTTAATATTACCTCTATCAGTTGCTCTACTTACATCCAGAGAGTAGCGAATCTATTGAATTCATTACCACAGAAAGTAGTTATGGCCAAAACCTTGTGCGATTTCAAGGAGAAATTAGATCTAGCTCTTGGGGCTAAAGGGATCAAGGGGGGAAGGTGAGATCAGGGCAATGAATTTGATGATCAGCCATGATCATTATGAATGGCGGAGCAAGCTCGAATGACCAAATGGCTTACTCCTGCTTCTAGTTTCTATGTTTCTATGTATGATATATATGCTTGGACTTTTTGTCTATCTTGGTATGTTTGACAGTTTTACTATATTCAATCATGATTCAGACATTACGGGCTGGATTTCCATGGAGCCAGGAAGAGGGTTTAATATGGCAGCTGGGACCCAATTCCAGGATTCCCAACACAATTCCCGGGTTTCCGAGTTTCAGCAGGGCCTTTTAAGGATGTGGGCAGGTTCGGGTTAGCCTGGCCACCTTCGTTGCCAGGATAGGAAGGTCCTCACCCTCTGCAGTTTTCATGAAACGGGCCAGTTTTTCAAAGAATTGTGGTTTACCTCAGAGGAGTTGTGAACCATCGCCTGCCTGAGGGAACCTTTCGAAAGTTAAGTTCAAATGCTCCTCTCTATGCGTCTGATGCCAAGATATGTTCTGCAATTACCCCTATGGTCCCACATGCCCCATGCCAAGGTATTGCCCTGCCCCTTGCCCCCCACCCATGAACAAATATAGCACTATGGAATCAGTATTGAATCATAGAATCCTACAGTGCAGAAGGAGGCCATTCAGCCCATCGAATCTACACCAACCACAAAAGAAACAACAAACGTAATGACAATAGGATGTGTTTTAAAAAGCTTTTTTCAAAAGCAATCATTCATTGATAACTTTCCACTTCCTTTTTAGTACAGCCCAATAAAAGCGGCAATCACCCAGACCCTTTAAGGGATCAATAGCATAAACTGCAAACACACAAAAACATCTTTATCTGATGTAAATAAACATTCTTTAATCAACAACATAGATCAGAGAGGCAGAGCAGTCAATCAAGCAATGTTTTGCATTGGCTTCGGTTTATCAGTGTTCGAATAGATGTCTGGGCTCTCAGCCAAGAATGGAACATGAGGGGCCATAGGGTTAATTATGAGGCATATTTTGGTATGGAGGCAAGAGAGCCATAGGAGTTAGGTAGAGGGCAAAGGTGGCATGGATGGGCATGGGGAGTGTTGGGGAGGGTGAGGGGTGGAGGGACTTTGGTTTTTGTTTTAACTGAGACCAAGTCCCACAACACCAAAACAGCCCTCCACACCCGGTGGCCTCTTAGGCTATCCCTGAACCTTTTTCCGAGTCACTGGTCTGCCTGGAATCCATATTCAACCCCAGCAATGAAAATCCTGTCCTTCTTGACATTTCCGTCATAGGCAGGTGGGCTGAGTACGAAATTTTCCCAACTTCTGCTATCTGCCTTAGACCCATAGAATCCCTACTGTGCAGAAGGAGGCCATTCGGCCCATCAAGTCTACACCAACTCTCTGAAAAGAGCATCTTACCCAGGCCCACACACCCATTCTAGCCACATGCATTTATCATGGCCAATCCACCTCACCTGCACATCTTTACACACTAAGGGACAATTTAGAATGGCCAATTTACCCAACCTTGAGGATCCCCAGCCATGGGTGAGGCAAAGGGTTTCATAGAATCCATGCAGTGCAGAAGGAGGCTATCTGGCCCAGCGACTCTGCACTGACAACAATCCCACACAGGCCCTCTCCCCGTAACCCTATGTATTTACCCTGGTATTCCCCCACACTAAGGGGTAATTTAGCATGGCCAATCCACCTAACCTGCACATCTTTGGACCGTGGGAGGAAACCAGAGCACCCGGAGGAAGCCCATGCAGGCACAGGGAGAATGTGCAAACACCACACAGACAGTCACCCAAGGTCGGAATTGAAACCAGGTCCCTGGTGCTGTGAGGCAGCAGTGCTAACCACTGTGCCACCATGCTGCCCCTTCTCCAGAAGAAGGCCATTCAGCTCATCAAGTCTGCACCGACTCTCCAAAAAGAGCATCTTACCCAGGCCCACACCCCCGTCCTAGCCATATGCATTTATCATGGCCAATCCACTTCACCTGCACATTTTTACACACTAAGGGACAATTTAGAATGGCCAATTTACCCAACCTTGAGGATCCCAGCCCCGAGGTGAGGCAAAGTGTTTGCAGCAGCTGCTCTTTCAGCTTGTGAACAGTAAACAGTGAGAGACTTATAAAGATTATCACAGATATCTATGAAGCTTTTCCATTGTATCTGAACTGCAGTTGCTTCCAGATTAGTCTTCATTTCAGACTAATGTGATCTGATCCGATGTGTGGCGCTCTTAAAATAACAACTCTGCGAACTTTTATGGGTTTGTGATCTGTCTTACCTTTTTTTGCACATAAATCTTGCGCTTAACATTTTCCAAACTTGCCAGCATTGCTGGGCAGGCACCAGGACGTGTTGTGTTAGTATTATTAAAGGAATTGTTTAATGCCCATAATTCAAAAACCAGTGCGAATCAAGTGCTTGAAAAGATAAAGTAAGTCATAATGAAACTCCTTTATGATTGATTCCAGTGGCGAATTCCTGAGAATTAAATGTTAGAGCGATATCATGTAATGTTAGAGTTCTATATATGCACCCAATAAATGGTGAACTGAAACAAGCACAAGAGGCTGTTTTGTTGATGAGCAAGTGTACAACTACTGACATTGTCATTTTGTTTGTCTACAAGTTTATTTTGGTGACTGTCTAATCTCTCCAATTAAATAGGTAAAAAGAAAGACTTGCATTTATATAGCACCTTTCATGACCACATGTTGAGTGGGATTTTTCCATGGAGGGGTTGTTGACAGATCCCCCAGTATACTGTGTATACTGTGTACAGTGCAGTGTACAAAGTATATACAGCATTTCCCAGCGCTGTGTACACAGTATGCAGGGAGATCAGGACACCTGCGCTAATGGCGCCCCTAGCAGTTTGCAGCCAGTTTGCTGATAGGAATAGGCTCTGCCTACTCCCCCTACTGGTGGGAATCACATTATGGCCTCTGTATTGCACAGAGTGCCGTAAATTACCACCATTTATCTTGCTGGAAAAACGGGTGCGAAAACGTCTCATTTTCTCACCCAATCGACACTTAGATTTTTTCTGAGAAAATTCGGCATTGTACCTGAAAGCCCTTCGCTGCCTACGAATTACTTTGAAGTGTCGTCTCTATTGTAATGTAAGGAAGGGGGCAGCCAATTTGTACACAGCAAATTCACACAAACAACAATGTGATAATGACCAGATAATTGAAGATCTTCTGGTGTTGGTTAAAGGTTAAATATTGACCAAGACATCGTGGAAAACTCTCCTGTTCTTCTCTGAAGTCACACCAGGGGATTGTTTGCCACTTGAGAAGGCAGCGAGGGCCCTGGCTTAACATCCCACCTGAAGTGTCAGCCTTGATTCTTCTGCTGAAGTAATGGAGTGCAGGCATGAACTCAGAGGCTGGGATTCTCCGATCTCATCCATGGCTGCCCTGCTGTCAACGAAAATGGAGAATCCCAGCCGGGGGCGAGATTGGAGGTTCCTGGTGACAATCTTTTGACTCACTGGTGAGAATGCAATCAGCTGTGACATGGTTCAGAAATGTTGGGTGGGATTCTCTGGCTGCACTCTCCCCAAAACCAGAGAATCACGTCTGTGGTCAATGGACCTTTGCATGGTCCAACCCCTCCCTGCGCCGCCCCCCCCCCCGCCCCCCCATCCCACCCCTGCTTGCTACGATTCCCATGGCAGAGCAGGACGGGAGAGATCCTCCCCATTGGTTTTCAGATTGTCATTGCCTTGTATGCATCATTTTATATCTTTTTCTCAAACCTGTGTGGTGAACCATCGTTAGTTCACCACTGGGGGTTGTTATTATGTTACTGTTGGGCTAGGGTGTTGTTACTGTGGGGGTTGTACAATGTTGTTGGGTTAGGGTGTTTACCTGTTATAAGTGTTATCATGGCACATTCCAGTGGGGTCCCGCCTCCGGTGGCGAGGTATAAGACCCTCTGCTCCGGCAGGACCCCTTCAGTCTGAACTGGTGTATTCGTGTTAGTAGTTCCATTGTTACACAATAAAAGCCTTCAATATCGAAGCCTTGGTTCCACGTGCTTAATTGTCGCGCATCAATTTTATTGTGTAACAGAAAACTCTCAGCTGTACAAAAAAACAGAGTATGGAACAGATCTTAAAACCAGATCGTCTGGCACTGGACCCACGTGCGGTCGGTGCCGCTAACACATTCGACCATTGGTGGAAGTGTTTCGAGGACGACCTGGCAGCCTCTGTAGCTATCACTACAGACAGTGATAAACTCCAGGTCCTCCACGCAAGGGTAAGCGACACGATTTATCTCGCCATTCGTGCGGCTCCCACTTACCCGAGGGTCGTCGAGCTCCTGAAGAAACAATACACGAAGCCACCTAACGAGATACATGCTCGTTACCTCCTCGCTACACGACGTCGGCAGTTGGGCGAAACCATGGAGGACTACGCCAATGAGCTCCTGCAGCTTGCCAGGGGTTGCGATTGTAAAGACGTATCAGCTGAACAATATATGTACGACCTCGCCCGAGACGCGTTCGTAGCAGGGGTAGGGTCCTCGTACATCAGGCTTAATTTGCTGGAAAAGGGGAACCTCGACTTGACCCAAGCAATGGAGATGGCTGGGATGCTGGAAGCGGCGTCGAAGAGCTTGGCACTGTACCCCGAGGACCACGTGCAGTCAACGTGGCAGGAGCAAGCTCAGCTCCCTCCTCGCCCCGCTAACCCGCGCTCCCAGATCGATCCGACGACGGCGGCAGCTCCAGGTGGCCAGCGATGCTATTTTTGTGGTGGGGCCAAGCATCCACGGCAACAGTGTCCGGCAAGAACGGCAATCTGCAGCCAGTGTGGTAAAAAAGGCCACTACGGCAAAGTCTGCAGGTCAAAGTCTAAAAACGGCAGTGCAGCTTGTAACCCTCCAGGACGGAGACAATCTCCTTCGGCGTTGCACTGCCCACGAGGTCCGACCACGTGCGAACCCAGGACGGCGCCATCGTGGCTGACGGAGGAGGAGGAAGACCACCAGGAGTCGCTGCGTTTGGCGCCCTCGCACACGTGCGATTCATGGGGGCGGCCATCATGGTCCACGACGACTAGGAGCGACCAGCAGGGGTCCTCAGCATCAACATCGGCGGCATGCAGTGACGCCCAGGGGCCGACGGTGGCGTCGATCTCCCTGGACCAGACCAAGCACCACAGGCTTGAGAATTCCATGATGGATATAAAGGTAAATGGTCGAACTGTGAATTGTCTGTTTGACAGTGGGAGCACCGAAAGTTTCATACACCCTGAAACTGCTCAAAGGTGTGGACTCCGGGTTCTCCCTGCCAAGCAGACAATTTCCATGGCATCACGGTCCCGGTCTGTACCGATCCAAGGACGATGTATGGTAACTCTTGAGGTACAGGGCACAATTTACGAGCAATACAGGCTCCTTGTGTTACCTCACCTTTGCGTGCCAATTCTCCTCGGACTAAACTTTATGGTCCACATGAAGAGTGTGATCCTACAGTACGGTGGGCCACTCCCTTCACTGGCAGTAGGGACTCAGCCGCAGCCTCCAAATTGCCCAAAGCGCCCCGCATGCAATCTATCCACTCTGAAAATCACTACACCGTCCCTCTTTAAGAATCTGGTACCTGGCTGCAAGCCCATCGCTACTAAAAGTAGGCGTTACAGTGCTGAGGACCGGATCTTTATTAGATCTGAGGTTCAGCGGCTCCTCAAGGAAGGGATCATACAGACCAGTGCATAACACTTTTACTCCCATGTACAGCTTGCCTGAGACTCGGAGATCGGCGCCACCATCACCACCACCACCACCACCACCACCAAAGGTTCCAGGATCCCCTGCACCATCGCCTCACCAGGGCCGACCGGCCCGGGAGTCCTTGAGGGGACAGCCGGACGTGGTTTTGGAGAGAACGCCACCGCAAGCACCTGCTCCGGTTTCGCAACCGGTGTTGAGGAGATCACAGCGTCGGTGCGGTCCTCCAGACCGTCTGGACTTGTGAATTCTGTTTATATGACCTGTTTTTTCTTGCACCCCGCCACCTTTTGTTTTTAAAGGAGGGGTGAATGTGGTGAACCATCGTTGGTTCACCACTGGGGGTTGTTATTATGTTACTGTTGGGCTAGGGTGTTGTTACTGTGGGGGTTGTACAATGTTGTTGGGTTAGGGTGTTTACCTGTTATAAGTGTTATCATGGCACATTCCAGTGGGGTCCCGCCTCCGGTGGCGAGGTATAAGACCCTCTGCTCCGGCAGGACCCCTTCAGTCTGAACTGGTGTATTCGTGTTAGTAGTTCCATTGTAACACAATAAAAGCCTTCAATATCGAAGCCTTGGTTCCACGTGCTTAATTGTCGCGCATCAACCTGTCAATGCCAGTTCCTGTTTCTGACTATTAATGTATGGCAGCTTTGGCAGTAAGAAGTTTAACAACACCAGGTTAAAGTCCAACAGGTTTATTTGGTAGCAAAAGCCACACAAGCTTTCGAAGCTCTAAGCCCCTTCTTCAGGTGAGTGGGAATTCTGTTCACAAACAGAGCTTATAAAGACACAGACTCAATTTACATGAATAATGGTTGGAATGCGAATACTTACAACTAATCAAGTCTTTAAGAAACAAAACAATGGGAGTGGAGAGAGCATCAAGACAGGCTAAAAAGATGTGTATTGTCTCCAGACAAGACAGCCAGTGAAACTCTGCAGGTCCACGCAACTGTGGGAGTTACAAATAGTGTGACATGAACCCAATATCCCGGTTGAGGCCGTCCTCGTGTGTGCGGAACTTGGCTATCAGTTTCTGCTCAGCGACTCTGCGCTGTCGTGTGTCGCGAAGGCCGCCTTGGAGAACGCTTACCCGAATATCAGAGGCCGAATGCCCGTGACCGCTGAAGTGCTCCCCAACAGGAAGAGAACAGTCTTGCCTGGTGATTGTCGAGCGGTGTTCATTCATCCGTTGTCGCAGCGTCTGCATAGTTTCCCCAATGTACCATGCCTCGGGACATCCTTTCTTGCAGCGTATCAGGTAGACAACGTTGGCCGAGTTGCAAGAGTATGTACCGTGTACCTGGTGGATGGTGTTCTCACGTGAGATGATGGCATCTGTGTCGATGATCCGGCACGTCTTGCAGAGGTTGCTGTGGCAGGGTTGTGTGGTGTCGTGGTCACTGTTCTCCTGAAGGCTGGGTAGTTTGCTGCGGACAATGGTCTGTTTGAGGTTGTGCGGTTGTTTGAAGGCAAGAAGTGGGGGTGTGGGGATGGCCTTGCGAGATGTTCGTCTTCATCAATGACATGTTGAAGGCTCCGGAGGAGATGCCGTAGCTTCTCCGCTCCGGGGAAGTACTGGACAACGAAGGGTACTCTGTCCACTGTGTCCCGTGTTTGTCTTCTGAGGAGGTCGGTGCGGTTTTTCGCTGTGGCGCGTTGGAACTGTTGACCAATGAGTCTAGCGCCATATCCTGTTCTTATGAGGGCATCTTTCAGCGTCTGGAGGTGTCTGTTGCGATCCTCCTCATCCGAGCAGATCCTGTGTATATGGAGGGCTTGTCCGTAGGGGATGGCTTCTTTAACGTGTTTAGGGTGGAAGCTGGAGAGGTGGAGCATCGTGAGGTTATCCGTGGGTTTGCGGTACAGTGAGGTGGTGAGGTGACCGTCCTTAATGGAGATGCGCGTGTCCAAGAATGCAACCGATTCCGGAGAGTAGTCTATGGTGAGCCTGATGGTGGGATGGAACTTGTTGATGTCATCATAGAGTTGTTTCAGTGATTGTTCACCATGAGTCCAAAGGAAAAAAATGTCATCGATGTATCTAGTGTATAGCATCGGTTGAAGGTCCCGTGCGGTGAAGAAGTCTTGTTCGAACCTGTGCATGAAGATGTTGGCATATTGAGGTGCGAATTTTGTCCCCATGGCTGTTCCGTGTGTCTGGATGAAGAACTGGTTGTTGAAGGTGAAGATATTGTGGTCCAGGATGAAGCGGATGAGATGTAAAATTGCATCTGGAAACTGGCAGTTGTTGGCGCTGAGCACTGAGGCCGTTGCAGCAATGCCATCGTCATGGGGGATGCTGGTGTAGAGTGCCGAGACATCCATTGTGACGAGGAGCGCTCCTGGTTCAACTGCTCCATGTGTGCCGAGTTTCTGTAGGAAGTCCGTCGTGTCGCGACAAAAGCTGGGGGTTCTTTGTACAATGGGTTTCAGGATGCCCTCGACATAGCCGGAGAGGTTCTCGCACAGGGTCCCATTGCCCGATACGATGGGACGGCCGGGTGTGTCTGCCTTGTGTATCTTCGGGAGGCAGTAGAGATCTCCAACGCGGGGAGTACGTGGGATGAGAGCACGGAGGGTGTTCTGAAGGTCCGGATCAAAGGTCTTGATCAGAGTGTTGAGTTGACGGGTGTGTTCTTTGGTCGGATCTGCAGGTAACTGTCTGTAGTGTTCCTCGTTGTTGAGTTGTCGGTACACTTCTTTGTAGTAATCCGTTCTGTTCAGTATGACGATGGCCCCTCCTTTGTCTGCTGGTTTGATGACAATGTTGCGGTTGGTCTTGAGAGCGTGGATGGCGTTACGTTGTGCTTGGGTGATGTTCGGGGCTGTCTTGTGAGTGCGGCTGATGAATTTGGTGTTGACGCACCTCCTGACGGCTTGGGCATACATGTCAAGTCGAGGGCAGCGGCCTTCCGGAGGAGTCCAATTCGACTCTTTCCTCTTCGGA
The DNA here is from genome assembly GCF_964213995.1 of Mustelus asterias. Lineage (NCBI taxonomy): Eukaryota > Metazoa > Chordata > Chondrichthyes > Carcharhiniformes > Triakidae > Mustelus > Mustelus asterias. The sequence goes on from NC_135827.1 coordinate 25,577,695, forward strand.
TGCACTGCGGATCTCTCTGTCGGCTGTTCCGGTTCATTGGCTGTCTCATTGTGTTCGTTGTTGGCCTCTTGGGGTTTGTGGAAGAACTCCCTCAGCCTCATTCGCCTGATGAATTCCTCTGTGTCTGCTGCGAGACTGATGGGCTCTATTTTGGTGGTGGGGCAAAAATTAAGCCCTCGGCTGAGAACTTCGATTTCATCTGGTTGAAGTGTGTAGTCGGACAAGTTGACAATCGACTTCCCTGCAGTGGTACTGTTTTCTACTGTGGTACCGGGGGAGGCTTGGTTGCTGCTGGTGGTGATGCCGAGTTTCTCAAGTTTCCTGTTCTTGGTGTGCATGTAGATGGTGTAGTTCCTTTGTCTCGTCTACTTGGCAGAGTTTCGCAGCTGGTCTGCGTCCTGAGCGCAAGTTGAGAATATGGATTCGATCTTGGTTTCCAGGCTGCGGCGTTTGCTGTAGAGTTGGTGTATGAGGTGGTTGAGGAGGGTGAGAGAGGTGCGACGGCAAAGTCTCTCAGCGTAGTCTGTGTTATAGGTTGACCTGAGTGGGTTCGTGATCTGTAGTCCTTTCGGTATCTTGTCTGCTTTCTTACATCTTTGTAGAAACATGATGTCTGTGTCGATATGCGCGATCTTCTTGGCGATCCTCTCCACTTGGAGCCGGCAATTTGCGGTGTCGATGGTAGTCATGATGTGAAGATGCCGGCGTTGGACTGGGGTGAACACAGTAAGAAGTTTAACAACACCAGGTTAAAGTCCAACAGGTTTATTTGGTAGCAAAAGCCACACAAGCTTTCGAAGCTCTAAGCCCCTTCTTCAGGTGAGTGGGAATTCTGTTCACAAACAGAGCTTATAAAGACACAGACTCAATTTACATGAATAATGGTTGGAATGCGAATACTTACAACTAATCAAGTCTTTAAGAAACAAAACAATGGGAGTGGAGAGAGCATCAAGACAGGCTAAAAAGATGTGTATTGTCTCCAGACAAGACAGCCAGTGAAACTCTGCAGGTCCACGCAACTGTGGGAGTTACAAATAGTGTGACATGAACCCAATATCCCGGTTGAGGCCGTCCTCGTGTGTGCGGAACTTGGCTATCAGTTTCTGCTCAGCGACTCTGCGCTGTCGTGTGTCGCGAAGGCCGCCTTGGAGAACGCTTACCCGAATATCAGAGGCCGAATGCCCGTGACCGCTGAAGTGCTCCCCAACAGGAAGAGAACAGTCTTGCCTGGTGATTGTCGAGCGGTGTTCATTCATCCGTTGTCACAGTGCCAGCACTCCATTGCTAATTGCCAAAGGCCTATCACTCACATGGCTCTCCTCAAACATTACTCAAGTGAAAAACACAGGACGTAACCAGAACAGGACAGTGTGCAAGTTGTTCAAGAACTTCCATGCATCTATGGGCAGCACGGTAGCTCAGTGGTTAGCACTGCTGTTTCACAGCTCCAGGGACCTGGGTTCAATTCCCGGCTTGGGTCACTGTCTGTGTGGAGTTTGCACATTCTCCTCGTGCCTGCGTGGGTTTCCTCCGGGTGCTCCGGTTTCCTCCCACAGTCCAAAGATGTGCGGGTTAGGTTGATTGGCCATGTTAAAAATTGCCCTTAGTGTCTTGAGATGTGTAGGTTAGAGAGATTAGTGGGTAAATATGTAGGGATATGGGGGTAGGGCCTGGGTGGGATTGTAGTCAGTGCAGACTCGATGGGCCGAATGGCTTCTTTCTGTACTGTAGGGTTTCTATGATTGTAATGCCGAACTGAACTCCATGCAATATACACAAAATGTCCCAACTCTCAAGCAGCTGGGTCATTCATGTCCCATTCCATAAAAGTAAAGGGTTGGTTTTATCACCCAGCAATCAGCGAAAACAGACAGATAAACGTGCTGGTTCCTTATTATTCAACAAAGGATTTGGAAGAATATTTTTACAGTTCTGGGAGCAATAGAACTGAAGATTGTGCTCCAGAACTAGCAACAACCCTAGTCAAACTGTTCTAGTACAACTACAACTCAGGCATCTACATAAAAGTTGTCCAGATATGTCCTGTTCACATGAGGCAGAACAAAGCCAACCTGGCCAATTACTGCCCCATCAGTCTATTCTTAATCAGCAGGAAAGATGTCATCAACAGTGCTATCAAGCAACACTTATTCAGCAATAAGTAACATTCAGACCAAACAAGTGCCAGGCAATGGCCACCTCCAACAAGACAGAATCTAAACTATTGCGTCACAAGATCACTCTGGCCATACCATAATGAAACCTTGATCACGCTGGCAATTGAATCTCCCCATGGCAAGAATGTGAACATGGAGCTTGTGACAACAGTGTCCCTGCTCTGAGCCAGAAGCCCCGGATTCGAGTCCCATTCCAGGAATTGATGACCAAGAAAGGTGCATTTGTAACATGCAGTTTTGAGTATCAACCTTTCAACACACACCAGTGGCAGGCGGTAAGAGTGGGAGAGATTCTTGGGCAGCCGTGAGATAGAAAGAATGTTGGAGTCCCTACTGCCAGAATCCAAAGCTCCAGACTACAACATGCAGATAAAAGTAAATGCTGCCATTCTTAAAGGGATTCTTAAATTGCCGTTAATTCCCATTTGTCATTAAGGATTTATCAAAATTAGAAAATAAGCACCCAGATTTGACTAAATTCTTATAAATAGTAGCAATTTTTTGGCAAGAGAAAAAGCATCCTGCCAGTATCAATTTTATATGATTTTTTTCGAACATGCTGCACTTTTGTTCCTCTTTAGAATGCAGAAAGGACTTGTCAATGACTAAACTGCAATACTAATTTGCAATGAACCCATGTCATCCTTGCTTTGTGCAGCATCATCTCAGCATGCACAGTGTGTATTCACTCCGGCCCAGAACACACTGCTTGACATTTCCACAGCCAGTGCTATGGAACCCTGTAGGAATGCTGGCAAGATAGTCAGTCCAGCCTATGCAACCCATAGCCCTGCTCATAAACAAAGCTATTCAATCATTCTTCCCTTTGCCACCAGCTATTTGTGCTCAAATGCCAACATTCCTCGCCGCCCGTAACAGTGATTACATTATTTAGCATCACAAGCTGTCTAACTGAACTGTACATTAATCTACCCTTTTAATCTTTTCCCCAGAATTGGCACACTCGCAGCAAAATACAAACTCATTATTGTCACTGAAAGTGCACAAGAATGGTGTTTAAATGCTGACTATTTCAAATTGGATTGGAATAAAGATTGCAAAAGAGATTTTGCCTGCCTATTTAGTACTGTTTTATTTACAACAAGTGCTGGATAAGGTGCTATTAGTGTGAAGCTTGCCAAACACTGAAACTGAACTTGTAGCCCAGTGAAGAAACTCAAAGTGCAACAGTTCTTCCCAACATCTGCTTTCAATTCAATTTCTCTGCCAGTCAGCAGTTTATTTCCCCTCTTGTATTCTTTCCTTCTTCGGTCACACATGGCTGATTGGACCCTGTGCCTCATTTGGCTAGTTCCACCAAGACTTTCCAATGTTACTAATGGTATTATGTTGCAATGAGAGACTGACTACTGATCAAGGACATGGCTGTCTAAATCCCCTTGCCAGGTTTACCAATAGGGATACAGATACAGCAGAGCGCATGAGATCAAAACAATGGAGTGGGCCATTTGGTCCATTCAAACTCATCTACTTAGTACTCGTATGTCATATGAGGAGAGATTAAATCGGTTAGGATTATATTCACTGAAGTTTAGAAGAGTGAGAGGAAAGCTTATAGAAACGTATAAAATACTATCAGGATTAGACAGGGTTGATTCAGAAAGAATGTTGCCGATGGTGGGGGAGTCCAGAACTACGGGTCATAGTTTGAGGATAAAGGGCAAACCTTTTAGAACTGAATTGAGTTAGAAATTTCTTCACCCAGAGAGTGGTGAGTGTGTGGAATTCATACCACAGAAAGTAGTTGAGGCCAAAACATTGCGTGATTTCAAGAAGAAATTAGATCTAGCTCTTGGGGCTAAAGGGATCAAGGGATATGGGAGGAAGGGGGATCAGGATATTGAATTTGATGATCAGCCATGATCAAAATGAATGGCGGAGCAGGCTCGAAGGGCCAATTGTCCTACACCTGCTTCTAGTTTCTATGTTTCTATGTTCCTACTCCAATTTTGTGGAATTAGATGGAGGCTAGTCTCAGTATTCAAGTATAGACTTTTAACTGAAACCACAAATTTAGCTTCGAGTAGTGCGTAAGATGAGACTATTTTCAGGGCCATCAGAGAGTCAGGCATAGACAAACTTGTCACCCAATATAAAGAAATTGAACACAAAACCCATTACTACTTCTCTGCTAATTGGATGAAGACATAGGGCAGAATTTTCCCGTCCCGCCCGCCACAGGAATCGTAGCGACTGGGACACGGACCTGCAAAGGTCCATTGACCTTGGGTGGGATTTTTTGGTCTTGGGGCGAGTATGGCCGGAAAATCCCACCCATAGTCAACTAAGTGTCAAGGCCAGTCAACAATCTTGAGCCCCCATGGAAACCATTAAATTCACTCACAAAAACATGATAACCACATCATAAAGAAACTGATTCTTTCCATCCAACACAGTGAAATAAAGAGAAGAAAGACTTGCATTAATATGGCACATAACCATCAGAAATTTCAAACTGTTTTATAGCAAATGAAGGACCCTTTTTAAGACGTCGTCACCGTGGTAATGAAGGTGATGCAGCAGTCAATTAATGCACAGCAAACACCCACAAAACAGCAATTTGGTATTTTTGTGATGGTGATTGAGGGATAAATATTGGTCAGGACACCAGGGATAACTCCCCTGTTCTTCTTCGAAAGGCGAGATCTTCTACATTTCACCCAAACAGGCAGAGGGGGCCTTGGTTTTCATGTAAATGCAGCACTACCAAAAAGTGCAGCATTCCCTCAGTACTGGAGTGGAATGCCAGCCTGATGTTTGTATCCAGCTGGAGTAGACCTTGAACCGAACATTGTGGGCAGTATTTTACAGCCTTGCTCGTCCTAAAACTGTAAAGTCCCGTCCGAGGTCAACGGACCTTTCCATTGTCCGTCCCTCGCCCACTCCGATTCCCATGGCGGGCGGGCCGGTAAAATTCGGCCTGTAACTTGGAAGTAAGAGTGCTATCAAACAAGCCATAGCTGACACTGAGTCAATGCAGGTTATGGAATCATTCTACTGTCTATCTGCATCATCATTTTGATGGTGCAAATATATGTTCTTCCAATCATCTGAGTTATAGAAACATAGAAACATAGAGAACTACAGCATAAAACAGGCCCTTTGGCCCCACAAGTTGTGCCGAACATATCCCTACCTTTTAGGCCTATCTATAACCCTCCATCCTATTAAGTCCCATGTACTCATCCAGGAGTCTCTTAAAAGACTCTATTGAGTTTGCCTCCACCACCACTGACGGCAGTCGATTCCACTCGCCCACCACCCTCTGTGTGAAAAACTTCCCCCTAACATTTCCCCTGTACCTACCCCCCAGCACCTTAAACCTGTGTCCTCTCGTAGCAGCCATTTCCACCCTGGGAAAAAGCCTCTGAGAGTCCACCCGATCTATGCCTCTCAACATCTTATATACCTCTATTAGGTCTCCTCTCATCCTAGGTCTCTCCAAGGAGAAAAGACCGAGCTCCCTCAGCCTATCCTCATAAGGCATGCCACTCAATCCAGGCAACATCCTTGTAAACATCCTTGTTATGAATACATTCATGAGAAATTTCATTGCAGGTTACAAAATGAACTGTAATTCAAATCTTGGAAGTTTCTTCTTTTCATACTTTATTTACCTGGTGATTAAAAGACAAAATAAATCAAGTCAAACAACCCCAAGACCATTTCCTAAACAAAATTTGAGCATGCTTAAACCACTGATATTCGCATCCAGATTCCAGTAATGGAGTGAATGACTGGTTCATTGATTAATTCATTGATTTTCTTCCAACTTCATTTAATTTCAAGTTATTATTTCTTCTTTCAGTTTTATAACTTGGAAATGAGAATGACTGATATCAGTCAACAGTTTCTGTCTCTTTTCCACAGCATATTATCTTTGCAGAGGTATTAACCCTTTTAAAGTCAGTAAGTTTTGCCTGCATCTGAAGAACACGGAATTGTCACAGTGAAATACATTAAATATGTATTTTCTACCCTATTGTTAAGGATTAACCAGACAATGCACGGTGAGTACTCAAATCTTTTAAGCTTTTATTACCTGCTAGCAAGGGGAACAGACACTGTGAATTTCACGATAGTGTTTTAACAGAGTTCCGCAAACAGTGTTAGTAATAACACTTTTTAGCCAATGAGACAGAACATGCCAGTTAAAACACCAATAGCCTTGTAGTTTGGTGTGTACTTTCAACCAATTGAATTTACAATCCTTCATTTGTAAACATAGTCCACCGACCAAAGCGTAGCTTTTTGCCCTTTCTTATCCAATAGAAAACCGTCTCCTTTATTAGCGTAATATGCCAACATATCTTGTTTTTCGGTATTTGTCATGGTAACTTGTCTTTGCTTTCATCCTGTGGCCAAGGCTGGGAATGTAGTGTTTATGAAACTGACACAAGGTTAGATTAGTCTCTTCTCCTGAGTACGCAAGCGCTGGCCTCACTGAAGCCTTGTTTACTAATGAGCATTTTCCATTACTTTACAGAGTTGTTTGTCACAACTTAATTGCCACAATTGTTGTAACTTAATTTCCACACTTTCACTAATGATCATTTCTGAGCTGAATCTGTTGTGTCAATATTTAGGCAACTGGCAAAAGTGCATCAATCTCTCTTTTTTTACAGACTATCACTGTTATATTATATAGAGTGCAACTTTATGCAAAATGTGGACAGTTATTTAATCTTAGGAAACATTTTAAGAATTGGAAGCTTTATTTGCCTCAGATATTCCACCACTGTAGATGTGCTTTCCATAATGATTTATTCTGCTATTAAAAGAAAGAGAAATTATGGAGAATTTCAGTTCATAGCATGGATAAACAGAAGTTTCTTCAGAGGATATTTTGACAATAAAGTTGATCGATGAGACCTGATATTTTAATGTCATAGTCTGTTGAAATTAAACAGCAGTCCATTGTACTTGGTCTAGAATGATCTACACACAATGCACTCATTTTGACAGAAAGAAAGAGTGATTTGTGATGATAGTCCACAATGGAAATGTCACTTCATTATATAGCATGAGCTGAGGAAGACTAAATGGTCCCCTTCATTTAAACACAGTTTCTGTAAGTTCCCAAACAAGAAAGTCATTCACTCATTTCCAAACGCATCATTAGATGATGTGAGGATGTCAATTCTCTCAGTGAGTCCTTTAAATGCAGGAGATGATGTGAAATGTAGTCGAACAGCCACGCTGCCCATGCATTTAGGTGCATTGGCCATGCTGAATTCTCCCTCAGTGTACCCGAGCAGGCACCGGAGTGTGGCGACTAGGGATTATCACAGTAACTTCATTGCAAGTGAGCCTACTTGTGACACAAAGAAATTGAACTTAAAAAAATTAAACATTCATTTACTGGAGGTCTTGGAGGAAGAGGAAAGGAGAAGAGAGATCCCATATCCAGAGTGGAAAAGAAGGCGCTTCAGACACACATCAAACATTGTAACCATTCAAGTTTGTAATATTTAGTTAACCCATTCAAATAAAACAAAAAACTCCCAGGCTAATTGAGTTTTGTTTAAAGTACTTACACCTACCAATTCACTAATGAAGAACTTGCAATGTAAAGAATTTTAACCATGGTCCAACACTGCCAGTAAAAAATTGTTTACATAAGCTGAGTTTCGTACTTTTATTTTTATTATCATATGGGGAAATCAATCAGTTCCTGAACAAATATTCCCTTTAATTTAATGTTCCCATTAACTAATGTTTCAAGTTAATGAAGGTATAGGGGAATGAAGAGAGAGTCAAACTTGTAAAATGATTAAGTACTGTGGGTAAAGAATTGACATTTATAGTTTAGAATCATAAAAACCCTACAGTGCAGAAGGAGGCCACTTGGCCCATTGAGTCTGCATGACCACAATCCCACCCAGGCCCTATCCGTGTAACCCCATATATTTACCCTGCTAACCCCCCTGACACGAATGGAAAATTTACCATGGCCAATTCACCTAACTCGCACATCTTTGGACTGTGGGAGGAAACCGGAGCACCCGGAGGAAACCCGCGCAGACATGGGGAGAATGTGCGAACTCCAAACAGACAGTAACCGAAGCGGGAAATCGAACCCTGGTCCCTGGCGCTGTGAGGCAGCAGTGCTAATCACTAAACTGCAGTAGCCAATACAAATATTACACTAATCAATGTTAGACAACCACAACACTACCTCATAATCTCTATGTTGTGTTAAATTGAATAACAGGAATAAAACTTTTCCTTTCTACCTTAGTGCTTCAATCTAACAGGGGACACCGTTATCCCAATTCCCCCTATTTCGATTCAGCACCAGAAATTCTTCAGTGATTGACACAAAGGGGTAATTACATATTTGCATGACTACTTTAGAGCAAGTTGAAATGTTTCCAGTGCTTGTAAAGAATTGCCTTAATCCCTAGCAGATGCAATTGATGCTGAAGTTTACAGATTCAAATACCACCAACAGGCTTTTAAAACGATTATGGGAACTGAGGTTTCAAGGTGTAATGGTGAATGTGGGCAACATTAAAAGAAATGAATGCAGATGTTCAGTACAATCCTTTCCACAGTTTTGGATAGAACATAAAACACAGTCAGGCCCCAATTCATTTAATACAAAAATGGATGGCTCATCCTCGTAGATTCTCAGTATGTTCAAAGATTTAGGTTGAACCATTGCATAATGCATTCCTATGTGCTGCATGCTTCCCAGGAATTTTAAAAGATCTTACACAACAAAAATCATGGATTCCAAAATTTGGATAACATGGGGCAAGATTCTTCGGCTTCCCCACAGCATGTTTCTTGGTGACGGAAGGTGATGCACTGTTCGCTGGTAATGGAATTCTCTTGTTCCGCCATTGTCAATGGCATTTCCTGTCACCTCATGCAGCTGGGAAACCCATGGGAGGGGGTGTGCTGTTGGTGGGACCAGAGAATCCCACCAGCGTGAACAATCAGGGAATGCCAGTCATAGTTATGGGCCGGAATTTTCTGGCTGCTCCCGCAAGCAGCATCAAACTCAACATGCCCACTACAACTCTCACCAGTTTTTACAGATGCACCATAGAAAGCATCCTTTCTGGTTGTATCACAGCTTGGTATGGCTCTTGCTCTGATCAAGACTGCAAGAAACTACAAAGAGTTTTGAACGCAGCCCAGTCCATCATGCAAACCAGCCTCCCATCCATTAACTCTGTCTACATGTCCCGCTGCCTCAGAAAAGCAGCCAGCATAATCAATGATCCCATGCACCCCAGACATACTCTCATCCACCTTGTTCCATCAGGAAAAAGAGACAAAAGTCTGAAAACACATACCAACTGAAGAACAGCTTCTTCCCTGCTGCCATCAGATTTTTGAATGGTCCTATCACATATTAAGTTGATCTTTCTCTTCACCCTATCAGTAACTGTAACATTATATTCTGCACCTCTCCTTTCCTTCTTCCCTATGCAATGTTTGTAACTCAATGTAACTTAATCATTTCATAAGTTTAAATATGCCACAATGAGAATAGAAACTGGACCAAGCTGTGTGCCTTTGCAAAGATTGTGTCAGTAAGTTCCTGGAAGCACTTGTGTGTGGAGGCTTGTGAAGTCTCATCGAGATCACCTGTAGGATCCTGGAAGGAGCAATCATTGGCATACTCACATGGAGCGGGGGTTGGTCAATGACAGCCATACTCCCACCCTTGCTGCCGACCCCCATGGCCCCCTCTCCCCATGACCAACCACCCCCCCCCCCCACCCCCACCCCCGGACCACCTGATGAGATTCTCCCTTCCTCCACCACTTCCGCTGCTGCTTGATTTTCCAGGAGCAGCCATAGTCTCCACATTAGCAATGCCAAGTCTAGGAGCTCTCATTGGCTGGCAGCTCTAGGCAGGCAGGACACCATACCCCCAAGCCTTCAGCCCAAAAGAAGGGTCGCTGCTGTCCTCTTAATTACCTAAAGGGCAGGAGATATGACAAGACACCCACCAACAATGGAAGATTTTGCCTAGCATGAGAACATCAATGCAATCCTCTTTCAACAATTTAAGATTGATAATTATATACTGAACTCATACTATTGTGATCCATATTAATTATTGATCCTTAGCATGTTGAATCATCCCTTGAACATTTTCCTAATAGCCTTGGCTATAAATAAGGCATTTGATACAGCTGTGAGACAAGTAGCTAGTTGTCAAAATTCTTCACACTTAATATGACCTAATATAACTTGTTGAATCCCCTGGTAGTCAGAGGAACATAAACATATAGAAGCAATTTGAGTACAAGAGCTCAATACTAAAGGCCCAACATTGGGCGGGAGGAGGTTCAGAGCAGGGGTTATCAGTTAAAAGACCAAAAATGTGACCCCCAAACCAAAGCTCAACGCCATTTTTAAGATAAGATGCTCTGTCTGCTTCTGAAATCAATAAAATTCTTGAACATTGATTTTATAGTTTTATTAAGTGTATAGGACACGTGTACTGAACATACATGTAACAGTTACAACTTATAGAAGTGCCTTTTTCATATAATCCTTTAGTACAGAAGGAGGCCATTCGGCCCATCAAGTCTGCACCAACAACAATCCCACCCAGGCCCTATCCCCATAACCCCACATATTTACCCTGCTAAAGGTGATATATAAATGCAAGATTTTCTTTCCAAGATTGACACTAAGGGACAATTTAGGGTGGCCAATCAACCTAACCCGCTCATCTTTAGACTGTGTTTAGAAACTGGAACACCCGAAGAAAACCCACACAAACACAAGGAAAAAGTGCAAACTCCACACTGACAAGTCACCCAAGGCCAGAATTGAACCCGGGTCCCTAGCGCCGTGGGGCAGCAGTACCGACCACTGAGCCACCGTGCCACATCTGATCATTGTTAGCTTGGGATTCAACCATGTCGGGGTTTTGAGCTCAGTATCTTCAGCCTTTACAAATCTTCATTAGAAACAGTCATTTTCTGTAACAGTCTCTCACCCATCTAAGTGACAATTGCTGCATTATATGATTACATAGAGTTAAAAAGCAACTCCACATGTAGAACCTAACTGAACTTGTAACATCAATTTTTTCACTTAATAAGTTGATTTCCTTTCTCAATTATCTTTTTAATTGGGCTAATGAGATTGCCATAACTCACTCACTTTGTAATATTATCTATAGTTGTGGATACAAGAGCAGGTCTGAGGCCAGGAATCCTGCGATAAGTAACTTACCTCCTGATTCCCTACTACAAGGCGCAAGTCAGGAGTGTGATGGAATACTCTCCCCAAACCTGGCTGAATACAGTTCCAGCAACATTCTTGAAACTTAACAAGAATCAGAAAATGGTTAAGGTGCAGACGGAGGCTACTCAGCCCATTGTGCCTACTCCAAATGAGCACTATGATTCAGCGCTAATCCCCTGAATTTTCCCTTTACTTCTACACATTGTTTCTATTCAAATAATCATCCAATGCCCTCTTGAACACCTCGATCGAACCTGCTTCCACCACACTTCCAGACAGTGCGTTGCAGGCCTGAACCACTTGCTGTGGGAAAACTGTTTCCCTCTTATCATGTTTGCTTCTTTTGCAAATCACTTTAGCCTGTGCTCTCTCATTCTCGATCCATTTACGAATGGGAACGGTTTCTCCCTATCTACTCTGTCCAGCCCCTCATAATTTTGAACACATCTGACAAATCTTCTCTTAGCTGCATTCTCTCCAAGGAGAACAGTCCTAATCTCTCCAATCTATCCTCATAACTGATCTTTCTCATCCCTGGAACCATCCCTGTAAACCTCTTCTGCACTCCCTCCAATGCATTCATATGCTTCCTGTAGTGTGGCAACCAAAACTGTACTCAATACTCCAGCTGAGCTCTAACTAGTATCTTGAATAAATTCAGCCTAACCTCCTTGCTCTTACACTCTATTAGTAAAGCCCAGGATGCTGTATGCTCTATTAACTGCTCTCTCCACCTGTCTTGTCACGTTCAATGATCTCTGCACAAATTGCTCCATTATTCTATATTGTCTGTCCTTGTTCTGCCTACCAAAATGCATCACCTCCCACTTATCAGCATTGAACCTCCATCAGCCACCACTCTACAAACTTGTCCATGTTTTTTTGAAGTTCTAAACTATCTTCTTCACAGTTTACACTGCCTCAAAGTTTCGTATCATCTACAAAATTTGAATCTGTCCCCCAAGATCTAGATCATTAATATTTGGGCCCTATTTTACCATTTTGATTCTAAGTGCTGGGCGGACTTGAAACCCGGAGTGTTTCAGATCCGACTTTTAGACCCGTTCTCAGGCGCCCCCATACGCACTCTGCCTGCAAAAATATCAGCAAGTCCGAACTGCGCTGCACAAACCTGTAAGTGGGGCTTAACGTGCCCGAAACCCTGCAGCTCCGATCAGCGCCTCCAACTGCGCATGTGCAGAAAAAAATGATAGAATGCTACTCCCCTGCCACATCCCTCCTGGGCCGGATAATGCTTCCCCCTGGCTCCCGCAGACATTGTCCCACCCCACAACATTATTGACCCCCTTATCCCCCCATCTCCTACCACCCAGACCGATCATGGGCCCCTCCCCCTCTTCCCACCCACTGATCTCAGGCAGAGTGGCAGCGGATCCCACTGATCTTAAAGTAGCAACGGACCCCCTCTTCTCCCCCACTGATCTCAGGCAGAATGGCAGTGGACCCCCCCCCCCCCCCCCCGCCTTCCCTCCTCCACCGTTCTCAAGCAGAGTGGCAGTGGATCCACCTTCTCCCCCCCCTCACTGATCTCAAGCAGAGAGCCGTCGGATGCTAAACACTTACCTCCTCACTAACTGGAGCACCCGAATCGGACTTATATGGAGCATGTCCGTTTCACGCCGATTCTGGATGGGTGAATGCGGTTGTAAAGGGGGAAGTGCCGGTAAAGTTGGGCGTATAGCCCATTAAGTCAATTTAAATGCATGCAAATGCATTTAAATTGCTGTCACGCCCATTTCGGATGCGGTCCCGATCACTTTCAGGCCTTGGTAAAGGGGGAACTGGCGCGGAGGCAGGCGCGGGTCACACTACTCACCTCACGCCCGACTTTACCAAGTTTTTGCACCCGAAAACGGGCGCAACGCGATGGTAAAATCAGGCCCTATATCAGGAAAAGCAAGGATCCCAAACCAACTCCTCAGGAACACTGCTACAAACCTTCCTCCACCCTGGGAAACACCGTTGCTCTGCTTCCTGTTACTCCGCCAACTTTCTATCCCCATTCGTATTGAGTCTTTTAATTTACAAAAGGTATCATTGCTAAAGTGAAACATTTAAATATAGGTGTTGGTGAAAGGCCATCTCTTTGAAACATTGGGCTGGATTTTGTGGAGTCAATGGGGGTCTCGGCCACCGTTTGGAGAACTAGTAGAGAACCGGCATCACTTCCATGGAGAGGCTCGACGGAATCAAATGGCACTTCAGACACTTGGGTGGTTACCATCGGGCCTCTCCAATGATTGAGGTCCCCGGTGACAAATGTCCCATCTGCTGAGAGTTGCCAGCCAATCAGAGCCTGATAGCTACTCGTTGTTGCTGGTGATGCAATCATCCGAGGCTAAGAATCATTAAGGGACCCGGGTCACCCAGGATGAAGGTGGTCGGTTAAAGGGGGTCTCAGTGTGGATGCACTCAGTGGGAGAGGGGGTACAAAGGACTCAGAGGGAAGAGCAGGGGATGACTTACACTGGCTTCTTCAGTCCTGAGGTTCTTTGATCTGTGCCTAATAGCAAAGGGAATCTCCCAAGAAGGCTGCTTGCAAACCCAACAAGGTTTGCTGAGTTGCCTTCCAACGCAAGTTATTCAGCTCCTGTCAAATGTTAAGGTACCACTGAGTTGTGGTGGGCTCAGGGACAATAAGCGTCAATTAGCTGACTGAAAGAGCCTAATTGACATCCGTACATTAGTGGCTGGGATTCTCGCATCTGTCCTTTCCACACCTTTGACTTAATCGGGGGAGAGAATCTCCCGCCACCAAGAGACCAACATGGGGCATCTCCCACGATTAACTGGGCCTAGTTGCCACTGTAAGGTACAGCATGAAATCCAGCTCATTAACTGTGTTTATTTCTCCATAGATACTGCCTGACTTGCTGGGTGTTTCGAACATTTTATGTTATTACTTTAGTTTGATTATAATTTTGTCTTTCATTCCAGGTATCATTCGGTATCAGTGAATCTGATATCTGCAGAATGAGTCTGCAGAATGCCAGTTGATGAAGATGCTGTATGCCGAATTGTTTAATTGCTAAAGTGCTGACTGCTTCCTCCAAAACATATCAACTATGATTGTGGCATCTTGAAGTTTGGATACCAGAGAGCAAAAGTATGGCTTTAATTAAACCCCTCATTATCTCATCCTGAAACTGACCATTGCACTGAGGTCAGCTTTGGTTTAGTAACTCAGTGGTTACAATGTTATTGACTTTTAATTCCTTCTTGAACAATTGATAGAAAACAGATGATATTATGATAACATAGCTTAACTTTAGTCAACTTTGGATAGTTTGATTCATCCTATATCTACACTGCTACCCTAGACATAGAAAAATAGAAAATAGGACAAGGCCATTTGGCCCTCCAAGTCTGTGCTGCCATTCAACATGGTCATGGCTGATTCTCTATCTCAGTGCCATACTCCAGTGTTCTTCCCATATCTCTTGACACCTTTAGAGCCTAGAAATGTATCTATTTTCTTCTTAAATACATTCAATGATTTGTTCTCCCCAGCCTTCTATGGAAAAGAATTCCACTGGTTTACCAGCCTCTGAGTAAAGAACATAGAACATTACAGCGCAGTACAGGCCCTTCGGCCCTCGATGTTGCGCCGACCAGTGAAACCAATCTAAAGCCCCTCTAATTGCTCCTAATCTCAGTCCTAAATGGCCTAACCCGTATCCTGAGATTGTGATCCCCTTTAGAACAGCCGGAGGAAACAACATCCTTGCATCCAGTCTGTCCAGCTCCGTCAGAATTTTATACATTTCAATGAGATCCCCTCTCGTTCTTCCAAATTTCAATGAATACAGTCCCAGTTGAACTCATCTCTCTTCATATTTCCATCCCAGGAATCATGACCTTCTATCATCTACACATCTCTGTAAATTACTTATTTTAGGCAATTAATTTGTTCCAGAAGATAAATGATGATGACTTTTTTAACTGTGAGTTGGGGATGATTGCTGTGATTTTGATGGTGTTTAATGTTAACTAAAGAATTAATCCATACCAAGGTTGGAGGTGTTAATAGGACATCTCCATTCAAATAGTCTTCAGTATGATATCATGAAATTACTCTGGTGAAATTTAAGAGATAATTTAGTATTAGAAACATCATAGAATCCCTACAGTGCAGAAGGAGGCCATTCCGCCCATCTGCACCAACTCTCCGACAGAGTATCTTACCCAGGTCCTCTATCTCCTCCCAATCCCCATAAACCCACACATTTCCCATGGCTTATCCATCTAACCTACACATCTTGGGGCACGAAGGGGCATTTTCTTTTCCATGGCCAATCCACCTAACTCACATATCTTTGGACTGTGGAAGGAAACCGGAGCACCCAGAGATGAGTAGACACTTCTTCACCCAAAGAGTGGTGAGCCTGTGGAATTCAGTACCACAGGAAGTAGTTGATGCCAAAGCATTGAATGTATTCAAGAGGTGGCTAAATATAGCACTTGGGGCGAAAGGGATCAAAGGTTATGGGGAGAAAGCAGGATTAGGCTATTGAGTTGGATGATCAGCCATCATCGTAATGAATGATGGAGCAGGCTTGAAGAGCCAAATGGCCTCCTCCTGCTCCTATCTTCTATGAGACCCACACAGACACAGGGAGAACATGCACACAGACATTCACCCAAGGCCAGAATTGAACCCGGGTCCCTGGCATTGTGAGGCAGCATCGCTAACCACTATGCCACCATTACTATGTATTACTTCTTATGTTGGCCAGAAAATCCCTTCCAGTGTGCGAACAAACAACTGCCGCCAATGATCATGAATAGCTCTTTACAGGCCCTTCATGACGGGATACTGTTTAACTCAAAGTATCCAGCCTCAGATCAGCTTTGCTGCTTTCAGTAATATCCAGAGATATGCTTTCCCCCACTGAGAGTTGGCAGAATTCCACCCATGATGGGATGAGTGTAAAGTTGCAGAATTTGACCTTGTTTTAGTTCACATTGCTGAGCTCATCCTCTCTGTTGGATATCAGATGGACCTGCAGGAAGAGCCCACCCAAATTACTTGGGGTCCCTCAGCCACGAACTCAGCACCATTCGAACCCCATGTGATAGCCGTGTATGAAACAGACTCACTGCCAAAATTGTAGTTATCTGATCTCCTTTAAGCTGCATGCCACTCCACACTTACTCACCATTGACAATTGGTGTTCCTGAAATTTGTTTTACATGCATATTATTTGTGCTCTCAGTGGTTTTAAGCAGAATATGGTTTCAATAAATTTCCTATTGTAATGGACCCAAAAATCACAAAAAAACACATAGCTATCAGTGAGACTTAGGATATGAGATACCTCAGCTGTGCTCTATAATTTTACACGGTAATAGAAATCCTTGGCTCCATAATGAAATGCTGCTCCTCCTCAAGTTAAAGCATGACTTAATTACATAACCAGTTACCACTGGGACAATTGGATCTACGTTGCTATAGAAACTGCACAGAGTATTTCCAAATAGTGTGTTAACCGCAATCCCTGTTCCTGTTTTCTTTTCATCCACTTGTTTTATCTTCCATCTTTCAGTGGATGATCAGAGCTCTTGTTGTCAGCTGCTGTTGTAAGGGAATTGAAGGATGAGTGTGTGTCTGTGTGTGCGCAAAAGTGATTCTCTTTCACCAAAAATCCCGAATTAGAAGAATAGGGAGGAAATCAAGACGTGACTTTCACTTTCATTCTCGTGTCGAGCTGTGTGTTAAAAGCTGCTGAGGGAAAATGTCAGTGCAGAGGCAATCGTTCATGTTCGGTGCTCCTGACCTGCGTTCCTTCAAAATTTCCCTCCCTCGGAATCATTGCTGGATGTCCCCTCCCATTGATGGCAGAAAGATAGGAAAAGCAAGACTCGCATTTCACTGAGGGTCTTTCCTGACCCAATGTCTCCATTAAGCTGCATGGGTGGGTGGCCATGCGGCAGCCTGACAGAAATTGCGCAGGCCTTACTCTGGGATAGATAAGGCCTGTGTGCAGCTATGCAAAATGGATTTAAAGGGACCACGCATTGAAATAAATGGGCCGCACGCAGTAGCTGAATTTTAAAGGGATTGTATTTTCACGAGGCCACTTAGCTATTGTAATGCAGGAAAATGTGGAAGCCAAAGTGCGCACAGCAAGATCCCAGGAACAGCAATGAGGTAAAATGACTCAATAATCTGTTTTAGGTGTTCCCTGAGGGGCAAATATTGTAAGGAGTCTAAACACCAGGTTAAAGTCCAACAGGTTTATTTGGTAGCAAACGTGGCGTTTGCTACCAAATAAATCTGTTGGACTTTAACCTGGTGTTGTTAGACTCCTTACTGTGTTTACCCCAGTCCAACACCGGCATTTCCACATCAGGGCAAATATTGGCCAGGGCACCTCAGCAGTTCTGCAACTGCTGCACAACTCCATTTGGTTAGACAAAATTCAAAAGATGTTGGGCATGATTTTTCAGCCTCGCTCGTCCCAAAATCAGAAAATTCCGCCCGAGGTCAATGGACCTTTCCATTGTCCACCCCTGCCCACTCTGATTCCCGTGGCGGGCGGGGCGATAAAATTCCAGCCGTTGATTTTAAAGGAATGAGCTGAAAATGATGTGTGCCGGGTCCGAACAAAGCTTGTATGGGAAAGATTATCGAAGAGGAGGGCAGGGAGAAGGTTACCTGATCAAAGGGGGAGGCGCTGGCCAAGTGATATTATCACCAGACTATTAATCAAGAAACTCAGCTAATGCTCTGGGAGCCTGGGTTCAAATCCCACCACAGGTGGGATTTGAATTTAATAAAAAATATCTGGAATTAAGAATCTAATGATGACCATAAAGCCATTGTCGATTGTCGGAAAAGCCCATCTGGTTCATTAATGTCCTTTAGGGAAGGAAATCTGCCTTCCTTAGTTGGTCTGGCTTACATGTGCCTCCCGAGCTACAGCAATGTGGTTGACTTTCAACTGCCCTCGGGCAACTAGGGATGGGCAATAAATGCTGGCCAACCAGCGACGCCCATATCCAACGAATGAATTTTTAAAAATTGCATTGCAAAATTTGAAAACGTTAGGGTGCCATTTCCTCTCTGTAATAACTGGAGGTGACTCAATGTGGCTCCAGCAACAAAAGAGTTTACTAAACATTCGTGAACCAGATAGGTTTTTCTGACAATTGATAATGGTTTCATGGTCATCATTAGATTCTTAATTCCAGCTATATTTTAGTGAATTCAAATTCCACCATCTGGTGGGATTCGAACTAGGATTTCTATTACTGTCTAAAATTATAGAGCACAGTTGAGGTATCTCATATCCTAAGTCTCACTGATAGCTATGTGTTTTTTTGTGATTTTTGGGTCCACTACAACAGGAAATTAAACTATGGTCAGGTAGGAACATTGTACAGGTCTGCTCTCTTCTCCCGCTGGCTTCAATTGCGCTCCATCGAATCGTGATGTGGAAATGCCGGAGTTGGACTCGGGTAAACACAGTAAGGAGTCTAACAACACCAGGTTAAAATCCAACAGGTTTATTTGGTAGTAAACGCCACTCACTTTCGGAGCGCTGCTTCTTCGTCAGATGGAGTGGATTTCCACTAACGCTCCAAAAGCTAGTGGCGTTTGCTACCAAATAAACCTGTTGGACTTTAACCTGGTGTTGTTAGACTCCTTACTGTCCTTCAAATCACCAGGGCGCATGCCCTCACTAATGATTGGCTTGGCTTCCTGCGCTTCTGTTCCATAGGGTCCGGACCGATCACATGGCCCTCGAATGGCCGCCCCTAAAAGGGGCCATGTTTCCACACTATCCTTGCACCGCACTGGCCAGGAGAAAGATGTCCTCCAACCTCTATAGTCAGTGGTGTTGTGTGGCAGTAGTACATTCCTGGAAATGTGTCCATCCCACCATGCTGCCTCCTGTTCTACAATTTTTATCCTTGCTCTTTGCAACAGCGGTACCACTCTTCATGTTTGATTTCCTAGAGTCCCCAGACTGGAATTTAAAATGAACCTTTTTGCTGGCTCAGTATGCAATGTGATCAGTGCTAGCCTTAACCTAGAGACTCAAGGATCATTGGATCCTCAGGTCTGTGCGGGCTAGCTACCAGCTGGTCATTACATCATTGCGGCCAGCCCTGCTTCATTGAGGCTTGAGGCAGCTGTCCTTGCCACCTGCAATTCAAAATTGCACTCCGTCAAGTGGCTGCGGGAAAGGTTTGGATAAACTTCCCCCCCCCAACCCCTTCAGTGTTAAGTTAAAATTGAGACCAATTTCACTCTCAGAGATCAGGTCCTGCAATCTGCTTTCCACTCGAACACAAGGGAAACAGATGTATCCTCTCAAGCACTGTTACTGCCCTCCACTGAATTGACAGGAAGAAACAATCATTTTGTTTGTTGATGGGCATCTGGAGATCTTCAAGGGAAGTTTGGGATGAAATATCCAGACTCTTTTCATGCACAAGCACAATTTGTTTCTCTGTCCGTATGTATGAACAGGTTTTGTTTTATGTTAGGGCCGCACAAGTTCAAAGTGATTAGAGTTGGGCAAAAATCAGATATTTTTGAATAAACTCCAAATGAACTGTTTGGAAATGATGGAATTCAATTTTCATACACAAACTGCCAAAGGAAATAAGATTGCATAGACGCTGCTAAGAGTACAGTCCCCACCACTTACTCCACCCACCCCTCTCCTATTCTTTCGTGAGATATGGGCACCACTGGCAAGGTCAACATTGGTTGCCAATGCCTAATTGCCCATGAGAAAGTGATGGTGAGCTACCTTCTTCAACTGCTGCCATGGTGTAGGGACATCAAAAGTTCCTGTCAGGGAGGGAGTTCCAGGATTTTTCATCCAGTGACAGTGAAAGAACAGTCATAGTTCCAGGTCAGGGTGGTTGTGGCTTGGAGGGGAACTTGGCAGTGGTGGTGTTCCCAAGCAGCTGGTGCCCATATCCTTCAGGGGGTAGAGGTCATGGGTTTGGAAGGTGTTATCAAAGGAGACTTGGTGAGTTGCTGCAGTGTATCTTGTAGATCGTACATACTACTACCACTGTGCTTCATTGTTAGAGGGAGTGAGTGTTTAAGGTGGTGAATGGGGTGCCAATCGAGCAGGCTGCTTTGTCCTGGATAGTGTCAAGCTTTTGCAGTACTGCTGGAGGTGCACTCATCCAGGCAAGTGGAGTGTATTCTATATCACACTCCTGACTTCTGCTCTGTAGATAGTGGGCAAGCTTACCACCCTGATCATGAGCAGCTACCTATTATGGGCAAATGCTGCTAACCATTTTCTATTACCATATAAGTCAATTATAAAGATGATGCTTATGAGGTCAATGGCGTAGTGGTATTGTCACTGGACTGGTAATCTAGAGACCCAGGGTAAGGATCTGGGGTCTGGGGTTCAAATCCCACCACAGCAGAAGGTGAAATTTGAATTCAGTAATAATCTGAAATTAAAAGTCGAACGATGACGATTAAACCATTTCCAGTTGTCGTAAAAACCCATCTGGTTCACTAATGTCCTGTAAGGAAGGAAATCTGCCATCCTTACCTGGTCTGGCCGACATGTGACTCTAGATCCACAGCAATGCTGGTGATTCTTAAATGCATTCAGGGAGAGGCAATAAATGTTGGCCCAGTCAGTGAAGCATGCATCCCATGAATGTATTAAAAAAAAATTCATAATTGGATTTTAAAAATAAAAAAAATTAGGGTGGCACAGTGGTTAGCGCTGCTGCCTCGCCGCACCAGGGACCCAGTTCAATTCTGGCCCCAGGTCACTGTCTGTGTGGAGTTTGCACATTCTCCCCGTGTCTGCGCAGGTTTCCTCCCGGTGCTCCGGTTTCCTCCCACAGTCCAAAGATGTGCAGGTTAGGTCGATTGGCCATGGATAAATTGCCCCTTAGTGTCAGGGGAACTAGGAGGGTAAGTGCATGGGGTTATGTGGATAGGGCCTGGCTGAGATTGTTGTCAGTGCAGGCTTGATGGATCAAATGGCCTCCTTCTGCACTGTAGGGATTCTATGATTCTATGAAGTCAGTCATTCTGTTTTGAGACTTTGCCATTGGGTCCTTCTTTTAATGCATTTTCCTGCTTCAATAATTGCAGGTTTTCAATCTTAATCCATTTCTCATCTTCCAGCAGTTGTCAGAAATCTTAATTTTCTTCTATTTTCACGGTCTTTTCTGACTCTGTCAGCTCAGTGGTGTCCCATTCATTTTTTTTTCATCAATATCACATCCCAGAAAAATTGTAGGTTGCCTCCTGTCTTCCTGCACTTGACTTTTTTTTCAACCATCCACCATTTCTAATTATAGAACCCATTCGGCCCATCGAGTCTGTCCGACCACAATCCCACCCAGGCCCAATTCCCGTAACCCCACACATTTACCCTGCTAATCCCCCTGACACTAATGTCAATTTAGCATGGCCAATCCACCTAACCCGCACATCTTTGGACTGTGGGAGGAAACCAGAGCACCCGGAGGAAACCCACACAGAAACCGGGAGAATGTGAAAACTCCACACAGACAGTGACCCGAGGCCGGAATCTAACCCGGGTTCCTGGCGCTGTGAGACAGCAGTGCTAACCACTGTGCCACCGTGCCACCCTCATGGGTTGTTCAGGTTTATACAATATCATGGTTTTCTTTTGTTGTTTGTAATTGGTAAAAGTTATTGCTATATGTTAACAGTATTCCAAAATAAACTTTGTTTGATAAAAGCTCCCTGGTGGGTCATTTGAATCATATCTGAAGTGAAGCATCTCATGCTTACCCTAGCCAAATTCAAAGTGCAAAACTTATGACCCAGGCGGAATTCATAAAATACCTTGGAGTTTCTCTATAACAATGTAGAGATTCTATCAGTCATCATTCTATGATTCTATGATCTTGCTGCAGAAGGTCATCATGAGAAATGCATTTCTTCATAAAAGTCAGTGGTATAATACAAAATAAAGCCCCCACCACATTATGAAGGGCATTGCAGACCTGGTGGTCACGTGGATGCTGGGATGAAGTGGGTACAAAAGGAGTCACGTGTTGGGAGTGTGACAGTTCACCCCTGGGTGTGGGCAGACATACAGCATGTAAGAGCTGCGCATTATTATCAAAACATCTCTATTGTTGTTAGTCCCTGGTCACCCGTTATAGCAACCCTTCTGCAGGCATGCTATTGTTCTGCTGTTTGTCCATGGGCGGCACGGTGGCACAGTGGTTAGCACTGCTGCCTCACAGCACCAGGGTCCCAGGTTCAATTCCGGCCTGGGGTCACTATCTGTGTGGAATTTGCACTTTCTCCCCGTGATAGGTGCAGACTCGATGGGCCAAATGGCCTCTTTCTGCACTGTAGGGATTCTATTATTCTATGAACTATATGAAATGTCCCAACCAACCAAACAAACTTCCCTATGAACATACATGTGCCACAGGTTTAACACAGAAAATAAGGTTGCTCATGTGATGCTGGAACTTTGGTTGGAGAATTGAAACTCTGACTTCCAGCAGACCTTGAGATAGAGATAATGCCACTGCTGGCCACTAATCTTCCCGCCAAACCACTTCAAGACACAGAGACAGTCTAGTTACTAGCTAGCAAACCACCTACAGCAGAATTTTCACTCCAGGAAGGCAAGAAGACCTGCGTCCAGCTCGCCAGCAGGATTTACAATACCAGGGAGAGAGAGAGAGAAAACACTGCATTCAGCCTGAAGTGAAACATCTTCTAAATAAAAAAACAGCAGCCAGCAGCCCAAAACTGAAAGTAAAACAAAAACTGCCCAAAGGCATCATTCTTTCTCCAACAATTCAGGGTCATAAAAATCCCAGAAAATACATGAGACACAGAGTAAAAATAAACAAAACCCCATTTAAGCAGCAATGAAAGGACTTCTAAGCAGACAGCTCGGGGCCTGCTTATAACTGCAGAGAACATGATTCAAAATACATTTCTTACAGGTATACTAGTGTCACAATAGTGCAAAAAGAGGCCATTCAGCCGATGGAATCTGCACCAATTCTTCTTGATGTGGAGATGCCGGCGTTGGACTGGGGTGAACACAGTAAGAGTTTTAACAACACCAGGTTAAAGTCCAACAGGTTTATTTGATAGGAAATACCATTAGCTTTCGGAGCGCTGCTTCTTCGTCAGATGGAGTGGAAATCTGCTCTCAAACAAGGCACAGAGACACAAAATCAAGTTACAGAATACTGATTAGAATGCGAATCCCTACGCCAACCAGATCTCCACTCCATCTTCCACTCCATCTGATGAAGGAGCAGCGCTCCGAAAGCTAATGGTATTTGCTACCAAATAAACCTGTTGGACTTTAACCTGGTGTTGTTAAAACTCTTACTGTGTTCATCCCAGTCCAACGCCGGCATCTCCACATCATGACTACCATCGACACCGCAAACTGCCGGCTCCAAGTGGAGAGGATCTCCAAGAAGATCGCGCATATCGACACAGACATCAAGTTTCTACAAAGATGCAAGAAAGCAGACAAGATACCGAAAGGACTGCAGATCACGAACCCACTCAGGTCAACCTAACACAGACTATGCTGAGAGACTTTGCTGTCACACCTCTCTCACCCTCCTCAACCACCTCATACACCTGCTCTACAGCAAACGCCGCAGCCTGGAAACCAAGATCAAATCCATATTCTCAACTTGCGCTCAGGACGCAGACCAGCTGCAAAACTCTGCCAAGCAGACGAGACAAAGGAACTACACCATCTACATGCACACCAAGAACAGGACACTTGAGAAACTCGGCATCACCACCAGCAGCAACCAAGCCTCCCCGGGTACCACAGTAGAAAACAGTACCACTGCAGAGAAGTCCATTGTCAACTTGTCCGACTACACACTTCAGCCAGATGAAATCGAAGTTCTCAGCCAAGGGCTCAACTTTTGCCCCATCACCAAAATAGACCCCATCAGTCTCGCAGCAGACACAGAGGAATTCATCAGGCGAATGAGGCTGTGGGAGTTCTTCCATAAACCCCAAGAGGCCAACAGCAAACACAATGAGACAGCCAATGAACCGGAACAGCGGACAGAGAGATCCGCAGTGCAACCGAAGAGGAAAGAGTCGAATTGGACTCCTCCGGAAGGCCGCTGCCCTCGACTTGACATGTATGCCCAAGCCGTCAGGAGGTGCTTGACACAAATTCATCAGCCGCACTCACAAGACAGCACTGAACATCACCCAAGCACAACACAACGCCATCCACGCTCTCAAGACCAATGGCAACATTGTCATCAAACCAGCAGACAAAGGAGGGGCCATCGTCATACTGAACAGAACGGATTACTGCAAAGAAGTGTACCGACAACTGAACAACGGGGAACACTACAGACAATTACCCACAGATTCAACCAAAGAACACACCCGTCAACTCAACACTCAGATCAAGACCTTTGATCTGGACCTTCAAAGCACCCTCCGTGCTCTCATCCCACGTACTCCCCGCATTAGAGATCTCTACTGCCTACCAAAGATACACAAGGCAAACACACCCGGCCGTCCCATCGTATCGGGCAATGGGACCCTGTGCGAGAACCTCTCCGGCTATGTCGAGGGCATCCTGAAACCCATTGTACAAAGAACCCCCAGCTTTTGTCGCGACACTATGGACTTCCAAAAGAAACTCAACACACACGGAGCAGTTGAACCAGGAACCCTCCTCGTCACAATGGATGTCTCGGCACTCTACACCAGCATCCCCCACGATGATGGCATTGCTGCAACGGCCTCAGTACTCAATGCCGTCAACTGCCAGTTTCCAGATGCAATTTTACAACTCATCTGCTTCATCCTGGACCACAATGTCTTCACCTTCAACAACCAGTTCTTCATCCAGACACACGGAACAGCCATGGGGACCAAATTCACACCTCAATATGCCAACATCTTCATGCACAGGTTCGAACAAGACTTCTTCACCGCACAGGACCTTCAACCGATGCTATACACTAGATACATCGATGACATTTTCTTCCTTTGGAGTCATGGTGAGCAATCACTGAAACAACTATATGATGACATCAACAAGTTCCATCCCACCATCAGACTCACCATGGACTACTCTCCAGAATCGGTTGCATTCTTGGACACATGCATCTCCATTAAGGACGGTCACCTCAACACCTCACTGTACCGCAAGCCCACGGATAACCTCACGATGCTCCACTTCTCCAGCTTCCACCCTAAACACGTTAAAGAAGCCATCCCCTACGGACAAGCCCTCCGTATACACAGGATCTGCTCAGATGAGGAGGATCACAACAGACACCTCCAGATGCTGAAAGATGCCCTCATAAGAACAGGATATGGTGCTCGACTCATCGATCAACAGTTCCGACGCGCCACAGCGAAAAACCGCACCGACCTCCTCAGAAGACAAACACGGGACACAGTGGACAGAGTACCCTTCGTCGTCCAGTACTTCCCCGGAGCGGAGAAGCTACGGCATCTCCTCCGGAGCCTTCAACATGTCATTGATGAAGACGAACATCTCGCCAAGGCCATCCCCACACCGCCACTTCTTGCCTTCAAACAACCGCGCAACCTCAAACAGACCATTGTCCGCAGCAAACTACCCAGCCTTCAGGAGAACAGTGACCACGACACCACACAACCCTGTCACAGCAACCTCTGCAAGACGTGCCGGATCATCGACACTGATGCCATCATCTCATGTGAGAACACCATCTACCAGGTACACGGTACCTACTCTTGCAACTTGGCCAATGTTGTCTACCTGATACGCTGCAAGAAAGGATGTCCCGAGGCATGGTACATTGGGGAAACCATGCAGACGCTACGACAATGGATGAATGAACACCGCTCAACAATCAACAGGCAGGACTGTTCTCTTCCTGTGGGGGAGCACTTCAGCGGTCACGGGCATTCAGCCTCTGATCTTCGGGTAAGCGTTCTCCAAGGCAGCCTTCACGACACACGACAGCACAGAGTCGCTGAGCAGAAACTGATAGCCACGTTCCGCACACATGAGGACTGCTTAAACCGGGAGGTTGGATTTATGTCACATTATCAGTAACCCCCACAGCTTGCCTCCTGGACTTGCTGGCTATCCTGTCTGGAGACAATACACATCTCTTTTACCTGTGCTTAATGCTCCCTCCACTCACATTGTCTGTATCTTTAAGATCTGGTTGGTTGTAGGGATTCGCATTCTAATCAGTATTCTGTAACTTGATGTTGTGTCTCTGTGCCCTGTTTGAGAGCAGATTTCCACTCCATCTGATGAAGGAGCAGCTCTCCGAAAGCTTATGGTATTTGCTACCAAATAAACCTGTTGCACTTTAACCTGGTGTTGTTAAAACTCTTACTGTGTCCAACTCTTCTTGACAGAGTACCTTACCCAGGCCCTTTCCCTGAACCCTATTCCCATAACCCCACATATTTACCAAGGCTAATCCATCTAACCTACACATCTTTGGAGACTCGGGGAGAATTTATCATGGCCAATCCACCTAACCTGCACATCTTTGAGAGGAAACCGGAGCACCCGGAGGAAACCGATGCAGACATGGGAAGAATGTACAAACTCCGCACAGGCAGTGACCCAAGCCAGGAATCAATCCTGGGTTCCTGGCGCTGTGAGGCAGCAGTGCTAAGCCCCGTGCCACCGTGCCGCCGCTGTGGGGGAATATTCTTTTCAGCTCATTTTATCTCATCTGGTGGTTTTACTTTTTCCAATTCAGCATCTGTAAACCTTTCCCCTTTTCAGTAACTGTCCTGTATAAACACAGCAAAAATTATGATGTTGAGGTTGGAGGGAAAGTGTGCAAATATCATGGGCATCCTTCCCACTCAGTGATGGAAAAACCACAGAAACCACTGGGAAATTCTCCTTTATTGAAATTACGGTGGACAAGCGGAAGAAGACTCACACCGAGTAATTCACCCATGAGCTGTACTGGGGCCTGGTGAAATCACTCCATAAACCATCATGTTTCACCACTTTCAGTGATTCCGAGAGCAGATGAGATGTGACGCTGAGTCTCCAATTAAATATTGAGACAATTTTTCCAATTGTAGCAGACTTAAGTGCTGCTTTAGACAACAAATCCAGTCTTCAGTTCAACATGAGTGATGAATGATCTCAGAACTAAATGAGAGAGAATTACAGGGTCTGGAACAGAATCTCTACAGTGCAGAAGAGGCCATTCGGCCCATTGAGTCTGCATTGATTCCCTGACAGATGTCATAGAATCCCTACAGTACAGAAAGAGGCTTTTCAGCCTATCAAGACTCCATCAATAACAACCCCACCCAGGCCCTATCCCCATAACCCCATGTATTTGCCCAAGTCCCACTTGGGTAAATACATGGGGTTATGGGGATAGGGCCTGGATGACACTAAGGGGCAATTTAGCATAACAGATTGGCTTACCCAGGCCATCTCTTCACCCTATCCCCATATTAGCACACATTTCCTATGGCCAACCTCATCTAGCCTACACATCTTTGAACACTAAGCAGCAAATTAGCATGGCCAATCCACCTAACCTGAACATCTTTGGAGTGTGGGAGGAAACTGGAGCCCCCACGCAGACATGGGGAGAATGTGCAAACTCATAGACAGTCACCCAAGGCCGGTATTAAATCTGGGTCCCTGGCGCTGTGAGGTAGCAGTGCTAACCGTTGTGCCACCATGCACCGAGTCTGTTGATTGTCTTATCCTTGGCAGAAATCAGAGGTAATTAGTTTTATTGAAAACCATGCTGGCAAATTACAAGACTTGATTTGATTTGATTTATTATTGTCACATGCATTAGTATACAGTGAAAAGTATTGTTTCTTGCGCGCTATGCAGACGAGGCATACTGTTCAAAGAGAACGAAACGAGAGAGTGCAGAATGTAGTGTTACAGTCATAGCTAAGGTATAGAGAAAGATCAACTTAGTGCGAGGTAAGTCTATTCAAAGGTCTGATGGCAGCAGGGAAGAAGCTGTTCTTGAGTCAGTTGGTACGTGACCTCAGACTTTTGTATTTTTTTCCGGACGGAAGAAGGGGAAAGAGACTATGTTCGGAGTGCATGGGGTCCTTGTTTATGCTGGCAGCTTTTCTGAGGCAGTGGGAAGTATAGAGAGTGTCAATTGTTGGGAGGCTGGTTTGAGTGATGGACTGGGCTTTGTTCACAACCTTTTGTAGCTTATTGTGGTCTCGGACAGAGCAGGAGCCATACCATCTGGAAATAATGCTTTCTATGGTGCATCTGTAGAAGTTGGTGAGAGTTGTAGCAGACATGCCAAATTTCCTTCGTCTTCTAATGTAGGGGGGAGTTATACAATAAATGGCAGAGTCATCAAGAGTATAGAAACACAGAGGAACCTAGGTGTGCAAGTCCACAAATCCTTGAAGGTGGCAGCACAGGTGGAGAAGGTGGTGAAGAAGGCATATGGTATGCTTGCCTTTATAAGACGGGGTATAGAGTATAAAAGCTGGAGTCTGATGTTGCAGCTGTATAGAACGCTGGTTAGGCCACACTTGGAGTACTGCGTCCAGTTCTGGTCGCCGCACTACCAGAAGGACGTGGAGGCTTTAGAGAGAGTACAGAGAAGGTTTGCCAGGATGTTGCTGGTATGGAGCGTCTTAACTATGAGGAGAGATTGGGTAAACTGGGCTTGTTCTCCCTGGAAAGACGGAGAATGAGGGGAGACCTGATAGAGGTGTACAAAATTATGAAGGGAGATAGGGTGAACAGTGGGAAGCTTTTTCCCAGGTCGGAGGTGACAATCATGAGGGGTCACAGGCTCAAGGTGAGAGGGGCGAGGTATAACTCAGATATCAGAGGGACGTTTTTTACACAGAGAGTGGTGGGGGCCTGGAATGCGCTGCCAAGTAGGGTGATGGAGGCAGACACGCTGGCATCGTTTAAGACTTACCTGGATAGTCACATGAGCAGTCTGGGAATGGAGGGATACAAACGAATGGTCTAGTTGGACCAATGAGCGGCACAGGCTTGGAGGGCCGAAGGGCCTGTTTCCTGGGCTGTACTGTTCTTTGTTCTTTGTTCTTTGTTCTGGGCTTCATTCACAACCCTTTGTAGTTTCTTGTGGTCTTGGGCAGAGCAGGAGCCATACCAAGCTGTGATACAACCAGGAAGAATGCTTTCTATGGTGCATCTGTAAAAGTTGGTGAGAGTCATAGCGGACATGCCAAATTTTCTTAGTCTTCTGAGATAGTAGAGGATTTTCTTAGTCTTCTGAGAAAGTAGAGGCGTTTGTGGGCTTTCTTAAGTATAAGCTTTTCTTAAGCTTTGACAAAGGGTTGTCTGGACTCGAAACATCAGCTCTTTTCTCTCCTTACAGATACTGCCAGATCTGTTGAGATTTTCCAGCATTTTCTCTTTTGGTTTCAGATTCCAGCATCCGCAGTAATTTGCTTTTATTTTTGAAGTATAGTGTTGGAATGGGAGGACCAGGACAGGTTGTTGGTGATCTGGACACCTGAAAACTTGAAGCTCTCGACTATTTCTACTCCATCCCCATTGATGCAGACAGGGATATGTTCTCCCCTACTCTTCATGAAGAGGGAGCAAGTCAGGGTCCTCAGCCTTCTCTCTGACTGTGGGGACAAAGGAGCATGTGGGCAGTCAGGTTTTGAATGCAAGGCAGCGGGATATGGTCATTGGAACTGGAGACTAGAAGTGCAGGAGGTCCCTTTAAAAAGTTAGAAGCAATCTGAAAGAAAGGTAGAGCAAAGAAAAACACATCAGTTCAGAAAAGGCACAGATCATGCATTTTATTGTCTTTTTCCCGTTGTTTGAAGGAAGTAAAATTGAGCTAAGTGGAATTTGCTTTGGTTGATCAAAAACACAGCTTAATGATTTGTATCTGGCTTCATTTTACAGAACTTGGTCTCAATTTGGCTTTGAAAGGATTCGAGGAGTGAACATAACGGCCAAATAAACAGTTCAGATCTTGCAATACTTCAGGATTCTACTGTCATATGGTTGAATACTGGGCTGTATGGGCACAGGCAGAAACACAAGACACATGGCCAGTCATGTTCACGCTGGCGGGATTCATAGAATCCCGAGTGCAGAAGGAGGCCATTCGGCCCATCAAGTCTGCACCAACAACAATCCCATCCAGGACCTATTCCCGTAACCCCACATATTTACCCTGCTCATCCCCCTGACACTATGGTCAATTTATCATGGCCAATCAACCTAACCCACACATTTTTGGACTGTGGGAGGAAACCGGAGCACCCGGAGGAAGCCCATGCAGACACGGGGGGAATGTGCAAACTCCACACAGACAGTCACCCGAGGCCGGAATTGAACCCGGGTCCCTGGCTCTGTGAGGCAGCAGTGCTAACCACTGTGCCACTGTGCCACCCTAATTCCAGCATTCACTGATCCTGTTGCAGTGAACAGAGATTGACTGTGTGTCAAATACTCTGTCCTTGTTTGAGGTGGTGGCAGGGCGTGAACAATCAGAAAATTCTGGTTTCTCAGAAGACTAAGGAAATTTGGCATGTCAGCTATGACTCTCACCAACTTTTACAGATGCACCATAGAAAGCATTCTTTCTGGTTGTATCACAGCTTGGTATGACTCCTGCTCTGCCCAAGACCGCAAGAAACTACAAAAGGTCGTGAATGTAGCCCAGTCCATCACGCAAACCAGCCTCCCATCCATTGACTCTGTCTACACTTCCCGCTGCCTCGGCAAAGCAGCCAGCATAATTAAGGACCCCACGCACCCCAGACATTCTCTCTTCCACCTTCTTCCATCGGGAAAAAGATACAAAACTCTGAGGTCATGTACCAATCGACTCAAGAACAGCTTCTTCCCTGCTGCCGTCAGACTTTTGAATGGACCTACCTCGCATTAAGTTAATCTTTCTCTACATCCGAGTTATGACTGTAACACTATATTCTGCACTTTCTTGTTTCCTTCTCTATGAACAGTATGTTTTATCTGTATAGTGCGCAAGAAACAATACTTTTCACTGTATGTTAATACGTGACAATAATAAATCAAATAAATCAAATCAAATCAAATCATTTTGATTATGGCTAATCATCAAAATCAATATCCTGATCCTACTTTCCCCGATATCCCTTGATCCCTTTAGCTCCAAGAGCTATGTCTAATCTCTTTTTGCAATCATACAACATTTTGGCCTCAACTACTTTCTATGGTAGTGAATTCCACGCATTCACCACTCTGTGGGCGAAGAAGTTTATTTATTTATCACTTACTTATTTATTAGTGTCACAAGTAGGCTTACATTAACACTGCAGTGAAGTTACTGTGAAAATCCCCTAGTCACCAGACGATGGCACAGTAGTTAACACTGCTACCTCACAGCACCAGGGACCCACGTTCTATTCCTGGCTTGAGTCACTGTCAGTGCGGAGGCTGCATGTTGTCTGCGTGAGTTTCTTTTGGGTGCTCCGGTTTCCTCCTACAGTCCAAAAGATGTACTGGTTAGGCATATTGGCCATGCTAGATTCTTCCTCAGGGTACCCAAACACGTGCCGGAGTGTGGCGACTGGGAGATTTTCACAGTAACTTCACTGCAGTGTTAATGTAAGCCTACTTATGACACTAATAAAAATAAACTTTAAACTGTGCTACATCACTTCCAAGCCCAATATATCATTCGAGGTGTAACACCCAGACTGAATACATTACTCCGGATAGAGTATTACACAACTGTTGTAGCATCTTCCTTGGAAGGGGAACAGGATTGGATATGCATAAAAATACAACTTTTGCAGTAGTGAATTTACTGGTGGAATATTTCATTCATATGCAGCTTACGCTTGATAAACATGTGTCCCACTGCGTTCCCATTGTAACCACTTCTTGTTTGCCATATGTGAGGGATTGGGTTACAGGTTTTATAGAAAAACAAGCTGAATTGAAGAAAGATCCTGTAAAATGAACGCAAATTCAACATAATTTTAAAAAAGAAAGTAATTTATTTGGTCGCCCTGTCATGGTAGTCTCACTCAAGAGGCCTGCAGTCAGGACTTTTTTTCAGATGTACATTGCCTTTTGAATTGACATCTTGTTGAGACACCTCAGTTGTCAGCTTTTCCATATTTTGTCGGCTGGCATACATGCTTCTTCTCTCAAACCACCATTAAAGCAACCGGGGAGAGTAATGATACTTCCTTAGGATGATCTACTTATGCTATTAAAGACTGAAATGTAATGCCTTTAAGGACTGCGCTTTTCCTGTTTAAAATCAAGCGAGCCAAGTTTACGACGTGCTTTGCAACCTGCCCCATCATGAGCTGATTATCCCGCTGGCAGTGAAATGGAGCTCCAACCTCCGCATAGCAAAACCATGATAGCATTTCACATTTGCATGGTGGTCTTTGAAATATCTCAGGGCATTTCAGAAGGCGAGAGGTGGACATTATCCTTTAAAGTTGCTGAAAGGTTATACTGCTACAAACAAGCTGAAGGTAATCGTCAACTTGTTCTTAAGTTTAACAAACCCTAATCAGGGTATGTTTGTGCATTGAGGCCGTTCGAAACTCAAGTGTCAAATATATAGTCCTGGGTCGCAATTGTACTTTTTGGCAGGGTTGTGGAGCTCCTGCAAAAGCTGCCTTCATTGCTGGAACATGGGCAGTGCGAGGCGATTGATGTAACAAATGTGGCATCAACCCCCCAGCACGGCTTCTGAATTCAGTGTTTATAACCTCATAGGTTAATACACAAGTGTGTGGCTTTAGTTTCACAAACATAAACCAGAGCTCCTGCCTGCTTGCTAATTACCCTAGCCACGTCTGACAGCCATGTGAATACTACAGTGGGTGCATTAAAAAAGGGTTTCTGGACATTGTCCATGAATTCATCATGTGGTCCTCTGAAATCAATGCAAATTATTAGTAGGAAACCACAGCATTGAGCAGGGAGACGCATGTGGAGCAGCAGCACCAACACAGACCAGTTGGGCACAATGGTCTGTTTTAACATTGCAAACTCTATTCAGTTCTATGCCAATATTAGGGACATACCAATTCATTAACGTTCACTTACAATGCAAAGATAACTGATTACAAGACTTAAACTGGGCTCCCAGTCAGGGTCCCAAGTCTTTCCATGTCCAGTAAGAAGTCTCACAACACCAGGTTAAAGTCCAACAGGTTTATCTGGAATCACGGGCTTTCAGAGCGCTGCTCCTTCATCAGGTGAGTGGAGGTTAATTCACAAACGTTACATATAGAGGCAAAGACACAATTGCAAGATAATTACAGATTAGAATGTGAAGAATGGTTAGAATGCGATTCTTTACAGGTTATCAAGTCTTAACAGGTACGAACTGTGTGCATGGAGAAAGGGATAATCACAGGTTAAAGAGGTATGAGTTGTCTCAAGCCAAATTTCCCACCCCAGTCCAACGCCGGCACCTCCTTTCTATATCCAGGACAACTAAATCTGCACTTAAGCCTGTGATGTGCACCTGGACCCTCCGGACTGGTGTGTACACATGTCTGCCATTAGTCTGGAAGCTTAAACTTCCAATAGACTGATTTGCACTTCACGGGATGCTCTGGAAATGTCTCTGACACCGAGCCCAATGTTGGAGACTTGGATCAAATATATAGGACTGCCTGGATACTCACCCTGGGCCAGACATTATACTGGGGTTGGCAGGGTCTCAGACAGGAAGCCCACCCGTGCACCTATTAAGTGAGCTGAACCCTTGAGACCCCGATTGCCCACCTTCCCCTGCGAACCCCCCCCCCCTCTCCCCCCCCCCGCCCCCCCCCCCAGGCCTTTCCTACTTTTCCCGCACCGGCCTCTGAAACTTACTTTTTCTCCGGGTCTCGGGGTGTCGGCTCAGAAAACGTCATGCCTCTTCCAGCCACTGCAGCACTGTTCCTGGAGATCTGCCCACCAATCTGAGTGGTTGGCATTTCTCCAAGGCAGGATGTCCTCCCGAATGGAATGTAAAATGGTGACGGGGCTATAGGAGTCAGCAGGGATGTGTTCTTCAGGGCTCTGCACCATCCTGAATACTCAGGCCTCAGAAATGTTAATCTCTGGTTAATACAGAGATTAGCCAGCATCACTGAACTGAGAAACACTACCAAACCCACACAATTATCCTGATCCAGTGCATCTGTAGCACCCACCCGAATACCTCTGACCCAACTACCCCTCTGACCACAGCCGACTGCCCACCTGACCGCTCAAATGACTCACTATCTATGTTGGCGGTGGTTGCTTCAGAGTGGGCCACTCTTCGAGATGGAACTTCATTAATGTCCCAAGTAGGCTTGCATTAACATTGCAATGAAGTTACTGTGAAAATCCCCTAGTTGCCACACTCTGGCGCCTGTTTGGGTTACACTAAGGGAGAAATAAGCATGACCAATGCACCTAACCAGCATGTCTTTTGGAGGAAACCAGGGCACCCAGAGGAAATCCACACAGACACGGGGAGAACGTGCAGACTCTGCACAGCCGGGAATCGAAGCTGGGCACTGTGAGGCAGCAGTGCTAACCACTGTGCCACCGTGCTGCTGCACAGAAAACAAGTGGAAAGAAGGAGGAGAATTAGAAACATTGTCAAACTGAAGGGCCAGGAGAACAAGGTTTAAGGAGCAAAATCCCAAGTACAATGTGAAGGCTCTCCTGCCAATTTACAGACCTGCCTCGCAGAGGGAAGGTGAAAAAGGCACAGCAGAGGACAAAAGTCATGACTTCAAGATAATGCAATAAGTTGGACCTTATATGATTAGCTTCAACCTGTTAAAACCGATCCGTTTTTAACAAAAGATGCTGTAGACCCCATTGTGACATAAAGCAGGGCCTTTTGCTTTCCTGATATCAGACACATATGCAAAGAATTTGGTAAAACTTGAATGTTTTGCACGGCAGAAAATATTGTTGAATTTTAATATGCTTCCTGCTGCTGTTGCGAGTCTCTGCATTTAATTAATGTGTATGGAAATGCTGAGGTTCTGATCCTATTTTTAAATTTAGGAGCAAACATTCCAGAAAGGAATCTGTGTGAGTCTTAGACTGATATATTCCAGGCTCTCCTTGTTTGGAATTTGTTCTCGGACACACAGATAGATCGGCTTTTACGTACAATTAGATCCCAGAAACTGTGTCCTGCAAATGTGAAATGCTTGGCGTCATTTAGTATCGCATAAAAACTATCAATCAAAAATACAAATGGTTTTAAATTCTTCGTAGCAAATGCGTATTTCACAGAACTATTTTGTTGCAGGCATGTTTATTTAAAAGAAGCGTGGAGAGCTTTGCTTCACTTCTGTAAAATATCAAATTCTCCAACACAGAAGGAGACCATTCAGTCCATCGTACCTGTGGCAACTCTTTGAAAGAGATATCCAATTCGTGCCATTTTTCTGATCTTTCTCCTTAGCCCTGAAAAGCATTTCCTTTTCAAGTATGTATCTATAAACCCATCCCAAAGTGTATCTACAAAGCCCACCCTGGTCCAACGCCAGCATCTCCACATCATAATCTACAAATAAGCCTGTGTCTTTGTTGTATCTTTGCACATTTTCCTCCACAGAATTCACTCACAGATAGGCAGAGGACTGATTCTGATCACGATCTTCTCCAATGCCACTATTAGACCAACAATGGCCAAGCAAGCCATTCAATAATACTCAAAAGGAAACAATAAGAATGAGACTGGATGAATTACTCTGCATCGACCTAAGCACCAGAAACCGGAAAACTCAGCACTGTCGATCCTGCAAAATCCTCCTTACCAACATCTGAGAATTTGTGCCAAAATTGGGAGAGCTGGCTCACAGACTATCTAGCAACAGCCTGACATATTCATTCTCGAAGAATCATATCTTACAGATAATGTCCTGGACACCAGCATACCATCCCTGGGTAGGTCCAGTCCCACCAGCAGGACAGACTCAGCAGAGATGGCGAACAGCACAGTGGTATACTGTTGGGAGGGAGTTGCTCTGGGAGTCTTCGACAGTGGCTCTGGACCCCATGAAGTCTTATGACACCAGGTCAAACATGGGTAAGGAAACCTCCTGCTGATTTCCATGTACCATTCCCCCCTTACCTGATGAATCAGTACTCTCCATGTTGAACAACCCTTGAAGGAAGCACTGAGGGTAGAAAGGGCACAGAATGTGCTCTGGGTGGGGGACTTCAATGTCCATCACTAAGAATGGCTCGGTAGTCCATCACAGACCTAGCTGGCCAGATCCTAAAGGACATAGTTGCTAGATTGGGATTGCGGCAAGCAGTGAGGGAACTAACAAGAGGGCAAAACATACTTGACGCCATTTTCAGCCTGTCACAGATGCTACTGTCCATGACAGTATCGATAGGAGTGACAGTCCTTGTGAAGACAAAGACCCATCTTCACATTGAGAATAATCTCCATCGTGTTATGTGGCACTATCGCCATGCTAAATGGTATCGACTTTGGTCGGATCTCAAGACTGGGCATTCAAGAGGCACTGTGGGCCATCAGCAAGAATTGTACTCAACCACAATCTGCAACCTCAGAGCCAGGCATATCCCCCAGTCTATCATCACCTTAAAACCAAGGATCAACCCTGGTTCAATGTAGAGTGAGGAGCATCAGGCACACCTAGAAATGAGGTATCAACCTGGTGAAGCTATGACACAGGACTACTTGCATGCCAAGCAGCATAAGCGGCAAATGATAGACAGAGCTAAGCAATTCCACAACGAGCCGTGAATGGTGGTGGGCAATTAAACAACACACTGGAGGAGGAGGCTCCACAAATATCCCCATCCTCAATGATGGAGGAGCCCAGCACATCAGTGCAAAAGATAAGGCTTAAGTATTCATAGCAATCTTCAGCCAGAAGTGCCGAGTTGATGATCCATCTCAGCCTTCTGCAATGGTCCCCAGCATCTCAGATGTCAGTCTCCAGCCAATTTGATTAACTCCACAGGATATCAAGAAATGACTGAAGGCACTGGATACTGCAGGGCTATGGACTCTGACAATATTTCTGAAATAGTACTGAAGACTGGTGCTCTAGAACTTGCTGCGCCCCTAGCCAAGCTGTTCCAGTACAGCTACGATGCTGGCTTATACACAGCATGTGGAAAGTTGCCCAAATATGTCTTGTATGCAAGAATAGGACAAATCCAACCTAGCCAATTATCGCCCTATCAGTCTACTCTCAATCGTCAGTAAAGTGACGGAAGGAATCATCAACAATGTTATCAAGTGGCACTTATTCAGCAATAACCTGCTCAGTTTGGGTTCCGTCAGGGTCACTCAGCTCCTGGCCTCATTACAGCTTTGGTTCAAACATGGGCAAAAGAGCTAAACGCCAGAAGTGAAAGGAGAGTGACTATCCTTGACATCAAGGCAGCATTTGACTAAGTATGGCATCAAGGAGTCCTTGTAAAATTCTAGTCAATGTGAATCGGGGGGAAATCCTTTGTTTCTTGGAGTCATACCTGGCACAAATGAAGATGGCTGTGGTGGTTGGAGGTTAATCATCTCAGCTCCAGGACATCATTGCAAGTGTTTCTAAGGTTGGTGTCCTAGGCCTAACCATCTTTAGCTGCTTCATCAATCGCCTTCCCTCCGTCATCAGGTCAGAAGTGGAGATGTTTGCTGATGACTTCACAATGTTCAGTAGCATTCAGTGACTCCTGAAGCAGTCCATGTCCAAATGCAGCAAGACCTGGACAATATCAGGTTTGGGCTGACAAACGACAAATAACATTTGCACCTGGCAATGACCATCTCCAACAAGTGAGGATCTAACCATCGCTCCTTGACATTCAATGACATTACCATCACTGAATTCCCCACTATCAATATCCTGGGAGTTATCATTGGCAAGAAGCTGGAATGGCCTAGCAATATAAATATTGTGGCTACCAGAGCTGGTCAAAGGCTATTATCCTGCAGCGAGTAACTCATCTCCTGACCCCCCAGAGTCTGTCTACC
The DNA here is from genome assembly GCF_964213995.1 of Mustelus asterias. Classification (NCBI taxonomy): domain Eukaryota; kingdom Metazoa; phylum Chordata; class Chondrichthyes; order Carcharhiniformes; family Triakidae; genus Mustelus; species Mustelus asterias. The sequence goes on from NC_135827.1 coordinate 25,616,088, forward strand.
ATCTACAAAGCACAAGTCAGGAGTGTAATGGAACACTTGCCTGGATGAGTGCAGCTCCAAAAACACTAAAGAAACTTGACACCATCCAGTCTGCTTGATTGCTACAACTTCCACAAACAATCAATCCCACCGATGAACAGTGGCAGCCGTGTGTACCTTCCACAAGATGCACTGCAGGAACTCACCAAGGTTCCTTCGACAACACCTTCCAAACCTGCGACCACGACCATCTAGAAGGACAAGTGCAGCAAATATCTGTGAACACCACCACCCGGCGGGGGGGGGGGGGGGAAACTGGAGCACCCGGAGGAAACCCACGCAGTCACGGGGAGAATGTGCAAACTCCACACAGACAGTGACCCAAGCTGGGAATCGAACCCGGGTACCTGGTGCTGTGAGGCAGCAGTGCTAACCACTGTGCCACCGTGCCACCCTGTAGGGATTCTATGATTCGGAGTGAATGAGGGGTGGTGCTGGACAATTGATAGATTTTTATTAGCCAAATGAAAATGTGGGAGAATTGTTGGGAGGTACCAGTGGAGAGCGTGACAGAGGGGTAAAATCATCATCAGGGCCTTGATGAGTTTTTTGGCATTTTCTGCAGTAAATCCAAAATTGAATGGAATTTCCTCCACTTTAATTCCAGATTGTTTTGATTAACTGAATTGAAATTCCACCAGCTGCCACAGTGGGGTTCAAACCCATGCCCACAGAGCATTAGCTCGCGCCTCTGGATTGCTAGTCCAATGATATTAGCCACCACGGCACCACCTCTTTCTATTGATGTATGCAGCGCCATATTTGGCAGTGATCCTTGCAGAGCGGAATGTCTCAGGCTTGATGCGTGATCTCTGCCAGGAATGCAGTGGGGGCACGCCAGCCCGCCTCAACATTCTGCCTTTTGGCACATTAGAAGGAGTTCCGGATGGTCTTGAGTCAGATGACTTCCAAATAAGCAATGAGTGAAAGTATCATTTCAGATCACTTTGACAAAATAATTGTCAGGATTAATTGGAGAACATCAAAACATGTCTAAACCTCACTTTGGAAAAGAGTACCAGGGGCCTGACTGAGAGAAAAGTATCAGAGTACCTATGTGGTCCAACATTCCAGTTTAGAGGCAATGAGCTGTGCCAGTGAGAAGGCATTTTCATTTCAATTTTACATGGAATAGAATTTTAAAATTACTCTGTGGATAGTAATTCTCAGGAATGGTCTGACAATGGATCATCCAGCTCACACAAAGTGAAATTCTCAGCCGTTGGATTTTAACAGGAATACTGCAGCGAGTAACTCACTCCCTGATCCACAAAGCCTATCCACCATCAACAAGGCACAAGTCAAGAGTGTGATGGAATATTCCCCACTTGCCTGGATGGGTGCAGCTCCAACAACACTCAAGAAGCTTGACACCATCCAGGACAAAGCAGCCCGCTTGATTGGCACCACATCTACAAACATTCAATGCCTCCCCCACCGACGCTCAGTAGCAGCAGAGTGTACAATCTGCAAGATGCACTACAGCAATTAACTAAACATCCTTTGACAGCACCTTTCAAACCCACGACCGCTTCCATCTAGAAGAACAAGGGCAGCAGATACATGGGAACACCACCACCTGCAAGTTCCCCTCCAAGCCACTCACCATCCTGACTTGGAAATATATCGGCCGTTCCTTTGCAGTCGCTGCGTCAAAATCCTGGAACTCCCTCCCTAATGGCATTGTGGGTCAACCCACAGAAAATGGACTGCAGCGATTCAAGAAGGCAGCTCCCCACCACCTTCTCAAGGACAACTAGGGATGGGCAATAAATGCTGGCCAGCCAGCGACGCCCATGTCCCAAGAATGAATTTAAAAAAACATCCAAACTGGACATCCCTGATGGTTACATAAATTCTTCAGAAATGTACAATGGGACCAGAGTTATCTCTAAAACATTGTACCATCATGATATTGGCAGGAAAGAAGAATTTAAACTAATTTCAGGATCAGTCTGTAAAATTGAGTTTGGGAGCCGCTGTGAATCAGACCTTCAAATCCATCGTGAACTTCATATTGGATCAGCTGACCTGGGGATTTATGACTGTACCTTAATTTAGTTAAATTATATACAATTCATCCATTGAGAGTGCCGCATGTTGGGAGCATCGACCTCCATGCTGAGGGAGCTAAACTCATCACAAAAATGTTTTGTTCTTTCTGATCCAGTATAACAAAGCTTGTAAGGCCACTTCTATAATGTCAGATTTGGAATGAAAGAGCAGATCGATATATAAATATTCTCAGATTTTTTTTCTATATTTATTCATGGGACGTGGGTGTCACTGGCTGGCCAACATTTATTGCCCATCCCTAGGCCAGTTGAGAGTCAACCACATTGCTGTGGCTCTGAAGTATCATGTAGTCCACACCAAGTAAGGGCGGCAGATTTCCTTCCCTAAAAGACATTAGTGAACCAGATGGGTTTTGCCAACAATCGACAATGGCTTCATGGTCTTCAGTGGGTTCTTAATTCCATGTATTTTTATTGAATTCAAATTCCATCATTCTGCCGTGGCAGGATTCGAATCTAGGTCCCCAGAACTCTGAGGAAGGGTCATCCAGACTTGAAACGTTGGCTCTATTCTCCATCCACAGATACTGTTAGACATGCTGAGTTTTTTCCAGCATTTTCTGTTTGTATCCCCAGAACATTAGCGGAGTTTCTGGATTAATAGTCTAGCGATAATACCACCAGGCCATCACCTCCCCTGACTGAATCATAGAATCCCTACAGTACAGAAGAAGGCCATTTGGCCCATCAAGCCTGCACCAACAACTATCCAACCCAGCCCCTATCCCTGTAACCCCATGTATTTACCCTGCTAATCCCCCTAACCTACAGATCTTGGGACACTAAGGGGCAATTCAGCATGGCCAAACAACATAACTCGCATATCTTTGGACTGTGGGAGGAAAATGGAGCACCCAGAGGAAACCCGCGCAGACATGGGGAGAATGTGCAAACTCCACACAGACAGCCACCCCAAGCCGGAATTGAACCTGGGTCTCTGGCGCTGTGGGGCAGCATTGCTAACCACTGTGCCATCGTGCCGCCCCTATGCATTGCTATACATTAAAAGAACACTCAGCAGCTCTGTAAATTTTTTGTAGAGGTCAACAGTAAAAACATACTTTGATAAACTGATCTGATTGTTTTGAAAGGATTAAGGTCTCTGACTGGGATTGGTATTGGTACAATGACATTTTCCACGTTATCGCTATAACTGACTGAGCCCTTGTTAATTAGTGGAATGAGATACATGTCCTGTTGCAAAATAGACTCAAACATATCACATAATTTTCCCATACAAATGGTTAATTGTTTATATTTTCAGTACTTTTCAAACTTTGCGGGTGGGAGATTAACAATGGAAACACGACCATTTTGTGGTCACCACACTCTTTCTTAATGGGAATTTCTAATTCCCTGAATGATGGGGGCACTCAGCCCATCAGTGTAAATGATAAGGCTGAAACATTTCGAACCATCTTCAGCAAGGAGTATCAAATGGATATTCCATCCTAACCTCCTCAGATCCCCAGCACTTGAGATGCCAGTGTTCAGCCGAGTTAATACACTCCACGTTGTATCAAGAAATGGCTCAAGGCAAGGGATATAGCAAAAGCTATGAGCCCTAACAACGTCCTGGCAATAATGATAATCATTTTTGCTCCAGCAAAGGCTGTGCCCTGAGCCAAGCTGTTCCAGTACAGCTACAATACTGAGATCTCCCCAGCAATATGGAAAATTGCCCAGATATACCCTGTCCACAAAAAAGCAACACAAATCCAATCCAGCCAATTCCTCCACCAGTCAACCATCAGCAAAGTGTTAGAAGGTACTATAGTCAATGTATGTGTGGGGGAGGGTGGGCAAACCAACTAATGCTCTGTGGGCGTAAATTCAAATCCCACCACCATAGTTAGTGGAATTTAAAATTGGATTAATGGGCAGGACTTTTGCCTTCCTCTGTCCCCCACCATGTCCCGCCACTGTTAACTGATTTTACAGTCATTTGCAGCATTTGTTGCCAGGGAACCCACAGTGGGGCAGGAGCGGTTACGGATGGTAAGACTGGAAGATTCCACTAGCAGAAACAGACGGAGATTTCAGCCAATAAATCTGCATTTTAACACAACTTTCTGTAACAGTGACCATGAAACTACCATTGATTCTTGTAAAAACCCATCTGGTTCACTAGTGCCCTTTGGGGAAGGAAATCTGCTGTCCTTACCAGGTCTGGCCTAAATGGTAGGAGGGGGAGGGCAGGATCACCTTTGGTCGGACTGGAAGATCCCACCGGTGGGAATGGCCAGAAAATCCCACTCATTGGCCCCGATTCTCCCATCCCGACCCGCAACTTTTCTGACAGGTTGCGGTGGGAGATGCGCGTCGCCGGCCTTGTTCCGGGATTTGCGTATGCGCCAGGAATGCATGCGCACCTCCCAGAGCCGGCGAACAGTCGCCGGTCAGACCACACTGAAACCGGCGGGAAGGCAGGTAAGTAATTTGAACCTTTTTTTAATATGGTTTAAATGTCATTTAAATCTAATTATCGGGAACTTACTGGTCCTGATTGAATCTCCCACCCCTCCAGGAGTACTTAATTCCGACGGGGTTTAGACTAGCTCCCCACATTCAGGGAACTAGCAGGAGACCCTGCCGGGATGAAAGGGGGCAACCGGGCCCCCCAAGGGAGTTGGGCGGTGGGAGGGTGGTGCCCCCTGGCATGGGCACCGTGGCAGTGCCAGCCTGTGCCCCCGGCACTGTCCAAGGGGCAAAGTGCCCCTGCGCAGGCAGCACCTTGGCACTGCCCACCGGGAATTGAGCAGTGCCAAGGGGGTGGGGCCTATTGTGGGCCTATGGGTGATTGGTGCTGCCACGCTGTAGACAGGTTCGGTCTGGGATGGAGAGAGGACAGCGACTGGGGTGGGCTGTGGGGAGTGGTCTGCCGGGGCGGCCTGCCTCTGGGGGGTAGCTCTGACCTCGGAGGGGCGGTCAGCGGGGTTGGGGGGATCTGTCCGGGTGAGAGCGGTGGGGGGATCGCCACTCCTGCGGGGAGGGAGGTGCTGTGCATCAGGGCACACCAAGACGGGGGGGTCAGGGCTGGCCTGGGAATTGCTGTGGGGGCCACGATCGGGCTGTGGGTGGGGCTGGAGGGGCAGCACTGCAGGAGTCCCAGGGGCTGGCCAGCGATCGAGCTGGCCAGCAAATGGGGAGTCTGACAGATCAGGGCCACTGCGCATGCGCAGAGTTCCAGAGCTGTCAGACTCCGGCGCGAATAGGCCTCGCTCCCGCCCCGGATTTTTAATAATATTCACGACTGGGACCTCTGCAGTGCACAGAGTGCGGAGATTCAGGTGAGAAGCTGAACTGAGAAAACAGTCGGGATCTAGAACAGTTTTCTCGCCAATTCAGCACTTTTGGGAGAATCGCAGCCTTTGTTACCTTTTTTTCCACTTTACTTGACCTAAGACTCCACAATGTTTTTGAATCTTATCAAGGTTTCACATCCTTTATCCAAAACCTTTGTGGCTGATTGTTGTTTTGGATTTCGGATCATTTCAGCTTTCAGATTTCTCATATAAACTTACTTTACCGGGCCAGGCTAGCTATAGTCCAAAGTAAACAAAAGAGCTAGAAAAATAAGAATGTATCGCTGAATAATAAATACAGGGTACCTGTAAGAAGCTTTTTAACACGTTCACTGCAAAACTCACTGTGCAATCAGCTACACTTCCCGTGCGAAAAGCTGATGAGTTTCAAAATAAGATGGTATTTGGATGTTTTCAGTTTTTGTGTTTAAGGATAAAGGATACTCGACCTGTGGCTGGCAGAAATAAAATTCTAAAAGACAATCGTCACCCACACGGCCCCTGGTAAAGACTGAATAATTCATTCCGAATAGAAACATTTCCTGGATGAATTTCATGTTGTGAGCTTCAGATTCTGCGTAGGACTTGTTTTCAATTTTCTTCAAATTCAGCAGATGGAGGCAGCAAGGATATTGTGTCATTTTGTGGTTACCACACGCTGTTATTTTCCTAGTGTAGGTACATCTTTACTACATACGTATGCACACTAACTAATCCCCCAAACACGGATGATGTAACCTGAGAAGCACTGTAGGATGTAGACCTGAAATTGGACCAAAGCTGGTGAGGAAATGAACTTATTCCACACATACAATTGAAACAAGATCAAATAGTAACAAATCATGGAAACTATGAGATGGTTCATGTTACCAGTTGTTACTGTGTGAATTTCCAAATGATCCAGAACTTATGGCGTAGGTTTCGTGAGCAGATGCATCTGAGCACTCAGCAGCACAGTTGCACAACCCATGATCGTGCCAGTTGACCGACCCAAGGTCACCCCAGTGGGGAGAAGGAATGTTCAGCAGCAAGCAAGGCCACCCCTGAGCTGAAAACCAAGCCACGATGCCAGTTGTCTCACAGGAGTTCCAATCCTGGGGAGATTGTACAGGCTGTGTCACAAGTGGAATCTAATCAAACACGATCCTGTGCCTTATTTTCACTTGAAATTCCAAGAACTCCAAGGGGCGGCATGGTGGCACGGTTGTTGGCACTGTTGCCTCACAGCGCCAGGGACCCGGGTTTGATTCCCGGCTTGGGTCACTGTCTGAGCGGAGTTTGCACGTTCTCCCCGTGTCTGCGTGGGTTTCCTCCGGGTGTTCCAGTTTCCTCCCGCAGTCCAAAAGACATGCTGGTTAAGGTGCATTGGCCATGGTAAATTCTCCCTCAGTGTACCCGAACAGGCGCCGGAGTGTGGTCACTAGGGGATTCTCACAGTAACTTCATTGCGGTGTTAATGTAAGCCGACTTGTGACACTAATAAATTAAACTTAAACTTAGAAAGCATGGTCTGACAATTTCAAGTCTATTTCGATAACAGCTTCATCCAACAAATTGCATTAACCTGTCTTAGAAAGTTTCTGCTTACTCACCTTTACCTTTTCCTTTATTCATTCAAGGTTTACAGTCTTCATTTGCTGAGCCAGCATTTATTACCCACCTGGGGTTAAGTGTTACACTTGTGAGATGTGGGAGATCCGTGACGCTTCTAGCATCTCGGACGACTATATCTGCAGGAAGTGCATCCAATTGCAGCTCCTTACAGAACGCGTGGATAGGTTGGAGCAGCAGTTGGATGCACTTAGGAGCATGAAGGAGGCGGAAAGTGTCATAGATAAGAGCTTTAGAGACGTGGTCACACCGAAGGCGCAGGCAGATAGATGGGTGACCATCAGAAGGGGCAAGCAGTCAGTGCAGGAATCCCCTGTGGTCATCCCCCTCTCTAACAAGTATACCAGATTGGATACTGTTGGGGGAGATGGGCTATCAGGGGATACCAGCAGCAGCAGCCAAAGCAGTGGTACCACGGCTGGCTCTGTTGTTAAGCAGGAAGGGACAAAGAGGATGAGAGCAATAGTTATGGGGGACTCCATAGTTAGGGGTGCAGATAGGTGTTTCTGTGGAGGTGAAAGAGACTCCAGGATGGTATGTTGCCTCCCTGGTGCCAGGGTCCAGGATGTCTCTGAATGGACAGAAAGCATTCTGAAGGGAGAGGATGAACAGCCAGAGGTCGTGATACATATTGGTACTAACGACATAGGCAGGAAGAGTGATGAGGTCCTGCAGCAGCAGTTTAGGGAGTTAGGTCGAAAGTTAAAAAGCAGGACCTCGAGGGTTGTAATCTCAGGATTACTCCCTGTGCCACGTGCTAGTGAGGCTAGGAATAGGAAGATAGTGCAGCTCAACATGTGGCTAAACAGCTGGTGTAGGAGGGAGGGTTTCAGATATCTGGACCATTGGGGTCTCTTCCAGGGCAGATGGGACCTGTACAAGAAGGACGGGTTGCATCTAAACTGGATGGGCACAAATATTCTGGCCGGGAGGTTTGCTAGTGTCACACGGGAGGATTTAAACTAGTTTGGCAGGGGGATGGGAACCAAAGCAAAGGTGAATTAGCTGAAGGGGAACCAGAGAGTAGGGCCAGTAAGACTCAGAGAAACAGCCGGCAGGGTGGGATTGCTAATCAGAGAGGGTCTGGTGGACTGAAGTCCATTTGTTTCAATGCGAGAAGTGTAACAGGTAAGGCAGATGAATTTAGAGCTTGGATTAGTACTAGGAACTACGATGTTGTTGCCTTCATCGGCCGGGGTATTGAGTTAAAAAATTGGCAAGTCATGTTGACGCTTTATAGAACCTTAGTGAGGCTGCACTTGGAATATAGTGTTCAATTCTGGTCGCCACATTACCAGAAGGATGTGGAGGTTTTGGAGAGGGCACAGAAAAGATTTAGCAGGATGTTGCCTCGTATGGAGGGCATTAACTATGAGGAGAGGTTGGAGAAACTTGGTTTGTTCTCACTGGAGCGACGGAGGTTGAGGGGAGACCTGATAGAAATCTGCAAGATTATGAGAGGCATGGACAGAGTGGATAGTCAGAAGCTTTTTCCCAGGGTGGAAGAGTCAATTACTAGGGGGCATAGGTTTAAGGTGCAAGGGGCAAGTTTTAAAAGAGATGTACGAGGCAGATTTTTTACACAGAGAGTGGTGGGTGCCTGGAACTCGTTGCTGGGGGAGGTAGTGGAAGCGGATACTGTAGTGACTTTTAAGGGGCGTCTTGGCAAGTACATGAATGAGATGGGAATAGAGGGATATGGTCCTCGGAAGCGTAGGGGGTTTTAGTTAAGTCAAGCAGCATGGTCGGTGCAGGTTTGGAGGGCCAAAGGGCCTGTTCCTGTGCTGTAATTTTCTTTGTTCTTTTGTTCTAATTGTTCTTAAAAAGGTGGTGGTGAGCTGTCTTCTTGAATTGCTGTAATCCACGTGATATAGGTACATCCACAGTGTTGTTAAGGAGGGAGCTCCAGGATTTTGGCTCCAGGAATGGCAGTATATTTCCAAGTCAAGATGGTGTGTGGCTTGGAGGGGAACTTCCACGTGGTGGCTCCTATATATCTGCTGCCCTTGGCCGGAATTCTACGCCCCGTCACAGCTGCCAGCGAGGATGGAGAATTTGGCACTCAGTCAAATCTCCGTTCCCTGCAGCAGGACCGGAGAATCTCACTGGCGTGAACAGCTGGCAAATCCTGACCCTTGTCCATTTAGACAGTAGTAGTCATGGGTTTGGAAGGTGCTGTCTAAGGGGCCTTGATGAGTTCCTGCAGTGCATCTTGTAGATGATACATACTGCTGCTATACTGTGCATCAGTGGTGGAGGGAGTAAATGTTTATGAATGGGGTGCCAATCAAGTGGGCTGTTTTGACCTGGATGGTGTTAAGCTTCTTTGTTAATTACTGTAAGGGTGATTGACACAAAACAGATTACCTGACAGTGCCATGACAATGAATCAGGCTGGCCCTGTGCCAAAAATTGTAAGTGGACTATAAAATCATAGAATCCCTACAGTGCAGAAGGAGGCCATTTGGCCCATCGAGCCTACACTGGCAACAATCTCACCCAGGCCCCATAACCCCACATATTTACCCCCTAACACTAAGGGGCAATTTACCATGGCCAATGCACCGAACCTGCACATCTTTGGACTGTGGGAGGAAACTGGAGCACCCAGAGGAAACCCATGCAGACACGGGGAGAATGTGCAAACTCCACAGAGACAGTCACCCGAGGCCAGAATTGAACCCTGGTCCCTGGCACTGTGAGGCAGCAGTGTTAACCCCTGTGCCACCGTGCTGCCAACTATAGCAATGGTGAAATGGAAACTGGGCATCTGGGAGTGATGCTCACTCTCCGATACGGTTAAGTGATCATCAGGTGCAAGGTGCTCTCAGTATTCCTCTATGTGAACCAGGGGCTCAGCCCATATCCCACTCCTGCACAATGGCAATCAACCGAGCTTTATCTGGAGATCAAAAATGTTCCCTGTCTGCTGGGAAATGATGTACAAACCTTTACATAAAAGAGCAAAAATATACCCAATATTGCACTCATCCTGATGGCCATGTGTGCTATTACACCAAGTTGCATGTAGACCTTCAATATGCAAATCAAGTGTCACTACTTTCTGAGGTTCTATCTGCCTCGAGTTTTGCCAAGGTTTGGCTTGGCCAGGATGCCACTGAATGCTCCTTCGGTTCGAACATGCTGCACCATCTAACCCCCAGGGAAATGCTTGATTGGAAAAAAAAGCCTCTGACTGCAAGCCCATCAAGCAGCGGTCTGCACGCAACACCCTTGAAATCCTTTTGGAAAAAAAAATGAGATGATGAATCCTGTTTGATGGTTCCCCAAATAATAGGCTACCTTCAGAAAAAAATAGGTGGGGCACAGTCAAGGTTCCTCAAAAGGGAAAGATATGGCAAACAAATCCCAGAACTCCCTGGATGAAAAAAGAGGTAGAAATTAAGATAAAGAAGCTTATAACAGACATCAGGAAGAAAACGTAATTGATACCCAAGAGGAATACAGAGGGTTCAGAAGGGAGGCGAGAAAGCACATCAGAGAAGTGAAGAGAGATTATGAGAAAATATTGGCAGTCAACATAAAGGGGAATCCCAAAGTCTTCTATAGGCATAATAAATATTAACAGGGTGGTAAAAGCATGGTAGCACAGTGGTTAGCACTGCTGCCTCACAGCGCCAGGGACCCGGGTTCGATTCCTGGCTTGGGTTACTGTCTGTGTGGAGTTTGCACGTTCTCCCCATGTCTGCGTGGGTTTCTTCCGGGTGCTACGGTTTCCTCCCACATTCTGAAAGATATGTTGGTTAGGTGCATTGACCCAAACAGCGACGGACTGAGGCAGATCGCTGCCTGATAGGCTTGCAGTCAGAGGTGTTTTTCCTATGCAAGCACTTCCCTAGGGGTTAGATGGTGCAGCCTCCTCGAACTGAAGGAGCATTCAGTGGCATCATGGCCAAAACGAATTTCACAGTAACTTCATTGCGGTGTTAGTGTAAGCCTACTTGTGACTAATAAATAAATTTTAACTTTAAAAGGAGGAAACTTTGTCACTAGAAGGGTTCAGAATTGATAAGGAGGAAGTGTTGGATAGACTGTCAGTACCTGAAGTTGGCAAGGTGCCAGGACTAGGATATTGAAGGAGGTGAGAATTGAAATTGCAGGGATACTGGTCATAATCCTCCAGTCGTCTCCAGACTCAGCGGAGGTGCAGAGGACTAGGGAGTTGCAAATATTACATCCTTGTTCAAAAAACGTTGTAAGGATAGCTCCAGTAATTACAAACCAGTCAGTTTAACATCGGTAGTGGGCGAGTTTCTGGAAACAGTTATTCAGGATAGTGTTAGTAATCGCATGGAAAAATGTGGGTTGATTAGGAAGAGCCAAAACGGATTTCTAAAGGGGAAATTGTGTTTAAAAACTTGCTGGAGTTTTTTGAAGAGGTAATAGAAAGGATTAATGAGGGTAATGCTGTTGATGTGGTGTATTTGGATTTTCAATAGGCATTTGATACATTGTCACACAACAGATTAGTGAAAAACATTATAGCTCATGGAATAAAAGAGACAGTAGCAATGTGGACACAAAATTGGCTGATCAATAGGAAACAGAGAATAGAATAGAATAGAATAGAATAGAATCACTACAGTGCAGAAGGAGGCCATTTGTCCCATCGAGCCTGCACCGACAATAATCCCACCCAGGCCCTATCCCCGTAACTCCAACGTATGTACCCTGCTAATTCCCCTGACGCTAAGGGGCAATTAAGCATGGCCAATCAACCTAACCCGCACTTCTTGGTCTGTGGGAGGAAATCAAGATGTGGAGATGCCGACATTGGACTGGGGTAAACACAGTAAGAAGTCTCACAATATCAGGTTAAAGTCCAACAGGTTTATTTGGTAGCAAAAGCCACGAGCTTTCGGAGTGCTGCCCCTTTGTCAGGTAAGTGGGAGTTCTGTTCACAAACAAGGCATATAAAGACACAAACTCAATTTACAAAATAATGGTTGGAAAGACTTGCATTCCAACCATTATTATGTAAATTGAGTTTGTGTCTTTATATGCCCTGTTTGTGAACAGAACTCCCACTTACCTGACGAAGGAGTAGCGCTCTGAAAGCTCGTGGCTTTTGCTACCAAATAAATCTGTTGGACTTTGACCTGGTGTTGTGAGACTTCTTACGGAGGAAATCAAAGCAGCCAGAAGAAATCCATGCAGACACAGGGAGAACGTGCAAACTCCGCATAGTCACCCAAGACCGGAATCAAACTCAGGTCCCTGGAGCTGGGAGGCAGCAGTGCTAACCACTGTGCCACCGTGCTGCCAAAGAGAGTAATGGGCAATGGATATGTTTTGGGCTGGACAAAGTAGTGGAATTCCTCAGGGATTAGTATTGAGACCATTGCTTTTTCTGATGTATTAATGATCTAAATGATGGTGTACAAGGGACAATTTCAAATGTTGCGGATGATGCAAAACTTAAAAGCACTGTAAACTGTGAAGATGGCAGTGTAGAACTTCAAAAGGACAAAGACAAGTTGGTGGAGTGGGCAGATGAAATTCAATGCAGAGAGGTGATGCAATTTGGTCGGAAGGACATGAACAGACGATATTAAACAAGGGGTGCAATTATTAAGGGAGTGCATGAGCAGAGGGACCTAGATGTATACATGCTTTGATCATTGAAGGTGGCAGGACAGGTGGAGAGAGCAATTAATCAAGTATACAGTATCCTGGGCTTAGGGGCATCAAATACAAGAGCAAGGAGGTTATGCTGAACTTATACAGAACATTAATTAGACCTCAGCAGAACATTATGTACAGTAAGGGGTCACACTATAGTAAGAATGTGAATGCATTGGAGAGTGTGCAGAAGAACGGTTCCAAGGATGAAAAACTTCAGTTATGAGGATAGATTGGAGAGGTTGGAATTTTTCTCCTTGGAGAGAAAAAGAATGAGGAGATTTGATAGAGGTGTTCAGGAGGTGCCTGGACAGAGAAGATGTTCTCACTCATAAAAGGATTAAGAACAAGAAGGCATAGATTTAAAGTGATTTGCAAAAGGAGCAAATATGTGAGGAAAAAGATTTTCACACCATGAGTGGTCCAGGTCTGGAAGTGTGATGGAGGCAAGTTCAATCAAGGCATTCAAGAGGACATTAGATGTTTATTTGTATCGAAACAATGAAACAAAAGGCAGGCGAATGGTACTCAGTCATTTTGCCCAAAACCTGAACCTTAATTTAAATTGTTTATTCAGAACCCGCAATGAAAGGGTGGAAGCAACAATGAATCGGGTTCCAAGTTTATTTGCCAATTAATTTAAAAATGCCCTTTCTTTCCTCACTTACAGAATTGCTTCACTCAAATCCTTGTGTAAACTCAGTTTATGTTGAGTAACAGCTAGTCAAAGCACCAGAAATAGTTTAAAAGTTCAAAAATTTAGATTAAAGGCTTTCAGAGAAGTTTCATAAATGTGGTTTAAAAATTTAAAAAATGGATTTCTGAGTTTTTTTCCCTAATTTAAGTATACATAAAATTTATAAAGATACATTATAAAGTTTTGTTAACAAGTCTGGCATGTTTTGCCTATTCCATTTTACCCACAGAAGGTGGTGGTAGAGGTGAATTATTTGCTGGGCCATTTCAATGTTTTGTTAAGTACCATGTTTGTGTATAACCGGTGTCTCAAATGGCTCAGGTATCCTTCCCTAAAAAATGAACAAGCTGGGTCTTACGACAATCTTTGAGGTAACTTTTTAAGATACTTTGGTGAGAAAGGAGTAGACTATATAGCCCAATTATGCCATTCAATTAGGTTATGATGATCTGTATCTTAACCCTATCTACCCGACTTGGTTCCATAATCCTTAATTACCCTAATCTAACAAAAATCTATCAGTTTCAGTTGTGACATTTTCAATTGAACGAGACTCAATCGCTGGAATTCTACTGTCCTGTCCGCCCTGGAATCGGAGCGGGCAAGGGGCGGACAATGGAAATGTCCATTGACCTCGGGCAGGATTTTCCAGTATCAGATCAAGCGAGTCCATCAAATCCCACCCAATAGCTTTTGGAGGAGTGTTTTCCAGATTTTCATCACCCTTTGTTCAAAGAACTCCTTCCTGATATTACCCCTGAGTGGCCTAGATCGAATTTTAAAGGTACTCCACATTGATCTGGATTCTTCCAGATTTTGGAGCCAATGGGCAGGATTTTCTGGCCATTCCTGCTGGAGGGATTGTCCGGTCCCACTGACGGCAACACCCCCCGCACCATACGTTCTCCAATGGCGCAGGGTGTGAACAAGAGGAAATCCTATAGACAGTGGCGGGACTGGAAGATCCACCACCATCCAAAGATGGGCCACCTCCACCACTGCAAAACACGCCATGGGGGTTGCGAAAAATCCCACCCTATGTGTACTATTCAGCAACATGAAAACAGCCTTGGTACTTATTCTTAAATGCTTTTCAAAAAAATGGTAGAGTGTTGAAGTGTGGACCTAGAGCACATGATATGTTACAGTGTGTTGAGCATCTGTGGTGTATCCATGATACATGATTCACCTCTTCACAGGCGCTAGTCAAAAGTAGGGATGATAATAATAATCTAGGATTGTGTGCTCAGCAACGTTGGATGGAGGTCTTTCCCATTGTTGAGGCAGAAGAAACCTCTTTAGCACCATTATAAACGTATTCTGTCCAGCAAAAAGGAAACATGGTTAAAGGGTTTAAGTGGGGAATTGGAGGAATTGAGATTTTTATTCTAATTCGTGGCTCCGATTTTAACTCATCATGCCGAGCATTAACTGAGCAGGGTGTAAGTTAAAATACAAGTAGTGACTGAATGTGTTCCTACTTCCTTCCTGCCAGTGCACCCTCAGGAAAGCATTGAGGTCCTTCTCCAAATATGCAGATTGAGTCGCCATACAACATCAGGACCCAGGTGAAATTTTAGCCAGAGATCTAAGGCGGGGAGCAGTGAAGGCTTTCCTTAATGATCACATAGTTAAGTTTGAAGGCTAAGCTTGCTGGGCGAATTATGGGACAAAAGCAGTCCAGCTAAGTGAACCCAAAAGCATAAGAACCTCAGGTTCTCTTACTCCAGGCATTGCCCCATACTCCATCCCTGGATTTCACCCTGCTCCCCGCCTTTCACTACTTACAACACTATTGGGGATGATAATCACAGGTCACCAGCATTGACCTCCTTCTGCTCCAATTCTCTCACCAGGTTTGGACAGAAGGCAAAGACAGTTCAGGGAAATGGGACGCAGCCATTCTGATTGGACTGCCTTTACACTTTCCGTTGTTTCCATCGTCTGCTTTGGGGTTCACCTGCATCCACATCTGCCCTGCTCCCCACTCCCAGCCTCATAACCTCTCTGTTAAAATGAAAGTCGATGTCTCTGTTTAGCATTTCTGCAGTAATGATGTGGAGATGTCAGTGTTGGACTGGGATAGGCACGGTAACAAGTCTCACAACACCAGGTTAAAGTCCAATAGGTTTATTTGGAAACATGAGCTTTTGGAGCACTGCTGATGAAGGAGCAACGCTCCGAAAGCTCGTGTTTCCAAATAAACCTGTTGGACTTTAACCTGGTGTTGTGTGACTTCTTACCATTTCTGCAGTAAGTTATTGATCCCATGATTCCTGGTCCTGCTGGAATGAGTAATCCAGATATTTACAAAAAGGGTGAGTGGTTTGATTTTCATAATTTTCAAATTTCCCACATGCAGACTGACAAACTGGAAATTATATAATTTGTGGTTATCCCACATTGCCAAGTCATTACCACCCCGCCTTACAGCCTTGCCTTAGAGTAAGCTCTTCCATGAACAATGTAATGCAATAGTATTAATTAGTCATAAACCTCAAACCAAGTTTCAGTGGGAGTTATGAATCTCCTTTGTCCCAAGCTGATTTATAACAAATTCAAATTCATACATGTTCCTGAAATTGCATCATTTGATTTCCGTTTTTATGGACACTATAAAATTGTATTAAAAATTGAACTCGATTTATCGCGTTGACGTATAAGCCACTGAATCGGTTTAAGTTGCTGTAGGACATGCTGAAGTTGTGAAAGGCTCTATATAACTTCAATTCTTTCTTTCTTTAGTCATCTCTTACAGCTCAGGAAGGTCAGAAGTTTGATCTCCAGTTTGCGCTAAGTTAAGGTGGTATCAGGTGGCATAACATTCATGACCACATTGTATGTCTATGAACTTTGGGACAAGATAAGGCCAACCCAAATGATGGAATAACCTGTTGTGACAACACTGTGCCCATTAAGAAACATATTCTAATCATGTTCCTTTGCAGGATATTTCTAGGGGCCCCCGGAAGTTGTCGGCACCCTTTTGTCCACAGCCGGTGTCTCTAATTGTTACTGAAGCAATATAATGGACATTGTGTTTATTTTTAATCTGGCCTAATGCAGTGTTCTGGGGTGTTATGATCCTTTGTGGATTGCTGAATGGAGCTTGATTTGAGGATGATTGACATGTCAGGTGATGTCAGAGGTTGATAGCGTTTCATCAAATCGGGTCCAGATAAAAGCTGGAATAAAGACACTTTGCCTGAATGCACAAAGCATTCGGAACAAAGTTAATGAGTTGATGGTGCAAATCAGCACAAATGGGTATGATCTAGTGGCCATTACAGAAACGTGGCTGCAGGGAGACCAGGACTGGGAGATGAATATCCAGGGGTATCAGGCATTTAGGAAGAATAGACAGGAAGGAAAAGGTGGTGGGGTGGCTCTGTTAATAAAAGATAATATCAGGGTAGTAGTGAGGGATGACATAGGCTCTAAGGAACAAAACGTGGAATCGTTATGGGTAGAGATAAGGAATAGTAGGGGGAGAAAGACACTAGTAGGCGTGGTCTATAGGCCCCCAAATAATAATGTTGAGGTGGGGAGGGCTATAAACAAGCAAATAATGGATGCGTGCAAAGACGGAACAGCAATAATCATGGGGGACTTCAACCTGCATATTGATTGGCTGACTCAAGTTGGAAGGGGTGGGATGGAGGAAGAGTTCTTAGAATGCTGTCGGGATAGTTACCTTGAACAGTATGTTACAGAACCGACGAGGGAACGAGTTATCTTAGATCTGGTAATGTTTAACGAGGTAGGTAGAATTAAGGATGTTCTTGTGAAGGACCCTCTTGGATCAAGTGATCACAATATGGTCGAATTTCTGATACAAATGGAAGAGGAGAAAGTAGGGTCCCATACCAGTGTCCTCTGTTTGAACAGAGGGAAGTACGATAGGATGAGGGCTGAATTGGCTAAGGTGGACTGGGAGAGCAGACTGGTAGGTAGGACAGCTGAGGAACAGTGGAGCATTTTTAAGGAGATCCTTTTCAGTACTCAGCAAAAATATATTCTGGTGATAAAGAAGGGTTGTAAGAAAAGGGATAACCAGCCGTGGATAACAAAGGAAATTAAGGAGAGTATTAAATTAAAGACTGATGCGTACAGAGTGGCCAAAAATAGTGGAGAATCGGAAGATTGGGAAAACTTTAAGAAACAACAAAGAACGACGAAGAAAGCGATAAAGAAAGGTAGATTTTGAAACTAGGCTAGCTCTAAATATAAAAAATGATAGTAAAAGCTTTTACAAATATATAAAAAGGAATAGAGTGGCAAGAGTGAATGTCGGACCCTTGGAGGACGAGAAGGGCGATTTAATAGTGGGAAATGAGGAAATGGCTGAAACTTTAAATAAGTTTTTTGTGTCGGTCTTCACGGTGGAAGACACAAATAGTTTACCGAATATTAACGATAGAGAGTTGGTAGGAGGAGAGGTACTCAATACAATTAATGTTACCAGGGAGGCAGTGCTTGGTAGACTAACGGGACTGAAGGTGGACAAGTCCCCGGGCCCAGATGGAATGCATCCCAGGGTACTGAAAGAAACATCAGAGGTAATAGCGGATGCGTTAGTGGTTATTTATCAAAATTCGTTGGATTCTGGGGTAGTGCCGGCGGATTGGAAAACGGCTAATGTTACGCCGCTGTTTAAAAAAGGAAATAGACAAAAGGCGGGTAACTACAGGCCGGTTAGCTTAACGTCTGTAGTTGGGAAAATGCTGGAATCCATCATTAAAGAAGAAATAGCAGCCATCTGGATAAGAATGGTTCGATTAAGCAGACGCAGCATGGATTCATGAGGGGAAAGTCGTGCTTGACGAACTTGTTGGATTTTTATGAAGATGTGACTAGTGCGGTTGACGGAGGGGAACCGGTGGATGCGGTGTTTTTGGATTTCCAAAAGGCCTTTGATAAGGTGCCTCACAAAAGGTTGCTGAAGAAGATTGGGTCACACGCAGTTGGGGGTAGGGTGTTAGCGTGGATTGGGGATTGGCTCTCCGACAGGAAGCAGAGAGTCAGAATAAATGGGTGCTTTTCTAGTTGGAGGATGGTAACTAGTGGCGTGCCGCAGGGATCGGTACTGGGGCCTCAACTATTTACCATTTATATAGACGATCTGGAGGAGGGGACTGAGTGTAGGGTAACAAAGTTTGCAGACGACACAAAGATAAGTGGAAAAGTGAATCGTGTGGAGGGCGTAGAAGTTCTGCAGAGAGATTGGACAGGCTGAGTGAGTGGGCGAGGATCTGGCAGATGGAGTATAACGTTGACAAATGTGAGGTTATTCACTTTGGAGGAAATAATAGCAAATTGGATTATTATCTAAATGGAAAAAAATTACAACATGCTACTGTGCAAAGGGACCTGGGGGTCCTTGTGCATGAGATGCAAAAACCCAGTCTGCAGGTGCAACAGGTGATCAAGATGGCAAATGGGATGTTGGCCTATATCGCAAGGGGGATAGAATATAAAAGCAGAGATGTCTTGCTGCATCTGTACAGGGTATTGGTGAGGCCGCAGCTGGAATACTGTGTTCAGTATTGGTCCCCTTATTTGCAGAAGGATATATTGGCCTTGGAGGGAGTGCAGAGAAAGTTCACCAGGTTGATACCAGAGATGAGGGGTGTTGATTATGAGGAGAGACTGAGCAGATTGGGTTTGTACTCATTCGAATTTAGAAGGCTGAGGGGGGATCTTATAGAGACCTATAAGATAATGAAGGGGCTGGATAGGGTAGAGGTGGAGAGATTCTTTCCACTTAGAAAGGAAGCTAGAACTAGAGGGCACAGCCTCAAAATAAAGGGGGGTCAGTTTAGGACAGAGTTGAGGAGGAACTTCTTCTCTCAGAGGGTGGTGAATCTCTGGAATTCTCTGCCCACTGAAGTGGTGGAGGCTACCTCGTTGAATATGTTTAAATCACGGATAGATGGATTCCTGATCGGTAAGGGAATTAGGGGTTATGGGGATCAGGCGGGTAAGTGGAACTGATCCACTTCAGATCAGCCATGATCTTATTGAATGGCGGGGCAGGCTCAAGGGGCTAGATGGCCTACTCCAGCTCCTATTTCTTATGTTCTTAGGTGATGCGTGGGGACAGTTTTCATCACAGAGAAGTTCAAGTTTTTAGTTTTGCTTTAGTTGTTGTTGGAAGCTGGTGAAAGCAGGCAGTGTCACTGTCTCTCTCACTCTTTCACTCTCTCTCTCCAGAGGCTTTTTGGAAAATTCTAGGACTGGGAAGCCTCAGAGTTTTAATCCAACATCCAAAGGATCAATTCACGACAGGTGTTAAAAAAGCTGCAAACTCAACATCACATGAGTATACTTGCTTTTTGCGCCAAGTCAAGAAAGGGTTGTATATCTATGCGATGGAGTTCGACTTGGAACAACATAGATAGCTAGCTGTTAAGGTTTATGCTGTATGATGTTTGAATCTTGTAATTGGTAAAAGTCATGCTAATTCTTTTTATTATATTTGAACTATAAATAATATAGTTAAATAAACTTTGTTTGATAAAAGCTTCCGAGTGGGTCACTTGAATCATACCTGGAGTGAAACAGCTTATGCTCACCGATGCCAAGTTCAAATGGAAAGACTGCAGGTCTAGGCTATCTTCATAAAATACCTTGGAGTTTCTGGCATGGGTCTTAACACTGTTGACATTCACTAACTTTGACTCTCTCATGGCCACGTGGGTGTTGTACATTGGAAATTGTATTCAGTTAAGTAATCAACATATTTTCGAGAGAAGGGAATGGGAAAATATTCGTACAACAGGAAGGAAAATGGGACAGACAAAATAACAGTTTTGCTGTGAAATTCTATACTATCTCGGATGTCTTCTTTTCAATAATTCATATCAAAATTGTTATTATTGACTGTTAAGTTTAGGACAGTTCTCTACTTGAGATTTCATTGGGGCTTGAAAGTTACAATTCTTCCTATGGAGCTGTTTGCCAATTCAACAATCCATTGATTTTTATGAGAATTTAATATATTTTTAAATTAATGTTTCCAGCTAGCAGATTAAAAATCATTATTCACCCTCATGACAGATGAAATATAAATGCATGTACGCACATCCTTCGCCAACAGTAATTTTAAAATTTCAATAGCCAGATTTTAAGGGAATTGGGAATTTCTCTCCATACGTGTCACAAGATTTGACCATTTCAGCCGCTAACTGTGCAGAAATTGGAGAGTTTGTGTTGGAAATATGTGAGTGGTTTTAAGTGGAAAGGGTAGATTTCAAGGTTCCATCCGGGCACAGAGCTGGCATAGGATCGGCTGCCCATTGTAAAAATCACCTATTTTCCACTTGCATTGATTTCCCTCAAGTGTCAACCTTGCATCATCTACAGTATAATTCAGTACAGAAAGCACATTATTACTTTCTTGATTAAACTGCCTATGGCTGCATTTTTAAAAAAACTGCTTTTGATCTTTGCAAAGTACTTAGAGTCATAGGGCCCGATTTTACCATCATGTTGTGCCTGTTTACGGGCGCGAAAACTTGGTAAAGTCGGGCGTGAGGCGAGTAGCACAATCTGCGCCCGCCTCCACGCCAGTTCCCCCTTTATCAAGGGCCGAAAATGGCTGCCGTCAGGACCATGCCCGAAATGGGCGGGACATCAATTTAAATGCATTTGCATGCATTTAAATTGACTTAATGGGCTGGACCCCCAACTTTACCGGCACTTCCCCCTTTGCCACCGCATTCTTCCTTCCAGAATCGGCACAAAACAGACATGGTTGGCAAAGGTCTGATTCAGGCGCTCCAGCTCCTGAGGGGGTAAGTTCCGAGCTTCCAGTGGCTCTCTGATTCAGATCGGTGGGGGGGCTGGGGGAGGGGGTGGGTCAGATGGCTCTTTGACTCAGATCAGGGGTGGCGGGGAGGGAGGGGGGTCAGATGGCTCCACTCAGATCGGTGGAGGAGTGGGGGGGGTAGGGAGACGGGTCAGATGGCTCCACTCTGATCGGTGGGGGAGATGGGGGGTCCGCTGCCACTCTGTGTGTGATCGGTGGAGGGAAGGGGAGGTCCGTTGCCACTCTGCGTGTGATCGGTGGGGGGGAAGGGGGGATCCGCTACCACTCTGCGTGTGAGCAATGGGGAGGAAGGGGGGATCCGCTGCCACTCTGCATCTGATCGGTGAGGGGGAAGGGGGATCTGCTGCCACTCTACGTCTGATCAGTGTGGGGGAAGGGGGAGTCTGCTGCCACTCTGTGTGTGATCGGTGGGGGGGGGGAAGAGGGTCTGCTGCCACTCTGCATGTGATCGGTGGGGGGGGAAGGGGGGCAGGGGGCCGCGATTGGTCTGGATAGTGGGGGGGTTGGGGGGGAATAAGGGGGTCATTAATGTTGTGGGGGTGGGGCAATGTCTGTGGGGGCCAGGAGGAGGCATTATCCGACTCGGGGGCAATGTGGCAGGGGAATATTTTTCTATCTTTTTTTTGCTGCGCATGCGCAGTTGGAGGCACCGATCGGAGCTGCAGGGTTTCGGGCACATTAAGCCCCGCCCATAGGCTTCTGCAGCACGATTCAGAATCGCTGCCATTTTTTCAGGCAGAGTCCGTATGGGGGTGCCTTAGAACAGGTCTAAAAGTCGGATCTGAAACATTCCCAGTTTCAAGTTCACCCAGCACTTAGAATGAAAATAGTGAAATAGGGCCCATAGAGCCATAGAGATATACAACATGGAAACAGGCCCTTCGGCCCAACTTGTCCATGCTGACCAGGTTTCCTAAACTGAACTGGTCCTATTTGCCTGTATTTGGCCCATATCCCTCTAAACCTTTCCCATCCATGTACCTGTCCAAATGTCTTTTAAATATTGTAGTTGTACCCGCCCTCTGCCACCTCCTCTGGCAGCTCGTTCCATATCCACACCACCCTCTGTGTGAAAAAGTTGTCCCTCAGGTCCCTTTCAAATCTTTCCGCTCTCACCTTAAAACTATGTCCTCTAGCTTTGGGACTCCCCTACCCTGGGACAAAGAACTTGGCTATTCACCTTATCTATGCCCCTCATGGTTTTATAAACCTCTGTGTTGCATTCCTTCCAAACACAATGAAGAAAGAGTTGATAAATGAGCTAAAAATGTGATGTAAACCTGAGAGTCCCCATTCTATTTATGCCAGAAATTTAACAAAATCAATAAATGCTGTTTTTGAATATAATTGGAATAGGTTTTGAGGCTATGGCTGGAACTTGTGTTTTACATGAAGTTAGAGATATGGACGGGCACCATTCTCCCGACCCGATGCACTGCTTGAGTAGCGCGGTAGACCAGGAGACGTCAGCGGGGGTCCTGTAGCGGGACTCACGACCGGTGTCCAGCCGATTGCAAGTCTCCAAGGCAATGTTTTTCAACGTAATCAGCCTCGCACCGAAAATCAGCGCGAGGCTGATCACCATATTGAATTCGCAATTTCAATATCATTAGCGAGCCCAGTCCGGCAGTCTCTGGGCTCGCTAGTGTCTCCTCCCCCGCTGGGAGAGCTTCCCACCAGCAGGGATTAAAGCTCGTCCCCTTCAAGGGGAACCAGGCACAATCACCCTGCCGGTGGGGACAGAGGCCATTGAAGTCCCTTTGGGAATTCCAGGGCAGGGTAGTGCCCCTTGGGTAGTGCCAGTCTGGCACTGCCAGTCTGGCACACTGGCACTGCCTGCTGGGCACACTGGCACTATACTCACTGGGCACTCGGCTGTGCCAAGGTGACAGGCCAGATGGGGCAAGGTCTACTGGAGGTGGAGCCGATCGGTGGTTTCGGGGGGGGGGGGGGGGGGGGGGGCCGCTGCGCATTCTGCAATGGGATCAGTGGGAGAGGGAGAGAGGAGGCAATTGGGGCTGCACATGGGGGGGGGCGGGGGAGAGAAATTGGGGCGGAACATGGGGGGCAGATTGGGGCTGCACATGGCGGGGGGGGGTGCGGATTGGGGCTGGCCATGGGGAGGATCGGGGCTGGCTATGGGGGGGTGTAACAATTGGGGCTGGCCCGGGGTGGGGGGGCCGGTGGTTGCGTAGGCCAGCAATCAGGGATGGGTTGGGGAGGCCGGCGATCATGGAGGGGGTCCTGGAAAAGAAATCAGGAAGCCAGTGATTGGGAGGCCGACAAGAGTGGTGGGAGCCAGGGGGGAGGTGGGGGGGGGGGGGGGGGGTACAGTACTCAAGCGCCAATCTCCCCACTGATAGATCGACACATGCGCAGTAGCTCGCTCAGTGCGCTGATGTTGACATCTCCAGCAGAATGAGACCCCGCCCCGCCGTGATGCATAGAGTGCTGGAGATTTGTAAAACTAATTACCCCCTAACAACGGGCAGGAAAGTCTCCCATTTTCCTGCCTACTGGGCACTTAGTTCCTATTGGGAGATACATCCCCATTTTATTTTCTTGCCATTTTATGAAGGTTAGGTGCTGTATTATTCCTGTCTGTTTAGGCTGCCGTGAAAGCATTGTTGAACTCCTACCTGTCTAACTATTAAATATAAACAGCACTGTGCTGGTACAGATCTGCATCTGCTAAGAAATTCATGATTTCATACAGATTCTGTGTGGGCTCAAACATGTTAGTGTCTCCGATCCACCTACTTTATTCCAAAATTCAATGTGGGATGAAAAGATGCTTTTGGAATGAGCAAACCATGATGGCTACAAATGTCATGCAATAGCAAAACCTTTGGCGCTGTGCTTGTCTGGGCTTCAAGCCGAGGCATATTTCATTTTCACACATGTGAGAACATAGATTTAAGCAGAAGTTAGATGGAATGGTTTCACTGATAGTTCAGTCATCAGGAAAGAGAAATGGCGCATCTGTGTGAGTCCCTAAATGATATATCCCAGTTGAATATAAGGCTATTCTGTGATGCTTTACCAGGAATATTCCACTATGAGCAAATTGAGCAGTGCACAGGACGGACTCTGGACTTTGGTTGAATTATGGATATTATGGACCCTAGATTTACTTGACTTTGTCGTTAAATTTAAAGCATCAGAGATGTATTTTAAATTAATAGCCTGTTTTATTCAGTGTGATTTCGAGGGATGGCACAGTGGTCTGATCATGTAATGAAAACAATTCCTGATGATATTTTCCCAGCAATGCATAAATAAGATTGTCACTACATTTCTTCCCCAAAACCTGGTTAAGGTTAAGCAGAACCCGATTCCTATTTAATGTAGGAGGGTGAGGGCGGCACAGTGGCACAGTGATTAGCACTGCTGCCTCACAGTGCCAGGGACCGGGTTCAATTCCCGGCTTGGGTCACTGTCTGTGTGTGGAGTCTGCATGTTCTCCCCATGTCTGCTTGGGTTTCCTCCGGGTGCTCCGGTTTCCTCCCACACTCCAAAGATGTGGGGATTAGGTAGAGTGGCCATGCTAAATTGCCCCTTAGTGTCCAAAAGATGAGTGGGTTAGGTGGATTAGCCATGATGAATGTGTGGGGTCACGGAGATAGGATGGGGGAAGCGGGTGTGGGAGGTGGTGTGAGCCTTGGTAAGATGCTCTTCCGGAGAGTTGGTGCAGACTCGGGCCAAATCGCCTCCTTCTGCAATGTAAGGATTCTATGGTTCTGGCAGTGAGTTAGCAAAAGTGCCAAATTTATGGGTCAGTTTGGTATGTATACCTGTGCTGTACGGCATTTCAGAAACATTACTTCAGAGGTTTAAATTCTCAGCTGTATCAGAGGAGAAACACTTTTCACATTAAAAGAAAACAAAGAGAATTGTTATATGGCTTTCTTTATTGGTTTATGCATCCATTAATGAAGTATTCTTCAATGTATTTTCATCAGAAGCCCAAAGAATTTAAATTGTTGTCATTAGCGTCGACTACGCAATGGCTAAAGGTTTCCATCTGCTCCTTACCACTGCAATCCGACTGGGTAAATAATTTATACATTTAGACAGAATACATCATAATTGTGAAGAAACAACTGGAGTGTTGGTTTTGGAGTCTGTGTTTGGTGGGGGAGGGGGGTGGGGGTGCTGCTATCCTGTAGATCTTAGGCTGCTGGCAGTGATGTGTTATGCCAGCTGGTTTAGGCTAAGAGAATTCGTAACACCTGTAAGCAAGCTGTTCCTGTGAAATGAAAATCTATTGCAAACAATGTAGAATATAATCTTTGCTTCAATATAAAGCATGATTTCAGATTAACGGTAGGGTAGTAATTTCATAAACAGCTCTGTTTTGCGTCTTAAGAATAATTGATATCTTTGGAGAGGTTTTACCCCAAAGGCTGGTGTAGGCATAATACCCATGCTACAAAACTATCAGGTCGTTTGACAGAAAAAACACAAGCTGAGAAAAGGTACTGGTTTCCGAGCCAAGTTTATGAACTGCATCTGGAACGATTTTTCCTCCATATTACTCATCCAAGTCACTGGACTATCATCGTATTCTAGGAAATCCAGTTGATAATAATTCTCACATTGTGGTGACTGCTAGATGAATTTGGTCTGGATCAGGGATCGGAAACTAATCACTCCACTTGTTTTCCTCCACTTTAAATGTCTCGACCACAGCGTTAAGGATGGCAGGACTCTGTCAAGGCTGCAGCATGTGGGAGATCCTAAATGCCATTGGGATCCAGGACAAATGTGTGTGTAGTGTTTGTGGCTCAAGGAGTTTCAGTTCAGAGTCATTGAGCTGGAGGCTGAGCTGCAGACACGATGACACATTAGAAAGGGCACAATAAGAAGTCTCAGAACACCAGATTAAAGTCCAACAGGTTTATCTGGAATCACCAGTTTTCGGAGCACTGCTCCTTCATCAGGTAAGTGGAGAGGTAAGTTTCACAAACACGGCATATATAGATAAAGACACAATTGCAAGATAATGGTTGGAATGCGAGCCTTTACAGGTAATCAGGTCTTTACAGGTACAGACAGTGCTAGCGGAGAGAGGGATAATCATAGTTTAAAGAGGTGTGAATTGTCTCAAGCCAGGACAGTTAGTAAGATTTTGCAAGCCCACAACACTTTCCACAACATTAGAAAGGGAGGGGAGGTTATCTGGATGCTTTGTACCAGGAGACAGTCACACCACTCAGGATAGGGACTTCTGGTTTAGTCAATGGTCAGGGACAGGAGGGTGTGACACAAGTGAGGCAGGTAAGGTGACCCAGAGGACAGGTGTGCAGGAATGTCAGCCTTTGCAACTGTCCAACACATTTCAATTTCTCTCAGATTGTTTAGATAAGAGTGGGTTTGTTAGGTGGATAAGCAAACTGACCATGGCACCATGGTACAGGAAACCATCCAAGTTGGGGGAGCAAAAAGGAATGTAGTGGTGAGAGGGGACAGAGGGAGGCAATAGCATCGTGGTATAGTTGCTGAACTAGTAATCCAGAACACCAGGTTAAAGACCAACAGGTTTATTTGGATTCACGAGCTTTCAGAGTGCTGCTCCTTCATCAGGTGAGTGGAGATGAAGGCACAGCGTTCCAAAAGCTCGTGATTTCAAATAAACCTGTTGGACTTTAACCCGGTGTTGTGAGACTTCTTACTGTGCCCATCCCAGTCCAATGGCGGCATCTCCACACCATAGTAATCCAGAGGTACAGGCTAATTCACTGGGGACATGGGTTCAAATCCCACCATGGCAGCTGGTGGAATTTTAATGCAGTAAATAAATCTGGAATACAAGACCAGTTTTATGTTACTTTCTTACATGAAGGGTAATGCACTTCTAAAAGTTCCCCAAATCATCTTGATCTTCTCTACAGGAATTAAAAGAAAAATCAGGACTGGTCTCACCGATAGTAAACTTTCTCTAACCTCTGTATTTTGGCTTATTTAGACCCAAATCTTCCAACCAATTTTGGAACTATTTTGTCCACCACTGATCAGACAGAAGACTACCCACTTACCTGGATGTGATATTTCTGGTACAATTTGTGCTCCATGATGCAGAAGAACATCCTCAATGCAGGAATCCGCAGGGAAAGCAGTAACTTGAATCAATGCACAAACCATGCCAGCTTTTCACGACACAAGCTGTCATATCCTGGTAAATCTTTAAACATCCCAAAGGTTTTACGTAGCCAAAATTTTCCAGCCGTTCCCACCGTAGGATCTTCCCGCCCCACCGACGTCAAACCTCTGCCACAGGTTTCCTGGTGACGGAGGATGCAAACAACGGGAAATTTCATTGACACCCCGGGGGGGGTGGGGGGGTGGGGGGGGGGGGGAAGATCCCACCTTCGGCCAATGGCCTCTGCTGCCACAAAACATGTGGCAGCGGATGTGGAAAATCCCACCCAGTGTGTTAGCAAGTGCACAAGGTGTGTGTATAAGTGAGTAGATGGGTGAGCTAGTGGACTAATGGGTAGGGTGGGTGAAATGAGTGGGTGCGGTAGTAGGGTGATAGGTAGGTTACCAGGAATACAAGATGACAGATCGGTGAGGCAACATGTGTGTTGCGGCTGCAGGAAGATGATGTGCTATGTTGGTAGGTGGGTAGTTTGTCAAGTGGGTATGGTGGCAGGTGAAGGTGGTGGCTGAATAGCAGGTTGGCAGGTTATTTGGGTGGCAGGTGGTTGAAGTGGGGAGGTAGATGAGGGGTAATTGTGTTAGGGGGTTGGTCAGGTCATGAAGGTTAATCAGGTTGGGTTTCAAGGGGGTCTCAGGTCAGGTTGGGTCAAGTGGGGGAGGTCAGGTGTGAGCAATAGTGAGGTCAGGTGGCATAGTCAGTGGGTCAAAGGAAAAATCAGGGGGCTCGAGGGGGGAGTTGGGGAGGTCAGTATGCATGGCTGGGGAGCCAGATATATTCTTACCCCAGAGATAGACTAGAATTTTAATGTCTAATGTATCCTGGGTAGCCAGTAAGGTTCGTAAACTGGAACTGTCTGAAGATTCCGATTGTGGGAATTGCCCAGGGAGTTTTAATTTCCGATGGGCGATAACCCTGCTCCCTCGGGCCTTCCAAACATTTCTCCAACTCGAGCTGGAATTCAAACTTCCCATGCAATTCCCACTGATTCAGTGTGTGGGGATTTCCATAAAATCTTGGGCAACACATCCAGGGGGCGATTCTCCCATCCCGCCGTGCACAGGGCACCTTTTAGCACGGCGAGCCAGGAGAATTGCCTGGGAGCCGATTCGTGGGATTCGCACATGCGTTCCCGCTGCGCGCACATCTTTGAGCGCCGGATATCCGGCGCTGTTGGGACCACGCTGGAAACCGGCAGGAACAGCAGATAAGTGAGTTGAATCTTATTTTAATGTTATTTAAGTGTGATTAGTGGGTCCAGGGACTGAAATCTCTGGACCCGCTAGCATCTCCCACCCAACATTACAATTTCACTCCAGCGGGATTCAGACTAGCTCCCCACTTTTGGTGAGAGACCCCGCTGGAGTGAAGGGGGGGGGGCAATTGGGGCCTCCCAGGGGGCCAGGCGATGGGGGTGGTGCCCCCTGGGCATTGGCACCCTGGCAGTGCCTGCCTGTGCTCCCCTCAAACTTCCCAAGGGGCAAAGTGCGCATGCCCAGGAGGCACCCTGGCACTGCCCACCGGGCATGGGGCAGTGCCAAGAGGTCGGGGCCTGCTGGGGGCGAGGCCTAGGGGCGATCTGTGGGAGTGGGGGGGATCCCACTGCCACTTTACATTGGGATCGGTCGGGGCTGGAGGGAGGCCATCGGTCAGGGCAGGATGGGGGGAGGGGGTGGTGTGCCGGGGGACTCTGTCTCCCATGGGGGGGGGTGGGGGGAGGGGGTGGTGTGCCGGGGGACTCTGTCTCCCATGGTGGGGGGGGGGGGGGGGAATTGCTGGGTGGGGGTGTTGGAGATCGAGGTACTCCGGGACGGGGGAGTGGTCGGGGCTGGCTCGCAAATGGACAGGGGGCTGTGATCAGACCGTGGGGGGGGGTTGGAAGGGCCAGTCTGTGAGGGTCGCAGGTTGGCCAGCGATTGAGCTGGCCAGCAAACGGCAGGCTGACAGTTCGGACCCACTGAACATGTGCAGAGGCCTGGAACTGTCAGACTCTGGCGTGAATAGGCACCACCCCTGAGCTTTTAATGATATTCTCGATTGTGACCTCTGCACAGAGTGTGGGAGATTCAAGTGTGAACTCCCACTGAAAAAGCAATCATGATTTACACCAGTTTTCCCATGAAGTGAGCATTTAGAACTTTTTGGGAGAGTCGCAGCCCCAGTCTCCAATGATCTGGAGACCAGAAGAAATGGGTCATTGTTTCAGTTCCCAGTCTTCCCTGAATGACAACTCTCGAGGCTCCCTCATGACACCAGATTCGAAACATTGCCTCTATTCTCTCTCCACAGATGTTGTCAGACCTGCTGGGTTTCTCCAGCATTTTCTGTTTGTGTTTCAGATTCCAGCATCTGCAGTATTTTGCCTATAATCATTTAAAAACTTCTACTAAACAGGGGATTTTACATTGATACAGAATTTGATGGGGTAAATTCAGTGATCCAATGCTTCTGGTGTACAGATTTTGTTTGACAGGAAAATGAATTGAAAAATAGGAGGTGAGGCCTGCTTCCCGACAAAATCACTGGGGATTTGGAGTGACGAGAATTGAGTGTGCTGATTTCCAAGTTGCCCAATTATGCATCCTGTTGAGGGAAACTCTGCTCCAGAATTTATCTTTGTGCACAATAAATAATCGAATTAGAACCAGACCGTTCAGTCGGACAGCACTTCTCGACACAAGTGATGCTAGAAAACGGAATCTCTCTTCCCCCAAAAGCCTGTTGAAGGTAGGATCCATTGAAAATTTGGCACGTCCACTACAACTCTCACCAACTTTTTCAGATGCACCATAGAAAGCATTCTTTCCGGTTCTATCACAGCTTGGTATGGCTCCTACTCTGTCCAAGACCGCAAGAAACTACAAAAGGTCGTGAATGTAGCCCAATCCATCACGCAAACCAGCCTCCCATCCATTGACTCTGTCTACACTTCCTGCTGCCTCGGAAAAGCAGCCAGCGTAATTAAGGACCCCACGCACCCCGGACATTCTCTCTTCCACCTTCCTCCATTGGGAAAAAGATAAAAAAGTCTGAGGTTACGTACCAACCGACTCAAGAACAGCTGCTGCTATCAGGCTTTTGAATGGATCTAGCTTGCAGTAAGTTGATCTTTCTCAACACCCTAATTATGACTGCAACACTACATTCAGAACACTCTCCTTTCCTTCTCTATAAACGGTATGCTTTGTCTGTATAGCGCGCAAGAAACAATACTTTTCACTGTATACTAATACATGTGACAATAATAAATCAAATCAAATCAAATCCTCTGGCAGGACCTCACTTCTCTGCATAGCCAGATTGTGAAGGGCATGGCAAACTGGTCTTAATGTGGAGATGCCGGCGTTGGACTGGGGTAAACACAGTAAGAAGTTTAACAACACCAGGTTAAAGTCCAACAGGTTTATTTGGTAGCAAAAGCCACACAAGCTTTCGAGGCTCTGAGCCCCTTCTTCAGGTGAGTGGGAATTCTGTTCACAAACAGAACTTATAAGACACAGACTCAATTTACATGAATAATGGTTGGAATGCGAATACTTACAACTAATCCAGTCTTTAAGAAACAAAACAATGGGAGTGGAGAGAGCATCAAGACAGGCTAAAAAGATGTGTATTGTCTCCAGACAAGACAGCCAGTGAAACTCTGCAGAGTTTCACTGGCTGTCTTGTCTGGAGACAATACACATCTTTTTAGCCTGTCTTGATGCTCTCTCCACTCCCATTGTTTTGTTTCTTAAAGACTGGATTAGTTGTAAGTATTCGCATTCCAACCATTATTCATGTAAATTGAGTCTGTGTCTTATAAGTTCTGTTTGTGAACAGAATTCCCACTCACCTGAAGAAGGGGCTCAGAGCCTCGAAAGCTTGTGTGGCTTTTGCTACCAAATAAACCTGTTGGACTTTAACCTGGTGTTGTTAAACTTCAAACTGGTCTTATGCAGCAAATCCTCTCAATTATGTATTGCAGAGAGCTCCCTGAGTAGTCCAGGCATCTAAATCCCATCTTTAGCTGTCCAATTGTCTTCTCTAAGAAGGAGCGTGTGGTGCTGTGAGCAGCGCTGTGCCTTTCCTTGGCTGGAGCCTGAGAGCGACCCACTGGAGTCATGAGCCACTTTTTAACTGATTAGCCATTATCCCACAGCAACCATCCCTGCAGCTGTGCTGGCCCCTCAAAGATCCTAGGGACCTGGGAGTGACTGAGGATGTAGGAGTCATGGCAACTCCCAGGGAAACGTGCGCACACGCGCAGTATTTGCTTTCAATGGTCACACACCTACTGCACGTTGATGGAATGGAAGCCCATACAGCTGATGAATCACAAGGGTTTATCCCAGGCTGATCCTGGATAGCCACAAGGGTAAAGTCCATTGCTCTCTGCATCACAGGAAATCCAGAGATAGCTGTGAAGCCCACAGAGCTCTGAACCTGACTATCTTCATCCAGAGCAAAGTTTACATAATAATGGGCCTTCTGTAAAGGGCATTTGTCACTTACTGAATGCAATGGTGTGTTGCTCACTGAGGAATGCCACGCAGGATCCAGTTGATCCCTGGAAAGACTCAAAGTCAAAGAAACCATCACTTTTAGGGCCTTAGGCAGGGGGAAGCCTCCAAACCCATATGGTGTCAGGCCATCTCTGAGCATGTGAAATATGTAGTGGACCAGATCTCTGGACAGTTGCAGCCTTGCCCTGCACTCCGTCTCACTCATGTGTCAGTAGGAGATTCACAGATGATAGATCACCGGTGTGGCGAGTTGTCTCTGCTGTCTCTGGGTCTCTGCTTCGCAGACTCCTGTTGATGCTAATGCTCCCTCTGGCCTTGCAGTGCCTCCTGCCAGAGCAGTGCGCATCGATGCCTTTCCCTCCTTTGCCTCCTGCATCAAATGAGGATCTTGGCTGGAATTTTACCACCCCGCCCATCCGAGGCTCATAGGATCCCGTCCGAGGCCAACGGGGAATGCCGGCCTGTGAGCCTCACCCGCCCCAGATGGTAAAATTCCAGCCAAGATCTCTGGACCATT
The DNA here is from genome assembly GCF_964213995.1 of Mustelus asterias. Taxonomy (NCBI): domain Eukaryota; kingdom Metazoa; phylum Chordata; class Chondrichthyes; order Carcharhiniformes; family Triakidae; genus Mustelus; species Mustelus asterias. The sequence continues at coordinate 25,648,471 of NC_135827.1, forward strand.
GGATCCATCCTCACTTTTGCCTCCACTCTGAAAAGAGTGATTGAAGACCACAAACAAGAGACTTAGGAAGAAGTGGGGCATCTTAGCTTGGGATAGCAGGTGCAGACTCGATAGGCCAAATGGCCTCCTTCTGCACTGTTGGGATTGCATTATTCCTCATGCTACCTTACCCCTAGCATGCACATAGAGGTTAGGAGCATTCCTTTCTATAGACGTGATATCTGGAGCCCTGTGGTTGGCGGGTTGGTGTGGGGGAGGGGTGGGGGGGGGGAGGGAATGGTGGTGTGTGAGAACTTGTGAATTACATGATTGAACCAGTGTAGAGCTGAACTCTCGGCACAGGATTTTCCGACTGCGCTCGCCCCAAGACCAGAAAATCCTGCCTGAGGTCAACGGTCCTTTACATGGTCCGTGTCCCACCCACTACGACTCCTGTGGTGGGCGGGATGGGAAAATTCCACCCAGTCACTCATTGTGAATGAATAGAATCTGTTTGGCCTTCATTGATGGGATGGCAGAATTGATGTAGCGGTGTGTTCTTCACTATAACCTCCACTCTCCGAGGCTGCATTCCTGTCTTCCACTAGGTAGCTTTTCCAAATTTGACATTAGGCTATTGAGTTGTCCCATAAATAGCACAAATTTAGAAATCTGGTTTGTTGTTGCTGCCTAGATACGGGCTCTGAGTCCTGTATAATTGAGCTAGACCCTGTCCAGTGTAGTGGCTTTTGCTACCAAATAAACCTGTTGGACTTTAACCTGGTGTTGTTAAACTTCTTACAGTGTAGTGGCACCAACAAGTGAGTATCCATTTCAAGAATGAGCTCCAGGGCCCATCTTAGCTCATAATTCATCACACCCCTCCCAGACAGAACCAATCGTCCTTTTGATTTTGAAAGATGCCATTTTACGAAGAGTGGTGTTGCACCTTTATTACAGGATGGAGTTTGACCCTCCCTCCCTCCCTCCCTCACTGCCCGCGTGCCTCTGATTTACCCGGAGACTCACAGTGTGTGCAGGTAGAGATGCCACCTGTTATCCTCCAGCCTCTCCCGCTATTACTGGATCGGGAGCAGCACAGCACTATGACAGGAAGGAATCGTTGCGCTCACCTCAAAGTGTCTGGTGAACTGAGAACCATCTTGTGCACGCCACTCTTTATCAATCGGATTTTAGACCGACGTAATTTCATGCTGACATGACGCAAGATCGGAAAGCCTGATGGGAATCCGACAGACAAGGGTTTTAATGAGTATTCGTGAGATGCAATTAGATGCAAATGGAATTCACGCCAACTGCCAGCAGGAAGAGCAACCCATTATTAACCCGCCATTGGGAGAATTGCAATGTGATTTTACACTGGCGTGTTTCCAACTTTCTGGCTCTTGCTAGATTCTCTGTCCGTCCCCCCCCCCCCCCCCCCCCCCCCCTAAACTTGCGATGGACAGCAGAGGAGAATCCTGACCATGGACCTTTGTTAGCCATGGGTATTCAGGGTTGCAGAACTAAGGCATTTAGATGGAATTAAGATACACATTAGCTATGGGCGGCACGGTGGCACAGTGGTTAGCACTGCTGCCTCACAGCGCCAGGAACCCAGGTTCAATTCTGGCCTTGGGTGACTCGTCTGTGTGGAGTTTGCACATTCTCCCCTTGTCTACCTTAAGTTTCCTTCAGGGGCTCCAGCTTCCTCCTATACTCCAAAGATGCACGGGCTAGGTTGATTGGCCGTGTTCAATTGCCCTTAGGGGGATTAGCAGGGTAAATACGTGGGGTTACAGTGATAAGGCCTGGGTGGGATTGTGGTCGGTGCAGGCTCAATGGACCGAATGGCCTTCTTCTGCACTGTAAGGATTCTATAACTGACTGATAGAATAAGCTCAAGGGGATGAATGGCCTACTCCTGTTCCTATGTAACTGCACAACAACAAAAAATAAGGGGAGCTAATAGACCATTAACCAATGCCAGGAATCAACAAACCTCCATTGATACCAAAAGAATCTAGAAAATCCATGAGTCATTCCTTATTTTTGATTGAAGAATGGAATTTTAATTAATTAGTATCCATCAAGCAGATTTACTGCTAATTCCACCCAGTTCCATTCATCATCATCATCTTTAATCTTCCTCTTGTCAGAAATGCCTGTGAACATAATGGAATCCTCTGACAATAAGACATCGATCATGTAAATCTTAGTCAGACAAATTCCACAGATTACCTTCACATTTATGACCACAAGCTCGTATTCTGGGAAATCGCCTACTTAAAAATGAAAGCATATTAAATCACTATGAAAGTTCTGACGGGAGTCGAGATTCAAATGCCCATCCTCCTCAGCGATCCAATGGTAGATTCTCCATTTCCTCTTTGCAATCAGCCGACCCTTTATAACTTACCAGTTAATCAATGTGGCCCACCAGCAAGATTAAAAACACTCCTTCGTGCGAACCAGAATTAGTGTCAAGTGTTCCCAGGTCAGGTTCACTATGGGTCAAATTCAGAGTAAAGTATCTGCTTCCCTGCCAAAACAACATGCTTTAAGTACAAAACTTGGAAGAGGCGTCACTTGCAGCGCCCTTTCATTCCCAATAAGAACAGTGGTTAGCACTGCTGCCTCACAGCGCCAGGGATCTGGGTTCGATTCCCGGCTTGGGTCATGTCTGTGAGGAGTTTGCACGTTCTCCTCGTGTCTGTGTGGGTTTCCTTCGGGTGCTCCGGTTTCCTCCACAGTCTGAAAGACATCCTGGTTAGGTGCACTGACCCGAACAGGTGCCGGAGTGTGGAATTTCATAGTAACTTCATTGCAGTGTTAATGTAAGCCTCACTTGTGACTAATAAATAAACTTTACTTTTATAGAATATAAGAACTAGTAGCAGGAGTAGGCCATCTGGCCCCTTGAGCCTGCTCCTCCATTCAATAAGATCCTGGCTGATCTTTTCGTGGACTCAGCTCCATTTACCTGCCCGCTCACCATAACCCTTAATTCTTTTACTGTTCAAAAAATTATCTATCCTTGCCTTAAAAACATTCAATGGGGTAGCCTCAGCTGCATCACTGACTTCAATCCCTGCCATTTCTCTACATATAATATAGAGAAAAATATCAGCCATGATTGAATGACAGAGCAGACTCGATGGGCCGAGTGGCCTAATTCTGCTCCTATGTCTCATGGTCTTCTGGTCTTATAAGTAAGATTGCTATTATTGCACTATTTTCTCGTGAACTGTAGGTAGCCCAGTTTTGTGAATCACGATAAACTTTGCTCAAAATGCCTGAATTGATGATGGAATGAGCAGAATTAAGAGACATACACATCAGCAAGCTAAATGTCATAAATGAAAGCAACTCATTGTGGCTCAAAGTATAGAAGGGTTCATTACCAATGATAAATAGTTATTTACAAATAAGGATTTGACATAACTAAATATGCGACTATTTTCCACTCCTCCCTGGCTCCAACTGAGGATCCTCCCTGACCCGGGACACGCGCCCTTGTACCCGCCTCGACACTCCATAAGGTCCGGCCCAATCACATGGCCCTTAGGGATCGCCCCCTTAAAGGGGCCATGCTGCCACATGAATCTAAACGCAAAACTCAATCCAGTATCAGAAAGAAAATAAGCTCAAGCCATCAACCGCAACTTGCATTTATATGGCATCTTCAATGCAATAAAGTTTAAGTTTATTTATTAGTTTCACAAGTAAGCTTACATTAACACTGCAATGAAGTTACTGTGAAAATTCCCCAGCCGTCACACTCCGGTGCCTGTTCGGGTACACTGAGGGAGAATTTAGCATGGCCAATGCACCTAACCAGCACATCTTTCAGACGGAAACCAGAGACCCTGAGGAAACCCACGCAGTCACGGGGAGAATGTGCAGACTCTGCACAGACGATGACCCAAACCAGGAATCAAACCTCAGGTCCCTGGCACTGTGAGGCAGCAGTGCTGACTAACCACTGTGCCGCCGTGCCACTCAAAGAACCCAAAGGGGGGTTAAGGGAGTGCTTACGAAATAGAATTTGACATGGAACTGCATAAGGGCAGGTAACCTAATGCTTGATCTGGGAAGTAGATTTTAATGGACATCTTAAAGGAGAAAAGTAGTGAGGTGAAGGGCTTTAGGGAGGGAATTCCACATCTCTGGATGAAGGCATGGCCACCAATGGTGGAGTGATTAAATTCAGGATCAACTCGTTAAATGTTCAATCTTTAAATGGGAAACATTGAGACAAACAAAACTGTTTACTTTGATCAGATTGTGTCGGACACTTCAACCAGGTTAATGGAAAATGTAGAGTGTTGTAGCAGATGCCATTCTGTTATTCCACCTTATTCATTTAAAAAAAAGCGTTGCAGCTCAAGTTACTTAAAAATTCCATGTGCATTGTATTTACGACTGTTAATAAAGAAGGACTGCATTAAAAGCAAACACGGGAGACTTGTTATTCCAATATGCAGCTGCAACGAAGCCCACGCCAGGGTAAATAGAAAATGTTAATCATTTTGCTGCAATCAATTGAGCATTGAATATCCTTTGCAGCTTTGAGAATCCTGTCATATTCTGTCAAATAACATCTGTAACCTTCCAACGCTGGGCAACATGAAGTATAGCAAGGAACACCTGGTGGAAACCAAAGAATGTTTTTTTTAAAATGAGTAGATTAAGAAAATGTAAAATTTGCTCCTTTTCCTTTTCTGTTGCAGGAAACTTTCTGATCCGTGGTTTTTGGAGAAGTCGATCACTATTAAATGAGGCAGCAACGTGATTTCTTGATGGCAGTCACTGCCCAGTGAGATTCTCTTCTCAGCTGCGCTGACTGGGGATCGGATTGTGGACAGAAGAAATGCATCCTCCAGAGGATAGGATAGACAGGGGCCAAGTCAACTTCCATTGTTCTTGTGAACCTTTCAAGCTGCCAACTAACAAAGCAACAAATGTGTCTGCGAGAGACTGGATTGCATTGCTGGAGGAGAGACACTAAAATAACATAAAATAACCCGAACTTGCAAAAGTGGAAGAAAAGAAAATAAGGAGAGACAAACTGGAACATTTGAAAAAAGGAGCTTTGATTAATATTACTAAATATTAAGTTTATCTATTAGTGTCACAGGTGCCTCACAGCACCAAGGACCCAGGTCCCATTCCTGGTTTGGGTCACTGTTGTGGAGTTTGCTCATTCTCTCCGTGTCTGCGTGGGTTTTCTCCGGGTGCTCCGGTTCCTCCCACAGTCTGAAAGACATGCTGGTTAGGTGCATTGATCATGCTAAATTCTCCCTCAGTGTACCCATATAGGCACCGGAGTGTGGTGACTAGGAGAATTTCACAGTAACTTCATTGCAGTGTTAATGTAAGCCTTACTTGTGACTAATAAATGAATAAAAAGAACAAGTAGGCTGACATTAACGCTGCAATGAAGTTACTGTGAAAATCCCCTAGTTGCCACACTCCAGCACCTGTTCTGGAGGGAGAAATTAGCATGGCCAATGCACCTAACCAGCACGTCTTTCAGAACACCCAGAGGAAACTCGCGCAGATATGGGGAGAACATGCAGATTCTGCATACACAGTGACCCCAACCAGGAATTGAACCCAGGCCCCGAGTGCTTTAAGGCAGCAGCGCTAACCACTGTGCCACCATGCCATTCGCAAAACAGTGCATGGTTATGTGATGAGAATGATACAACTTCTAAATATGAGCATCATTCCTCATTCTAAAATGGACTCCAATTGGCTTCCAAGCATTTCAAGATTGCTTCTGTCCGGGAGAGGCACAGTGGATCACATGGCTTCCTTTCAAACCAAAATATATTTGATTTCTACAATAATGATTCAAAATGTTATCGATTAGGAACTCTGCTGCAAACAGACCACCTCTTTCATTATAATGGCCATTCGATACCAGATCCATATCATTTCCCAAAGCATGTTTTCTTTTTAATTATTCTCTGCTGTCCGGCTAATTACATAGCATCAATAATCAATCACCCTGTGATTGCCTACCTTATTTTTATGAAAAACATTCCATTGCAGTATCTTTGCAGAAGACCTGATACATGATAATTTTGAGCAGACAGGGTTATTGAGTTGATGCCTGTATCATTAAACAAAAGGAATATTGTCTTCATAAAGTACACAACCATAGCGGCATTGCACAATTTCCTGGGGCATTAGACGTGGATATGTCAGTCATATCACAGGTATGTTTGGCTGTAATTTAAACATATATTTCCTTTTAGAAGGATTTGGCTCAAATTGCACAGGGAGATTTGTTGTACTTTTACATGTCCTAACAGATTGTCAAAAAATGCACAATAACTGGGGCCAAGTTATTATACAAGCACTAGACATTCCTGAACTGCTGCAAAGTTAAACAGGAGATCTGATAGAAAGCAATGTCTACTTAAACAATTAGGGGCAAGGCAACCTCTCAGTACAAGAGCTTTATTTGCGTTCATGCTTGTTTTGGTATACGGGAAATTGAAACAGACACCGGGATGTCAAAATCCCTGATATAGGCCTATGTTAGAGTTCAAATATTCCACGAGACAATGAGATAACATGGCCAAGAATGTGATCCTGTTGATGGTATTGGAACTGTTGCCCAGCAGGTCCTGTCCATGATGTCTTGTCAAATAAGGGGAGGTCAACTAATTGACGTTTCAGTGTTAAACTCTTGGTGCTCAGTGAGTGTGTTCAAGGATCAGGGGGTGGGATTTTCACAACAGCAACAGTTAAAGGGTTGTTTTGGATGCTGAAATGGGTGACACAGTGGTTAGCACTGCTGCCTCAGAGTGCCAGGGACATGGGTTTGATTCCTGGCTTGGGTCACTGCCTGTGCAAAGTCTACATGTTCTCCCCTGTCGACATGGATTTGCTCTGGTTTCCTCCCAGAGTTCAAAAGATGTGCTGGTTAGGTGCATTGGCCATGCTAAATTCTCCCTCAGTGTTCCCGAACAGGTGCTGGAGTGTGGAGACTAGGGGATTTTCACAGTAACTTCATCGCAGTGTTAATGTAAGCCTACTTGTCACATGAATAAAAAACTTTAATTAATGAGGCCAGTTCAGGCTTACTGTTGCCCTGTAAAAGGTGATCCCTTTTGGGGCAGAGGGGTGTCCTTTATTCGAGAGTGCTGTTAGAGCTGGTTGGATGGAAGTTTTGGAGAAGTGTCTGATTTTTCAGCTGCTCATAAAGCATTGTGTTAGAAAGAAAATTTGCTGTCCTTAGGAAGGTGGCTGAGGTAATAGCTAATTTTATTTTGCATCCTTTCAAAGTATCTCATGAAAACTTCACTGTGAGTCTTTTTCTGCATTACAAAGACACCATGCACACAATCCTGTCATGTACTTTTTTCAGACAGACTGTATTATCAGTAAGATAAGCTACTTATCCTGTGACACAACAAAATGAACAAACATGTTGCCCACACCACAGACCTGTCTGCTGTATGTTATCATAAGAACATCAGAACATAAGAACTAGGAGCAGGTGGAACCAATGCGGCCTGCAACATTTGAGAACAGTTCTGGAAAACTTCTCTTTAGTATATTGAAACCCCCCTCACCTTGATTCTATGGGTCCAAACCGAGGGTGTTACTTATGTCTTTCAAGTGTCTTCTCTCAGAGATTTTGAGTTTAGCCAGCTGCGCTCTGCAGAGCGTGGAAATGACATGTGGCTGTCAGTGGATAGTTAAGCTAATTTTCAAGCTGCTTTTCCCTTTGGGAGAGTTCTGATTTTCTGAGTTAGCAGAGAGCGAGAGAGACTTCCTGCTGAGATACAATTTTCTTGGACACTGATCCTTAAAAAGATGCAGATAGCTCATTCCGTTGTGTTCTCTCAATTTATGGGATGCATCTTGGTTTTAGCGTAAGCCTGTAAAAAACATCAGGAGAAGTAGCTTAAAGAAATGCACCAGCAAATGTGAAAAACCTCAACCCTGTGGACAGCAGCCCCATGTACAGAAAAGAAATATCATTTAAAATGTCAAATAATGGAGAGGGTTAAGGACACACCAACTGACATAAGGAGTGCTTTTCACAACCTTAGGACACCCCAAAGCAATTGCAGCCAATGAAGTACTTTTGAATTATAGTGGTTCTTGGAAACAGGGCAGCTAATTTTCAAACAGCAAGATTCGACAGGAATGAAATAAGTCACCAGATCATTTGTTTGAGCTTTTGCTTGAGAGATAAATGTTGGCCAGGACACCAAGAGAACTCTTTTCCAATATCGCTGTGGGATCCTTGATGGCCTTAGTTTAACATCCCATCTGAAAGTTGGCACCTCTGACAATGCAGTATTCCAGCGCAAAACCAACCTGGATTAGATATTTAAATTTTTGGAGTGTGGCTTGAACCCACTGTCTTCTGACTCAGAAATGACAGTGTTATCACTGAACCAAGACTGATACCTTACCACGGACAATACAGTTGTTTTATTTAACATAAAGCTGTTTACAAGTAATATTCTGAAGTAAATTACAAACATCTTTTAATTCAGTCCAAGTAAATTTGTGGTTAATGCTCTCTGCCTCCAGCCTCTAATCTTCTGTCCAAAACAATTTCAGTTCCAACAACAATTTTCTTTGCTCAAAGAAATCATCATGTATTGAGCCTCTCCTCTTCTCTTTGGTCTCCCCAGTAGTTGTTTCAATTTCTTTGTTGAAGGTTTTTCCAATTTGCTTTCTTTGTTTGCTCCAAGTTCCTGATCTAGGATTCATTTGGCCTGCTTTTCATTTGTTGATTAACTTTCAAGCTTTTTTTTACAAGTGCCTTTCATTCTACACACAATTCTTTTCCTAGCACGCACCGCTTACATCAGTTCCGATAATCATTCTTATTTCTCTTTTCTGCTCACAGTTGGAAGTTTTACTCATCACTTTGTACTTGATCTTTATCTTTAGAATTGCCGTACCCATTTGCCATTCCTTATCCAGCCTTCCTGCTCCCTATCTGCCTGCCACGGTGGAACTTTACACATTTTTTTTCTCCTTATGCTTTCTCATTTTTTTCATGAATTCTCTCTTTCCTGTCTTGTCTCAGATGGCCCTCTGGCTTCTGACCCTTTGTTGCCCTCTTACCAAACCTGGTCAAGTTTTTGGAGACTTCAAAAAGGTTACAAGATGCATTCCTTTGTGCTGCCTCATTTTACACTCAGCACTCCTGGTGCTCACAACCCACAGAGTCAACACATTGAAATAAAATTGTTGGAGGACAATCAGACTTCCTTTGTGTTGTAGAGTCAGAGAGCAATACAGCTTGGGAAAGGGCCCTTTGGTCCAACCGGTCCATGCCAACCATGGTGCCTTCCCAGCTATTCCCAATTGCCCGCATTTGGCCCATACTCCTCTAATCCTTTTCCATCTATGTACTTATCCAAATTCTTTTTAAATGTTGCTATTGTATCTACTTCAACCACTTTCTCTGGCAGCTCATTCCATACACACACCACCCTCTGCGTGAAGAAGTTAACCCTCAGGTTCCTTTCAAATCCTTCCCCTGCCATCTTAAACCTATGCCCTCTAGTTTTCAATTCCCCTACCCTAGGAAAATGGCTATGTGGGTTCATCCTTTCTATGCCTCTTTATACGCCTCAATAAGAACACCCCTCATTCTCCTACATCCAAGGAATAAAGTCTTAGCCTGGCCAACCTCTCCCTACAACTCAGGCCCACTAGTCCCAGTAACATCCTCATAAATCTTCTTTGCACTTTTTCCAGTTTATCAATGTCTTTCCTATAACAGGTTGACCAAAACTGTACACAATACTCCAAGGGCAGCCTCAACAATGACTTATACAATTATAACAAAATGTCCCAACTCCTATACTCAATGCCCTGACTGATAAAGGCCAGTGTGCTAAACGCCCTCTTCTACTTGTGACTACCTGTGACACCGTTTTCAACAAACTATGAACTTGTACTCCAGGTTCCTCTGTTCCTCAGCACTCCCCAATGCCGTACCATTCACTGTATAAATCCTACCCTCACACTTACCTGTATTGAAGTCCATATGCCAATTTTCAGACCACTTCCCTAACTGATCAAGATCCCCCTGTAGTTTTTGATAACCTTCTTCGCTATCAGCAATACCTCCTAATTTAGTATCATCCGCAAACTTACTAACCATGCCTTGTACATTCACATCCAAACCATTTGTATAAATAACGAATAACAAGGGTCCCAACACCAACCCCTGAGGCACACCACTAGTCACAGGCCTCCACTCTGAGAAACAACCTTTGACCATCACCCTCTGCTTCATACCATCAAGCCAATTTTAAATCCAATTAGCTAGCTGACCCTGGATCCCATACTTCCTAACCTTCCAGACTAGCCTGCCATATGGGAACTTGTCAAAAGCCTTGCTAACGTCCATATAGACAACATCTACTGCTCTCCCCTCATCCATCCTCTTGGTTACCTCTTTGAAAAACTATGGAAGATTTGTTAACATGACTTCTCCCATGCACAAAGCCATACTGACTGGCCCAATCAGACCTTGACTATCCAAACAGGTAGATAGAACATAGAACAGTACAGCACAGAACAGGCCCTTCGGCCCACGATGTTGTGCCGAGCTTTATCTGAAACCAAGATCAAGCTATCCCACTCCCTATCATCCTGGTGTGCTCCATGTGCCTATCCAATAACCGCTTAAATGTTTCTAAAGTGTCTGACTCCACTATCACTGCAGGCAGTCCATTCCACACCCCAACCACTCTCTGCGTAAAGAACCTACCTCTGATATCCGTCCTGTATCTCCCACCACGAACCCTATAGTTATGCCCCCTTGTAATAGCTCCATCCACCCGAGGAAATAGTCTTTGAACGTTCACTCTATCTATCCCCTTCATCATTTTATACACCTCTATTAAGTCTCCCCTCAGCCTCCTCCGCTCCAGAGAGAACAGCCCTAGCTCCCTCAACCTTTCCTCATATGACCTACCCTCCAAACCAGGCAGCATCCTGGTAAATCTCCTCTGCACTCCTTCCAGCGCTTCCACATCCTTCCTATAGTGAGGTGACCAGAACTGCACACAATATTCCAAATGTGGTCTCACCAAGGTCCTGTACAGTTGCAGCATAACCCCACGGCTCTTAAACTCCAACCCCCTGTTAATAAAAGCTAACACACTATAGGCCTTCTTCACAGCTCTATCCACTTGACTGGCAACCTTTAGAGATCTGTGGATATGGACCCCAAGATCTCTCTGTTCCTCCACAGTCTTCAGAACCCTACCTTTGACCCTGTAATCCACATTTAAATTAGTCCTACCAAAATGAATCACCTCACATTTATCAGGGTTAAACTCCATTTGCCATTTTTCAGCCCAGCTTTGCATCCTATCTATGTCTCTTTGCAGCCTACAACAGCCCTCCACCTCATCCACTACTCCACCAATCTTGGTGTCATCAGCAAATTTACTGATCCACCCTTCAGCCCCCTCCTCTAAGTCATTAATAAAAATCACAAAGAGCAGAGGACCAAGCACTGATCCCTGCGGCACACCGCTAGCAACCTGCCTCCAATCCAAAAATTTTCCATCGACCACCACCCTCTGTCTTCGGTCAGACAGCCAGTTACCTATCCAATCGGCCAACTTTCCCTCTATCCCACACCTCCTCACTTTCATCATAAGCCGACCATGGGGGACCTTATCAAACGCCTTACTAAAATCCATGTATATGACATCAACTGCCCTACCTTCATCAACACACTTAGTTACCTCCTCAAAAAATTCTATCAAATTTGTGAGGCACGACTTGCCCTTCACGAATCCGTGCTGACTATCTCGGATTAATCCGCATCTTTCTAAATGGTCGTAAATCCCATCCCTAAGGACCCTTTCCATCAATTTACCAACCACCGAAGTAAGACTAACCGGTCTATAATTACCAGGGTCATTTCTATTCCCTTTCTTAAACAGAGGAACAACATTCGCCATTCTCCAGTCCTCTGGCACCATCCCCGTGGACAGCGAGGACCCAAAGATCAACGCCAAAGGCTCTGCAATCTCATCCCTTGCCTCCCAAAGAATCCTAGGATACATTTAATCAGGCCCAGGGGACTTATCGACCTTCAGTTTATTCAAAACTGCCAAGACATCCTCCCTCCGAACATCTATTTCCTCCAGCCTATTAGCCTGTAACACCTTCTCTTCCTCAAAAACATGGCCCCTCTCCTTGGTGAACACTGAAGAAAAGTATTCATTCATCACCTCGCCTATCTCTACTGACTCCATACACAAGTTCCCACTACTGTCCTTGACCGGCCCTAACCTCACCCTGGTCATTCTTTTATTCCTCACATAAGAGTAAAAAGCCTTGGGGTTTTCCTTGATCCGACCCGCCAAGGACTTCTCATGTCCCCTCCTAGCTCTCCTAAGCCCCTTTTTCAGCTCATTCCTTGCTAACTTGTAACCCTCAATCAAGCCATCTGAACCTTGTTTCCTCATCCCTACATAAGCTTCCCTCTTTCTTTTCACAAGACATTCCACCTCTTTTGTGAACCATGGTTCCCTCACTCGGCCATTTCCTCCCTGCCTGACAGGAACATACCTATCAAGGACATCCAGTATTTGTTCCTTGAAAAAATTCCACTTTTCATTAGTTCCTTTCTCTGACAGTTTCTGTTCCCAACTTATGCCCCCTAATTCTTGCCTAATCGCATCATAATTACCCCTCCCCCAATTGTAAACCTTGCCCTGCCGTACGGCCCTATCCCTCTCCATTGCAATAACAAAAGACACCGAATTGTGGTCACTATCTCCAAATTGCTCTCCCACAACCAAATCTAACACTTGGCCCGGTTCATTTCCCAGTACCAAATCCAATGTGGCCTCACCTCTAGTCGGCCCATCCACATATTGTGTCAGGAAACCCTCCCGCACACACTGCACAAAAACTGCCCCATCCAAACTATTTGACCTACAAAGGTTCCAATCAATATTTGGAAAGTTAAAGTCCCCCATGACAACTACCCTGTGACCCCCACACATATCCATAATCTGCTTAGCAATTTCTTCCTCCACATCTCTATTACTATTTGGGGGCCTATAGTAAACTCCTAGCAACGTGACCGCTCCTTTCCTATTTCTAACTTCAGCCCATATTACCTCAGTGTGCAGATCCCCCACGAAGTGCCTTTCCGCAGCCGTTAAACTATCCTTGATTAACAATGCCACTCCTCCACCTCTTTTACCAGCTTCCCTACACTTAGTGAAACATCTATACCCCGGAACGTCCAACAACCATTCCTGTCCTTGTTCTACCCACGTCTCCGTAATGGCCACAACATCGTAGTCCCAAGTACCAATCCACGCCCCAAGTTCATCTACCTTGTTCCGGATGCTCCTTGCATTGAAGTAGACACACTTCAACCCACCTTCCTGTCTACCAGTACCCACCCTTGACCCTGATACCTTCCCCAATACCTCACCACCCTCACTGACTTCTGGACTACAACTCCCTTTCCCACTCCCCTGACAAATTAGTTTAAACCCCCCTGAAGAGCCGTAACAAATTTCCCTCCGAGGATATTGGTGCCCCTCTGGTTCAGGTCCCCCAGAATCCCCTCCAGTAACTTACCCACCAATCATGTCAGGCTCATTGGCCTGTAATTCCCTGGCTTGTCTTTGCTACCCTTCCTAAACAATGGGACAACATTAGCCACCCTCCAGTCTCCCGGAACTTCACTGGTGGAAAGAGATGAAGCAAATATCTCTGCAAGGGCCTCTGCCATTGTTTCCCCAGCTTCCCAAAAGACCCAAGGATTTATCCACCTTAATGTGCTTTGAGGCTGCGTGGCACGGTGGCACAGTGGTTAGCACTGCTGCCTCACAGGAAACTGGATTCGATTCCCGGCTTGGGTCACTGTCTGTGCGGAGTTTGCACGCTCTCCCCGTGTCTGCATGGGTTTCCTCCGGGTGCTCTGGTTTCCTCCCACAATCCGAAAAATATGCTGCTTATGTAGATTGGCCCTGCTAAATTCTCCCTCAGTGTACCCAAACTGCCGCCGGAGTGTGGCGACCAGGCGATTTTCACAGTAACTTCATTGAATTGTTAATGTAAGCCTACTTGTGACACTAATAAACTTGAAACTTTACCTCCTCCCCAGCAATATGCATGTGGCCTAAGAAATCACCACTTGTGTCCCTTATTTCTTTAGCACCCATCATTTTCTCCTCAGTAAACACCAAGAAGAAATATTCATTAAAAATCTTACCCATCTCCAGTGGCTCCACACACAGACGGCCTTGCTGATCTTTAAGGGGGCCTATTCTCTCCCTCGCCAACCTTTTACTCTTAATATAGCCAGAGAACCTCTTGGGATTTTTTTTAACCTTACCTGCCAGATCCATCTCATTCCCTCTTTTTGCCGTTCTGATTTTCCTCTTAAGTGTACTCTTACACTTTTTATAGTCATCGAGGGATTCACTTGTCCCCGATTGGCTAAACACAATGTGCTTCAGAAACAGGAAATGCTGGAAAATCTCAGCAGGTCTGACAGCATCTGTGGGGAGAGAATAGAGCCAATGTTTCAAGTCTAGATGACTCTTTGTTAGCTCTGACTGTGACTTTGTCAGCTTTAGCTGCTTTGCTGCTGTGACTGTAAAAGATGTACATAGACAGACTTTCTTTTAAGATTTTCTTAAAATAAGAGAGAATATCATTGATTGTACTTCAGAGCTGATCTAAATCAAAATCATAAAAATGCTCCGACTCTCATAAACACAAACACAGGCATTCAAATTTCATACATGCACACATAAGTTACAAAGTGGGATGATAGGTTAACAAAGAACAATGAATACAAAAAATTACAGTACAGGAACAGGCCCTTCGGCCCTCCAAGCCCATACTGACCATGCTGCCCGTCTGAACTAAAACCTCCGACCCGTCCAGAGTCCATGTTCCACTATTCCCATCCTATTCATATATTTGTCCAGATGCCCCTTAAAACTCACTATCATATTTGCTTCCACTACCTCCCGCAGCAGCAAGTTCAGGCACCCACCACCATCTCTGTAAAAAACTTGCCTCGTACATCTCCTTTAAACCTTGCCCCTCGCACCTTAAAACTATGCCCTCTAATAATTGACTCTCCCACCCTGAGAAAAAGCTTCTGACTATCCACTCTGTCCATGCCCCTCATAATCTTGGAGACTTCTATCAAGTCGCCCCTGAACCTCTGTCGTTCCAGTGGGAAGAAAGCGAGTTTCTCCAACTTCTCCTCATAGCTAACGCCCTCCATACCAGGCATATCCTGGTAAATCTTTTCTGTACCCTCTCCAAAGCTTCCACATCCTTCTGGTAGTGTGGCGGCCAGAATTGAACACTATATTCCAAGTGCTGCCCAACTAAGTTTCCATAAAGCTGCAACATAACTTGTCAATTTTTAAGCTCAATGCCCCAGCCAATGAAGGCAAGCATGCCGTATGCCTCCTTGACTACCTTCTCCATCTGCGTTGCCACTTTCAGTGACCTGTATACCTGTAAGCTTAAAAGTCCAAAAAGGTCAATGCTATATAGATTTGATAGATTGATATCAGACAGGCTCAAGGGCCTTTCTGAACTCTGCAATGGGATGATTTAATAATGTTTATTTTTATTTGGTTTCCTGGAGTGAGAAGCTGAGTGTATAGCTGGTCAAACAACAGGCAGGGTTCAAGCTTGCAGGATGGATGGGGAGAGAGAGAGTGTGTCCACTCTTTGGGCCCAATTTTACCAAAACGTCGCGCCCATTTTCGGGCGTGAAATCACGGTAAAGTTGGGCGTCGGGCCTTTAACGTGGTGCGCACCCGATTCCTAGCAGAGCGCGGCTTTACCAACACCCGATTCGGGCATGGGCCCAGCCCACACCCGGATCGGGCGGCCCGCCGATTTAAACGCATTTGCATGCATTTAAATCGACTTAATGAAGCGCACGCCCAACTCGACCACCAAATCCCACTTTACCACCGTGCGGCCCAATCCGCGTCCGCGTTTTTAATGACCTGGTAAATAAAAGTCGGAAGCCGGCGCTTCCTCAGTGAGGGTTGGTGAGGAGGTAGACACATTGCGTTCAGAGGCTCCCTGGTACCTACGTGTCTTGAGTCGCGGCCATTCTGCTGTCCCAGGTCTGTGGCGTCTCTGCGAGTGTGTGGGGGGGAGGGGGGGCTGTTGCTGCCCACAAACTCCAATATCCGTGTGGCAGCGCGGACCTCGGGTCCTGCAGTGCAGCTGGGTCCTAGCACTGCAGCTCACTTCAGGCTGAAGGCTGAAGATGTGCACACAGTACAGACAGCACTGCTGCAGCCTTCCAATGTTACCAGAGGCTGTGACTGTGTGCTGCATGTGGCTGGGGGGTGGGGGGGGGGGGGGGGTGGGGGACTGGGGGGCATGGGGGGAGGATGAACTTGGGAGAATCTTACAAACTGAAAATAATGTAGCATCCTCTTTGTGCTGCCTAATTATCTATGAGAAAGTTAATTAAACTACAGTGTCCTAGTGAGCAAGTAGTGACCTGTATAATACATTTGTGATCTGTAACTGGATTGTTGATGCTCAAATGTTCAGAGTCCTGTGGTGAACTTGGCAGAATTGTCCCCGTGGTGGAACTTGGTTGGAAATAAGATTCAAGGAGATTACTACATCTGGGAAACCAACCATTGTGAAAAGAAGCTTGTATTGGCAACTCTTCTCTCACATGCCATGGCAGATGTGCCCCTACTTATGAATGTGACTTGCATGGGCAACTTTGGGTGCAGCTACTCTGCCTCTGGAGCAGCCTTGGATCCTTTGTCATCTTGTTTTCATCTGAACATTGCACAGAATTAGAGGAATCCCCTTTGGAAGATAATGTCAAAGTTATAATCGCAGGAACTAAAAACCTGACAGTCACAAATCTGGGATAATATTTCAAAATATATATCCCCCCATCCATGTTCTGGAATATTATCCCAGATTTTTGACTGTCAGGTTTTTAGTCCCTGCGGTTATAACTTTGACATTATCTTCCAAATGGGATTCCTCTAATTCTGTGCAGTGTTCAGATGAAAACAAGATGACAAAGGGAAGGGTCCTGTGTCCATGGGGAGATCTGAGAGGGGGGATCCTTGTGTATTTTTTTCTTTATTCATTCATGGGACATGGGCATCGCTGGCTGGCAGCATTTTTATTGTCCATCCCTAGTTACCTGAGGGCAGTTCAGAGTCAACCACATTGTGTGTGGTGGGGGTTTCCCCATGGGAATGGGGCAGGGTGGGGGGACTGTTGGCCTTCCCAGCAGGCTCCCACCCGCTCTGCCTTACTGCAATTATTTTGTGGGACAGGTGAAAGCTAGGCCAGCCCCTACACTCTTTCCCCAATTCATCTGGAGTTCAGTTCAGTACAATTCCGTTCTACTGTTATGCTCCTGACAGGAACAGCAAGAAAAGCTCTCATATCAAATATGATAAAAGTAAAACAAAGCAGCCAGAAACCTAATCAGATCATCTCTGCACCAGTATCCACTTACACAATATGTTAAAATTGAAACAAAGGCTCGTATCGTGTGATAGCCAATTTTATTATGGAGACTTTTCACATTTGTACATCCAGATGCTGACCTCTTTCTGAAGCTTCTGAAGCCCTGCAATTATCCAGAAGACCTTCTTTCCTCTGATGAAGGGTTCTTTAAGAAACATCAATCAATCATCCACTTTCAAATGATCTGCAGTATTCACTTTTATTTATTTATATTGCTCATCTTTTATCTTTTTATTGATGAGTCCTCCGTCATCAACACGGGTCATCTTCTTTGGGGCGACATGGTGGCACAGTGGTTAGCACTGCTGCCTCACAGCTCCAGGGACCCGGGTTCGATTACGGCCTTGGGAGACTTTCTGTGAGGAGTTTGCACGTTCTCCCTGTGTCTGCATGGGTTTCTTCTGGGTGCTCTGGTTTCCTCCCACTTTTCAAAGATGTGCACGTTTGGTGGATTGGCCATGCTGAATTGCCCCCAAGAAGGGAATGTTCCCGTCCCGCCTGTCACAGGAATCATAGCAGGCGGGGAGTGGACCATGAAACGGTCCATTCACCTTGGGCGGGGCTTTCTGATTTTGAGGTGAACACGACCGGGAAATTCCGCCCTTGGTGTCTCAGGATGTATAGGTCAGGGGGATTAGCAGGGTAATTACTGGGGTTACGGGGATAGGGTCTGGGTAAGGTGCTTTGTTGGAAAGTCGGTACAGACTCAATGGGCCGAATGTGCTTGTAGAAGCTCACACTGAATCTAACAATATCAATATAATCAATAGGATTAGGTTTTAGTAAGTGTATTATACCTTTCAGTGAAATGTGAAGTTATGCGGAGACCTCAATAGGATCCCGCTTTAAGACAGATGGATTGGCATCATGATGTGCAAGAACAGAATTCGATGTGTCACTTTAAAAGTTTAAAGTTTATTTATTGATCACAAAAGTAGTCTTACATTCACACTACAATGCAGTTACTGTGAAAATTCCCTAGTCACCTGTTGGGTATACTGAGGGAGAATTTAGCATGGCCAATTCACCCAAATTGCACATCTTTGGACTGTGGGAGGAAACTGGAGCACCCGGAGGAAACCCACGCAGACACGGGGGGAACGTGCAAACTCCAAACAGATAGTGACCCAAGCTGAGAGCTGAACCTGGGTTCCTGGCGCTGTGAGGCAGCAGTGCCAACCACTGTGCCACCATGCCACCCAAAAAGATTGACATCTTTGATAGAATAGCAGACACAATGGGTGGGATTCTCCGGCCTTGTGCCAAGGCAGAAATTCCCACCCCAATGGACCTTTGGATGGTCCGCCAAATTTTCTCTCACACGCTACAATTCCCGTGGCGGGTGAGATGGGAGAATTTTAGCAAACGCTTCACACAGATATGTTAACATACTCCCCATTGTTACACAAATGTAAGGTTAGGCAATAGCCATATTAATGAATCAAACAAGATTCCACTAAAATACATGGGGTGGATATTCAGGGCTTTGTCGGTGTTGGTGAGGGGGAGGAGGGGGCGGGGGGCATAAAATTCTTCAGATAGCCTTCCTTCTGGGCTCCAGCCCACTCTGACCTTGCTGCAATTATTTAGTAGGGTGGGTAAGGCCTAGGCCAACCCTACATTCTTTCCCTACTTGAAACCATTAAGTAGCCAATTAATGACCGCTTCATGGCCATTCCCTTCCAGCTTCAATTTTCAGGCCAGTGGGAGGAGTTCAGGGACAGGAGGGGAAACCCAAATAGAGACCCTTCTCAGGTCCTTAGGCGGGCGAGGCTATCAATAGTCTGGCCACTGTGGGTGCTCCTTTTCTGCCACTAAACCTCTCCTCTGCACCCCTACCCTCCTTCTGTGACTCCCATGGCCTCACCTCCCCTCCAAGCCTGAGAACCCGCAAAATGTAACCAGGTCTGGATACCTGGGATTTCAGATTGCTCGGCAGCTATCTGAGTCTCAGCTCCTGACTGAGAGGCGGAAATCCCATATTCAGCCAGTTATCTGTGCCGCTGTGCCATCACGGTGGCACGGTGGTTAGCACTGCTGCCTCACAGCGCCAGGGACCCAGGTTCGACTCCCGGCTTGGGTCACTATCTGTGCGGAGTCTGCATATTCTCCCTGTGTCTGCGTGGGTTTCCTCCGGGTGCTCCAGTTTCCTCCCACAGTGCTGGTTAGATGCATTGGCCGTGGTAAACCGAACAGGCCCCGGGAGTGTGGGGACTAGGGGATTTTCACAGTAACTTCATTGCAGTGTTAATGTAAGCCTACTTGTGATTAATAAATAAACTTTTAACTTTTTATCGCCCTTTAGAGCATTAAATCATTGCGAGGGTAGCATCCACAGAAACCCCACCATCCTAACAATCCTGGCCATGATGTAAATTCTCAGTCAAGCTAGATACAAGAATAATGGCCTAAATCCAGCTCCCACGATAGTGATTAGAGAAATTGGATCACTTGTGTATCCCACAATATTGCAACATATGAAAGAGGAGATTGGAAATTTGAACAAGGACATTTGCCACTTTTGTAGAACCTTGTGCTCCAGTTACTGTACAAACTCTACAATAGAAATGTGCACCAAGTATTCTAAGATTGGCATCACATATAAAATGTTCCTTTCAACACTGCAGAGCATATTCTTAATCTTAAAAAAATAACAAGAACAGAACATTTTGCTCATTTTTGACTAAACTCCAAGTTCTCATTTTCAGATTAATTTGTGCATTATTTCCTAAAACATTTCAGCGTCTGCTGTATGTGAATGAATATCTAATATGATGTCAGTACTTTGGTTTGCAAGTCCTAATGTTCTGCCTCCCTGTAACAAAGTTACTAAATTTTACTGCTGTCTATTCTTGCGGTACTAACACCTTCAGGTAACTCACACCAGCACCAATTCTTTACATGCTTCGAGTGTGGGAGGATGAAGAGTGGAATCACTGCCAACCAGCCTACTCCAGTCTTTGTTCAACCTGCCCCTTATGCTGCCTCTCTCACTCTCTTGCACAGGAGTACATTTCCCCACAGTTGCTGCTGTGTCATGATCATTTGATTTGATTTGATTCATTATTGTCACATGTATTAGTAAACGCTATACAGACAAAGCATACCATTCATAGAGAAGGGAAGGAGAGAGAGCAGAATATAATGTTACAGTCATAGCTAGGGTGTAGAGAAAGATCAACTTACTGCAAGGTAAGTCCATTCAAAAGTCTGATGGCAGCAGGGAAGAATTGGTTCAGTTGGTACGTGACCCCAGACTTATGTATTGTTTTCCTGACAGAAGAAGGCGGCAGAGAGAATGTCCGAGGTGCGTGGGGTCCTTAATTATGCTGGCTGCTTTGCCCAGGCAGCTGGAAGTGTAGACAGAGTCAATGGATGGGAGGCTGCTTTGCATGATGGACTGGGCTACATTCACGACCTTTTGTAGTTCCTTGCGGTCTTGGACAGAGCAGGAGCCATACCCAGCTGTCATACAACCAGAAAGAATGCTTTCTATGGAGCATCTGTAAAAGTTGGTGAGAGTCGTAGCGGACATGCCAAATTTCCTTAGTCTTCTGAGAAAGTTGAGGCGTTGGTGGGCTTTCTTAACTATAGTGTCGGCATGGGGGACCAGGTTGTTGGTGATCTGGACACCTAAAACCTTGAAGCTCTCAACCCTTTCCACTTCATCTCCATTGATGTAGACAGAATGAAAATGAAAATCAGAATGAAAATGTTTTACTCCTTCCTTTATCTGGGACATTAGGACTAATTCACACGTACAGTTAATAGCTTGCTAGTTAATCTAGCGTGGAAGTTAAAAACAGAAAATGCCTGAAAAACTCAGCAGGTCTGGTAGCAACTGTGGAGAGAGAGAAACAGAGTTAACATTTCACGTTCATATGATGCTTCTGTAGAATTAACATAGGGGTAGTGTGCTACAGTTCACTCAGGGAGTCTGAGTTGCTATGGCAACGTGCACCTTAACAACAGAAACAGAAAATCCTCTGAGGAATGGTCACCCAGACTAGAAACAGTCAGACTTGCTGAGATTTTCCAGCATCTTCTGGTTTTGTTTCAGGTTCCAACATCCACCGTGTTCTGCTTTCAACTCTTCAATAATTTGGATATTGCAGTCTGGAGCAATGGATAGAGATGGCAGAGGTGCCAAAATTCTTTCCATCACAAGGCTGACCAGGAATCTCTCCCCTTCTTACCGTCTGTCATTGGGGTCTATTGGAAGGATTGGCAGGTTGATACTCAACCCATTTAGTTGAGTTATCAATGCGCCTTTCCGGGCCATCCGGTCCTGGGGTGGAACTTGAACTCAGAGCTTCTGGCTCAGAAGCAAGGGACACAATCCACTATGCCACAATTAAAACCTCCAATCTGCCAGAGAGCAGGGATGAAATATGACTAATCCAAGGATATCCTGTCACCTCTATCACTGAATCCCTACAGTGCAGAAGAAGGCCATTTGGCCCATCAGGCAACAATCCCACCCAAGCCCTATCCCCATAACCTCACATATTTACCCTGATAATCCCCCTGACACTAACGGGTAATTTAGCATGGCCAATCAACCTAACTCACACATCTTTGGAGTGTGGGAGGAAACCGGTGTACTCTGGAAAAACCCATGCGGACACGGGGAGAACGTGCAAACTTCATACAAACAGTGATAGGAATTGAACCCAGTACCCTGGCGCTGTGAAGCAGCAGTGCTAACCACTGTGCCACCCATCAGTACAAATCCAAAAGCTGAAAAAAAAAGGAAAATCATTAAATGGTAAAATGAGAAAGGAAATCCAATTCATCGTCATTCATTCAAATAACAAAGGACAGTGCAGCACAGGAACAGGCCCTTCGGCTCACCAAGCCTGCGCCAACACATGACGCCTTTCTAAACTAAAGGCCTCTTGCCTCTAACCGGTCCGTATCCCTCTATTTCCTGCCTATTCATGGATCTGTTGCTATTGTATCTGCCACTACCACCTTCTCTGGCAGCGCATTCTGGGCACTTACCATCCTGTGTAAAGAACTTGCCTCTCACATCTCCTTTAAACTTAAACCTATGTGCTCTAGTATTTGAAATTTCTACCCTGGGAACAAGACTCCAGCTGTCCATTCCATCCATTCCTCCCAGAATTCTGTAAACTTCTTTCAAGTCATTTAAGAAAAAGACCTTCTCATCACCTCACCTTATTGGATCTTAACAGAATTTGTGCTTTTCACTTTCATTGCAAAATTTAGAGGACCAAGCCAAATATTGACCACTCACTGCTTGAACAAGTTTTTGATATCAGTCTTAAATTACACTCCCACCAATTTTAATTTAAAAAGGAATGAGATGATCCAAAACTGGGCACACACTGGATTGATCAGAAAGCCACAAAACAGATACAAAACATGATGATCTTCCACATCATTAATCATGGACAAGTCTGCTTAAGTTGTTCTGTGTCATGACAGAGATTGTACTCAGGGCAGGATCCTTATGTGGAAAAACTAGCTCATTAGCAGAAAAGAAATGTTTCATTCAAGATATTTTAATCATCTTAGTGCACATCTGTTGGCATTGCAAAACCCTTGGGGATGAGAGAATGACATGTGAAGTATTTGTAATATCTTGTCTTGCTGTAATGGCTTTTCCTTCAATTGAGAGTTCAACTGTGAAAACTAAATGTGGAAAATATCGGCTAGTCAGCAAATATAGAGTCATTGAATCCTACAGTGCAGAAGGAGGCCATTTGGCCCATCGAGTCTACACTGACCACAATTCCACCCAGGGCCTGTCCCCACAACACCATGCATTTACACTAGCTAGTCCCCCTCACACTAAGGAGCAATTTAGCATGGCCAGTCCACCTAACCTGCACATCTTTGGAATGTGGAAGGAAACCGGATGACCCAAAGGAAACCCACGCAGACACAGGGAGAATGTGCAAACTCCACACTGACAGTGACCCAAGCCGGGAATCGAACCCGGTTCCCTGGCGCTGTGAGGCAGCAGTGCTAACCACTGTGCCACCATGCCGCCCTTGCCCTCCTACATGAAATAGGAATTGGGTTCTGTTTAACCTTAACCAGATTTCGGGAAAGAAATGTAGTTACAATCTTAGTCTATGCATGGCTAGGATAATATCATCAGGAATTATTTTCATTTCATGATCAGATCCTTATCAAAATTATCCATAGTCTGTCATGGGCAGGTGCAGAAAGTTGCATGTTCTGTGCTTCAAGGCGGGCAAATGTTTCAGGTTATGGAACTCTGTCCAGTTTGCCAATTGTTGCGGCTCGATACACAATTTAGTGAGGTGCTGGTGTAGTGGTATTGTCACTGACTTGTAATCCAGAGACCCAGGGCAGGAACTGAGGTTCAAATCCCACCATGGCAGATGGTGAAATTTGAATGCAATAAAAATCTGGAATTAAAAAGTATAATGATGACCATGGAGCAATTGTCAATTGTTGTAAAAATCCATCAGCAATGCCCTGTAGGGAAGGAGAGTAAGAAGTCTCACAACACCAGGTTAAAGTCCAACAGGTTTCTTTGGAAGGAAATCTGCCATTCCTACCTCGTCTGGTCTACATGTGACTCCAGATCCACAGCAAGTTGTTTGACTCTGAAATGGAGGGCAGTTAGAGGTGGACAACAAATGCTGGTTCAGCCAGGAAGGCACACATCCCATAAATTAGTAAAAACAACATAGGTGAGGCCAAATCAGAAAATCTGGGCTAAGGCCTGAGTGCTGGATGTAGCCAGTAACTGAGGAATGATTCCATTCCTCTGGTTTATTACATTTTTTCACAGGATGTGGGCATGGCTGGCTATGCCAGCATTTATTATTGCCCATCCCCAATTGCACTTGAGAAGGTGGTGGTGAGCTGCAGTTCATGTGGTGTAGGTGCACTCACAATGCTGTTAGGGAGGGGAGTTGCAGGATTTTGACCCAGTGACAGTGAAGCACAGTGAAGTGGTATCGTTCCAAATCAGGATGGTCAGGTGGTGGTCTTTTCATGTGTCTGTTGCTGTTGTATTTCTCGGTGGTAGAGACCACGGCTTTTGAAGGTGCTGTCAAATAAAACTCTGCGTAAAAACGTTTCACTTTTACCTCCAAAAAAGAAAAAAAAGAGTGAAAATGTCAGAAATTAACAGAATATGAACAAACAAACATATGAATTGGGTGCAGGAGTAGGCCACTTGCCCCCTCACGCCTGCTCTGCCATTCAGTAAGATCATAGCTGATTTGATTTTAATCTCCCACCAACCCCCAATAAACTTTCAATCCCTTATTTATTAAGGATCTTTCTGTCTGTGCCTTAAAGATATTCAAAGACTCTGCTTCCACTGCCTTGAGGAGGGTTCCAGATATTCACCACTGAAAGAAAAAAATTCCCCTCATCTCTGTCTCCTGTGGACGACCCCTTATTTTTAAACAGTGACACCCAGTTCGAGAGTCCCTACCACAAGAGGAAATATCCTCTCGACATCCACATACAGAACAACATTAACAGAACAGTGCATGGTGGCACAGTTGTTAGCACCGCTGCCTCACAGCACCAGGGACCCTCGTTCGATTCCCGGCTTAAGTCACTGTCTGTGTGGAGTTTGCACATTCTCCCCGTGTCTGTGTGGGTTTCCTCCGGGTGCTCCAGTTTCCTCCCACACTCCAAAGATGTTCAGGTTAGGTGGATTGGCTATGCTAAATTGCCCCTTAGTACCAGGGGGACTAGCTAGGGTAAATGCATGGGGTTATGGGGATAGGGCCTGGGTGGGATTGTGGTCGGTGCAGACTCGATGGGCTGAATGGCCTCCTTCTGCACTGTAGGATTCTATGATTTTATAATATACCTTAATTCATGGTTCTTATTTATTTCAATGTAGCAAAATTCTACCGCATTTCTCCCAGCATTGAGAAATTATAGTGCCCCAATGTTACCACAAATCCATTCTCTTTGTAGACCTTCCAGGTTTCTCAAACCTAAACTTGGCTTTGCCAATAATCATTTCTTCTCATTTTATCCTGTTGCCTGTTCAGTTCTTCACATTCCTGCTGCTGTCCTGTATTATATGCCTTGCTCGTTCATCTAGTGGTGATTCGGAAATGAAAATATATTTGAGACTTACGTTTGGTTTTTTTTTAAAACAAAAATGCATTTCGTAGGAAAAATCAACCCCTTCACCACGGCATCAGAATAAATCTTGGTGAATCGTGAGAGAGAGACACATTACGTGGGGATTTACCTTACGCTGAATGGAAGAAATAAAACTAAAGAGGATAATTATAAACAGAGGAACCCTGAAGTAGCATGAATCTAAAGAAATAATTCCATTGTCCATTTTAAATTTTCGGAATGAAATAGAAAGAGGAACACATGCATTCAAATAGCCCTTTTTATGAACATGGTGGGGGTGGGGAGCGGGGAGTTCTTGGGCCCCCCAGCCATGTGTTTCTCAATGGTGGGAGGTGGTGCACTGTTGGATGGTGGCTGCATTCTCTGGTCTCGACATGGTCAAGATCAAAGGCACTATATAATTCCCGGCTGTCAATCTGGCAGATTTAATTTTGTATTTTAATTGTGAAATATTTATGAGGGAAATGATTTTGGCATTTGAGGACAACATAGGAACAGACATGTATTATCTGCAAAAGCAAAACAGCAGACACAGTAATTCACTTTGGTAGGAATAACAGATGTGTTGAGTATAGGGCTAACGGGAGGACTTTGAATAGTGTGGAGGAGCAGAGGGATCTAGGTGTATGTGTGCATAGATCCCTGAAAGTTGGGAATCAAGTAGATAAGGTTGTTAAGAAGGCATATGGTGTCTTGGCGTTTATTGGTAGGGGGATTGAATTTAGGAGTCGTAGCGTTATGTTGCAACTGTACACAACTCTGGTGCGGCCGCACTTGGAGTACTGTGTGCAGTTCTGGTCCCCACATTACAGGAAGGATGTGGAGGCTTTGGAGAGGGTGCAGAGGAGGTTTACCAGGATGTTGCCTGGTATGGAGGGGAGATCCTATGAGGAGAGGCTGAGGGATTTGGGATTGTTTTCGCTGGAAAGGCGGCGGCTAAGAGGGGATCTTATTGAAACATATAAGATGATTAGAGGTTTAGATAGGGTGGATAGTGATAGCCTTTTTCCTCTGATGGAGAAATCCAGCACGAGGGGGCATGGCTTTAAATTGAGGGGGGGTAGTTATAGAACCGATGTCAGGGGTAGGTTCTTTACCCAGAGGGTGGTGAGGGATTGGAATGCCCTGCCAGCATCAGTAGTAAATGCGCCTAGTTTGGGGGCGTTTAAGAGATCCGTAGATAGGTTCATGGACGAAAAGAAATTGGTTTAGGTTGGAGGGTCACAGTTTTTTTTTTTTTTTTTTTAACTGGTCGGTGCAACATCGTGGGCCGAAGGGCCTGTTCTGCGCTGTAATGTTCTATGTTCTATGTTCTATGACTTGCAAAGACAAGAACAGCGATATTAGTTCGAATGCCAGAATCCCGCAATTCAATGATTTGTTTAAGCTCAAAGTCTCCAACGTTTTTGGATGTCTTGCTACTGATTGGGTGCCTGACAGTCCTAGATTAAACGATGGAAAGCTGAAATAACGCTTGACTATTTTCTCACATGGTGGCACGGGAAAATAAGAGAGGAGCGAGCAGAATTATTCTGCCTCATGGCGGCACGGTGGCACAGTGATTAGCACTGCGGCCTTACAGCACCAGGGACGCAGGTTCTATTCCCAGTCGAGTTCCTTTGGGGAATCCAGCAATACACATGAGGAAGGGGGCGGGCGGCACAGTGGCACAGTGGTTATCACTGCTGCCTCATAACGCCAGGGAGCCAGATTCAATTCCGGCTTTGGTCACTGTCTGTGCAGAGTCTGCATGCTCTCCCCGTGTCTGCGTGGGTTTCCTCTGGGTGCTCTGGTTTCCTCCCACAGTCCAAAAATGTGCGGATTAGGTTGATTGGCAATGCTAAATTGCCCCTTAGCATCGGAGAGATTAGCAGGGTAAATATGTGGGATTATGGGGATAGGGCCTGGGTGGGATTGTTGTCGGTGCAGGCTCGATGAGCTGGATGGCCTCCTTCTGCATTGTAGGAATTCTATGAATTCCCCCATTTTGAGACTGAGTGCAATGGCAAGCAGCTCAGCTGTCCTGCCGACCAGAATAGTAGGATCCCGCACCGGATTCTGTGCTTGGAACCTCATTACTCACAACAGTTCGCTGCTGTTGCTTTCAGCCTTTCTCTAGCAGCAGCGGGTCCCTCACACGCCGAGACATCTGACTCTCAGCACCCTCCCTCCTCTGGAGGAGTCACCTCCAGAGTATAAAATCCCCATGGAGACAGTGAGCCCTGGGTCCTCCACTGGAGTTTCCCTCCCCCAAACCCCTCGCACCCCTTCCTCCCCACCCCTCTCCAGGATACTTCTGTCTCCAGGTTCTCTGCCCTCTCACCTTTTCCTTAATTGTGTTGTCATCCTATAGAAGTTAAGAAGAATTCAAGTTTATGCACAGCCAAACACTGTCAGCTTCAGCGGCAGAATCTGCTGCTCCAGGTATCCTTTATAATGGACCTATTTGTAGGCCTTTATATCACACCCACATACCTAGCCTACCTCGCTCACCTTTCCCATATGACTTCCGTAAAATCATAGAAATCATAGAAACCCTACAGTGCAGAAGGAGACCATTCGGCCCATCGAGTCTGCACCGACCACAATCCCACCCAGGCCCTACCCCCACATATTTACCCGCTAATCCCTCTAACTACGCATCTCAGGGACAATTTGTAACCTGGCCAATCAACCTAACCCGCACATCTTTGGACTGTGGGAGGAAACCGGAGCACCCGGAAGAAACCCACGCAGACACGAGGAGAATGTGCAAACTCCACACAGACAGTGACCCGAGCCGGGAATCGAACCCAGGACCCTGGAGCTGTGAAGCAGCAGTGCTAACCACTGTGCTACCATGCCGCCCTGATGGATTGGGCCACAAAAGAAATTGGGTCCATTGGGTAATTAACAAGCTTAATTGCCTCTTAATTGATTGAGTTATCAGTGAGCTTCTGATTTGAATCCGCTTGCCTTCCAGGGACTGGCAGAATAGTGTCAGGTTCTCATCATGCTATATCTTACATAGACAGGGTGTGTGTGTGGGGGGATGCTGCCCAGTTTGCCTCGATTAAACTCAGCCCTCTGTCTTCTGTGACACACACTAATCCTGTCAATTGTAAATTCTAATTAAAAGCACCCCTTTGACTCACTGACTGTTGCGTGGTCATGTTAGATTAATGCAAGCAGCCTACAATGGGGTACTCCCTTCCTTTGTGGCTATACAAAACAGATGGTTCATCCTTACAGGGTTAAATAATCCAGTATATATGGCATTAGTGGCGAACGGAACAAACGCGTTGACACGGCGTTTCATTGGGAAGTACGTGCAAGGGCATATAGTTATGTTCAATATTGGCATGAACAATGTCTGCGTTTCAATCCAAAATATGGAACTCATTAGATAAGATCATTTAATTGTTGGTTATTGAGCTAACGAGAAAGTTTAGCTCCACGACTAATTAATAACCGAAACATTTGATTATGAATGGGTTCCATATTTTGGAGTGAAATTCAGACTTGTAAACAGAATAATAAAATAATATTATCTTTGTTATGGTTACAGCCGTGTTTTTCAACCTCAATTTTTCCCTGAAGCATTTTCCATATGGCGGTTAAACACCTCTCAGGAGAGGACAAAGCTGCCTCGCATGACTGTTGTGAGAATTGAACTGCCCTACAGGCTTACAATGCAGTCCTCACTCAGATTAAATCAAAAATATCTTTACAAATGTTGAAATATGGGATTAGGAGGTACAGCGTGTTTCGTGTGTTGGTATTTTGGTTTGACTCCACTTGAGACTGGTAGGATAAGAAGTCTCCTTTCTCTTGGCAGTTAAGGTGGTGGTTCCGCAGTTTCAGTCTTGATCTTGATCCAGGTCTCCATAGACTCAAATCTCCAGCAGAAAACTCCATATAATTCAATGTAAATTGGCGTTAACTTGTCAGCGTCACTCGGCAAGGTGGGTTGGTGAGTGAAATTTGAGCCGCCGCACTGTTTCGACAGTGGGTTATCGCCCAGGAGATGTGGTGAAGAAACATTTTTGGCACAGAAAGAGAAAGTTTAACTTAGGTTAAACCCGTGATAATGGGTAACAGACCATTGCCTAGTGCTTACAATCCTCGAGATGAGTTCAAATAGTCATCTAAAAAAAGACAACACAAAATTGGCCATGGCATTCTTGCTTTTATGTATTGTGAAGAACTAATTTATTCTTCTATGAGATGTGGGCGGCTCTAGCTGGGCCAACATTTATTGCCCATCCCTAATTGCCCCTGAGGGGGCAGTTCAGAATCAACCACATTGCTGTGGGTCTGGAGTCACATGTAGGCCAGACCAGGTGAGGACAGCAGATTTCCTTCACTAAAGGACATTAGTGAACCAGATGGGTTTTTATGACAATCGACAATGGTTTGATGGTCATCATTAGACTTTTAATTCCAGGTTTTTATTGAATTCATATTTCACCATTTGCCATGGTGGGATTCGAACCCAGGTCACCAGAGCATTACCCTGGGTCTCTGGATTATTAGTCCAGTGACAATAGCACTGCGCCACTGCCTCCCCGTTGCATAACTAATTTGCAATGCCACTCCACAAAGTCACACTGAGAAGAGAAGACTGATGAAGACCAGCCGGCCCCTCAAGTACACCCTTCCGTAGGAATCTATGATCTTTAATGCATAAAATCTTTCAAATACCTTCACAGTATATTTGGAACCTCACTCTATCCTGTCCCCTTAGTCCTGCTGTCTCAGATTAACTTGAAATAGTCCCAGTGATTAATCTTTTTTATCCCACCTGCGATGATGTACTTTCAGAGACTTCAAACGGAAACAAAAAGAAATGTATTTAGTGATCTTCAAGAGCAACAGCATATCTGCAACCCGCTCTAAATCACTGTGTATACCCTGTAAAATCCTGTCACATTCACCTCGGACTGTAGGGATCAGGATCCTTCTGCACCATTCCCAAAGCTTTGATATTTCATATTGTGCACTTTGGTCACCATGACAGGATGCAGACAACTTTACCTGAGCAGTTACAACTGTTGAATAATGACCTGGCGAGCAATACTCAGCAGTAAGACAGTTTTAAATGGATTTTATTTATTATTGGTGCTTGCATTGGGGTCAGTGGAAGGTATAATGGCCAGGATTCTCCCAGCTCGCTGCACTGCTCAAGTAGCGCAGCAGGCCGGGAGAAAAGAGCAAGGGGCTTTTGAGATTCGCAACCGGTTCGAGTCTCCCAGGCACATTGTTTTAGCGCAATCAGCTCCGTGCTGAAAATCGTTGATCGGGGCGTTCTAAGGAAGGCCAGGGATTGGAGACCAGTGATCAGAAGGCCAGCAATGAGGGGGAGCAGTGCATGTGCGCTGATCTCTGCACTGACAGATCAGCACTTGCACAGTGGCCCACTCAGGACGATGCTGCCAGCCTCTCGGGCGGGAATCAGCCCTGCCCCCTACTTTTTAGCATGAATCACTCTATGGCACTCTGCATTGCACAGAGTGTTGGAGATTCATTCAGGTAAGTGTGCCCAAAAAAGGGTTGGGAAATGTTCCTGTTTTCCCACCTGTTGTGCACTTAGTTTTATTTTGGGAAAATCGCCGCCATTGTTTCTTGTGTATTATACAGACCATTCATAGAGTACATAGGAGTGAAGGAAAGGAGAGAGTGCAGAATGTAGTGTTACAGCCATAGCTAGGGTGTAGAGAAAGATCAACTTAATATATGGTTGTCCATTCAAAAGTCTGATGGCAGCAGGGAAGAAGCTGTTGAGTTGGTTGGTGAGTGATCTCACACTTTTGTATCTTTTTCCCGACAGAAGAAGCTGGAAGAGAGTATGTCAGGGGTATGTGGGGTCCTCAATTATGTTGGTTGCATTTCTGAGGCAGCGGGAAGGGTAGACAGAGTCAATGGATGGGAGTTGTGTGTAGACTGAGGAAAATGGTTTTGTGAAAGTGTCGGCTGACTTCCTTCATAGAATACTTGAAGAAATGCAAGTGACCCCAAGATGAGCAAAATCTAGACAAATAGAAAATTGATCACAGCACGAATCTGAATATACTAATGACTTTTCTATTATTTGAAACTACTAATTAAATCATAAATCCAATCTAAAGCATCTCAGCAAACTCATTTAGTACTTTTCCATGGTATTAACTTCTAACTCCTGCTTCTATTGCATCCATTGACTCTGTCTACATTTCCTGCTGCCTCAGAAAAGCAGCCAGCATAATTAAGGACCCCATGCACCCCGGACATTCTCTCTTCCACCTTCTTCCATCGGGAAAAAGATACAAAAGTCTGAGGTCACGTACCAACCGACTCAAGAACAACTTCTTTCCTGTTGCCATCAGAATTTTGAATGGACCTACCTCGCATTAAATTGATATTTCTCTACACCCTAGCTATGACTGTAACATTACATTCTGCACTCTCTCGTTTCCTTCTCTATGAACGGTACGCTTTATCTGAATAACACGCAAGAAACAATACTTTTCACTGTATACTAATACATGTGATAATAATAAATCAAATCAAAATATTTTCTAAATAAAGGCAAATTACTAAATAAAAGCAAATTCAAAATATTTTCTATGCTTTTGTGTTAACCATTCAGCAGAGTCTGGTGAAACCTGATGGTTGGAAGAGAACTAAGATCTAGAATTCATGTAGTGAATTCATGGAAGTATTTAAAAAGGGATCTCCTCAAAATGAGTTACACCCGTTTGTTCATTAAAGATACTGGGAGCTAGTGGTGTCCCGCTGAAGGAGTTAAGAATGTGGTTCCTGTGGCTACTGATTTGTATTTTTATTGGTGCAATTTGCATAAATCCAGGGTAAAATTAATGTAACCAGCTGAACTATCCGGAAACCTCTGTGATGCCTTTCAGCAGCAGACAACCAGGTAAGAAATGGCGATGTGTTGGGTTCTCTCACTTCACTCTCAAATAACTAAACTGCACGTCTTAGCGTTAGTATTACATTCATCAAGAATTGTAACTATTCAGACATTATCTACACCCAGAGGCACCATCCAGGAGAAGAATAACACAATTCCCTGCTCCAACCTCTGCTTGAGGGGATTGAAGGCAGGAGGCACAGACTCTGAGGGTGTGTGAGTGCCAAAACGGTTGCCAAGAATGTGACTTCTGCTGCATGGACGGAGGTGGCTCTGGCACTGTGCAGCAAATCCCTCACCCTCAGGGCTACACAGAGTGCTGCAGATATTTCAGTGACTCACCAGTTTGCAGGGTGACACAATGGGCTCTGTCTCCCTTACCTCCCTGTTCAACCTGGCCACCATCAACCCCTTCACCTTCCCACAGCAACTCTTCCACAGATCATTGCAGAGGACTCTGATTAAAGATGAGTCCAACTCAGCATCTTGCACAATGACAGCTCAGCTAGGCCAACAGAAATTACTTACACCTATTTCCTTCGCTTTAACAGTTGATGACCCCCCCTACATCTCTTCTTTGAACTCTTTTCCCAGACCTGGACTTCTCAGCTGCTAGTCTTTTCTGAAGTGGATTCTAATCCTAACCCCTTTTTAGGACTATTCCAGATCAGACATACTCCCTCAGATGGTCACTCACACTTGAGGGTGAGACAGTCAGGCTTCACAAACACTTAAATGTATCTAGAGAACTGGTCTAACTCTCCCTGAAGGAAAGGAATGACCAGGGAATATTACCACTTTCTGATGGCCTTTTAAACACTTGTTAACTCAATTATGACAGCCCGGATATTACATGGGCCCAGCCATCTCTTCTCAAAAATATGCCTCGCCACTAAAGAGTCATAGAGGTTTACAGCATGGAAACAGCCCCTTCGGCCCAACTTGTCCATGCCACCCTTTTTGTAAACCCCGAAGCTCGTCCCAATTGCCCACATTTGGCCCATATTCCTCTACACCCATCTTACCCATGTAACTGTCTAAATGTTTTTTAAAAGACAAAATTGTACCCGCCTCTACTACTACCTCTGGCAGCTTGTTGAGTTTGGATACAGAAGACGATGAGACAATGGACGTGATGCTACCAGCCATTCACGCCGTGCTGCCACTGCAGTGCAGTCGGAGAATTTGGCGCTCAGCCAAACCTCTGTTTAATGTAGCAGGACTAGAAAATCCCTGTTGACATGAACAGCCAGAAGATTTCCACCCAATATATTTTCTAAATCATATAGCAGTTAATTTTTGATGGTATTTCAATCACAACATTGTCACTACAAGATAAAGTAAGTATAATCTTACTTCTAATAGAGAATCCAAGTCTTCTCAATGTTACAGAGAGATATTTAAGATATCTGTCAATATTTAAAATAGGATTGACCATAAATCCCCAAGTAGAAAGCTACTGAGTCAAGCAACATACCTCTATCCCAATTAAAGGGAGAATTATCATCGCTACACCACAGCAACATTTACCTTGAGAGATGCTGGAGTAAATCCAACAAATCTACAAAATCCTACTGTGTAGTTCCAATATTTGTACCCTTAAAGAACTAAACCAGCAGGAAACATGTTGAGCACTCATGCTACACATTGTCAGCATCCTTCCTTGCAACACCCAGTTTTCAGAATTCGGTTGACAAGTTATTTACGGTCATCCTTAAGGTTATCCTTTGTTAGATTGTAGTATCTTAAGATTTATCAATGCCATGCTGAGGTGATGTAATGGCCAGTTTCTTCAGAGCTGCCTTGTGATGGGGGATAAGCCACAGGATGTTGTCCTTGATGCGCAATTAAATCACTCGGGAGGCCGGATCGTACCCGGGAAATAAAGGCTTTTATTAGTAACAAGAATGGAGCATACTATATAACAATACAATCCCAGACTAAAGGGTCACCAGGCAGTGCAGTGACCTTTATACTCCTCCAGGTAGGCGGAGCCAACCGGAGTGCACCACAGAACAATACCAACAGGTAGAACACCCCAACCCTAACCCCAACAGTGACAACAGTAACATATGTACAAGCACCATAATATCATTTGTATTCTCCTTTTCATCCATATATTGAGAGAAAGTTTCAAAACTTTGCGGAGAATTGGTCATCTTCTATCCAGCCAGTCACCTATCTGTTAAAATTGGCACAGTCAAGTAACAGCATTGAACTTGAAACTCTCTGATATAACAACAAAGGGAATGAGAGGTCTGGGATGTGAATGCTCAATGGCAGTCCAAAAATCCCAGCAACACCCCAGTTAACATTTGTCTGCACAGCTCTGCAGGGAATTAAATATAGATACCAGAAGGTTACTTAAAGTTGCTATCTAATGGACTCAAAGATCTTCAGGATACTGGAATCTGTACAGGGGACTGGCAGTCTCATGTGAATTGGCCTTAGAAAGAAACCCTACAGTGCAGAAGGAGGACATTCAGCCCATTGAGTCTGCACTGACCACAATCCTATCTAGGTCCTGTTCCCGTAGCCCCACATATTTACCCTGCAAATCCCCCTGACACTAGGGTCAATTTAGCATGGCCAATCAACCTAACCCACACATCTTTGGACTGTGGGAGGAAACCGGAGCAAACCCATGCAGACACGGGGAGAACATGCAAACTCCACACAGACAGTGACCCAAACCAGGAATCGAAACCAGGTCCCTGGTGCTATGAGGCAGCAGTGCTAACCACTGTGCCGCCTTGTTTTTTTCTTTATTCATTGATGGGATGTGGGCATCACTAACTAATTTCCCTTGAACTGAATGGCTTGCAAGAACATTTCTGTTATATATCGGAGGCTGTTGCTGTGTTGTTGTGCTATCACTTTGAGAGTCACATGTGTAGTTTGTGACATCATTGACTGCTTCACGGGTTTTTGCCTAGTCTAGCTAGATCAAGCCTCTCGAGAGGCTTGATCTAGAGAGAGTCAATAAACCTGCATATATATTTTCACCCAACCCCATGTGCCATCACTTTATGTTCTTTTCTCCAACAAGTGCGGTTTATAAAAATTTCAGAGGGCAGTTAAGGGTCAACCACATTGCTGTGGGTCTGGAGTCACATGGAAGCCAGATGGGATTAGGATGGCAGATTTCCTTCCCTAAAGGACAGTAGTGAACCAGATGGGTTTTTACAACAATTGCTCTGTGGTCATTAGACTTTTAAATGCAGATTTTTACTGAGTTTAAATTTCACTACCTGCCATGATGGGATTTGAACCATTATCATTACCCGTGGTCTCTGGATTACTAGCCCAGTGACAATACCATTCCATCACTGCCTCCCCAAGCTGACAATTCTATTTTAGAATCCCTACAGTGCAGAAGGAGGCCATTTGGCCATTAGTGGCAGTCCCATGTGAATTGAATGGCCAGCGAGAACATTGAATGGCTAGCGAAATTCATCAGGCCTTCACCGATAACAATCCCATCCAGGCCCTATCCCCCTAACCCCACATAATCCCCCTGACATTGAGGGGTAAATTAGCATGGCCAATCAACCTAACCCACACATCTTTGGCGTGTGGGAGGAAACCGGAGCACCTGGAGGAAACCCTGAGGCCAGAATTGAACCCGGGTCCCTGGGGATGTGAGGCAGCAGTGCTAACCACTGTGCTGACAATTCTACATGAACTAGGAGATGTACCACTATTTGCAGTGGATGCCTGAGCCACGGCTGGCAAGTATCAGTAATTCAAAAGTTTAAAGTTTATTTATTAACCACAAGTAAGGCTTACATTAACACTGCAATGAAGTTACTGTGAAATTCCCCTATTCACCACACTCCGGCGCCTGTTTGGGTCAATGCACCTAACCAGCATGTCCTTCAGACTGTGGGAGGAAACCGGAGTGCCCAGAAGGAAACCGTCCCAGGCACGGGGTGAACATGCAAACTCCACACAGACAGTGACCCAAACCAGGAATTGAACCCTGGCCCCTGGTGCTGTGAGGCAGCAGTGCTAACCACTGTGCCACCGTGCCGCCCCCTGCTCCCAACACTAATCGAGAATATTCAACTGCTTCACTGGGTTTTCCAAAATGCTACAGGCAGCCTGCGGTCTGATAAAATCCACAACAACATGGTAATATTGCACCATATTATGCAACTTAGCTTGGTCAAGTGGCATATCAAATTAGCTATTGAGTTAATCTATTGACAACACGGGTAAGCGATTGGCAACCTTCGTTATCCATGATGGAAATACTGAACTGCACACAATGCTGCATGTTGTTCATATTTCCAATAAACCTTGCGTGAGATGAAACTGA
Organism: Mustelus asterias; assembly: GCF_964213995.1. Taxonomy (NCBI): domain Eukaryota; kingdom Metazoa; phylum Chordata; class Chondrichthyes; order Carcharhiniformes; family Triakidae; genus Mustelus; species Mustelus asterias. The sequence goes on from NC_135827.1 coordinate 25,685,316, forward strand.
TTACTCAGTTTATCACTTTAGATTTGCTTGCTTGCAATAAAGCGTATAGTTTCAGCTTCATTCCGTGATTTGATGAAACATAGCCTGCGACTGTTTCTAACTTCATTAACAACATTTGATAAATAACAGCAGGTTACCTTCTTCTTACTAAGAATCTTGGCAAAAAAAACAATCTTCAAATCAATTCTCCCTGGTTGTCAGCTTTTGGCTAAATTTCTTTTAATGTTCATCCAAATCAATGCAATTTCTCGCAAGGTCAGAAAGAAAATATTTCAAATTCCATGTGTTGCACATGGATCTAAGTGAATGATGGGTACATCAAGCAAAAAGCCATATTCATATTTTCTTAGAATGACTCCATATTGTGAAAATGAATCAAAGGTTTAAGCCAAGATAAATATATTTCTTCTAAACTGTTGTTCAACTGGATGACAGAGAAACATCACAGCAGACTGTAATACACGCACCATCAGAAAATTAAACTACGTCAAGCCTAAGTTAAGACCTTTCCTTTTTTTTTAGATAGTTAGTAAACTACGGGTTAAAAAGTAAAATAAAATGTATTTATTAGTCACATGTAGGTTTACATTCACACTCCAATGAAGTTACTGTGAAAATCCCCTAGTCGCCACACTCCGGCGCCTGTTCGGGTACACTGAGGGAGAATTTAACATGGCCAATTCACCAAACCAGCACGTCTTTCGGACTGTGGGAGGAAACCGGAGCATCCGGAGGAAACCCATGCAGACACGGGGAGAACGTGCAGACTCCACACGGACAGTGACCCAAACTGGGAATCAAAGCCAGGTCCCAGACGGTGTGAGGCAGCAGTGCTAACCACTGTGCCACCGTCCTGCCCCAGGGCTGTGGAAAGTTGGCATTTATACAGCTTTGTGAGGCACATTCTCAGCATCACTTCTGTCAAGATGGTACATGTTGGCACGTGATCACATAGTTCACTGTAAACAGTGGGGTGGGGGGGGGGGCGGGGCGATTCAAAGTGAGTTGACCCCCCCCCCCCCCGCCCCTTAGGGCCGAATGTGGCAGTGTAGACATCTAATCTCGGGTTGTCAATTGTTCGGGCTGACCAGTTATCAGTTGTTTGAAGTCTTTTTAAAATGCGATTAAGTCGCTGCCTTTGAAGTCTGCTTTGCTGTTATTTCTACTCTGTTGTTTTAATATGTGGAAATGTCCATACGCGGAGCTCAAGTCCCTGTCTCCATCAGCACGGATTTAAAAACTGGCATCGGCCATCATTCCTACACATGATTCAGTTCTCCCTTATTGAAACAGCTGTGCGTCCTGTTTAAAATATGCCATGATATTAATAATTCAAATAGTTCTGCTCCAATTGTATCCAACCATATAGCAGCAGCAAGAGTGATGAGAGTGGGCAGCCTGTGCTGGTTCGTGTTTGATTCGGGGTTCAAGCGCATTGCATCCCCAATCAATAACAATTGTTTGCATTTATCTTTAACATAACAAACTATCCCAAAATGCTCCACAGGAGCCAATAAAAAACACCAATCCAAAGCAGGTATTAGAATAGGTGGCCAGCTTGCTCAACGGGTGATTTTGGTCACTTGTCATTTTCTTTATTCATTTGTGGGACATAGGCGTTGCTGGCTGGCCAGCATTTTATTGCCCATCGCCAGTTGTCCTTGAAGGGCAGTTACGAGTCAACCACATTGCTGTGGCTTTGGAGTCACATGTAGGCCAGACCAGGAAAGGACAACACATTTCCTTCCCTAAAGGACATTAGTGAACCTGATGGTTTTTTCCGTCAATCGACAATGGTTTCAGTAGATTCTTAATTCCAGATTCTATTTACTGAATTCAAATTCCACCACCTGCTGTGGCGGGATTCGAACCCAGGTGCCCAGAACATTCGTTGAGTTTCTGGATTAATGGTCCAGAAAGTCTTAACTTAGGCTTGACGTAGTTTAATTTTCTGATGGTGCGTGTATTACAGTCTGCTGTGATGTTTCTCTGTCGTCCAGTTGAACAATAATTTAGAAGAAATATATTTATCTTGGCTTAAATTTTTGATTAATTTTCACAATATGGAGTCATTCTAAGAAAATATGAATATGGCTTTTTGCTTGATGTATCCATATTTCACTTAGATCCATGTGCAACACATGGAATCTGAAGAAGTAATGATAATATCACTAGGCCATAGCCTCCTAGTATCTTTGGGTGGTACAGTGTCAGATTTTGCTTGCTAACTCTGCTGTGAGGCATCTTAAGACATTTCACTATGTTCAAGCAGCTATATAAATGCCAGCTATTGTTGGTACTGTGGAAAAGGAGGTAACCTCCTGATGCGCGACAATCAAGCACGTGGAACAAGGCTTCAGCTATTGAAGGCTTTTATTAGCAAACAATGGAACTAACTAACACGAGTACACCAGTTCAGACTGGAGGGGTCCTGCCGGAGCAGAGGGTCTTATACCTCTCCTCCGGAGGCGGGGCCCCACCGGGATGTGCCATAATAACATTTACCACAGGTAAACACCCTAACCCAACAACATTATACAACCCCCACAGTGACAACACCCTAACCCAACAGTAACATAAGAACAACCCCCAGTGGTAACCAACATTCACCCCTCCTTTAAAAACAAAGGCCGGCGGGGTGCAAAAAACAGGTCATATATGTACAAAATTCACAAGTCCAGACGGTCTGGAGGACCGCACCGTCGCTGTGATCTCCTCAACACCGGTTGCGACACCGGAGCAGGTGCTTGCGGTGGCGTTCTCTCCAAAACAGCGTCCGGCTGTCCCCTCAAGGACTCCCGGGCCGGTTGACCCTGGTGAGGCGATGGTGCAGGGGATCCTGGAACCTTCTGTGGTGGCGCCGATTTCCGAGTCTCAGGCAAGCTGTACATGGGAGTATAACTGTTATGCACTGGTCCCGGTGCTGACCGCGCCACGTCTGGGGAAGAAATAAGTAATAGGGGATTCGTGACAGGGGGTATGGGAGCGACAGGAGTTGCTACGTCCCCTGCGGGCGCCAGGTCTCGAATGGAGACTGTGTCCTCTCGCCCGTCAGGATATGCCACATAGGCATACTGAGGGTTGGCGTGGAGGAGTTGGACCGGTTCGACCAAGGGGTCGGACCTGCGGGCCCTCACATGTCGCCGCAGAAGGACGGGTCCTGGGTACGTCAACCAGGCTGGTAATGAGATCCCCGAGGACGACTTCCGAGGGAATGAGAACATCCTCTCGTGGGGAGTAGCATTGGTTGCCGTACACAGGAGGGAGCGGATAGAATGGAGCGCATTTGGAAGGACCTCCTGCCAACGGGAGACTGGAAGGCCCCTGGATTTCAGCGCCAGTAGGACAGCCTTCCAGACTGGAGCATTCTCCCTTTCCACCTGTCCGTTACCCCTAGGGTTGTAGCTCGTGGTTCTACTAGAGGCAATCCCGTATGAGAGCAGGAATTGCCTCAAGTCGTTGCTCATGAACGACGAGCCCCTGTCGCTATGTATGTAGCAGGGGTACCCGAACAGGGTAAAAAGCTCACTGAATGCCTTAATCACGGTGGCAGTCGACGTGTCCGCACAGGGGACAACAAACGGGAACCGGGAGTACTCATCTATTATATTGAGGAAATAGACATTCCGGTCCGTTGAGGGAAGGGGGCCCTTAAAATCCACACTCAGCCTCTCGAAAGGGCGAGTGGCCTTGACCAATTGTGCCCGGTCTGGTCGATAAAAGTGCGGTTTGCATTCCGCGCAAATCCGACAGCTTCTCGTCACTGACCTGACATCCTCCACCGAGTAGGGCAGGTTGCGGGCTTTTACGAAGTGGTAGAGTCGGGTGACTCCAGGATGACACAGGTCATTGTGGAGGGCCTTCAAGCGGTCCTCCTGCATGATGGCGCATGTTCCGCGCGAGAGGGCATCCGAGGGCTCATTGAGCTTCCCTGGACGATACATAATATCGTAATTATAGGTGGAGAGCTCAATTCTCCACCGCAAGATCTTATCGTTCTTGATCTTGCCCCTCTGCATGTTACTGAACATAAACGCCACGGATCGTTGATCCGTGATCAGAGTGAACCGCTTCCCCGCCAGGTAATGGCGCCAGTGTCTGACTGCCTCCACAATGGCCTGAGCCTCCTTCTCCACCGCTGAGTGCCGAATTTCGGGGCCTTGAAGGGTGCGGGAAAAGAACGCGACGGGCCTGCCTGCCTGGTTTAGTGTGGCGGCTAGGGCGAAATCAGATGCATCACTCTCCACCTGGAAAGGGATGGATTCATCCACCGCGTGCATCGTGGCTTTCGCAATGTCGCTTTTCAAAGCCTTGAAGGCCAATTGGGCCTCCGGCGTGAGTGGAAAGGTCGTGGACTTGATGAGCGGACGGGCTTTGTCCGCGTAGTTGGGGACCCACTGCGCATAATACGAAAAGAACCCGAGGCATCTCCTCAGTGCTTTCGTGCTAGCGGGCAAGGGAAGTTCAGTAAGGGGGCGCATACGGTCTGGATCAGGGCCAATGACCCTGTTTTCCACCACGTATCCAAGGATAGCTAACCTGCGCGTACGGAATACGCACTTCTCCCTGTTATAGGTCAGATTCAGGCGAGATGCAGTGCGCAGAAAGTGTTGGAGATTCGTGTCATGGTCCTGCTGGTCATGGCCGCAGATGGTGACGTTATCCAGGTACGGGAAGGTAGCCCACAACCCGTTCTGGTCCACCATTCGGTCCATAGCACGCTGGAAGACCGAGACCCCATTGGTGACACCAAATGGAACCCTGAGAAAATGGTATAGACGACCATCCGCCTCAAAAGCCGTGTATTGTCGGTCCTCTGGGCGGATGGGGAGTTGATGGTAGGCGGACTTAAGGTCTATGGTAGAGAACACTCGGTACTGCGCAATCTGATTGACCATATCAGAAATGCGCGGGAGAGGATACGCATCCAGCTGCGTATAACGGTTAATGGTCTGACTGTAGTCGATGACCATCCGAGGTTTGTTCCCGCTTTTAACTACCACGACCTGCGTTCTCCACGGACTAGCACTGGCCTGTATGATCCCTTCCTTGAGGAGCCGCTGAACCTCAGATCTAATAAAGATCCGCTCTTCAGCGCTGTAACGCCTACTCTTAGTAGCGATGGGCTTGCAGCCTGGTACCAGATTCTTAAATAAAGAAGGTGTGGTGATTTTTAGAGTGGAAAGATTGCATGCGGGGCGCTTTGGGCAATTTGGAGGCTGCGGCTGATTCCCTACTGCCAGTGAAGGAGTGGCCCACCGTACTGTAGGATCACACTCTTCATGTGGACCATAAAATTTAGTCCGAGGAGAATTGGCGCACAAAGGTGAGGTAACACAAGGAGCCTGTATTGCTCGTAAATTGTGCCCTGTACCTCTAGGGTTACCATACACCGTCCTTGGATCGGTACAGACCGGGACCGTGATGCCATGGAAATTGTCTGCTTGGCAGGTAGCACCCGGAGTCCACACCTTTTTGCAGTGTCAGGGTGTATGAAACTCTCGGTGCTCCCACTGTCAAACAGACAATACACAGTACGACCATTTACCTTGATGTTCATCATGGAATTATCAAGCCTGTGGTGCTTTGTCTGGTCCAGGGAGATCGACGCCACCGTTGGCCCCTGGGCGTCACTGCATGCAGCCGATGTTGATGCTGAGGACCCCTGCTGGTCGCTCCTAGTCGTCGTGGACAATGATGGCCGCCCCCATGAATCGCACGTGGGTGAGGGCGCCAAACGTAGCGACTCCTGGTGGTCTTCCTCCTCCTCCATCAGCCACGATGGCGCTGTCCTGGATTCGCACGTGGTCGGACCTCGTGGGTACTGCGACGCCGAAGGAGATTGTCTCCGCTCTGGAGGGTTACAAGCTGCACTGCCGTTTTTGGACTTCGACCTGCAAACTTTAGCATAGTGGCCCTTTTTACCACACTGGCTGCAGGTTGCCGTTTTTGCAGGACACTGTTGCCGTGGATGCTTGGCCCCACCGCAAAAATAGCATCGCTGGCCACCTGGAGCTGCCGCCGTCGTCGGATCGATATGGGAGCGCGAGCCCGCGGGGCGAGGAGGGATTTGAGCTTGCTCTTGCCACGTTGTCTCCACGTGGTCCTCGGGGTACAGAGCCAAGCTTTTCGACGCTGCTTCCAGCATCTCAGCCATCTCCATCGCTTGGGTCAAGTTGAGGTTCCCTTTCTCCAGTAACTTAAGCCGGATGTACGAGGACCCTACCCCTGCTACAAACGCGTCTCGGGCGAGGTCGTACATATATTGTTCGGCTGATACGTCTTTACAATCGCAACCCCTGGCAAGCTGCAGGAGCTCATTGGCGTAGTCCTCCATGGTTTCGCCCGACTGCCGACGTCGTGTAGCGAGGAGGTAACGAGCGTGTATCTCGTTGGGTGGTCTCGTGTATCGTTTCTTCAAGAGCTCGATGGCCCTCGGGTAAGTGGTGGCCGCACGAATCGCAAGATAAATCGTGTCGCTTACCCTTGCGTGGAGGACCTGGAGTTTGTCACTGTCTGTAGTAACAGCTACAGAGGCTGCCAGGTAGTCTTCGAAACACTTCCACCAGTGGTCGAAGGTGTTAGCGGCACCGATCGCACGTGGGTCCAATGCCAGACGTTCTGGTTTTAATATTTGTTCCATACTCCCTTTTTACTGTTGAGAGTTTTATGTTTGCTAATAAAATTGATGCGCGACAATCAAGCACGTGGAACAAGGCTTCAGCTATTGAAGGCTTTTATTAGCAAACAATGGAACTAACTAACACGAGTACACCAGTTCAGACTGGAGGGGTCCTGCCGGAGCAGAGGGTCTTATACCTCTCCTCCGGAGGCGGGGTCCCACCGGGATGTGCCATAATAACATTTACCACAGGTAAACACCCTAACCCAACAACATTATACAACCCCCACAGTGACAACACCCTAACCCAACAGTAACATAAGAACAATCCCCAGTGGTAACCAACGATGGTTCACCACACCTCCATGTGTTTTTGTGAACAATGAGGAGATTCGTATTAAATTTTCTATTTCCTGTCGAGCCCCTCAAAGGGGAGTTTCAAGGTGCTTTATGAAGTAAGAAGGCATTTAATGAGGACTGGAGGTTAAGGGGACTTTAAACACCTGGTTAAAAATACGGGTCTTAAGTGGGAAAAAACCCCAGAAAATACTGGAAAATCTCAGCAAGTCTGACAGCATCTATGGAGAGAGAATAGAGCCAACATTTCGAGTCTGGATAACCATTCGTCAGGGCTGAAGGCAAATGGAAAGGAGTGGAGGAGGGGAGGAGGAGGGGAGGAGGAGGGGGGGGTAGGGGAGGAGTGGGAGGAGGGGTGAAGGAATAAGATGGAAGGGGAAGGAGGGAGGAGGATGAAGGGAGGAGGGTCAAGGGGTTGAAGTTAAGGGGAGGAGGGGGAAGGAGGGGGCTGAGGAGGAGGGGAAGTAAAAGGAAGGGGGTAAGGGGCAGGAGGAGTGAGTAAGGGGGATTTTGGGTAAAGGAGAGGAAGGGAGGATGAGGCATTAGTGGGTGTTGGGGTGGTGCAAGGAGGAGGAGGGTGCTTCATTGAGAAAGGGTGTTTGCAAGGGGGAGGGGTGGGCATAACGGGGAGGAGTTTGGGGAGTAAATATGGGGTAGCTATTGTAATGTAACCAATGGTGATATGCTGTGAGGGTCAGCTGACCTGGTAGACAATGTAACCAATGGCAAAATGATGTGGTGGTCAGCTGACCAAATATAAAGAGAAAGCAAAGGGAGATTGTGGGGAGCATTTGTGGCCCAAGTGCTGGTGTAATGAAGTTTCTTTATTAAACCTTTACTTTGTGAAGTTGGTTCTTTTATTGCTTGCTTCTGGAGTATCCTTATTGCTGGATAAACAGTAGTAAGGGGTAGGAGCAGAGGGAGTAAATGGGGGGGTTGGGAGTGGAGGGGAGTAAGGTAGGGTTGGAGAGTCGAGGAGGATTGGTCAACTTGCAGTGTGAATGAGACGTTTCTTTGGCTGGCATTTATATGCCTCAGAATAAAGCTAAGCGGCCTGTCTGTGCCAGCTCTGAAAGCACTATCCAATCAGTCCAGCTCCCTCCTGCTCTTTCCCTATTACCCTGAAACTTTTATTGAAGCTGTAAATTTATTCATAGAGAAATGCTGGCCAGAGAAACACTTTGCAAACACACTTAAAACACTGAGCGGGAACTACCTGTTGCCTAACCCGAATTTTAACTTATCAAAAGGGACGGAGAAGGTCGTCCAATTCACATTGAGGGTCCTATTTTATATTTGCATTTCCTTCGCAAGTTACACTGATTTGCACAGAATTTAAAAGGAAGAGGAGTGGCCTAATCGTGCTAACAGAGCAGGATGGGGTTTGATTCCAAACCTGAACTCACATTCGAATCAAATCGCCTTCTAAGGGAAAACTTTGGCAATCCCACTTCCGACCCATAAACCCTCCAATCAAGGAGTACTCAAAACATTACAAAAACAAGCATACATCTATTTAACTGTGAATATTTCGATACCTCATCCATCAGCAAGTATCAATGTCTGGATTTCTGCACAAATCTAAAGTGTAATGATCCTACTCTCCCAAACAGTAATTGGACAGCGATTTGACAGCACTTGCTGAACAATCCTGAGTGTGCCAAGGGTACACTAACAACCATTTTAAGATGATCAGTCAGGTGCACAATGTGACTGACTTACAGTCGCTAGAAGTTTCATGCATTCGTACACAGGCAAAAGGAACATGTCTCGGCATTGCAACTTTTAAAGAATTAAACAAAAGCATGGGAAAAATAGCTCCCTGGTGCATTCTGCTCAACCAATCTCCATGATAATGCCTTGACCAGAGCCGATTTGCTAACCAATCAGTACCGCTTTTCTCATGCAGCATGAATTGTGGCTCCCTTTGAAATTTGGCATTCTTCATAGAATCCTAAGTGCACAAGGAGACCATTCGGCCCATCGAGTCTGCACCAAACAATCCCACGTAGGCCCTATCCCCATGCATTTACCCTAGCTAGTCCCCCTGACAATAAGGGGCAATTTAGCATGACCAATCCACCTAACCCGCACATCTTTGGACTGTGGGAGGAAACCAGAGCACTCAGAGGAAACCCACGCAGACGCGGGAAGAATGTGCAAATTCCGCACAGACAGTGATCCAAGACCGGAATTGAACCTGGGTCCCTGGCGCTATGAGGCAGTAGTGCTAACCACTGTGCCGCCAACACAATGCCTCTGTCCTGATGAGCTTCTTGCCTCTGTCCTGATGAGTGCAAGGTGAAAAGCTTCAACAGGATGGGGGAAAAATTTTCCCATCCTGCCCGCCACGGGATTTGTAGCGGGCAGGGGGGGGGATGGAACATGCAAAGGTCCATTGGCCCTGGGCGGGACTTTCCGGTTTTGGGGCGTGAACGGCTGGAAAATCCCACCCCATGTCTCTTATTTTCAGCAACCCTCGGAATCTGCACTACCAAACAACAATAGTGATAATTCCCCCATTTTTTGTTGGGGGGGCGGGGGGTGGTGGGTGGAGGGGGGGTGGTGGGTGGAGGGGGGGGGGGGGGCGGCGGGAGCGGTGGGGGTGGATAAAAATCAAAGGGAAAGGAAACCAGAAGAAAGTAAAGTAACAAATCCAGGATCAGCAACTCATTGAACAAGGTCAATTCCCCAGCACATTGTTCGGGAAATATGCTATTTGGTTCCAAGTCTCCCTGATTGAGATAATTCATAAAAATGATACCCTTAGAATCGTGAAACCTTACATAACTTTCTGCCGCTGCGCGAGGGACTTTACCATCCACCCTAAACAGTTCCACATGTTTCAATGACAGTTTATAAATAAACTTTCTTTAAAGTATTACATTTCTATTTGCTTTTAATTGTACTCAAGTGGTGTAGTGAATTCAGCCCATGCTGTGGTTTCAGGTGAAGTCCCCAGTTGCTCCTCCTTTATGTGCGAGACATTTCTAATCCACTCATGAGTCACTGGCTATTTCGGTGATAAATCACGATGTCAGAGTTTGCATAGCGATTAAACATCAGAAAATCCAAATCCGCTGCAAAGTGTTAATTAAAATGTGATTTGGACCATTTGTCCAGAAATAGCTTCTTGGAGTGACAGCTTTGCTTCTCTTCGCTGGTGGGAATACATTTCACAAATGCCAAAAAGCAAAAACAAATCATGATAGGCAGTCCTCACTGCAATATGTGCAAAAGTCAGAATTCTAAAAAAGGTATTGCTTTCAAGCTTGTTTTTTTGTCTATTCTCTCACCCTTATCCCCATCTCATAATTATACAATGCAGAAGGAGACCATTAGGTCCATCGAGCCTGCACCAACAGCAGCTAATCCCCCTGACATGAAGGGGCAATTTAGCATGGCCAATCAACCTAACCTGTACATCTATGGAGCGTGGGAGGAAATTGGAGCACCCGGAGGAAACCCACTCAGGCATGCTGAGAATGTACAAACTCCACACAGACAGTCACCCAAGGCCGGAATTGAACCCAGGTCCCTAGCACTGTATGGCAGCAGTGCTAAACACTGTGCCACCATGACACCCATCTGTCCCGAGGGCACTTATTAATGCTCAGGTGCCAGCTGTCAAGGTGCCCGCTGCTTCCCAGTACTCTACTCAAATAACCATTCTTTGTTTGTGAATGATGTTAAAACTGGACTTCGAGGGAGAACGAGCAAAGAAATTGGGAGATTAAATTCAATGTTGGGAAAAATGAAGTGAAGCCTTTCAGTAACAAATGCAAGTCGACTTAAATGGAGGTAAGATGGACCATGTGGAAGATTAGAGAGATCCAGGTGTTCAAATTAACAAGACATTAAAGTTTTAACTATTCAAGGGATCAAAATGAATCATAGAATCTCTACAGGCCATTTGGAGCATCCAGAGGAAACCCACTCTTCAGAGTTTTTCAGAGCTGCAAAGAGGTAGAAAACAGCAGCGTAGAGACAGTGATTACACTTCCCTCCCCAGCCAAAGTGTCAGAATGAACCAGACTGTTCACAAACTTGATGTCCTATTTGACCCCTGAACTGAGCTTCCAAATCCAACTGCAAGAAAGACATCACAGCTGTAAAATCCTTCACTTCTGTCCCTATCTCTGTTGGTGAAACTCTTATCCACAGTTTTGTGAAGCACCTTAGAACCTGTTGCTGTTTAAAACGTGCTATATAAATGCACTACATTGTTGCTGTTTAGAAGAGGAACCCAAACTCCCCGTGGGAAGAGTTGGATGTGTTTATTATCCGTTCCTTCGTTCATTTATCCGCTTCTGATTTCTGCTGTTTTAAAGATTGGTTTTCAATAAATCTGTATTTGGGGCCAGTGTAAGAACAAGTCACATGTTATTCTCGGTTTGAAAGGACGGTGGATAGTTGTCCTAGTCTAGTTGTCTACACGCTTTCAGTAATTTCAAATTACTTTCGTGTTGAGTGCAGGCTTGGCTTAGATATCAACCTCAGTGCAGGTAATGCAAAGTAAATTGGTTTGTTGGTTTTGGCAGCGCACAGTCATTTCGAGCATATTTTAAATAAAGAATGGTGTTCATTCGGTGTAAAACTGTGCTGGAACCGCACTGGGAGGACCAGCAGGTGTTGACGTGATATCACGGCAGATGTCATGGTGCAGTCTAGTGCAGGTGGCTACAACTTCGCTTTGATTGCGTGGAGGAGGCAAACATTTCATTTTTAAACATCACAGGACAGAAGTAAGGAAACTGGACTGTGGTGTAAAGTGAAAGGGGTGAAGGAGAGAGGGAGAGAGAGAGAGCGAGAGAGAGAGGGAAATAAGTGAAAATTGCAAGTACTTTTTTCCCATAACAGTGGTGAAGTTTCATCCACAGTGCAGGTCAATTCCAGAAGACCATAAGATATAGGAGCAGAATTTGGCCATTCGGTCCATTGAGTCTGCTCCACTATTCAATCATGGTCCCACCAGAGCCTTATAAAGCCTCCGCAGTACATCCCTGCTTTTGTATTCTAGTCCCCACAAGGCAACCTCACAACGTTGCACTTCAGACATTTTGAGAACAAGAACTCACTTCAATCAAAAAACTGCAAAACCAACCACTGGTTAAAATTAAAAATCTGCTTCCTCATCGACAGTTTTGTCATCTCAGGAAAGTAATTTTATAGAAGCCTCCTGGTGCCCATGGAGCAAGGAGTCACCTTACGGAGTGGCAGAGCCAAGAGCAGAGAAGGAAAACAGATCCATTGCTGCTGAAGTAATCATGATACAGAGACTCCTACGAGGTTATGTGGTGCTGTCGGCCGGGATTCTCCGGCATTTCACACTGGCGAGATTCTCCGATGCTGCCAGCACTATACCCCCGCCCGTAGGTTTCACAGTGGCATGAGGTGGCATCAATGGGAAATGCCATTGACAGCAGTGAGACCAGAGAAACACACGGCTAAGAGACCGGAGAATCGTGCCCGTCATGTAAATATTCAGACATGTTCCCAGCTGTGCTCCTCAATGTTTCAGAGACTTGGGACTGCAGGCATCTAGCCAAGTAACACCAGTGGTGACTTCTCAAAACTCTACAAATCTATTGCTATAAAAGGCAGCCAAATGTTCTTTCTCAAGCTAGCTTGCCCAGTGTTGAGGCACTATACACTCAAAGCACCTCTGCTGGATGTGACATGTTGTCCGTATGCCTGACACTTGACTCCCAAAGCAACTGTGCCACTCAGAACTTGTGGCAAGAGAGTCTCAGGAGGAGAGGGGAAATGCTTCAAGGATGTCCTTAAAAAGCCCATGAAAAGGTCAAACAAAAGGTCAACAACCCTCCACCCTCCCATCCTGCCTCATGGATGTCCCGGTTTGTGACTGACAGAAATAGAGATGTCTCATTCTGGAAGGCACCATAAACTTTGAGACCCTTCACTGGGAATGTGCACAGGTGCAGTCAAGGCATCGGAAAGAGTGCACAAATCTCCAAACAACCCATCGACCCAATGCCATCTACCCCACACATGGCAGAGTCTGATAACACATGGGGTTTGTTGGCCATCTCAGAACCCATCCAACCGGAGTGGAAGCAGGTCATCTCTGATCCCGAGAGACCACTGAAGAAGAAGATGGAAACCTGCGTCAGAGTTCTGCGAAGTGGAAAGAAATGCGTTTTCACATTATGTAACAGTGGTTAGTGCTACTGCCTCACAGCACAAGGGACCCGGGTTCGATTCACAGCTTGGGTCACTGTCAGTGTCGAGTTTGCACATTCTCCCCGTGTCTGCGTGGGTTTCCTCCGGGTGCTCTGGTTTCCTCCCACAGTCCAAAGATGTGCGGGTCAGGTTGATTTGCCATGCTAAATTGACCCGAGTTTCGGGGAGATTAACAGGGTAAATGCGAGGGTTTACAGGGATAGGGTGGGATTGTTGTTGGTGCAGGCTTGACGGGCCGAATGGCCTCCTTTGGTACGGCAGGGAGTTTATGATTCTATGAACATTTGGTAAGACGGGCTCGCAATCTATCTGTGATCCTCTAAGACCCACAGGGGTTGTCTGTTCTTCTGTTGCCGCACGATTGATTGCATCAAAAACAAAGAAATGTCAGCTTCAAATTATGCTCCTCCATTGCGTCATGAAGCAAGTTCAGAATCAGATTCTTCTGGACAAAAGCAGCTGTGATTTAATACCACCAACAGCAATGACAGGAAAGCAGCGCTCACCTACCAGTCATCAGTCACACCCTGTCAAAGACTCTCTGAGCAATGCAAAATGGATGTTCCGATTCTTCTAAATCATGAGTAATCATACCAGAGACATCCGCACACTTGGGTTCTCCATCTTCTCCAGCAATTTACAGAAATTGTATCCCAATTTGTTTTGTGACGACATTTTCTCTGAAAGATGTGTTTCCACAGCTGCCATGGAATGAAAGGGAAATTTTACCCACACAATAACAACTATTTCATTATTTCAGGGAACAATTTTGAAAACTTTCAAACTGTTAAATCGATTTAGCAGAACGCCAGAGGCTTTCTCATTTCAAGGTTTACTCACGACAGGTTGGCCACCAGTTTGTGAAAATTAGGGAAAAATATTTTTGCATTCGACTGAATGGAAACAGGATTCAACTTTGGATAAATGGCCCTTTTGTTGTGTAGAATCCCTACAGTATAGAAGGAGGCCATTTGGCCCATCGAGTCTGTACCGATCACAATCCCACCCAGGCCCTATTCCTGTAACCCTCATTTACCCTGCTAATCCCCCCAATACTAGGGTCCATTTAGCATGGCCAAACAACCTAACCCGCACATCTTTGGAGTGTGGGAAGAAACTGGAGCACACGGAGGAAACCCTCGCAGACATAGGGAGAATGTGCAAACTCCACACAGACAGTGGCCCGAGGCCGGAATTGAACCCGGGTCCCTGGCGTTGTGAAGCAGCAGTGCTAACCACTGTGCTGCCTTCTGTCGAGGTTGGGCTGAAAATCATATGTGCACTGTTCTCTATAAATTGGCAACCATGATTGGACCAACTTGGTATCTTAAATAATTTGAATACATTTTTTAATGTTTTAAATAAAGTTACAATAACTTTGGTTATGGAAAATGTATTTGAAATATTTGAAAGGGTCGAGAGCTTCAAGTTTTTAGGTGTCCGGATCACCAACAACCTGTCCTGTTCCCCCCATGCTGACACTATAGTTAAGAAAGCCCACCAACACCTCTACTTTCTCAGAAGACTAAGGAAATTTGGCACGTCAGCTATGACTCTCAGCAACTTTCCCTTGCTAAACCAAACAGAATCAGCTCACTCGACAAATATTACGCATCAAACCAGGGGACTTCCTGGTCTCTACGATTCCCTGGATAAACTCACCAACCCAACCAGGGAGCACAGTTCAATCTTGAGTTGCAATGGCATCACAGATAAAGCTCTGTACAGAAATTTTCATTATGATAGCAATACCATGAGCAATATTAATAAAATGTCGTGATATGTGTAACTTCTCTGTTCTGCTTTATAATCAGCGATCTACGTCAAACTCCAGGCTTAATTGAGCGATTCACAACTAATATTCCGTCGTCATCATTTGGCTCAAATAAGTGTTCGTGAAAGCAGCCAAAAAAAATCATTAAAATGTTTGTGCAGCACCTGCACTGTAGCGCGTAAGATGATGTAATTTGAATTCAGATATATAAGTGTATTTAGAAGTAATTAACAAAACTCAAGTCATGAAGATAGCGCTTAGGCATGTTAAAGGCCTAAATCATGATGTCATCATTCAATGTGATGCTGCATTGTGCACTCTTGCCTACTTTCCTACATTGCAGTATGGGAATAAATGAGCTTGGGGCTTTAACACAGAGTTTCCTAGCTAACAGCTCCACCTCGCTGGGCATTCCTTGCAAGCTGCAGACTACCTGGAGGAAGAAGCCTAACAGCCCTCATAGTAACATTAAGTCTATGAATCAATGGAAAAGCTGAGTTTCACTTTAACATGCAGCAGGTTGGTATTACGTAGAACATGATCCTGTGCCAACTATTCCGAAATCTTCGGCCCTTGGTTACGTCAGCTGGAACAAGAAGTTCCTTAATAGTGTCTGGCCGAGACTTTATTCCACCAGGATCAACCTGTGCCAAAATAAGCGTTCCAGTGAGGCATATAGACCCCCAGAACCCCAGGTGAGTCTAATAATATCTGACAGGAAAAGCTAACAGTAACTAAACTTAGCATTTTTACACCGACTTAAGATTTATAGGTCACAAAATGTGATAAATGTATTGCCGATAATGTCAATAAGGTGGTAATAATTCATGATGAGATCATGAAATGCATTGGCCAGTTACCCATATCTCCCAGGGCATCTATGTGGTGGTTCAAACTTTTAAAAAATGAGTTGTAACAAACATTAAATTGCAGATGGATGTTACAGCTCCCGCAATCCCTGGGCATCTTGACTTGTGTAAGGTGTTAACACAGATTTACTGCTGATTGTTGTACACTAGCAAAGGTGGCAAAATAAGACTAATTTACACTGACCTCACACTCGGCACTGAAACCCAGTTCAGTGAGCTAAGTTTATAAGAAGCATGAGGGGGCTGGCTCTCATTTGCATAAGCGAGGCTAGCAGCATGTGCCAACAGAAATCGATTGAAGCTCCTTTGAAAATAGGCTTTAATAATTGCACATTCTTCTTGAATTTGATCATAGATATTTTGTGAAAGGAAGAACTTCTATTTATAAAATTCAGTAAGTATGGTGCATATACAATGCCACAGGGGCAATGGTGTAGTGGTATTGTCATTGGATTAGTAATGCAGAGACCCCGGGCAAGATCTAGGGACCCAGGTTCAAATCCCACCACAGCAGATGGTGATATTTGAATTCGATAAAATTCTGGAATTAAAAGTCTACTGATAACCATTGCCGAATGCTGTAAACACCCATCTGGTTCACTAATGTCCTTTAGGGAAGGAAATCTGCTGTCTTTACCTGGTCTGGCCTACATGTGACTCCAGATCCACAACAGTGCAGTTGATTCTCAAATGCCCTCTGAAATGAATGGCAGTTAGGGATGAACAATAATTGCTGGCCCAGCCAGTGACACCTACATCCCGTAAATGAATTAAAAATAAAAAAGATTTTCTTTCTTTCACCAAATGTTTTTATATTACTATTGAAGAATTGTATTTTCATGTATTTATTCCAGTTCTGTACATGCTGAAATTGCACCGATGGCAAACCATTAAGCAAAGAAGGACAGAGGATGATTTCTGCACAAGTTCATGCCACCTTTTTATCAGTGCAATTTATCACCCTATTGTACTTTATAGAAACGAATGAACTCAAATTTATACAGAGAAACCCACCTAGCAGTTCGGGCCAATGATCTTTCATCAGAACTGGAAGATGTTAGAGATGGACTACAGTCCAGAGTTAAGGAAAGAAGAAAAGAACTCTGGATAGTGGACAGGGTAAAAGGACAAACGTGATGATGATGTAAGGTAAAATGAGATGATAATAAGACAAGTATAAAAACCAAGGATGAAGTACAAATTGTTACAAATTAATGGAAGGGGAAGAGAGAACGTAAGGATTTGAGACTTCCATGGACACTTGTTTTAAAGATAACCAAACGAATAGACTTGAGACTTGGTAGAAGAAATGTCAACTTAAGTAAAACCAGAATGCTGGGAAGTTTGGTCATTGGCATGTTCAGTCAAGGGTCATAATGTTGATCACAATATTTAACTATGTCACCAACACTAGAAGTAACGAGGTCAGGGCTTAGAGACAAGGCCCATGTTTATCATTATAGAGATAAGGAAGGAAAATCTAACAACATATTGGCTGCAATTCTCCGGCCTTTCAGCGCACCTCCGTCCACGGGTTTCCCACCGGAATGGGGTGACACCAACAGGAATTCCCATTGACAGCAGTGGGACCAGAGAATCCCACCGCTAGCAAACAACGCGCCGTCTCCCGCCGATGGGAAGCACGCGACTGGGAGGCCGGAAAATTCCGCCGAATATGTCATGTTAAAACCAATTCACATGGTGAACAACTGAAAAATACATGAAGCAGGAGAACCACTTGTAGCATCAGGCCAAGGCTGTTTAGGGAAGGGAATCTTCTCTTTCTCCCAAGAACAAGGGACTGATCAATCCTTTTCTTGAATATCATTCCTCGCACTGCATAACATAAAGTTAAAGTTTATTTATTAGTGTCACAAGTAGGCTTACATTAACACTGGAATGAAGTTACTGTGTAAATACATGAGCATGATGCCTTTTAAGTATGTAAACCAATTCTGAGTTTTGAAGAATACTTTAACCACAATTTAAAGGAGCTGTTGAATTTATACTTTTCTTCAGCTCTGTAATATTTAAGAAAACTATCCTCATCACACATGTCATAGATTGGATAGCACCAGACAACAATTTATCACTTATAAATGGTATAAAATGCCTTTTCATCTTAATTGTGATTAATAAACTGGCAATTGCATTGATTAGCAATTACTAATTTTGATTTAACAGACAACTGGCTGATATTTGATAAACAACATTTATTTTATTAACTCAGCATGTTCCAATTATCATTTACTTTTACTTTACAGCATTAGCATTTTTATCCTTTAATCACTCCTGTCCACTACTTTATCACAGAACTCGCCTTGTGTTGTTTCCTTGCCTCTTACTCCACCTAGCTCCCCACTTACGTAAATAGTTCATCTCTACCGTCTTACAGTTATTTAATAGGTCCTGTCAGTATCACTAATTGACCTGAAATGGCTGCTTCCCAGAAAGTGTCAGGGAGCCAATCTGGCTCACCTTCGTCGAAAATGGCTGATGGTCAGGATAATGACAGGAAACAGCACAAAATGATGAGAGGAGTAGACAGGATGGATAGTCAAGGGCTTTTTCCCAGGATGGAAGTGCGCACCTACCCACACACACCCATCCCCACCTTCCCCCACCCACCCCCAATTCGGACTTGGGGGCGGCGCGGTGGCACAGTGGTTAGCACTGCTGCCCCACAGTGTCAGGGACTCAGGTTCGGTTCACGGCCTTGGGTCACTGCCTGTACGGAGCCTGCACGTTCCCCTCGTGTCCGCATGGATTTCCTCCGGATCCTCCAGTTTCCTCCCATAGTCTGAAAGACGTGCAGGTTAGGTGCATTGGCCATGCTAAATTCTCCCTCAGTGTACCCGAACAGGTGCCGGAGTGTGGTGACTAGGGGATTTTCACAGTAACTTATTTCATTGCAGTGTTAATGTAAGCCTGCTTGTGACACTATTAAATAAATGTTAAACTTTAAAACCCCTCACTAATTTAAAAATCCCAGTCCAGAACTCTGGATTTGAAATCTGGATTGACCTCCTTTGGGATACTCAAGCCCAGAGGGTGTAGGTGACCTCACCTCACCAGACCAGCACAGTGGCACAGTGGTTAGCACTGCTGTTTCACAGCATCAGGGACCCAGGTTTGAGCTCAGCCTTGGGTGACAGTGTGGAGTTTGCATGTTCTCCCCATGTCTGCATGGTTTCCCCCAAGTACTCCAGTTTCCTCCCACAGTCCAAGGATGTGCAAGTCAGGTGGATTCTCCATGCTAAATTGCCCCTTAGTCTCCCAAGATGTGTAGCTGTCTACAAAATGATGAGAGGAGTAGACAGGATGGATAGTCAAGGGCTTTTTCCCAGGATGGAAGTGTGAATTACAGGGGGGCATAGGTTCAAGGTGAGAGAGGGAAAGGTTAAGGGAGATGTGCGGGGGACGTTTTTCACACAGAGAATGGTAGGTGGCTGGAATGCATTGCCAGAGGAGGTGGAAGAAGCAGACACATTAACAGCATTTAAGAGGTATCTGGATGGGTACATGAATAGGGAGGGAATCGAGGGTTATAACCAGGTAGATGCATGGGGTAATGGGGATAGTGAGGGCAGGGGAGGAGGGGTGAGGTTGGGGCTGGGTAAGATGCTCTGCTGGAGAGTCAATACAGACTTGATGGGCCAAATGGCCTCCTTCTGTATTGTAGGGATTCTATGATATAGGTCATGTGATCTCATAAAACTCCCCAAGAGTAATCAAACTAACCTTTCAATTGGCTGGTATAAAGATATGAAAAAAGCATTCATCTATCAAACTGATAATCTGCCTTCTACTAAATTACAATATTCCCCAAAGGAAGATTGTGAAAACACAGAAACAAATACATAATTTAGGAACTTTCAGATGAGATAACTTTCAACTTATTCAACAAATTTTTTCTACCAAGTTAGTGCACATCCTCAAACTCTGTGCAAGTTAATACTGTGCAGGTGCTCAAGATTCTTCATTCAATATCAGCTTTCTTCTGGTGAGGCAGCCAACACTATGTGAATGCAAATTCAGGTTTAAACTTAGCCAATCATTTGTGGAAACAATCACAGTATTTGGCCTGACCAAAGGAGATCCCAAGAGAAGAAGAATCTCTCACAGAAAGCAAACGCAGTTTAAAGTTGTTACATTACTGGCACAGATGTGTATTCCGATTGAGAATTTCTGATGATCTAAGCAAAGTGATTTCTCAGGTCTTTATAATACAGCATGTCCTAACATCATGCTGGTATTAAGAACAAAGAGAATGAAGAACAAAGAAGTACAGCACAGGAACAGGATCTTCAGCCCTCCAAGCCCGTGCTGATCATGATGCCCTAACTAAACTAAAAAAAATCTTCTGCCCCAGCTCGGTTATACCCCTCCCTCTATTCCCTCCCTATTCATGCACCATCCAGATATCTCTTCAATGCTGTTAATGTGTCTGCTTCTACCATCTCCTCTGGCAGCGCATTCCAGATACCTACCACTCTCTGTGTGAAAAACGTCCCCAGCACATCTCCCTTAACCTTTCCCTCTCTCACCTTGAACCCTGCGCCCCCCTGTAATTCACACTGCCATCCTGGGAAAAAGCCCCTGACTATCCATCCTGTCTACTCCTCTCATCATTTTGTAGACCTCTATCAGGTCTCCCCTCAGCCTTTCTCTTTCCAGTGAAAACAATCCTAGTTTATTCTACCTCTCCTCATAGCCATCACCCTCCAAACCAGACAACATTCTTTGCACTCTCTCCAAAGCTTGCACGTCCTTCTGGGTAGTATAAGATCTGTTAAAATAATAACCAAAGCAGTTCTTAGTTAAAATGCATTTAAAATGGACCAACACAGAATCGGTCAACATATTAGCTGGACATTAATACAAAGCCTGGAGTATTAAACACAAACAATAAACTACCTTACTCCATAAGATCATCATATTAACGAGATAATCAACCTCAAATACACTTCTCTACAAATGTCTTTTGTTTCTTTAATTGTCCCACTATCTTTCCCTTTGCCCTTGCGCCACACAGACTTTTGTCATTTAATGTCTCCTGTCCTTTAACCTATCGCAGATCTTCCCCTGCATTCTTTTTCCCACCTTCCCCCACTTCGTTGGGTGAGATTCCCTGACCTCCCAGCCGTGTTGTCCCGCCAGCAGGAGATGGCGCGTTGTTTGTCAGCGGCGGGATTCTCTGGTTCCGCGGCTGTCAATGGGAATTCCCATTGACGTCACCCAATGCGGGCGGGAAACCCACGCGCGGGGTTGTGCTGCTGGCGGGACCAGAGAATCCCACTGGCATGAACAGCTAGAGAATTCCAGCCACTTACTCAAAGCCTATTAAATTTTCCCAGGGCTGATGAGAGACCTGTTTCTCTCTTCACAGAAGCCACCAGGCCTGATGCGAATTTCAATCAGTTTTGGCTTTTGTTCCATATAAAAGATTGAATTTTAAAAATGACTTGGATTCGTAAAGTACCTTTCACAGCCACCAGTCGCCTCAAAGGGCTTTACAACCAATGAACTATTTTTGAAGCATCGTTGCTGATGTAATGTAGGAAACGCAGCAGCCAATTTGCATACAGCCACTTTCAACAAACATCAAGATAATAATGTCAAGAATCTATTTTTGTGACATTGACAAATATTGGCTTGGATACCAGAGCTAATTCACGTGCTTTTCTTCGAAATAGTGCTGTGGGAATTTTATGTTCAGTCCCTGGAGGGGAGTTTCAATCCACAACTTGACAATGGGCGGCACGGTAGCACAGTGGTTAGCACTGCTGCTTCACAGCTCCAGGGACCTGGGTTCGATTCCCAGCTTGGGTCGCTGTCTGTGTGGAGTTTGCACATTCTCCTCGTGCCTGCGTGGGTTTCCTCCGGGTGCTCCAGTTTCCTCCCACAGTCCAAAGATGTGCGGGTTAGGTTGATTGGCCATGCTAAAATTGCCCCTTAGTGTCCTGAGATGCGTAGGTTAGAGGGATTAGTGGGTAAAATATGTAGGGATATGGAGGTAGGGCCTGGGTGGGATTGTGGTCGGTGCAGACTCGATGGGCCGAATGGCCTCTTTCTGTACTGTAGGGATTCTATTCTATTCTATGATTGACTCAAAAACTATGATGAAGCCACTTTAAATCCCTTTGAAAGTATGTACTCAGGTAGTCAGTGACCAGTTATACAGCTGAGAAGTTGAGGCTTAGGATCTGATATAATGCTGCTGATTGTACTGGACGATATCAAGGTTGCAGCATTACAATGTATAACCTGGACTGTAATGAGGCCTTACTTACAATGCGTTACAAGTTTCTTAATGTCAAATGGCACAGTGGTTAGCACTGCTCCCTCACAGCGCCAGGGCCCTGGGTTCAATTCCTGTCTCGGGTCATTGCGTTGAGTTTGCACGTTCTCCTGTTTTCTTCCACAGTCCAAAGATGTGCAGATTAGGGGACTTGGCCATGCTAAATTGCATCAGGGGATTAGCAGGGTGAATACATGGGGTTACGGGGATAAGGCCTGGGTGGGGTACTCTGCCAGACAGTTGGTGCAGACTCGATGGGCTGAATAACCTTCTGCATTGTGGGGATTCTACGATGTTCTAAATAAATGCCTCATTTGTTTTCTTTGTGTATTTGTTTTAACTCGTCTGTGTACATATTTGATATGATGTGGAGATGCCGACGTTGGACTGGGGTAAACACAGTAAGAAGTCTCACAACACCAGGTCAAGGTCCAACAGGTTTATTTGGTAGCAAAAGCCACTAGCTTTCGGAGTGCTGCTCCTTCGTCAGGTAAATGGGAGTTCTGTTCACAAACAGGGCATATAAAGACACAAACTTAATTTACAAAATAATGGTTGGAATGCGAATCTTTACAGGTAATCAAGTCTTAAAGGTATAGACAATGTGAGTGGAGAGAGAGTTAAGCATAGGTTAAAGAGATGTGTATTATCTCCAGACAGGACAGTTAGTGAGGTTTTGCAAGCCCAGGCAAGTCGTGGGGGTTACAGATAGTGTGACATGAACCCAAGATCCCGGTTGAGGCCATCCTCATGTGTGCGGAACTTGGCTATCAGTCTCTGCTCAGTGGCTCTGCGTTGTCGTGTGTCGTGAAGGCCGCCTTGGAGAACGCTTACCCGAAGATCAGAGGCCGAATGCCCGTGACCGCTGAAGTGCTCCCCAACAGGAAGAGAACACTCTTGCCTGGTGATTGTCGAGCGGTGTTCATTCATCTGTTGTCATAGCGTCTGCATGGTCTCCCCAATGTACCATGCCTCGGGACATCCTTTCCTGCAGCGCATCAGGTAGACAACGTTGGCCGAGTTGCAAGAGTATGTACCGTGTAACTGGTGGATGGTGTTCTCACGTGAGATGATGGCATCCGTGTCAATGATCTGGCACGTCTTGCAAAGGTTGCTGTGGCAGGGTGGTGTGGTGTCGTGGTCACTGTTCTCCTGAAGGCTGCGTAGTTTGCTGCGGACAATGGTCTGTTTGAGGTTGTGCAGTTGTTTGAAGGCAAGAAGTGGGGGTGTGGGGATGGCCTTGGCGAGATGTTCGTCTTCATCAATGACATGTTGAAGGCTCCGGAGAAGATGTCGTAGCTTCTCCGCTCCGGGGAAGTACTGGACGACGAAGGGTAGTCTCTCCACCGTGTCCCGTGTTTGACTTCTGAGGAGGTCGGTGCGGTTTTTCGCTGTGGCGCATTGGAACTGTCGATCGATCACAGTGAAAAACCGCACCAACCTCCTCAGAAGACAAACATGGGAGCGGTGTGGGCGGGGGATGGATTCAATGGGAAAACCCATTGACGGCGATGGGAAGTGTAGATCCCTCCGGGGCGAACAGCGGGTCACAGCCCACGGCCGTAAAACACGCTGCAGAAGGCATGGAGAATCCCACCCTGTGTTTTTGTTCATCTGTCCACAACAGTTATAAACCAAGCAAAGTTTAGGATTAGGGTTACTAAACTAAATGACATAGAGTCATAGAGATATACAGCACGAAAATAGGCCCTTCGGCCCAACTCATCCATGCCGACCAGGTTTCCTAAACTGAACTAGTCTCATTTGCCTGCATTTGGCCCATATCCCTCTAAACCTTTCCCATCCATGTACTGTCCAAGTGTCTTTTAAATGTTGCAGTTGTACCTGCTTCTACCATATCATCTGGCAGCTCATTCCATATCCACACCACCCTCTGTGTGACAAAGTTGCCCCTCAGGTCCCTTTTAAATCTTTCCCCTCTCACCTTAAACCTATGCCCTTGTGTTTTGGACTCCCCTACCCTGATGAAAAGACCTTGGCTATTCACCTTATATATGACCCTCATGATTTTCTAAACCTCTATAAGGTCACCTCTCATCCTCCTACGCTCCAGGGAAAAAAGTTCCACCCTATCCAGCCTCTCCTTATAATTCAAAACTTCCATATTTAAAGTTAAAGTATATTTATTAGTCACAAGTAAGGCTTACATTAACCCTACAATGAAGGTACGGTGAAATTCCCCTAGTCGCCACATTCCAGCGCCTGTTCAGGTCAATGCACCTAACCAGCACATCTCAGACTGTGGGAGGAAACCCACGCAGACATGGGGAGAACGTGCAAACTCCACACAGACAGTGACCCAAGCCAGGAATCAAACCCAGGTCCCTGGCACTGTGAGGCAGCAGTGCTAACCACTGTGCTACCGTGCATATTTAGACACTGAAGTAAATTTCCATCACAGAAACATGAATAGAAAAGTTTAAATTCACAATTGAAGCTGTTCAAACAAGTGAAGAGGGCACTTCGTAGAGTGCATTCCTCCACCAGGCCAGGTTACCTCAACATTAATCTTCCATGAGGATTTTCTCTGCCTGTTTGATGCTCCGTAATTATAAAGCTGAAAAAAGAATTGATTTTATTAAGAGCTTCCATCTCGCTGAGGAGGCTTCATACCAATCCACATCCAACAACCTGCTCTGAAAACACTGCTCACAGTGCTGAGAGTAGTGAAAAATTGCAGCACAGCAGCTGAGATGATCCACAATATTGTACAAGAATCAGCAACATTCTAAGTAAAATGGTCAATTCGTCCAATCTCTTAATGTTCAGATCCTTCAAAAAAAAATTCAAGATCTGGATTCAGATCTCCATTTACTCCATAAACTAATCAGTCCTTCCTTGGTCCATACTCCAGCCATGTAGCAAGTTCTGTTGAAATTCATCAATTAGATTTTGAGGTTGTTTACAGACTAGCAAACCGGGACAAAAATATTACCTCCTCTCTCCTTCAGTGGCAGAGGTAATCAATCTCCCACAATCCGATGGAAATAGAACCAAATATAAAAATAGATTTTCCTGGTCCTTTGCCTGGGTGTATTAATCACCTGGGCACAGCAAATACTGGAAAATGAGGCTGGGAACACTGCAGTGCAGCCATGAAGGACAGCCCCTGATTCCTTTCCAGTGCAAATGAATCGATGATAAATTGGACAGGCTCTTTTTAGCGCATGCAATTCTCCCCACTGATATTATCCCAGTGCTTGTAGGGGAGAGGCCTGGTATACTGAGGTATAGGATCAAGAAAATCAAGGTTTCAAACCATTAAAAAAATGCTCTCCGTGTTGGTCTCAGATTTACATGGCTGTGATAGAAATTGAATATTTTTTAATGTGTGTTGGATTATTTATTGGATTCTTTCTGGCAGGACAGAGAAAATACATGAGTGACTAAGCTCCAGCTGTTTCTGAAAACTGCAGAGAACATATATTATGGCCTGGCATGCTGAAACATTAATATACACCATTTGCCTGCAAAACAAAACGGAGTTTAATATTCTAATACCTGTTAAGTATAAAATGATTGATGCCATCATATTCAACTGTGTTCTTGATAATGGGCTGGACAAGCTGCCATTATAAGGCCATAAGATAAGATATAGGAGCAGAATTAGGCCATTCAGCCAATCAAGCCTGCTCTGCCATTCAATCATGGCTGATAAATTTCTCAATCCCATTCTCTCACTTTTCCCCATAGCCTTTGATCCATTTACCAATCAAAAACCTATCTATCTCTGTCTTAAATACATCAATGACCTGGCCTCCACAGCCTTCTGTGGCAATGAATTCCAAAGATTCACCACTCTCTAGCTCTGAAGAAATTCCTCCTCATCTCAGTTCTAAAGGGTCAGGTTGATCAGTTGAACAATTCAATGGATATAGCCATTCCATTCTATTTGTAACATCCTATGTGACTGCACCTTTTAAAATAACTGTTTAATTCGCAGCATGATGGGCTTTAATGTCCTTGGTTCCAGGATTTCTTCCTGGGATCTGCTTGTGGACAATAAATCCAAAGAGAACATCAAGGGTGAGATTTTTTCCAATATTGGCAATGTTCAATGTCAAGCGGGAAAAGTAGCGTTGAGCCCGCCAATGGCATTGGCAGCTTTTTACGCCATTCGGTGCGGGATTTAGAAGAAAAATACAGGCATGGTTTCCACAATGTATCACTGGTGGGTAGATTATCATTCACTCACCCTGCCATCAACTCAGCACTTCAGTGATGCAGAAATGCTATTCTTAAAATCTACCCAACGCACAGTGAGCACATCAAGAAACAATTTAAAATTCATTTTACAGGATGTTGGCATCGCTGGCTGGCCAGCATTTATTGCCCATCCCTATTTGCCCTTCAGAAGATGATGGTGAGCTGCCTTCTTGAACCTCTGCAGCCCCTGAGACATAGGGTGGGATTTTCCTGCCGCGCTTTCCCCAAGACTCCAAGGTCAATGGACCTTTGCATGGTCTGTGTCCCACCTGCAACGATTCCCGTGGTGGGCAAGACAGGAAAGTCCACCCACAGTGCTGTTAAGGAGCGAATTCCAGTATTTTGACCCAAATTCTTCACCCAGGTCCCCCAGCAACCCCTGGCATCAAACTGGTATCAAACTGGCATCAAAATGGTTTCATCACTAGCATCGCAATGGCATTACCCGGGTAGTCCCTGGTATTACCCTAGCATTACCTTGGCACAAATCTCTCACCCCCAAGTACAGCACTCACCTCCGAGGTCCCCTTGGAGTGCTGCTTGCCAAGTGCATGCCTTCTGAGATCAGCCATGCATCGCACCATTCTGACATTACACCACCCTTGGTGCATTTTTTGACGTGAGGGTTTGATTACGGTATAGGAGCCTGATAATGATATATTGCATTGAGGTTCCCGACATTGAATAACAGGAAATGCAGCCGCAAATGATGGGAAGAGAGGACAAGTGCTTCTTGCTTTTACATTGACATTAAACATGATTTTGGCCTTCTCATGATATTTGCCGTTCCCCTGCCTGACATGAATGGGAGCAGAAAATCCCACCCTAAGTCTAATAAGGGAGAAGACATGTTGGTTAAATGGTCCCTAATGCACTTGGAGAACCTGCAGAGAGGAGGCAATGGTACTATCACTGGACTTGTAATCCAGAGATTCAGGCTAATGCGAGGGTCATGGGTTCAACCCTTACTATGGCAGCTGGCGGAATTTAAATCTAATTCATGAAATCTGGGATTGAAAACTAGTCTCAGTAATGATGACCATGAAACTATTAGTTGTCATGAAAATGCGTCTGGTTCACTAATGTCCTTTAGGGAAGGAAATCTTCCGTCCTTGCCTGTGTTATACTGTAACCAATGATAATATTGGAATCTGTTATAATGTAACCAATGGTAACATGCTGTGAGGGTCAGCTGACCTGCTGACCCGGTAGACAATGTAACCAATGGCAAAATGACGTGGTGGTCAGCTGACCCGGTATAAATAGAAAGCAGATGGGAATTGTGGGGCGCTTGTGTGGACCCAAGTGTTGGAGTAATGAAGTTTCTTTATTAAACCTTTTTCTCTGATTTACTTTGCAAAGTTTTTTCTTTTATTGCTTGCAACTGAAGTACCCTGACTGCCGGATGAACAACCTGGTCTGGACTACATGTGAGTCCAAATCCACAGCAATGTGATTGACTCGCCCCTCTGAAATGGCCTAGCAAGCCTACAAAAGGCAATTAGGGAAGAAATGCTGGCATTGCCAGCAATGTCCATACCCCATGAAAAAATAATTTAAAGAAAAGAATTTCAGGGATATTCAGTCTGCTAATGTGTTCTAAAAGTAAAACCCAAAGTGTTGGATAAATACTAAACCTGTCAGCCCCAAAATAGGAAACAGACCAATGCTAAGGACAAAGGTCACACCACTATCCCCACTGCTCATACCCCCAGCCCAGCAGTACTGAGATGGATGAAATGTTTCCCCCAACCACCTCCCAAAAGACCAACCTGTCCTGAACCCCAGCTGATCCAGCTCACATTTCCATATCGTGCTGTTGTTAAGGAAAACAGAGGCTACAGGTGAGGTCTTCATTTACTAAAGTCAGTGTTCAGGAGTGCTGCTAAGTACTCAGGAGAATGCTGCAGGAACCTGTGTTGAGCTTAGTTGAAGCAGTGGAAGAAGCTACGGGTAACACAATGCTGTTTTTCAATAAGATTTATGTGCCCACATTGTGCCTTTATAAACAAGCAGTTTGTCAATAAAGCGATGCTTCTTTAGTATCAATGGACTAGTTGAGGATACCCCACTCTGTGCCAGATTCTACTCTCTGTTACATCACTGAAATTATGTTGGGCCATAATTCCTCTACAAGATGATGATCAGATCAGTACCAGGAGAGTTTTTAAGAACTAAGCCAAGCCTCTATATTTCTGCCAGGAACACAAAAGCTTCTGCAGCTGCTTAAGAACATTATTTCTCAATCTAAAATGTCTGCTAGGAATACCAGTGGTGAACTTTGCACACTATTTCGCGTGCCTCCCATACGCTATCGCTGACTAGAACTTTGTCCTTTATGTGTGTTAACGTACAGAGTTACCTACCTCTTGCTGAACAAGGAACGTTGTGGCACACACTCGATCATGAAAAGACTCGCTGCTTCCCTGTTCAGGTCAGGCTGAGAATCATGTTCAGGGCCTGCGCCCTCGGTGACTATCAAGATCAATATTGGGGCACATCTGTCCTCATTACAGTTCCCTCCAGCTGCATCCTGTTGTGCTTGTAAAAATACAAAATTAATAACAAATTGGTCAAATGCAAAAAACAAAGGCTTTATTTGATAGGTGACGGTATTCCAAAAATGCATGGTGTTACGATCTCAACTACCAAAGTAATATTCTCAGCAGGCCCGAACGAATTGTGACTACAGATAAGTTTTTACATCCAGTTTAACACAGAATTATATTCCATGAATTCGAGGTTATAAGCATAGAGGAACTGGTTTCCCGATCGGCACTCATTTGATTACGACTCTCCTTCGGGAGGTTAAAGTTACATCATTATTCTCACGTTCAACTAATGCGCATTGGATTTACAATGAGACCCAATTGCCCCCACATGACAAAAGTCAAGCTGGAGTTTGGTTTGCGTGAACATTTAAAACACAAATGAGTTTTAAAATTACACGGGTCCACTGCTAGGTTCTATAAGACCTTGCAACCATTTATAGCGCATGTTGGGGCGCTGCAGTTGGAGTCGGCCTGATAGGCCACAAGACCCTGGGTGCTCCCGCAGAACCCCCCCACCCCACCCCCCCACCCCCCCACCCCACCCCCCCTCCCCCCGATTGGTGGACATGCCCTGGCCCTTTACCTGAGTACACCCACCCACCCTGCCGAAGTGTGGGGTCCAACACGAGAACTTTTCTCTTTTTTCTCTTTTCCCTCTCACTTTCTTTCTTCTCTCTCTTTCGCTGTCTCTCTCTCTCTCTCTCTCTTTCTTTTCTCCGCTCTCTAGTTTACAGCCTTTCTTTGGAGTGTGGGAGGAAACCAGAAAACCCGGAGGAAATCCACCCAGACACAGGGAGAATGTGTAAATTCCACACAGACAGTCACCCAAGTCTGGAATTGAACCCCGGGTCCCTGGCACTGTGAGGCGGTAGTGCTACCCACTGTGCCACTGTGCTGCCCATATATGCGGCCCAAATTATGCAGGATTGCTTGACAACCTTCTGACTTTCTGGGTTGTTTAAAATAAAATATTCTTTGTTTCAACACGTTACATTGCTGTGGAATTGCAGAGTTTATTTTGTGATGTGGTTGACAATGACGAGATTGTATTTCTTGCCCATCACTGGTTGCCCATGGAAGATGGTAATGAACCTTCCACTTGAGTTATTGCCATCTCTCTGGTGGTGGACTCCGACAGTGGTATTAAGCAGAGAATTCCACCACTCCTACACAGAGGCAATGAAAGAACATGGATATATATTCATATCAAATAAAATATGATATAAAGACATAAATTGTGATGATAATTTTCCTGTGATCCTGTTGCTCTTACAATCATAGAATGGTTATAGCACCAAAAGGAGGCTACATGGCCTATCATGTCCTTACTGGTTCTCTGTAAGAACAATTTACCTAGTGCCACTCTCCTGGTTTTTGCCCATAACTAATACAATTCTGTCCTTTTCAGATATTGGTAGGTAGTTCTTGTTGGTAGATATCATGAGTGTTATGGTTCAGGTCAGAAACCCCACAGTGTTTTATGAAGCATGCCTGGATCAAAAGTTTTGTAGTTTGAATTTGGCTAGGATAAGCATGATATGGTTCACCTAAGGTATGATTCAAAAGACCCACTAGGGAGCTTTTACCAAACAAAATTTATTTAAGAATATAGTTAACAGGTACGGAAAGAAAATTGGCAATAACGTTTTTCAATTACAAACAGAAACAAAACAACCACAATAATGTAAAACCCTTAACAAATATATCTAAGGTGTTCCAATCCAACAAAAAATTCCTTCAGACAAAACCCTTCCACAGATTTAACACAACAAAGACTAATGTTCATGTGATACAGGAACTGAGTCCTTTGGAAGGCTTTCAGCTAAGCAGCAGAATTTCCCAAAACCAGGGTGAGAGAGAGAGAGAGAGAGACTCACTGCTTTCAGTCTGATGTCCACTTCCCCCTAAAACTAAAACCTGCAGCTCAGAATTGAAAATGAAAATCTTCTATCGCCTGACCTGCAAACATTTTTCCTCCTGACAATGCAGGGTCATAAAACTAATTCTCCAAAATAAAAATAAGCAACCCCCATTTAAACCACTGAAGAAACAATAAAAGGTCTCCCAGTAGGCAGCCTGGTGCCATTGACATCAGCTAAGGCTGCAGAGAGCATGATTTTTAAAAAAAATCTTTTAAAGGTATACTAACGTCACATGAAGTCAACAGGTGCTACCAAAAGAAATTTGGTGAAAAGTTGTATTGTATTCATGTTTCGGAATCCCTCCAAGGCTTCACCCTT
Source organism: Mustelus asterias (assembly GCF_964213995.1). Classification (NCBI taxonomy): domain Eukaryota; kingdom Metazoa; phylum Chordata; class Chondrichthyes; order Carcharhiniformes; family Triakidae; genus Mustelus; species Mustelus asterias. Next base: position 25,716,462 of record NC_135827.1, read on the forward strand.
CCCTATCTCTGTCATTTTTTCCATCCCCACAACCCTCCGAGATACCCACACTGATCTAATTTTGGTCTCTTGAGTATCCCTGATTTAAATCTCTCCATCTTTGATATTCATGCTTTCAGGTACTTAGGTCCTAAGCTCTAGAATTCCCTCCATAAACCTCTCTGACTCTTGGAGCCTTTAAGTCATTCCTGAACATCTATGTTTGATTAACTTTTCTACCCTGTGTTAAGAACCCAGCTGATGCTAAATGCTAGGGTGCTTTAAAACCCAGAAGGGAAACTCAGAATGCCGGTTCCTAATGTATTTTTGCAATTTGGTATATCAGGAAAGATGTGAAGACCAATGTGGAAGGTTCAAGTCTTGCAATAATTGAACAAAATAAATGTTTATGAAACAGAAAAACACACAAGAAAGATTATTTAAAAAAACATACACTGAACTACAATAATGGCTATACACAGTATGTTAAATTGGCCAAATTACAAACCCCTCTATTTTCCTAAACTCAGAACTAAGTCTCCCCAAACAACATCCCCTAGGTTTTAAAACTTCAATCGAAATTCAGCAATAATTACCATACTCGGTATCTATACCTCTTTTGCGATTGCTTCTGATTTTGAACAGAAACAACTATTGGTTCGAAACGGGATTCCCCAGGTGCTGGTTTGGAGTGAGCACAGCTTCCTGCTGTGTGATTGCGAGCTGAGACCAGCTCTACTCACCTCAGTCAGCTCAGTTCAGTTCAACTCACCATGTAGGATGAACCCGGCCAATAATATACTGCTTTTTCTTTTGATCTTTTCCTATCTTAACAACTTAGTAACATTTCTTACATGAGTTCTCGCATTTAGAATGTAAGGGCGAAATTCACCCTCATTATCTCTTTTGAACTTTACCATCTGTGCTTTAACTCCCGAAATTCCATGCCCTATTGTTATCCACTTCCCTTAGGTAAATATCAGTTTACAGTGTTGCTAGGGTAATCCACATATCAAAGACCTCAATTAATCTTTCTTCCTAACCAATTCCCATTTTAAAATAACTTTCTCTCTTTTTTAATCATACATTTCCCAAATATTAGATTTCTTAACTTGCATTTTGTCACAACTTCTTGATACTTCACCTATTTTTAGAAATGAAACGTTACAATTGAAAAGGCAAGTTCATTTCTCTATGATCTCTTACCACTTCCACCTTATCTACAATTACAAAAATCAGAATGTATGCATTAATAAAAATATACCCCGGAGTTTCTTTACAAATAAAGTTCATGTCAATCCTTTCACACCCTTGTTAAATGTCCAATTCCTTTACACTTGATATTCTTGATAGTGCATTGGCAATTGCATTTCCTCTTCCAACCACACAGATCATTTTTAAGTTAGTTGATGAAGTAACAGACTCCAGCAAAACAATCTTGAAATCTTTCCAGAAATTTCAGGTTATGATCTGTATACACTGTTGTCTCCAATGTATGGTTAGCAACATAAATTTCAAAATGCTTCAATGCCAAAACCAAACTCAACATTTCCTTGTCAATGGGTGGCACGATGGCACAGTGGTCAGCATGCTGCCTCACAGCGCTAGGGTCCTGGGTTTGATTCCTGGCTTAGATCACTGTCTGTGTGGAGATTATACATTCTCCCCATGTCTGCTTGGGTTTCCCCCTGCTGCTCTGGTTTGCACCCACAGTCCAAAAGACGTGTTGGTTAGGTGTGTTGGCCATGCTAAATTCTTCCTCGGTGTACCCGAACAGGCACTGGAGTGGGGTGACTTTCACAGTAACTTAATTGTGATGTTATTGTAAGCCTACTTGTGATACTAATAAATAAACTTTAGAATTCTTCTGTTGATGACGATTTGACTTCCTTGAGAAATATCCCACAGGTTTTTCGATACCTGTATTATTCTCCTGCAGCAATGCAGCAATGCAGCCCCAATACCAATATCACTTACAGCCACAGCCAGTTTAAACTGTTTGGTGTGGCTAAAATTGGCACTGTTGTTAATACAGTTTTTAGATTTATAAACACAGTTTGGCATTTCCCCTGTACGATTAAATTTCTCATTTTAAGAGTTCTGTTGTTGGTGCTATCGCACTGCTAAAGTTCAGCACAAACTTCCAGTAAAATTCATTCATTCCTAGAAATCTCCGAACTTCCTCTTGTCATTGTAGGTTCTGAAAATTCCAAAATGGCATTGTAATGACTTTAATCAGGCAATTGAGGCGGGCCTGTTAGAATATGAACTCCCTGGTTAAGGGCCAAATTGATGGGCTAATCAGGGAGCCTCTTGCTTTGTCCTTAACCTGGAGTGTCAGTTCCTCTGGGACTCCTAGTGTAGTCTGCTAACTGAAAGCACTCTGTATGCTGTCGTCAGTCTTGTAAATAAAGGGATTTTGGTGAAGGGACTTCTGTCTCCGAGGACTTATAACAAGCATTCATATTGGCTTCTCATGGAGCTATCTGACCAGGTCCCACAATATGGCCTAAATATGATATTTCTGACTCTTGGCCAAGTTCATGACAAAGTTAGCTTTTCTTAAGCAATCAAACACCTCTTTCAAATGTTTTTCAACTGCTCCTCGCAGCTCTGACTAAATACCAGCAAATTGTCAAATGTATACAGCACAGTCACTCAGTCCATGAATAATCTTATTATTCAGCCTCTGGAACGATGCAGGTCCGTTTTTCATTCCAGATGGCATAACTTTAAACTGATGAAGTCCACTTGGTGTCACAAATGCTGAAATTTATTTTGCCCTTTCTGATAAAGGTATTTGAAACTAGCACTTCCTCCCCTGCTCCAAAGCTACGAGTCTTTGCTTTCTTATCGACTTCTGTTTTCATCACTTGCTGGGATATTTTTAAATGCTCCCTTGTCAATTCACGTGCCCCATTTAGCCTCTCCCTCTGAAATTTGACACATAGGGCCCGATTTTACCATCAAGTTGCGCCCGTTTTCAGGCGTGAAACCTTGGTAAAGTTGGGCGTGAGGGAGTAGCGCGATCCGCACCCGCCTCCACACCGGTTCCCCCTTTACCAAGGCCTGAAAATGGCTGCGATAGGGACCGCGTCCAAAACGGGCACAACGGCCATTTAAATGTCCGTCCAGATTCGGCGCAAAACAGACATGCTCTACAAAAGTCTGATTCGGACGCTCCAGTTCATGAGGAGGTAAGTGCCGAGCATTCGACTTCTCTCTGCCTGAGATCAGTGAGGGGGGGGAAGGTGGGGTCCGCTGCTACTCTGCCTGTGATCAGTGAGTGGGAGGGGGGGGGCCGCTGCCACTCTGCCTGTGATTAGTGAGGAGGCAGGGGGTGTCCGCTACCACTCTGTCTGAGATCAGTGTGGGGGAAGGGGGGAGGGGCCCACGGTCGGTCTGGGTGGTGGGGGGGTGGGGGTATAATGGGTCAGTAATGTTGTGAGGATGGGGCAATGTCTGTGGGGGCCAGGGAGAGGTATTATCCAGCCCACGATCTATGTGGAAGGGGAACCACACTCTATCATTTTTTTCTGCACATGCGCAGTTGGAGGCACTGATTGGAGCTGCAGGGTTTCCGGTGCATTAAGCCCCGCCCACAGACTTCTGCAGCGCGATTCGGATTCGCTGATAGTTTTGCAGGCAGAGTGCGTATGGGAGCGCCTGAGGAAGGGTTCAAAAGTCGGATCTGAAACACTCCCAGTTTCAAGTCCGCCCAGCACTTCGAATTAAAATAGTAAAATAGGGCCCATTGTCCAAGGGTGTGGTTTCTGATTTCTCACTCAACAACTTCTCCCGTATCAATTTGAGTGGTCCCCTCACCTCATGCACCAATTCAAAAGGACAAAATGTTGTAGAATAATTTGGTGCATCCCTAATGGCAAATAGTAAAGATGGAATTTCTTTGTCCCAATCAAGTGGGTAATTCTGACTATATTCTTTCACCTTGTTTTCAAAGTCTGATGCTATCTCTCTAATGCTCCTTGTGACTCTGGATGGTGACTTGATGAATTAAATTGCTTTATTTCCAGGTTATTCAAGTCTTCCTTAAACAATTCTGACATGAAATTTGACCCTGGATCTAATTGTATTTCTTTAAGTAAGCCATATCTCGTAAAATATTTGGTCAGTTCTTCTACAACCTTTTTCGCTGTATTGTTCCTTAACGGTATGGCTCCAGGACTTGTAGAGGATGCATCTATTGTCATCAATAACATTGATTCTGCTATTTGTTTCAGGAAAGGGTTCCACACAATCTATCAGAACTCTTATGAAAGGCTCTTTAAAAGCAGGAACAAGAATTAAAGGTGCCTGTTTTGCTATTACTCGACATGTGACATATTCGACAAAATGTAACTGCATCTTTGTGTAGCCCAGGCCATAAAACAGTTTCTCTATCTTTGCCTAAGGTTTCTCTTTTCCTAAATGTCCCCGAATGGAATCTAATGAGCTATTTACAGAATTTCTTCCCTATAATGAGGTGATACTGCAATTTAATGAAGCTCTGCCAACTTTTCATCTGCATTAACATGAGAAGGTCTCCACTTTCTCATTAGTACATTATCCTTCACACAACAGCATTCGAGAATACAGTGGGCTTGTAATTCTGAATATGTTGCTCGATTGACCTGTCTTTGCATCTCATTTCTTCAATTTTTTTGAACGATGCAGTTCCCTTATCGCTTTCCCTTTCAGCTTGAGCCATCTCACTAAAGATAGTGGGCGGAATTTTCCGTCCGCACTGGTCTAAAAGCCGGAAATTCCCGCCGGACCGTCAATGGCGTTTCACATCCTCTGCAACCTACCTGCTAAAATTCCAGTGATGGGTGGGATGGGAGAATTCTGGCCAGTGTCAGTTAATTGTATCTCACTTGCCTTATCTTCTGTTCATTCTCCTGTCCTGTTCCATTTTTTGTGCCTTTGGTCTTATTATCACACAATTACGAAACAACCCAGGATCCTCTATCTGTAATCCTTCTGTAGCTTGACTTTCTACAGGCTGTTCAGCCACAGTAGGCATCACTATAATCTGTGACCCACCTATCTCATTTCCCAAGATAAATTGAACCCTTCAATAGACATATTTTCTACCGCTCCTACAATTACTTCTCCTGTCTTCAAACTACTGCGCAAGTTTACTTTAGTCAGAGGAATTCCCTTAGCTTCCTCATGGCTAAAACCTCTTCCTTCAAAGTCCCATCTGGACAGCAAATATCCTTATCGCACAACATTACTGATTGACTTGCTCCAGTATCCCTTAAAATTTTAACATCTTTACACACTTCAGTTTGTAAACATGAAAAGACTTTTCCCTCAAAAACAAAGTCCTCAAGCACAAGCTATCTGTTGTCACTCTGACCCTGAATAAACTGTGCATACACTTTCACACATCCACCCAGTCCTGCTTTTCATTTTTCCCTGTGAACCTACCAGTTTTTCTTATTCCACAATCTCTGACCTAAAGGCTGGAATTTTCCAACTGTTCTTGCGGGATTCTTGCCAAATTCTCCGACTTCGCTGCAGCGGAAGCATGGCGTGAAAGGGCGGTAAGATCGCGCCCAATGTTTCCATTCTTAACTCTCACAATTCCAATTGGTTTGTCTATTAATTACCAACGCACTGACTTGGTATGACCCAGTTTGAAGAGGCAAAGACCCAGTTGTATTATCACTAGACTATCACTAGACTAGGAAATCAGCTAATGTTCTGGGGACCCAGGTTTGAATCCTGCTACCTTCCACCTCAGATGGTGGAATTTGAATTTAATTTTTAAAGTCTGGAATTAAGAATCTAATAATGACCATGAAACCATTTTTGATTGTTGGAAAAACTCATCTGGTTCACTAATGTCCTTTAGGGAAGGAAATCCGCCATCCTTACCTGGGCTGGCCTACACGTGACTCCAGAGCCACAGCAATGTGGTTGACTCTCAACTGCCCTCAGGAAACTTGGGATGGGCAATAAAAGCTGGCCAGCCAGCGACACCCATGTCCCACGAATGAATAAAAAAAAGTTTATTACAACGAAAGCATTATTCTTCCTCATATCCCTTATACCCTCAATACTATTTTATTATGAGGTGGTATCTCTTCAGAATTTTCAACTATTCCTTCTCTTAGCTGACCTCCTACCTTTTACTCACCTTCCAATTACCCTCAGACCTAAAAGGATGTCAAAAGAAAGGCTTTCATCGACTCGCCTGGCACAGATCACGCCAACTGGGAAAATAGCGTGCCGGCCTAAATATTGGTTTCGAAAATGACTTGCAATCCACCCAGCCTCTTTCAAATGGCGTGAACCAAAGTAGTATTTAAATATGCATAGCCTGTTCAACTCCCAGTACATGAAAGCTTCCGCCCTCCGGGCGTGGTACGGTAACAGTGAGAATCACTACTGGCCAGTGGAAACCTGCCACAATGGCCACATCGGCGGCTCTGAGGGCATTGAAGCCCCCAGGTGGTTGGGGGCATGGCTGGGCAGTGCCCACCAGTGATGAAGTTTCATAATGGGGCAATGGGGGAGCTTCATGGTGGCGGGAGTGGGGTGGGGAAGAGTTGCATGGGTGGGGGTGGATGCTTCTGCTTTCATTATTTTACAATGTGGAGATGCCGGCATTGGACTGGGGTAAACACAGTAAGAAGTTTAACAACACCAGGTTAAAGTCCAACAGGTTTATTTGGTAGCAAAAGCCACACAAACTTTCGGAGCTCCAAGCCCCTTCTTCAGGTGAGTGGGAATTCTGTTCACAAACAGGGCATATAAAGACACAGACTCAATTTACATGAATAATGATTGGAATGCGAATACTTACAGCTAATCAAGTCTTTAAGATACAAACAACGTGAGTGGAGAGAGCATCAAGACAGGCTAAAAAGATGTGTATTGTCTCCAGACAAGACAGCCAGTGAAACTCTGCAGGTCCAGGCAAGCTGTGGGGGTTACAAATAGTGTGACATGAACCCAATATCCCGGTTGAGGCTGTCCTCGTGAGTGCGGAACTATCACTGAAACAACTATATGATGACATCAACAAGTTCCATCCCACCATCAGACTCACCATGGACTACTCTCCGGAATCGGTTGCATTCTTGGACACACGCATCTCCATTAAGGACGGTCACCTCAGCACCTCACTGTACCGCAAGCCCACGGACAACCTCACGATGCTCCACTTCTCCAGCTTCCACCCTAAACACGTTAAAGAAGCCATCCCCTACGGACAAGCCCTCCGGATACACAGGAACTGCTCGGATGAGGAGGACCACAACAGACACCTCCAGACACTGAAAGATGCCCTCATAAGAACAGGACATAGCGCTCGACTCATTGATCAACAGTTCCAACGCGCCACAGTGAAAAACCGCACCGACCTCCTCAGAAGACAAACACGGGACACAGTGGACAGAGTACCCTTCATCGTCCAGTACTTCCCCGGAGCGGAGAAGCTACGGCATCTCCTCCGGAGCCTTCAACATGTCATTGATGAAGACTAACATCTCGCCAAGGCCATCCCCCCACCCCACTTCTTGCATTCAAACAACCGCACAACCTCAAACAGGCCATTGTCCGCAGCAAACTACCCAGCCTTCAGGAGAACAGTGACCACGACACCACACAACCCTGCCACAGCAACCTCTGCAAGACGTGCCGGATCATCGACACAGATGCCATCATCTCACGTGAGAACACCAGGCACACGGTACATACTCTTGCAACTCGGCCAATGTTGTCTACCTGATACGCTGCAGGAAAGGATGTCCCGAGGCATGGTACATTGGGGAAACTATGCAGACGCTGCGACAACGGATGAATGAACACCGCTCGACAATCACCAGGCAAGACTGTTCTCTTCCTGTTGGGGAGCACTTCAGCGGTCACGGGCATTCGGCCTCTGATATTCGGGTAAGCGTTCTCCAAGGCGGCCTTCACGACACACGACGGCGCAGAGTCGCTGAGCAGAAACTGATAGCCAAGTTCTGCACACACGAGGACGGCCTCAACCGGGATATCGGGTTCATGTCACACTATTTGTAACCCCCACAGCTTGCCTGGACCTGCAGAGTTTCACTGGCTGTCTTGTCTGGAGACAATACACATCTTTTTAGCCTGTCTTGATGCTCTCTCCACTCACGTTGTTTGCATCTTAAAGACTTGATTAGCTGTAAATATTCGCATTCCAACCATTATTCATGTAAATTGAGTTTGTGTCTTTATATGCCCTGTTTGCGAACAGAATTCCCACTCACCTGAAGAAGGGGCTTGGAGCTCCGAAAGCTTGTGTGGCTTTTGCTACCAAATAAACCTGTTGGACTTTAACCTGGTGTTGTTAAACTTCTTACTTCATTATTTTACATCAGGGTGCCCTTTAAAAACCCAAGTTGCTCTTCTTGCCATGTCTGCATGGGTTTCCTCCAGGTGCTCCAGTTTCACCTCACTATCCAAAGATGTGCAGGTTAGGTTTAACATGGTAAATTACCCCTTAGTGTCCCAAACTATGTAGGTTAGGTGGATTGGTAAATGCGCAAGGTTATGTGGAGAAAGCCGGCGTTGGGCCTGGGTGCAGACTCGTTGGGCCAAATGGCCTCCTTCTGCACTGTAGGGATTCTATGGAGGAGCAGACTCTGTCCCAGCGTTACATCATGGGACCCGCCTATCACATTTTATTTGCCAATCAGTTTAAAAATACGGTGGGAAAACCTGCCAATGCCACTGGTGGGCTACACTCCACTTTTCCCATCTGAGATGACACTTTACCAAAAAATGCTTCCTTCTTTCGGAGTCACCGGGATCATCCAATCCTGCCAAAAACCAATAGACCTTTGGCAGGCAACACATCTCCTGTAATGGGTCTCACCATGGAGGGACCAAAACGTTCCAGCCTTTGTCTCATTTCCAATTTCTGCCAGATTTCTCTCCTGTAAAATGAAGCTTTACTGTTCTGGGCATTAATGCAAGTTGTTGTTATTCATGTGGTACTGAGAACTGAGCAAGAAGAGATAAAAAGTAAAATATTATAACAACCTTATTTTGTGACAAAAAAAAACCATTAGCCTAATAAAGTTGATCATAATCCTTGCACGATAGCACAATGGTTAGCACTATTGCCTCACAGCGCCCGGGACCCGGGTTCGATTCCCGGCTTGGGGCACTGTCTGTGCAGAGACTGCACGTTCTCCTTGTGTCTGTGTGGGTTTCTTCCGGGTGCCCCCGTTTCCTCCCACAGTCCAAAAGGTATACTGGTTAGGTGCATTGGCCGTGCTAAATTCACCTTCAGTGTAGTGACTGTAGGATTTTCACAGTAACTTCACTACAGTGTTAACGTAAGCCTACTTGTGACACTAATAAATAAACTTTAAAAACTTTTCTCCAAAATAAAACCTTACTATTATGAGCATTAATGCAAGTCGTCGTTATCCATGAGAAATGAGCAAGGAGATAGAGAAAGCAAAATGTTATAATAGCCTTATTTTGTGACAAAAAACCCAAAGCCTGATGAAGTTGATCATAAGGGTGGCACGGTGGCACAGTGGTTAGCACTGCTGCCTCACAGCACCAGGAGTTTGCATGTTCTCCCCCTGTCAGCGTGGGTTACCTCCGGGTGCTCCAGTTTCCTCCCATAGTCCAAAGATGTGCGGGTTGGGTTGATTGGCCAAGCTATATTGCCCCTTAGTGTCAGGTTGACTAGCAGGGTAAATGGGGTTACAGGGATAGGACCTGGGTGGGATTGTGGTCGGTGCAGACTCGATGGGCCAAATGGCCTCCTTCTGCACTGTGGGGATTCTATGATTCTATGCAATCCTTGTAACTGACTCTGTAACAACTCTGTCTGTACAGCGGGCAACATTTCTCTTAATATTTTCATAATGAGTAGGATCTGTGTCATTTGCACCTGCTGGTAGTGCCCACAGGTGACTCTGACATCATGGTCATTTTATAATGTAAACACTTGAGGGCATGGCAGTGGAATTTAAATGTTCTGATCTCTGTTTATAAAGGTGTCAGACCCATAACAAGTAAAAAGCTACACTGACAGGTTTGAGTTTGCAGCCTGGCGAACCGGAAAGCAGCTGTTAAAGCACAGCAGACACATAATTAATTATGAACTAATGCCTGCTACAAGCACAAATCTATTTTATATTCAATTAAGTCGGCAATATGTTACATTATTTTGCACAGCATGTATCGCAGAAACACAAGTAACGTGGTGTAGTACAAGATGGTGAATATTTAATGGAGCAAATGTCAGCTCCGTGGATCAGTTTTAACCTGAAGTCATGGCAGTTAATGAAAATGTCCTGTGGGCACTATATAGTGCAGCATTAACTGGGGTCCAGTTAACCGTGAGGTGATTGCTATTAAATGTGTCAGAGGTCACACCATGGCGCAAAGTAAAACAATGGCAATTTTGTCCAGGGTTTTATAAGGTACTGGCATAACTCACGACATTTGACAATGAATGTTTAAAATAATGGAAATGGCAGATCGCAGTATGGGGTGGGGGCGGAATTAATCCTTTTTGTTGAAATGACCATTAAAAAAATATAGCTTAACTCACAGCTGCAGTCATTATTGTGCAAGTAGTTTATTCTGAATGAAAATTTTGTTTTAAAAATAGTACAGGCAAGCTCCCATGACAACCCGGTTAATAGGTGAACTGCCTCTTGGAGAACTGAACCTTATAGATCATGGAAATGCCAGGTTCACTCAGTGCATGGTTGGTGCTCCCAACTGAAGGAGCAATTGAAGGCACGATGGCGTAGTGGTTAGCACTGCTACCTCCCAGCACCGGGGAGCTGGTTCGATTCCAGCCTTAGCTGACTGTGTGGAGTTTGCACATTCTCCCCGTGTCTGCGTGGCTTTCCTCTGGGTTCTCCGGTTTCCTCCCACACTCCAAAGAAATGCAGGTTAGGTTGATTATCCATGCTAAATTGTCCCTTAGTGCCCTGAGATATATAGGCTAGGGGGTAATGTAAACTTTTCTTCAACCAAATATTTAAAAGCAAGTATTCGCTGTGAGACTATTGCTGGAATTTTCCGGCCATTCATACTTCACCACTGCTGCCAGGGCGGAGAATTTGGCGCTCAGCCCAATCTTTGTTCACTGCACCAGGTCCACAGGATGCTGCTGGCAAATTCCAGCCTATCTCTTTCCCCCTTGGGCAGTGCCAGGGGGCACAGGTTGACACTGCTCAGGTGCCCATGCCCTGGGGGCACCCCCCGCCGCCCGACCCCCTCGGGGGCCCTGACTGCCCCCTTTCACTCCAGTGGGGGGGGGCTGCTAGCTCCCCGAAAGTGGGAACCTACTGTAAGCCCCGCTGGAGTGAAATACTCCAGGCAGTGAGAGAGAGGCTCGCGGAGAATTCAGTCCCAGGCCCCGGAAATCCGGCGCTGGGGTATGCACTCGCGGCAGGAACGCATGCGTGAATCCCACGATGCTCGGCCGCGAGATTCTCTCACCCCATTGCGCTAGAAAATTAGCGTGACAGAGTGTGAGAATCGCCCCCTGTATTGCATTAAAATCAACATATTAAAGGGAGGGCTTTCATGACAGTAATTACTTCCAGATAATAGATCATTACCATGGAGCATCCAACCTAACACTTTATATGGCAAAACTGGCAAAGTTACAAATTGTAACACGTAGCATTGTTACAGGGACAAGAAAAACTGAATTATAGCCATTTGTTTTGGCACAACAGTTCTGATTGTCAACAGAAAGCCCTCCAAATTGGCTGAAAGTATAGATTTAAAACTAAATCATCACTTACAATGCTTCCAAAGCATTTTCAATAACTTAAAAGTTCAGCATTTAGAGGAGGGAATTTAAGTTTACTTGTTTTCCCTTTGTTTAAAAATAAGACACAGTAGGAACAATAAAAGCTTAAGCAATCAGCCCTATTATTTAAGCTAGTGTTTGGGGGTCACGCAGGTCACTTCTGTAATTATTCAATACTATAGTACCAAGTGCTGATGAAATTTGAATTTGAATCATCACACTCAGATGCCAGTATACGTCCACCCATATTACAAATAACATACAGACACACTTTTATCCATTGTTTTAGTATTTCAGTCATTTCCCCCATCACTCTTCCCGTCTCCCAAAGGTTGTAATTTCTGACTAGTGCGTGATTCCAAATGGACATTAGCAACTCTCTAGTGACTTGTCCATGTGGCAGATCATTCATGTGCCTTCGAATAGGAAGAATACTTGCAACTATTAAGTGCCGGTCACATGGAACTCCTTAATTTTCTATGCATAATTGAAGTGCAGTTGGCATCATCATGGAAACAAATGGAGCAAGCATTTGGCAACATTCCTCAAGTAACAATGGGATGAATGGTCAATCTGATTTCTTTAGGGAACATTAGTTGAGAGAAAAAAAGCTGACCACGAGATTCAGACTGCTTCCTATTCAGCTTCAATTTTGAAACTATAATTCACTTCAAGTTCCTTGAAGCACCAGGAGATACAAGCACATTCCTGGTTTGGCATCTTATCTGAAGAGCCACATATAAAATTCTGAGCACCATCTTAGTACAGCAGTGGAATGTCAAACTGAATTATACAAGTCAAAGCTTTAATGTCAAACCTTTATGATGGTAGAAGATGCCAAACAGTTGAGTCTGATCTGTTCTCTCCTGACATCAACGCCCCCCCCCCCCCGCCCCCCCTCCCACCCCACACACATACACACACACATGCACACACACACCGTGTAGGAGTCATTGGATAGAAATCAGAAGCCCAGTCAATTTTCTCTTCGTAGCACATGAGAACTAATGTGAATTATACCACCCAAATCATTGCTCAGCTGAGCTCATCAAATTCAACACACGTTTGAAATCAAACACAAATATCTTCCCTGCCTGTACTTCCTGCATAAACCTCCCGAGACATCGGCGGCGGCGGTTGGCGGGGGGGGGGCACAACATCTCATTCTCCTATTACAAATTATGGGGTCTTAATGTTTACAATGGTGGAATGGTTTACTGGAATTGATACAAAGGAAAATGTCATGTCAGGGTCTTAGGACAACTTTGCATGAGATGTTTAATGTAATCTTCTTCAGTCACTTTATCAGTGAACAGCCTATCCGTCAGAAAGTCAGATGTGGGTCTTTTCATGGATTATTCTACAATGTTAAGCTCCATTGACAACTCCTTTAATGATGAAGTAGCCCATTCCAACCTAGTCAGATCTGGATAGTATCCAGATTTCGGTTGGCAAGTGGCACATTAAGTAATCCGGGAGATTGTTTGCCCCAGAAGAACAATAAGCCCTTTTACAATGAGTATGTACAATAGAAGCGGTAATCTTAGACACATACCAACACCCACCACATGTCCCCCAACCTCTAATTAACTGACAAGAACTGATGGATCATATGTTTTAGCCTTAAAAAACAAACCATTCCATTTGTGTTCCTCTCAAAGCAGAAATTAAGCTTGATATGTGCAACAGTTACTCCCAAATTTTGCTTTGAAATTCAACAAGACAAAGGAAAATCAAAATACACCATCAGTCAAAAACCACAATAAAAGATGGACAACTATCACTCACAACTAATCCAAGTTGAAAAACACTGACGCAGTGACAGGTCCACCAAGAAATGTAGGTTTCGCATGGTCTGAGAAAGCTGCTTCACTCATAGAATCCCTACAGTACAGAAGGAGGCCATTTGGCTCATCGAGTCTGTACCGACCAAAATCCCACCCAGGCCCTATTCCCATAACCCTGCACATTTACCCTGCTAATCCCCCTGACACTAGGGTCAATTTAGCATGGCTAATCAACCTAATTTGCACATTTTTGGACTGTGGGAGGAAACCGGAACACCCGGAGGAAATCCACGCAGACACGGGGAGAATGTGCAAACTCCATACAGACAGTGACCCAAGCCTGGAATTGAACCTGGGTCCCTGGCGCTATGAGGCAGCAGTGCTAACCACTGTGCCACCATGCCGCCCCAGTGATTAACTTTCACAGGATGCTATAGCAGCATCTGTCCATATACATGTAGCATCAATGTCTTTTCATGGGCTTGCATATACACGAGACATCATTGGCAACGTGGGCTTTGGCGGACTTTGGGAAGTCTGCGAGTGAGTGTTCCGCAAGAAAGACCTGGGGTGCTAATTGCTCCTGTTTTCGTAGTTCTTACTGTTGCTCAGTTGTTGCTGTTTGTAAACTTTGTTATTTTGTTATATAAAGAAGATTGTACTTTGACAATACGTTTGACTATCTTTATTGTGGATTCAAGTTACAACATATTTTGGCAACGAGGAAGAAATGATGAAGCAAAGAAATAAAGTTTTTCAATGTTCAGCATGGCAACATGAGGTTGTGACTATCTAGTTTGCATCGTGAGTTTTATTCAACAGGATATCAAGTTAGCAGCATCTTGGCTAAGTTTGGGTCCATCAGCAAGCTTGATGAGAAAAGCAAGGATTTGGCTGAATAAATGGAGAGTTTACAACACTTCTTTTCAGCAACTGGAATAGCAGATGAGGTGACGCAGTGCTCAATTGTCCTGAGTGTGTGTGGGGAAAAGACTTACAAATTGATGAGGAATCTGGGCACACCTTGGAGTAAGAAGTTTAACAACACCAGGTTAAAGTCCAACAGGTTTATTTGGTAGCAAATGCCACACCTTGAAGGTCAGAGGACATTCCATTCACAGAATTAGTTGCACTTGTGCAAAATGACCAGAGTCCGAAGTCTTCAGCAATTGTCCAAAGATTCAAATTTCATAGTCATTTTCAGAAGGCAGATCAGTAGGCAGCTCACTTTGTGCCAGAATTATGCCAGCTCTCAGCACGTTTTGAGCTTGGAGCAGTATTGGAAGATATGCTCAGAGATAGGTTAGTCTCCAGTATTAATGAAGACAGCATTCAGCGTCAGTTGTTGGATGAAGCCACAATAAATTGTATGAAGGCTCTAGAATTTTCTCAGGAGGCTAATGTTGGTGCCCAGGCAGGGGCACTGCATCAAGTGAAGAAAGAGGTTGCAAGCAAAAAGGGGAAAGCAGTGGAGTGTTTTCGATGTGGATGGCCACACTAGGTGAATCATTGCAAAGTTATGGATGCTGTTCATCCCTGGTGCAACAAGAAGGGTCATTTAGCAAAGGAGCGCTGTCTGAAGAGCAAGGCAGAGGCTGAACAAGAAAATTAAAATGTGAAGAAATCTCAATCAGCGACACATCACCTAGAAAGCTCAGAGCAGGCAAAGGAGCAACTTACGGCATGTTTAACATATATGAGGCACGAGCAGAGCCTATTTTTACCACGGTGGCAGTCGATGGCAATCAAATCAAGCTGGAGGTGGACACAGGAGCCCCCGCATCTGTGAAAAGACCCACAAGTCAGCGTGGGACTCTAACCAAGCACCAATCCTTACCCCGACGGAGATCAAACTTCGGATGTGCACCAGAGTTCATTTCATTACTCGGTGCATTGGAAGTGCATATTGTGTACAACAGACAAAAAGCGAGCGCACACCTCCTTGTGGTAAAAGGGAAGGGGCCTAGTTTGCTTGGGCGTGACCAACTCAGCAAAACCCAACTGAAGCAGAGTGAGATCAAGCACATGAGGATGATCGAGGATGTTGTTGAGAAGTATCCTGACGTGTTCAGGGATGAGCTGGGTACATTATGCGGCACTACAGTGAAGTTATTCATAGATCCTCAAGCTACTCATTTTTTCAAGCCCAGAACAGTGTCCGATGCCATGAAAAGTAAAGTGGAGGAGGAGTTGGAATGGCTGCAATGTCTTGCTGAGCAACACCAATTGTTCCTATCCTTAAAAATGATTGTACAGTGCGTACATGTGGAGATTATAAACTCACCATTACCCGGGTTCCAAATTAAATGCTTACCCATTACCTGAGGTGGAAGATCTGTTTTCAACTCTTGCAGGAGGCAAGACATTTTCAAAACTTGACATGAGCCATGTCAACCAACGACTTTTGCTAAAGGAGAACTCGAAGCAATACATTCCAATTCACACGCATAAAAGTCTGTTCAGTGCAATCGTTTGGTCCTTGGGGAGCCTCCAGTACGACAATTCTCCGAAGAACAATAGACAAGGCATTCTTCATGTAGCAGTCTACTTGAATAACAGCTTGGTTACGAGGAAGACTGAGGAGGAATACCTCAGCAATCTGGATCGAGTTTTAAAAAGGGTTTCAGAGACGGGGCTGAGTCTAAATTGGAGCAAGTGTATTTTCCAGGCACAAAATGTGGAGTTTTTAAGTTATGAAATCACAGCACTAGGTTTAGTTTCTGTGGATGGGTAAGCATGAGCTTTTAAGGCGGCTCCGGATCCAAGGAACACGTCAGAGCCCAGGTCGTTTTGGGGCCTAGTAAACTATTATGGAAAGTTTTGCCAGACCTTTCAACTGTGTTGGTGCCACTATATATACTACTTCTGAAAGAAACCAGACGGAAGTAGGAGTCAGCAGAAAAGAAAGCTTTCAAGGTCATGAAAGCACTATGACCATCAATTAATCTACTCCATTCTGATCAAGACACGGAACTCATTCTGTCTTGCAATGCCACGCCCTATGGTGTGGAGGTGCAATTCTCATATTTAATGGAGGACGGGTCAGAAAAACCCATTGGATTTGCATCTTGTACACTGGCAAATGCTGAGGAGGGATATTCAATTGGACAAGAAAGATCTAGCTATAATTTTTGCTGTAAAAACATTCGATCAGTACCTCTATGATCGTTCATTCACCATATGTACTGACCACAAACCCTTCATGTGTCTCTTCAATAAGTCAAAATGTATTCCTCCCATGGTCTCAGCAAGAGTTCTTACATTGTCGTATTACCAGCTCAATATTGTGTACAGAGCAGGGAAGGACAATGCGAACGTAGATGCATTGAGGCATCCTTGCAAATGGAAATTTGTTTCAAGTGTTGTTCTAAGGGATCAGTGTTGGGACCCTTGCTGTTTATATTATGTATGAAAGATTTGGATGTGAACGTGGGGGCATAATTGTAAAATTTGCAGATGATACAAAGATTGGCTGAGTAGTGGATAGTTTAGAGGATGGCTATAATCTACAAAACCATTTCGATGGGTTGCTGGAGCAGGCTGTAGAGTGGCAAATGAATTTTAACATAGAGAAGTGTGAGTTTATGCATTTAGGGAGGCCAAACACATAGGAAATACGCAATAAATGGGAATATACTAAGAAAGGTAGATGAAGTGAGTGATCTTGGCATGCAAGTACACAGGGCCCTAAAGGTTCAAGTAGACAAGGTTGTCGAGAAGGCATATGGAATGATCCCCATTGGCAGAGGGATAGAATATAAAACTAAGGAATGTTGGAATTGTATAAAACATTGGTGAGGCCACAACTGGAGTATTGTATGCAGTTCTGGTCACCATATTACAGGGAAGATGTAATTGCTTTGGAGAGAGTGCAGAGGAGGTTTATAAGAATGTTGCCAGGGCGAGAAAAGTGCAGCTTCGAGGAGAGATTGGATTAGTTGGGGTTATTTTCCTTGAAACTAAAAAGGCTGAGGGGTGATTTGAAAGAGGTGTATAAAATTATGAGGGGAAGTGATAGAGTGGACAGGATAACATTGTTGCCCTTGGTGACGAATCGCAGAACTAGGGACAAGGATTCAAGGTAAGTGGCGGTAGGTGCAGAGGAGACAGGATTTCTTCGCACTTGGAAATAAGTGAACATATTAGTGAGAGGCAACATGGTTTTGTGAAGGGGAGGTCATGTCTCACAAACTTGATCGAGTTTTTCCAGGAAGTGACAAAGATAATTGATGAGGGTAGGGCAGTGGATGTTGTCTACATGGACTTCAGTAAGGCCTTTGACAAGGTCCCTCATGGCAGACTGGTGCAGAAGGTGAAGTTGCATGGGATCAGAGGTGAGCTAGCAAGGTGGATACAAAACTGGCTCAGTCAAAGAAGACAGAGGGTAGCAGTGGAAGGGTGCATTTCTGAATGGAGGGCTGTGACAAGTGTTGTTCCTCAGGGATCAGTGCTGGGACCTTTGCTGTTTGTAATATATATAAATGATTTGGAGGTAAATGTAACTGGATTGATGAGTAAGTTTGCGTAGGACACAAAGGTTGGTGGATTTGCGGATAGTGATGAGGACCATCAGAGGACACAGCAGGATATAGATCAGTTGGAGAGTGGGCAGAGAGATGGCAGATGGAGGTTAATCCGGACAAATGTGAGGTAATGCATTTTGGAAGATCTAATACAGATAGGAAATATACAGTAAATGGCAGAACCCTTAAGAGTATTGATAGGCAAAGTGATCTGGGTGTACAGGTACACAGGCCACTGAAAGTGGCAATGCAGGTGGAGAAGGTAGTCAAGAAGGCATATGGCATGCTTGCCTTCATCAGCCGGGGTATTGAGTTTAAAAATTGGCAAGTCATGTTGCCGTTTTATAGAACCTTAGTTAGGCCTCACTTGGAATATAGTGTTCAATTCTGGTCGCCACACTACCAGAAGGATGTGGAGGCTTTGGAGAGGGTACAGAAAAGATTTACCAGGATGTTGCCTGGTATGGAGGGCATTAGTTATGAGGAGAGGTTGGAGAAACTTGGTTTGTTCTCACTGGAGCGACGGAGGTTGAGGGGAGACCTGATAGAAGTCTACAAGATTATGAGAGGCATGGACAGAGTGGATAGTCAGAAGCTTTTTCCCAGGGTGGAAGAGTCAATTACTAGGGGGCATAGGTTTAAGGTGCGAGGGGCAAGTTTTGAAAGTGATGTACGAGGCAGATTTTTTACACAGAAAGTGGTGGGTGCCTGGAACTCGTTGCCGGGGGTGGTAGCGGAAGCGGATACGGTAGTGACTTTTAAGGGGCGTCTTGACAAGTACATGAATGAGATGGGAATAGAGGGATATGGTCCCCGGAAGCGTAGGGGGTTTTAGTTAAGTCGGGCAGCATGGTCGGTGCAGGCTTGGAGGGCCGAAGGGCCTGTTCCTGTGCTGTAATTTTCTTTGTTCTTTGAGACATGAGAAAGAACTTTTTTGCGCAGAGGGTGGTGGGTGTCTGGAATTCGCTGCTCGAGTTGGTGGTGGAGGCAGAGACCCTAAACTCTTTTAAAAAGTACCTGGATCTGCACTTTAACTGGTGTAAGCTACATGGTTATGGGTCGGGTGCAGGAAGGTGGGATTAGAAAGGGCACCTGGGTATCCTCAAGCTGGCATAGACAAGATGGGTGGAATGGCTTTCTGTGCTGCAAATTTCTATGGTTTTATGATTCCCTTTACCAGATATGCCAACCAATTATTATTCCCGCCCGATACGATTTTCTTACTCGAGAGATTTAAAGTAATGTAATGTAATGTTTAATGTTTATTTATTAGTCACAAGTAAGATTTACATTAACACTGCAATGAAGTTGCTGTGAAATTCCCCTGGTCACCACAGTCTGGCACCTGTTCGGGCAAATTCACCTAACCAGCACGTCTTTCAGAATGTGGAAGGAAACCGGAACACCCGGTGAAAGCCCACGCAGACACGGGGAGAACGTGCAAATTCCACACACTGTCACCCAAGCCGGGAATCGAACCCGGGTCCCTGGTGCTGTGAGGCAGCAGTGCTAACCACTGTGTTACCGTGCTGCCCCACTTGCACATTCTCCAGTGAATGCTACACAGATTAAGCAGCGGATGGACAGAGATCCTTTTCTATCTCAAGTCAAGAGATTTTTGATGCAACAATGGCCGACTGTTGTAGGAGATGATGGATTTAAACCTTATGTGAACCGTGAAGGTGAGTTAAGAATTTATGCAAAAGAATTATTATTGGGTAGAAGACTGAAGTCTCACTGGGTCTGCTTCATCCAGATCTCAGAGTGAGAGTAGGCAGGAGACAAGAGAAGCAGGAGGGGGAACATGGCTACCATGTGAAGGAGAGGCAGTTCAATGCGGATGATTGTGTTTATATCAGGAACTTTGGTAGTAACCAGAAACGGTTATCAGAAATAATTCTAAAACAAAGTGGGACAATATCTTGGGTAGTGAAACTGCACAATGGAAGTGTTGTTCTCAGACACCAAGATCATGTTCATTTACATTATAATTCTGAGTCAGCAAAAGTTTCAGAGTCAGCAACAATTTCAGCTTGTAGAAGGGAATGTAGATGTGGGCGTTTGTCAGGAAGTTGTTCCGGTTGCACAAGACTCTACTATGGGAGTGTATGAGGAAAACTAAGGCACAGATGCTCCACCTTCTTCTAAGCCTACAGTTCCGGGCCAACTAACACAGGGTCCGCCAGTGACTGATGAATGACCAGTGGTATTGCATAGATCACAACACAATCAAAGAGATCCTGAAAGACAGTCGTAAAGTTGAGACATTGCATTTCTGTCCTGATGAAGGATTGAAATTCCAGGAGGGAAGAGGTGTTACAGAGTGTTGTAGTGGCATCTGCCCCTGAAAATATATTACCGATGTCTTTTGGTGTGACATCATCAACAGCGTGGGCTTTGGCGGGCTTTGGGAAGTCTGCAAGAGAGTGTCCTGCAAGAAAGACCTGTAGTTCTTACTGTTGCTCGTTATTTTATAAAAGAAAGAAGATTGTACCTTTGATAATGCGTTTGACTACCTTTATTGTGGGTTTAAGTTATCACAGTGACTGTGAACAATCAGCAACAAGGCTATCAGAAACCATCTTGATCCGATAAAGATCAAGGCCCCACACTTTGCAATAGAAGAATGAGATGTTGGCTCCCCTGATGTCGCAGGAGGTTTATGCAAGAAGTACAGTCAGAGAAGACGATGCGTTTGATTCCAAGTTTGTGTTGAAGTTGATTATCTCAGTTGAGCAATGCTATGGGTGGTATAATTCACAACAGTTAGGATGTACATGTGTTAAGATGGGAAAATTGACGGGGCTTCTGATTTCTATCGAATGACTCCTACTCTACATATGTGTACGTGTGTTTGGGGGGTGGGGGAGGGGGTGAGTGAGGGTGGAGGTAGGAAGGGAGGGGCTGAGGCAGTGATGTCAGGAGAGAACAGATCAAGCTCAACAGTTTGGCATCCTCTACCATCATAAAGGTTGCCTACATTCGCTGCTAAAGCTTTGAATGCATAATTTAGTTTGACATTCCAGTGCTGTACAGAGACACAGCTCAGAAGTTTAGGAGATGTGGCTCTTCAGATAAGGTGTCAAACCTGGAATGTGCTTGTGTTTCTTGGTGCTCAAAGGAACTTTAAGACAGTTGCATTAAATTACAGTTTCAAAACTGAAGATGAATAAGCAGCTCTGCCAAATCTCCTAGTCAACATTCCTTCCCCAATAACAGCCTTGGACAAAATCAGATTGACCATTCAATCCATAGTTACATGAGGAATGTTGAAAAACAGTTGAACCTATCCTCACCCAGGAGAACATACATAAAAGGTCACTAGATATTGGGCAGGAATATGAATGCTGACGCAGTATTTCGGACTAAAAATGTAGTCGTTCCCAACAAGCCGATTAAGGGAATTCTGGCTACTTCTAAACTAGTTAACTGATACAGCTTTAGTTGCTTTTGTTGCGAGTCTAATCCATTTAATTATAACTCCTATGGCTAAAAGACATCGGCTAGAATTCCCTGGCCATTCACGCCCCGTAGCCACTGCAAGCGGGGATGAAGAATTTGGCGCTCAGCCAAATCTCCGTTCACTGCAGCAGGACCAGAGAATCCCACTGGTGTGAAAGGCCGGAGAATTCCATTATTCTTCTGATGTCAAGTATCACTTCAATCTCATTAAATTTGTACTAATCTTCTTTCGCTCTGTGTTCACATTCAAGGTTTGACTCCATTTAACCTAATTTGACATAACTAAATTGCATTTACAATGTTCATGCCATCGGAATTTCAAGGTCTTAACTCAGGCCCTCCTGGCCCATTTTCACCAAATCAAAACAAATTCATTTTCCTAAAATACTGAGTCCTTGAATAATCTTCCTCACTATTCTCTGAATCCTGTCCAATTTGTGGTTAACTATTGTAAATAACATCAAATTGTCAGCATTAATTTACAAGTGGTTAGCAGAATTTATAATCCTGAATTGATAATACATTTCTACCCTGGGAAAAAACCTCCAACTATCCATTCTATCCAAGCCTCTCATAATTTTGTCAGCTTCTATCAGGTCGCCCCCTCAGCCTCTGAAGTCCAAGTGTAAACAAATCAAGCTTGTTCAATCTCTCCTCATAGCTAATACCCTCCAAACTAGGCAACATCCTGGTAAATCTTTTCTGTACTTTCTCCAAAGCTTCCACATCCTTCTGGTAGTGTGGCGACTAGAACTGTATGCAATATTCCAAATGTGGCCTAGCTAAAGTTCTATATTCTATGCCCTGACCAATGAAGGCAAGCAATGCCTTCTTGACCACCTCATCCGCTCCTTTTTTTTGTAATTCATTCATGGGACGTGGGTGTCGCTGGCTGACCAGCATTTATTGCCCATCCCTAGTTGCCCTTGGAGGGCAGTTAAGAGTCAGCCACATTACTGTGGCTCTGGAGTCACATGTAGGCCAGACCGGATAAGGACAACAGATTTCCTTCCCTAAAGGACATTAGTGAACCAGATGAGTTTTTCCAACAATCGACAAAGGTTTCATGGTCATCAGTGGATTCTTAATTCCAGATATTTTTTATTGAATTCAAATTCCACCACCTGTCGTGGCGGGATTCGAACCCGGGTCCCCAGAACATTAGCCGAGTTTCTGGATTATTAGTCTAGCAATAATACCACCAGGACATCGCCACTTTCATGGAACTGTGGAACTGTGGATGCCCAGCTCCCTCTGTCATATGTCATGGATCCTTTCACACAGTGCAATACCTAACATTATAATCACACAGGAATCTCTCTGCCATTTCTTAGCCCCACATTTTGATCAAGAACCCATTGCTCGTCATCGAGCTATGAAACTATAATGCTGATTTTAAATCCCTGGAACTGGCAGAGAAAGTGGGAGGCAGTGAGTGAGTGCACAGATAAAAGGCAGAATATCCCTGGAATGGGACTGAGGAAATCAGAGGTGTGCGTGTTAGGAATGGGCAGTATGTAAAGCTGGGCAGCGGAAATGGGCCAGAAATGGGAGGAAAGATACCAGCAAGACTGTGCCGTGTGTTCTTATCTGAACTTGATTCTTGAGTAGTGATTATACTGTCCTGACAATGCAATCAATCGTCAAATGCATGACCTTGGTGTTATATATTCAAGTAGTTGCATGATTGCTTTCAGAGCTCTAGAATCATAGAATCCCAACAATACAGAAGGAGGCCATTCAGCCCATCGAGCCTGCACTGACAACAATCCCATCCTATCCACGTAACCCCATATATTTACCCTGCTAATCCCCCCGAAACTAGGATCAATTTAGCATAACCAATCAACCTAACCCGTACATTTTTGGACTGTGGGAGGAAACCGGAGCGCCCAGAGGAAGCAGACATGAGGAGAATGTTCAAACTCCACACAGACAGTGACCCAAGCCGGGAATCAAACCTGGGTCCCTGGCACTGTGAGGCAGCAGTGCTAACCACTATGCCACCATGGCAGTCACATGATTTGATGATGTTGTCATTGGGATGTTTCACAGGCTGCTGCCTTATTTTCTATTTTTTGCTCTGTACAGTCAACAGCTCCTATAATAAATCTGTTGTTGCTATTTTGAATCTACATGTCAAAACCACATCTTTTTCTTTTTGTTTAAAACCCACAACACCCAACAGAGTTAGGACATTACAATTACAATTGACAATTATAAATTCTTGCAGATGCAGACTTTTAATAGAACTTAATGGAAAGTAAAGTTTATTTATTAGTCACAAGTAGGCTTACATTAACACTGCAATGAAGTTACTGTGAAATTTCCCCAGTCGCCACAGTCCAGCATCTGTTTGGGTCAATGCACCTAACCAGCACTTCTTTCAGAATGTGGGAGGAAACCGGAGCACCTGGAGGAAACCCAGGCAGACCTGGGGAGAACGTGCAAACTCCACACAGACAGTGACCCGAGTCGAGAATTGAACACGGGTCCCTGGCGCTGTGGGGTAGCAGTGCTAACCACTGTGCCACCGTGAGAAGAGAACCCTACAATGGAGTAGAAAAGGGGTTCAAACCCTAAGCCATTGTAACTGACTCTGGTAAGGAGACCTCCCAACATTGCTCAAGTTTCAGACCCTGAAGAGAGAATGACTGAGTAATAGAATCAGAAGCTGCTCTTCTCGGAAGCAAAATGGACCAATTCTTTTTTTTTCATTTTTATTTTAGTGAGACATGAACGTTGCCGGTTGGGTCAGCATATATTGCCCATCCCTAACTGCCCTCCATTTCAGGGGACATTTGAGAGTCAACCACATTGCTGTGGGTCTGGAGTCACATGTAGGCAAGACCGGGTAAGGATGGCAGATTTCCTTCCTCGTGAACATGACAGGCTCCTTATTTTCACAAGTGATAGAGTCTGTATAACAAGGATCCATTCTGCCTGTGGTGTCTTGTGATAAATGTTACTGCTTGGCAACATCACTGGTAGGTAAATAATATGGTGGTTTTTGGGGAATTCAAACAAGGTTTCAATTTTCAATTGCAAAACACAATGGCGCAACAACGTACCAGTCTGTTATAGATTAATTGATATAGATTTATTCTGCTGATTACACAAAAGTTGCACGATCACACGTGTGGATGGGAACAGATTAGCTGCAGCTTTATTTTGCAACTCTTATGTCAGCTAGTCTTTTCTCCCATCTATCTTCACAGCATGTCTTTTGGCACAGAAATATTCTTTCCAAAATGACTGCAAAATGTAATAAAGGGCATATTGAGTCATTGAAACATGGTCCAAGTCAGTCATTAGGAAAAAGCAGCAATTTTCCCAGAATTTGATTCATCCCGTGTCCTAACATGTTCCCCTTATTCATTAGGGACAAAAGGAAATCATACACTAATCATGCCAGCTGTCACCTTTGGCTCACATACCACTGCCATGCCATGAAGTCATGGTGTCAGGTGTATTCAGACAGAACTCAACCTTAAGTATCATCAAAACAGAATATCCAATGATGCCTACTAATGGAACCACTAATTTTGTAAGCTTTTCTCAGGAATGGGTGTCATCTTAAATTGTGATTGAAATTACTTTGTATTAATTTGCCAAATAAAACATGTTATTAAGACAGTTGACTAATGTGGTGGTTTTGAGGATCCAAACCAGGTTTCAATTTGAAAATGCAAGACATAGCAGTATGATGACATGCTAGTCTGTGGTAGATTAAGTGATATGGAATAATTGTGCTGATTAGCCAACAGTTGCATTATCACACAATCCTTTTCATTTCAAATGCTCTTTTTTGTTCTTCTCCAGAGAGTAATAATACAATGTGGGTGACATTTTCCCACCCTTCCCCATTGGTGGGATTTTCCAGTCCTGCTGAAGGTGTTCCCCCACCCACACCCCCCATTCCCCCCATAGCGGGTTCCGAGGCGGCAGGGCTGATCGAGCCAAGCAAAACACCGTTTAGACATCGACGGGACTGGATTCTGAAAGATGTGCTGGTTAGGTGCATTGACCCGAACAGGCACCAGATTGCGGTGACTAGGGGAATTTCACAGTAACTTTATTGCAGTGTTAATGGAAGCCTTACTCGTGACTAATAAATAAATAAATAAGATCCAACCAATGGCAAGATACCTCCACTGCTGGAAAACACACTGCAGGAAGGTGGGATCAGAAAGGGCACCTGGGTGTCCTCGGGCTGGTGTGGACAAGATGGGCTGAATGGCCTCCTTCTGTGCAGTAACTTTTCTATGGTTCTACGTTGGGTGGGTCTGGAAAATCAAGTCCAGTGTAGCAATTTCTATTTTCTTGTAAATGCTTTGCTGAGGTAGTCCCAATGAGCTGTTTATCTGAATACACTGGCTGCAAGAGAATATTAAGTATTCTTGTGTCATGTTGACTTGGAAAGCCAAGACTGTGGGCCCAGATTCTCTGAACTCACCCGAGGTTGGGATTCTCCAGTCCTACTGCAGTGAATGGAGACTTGGCTGAGCGCCAAATTCCCTGTTCTCATTGATAGCGGTAATGTGGCATGTGAGACCGGGGAATTCCGGTTTGTATCTCACTCTTTGTAATTTGTCCTCCTGGATTTCTTTCATATATAAAGAAAAATATGGTGGACATTGGATTATCAGTTCATTCAACAAATGGATTAATTTCAGGACTCAATATGAAGCAGTTTATCAGAATGAGTTTTACTGATGGGGGGTAATTTTCTGATCTGGAAGCTAAGTGCAGTTGTGGGCGGATAAGTCCGTGTTATTCCTGCTAGACAATGGGGTGGATTTTCACACTAGATTTTCTGCTCTTCAGCTCACTATGTGTCCATCAGTAAGGAGCTCATAGAATCTTGTCATGTGGTGGGAAGGGATTCATCTGCCCCACCATTAACTCCTGGGGTTGAAAGTTCCAGTGCCATATTTAAATGGGCCCCAAACACACATTCACACACTGCAGGCCAGCTACTGTGCAAATAAAGCAATGACCCCAGAAAGAGAGCTTCAAGATTTTAGGTGTCCAAATCATCAACAACCTGTCCTGGTCCCCTCATGCTGACACTATAGTTAAGAAAGTCCACCAACACCTCTACTTTCTCAGGAGACAAAGGAAATTTGGCATGTCACCAACTTTTACAGATGCACCATGGAAAGCATTCTTTCTGGTTGTATCACAGCTTGGTATGACTCCTGCTCTGCCCAAGACTGCAAGAAACTACAAAAAGTCATGAATGTAGCCCAATCCATCACGCAAACCGGCCTCCCATCCTTTGACTCTGTCTACACTCCCCGCTGCCTCGGAAAAGCAGCCAGCATAATTAAGGACCCCACACACCCCGGACATTCTCTCTTCCACCTTCTTCCATTGGGAAAAAGATACAAAAGTCTGAGATTATGTATCAACCGACTCAAGAACAGCTTCTTCCCGACTGTCATCAGACTTTTGAATGGACCTACCTCGCACTAAGTTCATCTTGCTCTAATCCCAGCTATGACTCTTAACACCACATTCTGCACTCTCTCCTTCCCTTCTCTATGAATGGTATGCTTTGTCTGTATAGTGCACATGAAACAATACTTTTCACTGTATGCTAATATGTGTGACAATAATAAATCAAATCGAATCAAATCAAGAAACAACTCTCCGCACCACTGCTCAGTGAGGCCTCTCTGGGGATTCTACTCCCATACAGGAAAGAATGCAAATATTTCCAAGGGATGAGAACAGGAAGTCCACTGACCAGACCCCACCAACCTGGGAGGAGGTCGTCAGGGAGGTCCGCATCCACGGGCCGCATTAAGGACCATGCTGTGGTGCAGCAAAAGGATGAATGATCTGGTGCACTGCGCCAAGGTAAATGAACATTCCCCCCCACTCCAAACTCACACTCGGATAAGAGCATCAGGTAGTCTAAGGGTTAGAGTCCACAGGGATGTCACAACCTACTAGCACGTAGGACTTCAGCACTGCTCGTTCGCCAGCAACTTTCAGATCACCACCTCATACAAGGTCCTGCACAAAGGGCATCTCAACCAGTTACTGGTGAGAGGTTAACGCAAGCATGCATGCTTCTTAACTGCTCTTATACCTGCGGGGCTCACAGTCCATCCATCTGTCTTTATGCTTTATGCTTTTCTGCTACAAAAGTAAAAGATTGATGATCGGAGAGGATATCCTGGAGTTGAGGGCGCTCTCTCCATTGCAAAAACAGGCAGCAGGGTTAGTTGGTGAGCATAAGGATTGTTCCTGCATGGAAGGTGAGATTGGCCTTCCCCAGCAAGCCAGTGAGAGTCCATCCAGTATACATCAGCCACACATAGACATTAATCTGGATTTGTATATGAATAGGGGGATATGGACCAAGTAAGGGCAGAAGGTTTTTTGTAGTTTAGTTAGGGCATCATGATTGACACAGACTTGGCGGGCCGAAGGGCCTGTCCCTGTGCTGTACTTTTTGTTGTTCTTTGTTCTTAACTGTGAGTGATGCATCGTGTCAGAGTCTGCCTACCCAATCATGAATTATTTATTTTCTCTATTCCAGCCACCAGCAACAAAAGGCAGAGGAAGAGTTTGAACAAACACCTCGGCCCCAGCCCGAGATGACCACAGATGAGGATGCTGACGAATGAAGACCTGCTACTACATTCATCTCGTACCTTCAACCAGCACAAATACATTCATCTTGACGCTTCCTAGTTCGAGATTTGAGTTCACAATCTGATGATCTTATCATGGACATGTATCCACGGCTGGTGGGAGTGGTGACTGCCAAGATCTCGGACACTCAGAGGACAGCTAGAGACCAGGTCTCTGCAGAGCCTGAGGCCAATGATAAACTTCTGCAATTGGCCCTGAGAGAAATGTTGAGGTGAAAAGACATCAGGCAGAGGACATCAGGCAGAGCTGTCAGAGGCCATCACCAGACTGATACAAAGGATGGAGGAGTTCATCCACATTCTGTCTGATGTTACGGCTCCGGCACAGAGTGCATTGAAGTCTCCATGGGAAGGCTGGTGGCTGCCTTGGAGACCCAGGTCCAGCAGAACACACAATTTCTAGCAGATTTGCGCTCAGACCTGCACATCATCGCTCTAGCAATGGGTGGTTTTCAGCAGTGGACAGGAAGAAGGGACAGGACACCTCAATCTCTCTCCACCTGCCCCTTCTCCTCAAGGTGTCAGGGAGGGGACCTCAGGCATCCAAAGGGAGGAGTGGGGTCAGCCAGACACCCCAGGGGAATCCACCCTGAAGCCTCCAAGGGTGTCCTGTCACCCCAAATTCCCTCTGTCTGTGATCCCATCAACTCCAGCAGGTCAGGATAAAGAGGCTGCACCTTCCTGTGAGCAGGAGACCATTAGCAATCCGGGGCTGTCCAGGCCTTGGGCCTCCAGAGGACATATCCCATCTTAGACAACAGAGCATAGCAGTCAGCAGGTTGCCTCCACCTCTGCTGCAGATGTCAGGGCTGCACTGAGAGAGAGGAAGGAAGATAAAGGAGTTGTGAATGTACAATGGTGGCATGGGTATTCAGTCACTTTAGTGAATATATTTCATAAATATATTTTGCTTTTATCTCTCCCCAACTCTCAGGTATCAAATGGCTCATTTAATGTCATGCAATGTCCTGCATTCGTTCAAGAGTACTAACTGCTTCCTCCTCCACTTTCCTCCCATCTTGTTCCTCAGTTCTATGGGGTTTCATTCAATCTCTCACAGTCAATCACCTTTAGTTCCATATCAGCAACACGAACAAAGGCACTTCGCATGTGAACCTTATGCACTGCAGCACCTAAACCGAATGGATTGTCAGCTAAATGTACACGATTAGAAAAGGAGCCCAACTCATTCATTGGACATGAGATCTTTGAGTTTCACACTCACTGTGCCACCCTCTCCATGGTTTGAACAGGAGAGTCAAGATTTGCTTTGCTGCTCTGCTCCCACATGTCCCGAGACCATTCCCCGGCTGATTGGTCTAGCTTGATTTTCAAACCGTGTCATTGGAAGTAGAAAGTGGTGCTGCTGATATTTGTGTGGGAGACCAACTTCCCAGCTCCTCCTCCTACCCACCAAATCCCTCCTATCCTCCTCCATCCTTGCACCTAATTCCTTTTCTCCTATCGCTATCCTACACCTCACTGTTGACGTTGAACCGATTACTATCCATGTTGATCTTCCTGTTCTTCCCCCACTCCCAAACCTTTCTAGATGTGTCCCCATGCCCTTTGTCAACCTACGCCCTGCACACTAAACTGTGCACGACCATCACTGCCCAGTGAGGCCTTCCCCCACCCAAGACCAGGACCAAGATATGCATGCCATGCACAGACTTCTAACACCCATGAAGCATGCCTCTGAAAGCATTGCCTCAGCCCTAGGACAGTCTGTTCAACCAGGGGGTCAGGCAGTTGGGGGGGGGGTGGTACCCCCGGGCATGAGTACCCTGGCAGTGCCAGCCTGTGCCCTATGGCACTGCCCAAGGGGCAAAGTGCTCATGCCCAGGGGCACCTTGGCACTGCCAACCAGGCATCGGGCAGTGCTAAGGGGGCGGGGCCTATTGTGGGCAGGGCCTAGGAGTGATCGGTGGGGGTGGTGGGTCCCGCTGTCACTCTGCATGGCTATCAGTCTGGGCTGGAGGGAGGGCAGTGATTGGGGTGGGCTGGGGGGGATGGTCTGCTGGGGGGGCTCTGACCCCGGGGAGGGAGTCAGCGGGGAGGGGAGTCTGCCGGGGTGAGGGGGTTGTGGGGTTCACTACTGTTGGGGAAGGTAGGCTGAACATCGGGGCACCCCGGAACGGGGGGGTCAGGGCTGGCCCAGGAATTGTGGGTGCCACGATCAGGCCATGGGGGGTGCTGGAGGGGCAGCACTATGGGGGTCCTGGACTGGCCAGCGATCGAGCTGGCCAGCAAATGGAGAGACTGACATATCCGGACGACTGCATATGCGCAGAGTTCCAGAACTGTCAGACTCCGGCGTGAATAGGCGCCAGCCCCCTGAGTTTTTAGTGAGATTCAAAATTGGGACCTCTGCAGTGCACAGAATGGAGAGATTTGAGTGTGAAGCTGAACTGACAAAACAGCCGTGATCTAAAACAGTTTTCTCGCCAATTCAGCACTTTTGGGAAAATCGCCACCCTCTGTTTCGTTGCAGCAGAAACCTGAAAAACAATGAAGGAACTCTCTGGCCTAGATTTTGCGAGCAGCAGCAAGATTATAGTACTCGACTTTAACCTTGCAGAAAGCTATGCACAAAAATCTAATGAACTCTGAGGCAACCATTTCAGTTTGCTGGTGCCAACTATTGGGGATTTGTGGCATCCAGCAGTGAGGTAAGCCACCAATCACACTGAAGGATTCTCAAAGTCAGAAAACCAGAAAATAACAAACAGGTTTTCTCATTGATTTTTTATACTTTTTTCAAAAAAATAAAATTGGGACATTCTCTTGGTATTAAAGCAGAGGCTGAAATATTAGTTACATTTTTAAAATAATTATTTTTATTTTATTTTAAAAAGTTACGACATTTTGAATTATGAAACAGAGATATTTGACATTCCACAAATGTATATTTTTTCAAGGCAAGAGGGGTTGTTCAACAGTATTTATAGAATCCATAGAATCCCTACAGTGCAGAAGGAGGCCTTTCAGCCCATCAAGTCTACATTGACCATGAACCCATCCAGGCCCTATTCCTGTAACTCCACATATTTACTCTGCTAATCCCCTAACACGAGGGGCAATTTAGCATGGCCAATCAACCTAACCTGCACATCTTTGGATTGTGGGAGGAAACCCACGCAGACACGGTGAGGATGTGCAAACTCTACATACACAGTGACCCAAGGCCAGAATTAAATCTTGGTCCCTGGCGCTGTGAGGCAGCAGTGCTAACCATTTGCCACTGTGCCGCCCTTATGAATTTAGTCTGTCATTGAAAACAGAATTACTCCTCATTCAATGTCTTAATAGGTTTTCACAGCAAGAATAATCATATGAAAAGTGGAAGCTCACATTAATTCAGTGATTTTTCTAATTGATTTCCATCAGCAAGGTTTTCAACAATACACGCTGTGAAGGAGCAGGAAACCGCTGACAGAAAGTTCTGGAATTTGATGTCTAACTCAGCATATGTGAATGCCAGAAGTTGCTGACAGTTTCACACAGTAATGATGGTGAAGACTAACAGTTTCACTGTCATTACAATCGCAAAATCCAAACAAATGGCTTTGGGCGAGCCCTGATATTCTTGAATAGATTGAATATTTATGTTGGCAATGTGCTGTTGCAGAGGAGATTCACCAGCATGCTGCCTGGGACGGAACATTTAAGTTATAAAAAGAGGCTAGATAGGCTTGGGTTGTTTTCGTTGGAGCAGAGAGGACTGAGGGGCGGCCTGATCGAGGTGTTCAAGATTATGTGGGGCATGGACAGAGTAGATAAGGAGTAGCTGTTCCCCTTAGTTGAAGGGTCAGTCACGAGGGGACACAAATTCAAGGTGAGGGACAGGAGGATGTGAGGAAAAACCTTTTTACCCAGAGGGTAGTGATGGTCTGGAACATGCTGTTTAGGAGGGTGGTAGAAGCGGGTTACCTCATATCCTTTAAAAAGTACCTGGATGAGCACTTGGCACATCATAACATTCAAGGTTATCAGGCCAAGTGCTAGTAAATGGGATTAGGTGGGAGGTCAGGTGTTTCACACATGTCGGTGCAGACTCGATGGGCGGAAAGGCCTTTTCTGCACTGTATGATTCTATGATTCTCTGATTCTCAATACAATCAAAAGGTCATCACTGTAGGCTTGATAAGGGTGCCATGGAACTTTTTGTGGAATCAAGAGGGTTGAGGCAGAAGATGGCATGGAATGGTGATGATGCTAGTGGCATGCAGATGGTGAATCAACTTGATCCTCCCTCCGTGATAGGTAAGGTGTGTTCTGGAGTTGGTAATGGAACGCTGGAAGAGCAAGACATATAGATCTCCAGAAAGTGACTGCAGGACATTTAGTACTTACCCCATCTTGGACTCAAGTCATATACTATTCACTCTGACTACCTTATGCCCCATTAATATTTTATCCGTGTTTATGGTAGCGTTCACAGAATGACGGAGTACAGCTTCTTGCTGACTATAACAACAAAGGGTGTGTAAATGTGGCTATTTTAAGGGCATTTTAGCCCCCAGAGGCAAATTTACCAGCCAAGAATATGAGAAGGTATTCCAACAGAGAGCACAGGTTTTACAGAATCACAGATCTCTTCAAAACAGGGGCAATATTTCATTCAAAATTAAAAGCCCCTCTGAGTGACTTGGGAAGGGGGTGTTGATGTACAAGCATAGATGTAGACATTTACACAATCTCTACTGTTGAAGTCAGAACCTTATGAATTATTTATTTTTCGTACATCTTGAGCTTGTGACCGTTAAAAAAGAAAATAAATTCTTTCACACTCTGCCCAACAGAATTAACTTGACTCTACATCTATTCAATTCTAAGTATTTCCGCAGTGATGCGTTAGCTAAGTAAATAGTTCCTCTCAAACTTTGGGTTTCCACCAGTTGATAACATAAGTCTGGTCCAGGGGCGGCACGGTAGCACAGTGGTTAGCACTGCTGCTTCACAGCTCCAGGGTCCCGGGTTCGATTCCCGGCTCGGGTCACTGTCTGTGTGGAGTTTGCACATTCTCCTCGTGTCTGCGTGGGTTTCCTCCGGGTGCTCCGGTTTCCTCCCACAGTCCAAAGATGTGCGGGTTAGGTTGATTGGCCAGGTTAAAAAATTGCCCCTTAGAGTCCTGGGATATGTAGGTTAGAGGGATTAGCGGGTAAAATATGTGGGGGTAGGGCCTGGTTGGGATTGTGGTCGGTGCAGACTCGGTGGGCCGAATGGCCTCCTTCTGCACTGTAGGGTTTCTATGATTTCTATGATAAGTCATCTTCCATCGTGCACTAACCACAAGTGCGAGGCAACTACCATCTCCACCAACCAGAGAGAAAAGCATCTCTTCTTGCTGTTGTCAGACTTACTATCACTGAATCCCCCATCATAAACATCCCTGGGGGTAACCATTGACCACAGACTTAACTGGACCAGCCACAAATATTGTGGCTACAAGAGCAGGGCTAAGGCTGGGAATTCTGAAGTGAATAACTTGCCTTTTGACTCCCCAGAGCCTGTCCACCATTTACAATGCAGTGGTAATATCACTGGTGCAGTGGTAATATCACTGGTCCAACAACCCAGAGGCCCAGGTTAATTCCCTGGGGACACAGGGTCAAATCCGCCCCCCCCCCTCCCCCCCCGCCCCCCCAACCCCCACCATGGCAGCTTGTGGAATTTAAATTCAATTAATAAATATAGAATATAAAGCTGCTCTCAGTAATGGCGGCACAATTGTTAGCACTGCTGGCTCACAGCACCAAGGACCCAGCCTTGAGTGACTGTGTGGAGTTTGCATATTCTCCCTGTGTTTCCTCTGGGTGCTCTCATTTTCTCCCACAGTCCAAAGATGTGCAGGTTAGGTGGATTGGCCATGCTAAATTGCCCCTTAGTGTCCAAAGCTGTGTAGGTTGGGGGGATTAGCAGGATAAATGTGTGGGGTTACAGTTACAGAGCAGGGGGTGGGCCTGCGTAAGATGCTGTGTTGGAGAGTGGGTGCAGACTTGATGGGCCAAATGGCTTCTTTCTGGACTGTAGGAATTCTATGAAAACTATCATTAATTGTCATAAAAACCTGCCTAGTTCATTAATGCCCTTTAGGGAAGGAAATCTGCCATCCTTACCTGGTCTGGCCTACAAGTGACTCCAAATCCAGGGACTTCTGAAAGGGCTCAGCAAGCCATTCAGTTCTTGAGAGCAATTAGGGATGGACAACAAATGCTAGTCTTGCCAACAATGCCCACATCCCATGAAAGAATTTTTTAAAAATGAAGATTGTGATGGAATACTCTCCACTTGCTGCAATGAGTAGAGCTACACCAATACTCAAGAAACCTGACACCAACCAGGACAAAGCAGCCTGCTTGATTGGCATTCCATTGACTGCCCTTATATTCACTCCCTCCACCACTGCTGCACACTGGCTGCAGTGTATGGCATAAGGAAGATACACTGCAGCAACTCACCAAGCTTTCTTCAACAGCACCTTCCAAACTCCTGGCTTCTACTGCCTTGAAAAACAAGGGAAGGAGACACATAGGAACACCACCACTTGCAAGTTCTCTTCCTACTCAGACACAATCTGACTTAGACTTTATTTTCATCATTGCAGGGTCAAAATCCTGGAACTCCCTATCTCATTGTGCTGAAGGTATATACACCACACAGGCTGCAGTGGTTCACAATGGCTCTCCACTCCCACCTTCTCAAAGGCAATTCCGGATGGGTGATAAGAACATAAGAACATAAGAAATAGGAGCAGGAGTAGGCCATCTGGCCCTTCGAGCCTGCCCCGCCATTCAACAAGATCATGGCTGATCTGAAGCGAATCAGTTCCACTTACCCGCCTGCTCCCCAAATCCCCTAATTCCCTTATCGATCAGAAAACTATCTACCCGTGATTTAAACATATTCAACGAGGAAGCCTCCACCACTTCAATGGGCAGAGAATTCCAGAGATTCACTACCCTCTGAGAGAAGAAATTCCCCCTCAACTCTGTTCTGAACCGGCCCCCCCTTATTTTGAGGCTGTGCCCTCTAGTTCTGGTTTCCCTTCTAAGTGGAAAGAATCTCTCCACCTCTACCCTATCCAGCCCCTTCATTATCTTATATGTCTCTATAAGATCACCCCTCATCCTTCTAAACTCCAACGAGTACAGACCTAATCTGTTTAATCTCTCCTCATAAGCTACATCCCTCATCTCCGGTATCAACCTGGTGAACCTTCTCTGCACTCCCTCCAAGGCCAATATATCCTTTCGCAAATAAGGGGACCAAAACTGCACACAGTACTCCAGTTGCGGCCTCACCAGTGCCTTGTACAGTTGCAGCAAGACCTCCCTGCTTTTATATTCTATCCCCCTCGCGATAAAGGCCAACATTCCATTCGCCTTCTTGATCACCTGCTGCACCTGCAGACTGAGTTTTTGTGATTCGTGCACAAGGACCCCCAGGTCCCTCTGCACAGTCGCATGATGTAATTTTTCTCCATTTAAATAATATTCCAATTTACTATTATTTCTTCCAAAGTGGATAACCTCACATTTGCTAACGTTATATTCCATCTGCCAGATCCTCGCCCACTCGCTCAGCCTATCCAAATCTCTTTGCAGACTTTCCGCGTCCTCCACGCAATTCGCTTTCCCACTCACCTTCGTGTCATCAGCAAACTTGAATACCCTAGATTCAGTCCCCTCCTCCAGATCATCTATGTAAATGGTAAACAATTGAGGCCCCAGCACCGATCCCTGCGGCACGCCACTGGTCACCAACTGCCAACCAGAAAAGCACCCATTTATCCCAACTCTCTGCTTCCTGTTAGATAGCCAATCCCCAATCCACGCCAACACCTTACCCCTAACTCCGTGTACCCCAATCTTCTGCAGCAACCTTTTGTGAGGCACCTTATCGAACGCCTTCTGGAAATCTAAAAACACCACATCCACCGGTTCCCCTCTGTCAACCGCACTAGTGACACCTTCATAAAAGTCCAGTAGATTCGTCAAACACGACTTTCCCTTCATGAATCCATGCTGCATCTGCTTGATCGAACCATTCTTATTCAGGTGCTGGCCTTTCCAGGAACATCCACATTTCATGAACAAATTAAGAAAAATACAAGCATATTTAAATAATCATTCTTTCTTGTAAGCTACATTTACATCAATAAATAATTAAATTAATAATTTCATCACAAACAAGGATAGAAAATGGTGGAAAACCTTAGCAGATCTGACAGCATCTGTGGGGAGAGGATAGAGCCAACGTTTCGAGTCTGGATAACCCTTCTTCAGAGCTAAGAGCAAAAATTCATCAGTTGGTTTTAAGAATCCCACATGATAGGAGGTCACGCATTCGTATAAGAACCATTAAATTATCCATGATTTTGCACTGTTCAGAAACCTTAATCGGAGGGAACAAAATGGATTCTGGGGAGGTAGTTTTCTGAATACGTAAGCAAAGAAAGCAGGAGATCTGAAGAATAATTAATTATCCCTCAACCAAAGGGATCTGGGCATACTGGTACACAGATCCCTGAAAGTGGCAATACAGGTGGGCAAAGTGATCAAGAAGGCATACAGCATACTTGCCTTCATCGGCTGGAGCATTGAGTATAACAGTTGGCAAGTTATATTACAACTGTATAAAACTTTAGTTAGGCCACATTTGGAATATTGCATGCATTTCTGGTCTCCACACTACCAGAAGGACATGGATGCTTTGGCGAGGGTGCAAAGAAGGTTTATTTATAAAGTTAAAGTTTATTTATTAGTCACAAGTAGGCTTACATTAACATTGCAATGAAGTTACTGTGAAAATATCCTACTTGCTACACACTGGAGCCTGTTCAGATACACTAAGGAAGAATTTAATATGGCCATGGCACCTAACCGGCACGTTCTTTCAGACTGTGGGAGAAAACTGGAGCACCCGGAGGAATCATAGATCCCTACAGTGCAGAAGGAGGCCATTCGGCCCATCGAGTTTGCACCAATCACACTCCCACCCAGGCCCTATTCACATAATCCCACATATTTACCCTGATAATCCCCCGACACTACAGGCCAATTTAGCATGGCCAATCAATCTAGCCCACACCTCTTTGGACTGTGGGAGAAAACCGGAGCACCCGGAGGAAACCCACACAGACACGTGCAAGCTCCACACAGACAGTGACCAAAGCTGGGAATCGAACACCAGGTCCCTGGCGCTGTGAGGCAGCTGTGCTAAACACTGTGCCACCGTAGTGCCCATATATTCATATGTGCCTAGTCTCAATAAGTGAACCCACAACATGTTTACCCAATCCCTTATGAATGATTGGTGCTTTAATATTAGTATAAAAAACACTGTTTTGAGGGAGTTTTCAGCTGCCGGCTGGAGAGTCTTCCAGACCCTTCCTCCATCGCCTCTTTCCAGGAAGGCCTGGAAGTGCTAATCAGGCAGTTGAAAGGCGAGCCTTTCACCAAGATCAGGACCCCAGGAGCAAAGGTTTCTCCTGCTGAGAATTGCCAGCCAATCAGAGGCTGATAGTTCATTTGAATGGCTGTGCCACCTCGTGCGGGCTGGCTCCTTCAAGAATGACACCTACACAAGGCCCAGGACCCAAAGCATAGCTGAGTGTTGACGGGAGTGGGCTCAAGGGGAGGAATCATGGTGGAGAAGGTGCGAGGGGGATTATGGTGGAGGAGGCTCATAGTGGAGGGAACAGCAGCAACAACAGGGGTATGGGTTCTCAGTGAGTCCCCCTCCACAATACCAGGTACCTTGATCAGATATTGAATGCCGTTGAATAAGAGGACTCTCCCCACTGGGACCTGCCAACATTATACTTTACAAATATCTTTCCCCCTTCAAACTCCTTATTTCTTCTCTTTTACCATCTCAACCCCTTAGTTTATCAAGGTGCACTAATTAATGCTAACAATCTAACCAAACAATCCCTTTTCACCAAAGTTGAAGTTCCAATTAAGACTGTCAAAATAGCTTTTGCACTTAGCACCGTATTGTCAATCAGCCGTTCTGAGTGTTCATGGCCAATTGAACATATTAGAAAGGATTTTTTTTAAGGGTCAAAGTTTATTCAATGATTCTAAAATCTTGCACAATCATTGACCCCATACCTTCAAGGCAGGGTTTCTTACAGCTTAGTCCTATCCTTCAACCAATTCTGTTTTGCTTTGTCTCAAATTTTGGGATGGAACAGTTGATTAATTTTGATAGTTCTTGGAGAATGGATCCTGGTCATAATACTGAGAAATTTGAAATGTGGGAAACCAAATCATCTCGCAGGAGTGTGTTATAATACGTACCACATTGTATGAAAATATCTCAACTGGGATTACTCTTCATTCTCTGACTACGATTATAAATCAAGGGAGCCTTATCGAAGGAGTACCATATTTACAGTCTTTTGTTTTACAATAATATGACAAAAGTTTATCATTTATAAGGCACAAATATTCATTGTAACTCTGTAAATTACTTCGGAAAGTGATAATATTTAGGGTATAATGGCACACAATGAAACTCAAGTTACAGCAAAATTATTGCAGTAAATGTAAATAGAACATAGCATAGGAAACATTTGAACATCCATCATTTATGCCTTTGTCACTCCTGAATGGAGATCTTGGTTACTCATGGAATAAATGGGGAATTTCATTGCTCCCCATTGCGTTTCTTCTATTTCTTCTCGTATACTTTAACAGATGACATGAGCTGAGTGACAAGTAAAACAGCCTGGGGAAACACCAATCATGCCTGCTCACCATCCAGCCAAGCCATAATGGAACAATGGTGGAAATGCTTCGACTATGATCCAAAAGCATTACATTGATGCTGTGTAATGTGTATCTTTAAGCCGCTTCTAAATATATTTTAGAATGGAAATAAATAAATAACTGCGGGACTTATTGGGTGATTAAGTACTATCCTGAGAGGCAAAAGACTCGGTCAAACAGCTTCTTGGATAACAGATACGCTCACTGTTAGTTCTCAAAAGGAACAATATTGCTTTCGAATTGATTTTGCTAAATCTTCTCTCAAGATCTATGGAAATATTACCTGTCAAAAGTGACAAATTGCAAGGGAATAGTTTCAAAAAATCTCTCTTCTCACAAAATGAACTGTGCTGTTTTGATTTGATTTGATTTATTATCGTCACATGTATTGGTATACAGTGAAAAATATTGGCCGGCTGTTCATGTTGGCAACACACCCCCACCCGTGGGTTTCCCGCTGGCATGGGGTAACGTCAATGGGAATTCTCATTGACAGCATCGGGACCAGAGAATCCCACCACTAGCAAATAACGTGCCACTTTCCGCTGGCAGGAAACATGTGACTGGGCGGTCAGAGAATCTCGCCCACTGTTTCTCGTGCGCTATACAGACAAAGCATACCATTCACAGAGTACGTAGAGGAGAAGGAAAGAAGAGGATATAGAATATAAGACTATATAGTGTTACAGTCATAGCTAGGGTGTAAAGAAATATCAACTTTGTAGAATTTCAAGAGGTCAAGGACTTTAGATTGTTAGGAAATGTCCTGAAGGAGCTCTGGGGAAGAGTATAGTTAAGCAACAATATTACCACGCTCTCATCAGCTTTCTCCCCAGTCTAGGACACATTCTTACTTTGCTTTCCTCTGTCACTCACTTTCTCCTTTCTGCGGATGTGTTTCCTCTCAGCCAGATTGAAGAGTATCTCGCATGGACTCAGCAGAAAGAAAACCTGCAGATATCAAAATGACAGTAGAGTTGGCTACCTTTCTAAAGAAAAAAAGCTAACGACACATTTTTAAATTGAGTATTCAACACATATATTTAGCTGTTAACCAATTCATAAGTATATTTCATTGTCCAGTACACGCATTCCAATCTTTATTTGGGTAGAAGACTTTATAAATAAAACTGCAAATGTGATATCCTTTGTTCCTATTCCCAGCAATTTTAATGATAGAACAAGGAGTGCTGAAAAGACTGGCAGAGGAGGTACCATGCAAGTATGAAGAAGATCTTTTAAGAAGCTATACAATTAAAGTTGAGATTTTGTCATCACTTTGATAGGCTGCAATACCATTCTAATCCATCAATTATACTGATATATGACTTTTCAGCGAGACATCTTCTTTCAACAGATGACCATGTTATAAATGTGGTCTTGTGCCATAATGTAAAATGAACCTCTCTTGGAAAAACACTTGGGGCTGATAATGGCAAGCAGAAATTTTGGTAAAAATCCAATAGGAGTGTTCCAAAACTGGATATGTTATGGAAGATACACAATATTTGGATTGCGTTCAGGGCTATAATGCACAGGCTTGAGAGATTGTCGAAGCCACATGAACACTGGCATTTCAATTCTTGAAGTAATCTGAAGCCCTTCGGGGTGAAACATATTCCCAGCTATCATTAATTCTGACTGTAACACTGCAAGTCCCTCTTTGTTTGTATAATACTATAATTGATTACTTTGATGAAAGCCAACACAGCCCTCCGCTACAGTATACCTTATGTTTGATCGTTACCTGATAATTAATCATAAACTAATTACCAGTCACCCTCTTGTCACCTATGAAACATTTTAGTAGCTATTAGATCAGATGTTACTTCTAATTGAATAACCTAGCCAATGAATGCTGTAAATAGGTGGTCTGTACAGAATTAAGTTTGATTTGATTTGATTTATTATTGTCAGTATTATCAGTATACAGTGAAAAGTATTGTTTCCTGCGTGCTATACAGCAAAGCATACCGTTCATAGAGGAGGAAATGAGGGAGTGCAGAATGTAGTGTTACAGTCATAGCTGGGGTGTAGAGAAAGATCAACTTAATGCAAGGTAGGTCCTTTCAAAAGTCTGGCGGCAGCAGGGAAGAAGCTGTTCTTGAGTGGGTTGGTACGTGACCTGAGACTTTTGTATCTTTTTCCCGATGGAAGAAGGTGGAAGAGAGAATGTCTGGGGTGCGTGGGGTCCTTAATTATGCTGGCTGCTTTGCTGAGGCAGCAGGAAGCGTAGACAGAGTCAAAGGATGGGAGGCTGGTTTACATGATGGATTGGGCTGAGACTTTGAGAGGATTGGCATTAACTCATTTATGGGAATAATAATACTCAGGACAATGCTATTTTGTGACAAATATTTCTCTAATTTTCAGAAACAAGGGAGGGTTGAATCTCGCAGTATTATTCCTGTAAGTTCTCAAAATGAAGAATTGGCCATTTGGACTGAGATGAGGAGAAATTTCTGCATCCAGAGATTTGTGGATCTTTGGAATTCTGTATTCCAGAAAGATGTTGATGCTGAGTCATTGAACACATTTAAGGCAGAGGTTGATAGATTGTGAAATGACACAAAGATTGGCCAAGTTCTGGATGATGTGGAGGATAGCTCTACTCTCCAAAGTGATATAGATGAGTTGGTGGAGTGGGCTGTTAAGTGGCAGATGGATTTTAACAGAGAGAAGTGTGAGGTCATGCATTTAGGGAGGTCAAACAGTTATAGAGAGTACACAATAAATGGGAATATGCTAAGAGGAGTAGAATAAAACAAAAAAAACAAGAAAAACAAAATTAGAGGGAATAAAGGGATATGGAACAAGTAAGGGCAGAAGTTGTTTTTTTAGTTTAGTTAGGGCATCATGATCGGCACAGGCTTGTAGGGCTGAAGGGCCTGTTCCTGTGCTATACTTTTCTTTGTTCTTTTTCTCTTCAATCTTTGAATACCCTGTGATACTAGCTGTCGTGTAGCACGTGATACTAATTACTAGCAGTGTGTCACCTCCATATTTCTTCTACAGACCCTGGAGATTCAAAACGCTGGTCATTTAAGGGTAGTTCAGAGAGACCATATGACCATAAGATATAGGAGCTGAAGTAGCCCATTAGACCCACCGAGTCCGCTCTGCCATTCAATGAGACCATGACTGATCTGATAATCCTCAACTCCACTTCCCCGCCTTATACACCTAACCCTTGACCCCTTGCTGATTAAAAATCTGTCTATCTCAACCTTGAACATACTTAACGATCCAACCATACAACCCTCTGTGGGGAAGATTTTCACAGATTCTCCACCCTCTGAGAGAAGAAATTCCTCTTCATCTCTGTCTTAAATGGGTGTTCCCTTACTCTGAGATTATGCCCTCTGGTTCTAGACTGTCCCACAAGGAGAAACAATTTCTTAGCATCTACCCTGTCAAGCCTCCTGAGAATTCTATATGTCCCAATAAAAGGTCGCCTCCAATAAGTACAAGTCTAACCTACTCAATCTCTCTTTGTAAGAAAATCCCTCCGTATCCGGGACCAACCAAGGGAACCTTTTCTGGACTGCCTTCGAAGCCAGTGTATCTATTCTTAGAAAAGGGGACCAAAATTATTCACAGTATTCCAAGTGTAGTCTAACTAGAACCTTGTAGAGTTTTAGCAAGACTTCCCTATTTTTACATTCCATTCCCTTTGAAAGAATTAGTGCTGGGATAAAAAAAATAATTTATTTCCCTAAACATGGTATCATAATATGGAAACTAATGCAGAAATAAAAAAATTTGCCTGTTTTTGTACAATAAAGTGCCACAGGATTTTTTGTAC
Organism: Mustelus asterias; assembly: GCF_964213995.1. Lineage (NCBI taxonomy): Eukaryota > Metazoa > Chordata > Chondrichthyes > Carcharhiniformes > Triakidae > Mustelus > Mustelus asterias. The sequence goes on from NC_135827.1 coordinate 25,759,246, forward strand.
GGCAGACAGGACCTCAGTTTAACACCTCATCCAAAATCACATAGGTACCAGTGCCAATTCACCTGAGTTCATTCTGAACTCTCCATTTTCCCAAAAGGACTTAGACAAATAACTTCACAATTTTAAAATGCAATTGGATTGGAAATCTATTTGACTCAGGTTTCAAAGACCAGTATCACTGTTGGAAACTAATAGATAGTCGACCCATGGGTATATGTATAACAGAATAATACTTGCCATAACGCACTTCACATGACATCAAGTATAAATCGTTAGTAGACAGTCAACCATCAACGATATTTAAATTGAGTGATTTATGATCCCAAAGAAACACACTTTGCAAAACATTTATCAGTGAATGAAGGCACACTAACAGATAAAAAGCTACATATCATTTCAAGTTAATGCATTTTTATAGTTGATATTTGATATTTTCATACCAGTGGAAATATCATTGCATAAATACAATTTGCCATTGTATTGCTAAACTAACTCCTCTGAGGCCGATGTCCCTTCACCAAACTTGGGTTCATTACTATATTCCTAATACATTTATGACTGTGTTTCCAAATGCCGCTCCAACTCCATTTTCAAGTTTGCTGATGACACCACCATAGTGGATCAGATCTCAAACAATGACAAGACGGAGTATGTATAGCGCGCAAGAAACAATACTTTTCACTGTATCCCAATACATGTGACAATAATAAATCAAATCAAATATTTATATAGTCAGCAACACTCAGACAGGTACTTCCTTATACAGAGTATAAACCCAGAGTGCCAGTAACCCTGGCACTCCACATTATGTACACATGCAGGGCTTCCTGATTGGACAAGTCTTTACTGTGTGGACCACACGATGTTCCACATCGTGAACCTCGTTAAAGTCGTTACAATTGCTCCATGTCAATTGGTGAAGATATGAGGACAAGAATTGGGAAATGACTGTTGAAACTCAAAGTACCACCTAGTGACCAAAACCTGAGGTGCATCATATAACCTATTGACATATATTTTAAAAAGGTATATGTTGGCAGCAGCGTGTGACGAAAATTTGTGATAGCAGGAAGAAAAGTGCGTGGACAGGAAGTGGTTCCCCCAATCTAAGAATGTCGATGAGTGTAAGAGTAGAGGGAAATATTTTGATGCAGAACACTCAAGCAGTGTCGTAAAGATGGCTTGTGAGCAACAAATGTTGTGTAGTCTGGATTGCGTGACACACTTCCCTTCTAGTGATAGCATGCTGCTATCCCTTAAAGGCATATTACCTAAGCCAGTGAAAACATGGAAACAAAGAAAATAGAAGCAGCAGTAGGCCATTTGGACGTTCGAGCCTGCTCCACCATTCATTTTGATCATGGCTGATCATCAAATTCAAAATCTTGATCCTACCTCCCCCACACCCCAATCCCCCATATCACTTTATCCCTTTGGCCCCATAAAATAGAAGATATATCCTTGCATTTACAAGTTGCCTTCATTGACGTCAAACTTGAAGATGTTCTCCAAATTGATTTGGTGCCTTTTGCAAAAAGAAATGGCAAAAGATTCTACACTACAGAAACTATAGAAAATCATCAGTGAAGAATGGCCTGACAGCATCACCCTTTCCTTTAAAGGAAGTTACCCGCTTCCAAATAGGTGTGATTATTTACAATGCGTGTTCATGTTATTTACCATTTCTGAAGTGTCTAGTACTGATGAATCCATGAGTCTCTAAAGCGTGGAGGTAATTACTGGTATACCCAGATCTTGTCATGGTAATCCTGTCTGGAGGTTTCTTTGATGACTCATCGTGATCCGTGGAGTTGTCATTTCTTGGTTGCACTTTTGATCTAGTCCTCAACGCAATCAGATTGCACAATGGTTCAGATGTATAGATGTGGGTAATGCATTTGATGTAGTCTTCTTGGACTTCAGCAACACTTTTAAGAAGGTCCTACATGGGAAATTGATGGCAAAGGTAAGAGCCATGCTACCCAAGGAAATTTGGCAAGTTGGATCCGGAAGTGGCTGAATGGCAGGAACCAGTGGGTGATGGCTCTGGGATGTTTTTCTGACTGGAAGCCTGTGTCCAGTGGGGTCCCACAGGAATCTGTGTTGGGACCCTTGTTTTGTGTGGTCTATATGAATGATTTATGTATGAGGGTTGACCAGTAAGCTCATGGATGATACGAAAATTGGTGAGCTGATATATAGTGAGGAGGATAGCCTTAGATTACCGGAGGATGGGCTGATCAGTGGCAAATGGAATTCAATCTGGATAAGTGTAAGGTGATGCACTTGTGCAGGAAAATAGATTCAGGGCGACACGATGGCACAATAGTTAGCACTGCTGCTTCACAGTGCAAGGGACCCAGGTTTGAGTCCTGGCTTGGATCACTGTCTGTGTGGAGTCTGCAAGTTCTCCCCATGTCTGCGTTGGTTTCCTTCAGGTGCTCAGGTTTCCTCCCACAGTCCAAAAGACATGCTAGTTAGATGCAATAGCCATGCTAAATTCTCCCTCAGTGTATCCGAACAGGCACTGGAGCGTGGCAACTGAGGGATTTTCACAGTAACTTCATTGCAGTGTTAACGTAAGCCTACTTGTGACACTAATAGATAAGCTTAAACTAAATCAACAAGCAGTAATATGTGAATTTTGCTGTTTTGTTTTGGCAGTTAACCTGAGGAGACTAAGCGGGGTCATGATTGAGATGTATAAAATTATGGGGGGCATGGATAGAGCAGACCGAAATAAACCTTTCCCCATGGCAGAGGGATCAGTGACCAGGGAGCATAGATTTAACATAAGGGGCAGGAGGTTTGGAGGAGATGTGAGGAAAATCATTTTCACCCAGAGGATGGTGCAAGTCTGGAACTCACTGCCTGTAAGGGTGGTGGATGCAGAGATCCTCGTAACATTTGAGAAGCATTTATGTGCATTTGCAATGTCAAGGCAGACAGGGCATTGGGCCAAGTGCTGGAAAATGGGGGATTAGAATAGTTAGGTGCTTGTTTTTGACTGACGCATACGTGATGGGCCAGAGGGCCTTTTCTGTGGTGCAGGCCTGTGTATACTGTGTATACTATTAGAGAAAGGATATTGTTAAACTGGAAAGAATGCAGAAAACATTTACTAGGATGCTACTGGGTTGAGTTATCAAGAGAGGCTGGATAGACTAGGACATTTTTCCCTGGAGCGTAGGGGTGATCTTATAGAGGTCTATAAAATAATGAGGGACATAGACAAGGTAGATAGTCAACACCTTTTCCCAAAGGTAGAGGAGTCTAAAACTAGAAGGCATAGGTTTAAGGTGAGGGGGGAGAAATACAAAAGGGTACAAAGGGACAATTTTTTCACTCAGAGGGTGGTGAGTATCTGGAACAAGTTGTCAGATGCAGTAGTAGAGACAAGTACAATTTTGTCTTTTAAAAAGCATTTAAACAGTGGCATGGGTAAGAAGGGTATAGAGGGATATGGGCCAAACGCGGTGTAATGACTTCAATCAGGCCATTGGGATTGGCCTATTGGAGTATGAACTCCCTGATTAAGGATCCAATTGATGGGCCAATCGAGGAGTCTTTGCCTTGTACTTAACTGGGAGTGTCAGTTCCTCTGACGCCCCCGGAGGTAGACTGCTAACTGCGAGCGCTCTGTGTACTGCTGTTAGAGTTTTTAAATAAAGGAATTTTGGTGAAGGGACTTCTGCCCCGGAAACTTATTGCACACGGGCAATTGGGACTAGCTTAGTGGTAAAAACTGGGCGGTATGGACAAGTTGGACCCGAAGGGCCTGTTTCCATGCTGTAAACCTCTATGACTCTATGACCTAGAAACATAGAAACATAATAAACCTCTTTGACTCTATCTCTATGCATAGGTCAGATGTACCCCAATTCATAGAATCAAGACATTTTGTGGACATTCTGACAATCTTCTACTAAATTATTACATTTATTTTTCAGCAACTCCTAAAATCAATTTTATGACAATTTTGTTTGTTTTTTAATTTTTTTTTACTCTCCCTCACTCACTCTCGATCTGGCCCATTCCGTGGTCACTTGTCTTTCCTGACTGTGCTTACCCAATCAATTCTGGTTCTCCCGATGTGCTGTCCCACTCACGGAGATGACAGGCCTTGTGCTGCTATCCAGCCACAGAAGATTTGTCTGCTTACCAGCTCTTGACCTGAGCACTCTCCAGCCCGGTGCCTTCAAAGCTTTTCCACGCAGTCAGCACGCTGCGGTGTCAACACTCTCCGACGCTGTGACTCCATTACGGACTGATCAGAATGTCGAGGCTCATCCCATACAATACAGCATGACCCAAGGTTGTTCACCATGTCATATCTGAACTTAATCTTTGTTGCCATGACATTTGACCACCGCTGAACACCATTGTGTGTTTTTATAATGATATAAAGGCACTAACCATTCATAATGGTGGCCCAGTGGCACAGTGATTAGCACTGCTGCCTCACAGCACCAGGCATCCGCGTTCAATTCTGGCCTTGGGTGACTGTCTGTGTGGAGTTTGCACGTTCTCCCCATGTCTACATGGGTTTCCTCCGGTTGCTCTGGTTTCCTCCCACAGTCCAAAGATGCGTAGATTAGGTGGATTGGCCATGCTAAATGACCCCTTAGTGTCCTAAGATGTGTACGTTAGGTGGATTAGCCACGAGAAATGTGTGGGGTTATGGAGATAGGGCAGGGGAGAGGGCCTAAATGAGATACTCTGTTAGAGAGTCGATGCAGACTAGATGGGCCAAGTGGGTTATTTTAACCCCATACATTTACCCTAGCTAATCCCCCTGACACTAAGGGCAATTTAGCATGGCCACTCCACCTAATCCATACATTTTTGGAATGTGGGAGGAAACTGGAGCACCCGAAGGAAACCCACAAAAACATCGGGAGAACGTGCAAACTGCACACAGACAGTGACCCAAGCCGGGAATCGAACCTGGGTCCCTGGCGCTGTGAGGCACAGTAAGAAATCTCACAACACCAGATTAAAGTCCAAAAGCCATATTTGGCAGCATTAGCTTTCGGAGCACTGCCCCTTCATCAGGTAAGTGGGAGTTCTGTTCACAAACAGGGCATATGCAGACACAAACTCAATTTACAAGATAATGGTTGGAATGCGAGTCTTTACAGGTAATCAAGTCTTAAAGGTACAGACAATGTGAGTGGAGAGAGGGCCAGCGCAAGTTAGAGGTGCTGTGAGGCAGCAGTGATAACCATTGTGCCACCATACCGATTCTATGATAAACGATTGTGTAAAAATGTATGTTCATTTATTTAAACTAGGACATAAACATACGGAGAGAAAGCTTGAAGACATCAGCAGCAGAATGTGCTGCGCACTGCTCACAGGCAAAAGTGAATCTGAAGCTGGATTAAATGACACACTTCGCTTCGGTTGATGACATGCTGCAACCCCTTTAAAAGCAACTACAACCTGCAGATCCATGTAATATGAAATTTGGAGGAACTTTCAGTTCAAGTCTCCTCCCACAGTGATCGATCTTCTTCAGATCTAAAGCAAACAGGAGCAAGTTTCACTGAAGTGTGAATAGACTTTGATTTTGATTTGATTTATTATTGTCACATGTATTAACATACGGTGAAAAGTATTGTTTGTTGTGCACTACACAGACAAAACATATCATTCATTGAGAAGGAAACGAAAGAGTGCAGAATGTAGTGTTACAGTCATAGCTAGGGTGTGGAGAAAGATCAACGTAATGCAAGATCCGTCCATTCAAAAGTCTGACAGCAGCAGGGAAGAAGCTGTTCTTGAGTCGGTTGATATGTGACCTCAGACTTTTGTCTTTTTCCCGAAGGAAGAAGGTGGAAGAGAGAGAATGTCCAGGGTGCGTGGGGTCCTTAATTTTGCTGGCTGCTTTGCCGAGGCAGCGGGAAGTGTAGACAGAGTCAATGGATGGGAGGCTTATTTGCGTGATGGATTGGGCTACATGCATGAACTTTTGTAGTTCCTTGCGGTCTTGGGCAGAGCAGGAGCCATACCAAGCTGTGATACAACCAGAAAGAATGTTTTCTATGGAGCATCTGTAAAAGTTGGTGAGAGTCGTAGCAGACATGCCAAATTTCCTTAGTCTTCTGAGAAAGTAGAGGCGTTGATGGGCTTTCTTAACTATAGTGTCGGCATGGGGCGACCAGGACAAGTTGTCCTGGTCCCCCCAGGACCAGGACAGACTGACCACTGTGTCAGTCTCAGCTATTAGTTCAATGGTGAGAAAAACTTCATCATTAACTAGCACCTGTCTGTGCATGTCAGTTTGGAAACTTCGACATTCGACATCACTCCCATTGCAGCTTTTACTTGCCCTGTGATGTGATAATTGATTCGCTACAGCGAATTATCACTTCACAGTCCACATAGATCCTGCATGTTTGTCAAACATAAGTGCCCTGAGAATGAACAGAAAGCTTGCACTCACTGACTGCTTGGATCCAATTGATGTTCCCTTAGGTAATGGGAACAACCTTCGGAATGGAGTCAAGCTTGTGCCTCTGGTTTCTTTCAGAATGATGTGGAGATGCTGGCGTTGGACTGGGGTAAACATGTAGAAACTTGATGTCTGTGTCAATGAGCGTCCAATGCCGGCATCTCCACATCGTGACTACCATCGACACCGCAAACTGCCGGCTCCAAGTGGAGAGGATCTCCAACAAGATCGCGCATATCGACACAGACATCAAGTTTCTACTCTGTTACTGTTCTTTCAGAATCCCAGGATTTCGAAACACGACACCGAATTTCTGCATGTGTCACTGGCCTGGCAGACATTTGCTGTACTGTTACAGCTTGACCAGCCCTACCCTCCCCCACCCCCCACCTCACCCCCAGCGCCACCCTTGTGTCATCTAAACACATACCCAATTACGGAACACCGTGGGAACCAGCGAAAATATTCTTCTTATTAGAAAGTGGCCTTGCTTAACACTTCAAAGCTCCTGCCAGGATCAGGGGGGAAAACCATTTTATTAAACTAAGATGTTTGCAATAATCTAGCTTGCTGGAGGAAAACCTGAAATTTATTTCCTGGCTTGCAATTAAGAAGAAAATTTTTTAAAATAACAAACTGTTAAGTTTGATGCTGGAACCCAACCGTAACCAATTTAGCTCACTCAGCAGCTGATTTTGTGCAGTTAGGATAAGATTGATCCATTCGTGCCAACGTCGACTGCCACTCATAAAAGCAATTCTGAAAAGCATCAGTTGTGGAAGGTATGTCTGATATCATTCCATGCTTTTTGCTGAGGATGCCTGTGTTAATATGCCAGTGTAATAATCAATGGCACACTTGCAAGTATTTTCAATGCTCTGAAATGCTCCTTTGCTTCAGCTGCTACCTAAAATAAAGACTTACATACTAAAAGATTGTTTGTCATTGTTCCCATTCAGGGTGACAAATAGTCAGATCATCAGGTCTATTTATTGATAAGGTACTTGATAAGGTGACACACACACATGGTTAGCACTGCTGCCTCACAGCGCCAGGGACCCGGGTTCAATTCCGGCCTCGGGTCACTATCTGTGTGGAGTTTGCACATTCTCCCCGTGCTTGCGTGGGTTTCCTCCGGGTGCTCCAGTTTCCTCCCATAGTCCAAAGATGTGCGGGTTAGGTTGATTGGCCATGCTAAATTGACCCTAATGTTAGGGAAATTAACAGGGTAAATACGTGGTCGCTGTCTGGGTCACTGTCTGTGCGGAGTTTGCATGTTCTTCTTCTGTCTGCATGGGTTTCCTCCCATTGTCCAAAGATGTACGGGTTAGGTTGATTGGCCATGCTAAATTTTTAATTAACCCTCGTGTCAGGAGGGTTAGCAGCATAAATATGTGCGGCTACAGGATAGGGTGGGTGAGATTGCTTTCGGTGCAGACTCGATGGAGCAAATTGCCTCCTTCTGCACTGTGGGTATTCTATGATTTTTTGATTGGTCATCTATAAATGGGCAAATATTATATAACCATACAAACGTCACCCACATTCAGCATACAATGCACCCATTTTCCAATTTTACCTCACATTAGGCACTGCTACTTAATTACTAAATTCCTATGCAATCCTTTTACAACAGCTGCAATTTGAAATCCTTGTGATCCCAACACAGAGCAAGTTATACACACGCAGTTGTACTGTTGCTTAGCAACTACAATTAAACATGTGTCAGTAAGTCCAACGAGGTGAATTTGCATTTGATCACAGGAAGGAGAATTTCAGCACCCACACAAGAATCGCCCAACTATGTAATAAATCACTCCGATATCAAATCATCCCTTTCCAAAGACTACCTGATACTGGCTACTGATTCTTCGTTTGACACTTTACATAGCATGCTGCTGCAAATGTACCAACGACACAGCTCCTGGCATAGACTGTGTAATTTTTAAAAAGATGCTGTGAAGTACTGGACAGGCAGACAAAGAGCGTGGGACTAATTTTGCTTGATCTAATCTCTGAAGACTGTTGCCCTTGACCCAGACATGGACTGAATCAAATGGCTCTTCCAGTTTAATAGCAATATCAAAATAAAGTTTAGAGCCAATTTGTATTTCTGCCCAGCTTTTCCAAAGAATTACAAGTGAAGTTCTGGGAAGGTAATGCTATATAATTTGATAAGGTTACTTCCAATTAGCAGACTCATAAATGTTCCAGGAAGCTTGTGCTGCCTGTATATTGATGTTAGCATGGAAGTAATACATGCTTAATTCATGCTGTGTGGAAGACTCTCAAAAATATTGGTGAAAGAAAAGACATGTTGCTGCATCATAGAATCATAGAATCCCTATAGTGCAGAAGGAGGCCATTCAGCCCATCAGGTCTGCACCAAATCTCTGACAAGGATTTCCCACCCAGACCCTATCCCTGTAACCCCATGCATTTACCCCACTAATCCCCCAAACCTACAAATCCTAGGTCACTAAGAAGCAATTGAACATGGCCAATCCAGCTAACCTACACATCTATGGACTGTGGGAGGAAACCGGAGCACCCAGAGGAAACCCAAGCGATGTTTGTCATCAGGACAAACAAAAGAATACCAAATTTCAAGTGATCACACCTGCATAGGAATGTATATCACTTCTAGCAAGCGTAAATAAGCCAAGTTACGAGCTCAGCTGATTATCGTAAAATAGTTGTTAAAACAACCATCATACATTCATATGCATGGACTGTAGTCTGCAAACAAAAGGAATATGTTCACACTATTTTTTTTAATTAAATGGGAGGTGAGCAATACTTTGGCTATAGTTGCCCTTCTCTCCAGTAATATTAATTGTTGTGATCATTTGAAATTTGGCATTCTTGCATTTGTCCTAATGAGTTCACAATGAAATGCTTCAGCAACATGTCTCTCTTTTCAGCAGTGCTCAGGTTCTGTCCTACCAAGTGAATGTTTATACACTCTCAGAAATGTTATTCCTTATAGTTATTAAGAGTATTAGAGTTGAGAACTGAACAAAAATATCAAGAACATGAGATGAATCTTCAAATTCTTCACATTACCGCTCCATCAAGTCTTACTAGCCAAGCTTCACTTGGGCGGCACAGTGGCTAGCACTGCTGCCTCACAGCGCCAGGGACCCAGGTTCGATTCCCGGCCTGGGTCACTGTCTGTGTGAAATTTGCATGTTCTCCCTGTGTCTGCATGGGTTTCCTCCAGGTGCTCTGGTTTCCTCACACAGTCTGAAAGACGTGTAGGTACATTGGCTGTGCTAAGTTCTCCCTCAGTGTACTCGAACAGGTGTTGGAGTGTGGCGACTAGGGGATTTTCACAGTAACTTCATTGAATTGTTAATGTAAGCTTACTTGTGATAAATAAGATTTACTTTAAGTGTTAGTGATATCTTATTTGACGAACTGAGCTATCTAATGTCAGTTAGTTTGGACTCTGACGGCTAATATGTTGCCAGCTTCCACTTAACAATCACCCCAGTTGCAGAATAAATGCATTAATTATAATTCTGCCATTTATAAAGAAATGAGATGACAAAATCATGATCTAACATTTGTTTATTAACTTTAGAATAACACTCCTTATACTTAAAGGGCAGAATTTTCCAGCTGCATTCGCCCCAAAACCAGAAAATCCCACCCGAGGTCAATGGACCTTTCCATGATCCGCCCCTCGTCTGCTACGATTCCTGTGGCGGGTGGAACGGGAAACTCCACCCCAAAGCGTGGGTATGGAATCAATTAGATAGTCGTGTTAATTGGCAAAGCAAAATAGCACAATTCACACATTACTGCTTGCCGATTTAAAGTTTTAAGTTTAAGTTTATTTATTGGTGTCACAAGTAGACTTATCTTAACATTGCAATGAAGTTACAGTGAAAATCCCCTAGTCGCCACACTCCGACGCCTGTTCGGGTACACTGAGGGAGAATTTAGCATGGCCAATGCACCTAACCAGCATGTCTTTCAGACTGTGGGAGGAAACCGAAACACCCGGAGGAAACCCACGCAGATACGGGGAGAAGGTGTAGACTTCACACAGTCAGTGACCCAACCGGAAATTGAACCCAGGTCCCTGGCGCTGTGAGGCAGCAGTCCTAACCACTGTGTCACCGTGCCGCCCCATTATAAATTTGTAGTTGAGATTTATATAAATTGATGGGATCAATTCAGGATTAGAGTCATTAGATAACTGACAAATTAATATTTGATAGCCTCCACTGAAGGAATAATGTCTGGATACTTGCAGTTAACAACATTTTCAGAATTTATACAACATTGTTCAAATGAGCTGGACTGAATGGTCTTGTGATGAATTTCCAGCTACAGAGGTGCTATTTCTTTATTTCGGATACCCTGCTTCAGAGTAAATTTTCCTTTCACACACTTAGATGCACAAGAAGTAACTGGCTTAAATCACACTGATCTGAACCTCAGAGAAAATTGTACATCTCAGTGAAACATATCTTCCCGTACCAAACTGGTGCAGCAAATACAAAAGCAATATACTCCAAAGATGTGCGGGTTAGGTTGATTGGTCATGCTAAATTGACCCTGGTGTCAGGGGGATTTGCAGGGTAAATACGTGGGGTTATGGGAATGGGCCTGGGTGGAACTGCTGTCGGTGCAGGCTCGATGGGCCAAATGGCCTCCTCCTACACCATGGGGATTCTATGATTTTCTCTGATTCTATTTGCTGTAAATCTGAAATTCAGAAAATGCTCTATAAGTACTCAGCAGATCAGGCAGAATCAGTGGAGAGATGACCATTGGAGGGGGCAGTGGCATCGTGGTATTGTCACTGGATAGTAACCCAGAGACCAAGGATAATGTGCCATGGAACTGGGTTCAAATCCCACCAGATGGTGAAATTTGAATTCAACAAAATATAGAATTAAATGTCTAATGGTGATGATCACCTTGTCAATTGTCATTAAAAACCCATTTGGCATCATTAATGCCCTTTCGAGAAGGAAATCTGCCATCCTTACACAATTGAGCCTACAGGTGACTGCAGATGCACAATAATATGGTTGACTCATAACTGCCCTGTGAAATGGTCTAGCAAGCCAATCAGTTCAAGGGAATTTAGGACAGTAAATGCTGTCCCAGCCAGCGATGCCCACATCCCATGAAGAAAATGAAAGTAATGTACCAGCCTGCTTCTAAGAAGCCCCATCTTAAATCTTTCAATATTGTTGACCTAAATGGAGTTGGTGTACTTGGTGGCTGTTTTCATGCCCGCCGCAGCATGAGGCGGAGGACATTCTGGATCTCCCGGGCCAAGGTAGTGTGCCGCTTGTTGTAGTGAATGAGGTGCAAGGCCTCGGAGGCAATGCACTCGAAGATGTCCACCACAAAAGGAGTTCATGATGCTCATGGCCTTGGATGAGATGCGGGTGGAAGAGCGGACTTGGGTCAGCACCCGATACACGTGGGTGAAGTAGCTCTGGTTGTGGGTTTTCCTCCACTTCTTGGACGGCTCCTTGGTGACTTCAGTCAGCGACTGCTCGGGCGCCTTGCGGGATGTGTCACACTTGGCCGCAATCTCAGGCATTCCTCTCCACTTCGACTAAGTCAAGGCCAGACTAAAGAAGCCCCATCTTTAGCCCAACATTTCAGTCTCCGACCAGAGGCTGTCTACAGTGGATAAGTTCCTTTCTCTTGGCAATGCGCTCTCTCTCAAGTTGACGATAAGACACAGGCAAGAATTATCAAATCAAGAAGAGCCTTTGAACATCATTCTGAGCATCAAGAGGAGTAAGTCTGCCCACCAAACCGAAAGAGCAATAGCCCTGCCCATTCTGCTCTGTGCGCGAGAGACTTGGGGCGGGATTTTCTGACCACGCTCGCCCCAAGACCAAAAAATCCCACCGGAGATCAATGGACCTTTGCATGGTCCACGTCCCGCCCGTTATGATTCCCTTGGCAGGTGGGACGGGAAAATTCCACCCTTGGACAGCATACCAAAAAACTAAACCACTTTCACTTGAGTTGCATTTGGAAGCCGATGAAGATCAGATGGCAGGATAAATTACCAGACACTGAGCTGCCCAACTGAGCTGGCATACCAAGAACCCACACCATATTGACTCACAACTGAATTGGGCTAGTCATTTAGCCAGAATGCCTGACTATCACTTACCAAAGCAAATCTTCCATGGAGAGCTGCAGTACACTCTCATGGCGGTTAGAGGAAGCACGACCAGGACACTCTGAAGACTTAATTTAGGAGTTTTGATATCAACTTCAAGTTCTGGGAGAAACTCACCCACGGTCGCTTCAGATGATGAACGTGGACATTTCTGCCTCAAAGGACAGCAAGTATGAAATAAGTCATGTTTCAAATTAGCCTTTGGTGTGAATCACAGCTTTTCTGTGACTAATATATTCTGTATTTTAAACTTTTCATCGTGTTCCTGACTCAAAGAAAATAAGAGATATATAGTTAACAGCTGCCTGAGACCATCGCTGTTCCTTGAGCTGGATTCAATCTGAGGTCACTGATGCAATGGCAAAGGTTGAAGCCAGTGTCAAATTCATAGCCAACTATGTCTACAATTATGAACAAACTGCGCCAAGGTATGTTTCATGCCATCGTCATCTATCAGCTGTATTTCTCAAACAATGCCAATGGGACGATCTAAGGTCATTCAGGGGCAACACAAGAGTGACTGTTTCTCAGTCTGCCTCAGAAGGTTCAAGCACTGAATGATGAAATAGGGATTACAATGCAAGGAAACATGGAGGAAGCAGTCATTAGGATTTACTGGGAAAATATAATTTGCCAATTGACTTGGAATGTGGCAGAATAATTTCATCATGACTTTAATGCTAAAAGATGAGCTAACAGGAATAGAAAGGAACAAATGTTCTGGATTACCAGTTTCAACATGTATTTATTTTCTAATTACTACTTATCAGCAGTTCCACGATAAGTGGACATCTGATCATCTGTTATGGAAGAATGAAATGTGAAATCATAGAATCCCTACAGTGCAGAAGGAGGCCATTCAGCCAATCAAGTCTGCACTGACTCTCTAACAGAGCAGCAAACAGGCCCTCCAACCGAGGCCCTATCCCAATAACACCACATATTTCATAGAATCCCTACAGTGCAGAAGGAGTCCATTCAGCCCATCAAGTTTGCACCGACTCTCAGAGCATTTTACCCAGCCCCTAACCCCGTAACCCCACATACATAGCCCACTAATCTCCCAAACATACACATCTTGGACACTAAGAGGCAACTTAGCATGGTCAATCAATCTAACCTACATATCCTTGGTCTGCGGGAGGAAACGGGAGCAGCTGGAGGAAACCCATGCAGAACCGGGGAGGACGTACAAACTCCACACAGTCACCTAAGGCCAGAATTGAGCCCGGGTCCCTGGAGCTGTGAGGCAGCAGTGCTAACCACTGGACCACTGTGCCACCTATCAATGGTATCAAAATGTCAGAGAAAGGTGCAGGGGAGGTTTGGGGTCTGATACAAAATTTGGTAAATGGCACCGGGTGTTAGTAGTTCACACATGGCTATGTAATGAGTAGGATATTGCTATGAATTACACAGTTACATCAACACCAAACATGAGGGGAGAACAGCTGTTCAACTGACTTTGATAATTAAATAGCAGATAGGATGAAATCTACGCACAGAGGACATTCTTCCCGCACATAATGACTTTTCGCTTCAATGTTTATCCTGGCTTGCGCTGTAGTTGAAGAATAATTGTATGTGAGCGTGAGACATCTGCAAAACGTGTTTCATTGATGTGTGTAAGTCAGCAGCTGTGCTGAAATGGCAAGCCCGACCCTGGACTACTGCCATTCCACTATCACATAGCCAGTGTTTAATCCCCTCACTGCTCCATTGTGCTGATGGAAAAGATGTTACAACAGCATTAGGTTTGGCTGCTGTGACACTATGTTCGGAGTTTGTGTGAGTTTATTATTCCATGGACACACGAGATCTGAGTGCAGAACGAGTCGTAGGTTTTAATTTGGTTTAATCCCCCTTCTTCGCAACCCCGCCCCCCCCAACAAAGTGTTCACTGGTGACAGAGACAACTTGCCAATGGCTTCTAGTCAGATATACCACTTCCGCGGATGTTAACAACATTCTGCATGGCACACACCCTCCATCGCCAGGGAAACCAACGCACGGGGAGCGGGAGGGGAGAAGGCGGGGTGGTGGACACCATCGGCTGGACCAGAAGATCCCATCCGCAGGGTGTGTTGGAAAATTTAGCTCGTTGCTTTTTGGTCCCTGCTCCAAATACCGGCCAGAATTCTCCCATCCTGCCCGTCACTGGAATTTTAGCAGGCAGGTTGCCGAGAATGTGAAACGCCATTGACGTTCAAGCGGGAATTTCCAGCTTTTAGAACAGGGGGGGCTGGAGAATTCCGCCCACCATTTCCTGGCCATCTCTGTCCCTGGCAGCAGTCTGAGATGAAGCCAGTCTGTTCATCAGCATGCGACATATTGACCCAGAGATTAACCTCTGACCTCATGATCGCACCATCGCAAGCCCACCGATTCCGCTTCCGCAATATCACTCGACGGGCGGGCAAACGCGATGGTAAAGGGGCAAGTGCCGGTAAGATTGGGCCTCCAGCTCATTAAGTCAATTTAAATGCATGCAAATGCATTTAAATTGACGTTGCACTCGTTTCGGGTGCGGTTCTGATCGCGGCCATTTTCGGGTCTTGGTAAAGTGGGAATCTACGCGGGCGCATCGTGCTATTCGTCTCACGCCCAAGTTTACCAAGTTTTCACACCTGAAAACGGGCGCAACACAATGGTAAGATCAGGCCCTATATGTCTGATGTGGTTCATTGCTTGGTTTGTTTTTTTAAGGATCCTGTGAAGGGCCGTGGGACTCTTGTTGTGTTAAATGTACTCTATAAATGTAAGCTGTTGTTCTGCATGTCAAAGATTTCCAATCGAGTTATGTTGTTATCTGGAATGAAGACAGCTATCGCCTCTTTTTCCTGTACTGTCAGACAGGAAGAAAAAACCTATTATTCTTAGGCCAGAATCTCAAATTCTCTCCGTTGGAACCATTCCAATCTATGTCACTTGTCAACACCAACATATGTGCCAACCAGCAGTCAGCATCTCCCTGCCTCTCAGTGAGGTATTCTTGGTGAATCAAAAGCTGTAGGATTATACCCTGTGGTAAGTCCTTTCTCGGATGCTCCAAAATATTGAAGTCAAACAATTTGAAGGCGAATTTGACATTTCAGGGAAGGGAGGAGTGATGGGGTGATGGGCCAGCCTTGCAGTTCAACTTGGAACAAACTCATCAACCCCACTGCATTCTCAGCAGAACCACTTCTGATCATAGATAAGGACTTGCAGATTTATTTTCACACAAAAGGATATTGGATTGCAAAATCTGATCCAAGAACATTGATGACAATCCTGGAATCGCATATAATGTATCAGAGCTTCACTGAACCAGAAAAAAGTGGCCTTGGTTGATATCCAGGGTGGTTTTTGAGTTGTTGGTTGTGATTTGAGTGTCTTGACAGCTTTTGGGATTTTTTTCAGCTTGCACAGATGCATGTGCAGCATATCTGTGTTTCTCAAAATGTGTCTTCTGAACTGCAATTCATTTTTCTAATCGCTACTCCACTCTCTGAGTGCTTGCTGTATTGAAATCAGGACAGATTGTACCATCTCCAACTACTGTTTGTTCTTTCCGAGGATGTCCAGTCAATGTTCTTAGCTGCACTCCCTTCTATAGCTGTCCAAAATTACAAGCCTAACATCATACAATAACTGTTTTCTGATTTTTGTTGTCACCCTCTTTATTCTTTTCATGCTGGGATATCCTTCGGCATGATCCATAGAACCACGGCACAGTAGCACAGTTGTTAGCATTGCTGTCTCACAGCGCCAGGGACCCGGGTTCAATTCCCAGTTTGGGTCACTGTCTATGCGAAATCTGCACGTCCTCCCCATGTCTGCGTGGGTTTCCTCCAGGTGCTCCGGTTTCCTCCCACAGTCCGAAAGATGTGCTGCTTAAGGTGAATTGGCCACGCTAAATTCTCCCTCAGTGTGCCCGAACAGGCGTCGGAGGGTGGCGTCTAGGGGATTTTCACAGTAACTTCATGGCAGTGTTAATGTAAGCCTACTTCTGACACTAACAAATAAACTTTACACTTTAGAACCATAGAATCCCTATCGTGCAGAAGGAGGCCATTTGGCCTATCAAGTCTGCACCAATTCTCTGAAAAGGCATCTGACGCAGGCCCACTGCCCCCTACCTTATCCCCATAACTGTGCATTTACCATGGCTAATCCACCCAACCTACACATCCTTGGACACTAAGGGACAATTTAGCATTGCCAATCCTCCTAACCTGCACTTCTCTTCCCTAAATTTCTTCCTAATGAAACAAATATCTTCTACAGATCTATTTAATCCTTTAAAACTTGTTTCAAACAAAATTTCCATACCATATATATTTTTTATTCAGCTTAGATATTTACACAGTATGAGCTCACATCACATTGCAACACCACTTCATTGGCTGTCGAGCATTTTGGGAGCTTCTGAGTTTGTGGAAAGTTACATATAAATGTAAGTCTTTCTTTTTCTTAAGGTATTACCTGAAGAACTCAATCCCTCCCCCAGGACATTTTCGGTCAGGAAATGGAGAATTATCTGAGCCGTTAATTTTTCCATCAGCAGCGCCACTTTATAATTAACAGATCAAGAACAGAGAGCAGCGTTAGTCTGGACATCTTTTCCACTGAGCATGTGTTCTGCTTGCAAGGTATTGAAGAAATTAACAATAAGGGTTGTAAGTGGATAGGGAGTGGATTGCTGAACTGAGGATTCATTGCCATCAGGTGACAATGCCCAGTCTTATAGATGATGAACATCCTACAGTATCACGTGCTAGTAACAGAAACAAGTGCATGCCTCGTGGGACAATGCAATTATTTTTGCACAAGACTGGTTAAAGTTTTCCTTGAATTTCATCTACTTCATGGGTACAACAACAGTCCAAGCCAGTGTTTTCTGTCCCATTACATGAAATTATGAGGCAACGACTGGTTGAGATCTGACAAAACAAGTGTGGCTGGCAGATGTTGAGTGTGAACCATGACTTTTACTGAAAACCACAGACCTAGGAGTTGAGCTTTTTAAAAGAGCAATGAAATCCCAGTGGTGAAGTAATTCCTTTCATTGCATTACTCACGTTTCTCTCCATGTTTCTCGGTCAATGTTTCCCAGTTCCATCTTGTCACTTTTGAGCACAGCTTTCTGTATTCTCTTATTTAAACTACCTGAGTCACTATTAGCGGTGACTGACTGAATTAGAGGAGAAAGATAGCACCACAAGGTTTAATCTTGGGTTTTTTCCCCTAAAGTCAATGATTAATCCTGATACTACTTGGCAAGATTCAAATATCTGAACATTCTTTGAGTACACAATAACATGGAGACACTTATGAAATAACTCCTCAGAGGTTGGTGTCCCTTCACCAGATTCAAAAACTCAATTCCACTCCTAAGAGTGCTTCAGGTACAAATCAGAATCTGGAGTGTGAGTAGTCCTTACACTCCTCAATTTATACACCGATGAGACTCCCTGATTGGGCAGGCAATCATTGCCTCAATCAAGGAGCTCATACTCCACAAGGCCAATCTCATGGGCCTCGTTGAGGTCATTAGAATTTTACCCTTGGACTGTCCATGTTTCAGTTCAGTGAGCCCTCCATGTTAACTGTGTTTCTCTCTCTCTCTCCACAGATGTTGTCTGACCGGCTGTACACTTCCAGAACTTTCTGTTTATATTTCTGATTTCCAATATCAACAATAATTTTGCTTCTGTATTTGTGAGCGTGGTACATAGCAATTGGTGCTTTACATAAAATGTTCTTATCAACATACCTTTATTACTGTGTGAATTAACCAAGTGACTTGTTAATTACAGTGAAACCGTCCCTGGACCCCCAATGAAGAAGTTTAGGTTTGAATCAGATCTGCTCATCACTCCATACAAGCAACTCTAACATGCCACTAACATCAAGCTTAGCTCAATCTTTAATGGTAAACCAAGTTATGACAATTATAGTAAGAAAGAACTTGCATTCATATAGTGTCATTCACAACATCTACTGACCCAAAACATTTAAACCAACAAAGTACTTCCGAATTATAATCATTGTAGGAAACATGGAATCTATTTAACACAGATCATGGATCTCCAGAGAACAATAAAATAAATGACAAAATCATCTGTTTTAGGCATCAGTTGCAGAATAGGTACTGGTCAGAACACTGGGAGAACAGTTCTTTGAATAGTGCCCTGAGATCTTTGACATCTACCTGAGGCTTAACATCTCATCCAAAAGATGGCACTTCTAACCGTGCAACACTCCCTCAGTACTGCAACCACAATTGATGTGCTCAAATCTCAGGAGTGGGATCAAACTATCCTGGTTCAGAGACATGTGTTGCCACTGAGCCATGACTGACACTCAGTCAGGTTGCCTGAAGACCCACAGGCTGTGAAAGTTGCCATAGCTCCAGAGGACCATAGGCTGCTCTCCCCTGTGAGGGGGAAATAACTGGGGGTGATTTAACCTGAGGATTACCACACCTCAGGCGAGGGGATAGGCTGAGAAGGCCTTCGTGAATAGTCTCAGCAAGTACAGGTATTGAACTCACGCTCTTGGCATTGCTCTGCATCACGAACCAAAAGTCCAGGCAGCTGAGCTAAACCGACTTCTTGTGCCAGTCTAACAATTGCTGTGAAGCTAAATGTTCATAAATTTCATTGCATTTTCATGAGTGCATCTATTTGACAAACTTTGTCCTAAAGTCTTACCTGACTCAGAAGGCTATCAGAAATCTCTTACATTCATCTATATTATACATTAGCTTAGGGGCAGCATGGTGGTACAGTGGTTAGCACTGCTGCCTCACAGCGCCAGGGACCTGGGTTCGATTCCCAGCTTGGCTCACTGTCTGTGTGGAGTTTACACGTTCTCCTTGTGTCTGCAAGGGTTTCCTCCGGGTGCTCTTGGTTCCTCCCACGGTCCAAAGATGTGCAGGTTAGGTGCATTGGCCATGCTAAATTCTCCCCCAGTGTACCCGAACAGGTGCCAGAGTGTAGTGACTAGGGGATTTTCACAGTAACTTCATTGCTGTGTGAATGTAAGCCTACCCATGACTAATAAATAAGCTTAAACTAAAAACTTAGCTTGGCACAGGTCATTGCACTAACAGATTGAATGGTGGGTGGCATCATCCCCACAATGTGTGTAGTTGCATTTTGAATGTTGACTTCCAGAACAACACAGCTCAGTTAGAAAACTGGCAGGGTCTTGGGCTAATGTAGACAACCAAGAAACAATTTAAGCTTGGCTCAGAAAAACACAGTTTAGACTCAATAAAAATATATCCAGGATGCAAATAAGCACAGCAGGTACAGTGGAAAGCAGCATGTAATGAACCAGTTTCAATCTGATCCCCGAAGTGGAACTTCTCACTAAATCAGAGCCTCATAATGCACGGTATAAAAGCATTTGACAAGCACATTGTCAATTAAGAACGGAGCTCTATTTGTGAAGTAGGAATTAGAAGCCACAAACTTCAATGCACCGTTGATCAAGCTAATGTGATTTTATTTGATACGATTTGATTTATTATTGTCACATGTTGTTTCTTATGCACTATACAGACAAAACATACTGTTCATAGAGCAGGGAAGAAGCTGTTCTTGAGTCGGTTGGTACGTGAACTCAGACTTTTGTCTCTTTATCCGGCGGAAGAAGATGGAAGAGAGTATGTCCAGGGTGCATGTACAGTGGAAATGCTTAGTAATGCTAGCTGCTTTTCCGAGGTAGTGGGAAGTGCAGGCAGAGTCAATGGATGGGAGGTTGGTTTGCATGATGGGCTGGACGACATTCACAACCCTTTGTAGTTTCTTGTAGTCTGGATAAAGGTAACTGATGAGAGATGCAATTTATACTGAAAGTAAAAGTTTAGCAATAATGAGAAAATTCTTGTTGCCCCACATTGTTATTCTTTCATTATTCACCAATAATCTTTCAGAATTTAAAACTCTTTTGACTGAGATGCTTACTACTTAAAGCTACAGTTCCCAAAACATTTGAGATAGGCAAATGTTCAAAGCACTTATCCCAGGATATCCTGGGAGCTCAGTTTAATTAATACCCGAAGAACTCTTATATCCTCACAGTGCGGCAGCAACACACAGTGCTACATATTGACCTGGATTTGCAACCAAGGGTTCTTTGACATTTAATGTGCTGCCTCAGATGGGCTACTGTGCAGGAAAGAAAAGATAATCTGGAGACAAAATCATGCAAACCAATTCTCCTGACTGGGAGCATCAGGGCGGCATGGTGGCACAGTGGTTAGCACTGCTGCCTTACAACGCCTGGGATCTGGGTTCAATTCCTGGCTTGGGTCACTGTCTGTGTGGAGTTTGTACATTCTCCCTGTGTCTGTGTGGATTTCCTCCGGGTGCTCCGGTTTCCTCCCACAGTCTGAAAGATGCGCTGGTTAGGTGCATTGATCCTGAGTGTGGCGACTAGGGGAATTTCACAGTAACTTCATTGCAACATTAATGTAAGCCTTACTTGTGACTAATAAATAAACTTTACTTCAAAAAAAATCTGAAGATCAGTAAGACACAGGTCTGGACGTGCATCTGTTATCAAGCCAGTGTAGCTGGAACATTCATAAATTACAATAAAAACAAGATTTAACTCTGTATAACAAATAACTTATACTGAAACAGCAATCATTAAAAAATACCCTCACCATCATGTCAAACTCCAAAGTACATGTTGACAAATGCTAATAATCCTTTCCTCAAAATTGCTTTCAATGAAAAGATAATTTAACTAATTTCCTTAGAATTTGGAAAATCACTAAATGTGATTCTTTATTGGCACAGTCTGCACAGATTCAGTGATGCCTTTTAATTATAAACAGCATGGTCTAATTTTAAACGTGAGTCGTGTATTGGAAAAGGTCAGAAAGGTGACAGGATCAAAGGACCAGCTCAAATATAAGTAATGATAAAAACTCCTGTGGCTGCCTTTAGCTATTAATGAAATGCTTTCAAATTGTAAACTCATTTACTTCAACAGGGGAATAATTTGCATATCTGTACCTGCACTTAATTCTGCCTAACTCAGCAATCTGTGTTTTATTTAAACAGAAAGGTAGGAGAAAAAAAATACAATCATCAGTAAGTCACTAATTAAGTTAAAGGTCAGTAATAAAGATTGGCATTCAAAACCACAAATCCAAGGTAGAAATGTAATCTGGATTAAGTTGCCCTGTTCATTGCCATTTTACAACCAGCAAGTTGGATCATGTACCTCTATATAGGGATGGAGTGAACATATTTTTACTTGTTAATATATTTACTTAGCGTCTTATAACCTTAACCATTTGTTTACACTTACACCATTACATCCCCTGGAGGGTGAGTGAGTTTTATTCACTAGTTACGTAGGTTTCACAAACAACAATTCATATTTATACAGCATCTTTATTGTAACCATGGGGGGAGTTTTCCTGTCCCACCAGCCATGGGTATCATAGCGAGCGGGGAGCAGATCATACAAAGCTTCGTTGACCTCAGGCAGGATTTTCCAGTTTTGGGGCGAGCACGACCAGAATGTCGCCCATGTGCCCCATGTGTCTTCACGGGAACAATATCAAACAAAATGTGGTATCGAACCACATGGGCGGCATGGTGGCACTGTGGTTAGCACTGCTGCCTCACAGCTCCAGGGACCCGGGTTCAATTCCAGCCTTGGGTGACTCTCTGTGCGGAGTTTGCACATTCTCCTCGTGTCTGCATGGGTTTCCTCTGGGTGCTCTGGTTTCTTCCCACTCTCTAAAGATGTGCAGGTTGGGTGAATTGGCCATGCTAAATTGCCCCTTAGTGTACCTGAACAGGCACCGAAGTGTGGCGACTAGGAAATTTTCACAGTAACTTCATTGTAGGTAAACTAATAAATAAACTTTAACTTCACGACAGAAAAGGATTCTGAAAAAAATAATTGATCAAGTGCTTCGTCTGAAAACAACTTAAGATGAACAAAATATTTGGCCTGAACTAATGGTAATGATTATCTTGCAGTGATTCCTGATCAAAAAGAAACAGTGTTGGCACACTGAAGGGCAAAACAGGACTTGAATGAAAGTGTTTCTCAAACGATCTCCAGCTCCAGGGAAATGCTCAACAGCAACCAACAAAATAGAGGAGAGTCATGGAAATGTTATAAAGGTTGGACAAAGGAGATGAACCCTTTGTGTTCAGTGTACTCATACAGCAGTTAGCAGCAAGGTCAATGCAAACTATATGTTTATTGCCCTTTGTCTCAATTTTCATTCCAGATTATTATCTATCTTTAGAAAGGAATAGTGGTTAATCTTTGCCTGCCTGAAGTACTCTAAAAACATGAAAAATATAGTTTTGACTTTTATAACATCTTTGTTAAACTTACAAGGTGGAATTTTCCCGTCCCACTTGCCACGGGAATCGTAGCGGGTGGGGGGGGAGTGGGGGGTGGACCATGCAAAGATCCGTTGACCTCGGGTGGGATTTTCCAGTTTTGGGGAGAGTGTGGCTGGAAAATCCCACCAACAGTGTGGAATTTAGGATGAAATTGTAATGAAGGTGAAAAATGACAATAGAATGAGTAAGTAATCGACAGCATGAATAAAATAGGAGTTTGAGAATTGTGGCCAATTTCTCTTTAAAAGCCGCAAATTGTCTATTTGCAAAAAGGAAATTGGCTCAGCTAAACTGTGCTGCAAATCAACTCCAATTTCCAAGCAATGTAGTTGTAACACTGGTGGCGTTAAATCCAGGCCCAGGTTCACCGAGTTGGTTGAAGAAGGATGGGAAGAGTTCAGAGAGATGCACAAGTTCCAGCATAGATTAGGAGGGCCAAATGGCCTATTTCCATGCCGCATATTTAATGTAATTTTATGTATAATTGAAGGGGATCCAATGCAGACTGGTAGGTGCAGCACATGGGAAGATCACCCCAAAGGAAGAAGTTTAGAGATGTACATCATGGGAAGGCACAATGTTGTTAGCGTCAAAGAATCATAGATTCCCTACGGTGCAGAAGAGGTCGTTTGGCTCATTGAGTCTGCACAAATCTCTGAGTATCTTACCCAAGCCCGCCCCCTGCCCATTCTCCGTAAACACTCAGATTTCCTATGGCTAATCCCCCTAACCTACACATCTTGAGACACTAAGGGGCAATTTACCATGGTCAATCCACCCAACCTGCACATCTTTGGACTGTGGGAGGAAACCGGAGAGCACTAACAGTAACATAGCAACACATTTTGCAACAATAAAAGGTGGCATGATTGAACAAAGCAGACTTTTCACGCAACATGTAGCACTGACAAGTCTGCTATTATGGAGGAATTATGCCTTCAAGTGGAACTTGGACTGGTTCTTGACTGGGGTAGAGATGACATCATACAGAAGTGTCTTTATAGATAACACTTGGTTCATGACTCTGAAGATGCCATATGAACTCGAAATGTTAACTCTGTTCCTCTCTCCACAGATGCTGACAGACCTGCTCACTTTATCCAACATTTTCTGTTTTTATTTCCGATTTCCAGAATCCTCAGTATTTTGATTCTAAGTGTGGTTCATGTGTCCAGGTTAACTCCAGAACTGGTTACAGTTGGCTGAATTTTGCAGAGTTTTCTTGTCCTTAATGGCCCTCGCTTTCTTTCCTTGTGTTTTTATTTTCAATTCACAGGAGATTACATGGCCGGTCAAGGAGAAGGAGGGAGAAATGCAGAGTCATGGTGCTCCAGCCATCGTGATATGAGACGGGTTTGATGGAGCGACTGCTGCATTCTGGCCTGTCAGCCTCACATTCAAAATGGCGTTGCTTGTAAAACCATCGTGACCTCAGCTTGTCATCCTGCCATCTATAGCATGAGTAAACATGCTGCTGCACAATAAGGGATGCCACACGTAGGCAATGTTTGTCAACACATAGCAACAAAAATCTTTCCGATGACAAAAGGTGCTATGTAAGCCCTGCCAAGCCAGTGAACAGAAGCTCTTGTTTGAGTACTTACCAGGCCTTCCTGCCAAAGGATTAGTCATAATTTCAAGCTCTAATTCAATAAACTGCACACATCAAGTGACAAGGTGTAACCCTTCTAGGTTAACATGAAATGTTTGTGTATGATCTCTGGGGTTTCATTGATTTTCATGAATTTAAACCAATGATTCTTCTTGCAAAGATACGGCAAAACAACCACAGAATGGGTGGTGATGTGTGGGGGCAAGCAGGATATGAACTTTGTTAAGAGTGTCATTATTATCAACATTGGTCACTACCAGCAGACAAAGAGCAAAGAACAAAGAAAATTACAGCCCAGGAACAGACCCTTCGGCCCTCCAAGCCTGCATTGACCATGCTGCCCGACTGAACTAAAACTCCCTATTCTTCCAGGGACCATATCCCTCCATTCCCATCCAATTCATGTATTTGTCCAGACGTCCCTTAAAACTCACTATCGTATCCGCTTCCACTACCTCCCCCGGCAGCAAGTTCCAGGCACCCACCACCTTCTGTGTAAAAAGCAGATGATATGAAATTATTTGAAAACTGAAGCCAAAATAGATTTCTGCAAAAGTGAGTAAAGAAATAGCATCTACAATACAGCAAATACAGATTTCCTCTCCTCTCCAAAACTAATGACTCTCTGTGGAATTTCTGATCTGAATTATAACAAGGGAGTCAGAAGGGTGATTTTGACAAGGGTGCCCATGGAACTGTACAGTTCCATGGGCACCCTTGTCAAAATCACCCTTCTGACTCCCTTGTTTTAATTCAGATCAGAAATTCCAAAGTGTTTTATGAAGTCAGCCTGGATCATAAGTTTTAGACTTGAATTTGGCTGGGGTAAGAATGATATGTTTCACCTCAGGTATGATTCAAATGACCCACTAGGGAGCTTTTATCAAACAAAGTTTATTTAAGAAAACAGTTAACATGTATAGAAAGAAAATTAGAAATAACTTTTACCAATTACAAAACAAAGAAAACAATCATGATATTGTGTATCCCTTAACGAGTATACGAAATGTTCCAATCAAAAAAACTTCCCTATACAAAAGCCTTGTCACAGGTTTAGCACAAAAAATACGAATACCCACGTAATGCTGAAACTTAGTCCTTTAGGTGGAGAATTGAAACTCTAACTTTCCAGCCTTGTAACTTCTCGCAGCCCTCTGGATATACGCACAGACTAGCTTGAAGTCAGAACAGCTTTCCAAAACACCAGAGAGAGATAGAGAGAGAGAGGCTGTAGGCAAGCCAACGACCAACAGCAGATTTCCACTCCAGGAAGGCCAGAAAATCTTCTTCCAGCTAGCCAGCAGAATCTATAATACCAGGATTCTCCGGCCGTGCTTGCCTGAAAACCGGAGATTCCCGCCCGACTTCAATAGACATTTACATGGTCCGCACCCTTGCCCGCTAGAATTCCAGTGGCAGGTGGGATAGGAGAATTCCAGCCACACTGTTTTTATTCCAAAAGGGGAGAAGAGAACATTTTGTATCCTCATCATGAGCCATATTGAGTGATGTACTTTTGAGAAGCACATTAGTGAATGTAATTGATATAATTACCAGGTCCGACATCTGCTATATTTAAATAATTTCATGTAGACGTAACCTCCAACCTCTCTCAATTCAGTTAAGTTTTTAGTTAGATATAAATTGTTTATTTTCATTTAATTCTAGTTAAGAGAGAGTCAGTGCGCAGCTAAAAGACTCAGAAATCCTTACGAGTCGAGGTCAATTTATACATGTGGTCTAGAATTAGCTGCAAGCCTAATTGGTAAGTATGCCTGAATAGGTAATGAGAGTAATCATTTTCCAGGATCCTTTCAAAAGCTAATATTCATCTGGAACTGGTTGTCATACATATGCCAACTACCTTAATAATTTTGAGCTGTGCCATCTAGATCAATGATGGGCAACCTAGGCTAGTGAGCGAGCTGTATGAGAGGCCCTCTCTCATCTCAATGGGCCACAAGATTGGAATCGGGCATCTGAAACCAAAATAGAAAATGCTGGAAAATCTCAGCAGGTCTGGTAACACCTGTAAGGAGAGAAAAGAGCTGATATTTCGAGTCCAGATGACCCTTTGTCAAAGCATAGAAAGTGGGAGATATTTATACTGCAGGGTGAGGGAATGAAAGATGAGTCATAGCCACAAAAACAAAGCGAAAGGCTAAGAGGTAATCGGGCATGTTCACTACCATGACCCCATGAATAAAATTGAATATGTTTCATATATTTTGTAATGAGTTCTATAAAATGCTTAATCATTCACATATTAATAAAACTCTCAACTTTAAATAACAGAAGTAAAATAAATATTCCTGCTTTGTCTGGATGCAGAGGAGTGCACGGCTCTCACAGTTATGATGTGTGCAATCAGCATGCACCTCACTTCACGTGCCTTTGTTTTACGTACGTACTGCTTTAGTCGTACTGGTAGGAATAAACAACGCAAGTGGCAAGCTGCAGAATATGGCAACCCTGGACGTAGAAAACAGCCAACAAAATATTTTGTGGGCTGCACTCTAAACCCTGATGGGCCACAGTTTCCCACCACTGACCAAGATCGTAGCTACAAATAAAAGTGAAAACTTTCCCAATGTTAAAATTATAACTGTCCGTTTTCATGGTATGCATACGCTAGAATAAAGCAAGTTAAGGTTTTCTCCCATGGAGTTCACCATTCTTGTCATGCCATTCTAATTTTGATAGGTTGAGGTCATCAATGACAAAAATGTTAAATACAGGTCACACAAAATGATGGCAACACCCAATATACTCCAGTGAGATTATTGCAATTTATCAATACTTGTCTCTTAAGGAAATGACAATGATAATATGTAACATAATTTAACTTTTAACATAAAATGAACAAATTAGCAAAGCATCAAGTTATGACATTAATATTTCAAGCACTAAGTACAAGGATTATCAGAACACTCAGACCAACTTGAAATAATCCACCAAAGTCTCTGAAGTCTCAGAAGGTTACTTTCTGCTGTTTAGGAAATACTAATTGTGTACTCTTCGGCAAGCTATCAGAGTCTCACTGCATTAATTCATCTACCAGCATAACCATAGTGCAGTTTAATGTATGAAAAACAAAGCCACTCATTGAGGTTGCATTTGTAGTACTCCAATCGCCATTTTATATTGCATTTGTTCATGAAATAGGGGATGTTTGGTCTGTCAAACCTTGCAAGGAAACAAATGAAAGAATACTTTAAGGTGGTACAAAAGAGACTAAGTAGAAAAGAAATGCTAAGGTAAACCATGATGGCAGGACTATAGCGGATGTGACTGCCAAAGAACAAGTTTGCATTTATATCGCAAAGGACTTCTTCACACAAAGGGTGACTAATGCTCAAAATGGGAAAGGCAAAATCTCTGGTCATTCAAGAAGCAGTTGCAGGCTGAACTGGGAAAATCAGTGCTCTGAATGATGCAGATTGCTGCTTTCAATTATGCATCTTAGTAACACTAGAAACTCATTCCGTCATGAGGCACTTGACATGCCGAAACTTTTCAGATTTTTCTGTATAATCCCGTGATTTTTAAAATCCCAGTGAGATGCCAACCTTCTTCAACTTCAAGATCAAAAGATGGTAATGAGAGAATCCTTAAAGCTATTATTACAATCACGGTACTGCCACATCTCTCTATAATTTGTAAATATATGCCACTCCCTAACTCCTAACTTACTGATATTTGTTCTGTTGAGGTGCCCCCTCGCAGTAAAACATCAGCGTTAACAAGTGATCATTTACTATTGGTGGGATTTTCCGTGCAACACTCCACAGGTGGGATTTTCCGGTCGTGCTCGCCCCAAGGCCAGAAATTCCCACCCGAGGTCAATGGACCTTTGCATGGTCCGCCCTGCCCGCTACGTTTCTCGTGGCCGGCGGGACAGGAAAATTTCACCCCATGTGTTTTATGGCGGCAGAGGTGGCCCACCATCGGTTGGCGGCAGGATCTTCTGGTGCCACCATTGCCAGCAGGATTTCCCATTGAACCCCCTGTCACCGGGATAACTGCAGTGGGGTGTGCCGTCGACGGGTTCGGAACATCCTGCCAGCGCGAATGGACAGATAATTCCGGCCTATATTTATGAATATTTCCTGAAGTATGTTTGTAGCTCATAGAGGGTCTTCTTGATTCCAAGGAAGATTAGGAATATTAAAATCCCCATTTAATATGATGGAGGGTGACAATGTTGCATTATAAAGTGCTGTTAGGCTAGTGATTGGGTCATTTAGCGAACTCTCAAAGCTGCTGTATTTCCAGTGGAAAGCTCCAACAAAAACATCTCCCCCCGAAGGCCAATTGGCACCATAGTTACACCACATCTGTTGAAGACAAATCACATCTTGTGAGACGAGGAATTGGGTGGGATGTTCCGGCTGCACTCACCCCAAAACAAGAAAATCCTGCCTGAGATCAGCGGACCTTTGCATGATCCAACTCCCTCCCCCCCACCCACTACAATTCCCAAGGCGGGCGGGACAGGAAAACTCCCCCTTTGACATCAATAAAAACTTGCTCACATTTAGTAGAGCAATCCTTGCATATGTATTGGTGCAGTGTGAATATTTTCATCAAGTTTAGATTCAGTTCCTCTGATAACATTAAGGTTTTCTTGACCGATGAGTAACACCAATTGAACTACTTTCCTTTAAATACCATTACAATTTAAATTTACAATTTTGATAGCGTTTTACTTGGAATAGTCTTGGTGGGTGGCTCTGACCTTTCCCGTGTTTTGCTTTTTGCATTGGTATTGGTAGATTGTTGACCTTGGATATATCTGCTTATATTTGTGTCACCAGGTTCATCACTCACCTGATGAAGGAGCATCGCTCTGAAAACCCGTGATTTCAACCTGTTGGACTTTAACCTGTTGTGAAACTTCTTACTGTGCCCACCCCAGTCCAATGCCGGCATCTCCACATCATGCTTATATTTGATAATCAATCTTTTAATCCTGGCCACTTGAGTCTCAGTGGAGTAACTTGTCTTCTCGGCTATCTTCGTTGCTTCATTTTGGATCAACTTGCATTCACCCTCCCATGTTCTGTGAATTCTAACTTCACTGACATAACTTTCTTTTCATGCACCTTGGCTGGTGATACATTTGGCTTGGTATCTGGGCTGAATCTGATAACCCATGTATTCAAACTATCACAAGAAAGGATGTTTTACAGGTAAAATTACAGAGTCCACAGGGCCACATAGCTTTGGAACCCTGTCATTTACTGCCACTACATGTCATTTCATTTGGTCCAGGATTAACATTAATGTCTCTAGTTCACAAGTTAGTTCGATTAAAAAAGAGCAATCAACCATGAGGGTAGCCCAAAAATGGGACTGGGCTGTACTTTAGGCCTTTGTTCTAGTTTAATTTTTGTTAAAAATTAGCAACAACAGAATATAAACAATCGTGTTACAAATATCATCATAATTCCCAGACGTGTAGTATCAAATTTTGAGGTGCAGAACTTTAAGAAAATGTGTTAGCCAAATCAATTCTAAATTTAATATAATGTTGTTTTCTTATGTTTTAATCACTTGAGTCACCAAACATCAGTTAAACTATGCCTTTTAAGTGAAAAATATTAGTGCTGGTAAGCATTTTATTTTGAACCATGTGATATTTTGCATCATTAGTCTTTAGCATCACTAGAATTTCATTCTATAAGTTTAGTTATTTAATTCAAGAATATTGAAAACATGAATTCCAGAAAACTTTACTTGCTTCTGACTGGGAGATGGTAAATAGAGAGAGAGAGCACTGCTTTTCGTGGTTTGTATTGATAACCTAGACTTGTGCGAGACAAATTTCAA
Organism: Mustelus asterias; assembly: GCF_964213995.1. Lineage (NCBI taxonomy): Eukaryota > Metazoa > Chordata > Chondrichthyes > Carcharhiniformes > Triakidae > Mustelus > Mustelus asterias. The sequence goes on from NC_135827.1 coordinate 25,789,692, forward strand.
AATTTGAAGATGGCACAAGACTTGGAAGTATTGCGAATTGTGAGGAGGATAGTGATAAACTTCAAGAGGATATAGACAGACCGGTGGAATGGGCAGAAGTGTGGCAATTGAAATTTACTGTAGAGAAGTGCAAAGTGATACATTTTGGTCAGAAGAGCAAGGAGAGGTGACATAAAATAAAGGGTACAATTTAAAAGGAAATGTAGAGGCAGCGGGACATGGGTGTATAAGTTATTGAAGGTGGCAGGGTAAAGTGAAAAAGCAGTTGATAAATTATACTGAACCCCGGGTTTTACAAATAGGGTCACAGAGTATCATAGAATCCCTACAATACAGAAAGAGGCCATTTGGCCCATCGAGTCTGTACCGACCACAATCCCACCCAGGCCCTACCCCCATATCCCTACATATTTACCCACTAATTCCTCTAAGCTGCACATCTCAGGACACTAAGGGGCAACATTAGCATGGCCAATCAATCTAACCCGCACATCTTTGGACTCTGGGAGGAAACCAGAGCACCCAGAGGAAACCCACGCAGACACGAGGAGAATGTGCAAACTCCACACAGACAGTGGCCCAAGCCGGGAATCGAACCCAGGTCGCTGGAGCTGTGAAGCAGCAGTGCTAACCACTGTGCTACTGTGCCGCCCAGTACAAATGCAACTAAGTTATGAACCTTTATAAAACACTGGGGGCGGAATATTCCTGTCCCGCCCACCACGGGAATCATAGGCGGGACACAGACCATGCAAAGGTCCGTTGACCTCGGGTGGGATTTTACAGACTTGAGGTGAGCGCGGCCGGAAAATCCTGCCCTGGATCAGCCAATGGGAAGGATGTGAAGGTTTTAGAAAGGGTGTAGAAAACGTGGATGAGACACTTCAGTTATGCGGCTAGATTAGCAAAGCTGGAGCTGTTCTCCCTGGAGCAGAGGAGGTTGACAGAAGATTTGCCTGATATGTTCAAAATCTCGAGGGACCTGGCAATGTACTAACCCATTGCATTGAATGCGTCTCCAACACATTTGAAACTGGTTTCATTTACTTAATGACCCTTCTATATATGTGTTTCAACAGCAATAGCACTGTGGAGAAAACTGCAGCCAAGACAAAGAGGGAGGTACAGCAGGAAACTAATTTAACAGCAGTCTTGGAGAAGAATGCTATAACACAAACGCAAGTCAATAAGTGAGAAGATACCGTAAACCTGGACAATTTAGGATCAAATAAAGTTTAAAGTTTATTATTAGCCACACATTAGGCTTACATTAACACTGCAATGAAGTTACTGTGAAAATCTCCTAGGCTTCACACTTTGGTGCCTGCTCGGATCAATACATCTAGCCAGCACATCTTTCAGACTGTGGGAGGACACCAGAGCACCCAGAGGAAACACACGCAGACACAAGGAGAACGTGCAAACTCCGCACAGACAGTGACCCAAGACAGGAATCGAACCTGGGTCCCTGACACTGTGAGACAGCAGTGCTAACCACTGCGCCACCGTGCCGTCCCACATTCTGTTTCGAAATATTAAAAATAAACTGAACAACTAGAAATGTCAAAGGGATGTATTACACCAATTTGTCTGCTATTGTCTGTAATCCACCCTGGGGCAGGACGCTAGTGTAGCCAATGTTTGAAGTGTAATAATATTGTTAATAAATGAATACTTCATAAAGTTCATTGTGCTTCTTGCATTACTGTATTCTCAGGATATGGTGCAGGCTTAAACCCTTGAAAAATAAATGAAAGTGAGTTCAATTATCGAAATGGAAGGGTGGTGTGGCAAAATTGCTGATAGAGTCTAATGTTGTCACTTGCATAGCACCAAGAGCAGGCTAACCCCACAGGAATTCTATTATGAATGAGACTTAGAGGAAAATCAATTAATATTGTTCAACTGAGAGTGGTCCTGCCAAAGGGCTGGATTAACCTCCCAATGACCCCTGCTATGATTTACTGACCCCACTTTGATCTTGCACAGACAAAGCTCCCAAAGGAAAGGTGCTTTCAGCATATCACAGAGAGGTTTCATTCAAACTTGCTTCACAACTACATCAGTACTGGTGTGCTTTGGAATTATTTTGAAGGAATCAGTGATCAGGTTCAAAATTAAGGAACAAGAAAAATGTTTTCCTAAAAGTACATAATAGTTAGCAGCGCAGAAGGAGGCTATTCAGCCCATTGGGCGGAAGTGTTTGGCCATGCTCGCCCCAAAATCTCGCCTGAGGTCAATGGACCTTTGCATGGTCCACCCCCATGCCACCCCCCCACCCCCCACCACCCCCCTCGCCCACTATGATTCCCATGGCGAGCCAGATGGGAAAATTCCCCCCATTGTGCCTGTGCTGATTCTCTGCAAGAGAATTCACCTCACGCCACTCTACCATCTTTTCCTTGTAGCCCTGCAAGTATTCAGGGTGGCATGTGGCACAGTGGTTAGCACTGCTGCCTCACGGCACCAGGGATCCTGGTTCAATTCCAGCCTTGGGTGACTGTCGGAGTTCGCACATTCTCCCCGTGTCTGCGTGGGTTTCCTCCGGGTGCTCCGGTTTCCTCCCACAGTCCAAAGGTGTGCAGGCTAGGTAGATTGGCCATGCTAAATTACCTCTTAGTGTCCCAAGATGTGTATGGTAGGGCAATTAAATGGGTAAATGTGTAGGATTATGGGAACTGGAACTGCGTGCTGTCGGAGAGTCAGTGAGGACTCGATGGGCCGAATAGCATCCTTCTGCACTAACAGCATTGACAGCTCTTGTGCCTTTTCCCCAGCTCCAATTTCCCAGAGGCAGGGTGGAGGGGTGACAGGGCAACCCACCTGCAAGCAACAGATAAGTCAATTAACCCTGTCAATGGCCACTTAAGGCCAATTGTTGGAGGGCAAATTGGATTCTTCCAATCAGCCCTCAGATCCCGACAGGAGGAGGGCAATTAAAGCTTCAAGGACATGGTCTCTTGGCAGCAGACTGGAAGACCAATGCTGCGGGTTAAAATCTCTACCCCCCTCCCTCGGTCTTTCTTGGCTTGAGCTGCAGCTGTACAGGCCGCACTATGAAGGGGTTTCCTCCACCTTCTCTCCCTACAGACGCACCCCCCCTCCCCTCCCTCTCACCTCCCCGCCACTATCAAACTGGTGGACCAGCTGCTGAATCTACCTTTTATTTGTTAAGTTGGACAGAGGCCACATCCATTTTAGGGTGCCCTCTCCCTCACTTGCCTGCAATGGCATCTTGTTGCCCCCTCCAGCTTCAAGATTCCACCAGTCATCCTCAATTGGATAATGAACCTGTCCACTGGCCACCAATTGACCAATTCAGAAAACATCCCAGGTGAGTGACCATTTCCTGTGCCGTGCCATTATCCGACCCCTATTTGAGCCTGTTGGTGGGGACTTGAAGTAGGTAGGGCAAATCCTGCCCAACTTTTCAGATCGATGACCTTACTGAAAGGTTGGTGACCGTGTATGTGACCTCTGTTTCTATCTCCATAGGTATAGCTGGCCATGCTGAGTATTTCGTACATTTTCTGCTTTCATTAATAGCTCACAATCTGGGTCCAACATAAACTGCTGGGGTGGCATGGTGGCACTGCTGCCTCGCAGCGCCAGGGACCTGGGTTCGATTCCTGGCTTGGGTCACTGTGTGGAATTTGCACATTCTCCCTGTGTCTGTGTGGGTTTCCTCCGGGTGCTCCAGTTTCCTCCCACACTCCAAGGATGTGCGGGTTAGGTAGGCCATGATAAATTGACCCTGGTTTTGGGGGGAGGATTAGCAGTGTAAATAGGGGGGTTACGAGGATAGGGGGGATTGTTGTCAGTGCAGGCTCGATGGGCCGAATGGCCTCCACCTATACTGTAGAGATTCTATGATTCTATGAAATGATCTTTTATTAATAAAGTGAAGTCACTTGCTGTAGCTGAGATGATTGACAGTTCCTTTAGGGGTGCCAAACCATATATTTCAGAAACTATCCATCGTCATGATGGCATGTGAGGATTCAAAGAGACAACAGGACTCTGTTCTCTTTCACAGATACTGTGTTCCCATTTATAGCAAACATCCTTTTGTTTGGTTACACCCAAAGTTGCCAACATTTCTGAAAGACAATTTTGGCCCTTTACAAAGGAGGGGTCGAGATTATTTAATTACATCATTTTGTAGGTGTATAGTGTGATAATGGAAATGTTACATGAAGCCAAAGTTGGGAGTCCCATGGAAATACAGCAATAAAACCTGCTATCTGTGCAACAATGGTATTTTTGTGCAGGGTTCATCAATCATTTCAGCCTTTGCACATTATTAGGTAAATAGATCACATTCCTGCTTTTCTAGTCATGATCACATTGCTGTTTGTGGAATCCTGCTGTGTAAAAGTTGGCTGTAGTATTTCTCATATCCCCACAACGACGATGCTGCGCGGTGTGAGATCAGTCGAGTAATCACTGGATTTACAAGATTATTATGAATGAATGGAGCAGCACGGTGGCACAGTGGTTAGCACTGCTGCCTCACAGCGCCAGGGACCCGGGTTCGATTCCCGGCTTGGCTCACTGTCTGTGTGGAGTCTGCATGTTCTCCCCGTGTCTGCCTGGGTTTCCTTCAGGTGCTCCGGTTTCCTCCCACACTCCAAAAATGTGTGGGTCAGGTTGATTGGCCATCTTAAATTGATCTTTAGTGACAGGGGGATTAAGCAGGGTAAATACGTGGGGTTACAGGGACAGGGCCTGGGTGGGATTGTGGTCGGTGCAGACTCAATGGGCCAAATGGCCTCCTTCAGCACTGTAGAGATTCTATAATTCCCACAACATTAAAATCCCCTAATGTCATGGGGGGATCCTGTTCCCGGTGACAGCCTGCAGAATGTCAGCCATGATGGAGCTGGAAGCACTCTGGCCTCCAGGTCACAAGGTTCTGGGTTGAAAGCCCACTCCAGGTGTTTGAGTGCAATAATCTAGGCCGACACTCCGGTACAGCACTGAGAGAGCACTGCATTATCAGAGGAACTGTCTCTCAGATGAGACACAAAACCAAGGCCCTATCTGCCTACTGATGTAAAAGACCCCATGGCACGACACCAAATTAGGAGGGAATTTTTCCATGTGACTGAGCCCATGTTTATCCCTCAATCAACATCACAGAAACAGATGATCTGGCCATTACCACATTGGTGGGTGTGGGAGTTTGCCGTGTGCATATTGTCTGCTCTGCTTCAGACACTACAATGGTATACACTTCAAAAAAATGCTTCGTTGGCTGTGAAGTGGGCCATCCAGTTGTTATATAAATCCAAGTATATTCTTTCTGTTCAATCATGCCATCTACAGTCCAGTTAATGTCAGCGACAGTGGCTGGGATTTTCCAGCCCCGATGGCGTGTTTTCTGGCAGCGGAGGCAGCTCACCATTGGCCTCCAGCAGGATCTTCCAGTCCTGCCAATGCCTATGGCATTGTGTGTGGCTTACCCATCCCATTGCAGGGCAACCCCCACCGCAGGGGGTTCCGCAGGGAAGATCCCACCCAATGATTTTTAGGGCACTAAACATTTCATTACTCAAAAAAGGGTCACGCATTCAAAAAGAAATTAGATTTCTTCCAGAAAGTAGTTTGACATACAATGGATGAATGTTTTGAGACATGGAATGTAGTAAAGGAGACATGCTTGAGAGGAAAAAAGTGACTTTGGACTTGAAGTTGCCAAACCTCTTCATTACTGGACTTTTCCTTGCATCATGTCTGGGTCTAAGCTAATGGATAGAGATTGATTGCTATCATTGGTCAATGACTCCAAGATTGGTGCTCCATACAAAAACCAAGGTGCTGGAAGGTAAACTAGATGCGTGGATCTTGGTCTTTTTCCATTTAGCAATCCTCATTGAAAGGATTGCAATGGTGAACCCATTGTGTTCTACAATCCCTGTTGGCGATACTTCACAAATCATCAATAATTGCGCATTTTTCACACCTCCCTGTCATTCACTCATTTACGTATCAAGGACCAATACAGCAATTCTTAAACACAACAAGTTTACAACATCCTCTTTTTTTGCAAGTTTTTTTCCTTAAATTTCCTTCCTGTTAATTTTTTCTTTCTCTCTTAAACCACACTCTTCCTCTCTTTTTAGTTCTGTTGCTACAACGGGAAAGTGGATTTGAGGATTATCGCATCAGTTCAGTCATGATATCATTGAGAGGTGGAGCAAACTCAATGAGCTTTTGATTTGATTTAATTTACTATTGTCACATGTATTGGAATACAGTGAAAAGTATTGTTTTTGCCACTATACAGACAAAGCATACCGTTCATAGAGTACATAGAGGAGTAGGAAAGGACAGGGTGCAGAATATAGTGTTACAGTCATAGCTAGGGTGCAGAGAGAGATCAACTTAATATAAGATAGGTCCATTCAAAAGTCTGAAGGCTGCAGGGAAGAAACTGTTATTGCGTCAGCTGGTACGTGCCCTCAGACTTTTGTTATCTTCTTCGAAATCATAGAAACTTTATAGTGCAGAAGGAGGCCATTCAGCCCATCGAGCCTGCACCGACAACAATCTCACCCAGGCCCTATCCCCGTAACCCCACATATTTATCCTGCTAGTCCTCCTGACACGAAGGGGCAATTTAGCATGGCCAATCAACCTAACTCGCGCATCTTTGGACTGAGGGAGGAAACTGGAGCATCTGGAGGAAACCCACACTGACACGGGGAGACTCTGCATAGACAGTGACCCAAGCCGGGAATCGAACTCAGGTCCCTGGAGCTGTGAGGCAGCAGTGCTAACCACTGTGCCGCCGTGCCGCCCAATGGAAGAAGATGGAAGATGGGGTGCATGGGGTCCTTGATTATGCTGGCTGCTTTTCCAAGGCAGCGGGAAGTGGAGTCAATGGACCGGAGGCTGATTTGTCAGGCTGGGCTACATTCACAATCCTTTGTAGTTACTTGCGGTGTTGGTCAGAGCAGGAATGGGTTACTTCTGCTCCTATATCTTATGGTCTTACGGTCAACCTGTGTTTCACCCTATTTCCTTCTCTGTCATTTGCTCTGTTTCTTCCTCTATCCTTCTCTTTCAATGATTGAGGAACGAAGCTTTAAGGCAAGCATTCACAAGGCCCAGGTGTAACGGTGACATCGCAACGTCATTATCCGATCGACATTCCAGCAACTTATGTGGAAATAGTGGTATCAATGATGAGGATAAAAGTCCAGTTAATGTTGTTCACTGTCAAATGCATCACTGCAGCAATTTCTGGCCCATTCTGTTCTTAGTGGAGTGGTTTGGGGATAAATGTTGGCCAGGAAACAGGGCTCTTCTTCAGATGATGTGGGATATTCTAGATCTACCTGGAACAGCAGATGGTCCAATATCCCATCCAAAAGATGGCACATCTGACAATGCAACACTCTCTCATTGCGGCACTGAAGTTTAAGTTTATTTATTAGTGTCACAAGTAGGCTTACATTAACAGTGCAATGAAGTTACTATGAAAATCCCCTAGTCGCCACACTCCAGCGCCTGTTCGGGTACACTGAGGGAGAGTTTAGCATGGCCAGTGCACCTAACCAGCACGTCTTTCAGATTGTGGGAGGAAACCGGAGCATCCAGAGGAAACCCACGCAGACACGGTGAGAACGTGTAGACTCCGCACAGACAGTGATCCAAGCCGGGAATCAAGCCCGGGTCCCTGGCACTGTGAGATAGCAGTGCCAATCACTATGCCACCATGCTGCCCTATGATTGTATGATTCTATTATATGAGAGATGGGAGATCTGAATTTGTAAGGTTCCATCTTCTTCTCCAGGATGGTGGCATTCCCTGCTGCTTTTACACTGCGTTAGTGAAGTTATTCCAGAGTCAGATGAACAAGGGAATGACAGTTCCTCATCTTATTGTCCTCCAGTTCTCTGCTGAAGTGGCTGAACTTTGTATTTAAAAGGCCACATTCCAATTTACATGCTTTCACATCCAGTTAATTGCATTAATTCTACACCAGCTTGCAAGATGCTCCTTTGTGTCAATGAGCTGACACCAGGAAATGTCAATGAAATTACCACCCCAACCACTTGGCTTGTGGGACAAATCTTTTCATTATTGGTTTAACAGCAGTGTGAGTCACTGTGTGGTGATTTATCCCTAGTGGGTTGATGTTCTAGAAGCCAACTGCTTGTTACAATCATGGAGGTGTTAATTTCCCAGGATCAAAATACCTTCTCCTGAATAGGCATCAACTTTCTCTTATTGGAAAATTCATTCAGTATCACAGAATCGTTACTGCACAGAAGGAGGCCGTTTGGCCCATCGTGTCTGCACCGTCTCTCAAATGAGCATCATGACTTAGTGTCATTCCCCTGCCTATTGTGCGAGTTAGAACCATAAAATCCCTATAGTGCAGAAGGAAGCCATTCAGCCCATCGTGCCTGCACCGACCACAATCCCACCCAGGACCTATTCCTGTAACCCCACATTTACCCTGATAATCCCCCTGACACTCGGGTCAATTTGGCATGGCCAATCAACCTAACCCGCACATCTTTGGACTGTGGGAGGAAACCGGAGCAAACCAACGCAGACACGGGGAGAATGTGCAAACTCCACGCAGACAGTGACTCAAGCCGGGAATCGAACCCGGGTCCCTGGTGCTGTGAGGCAGCAGTGCTAACCACTGTTCTACCGTGCCACCCGGAGTGGCCATGATAAATTGTCCATTAGTGTCAAGGGGATTAGCAGTGTAAAGATATGGGGTTACAGGGATAGGGCCTGGGTGGGATTGTTGTCAGTGCAGGCTCGATGGGCCAAATGGCCTCCTTCTGCACTTCTATAATTCTATAATCACAGGAACCCTAGAGTGCAGAAGCAAGTCACTTGGCCCATCGAGTCTGCACCAACTCTCCGATGGAATATCCCAGACCCTATCCCCATAACCCAACGTCTTTACCCTGCTAATCCCCCCTAACCTACACATCTTGGGACACTAAGGGGCAATTCAGCACGGCCAATCAACCTAACTTGCACATCTTTGGACTCCTCTTGAAGAAACTGAAATCAGGAAACACAGTAAAGTTGTCAAGGTGAGAGCAGGGAAAGTTACAGAGGCTCATAGACAGATAGAGTAAGTGGACGAGGGTGGGAGGTGGAGTTCTGTTTGGGAAAGAGCGAGTTCATCCACTTGCAATCCAAGAAGTACAAATCAGAAGATTTTCTTCATGGCGAGAGAATGGCAACTGAGGGGGAGCAAAGGAATTTCGAATCCAAGATACACAAGTCACTGGAAGCTGATGTACAGCTGCAAGGATGAATCAAAAAGGCTCATAGAATTTTGGCTTTTATCTCAAGGGTATTGAATAGACGGAGGAGAAAAATCTTCTTCAGTTGCATGGATCCTGCAACAGGCGCCATCTGGAGTTCTACATTCATTTTTGAGTGTCACGATCCATTAAGGATAACATTGACCTTGGTGGGGGAGTGGGGGTGGGAGGGGGCACTGTAGATTGATCAGAATGATACCAGAGTTGAAAGGGTTAAATAATGACGATGCTTGGAGCCCTTGATTCAGAAGGGGATCAGGAGTTATGGGGAAAAGGCAGGAGAATGGGGATGAGAAAAATATCAGCCATGATTGAATGGCGGAGCAGACTCAATAGGCCAAGTGGCCTAATTCTGCTCCTATGTCTTATGGTCTTATGGTGTGATCTAATTGAGACATTTTAGGGGGAATTTTCCTGTCCCGCCCGCCACAGGAATCGTAGTGGGTGGAGAGGGTAGGGGGGTGGATCATGCGAAAGCCCCTTGACCTCGGGCAGGATTTTCTGGTTTTGGGACGAGCGCAGCTGGGAAATCCCGCCCTTTATATTATAAAAGGATCAGATAGGAAATATACAGAGAAGCTATTGACTCTAGTATTCTTCAAACAACGGGGCAGAATCTTAACATTCAAAAGTGAAATCAGGAAATGCATTTTTCACACAAATGATTGAGGGAATGGAAAATTTCTTCTCAATAAAGGCTGTGAATTCCAGGTCAATTGAAAATTTTCGAGACAAAGGCCAATAGGTTTTTGTATGTAAGGGCATTAACTGAAATGGATCAAAGAAGTTGTGTAGGTGAGAGCAGGGAAAGTTACAGAGGCTCATAGACAGAGTTGAACTGCAGGTTGGCCATGATCGTAATGAATGAGAGTGAGCTGGGGGAGTGAATGGTCTATTCCTGTTCCTTGGGCTTCTCAAAAAGCACAGCAGAAAACTAGCTAGGAAGTGGCAGGTGTGACTTTTGAGGTCCAGATGCAAAGTTAACCTCCTTTATATTGTGCCACAATCTGCTTTAAACTCAAAGTCAGAAGACAGGTATAGAATATTGAATTGTACATGTGTGAAAGGTGGAGTCTTAGCCTGTACAGTGCTCTGATCTACCGCACTTTGAGAAATCTAGCCTGTTCTAATCAGTGAAACATTTACCAGAAAGAAGAGCAACAAAGTGATCGAGTTAGATGAAAATACCAGGAAAAGGTAACCTTGGATGAAGTCTTCTAAAAGGAAGTCCACAAAGGTCGATAAATTGGGAATGCCATTAAACTAAACCATGAAAAAAGGGAGCATGGATTCTCATAGGAAAATATCAAATTAAGGACTGATAGCAGGAAATTATTCACTTAAACATTAAACAATGGATTGTTGGGCTTCCACTTGAGAAACAAGCCCGAACACATCTATTTAGAAACCATCCTGGATGGCCCAAGATGGCAGATGGAATAGGGGAGGCAATGGCCTAGTGGTATTATCACTAGACTATTAATCCAGAAACGCAGCTAATGTTCTGGAGACCCGGGTTCAAATCCCACCATGGCAGATGGTGGAATTTGAATTTACTAACAAAAAAAATCTGGAATTAAGAATCTACTGATGACCATGAAACCATTGTCGATTGTCGGAAAAACCCATCTGGTTCATTAATACCCTTTGAGGAAGGGAATCTGCTGACCTTACCCAGTCTGGCCTACATGTGACTCCAGAGCCACAGCAACGTGGTTGAGTCTGAACTGCCCTCGGACAACTAGAGATGGGCAATAAATGCTGGCCAGCCAGCGACATCCACAAATGAATTTTAAAAAACAGAAATTTTCCAATTAAATAATTTGCATTGTTCACAAATAGACAGGTTTCTAGGTCAGAGAGACGTTTTAAAATTTTGTAATGTTTTACAATATGAGATTCCCTGCTAAGATTTGTCAGTGAAGGGACTTCAGTACTTTGTAATTTGATATAACTATTGAGCCAATTTAGACCCAGATCATGATGTTATATTTGAGCATTCATAGAATCCCTACATTATAGAAGGAAGCCGTTTGACCCATCAAGTCTGCACAAACTCTCCAACAAAGCATCTTACCCACCACCACTGCCCTTTCCCGGAAACCCCCCACATTTACCATGGTTAATCCACCTAACCTGCACATCTTTGGAGTGTGGAGGAAACCCACGCAGATACAGGGAGAATGTGCACACTCCACTCAGACAGTGACCCAAGGCTGGAATCGAACTCGGACCCATGGCGCTGTGAGGTAGCAGTGCTAACCAATGTGTAATGTCACCCTATGTATTATTATGTTAGATTTATTTCATTCAAATGGAAACTAATGCTAAGGTCATTTATTTTTGTTTTTTTTTATTTAGGCTCTACTCTGACGTCACACTGTTTTCTCTTAAAATGGACATTTATCTTCGAGCACCTTTCTTCAATTAATAGGTTGGCACGGAGGTGATGGGTAGACTATCAGCTGGATCTGTTCACAATTAGGTGATGGTAAATTGATGGTAAATAACAGTAAGATAGTTTATATCCCAAGGCATGCTGCCCATTGTGAGGTTTTTTTACTCATTCGTGGGACATAGGAGTCGCTGGCTGACCAAGATTTATCCATCCCTAATTGCCCGAGAGCAGTTAAGAATCAACCACATTGCTGTGGCTCTGGTGTCATATGTAGGCCAGACCAGGAACGGACGGCAGATTTCCTTCCTTAAAAGACATTAGTGAACCAGATGATTTTCTCCAACAGTCGATAATGGTTTCATGGTCATCAGTAGATACTTAATTCAAGATTCTTTTTATTGAATTTAAAGTCCACCATCTGCCGTGGTGGGATTCGAACCCAGGTCGGGTTGCACGACAAGCCACCAGGGCAAAGGTTAATCACAGGAGCTAGATAGCATTGCAGCTCAAACCTTCAACATCACACTGCCCGAACTTGCATTGATAATGCTTGTTATCATATTCTTAATTTTCAGAGAGAATTTATTGTAGCTATGTGGGCATATGAGCATTCAATTTATTTTCAGTAGTATGACACAAGGGAAACTCCCCAACACTGCTACTAAAGGATCAATAACGTACATCAAAATAAACCACAATTCAATACATCCACTCCAACAATACAGAATTTCCGGACTGCTGTACTGCACTGAAGTGGCAACCTGGATGCAGGCATCTTTAAGTGAGGCTTTAGTCCCTCTGTTGTCAGCCAAGTATATTAAAATTGAGCCAAGCTCACACATTTTTATATTGGAAATATTTTTTCCAAAGTTGAAAGCTGAGCAATTGTGTTACTTCATCAAAATATTGGACTATTTTTAGCCTCAAAATCACCAGTATTTCTCTAAAAGTCGATTTTGCAGGTAATCGCACTGTCACTCAATTCGATTCAATAGTTGTGATGATGGGACATTGGTCTAAATCTTTAACCTACTTCTTCATTCCGCACATGTTACCTGACCCATTGACAGTTTCCAGCATTTTCTATTTTTATTTCATACTTCCAGCCTCTGCAGTATTCCGATGTTTGTATTGCTGTCAGGAGTCCGGTATCAAGTACGCACGCCGTGGTATATGTCACAATATGCTGCTCTACATCTTGTATGAATGGGACTTTGGGGTCAGTGCCAAGGATGAATGGAAATGAAAGTAGTCCGAGTAGATCTTTTTCATAGCCTTTAGCAACGGAGTGAGCTGACTGGGATTCTCATTCATACCCTCTTCTGTTCTTGTATGTTCTCTGCTCAGATACAATGTACTTTCACCTGAGGGAAGAAGATCCGTTCCTGAAAGAAAGAACAAAACCTCTATTGAGTGGAACACCAAAGACATTTAACTTCAGATTGAACTGTCATATATAAACAGCTCCCATTGATTTAGAAGCTAACACCTTCCCCAGTGGCCATGAATTTCACATACGTTTGGATACCAGTAGAAACATAACTCAGACTTCCAATTTTCAGGTAACAGAGAACACCACAATGCTAAAGGTGCCTTCCACCACTCCCCACACCAAGTGGCTCCATTGTGAATTCTGGCTTTACCATGTCATTGAATCCCTACAGCACAGAAGAAGGCCATTCGGCCTATGGCGTCTGCACTAACTCTCTGACAGATTATTTTACCCAAGCTCTCTCCCCCGCCCTATCCCTGTAGCCCCGCACATTTACCATGGCTAATCCATCTAACCTACACGTTTTGGGACACTAAGGGACAATTTAGCAGGGCCAATCCACCTAACATGCACATCTTTGGAGCGTGGGAGGAAACCGAAGCACCCGGATGAAACCCACGTGCAGGCACAGGGAGAATGTGCAAACCCCACATAGACTGTCACCCAAGGCTATATTGAATCCGGGTCCCTGGCGCTGTGAGGCAGCAGGGCTAACCACTGTGCCGCCCAATTTCTAATGAGAATTTAAAAAGCCTCAGAATCATGATTTGAACTCGGTTTCAAAGTCTCACCATGACCACTTTTCAGAAAGCTTAAAGTTTGGTTTAAACTTCCCTGTAGAATCTCTGTAAATTAATCCATCCTGAGCAGAAAGCCACTGTGCCACCCAATCTCCTTAAAGCAGAATTTCGCACCAAATATGTCTTTCAGCATATATTCTAACCTTGCGGCCTCTCTGATGCCAGACCCATATTTGGGAAAGTGAAGAGTTCAGTGTCAGCGTACCATTGAACTCCCACTGCAGTTTGTGTTCTTTGATGCAACACAGCGGAAGTTGAGGAATGTAATAACGAGCTCAAATCCGAGTATTACATCCCACCGTGCCAGCTTTACTTTTCTTTTACTTTTGCTTTCAGTAGCTTTCTCTTCACCTGACAAAAGGAAGCAGTCTGCTCTGCAATTCAGCCCACCAATCTGGTGGGTGAGTGTTCCAGGCTTCACTATTTAATTTAAGTAACCATGAAGTCCTTTAAAACCACTTGTGATGACCAAGCCAACAGGTGTTCCTTGACTGGGTTTTACAACGCCGCTCGGAAGTAATTGAGTTAAAGTATGTTTTGAGTGCAGTGCCTGCTGCATCCTGTCACACCTATTACTATAGCCCAGTATGGGGCAAGCTAGGTCAAATCCCAATAGCTAATCCTGAGGAAGCTTAAAAACAAAATTATGAATAAAGACCTTAAAAATCAATGATCAGAGACAGTTTCTATCCCAGTGCAGGAAATATTCCTCCACTATTACGACAGCTCATTACAATGACCTTGCTTAAATCAAATCAAATGACAATACAATGGGTGGGATTTATTGCCTTGCTTGCCCGAAACCGTAAAATCCCACCCGAGGTCAACGGACCTTCCCATTCTGCCCCTCGCCCGCTCCGATTCCCCTGGCGGGCAGAGCGGCAAAATTCTGGCCAAAGTATCTGCCCAGGACAAGCTTTACAACCCGTGTCTGATGCTAATGTAGGTGATTCCCCATGTAGTGATCATGCAAAGTGATTGCACAAGACAAGTTGATAGCTCTGACGAAGGGTCATCCAGACTCGAAACGTTAGCTCTATTCTCTCCCCACAGATGCTGTCAGACCTGCTGAGATTTTCCAGCATTTTCTGTTTTTGTTTCAGATTCCAGCATCCACAGTATTTTGCTTTTATCTTACAACTTGCGAGCTATCTGATTGATCGAATGAGGACGATATTAAAAACAACTTTAAAACTGACCAGCACAGCAATTGTAATTGTTCTGATTTGTCTCCTGTGTACTGCAGCCTGCAGTCGAGTCATAGAGTCATTGAGATATATAGCACAGTAACAGGCCCTTCAGCCCAACTCCTCCAAGCCAACCACATTTTCGAAACTGAACTGGTCCCATTTGCCTGCATTTGGCCCATAGCCCTCTCAACCTTTCCCATCCACGTCCCTGTTCTAATGTCTTTTAAATGTTGTAATTGTACCTGCCCTCTACCACCTCCCCTGGCAGCTCATTCCACATACGCGCCACCCTCTGTGTGAAAAAGAGGTCCCCTGACAATGTGTGAAACCTCAGCTAGGCAAAAGGTTTTCTTTGCGGCCCACTTGACAATTTTTAAAAATTATATTAACGCAAAAATGTAATGTAAAAATGCAAATTATAAAAACAATTACATTCAAGATAATCAATACTGAGCCCAATAATCAGCTTCAACTAAATGGAGCCTTCATAATACAAAATTGCTGGAATGCATTGGAAATGATAGTATAACTCTTAATTGCAATGATGTATTTTGGTGTTCGCCTAATAGACGCCTCTACTTTCTCAGAAGACTAAGGAAATTTGGCATTTCAGCTACGACTCTCACCAACATTTACAGATGCACCATGGAAAGCATTCTTTCTGCTTGTATCACAACTTGGTATGGCTCCTGCTCTGCCCAAGACCGCAAGAAACTACAAAAGGTCATGAATGTAGCCCAATCCATCACGCAAACCAGCCTCCCATCCATTGACTCTGTCTACACTTCCCGCTGCCTCGGCAAAGCAGCCAGCATAATTAAGGACCCCACGCACTCTGGACATACTCTCTTCCACCTTCTTCCGTCGGGAAAAAGATACAAAAGTCTGAGGTCATGTACCAACCCACTCAAGAACAGATTCTTCCCTGCTGCCGTCAGACTTTTGAATGGACCTACCTTGCACTAAGTTGATCTTTCTCTACACCCTAGCTATGACTGTAACACTACATTCTGCACTCTCTCATTTCCTTCTCTATGAACGGTATGCTTTGTCTGTATAGCGTGCAAGAAATAATACATTTCACTGTTTGCTAATACATGTGACAATAATAAATCAAATCAAATCAAATCTTTGTGGATTGTGGGAGGAAACCGGAGCATCCGGAGGAAACCCACGCAGACACGGGGAGAACGTGCAAACTCCACACAGATAGACACCCAAGACTGGAATTGAACCCAGATCCATTATGCTGTGAGGCAGCAGGGCTGGCCAATGTGCCACCATGCCGCCCTTGGCTATTTGCTAATGAGAAATGGCAAATTAAATTAAACATTCACAAATGTTTTCGTTATTTCATTCATTGCTGGTAGGAATCATTCTGCTGCTTTTGTATAGATGTCTGGTAACATCACAAGATTTTAGTTTTTGCAGGACATCATTAACCAAATCTATTAACAGAGCAGGTCTGTGTAAATAAAAGCATTCAGCACAAACTCGCGGATTCCTCTTTGAACAATACCCAAGTAGCTTTTTCTGTGTGTTTAGTAGATCAGTAGAAATTTGGTCAGATTAAAAAATATAGAAATATATCAATTACAGCCTCAGATAAATCTGATTTAAATTACAACCAACAAAATAAAGGGTTTCCATTGGAATAGTTAGCAGCTTCAATTACATAAAACTAAAAACAAAGGCAGCAATGCCTTCTACAGGAAAATCAAAGTATTACACTCTGAAAAAATGTATCAGAGCATTAATTCCAGAATTAATGGACAAAATGAACAGGTGAGCCTTTCTAAGCACAAGATTTATAAACACATTTAACATTTTTGTCTTGTTAAATGTTTTATATTAGAAAACAGGGCAATGCCTTGAAGGAACATTTTCAAATAATTCACCAAATTTCACATAAACATACTGGGGTAGAGTTTCATAGAATCACTGCAGTGCAGAAGGAGGCCATTCAGCCCATCGAGTCTGCACTGACCACAACCCCACCCAGGCCTTTTCCCCACAACCCCATGCATTTACCCTAGCTAGTCCCCCTGATAATAAAGGGCAATTTTAGCATGGCCAATCCACCTAACCTGCAGATCTTTGGACTGTGGGAGGAAACCGGAGCACCCGGAAGAAACCCACGCAGACACGGGGAGCATGCGCAAACTCCACACAGACAGTGACCCAAGCCGGGAATCAAATCTGGGCCCCTGGCGCCGTGAGGCTAACCACTGTGCCACCGTGCAGTTTCACTTTTCCCATGCAGGTAATATCAAAATAGGCTCAATGGAATCAGCCAAACTCACACAAAAGCCATCTACTTTTAAACAGAGGTGAGCTATATCCCTGCTATTACTTTTGTGCGACAGGAGAGCTTGGTTTTCTCCACAATCTTTTATGATTCAACTCACCCAAACACAACTCTCATGTGTTGCAGTTGTGAGATTGCACCAACTGTGTGGTTAAGGAAGTGTAATAAATCGAGGCAATTCAATGTGGCTCAAGGTAACAAGGGAGTCATTGCAAATGTTAAATAAGTATTTACAACGAAAGGACAAACAGAATCAACTACGCGATTGTTCAACACTCCTCCCTCTCTCTAACTGCAGGACACCCCTGACCCGAGATACATGCCCTTGATCCCAATTAGCACAGTTTTCCACCTCGACAGTCCATAGGGTCTATCCCAAATGCGTGGGCCTCAGGAAACACCCCCTTAAAGTGGTCACACTACCACAGGAAGACTCTTCAATGCAAATACCATTCTTACCTGTGGTTACAAGAGCAGGTCAGAGACTAGGAATCCTGCGGTGAGTAACTCATCTCCTGTCTCCCCGAAGCCTGTCCACCATCTGCAAGTCAGGAATGTGATGGAATACTCTCCACTTGCCAGGATGACAACTGCTCCCTCCAACAACACTCAAAAAGTTTGACACCATCCAGGAAAAAGTAACCCAATCCACAAACACCTATTCCTTCAACCACTGACGAACAGTGGCAGCAGAGTGTAACATCTACAAGATGCACTGCAGGAGTTCATTAAGATTCCTTAAACAGCACCTTCCAAACTGCTACCATCTAGAGAAGGGCAAAGACAGCAGACACCTGGGAACACCACTAACTGTGAATTCCTCTCCAAGCCATTTGCCATCTTGACTTGAAAATATATCACTGTTCCTTCAATGTCGTAGGGCCAAAATCCTGGAACTCCCTCCCTAACAGCACTACGGTATATCTATCCCAGAGAAGGTGATGGCATAGTGGTATTGTCATTGGACTAGCAATCCAGCGACTCAGAGGAATTCTCTGTGAAACTGGGCTCGAATCCCACCCCACCAGACGGTGAAATTTAAATTCAATAAAAATTTGGAATGAGAAGTCTAATGATGACCATGAAATCATTGTCAATTGTTGTTAAATATCCAACTCATTCACTAATGTCATTTGGGGATGGAAATCTGCCATTCTTACCTGGCCTGGCCTACATATGATTCCACAGCAATGTGGTTGACTCTTAACTACCTCTGAAATGGCCAAGCAAAAGCCACTTAATTCAAGGGCAATTAGGCATGGGCAATAAATGCTGGCCCAGCCAGGGACACCCACATCCCATGAATGAATTAAGAAAAACCTACTTTCTTAAGCAGATACACACTCGTAAGCATGTTTTTAAAGGAATTTCATATCAAAATATATCCAATTTCCTAAGAAACTGATAATTGTCCTTCAATGAAAGTAGCATACGGATCAGTATAGTATATTTAAATTCATTTTCAGTGACCTTAATTCGATCTTTCAAGGTAGAGGACTGGGCAATTATTAATTATGTTTATTTTGAGTGATATACCCATTTTCAGTTGTTGTGAATAAAACTGTTACAACTTGATTACATTTTAGTGGAAGAAGGAACTAAACAATTACTGTTTGTAATATATATATATAATTTGGAGGAAAATGTAACTGGATTGATTAGTAAGTTTGCGGACGACACAAAGGTTGGTGGATTTGCAGATAGCGATGAGGACCATCAGAGGATACAGCAGGATATAGATCAGTTGGAGACTTGGGCGGAGAGATGGCAGATGGAGTTTAATCCAGACAAATGTGAGGTAATGCATTTTGGAAGGTCTAGTACAGATAGGAAATATACAGTAAATGGCAGAACCCTTAGGAGTATTGATAGGCAAAGGGATCTGGGTGTACAGGTACACAGGTCACTGAAAGTGGCAATGCAGGTGGAGAAGGTAGTCAAGAAGGCATACGGCCGGAGTATTGAGTTTAAAAATTGGCAAGTCATGTTGACGCTTTATAGAACCTTAGTGAGACTGCACTTGGAATATAGTGTTCAATTCTGGTCGCCACACTACCAGAAGGATGTGGAGGCTTTGGAGAGGGTACAGAAAAGATTTACCAGGATGTTGCCTGGTATGGAGGGCATTAGTTATGAGGAGAGGTTGGAGAAACTTGGTTTGTTCTCACTGGAGCGACGGAGGTTGAGGGGAGACCTGACAGAAGTCTACAAGATTATGAGAGGCATGGACAGAGTGGATAGTCAGAAGCTTTTTCCCAGGGTGGAAGAGTCAATTACTAGGGGGCATAGGTTTAAGGTGCGAGGGGCAAGTTTTAAAAGAGATGTACGAGGCAGATTTTTTTACACAGAGAGTGGTGGGTGCCTGGAACTCGTTGCTGGGGGAGGTAGTGGAAGCGGATATGGTAGTGACTTTTAAGGGGCGTCTTGACAAGTACATGAATGAGATGGGAATAGGGGGATATGGTCCCCGGAAGCGTAGGGGGTTTTAGTTCAGTCAGGCAGCATGGTCGGTGCAGGCTTGGAGGGCCGAAGGGCCTGTTCCTGTGCTGTAATTTTCTTTGTTCTTTGTTCTTTAATTGCCTTCTATTACACTGACCCAATATGTTGGTTCATTGAAGATTTTATGCCAATTGATTTCCATCAGAAACTTATACTGTGAGCTATCCAGCATATTTTGGGTGCAATCTTTGGACCACATTCAATCCACTTGTTAGATCATTAATCCTGTGATTTTCTGACTGATTCGCTTAAATATTTAAATTTTTTTTTCCATAAAAGATGGAGTCTGTCACTTTTAGACGAATTTATTGTATTTATTTTTAAGTTTAATACTTTGCAGCTCATTTGGAAAGAAATGTTCTTGGCAATGTTTAATGTGCTTGATTGTAAGAGTGGTTAGCTGGTATTTTACACTCCCTCTCACCCACGATCATTATCCTCCGTCTTCCCCCATATCCAGCAGCAGGCTGGCAGGCAGGGGTGGTAACATGAAGCGGGTATGGGCGGGCGGTGCTGTATCCATCACTTACCCTCTTACAAAATAACTTTATCAGTGGTCAGATAGGTATTGGGTGGCCTGCCCACCTTGAGTTAATGGAGGCCTTTTATTCAACAATTAATGGCCACTTTAGGGCCTTCTCCCACCATCACTGTTACTTTGATAAATGCTAGGGGGAGGCAATGGCCTAGTGGTATTATCGCTAGATTATTAATCCAGAAACTCAGCTAATGTTCTGGGGAACCTGGCTTCGAATCCCGCTGATGGCGGAATTTGAATTCGATTAAAAAACAAATCTGGAATTAAGAATCTACTGATAACCATGAAACCATTGTCAATTGTTGGAAAAACCCATCTGGTTCTCTAATGTCCTTTAGGGAAGGAAATCTGCTGTCCTAACCTGGTCTGGCCTACATGTGACTCCAAAGCAATATGGTTGACTCTCAACTGCCCTCCAAGGGCAACTAAGGATGGGCAATAAATGCTGCCAGCCAGCGACGCCCATGTCCCATGAATGAATAGAAAAGAAAACTGTTGCAGCCTTTGGGAGAGGAGACTTTTAACAACAATTGACAATGGTTTCATAGACATCATTAGACTTTTAATTCCAGATTTTTATTGAATTCAAATTTGACCATCAGCTGGGGTGGGATTCAAGCCCAAGTCCACAGAAAACCCCTCTGAGTCTCTAGATTACTTGTCCAGTGACAATACCATTATGCCATCACCTCCTCTGGGATAGTGCTGTTCAGGAGGGAGTACCAGGATTTTGGCTCTATAACCAGGGCAGGTACCCTCCTGTTTGGGTTACACCAACTGTATTTGCAACATCCACTTGTCTCCCCCAGGCACCCAATTGCAATGTCCCTCTCACCAGGGTCTGTCTGACTAGCTCTGCTCTTTATCATCTGTGAGGCTGCTCCACTGCTCCAGACGGCCCTGCTGTGGAGAGCTGTTGGCCATCCAATCAGCTGGCTGATCTTAAAGGCAGGACATCCTCCCAAATGGGAGCAGAGATGTGACTTCAGGCAGTTGACAGCCTGATGAGCGTAAAACCTGGGCCTGGATTCCAAACCTGGCCGAGGCAGGCTTACCCCTAACTTACCAGCCAGGGACCAGGTCACCATTTCCACAAAAACATCCAGACATTGGCCGGGACTTTCCAGCTCTGACCACAATGGGCATTGCCCTGGGCAAGAGCTGAAAATTTAGGGAGTCTTTGACTTTTAGCAGCTCTTCAAATCTTCCTGTTCTGATGCAACAATGACCACCGATGTCGGGAC
The DNA here is from genome assembly GCF_964213995.1 of Mustelus asterias. Lineage (NCBI taxonomy): Eukaryota > Metazoa > Chordata > Chondrichthyes > Carcharhiniformes > Triakidae > Mustelus > Mustelus asterias. The sequence continues at coordinate 25,811,248 of NC_135827.1, forward strand.
TGGAAAATCCCACCCATTGAGTCTGATTTGTGTCGGATACTTTATTATATTTCGAATCTACATCAAGATGACACTAGTATCTATGGCAGAAATCTTCCATCCTCATTTGTGGCTGGGATTCTCCAGTGCTGCTGAAAGAGAATGGTGCTTTGGCTGGAAGGCTAAATTTTCCATTCTCGCCCACAACAGGTCCTGCCACGGACGAGACTGGAGAATCCCACCCTAGTGTGTAAAAGATTTTATTCACAGTGTTTTTAAACACCCACTCAGCTCTGACTTCTAGCTCTTTCTACAGTTTTGCTTACTTCCCTTGGAGTCCACACCCAGACTTAACAAATTGAGCACGGTGAATATCAATTGTAGAAAGACTCACATAATCGAACACAAAACAGTTGAATACCACAATATGTCATAACAAGTTAGTGTGAAAATATTTCATTAAAAAGTTAGCTAAAGTGAGCAAATCATTTTCAAAGGAAAATTTGAAGTCTTAAAAATGAACCAATACTTGGTCGTTGCAATTATTAGATTATGGCTTCTATTGGTTAACTAGAAATAAAAGCCAAGAGCATTGCAGCAATTTCTCAATGGTTCATGTATCATTGAGGGTGCTACCATTAAGCAGGAGGAGCCAGATATACTCCGGGTTCACTATCACATTCACAATTACAACTGGGACAGTGAACATTTCATTGTTGGTCTAAGTGCGACTGGGTTGGGGATCAGAGTCAATTGATTTTAACCCCAGCGATTTTGCTTCCCAATTAACATTAGTGTCCCTTCATAAAAAGGTAAGTTTGTCCTTTGATCTTCAATTCCTTCCAGCTCACGACACTCCAAGATAAGAGTTCTCATCTAATTCTGGTTTCTTACGCATCCCCAATTTTAATTGCTTTCCCCTTTAGTTGCTGTGCCTTTAGCTGCCCTGGCCCACCCTACACCTCTCTGCCTCTCTGCCTCTTTTTCCTCCCTAAAAACATTCCTTAAAACCCATCTCGCTACCTCCCTATCAAACTTTTTGACCATCTGCCCTACGGCACGGCAGCACAGTGGTTAGCATTGCTTCCTCACAGTACCAGGGACCCGATTCCGGCCTCGGGTCACTGTTTGTGTGAAGTTTGCACATTCTCCCTCTGTTGATGTCGGTTTCCTTCGGGTGGTCCTGTTTCTTCCCACAGTCCAAAGATGTGCGGGTTAGGTGGATTGGCTAAGCTAAATTTCTCCTTAGTATCTAAAGACGCATAGGATAGGTGGATTAGCCATGGTAAATACGTAGGATTACAGGGACAGAGCAGAGAGTGGGCCTGGGCCAAATGCTCTTTCGGAGAGTCAGTTCAGAGCCAGTGGGCCAAATGGCCTCCTTCTGCACTGTAAAGATTCTATTGTTTTTAATATTGTCTTTTGTGGGTCGCATTGCTTCACAATGCTCCTGTGAAACACCTTAGGATATTTTATTCAGATACTGTTTAAGTGCAAGTTGTTGTGCTGAAACATATAGTAGAGCCAATTAATATCTCAATATTTTATTTATGTATCTGAATGTTGTCAATGTACATGGAGCTGGTAACAGAGTCTGAACCAGCAGAAGGCAATAGAAAATCGGACAAAAAAAGCCACTTGAGGAAAGAAAATAAATCTTCCAGTTTTTTCCTAAATGCTAAAGTATTGCTAACAAATATTTCAATGCGTTGCTACATATTATAGTGCAATATTGGCAGCTCAAATGAGATTATTTGGGAAGGTTCTTGTTTTTCATTTATTGGCTTTACGCCCAACTACTGAAAGTTTGTAATGATCCTGAAAGTAATTATATTAACTTCATTCTGGGAAAGCCATGGACAAACACTGGAGTCAAGCCCATGTTGAGTGAATGCTTACTTCCCCTGAACCTGCTCGTTGGCTCTGTAAATTCTTACAGCAAATTGAAGCAACTAAATGAGGACAATTGCAACATGCTGTTGAGATGCCGATGTTGGACTGGGGTGGGCACAGTAAAAAATCTCACAACATCTTTGTCATATGTTTTGAAGGTTGCCTTGGAGTACACTTACCCGAAGACCGGAGGCTGAATGCCCTAGACTGCCAAAGTGTTCCCCGACAGGAAGAGAACACTCCTGCCTGATGATTGTTGAGCAATGTAGTGTCCATTCATCCATTGTCGTAGCATCTGCATAGTCTCACCAATGTACCACACCTCGGAGCATTGCAACATGCAACACGCATCAATCGCTACTGACTTCACCACGACCGTTTGTGAAATGCTCTTGAAGACTTTGATGTTTGGGTAAGAGGAGTGGTATAGGTCGAGCGAGTCTTTGTACTGATAGCCTGATGGGAATTGGATGGAAGAAATGAGTATCACTTACATTTTGAATGTTAGATTGGATCAACATCGTGCTTGCTTTCTACTCTTGGATATTTCTCAATATATTGGAAAAAAACAGCTAAACTCATCTTCCCACTCAGGTTATTCGATTCCCAGAGGTTCAGATTAAAGGGATATTGGGCAGGATTCTCCAGGCTTCCAATCGCCTGTTTCCCGGCAGCAGGAGGTGGCACATTGTTTGCTAGTGGCGGGATTCTCTGGTCCCGCCGCTGTCAATGGGAATTCTCGTTGAAGTTATCCCATGCCGGCGTGAAAGCCACGGGCGAGGGGGCGTTGCCAGTGGGACTGGAGAATCCTGCTGCCGCCATGAACAGCCGGAGAATCCCAACCATCTTCCTACAATTCCCACAAGCCCACTCTGAGCGCCTCATGCTCAAATAAGTTGCAGCTACCAATGATAGTGTTTTCCTGAATGGAACAAAGAGATTCCAGCCGGGATTTTCTTGGTCGCCAATGGCATGTTTTCTCACAGCAGAGGCAGCTCACCATTGGACCCACTAAAATCAGTAAGAAGTTTAACAACACCAGGTTAAAGTCCAACAGGTTTATTTGGTAGCAAAAGCCACACAAGCTTTTGGAGCTCCAAGCCCCTTCTTCAGGTGAGTGGGAATTCTGTTCACAAACAGGGCATATAAAGACACAGACTCAATTTACATGAATAATGGTTGGAATGCGAATACTTACAGCTAATCAAGTCTTTAAAATACAAACAACGTGAGTGGAGAGAGCATCAAGACAGGCTAAAAAGATGTGTATTGTCTCCAGACAAGACAGCCAGTGAAACTCTGCAGGTCCAGGCAAGCTGTGGGGGTTACAGATAGTATGACATGAACCCAATATCCCGGTTGAGGCCGTCCTCGTGTGTGCGGAACTTGGCTATCAGTTTCTGTTCAGCGACTCTGCGCCGTCGTGTGTCGTGAAGGCCGCCTTGGAGAACGCTTACCCGAATATCAGAGGCCGAATGCCCGTGACCGCTGAAATGTACTAAAATCTACTAAAATCTACAGCGCTTTGCATGGCTCACCTACACAGGGGGGGGGGGAGGGGGGGGAGTCACCTTCAGAGGGGCTGAAAGCTCCCCTCTGTGTGAAGAGCTGGAAAATCCACCCTGAGGGAGGATGTTAGCTCATTCAAATTCACAGATTTAAAATTGGATCCAAAGAACATGGTAATTTCCTCAGCTTTCTTCATAGAATCCTACATTCGGCCCATCGAGTCTGCACTGACCACATTCCCACCCACACCCTATCCCCATAACCCCATGCATTTACCCTAGCTAGTCCCCCTGACACGAAGGAAGAATTTAGCATGGCCAATCCACCTAACCTGCACATCTTTGGACTGTGGGAGGAAACTGGAGCACCCGGAGGAAACCCACACAGACATGGGGAGAATGTGCAAACTCCACACAGACAGTCATAAGCCGGGAATCGAACCCAGGTCCCAGGCGCTGTGAAGCAGCAGTGCTGACCACCGTGCCATCGTGTCGCCTTAGGCTCCTCAGGCTCTCCCTCAGTTGCCATCTAACTATTCGGACAACTCCTATCTATCCCCACTATCATTGTGACTGAGAATTTGAGTTGGGGGGAGTTATAGAAAACTGACGACACGTTAGTGCTGACAACACTGGGGTTGTTTTACTATCACCACCATCTGTGTCTCCAACCTTGAAATATATTAATTGTTTCTTCTTAGCTGCTCTGCAATGTTTCTTTCTTCAAATCTTGCTGCTTGCATTCAACCATTTCAGAGGCGCAGAGTGAGTGCATAGTTCAGCCCAGGATGAAAATGCAGGGGTGGAATTATCCCGTCCCACCCGCTGTGGGAATCGTCGTGGATCAGGTAAAGGTCTGGTGACCTCGGGCAGGATTTTCCAGTCTTGGGGCGAAGGAGGATGGAAAATCCCACCCCAGGACTCTGAATTCTCATCTTGGAATCTGCAAATGCTTTGAGGGTTTCGAAGCTACCTTCCATCAAAACAGAATTCTGAACACGTGTACCCCCTCACAGGAATGGATCCTCACAGCAGGAAATATCTGCCCAAGTTGTCTCCTAATTAGGCAGTCTCTTATTGTGTTTGAAACCTAAATACATGTCATAAGAGGCCCAAATGTGTTTGACAGTTTTCGTCCATTGTCTCTTGTCTGTAAGTGAGGTGAGAATGTTGTGTACATGACTCACACTGGCAGTCGCACAATTGCTTTTAGGATCTATTTGTAGTTATTAATAGAAGAGTTAAAAGGATTTTTATGTCTAATTTGAAAGCATGTATCTGCAGTCCCTTGACAAGTTTCCATAAAAGTTGACAGTGGCACAGAGTGACGCACAGGAAGAGAAAAGCATCAGGTAGCAGGATATTGGAGCGTAGTGGTTGTACTGGACGAGTAAAGCAACTGAATATGAGTTCAAAGCTCATACTCAGGGCAGTTTGACAATGAATTTTGTCATTGGAACTAAAAAAAAGACCTGAACTTGAATTGTTATAAATAGCCAAACTGGTTTTAGCATCAAGGGATATAGAAGGAAATGTGACAAGACCAGCCCAAACAAAAGAACAAGGTGGAGGCAGATGTGATGACCAAAAATTGTTGAACTCATTGTTGATTGTCAAGAAACTACAAAGGGTCACGAACGGAGCCCAGCCCATCACGCACACCAGCCTCCCATCCATTGACTCCGTCTACACTTCTCGGAAAAGCAGCCAGCATAATCAAGGATCCCACACACCCCGGGCATACTCCGGACTTGCTGACTGCCAGCAATGATTCATGTACACAACATTCTCACCTCATGTACAGACAGGAGACAATGGGTGCAAACTGTCAAACACATATTGGGCCTTTTATGACATGTATTTTGGTTCACTAAAGAAAGAAACCTGCTTTCCTCACTTTACCGATGCAACTCCAGTCCCACATCAATGGAGCTGTGTCCTGAATTAGCCCAGCAAAGCACTCGGGCTGTAATGAATAACTACATCAACACAAGAAGTCAGCTTCATCATCAGCATGGTGGCACAGTGGTTAGCACTGCTGCCTTACAGCGCCAGGGATCTGGGTTCAATTCCGACATCGGGTGATTGTGTGGAGTTTACACGTTCACCCCGTGTCTGCGTGGGTTTCCTCCGGGTGCTCTGGTTTCCTCCCACAGTCCCAAAATGTGCAGGTTCGGTGGATTGGCCTTGCTAAATTTCCCCATTAGTGTCCCAAGATACATAGGTTAGGGGGAATAGTGGGGTAAGTATGTGGTGTTACAGGGTAAGCCTGGCTATGAGTTGGTGCAGACTTGGGCTGAATGGCCTCCTTCGGCACTGAAGGGATTCTACGATTCTGTGATCAACTTCTCATGGCAACTAGGAATGGGTAATAAATCTTTCAATTAAGAACTAATGGACTTCTGGAATTTTGATTTGATTTATTATTGACACATGTATTAATATATAGTGAAAAGTATTGTTTCTTGTGCGATATACAGACAAGGCATACCATTCATAGGGAAGGAAACGAGAGGGTTCAGAATGTAGTGTTACAGTCATAGCTAGGGTGTAGAGAAAGATCAACTTAATGCAAGGTAGATCCATTCAAAAGTCTGATGGGAGCAGGGAAGAAGCTGTTCTTGAGTCAGTTGGCACATGACCTCAGACTTTTGTGTCTCTTTCTGGATGGAAGAAGGTGGAAGAGAGAATGTCCAGGGTGCATGGGGTCCTTGATTATGCTAGCTGCTTTTCCAAGGCAGCAGGAAGTGTAGAGAGAGTCAATGGATGGGCGGCTGGTTTGAGTGATGATTGGGCTACATTCACAACTTTTTGTAGTTTCTTGTGGTCTTGGACAGAGCAGGAGCCCAGACCAAGCTGTGATACAACCAGAAAGAATGCTTTCTATGGTGCATCTGTAAAAGTTGGTGAGAGTCATAGCGAACATGCCAAATTTCCTTAGCCTCCTGGGAAAGTAGAGGCATTGGTGGGCTTTCTTAACTACAGCATTGGCGTGGAGGGACCAGGACAGTTTGTTGTTGATCTGGGCACCTAGAAATATGAAGCTCTCGACCATTTTCACTTCTTTCCCATTGATGTAGACAGGGGCATGTTCTCCTTTACACTTCCTGAAGTCGATGACAGTCTCCTTCATTTTGTTGACATTAAGGGAGAGATTATTGTCGCCAAACCAGTTCACCAGATTCTCTATCTCATTCCTGTACTCTGTCTGGTCATTGTTTAAGATCCAACCCACTGCGGTGGTGCCATCAGCAAACTTGAAAATCGAGTTGGGGGGGAATTTGGCCACACAGTCATAGGTATATAAGGAGTATAGTAAGGGGCTGAGGACACAGCCTTGTGGGGCACCAGTGTTGAGAATAATCGTGGAGAAGATGTTGTTGCCCATCCTTACTGACTGCAGTCTGTGGGTTAGGAAGTCTAGGATCCAGTCGCAGAGGGAGAAGCCGAGACCACGGAGTTTGGAGATGAATTTTGTAGGAATGATGATGGCAGGTGTGTTAATAGCAGCACAAGGGTGAGCACTCTGTGAAAGCAGAACTTAAGAACACGGGACAGGTGGCCCTGTGGGGAGGGGGGTGGTTGGAGGGGAGAATGCATTTTTTAAGAAGGGTGAAGATGGAGGAGAGAGTTTATCGTCTGGATGTGGACATTGGCCCACTGTGTGCACTGTTTCATTGTGACGTCCTGTTAAATGATTATAGAAGGAAGTTTCTGACAGACAGGATTCATTGAACAGGAACTGTAAGTCCAATGGTTCATATATTTCCATTTTAGGTCATCTTCCATGCTTGAATGATTAAGACCCTACACCCAATAAATGTACAATCAATTGATTAGCAAAAATCCCATTGCGACCTGACAGAAAGAAGGTAGAGTATTCCCCGGTGATAATTTCAGGCAGGTTTACATTGCTGGTGCATTGTTCAGATGATCCATAATGGCCACCACAAGCCAGTAAAGTCAAAGCTTATCAGCACAGTGGTCAGCACTGCTGCCTCACAGTGCCAAGAATCCAGATTCAATTCTGGCCTTGAGTCACTGTCTGTGTGGAGTTTGCACGTTCTCCCCATGTCTGCGTGGGTTTACTCAGGGTGCTCCGGTTTCCTCCCACACTCCAAAGATGTGCAGTTTAGGTGGATTGGCCGAGCTAAATTGCCCCTTAGTCTCCCAGAATACTTAGTATTCCTTTTTGCACCAGACCCTTATACTACAAAGTGTTGACTCTGTTTCTTTCTCAACAGTTGCTGCCTGACCTGCTGAGTTATTGTCCAGCATGCTCTGTTTTTATTTTATTAGAGGTTAGATGGGTTAGCCACGGGAAACGTGTGCGGTTATGGGAATAGGGCGTGGCGGAGGTGTCAGAGAGTCAGTCGGGGATTCTAATCTATGGTTCTATCTTGTTCTAAGGCAGGAGTCCTTAGCAACTTCACAACCTCAAACAAACACAGGGCAAAGGAAAAGATTGACTGAGATTGCATCCTGCCCACGGGGACTTGGCCCAAGACAACATGAAAACAAGCAGCTGAAAGTGTAGCGACGTGTGTGTGCGTAACCATGCTTATCGAGGCACTAGGAAATAGCTCGGGAGAGGGTCCTACAGGCTGGTAGCCAGCTCCCTTCCCCAGGGGGAAACTCACACTCCTCAGCCAAAAGAGAACGGCAGACAAGCAGACTGAGAAGTGCTTAGCAGATAAAAGTTCGGTATCAGGCAATAAAGTCGCTCTGAAGTGGTTATGGGAGGGAGGACATCATTGTGAAATAAAACAGGCTTTATCACAATGTGCAGAATGGAATGGGCCCTTTGGAGAAGACAACAAAGATTAAACAGCTCCTCGCTGCTCACAGAGTGAGATTATGCTCTCCAAGTATTTTAAACACACCAGGAGATTTCGATAATCCTCCTAATTGAGTCTCCAGCTTGCAAGTTGAAGATAGCTGCGCCGTTCCTCTTATCATCAGCAGAACACTGGAGGATGGAGGTTTTTAAATGGAAATTCCCCAAGTTGATCTTTTGATCCAAACTGCGCCAGTGCTGCAAGTTTATCAAACTTGTTTTCCCAAAATAATGCTGACGTCCTCATCAAGAGTCCCAGGATGGAGCAGTGTTTCTGCTTAAATGGAAAGTTATGTTCAAACAACACTGTTTCATGTGCCACCATGCAGTGATACTGTGCAATGTTTTGAGCTAGGAGTGCGGTAATCACAGTTTCCAGCAATGCTGACTCTCTCAGGTTCAGCCAATGTCGAACTCTCTTTCCAACTAGTTTGGTTAAGCTTTGTCTGTCACAATATAATAGAATCATAGAACAGAATCACTTCAGTACAGAAGGAGGGCTATTGGCCCATCGAGCTTGCACCAACAATCCCACCCTATCCCCATAACCCCACATATTTACCCTGCTAATCCCCCCGAAACTAAGGGTCAATTTAGCATGGCCAATCAACCTAACCCGCACATCTTTGGACTGTGGGAGGAAACTGGAGCACCCGGGGGGGAACCCATGCAGACACAGGGAGAACATACAAACTCCACACAGACAGTGACCCAAACCGGGAATCGAACCTGGGTCCCTGGCGCTGTGAGGCAGCAGTGCTCACCATTGTGCCACCGTGCCGCCCTCAAATATGGTGAAGGTGTTGACATTATGGTATTTCTACTGGAATAGCAATCCAGAGGCTGGGAATAATACTCCAAAACATGAGCTCAAATTGTATTATATTAATTAAATACATCTGGACTGAAATGTTAGCCTCAGTAATAATAATCATGAAACTACCAGATTGCCATAAAGACCCATCTGGTTCACTAATCTTCTTCAAAGCAGGTAATCTGCTGCTTTACCCAGTCTGGCCCACATGTCAGTCCAGCCCCACAGAAATGTGGTTTACACTCAGATCCTACAGTCCCTATAATGTAGACGGAAGCCATTTGGCCTATCAATCTCCATCGACTGTCCAACAGAGTTTCTTACCCCGGCCCACCCCCGCAAGCCCACATATTTACCAACCCCCCTAACCTTTGGACATTAAGGGGCAATTTAGCATGGCCAAACCACCTAACCTGCACATCTTTGGATACTAAGGATTAATTTAGAGTGGCCAATCCACCTAAACTGCACATCTTTGGACACAAAGGGACAACATTCATGGCCAATCCACCTAACCCGCACATCTTTGGAGTGTGGGGACACCCAGAGGAAACCCACACAGACATGGGGAGAATGTGCAAACTCCACACAGACAGTGACCCAAGACCAGAATTGAACCCAGGTCCCTGGCATTGTGAAGCAGCAGTGCTAACCATTGTGCCACTGTGCCACCCACTGTACCACACACATAAAATGGAATGGACAATAACCAGAAGCTGATGAATATGTGGTAGTAATGTCACTGGACGAGTAATGATGTGGAGATGCCGGCGTTGGACTGGGGTAAACACAGTAAGAAGTTTAACAACACCAGGTTAAAGTCCAACAGGTTTATTTGGTAGCAAAAGCTACCAAATAATTTGCTACCAAATAAACCTGTTGGACTTTAATCTGGTGTTGTTAAACTTCTTACTGGACGAGTAATCCGGAGACTTACGCTCTACATGGATATGGGTTCAAATCCCACCATGGCAGCTGGTGGAATTTAAATTCAAATCATAATTCTGGAATTGAAAACTTGTCTCGATAATGGTAACAATGAAACTATCACTGATTGTTGTAACAAAAAACATCTGGTTCACTCCTGTCCTTTAAGGAAGGAAATCTGCTCCTGGACTACATGTGACTCCAGATCCACAGCAATGTGGTTGACTCTTAATTGCCATCTGTTCAAGGAGAATGAGAAATGGCACTAATACTGGGCGTGCCTGTGACCTTGCATGACCTTGCCATGCGAACACTATCAATAAGAAGCCCCACCAATGCCTCTACTTCCTCAGGAGACGAAGGAAATTTGGCATGTCAGCTATGACTCTCACCAACTTCTCCAGATGCACCATAGAAAGCATTCTTTCTGGTTGTATCACAGCTTGGTACGTCTCCTGCTCCGCCCAAAACCACAAGAAACTACAAAGGGTCGTAAAAGAGGCCCAGTCCATCACACAAACCAGCCTCCCATCCATTGACTCTGTCTACACTTCCTGCTGCCTCGGAAAAGCAGCCAGCATAATCAAGGATTCCACGCACCCCGGACATACTCTCTTCCATCTCCTTCCATTGGGAGAAAGATACAAAAGTCTGAGGTCATGTACCAACCGACTCAAGAACAGCTTCTTCCCTGCTGCTATCAGACTTTTGAATGGACTTAGCTCGCATTAAGTTGATCTTTCTCTACACCCTATCTATGACTGTAACACTACATTCTGCACGCTCTCTTTCCTTCTCTATGAATGGTATGCTTTGTCTGTATAGTGCGCAAGAAACAATACTTCTCACTGTACACTAATACATGTGACAATACTAAATCAAACCAAATCAAATCACAACCCATGAATTTTTTTAAAATACCAACATATTTCATGATGAATTTTTAATTTAGTGTCTTCGAATTCTCTATGGGAATCCAGAGTTCCAGAGCATTCTGCTAACAGTCCCTCTAAAATGTTTAATTTGTTCAGTAAAAAAAGCCAATAATAGTCCAAAGCAGGGACAAAAAATTAGCCAACACTGCCCCCTGGCGGCAGATAGAAATGCAGTTTTTACAAGTATTTATTGACAAAGACATACTGGTGTCTCCACCTGCCAGTTACACAGAGTACTACACAATTCATATTTAATCAGGCAAAACCCAACACAAAAAATTAATTTGCCTCCTTCCGATAGAAAATGCTTAATTTTAAAAGCGATTATCTCGTCTTTAGCAGATTGCAGTCTGCGGGAGGTTGCTGCATGCAAATTGGTTGTCACATTCCTTCCATGATAATGGTGACTAATCTTTAAAAATGCTTAATTGCCGTAAAGAACGCTGGGGTGAGCTGAGGGTCATGAAAGGTGCAAGTTTTTTCTTTTGGTTTTTCTTCTTAACACATTGAATTTTTATCAAATGGGATAAAAAGCCTGGCGAAAAACCCTGACTTGAAGCAAGTTATCGCATCCTTATCCCTTTCAATTACAAGCGCTGTGCAACTGGCACATATCTGATGCTTGCTTTCATAGGCGATATCTGAAAATACAGATCATGTCAGGATCTCCTAGTTTGGGAGTCAAATCCGCCAGGAACTAGGACTCTTGGAGCATACTTGAGAAGCCTCAGAAACTGTCCCTCAGTCTGCGAAGGTCAGATGACTCAGTCTACGCACTTCTATTTCTTATTTTGTTGAACCGAAGGATGGCTTTTATGCTCCCGCACTAAGGCAAAACACTGATTCGAACAGAAAGGGCGGGATTTTCCAGCCCTGCCCGCCCCAAAATTCCGCCCGAGGTCAACGGACCTTTGCACTGATCCTACTGCAAAGTGGCAGGGAGTCTCCCCCCCACCTCCCCACCCCCCAACCACCACCGATCTCCCCCGCCTCCCCAATAGGCCCCACCCCCCATTATGTCCCACTCCCCTCTGGCCCCACCCCCGATTCCCATGGCTGGCGGGATGGGAAAATTCCCCCCAGAATCTATCTGTGTTCACACAACTTGGGAAAGCTGCCCACTTCACAATCGGTGAATAAGCTGGTTGTAGGGATGAAAGGATAAAAGGGCAACTTAAATATGGTTGCTACGTGCGTGAATAGCACCAGAGTTAGTTTTATAACTTAGTCGCTGCTGAACCTGATTAAATTAAGTGCATTCTAAATTCTAATAAACGTAGCTCAGCGCAATCTCCCGTAGAGTAATGGTGCTTTACGTCCCCCTCTCTTGACTGAGAACTGTGCAAATTGGTAGCAGTAATGCAGACAAGTGCAATGCATTTATAACCGCGCCAGTGTTACAGATTTACAGAGCTCCATTTATAGGGTCGCAATTTTCCCCTTTAAAAAAAAACGCAGAACTGTTGCCCAAATAAAGGAGCTGAGAATATTATTATTGTACTAATTTATGATATAATATTTCAGTAAGTTTTGACACTTGGAAAAAAATCAGCTGCAATGAAACAAATGGCCGTTCCAGCAAGTCGTCAGATCACTCGAATGAGTGAATGGCCAACAGAGGGTGCAAGATCCTGATTTATGATGTGACAGCTTTAAACCACAGAATATGTGGTATATTCAGTATTGAAGCCAGTCTTTTCCCTCCCAGTGCACATTCTTTCCACAGATTAATTTGTAATTGACCAGGTCCAGTTTATGTTGGACCCTTTCATCTTAAAGAGAAGCCATTGATATGGAATCATAGAATCCCTACAGTGCAGAAGGAGGCCATTCGGCCCATCGAGCCTGTTCCAACAACAATCCCACCAGGCCCAATCCCCATAACCCAGTGATTCCCAAAGGGTGCAGCGTGCCACACTGGTGTGGCGAGGGAGGATGGCAAGTGTGGCAGGAAGATTCAAGGACAATCAAAGAAACATTTAAACATGGTTTAAACAAAAATTGTTTTATACTTTCTGGATGTCCCATGATCATATTATAAAGTAGTTGTGTTCTATGTTATGAATCAAGCACTGCTAGGAGTTGTTTTCTTTTTGTTTTTGAATGTATTTCTTATCAATAAAAAATTCGGTGTGGCGCGAGCAAATTTTTATTCCGAAAGTGCGGCCCAGTGAAAAAAGTTTGGGAACCACTGCCATAACCCTACGGACTAACCTTGTTAATGCCCTGGACACTAAGGGGCAATTTAACATGACCCAATCAACCTAACCCTCACATCTTTGGACTGTGGGAGGAAACCGGATGCTACTGGGACTTGATGGATTGAGTTATAAGGAGGGGCTGGATAGACTGAGACTTTTTTCTCTGGAGCGTAGGAGGCTAAGGGATGATCTTATAGAGGTCTTTAAAATAATGAGGGCCACAGATCAGCTAGATAGTCAATATCTTTTCCCAAAGCTAGGAGAGTCTAAAACTAGAGGGCATAGGTTTAAGGTGAGAGGGGAGAGATACAAAAGTGTCCAGAGGGGCAATTATTTCACACAGAGGGTGGTGAGTGTCTGGAACAAGCTGCCAGAGGTAGTAGTAGAGGCGGGTACAATTTTGTCTTTTAAAAAGCATTGAGATAGTTACATGGGTAAGATGAGTATAGAGGGATATGGGCCAAATGCGGGCAATTGGAATTAGCTTAGGGGTTTTAAAAAAAAGGGCGGCATGGACAAGTTGGGCCGAAGGGCCTGTTTCCATGCTGTAAACCTCTATGACTCTATGACCTCAGGGATTTTCACGGCCACTTCATCACAATGTTAATGTAAGCCTACTTCTGACACTAATAAATAAACTTAAACTTAAACCCATGCAGGACTTGCAAACTCCACACAGACAGTCACCCGAGGCCAGAATTGAACCCTGCTGCTGTGAGGCAGAAGTACTAACCACTGTGCCACCGTGCCATTTACATTGTGCTTGATTCATCCTAGGACTAAGGAAAGGAAACAACAATGCAATTTTAAGTTTAAGTTTATTTATTAGTATCACAAGTAGGCTTACATTAACACTGCAATGAAGTTACTGTGAAAATCCCCGAGTCGCCACACTCCAGCGCCTGTTCGGGTACACTGAGGGAGAATTTAGCATGGCCAATGCACCTAACCAGCACATCTTTCGGATTTTAGGAGGCCCTAACAGTAGAATGGAATATCACAAGTGAAAGGTTCAAATTTTTTTTGTTTTCATCATATAATAATTCTTAGGTTCCTTTGGAATATCTATATTCGCTTACAGATTTTAAGTCATTTACCTGGTTGAAGTTTCCAAAAGTAATTTTCAGGGTCGGAAACAGGGCCCACTGCTGACACTCGGAGCCTCATAATACATATGAACTGTACTCAAATTACGTCTCATGTAAAACCCCTGCATCTTGGGCATAGTTACAGCAAACGTTCCCATCCACACAATCTGGGTTCTGTGTGAAACTGGTCAGCTTAGCCTTCGGCTGCCCTTAGCTGCTGCTAGCTAATTTTTGCATCTATGAGGACGGATAATTTTTGTACTGGAGCCACGTTATATGCTGGCACATTTGTTCCTCTTTCTGGTGTTCCCGTCAGATTGGTGCAGCATTGGCCTTGACAAAGGTTGGAGGATGGGAATCACTTGTCTGTGCGGAGTCTGCACGTTCTCCTCCTGTCTGCGTGGGTTTCCTCCGGGTGCTCCGGTTTCCTCCCACAGTCTGAAAGACGTGCTGGTTAGGTGCACTGGCCGTGTTAAATTCTCCCACAGTGTACCCGAACAGGTGCCGGAGTGTGGCGACTAGGGAATTTTCACAGTAACTTCATTGCAGTGTTAATGTAAGCCTACTTGTGACACTAATAAATAAACTTTAACTTAAAACTTTAAACTTTAATCTCTTTGGGTGTTGGAATGACACCTTGGCGTTGGAGAGAATCAATAAATCTTTTCTACATATTTGTCCTTGAGATGGGGTCAGGATGGACAATCGTCCCACTGGCAACTATGACTATGGATCTCAGTTTAAAAATTAGGGGCCTGGAGATGAGAAGAATTTTTTTTCCCTTACAAGGTCGCGAATCTTTGGAATTCTCTTTCCCAGACAGCAGTGCAGGCAGCATCATTGACTATTCTTAAGACAAGAGGGAGATATATTCCTGAGTAACTCAGGAGTCAGTGGATATCAGGGGTCGCCAGTAATGTGGAGTTGAGGCCATGATCTTATTGAGCAGTAGAGCAGATTCGAGGGGCCGAATGGCCTACTAATTCGTATGTTCATATGATCAGGAGTCGCATCTTTGGCAAACCAACAGAGGGTGGCCAGTCCCTTCACTGAAGGATATACAATCATAGAATCCCTACAGCGCAGAAGGAGGCCGTTCGGCCCATCGAGTCTGCACCGACCACAATCCCATCCAGGCCCTTTTCCCAATAACCCCATATGTTTACCCTGCTAATCCCCTGACACTAAGGGTCAATTTAGCATGGCCAATCAACCTAACCCGCACATTTTTGAACTGTGGGAGGAAATCGGAGCAACTGGAGGAAACCCACACAGACTCGGAGAGACTGTACAAACTCCACACAGACAGTGATCCGAGGCCGGAATTGAACCCGGGTCCCTGGCTCTGTGAGGCAGCAGTGCTAACCACTGTGCCACCATGACGCCCCTATTTTTGTGAACATATGGGGGGTTTTTTCAACAGCAACCTTCACAATTATTTTTATTTTGAACTGGCCAAACAAGTTACTAGATTTATTAAATTTACTTTTATGAATTGCCGTGGTGGGATTTGAACTCATAACTCTGGATTAGTGGCCCAGTATCACAGCCAATGGACTGCTATGCATGAATTCAAAGGACACCTTCGGGGCTGGACACAGTCTCAGCAAAAGCCCAAGAACTCATTCTCCGACCACGCCAGTCAAACCTCCGAATGTCTCTAAAACGTCCAGGGGAAGGCATGAGTCAAAGTCTGCCTCTGGTTGCAGGATAATGTTCAAACTAAATCCGCAACTGTGTTCCCTGCATCTCTAAATGTAACTTTGTATTCACCATTCGTGTTCCAGATTCTTTCAGACACACATTTCAGCTAAGTCAAGTCGGTGCCGGCACAGTGGTTAGCACTGCTGCCTCACAGCGCCAGGGACCCGGGTTCGATTCCTGCCTTGGGTGACTGTCTGTGTGGAGTTTGCGCGTTCTCCCCATGTCTGTGTGGGTTTCCTCCGGGTGCTTCGGTTTCCTCCCACACTCCAAAGATGTACAGGTTAGGCTGATTGGCCATGCTAAATTGCCCTTTCATGTCCCAAGATGTGTAGGGTAGGGGGATTAGCCATGGTTAATGAGGGTAGCGTGGGCTTGGGTATAATGCTTCTTCAGAGAGCCGGTGAGACTGGATGGGACTCCTTCTGCACTACAGGGATTCTATGAACTTTATGAACATTGTGCACTGCAGACATTACCACGTTTGGCGTGCATCCAGCAAGCCCAATGAAGAGTGACCAAACTATCTCAAGTGACCGACTCAAGAACAGCTCCTTCCCTGCTGCCATCAGACTTTTGAATGGACCTACCCCATATTATGTTGATCTTTCTCTGCACCCTAGCTATGACTGTAACATTACACTCTGCACCCTCTCCTTTCCTTCTCTATGAATGGGATGCTTTGTATAGCGTGCAAGAAACAAAACTTTTCACTGCATACTAATACATGTAAGAAGTCTCACAACACCAGGTTAAAGTCCAACAGGTTTATTTGGTAGCAAATACCATAAGCTTTCGGAGCACAGCTCCTTCGTCAGATGGAGTGGATATCTGTTGTCCAACAGTGCACAGACACAGAAATCAAGTTACAGAATACTAATTAGAATGCAAATCTCTACAGCCAGCCAGGTCTTAAAGGTACAGATAATGTGGGTGGAGGGAGCATTCAACACAGGTTAAAGAGATGTGTATTGTCTCCAGACAGATACTAATACATGTGACAGTATTAAATCAAATCAAAATCTTTAATTGCTTCTTCTATGACCTTTCTTCCACCAGTATAACAACTCCAGGAGTTGGCTGTAAAGGAACAGTGCTTTCTTGCACAAAATAAAGTAAAGCGAAACCACAAGCCTGTGGTGAACATAAAAGTGACTATCTCTGATTCAAGGGCACAGTAAGAAGTCTCACAACACCAGGTTAAAGTCCAAGAGTTTATTTGGAATCACGCGCTGCTCCTTCCTCAGGTGAGTGGAGAGGTTATTTCACAAACACAGCATACATGGGCAAAGACAAAATTGCAAAATAATTACAGATTGGAATGTGAAGAGTGGTTGGAATTCGAGTCTTTACAGGGAATCAAGTCTTTACAGACACAAACAATGAGCGTGGAGAGAGGGAGAATCACAAGTTAAAGAGGTGTGAATTGTCTCGAGCCAGGACACTCAGTAGGATTAAAAGGAACTGTGCTGTGTGGTAAGGTAGTACAGAATGCCCTCTGAAGATGCAGCTAATAGACGGCTACATTGGAACCAGAGTTCATGTGAGCTTGACACTGACTTCCTTACAGTAGGAATACCAAAAACCAATAAATAGCAACAGTAATAAGTCACTGCGATCATTCTGGGCTGTTAGCTCAGAGGGGCAGAGCATGATGCCAATTAAAGTCAGTGGTTCATTCCCTACATTGCCCGCTGGTTTGCCAGCTGCTGTTGCTCAGGGTAAGGGGTCAGCCATTTAAGAATGAGATGAGGATAAATTTTCTCACACAATATGGGCTGTAAATCTAGAACTCTATCGTGGGGAGCTGTGGAGGCTCAGTCTGTCAGTACATCAGTGTACAAGATACAGGAGCAGGAGTAGGCCATTCAGCCCTTCTAGCCTGCTCCATCATTCAATAAGATCATGGCTATGATGATCTAATGCAGCTCCACATTCTACAAACGTAAAAACTTATCTATCTCTGCTTTGAATGTGGATGCTTTGGAGAGGGTACAGAAGAGGTTTACGAGGATGTTGCCTGGTCTGGAGGGTATTAGCTATGAGGAGGGGTTGGTTAAACTCGGTTTGTTCTCACTGGAACGATGGCGGTTGAGGGGTGAACTGATAGGGGTCTACAAGATGATGAGTGGCATGGACAGAGTGGATAGTCAGATGCTCTTTCCTAGGGTAGAAAAGTCAAGTACTAGATGACATTGGTTTAAGGTGCGCGGGGAAAAGTTGAGAGGAGATGTGCGAGGCAAGGTTTTTACACAGAGGGTGGTGAATGTCTGGAACGCGCTGCCTGGGAAGGTGGTGGGAGCAGGCACGATAGCGGCATTTCAGGGACAACTAGACAACTACATGAATAGGATGGGAATGGAAGGGTACGGACTCCGTAAGTGCATACGGTTTTAGTTTCGGCAGGCACGATGATTGGCGCAGGCTTCGATGGCCGAAGGGCCTGTTCCTGTGCTGTACTTTTCGTTGTTCTTTGTTCTTGGAATATACTCAATGAGGTCGGAAAATGCATGGAAAGATTTAACAAGCGCAATATCAAGAATATGTCTCTGAATCCTTGTACGCATCTGTGACCTGCACAACAAGTAGGTGTACTAAACTGTAACAGTATGCACAGGAGGAAATGTATTATTTTGCTCTAATATTTTGAGGATTACTTTTCATGTCTAACTGATGCATTTATTGTTAGGTAGCCAAAGATCGAGGAACAAGCACTAATAATTCGTTTGTAAACGTCAGGGCAGAATCACGGCAGTCATTTAGGCTCCAACTATTTCTATCCATGTCACTTGATAATACTGTCCCTGGACAGTGTCACATGCAAATCTTTCACTTATAATTAGTAGTGATCGCTCACTAAAAAGAGAGTTGGATTCCAAAAATAAGGGTGTTAATCCAAAGTCTTTGCATTTTCTATCAGTCTGCACTCCCTGTCCTTCACACCGCCGTCTCGTTCTCACATTTTTAATTCGGGGCTGCCACACTGTCGCAATCTCTTTTAGCCCAAGCCTCAGCACTTGTTATCCAGATGAACAAATCTGGAAACTGTGCGTGTTTAAAGTTTGTCTCCGTTTAAATTCTTTGGCCGCGAATGTAGGTGCTACTGGAGGTACGGCAAGTGTGACCTCCCGGGACCATCCACGAGAAGACCAATAGGAAGTCAGAAGACATTATCACGGTAATATAAGGCAGGCTGTAGCATCTAAAGTTTAAAGCGTGCACAGCTGTTGTTTCAAAAGAGTGAGATATTTGGTTTTACAGACGCATCAACAGCAGTTTGAGACTAGTAACACAGAGCATGTTGTCTCTCGGTAACATTCCGGGTCTATGAACATCTCAGCGACAAAACAAACATCAATGGAACTTTAGATGTGAATGGAGAGTTGGTCGCAGAGATTGGGGCGGCACGGTGGCACAGCGGTTAGCACTGCTGCCTCACAGTGCCAGGGACCTGGCTTCAATTCCGGCCTTGGGTGACGATGTGTGTGGAGTTTGCACATTCCCCCCGTGTCTGCGTGGGTTTCCTCTGCTCTGGTTTCCTCCCACACTCCAAAGATGTGCGGGTTAGGTTGATTGGCCATGCTAAATTGTCCCTTAGTGTCAGGGGGATTAGCAAGGTAAATATGTGGGGTGATGGGGATAGGGCCTGGGTGGGAATATTGTTGGTGCGGGTTTGATGGGCCAAATGGCCTCTTTCTGCACTGTAGTAGGGATTCTATGATTAAAGGCAGCGTTTGTGTACCGAGGAGTCACTTCAACACAAAACCATTGGCTGTCTTCAATCA
Source organism: Mustelus asterias (assembly GCF_964213995.1). Taxonomy (NCBI): domain Eukaryota; kingdom Metazoa; phylum Chordata; class Chondrichthyes; order Carcharhiniformes; family Triakidae; genus Mustelus; species Mustelus asterias. Next base: position 25,830,916 of record NC_135827.1, read on the forward strand.
GTTCTCCAGTTTCTGTCCTCAGTCTGCTCTTCACTGCATTCGGGGCGGGTAAGGGTGGTGCATTGGCAAGGCAAGAATGATTTATTGACCTCAAAATAAGACCAGAGCTGCCTTACTTTGAAGTGATGGGCCTGATTCTGTAATCGAGCGCAGCAAACAAAGTGTGGAACTCAATGGGGCACTGGTCAGAACATCACAATGCCTCATGTCTTGTTCATTTCCCATCTGGAGTGTTCAGTTGCTGAACCTATCCTGCTTTTTGCCTCTCTCTTTGTTCACAAGCAAACTTGGCCAGATAGTCTTTATTGCCTGGAAAGAGAGAATTATGTTTCCAAAGTGCCATTCTTACAACAGCATTGGCTCAGTTAGCAGCACTCTCACCCCTGAGACTTGAAGACAAAAATAAAGACTGCCACTCTAGTGCAGTACCAAAGGAGTGCTGCCCTATCAGAAGTGCTATCCTTTCAATGAGATGTTAAGCCAGGATTCATAAGATCCATATGATTTAGAAGCAGGAATAGGCCATTCGGCCCCTTGTACTGGGCTTTGCCAGTCAATAAGATCATAGCTGAACTGACGTTGGCCTTAGTTCCACTTTCCTGCCTGACCCCCATCGCCCTCGACTCCCTTGTCAAGCATAAATTAAACTAAGCTTTTACTGTAGTCAATGATCCTGCCTCCTGCTTTCTGGGGTAGGGAATTCCAAAATTTAACACCCCTCTGAGAGAAGAAATTCCTCTACCTCTCCCGTCTTAAATGGAAGACTTCTAATTTTTAAAATGTGCCCCCTTGTTTGAGACTTTCCTGCAAGGGCAAACACCCAACATCCACCCTGTCAAGGTCCCTCAGAATCTTAAATATTTCAATAAGATCACCTTTAATTCTTCTAAACTCTAATGAGTATCAGCCTAACTGGCTCAACCTTTCCTCCGAGGAATCACCTGAGTGAACCTTCTCTGAATTTCTTCCAATGTAATTTTACCCTTCCTCGTGTAAGAAAACCAAAACTGTGAACAGTATTCAGGATGCAGTCTCACTATGGTCCTGTCCAACTATAGCAACTATATTGAATCATAGAATCCCTACAGTGCAGAAGGAGGCCACTCGGCCCATCGCGTCTGCACCGACCACAATCTCACCCAGCCCCTATCCCCATAACCCCATGCATTTACCCTAGCTAGTGCCCCTGACACTAAGGGGCACTAATAATAATTCAATAATTCACTTAGCATGGCCTATCCACCTAACCCGCACATCCCCGGACTGTGGGAGGAAACCGGAGCACCCGGAGGAAACCCACGCAGACACGGGGAGAATGTGCAAACTCCACACAGACAGTGACCCAAGCCGGGAATTGAACCTGGATTCCTAGTGCTGTGAGGCAGCAGTGCTAACCACTGTGCCACTGTGTTTGTGTGAATGGAATTGAGATTCCATTCCCCTAGCAATAGGCAACATTCTATTTGCCTACCTAATCACTCACTGTACCAACATGATAACGTTTTGTGATTCATGTACCGAGGCAGCCACATTCCTCTGCATTACAGATTTCTGCAGTCTCTCTGCATTAAATAATTTGTGTTTTCTATGCTTCCTGCCAAATTTGGCAGTATCACATTTTCCTACATTATATTTAATCTGCCAATATTTTGGACATTCACTTAACCTTGTTGTGTCCTTTTGCAGATTCTTCCTGCCTGCTTCACAATTTATTTGCTCGCCATCTTTGTGTCATCAGTAAATTTAGCTATCATACACTTAGTCCCTTCATCCAAATCATTGATATAGATTGGAAATAGCTGAGGCCCCAGTACTGATTCCTGTGGCACTTCACTAATTACAGCGTGCCAACACAAAAACTGAAATAACTCCTCACAGGCTATAGTCCCTTCACCGATTCCCTTTATTTACAAACTCAATTCCACTCCTAAAACTGCTGCGGGTATAAAATCAGAATCCAGAGTGTCAGCAGCCCTGACCCTCCTCATTATTCCTCCTCATCAGGGCAGCACGGTGGCACAGTAGTTAACACTGCTGCCTCACAGCGCCAGGGGCCCGGGTTCGATTCCGGCCTTGGGTGACATAAGAACATAAGAACATAAGAAATAGGAGCAGGAGTAGGCCATCTAACCCCTCGAGCCTGCCCCGCCATTCAATAAAATCATGGCTGATCTGACGTGGATCAGTTCCACTTACCCGCCTGATCCCTATAACCCCTAATTCCCTTACCGATCAGGAATCCATCTATCCGTGATTTAAACATATTCAACGAGGTAGCCTCCACCACTTCAGTGGGCAGAGAATTCCAGAGATTCACCACCCTCTGAGAGAAGAAGTTCCTCCTCAACTCTGTCCTAAACTGACCCCCCTTTATTTTGAGGCTGTGCCCTCTAGTTCTAGCTTCCTTTCTAAGTGGAAAGAATCTCTCCACCTCTACCCTATCCAGCCCCTTCATTATCTTGTAGGTCTCTATAAGATCCCCCCTCAGCCTTCTAAATTCCAACGAGTACAAACCCAATCTGCTCAGTCTCTCCTCATAATCAACACCCCTCATCTCTGGTATCAACCTGGTGAACCTTCTCTGCACTCCCTCCAAGGCCAATATATCCTTCCGCAAATAAGGGGACCAATACTGCACATAGTATTCCAGCTGCGGCCTCACCAATGCCCTGTACAGATGCAGCAAGACATCTCTGCTTTTATATTCTATCCCCCTTGCGATATAGGCCAACATCCCATTTGCCTTTTTGATCACCTGTTGCACCTGCAGACTGGGTTTTTGCGTCTCATGCACAAGGACCCCCGGGTCCCTCTGCACAACAGCACGTTGTAATTTCTTTCCATTTAGATAATAATCCAATTTGCTATTATTGTACTGTCTGTGTGGAGTCTGCACACTCTCCCCGTGTCTGCATGGGTTTTCTCTGGGTGCTCTGGTTTCCTCCCATAATCCAAAGATGTGCGAATTATGTTGATAGGCCATGCTAAGTTGTCCCTTAGTGTCAGGGGGACTAGCAGGATAAATACATGGGGTTATAAGGATAGGGTCTGGATGGGATTGTTGACGATGCAGGCTCGATGGGTCAAATGGCCTCCTTCTGCACTGTAGGGATTCTATGATTATATATACAGATGTGACTCCCTGATTGGGCAGGCAATCATTACCTCAATCAGGGAGCTCATACTCTAAGAGGACCACTTCATGAGCCTTGTTGAGGTCATTACAAAACAACCAACTTTCCTCTACCTGTTAGCTAATCAATCCTCTCTCCATGATAATATGTCACTCCCAACACTATGAGATCTTGTCTGGTGTAGTAACGTTTTATGTGAAACGTTATTGAATGCCTTTTGGAAATCCAAGTACTCTACACCCACTGGTTCCCCAGTATCCTCCCTGTTTGTTACATTCTCAAAAAGCTCTAACTTTGTCAAACAAAATTTTTCTTTCACAAGACCATATTGACTCTGCCTGATTGTGTTATGATTTTATAAATGTCCCACTTTTACCTCCTCAATGATAGATTCAAGCATTTTCCCTTTGACAGGTGTTAGACTGACACCTATATGCCAGAATTTTACCACCTCGCCCGCCTGAGGCTTGCAAGATCCCGCCCGAGGCCAACAGAGAATGCCATTCTGCGAGCCTCGCCCACCCCAATTCTGGATTGGGCGTGCCAGTAAAATTCCTGCCATAGTTTCCTGCTTTCTGTCTCTCTCCTTTCTTAAGTAGAAGTATTATGTTTGCAGTTTTCCAATCCATTGGAACGTTTTCTAAATCCAGGGAATTTTGGAAGATGAAAGCAATGCATCCACAATAACTCGAGCCACTTTCTTTAAAATGCAGGCATTCAGAGAGAATTCAGCTTTAATCACAATAGTTTTTGCAGTACCTTTTCCCTAGCAATCATGATCCATTCCCTCCCAATTTTCAACTCGCCTTGGGATGTTTTTTGTGTCTTCTACAGTGAAAACTGATACAAAACATTTGTTCCATGCTTTCCTTGTTTCCCATTATTAGTTCCCCAGTCTCACCCTCTGAGCGACCAATGTCCCCTTTAGCTCTTATTTCCTTTATATATATTTGTAGAATGTATAAACTCTTGTTTTTATATTTCTAGCTAGCTTTCTCTCAACTTCTATTTTTTCCCTACTTTGTTTGTAGTTATTCTTTGCTGGTTTTTAAAGTATGTCCAATCATCTAACCCACCACTAATCTTCGCAGTTTGTACACATTTCCTTTCCTTTTGATACTATCCTTAACTTGTCCTGGAAATGTGCATCCCACTCAGAGAGTCTTTCTTTCTCAATGGGAGATATCGTTGTTGAAGGTTGTGAAATATTCCCTCAATGTCCTCTCAGCTGCTCTTTAAAGGTCTGATGACACTTTCTTGAAAAAGAGCTGGGGAATTATCAACGGATGTCATGCCATGCCTTTTGGCATCATCGTGGCATCAGCAGAATCCTCAGAGTAGCTGCAGTCCTGCAGTTGCAGTCAATTTGGGTGGAATTTTACAGCCCTTTCCACTGGTGGGATTTACCGGTCACCCAAAGTCAACCCTCACCTCCCCCCACCAGCCTCAAGGAGCAGGTTCCCTGATAACGGGGTCAGCGGCCAGTGAGCCATGCAAATTGCCATTGACTTTGGCAGGACCGGAAGCTCCGGTGGGCGGCACGGTGGCACAGTGGTTAGCACTGCTGCCTCACACGCCAGGGACCTGGGTTCAATTCCTGACTTGGGTCACTATCTGTGCCGAGTCTGCACGTTCTCCCTGTATCTGCGTGGATTTCCTCCGGGTGCTCTGGTTTCCTCCCACAGTCCAAAAGATGCGCTGGTTAGATGCATTGGCCATGTTAAATTCTCCCTCAGTGTAACCCGAACAGGGGTCGGAGTGTGATGGCTGGGGTATTTTCACAGGAACTTCTTTGCAGTGTTAATGTAAGCCTACTTGTGACACTAATAAAAAAACTTAAATTTATCCCACCGTGGCCAATAGCTCGTCACCTCCGCCATGGGTTTGTTGGGTAGAGGAAGCTCGAAAGGCTTTTGTCTTTGCTTTTGAGGAATGGGTGGGAAATCAGGCAAAGACTCAGCTTCCACTTTTTGCATCCATCTTGTTTGCTGCCACCATTTCCGGCACATTTCAATGAAGCTGTACTGATGTTATGTCGTCCAGTTTCTGTCAATTATGTGACCAAAATGGTTGACGAAGGAAGGGCCGTGGATGTTGTCTACATGGACTTTAGTAAAGCGTTTGACAAAGTCCCTCATGGTAGGCTAGTGAAAAAGGTTGGATCCCATGGGATAAAGGGGGAGGTGGCTAGATGGGTGGAGAACTGGCTTGGTCATAGAAGACAGAGGGTGGTAGTGGAAGGGTCTTTTTCCGGCTGGAGGCCTGTGACTAGTGGTGTACCGCAGGGCTCTGTATTGGGACCTCTGCTGTTTGTGATTTATATAAATGATCTGGAAGAAGGAGTAACTGGGGTGATCAGTAAGTTTGCGGACGACACAAAACTGGCAGGACTTGCAGATAGTGAGGAACATTGTCAGAGGCTACAGAAGGATATAGATAGGCTGGAAATTTGGGCAAGGAAATGGCAGATGGAGTTCAATCCTGATAAATGCGAAGTGATGCATTTTGGTGGGAATAATGTAGGGAGGAGCTACACGATAAATGGAAGAACCATAAAGGGTGTAGAGACGCAGAGGGACCTGGGTGTGCAAGTCCACAGATCTTTGAAGGTGACGTCACAGGTGGAGAAGGTGGTGAAGAAGGCATATGGCATGCTTGCCTTTATAGGACGGGGCATAGAGTATAAAAGTTGGGGTCTGATGTTGCAGATGTATAGAACGTTGGTTCGGCCGCATTTGGAATACTGCGTCCAGTTCTGGTCGCCACACTACCAGAAGGACGTGGAGGCTTTGGAGAGAGTACAGAGGAGGTTTACCAGGATGTTGCCTGGTATGGAGGGGCTTGGTTATGAGGAGAGATTGGGGAAACTGGGGTTGTTCTCCTTGGAAAGACGGAGGATGAGGGGAGACTTAATAGAGGTGTATAAAATTATGAAAGGCATAGATAGGGTGAACGGTGGGAAGCTTCTCCCCGGGTCGGTGGTGACGTTCACGAGGGGTCATAGGTTCAAGGTGAAGGGGGGGAGGTTTAACACAGATATCAGAAGGACATATTTCACACAGAGGGTCGTGGGGGCCTGGAATGTGTTGCCGGGCAAGGTGGTGGAGGCGGACACACTGGGAACATTTAAGACTTATCTAGACAGCTATATGAACGGAGTGGGAATGGAGGGATACAAAAGAGTGGTCTAGTTTGGGCCAGGGAGCGGCGCGGGCTAATTGTTCCTTGTTTCTCGTTTCATGGCTTCATTCTATGATCATCTTGCTGGTGCCAGTACAGAGCGAGACTGCGGATAGTTGGGAACCTGTCTCGGGGGCAGGGAATTCATATGGTGTTCGTGGAAGTAGAAATGACTAGGGTTGGGAAGCATTTTCCGATCGGGGCCATTGTGATCTCCTGGACTCGTTTTGATTGCCTCAGGGGGTCGGAGAGGAATTTCCCAGATTTTTTTTTTCCCCATATTGGCCCTGGGGTTTTTCACTCTGGGTTTTCGCCTCTCCCTGGAGATCACATGGTCTGGAATGCGGGGGTGGGGGTGAGTTAATAGGTTGTAATGAACAAAGCATCGTAGCTGTGAGGGACAGCTCGGTGGATAGGATATTGGTATGTAGATAGGCTGGAAAATTGGGCGGGGATCCTGGATTCAGGATTCAATCCTGGACCGGGGAGCGGCGCGGGCTTGGAGGGCCGAAGGGCCTGTTCCTGTGCTGTATTGTTCTTTGTTCTTTGTTTGTTATGTCTGGTAGCTGTGGTATTAGAGTCACAGAGTCATAGACGTTTACAGCATGGAAACAGGCTCTACGGCCCAACTTCTCCATGCCGCCCCTTTGTTTTTAACCACTAAGCTAGTCCCAATTGCCTGCATTTGGCCCATATCCCTCTATATCCACCTTATCCATGTAACTATCTAAACGCTTTTTAAAAGACAAAATTACCCGCTTCTACCACTGCCTCTGGCAGCTTGTCCCAGACAGTCACCACTCTCTGTGTGAAAAAATTGCCCCTCTGGACCCTTTTGTATCTCTCCACTCTCACCTTACACCTATGCCCTCTAGTTTTAGACTCTCCTACCTTTGGAAAAAGATATTGACTATCTAGCTGATCTATGCCCCTCATTATTTTATAGACCTCTATAAGATCACCCCCTCAGCCTCCTATGCTCCAGAGAAAAAAGTCCCAATCTATGCAGCCTCTTCTTATAACTCAAACCATCAAGTCCCGGTAGCATCCTAGTAAATTTTTTCTGCACTGTTTCTAGTTTAATAATATCCTTTCTATGATAGGGTGACCAGAACTGTACACAGTATTCCAAGCGTGGCCTTACCAATGTCTTGTACAACTTCAACAATTCGTCCCAACTCTTATATTCAATATTCTGGCCCATGAAACCAAGGATGCTGAATGCCTTCTTCACTACTCTGTCCACTTGTGACTCCACTTTCAAGGAGCTATGAACTTGTACCCCTAGATCTCTTTGTTCTATAACATACCCCAACGCCTACCATTAATTGAGTAAGTCCTGCCCTGGTTCGATCTACCAAAATGCATCACCTCGCATTCATCTAAATTAAACTCCATCTGCCATTCGTCAGTCCACTGGCCCAATTGATCAAGATCCAGCTGCAATGCTTGATAACCCTCCTCACTGTCCACTATGCCACCAATCTTGGTGTCATCCGCAAACTTACTAACCATGCCTCCTAAATTCTCATCCAAATCATTAATATTAATGATAAATAACAATGGACCCAGCACCGATCCCTGAGGCACACCGCTATTGTTGTTAGTTTTGTTTTGTTTGTGCCATTTGCTTTGCCATCCACTTGTCTATAGTTAGCTTCAGGGTTACCACTGGGCAAATGACCCATTGGCATTTCTCACCATCTCCACTTCCTTGGAGAAAGAGGAGGAACAGTAGGGAGGACAAACTAGTGAGGCTGCACCACAGTCACATAGCACTTACCCACCAATTCATCATTGCATAATGAGAAAATGGCACCATTAAGTGATCCATTGGGGAGGTGATGGCCCAGTGGTATTATCGCTAGACTATTAATCCCAGATTAATGTTCTGGGGAACCAGGTTCGAATTCCGCCATGGCACATGATGCAATTTGAATTCAATAAAAAATATCTGGAATTTAGAATCTGCTCTTGACCATGAAACTATTGTCATTTGTGGGGAAAACCCATCTGGTGTCCTTTAGGGAAGGAAATCTGCCGTCCTTACCTGGTTTGGCCTACATGTGACTCCAGAGCCACAGCAATGTGGTTGACTCTCAACTGCCCTACAAGGGCAACTAAGGATGGCAATAAATGTTGGCCAACCAACGATGCCCATGTCCCACAAATAAGTGACCCTTTCATTGATTGAGAACTGAGCATGGACAACATTGCAGCAATTTATTTTGAGTCACTTGTTGATATTTTTGTAACTCAGAGTAGATACGACACAATCAATCCCTTCACTGTAAGTAACCTGCTTTCCACATGATCTCACTCGGTCATCAACAGCATGCACTAATCAGGAATGAAACGTCAATAAGACTACACTGTTCCCTTACTTCTGATGAACTTTTCACTGTAATTGAAGATTGTTGCAAAGTTTGTGCAACTTTTCTGCTGATCCTTATCTATGAGACAAACCAGGATTCCGATCCAAAACACTTGTCACTGGAGTTGAACAATCCACTCTATACATGTTGGAACCCAATAGCTTCATGAGCCATTTAGGAATGATTCCCCACTTCCGTAAAGCCAGCGACAACTAAGCTAATTTTATCCAGTCTTTCTGAAGCAGCAGTGTGAAAAACCGTGTCGTGTCTTCCATGACTTATAGCCATTGCAGAGCACTTCATGAGGTGGCACGGTGACACAATGGTTAGCATTGCTGCCTCACAGCGCCAGGGACCCAGGTTCGATTCCCAGCTGGGTCACTGTCTGTGTGGAGTTTGCACATTCTCCCTGTGTGTCTGTGTAGGCTTCCTCCGGGTGCTCCGGTTTCCTTCCGTAGTACAAAGATGTGCGGGCTAGGTGGATTGGCCATGCTAAATTGCCCCTTAGTGTCAGGGAGGCTAGCTCGGGTAAATGCATGGGTTGTGGGGATAGGGCCTGGGTGGGATTGTGGTTGGTGCAGATTCGATGGGTCGAATGGCCTCCTTCTGCAGTGTATGATTCACACCCAATTAAGTAGGTTTGAACTGCGCTTGCCGTTAGAAGGCACTCTGCAGTTTGGACTCAGTATTATCAAACAGACAGATTTATTCACTAACATACTAGCAAGGAGCAAGTTGCTGGTTAAAAACACTTTTACAAAACATTCTGCTGATGGCTCAGTGAGCTAAAGGACAATCTGCAATGGTACCGAGGCACAAAGGGGGCGGAATTTTCCTGTCCCACCTGCCACGGGAACTGTAGTGGGCGGGACACAGACCATGCAAAGGTCTGTTGACCTCAGGCACGATTTTCTGGTCTTGGGGCCAGCACGGCCAGAAAATCCCACCCAAGTTCCCAGGTGCTAAGTTCAGCAATCACAACCGGTGTTGCAGTCAATGTAGGCTGAGGTGGGGGAAAGATTTAACCACTCCCTTATCCAGAGACTCCAGCTAGAGTACATGGATATTTAATAATGTAATTTTGGTTCTGGGTTCACAGGCTTGATCATAAAAATCAAGGCAGACACTCCAGTGCGGTACTGAGGGAGTGCTGTACCGTCAGAGGTGGTGCCTTTCAGACAAAACATTAAAGCGAGGTCCCATCTGCCTGCTCAGGGTGATGTAAATCATAGAATCCCTACAGTGCAGAAGGAGGCCATTCGACCCATCGAGTCTGCACAAACCACAATCCCACCCAGGCCCTATTCCCGTAACCCCACATATTTACCCTGCTAATCCCCCTGACACCAAGGGACAATTTAGCACGGCCAATCAACCTAATCTGTACATCTTTGGATTGTGGGAGGAAACTGGAGCACCTGGAGGAAACCCACGCGGGGAGAACGTGCAAACTCCACACAGACAGTGACCTGAGGCCGGAATTGAAGCCAGGTCCCTGGCGCTGTGAGTCAGCAGTGCTAACCACTGCGCCACCGTGCAATCCTATGGTGTCATTTTGAAGAAGGCGGAGTTCTCTCTGATGTCCAGGTCAATATTTATCCCTCAACCAACGTCTTAAAAAAGATTCTCTGGTCATTATCACATGTTTGTCTGCGGGAACTTGACTGGCGCATCTTCTACTTTACAACACTTGAAAAATATTTCATTGGCTGTGAAGCACTTTGAGGCATCCAGTGGTCATGAAACATGCTATATAAATGCAAGTCTTTCTTTCTTAATAGATAGACCACATCAATGTGAGAACCATGGCTAGTGACCACACTGTCTTCACACATGTAAATGCCCGAGGTTAAAAAGCGAGGCCAGTCACGACACACTGGTAGAACTCATCGCGCGATTCCATCCATCTGGAGCCTGAATTGATTCCCGCCACCTGAATATCAATTATCTGCTGTTCCCAGAAAAAGCAAACCACTTTCAAAGACATTCTCAGTTGGGTTTGGCCCCTCAGGAGGGCAGTACACTGGTTAGCAAGGCTGCCTCACAGTGCCAGGGACCCAGGTTCAATTCCGGCCTCAGGTGACTGTCTGTGTGAACAAAGAACAAAGAACAAAGAACAATACAGCACAGGAACAGGCCCTTCGGCCCTCCAAGCCCGCGCCGCTCCCCGGTCCAGGATTGAATCCTGAATCCAGGATCCCCACCCAATTTTCCAGCCTATCTACATACCAATATCCTATCCACCGAGCTGTCCCTCACAGCTACGATGCTTTGTTCATTACAACCTATTAACTTACCCCCACCCCCCCATTCCAGACCATGTGATCTCCAGGGAGAGGCGAAAACCCAGAGTGAAAAACCCCAGGGCCAATATGGGGAAAAGAAAATCTGGGAAATTCCTCTCCGACCCCCTGAGGCGATCGAAACGAGTCCAGGAGATCACAATGGCCCCGATCGGAAAATGCTTCCCAACCCTAGTCATTTCCACTTCCACGAACACCATATGAATCCCCTGCCCCCGAGACAGGTTCCCAACTATCCGCAGTCTCACTCTGTACTGGCACCAGCAAGATGATCGTAGAATGAAGCCTTGAAACGAGAAACCAGGAACAATTAGCCCGCGCCGCTCCCTGGTCCAAACTAGATCACTCTTTTGTATCCCTCCATTCCCACTCCGTTCATATAGCTGTCTAGATAAGTCTTAAACGTTCCCAGTGTGTCCGCCTCCACCACCTTGCCCGGCAACACATTCCAGGCCCCCACGACCCTCTGTGTGAAATATGTCCTTCTGATATCTGTGTTAAACCTCCCCCCCTTCACCTTGAACCTATGACCCCTCGTGAACGTCACCACCGACCCGGGGAAAAGCTTCCCACCGTTCACCCTATCTATGCCTTTCATAATTTTATACACCTCTATTAAGTCTCCCCTCATCCTCCGTCTTTCCAAGGAGAACAACCCCAGTTTCCCCAATCTCTCCTCATAACCAAGCCCCTCCATACCAGGCAACATCCTGGTAAACCTCCTCTGTACTCTCTCCAAAGCCTCCACGTCCTTCTGGTAGTGTGGCGACCAGAACTGGACGCAGTATTCCAAATGCGGCCGAACCAACGTTCTATACATCTGCAACATCAGACCCCAACTTTTATACTCTATGCCCCGTCCTATAAAGGCAAGCATGCCATATGCCTTCTTCACCACCTTCTCCACCTGTGACGTCACCTTCAAAGATCTGTGGACTTGCACACCCAGGTCCCTCTGCGTCTCTACACTCTTTATGGTTCTTCCATTTATCGTGTAGCTCCTCCCTACATTATTCCCACCAAAATGCATCACTTCGCATTTATCAGGATGTGAAGTTTGCACATTCTCCTCATGTCTGCGTGGGTTTCCTCTGGGTGCTCTGGTCTCCTCCCACAGTCCAAAGATGTGCAGATTAAATGGGTTGGTCGTGCTAATTTGCCCCTTAATGGCCAAAGATGTGCAGGTAGGTGGATTGGCCATGCCAAATTTGTGCAGGTTAGGTGGATTGGCCATGGTAAATTGCCTGTTAGTGTCCAAAGATGTGCAGGTTAGGTGGATTGGCCATGGTAAATGCGTGGGGTTACAGGGATAGGGCGGAGGGGAGGGCCTGGATGGGATAGTTGGTGCAGACTAAATGGGCCGAATGGACTCTTTGTACATTGCAGGGATTCAATAGTTTCTATGAAAGATAATGCTAATTTTGCTCATGGGTTTTTTTCTATCTCACAGATCGCGATGACATTGTCTCGAACGGCAGCAAGGGCTGTTGTGGGACAACATTGTGACTGGTAGAATCAACAATGCACAACTATCATTGTTATGGAGTGCACTATGTACCTGAATGCAATCCAATGTTCAACCATGCTGCACTAATGGGCAATTTCACTTGAAAGGCAATCTCATGTAATTCCATTCCATCATTGAGCTCAGCGTGTTAACTCCCAGCGTTAACCAGTGCAAGAAGAGATAATGGTATGTGTAATAATCAAGTGTTCTGGTATCATGAGCATAGTAACAGTTCTGTACCTTAAAACTGCATGCAAATTATTGTACAGATGTATTTTATTGGATGTCTTCATTGAGGGAGCATGGAACAGGGCAGTTGCTTGTTTAACAAGGGGCCCTGTACAAAACTCAAGTTAGCAACATCAGAACAACGTCAAACATTACAGCTGCGAAACGGAGCATTTTCTTCCCGCCACCCACACTATTAACGCTGGATAATCAAGGCAAAACAGAGGGACAAGGTCAAGGTGCAAAAATGTTTTTTCGCCCACTGTTCTTCCTCCAGTCACTATTTTGAGTTGCATAATGGAATAATTTCTTAGCGTGTATCAGATAGAAACTGATTCTGCCAAAGTTTCCGACACATTCCTGCAACAGGGATGTTTTCATACTTGCTTCAGTTGTTGACTCTTTGTCCCACTTTCAAGCTGAAAAATAGTTATAGCAGAATTCCCGGTGTTACGATAAGTAACACTTGTGGAATTCATCCATCCCACATCACCAGGAGTTTATCACATGCCAGCTTCAAAAATGTCCAATATAAGTATCTGATAAACACCACCTGCAGTCTCCATCATTCACAGTATTTTTATTGTTGTTCTGATACCATAAATTATATTCAGCATGATTTATGGATGGAACATTTTGGCGCTCTGTGTTTTGCCTTGATTATCCAACGTTAATAGTGTGGTTGTCGGGAAGAAAATGCTCCGTTTCGCAGCTGTAATGTTTGACGTTATATTGCTAACTTGAGTTTTGTACAGGGCTCCTTGTTAAACAAGCAACTGCCCAGCTCCATGTTTCCTCGATACAAACATTCAATAATCTACACCTGTAACAATAATTTGCATGCAGTTTTAAGGCATACAGCTCACCACACCAGAAAGCCCGGTTATTTCAGTTTAAAGTTTATTTATTAGTGTCACAAGTAGGCTTACATTAACAGTGCAATGAAATTACTGTGAAAATCCCCAAGTCGCCACACTCCAGCGCCTGTTCAGGTACACTGAGGGAGATTTTGGGGTGCTACGGTGGCACAGTGGTTAGCACTGCTGCCTCACAATGCCAGGGACCCAGGTTTGATTCCCAGCTTGGGTCACTGTCTGTGTGGAGTTTGCACATTCTCCCTGTGTCGGCGTGGGTCTCCTCCGGGTGCTCCGGTTTCCTCCCACAGTCCAAAAGACGTGCTGGTTAGGTGCATTGGCTATGCTAAATTCTCCCTCAGTGTACCCGAACAGGCGCTGGAGTGTGGCCACTTGGGGATTTTCACAGTAACTTCATTGCAGTGTTAATGTAAGCCTACTTGTGACACTAATAAATAAACTTTAAAAAATTTAGCATGGCCAATGCACCTAACCAGCATGTCTTTCGGACGGTGGGAGGAAACCAGAGCACTCGGAGGGAAACCCACACAGACACGGCGAGAACGTGCAGACTCCTCACAGACAGTGACCCAAGCCGGGAATCGAACCCGGGTTCTTGTCACTGTGAGGCAGCAGTGCGAACCATTGTGCCTTCCTTCATTCCCTTTTCAGCATCAAAAAAATCACAATGGAAAATATCAAAAGACAACTCTTCAAATTCCCTCTCACAAAGTGGGATTAGAAAGTTGCACAGAGTCAAAAATGTGTCTTTGTTTTGCAATCTGTTTTTTTTTTAGTTTGCTGTAGGCTTTGAGGGTTAAATATCACACCGCTCACTGCAGTTTATGTAACCCGGCAGGTTAATTAATTAGAAGCCAGAAATATCAAGCATTTCCCAGGAAGCTGGCACGTCAAATCCCTTCACTAACTTTCACACACACCAGTTGCTGAGGCCTCTTCGCTCTCTGAGGGCCGCACAATTTTCTCTGTTATTGTTTCCTGGCACTTCAGCTTTGAAGTGGTAAAATAAAGAGTCTTTTTTTTCCCTTAGAAAGCAATTCCCCCTTTCAGCCCAGCTTTGTCTGCTTACTGCGCTGTTCCCTGTGGAGATGAAGGGGAATTTTCCTCCCAGCAACCGCAATATTCACGCTGGATATGTGCGGACGAGATGGGCTCGGCTTTAGGCTGACAACCTGGGACCTAGTCTTGGTGACATTTTAACTCCGATTAGATTGGAGGGCTCAAAACGCATAGAGCGGGGTGCTGGATGGTTGCCTGGGTGACACGCTCTTCAGCAGTCACGAGCCTGAGGTGATAGCCGCTATATCCATGAAAACAATTCTTTCAAACTTATTTCGATTACCACTCGGAACACAGACTGCTTTTCTTCAAATTAAGGTTAATAATATTCTCCCACTGTGTGCTAACTTTCTGAAAGCGAGGAAAAGATGCGATGCTAATATTCTCCAGCTCAGTATTTCTCAGTCGACTTCTGACTCGGTTATTCAAAAGTCAAGCAAGTCACTTTCACCACAAGTATCCTATTATGCAGAAACGTGGAGCATACATAGAGGGAAATGTCAATTACTTTGAAAGGTAATTAATCCCTGCAGTGCTGAACCCTGCTATCCCAGTCACAAAATTTCTGCATTTAAACCAAATGTAACAGCTAGTTCACATATTATTAAGTAACTCAACATTACAATACATCACACTAAAGTTTATAACAGACACACTTGTCTAAAGTACCTTCTATACTTATTGCTCCTCCTGTAGGATATTGAAAAACCTTTTATTATTCCTCTCTTGTGGCAGCACAGTGGTTAGCACCGCTGCCTCACAGCACTAGGGGCCCAGGTTCAATTCCAGCCTTGGGTGACTGTCTGTGTGGAGTTTGCACGTTCTCCCCATGTCTGCATGGGTTTCCTCCAGGTTCTCCGGTTTCCTCCCACAGTCCAAAGATGTGCGGGTTAGGTTGATTGGCCATGGTAAATTGCCCCTTAGTGTCAGGGGGATTAATAGGGTAAATATGCGGGGTTACGGGATAGGGTCGGGATAGGGATTGTGATCGGTGCAGGCTCGATGGGCCAAGTGGCCTCCTTCTGCACTGTAGTGATTCTATGTCTATATATAATGTCAGAGAAATAGGGTGGGATTTTCCATCCTCGCTTGCCCCAAAACTGGAAGATCCCACCCGAGGTCAACAAACATTTGCATGGTCTGCCCCCCAAGCCACTACGATTCCCGTAGAGGGTGGGATGGGAGAATTCCCCCAATAGATTCATAGAATTCCTACAGTGAAGAAAAGGCTATTCAGACTATCGAATCTGCACCGACTCTCCGATGGAGTATCTTAACCAGGTTCTCTCCCCCGCCCTATCCCCGCAACCCCACACATTTCTCATGGCTAATCCATCTAACCTACATATCCTGGGAGACTAAGGAGCAAGTTAGCATGGCCAATCCGCCTGCACATCTTTGGAATGTGGGAGGAGACCGGAGCACCGGCAGGAAACAGACACAGACACAGGGAGAAAGTGCAAACTTCGCACTGTCAGTGACCCAAGCCGGGAATCGAACCTGGATCTCTAGCACTGCGAGGTAGCAGTACTAACCACTGTGCCACCATGCTACCCCAAGACAAATTGAATTGAACCAAACCTCATTAAGATATGGATACTGTGGAATAAGGGAAGAATGAAGTAAGGAATGGTCATGAGTTTTAGGCTGCTGATATTTTATAATGTAATAAACTTAGGAATACTAAAAGGATTGATGTTGTGGCGTAGTGGTATTTACACTGGACCAGTAATCAAGAGACCCAGGGTAATGCTTTGGAGACCAGAGTTCAAATCCCACCATGGAGATGGTGACATTTGAATTCAATTAAATAAAAATGGAATTAAAAGTCTAATGTTGTTGATTGTCATAAAAAAAAAGAACTCTTAACTGCCCTCTGAAATAGCCGAGCGAGTCATTCATTTCAAGGCTAACGAAGGATGGGCAACAAATTCTGGCCCTCCAGCGATGCCCACATCCCATGAATGAATAAAAAAATCCTCAGCAACTCACAGAGAGTGGCTGCACAGCAGAAGGTTGGAGTGGCAAGTGACTTCAAGGCTTCCTAATCTTTAACAGTGAAAAATAGGCAAGCCTGATGTATTTCACTGGTAGAGACTTGCCATTGCATGAGGGTTTGGAGGTTGATCTCTCCCACAGTGCCTCCAAAAGTGGAAGACAGCAGAAACAAATCAAATAGACTCAAAATACAGAATAATGTTAATAAAAACAGGATTAAAGGCTTTCTATCTGAATGCTTGCAGCATTTGCAACAATTCCTCCCAGACAATTGACACACTGTAAACCAACTGGTCTCACTGGAACTCTGACTTTCACACAAGAGTTTCCAAACTCCACTCTCAAAGAACATGCCTTGGAATCTTCTCCCAGCTGTCCCTTGGATAGCTTCACCAAGAATCCAGCTCCAGTTTTTCTAACTCTCCTTTCTAACTTTCCTGGTATTCCTCTGCCCTGGATTGGTGGGTGAATTGATGGCACAAATAGATATAAATGGGTAAGATCTAATTTCCAGTATGGCGATGTGGCTGCAGGGTGCCCAAGGCTGGGAACTAATATTCAAGGATATTTGGCATTTAGGAAGGACAGTATTATGGTCCCCGTGTAATGATCCCAGTTGATGTTACTACTGAATGAGTCAGATCCCAGTGTGGAACCCAGCTTAATAGATCCTAACTGTTATCTATGTCACAGGAATGCCAATGAACTTTTAACAAAAGAATAAAACAGTTATTAAACAAGAAAAGATTAATTATATATATATATATAATACCATCCCTTTATCTCAGCAATACATTTACAGATATATGCAGATTTATAAAAATAACACAAGTTACAGAATTGATCTTATATTCTAATGCTCTCAGTCAGTACACAGTCCATGTAAACCAAAGGCAAAATGTAGTCAGCCACCCAACATTCTGAAACAAAGTGACAGATGCCAATCAACACAAAGTCTGTGGA
This sequence comes from Mustelus asterias, assembly GCF_964213995.1. Lineage (NCBI taxonomy): Eukaryota > Metazoa > Chordata > Chondrichthyes > Carcharhiniformes > Triakidae > Mustelus > Mustelus asterias. The sequence continues at coordinate 25,848,538 of NC_135827.1, forward strand.
TTTCTCATCAATTCCCCCCAGACAATTATCACAATGTGAACCAACTAAACTCACCGGAACTCTGACTTTCACATGAGAGCTTTTAAAGTCCAGTCTAAGAGAACATTCCTTGGAATCTTCTCCCAGACAATGCTTTCTCACAGATAGTTTCACCAAGGATCCAGCTCCTGGGTTTCTAACTCTCCTTCTGGTATTTCTCTGCCTGGATTGCCACATGTAATCATGCTTCCATGCATTCCCTCAGGTACCCAGCCATACCAACAGAATGCCACTACTTCATACGCTGTATAAAGGTCTCAACAACCTCTGAATCATCTTGGATATCTGGATTCTTCTTGCAAGCTGACATTACTAGGTCTGCCCCTTACAGCCCCATAATTAACGAGGAACCTCTCTCTGATCCTTACTTTAACTTCAATGAACAGGACCTTGTTCAGGTTCTTATTCTTTGTTCCTTTGAGTTCACAGTCTTCCTGGAACTCTCTTCTGTCCCATTCCCTGGTTTCTGGACTTCCTTCTTTAGTTTTTGGGACATGCTTACTGTCCCCATGTATTATTCTGCTTGTACTGGCAGTGCCTGTGGACTACTCCTGGGTAACCTTCTTTCAAACTGCACTAACTGCTTCTGCTTTTCTGTATGGGCCCTTGGTTGCTAAAGAGTAGCCTAGGTTTTTTTAAACCCTGTTAACATCATAAAACCCTCATTATAATGCAGGCATCTAAATTGACCTAGGGCGGCATGGTGGCACAGTTGTTAGCACTGCTGCCTCACAGCGCCAGGGACTGTGGGAGGAAACCGGAGCCCCCGGGGGAAACTCACACAGACACGGGAAGAATGTGCAAACTCCACACAGACAGTCACCTAAGCTGGGAATTGAACCCAGGTTCCTGGCGCTGTGAGGCAGCAGTTAATGATCTTAAATTGCTGGCCTCTGGCTATTAACCCTCTCCTCTAAGCCTTTAATCATCGGACCTATTTTCTCATTACATGACTCAGTGTTAGATTTTGTTTTATAAAGCTCCTGTGCAGTGCCTTGGGACATTTTTACTATTTTAAAGATGCTATAAAAATATAAGCTGTTGTTGTTGATTTTTAACCCCTCTATTTCATCGACCCACACATTTACCATGGCTAATTCACCTAACCTTCACATTGGAGGGAATCAGAACACCCGAATGAAACTCACGCAAATACGGGGAGAATGTGCAAACTCCACACAGTCACCCAAGGCCAGAATCGAACCTGGGTCTCAGGTGCTGTGGGGCAGCAATGCTAACCACTGTCCCACCGTGCTGCCCAAAAATTAAGCACCCAACGTGGGGCACAAACTCACAATCCGAGGATTAAGAGCCCCGTGCTCTGCCGAGCTAGCCGGGCTGTCAATGTTGTGGACTAATTCAGACTAACAAAACAATTGCTACAATTAGTCAACAACCCCAAAATAGTGTATCGTGTGACAAGCAGGATGGTCAACGGAACCTGGATGGATCCTGCTCTTTACCATCTAGCAATTCTAATGTCCTTACGAAATCAGTCAGAAGAATTATAGGATCCCTATAGTGCAGAAGGAGGCCATTCGGCCCATCGAGTCTGCACCGACCACAATCCCACCCAGGCCCTATTCCCGTAACAGCACATATTTACCCTGCTAATCCCGTTGACTAACGGATAATTTAGCATGGCCAGTCAAACTAACCCACACATCTTTGGACTGTGGGAGGGAACCGGAGCACCCGGAGGAAACCCACGCAGGCATGGGAAGAATGTACAAATTCCACACAGACAGTGACCCGAAGCTGGAATTGAACCCAGGTCCCTGGCGCTGTGGAAGCAGCAGTGCTAACCACTGTGCCATCGTGCCACCCCCAAAATACCACTCACTAAACAACCAGAGCAGCTGCAACTTTTGGCAGTGGTGGGATTTGAACCCACGCCTCCTCAGAGACTGGAGCCTAAATCCAGCTTTAGACCACTCAGCCTCACTACCCCTACAGAACCTCAGCAGCTATATGCATTCTTGGCAAAACCCCAGACTGGGGTATTCGTAACTGATGTCCTGTTGAAGATGCAGAGGTATGAATGCTATCAACCTAACCACAGCATGCTCACTATTCCATTTGCAATGCCCATTCTGGCCAGAGTGACAGCATTTTCAGCTGCCGAAAGGTAAATAAAAAGAGTTTTCTATTAATTTAGTGCTTTCCACTTTGTGTGAAGTGCCTGCAGTCTTCTGTGATCCCTTGGTCCACCAGGATGTTGCCTGGTATGGAGGGGAGATCCTATGAGGAGAGGCTGAGGGATTTGGGATTGTTTTCGCTGGAAAGGCGGCGGCTAAGAGGGGATCTTATTGAAACATATAAGATGATTAGAGGTTTAGATAGGGTGGATAGTGATAGCCTTTTTCCTCTGATGGAGAAATCCAGCACGAGGGGGCATGGCTTTAAATTGAGGGGGGGTAGTTATAGAACCGATGTCAGGGGTAGGTTCTTTACCCAGAGGGTGGTGAGGGATTGGAATGCCCTGCCAGCATCAGTAGTAAATGCGCCTAGTTTGGGGGCGTTTAAGAGATCCGTAGATAGGTTCATGGACGAAAAGAAATTGGTTTAGGTTGGAGGGTCACAGTTTTTTTTTAACTGGTCGGTGCAACATCGTGGGCCGAAGGGCCTGTTCTGCGCTGTAATGTTCTATGTTCTATGTTCTATTTGATGCCTCGATACATTGTCCATGTTCTCCAGCTCGAGCTTACACTATGTCAGAGTAATTCTTGGCAGTCCTGCTGCCCTATCAGGATGGTCTTGATGCAGAACATCCAAGCCCAAGCTCAAGCAATGTCTTAAATTAATAGGAACTACATCCTATAAACCCAACCTTCTTTCATGTGTTAGGATCCCAGTTGATGTTACGACTGGACAGGCAAGTCTCACAATGGAACTCTGGCTCGATAGATCGTAACTTTTTCGAAACATGGATGAACAGTTACATGACTGCTGATTACATAGAAACATAGAAGATAGAAGCAGGAGGAGGCCATTCAGCCCTTCGAGCCTGCTCCGCCATTCATTACGATCATGGCTGCTCATCCAACTCAATAGTCTCATCCTGCTTTCTCCCCATAAAATTTGATCGCATTCGCCCCCAAGTGTTATATCCAGCCGCCTCTTGAATACATTCAATGTTTTGGCATCAACTATTTCCTGTGGTAATGAATTCCACAGACTCACCATTCTTTGAGTGAAGGTATGTCTCCTCATCTCCATCCTAAATGGTCTACCCCGAATCTTCAGACTGTGACCCCTGGTTCTGGCCTCCCCCACCATTGGGAACATCCTCCCTACATCTACCCTGTTAATTTTTAACAAAATAATAAAACATATATTAAACAAGAAACCATTAACAGTAATACAATACTCCTGCAGTCCAGCTACGTTTTTACACATGTACTCAGATTTATAAGAATAACACAAGGTACAAAAGGTATACTCTAACATTCTCAGTAAGTACACTGTCCAAGTAAACAACCAGGTGATATGTGGTCAAACACACCACACTCTGAAACAGTGGCAGATGCTACCCAATATAACTTCAATGCATTTCTAATCTGTAGTCATTCAGCCAAATGCCAGTTTCCCATCACCAAGACCCTTGATTGTGTACCATCGGAAAGAGCGGTGCTTGCGGTTTATAGGCAAGTAGTCTTCACCTTGAGACCTACAACAGCAGTCCAGGTAGAGTAACAGGTTTAAAAAACCCCGCTGACCACTTCCCTTTGGGCAAGGCTGCGCTCGCTCAATAAGGCAGCTCATACTCCACGAGGTCCATGGGGAGATCTATTGTTGATCCTCTGTGGCCATCACAGCCATCATAACATAATCCCATTCATTTGCAAGGTAGTAGCACAATAACCCTAAAATAACCATTGCTGACATCCTCTGTGATTTTATGGTCACACGTGGCAAGTGCCATCTCTTCAAAGGTTTTGAATTAGTGCCATCGTCCTCCGGTCCTGGCTCCTTCCTGGCAGCTTCGACCTGTAAGCAGAGCAGTTTATGAAGCTGCTGTTATTCAGTACAGCAGATGAAACTAAGTACCTAAATTTAGGCACAGTGTTAACCACTGTGGCACAGTGGTTAACACTGCTGCCTCACAGCGCCAGAGACCCGGGTTCGATTCTGGCCTCAGGTCACTGTCTGTTTGGAGTTTCCACATGCTCCCCTTGTCTGTCTGCGTTTCCTCCAGGTGCTCCGGTTTCCTCCCACAGTCCAAAAATGTGCAGGTTAGGTGGATTGGCCATGCTAAATTGACCTTAGTGTCAGGGGGATTAGCAGGGTAAATATGTGGGGTTACGGGAATAGGGTGGGATTGTGGTTGGTGCAGACTCAATAGGCCGAGTAGCCTCCTTCTGTACTGTAGGAATTCGATGAAACCCTAACCACCTCCCTTTAAGGTCCATACTCCCACAAATTGTTTCTTAACCATGACTCTAGTGTGTTTGATCTGCAGAAAGCTCTGTACATGAGACTGTTAATGGCTAGAGATGCTCCACACAGCTTGGTGTGCTGGATAAGATCTAGCCTGGGATTTTCCACGAATTGCTTCTGGCAGACGCGGTTCGCCATTGGCCACCAGCGGGATTTTCCAGTCCCACTGAAGTCTACAGCATTTTGCGTGGCTCACCAGCCACACTGCCAGAGAACCCGCCGTGGGGGGGGCGGGGAAGAGTAAGGGGAGGAGGTGTGTGGCCTTCAGCGAGACCGGAACGTCCCGCTGGTGGGAAGCACTGGAAAATCCCACCCCTATTTGAAATGGTCATTCCTACCCTTTGAGTTTTTACCATAGTTCGCATTTAACAAATTGGCACAAAAAACAAATTAAATGCAACCATATAAGTGGAAGCTGAAGCCCTCATTCCTCTCAGCAAATTGATTTCAATGATGCTTTCAGTGGTTCGGCTGTGAGTTCATTCACCCAGGGTCACTTTGCTTATTCCTAATAAATTTACTTCAGAAAGGTGCCCATAGTTCAAACATGCACACCTGCAGGCCATGGAGATGCCTGAGAGTTTCTTATGAAATATTGATTTCATCGCAGTTGGTAAATGAAAGGTTTTTTTGGAGTGATCTCTTGCACAGTGGATCAGGAGTTTATCACAAAGGAAATATACAGGGTGAGAGCATTATATCTAGTGTAAGAAAGACTCCAATCCCTTGTAGAATCTACGGAAAGTATAGGCTTTGTAGAGGTTTATAAATGTGATGGCGGAGGAGCGGGTGGGGTGGTGGGGCGAGGTGGGGGTCAAAGCAGCTGTGAGGTTGCACAGACCACCAGGGATAAGCAACGTAAGAGAGAAGATTTGCGAAAATCATAGAAGCAAGTCAGCTTCTGAAAGAAGGATGGCAAGTTCAGTGCTTCAGATAGACATCGTGGGCCGGATTCTCCAAACTTGCTCGCAGCTGGGATTCTCCAGTCCTGCTGCAGTGAACAGAGATTTAGCTGAGTGCCTAATTCTCCGTCCTCACTGGCAGCGGCGGAGGGGTGTTGGAGAATTCCGGCCATATTGTCAGAATTGTACAAATGAATACAGGGCCACACTTTATAGAATTCACCAAAATAGATGAGGGAGAGGAAAACAATATTATAGAATCATAGAATCCCTACAGTACAGAAAGAGGCCATTTGGCCCATCGAGTCTGCACCGACCACAATCCCAACCAGGCCCTACCCCCATATCCCGACATATTTTACCCACTAATCCCTCTAACCTACGCATCTCAGGACACTAAGGGCAATTTTTTTTTTAGCATGGCCAATCAACCTAACCCGCACATCTTTGGACTGTGGGAGGAAACCGGAGCACCCGGAGGAAACCCACGCAGACACGAGGAGAATGTGCAAACTCCACACAGACAGTGACCCAAGCCGGGAATCGAACCCAGGTCCCTGGAGCTGTGCTACCGTGCCGCCCATATAGGGGCGGTAATAGGTAAAAGTAACGGGTCAAATGTGCTAAATAGTTGTGTTGGACGCTGTGGGCTTAACACAGGGAAAATGCTTCAGCCTTCTAAGGCACTAAATGCCTAGTGTTTTTTTAACTGGTCAGAAATGGTAAGATTTTAATTTATTTTCTGATCAGTCGTGTCAAAAATAACTGAGGTAAACCAAGTATGACATCCTTTTCTGATGAGTAAAAACCTTGAGCAACAATTTCCTATAGATTTATAACTGACAATGTTATTGTCAGATCCTGTAGGTAATAAAACACGAGAAGGTGGACAGCACGACCTAGTGTCATGTCAAGAAGCCTCAGGCGATCAGAACTGTTCACGTCTATCTCTGTTTCAAACAGTCCCCCATTGTGAATCAAATAAAGCAACTTCTTACGTAAGAGCTGGTTACCAAGGAACACAAAGTCCCATTCTGTTGAGGTGTTTGATGAGCTGTCGACAGGTTTATCATACTTTCAAAATGTTCCTTGCTAAGCGAGCTCCAACACAGTTCAGTAAGTCAAGGCTACAAGTTAATGCACGTTGGCGAGACACATACTACAGTTATGCTTTAACTCCTTAAAAGGCTAATTAGGAGTGTTCGGAGAGCCTCCAATGTCATTTGCACCTGCCTGGTGCGTGGATTTCCTAGAAGCCCTGGGTTCATTTTTAATTGTAAGTAGGATTAGGAGATGCCACAGGCATTATCAGGAAACTGTGTGAGACATGTCTCACTTGCTTAATCAGTTGTGGTCATTTTAATAACCTAAATGTTACAGTAAGTATTATGCAGAGAGTATAGCGACATTTCTCGGACAGCACTGGAGCAGTACATACCAGCAGTATCTGGTTCATTTGTACGCTCAGTTCCACTTGCTTGGGAATTCGTGTTGGTACCAAGTGCCAGTTTCCTTTGTTGATTTAGGTTTCAACGTGCAAAGCTTCAAATATAGCTTTCTATAATTGTAATTTGATGAATCCAAGAATGATTCACAACCCATGAAACTGCAGGGATGATATGTGGATGTAGAAAATCTGCTAAAATGCATCATTCATGTCGAGTTATTGGGCCTTGATGCAGTAGATATGCTGGTTGTTAAACAGAGCTGGAAATTGTCAGTGCAGAGAACCAAATGACAGGAGCTTAAACCATCTGTTATCTGCTTACAAAAAGTATAAATAACACAGTAATTTGCTACCATTATCCCTCATTTCCTTAATGCCATCATGACGGCAAAGTTATACAACTTAGTCTCCTAGTAAAAGGGTGTTAAGAGCTCCCAGAATTTATTGGCCTTAATATCTGGCCACTATCTTCTAGAGGTCTACAAAATAATGAGGGGCATACATGACGTAGATAGTCAACATCTTTTTCCGGAGGTAAGGGAGTCTAAAACTGGAGGGCATAGATTTAAGATGAGAGGGGAGAGATACAAGAGGGCCCAGAGGGGCTGTTTTTCACTCAGAGGGTGATGAGTGTCTGGAACGAGCAGTAGTAGAGACAGGTACAATTTTGTCTTTTGAAAAGCAAAGCATTTAAACAGTTACATGGATAAGATGGGTAGAGAGGGATATGGACCAAATGCGGGCAATTGGGACTAGCTTAGTGGTAAAAACTGAGTGGCATGGACAGGTTGGGGGTGAAGGGCCTGTTTCCATGCTATGAACCTCTATGAGTCTATCACAGGAGGCATCAGAGCAGAACAGGTGTGAAGGGCACACTCCTCTCTGTCCGCAACCCACCAGCCGAGTGAGAGCAAACCCTCAAACAAACCAGCCCTCTCTTCAGCACTTTGAAAGCCACCCAATGTCCTTTTTTTAAAGAATACCCACAGGTGTAGCTTTGTATTTCTTTTCCTCCCAGGTTTATTTTCTGCAGGTTTATCTCCAAAATTGTGCCTGTTTTTTAGCTGCTGGAATTATAATGTAGCATACCAGCTGGCATCCCTCTCCTTTAGCACAATTACGAGGATGAACAATAGGGTAACAGAAGAGACACACGGCAGGTCCAATTGTGTCAGAATGCTTAAATGTCCCAATTATCCCTAAAAACTATTTTGGAAGCTTAAATACCCTTGATCCAATCACTAGAGATGTTAATCCAGTGTTACCTAATGAAATCCTAAATGCCCAGCGAGTTACTTAACCTACTTTACAACGGCCACCATGACTAAAACTTACATTCACTATGAACACTGGTCAGTTTCATCTGGATGTGAATCTCACTTGTTGCCAGCTTAACCTGCAACTAAAAATTTGCGACTGATATATTAGATAGTAGTGTCTGAAAGTCGATTGAAGGATCCTGTCTGTTATGAACTTGTTAATCACCGACAAGGAGAATCAGCTAAATATGTACAATTTGCAAAATAAGAATTATTCCCCACTCCTTGTGGGGTCAACTTTGCTTAGGGTTATTAAACCGAAACTTACCTGACAATAGAAATATTCACGCACTCAAAAAATGACCATGTGGACGCATTAAAAAAGCTATAACAAGTTAGCAGGTTTATTGGGAAATAAACCAAAGTTGAGTTACAAAGACTATTCACAGCCTGCCATTTACCTTTCATTTGCCTTTATCCTTGACATTGTAACTCATTAACACAAATATTAGGTCAACACAATCCAAGTGCATTGCACCAATACTCTATGCAGGAAAGGAAACCTGTTGTATTATGTAGTTACTATGTCCTATTTCGGCTTTGAGTAATGTTATTGAAATGATTTGCAACTTAACTTTTTTTCTTTAACTTGCAAGGCAATGTTCATTGCAATTTGTGAATTGTCTTCCTCGGATGTAACCTAACAGATTCCAGTCTGTGTGAGATCCTGGACTTGCCTGGAAACATAGCCTTACGGTGCATCCCACTGGAAGTGGCAGTAAGAGGTGGCACGGTGGCACAGTGATTAGCACTGCATAAGGACCCAGGTTCAATTCTGACCTCGGGTGACTGTCTGCGTGGAGTTTGCACGTTCTCATCGTGTCTGCGTGGGTTTCCTCTGGGGTGCTCCAATTTCCTCCCACACTCCAAAGAAATGCAGGTTAGGTGGATTGTCCATGCTAAATTGCCCCTTAGTATCCCAAGATGTATAGGTTAGGGGTATTAGTAAGGTAAATATGTGAGGATATGGCCTGTTGGGATGCTCTGTCGGAAAGAGATGGTGCAGACCCACTGGGCCTGCACTGTAGGGATTCTCTGCAACATATCTGAGTCAGGAGAATTTTTTTGAAATACATTGCAATTTTCTGTTCAAGTGTTGCTGCCTTGTCACCACATTAACAATGCTACCACACCACAACCATGGACCTCAATAATTTGAAATACAGACCACCGTATCAAAACAGAGTAACTGCCAAAGATAGTGCTAAAGCCACTAGATAGAGTATGCAAGCAGATACCAAGGCTTATGCCATGATCTGTCAGATTCCAGGATAATTCATCATTAAGTCACTCAGTAAAGCTTACTCACCACCAAATGCACTATATCTACTGCATACAATGAGCTTATGTAAATGTGATGTATCTAAAGAATAGTTGTAATAAAAAATGTGCATGTCGTTTAATTACCCTAAGTTTATATGTATCAGGCGAATATATATGCATGTGTAATCAGAGTATTTGTATTTAACATCCAGGTGAGTATGAAGTGCAATATAATGTTTACATAGGGCAGCAAGGTGGTACAGTGGTTAGCACTGCTGCCTCACAGCGCCAGGGACCCGGGTTCGATTCCTGGCTTGGGTCACTGTCTGTGTGGAGTTTGCACGTTCTCCCCGTGTCTGCGTGTGTTTCCTCCAGGTGCTCCGGGTTTCCTCCCACAGTCCGAAAGATGTGCTGATTAGGTGCATTGGCCATATTAAATTGCCCCTTAGTGTCAGGTGGACAAACAGGGTAAATACATGGGGTTACAGGGATAGGGCCTGGGTGGGATTGTTGTCAGTGCAGGCTTGATGGGCCGAACGGCCTCTTTCTGCTCTGTAGGGATTCTGTGGTTCTTAATGATTCATAATTTAACTGTACAAAAACAATTTGCCTGAAACAAGCACCCATAATGTTCTGAAATGCACCAAACATTTGGGGGGCACAATGGCACAGTGGTTAGCGCTGCTGCCTCACAGCGCCAGGAGCCGATGTTCAATTCCAGCCTCATGTGACTGTGTGGAATTTGCACATTCTCCCCATGTCTGCGTGAGTTTGCTCCGGGTGCTCCGGTTTCCCCCCACAGTCTCAAAGATGTGCAGGTTAATATGTGGATTAGCCATGCTAAATTGTCCTTTAATGTCAGGGGGATTAGGAGGGTAAATATGTGGGGTTACGGGGATAGGACAGGACCTGGGTGGGATTGTTGTCGGTGCAAGCTCGATGGGCCAAAGGGCCTCTTTCTGCACTGTAGATTCTATGATTCTATGGGTGGAGTTCTCAAGACACCTCAACAATAGTTAGTGTAAACAGTGTGGTTGCTATCAACATGTTGTCATTCAGGAACACGTAGTTTGATTTACTTTGACCATGCTGAACCGACAACAATATCAGAGGGCAATGTATCAACCTGCCCTTGATATGGGAGTGATTCAGCAAGTAACAGGCGCACAGAATGGCAGATTTCTAATTGTGTCAGGCTTGAAGATCTTGCTTCTGTCTTGCTGATCCTGATCTGATGAGGATTAAAAATTAATGACCCATTGATCATTTTAGCAGATATATTTACATTGGCGATCACTTAAGCAAAGTGGTGGAATGTAAAGCTGAAAATCCAGTCTACAAAGCACGTGAATTTGTAATCTAACTTATCATTAATATCATATAAACATATTTGTCAGCCACTTTGTACACTGTAAGATCCAAAAAAATCCAGCAAGTGAGATTGAGGGCCAGCTTGGGAAGGAAGAGCCTTTGGCTTACTGGTAGCATTCCCACACTGGAACAAGAGGTGCAAAGTTCAAACCAAGCCCCGGTCAATAGTAATGAGTAGAGGCTTTCCAGCCCCACACACCAATGGGATCTTCCAGTCCCACTAATGTGAATGTAAATTTCAATGACTCCCCTGCCCTGCCAGAGGTGAATCATAGAATCCCTACAGTGCAGAAGGAGGCCATTCAGCCCATTGAGTCTGCACTGACCACAATCCCACCCAGGCCATATCCCCACAACCCCATGCATTTACCCCAGCTAATCCCCCTGACTATAAGGGGCAATTTAGCACAGCCAATCCACCTAACCCGCACGTCTTTGGACTGTGGGAGGAAACCGGAGCACCCAGAGGAAACCCACGCAGACATGGGGAGAATGTGTAAACTCCACACAGACAGTGACCCAAGCCTGGAATTGAACCCGGGTCCCTGGTGCTGTGAGGCAGCAGTGCTAACCACTGTGCCACCGTGCCGCCCACTAGATAGAGCTGGAAACTTCCGGCTCTTAATCCTGGGATGACTTGGGTTTGATGAATGTGGATGCCCCACTCAGCCGCCTCCTCCCCATAAAACGTTCCTACCACATAGGACTAGCCATCCAATCAGCGACTATAAAATTGGTCACAGCCTGTGACTCTTTTCACTATTCCATACTATTCTCAAATAAGAACATTTGTTCAGCAGTTTTGGTTGATAGAAGAATGCTAATCAAAATATCATAAATAAAATGTATTTATTAGTGTCACAAGTAGGCTTACATTAACACTGCAATGAAGTTACTGTGAAAATCCCCTAGTCGCCAGACTGAGAGAAAATTTATCTTGGCCAATGCATTTAACCCGCACATCTTTCATACTGTGGAAGGAAACCGGAGCACCCAGAGGAAACCCACGCAGACATGGGGAGAACATGCAGACTCTGCACAGACAGTGACCCAATCCGGGAATCGAACCCGGGTCCCTGACGCTGTGAGGCAGCAGTGCTAATCACTCAGCACTTTGATTTATAATGGGATCTTCCATGCCCATCTGCCCAACTGATGAATAAGGTAGTTTAGTAGTTTAACCTCACATCTTAAACAGGATGGCCAGAATTTTCCAGCTGTTCATGTCCTGCCACCACTGCATGCAAGGACGGAGAATTTGGCGCTCTGCCAAATTGCCGTTCACTGCAGCAGGACAAGAAAATCCTGCCGGCGTGAACAGCCGGAAAAGTCCGCCCGATATCTCTGACAATGCAATATTCCCTGATTACTGATCTGGAACCCAGATAACATAATTCCTGGAGTGTGGCCTGAATGGGCGACATGGTGGCACAGTGGTTAGCACTGCTGCTTCACAGCGTCATGGACCCGGGTTCAATTCCCAGCTTGGGTCACTGTCTGTGTGGAGTCTGCACGTTCTTCCCATGTCTGCGTGGGTTTCCTCCCGGCGCTCCGGTTTCCTCCCACAGTCTGAAAGACGAGCTGGTTAGGTGCATTGGCTGTGTTAAATTCTCCCTCAGTGTACCCGAACAGATGCTGGAGTGTGACTAGGGGATTTTCACAGTAATTTCATTGCAGTGTTAATGTCAGCCTACTTGCGACTAATACATGAACTTTTTTTAAAAATTAACTACGAGTTTCTACCTCTGAGGTGGGCCACAGGATCACAGAAACATGCGATACTTGTTAATATGTACAGAATCTAACTCCTAGGTAATAATTTCCTAAGAGGCAGAAAATCAATAAATCCTGTGCCCATGAAAGATGTTAAATCTACAGCTGTAGAACGTGTAGCAAGCACTTTAACAACTATAGTTATCCTGACAAGTTGTACAAACATATTTGACAACAGGATCCTCCGGCTATATACCATAATTCAAAAATGTTATGCTGATATATTTCACATTATTGAAAATGCCAAGTATTTGCAATAATTTTTCTTCATCGTTTCAAGAAATTTAATTTGGGTCCTTTTTTACATTCAGTCTTCAGTGTCAAGAGCACAATTTTGATCTAAGTCAAAAATATGCCAAGTAATCATGACGTTCTGAGGATTGAGAATAAGATAAACATTTAGTTCAGGTGATATTCCTTATGGAGGCAAGTCCGCACCTCCGACTGTAAGTATTTATTGCCTATATTTGTACAATTCAGATTTCTAAAAGATTTCTTCATTTACTTTTTTGCATCAATGGTCATTCAATAAGTAATTGGAGGATGACCAGGATGTAGCCTAGGATGAAGCATTTGAGTTATAAGGAGAGATTCGAGAGGCTTGAATTGTTGTCTTTAGAGCAGAGAAGGCTGAGGGGGGACATGATTGAGGTGTTTAAGATTATGAGGGGTATGGACATGGTGAGTAGGGAAGCTGTTCCCCTTTGTTGAGGGCGTCAATCACAAGGAGGCATCATTTTAGGGTAAGGGGCAGGAGATTCAAGATGGGATTTGAGAAAATGCCCTTTCACTCAGAAGGTGGTGGGAATCTGGAATGCGCTGCCTAGGAAGGTAATGGAGGCCGGAAACCTTGCAACCTTTAAAAAATATTTGGATGAGTAGTTGGAATTTCATAATATTCAAGGATATGGGAAATACAGGAAAATGCTATTGGCATGCGTTTAGTGGTAAATATTGTCAGTGCAGACTCGATGGGCCGAAGGGCCTTCTCTACACAGTGCAACTCCCTGGGCTGAAATTTACCATAAGACCATAAGACATAGGAGCAGAATTAGACCACTCAGCCCATCGAGTCTATTCCGCCATTCAATCATGGCTGATATTTTTTTCTCATCTCCATTATCCTGTCTTTTCCCCATAATCCCTGATCCCCTTATCAATCAAGAACCTATCTATCTCTGTCTTAAGGACTCACAATGACCTGGCCTCCACAGCCTTCTGCGGCAAAGAGTTCCACAGGTTCAACACTCTCTGGCTTAAGAAATTCCTCCTCATCTCTGTTTTAAAGGATCGTCCCTTTAGCCTGAGGTTGTGCCCTCTGGTTCTAGTTTTTCCTACTAGTGGAAACATCTCTCCACGTCCACTCTATTCAGGCCTCGCAATATCCTGTAAGTTTCAATAAGATCCCTCCTCATCCTTCTAAACTCCAACGAGTACAGACCCAGAGTCCTCAACCGTTCCTCATACGACAAGCTCTTCATTCCAGGGATCATTCTTGTGAACCTCCTCTAGACCTTTTCCAAGGTCAACACATCCTTCCTTAGATGTGAGGTCCAAAACTGCTCACAATACTCCAAATGGGGTCTGACCAGAGCCTTGTACAGTCTCAGAAGTACCAGCTCACTCCACCTATTGGTGGGCAGAGCGAGCCAGTAAATTTGTGTGAGAGCCGGGAAATCAGGATCTCTCCCATGCGTTGTGGGGCTTGCAATTGGCCATGAGCCCCTGTGATTTGTGGGGGGGGGGGCGGGGGGGGGGGGGGGGGGGGGGCGGGGGGGAGTATGTTGAGGCTGCCTGCAGCAGCGGCCTTACAGCTCTCTGTTAGTCTGTCAGACCCCTGCTGCTGAAATCACGCATGTGCGGCATCAGAGGTCTGCACCTGCGCAGTAGCTCCCTCTACAGGCTGGCTGGCGAATTAAACCCTGCCCACTGCCTGCAGCAGCTAGAAACAGTTTCAATGACTAAGTGCATAAGATTGGGCATGAAAACTCACCCAAAAAACCGATCAGGAATTCTCCTATTTTCACGCTAGCTGGACACATAGAATAATTCTTGTAAAATTCCGCCCTATGACTGCTGCTGAGGGGCAGGTAAAAGCTGTATTATTGTTGCCTTATGTTTTGGGGTAGAGGGGGACAGGGCGAGTTGCAGTCTATATGTCAATAATAAGTGGGTAGTAAAAATAAGTTGTGGTGAGGCCCATCAAAGCCCTTTTCTATTCAAATAAAGTATACTGCCATTATGATTACAAACTTAAGGTGGCTTTAAGAGCAACATACAGCTTCCGATATCAAGCTACTTTCTTTTTATAGACAGGGGGTCCTTTAGCCGTTAATGCTCACATTGCCTCAGCCTCAGTGAAAAGTGCCAAGCTCCAATTATAATTTGCAACAGCAAGGGTTCAAATGCTGGAGGCCAATTGCAGATCTCACAGTGGAAGGAATAGGGAAAAATACTGAAACTGAAAGAAAACAGCACCCTGACCTCTTTTCCTACTGTAATAAAACTTCAGGTAGTAATGCAGCTTTGTAAAAATCCGTGCATTTCTCTTAAAAGTGCGTACTTCACCCATTTTTAATCTTATGTTTTACATGGATAACCATTCTGTTCTTGTTCTTTACTGATAGACACTGCACTCAAAGTACCAGATGATTATGAGCTTCTGCTTATTCAGGGCTTTTGATCCACTGCGGTGAATACTTCTCTTCATTATGCTGCTGAGTGTTTTGCAGCACTATAAGGTGTTATTGTGGGAGCTAGATTGGGGCCTTGGGAAATTAAGTTCATCTTGCTCTGAGACATTCAAGTGAATGGCTGACCAGATCAGAACAATATGTGCAAATAAAACAAAAGGCAACAGAAGAGACTTCCACTTTCTCAGATGGAAAAAGAGGACATAAACAACAAGTAACCCGCATGATTTATGTCAGGTTGAACTTTTTACCTTGTAATTTTTATGCGTCAAGGTCAGCAGTAGCATTTCTGCAGTGTGTCAATTGTTATGACAGGGGCCGTAAGTTTATTCCGAGGGAATGACTCCAGGTAATATCTCTCAGGCTGAAACATAAGGTTTTGGTTAAAGTTTCTAAAGTAAAGTTTATTTATTAGTCACAAGTAAGGCTCCCATTAACACTGCAATGAAGTGATTATAAAATTCCCCTGGTGCCTGTTCGTAACAGTGTTAGTAAGGTTAGTAACAGTATAGACATACAGCAGACAGATGCATGCTATTGCAGACTACAAGTGCAATAGGTCTTGGGGTAAGGCTGGCGGGGAAGTGAAAAGGTGAACAGGCAGAGGCAAATACTGAAAAATGAAAGTTGTGTATTAATATGGTGCCTTTCATTACCTTGGGACATTCCAAAACACTTTTGAGTCACTGTGTACTCACTGTAATCATTAATTTAGAAATACAGGAGCCAATTTACACACAGCAAGCTCCCACAGCAGCAATATGATAATGAACAGATGATCTATTTTTATACTGTTGATTGAGGAATAAATATTTGCAGAATTGAGAAAGGTTTAGGCGGTTGTTTATGACCAGCACAGGCGCAATGGGCCAAAGGGCCTTTGCTGTGCTCTCGACCTCTGTGACTCTATAACTCCCTGGCTCTTGAAAATAGTGTCATGGGTTAATTTATGTCCTCCTGATAGGGCCTCAGGTTATCATGTTTTTATAATGATATATAAAGGCAGCAATTTCTCATAACGGATTGGGCAAACACGTTGTTGGATCATTTATTGAGACTAAGCACATTGGAATATTTATACAGATGCCTAAATCTCAAATACATCAAAGCTGCAGAGCTGTCTGTGTGTGCTCTGCTGGAAGTAAAAATGAAACTAAAACTGGATTGCAAGATACGCTTGCTTTCTAGTGATGTGTTGCTACAATATCTTAAAGGCATATTACAACACCCACCCCCCTTCTATGGAAATACTCCAAAGAAGTAGAACTATTTAAAACATATGGTCATGTTTAGTCACCATTACGTAAGTATGTAAAGTAAAGGAATTAAGGGTTATGGTGAATGGGTGGGTAAGTGGAGCTGAGTCCATGAAAAGATCAGCCATGATCTTATTGAATGGAGGAGCAGGCATAAGGGGCCAGATGGCCAATTCCTGCTCCTCGTTCTTATGTTCTTAGAACCAATGAATCTATGAGTCTCCGAAGTGTAGTGGTCAACTGCTGTTTCACCCACATCATTTAATGGTAACCTTGTCGCGAGGTTTCTTTAATTACTCTCAATGATCTGTGGGATTGTCATCATTGGATGTTATTCCTGGTGGCATTTGAGATTCAGTCTTTGATGCAATAGGACTATGTGATGGATGAAGAACTGGAATGAATCTGATTTGTCCTCACCATTGCACTATTGTGTAGGACCCTAGTTCCAAATAAACTTTTGTCACCTCGACTGGTTGTCATGTACCATCTGTGAGACTCTAGATGTGAACTTACTATCCCAACAGTCAACTTGGTAATTCTGTGACTAGACTTTTCTTATGCATGTGGGCCATCTTCTCTTGCAATTTTAAAAGTTGATCTCTAGTTTCGGAAAGAATATAATGGATAAAAGTAAGGAAATTTGTACTCACTGGTCTGCCAAATGTGAGCTCTGCTCCAGATGGAACAGTTGCACTTAAAGGTATCATTGCCAGATGTAACATTGAAATGTATAGATTTTGCTTGATTTGTACATTTGAGAATTAGGGATTTCACCTTATGAATTATTCATTTAACTAGGCTGTTAGATCTGGGATAATAAGGAGAAGAAACAGTGTGATCAATATTCCACTTCTCACACATATCCTAAAAATGCTTACCAAGCAATTGCAGACTATTTTTGGTAATAGTCATTCTATGCACACCAAATAAACTGAAAATAGCACTTACAGTGTACGCAACTGTTGTGCTTGATAAATTGTGCAATTATCAAATAATGGATTACTTGGTAAAGGATTCGATGAAGATGAAGTCAATGCCATAGACAGGAGAGAGGCCAGATGCGATTTTGGACCAAGAATGGGTAGGAGCTTCATGTGGAATCAATGGTTCTTTGTGCTGACTTGGCAAATGCTCTCGACATGCCTCACACTTCTTGATGACAATTTCAATGTCATTGTTCATGCCCAGATATAGGCTGTCCCTCTTGTGAGTCTTCTCATCTAATCTGTGATCATGTGTGAGTGATGAAGTTGTTGAACAATATCAGGTCACAAGGAATGCGGCATGATGACATCCCAGCCTTTAAAAATGACTCCCTGGGGGATGTCTAACTCACCTCGGTAAAGCCAAAATGATCTCATGTGTTGGTGGATATACTGAATTGAATCAGCCCATCCTTCAGTGATGGTTTTCCATAGTTTCTGTAGTGTGGAATCCTTTGTTGCTTCTTCCTGTGTTGGATTGTAATTGTGTTGTGCAAAATATACCAGATTAATTGATATTTTCCTGTAAGTGTAATGTTGCAACTCCCCTGAAACTGCCAGTTTCATCGCAATATTCCGGATATTCCAATGTTAAGCCATGCACTGAGGTAATAGGAGTAGCTTCGGAGGTTAATCTGTCTTGTGATGTCTGCTAATTCCATGGATTGTAGCTAGTACGAGTTTGTGATATGTTGGTAGGCTGACAATTGCCAGTCTTTGAGTCTCCATGAGGTAGAACATCTGTGACACCCAGGGGGATTCATTGTACTTGCACTCCAGGACATGGAATCAGTGAACAGGTGTACACTGACAGTTTCATGACTTCAGGTTTCGCCATGATCTTCCATGTGTGTGGATACATGTCTTTTAGGATTCACAGGGATAGTATGTTGACATTTGCCCTGTTTGACACAGATTGACTCTTGGCCAAGAACAAATAGTTGCCAATTTTCTTGGGGCAGATAATTTTAATCTTGGTAAACACTTCAGATGGTGTGACAGTTTCTTTTGTTTTCCACAAGAGTGACGGTGTGTAATCTTTGTTCACTGCTCTTCATCTCAACATGCATAACATGGTCATTTTCTGGTAAGGAGTCTAACAACACCAGGTTAATGTCAACAGGTTTATTTGGTAGCAAACGCCGTTTGCTACCAAATAAACCTGTTGGACTTTAACCTAGTGTTGTTAGACTCCTTACTGTGTTTACCCCATCCAACGCCGGCATCTCCACACCATTTTCTGGTATGTCAGTCACTTTGTGTATATGTCTCGAATGGGATACCAGATGGTCATTCTTACTTAAAGGTACCCATTGTGTAGAGTCTGTTTAGATCAGTGTACGGCTCTTTGTAGCTGCATTGGCCTTTGCTCCAGTGCGCTGCCACTGCCAATGGCTTTTTCTGCCACATGCTTTACAGAATTGTTTAGAAACTGGATATTTCTTGGTAGAAGCAGAATGCCACATCTTTCACATGTCTTCCTAGGTTTAGGTGTTCTCGAAATTGCATCAACAATTAAAGACCTGTATGGCTCATGGGCCTACAAGGATTGTTTTGTACTTGCATCCATCCTTGAGTAGTTCTTTGATGCTATATGTTTTTGGGCTTGTCTAGTAGATCTAGTTGATGCGATCACCAACTCAACAATTCTGCCTGCTAGCTCTGCATTTGAAAAATCACAGTATGTACCCGTTACTCTGTATCTGCTGATGATGTGATCTATGGATTCTGTAGGCTGTTGTCAAAGTGACATGAATTCTAGAAGACAAATAGGGAAGCTGAACCTGATTCTTAACCAGACTTCCAATGTAGTCCATTGATTTTGGGGATCCTTTAGCTTTTCTGCTGTTAATCCTTGGCTTTGGTTACAACAGATATGTCAATGATTTTAAGGTAACACGTTAGCACAATAGTTGGCACTGCTGCCTCACAGTGCCAGGGACTCAGTTTCAATTCCCAGCTTGGTTCACTATCTGTGCAGATCCTGCTCCTTCTCCCCGTGTCTGCATGGGTTTCCTTCAGGTCCTCCGGTTTCCTCCCACAGTCTGAAAGATGTGCTGGTTAGGCCCATACTAAATTCTTCCTCAGTGTTCCCAAACAGGCGCCGGAGTGTGGTGACTGGGGGATTTTCACAGTAACTTCATTGCAGTGTTAACAGTGTAAGCCTACTTGTGACACTAATAAATAATAAATAAATTAGCTCAAGTGTTAGCTCATCAGTATTTCAAAGACAGAAACCAGATTTGCTTAGTTAATGTTGGAAGCTGTTCATTATCATTTATTCACAGAATCTTGAGCACAGGACAAATAGCTGTTAGAACCAAATCTTACTTCCTCCCATTGTCGATCTGTTATGAATATGAGGCAGAAACCTTTGAAATAAACTGCTGGTTCCTGAGACCTGCATGGGTGTGTTAATTTAATATCGGTCCTCAAAGGAGATAAACTTCATAGAATCATAAAATGTACAGCACGGAGACAGGCACTTCAGCCCATGCCGACCAAAAAACCCATCTAAGCTAACCCCATTTGTCTGCATTTGGCCCATATCCCTCTAAACCTTTCCTATCCATGTATCTGTCCAAATGCCTTTTAAATGTTGTCAATGTCCCTGCCTCAACCGCTTCCTCCGACAGCTCATTCCGGGCACGGTGGCACAGTGGTTAGCACTGCTGCCTCACATCAACAGGGACCCGGATTTGATCACTTGCTTGGGTCACTGTCTGTCTGGACAGACAGTTGTCCCCGTGTCTGCGTGGGTTTCCTCCATGTGTTCCGGTTTCGTCCCACAGTCCAAAGATGTGCGGGTTAGGTGGATTGATCATGCTAAATTCTCCCTCAGTGTACCCGGACGGGTGCCAGAGTGTGGCGACTAGAACATTTTCACAGTAACTTCATTGCAGTGTGTATGTAAGCCTACTCGTGACAATAATAAATAAGCTTGACTTTATACGTGCCACCCTCTGTGTAAAAAAGTTGCTCCTCATGTTCCCATTAATTCTTTGCTCTCTTAACTTAAAGCTATGCCCTCTGGTTCTCGATTCCCCAACCCTGGGAAAAAAACTTCTTAAAAATTTCTATTTTTTTCTCAAAGGCTGCTGCTCTCGAAGGCTATTGTCTTACGTGAAGGTTTTTTTTTTTCATTCTCACCTATCCCCTTCGCCTCTAATATAGAATTGTACATTCAGTGTTAAAACTCCAACCAAGTTAATGCCCAATAGACTTTACACAGTGGATAGAAACAAGCCCCATTATGACACAGTTCAGCAAAATGGTTCATTCCTACTGCTGATGATGTGGACTAAATAACAGAACATACTGTCCTCGTTTTTCTAATCACTGGGCACTGGTTTATCTCTGCTCCTGATTGCACTTCGAAAAAAAATAATGTTCAATCCTGGAACCTGTCTCCCGCTCCCAACGAGTTCTCACCAACACCGACATAATTTTCAAAACCAGGGAATCGCAAACAACCTAATATCAGCAGAGGAATAAATGTTATGAACACCAAATGCCAAATGATAAATTCAGCAGGCAAACACTGTGATTTTTATTGCCCAGAATCTGTCTTCCCTTTCAAGTTGATTGTCTTCTTTGAACCACAGTGCCATTTGTTTTTGCCATTTTCGCACTGATTACAAATGACCGAACTCTCTAAACCGAGATAAATCTGTCACAGGACTTTCGCAGCTTTTGATGACTTACTTCAGAGCAGAAAAAAGAACCCTACACTGTCAGAGAGTCAAAACAGACCGCATTTTTTATTCTGCTATGGAAAAGGAGACACGAATTAAAAGCAATTAATTGACTTGTGGGGGGGGTGGGGGGGGTGGGGGGGGGGGTGGGGTGGGGGGGGTGGGGTGGGGGGGGTGGGGGGGGGTGGGGGGGGGTGGTGGGGTGGGGGGGGTGGGGGGGGGGTGGGGGGGGTGGGGGGGGGTGGGGGTGGAGGGGGTGGGGGGGGTGGGGGGGGGTGGGGGTGGGGGGGGGTGGGGGGAGGGTGGGGGGGGTGGGGGGGGGTGGGGGGTGGGGGGGGGTGGGGGTGGGGGGGGGTGGGGGGGATGGGGGGGTGGGGGGGTGGGGGGGGTGGGGGTGGGGTGGGGGGGGTGGGGGGTGGTGGGGGGGGTGGGGGGGGTGGGGGGGGGTTGGGTGGGGGTGGGGGGGTGGGGGGGGTGGGGGGGGTGGGGGGTGTGGGGGGGTGGGGGGGTGGGTGGTGGGGGGGTGGTTTGGGGGGGTGGGGTGGGGGGGGGTGGGGGGGGTGGGGGGGTTGGGGGGGGATGGGGGGGTGGGGGGGGTGGGGGGGTGGGGGGTAGTGGTACATGAGAATGGTGGAGTAGACGCAAGGGGCCGAATGGCCTACTTAGACCTCTGTTACATATGTTCGAATGTTCGTAATGATAGTTCAAACTCTTTTGGGAGACTCATTTCCTAATCTCGCCTTTGCTGGTTTTGAAATTTAAATTCTTACCAATATATAACAATAGAAAAACTGGCATGGTGAAAAATTGAATGCCAATTTGCGAAGAGCCCATTTTGTGTTGCAAGCATGAGTGAATTTTACTGTAAGGGAACATTGATGATCAAAAGTTTGGTCAAACAACCAGACTGTAAGCAACATCTTAAGGAATAGTGAGATTGAAGGAGGGAATTCCAAAGTGAAAAAGCTGGAATTTTACTACCCCGCCTGCCACGGGAATCGGAACAGGCTAGGGCGGACCATGGTGAGGTGTGTTGACCTCAGGTGGGGTTTTCTAGTTTCGGGACAAGTAAAATCCCATCTAAAAACCTAAGGAGCACTGCAGATTTGGCCGCCAACAATGATTCCCAAGAGGGCAAAATTAGATGAGCACAGATTTCTCAGAGGTTTGCGCAGCTGGTGGAGAATACAAAGGTAAAAAGGGATGAGGGCATGGAGGAATTTGAAAGTACGGACGAGAATTTTAAGCCTGAGGTGTTTCTAAACTGGGATCCAAGCCAGGTCAACGAGCACAGGACTGACAAGTTGTAATGACTTCAATCAGGCCATTGGGGTTGGCCTATTGGAGTATGAACTCCCTGATTAAGGATCCAATTCATGGCCAATTGGGGAGTACAAGTGCCTTGTACTTAACTGTGAGTGTAGGTTCCTCTGCCACCTCCGGAGATAGACTGCTAGCATTCTGTGTACTGCTGTTAGAGTTGTAAATAAAGGGATTTTGGTGAAGGGACTTCTGCCTCTGAAGACGTATGAGGTGTTGTGAGACTTCTTACTCTGAAGACGTATTACAGAGGTAAATGGGATTTGGTGTGAGCAAGGACCCAGGCAGCAGCGTTCGCTGAGAAAAACTGTACAATCCAGTGGAAATGCTAATGTGCTAAACATCCTCTGGGCTCACACTTATCAGATTTCATTCAAAAGTGCAGAACACAACATCCGACCCAAACAGGTAAGGATTGTTGCTGCCCTGCAGTGCTGGTTTAATCAAAGGCGTGGTGGAGAAGTACCTCCAAAGCAGAAACCTTTCAACACGTGGGGAAACTGCCAACAGATCGTCCTAACAGATAGGTTACAACTTGGACAGATCCTGTCAGCAGCTCGTCAGAGATAGAAGTTCGAGATCAACTCCAAATTGTACACGTCTCTTGACGTATTTCAAAGATTAGTGACAGAGATTTAGATTGGGCTCGAATCACCCCAATCGCTTCTGCATCAGGCTAATGAAAACAGAGCTAACCGTACAAAAGCCAGGAGGAAGAGCCAGTTTTCCAAATCGAAAAAAAATACACAAGTCACTCTGTCTCCTAAAAGTAAAAGTGCCAATAAGGATTTAATTACGATACACAATCAGTATCACTGACTATGGAAACTAACACCTGTCCAATGATATTTTGGAAGAATTTCTTCAAGACTTCAGTCCAAAGATGTGATGGTTAGGTTGATTGGCCATGCTAAATTGACTTCAATGTCAGGCGGATTAGCAGGGTAAATATGTGGGGTTACAGGAATAGGGCCTGGGTGGGATTGTGGTCGGTACAGACTTGATGGGCTGAATGGCCTCCTTCTGCACTGTAGGGATCCTATGATTCTACTTCCTGTGTTTATGGCAACCAACATGATCAAACTCAGAAAGCATAGGTATAACCTCATAGGATTCTCAAAGAAACAAGGACTATTTCTCATAGAATCCCTACAGTGCAGAAAGAGACCATTCAGCCTATCGCATCTGCACTGACAACAATCCAACCTGGGCCCTATTCCCATAACCCCACATATTTACCCTGCTAATACCTCTAACCTACACATCCCGGAACGCTAAAGGGCAATTTAGCATGGTCAACTCACCGAACCCGCACATCTTTGGACTGTGGGAGGAAACCAGAGCACCCGGAGGAAACCCACCCAGACACGGGGAGAACGTGCAAACTCCACACAGACAGTGACCCAAGCTGGGAATCGAACCTAGGTCCCTGGAGCTGCGAGGCAGCAATGCTAACCACTCATCAGCCTAACCTTGTGGAACATTGAATGAGTTCACACTGACACAATCACCCCAACAGGGAACTCAACTCAGCTAAGTTAAATGCTGTTGAATCCAATTTAAAGTAAGAAAGACCTGCATTTTATGTCGTGCCTTTCACAACCACAGGATGTCCCAAAGTGCTTTGCAATCAATGAAGCACTTTTGAAGTGTAGCCACTGTTATAATGTAGGAAACACAGCAGTTAATTTGCGCACAGCAAGATCCCACAGACTGCAGTGTGATAATAGTCAGATGATCATGTTACTGAGGCATCAATCGAGGGATGACACTGGTCAGGATACAAGAGACAACTCTACTCCTCTTCCTCAAAATAGTGCGATGGTATCTTTTACACATAATCCCATAGAATCCCTACAGTGCAGAAGGAGGCCATTTGGTCCACCCAGCCTGCACCAACCACAATTCCACCCAAGCCCAATCCCCGTAACCCCTGGTATTTACCCTGCTAGTCCCCTGGCACTAAGGGTAAATTTATCATGGCCAATCCGCCTAACCTGCACATCTTTGGAATGTGGGAAGAAACCGGAGCACCCGGAGGAAACCTATGGGGAGAATGTGCAAACTCCGCAGTCACCCGAGGATGGAATTAAACACTGGTCCCTGGCGCTGTGAGGCAGTGGTGCTAACCACTGTGCCGCCCCAATTACATTCCAATTGAGCAGGCAGTTGGGACCTCAGTCTAAAGTCTCCTCTGAAAGAAGGCACTTCTGACAGTGCAGTGCTCCCTCAAGACTGCACTGGAGTGTCAGCCTTGTGGTTCGTGCCCAAGCCTTGTTGTACTTTATTTTAACCTTCACTCTACGACTGGCAAAAGAAGTACCTTTGATTGAACAGCCTGACAAAAGTCACCCACTTGGCATTTTGGGCTGTAGATTATGAGCGAATGCTGCAGGGCACTTTATGTAATCAGGAATTAGATCACCATTTTACAATCTTTTTCAGAGCTTAATGAAGTCTGAGAATTGGCTCATATAGTTGTGCAGGTTTTACAATGATGTAAATCTACCTGGTGGAAAACTTGAATGAGTAAGATAAATTTAAACCTGAAAATCTTAAGTAATCTTGCCTTACTTCCCATCAAAGCCAGCTGTAAGTATTAGTTTGCTTTAGGCGTTCGAACTGAACTGCGTTATTCAAAGAAAATAAAAGCAAAAGGCTTTCTGAGGTTGAATTATTGAAAGCAAAACTTGACTGTCAACCTTACCAACTCCAGATAGTGTTTCTGCACTCACTTCTGTGTCTTATGTTAATCGCTGCACTGAATTTAAGGAAATCCCTGGCCTAATAAGAATCCTTGCATTTGTGCAGCTATAATATTGATTTTTTTTATTGAACCGATCACTTAAAACTGGCACAACATGCTAGATATTATCATTTACATCATTTGCTCCGACACCTCGGACAAATAGTTATGAAAAGAGATCATGAATTGGAAAATAAAACTGAAGCTATTCCACATTTTAAACATTTGATAGATAGATTTCAAATGAAGGAAGCGCTGCTGATCAGATTTTCAGTCAGTTAGTTTCAAGGCTTGAAAGTAGATTTCGTACCACTCTTCTTCACATGACAAATGCCTTAAAAGCAGAATCCAAAACACTATTAATTATTGGGGAGGTTTGGTTATATTTCCAGTTCTCATCTCGGCTGCCTGTGAGAGTGTGAAGGCAGCATTGTTGGCTGAAGCAGCAAGGTTTAAAAGGAATAAAGTCACCACTGGTTTCCATGGGAATCACATCATGTCTGTTCCAGCCTTCAGTGATGAGGCCTCTGAAAAGAATATTTCCGCAGTTAATTCGACTAATAATTATAGCAACAAACTACTGGTTAGCAGCTTAACATGCCAGTTACCATGACTACTCAAACCCGCAGAAGGTACCAATTAATATGTTTGTAAAATAAATTACTCCAACCCTTCTATAAATAGAGCAACTTATGAATTGCTCCATCATCAAAACTCTCGGATGACAGGATTGTTTTTGGGATGGGAGTGATACCATCATGTTTTCCCAAAATTTCAATACAGAGCAGTTTCCATGTCCTGGAGTTAAAAATGTGGATTCAACTGTGAAGGGCAGTAAATTAGTATGCACTCCTTTCAGTTTTTGGATCAGAATTTGAATCCAACCCAAACTGATGTGGTGTAAACTTTGCAAACTCTGTACAGATCAAGAAAGTCCCCTCCTATTTCTAACCAATGCATGTGTAATATTGTGCACAAACGCGAGATAGCTTCCCACATGTACACGGAAAGTGCCTTGACCAACTAGGTTTTTTACTCATTCATCGGACATGGGCATCACTGGCTCGCCAGCATTTATTCCTCATCCCAAGGGAAGTAAGGGACTGAAGCTTTTTTTAAAAAGAGCTATAGAATCCAATTTTAGATCCAAATGCCTTTACGAGGTGTGAAGCAATTGAGAGTGGAGGCAAGGTCAAAAATCTAAAGAGCAAAACCCAAGCAATTTAGAGATATATTCTGAAAGACTGCTTCAAATCATTATTTTATTCATTCGTGGGACATGGGCATTGCTGACTGGCCAGCATTTATTGCCCATCCTTAGTTTCCCGAAGGCAATTGAAAGTCAACTAGATTGCTGTGGCTCTGGAGTTACATGTAAGCCATACCAGGTAAGAGCAGCAGATTTCCTTCCCTAAAAAACAGTAATGAACCAGATGGATTTTTCCGACAATCGACAATGGTTTCATGGTCATCTGTAGATTCTTATTTCCAGATATTTTTTATTGCATTCAAATCCCATCATCTGCCATGGCGGGATATGAACAAAGATCCCCAGAGGTCATTAAAGGTCATTAGCTGAATCTCTGTATTAATAGTCTAGCGATAATACCACAAAGCCATTGTCTCCCCATGAAAATTTGTCACCAAACTGAATCCATTTTTGTCACCACAATGTCCAACTACCTGTTCAATATCAAAAGTGAGCCAGAACTTTCTTCAGCATAATATTGGCAAGAATGAAGCACCTTATTGGTTTCTTACTAGAGCATTAATTTGACAAACCATGTTTTAATTGTCCTTTGTAGCTGTCCACTCAGATCAAGCCTGCCAACATCCATCTCAGTGTTCTATTCAGTCTTAAACCAAGGTTCAAACTCCACATCCAATTCATTGTCAAGACCCTTATCTTTGGCAGAAAACCAATTGTTTGGTTTTCTTATTCATTCGTGGGACATGAGCGTCACTGCTGGCCAGCATTTATTGCCCATCCCTAGTTGCTCGAGAGTTGAGAGTCAACCATATTGTTGTGATTCTGGAGTCACATGTAGGCCAGACTAGGTAAGGGCGGCAGATTTCCTTCCCTCAAGGACATTAGTGAAGCAGATAGGTTTTTCCAATAATCGACAATGGTTTCATGGTCATTAGTAGATTCTTAATTCCAGGTATTTTTTATTGAATTCAAATTCCACCAGCAGCCATGGCAGGATTTGAACCCGGATCCCCAGAACATTAACCGAGTTTCTGGATTAATAGCCTAGTGATAATACCACTAGGCCATTGACTCCCTGTGCCTTACTTAAATCCCCACTTAAATCCAACCTCCAGGCTCAATTTCCCTATTGCCATTCGATTGGACTTCACTCCAACCAGCCTAATGTCATCCATTACTGTGTGGTTCATTTCCTATTATTCTTACTATACAAATATCCTCATTTTCACTTTTAATCACCTCCGAGACATTTCTCCACGCTGTCCAAATAATCTTCACCAGCCCACCCCCCCTCTTCCGATCATGAATTGCACCGCTGTACATCTCTGTCACGCCAGGTTTTCTCCTGCATTTTTCTCTGCCTTGTTAGAAATCTTGCCTCATTCAAAAGCTAGAAACATAGCACGCTGAATATGAACCTCTGTCCTACTTTTTTTATTCATTCTTGTGATGTTGGTGTCGCTGGCTGGGCCAGTATTTATTGCCCATCCCTAATTGCCTTCGAATTGAGTGGCATTTCAGATGGCATTTAAGAGTCTAGCACATTTCTGTGGATCTGGGGTCACATATAGGTCCTTACCTAAAGGGCATTAGTGAACCAGATGGATTTAAAGAGCAATCGTTTCATGGCCACCTTTAGACTTTTAATTCCAGGTTTTTTTTAATTGAATTCAAATTTCACCACCTGCCGTTGTGGGATTTGAACCCGGGTCCCCAGAGAATTACGCTGGGTCTCTGGATGACTAGTCGTGGCTTCCAATTCATTTTCCCCTGAAAATTGAGATACTGAATAAATATAAGTTGCTACTGATGGGCTTTACGGTGCAAATGCTGCAAGTGTTTCAGGGTGGACACCAAGGCCAGAACTCTACCATCTCACCCGCCACGGAATCAGAGGGGGTGAGGTTCATAGAACGGAAATGTCCATTGGCCGTGGGCGGGATTTTATGATCTCGCCCGAGTGAGGTTGTAAAATCCCGCCCTAAGGCCAGAATTTTCCAGGCGTTCACATCCCACTGCCAGCGAGGCCGGAGAATTTGGCGCTCAGTCCAATCTCCATTCACTGCAGCGGGACTGGATAATCCTGCCAGCGTGAACAGCCGGAAAATTCTGGCCTAACTATTTCTTCATCACTGAACTGAGTTTAAATAGAATAATGGCTATTGTTGGATAAATAAAAGGATTCATTCATTCTCAGCCCAGTACAATTCGGCAATCTTGCACAATGAAACCCAACTACATAATATTTGTGATTAACTTGTTTCAGCAAGTTCCATCCTGCTCAGCATTCTAGATCAGCAACCTAACTTCACCATGACGCAGTTGGCAGCACTTGTGCCTCTGAGTCAGAGGGGTTGGGTACAAGAACCCTCCAGGATTTGAGCACAAAAATGAATGCTGATACTCAAGTGCAGTACTGAAGGTGCATGCTATCAGAGGTCATAGAATCCTACGCTGCAGAAGGAGGCCATTCGGCCCATCAAGTCTGCACCGACCACAATCCCACCCAGGCCCTATCCCCATAACCCCATGCATTTTACCCTAACTAGTCCCCCTGACACTGAGGGGCAATTTAGCATGGCCAATCCACCTAACCTGCACAACTTTGGACTGTGGGAGCACCTGGAGGAAACCCATGCAGACACGGGGAGAACGTGCAAGCTCCACACAGACAGTGATCCAAGCCGGGAATCGAACCCAGGTCCCTGGTGCTGTGAGGCGGCAGTGCTAATCACTGTGTGTCACCGTGTCGTCCATGTCACCTTCCATGTGAAATGTTAAGCTGAGGCCTGCCTTCCATCTCGGTTAGATGTAAAAGATGTCATGGCAATCATTCAAAGAAGGGTCAGGAAGTTACCTTTGTTGGCTTAGCCAATATTTATCACTTAACAAGCGTCAGAAAAAAAGATTTTCTATCACAGTACTGTTTGTGGGATCTTGCTGTGTGCAAATTGGTTGTTTCATTTCATAGAATCATAGAACTATAGAATCCTTACAGTGCAGAAGGAGGCCATTCAGCCCATCAAACCTGTACCGACAACAATCCCACCCAGCCCTTATCCCCATAACCCCATATATTTATCTTGTCAATCCCCTGACACTAAGGGGCAATTTAGCATGACCAGTCAACCTAACCCACACATATTGCATTGCAATAGAAACTACACTTCAAAAATTACTTTATTGGTTCTAAAAGCACATCAGGACACCCTATAATCATGAAAGGTGCTATATGGACGGACATCTTTATTTCTGCTTTCATCTACAATAATATCTAAACAAATTAGTAAACATTTGCAATGAAAAATATACATTATGAAGCTGACATTACACCTAGAAAGAGAAAAAGATGGAGGAAAAGACAGAATGAGAGTGAAAATAAGATTGTATGTTGTGTCCTTTTAAAATTGTTTACGGGATGTGGCTGTCAATGGTAAGGCCAGCATTTATTATCCATCCTAATACCCTTAAGAAAGTGGTAGTGAGTCACCTTCTTAAACTGCTGCAGTCCATATGGTATAGGTACTCGCCCACACAGCTAAAAGAAGTGCGTGCTTAGATTTTGATCCAGCGACTGTGAAGGAATAGTAAACAGGCCAAAACAACCAGTAGCTCTCACCTCCGTTGGAATGACTTTTACAGATGCACCATAGAAAGCATTCTTTCTAGTTGTATCACAGCTTGGTATGGCTCCTGCTTTGCTCAAGACCGCAAGAAACTACAGAAGGTTGTGAATGTTGCCCAATCCATCATGCAAACCAGCCTCCCATCCATTGACTCTGTCTATACTTCCCGCTGCCTCGGCAAAGCAGCCAGCATAATTAAGGGCCCCACGCACCCCAGACATTCTCTCTTCCATCTTCTTCCGTCCGGAAAAACATACAAAAGTCTGAGATCACGTGCCAACCGACTCAAGAACAGCTTCTTCCCTGCTGCCATCAGACTTTTGAATGGACCTACCCTGCATTAAGTTGATCTTTCTCTACACCCTAGCTATGACTGTAACACCACATTCTGCACTCTCTCATTTCCTTCTCTATGAACAGTATGCATTGCCTGTATAGCGCGCACGAAACAATACTTTTCACGGTATACTAATACATGTGATAATAATAAATCAAATCAAATCAAACTATCGGACATTTTCTCTGCAGCCTGCCAAGTACTCCTTATCATCTTACTTTTTATTCATTGATTAAAAGCTTTTAGAACCATAATGGCTTTCTCAGACAAGCTAACTATTCTGTTCCCCAGTGATTAGTTTGGAGATTTATGATTGCATCATTTTGATATGATCAATATTCCTATAATAATATTTCTTTGGGCTGTCTTGCAATATTCTAACCCAAATTTGCTTCCTTCTTTCTCCAAAATTCATTTCAAAGTGGTAACATAAACTAAGGAGGGGTCTTGTGGTGCAATGCTCATGTCTCTGCCTCTGAGCCAGAAGCTCTGTGTTTAAGTCCCACTCCAGTACTTGATGGCAATAGAAAGTGCATTCATAACAAATACCCATAATGATCAATCGAGCAGCCTAGCTCTGAACACCGAGGTGCACTGTTACATAAGTTCAATGACCTTACACTAATGGTCAAGGTCAGTGAATCTTCACATGCCAAAACATGCACTTTTATTTTGAGTGGTCAAGACCGTGCAATTGCATATTTAAAGAAGTAACTTATATTTATACATCACCTGTCATCTGAAAACACTTCACAACTGATGGATTACTTTGAGTCACTTGTTTTCTAGATAAATGCAGGTTGGGATTTTCCGGTTCTGTCATGGTGGGACCCACCGTGGGGGACACGGCAGACCAGCCAAAAGTTAATTGGCTTTCGGCAGGACCAGATGATCTCAGAGCAGGTGGGGCAGGAAAATCCCACCAACAGTTGCCAATTTTCCCTCGCTTGAGGATTCTACCAATGAAGTCAAGTTGATAAAAAGCACATTGACCGATATACATTGCCAACAAAAACAGAAAATGTTAGAAATGAACAAAGAAAGAACAAAGAAAAGTACAGCACAGGAACAGGCCCTCCAAGCCCGTTCCGATTATGATGCCCTGACCAAACCAAAATAAAAGCCTTCTGCCGTTACTCAGACCATATTCTTCTACTCCCTCTCTATTCTTGTACCCATCCAGATGCCTCTTAAATGTTGCTGTTGTGCCTGCTTCCACCACCTCCTCTGGCAGTGCATTCCAGGCACCCACACTCTCTGCATGAAAAACTTCCCCCTCACATCTCCCTTACACTTTCCCCTCTCTTCTTGAACCTGTGCCCCCTTGTATTTGACACTTACACCCTCGGAAAAAGCCTCTGACAATCCACCCTGTCTATGCCTCTCATAATTTTGTAGACCTTTATCAGGTCTCCCCTCAGCCTCCATCTTTCCAGTGAAAACAATCCTAGTTTATGCAACCTCACCTCATAGTCAATGCCATCGAGACAAGCCGACATTCTGGTGAACATTCTTTGCCCTCTCTCCACGGCTTCCACATCCTTCTGGCAGTGTGGCGACCAGAACTGCCTTACCCAAAAATAATTTAAGTAGACTTATGCAAGACATTTTGGCTCTAATTGGAGTTTGCACCACCCTTCGGATGAAGTTATTACAACGGAATGGGAATAGCTCCAAGGATGTTCCCATCCAAAGTCCCTTTATCCCAGATGAAACCAACCTTTCTTCATTTCAGGTGCTGAAGACTCTATTAAGTTGCAACATTTGGAATAGATTTTCTTCCCAACATTAGCTCACAAGTCGCAATTAGTAATCCTGCTCTGAAATAGTCTCATTACAAAATGCTGAATATCTACTAAAGCCTAGATAAGTGTGAAGGCATTAACTCATTTAAGTAAAGGTTTCCCAAAATAATTGGGTTCATCTTGAAGGTAATTCGCATGGACACACCTGAGGGCAATTTCCGACTTGGCCGCCTGGGTGGGGTAATCTGGTGGAGTGGATTGTCTTTCCTTTATATATCCCATTGGAAGTCAGTGGAATGTAAACCAGGCAGGTTCTCCAACAGGACGGTGATCTACTCCACTAGGTTATTGCCCAGATGGTGAAATTGTCTCCATTCAGTCTTCATCTGCCAGCTTTTCCAGTGGTAATTTGCAGTGTCTCGTCGTTTAAGTACAGGACACATTCATTATGTAATTGTTTTGCCTTAGCAGTGGTGACAGGGCAATTTATTTCAAACACTCAACAGTTATTGCTTCTATTATGTCCTGCTATAGGAGTCCCAATTAGCAGCTAACTCAGAGACTGTGAGGTGTGTTTAATAGGTATGAAGAGCCAGACAGTTCACCTGCTGATCTACTTTTACATGTCATAGGCCGTTTCAAAGTTCTAGCAGATAGACATGAGGGAAGATTGACAGTAGAATTGTTCCTTTTATTTCCAATAATAAGTCACTAATTACAGGCAGAGGTCAGACACCCCAAAGAAATGATGTGACCTAAACCTACAACAGGGTCAGTTATTGTGCGAATATGCTGCTTAACGTGAGAACTCTTTGTGTCACAGCAGATTTAGTTTGTCAGCTGAAACTGTCAAATTAAAGAGGCCCCCTTCACTCCCTCATAAAGAGAAGTGCTCCTTTTGCACAATCTAGTTGCCAGGCCTCCTTATTAGTGAAACATTAAAGGCCAACCATTCGCCTAATTGTGAAATGCTCAGTGCAAGTCACATTGTGCTGATGAAACCCTTATGAATAAAGATGCTACAAAAGTGACAATTCATAATCGAAGCTAACAGGAAGGATGCATCTCAAAGTGCTGTGTGTGTCCTGGCTATCAAGTTACTGCTCATTTAGTCTCTCTGCACCTTTGAAAGAATGTGCAATGAATTCAAGTCAAATGTTGACGTTGATAGTGTCAGTTAGGACATACAAATGATGAAAAGGATGAAAAGGATAGTTCCGATCTTCTCAGCTGTTTAATTTGAATGGACAGGTAACTCCATTACCATGCAATAAACTTCTCTATAATTGTACATTGGAGGGTATTGTGAAGATTTTGACCTCCTGCGCTGTTACGAGGCTTTTGGCTTTTCTCCCTTAACAGACATTCCGGGCGGGATTTGCCGGCCAAAGCTGGAAGATCCCGCCTGAGGTCAACAGAACTTTGCATGTCCCCTGTTCCACCCACTACAATTCCCGTGGCAGGCGGGATGGAAAAATTCCACCCAGAATCAGAGGATGGGATCAAGCCAATCCACGATACAGTTGCCAGTAATTTACGACCTCGCTCGGGCGAGACTCGTAAAATCCCTCCCGAGGAGAATTCCATTCTGCGAGCCGCACCTGCCCCAATTCCAGGGCGGACGTGCCGGTAAAATTCCGGCCAGTGTATCAGTGGTCAGATGGAACCCACCAACTAAGCTTCTTCTGTAAGTGCCACAATCAACTTTGATTGATGTAGGACCAGCACTGTTCCTGGACCACCTCCCACTATCCTTATTCTGGAAGAATGACCCATACTATTTTTTTTCACTCTTTATTCTCCTCAACTCAAAATGTTTACTAATACAGAATCCTTCATCACATCTTATAAAATCTGATGTGTCTTAAGTTCCTCATTTAATATTCAATTTAATTTACATACTGTTCAGAATTGTAAACACTTCAAGATTATACTTGCAGTATTCAAGTTTTGTTCCTATGGCTAAGTAAATTATCTGAATCCTTACATTGTATCGATCCCTTCTAGCTGTTCAATGCTTTATGTAATTAGCACAAAACATATGTATAACTGAAAGTTAGAGCGGCACGGTGGCACAGTGGTTAGCACTGCTGCCTCACAGTGTCAGACCCAGGTTCAATTCCAGCCTCGGGTGACTATCTGTGTGGTGTTTGTACATTCTCCCCGTGTCTGTGTGGGTTTCCTCTGGATGTTCCGGTTTCCTCCCACACTCCAAAGATGTATGGGTTAGGTTGATTGGCCATGCTAAATTGCCCCTTAATGTTAGGGTGACTAGTAGGGTAAATATGTGGGGTTAAGGGGATAGGGCCTGGGTGGGATTGTTGTCAGTGCAGACTAGATGGGCTGAATGGCCTCCTTCTGCACTGTAGGGATTCTATGAATAGTGTAAAGTGTTCTATGAGTTGTGTAAAAACATCAGGCAGGTCCATGGAAAAGGGTTACAAATTTATGTAAATGGACCATCAGCTTTTCAGATTATTACAATGTATGATAAGTATATAGGGGTGGCATGGTAGCACAGTGGTTAGCACTGCTGCCTCACAGCACCAGGGACCTGGGTTCAATTCCTGGCTTGGGTCACTGTCTGTGTGGAATTTGCACATTCTCCCTGTATCTGCGTGGGTTTCCTTCGGGAGCTCCGGTTTCCTCTCTCAGTCCAAAAGACGTGCTGGTTAGATGCAATGGCCATGCTAAATTTTCCCTCAGTGTATGCAAACAGGTGCAGAGTGTGGTGACGAGGGGATTTTCACAGTATCTTCATTGCAGTGTTAACATGAGACTAGTTGTGACAATAATAAATAAATTTTATAATAATTTTTCTTCAAATTTTGTCCTCCTATTTTCTCACCTTGGCTCTTCGCTCATTAGCTCTTTGCGTGCAGTGGATGTCCATGGGCAGTTCCATTATAATCGCCAAAAGAGGCCATCATTCATTCTTTCATTCTGACTATTGGCATTGAATGATGTCTCACCCTAAGTTAACATAGCAGCACTTGCAGGTGGGGATTGCTGCACGAGAGATCAACAGCAGAGCCTTAGGGCCGAATTTTTCAGCTGTTCATGCCACACACCCCCGCCATGGGTTTCGCGGTGGTGAGGGGTATATTCAATGGGAAACCCCATTGACAACGGCAGGACCAGATGATCCTGCCATCAGCCAATGGCAAACTGGCTTCCGCTGTCGCAAAATGTGTGATG
Source organism: Mustelus asterias (assembly GCF_964213995.1). Classification (NCBI taxonomy): domain Eukaryota; kingdom Metazoa; phylum Chordata; class Chondrichthyes; order Carcharhiniformes; family Triakidae; genus Mustelus; species Mustelus asterias. Next base: position 25,883,904 of record NC_135827.1, read on the forward strand.
AGTTGTGCGGGAAATCCCATCCAGAGATTTATTTGTAGCACAACAGGAAGCCAATCAAGTCAATCTTTTAGACTAAACAATTAAACTAAATCAAATAACTGAGGGACAAATTAAAGGGGCAGCCCCCAAAAGGGAAGGGAACCACCCAAAACAAAAGACAAAGAAAAAGGAAACTTAAAACATCAAACTAAAATGTGATTAAAGGGGTCGATAATACACCCCAATGCCAGAAATTCTTTGCTAATTTCCCTTCCCTAATCTCGGCCACTGTCACACCAGAATTCTGACACAAATAATTCACCTCCTATCTCCCCAAAGGCCATCCACAAAATATAAGGCACAAGTCAGGAGTGTGGTGGAATAGCCTCCACTTGCTTGAGTGAGTGCAGCTCCTACAACACTGAAGAGCTCGATACGTCAGGGAAAAGCAACCCGCTTGATTGGCACCTCATCCACCAATTTAAACATTCACTCGTTCCACCCCTCGTGCACACTGGCGTGGGGGAGGGGGGGGGGTAATATATACAAGACGCAATGCAGCAAATCATGAAGACTTTTTCCAGGTTCAAGGGTCGAATGGCTGACTCCTGCTCCTAATTTGTATGCTCATATGCACCGCACCTTCCAAACCTGGGATCTTTACCATATCTAGAAGGACAAGGGCAGTAGGTGCATGTCAACCTCAGAACCTGCTAGTTCCCCTCCAAACCACACACGGGGGCGGCATGATGGCACAGTGGTTCGCACTGCGCCGCGGACCCGGGTTCGATTCCCGGCTTGAGTCACTGTCTGCATGGAGTTTGCACATTCTCCCCATGTCTGCGTGGGTTTCCTCCGGGTGCTCCGGTTTCTTCCTACAGTCTGAAAGAAGTGCAGGTTAGGTGCATTAACCTGAACAGGTGCCGAAGTGTGGCGACTAGGGGAATTTCACAGTAACTTCATTGCAGTGTTAATGTAAGCCTTACTTGTACTAATAAATAAACTTTATTTGACTTTACACCACCCTTACTTGGAAATTTCTTGCTATTCCTTCACTCTGTAAGTTCAAAATCCTGTAACTCCTTTCCTAATAGCACTGTGGGTGTGACTTGTACTAAATGGACTACAGCACTTCGAGAAGGCAGCTCACGACCACCTTCTCAAGGGAAATTAAAGTTTAAAGTCTATTCATTAGTGTCACAAGTAGGCTTACATTAACACAATGCAATGAAGTTACTGTGAAAATCCCCTAGTCACCACACTCTGGTGCCTGTTTGGGTACACTGAGAAAGAATTTAGCATGGTCAATGCACCTAACCAGCACATCTTTTGGTCTGTGAGAGGAAACCAAAGCACCCGGAGGGAACGCTCGCAGACACGGGGAGAACGTGCAAACTCCACACAGTGACCCAAGCCAGGAATCGAACCTGGGTCCCTGGCGTTATGAGGCAGCAGTGCTAACCACTGTGCCACCATGCTGCCCCATGATGAACAATAAATGCTGGCCTTGCCAGCGACGCCCACATGTCGTGAAAAATTTTAAAACCATGGCAGCTGTAATCAACTAGCTCAGTACAATTGAAGATTAAATCTGGAAACTTCCTGATCTGTTGTGGCAAGCAAATTGTATAATTCCAAAGAAATAATCTGTTACCAATTAGTATTATTTGAGCTTCTACCATATCTTTTCCAAACAGTCTTTATACTGTGTAAAATTATCCTTTGAATTTTAGTCAAATATGATTTAATATAATTCCTTCCCTTTGTCTTATCAAAACAAGTCTTGAGACAGATCAAAAGCCAAGCTCCCTGTTCAATCACATATGAAATCTTGGCAGAGCGAACACTGATTTAAGTCAAACCCATACAAATGGCTGTTTCAAAGATGGAGGAAGGAAACAGAATAAAGTTGTTTTATTCAAAGGAATTGAAAACATCAAATTCTAAAAAAAACACGAGGGTGAAATTGGACTTTGATTCTTCCGTGCAAAAAGAAAGCAAAAAAAAGAGTCATGAGGCCCAAGCTGCTCCTGAAACACATCCAAAGACATATGTGTGCTACCCAGAAGTCGTTGTTGGTCACCTAAAACAGGCCCTCTTCTCGCCCTGTGGTGTCGTCGTTGCCTAAGGGTTCATGGTTGATCCCATTATATCACTGTGGGGAAGGTGAGGAGGTAGAATCCGAGAACTACCTCAGCCAGAACAGGGAGTCAATCCACAGTGTTAGAGTTATCTTGCACCACACTCCAACCATCTCGCCAACTGAACCAACTGATCCCCCTTACAAATGTTTAAAAAACGCCTAACCCTGTTTTAGAACACAAAGGGGAAATCGGTTTTTCCCTGATCACAGCAGTTATCGGACTTGTTGCATTCAGGCTTACCCATATGTGGCCTCACCAGCGCCCTCTAAAGGGACTCTTGGATGTTGCAACTGAAAAGTTCATCAATTTATGCAGATGAGTTCTGGTGCCAAACCTCCACAAGTCTCAGGACAAAATGTTCAGGTGTGGTCCCCCTCACAACACCATTTTGTTTCAGATTCTAGCACTATTCGAATTTGTTCATGAGTGTAACCATACATTTATTGAAAGGCATAGATTTACTAGCTGTAAACTAACAATTAATAGGCTAAAATTGGCAGGCTGGTGCAAATTGGACATGGGAAATGGTCCCTACATTAAGGGTTAGTCCTTTATTGGACCTCAGTCTCTATTCACATAAGACACTGATAGGTAACTCTCAAACAAACTGGATTTCAATTTCATGTCCTTTCAGCATCAGAAGCAGCCTTCAGTTAAGTCATGGGGGTGACAAGAGATCAGGAGCAGGTCAAATGGAAGTGAGCAGTGATCGCTGGGACTGGTGCATAGCCAGAAATAACACCTGGATCCCACTGGATCCAAATTCAGGGAATTATTTTGTACAAAACTTGCCTTTTATTGGCAGCCTTCATGTAGGCATCACCTGCTGGGCCAGCATTTATTGCCAATCCTGGGATGGCACAGTGGCACAAAGGTTAGCACTGCTGCCTCATAGCACCAGGGACCCAGGTTCGATTCCCAGCTTGGATCACGGTCTGTGCGGAGCCTGCACGTTCTCCCCGTGTCTGCGAGGGTTTCATCTGGGTGCTCCGGTTTCCTCCCACAGTCCAAAAGACCTTACTGCCTCTAAGGCCTTCTAGTTAGATTGCATAATGGCCTAATTTACGGGTATCTAGTTGGCCTATATGCAAGGGTCCTCACAGCTGTTTCTGGCATGAGACCTGGATGCTTATATTTCTGCTTTTATATGTAAGGGACTGAGGAAAATTTGTGGGGAAGACATTTACCAGTGTTCTTTGTCCCTTGTGGGTTTCAGTGTCCTGTTTGCCGGGTGGGTGCTGTGAACAGGATGTTGTTGGTTGAGTGATGTGGGCTGGGCCAATGGGATTGCTCTGGGGGTGGGAGGAAAAAAAGGCACCAGGAAGTGAAGAGCTGCAGAGCTGGAGAGGGAGTGTGCAGAGAGAGAGAGAGAGCTTTTTCCAGGGAGTGAGAATTCGGTTTGGAGTGAGAGGCAGCCAGGCGTTCCCCTGCCTGTTCTTTTCATTACTACTGAGGAGGACAGCCTTCAGCGCACTCGACCTACTTTGCTGCACGGATAGCTCGCGGCACCTCTGCCTCCTGCGGCATCATCTTCCACACGTGTGTCTCTTCTGGACTGGGTGTGTGTGCCGTGAGTAACTGGTGGGGACTATACAATCCAACTGGAACAGTATCTACAAATGTGTTACTGAGGATGAGTTTCCCCATGTGTGCACCAACGGATGGGCCCCAACGGTTATAGATCAGAGCTCACTGTTTTATGTCTGTTAATGATATTTGTTATTAAATTTATTTTTGATATTCCGATTACAGTACTGACATTTATGGGTAAACAGGGAATTAGCCAAATCAACATCAACCGCTAGGAATTCGGGATCCTGTTGATTGAATATTTAAATAGTAGCCCCATATAGTGGTCAGCAGGGGGTTACATATACATATATGATACACGCCTCTGGTACGGAATGTAAACATGCACATCACCAGTTGTATTGGATTTTAGATGCTGTGTCATGCCATTAAAATGGATATGGCATCAACCTGTCTCACTCAGGTAATGAATCTTAATTCAACGCTTTATCAATAATTCCTTTTGGGTATCCGCCTTCACTTGAGCTCTCAAAATCATGATTAAGAAAGGGAAATGGTTAATCTCAAGCCAGTGTTAGCAAGATTAAGAAAAGTAAAGAGAAGCCGATAACCATGCTGATTATGTGGGAAGGAACTGTACAAAGAGGATAAGTCAGGAAGTTCAATAATGGATTTGTTTGCCCACCTTGTTAATGTTTTGCTCCTCAAGGTGAAGGTTGAGAGATAGCATTAGGAAATGGAACAATGTTCTTTCTCAATAACTTCTTCCTCCAATGTCATGTACAGTATCAGGTGCAGCTCAGAGTTAGTTCTGACGGGTGTGAACATGAGCATTTCCTGTTCAGGAGCCACCTCTGCCTGAACTTATATGAGAATTCGGGTTACTCACTACCCATTCTTTCTTCTATTTGTAAAGGGAGTCTAATATTATTGACTGTAAACTGTTCCACTGTGACTGCAATTGAGGCTAATTCATAGCCCAATTACTTGGAGTAGACCTTCACTCAATTTCTTTCAACTGAAGTTGAACTTGGGTTCCAGAGAAAAAAGATGTTTGATGTAGTTTTGTTGCCTTGTCGTTTCCAATCTTATGTACAAAAGAGAATTTATGCCTTATTTTTAAGAATGCAGTTGTCATAAATGCTGACAGGAGACGCGCTTTTGAGTATCAACCCTCCACACTGCCTCTCTTGAGATCTGAAACATTAAATTACTGTTTTTAAGTTTTATCGAAAGCCCAGATTTTAACCTTCATCCATTGGATTCACAGACTACATCCTCCCAATGGCACTCAATGGTCGGAAGTTTCTGGCTGCTCAAACTGGCGGGATTTTCTGGTCCGGCTGCAGTGAGCGGAGATTTGGCTGAGGGGAAAATTCTCCACCCTCGCTTGCAGCGACAGCAGGGCCAGAAAATCTCGGCCAACATCTTTCCATTTCCATCACTCCCACTGAAAATTCAACATGACCAAGTTTTATTGGAGCTAATCATGTTATTAAGGAAGCTATTCATAGAAAACCTTGGCACACCCCGGCTTAATCAGTCAGATGTTTGGAAATAATTGAATCCATACAGATATGAAGTTGGGGTTGGAATTGGCTTTGGGAATGTTCTTGTTCCATTGTTCATTGAAGCATCCTGATCAGCAGCTCCGACCTCAGCTTTTTGTTTTGATCCGTCCAAAATTCAAATGGCATTTCTGAGTAAGTAACAGATACACACTGGCAAACCTAGAGTAAGGATGAGCAAAAAGGAGTTGACAAGCACGTGAGCTATTTTTAAAATGATTATGGGTGGGGAGGGTGTTGGCCTAGTGATAATATCACTAGACTATTAATCCAGAAATTCAGCTAATGTTCTGGGGACCCAGGTTCAAATCCCACAAATGCCATATCCATTTTAATGGTATGACATAGCATGGCATGGCAAATGGTGGAATTTGAATCCAATAAAAAAACTCTGGAATTCAGAATCTACTGATGACCATGAAACCATTGTTTATTGTCGGAAAAACCCAGCTGGTCCACTAGTGTCCTTTATGCATCCTTACCTGCTCTGACCTACATGTGACTCCAGAGTCACAGCAATGTGGTTGACTCTCAACTACCCTTGAGCAACCAGGGATGGGCAATAAATGCTGGTCAGTGACACCCATATTCAATGAATGAACAGAAAAAAAAATAGGTAATTTAAATGAACACAGCTTACATTGACCTGGGAGCAGTCTGACTCAAGACAAAGACTAATAGAAAGCAATAAGGTGGCACAGTGGTTAGCACTACTGCCTCACAGTGCCAGGGACCAGGGTTCGATTCCCGGCTTGTGTCACTGTCTGTGTGAAGTTTGCACGTTCTCCCCATGTCTGCGTGAGTTTCCACCGGGTGCTCTGGTTTCCTCCCACAGTCTGAAAGATGTGCTGGTTAGGTGCATTGACCCAAACAGGCGCCAAAGTGTGGCGAGTAGGGGAATTTCACAGTAACTTCATTGCAGTGTTAAGGGAAACCTTACTTGTAACTAATAAATAAACTTTACTTTAACTTTTTCAATAGAAAATTCTGCAGCATCAAGTGTAAAATGTAAGAAATGAGCGGGCAAACATGGCTCACAACATATTAATGTTATTTTTATCTTTCAGTTGCAAAACATCTCATTTGGCCTTATGCTTGATATGAGTTTTTATTTTACGTGGGAGGGAAGCAAGGGACTGAGGCTTTTTTTAAAGAGCTGTAGAATCCAATTTTTGATTGGAATGCCTTTACTAGGTATAAAGCAATTGAGAGTGCAGGCCAGGTCATAAATTTGAAGAGCAAGTCCCAATTAATTTAAAAATATATTCTGAAATACTGCTTCAAATCATTCTTTTGCTTTTATTCATTCGTGGGACATGGGCGTCGTGGGCTGGCCAGCATTTATTGCCCATCCCTAGTTGCCCGAGGGCAGCTGAAAGTCAGCTAGATTGCTGTGGCTCTGGAGTCACATGTAGACAAGACCAGGTAAGGATGGCAGATTTCCTTCCCAAAGGATAATAGTGAACTAAATGGATTTTTCCAACAGTCGACAATGGTTTCATGGTCATTCTAGGGGTTCTTTATTTTGGGATGAGGGAACTTTCAAAATGTTGAGGCAGCCACTGTGGCAAATCATCCAGCTGTGAATCTAGTTGTGGATCCCTTTATGGACCCAGCTGTGCAGAAAGAACTAACTGTGGGAACCTGTGGTGGCTTAACATGCTATCGCTGCGCCATTGCATCCTAACGTTGGGTGACTCCTCATAGTTGGGTATTGCACACATTTACTCTGCTGCCACTATATCAAAATTGCTTTTATCAAATTCACAAATAAGATCCTATGTGACTGTGACAGAGGTAAGCTATTCCTCTTTATCCTTCTATACCTTTATACCTGTCTCGGGGGCAGGGAATTCAGATGGTGTTCGTAAGGCAGAAGTGGAAATGAATAGGGTTGGGAAGCATTTTCTGATCAGGGCCAGTGTGATCTCCTGGACTCGTTTCGATCGCCTCAGGGGGTCGGAGAGGAATTTCCCAGATTTCCTTTCCCCATATTGGCCCTGGGGTTTTTCACTCTGGGTTTTCGCCTCTCCCTGGAGATCACATGGTCTGGATTGGGGGGGTGGGGATGAGTTAATAGGTTGTGATGAACAAAGCATCGTAGCTGTGAGGGACAGCTCGGTGGATAGGATATTAGGATGTAGATAGGCTGGGAAATTGGGCGGGGATCCTGGATTCAGGATTCAATCCTGGACCGGGGAGCGGCGCGGGCTTGGAGGGCCGAAGGGCCTGTTCCTGTGCTGTATTGTTCTTTGTTCTTTGTTCTTTGTTTTAGATCTGTCCGCAGTCTTGGACACAACTATCCACGACATCCTCCTCCAGATTGCTCTCATCTGGTTCCATTCTTACCTAATCACAGTGAATGTATCACTTGCAATGTTTTCTTGTCCCACTCCTGCACCATTACCTATTGTGTCATTCCCCCCCCACCACCCCCCCACACCCCTCATGATCAATCTTTGGGCCGCTCCTATTTCTCATCAACTGCCCTCCAGTTACCAGAAGCATGGTATTAGTTTAAACATGTAGGATGACAGCACCCAGCTCTATCTTTTCACCATCTCTCTTGACTCCTCCAAAATTGCTAGATTATAAGACTGACATCTAGCACTGACCGACCAGAAATTTCCTCCAATTAAATATGGGCAAGACTGAAGCCATTGTTTTCGGTCAGCAGTCCAAACTTCCTTAGTTATCGTCTCCATCCCTCTGCTTTGCAACATTCTGAGATTAAACCCGTCTGTTCGCAATCTTTCTGTCTCTGAAAACTCACTTTTAAAAAACAGGCACTCATGGCTCAGATTTTCATTCCGGGTGGCGGACTGGATTGGAAGTCAGACCCCCAGCCCCTGGGAGGCTGCCGGGTGTGGGGGTGTAGAGCTGCTTGGCGGAAGGCTAGACTCCATGCCCTGACGCTTTATTTAAAAAAGGATCAAAACCACAAACAGACCCCATCCCTGCCCATACCCACACACTCCCCATGCTCTATCCATGCCAACCTATGCCCACATCCACCGACCATGGCATCTTATATCCCATGCCACCCACCCCCTTCCCATTGCACCACACATGCCTATGTCAACCCATTCCCTCTACGCCCTCTCATAACCCTATGGCTCTTTATAGTATACTTAGTGCCAATGGTTCATTTATGCTTTTGATAGCGTTGTCAACTTTGACAGTTCCCTGACAGCTTTGACAGTTCTAATAGGTTTACATGCATTTTACAGACAATCAAGTTTCCTTTAAATAATCCCAAAGGATGCCTTACCTCGCCCAAAGTTGCACAAGACCATAACCAAAGGGGTACCTTACCTCACTAAAGGTTACCCTAGCTATCCAAAAGAATCCACCAAGTTCAGACCTGGTCCTACCTGGTGTAATCTGCAAATTTTGGGTTTCACACTCCTGACCTGCCAAATTCCTACATCAGTGGGAGGCAGCTGATGATCTAAATGCTGAACTGCCTCTGTAACGTGTGAGTGTGCAAACCCTGGCCCGACTCCAGAACCGCCTCTGCGATGGTGGAAAATGTTGTGTTTGGGGGCATGACTGAGAATCCTCGCCCATTTCTGGGATTGTTGTCATGACAGAAAGCCCCTCCAATGGACCAATGTTGCTGTTTGATGCAGTGCACCACACCATCTTCCATACAAGGAGGAGAAATGTATCGCAGGATTAATCTCTCACCATGTATTATGGAGCAAAAGCTTCGAAAATGCCTTGTTTGAAAACTGGCAGGACAGCCAACCCCAAGGCGACACATCTCATTCCATTCTATGAGAGGAAGTAAGGTTGCTAACCCTCCAGGAATTGAAGATCGATCGGCCCTGGAGGAAAATCATCAGAGCATCAAAACAGTTTGTTTTTGGTCATTACTGTTGAACATTTCTCTTTACCAGAATATTGCAAAGGGGGGGGAAATGCTGTTTAGCTGTCAGTCAAACATCATCCAATTGGGTAATGAGTCTTTTTGCTTTCGAATTGGAAAGGCAAGTGTGTCACAAGGATGGATGTGTGGGCCAACTAATGGGTGGAGTAGGTGGGGGGTATATCAAGTGATGAAACCTCCAGGATTACATTTAACTCTAAGAGGAAGTCTTCCATTGACCAGAAGCTTAAAGTGCTGATTTGCCACCATTAGAGATAAAGATGGGACAGAAGCAAATTCAAAAGGTTTTCATTGGCACCACACCCGAATGGAGGTTTTATTATTGCAGTTCTTCATTCCTCCAATTTTTTTAATTGTGGCCTTTTAATAGGAAGAACAAGCAAATCCAATGTGCTTAGCCTTAAATCCATGGTGTACAAATATAAGATTCATTTCTCTAAAACTTTAATTTCACCTCCTAAGGAAATAGCTGTACGGCATCTATTCTAACATAAATGCCGGGTGACACGGTGGCACAGTGGTTAGTGCTGCTGCCTCACAGCGCCAGGGATGTGGGTTCAATTCCAATCTTGGGGTGACTGTATGTCGTTTGTGTGGGTTTCCTCCCGTACTCTAAAGGTGTGCAGGTGAGGTGGATTGACCATGCTAAATTTCCCCTTAGTGTCTCAAGGTGTGTAGGTTGGATGGATTCATTGATTGTCTTTAAGATAGCGCTAGATAGGTTCTTGATCAATAAGGGGATCACGGGTTACGGGTAGAAGGCTGGAGAATGGGGATGAGAATCATATCAGCCATGATTGAATGGCTGAACAGACTCGATGAGCCAAATGGCCTAATTCTGCTCCTATATATTATGATCGTATTAGTCACGGTAAATGTGTGGAATTACGGGGATAGGGTGGGGGAAAGAACCTAGGTGAGAGAGTCGGTGCAAACTCAATGGGCCGAATAGCCTCCTTCTGCACTGTAGGGATTCTATGAAATAAAAACAGAAAATGTTGGGAAAACTCAACAGATCGGGCAGCATCTGTAGAAAGGGAAACAGAGTTAACGTTTTGAGTTTGCAGTGAAAAAGAGTTTTACGGACTTGAACCGTTAATTCCTTTTTTTCTCCTCAAATGCTGATCTTTTTTCCCCGTTTTTATTTCAGAGTTCCAGGATCCGCAGTATTTTGCTTTTATTTTATCAGTTCGAACATAAACTGAAGCATGTGGTACATGTTTCCATTTTCAGTTTCTCAGCCACCATTCCTCAGCAGAGTCATTACTCAAAGAACCACCTGCTAGATTTTAATTCATCACATTTTGAAGAAGAGAGGTAGTATTTTTAGATTCAATGTATTTTCCACTTTACAAAGCGTGTTTGGTCATTCCAAGACTTTATGTAACAACAATAAAGAATTCCTATCTGAATGGTAATCCTGGCATTCAACAGAAGTGTTTATCATTTTTAACCCAGGCTTTCCAGAAGCTTCAAAACATTCTTACATTGCATGAAGACAAGAGTCCTTCATAAATCAGAATAAAACGAAGGATAAATGGGCAGCAAATATAAACATGTATAAAATATTAAGACCTCGACCAAAGTCAATGGCAGGCAATCAGGACTGCAGAAGCCTGACTAATTTTCACCTCCACTGTGCATGTACTCCGTCAATCTCCTACACCTGAAGTCCACAGAATGGAAAGATGTTCACTATATCTGCCACTACACCAGCGCTTCAGCATCCACTGGGATGCTGCCTTCTTCAAACTGTGTTGTTGCCAAGTGTGGATTTCTACAAAGCTCCCACCAACCAGATGCCAGCGTTGCATTTAATGGGTGACCATGACTGATTTCTGGTTCATGACCTAACTCCACTTCCGCCAGACGCACTGCCCTACTTCCCTACTCCCTCCATTCAGTGGTAGTTAGCCAATTTTCCAGCCAGGTTGCTGCTAATTGGCTTGCTGATGCTTGTTTTGCCATGCTCTAACTGTAGGGTTCAGCACTGACCTTCAGAAAAGCCCCCTCGGTAAATTAGACAGAAGTTGCTCAGTTAGCTCTGGTGTAAAGAGAAGGTGAGAAACAAGTAAAACAGACTTTCAAAGGACAAAAAAAAACTTACATATATTCACAAAGTGCAACAGTGGCACAGTGGTTAACACTGCTGCCTCACAGCACCAGGGACCTGGGTTCGCTTCCTGGCTTGGGTCTCTATCTGTGCGAAGTCTGCATGTTCCCTGTGTGGGTTTGATCCGGGTGCTCTGGTTTCCTCCCACTGTCTGAAAGACGTGCTGGTTCGGTGCATTGGTCATGCATAATTCTCCCTCAGTGTACCCGCACGAGTGTGGTGACTAGGGGATTTTCACAGTAACTTCATTGCAGTGTTAATGTAAGCCTACTTATCACACTAATAAATAAACTTCAAATTTTAAAACTTTAAACCCAAGAAAGGCCATGAAGTTCATTCTCATTTAGTAAACCAGGAATGTGAATTCTGAAGGCAAGTAAATATGTTTGAAAGTGCACAGGCTTTATAAAGGCACTCAGTAATGACTCTGAACATTTCAAACTCCTGGGGCAAAATTTTCCCATCCTGCCCATCACGGGAATCATAGCAGGCGGGGTGCGGACCATGCAAAGTTACCATGGGCGAGATTTTTCCGGTTTTTGGGGCGAGCGCAGCCAGAATATTCCGCCCATGGTAACTCAAGCAGCATCAGTGATCAGTGCAGCTTGTTAATAAAACACCAGGCGACGCATCGGCATGTCCACTCTCCCCCAGATGAAGCGCACCCCTTTTGCCGAGCATTCTTATAAAGCTTACTGCTGCATCAGTGCAGTGAATCCCCCCATATTCTGACATTGCGAAAAATGCATTGAATTTTGATCCCATCAAGGACAGAAATGTTGCAAAGTTAGTTAGTATTAATAGGTGGGATTTTCTGTTCTCTGGCACAAGTAGAGCTTAAGCATGCCTGTCAAAAGGGGCGCGAGACATAGTATCCTGACAAATATGTAAACAGCAGAGGTTGCCAGTGACATTCAAACATAAGATATGTTATTAAGCAGAAGTGCTGTGCGTTTCATCTGAGCACCCTCACTTCTGACAATTTAAGGCCTCTCTGCTGACTGTTTTCCAACTAGCAGTCACACATGATAAGCGGCTCTGCCATTATCTGATTCATAAGGTATGTTGCCCTGTTGTTTTTGTTATGTTTTTATTGCCTAATTAGACAGATAGCGCCCATGATTTTAATATTGCATTTTTAAAATGTTTTTCCTTCATAATGTCCAATATACCGTAGGTTCTGTTGATAAAATTCAGAGTTAAACATTATACAATTCCCTTACTGACTGGGAAAACAGTCTTTCTGAGCATTAATAAAATTGGTCGGTGACTAAATCTATCTCTCCTTTTCTCTTGTATTTGGAAATATAACAAGAAAAATGTGTACGTACGTGGCACCTTTAATGTAGTAAGGTATTACACACTGCTTCACAAGGGTGTGTTACCAAATTATATTCGACACCAAGTCACATAGGAGACAGTCAGTTAGAAAGCTTTGACTAGCCAATATTGTTTTTTTATTCACTCATGGGACATGGGCGTCACCGGCTGGCCAGCATTTATTGCCCATCCCTAATTGCCCGACACCTGGTGCGGAGAGGGGCGGGTCGGGATGCCGACCTCCTCATGAACCTGCTCCTGGGCCTGGCGAGACGCGCCATCAATAGGTCCAGGCAGCGGGCGATCGACGGGGCCGTCCATCCCGACTGTCTGCCCCTCTACCGTGGCTACATTCACGGCCAGGTGTCCCTGGAGAGGGAGCATGCGGTGTCCACGGGCGCGGTTGATGCCTTCCGTGACCGCTGGGCACCGCAGGGGCTGGGGTGTATTATCGACCCTGATAATCACCTTTTAGTTTGATGTTTTAAGTTTCCTTTCGACTTTGTTTTTGGTTCGGGCTGTTCCCCCTTTCTTTTGGGGAGCTGCCCCTTTTAATTTGTCCCTAAGTTAATTTGAGTTTGTTTACTTGGTTGGTGTTGAAAGAAATCCCTAATTGTCCGAGGGCAGTTGAGAGTCATCCACATTGCTGTAGCTCTGGAGTCGATTGATTTTGGCTAGGGATGTGTTTGTCTAACCTGAGTTAATGCATTTTTGTTTAGTTGGCTTTTCCCCTGGGGTTTCAGAGTAGGATTTTGATTATGTTGATTGACAGAGTCATGTGCTTAAGGGGAGGAGCTAAGCTTTCAGGGAAAAGCAGGCAGTTACTGCCAGGTTCTGAAAGAAGCAAGAGCTTTCTCTCTCTCTGGAGGCTGATGTTTGGGACCTGCCAGGAGAAACAGGTGTTTTTCTCTCTCTCTCCAGAGGTATTCTGAAGGCTCAAGGGATGGCAGCCCAAGTACAAGGACCACAAGCCTGCGTGTTGCTAACTGATTTTGAAGTCTATAAGAGGAATATTGCATGAATTGTAACTAATAGCGATAAGTTAGGAGTTATAACTATATTGTTAAATAGTTTGTTTTAATAAAAGCTTCCTAAGGTGTCAATAGAATCATACCTGGAGGGAAATACCTTATCCTCACACTAATGACAAAACAGAAAAAAAAAGTTGGAGTCTAGTTGGGCTTCAAAACTTTGGCATTTCTGATCCATTCTTTAACACTGTATGAATGCGTGTCACTTCTAACAAATGCAGATAAGTCACATTATGAGCTTGACGGGTTATCTTTAATTGGTTGTTGTTAGTGATGAGTGCAATCAGGATTGTTTAGTAAGTGCTGCCCAATTGTAGAATGATCTCTAAGAGTAGATGTTTTGTTTCAAGTTTTGCAAGTACCAGACTCATTGAGTATGGTCCACATTCTGCCTATTATGAAAACTTTTGCACCATTTCTTGAATTACCCAGGAGCCTGGGGCCCCCTGTTATTTCCTCCAGGACAATGCCTCAGCCAGAGTTGACCTGCCAACCAATCTGCACCCTTTTCTCCCATAGTATAGATTGTTGTGACTACTTGAAATTTGGTATTCTTGCATTTGTCCTGATGAGTGCAAGATGAAAAACTTCAGCAACATGTCTAACCTTTCAGCAATATTCAAGTTCTGTACTCCTGAGCAACGAGAAGAACATTTTTGTACATTCTCAGAACACATTTAATCCATAGTAGGTCAAATTCAACAAATGGCTGCCAAAGAGTGATATCCTGTTTATGATGTGACATGATTGCTACACCTCAAAAAATCCTCACAAATATCTATTTCCAGGTCACTGGGCTGTTGTGCACTTGGACTGAACTTTCAAAATCAGCTTAAAAATATTAGCTCAGAATTTCCTGGAACATTTCAATATTACTATGATCTCTGTCCTTTAGAGAAGGAAATCTGCCATCCTTACCTCTGTCGGGACTGCATGTGACTCAAGATGGCAATGTAGTTGACTCTTAACTGCCCTCTGAAATGGCCTAGCAAACCATTGCGTGCAAGTGCAACTAGGGATGGTGAACAAATGCTGGCCTTGCCAGCGATGCCCACATCCTTTGAAAAAAAAACAAATAATAGAATTATATTTTTTCTTCAGGAGGTTTACATATGTCTGATTTTCCTCATGTTTTACTGCAGAACCATTACCATTTATATGTTTCCTCAATTCTGAGATTTTCACATTGAAATTCTCTGCCTTAAATGTACACAACTCCGGCACAATGGTTAGCACTGCTGCTCACAGCGCCAGGAACCTGGGTTCGATTCCGGCCTTGGGTGACTATCTATGCGGAGTTTGTACATTTTCCCCCTGTCTGCATGGGTTTCCTCCGGGTGCCCTGGTTTCCTCCCACACACCAAAGATGTGCAGGTTAGGTTGATTGGCCATGCAAAATTGCCCCTTAGTGTCAGGGGACTGGTAGGCTAATTCATGGGGTGACGGGAATAGGGCATGGGATTGTTGTCGGTGCAGGCTTGATGGGCTAAATGGCCTCTTTCTGCACTGTGGGGATTCTATAAAAGAGAAAAGACCAATTCTCAAGTTTCCTGGATTTATGCACATTAAGCCTTGGTGCAGAAAAATGGCCAAACAAGCACAGCCCAAAGCCACTTGTTATCAATGTAAAAGGTTTTCTGGAGTTTCATTATGATTTTCTTCAGAAGCGTTGACAATACTTAACCAAAGTGCTGTCAGCCTAACTGTGAATAGATTTTCTCTGACCTCCGCCCTGCTCAAACCAAGTATTAAGAAGGACAATGCAGCTGGAATGGGATTCCTATGAGCTTATCCCCATTGTGCATCATAAAGGAGGGGGGAAGATGAGCAACAGAAGCAAGAGGTGCTCGGAGTAAGGCACCACGGCAGCAGACAGCAGCTTACCACATTTCTCCTTCTGGTGCCATTGCCTTTGCACTTGTTCCGTGCTCAGTTTTACATTCGATCCACCATAGCCTAATGAGCTCTGTCAGAAATTAGGGCTTAATTGGCAAAGTTGGTGCAGAAATCAAGCGTAGGATTTTACTGCCTCACTCGTTCCGAAACCGCAAAATCCCATCCAAGGTCAGAGGACCTTTCTATGTTCTGCCCCTCACCCATTCCGATTCGCGTGGCGGGCGGGACGGTAAAATCTTGGCTCAAGTTTCAGCATGTTTTATGCATAAATTCAATCCCACAGGCTTTTTTGTATTTTCTTTTGCTTCTTTGATTTTGGGTTTGTAATCTTCTTGAATTCTTTCTCTAGTTTACATCTAACTTCCATCTAAAGTAGAAATAAAAATGGAAAAAGCTGGAAATACTCAATGGGTCAGTCAGCACCTGTGGTGAGAAATAGGTTTCGGGATTTTCCAGACCCCCGCAGCGGGCTTTTCCACAGCAGAGATGACAAGCCATTAGCTACCAGCAGGATCAGAAGATCCCCCCCCCAAGTCAATGCCATTTGCATGGCTCGCCAGCCCTGCTGCCAGGGAACCTGTTGCAGGTGTTGACTTCGGCAGGGATGGAAGGTTGCCCTGGCGGAAAGGGCTGGAAAATTCAGCCAAAGGGTGGGATTTTCCAGAATCACCTGCCGCCAGGTTTGTATGGTCCTTCTGAAGGTCAATGGACTTTTGACTGGGTTATCAAATTTCCTGAGGCGGGGCGGGGGGAGTCTTCACCACAACAGGGCAGGAAAATCGTGGCCAATGTTTTGGGTTGATGACCTCTCATTAGAACTCCAATGAGTTCTGTAAACAACAAGAGACTTGTCGAGTTCAAAGTCGAATCCTATTGCAATGAATGAAAAGTTGTTTGCTGCACAATGGGAATTATTTTACCAATGTTGACTAAGTGGGATTTGGCAAAGATTTGTTCAGAATTACATCTAAGTGAGTTTGAGTACATTCATGGCGATTGCTAATATGCTAAGCTTAAGCCACCAACCTCAAAAGCTTTGAGGTTTGATTCTTGGACGACATTTCTCCATGATTAGAAACCCAGTTTATTCCTGTAACCATGGTAAATAGTTTGTTTTAAAAGTCCACCAGTCCCAGTTGTTGCACTTCATTTGCATTCAAATTCATTGGACGTTAACGCTGGTTACTCAATAGTGACTTTTAATGAATGCTGTTTATTAATCTTACAATTATAATTTTCAGATTTCTCCTTTAGTTTCTAAGTCTCACATTGGTGTGAGACTTTGAACATGGCTATGATTTCAACAATGAATCCTCTGGTTATTTTTTAAATTGGGCAATACAATTATAAAACCATCTGGTTCAGCAACTGTGATATCACCTGCACTGGAAAATTGCATGGCCCCATCAAATCTTCCCAAATTTAACCTCGTCATATAATTGCTTCCACATTCCCTGATATTGTGACCCCGTGATTTGATTTGTTATTGTCATATGTATTGGGATAAAGTGAGAAGCATTGTTTCTTGCACACCATACAGCCAATGTCTGCCATTCATCGAGAGTACATAGAGAGAAGGAAAGGAGAGAGTGCAGAACATTGTATTACAGTCATAGTTAGGTTGTAGAGAAAGATCAACTTGATATGAGGTAAGTCCATTCAAAAGTCTGATGGCAGCAGGGAAGAAGCTGTTCTTGAGTCGGTTGGTACGTGATTTCAGACTTTTGTATCCTATTCCCGACGGAAGAAGGTGGAAGAGAGTACATCCAGGGTGCATGCTGTCCTTGATCATGCTGGCTGCTTTTCCGAGGCAACAGGAAGTGTAAACGAAGTCAATGGATGGGAGGCTGGTTTGCGTGACGGACTGGGCTACGTTCACAGCTTTTTGTACTCTCTTGCAAACATATGTGACAAAATGATAGATCATGTCTTCGTTTTGCAACCTCACACACTGGAATGTTTCACTCTCTCAAGGCACTCAGGTGGGTCTATGTAAGGCCTAGTCAAGAATTGCTCAAAATATCACGAAAGCCAGTTTGGAGAATCAACAGAATGGACAGTGCCTTCATGGAGTTTGAAGCTGAACTGAATAATGTGCTCTCACCACTGCATTATAGGACTGATATGTCAATAGCTCGTTCTATTGCAATTTCAACCTCAAAAATAAACCTTTCATCTAATCTCACTGAGCCAGTCTTCCAGTTATAAAACATTTTTGGTATCTGCTCCAAAAGCAAACAGCTAATCATAGTTTTTCAGTCCAAGAAGTATGTCAGATTCAGTATCTGTGTATATATTTTGTGGCTAGAAAGTTGAGATTGAAAACTCAATTTTTTTGAAGTTTTATTGATTGGGCATAATCTCTTTTCGGGTAAAAAGGAATATTCTTTAACAAAGGGATCTCAGGATTGGCTCTATACGAAAATAGTTTCTATTAAGAAGGTTAGACATCAAACCACAATGTAATTAATTGTGATTAAGTATGGCTAGTGCTTGATCTGAAATTCAGTTGGATAACTGTGGGCGACACAGTGGCACAATGATTAGCACTGCTGTCTCATAGCGCAGGGACCTGGGATCAATTCCGGCCTCAGGTGATTGTCTTTGTGGAGTTTGCACATTCTCCCCGTGTCTGCGTGGGTTTCCTCCGGGTCCTCTGATTTCCTCCCACACTCCAAAGATGTGCAAGTTAGATGGATTAGTAGGGTAAATATGTGGGATTACGGGGATAGGGCCTGGGTCTCACCCTCTGGGCGGAATTGTAGCCGGTGGTGGAGTCCATGCAAAGGTCCATTGACCTCGGGTGGGATTTTCTGGTCTTTAGGCGATCACGGCCGGAAAATCCCACCCTATGTCTACGCACATGGAAAGTCAACACTAGCAGACAGAATTTAAAACTTACAAGTTGGCTGGAGAGAGAAATGGAGAGACCTATATAGGAATCTTGCTTCTTCAACGTCACATTCGTCTGTGAAGAAAATAGTTGATTGACCACACAGAAGGCTAGTTGTCTTGTCACATGACTTTTTCTCTCCAACTAACCAATAACCCAAATATGGTTATGACTAGTCTATTCCAGTTGCCCGGCCTACAAGATGAATTTTACCGTCCTGCCCACCACGGGAATTAGAGCGGGCAAGGGGCGGACCATGGAAAGGTCTGTTGACCTCAGGTGGGATTTTCCAGTTTCGGGGCGAGTGAAACCGGAAAATCCCACCCTATTGGTGGAATTTTACTGGCACATCATCCACCCAAGATTCGTACCATCCCGCCCGAGGCCAACAGAAGTGGGCGTGCCGGTAAAATTCCAGCCTATGTGCAGCACATTAGTTTCATAGTCAGAGTCCTACTATCCAAGTGATAATGTCTAATGATCTGTCTCGACGCAGCTGAGTGCCTAGGTAATTATCAAGATGCTTTGCTAACGATGTAGGAGATAATCCCCATTTATACTCCTTCAAGACAATCGTTTGTGCCCACGCTTTGCAGACAGGTTACCTTTATTCCAATGGTGTTGGAATGTAAAGTGATGCAAATGTGCAGCCATCTTTGATGTGTGATCCCAAGTCACGGAAACATGGCTTTAATCTTTTTTTTATTTAAGTAGATATTTCCAGTCGGTAAATTCAAAAAGTAATTTTTCATGAAGCATGGTTTTATAACTCTCAGAAAAATGAACATCATGCGAATATTTCTAAATCACAGTTGGTCGTTATTTCAAGTTCCTGTCCGTGACCGAACAACATTGGATTTTCATGAGCCTGCAGATCTGATGAAAACCCACTGCAGGATCAATTTTAGATTTCCACTGCAGGTTTTTGAATTTTTCCCTGCACAAATATGACCTGACTAGCCTATCTTCCAAAGCAAAGATTTATTTTTTTTCTTTATCATTATGAGGTTGAAGGTGGCCATCTGCGTGGTTTGGTAGAGAAACAAAAAATTGATGAATTCATGGAGATTAATGGAGGGTCAACAGCTGCATTGCCCTCACAACACACAAATCTTGGCCTATCTCTCATCCGACACCAATCTACCCCACGTCCATGTACAGTTAGAGAAGCTTTGAAGTCAGGAATGTCAGAAATGTCTGTATGTAAATAATGCTAAGTTCACAGAAGTAAAACTAACAGCTGACAAATTAACCCTGTTTCATTTTTTTGATTTGTTCTCTGCAATTAGTTTAGGCTTTTTAATTGTTGGAAACAAACTTCAGTTCATTCCAATACCTCTTAATCCCTCTTTAGTAAAAAAAGGGATATTAGATTCACCCTGAAATAGAGTCAAGCAACAGACCCACCAGGCCCCAGCAACAGACCCACCAGGCCCCAGCAACAGACCCACCAGGCCCCAGCAACAGACCCACCAGGCCCCAGCACTAGACCCTCCAGGCCCCAGCACTAGACCCTCCAGGCCCGAGCAACAGGCCCAAGCAATGGTCCCACCAGGCCCGAGCAATGGTCCCACCAGGCCCGAGCAATGGTCCCACCAGGCCCGAGCAATGGTCCCACCAGGCCCGAGCAATGGTCCCACCAGGCCCGAGCAATGGACGCATCAGGCCCGAGCAATAGACTCACCAGGCCCCAGCAACAGACCCACCAGGCCCCAGCAACAGACCCACCAGGCCCCAGCAACAGACCCTTCAGGCCCCAGCACGAGACCCTCCAGGCCCGAGCAACAGGCCCGAGCAATGGACCCATCAGGCCCAAGCAATGGTCCCACCAGGCCCGAGCAATGGTCCCACCAGGCCCGAGCAATGGTCCCACCAGGCCCGAGCAATGGACCCACCAGGCCCGAGCAATGGACCCACCAGGCCCGAGCAATGGACCCACCAGGCCCGAGCAATGGACCCACCAGGCCCGAGCAATGGACCCACCAGGCCCGAGCAATACACCCTCCAGGCCGAGCAATAGATCCACCAGGCCCCAGCAATGGACCCAACAGGCCCCAGCAATAGAGCCTCTGGGCCCCGGCAATTGTTGCCAACAGGCCCCAGCAATAGACTCTCCAGGCCTGAGCAATGGACCCAAGAAAATTCGATTCACCCTGATGTCAAGCCAACAACCAAGGTGAAGGTAAAAAACAAACAAGTCACCCTCAGGTGACCTCAATTTAATGTCTCATCTAAAAGCTGGCACCTTCAACAGTGCAGCAGTACTTCAGTTCAGCACTGAAGAGTCAGCTAGGATTTAGTGCAAAACTCCTGGAGTCGGAGAGGCAGTGGTCTAATGGTATTGTCCCTGGACTGGTCATCCAGAGTCCCAGCAGAATGCTCTGGGGATTCTGGGTTCAAATCCCACCATGGTAGATGGTTAAATTTGAATTTAATAAAAATCTGGAATCCAGAAAATCCCACCCAAGATTAACCAACCTTTGCGTGATCCTGTCCCGGCTGCTATGACTCCCATGGTGGGCAGGATGGGAAAATTCCGTCCGATTATGACCATGAAACCATTGTTGATAGGGCGGCACGGTAGCACAGTGGTTAGCACCTCTGCCTCACAGTGCCAGGGACCCGGGTTCAATTCCCAGCTTGGGTCACTGTATGTGTGGAGTTTGCACATTCTCCCCGGGTCTGCGGGGGTTTCCTCCGGGTGCTCCGGACTCCTCCCAAAATCCAAAGATGTGCGGGTTAGGTTGATTGGCCATGCTAAATTGACAGGGGATTATATGGGGTTGCGGGAATAGGGCCTGGATGGGATTGTGGTCAGTGCAGACTCGAAGGGCCGAATGGCCTCCTTCTGCACTGTAGGGATTCCATGATTATCATAAAAACCCATCTGGCTCACTAATGCCCTTGAGGGAAGGAAACCTGTCATCTTCATCCAGTCTGGCCTACATGTGACTCCAGACCCCACAGCAATGTGGTTGACTCTTAAATACTGTTTGAACAAGGGCAATAAATGCTGGCCAAGCAAGTGATGTCCACCTCCCAAAAATTAATTTTTAAAAATCCGCAATGATAATAGGCCAGCATTCCAGAAGGTTTATCCATCCCCACATTTCTATCATCAAATCCTAGCTTGCTGTCTCAGTATCCTCTTTTCCCAGCAGCATGGGCTATTAGTTTGTACACTTGTGCAATATATTCTGCAAGTGACTTTGGAAGTGCTTACCTTTAAATAGCCAGGATATTTCGTTCAATGTTAATTTGGGGGGAGATCCTTTCAAATCCTTCACTGAGCATTCAGAAATGTTAGACTTGAGTATTGCTGGAAAAAAGAGAAATGCTGTTGCAGCTTTTCATCTTGCACTCCTCAGGACAGACACTAGAATGCCAAATTTCAAAGGGAACAACAGTTTATACTGCATGAGAAAAGGGTGCTGATTGGTCGGCAAGTCCACTCTCATTGGATCAGGTGTTGCCATGGGGAACGCAACAGGGAACTATTGTCTTTCAGGATTTTGCTTGGTTGATAAAAGGTGGAATGCCTGGACATGTTCCTTTTATCTGCAGAGGACAGGTCCTTGTGTATGATTATATGTAGCTCTGAGAAAGTATAAGTGAACCACATTGCGAGAACGATTGATGATCTTAAATTGGTTGTCAGGGTAACTATTAGCACACTCAGGATTGTTCAGCA
Source organism: Mustelus asterias (assembly GCF_964213995.1). NCBI lineage: Eukaryota > Metazoa > Chordata > Chondrichthyes > Carcharhiniformes > Triakidae > Mustelus > Mustelus asterias. The sequence continues at coordinate 25,905,961 of NC_135827.1, forward strand.
AGTGCAGACCATTTGTAGAATCACTTCTAACATTATGTTGTGAGTTTGGCAAGCATGGGCTGGCTGAGTATGAACAGTACTCTGCCTATTGCAAACAGCCAAAGGGACTGGCGTCGATAATATCTGCATTTGTTGGGACATACAGTCTATGCACCTGGCATTGCATCAGCGCTGAAATTCATACACCACATTATTCATTTAATGGCAGCATCATATTAATGGAAAATATCCTTCCCCTCGTGCTGCTTACCAGTTGGGACTTGCTCACTTATGCTTTTTTCATGCAGTATAAATTGCTTGTCCCTTTGCTGCTCAATTTACACTAATATCCAGCACACAAACCTTGTAGCCAGCCAGGAAATGTGCTTCAAAATCTTCCATTGGGAAGAGGCAGGGGTTTCAGGGCTGTCTGAAAATAACGTACGTAGAACTTCAACACAGCTTTGAACTTTTATTAATTTTAGTTGATACCCACTAAGATGAGAACTGAGTCTCCTCAAAAGTAGAAAAATATTGATGGTTTTTTTTACTGTTACACTCAGCTGAGCAGGGGTCAAGTGACTCTCCTCGTTGGAGCGCAGGAGGTTTTTTGAAAAAGATACTCTTGCCAATTTAGCGAGCGTTTAACTATTTACATGCTGTGATCGTAAAAGACAGAATCGGACAGGTTTTTTAGAGTTTTTTTTTAAACACAGACACACACACACACACACACACACAGACACACACACACACAAACAATTTGGAATCCAATAGAATTGGATATGGCAGGATAAACTCAATGATCTTTCTGCTTTCAGCGTTGAGGTACAAAGAACAAAGACCAGTACAGCACAGGAACAGGCCCTTCGGCCCTCCAAGCCTGTGCTGATCATGTTTACCAATCCAGACCAACCGCTTATATCCCTCTATTCCCTGTTTGTTCATATGCCTAGCAAGATAAATCTTAAATGTGGCTAATGTAACTGCCTCAACCACCTCACTTGGTAGTGTTTTCCAAGCTCCCACCACTCTCTGTGTAATAAACTTCCCCGTACATCTCCACCGAACCTTTTCACCTTAGCAAGTTAGCATTAGCTATTTCAATGACCACCTTAATTTACCAGGTTTACCAGGATGCTGCCTGGTTTACCAGGATGCTGCCTGGTTTACCAGGATGCTGCCTGGTTTGGAGGGTAGGTCTTATGAGGAAAGGTTGAGGGAACTAGGGCTGTTCTCTCTGGAGCGGAGGAGGCTGAGGGGAGACTTAATAGAGGTTTATAAAATGATGAAGGGGATAGATAGAGTGAACGTTCAAAGACTATTTCCTCGGGTGGATGGAGCTATTATAAGGGGGCATAACTATAGGGTTCATGGTCCACTTTGGAAGAAATAATAGTAAATTGGAATATTATTTAAATGGAGAAAAATTACATCGTGCGACTGTGCAGAGGGACCTGGGGGTCCTTGTGCACGAATCGCAAAAACTCAGTCTGCAGGTGCAGCAGATGATCAAGAAGGCGAATGGAATGTTGGCCTTGATCGAGAGGGGGATAGAATATAAAAGCAGGGAGGTCTTGCTGCAACTGTACAAGGCACTGGTGAGGCCGCAACTGGAGTACTGTGTGCAGTTTTGGTCCCCTTATTTGCGAAAGGATATATTGGCCTTGGAGGGAGTGCAGAGAAGGTTCACCAGGTTGATACCGGAGATGAGGGGTGTAGCTTATGAGGAGAGATTAAACAGATTGGGTCTGTACTCGTTGGAGTTTAGAAGGATGAGGGGTGATCTTATAGAGACATATAAGATAATGAAGGGGCTGGATAGGGTAGAGGTGGAGAGATTCTTTCCACTTAGAAGGGAAACCAGAACTAGAGGGCACAGCCTCAAAATAAGGGGGGGCCGGTTCAGAACAGAGTTGAGGGGGAACTTCTTCTCTCAGAGGGTAGTGAATCTCTGGAATTCTCTGCCCATTGAAGTGGTGGAGGCTTCCTCGTTGAATATGCTTAAATCACAGGTAGATAGTTTTCTGATCGATAAGGGAATTAGGGGATATGGGGAGCAGGCGGGTAAGTGGAACTGATTCGCTTCAGATCAGCCATGATCTTGTTGAATGGCGGGGCAGGCTCGAAGGGCCAGATGGCCTACTCCTGCTCCTATTTCTTATGTTCTTATGTTCTTATGGTGGGAGATATAGGAAGGATATCAGAGGTAGGTTCTTTACGCAGAGAGTGGTTGGGGTGTGGAATGGACTGCCTGCAGTGATAGTGGAGTCAGACACTTTAGGAACATTTAAGCGGTTATTGGATAGGCACATGGAGCACACCAGGATGATAGCTTGATTTCAGATAAAGCTTGGCACAACATCGTGGGCCGAAGGGCCTGTTCTGTGCTGTACTGTTCTATGTTCTATGTTTAATTTATTCTGACACAGATAAAATTCGAGGGAGAGATAGGTCCATACTGAAGTACCTACAGCTAACGTGCACCAGCTTCCTTCAAAGCAATGTCCAAGTTATTGATTTAAGGAAACTATCTCATTGAGGAGGTCTGCTCCTTTTCTTCTTTATAGATCTTGCCATTGCTACCTAGGTTGTGTATTAAATGTGCAAAATACTGCTTTGAAATTAAATTGCAAACCAGGTTTCCATCTTCAATAATCAACCAAAAAGGTGTTGGCTGGGATTCTCCAACCTTGCCCATGACTGGCATTTTCCAATCCTGCTGCAATGAATAGAGATTTGGTTGAGCACCAAATTCTCCATTCTCGCTGGCAATGGTGGCACAGTGCACAATATCAGTGAATCCTCAGCGCTAATTCTGTTTACACTAGCTTAGAAATCATTCGTTCATTCACCTGTTTCTTGTCAAAGCCTCAAGTCAGAAGTGATATGAAGATAATGATAGAGGGAAAGCACACATTGAACCCTGAGGATGGAGAGCTGCAAACGAAAAGAGATACGTTTATGTGGTACTTTTGTTTTCCAATGTATATCCAGAAACAGAAGTATACTTAAATGTTTTATCTCGATCATTTTGGATATTCAATAAAAGTAAATCCTACAGAAACTCTAATGCCGACAAGCCTAATACAATAGACAGAACCGCTGGACTGCAACTTTATCTGCCACAACATCTGGTTATAATCACGAAGGAGGCAAAATTGTTGATAAACCTGATTAAACTCCATGCAGATTACAACAGAACTTGCTTAATATGCAAAACATTGACTGGGTGGCATGGTGGCACACTGGTTGGCACCGTTGCCTCACAGCGCAAGGGACCTGGGATTCAATTCCCGGCTTGGGCCACTGTCTGTGTGGAGTCTTCACGTTCTCCCTGTGTCTGCGTGGCTTTCCTCTGGGTGCTCTGGTTTCCTTTCACAGTCCAAAGATGTGCAGGTTAGGTGCATTGACCATGCTAAATTTGCCCTCAGTGTACCTGAACAGGCACCGGAGTGTGGCAACTAGGGGATTTTCACAGTAACTTCATTGCAGTGTGAATGTAAGCCTACTTGTGACACTAATAAATGAATAAACTTTACTTCCACAATATGCAGGCTCATATAATCCAACCAAAGATTTCAAGTGGAGCTAAAGTCACCATCAAAGACTTTAGGACTTTCATAGTCAATGGTAGAAAACATAGCCTATTCCATTTTAATTTTCTAATGTTTCTGCTATTGACAGTGTTCACTTCAATTTGGAGAAGACAAACCAGAACAGTTATATAAACACTATTAGTTAAATAGTAGAAGCTCTTTCGATAAAAAAGATTCATTAAAGCTCAACAAGAATCAATTTTCAAAAGGATAGTTCAGCAGTGCATGTGTTTACCATTTTTGAGATAACTTGGCAGTTGAAATTAAGTCTGGTACCAGTCTCGCAAAAGAGAAACACTTGCAGGGTTTAAACTTAAACATTTGTGTTATATTCCTGCCCTCTCCAATCCTCCTCCAGCTACAAGCAATCTGGCTTAAAATGCTTCAGTGAGGCCCAAGGACATTTTACAAGGGATAGAACTCACAGAGGAGGTAAATGCTCCCAAGGCTGTTGATGCCAGGTCATAGAATCATAGATATCATAGAAACTCTACAGTGCAGAAGGAAGCCATTTGGCCCATCAAGCCTGCACTGACAATAATCCCATCCAGGCCCTATCCCCGTAACTCCACATATTTACCCTGCTAATCCCTCTAACCTACGCATCCCGGGACACTAAGGGGCAATTTCGCATGGCCAATCAACCTAATCCACACATCTTTGGACTGTGGGAGGAAACCGGAGTACCCGGAGGAAACTCACGCAGACACGGGGAGAGCGTGCAAACTCCGCACAGGCAGTGGCCCAAGCTGGGAATCGAACCCAGTTCACTGGAGCTATGAGGCAGCAGTGCTAACCATTGTGCCGCCCTAAAAGTCATTTATTTGTTGTTGGATTTTCATAACCCATCAAGTGATTTTGCCTAACCAATGTCACCGGACACTGATGTGTAAATTATTATGGTAAGTGAAATCCGTGAATAACACTGTAGCATTAAAGTTATTAATGTAAGAAGATTTTAAATGACATATGAATCTGAGAGACAGGAATGTGAATTTTTACTTCATGGAAATTAAATTGGTATATGTTTTAAATTTATATATGTTTTAATAACATAGGGTTAGACAGGGTAGATTCAGAATGAATGTTCCCAATGGTGGGGGAGTCCAGAACTAGGGGTCATAGTTTGAGGATAAGGGGTAACGCTTTTAGACCTGAGGTGAGGAGAAATTTCTTCACCCAGAGGTTGGTGAATGTGTGGAATTCATTGCCACAGAATGTAGTTGAGGCCAAAATGTTGTCTGATTTCAAGAATAAATTAAGTATGGCTCTTGGGGCTAAAGGGAGCGAGGGATATGGGAGGAAGGGAGGAATCAAGATATTAAATTCGATGATCACCCATGATCTAGATGAATGGCGGAGCAGGCTGGAAGGGCCGAATGGCCTACTCCTGTCTCAAGTTTCTATGTTTCACCCCACAGACTAATCTGTCCCACAGCAACTCACTCAAAGTGGTTCAAAAGTCATAATGCTCCAAGATTTGCTTCACCTTGGTGGTATAGGTCTCAATGGGTTCCCCTGGGGCTTCACCCCTTCAATTAAACTGAAATCTCTGCAATATGACCAATGGTTTCAGATGGAAATATGACTTTATCAATTTAGTGATCTCACTGAATGACCTGGAGTCAGGCATGCTTGGGGTTGTGAAACTGTGAATGAAGTAGTAAGCCTGAGTCCCACACACATTCAGGAAGACTGCTTTTCTCTTCCCCTCTTCCTCTATTTCCTTGGCCTGAAAGTAAAAGCTCAAACGCTCTATGGATTGTGTCCAGTTCTCTCTGGAGGCATCAAAATAGGGGCATCTTTCCAAATAAGGGCATTTGTGTAATTAAGCTTTGTCACAACTTCACTTAACCTCAACAGAATCTATATACTCAGTTTAAGGTTTCCTTCCCTGAAGGTCATTAATGAACCAGATGGGTTTTTCTGACAATCGACAATTGTTTCATGGTCATTGGCAGATTCCGAATTCCAGATATTTTTTATTGAATTCAAATTCTACCACCTTCCATGGCAGGATTCAAACCCGGATCCCCAGAACAGTAGCCGAGTTTCTGGATTAATAGTCCAGCGATAACACCACTAGGTCATCCCCTCCCTAATTCCCCCTCCTTTTACCCTCATCACCAATGTAATAATTCATTCACCAATTAAGGGAAAAATCAAGAACACATTTATTTACTGGTAAAGGTTATACAGAGGCTTGGAGCCTATGGCTGCAACCAGCTCCCGAGAAGTTTCTGGAACAGAAATCCCAGCTCACCAGGCTGATCCCACCATCCCCCCTCCCCCCGCCCCCTTGATTGGCTCCCCAGGTCATGTGACCCTTACTCTGCAGACAGATCCTTGAAGAGACAATCACCACCATGTTCAGTTGGATATTTCTCTCTGACCACCATTTTACGCTAAATGAGTCGCCTTATTTGCTGAAGTGACAAAGTGCTGAAGTGATAAAATCCTTCAGCTAAATGTTTCAAATTGTAAAAAGTTCACAGTATAATTTCAGTGCCCTGGTGAACCTCTTGGTCACTGAGTTAGGCAGAAATCTCAAATTATACTCATATCACATTCATTAGTTTGTGCACAGTAAAAATAAATCAGAAAATGAAAGCTTATTTTCATATATAAACACTTTCAGAATTGTGTGATGCAGCGATTAATAATTACCATCACTTACTGCTTAAAGGATTAATTGCAGGCTTGCCCCATCATATCACGCACTTCAGAGTGCCATATCATAAATGTAGAGGTTGGTAGAAGACAGCAAGGTCATAAAACTGAAATGTTAATTGCTTCACTCTCCACAGATGCTGCCAAACCTGCTGAATAATTCCAGTACATTCTGTTAGTATTATTGATAACTAATATGCTTCCCTAATATTATTAACCAATTCTATGAAGCATAATATTGAACAAGTATAACATAAACAATCAGAACAATGAACGGTTTCAGAAGAAATAAACTATTCTTCTGGATTTTTAAAAATCCAAGTCCTGTTTCTAAGCAAGGCAAATTCAGTAATATTGTCTGCTTTTACGACTTCCATGGTAAGTGTAAAATATATTGAAGCACTTCTCCAAAGCAGGTAATCTAAAGTAAGTCTTTTACTTGCTCAGAAGCAAAAATTGGCAGAACTGTAGTGTTCTCTTAATGCCATGCTTTCAAATATTTCATTATTTTGAAGGGGAATTCACAGAATTCAAATTAATGAAAAAACTTTAAAATCCACATTAGAATATATATACACGTAAGTAAGACTCAACCAGTGCACACAATGCATTCAAAAACAAGTTATATTTATACTTGCAGTTACTGTTGCTATTAAACCCAATGGGGGAGAGATTCAGCTGAGTCGCATTGCTTTTAGTACATTTTGAGAGCCACTGTCGCTGTAAAAATGAAATGAGTATTTCTGATTCATTTTACCAATAATGATGGATAAACTCATAACCTAGAGATATTACAAAGATCCTAGGTTTCAGCTTCAGCCTGTGCTGAGTTAATTCAATTCGCTCAGGGCTGTGCTAAACTGGTCTCAGCAACACTGGGCAATCTGTTAGGGTTGGAAGGTAGAGTTGGGAAGGGTTGATATTGAGAGTTCCTGTTTCTGTTTGTTCTCCAGTGATACCTTGTATATGTGCTATTCAGTGGGAGAGTATTAAGCTCAACGCAAGCTCGAGAAACAGCGCCTCATCTTTCACTCGGCATTTTACAGCCTTCTGGACTCCACATTGAGTTCAACAATTTCAAACTGTGAACCTGACTGCCATTTTGTTTATTTTTCTCTACATGTTGGTCAATCTTATGTTTTCCTCCTGGTTTTGCTTTCTTACAACAGCTTTTAGTTATCATAGAATCCTACAGTGCAGAAGGAGACCATTCAGCTCATCGAGTCTGCAGTGACCACAATCCCACCCAGGCCCTATCCCCATATTCCCATGTATTTACCCTCGATAGTCCCCCTGATACTAAGGAGCCATTTTGCTTGGCCAATCTACCTAACCCGCACGTTTTGGACTGTGGGAGGAAACCGGAGCGCCCGGAGGAAACCCACACAGAAACGGGGAGAATGTGCAAACTCCACACAGACAGTGACCCAACCCGGGAATTGAACCCGGATCCCTGCGCTGTGAGGCAGCAGTGCTAACTACTGTGCCACCATGCCGCCCGGATCATGCAAAAGCCTGTCTCCGAGATGTTATGTTTCTTTCCTTCCTCCTTTTCTGCTCCCTTTGTCTCTTGTCTTCCACTCCATCACAGACCTTCTCTCTGGTTCTCTTTTTCCACCCTCCCTCTTTTGACCTACTCAAAACCAATTAAATTTCGAACTTTTCCCAGTTCTGATGACTTCCACCTGGAATGCTAACACTGTTTTTCCAGATGCTACCAGAGCTGTTGAGTATTCCCAGGAATTTTCTGTTTTATTTCAAACATGATGCACTCTTTGTCACATGATTCACCAACACTCACCACCTCTGTCCATATATTAATAATAGTGTTGAATGATGTACGAGAGGGTGACAACCACTTATGTGGTGTCCCTACCATCACTCCAACTAAGATCAGTTAAATCACCACAAACTGTGGATCAAATCTTAGTGTGCTTCATATCAGAGATGGTTTTCATTTGTCATACCATTTTAAAGATGTTTTAAACCGATTTGATATGATCTCAATAGACATTGCTTTTGCATGCCCCTGCATCATCTCGACACCCTAAGTTAGATTGCCATTTTAATCAATGGGCCTGATTTTACCATTGCGTCGCACCCGTTTTCGGGCGCGAAAACTTGGTAAAGTTGGACATGAGGCAATTAGCGTGATCCGCGCCTGCATCCGCGCAGATGCCCACTTTACCATGGCCTGAAAATGGCCACGATCCGAACCACGTCCAAAATGGGCGTGACCTAATGAGATGGACGCCCAATCTTACCTGCATTTCCCCCTTTACCATCGCGTTCACCCGTCCAGATTCGGCGTGAAACAGACATGCTCAGCAAAGGTCTGTTTCGGGCACTCCAGCTTCTGAAGAGGTAAGTTCAGAGCTTCCAATGACTCTCTGACTCAGGTCGGTGGTGGGGGGGAAGGGAGGGAGGTGGATCAGATCATTCCCTGGTTGGCGGGGGGGTGGGGGGGGGGGGTGGGGGGGGGGGGCGAAGGAGGAGGGCCAGATGTATCTCTGGTTGTGTTGGGGGCAGGAAGGACCAATTACTCTCTGGTGGTGGTGGGAGGGGTGTGGGGGTGGGGGGAGGGGGAGGGAGAGGGAGGCCAGATGGTTCTCTGGTGGTGAGGAGGGACGAGGGAGGCCAGATCGCTCTCTGGTGGGGAGGTGGAGGTCTGCTGCCACTCTGCGGGCAATTAGTGGGGGGGGGGAAGGGGGCAGGGGGTCGCGATTGGTCTGGGTAGCGGGGAGTGGGTGGATAAGGGGAACAGTTATGTTGTGGGGGTGGGGCGATATCTGTGGGGGCCATCGCTCCCGCTCCCGGGCCACATAAAGTGGCCTGGGAATGATGTGACGGGAGCGTTTTTCAAATTATTTTTCACTGCGCATGCGCAGTTGAAGGCTCCGATCGGAGCAGCAGCGTTTCAGGTGCGATAAGCCCCACCCACAGCGCAATTCAGATCCACAATTTTGTTTTCAGGCTGAGTGCGTATGGGGGCACCTGAGAACAGGTTTCCAAGTCAGATCTGAATTGCGCCCAGATTCAGCACTTAGAATCAGAATGGTAAAATCGCCCCCAATGTGTAACTTTAACCATTTTGCATCTATATAAAATAGCAATATAACTGTACCTATAGAATAGTGATTGGCTCCTTATCGACTACCATAGCATCCATACATTCTCCATTATTTCACTAAAGCAAATTATGTAACTCACTCTGAAAATAACTATATAGGGCAGCACAGCGGCACAGTGGTTAGCACTGCTGCCTCACAGCACCAGGGAGGCGGGTTCGATTCCCAGCTTGAGTCACTGTCTGTGTGGAGTCTGTACGCTGTCCGCTTGTCTGTGTGGGTTTCCTCCGGGTGCTCCAGTTTCCTCCCACAGTCTGAAAGACGTGCTGGTTAGGTGCACTGGCCATGCTAAATTCTCCCTCAGTGTACCCGAACAGGCTCTGGAGTGTGGCAACTAGGATATTTTCACAGTAACTTCATTGCGGTGTAATGTAACTTATTTGTGGAACTAATAAGTAAGATTGAATAAAAGGATCTTGAGTGTATAGAGAGTGATTGAACTTCAATCCAGCAATAATGAATTTACCTGTCTTTCCTCTTGATGCGCTATCAATAAGGCGAAAGACTACCGATATGCCAATATAAGTGTAGGCTTTTATTCACAACAGAATCAGGAGCAGATCCCAACAAATAGCCGACCTGGACTGAACAAGGGGGAGGAGACAGCCACCTTTATACTAGGTGCTGAGGGGAGGAACCAAACTGGAAGGGGATGTGTCCAGGTATGACAAACACACACAACGGTGGTCCATATAGGACAAAGGCACAACTGAGGTCCACCACATTCACCCCTTCCTTTTAAAAAAACAACACGGGGGTGAAGCGGAAACAATATCACAAGTCCAGACGAACCGGTGGCTTGATCCGTCGTCGCGATCGTCGTAGTGCAGGTCGCAGAGTCGTCCGAGCAGGGAGCGATGTCGGCCCAGGCTCCGTACAGTGAGCATCGAGAGAAGGCGCTGGGTGGTGTGAAGCGGACCGATCCGTCGTCCCGTCCAGTCGTCGGGTACTGCGTGGCGACGGCTCCGGCGACTCAAGCGAGCTGTACATAGGGGCGAGAGGAATGAGCAGTGGCCCTGGTGGCGTATGGGGAACAGTGGGAACCGGAGCTGGGGGGTGGGGGGCTGCAACAGGCTCTGGGCGCACTACATTGGGGACAGGGACTGAGGGAGGAAGAGGCGTAGCAGTCTCCGAATGGACGACACCAGGGACCGTGGGGCCCGCAGAAATTGGGCGCACGATTCTCCTGGCTGCTGTTTGCGGGTAGTTAGGAGGTGTCTGGCGTAAACCACGTTAGGGCTCTTTCGGAACTGCCCTTTTAGGAGTTCGATAGCGTCCGCGTAAGTAGCAGCGTCCCGGAAGATTCCATAGACAGTTTCGCTTACCCGGGCGCGGAGCACGTGGAGTTTAGCAGCGTCGGTGTCGATGGCCATAGCGGTGTCGACGAATGCTTCGAAGCAGTCCAACCAATGATCAAATTTATCAGAGGCTCCAACCTCTTGAGGGTCTAATGCTAACTTGTCGGGTTTTAGAAACTGCTCCATACTAGTAACTGTTGTGAATAAAATTGATGCGCTATCAATAAGGCGAAAGACTACCGATATGCCAATATAAGTGTAGGCTTTTATTCACAACAGAATCAGGAGCAGATCCCAACAAATAACCGACCTGGACTGAACAAGGGGGAGGAGACAGCCACCTTTATACTAGGTGCTGAGGGGAGGAACCAAACTGGAAGGGGATGTGTCCAGGTATGACAAACACACACAACGGTGGTCCATATAGGACAAAGGCACAACTGAGGTCCACCACACCTCTATTCGTGGGATTAACATTTGGAGAATTTTGCATTTTTTAAATTGAAGTTTTTTAAACCATTTAAGCTCAATATATGTCTCTGAAATCCCTACAGAAGCCAGGTGATATACATAGTTTATCATTCTTTAGGACTGCATTACGACTGGATGTATAGGGACAAACCGGCTCCTCTTTATTTGACCACCTTGTTTGGTCGCAACACAGGTTTTTAATTTTTTTTCCCTGTAGATGATTTTCCAATCCAAATCTATTTACTTTTTAAATATGGAGCTAATCAAACCAGGTTTACTTGAGTGAAAGAAAGAGTAAGTTGCTAAACACAAGGAAAATGTTTTAAAAGGCGTGACATCACACACACACGCACACTCACACACACACACACACACACACACACAGGTATCAGAAGTAAGAAAAGTTTGAGTAACTCAAACCTGATGAAGGAGCAGCGGTCCGAAAGCTCATGTTACCAAATAAACCTGTTGGACTTTAACTTGGTGTTGTGAGACTTCTTATTATGCTTACCCCAGTCCAACGCCGGCATCTCTACATCATAACATAAGGGAGGGAGAGAGAGATTCCTTACAGCTCCTTTAGGCAATTTTTTGCAGAAATCTTTGGTGAATTATCTCTGTGTCTGGCTTGGCAAAACTGTTTCTTTAAAAACCTCCTGTCTGTATATTCCAAAAAAGGAATTTGATTAACCTGCCTTGCAGTTATTGGTGTAGAACAAATAATCACATTTTGATATTTCATCTCTAAAATTTTTGACAGCTTTCAAAATAGTGGGAATCAACAGGAGATGGGGTTATTTTGTCCTCCACAGAGGGGCTTGAGTGTCAGGTGGGTCCATCTGGCTGGTTAGCAGTTCCCATTCTTTACTGTTGATTAAAATTCAGCACTTTGCATTTTTAATCTCTTTCATTATTTGATGTCTGTAGTTTTCCTTTCAAATGTCTCTCTCTTCATACTTCCTTTCATAGAATCATTTCTACAGTGCAGAAACAGACCCTTCAGCCCATCAGGTCTGGACCAACTCACCGACAGAGCATCCCACCCAGGCCCTATCCTCGGAACCCCACATATTTACTCCTCTAAACCCCCCCAATCTACACATCTTGAGACACTAAGGGACAATTTACCATGGCCAATCTACTTAATCTGCACATCTTTGGACTGTGGGAGGAAACGGGAACACCCGGAGGAAACCCACGCAGACACGGCGAGAACGTGCACACTCCACACAGACAGAGGGAGTTCTTTTTTGCTTTTCTCACCTTCAGCTTGGAAGGTGGCCTCACATTTTAAAGCAGTTTGTCGTCTCCTTTGTTTTAAAGCATCAAATTTCAGTCGGTTGGAAGTTTTTAGAAAAATAATTTTTCAAAAATAGAGGCATTTTCGTGACACCTGTCAACGAGCAACCTTAGCCAAGCCAATACTTGGATCACAAAGTCCTTTCTCTCCCCTCCCTTACAACCAACAGAGGAAGAATTTCATTCAACCCCTCAGTCTCGAAGCCACAGCGATAAGAAAAAATTGTAAGATCCATTGGTCTTTGAATTGAGGTGGGGTCTTGAAGTGATTGACTTCAGAGAAGGTTTGGTAATCGTTGCATTCTGATCTCTGAGGGGGCTATTACAGCAGAAATAATGGCCACTTAGTGAGAAATCGAATGATACACGTCAGGGCTGCCAGGTTTACAGTGCAGTAAATTGTTCGAGTACGTGAGATAAATAGCAGGGGCAGAGGCTAAGTTGTTTATTGTTGCATCAAAGGCATTTTTCCAAATGAACGCGGTAGTTCCAACATAAATAGCTATTATACACCAGATGAAATGATTGCATTGTCTGACTTAAGTCTACCTGTGATATTTTAAAAAAAGACAATATCTGCCTTGCAGGTTTAGGATTTCCATTACGTATTTACACATATACCTTGTGTAGTGAGTCGTAAACTGGTGAGGGGATAATGAATCAATGATCCCATTGTGGGAACTCTTGGTAACCAAGACTAATGAGATTTATTTGAATGGAAGCATTTGTGTTTATTCTTTCCAGGTGAGGTTTATAATTCAATTCATACCTGGCCCTGTTGCTGCAGCGATGAAGTCATCCTGCCAGGTGCTGTTTATACAAGGGAAATTTCTGAAAGATGATACATGGTATGTTTTTGATTGGTCAGAGTGCCTCAGCTTATGTCAGTTAAGCTTTGCCCTACAGTAAATTCACTGTCCAGTACTCATAATTTAATGACTTTTCTCCATGACTGCTGGATTCACTAGAGAGTAATCTTTCAGAAACAAGATTTCCAAAGGATTTTCTCAGCATTTTCTCAGCAGATCCTTCTCCCCTCCAAGCCTGTGCCAATCATGACGCCCTAACTAAACTAAAAAGTACCTTCTGTCCTTATTCAGTCCATATCCCTCTATTCCTTCCCTATTCATGTACCCATCCAGATGCCTCTTAAATGTTGCTAATGTGCCTGCTTCCACCACCTCCTCTGGCAGCACCTTCCAGGCATCCACCACATTCTGCGTGAAAAACTTCCCCTGCACATCTCCCTTACACTTTCCCCCTTTCGCCTCGAACCTGTGCCCCGTTATAATTGACACTTACAACTTGGGAAAACGCCTCTGACTATCCATCCTGTCTACACCTCCCATAATTTTGCAGACCCCTATCGGGTCTCCCCTCAGCCTCCGTCTTTCCAGTGAAAACAATTCAAGTTTATTCAGCCTCTCCTCATAGTCAACTCCCTCGAGACCCGATAACATCCTGGTGAACCTTCTTTGCACTCTCTCCAAAGCTTCCTCGGTCTTCAACAAAACAGTGTAGTGTTCTGGAGGAAAGGTATCACTGGTGTTATGGGCGGCGGGGTGGGTGGGGTGGGCGGGGAGAAGGTAAAATTTACTCCCTCACAGAAGAATTTACCATTCTGTTGCATTAAAGGAGCAATGCGTACACTGTATCATCTTTATGATACACTCACCTGATGTATTTTAAATGGAACAGCTATTTTATTTAGTCAGGAAAGAATTCCAGGGAACGCTCCAGATTCAATTCATCAGGGAAACCCCGGGTGGAAGCTCCCTGGTTTCCACGGAGACCTGCTTGCAGGCAGGACCACGAAGCAAAATGTGAAGATATCAAGTTGGTTCACTCACAGTCTGGCTCCAAACAATCTGACTGGTGTTAGCGGAGGGGGGTGAATCGAGGTGACTTTGAGTCTAAAATGTGATCATTTCTTTGATTTTATTTTATTTTATTTATTATTGTCACATGTATTAACATACAGTGAAAAGTATTGCTTTTTGCGCACTATGCAGACAAAACATACCGTTCATAGAGAAGGAAATGAGAGAGTGCAGAATGTAGTGTTACAGTCATAGCTCGGGTGTAGAGAAAGATCAACTTAATGCAAGGTAAGTCCATTCAAAAGTCTGATGGCAGCAGGGAAGAAGCTGTTCTTGAGTCAGTTGGTACGTGACTTCAGACATTTGTATCTTTTTCCTGAAGGAAGAAGGTGGAAGAGAGAATGTCTGGGGTGCGTGGGGTCCTTAATTATGCTGGCTGCTTTGCCGAGGCAGCGGGAAGTGGAGACAGAGTCAATGGATGGGAGGCTGGTTTGCCTGATGGATTGGGCTACATTCACGACCTTTTGTAGTTCCTTGCGGTCTTGGGCAGAGCAGGAGCCATACCAAGCTGTGATACAACCAGAAAGAATGCTTCCTATGGTGCATCTATAAAAGTTGGTGAATCGTCGCTGACATGCCAAATTTCCTTAGTCTTCTGAGAAAGTAGAGGCATTGGTGGGCTTTCTTAACTATAGTGTCGGCATGGGGGGACCAGGACAGGTTGTTGGTGACAGCACACTGCACAAACGTGGCACCAAAGGATGCAGTTTAAATTAGGAAAAACTAAACTTAAAATAGAGATAAAGAAGGGGATGTACGAATTATTCCAAAGCTGTTGTTTGGAATAATTTGACAGTGGAGGTAATAGCAACGTTTAAAATGCATTTTGAATAATGTGATAGGAGAGTTCGGGTGAGATTTGAAAGACGAAATTATACTTTTTTGTCTTTAATTTCTGTCTCTTCTTATGTCAGTGGCATATAAAGTGAAGCAAAGTTTATTTATTAGTGTCACAAGTAGATTACATTCACACTGCAATGAAGTTACTGTGAAAATTCCCTAGCCGCCACACTCTGGCAGTAGTTCGGGTAACACTAAGGGATAATGTAGCATGGCCAATTCACCTAACCTGCACATCATTGGACTGTGGGAGGAAACCGGAGCACCCGGAGGAAACCCACGCAGACACGGGGTGAACATGCAAACTCCACACAGGCAGTGACTCAAGCCGGGAATTGAACCCATGTTCCTGGCATTGTGAGGCATTGTTGACACATATCACACTCCAACCTACCTGCCATCTGATATGTAGGGCGAGATTATCCGGCCATGCTCGCCCCAAATCTGGAAAATCCCGCCCGAGGTCAACAGACCTTTGCATGGTCATTCCCCCCCTGGCCGCTACGATTCCCTCGGCGGATGGAAGAATGGGAAAATTCCCCCCATAATGTCGCAATGATGTTCAAAATAATGGCTCAATTACAAAACAACACATGGATGAAACAGACATTAAATTCCCGAGTGGATGTTTGGTGAAGCAGTATTGAGTGATAGTGATGTACGACAGTGCGCTGAGGACATCTACTGGCAGTTTCAACATCATACACAATCTACAATTATAATTATAGCCCATAGAATCCATACAGTGCAGAAGGAGGCCATTTGGCCCATCGAGTCTGCACCAACTCTCCGACGGAGCAACCCACCCAGGCCCTATCCCCGTATCCCCACATATTTACCCTGCTAATTCCCCTGATCTACACATCTTGAAACACTAAGGGTCAATTTAACATGGCCAATCCACCTAACCTGTACATCTTTGGACTGTGGAAGGAAAACAGAGCACCCAGAGGAAACCCACACAGACACAGAGAGAATGTACAAACTCACAGAGACAGTCACCCAAGGCCAGAATCGAACCTGGGTCCATGGTGCTGTGAGGCAGCATTGCTAACCATTGTGCCACTGTGCCACCCAAAAGAGTTTTTGCAGTAAATCAAAAGACATGCTTACTGCATAATTCAGGACGAATGCAGCAAATTTGGATCAAAGCTGGAACTAAATAAAAAGACCTTCAAACTCTCAGTTTTAGCAATAAACTGAAAAGAACCCGTGTATTTTACAACAGACCTCAAACAAAGAGCACAAATATAAACAATTAATACGGTAACGGGAAAGAATGAATTAATAATTAAAGGACAACTTCCCTTTCTAGCAGTAGTGTGGGTGTACCTACACCTGGGGGTCTGCAGCGGTTCAAGAAGACAGTTCACCCATCACCTTCTCAAGGCAATGAGGAATGAACAAATGCTGCCCCAGGCATAAAACTATAAGACATTGGAGCAGAATTAGGCCATTCAGCCCATTCAGGCTGTTCCACCATTCAATCATGGCTGATAAGTTTCTCAACCGCATTCTCCCACCTTTTCCCCGTAACCTTTGATCCCCTTACCAATCAAGAACTTATCTACTTCTATCTTAAATATACTCAATGACCAGGCCTCCACAGCCTTCTGTGACAATGAATTTCATAGATTCACCACCATCTGGATGAAGAAATTCCACCTCATACTGGTTCCAAAGGGTCATCCCTTTATTCTGAGGCTATGCCCTCAGATCCGAGTGTCAACTACTAAAGGAAACATCTTTCTCATGTCCATTCAATCCAGGCCTTTCAGTATTCTGTAAGTTTCAGTGAGATCCCCCCTCATCCTTCTAAACTCCATCGAGTACGGACCCAAAGCCCTCAAATGCTCCTCATATGTCAAGCAAGTGACATTTGCATTCCATGAAAGAATAAATAAGAGTTTTCACAAGCAGATTTGCAACACCATCCAACTCAGTAAATTCTACACTGATTAAGCTGACTGGTCAGTAAGACAAACCTTTGAACAGGCATCGGCCTTCCAATCCCTCGAGCCTGCTCCTTCATTTCACCAGATCATGGCTGATCAACATCAACGCTATCTTGCTGCACTTGCTCCGTATCCCTTGATATAATTGGGTATCTAGAAATCCATCAACCTCTGCTTTGGAGATATTCGATGACTGAGCCTTCCAATCCCTCTGGGGTAGAGAATTTCAAAGTTCCACCGCCCTCTGGTAGAAGAAATTCTTCGTCACCTCAGTCTTAGCCTTCCTAACTTCCCATCCTGACAATTCTAAAGCAATTTGTATCCTGAGTTGCAGATAGTTTAACATTAATGAGCAATAGCGAGACAGATTAATATTTAATCCAGCAAATCTACAACAATCAATGAACTTTCAATAACATGCTGCTTGAAGAAGTGGATTAACTGTTTTGAAACTTGCACATAGTTAAATAGTGCAATGATGTTGAAATATATAACAGTGTCACATATGCAGAAAACTATCAGAGTCAAACAGTGTTTTCTCACCCCAAAGCTGTCAAAATATTTTCAATCGAGAAGCCGTATCTTTAATTTTACCATAAGAAGTCTCACAGGTTAAAGTCCAACAGGTTTATTTGGAATCACGAGCTTGTGGAGCACTGCCCCTTCATCAGGTGAGTGGAAAGGTATGTTCACAAACACGGCATATATAGGCAAAGACACAATTGCAAGATAAATACAGATTGGAATGTGAAGAATGGTTGGAATGCGAGTCTTTACAGATAATCAAGTCTTTACAGATACAAACAGTGTGCATGGAGAGAGGGATAATCACAGGTTAAAGATGAGTGAATTGTCTCAAGCCAGGACAGTTAGTAGGATTTTGCAAACCCAAGCAATTGTACCAACAGTCTTCTCAGTGTTGCACAAACTTTCTTAACAGGAAGTATGCCAGATAAAGTGAGGAAAATACTGAGCTATCTGTAAATAAATATGATTTTTTGAGTTAATAATATAAGATAATGAAGGACAAAGAAAGTTAGTTCAAGTCAGGGTCCATGCATAATTATCCTATCATGAGATCCTCCAACCCACTCTCAGCATTCCCCCTTTAACCCATGGATCAGTCAGTCCTCTCCTTCAAATAAAATCAAGCCTATTATTATTTACTAGAATACAATAGAATAGAATCCCTACATTACAGAAAGAGACTCTTTGGCCCATCAAGTCTGCACTGACTCAGCATCTTACCCAGGCCCTATACCTGTAGCCCCAAATACCTAGCCTGCTTATCCCCCTAACCTACACATCTTTGGATACTAAGGGGCAACTTACCATGGCCAATCAACCTAACCAGCACATCTTTGGACTGTGGGAGAAACCAGATCATCTGGAGGAAACCCACGCAGACACAGGGGGAAAGTGCAAACTCCACACAGACAGTGTCCCAAAGCTGGAATTGAAACTGGGTCTCTCGTGCTGTGAGGCAGCAGTGCTAACCACTGTGCCACTATTGTCTCCTTAACTTGCGGTCTGACTGCTATAGCAGCCTGTAACTGCTTGAATAAAATAGAATCATTGGAAGGAAACCAACCGTGACAATCATCAGGCCAGAAATACAAGCACAGCAAGGTGACATAAAAACTGACATAGAAATTGGCCTAAAAGCAAGGCATGCTGGGATTACCTCAGTCCAAACCAATCTGCCTGGAGACGGGCCCTTTAGACAATTGAAAACCAAAGATGCACCAGGACACATTAGCATGTGTAAAAGGACAGTTATACATTTCCTGAGAAACAAATCACCATTAGATACATGGGACAGGCACGCATCAGTGGAGCAAAAGATTTGATGCATATTAAAAGCTGAAACTAGACATCTAGGTATGCAGGACACAAACTGCACCCCACAAAGGGTCCACCATTGAAACTCATTGACACCCAATGAAACCCAACAACACTGATGTGAAACTAATCAGACCGAAGCACTGATAGGTCAAACCCTCGGAAGATTCCGGAAGTTAGCCAAACAGCGATAAGAAACCTATGCTAGCAGGGATCAGAAGAAACCACGGGCCTGATTCTCCCATCCCGATGCGCACGTTTTTGCCGTGTCAGGTTGGGAGATGTGCTTGTCGGGCATTTCACGGGATTCGCGCATGCGTTCCCAACGCATGCACGTCACCCAGAGCCGGAGAGCAGCTGCAGTCAGGACTGCGCTGGAAACTGGCGGGAAGACAGGTAAGTGATTTAAATCTGTTTTTAATCTTATTTAAATCATTATCGGGCTCGGCACAGAATTCTCCAGACCCGATAGCATCTTCCACCTCGTCAGGAGTATTTCACTCTGGCGAGGTCCAGAGTAGCTCCCCACTTGCGGGGAACAAGCGGGAGACCCCGTCGGAGTGAAGAAGGCGGCAATAGGGACCTCAGGGGGTCAGGCGGCAGGGGGGTGGTGCCCCCTGGGTTTGGGCACCTGGGCAGTGCCAGCCTGTGCCTCCAGCATTGCCAAAGGGGCAGAGTGCCCATGCCCAGGGGACACCTTGGCACTGCTCAACGGGCATCGGGCAGTGTCATGGGAGCAGGGCAGAGAGGAAAGGGACAGGGCCTAGGGAGCAGGGCCTAGGGGAAGTGGGCAGGGCCTTGGGGCAGGGCCTCGGGGCAAAAAGGCCTCTTGTGCGTGGGGCCTAGGGGCAATCTGTGGGGGTGGGAGGTCCCGCTGCCACTCTGCAGATAGGATCGGTTGGTGCTGGAGGGAGACCAGCAATCGGGGCAGGCTGCGGAGGGGTGGTCTGCCAGGGATGTCTGCCTTCTGGGGGGGTGGGGGGGTGGCAGGGGTGGGGGGGCGGGGAGTCTACCGCGGGAGGGGAGGGGATCGTCACTGCTGTGGGGGGGCTGGAGATTGCAGTGCTCCGGGATGGGGGGGGGGGGGGGGGTCGGGGCTGGCCCGGGAATGCTTGTGCGAGCCACCATCAGGCCGCGATCCGGCGAGGATCCCATGCGAGGATCCCGGGCTGGCCAGCGATCGAGCTTGCCAGCAAACTGCAGTCTGACAGTTCGGGGCAAAGTTCCAGAACTGCCAGACTTTGGCGTGAATAGGCTTTTACTGAGATTCACGATTGTGGCCTCTGCATTGCACAGAGTGTGGGAGATTTGGGTCTGAGGCGGCACTGAAAGAAACAGTCATGATTTACACCATTTTTCTTAGAATCTTTTTGGGAGAATCAGGCCCCACCTCTGCTAATTTCACTACATTTCTTCACTACAGGCTAAATTCTGCTAATCTACCAAAGCCACTATTAACACTCTTCAGTTCCTAATGGGACCAATAACATCCCCTTTGTCTCATGTCCATGTCAATCTCTCCTTAACTCGGACCTATCATTGACCTTCCATTCTGCCCTACCCCTTCTCCAAGTATATAATTCATCACATTTCTATCCCTTTTCAGTTCTGTGAAAGGGTTGCATGGTCACATTAACTGTATTTCTCTCTCCACAGATGCTGCCAGACTTGCAGAGTTTATCCAGTACGGCGGCATAGCTGTTAGCACAGCTGCCTCACAGCACCAGAAATCCAGGTTCAATTCCGGCCTCAGGTCACTGTCTGAATGGAGCTTGCATCTTCTCCTCGTGTCTGCTTGGGTTTCCTCCGGGTGCTCTGGTTTCCTCCCACAGTCCAAAGACGTGTGGGTTAGGTTGACTGGCCATGCTAAATTGCCCCTTAGTGTCAGGGGATTAGCAGGGTAAATATGTGGGGTTAGGGAATAGGGCCTGGGTGGGATTGTAGTTGGTGCAGACTTGATGGGCTGAATGGCCTCCTTCTGTACTGTAGGGATTCTATTTTCTGTTTTAATCAAAAAGTGGAATTGCATTTCAGAGGCAGTCTCCATAGATTGTCGAATATGGATAACCTCCAAATGTTTCAATCTAAACACAGGATAACATTTTCCCTCATCAAGTTTATATCTCAGAATCTTTCCCACAAGCAGCTGTTCTACTTAAGTGCATTTTTGATCCTCCTTCAGCTTTTTAAAACATCTCTGATCACCCTTTGTAAGCAACGTCTATTTTATAAGATGATGGTTACAGATGCAGCAATTCGAAAGGCCATCACTTGTGCTGGAATATAAGGGGTGATATTTTAAGTATCTGTTCTATCTTCACAATGAGTGGAGCTAGTTCTATCCCAAAGTGGATTTTGCAAATAACTTCTCTGGTTCCTTGCCACTATTTGGGGTGTGGAAATGTGAATTCATTGATCCTGCAGAGTGGTAATAAGAACATAAGAACTAGGAGCAAGAGTAGGCCATTTGGCCCCTCGAGCCTGCTCCACCATTCAATAAGATCATGGCTGATCTTTTCATGGACTCAGCTCCACTTACCCGCCCGTTCACCAAAACCCTTAATTCTTTTACTGTTCAAAAATATATCTATCTTTGCCTTAAAAACATTCAACGAGGTAGCCTCAACTGCTTCGCTGGGCAGGGAATTCCACAGACTCACAACCCTTGGGTGAAGAGGTTCTTCCTCAACTCTATCCTATACCTGCTCCCCCTTATTTTGAGGCTATGCCCCCTAGTTCTACTTTCACCCGCCAGTGGAAACAACCTCCCTGCTTCTATGTTATTGATTCCCTTCATAATCTTTTATGTTTCTATAAGATCTCCCGCATTCTGTGCCTTACAAATTTGGTGGAGTTTTTTGAGGAAGTGACAAAAACGGTTGACGAAGGAAGGGCCGTGGATGTCGTCTATATGGATTTCAGTAAGGCATTTGACAAAGTCCCACGTGGCAGGTTGGTTAAGAAGGTTAAGGCTCATGGGATACAAGGAGAAGTGGCTAGATGGGTAGAAAACTGACTTGGCCACAGGAGACAGAGGGTAACAGTCGAAGGGACTTGCGGATAGCGATGAGCATTGTCGGACAATACAGCAGGATATAGATAGGCTGGGAAATTGGGCAGAGAGGTGGTGGATGGAATTTAATCCGGATAAATGCAAAGTGATGCATTTTGGAAGAAATAATGTAGGGAGGAGTTATACAATAAATGGCAGAGTCATCAGGAGTATAGAAACACAGAGGGACCTAGGTGTGCAAGTCCACAAATCCTTGAAGGTGGCAACACAGGTGGAGAAGGTGGTGAAGAAGGCATATGCCTTTATAGGACGGGTTATAGAGTATAAAAGCTGGAGTCTGATGATGCAGCTGTATAGAATGCTGGTTAGGCCACATTTGGAGTACTGCGTCCAGTTCTGGCTGCCGTACTACCAGAAGGACGTGGAGGTGTTAGATAGAGTGCAGAGAAGGTTTACCAGGATGTTGCCTGGTATGGAGGGTCTTAGCTATGAGGAGAGATTGGGTAAACTGGGGTTGTTCTCCCTGGAAAGACGGAGAATGAGGAGAGATCTAATAGAGGTGTACAAGATTATGAAGGGGATAGATAGGGTGAACGGTGGGAAGCTTTTTCCCAGATCAGAAGTGACGATCACGAGGGGTCACGGGCTCAAGGTGAAAGGGGCGAAGTACAACTCAGATATTAGAGGGATGTTTTTTACACAGAGGGTGGTGGGGGCCTGGAATGCGCTGCAAAGTAGGCTGGTGGAGGCAGACACGCTGACATCGTTTAAAACTTACCTGGATAGTCACATGAGCAGCCTGGGAATGGAGGGATACAAACGATTGGTCTAGTTGGACCAAGGAGCGGCACAGGCTTGGAGGGCCGAAGGGCCTGTTTCCTGTGCTGTACTGTTCTTTGTTCTTTGTTTGTTCTTTGTTCTTCTGAATTCCAATGAGTATAGCCCCAATATCAACTGGACCTTCAATTTCCCTGTAATTTCCAAATTCCCTATAACCAGCTTTGAACTTTGTTTATGTGTAGTTGTGTGTTGATGGTTTCAACTTTTAACCATTCACTACTGCACTTAATCCATCAAATAATTTGCAGCACATTTCTGATGCCTAGCCATAGTCAATGTGTGGGGTTACGTGGATAGGGTGGGGAGGGGCCTGGGTAAGACACTCTGTCAAAGAGTCAGTGCAGCCTCGATGGGCCGAATATCCTCCTTCTGCACTGTCGGAATCCTATGATTCTATGATTCAAACTGTATTTCAGATTCCTGCTCCATTCCCTCATTCTTGTTTCTTCCTTCAATCTCAATTTGATCAAAAGAAGAAGTTAATGGGAGTCATGTGCTACTTTTGGCTGACCTTTCACCTTTGGGGCCTGCATTCAAATCTAACCTTTGCTGTAAGAGTTTGATGACAAATGGATGCGGTGGGGTTCATTCAGGAAGTCCAAGAGAATGTGGCAAAATTTACATTCAAATGGACGTTGTAGCCTGGAGCTATGGGTAATAGTGGTTGAAGCTCCAAGATTCTTTCCATCACTTGGAATCTCTCTCTTACCATCTACTACTGGTGTATGCTGGTAGGGTTCAGAGGATAACACACAACCTGTTTGATCATGTTACGAACACACCTTCCATGGCCATCAAGTCCTGGTGTGGGACTTGAACCCAGACCGTCTGGCTCAGAGGTAGGAGTGCTCCCCCACTGAAACACAAGAGCTTTCCACAAATGAACGTAGGCAGGTTTAATTCAATTCATGGACCTACACCATAAATCTAGTCTCTCAACACCAGATAGGCGATCTCAATCCACAAGATGATTGATAAACCAAGGTTTCCTTTGGAGACTGGGCAAATTTGAATTGGGAGGTCCTGCTTCGCATCAACCAATGTCACACCTGATCTAGGGAGTAGTTGAATGATGACATTAGTTCCACAATTTGGAAAAAAAAGTGTTCCATTTCCCATAAGAATGAAAGGAGAACTTTGCCTTGATGAGCGCAAGATTTTTTGTTGCAACAGATGTTGCATCACTGGAGAAAGAACAGCTCAGACATGGATAGGAGGAAGTTTACAGGTTTACTTGCAAGTGGGTGAAAGGAGTGTCATAAAGCAAATTGACATCCATTTCAGATCAAAACGCAAGAAGGTTTCCATAGCAACAGTCACAATGTAGTGATTTTCCACAATCTAGATTTTAATTTTCAGGTCATGATGAATTCGGAACTAGAATGAGGAAAGTTTCCAGAGCATTCCCTTATTTACGCATTCATTCATTAACTCAAGAGAAATGCACGCCACTAACTACTCGCCTCAAGGGTAAATTTATAGAAATGGTAAAAGGTAATGTGAAGACCTCATATTTTGGTAATAAAATTTAATGCAGCAACTCTATAATAAGGCTAAATAATTGCTTCCAGACAAGGACTCCATATAAAATGGATTCCATGTTGTCAACTCCAAGGTAACCAAAGTGATTAAGGGGCCCATACAATGATAAAGTTGAAATCACCATTCCAGTAATGTTCAATAAATAACATTGGAGCACTTTACGTTTTATCTTGTCTTTGGCAACTTGCACTTCAATGTATTTCAAGGGCTTTTCTGAGAAGTAGTTTGTTTATCCCCCACCAAAAATAGTGTTAATATTCCTGCTGGCTTCTCTTTAATCTTCATCAGGTGGTTTTCGTTTTGCCAAGTCCAAAGCAACAGATCATGAGGCTCCAATATTGGTGCTGGTGATGACAGTGTGAAGGATGAGCTGACTTTTTGGTGTTTCGTTTCCAGATGGAAACCATTATTACTGATTACCTTTCCTGGTTCTCGGAGACTGGCCTGCATTGCTTGCATGCATTGATAGTCTCACAGATCTAATATGCAGCAAACAAATCCTCCTGTACTTTCAAGTGGATAACAAAATAGCACAATTCATAACAGCATTGAAAATCCCAGCACCAGACTATAACCTCATTGTGAAGATCTTCATGTTCCCCCCAATTCAGTCCTTCTCACACTTCTTACTTCATACCCAACATAAAGAACATTTCCAAATGCAAGCATAGGATCATAGAATCCCTACAGTACAGAAGGAGGACATTCAGCCCATTGAGCCTGCACCAACAACAAGGCCCTATCCTTGTAACCCCACATGTTTACCCTGCAAGTCCCCCTGACACTAAGGGACAATTTAGCATGGCCAATCCACCTAACCAGCACATCTTTTTTGGACTGTGGGAGGAAACCAGAGCACCTGGAGGAAACCCATGCAGACATGGGAAGAATGTGCAAGCTTCACACATACAGTCACCCGAAGCCAGAATTGAACCCGGGTCCTTGACGCTGTGAGGCAGCAGTGCTAACTAACCACTGTGCCATCGTGTCGCCCAAATTTAATACCGAGACATGACTTTAATAAGTCGAATAAACTGGGAGGTTGGAAAAATGAGGTAAAAATAAATTAATTCATTGAATATTAGCACAAGACTTCTTTGATTCTCTCAATAGGGAAAATACATTGATAGGCTCGATGGGTGGAATTTTCTGGCCCTTTCTGTCGGTGGGAAACTCCAGTCTAGTCAAAGGCATTACTCTACTACAGCTTCCCTAGCAGCAGGATGGGCAAGCCACGCAAAATGCCATAGACACCAGCAGGACTGGAAGTTTCTACTGGTGGCCAATGGCAAACTATGTCCTCTGCCGGAAAAGATGCTGAGGGGGGGGGGGAGTGCCAGAAAATCCCACCTACGTCTCACAGGATAAACTGCAAACCAAATTTATTATGAAGTGAGGTGAAGAGTCAAATAATAGCAGAAAGATAACCTTAACTTACAAACTTTGTCCCCTAACATAGAACCTCTACAGTGCAGAAGTAGGCCATTCGGCCCATCGAGTCTGCATCAACTCTGCGACAGACCATCTTACCCAGGCTCTTACCCATGACCCCACATTTTAATCCAGCTAATCCGCCTAACCTAAAGAATTTTGGGCACTGAGGGGCTTGGCCAATCCACCTAACCTGCACATCTTTGGACTGTGGGAGGAAACCGGAGCACCCGGAGGAAACCCACGCAGACACGAGGAGTTTCTTCACAGACGGTGACCCAAAACCGGAATTAAGCCCAAGTCCCTGGCGCTGTGAGGCAGCTGCGCTAACCACTGTGCCCATTACGGGCATGAAGTGAGGCGGCAAAGGGGGGAAGTCACAGGCAAGATCAGCGACTTCCAGGGTTTCGTTGAATCCCGAGCCCCCAACGCCATTCCTGCGGTCGGCGAGCATGGGCTCAATATCTCCCCACCTTTTAAAAAGAACTTGCATTATCAACGGAGCTTACACAACCTCGGAATCTCCCAAAATGCTTTACAACCAATGAATTACGCGCCACAAAACTTCTCAATTTGTGTTGTCTAGAGCTGCTCAGTGTGCTACAGGTCCGATGTAAGCAGAACTTGATCTTGCTGCAGTATAACTTCTACCCCCTTGAATTCTTAACCTCTAGATATCAAGGCCAGCACTCCAGTAGTCTTTTAAATTATTTTCTGCATCTGTCTGTGACATTTTCATGATATGCATACATGGACTCCTTGGACTTGGACCATCACTGTTTCAAGCTTTGCACCATTTCAGAAAGTACCATGTTCTATCCTCTTCAGATCCAAAGGAGAAGATCTCACAATTGCCTCTATTGAAATCTATTTGCCAGTTTTTCCCATTCACTTCATCTATCAGTTTCTCTTACTATTGTAGGGAGTACAGCAACCAATCTGTCCACAGCAATCATCAGATAATCTATTTTTAGGTCTAGATCAAGAGATAAATATCAGCCAGGCCACCAGGGAATCCTCCAGTGCTTCTCTTCCAAATGTTGGCATTGGATCTTCATCCAGCTGAAAGAGTAGATGGATCCCTGGTTCAACATCTCGCATAATCTGCGTGCCCCATTTTTGGGAATGGAGTGCTTCTGTACTGTAGGAATTCTATGATAAACAATGAGGAGGAGCCCAGACAAGAGATAGTAGTGTTGAGTTGTGAAGGAGCCACATTGGCCAGATGTGGCCTGGCTTCTCGGAACTGAAGGAGTAGTCCTGGTCATCTCAGCTCCATTCAGATATTTTAAAACTTAGTTTGTTGTTTGCAGTCCAACAGACAATCTCTTTGAGACACCTTTAAGGACAGCCTATTAGAATCCCTGGAGACCGGGTCTTCCTGAGTGCAGCTGTTGTTGGCTGCCTCAGGAAAAACTAAACTTGTAGTGAGAGCCACAAATCAATGTTAGATCCTTCATTTTCCCATGTTAACAGCCCCACTCTGGCTCCAGGTGGGCACAGCAGGCCAAAATCTTTGGCACTAACCCAAAATAGCAAGCAACACACTTATGGCTTGCACTGAGCAAGCGCTGCCTGATCTTTACATTAGTGGTTTTGGAGGACTTGCAGCAGCCAAGAAACGGGCAGAAAGCGGACAAAATTCTAGACCATACATTCATATGTTACTCAATATTGAAATTGTTTAGCCAAGAGATTTGTTGTTGCTTTTGCACCATTTAATGCTTTATTGATAAGTTTGTGGTGTATAAATCACCATACAGTATCAGATGCACATCCCTGCTTTCTTCAGCTCCCAAAGATAGTGCATCACGGGCTTTGTGGTGATGGTTGAGGTGGTGCCATAGGCCTGGGTTCTTCCAGACACCACCCTCCTTCAGGATTCACAATGCCACATAGGGACAACCCTAATGTGCAGAAGGAGCAGGTGTACTTAGCATGTTGGATGACCTCGATTTTCTTCACAATTTTCCTCAGCGAGGCTCCATATTCCGCAAAATTCCCAACTCCTCGAATCCAGCAAAGGAAGTTGAAAACGTTTGTAATTGGAATCATTTCGTAGGAAGTGTCATTATAAATAAGACCTTCATTTAACAAGTCAATTCAAAATACTAATAAGTGTCAGCCTCATTTAGGCAATGATGTGGTGTGGGTAAAATGATGGAGGAATAGCAATCCATTATTCATTCTTTGATCTGATTTAAAGGTGCGAATGTTTGGCTTGCAAGCCAAAATTCTCCCGTCCCACCTGCCACGGGAATTGTAGTGGGTGGGGGGCGGGTGGGGGGTGGGTGGGTGGGAGGGGGGAGGGAACCATGAAAAGGTCCATTGACCTCGGGTGGGATTTTCCGGTTTAGGGCGAGCGCAGTCGGAGAATCCTGCACATAGATTCTTGAAGCAAGACATCTGCAACATTCAGCAGACTTCTTGGGGTCTAGCCTGGTCAGGTGTGACAGTCACTGTCACTTTGGTACAGTGGTCAAGCGCTGCTGCCTCACAGCACCAAGGACTTGGGTCCGATTCTCGGCTTGGGTCACTGTCTGTGCGGAGTCTGCTAGTTTTCCCCGTGTCCGCGTGGGGTTTCCTCCCACACTCCACAAGACGTGCTGGTTAGGTGCATTGGCCATGCTAAATTCTCCCTCAATGTACCCGAACAGATGCCAGAGTGTGGCGACTATGGGATTTTCACAGTAACTTCATTGCAGTGTTAATGTAAGCCGACTTGTGACGCGAATAAATAAACATTAAACTTGAACTTTTCAGGAAGGCCACAGAAACCACAAGCCAATGAGGCAGTGACGGGGCGTTTGGCTGCCCTTTCCCTGGAACCAGGACCCAGGGGGCAGAATTCCCACCAAACAAGAGCCGCCAGCCAATCAGAGGCAGGCAGCTCATTCTGCTCAACAGCGCCACTGAGGAGGCTGTGGCTGCTGTAGGAATGACGTGCCTCAGGGAATCCTGGGATCGGAGAGGAACCAGGCTACAGGCAAGTCGTGGAGGTTGGGAGAGAGAGGCAGGGGAAGGGGTGGGGGCTTGGAAGCAAGGGCAAGAGGATGGCTCTCAGAGGACTCCCCTTCCCAATGTCCAGTCCCTCAATCAGATATTGAGTGCCTTTGCTTAAAGGACACTCCATCCCCCCCCGAAGCTGACAAGCAGCCAACATGCTTTGTTGCATGCCCTGCATTTCACATGGCAACAGGCCTGCCTTCAGTTGAGTTAATCCCAGCGCCGGCAGGAGTGATTATTAACTGGCCTAATCAAGGGCCTCAATTGGCAGGCAAGCAGGAAGGACGACCGTGGGCCTTCCCCCCTCAGAAATTACTTCTGGTGGAGGTGAAAATGCGCCAGTGTTCAGGTGCACCACCATCCTGCCTAATTAAATGTCCTTCCCACCTGCAATCACACCACCAGAGAGAGCAGAGGATTACGCCCATTATGTGCACTATCTGAACATTTACATTTTAGAAGTTACATTTGTCAGAAAGGGAAATCACATCTCATTTGGAGGTTGGTGGCCTTGGGGACAGCAGCCAACAGGATATACTCCTGCCTTAGAAATTCAGTGAGGAAGCTTCACTGACGACATGTCAGCAATGTGTAGTGGCACTCTCACCTCAGAGTTCAGGTTTAATTTAGTTTTGTTTATTTATTAGTGTCACAAGTAGGCTTACATTCACACTGCAATGAAGTTACGGTGAAAGTCCTCTATTCGCCACACTCTGGCGCCTGTTCGGGTACACTGAGGGAGAATTTAACATGGCCAGTGCCCCTAACCAGCACGTCTTCCGGACTGTGGGAGGAAACCAGAGCACCCGGAGGAAACCCACGCAGACACGGGGAGAATGTGCAGACACTGCGCAGACAGTGACCTGAGGATTGAACCCGGGTCCCTGTCGCAGTTAGGCAGCAGTGCTAACCATTGCGCCATCGTGCCCACTACATGGGTCTAGCTACCATTCTGGATAGCTGATCTTGTAAGAAATTGATCAATAATGAAGTAAATGAGTTCAGGTAAGTCCAAAGCAATTAACATGGAGCCGAGAGCCATATATATGTCAAATAGAACAGTATAGGAAAGCTTACTGATCATGACAGAGACCAATGTCATTAAAATGAATAAGTCTAAGAGGCTACCAGCATCATACTTAGCTGCTGTAAAACAAAATTAATAAATGCCAGCCTTTAATATGGGGTGGCATGGTGGCACAGTGCTTGGCACTGCTGCCACACAGCGCCAGAGATCCAGGTTCAATTTCAGCCTCGGGTGACTGTGTGGAGTTTGCACATTCTCCCCGTGTCTGCGTGGGTTTCCTCCAGGTGATCTGCTTTCCTCCCACATTCCAAAGATGTGCGGGTTAGGTTGATTGGCCATGCTAAATTGCCCCTTAGTGTCCCAAGATGTGTAGGTTAGGGAGATTAACAGGGTAAATACGTGGGGCTACGGGGCTGGGTGGGATTGTTGCCGGTGCAGGCTCGATGGGCCAAATGGCCTCCTTCTGCACTTTAGGGATCCTATGATTCTGAAACTAGATACCAGGAATATCATTAAACTCAAGATTGTGAGTGGAGTTAAAATGCAAATTGTCAAAGGGACTGACTTGTTTAGTGTTCCAATAGCAGGGCCTGACGTCAGGCTGTTCAGTCACAAGAAACAAAATTAAATGTCATTCTAGTTTAAGTGAAAAAAGTCACCTCTTGAAACTCAGGTTTGATTCAGATAAACCACATTGAACAGTCTGGAGAAAAAACTGAATGACGATTGTTTGTTGAACCAAAAGCACCTGGGACTGCAGACAGTGAAACAAATCTTGAAAAGGGCCTGAAGCTACTCATAGCCTCTAATTGACATTATTTTTTTTAAAAAAGGAGTCGGAACAAGCTGAGACAACCAAAATCAGTTTACACACACACATGGGCCGGGGTCTACATTCCAATCAAAGTAAATCTCCATTCAGAAGGTGAAGGATAGCTGTCCAATTCATTCAGCTGAAAGCCCCTTGGCAATACTGGCCATCTAAATTAAAAATGACAAAGGAGAATCTAAACAATTGAACCACTTCAGTCGTGCCTGACTTCTAAGAATCACAAATCAATCCCACAAGAGAGTAGTAGGCTGGCGATTATTTCAATCAGCACCTGTTGATCAAAATGTGGCTTATGATCGCTCATGGACACATAATTTACTAGAGAAATATAATTGGATCAAGCCTTCTTTGGTCATGGTGCAGACATTATTTTATGACTATTGTTGAAGCAATGCCCCAATGTCCAAACAGCTGCGCTGGCCGAGCACAGAGGAAGTGGTTCATTGCACGTCCAGACACAACATGGAAATTTCTCAACCACCTTGTTCAGACTGCGTAAAAGGGAAGTTTAAGTTTATTTATTAGTGTCACAAGTAGGCTTACATTAACCCTGCAATGAAGTTACTGTGAAAATCCCCTAGTCGCCACATTCCGGCACCTGTTCGGGTACACTGAGGGAGAATTTAGCATGGCTAATGCACCTAACCAGCACATGTTTTGGACTCTTCTTCTTTTGGACTGTGGGAGGAAACCAGAGCACCTGGAGGAAATCCATGCACACACGGGGAGAATGTGCAAACTCCGCACAGACAGTGACCCAGGCAGGGATTCAAACCTGCGTCCCTGGCACTGTGTGGCCACAGTGCTAACCACTGTACCACGTTGCTGCCCTAGGGCGCATTACAACATTGTATTATCAAGGTCATCATTTCATTTAAATCAAGACTTGAGTACAATTCCTTGCACTTGAATCTGGCCAATATGACATACTAAAACCTTTATTCCCATTGCAGCATTATTCAGACTCAATTGTGTCATCCCTGTTTCTAACCATATTTAAATGACTCATCATCCAACCCAGTACACAGAATTTCCCGTTAATCTTTGCCAATAAAGAAAAACACAATTTTTGAAAACTTTCACCACTCCTTGGTACTGGCCAATGTTGCACGCATAACTGCCCTTAAAGTGTCTACTTATCATGCATAAGACTTTTGATTTATTATTATCACATGTATACAGTGAAAAGTATTGTTTCTTGTGTACTATACAGACAAAACATACCGTTCATAGAGTATGTAGGGGAGAAGGAAAGGAGAGAGTGCAAATTATAGTGTTACAGTCACAGATAGGGTGTAGAGAAAGACACACGACAACGCAGAATCGCCGAGCAGAAACTGATAGCCAACTTCTGCACACATGAGGACAGCCTCAACCGGGATCTTGGATTCATGTCACATGACCATGGGGGGGGGGGGGGGGGGGGGGTGGCGGCGACAGCCTAGTGACATTATTGCTAGACTATTAATCCAGAAACTCAGCTAATGTTCAGGGGACCTGGGTTTGAATCCCGCCATGGCAGATGGTGGAATTTGAATTCAATAAAACAAAATTATCTGGGTTAAAAATCTACTGATGACCATGAAACCATTGTTTATTGTCAGAAAAACCCATCTGGTTCATTAATCTCCTTTAGAGAAGGAAATCTGCCGTCCTTACCTGGTCTGGCCTACATGTGACTCCAGAGCCACAGCAATGTGGTTGACTCTCAACTGCCCTTTGGGAACAGATGATTGGCAATAAATGCTGGCCAGTCAGTGACGTCCATGTCCCACGAATGAATTTTTAAAATTAGCAAATGAAGCAGAGTTGAGAGGGGGATCATTTTTTATATGCAATGAGTGATTAAAATTTAGAATGCACTGCCTGATAGGGTTGGTGAATATAGATTCAGTGGCAGCCTTCAAAAGGAAATTGGACTTTGGTTCTCAAAGGATTATTAGAATTAGAATTGCCAGAAACACTCCTGTCACTGTTTGCGCTAAGACTGTGAGGTACAAATCTATTTTGCAAGAATATTGCATTAGATTGCTGAATAAACATAGAACAGTACAGCACAGGAACAGGCCCTTCAGCCCACGATATTGTGCCGAACATTACGCCAAATTAAACTGATCCCTTCTGCCTGCCCTTGGCCCAAATCCCTCTATTCCTTGTATGTTCATGTGCTTATCAAAAAGCCCCTTAAATGCACCTACCATATCCACCTGTACCACCACCCCTGGCAGCGCGTTCCAGGCACCTACCACTCTCTGTGTAAAAAACTTGCCCCTCACGTCTTCTTTGAACTTTCCCCCTCTCACCTTAAGTACAAGTTATTTGAATTGGATATACTTGTGTCTGTGGTGTCTGCCTCTTTAAGACAATACAGCAGAAGTGAGTCACCTGACTTGAGGGACCAATGGAAACTGAGAGTGAGTGATCACACCAGAGGGAGTATCATTTGGAAGCCATTTAGCAAAGACTGGAGTTACTGCTCCAGGGTGGCCAAGGGCTGCAAACTCCTGGACCTGAATTTCTCTTATCAATAAATACTATTTGTTCCTAACAAAACCTGAAATCTTTTGACAACGCTAGAGCACACAACATAGCAATATTTGTGCCATTGGTGGTGTATATCTTTCCTCTGTGAGATTACAGCTGGTCAGCTAACCTGAAGCAAACATAGAAAATGTGAGCAGGAGTAGGCCATTTGGCCCTTCGAACCTGCTCCACAGTTCATTATGACCGTGGCTGATCATCCAACTCAGTAACCTGTTCCTGCTTTCCCCCATAAACCTTTGATCTCCTTAAGCCCAAGAGCTGTATCTAACTCCTTCTTGAAAATAAGCAATGTTTTGGCCTCAACTACTTTCTGTGGTAGTAAATTCCACAGACTCACCGGTCTCTGGATGAAGAGATTTCTCCTCAACCCAGTCCTAAATGCTATCCTTAGCCTCTGACCCCTGATTCCACATCACCCCACTATCGGGAACATCCTTCTTGCATCCACCCTGTCTAATCCTGTTGGAATTTTATAGGTTTCTGAGATTCCCCCCTCATTCTTTCAAACTCCAACGAATATAATCTTAAAACAACTCAATCTCTCCCCATAACACAGTCCCACCATCCCAGGAATCAGTCTGGTAAACCTCCACTGCACTGCCTTCATAATGACCGTCATAGTCACATGACAACTGGACAATCTTCCCAACCAGTTTGCATTTGGGACAAGTCAGAAAACTATGAATTGAACAGGGATTAAAGGGAAGAAACTCAGAGTGATATCAGAATGGCAAACCCCACAATGCCCATGGATTCCCTGGAGCAGGTAAGTCAGGGTCTTGGACTGGAGGGTTGGACAGGTCAGGGAGAGGAGTTTGATTTAACGGAGGGGTCAGGTAGAAAGGAATGGGGGGTGGGTTTGACCTATGGGGTGACGCATCACAATCGGCAACGGGCAGCCTCCATAGTGTGGTCCCCTTCCTTCCCACCCTTTAAACATTTGAATTTATAAATTGGCCTTCCTGCTCCCACACAGCTGCCCACACCAAATGTTTTATAACATGGGTAGCTTATTATCAGGATCAGTTGGCTTGGTAACAAGCCAAAATTGCCCCTTGATTATTCATTTCGGTATGGTGGGCAAACTGTCAATTTTGATACCCATCCGCATCCCCTCCACCTGAGGGGAAACATTTCAGCCGGGGGTGAGCGGGGGGGTGGGGCCAGTAAATTTCATCCAAAATATTTGCTCTGACTTTTGAGTCCATTGAAACTACATTACCAAGACATCATAAAATATCCATGGAACAGTGATCGACACTGCAATTGAAAATCTACCTGACCCTCCCATAACTATTAACTTTAATGATAATGAGTTGTTGGCTATCAGGAAAGGGGGTGGCACGCTGGCACAGTGGTTAGCACTGCTGCTTCACAGCACCAGGGACCCGGGTTCAATTCCAACCTCAGGTGACTGTCTGTGTGGAGTTTGCACATTCTTCCCGTGTCTGCATGGGTTTCCTCCAGGTGCTCCGATTTCCTCCCACAGTCCAAAGATGTGCGGGTTGAGTGGATTGGCCGTGCTAAATTGCCCAAGATGTGTAGGTTAGGGGGATTGTAAGAAGTCTCACAATACCAGGTTAAAGTCCAGCAGGTTTATTTGGAATCACAAGCTTTCAGAGTACTGCTGATGAAGGGGCAGCGCTCCAAAAGCTCATAATTTCAAATAAACCTGTTGGACTTTAACCTGGTGTTGTGAGACCTCTTACTGTGCCCACCCCAGTCCAATGCCAGCAATCCACATCATTGTTCGGGCGATTCGCAAGGTAAATAGAGTCTGGGTGAGAAACTCTGTCAGAGAGTTGGTACAGTTCGATGGGCTGAATGGTTTGCTTCTGCACTGTAGGGATTCTATGAAAAGTTGAGAGCAGTAGGCAATGTGACTCTGTGACATGCTCCAATGAGCTTCCATTGTAATCAGTTCCATGAATCATTAAAGCCACAAGTTTGGTGTTGAGAGCTTTGTAAAAGGTTTTTGGAAAAGGCTGCAAGTGCGGCACTGGGAGATTCGAGAAATGTATCAGTCGACCAACACCTTTGAAGAAAATGTTTTTTACACTTGGTCCAAAAATGAATCAAGCAATCTAGACAGAACAAACAAATTCCCGTTCATCCATTACTCCAAGAATGTGAGTTTGTTAACTCTTTTAGTCAGCCTTTCTCCAGTAAATGAGTGTGTTTATGTGAGCAATAGAAAAGAGTGGATATAAATGTGTGAGAAAGAAAAACGAGGACAAAAAAGGACATGAATTTACTTCAAAAGGAAATGGAACTGCAGATATAAAATATCATCTTTTGCAATACAATCAGAACATTAGAAAGCTGTAATCTAGATGAGAGTTTGAAGTAAGTTCAAGAAATCTTGAAAACAAAATTGAATGTGGTCAGGTTTCTAAGATTGAATTGCAGCATTTGGCTTACTTATATATATTTGTTTTTAATAATACCGTATCATTCTTCATCCATTCAATTGTGTTGGCAGCCCTCTCATAACTTCCAAAGCCCTAGTTTTCATCCAAAAGCAAAATACTGCGGATGCTGGAAATTTGAAATGAAAACAGAAAATGTTGGAAATACTCAGCCGCTCTGTCAGCATCTGTGGAGAGAGAAATAAAGTTAACAGTTCAGCTCGATGGTCTTTCATCAGGATACCCAGTTTTCTTATCTGAGCCCATGCAGCAATGGAAAGCCATTTCAGTATGAAAAGCATCAGAGCTCACCTCAGCCTTATTCTCCTCAGACACGGTGGCACAGTGGTTAGCACTGCTGCCTCACAGCACCAGGGACCCGGGTTTAATCCTGGCCTTGGGTGACTGTCTGAGTGGAGTCCGGTTTCCTCCCACGGTGCAAAGATGTGCATGCTAAATTGCCCCTTTGTGTCCCCAGATGTGCAGATTAGACGGATTATCCACAGTAAATGCCTGGGGTTATAGGGCGAGGGGATGTGGGACTGGGTGGGCTGTGCTTTCGGAGAGTTGGTGCAGACTCAATGGGTCGAATGGCACTGTAGAGATTCTATGATTCTTTCAACAACAAAAACAGAGAATGCGGGAAAAACTCATCATGTCTGGCAGCATCTTTAGGGAGAGAAAAGAGAGTTAACAAAAGAGAGCAAGAGCAGGAATACAATTTAGTTTACTTATTAGTGTCACATGTCGGCTTCCATTAACACTGTAATGAAGTTATTGTGAAGATCCCATAGTTGCCACACTCCAGCGCCTGTTCGGGCACACTGAGGGAGAATGTAGCATGGACAATGCACCTAATGAGCATGTCTTTCGTGTGTGTTATGAAATCGGAGCACCCGAAATAAACCCACGCAGACACAGGGAGAATGTGCAAACTCTGCACAGACAGTGACCCAAGTCAGGAATCGAACCCGGGTCCCTGGCGCTGTGAGGCAGCAGCACTAACCACTGTGCCGCTGCAGAGTATTTATTGTGATCCTACCATTAAGATAACAGCACAGATAAGGAATAATTGCTGGGACCTTCCTGATCTCTATTACCTAGTATCATACATAGCATTGGAGAATTCCTGCATTCAAGCTGCAGTGACGCACCAAGGTCTGGATAACTCAACTCTTTTTGAGCAAATAAGAACTATTCAATTTTTCCTGGTGCTATCAATTTACACAGTCTCTCCAAGTTTTTACAGTCAACCTCAATTTCACAAACGCATGAATATTCTGTGGTCAGACAGAAGGTTGAAATTAATTTCATTTTTCCGATTTTCCTCATACCTGTACGGTTCCAGATGTGCTGGCAACTCTTCAACCACTCCACATTGTTCACATGTGGGTCGATGGCAATTATCATCAGGCTATTCCATTATGTGGGGATATCTCAGGGAACTCCAACCCTCCCCCCACCCCACCCTCACCCAATGTCCACACAGAAACATCATTTCAACGGCACAGCATTCAGTAACAGGCACTATATGGACCTGTTATTTTACTAACCCTTCACAAACAAGGCCACTTGTAATGGCCGTCTCAAATAGCCTATGAAATCAGTTGACATGATGCTGACCAATGCTCAGTATTAAGACTTCTTATCCTCTAAGAGCCATCAGAAAGTCTAAACCAAACCGAAATTAACCTACACATGAACCGTGGAATGGAAATCACACAGAATTTTGCTTTTGATATTCTTTGTGCCATGGTTCCCTCGCTGCCAAGTAACTGAAAAGTAGCTTCAACTTCAGCAGCAAGGAATGCCACATCAAACAGTTCCTGAACTAGTATTCGGTTGCCACTTACTGAACAGTTGTTCAGGAACAAAAAATGACTATCTTTTGAAGTGTCCAAGCATTATTTTTGCACCAAATGATTCCCACAAATGTCAGCATCTTTGGGCGGAATTTTCCGGCCCTTCCCGCCGGCAGGATCTTCTGGTCCCACCAAAGTGCACCTCCACCACCTCCCGCCGTGGTAGGTTCCCTGGCAGTGCAGCCGGGGTGTGGGGGTTGTGCGGGGGGTGGGGGGGGTGGGGGGATGGAATAAGGAGGACTAGGGAGCAATACAAAATGTCATAGAACTCGACAGAAACAAGAAGATCCCAACAGCGACTGATGGTAAGCCTCCCCCACCTCCAGAAAACACGCCCCCGGTTGCGGGGGGCGGGAGAGGGGGGGAGGGCAGAGGGTCAGAAAACCCCATCCATTGTTGAGGTTTTTGTCAAGGAGCTCTTTACTTTTGAAAATATGATTTTTAACTTTCAACTGACTAGAAATTTTGCAATTTGAACTGAGACAGAGAAAATTGCTTACAAATGCAAGGCCACGTACCAAGGTGAAGGTAAGAAACAAACAAATCACCCTCAGGGGAGTGTGAAGAGAGAAAGATATTTCCTTCAATCCAGACACCCATCGAAACTTGTAACTGTCCAAAGAAGAGACATTAAAATTGCAAAGTACCGGATATTGAAAACACGGCTGCCACAGACAGAATACCACAAAAACTATTGGAAATACACAATGGGTGAAGTATTTCAAGGCATGGCTGCCCAGACACAAAAGAGAAATGGCAAATGAGACAGGTATAAAGAAAGTCTTTAGCAGAGGGAACAGGCTAAATGCTACTCTCTTTCTCTCTCTCTCTCGGAATAACTGTGTGCTTAGTTGGAGAGACCAACTCTACCAGAAACCTGCCACGGAACTGAGATCTCATAATAATCGCAAAGCTACATCTGACCACGTCCAAGGAACCAGCTAACCCAAATCAACCGCAGTGTTTAAAGTGTGTGTGTGTGTGTTGACATTGCGTTGGTATTATATTTCTTAGATTTAGTAATTCATAAATTTGCTCTTTCTTTGACTTACAAAAGCTTTCTTTGTTTGTCTCCTTACAACTCGCAGCTTAAATGGTGAATTACATTTTGATTTGGAAAATGCATATTCGCGTGAAGCGGAAACTTTAACCTTTGTTACATCCAACCGAGAAGGTTGAATAGAGGGGAAATAGTTTACCCCTCCTCACCTGGACATTTTCTATCCGAACTCGGCACTTTTCTGATAATATAGTGGATCCCCTACTAGGACCAGGATGAAAAGTTTGAGAGGGTTTGCTGTAGAAATAAAGAACGAAGAAAAGTACAGCACAGGAACAGGCCCTTCGGCCCTCCAAGCCTGCGCCGCCTGCCTAAACGGGGTCCGTATCCATCCATTCCCATCCTATTCATGTATTTGCCGAGATGCCCCTTAAATGCTGCTATCGTACCTGCTCCCACCACCTCCCGGGCAGCATGTTCCAGACATTCACCACCCTCTGTGTAAAACACTTGCCTCGCACATCTCCTCTAAACTTTTCCCCACGCACCCTAAACCTTTGCCCTCGAGTACTTGACTTTTCTATCCTGGAAAAGAGTATCTGACTATCCACTCTGTCCATGCCACTCATAATCTTGTAAACCTCGATCAGGTTGTCCCTCAACCTCCGTCGTTCCAGTGAGAACAAACCGAGTTTATCCAACCTCTCCTCACAACTAATATCCTCCAGCCAGGTGAACACTTTTGCGGTTCCAACTTATTTCCTCTATTTCCACTTCAATAGGCAGTAAGTATAAGCCAATTTTACCAAAAAATCTTTTTTGCAGATGTTTATGATTGAAAGCATGCACTTATTTTAAAAATTGTAGAAGTCTGTCAGCATTTGAAGGGAAAATTTCTCATTGATTGCTACCATTTCAAATCTTTCCTTCTTGAATGTCCAAGTACCCTCATCTATGTTAGATTGCTATTGAAATTCCAATAAAAATGACAGCTCTTACCCTTGGCTCCTCTCTAAGTAATCATAGCTGTATTTTAAATAAGTGCTCCAAAGACTGTATGGAATAAGGTTCGCAAAATTGCACTAATATAAGATAATGCACTGTTGGCAGAGGGATTCCTGCTTCATTTAATGAGTGGAAAGACTCAAAGTCAATATTTCAGCTGCAGGCTTGCTTTGAACTCGTCCTTCAGTCTCCACTGCTAATGTTGTGCTGCCTACTGCTTGGTTTTATTATGTGTCTACTTCATGCATTAATGAATTAGCATCAAGACCATGATCTCACCCAATTCTATTATTATCAGTCAACATTCCAATCTCACAGAGACCGCAAAAGTCGCTCTGTTGAAATTTTGTTTACCAAAATGGATGTTCCTCTACGAATAGAAAAAAAGGTTGCTTGAGAGGTTTGCGATAATAATTATGTATTTATTTAAAGCTCAGCTTTCACTGATATGTCTAGTGTGTATCATTACAGCTATTAAAACTAGTAGCACTGTGGCCTCACAGTATCAGAGACCCAGGTTCAATTCCCTGCTTGGGTCACTGTCTATGCGGAGTTTGCACGTTCTCCCCGTGTCTGCGTGGGTTTCCTCCAGGTGCTCTGGTTTCTTCCCACAGTCTGAAAGATGTGATGGTTAGGTGGATTGGCCATGCTAAATTCTCCCGTGAGGCGATATGGTGGCACAGTGGTTAGCACTGCTGCCTCACAGCGCCAGGGACCCAGGTTCAATTCCGGCCTTGGATGACTGTGTGGAGTTTGCACATTCTCCCCATGTCTGCGTGGGTTTCCTCCAGGCACTCAGGTTTCCTCCAACAGTACAAATATGTGTGGGTTAGGTTGATTGGCCATGATAAATTGCCCCTTAATGTCAGGGGATTAGGAGGGTAAATATGTGGGATTACTGGGACAGAACAGGACCTGGGTGAGGTCATTGTTGGTGCAGGCTCGATGGGCCAAAAGGCCTCTTTCTGCACTGTAGATTCTATGATTCTATACCTGAACAGGTGCCGGAGTGTTGCGACTAGGGGATTTTCACAGTAACTTTATTGCAGTGTTAATGTAAGCCTACTTGTGACACTAATAAATAAACTTAGTACTTTCTCTTTCAATATTCACACAATGTTCTGGTATGTTACAAGTAATTGCCCTTCAAATTTTGCAACAAACTCTATCTGACCTAAACTTAATAGCTGATCCAACTGTGATAAATTGCAGCATGAAAATTGTATAGATTCCCACTTTGTCTTGTCAATTAAAAAAAACAGAAGTACTACATCCCATATTAGGCTAGAAAATTACAATGATATTCACCCACAACCGAATATAAAAATACAGAATCTTACAAAGAGACAAAAACATTAGCCAAGGAAATATCACTGTCCGTACAACTTCGCAAATCTATTCAAGTCTCAGTCTGCTAAGTCTCCACTGCTCAGACTAATTTGAAGTCTTCGTTAAATTTTCCAAAGCATCTTCCGGAATAAAAAATAGTTTCTTGAGCTCTGGACTGATCTCTTTCTTATCTTCTCTTAAAGCCACAAATCATTTTCTTTTGAATGTTGCTTTTCCAACAAACATTGGTGATGATAAAAGCAAGAGGGAAATGTTCACCTCGGGAGTCTATGGGTCAGATATTACAGCGGCAGAGCAGCTTACAGTATCTGCTGTTATGTACGTTTGCCTTTACACATTTTATTTTAAACTTTGTTAGCATGGGAAGTCACTGAAAGTGTGAATTGATAAAAACGCACAGTGAGGGAAGGCTGGGTTTGTTAGCATGCAACTACAGAGGACGCAATCACCATGCATGCACTTGCAGTGCCTGAGATATCACATTCAGTGATGTCCCAGGTCCCAGATGGGGCAGGTCAGCCCAAAAAGAACACAGTTTTCCCTTTGTTCAATTCGCTGCCCCACTACAACTCCTCACTGTTTCACTGCCCTCCCCACTCCCAACACCTCACTGTCTTTCTCACCACCCCACCCACTACCCTTCTCTCTAACCCACACTCAATCTCTCACCTCGCCTCGCTTGCTGTCCCTCTTGCCAATCCCTCACCACCCTGTTAGCCGCCTTACTCCCTTCACTACCTCTTCCCCACCCCCCATTTCCAACTCCTTAATGTCAACAAAATGAAGGAGATTGTCATCGACTTCAGGAAACATAAAGGAGAACATGCCCCTGTCAACATCAACGGGGACGAAGTAGAAAGGGTCGAGAGCTTCAAGTTTTTAAGTGTCCAGATCACCCACAATCTGTCCTGGTCCCCCCTTGCCGACACTATAGTGAAGAAAGGCCACCAACGCCTCTACTTCCTTAGAAGACTAAGGAAATTTGGAATGTCAGCTATGACTCTCACCAATTTTTACAAATGCACCATAGAAAGCATTCTTTCTGATTGTATCACAGTTTGGTATGGCTCCTGCTCTACTCAAAACTGCAAGGAACGACAAAAGGTTGTGAATGTAGCCCAATCCATCACGCAAACCAGCCTCCCATCCATTGACTCTGCCTACACTTCCCGCTACCTCAGCAAAGCAGCCAACATAATTAAGGACTCCACGCACTCTGGACATTCTCTCTTCCACTTCCTTCGGGAAAAAGATACAAAAGTCTGAGGTCACATACCAACCGACTCAAGAACAGTTTCTTCCCTGCTGTTGTCAGACTTTTGAATGGACTTGCCTTACATTAAGTTGATCTTTCTCTACACCCTAGCTATGACTGTAACACTATATTCTGCACTCTCTCGTTTCCTTCTCTATGATCAGTATGTTTTGTCTGTATAGCACGCAAAGAAACAATACTTTCCACTGTATGTTAATACATGTGACAATAATAAATCAAATCAAATCAAATCCTCGCTGGGCCTCTTTCTGCCTCACTCATCTCATGCCCACCTCCCTTCTGCAAGCCTTTCTCACTTGCTGCCCTGCTTGCCTCCCCTCAGACATCACTGTCACACTCATGGTGTGCTGGGTAGTGAGAGAGGCAGCGAACATCAGGAATGGGATGCCAACTGTGCAGCAAGCTAGGTGACAAAACAGTCAGGGAGCAGGACAGCAAGCAGAAGGCACAGTGCAGTCAGGAATGGGGTGGCAATCACTAGTCAGCAAGCAGACTGCTCTGGAAGGAATTGCGCATGCACTAGTGAGCAGTTCCTCTTCCAGTTTGGTGTCAGGGGTCACAGTGGTGAGAGAAACTGAGCATCCAAGATGTGAGTAAACAGGGCAACCAACTGTGTATCTCCTCAAGCAATCAGCTTGAAGGGTTGTGAAATAAATAACTCAAGGACTGAGAAGGAAGTGCAAATTAGAGTCAGTGAATTCAATGTCAAATCAGGTACAGAGAGATAAATAAAGAGATTAAAAGAAATACTGAGAGACAGAAAAGAGATATGAAGGAAAAGTTTTAAAAATGTAACATTTAAATGTTACTTTTTTTAAATCTCCAACAATTAAAACCTGATGGAATGAGACTCAACATTGATAATCATTAATCATTAATCTTCAGTGTCGGACTGGTTAGTTGACAATAATTAACACTTTTATCATTAAAAGGGCACGATGACTTCTGGGTGCTCCGGTCCAATGGTCCAAAGTGTGCGGGTTAGGTTGATTGGCCATGCTAAATTGACCCTTCGTGTCAGGGGATTAGCAGGGTAAATATGTGGGGTTACGGGGATAGGGCCTCTGTGGGATTGTTGCCGGTGCAGACTCGATGGGCCGAATGGCACTGCACTGTAAGGATTCTACGATTCTGTGACTTGAAATGACTGACTTAACTTCCTGTGACGAGTTTAATTTGTATTTACTGCACAAATATAGCAACGTCACGCCATTCAAGGTGGTTGAATTGTGAAGCAGACAGAAAGATGGTACGAATCAGGCGACAAGTTTGGATTTTTGAGTTTAATCGTGAATCTGCCCAATGTTGAGATTGTTATGCTCTTTGCCCGTAAGTAGCAGCGGGTGCCATTCGCATCAGCATTACTTTGACAGTGAAACATTGCAAAAATGCCGATGGATGTGAATGCTGAAGGACAGATGATCAGACGGGCCTTTTGAAAGTTCGTGTGTTGTACAAGGTGGATATTCAAGGGTAGAAATTCATTGCGGGTTAGCACAAAGCGGGCGATGGCGTGTCGGCTGGATGTTAAAGTCAATAGAACTGACAGGCTGCAGCGCAAGAGAAAAATGTGATAGCACCTGTTCAGTGCCACTGTCCAAGATGAATTCTTATCCCTCAATCTGTTTGCTCAGCTATATCAGCCCAGAGTCACATGTGTTCAACCACTGTCTCACGGGTTTACGCATAAATTTATGCTTTACATGATCAAAGCAGACTATTTTATCCTGGGCAATGTCTGAACTAATTGAACATTCTCAGTTGAAGCTGACATTCCGTACAACAATAACAGCTTGAGCTGGTGCAGC
Source organism: Mustelus asterias (assembly GCF_964213995.1). Classification (NCBI taxonomy): domain Eukaryota; kingdom Metazoa; phylum Chordata; class Chondrichthyes; order Carcharhiniformes; family Triakidae; genus Mustelus; species Mustelus asterias. The sequence continues at coordinate 25,949,866 of NC_135827.1, forward strand.
CTCAGTTGAACCTGTGCAGTTCCAGCGTCCAATTCCCTTGACAAAGGGCAGATGGACATTATCAAAGCATTCTGAGAAACCGTACCTGGTATCTCAATTTAAGAAGTCTTATCTTAATTAACCTTTTGATGCAAGCAATTGTCCAGTAAACTTGCAGACTGATGGCTTTGATCTGCGTTAGTGTCAGCGAACTACAGGGCAGCGTATGTTTTAATCGGCAAAATTGAAAGTTTTGCACATACTTCAGTATGACAATCAGTTATTCTCTGGCTGTCTATCAAAAACTTCATTGTGTCCATGATGCAAATGGTTATTAATAGGTTAATAGATTTTCTGTTCAAGAAAATAAATTCTATTCAGTTCTTTCCAACTCAATCAAATGACCTAATTTTTTGCTAGTTTACCAGCTAATGTATTAAAATTAGAGTCAATATTTCTGATAGTATAAAGATGGCACCACTAGAGGCGATTTCGATTTTCATCATACATTACGCTGGCACAGTGGTTAGCACTGCTGCCTCACAGCTCCAGGGACCCGGGTTCGATTCTTGGCTTAGGTCACTGCCTGTGTGGAGTTTGCATGTTTTCGCTGTGTCTGCGTGGGTTTCCTCCGGGTGCTCCAATTTCCTCCCACAGTCTAAAGATGTGCAGGTTAGGTGCATTGGCCACGCTAAATTGCCCCTTAGTGTCCCGGGATGCGGAGGTTAGAGGGATTAGCGGGGTAAATATGTGGGGTTACAGGGATAGGATCTAGGTGGGATTGTTGTCGGTGCAGATGCAATGGGCTGAATGGCCTCCTTCTGCACTTCTATGATTATCTAGGTGGATATTGAGTAGGAACAATTGTATTAACTTAATAAGCCCCATTTAATGGAGGTGACAGACTTTTTGTCCACTGGCCCCACATCACCTCTTTTCGGGAGAGACCCTCGCATAACTGAGGAGTGGCAGGCCTTCCCTGGGACCGAGAACCTCAGGGGCAGCGATCCCACCCACTGGGAGCTACTGGCTAATCAGAGGCTGGCAGCTCTTCATTTGCTCAGCGGTACCACCAATGGGGCAATGACTGCTGTCAGCACTACACCAAACTGAGGGTGATTATTGCAGGGGACCCAGGCACAGGTGAGTAATGGCAGGAAGGGGATTCCAAGATGAACGTCACAGGGGAGGTGGGGAGGGAGGGTTAACAGCCAGGCCAGAAAGGTAGCTTTCAGCACAAGCCCTCCATCCTCTTCCCAATCACATCCTTCGATCAAGCATGAAGACAACAAGGGATCCTCCTAGGTTCCCACAAGGGTTTGCTTTTCGAGCTTTCCACATAACAAGTCTCCTGTATGAAGACCTAATCAGGGCAGACAGGAAAGGGACAGGGTTTCCAACCGTCACACTGCCACCTGCTTCCTGCCCGTCACCAAGCTCATCATGTAGGAGTGCATTAAATTCCACCCAATGTCACTCACAAGAGGTCCAGTCAATCAGGGGGGTAAATCTGTCAGCTCCTCTGTAAAGCCAGCAGGGAAAAGTTAAAGAGAGGAAACTGAGGATGAAGAGTCAGTGGGTGGCACAAATCTTCCTCGTGCAACAAAAATTGTTCAAAGATAAAACTCACCATCACATTATATCCCAGCCATTCCTTTAAGTGCCACTGGTTTGCCCATTCAATGTTCACTCCCTGAATAACTGATGGAATTTGCACGTGATCCACCCATGGGGAAGACCAATATTGCAGTGCCATCCTAAATATATAACCACAAAAGGCTATGGAGGACAAGTCACTGAATATATTGCAAGGGTGGCACAGTGGTTTGCACTGCTGCCTCACATCGCCAGGAACCCAAGTTCGATTCCCAGCTTGGGTCACTGCCTGTGTAGAGTCTGCACGTTCTCCCCATGTCAGTGTGGGTTTCCTCCGGGCGCTCCAGTTTCCTCCCTGATGCACTATCAATTACGACGCGAAGACTTCTGAGAGTGAGGGAAAACTAATAGGCTTTTATTCACAGAGAACAGAAGCACACCCTTGTAGCTGACCTGGTCTGGACTGAGGCAAGGAGGAGGGACCATCACCTTTATACCCCACTCTGGGTGGAAAGGGAGGAGTCTCGGGCCAGGTGCAACATGGGTGTGTCCAGGCACATACATGTAGTAACAGTGGTTCACCACACTCCCACAGTCCAAAGATGCGCGGGTTAGATGGATTGGCCATGAGAAATTGCCCCTCAGTGTCAGGGATATTAGCAGGGTAAATATGTGGGGTTACGGGGTTAGGGCCTGGGTGGGATTGTGGTTGGTCCAGGCTCGATGGGCTGAATGGGTACTCCTTCTGCACTGTACTGATTCTCTGATATTTAAGTAGGAAATAGGTAGATTTCTGGATTCTACAACTATCAAGAGGTATGGGGAGAGTGCAGGAATATGAATGAGATGGAGAATCAGCCATGATCATATTGAATGGCAGAGCAAGATCGAATGTTCAAATGACCTACTCCTGCTCCTATTTCCTATGGAAGACTAAAGAAGAAAATGCCATTATGTACACAGCAAGCTTCCATGAACAGCAATGCGATAATAACCAGATAATCTGTTTTTGCGATGCTGATTGACAGGCAAATACTGGCCAGGACACTGGGAATGCCTCCCATCATCCTCTTTGAATGAGCCATAGGATCTTCAACTCCCACCTGAAAGGGCCACGGTTTAACATCTCAATAGAAAGTATTGGAGAATCAGCAGAGATTTGTGTGCTCAAATCCTGGTGTGGAACTTTTTTTTATTCATTTCAGGGATGTGGGCGTCGCTGGCTGGGCCAGCATGTATTGCCATCCCTGGTTGCTCTTGAGAAGGTGGTGGTGAGCTGCCTTCTTGAGCTGCTGCAGTCTATGTGGGTGTAGGTACACCCACAGTGCTGTTTGGGAGGGATTGCTACGATTGTGACTCCACAATCTTCTGATCGGAGGCACGAATTCTACAAACAGAACCTCGCACCTAAATGTTCAGCTTTTTGCTGGACTTAATTTGAGAATCTTTTCCATGGTGACAGGCCGCCCCCCCCCGACTCAATTTTGAACGGTATCGCGGGATTCTTAACAGCCCTCAGAGCAGGAAATCTCTTGAAATAAAATGTTGAAACAGTCTTTCGGAGAGATTGTTACCACCTGAGACCAACTCTGTGGCATCGAGAGGCAGCAAGGTTTTTATCTTTTGAAGTGAGAAACTAGTTGTGAAAACTTCTGTGGAGTGCTCAAACAATAATGTGTCAAGCAAACCAATCTCTTGGGTGTAATGAATACCAAATAATCCCTACCTGAAAGTGATTAGAAAGCAAGAGGAGTTCAAATGTATTTTTTTTTAATGGGCATGATTTACAGCACCCAAACCATAAGATCAAATTACAGTTCTGAAACCACTTTGAGAGATTTCTTTTTCCAGATATAATTTCCAAATGATATAATCCATGTTTAAAATCAGTTGACCTTTGGTTAACTTTTCCTGTTATCAGCAGCTGTCTGTGGCCAGTACCCCAAATTCTTGATGCACAATGGCACTGACACCAAGGGACAAAAGGTTTGTCACGCCAAGCTGTCGGGTTTGGGTAGAAAATCCACAGTGGATTACAAGGAAATTATACAATAACATATGAACTGCAATTTTTCAGGCAAAATGTTTGCTCTGGACATGATTGAAGTGAGTGGAAAAGGAAGAAGAGTGTGTCACGCGAAGGGGGGCATTGGATGGGGACAAGTGGGCACAGAAGACATACCTGCAGGGCTTGATGGAAAGAAACAGGATCTAGATCGATGAATGATGTTCTCAATCGAGCCTTTATTTTAAACAGAATTATTCATTACAGTGTTCAATTTATTCATTTCAAGCAAGCATTAAATAGCGTTACGCCTGCTTAGATTCAATAGTGCGGGCTGGCATGGTGGCACAGTGGTTAGCACTGCTGTTTCACAGCGCCAGGGACCCGGGTTCAATTCCAGGCTTGGGTCACTATCTGTGTGGAGTTTGCACGTTCTCCCCGTGTCTGCATGGGTTTCCTCCAGGTGCTCCGGTTTCTCACACTCCAAAAATGTGTAGGTTAGATGGATTAGTCATGATAAATGTGCAGGGTTACAGGGATAGGGCAGTGGTTGGGCCTGGTTAAGAGTCAGTGCAGACTCAATAAGCTATGTGGCCTCCTTTTGCACTGTAGAAATTCTATGATTTAACTCAGATAAATTGGTACTGTAGAATTGACATTGGGCAGCACGGTGGCACAGTGGTTAGCACTGCTGCCTCACAGCACCAGGGACCAGGGTTCGATTCCAGGCTTGGGTCACTGTCTGTGTGGAGTCTGCACATTCTCCCCGTGTCTGCGTGGGTTTCCTCCGGGTGCTCCGGTTTCCTCCCAAATCCAAAGATTATGTGGATTGGACATGCTAAATTGCCCCTTAGTGTCAGAGGGATAACTAGGATAAATGCATGGGGATAGGGCCTGGGTGGGATTGTGGTCAGTGCAGACTTGATGGGCCGAATGGCATCCTTCTGCACTGTAGGGATTCTATGACCTATTGTGTCATTTTTAATCGCTTCATCAGGCTGGATCTAATGTACTCAAACTGACTATGGTGCCCCCACCCCAGCCCCACAGATGAAAAATTTGGCAAGGTGAGATTGTGTTGGCAATATGATATCATCACGCCAGTCTCCCAAATTATGGAAGGTGAGCAGCATTGAGCTCGGTAACAAGCCCGCCATTTTGAAATCCCTCCCTCCTATTCCTGTTAATAACCCAATTGTCTACAAGTTTCCATTGCCCACTGCATTTTCTGGGCATTGATTGGAAGAGGAAATGTTTTGGAGGCTTTTGCAACAGCTATCATGAGGGTCGTAGAAAAGGCCTGCCACTCGGACCATGGTCAAATATACCAGAACCTCCTGCTGGGGGAGGTAGCAGCATCTGTACCGTTTTTAATGATTTTTATGCGCTCTCAATACGAAACAAAGACTGATTCTGAAACCAAAGGGTCTTTACAATTCTAGCTGTGGCCGACTTCTTGTGCACCGTGTTACCACTCTGCCAATATGATGCCCAAGACAATAGTGCCAATTGGCCTCATCCCTGCCAGACAGGCACTTGACTGAATGAACAGAGATGGTAGGGCGCGGGCAGAATGCTCAGTTTCCATTCTGCCACCCCACCCAGAGAAATGTAAAATCCGTCCCAGAGAAATGTAAAATCCGTCCCAAAGATCCTACCATTTGTGGGTGGTTTAATCGGAAGGCCTTTGCTTGCGAATTCGGGCAAACAGATGGACAAACATTCCTCACGTTCGGTAGATTTTCCGGTAGATACGGTCAGTACTACATCAAATAGCCTTGGACTGGAGGTCAAAATATTCCCAAGCCAAGCGAGTGGGAGATGGCGCTGACAATAAATTTTCCATCTAATAATCTTCTTAAGCCAAGGTAAAACTTCAGTTCTTTGCAATCAGCACATTGAAGTCCAAAACTCTACATCAGCCCACCACCTGGCTGTAATCTCCCCCCACAGCTGTGGCAAAGATCAAACGCGCTTTATCAAACGGTGGCATTCTCTCAATCTTTCCTGTTTTACCAAAAATTTGTTCCAAATCATAGGCTGCACGCTTTCTTCTTATTGCCAAATTTACAATCACTTCTGCCCAACTGGGTTACTCAATCTTTTCACAGTACATCTGGACTGCAGCCAACCAACACAAATTAATCCATTACAGTAAATTGTGCTCTTGATGTTTTCCTTCTACAATATTTTCTCTTGTTCCCTCAGTTTATTTTTCCTCCTTTTATCTTTCCATTGTCTCCACCCACTTTGATTTTCATACTTCATATCAAATGCAGGCGTGAAATCATCAAGTTACATCTCTCACCAACATCAAACACTCACCATCCAGCAGTCAGTTCTACTTTGCTTTTGGGATGTGGCAACATGTCAACTCCATTCTTTCCCACAACTAGATCTTGATTTCATAAAGGGTCTTATCTTTGCGATTGTACTGGAGGCCAGACTTTATTACACAGCAAAGGACTCTGGAATTCAGAGAATCGTAGAATCTACAGTGCAGAAGGAGGCCATTTGGCCCATCAAGCCTGCACCAACAACAATCCCACCCAGGTCCTATCCCCGTAGCCCCACATATTCAACCTCCTAGTCCCCCTGACACTAAGGGGCAATTTAGCAAGGCTAATCAACTTAACCCGCACATCTTTGGAGTGTGGGAGGAAACCGGAGCACTCGGAGGAAACCCATGCAGGCACGGAGAGGACATGCAAACTCCACACAGACAGTGACCCGAGGCCAGAATCAAACAAGGGTTCCTGGCGCTATGAGGCAGCAGCGCTAACCACTGTGCCACCGAGCCACCCAACTGCAGTTATCCTGTGTAACTTCTCAAGAAAGGAAGGAGGTACAGAACTAAATTAAATTCCATGTTGTGGGGGTTATAGATAACCAAACTGCTTTGCCTTTTCCTGGTAACAATGCATCATCCAATTATCTATGTCAAATTTTGTCTCATCCTTCATCCAAATTGCCTGCAGGTACTGAAAGTTCCCTAGGCCCAACATTCTAAATTTTATTTATTAGTGTCACGAGTAGGCTTACATTAACACTGCAATGAAGTTACCATGAAAATCCCCTCGTCACCACATTCTGGCACCTGTTCAGGTGCACTGAGGGAGTATTTAACATGGCCAATGCACCTAACCTGCACATCTTTCAGACTGTGGGAGGAAACCGGGGCACTCGGAGGAAACTCATGCCGACACAGGGAGAACATGCAAACTCCACACAGACAGTGACCCAAGCCGGGAATTGAACCCGGGTGCCTGGCGTTGTGAGGCAGCAGTGCTAACCATTCTTCCTCTTCCTTTCCATGCATTGAAAAGCATTAATCTGCAACTCAGTCCATCTGCTTGTGGAGAAGACTGAACACACAGGTCCACATTTTCACTCCTGGGTCAAGCGCACAGAGATGAGTGAATTCCTGGCACTGTGAACCTAACCCTTAAAAATGGCTGCCCAGACATCAGATTTTCAGTCTCAGGTGGGTGTGTTGGGGGAGGCTGGCTTAGAAGTCGGGTCGGGAAACCTGGGAAGGATGGAGGAAGATGTCAACTTTTTAAATTTGTTTTTTGATTTATTATTCTCACATGCATTAGCATACAATGAAAGATATTGTTTCTTGCACGCTATACAGACAAAGCATACAGTTCATAGGGAAGGAAACGAGAGAGGGCAGAATGTAGTGTTACAGTCATAGTTAGAGTGTAGAGAAAGATCAACTTAATGCAAGGTAGGTCCATTCGAAAGTCTGATGGCAGCAGGGAGGAAGCTGTTCTTGAATCGGCTGGTACGTGATCTCAGACCTTTGTATCTTTTTACCAATGGAAGAAGGTGGAAGAGAGAATGTCCGGGATACATGGAGTCCTTAATTATGCTGGCTGCTTTGCTGAGGCAAGCAGAAAGTGTAGACAGAGTCAATGGATGGGAGGCTGGTTTGCGTGATGGATTGGGCTACATTCACAACCTTTCATAGTTTCTTGTGGTTTTGGGCAGAGCAGGATCCATACCAAACTGTGATACAACCAGAAAGAATGCTTTCTATGGTGCATTTGTAAAAGTTGGTGAGAGTCGTAGCTGACATGCCAAATTTCCTTAGCCTTCTGAGAAAGTAGAGGTGTTGGTGGGCTTTCTTAACTATAGTGTCAGCATGGGGGGACCAGGACAGGTTGTTGGTGATCTGGACACCTAAAAACTTGAAGCTCTCGACCCTTTCTACTTCGTCCCTGTTGATGTAGACAGGGGTTTGTTCTCTTCTACGCTTCTTGAAGCTGATGACAATCTTCTTCATTTTGTTGACATTGAGGGAGAGATTATTGTTGCTGCACCAGTTCACCAGATTCTTTATCTCATTCCTGTACTCTGTCTCGTCATTGTTTGAGATCCGACCCACTACGGTGGTGTCGTCAGCAAACTTGAAAATTGAGTTGGAGGGAATTTGGCCACACAGACATAGGGGCATAAGGAGTATAGTAAGAGGCTGAGGACACAGTCTTGTGGGGCATCGGCATTGAAGACAATCGTGGAGGAGGTGTTGTTGCCTATCCTTACTGATTGCGGTCTGTGGGTTAGGAAGTTCAGGATCCAGTCACAGAGGCAGGAGCCGAGGCCCAGGCCACGGAGTTTGGAGATGTGTTTTGTAGGAATAATGGTGTTGAAGGCAGAGCTGTAGTCAATAATTAGTAGTCTGACATAGGTGTCCTTGTTATCTAGGTGTTCCAGGGTTGAGTGCAGGGCTAGGGAGATGGCGTCTGCTGTGGACCTGTTGCGGCGATAGGTACAGACAACCCTGCCCACTGCGGGTTTTACCTCCCTGGTCTACCAAAATTCCACTTCAGTGAAGGCATTTCAATGGACAGCTCCTTCTTTGAAACACATATGCAAGAAACACGTTCCACTCACATTCCCACTCAAGAGCAAACGGGAAGTGCCGTGTTTCTGAGTGGGACTTACTCCTTTTCAGCCATTTTCACCATGGTGGAGAGGCTGAGATGAAGAAAATTTGGACCATGGTCTATAACGCTTTCACTAATAGTCATTTTAACTCTGGAGTAGTTCCTTTCTTTTGTTGACCCAATGGTCCATTCACTATGGGTCCAAATGCCATTATGGCCGTTAAATCTTGAGAGGGCCAGAAAGGGACTAACGGCAGAGAGACCTCAGTTTGATTTCTTCCCTGCTCCCTGCCCAGAAAGGACGTGAACCTGATTCCCATGAATGAAAATTAATTTAAATATCATGATACAGCTTAACGCCATAGCTTCCAGCCCCGTTAAATTCTCCCCTCTTTCAGAATGAAAACCAGTCGTGCTGACCATGTTGTAGGTAAGTATAGCTCCAGGGTGGTGAAGGACATGACCGGACAATGTCCTGACATTGCCCCCTGACTCCCTGGCAGTACAAATCTGCAAGGTTGGCACTGCAAGGTTGGCATTGCCAGGGCATGCCCTCTGCGGCAGCCCCCTTTAGGGGGGGTTCCCCTTATGTGTGGGGGAATGTTGATGGGGTGGGTGGGGGATTGTTCTACCTGATTTGGAGTGGGGAGGGCAGAGACTGTGAATAGGGGCTGGGTGCAGAGACTCTGTGGGGTGGGGGGGCCTGATGTTAGCACAGGGGAGGGGGGTGGTTTCTGGTCACTCTGATGCTCGCGTAGTGTGGGGGGGGCGGGGGGGGGGGCGATACCCTGATCATTGAGTGGTGGGGGGGGAGTTGCCTCTCTGCGTTCAAAGCTTAGAGGTGTTCCCCTTCTCCATCAGGGTTCCCAATGTCCCTGGTTGGTGAGGGGGGCCTTTAACTTTACTTTGAGATGGGGCACCCAGTCAGAATGACTGTGGAGCTGGCCTTGCCAGCTCTATCAGGCCCCACCCTGCCAGAATGACAGCACAAACCATGCCCCGCCCCCATTTTTTTTCAACAGAGGGGAGAATTTTCTTGTTCTGCCCGCCATGAGAATCGTAGGGGCGGAACATGGAAAGGTCCGTTGACCTCAGGCGGGATTTCCCAGTTTCGGGGTGAACGCAGCTGGAAAATCCCAGAAAAGTGTCAGAAGATCTGGTGAGGAAATTTGGTCCAGTTTTCAGTCAGAACAGGACACTATGGAAAATTGCACCCAATATCTCTTAGCTCAGATAAAAGGAAAGAAAAGAAAGAACTTGCAATTGCATCACACCTTCCTTGACCTTAACAGATCTTAAAGTGCTATGTCATCAATGAAGCACTTCTCTTTCAAGTGTCGTCACTGTTGTAAAGAAGAAAACATGGCAGCCAATTTACGCATAGAAAGCTCCCACAAGCAGCAATCTGACGATAAACAGGTTTGCAAGTTCAGGGATAAATATTGACTAGAATGCTCCGGTTTCCTCCCCCAGTCCAGGTTTGAACAAGACTTCTTCACTGCACAGGACCTTCAACCGATGCTATACACTAGATACATCGATGACATTTTCTTCCTTTGGACTCATGGTGAACAATCACTGAAACAACTATATGATGGCATCAGCAAGTTCCATCCCACCATCAGACTCACCATGGACTACTCTCCAGGATCAGTTGCATTCTTGGACACACGCATCTCCATTAAGGACGGTCACCTCAGCAACTCACTATACCGCAAGCCCACGGATAACCTCACGATGCTCCACTTCTCCAGCTTCCACCCTAAACACGTGAAAGAAGCCATCCCCTACGGGCAAGCCCTCCATATACACAGGATCTGCTCGGATGAGGAGGATCGCAACAGACACCTCCAGACACTGAAAGATGCCCTCATAAGAACAGGATATGGCGCTCGACTCATCGATCGACAGTTCCGACGCACCACAGTGAAAAATCGCACCAACCTCCTCAGAAGACAAACACGGGACACGATGAACAGAGTACCCTTCGTCGTCCAGTACTTCCCCGGAGTGGAGAAGCTACGGCATCTCCTCCAGAGCCTTCAACATGTCATTGATGATGACGAACATCTCGCCAAGGCCATCCCCGCACCCCCACTTCTTGCCTTCAAACAAACGCACAACCTCAAACAGACCATTGTCCGCAGCAAACTACGCAGCCTTCAGGAGTACAGTGACCACGACACCACACAACCCTGCCACAGCAACCTCTGCAGGACGTGCCAGACCATCGACACAGATGCCATCATCTCACCTGAGAACACCATCCACCAGGTACACGGTACATACTCTTGCAACTCGGCCAACGTTGTCTACCTGATACGCTGCAGGAAGGATGTCCCGATGCATCGTACATTGGCGAGACCATGCAGGCGCTATAACAATGGATAATGAACACTGCTCGACAATCACCAGGCAAGACTGTTCTCTTCCTGTTGGAGAGCACTTCAGCGATCACGGGCATTTGGCCTCTGATCTTCGCCTAAGCGTTCTCCAAGGCGGCCTTCATGGCACACGACAGCGCAGAGTCGCTGAGCAGAGACTGATAGCCAGGTTCCGCACACATGAGGACAGCCTCAACCGGGATATTGGGTTCATGTCACATTATCTGTAACCCCCCACAGCTTGCCTGGACTTGCAGAATCTCACTGGCTGTCCTGTCTGAAGACAATACACATCTCTTTAACCTGTGCTTAATGCTCCCTCCACTCACATTGTCTGTACCTTTAAGACTTGATTATCTGTAAAGACTGCATTCCAATCATTATTCTGTAAATTGAGTTTGTGTCTCTGTATGCCCTGTTGTGAGCATTTCTCCACTCCACCTGACGAAGGTGCAGCCCTCCGAAAGCTAGTGGCGTTTGCTACCAAATAAACCTGTTGGACTTTAACCTGGTTGTTGTTAAACTTCTTACTGTGTTTACCCCAGTCCAACGCCGGTATCTCCACATCAGTTATAAATGTGGACAGGGTGCCAAATAACAATCAATACATTGGCTCCATTCAGTGACTGGACAGCATCTGAATGTTAAAATGTGCCACCGGAAGTCAGTCACGTGAACAGAACTTTAAGTGGTTCAGTTGTTTTCGATCACAACTGAGCCACGAATTTACCGCATTGAAAACTTAACTTGGGAAACAGTAAGAAGTCTCACAACACCAGGTTAAAGTCCAACAGGTTTTACTTGGAATCACGAGCTTTCAGAGCTCTGCTCCTTCATCAGGGGAGACTTCTTACTGTGCCCACCCCAATCCAACGCCGCCATCTCTACATCTTGGGAAAGAGTGGAGAAGCGGGCAGGAAAGAATCCCATATCCTCAATGTAGCTCCTTCTCCAAGCTTATGGCAACAGTTCCAGGTGATTCAGGACTGAATACACTGATATGTAAACCGATATACAATTCAGTTTTGATTTATTTTGAAAATAATCAGATATTTATTCCTTAAGTGTCCCAATTTGGAGCCTGATGTATTCATCCCTGCCAGACTCTCCACTCTTTATTCCGCTGTGAAACTTCTTTCCGCTTCCACATCCTATTTTGCTCTCCAATCTATATTTATTCCATTCTTTAACCCCAGGGATATTTTTTATGCACAATGCTTCCGCACAAATCTGAGATTCAAGAATCAGAAACTCTTGGGGTGGGATTTTCCAACCTTGGGGCAAACGCAGCCAGGAAATCCCCCCCAAGGTCATCGGACCTTTTCATGGTCCATGTCCTGTCCGCTATGATTCCCGTGGCAGGTGGGACAGGAAAATTCCTCCCTTTGAGTCAATGGATGGGATTTTCCCGCCGTGCTCGCCCCAAGACCAGAAAATCCCACCCAAGCTCAACAGACTTTTGCATGGTACGTCCCCCCATGTCCGCTACGATTCCCATGGTGGGTGGGATGGGAAGATTCCGCCCAGAATCTCCCACAGCTTTTCCTGTCAGTGAGGAGGGATGAGGTGGTTAGGGCACATAAAATGCACAGCATGCCACCATATCTAAGCCCATCTAAGCAAGTGATCGAGTAATATTTGACCCCCTTCACACTGGGAGCAATATTCTTGTGGAGACTGATGAGAGGGGACTGGCAGGGAATGGGATGAATGAAAATTGTATTGAATTCATATAGTGCCTTTAACACAGCAAAGCATCCAAAGATTCTTCACAGGAGAGTTTTCAAACAAGCCATATAAGGAGAGATTAGGGCAGATGACTGAAAGCTTGTTCAAAGAGGCAGATTTCAAGGGACATCTCAAAGGATGCAAGTTAGGTAGAGAACCAGAGAACATCAAGGAGGGAGTTCCAAAATTTAAATCCCAAGTAGCTGGAGACATGGACATCAATAGTGAAGTGATTAAAAATGGGGATGTGCAAAAGAACTGGAAACTTACAGAGACCTCAGGGGTTGTAAGGCTGGAGGAGGTTAGAGAGATAGGGAAGGGAGTGGCCACAGAGGAATTTGAAAGCAAGGATGATTTGATTTGATTTATTATTAAAACAAAGAACAAAGAACAGTACCAAGCCCTTTGGCCCACCAAGCCTGCACCAATCACGTTGTCCTATCTAGACCGACCACCCATATCCATCTATTCCCCACCTGTCACACGTGTTGGGATGCAGTGAAATGTATTGTTTCTTGCACACTATACAGACAAAACATACCATTCATAGAGTGCATCGGGGAGAAGGAAAGGAGAGGGTGCAGAATATAGCGTTACAGTCATAGCTAGGGCGTAGAGAAAGATCAGCTTAATACATAGTAAGTCCATTCAAAAGTCTGATAGCAGCAGGGAAGAAACTGTTCTTTAGTCGGTTGGTACATGATCTCAGACTTTTGTATCTTTTTCCTGATGGAAGAAGGTGAAAGAGAGAATGTCCAGGATGCGTGGGGTCCTTGATTATGCTGGCTACTTTTCCGAGGCAGCGGGAAGTGTAGACGGAGTCAATGGATGGGAGGCTGGTTTGCGTGATGGACTGGGCATGAAGATGTTGCTCATCTGGGAGCCAAAGAATAAATGGAATGCAAAGTTAATGGAAAACAACAACTATAACGTATGCTTCTATGGATTAAGGATGCATAAGAATCACTTGATAGGCTTGATAACCTAAACATCGGTAGCTCTTTATTTAAGACCTGATTTGTGGTCAGGTCTAAGAATGCCCAACAGTGTCCCACATTGGGTGGAGCTAATTGCCCAGGGGTCATCTGACCCACACTTTTAAAGGGACAGTCTGCATTCCAAGAACTAACATACAATATGTATAGATACATCACAACAACTTATACTTATATAGCACCTTTAATGTAATAAAACATCAATGAATCAGGTAGGTTTTGGGAGAGTCTTAAAGGAGGAAATCCAAGTGTAAAGGCGGTGAGATGAAAGGTAGTTTTCCAAACCTTGAGGCCTAGGTAGCCGAAGACATTGCCACCAACGGTGACACAATTAAAATTGGAGGTGCGCAAAAGGCCAGAATTTGAGGATGCAGGTATTTTAGAGATTACACAGAGAGAGAGGGAGGGTGTAGCCAATGAGGGATTTGAAAACAAGGATGAGAATTTTAAAATCAAAACATTGCTTTATCGGGAGCCAGTGTAGATCAGTAAGCACAGGGGTGAAAAGGGAATGGGACTTGCTGCAAATTAATACACAGGCAGTAGAGTTTTAGATGACCTCAAGTTTGTGGAGCATAGAACGTGGAACACCAGGCCAGAGGGTCAATGGAATAGTCGAGATGACCAGGGCATGAGTGGAGGTTTCAGCAGCAAATGAACAGAGACATGGTGAAGTGGGGCAGTGTTACGGAGGTGGAAATAGGCAGCTCTAGTGACGGCACAAACATAAGTTTGGAATCACATCTCTGGAGCAAATGTAACTCTGTGACTCCAAGGATGTGAATAGACCGGCTTGATCTTAGACTTATGAAACAATTTTAATGGGGGTGCAGGAACAGAGAGACATGCTTGCGTCCCAAGTCTCGTTGTGTTGAGAAGACTGTAAGGAAGGTTATATGGGACCCCTGTTTTATAAATGGAGGCATTTATTAGAAAAGCAAGAAAATTATGCTGAGCCTTTAGAAATGATTGGTTCAGCATCAGCTGATGTATGGTGGCCAATTCTGAGCCCCATACTTGAGAGAGAATGCCATGACCAAGAGAGGGTATAGATTAGCGCTACTGGTATGGTACAAGGGATAAAGAGTTCAGTCACTTAGAAGCTTCTAGAGAAACTGGTCACGTTCTCTTTGTAGCAGAGAAGGTTAAGGGGAGATTTGATAGAGATATTCAAAATCTTGAAGCATCTTGATAAGAGTAAATAAGGAGAAACTGTTTCCAGCGACAGAATGATCGATAAGCTGACAAAGACAGATTTAAGCTAATTGACAAAGAGAGCTAAAGGCAGCATGAGGGGAAAGAAATTGTTACGCAACAAGTCCTGATGATTTTGACTGTGCAGCCTAAAAGGGTGGTGGAAGTAGCTTTTAGAAGGGATTTTGATTAATATTTGAAAAGGAGAGAATTTCAAGCTTTTGGGAAAGATCAAGAGAATGGGACTAAATGGACAAGTTTTTTAAAAGTCACTGTAGGCTCAATGGGCTGAATGTGCTGTATTATAAATAGGGTGGCTCAGTGGCACAGTGGTTGAGCTCTGCTGCCTCACAGTGCCAACGACCTGGGTTCAATTCCAGTCTCCGGTGACTGTCTGTGTGGAGTTTGCACATTCTTCACATGTCTGCAGTTCACGGTTTCCCCCAGGTGCTCCAGTTTCCTCCCACAGTCCAAAAGATGTGCAGGTTAGGTAGATTGGTCATGCTAAATTGTCCCTCAGTGTCTCGGGATGTGTAGGCTAGGAGGATTAGTGGGGTAAATATGTGGGATGACAGGGATAGGGCCTGGATAAGAAGCTCCTTCAGAGAGTCGGTGCAGACTCGATGGGCTGAATGGCCTCCTTCTGCACTGTAAGGATTCTATAATCTTGCACATCTTCATTTTATCCCCTAGTTGGGTGATTTTCTGTAATTATTCATTCGACTTCCGTACATTAGTTTTGCTGGTTTCTGCTGCGTCTATATCTCTAAATTCCACACAGGGATATCAGGCCTCTCTGCCACCTTCACTAGTCATTCTTTTAACAGAAAGGATGACAATGTGTTTTTTGCTGGAACTCCACCGTTTATTAACTTCAGCCCATGCTCTTGCAATTCTTGGCATGTGCCGCTGCTCTCTTCCATCCTCTCACATGTTACCCTGGATGAGAAATGCTTTAACTGAGAACAGATAACTTGCCGTGTCAGGGAGAATGACTGGCAGAACCCTCTTCAGATGTTGCCTGTTTCAAATCTGACAATTTGTGTCACATAACCTCCTTAATATTCTGATCTCGGTTGGCAAGCACGGCATGAGTTTGCCAATTTATAATATGCTACGCATCACTCAGTTTAACAGCAACAATCTGGGAGCGATTATAAGTTAGTAAACTCATCTCAGGGTTCAGAGGTAATCGGAAACCCTCAGACAAAATCTTGGATAATTTGTAGCTACCATCTGCATCCCAGGATGAGACTGCTGCCTCTCTCTATCCCCCCCACCCCCCCGCCCACCCCCCCCCCCCCCCCCACCTCCACCCCCCGTATAAACTGCAGCATTTCCCAAAACAGTTTTATTCCATTTTTGGGTTGTTTTTTTAAACACCCTCTCCTTCTGTTTGTGGTATGCATCACATCAGTCTCTCCAGGCACGATTTTCCATCTCATTCCTTCACTATTTACAGCACAGAAGGATTAATATCTGTGATCCAATCACCATGGGTTTGTCAAACGGCAAGAATCAGTCGATTACAGGAACTAGCACCATTGATTTATATTACACTGAGTAATGGGATCAGTACAGTTACACAAGAAAGGAATTTATTACGAAGTCCTTCTTTCCTGCCACGTTTGAGATTGAACACATTGGTCTTGCTACTATTCAGATTCCTTGCATTTCACACATTTACTCATGGAAACTTGTAAAATCATTATTCATTTTGGCTTCAGAAAAAAACATGTTTACTTGCAGGCAAAGTTTAGGATTCCTACCTTCTATGAAATATCAAACCATCAGTAACTAAACTGTGTTAAAGTAGAACGTTTACTGATTGAGAAGAATGAATCAAATTGCAATTTGGCACTACAAATGCTATTTAAGCAAAGCACACATAAGGAAATGCTTAACAAGTATTTATTTCCAAATAGCGAGATTTACTATAATCATGGATCACCAAATAGCCCAAATACTGAGTGACCTGAATATTTACCCTACTGTTTCTGCGGTATTCAGTGTGCAATACCAATTGCAAAATATTTTCATGTATGTGTTAGTCAGTTCTTTAAAATGCATTATTATCCACCTTCAGACCCCTGTCCCTGTAAGTAATCAATATGGTTTTGTAGGTGGCAGATATATCTTGGCAAGCCTCCAAGATATAACAGGATCAGTTAACAAGGAGAAAGCAATTAGTGTGGCTATATATACACCCTGGTCGACCATCGTTACATTGGCAGATGATCAGCAAATGAAAGAGGGAGGTTTCTTATCTCTTGGCCTCTTCAGATCAGAATGCTAAGCCTGTCTAGTTTTGTGCTTAAAGTCCATGAAAGGAGTCTGCTTATATCTGTAACAATGTTCTCAAACTTTACAGAACGGGGTCAAGTCTCCTTTCCCCTTGCTTAGCTTTCATCTACAATCCATCCTTTCAAGCTCCTATCCTGCCTAATCTTCTGTGAGAAGTTCTGGACATCAGAGTCATTTGACCCTCTATGATGCATAAGGAACACAAACTACTTTTAATCCCTAGTCTGTGTTGAGTTAGCCAGGGCTTAGACGCAGAACACTAACATCAGAAAAGGTTGGGGGGGAGTAAGAGTAGGGAGGTATAGATAGCATTGGGGTGAGGGTAGAGTTCGAAATTCTACCCACTATCCAGCAATCTCTACAGGTTAGTTAGCTCAACCGTATCTCCCAAACCCGCAACCTCTACCTAGATGGATAAGAGCAGCATGCATGAGGGAGCACCACCCGAAGAGGGCAAGTTCCCCTCCAAGTCACACATACCATTCTCACATAGTGGAACATTCCTTCTCAAAGCGACTTTACAGGGTGCTCACACAATGCAGTAAGATCAAAAGGATATTATTAAACCAGAAAGAGTGCAGAAAAGATTTACTAGGATGCTACCAGGACTTGATGGTTTGAGTTGGCTGGATAGACTGGGACTTTTTTTCCTGGAGCGTAGGAGGCTTAGGGGTGACCTTATAGAGGTCTATAAAATAATGAGGGGCATAGATAAGGTAGAGAGTCAACATCTTTTCCCAAAGTTAGGGGAGTCTAAAACTAGAGGGTATAGGTTTAAGGTGAGAGGGGAGAGATACAAAAGGGTCCAAAGGGGCAATTTTTTCAGTCAGAGGATGGTGACTGGAATGAGCTGCCAGAGGTAGTGGTAGAGGCGAGTACAATTTTGTCTTTTAAAAAGCATTTAGACAGTTACATGGGTAAAATGGGTGTGGGGGATATGGGCCAAATACGGGAAATTGCGACTAGCTTAGTGGTAAAAACTGGGTGACATGGACAAGTTGGGCCGAAGGGCCTGTTTCCATGCTATAAACCTCTATGACTCTATGATTCTCAAGAGAAATTTTTCGCTGTTCCTCCACCATTATGTTTCCTCCGTTGTTGCTGGGTCAAAATCCTGGAAGTCCCTTCCTAACCATACTATGGATCCACCTACACCTCACTGGCTGCAGTGGCTCAAGAAAGTGGCTCACTACCACCTCCCTATGGGCAATTAGGGATAGAAAATAAATATCAGCTTTGCCAGCAATACTCACATCCCAGAATTGAATGTTTTTTTAAAAATGGACATTAGCGAAAATTAAGCTCAGCTCTGAAGCCCGTCATAGTTGAATAGTCTACCATCACTCAGACTGGGATTTTAAGATTTTTGTACTCACCATGATGTGGGTTTCCGCATATTAATGGGAAAGAAGGAAAATAACAGGCTGACAAATGCAGGAAATACACTTTAGGAACATTTAAGCGGTTATTGGATAGGCACATGGAGCACACCAGGATGATAGGGAGTGGGATAGCTTGATCTTGGTTTCGGATAAAGCTCGGCACAACATCGTGGGCTGAAGGGCCTGTTCTGTGCTGTACTGTTCTATGTTCTATGTTTTATGTTCTATCTCTGTTAAATGAACATAAACTACTTGCAAGAGCACACTCAAAGTTTTAGAATAGCTATAAAAATGCAGGGGTGATTCTCCGCTCCCACTAACTATAGGCAGGATCACCGCTGACCCATTGATTACGGCGTAAGGGCCAAACAGGAATCTCCCCGGACGTCAAAGCCTGGAGTGGGTGGGAACCTCATATCTATGCATCTTCACTAATTTGAATCCAATTAACAGGCTGGAAAATGCTTATAAACCTTACGGTTCGGTAAGAGGAAGTGAAACCTCCTGCCTGGTGCGTAATTGATCCAGTCTGTCAATCAGAACAAGGATGTCCATAAACATTGCCATTAGGAACAAAACTGAGTACTTGAGAGGCATTCAACTGTGAAAGGAAAGGAAAACAAACAAAGCTCCTGCCTGGTGTATAATTCATCCAACCTGCCAATCAAGGCCTAGTTAATAGCACTGGAACATGAAATCAAATGAACACAAAACTTTGAGGCATTTGAGTTTTCCATGAAGTTTCAGAGACTTTTTAAAAAAGGCAGTTAAAAGAATGAGTGAGCAGGTCTGGTGGAATGAGGAGGTTCTTGAGACTTACTGGATTGTATCAACAATGAACTGTCTGATCTGCTCTGGAGCTGTCAATCAGAGCTGTTTGATGTAGCTAGGCTGCACTTGTTGCTCATTCAGGCTACGAAGGGAAATCCCCCCAGTGAAACTGGCATCTTCTGCCAGTCAGAGGACTTCAATGGAGTCTCCTCAAACCCGGGAATGGAGTGCTGCTGTGATTTTGAAGGCTTCCTGAGGGCATGGATATTGAACTGACCAAACCACGTCAAAGGTTTCTCAGTACACAGACAAAAATGAAGATTTTGCACTGAAGGCTCCCTGAGATCACCATGCTAGAAGAGGTCTTCACCCAGTGTTGAAGAGGCAGTCCATTCATGGACAGCATCCCGGGGAGAGTCTCAAGGTCAACTCCTTCTCCTCTGTTCGAGTCCATCCTATCCCCATGCCCCTTGGTGGACCCTCTCTCTGCAGCCACATAGCGGCAAAGGGGCACAGCAGCAAAGCACTTGCCTCCTTTCCCACTCTTGGAATCCAAGGTGTCAGGTTATGGTGTCAGTGCCAGGCTAGCGGGGGCAGTGCAAGGTTGGGGCCTGAAGGGGGATCGTGACGGGGGGGCAGGGCTTGAAGGGGCTGAGGGGCCCCAATCTTGGAGTGTCTCTCTTGTGGGGGTGGGGAGGGTGTTGGGTCAGCACAGAGGGGCATCCTTCCTACCCACCACTAAAAGAGTGGGTGACCCTCGTGCCTCTGTGGAGTGGGGAGGGTGACCAGTTCTTTTGGCGGTGGGGGGAGGGGAGGATGCCCCTTTATGCTGCTCCCCCTCTCAGTGAGGTGGGGGGGTTGCCATGTCCATGGTGGCGGTGAAGGGGCCTGTCTCTCAATGTGGAAATTAGGGCACCCTTTAAAAATGGCACCCTGATCTCTGTGAAACCGGGCTGCCCGGCGTGTTTTGCACTCTGCATATTTTCAAATACTAAAGTTGGATGAACCTCACCTGACAGACACTGCTAAGGCCAGTGGGAAACATTCCGGTTTTCCCACTGATGGGAGCACTTAGGTTGTAAACAGGAGAATCGCCCCCCACAGTGTTTATGTTACCTCCCATGTGGAGTAATGTGGCTTTGCCCCATCCACGGGGTGGCAATCGGCACCCAAGGAACCAGTTGCCAATGAGAATCAACTGCATTTAGGAAAGATGAGAGAATAATAATTGGAGAAAGACAAAAAAAAATGAAGTTAAAGCAAAACCTAATCTAAATTTGGTCTTAGTTGGTCAGATAGAGCACGTACTCCACAAGGCACCAGGCAACTGCAGCCTAACTCCTTGCCAAGTGTTCAAATAAGCAGAACAATTTTCTTCTACAACTCTGCTGTATAATGCTCCATAAACCTCAGCAACTCAATTATCCCAAGTTTCAGCTACCCACAGTCTACAATTTCATAATCTGTTCCATAGGAAAAATTCCTTGTTCTCGGATACAAACCGCTTGTCCAAATATGAACAACTCATTCCTAAATAAAGGAGGCAAGTTATAATCAGATACTGCGGGTGTATAAACATGAAATATATTCCTGATGAGCTCTTTGAATCATTTTTAAAAGATTTATGTTCGGAAAACGTATCCCGAATTGTGTAACTTTGGCTAGTTTTCAAAATTAAAGGAATGGCAGGTCTCAACAGCCACTTCTTCAGAAAACTGTCGATAGGCCCCTCGTGAACCATTAAGTCACCGCCCAGTTGCTGGATTTTCATGCACCATTTTCAGGTCCGTGCTTCCCGCTCCTTCTTTTTATTCTTTCATGGAATGTGGGCATCGCTGCCTCGACTAACGTTCGCTGCCCATCCCTAATCGCCCTTGGACTGAAAGGCTGGCCAGGCCACTTCAGAGGACATTTAAGAGTCAACAGCATTGCTGTGGGTCTGGAGTCACGTGTAGGCCAGACCGGATAAAGATGGCAGATTTCCTTCCCTAAAGGACATCAGTGAACCAGATGGGCTTTTTTGCCACAATCAACAATGGTCAGTATTGGAGCAAATCACAGTGGGCTTCCTTATTCTTATTGTACAATATAATTAAATCTTGAAGCTGCTCTGGTAATTCTGCGTTTTGTCTCTCTGCAATATCTCTGCCACAACAAGTGCAAGTCTTGTCACCAGGGACTGGGGCTAATGTGAAACATTTCTTATTGACCATATCATTGACTGGGCACAATGATCCTCCATAAACATCTCATGGGTTACACTAGTTCCTCTGAACACAAACACACACATACACACTCACACACACATGCACATGCACACGCCCCACGCACACACACACACAACTCACGCACACACACGTATGCACACACCCTGCGCACACACACGCATACACCTCGCACGCACACACGCTGCACACACACACGCAAAACACTGTCATCGTGTTGAAGCATCTCTGAACCAAACTATTGAATATTCTAAACTTGTAAAATTGTCAGATGTGGAGCTGATGCTCTCTCCATCTGAAGGCACAGTCCAATTATTCAGGTAAGAATGTTTACATTGAGTTAGGCAGAGGCAAGTCTTAGAGACCCACCCTCCCCTGCTGCAACTGTATGAAGTGGTACTATTGGAGCTTTATCAGATCAAAGCATGTAAGACCATAAGACCATAAGACATAGGAGCGGAAGTAAGGCCATTCGGCCCATCGAGTCCACTCCACCATTCAATCATGGTTGATTTCAACTCCATTTACCCGCTCTCTCCCCATAGCCCTTAATTCCTCGAGAAATCAAGAATTTATCAATTTCTGTCTTGAAGACGCTCAACGTCTCGGCCTCCACAGCCCTCTGTGGCAATGAATTCCACAGACCCACCACTCTCTGGCTGAAGAAATTTCTCCTCATCTCTGTTCTAAAGTGACTCCCTTTTATTCTTAGGCTGTGCCCCCGCGTCCTAGTCTCCCCTGTTAATGGAAACAACTTCCCTACGTCCATCCTATCTAAGCCGTTCATTATCTTGTAAGTTTCTATCAGATCTCCCCTCAACCTCCTAAACTCCAATGAATATAATCCCACGATCCTCAGACGTTCATCGTATGTCAGGCCTACCATTCCTGGGATCATCCGTGTGAATCTCCGCTGGACCCGCTCCAGTGCCAGTATGTCCTTCCTGAGGTGTGGGGCCCAAAATTGCTCACAGTACTCCAAATGGGGCCTAACCAGTGCTTTATAAAGCCTCAGAAGTACATCCCTGCTTTTGTATTCCAAGCCTCTTGAGATAAATGACAACATTACATTTGCTTTCTTAATTACGGACTCAACCTGCAAGTTTACCTTTAGAGAATCCTGGACTAGGACTCCCAAGTCCCTTTGCACTTTAGCATTATGAATTTTGTCACCGTTTAGAAAATAGTCCATGCCTCTATTCTTTTTTCCAAAGTGTACGACCTCGCACTTGCCCACGTTGAATTTCATCAGCCACTTCTTGGACCACTCTCCTAAACTGTCTAAATCTTTCTGCAGCCTCCCCACCTCCTCAATACTACCTGCCCCTCCACCTATCTTTGTATCATCGGCAAACTTGGCCAGAATGCTCCCAGTCCCGTCATCTAGATCGTTAATATATAAAGAGAACAGCTGTGGCCCCAACACTGAACCCTGCGGGACACCACTTGTCACCGGTTGCCATTCTGAGAAAGAACCTTTTATCCCAACTCTCTGCCTTCTGTCTGACAGCCAATTGTCAATCCATGTTAGTACCTTGCCTCGAATACCATGGGCCCTTATTTTACTCAGCAGTCTCCCGTGAGGCACCTTGTCAAAGGCCTTTTGGAAGTCAAGATAGATAACATCCATTGGCTCTCCTTGTAGCTTCCCAATCCAGGAAGCTTGCAAACTCCCTGTTCTTGTTCAGCGAGGAACACCTCATACATTCGGCCATTGGCTTGCAGAAATGTTTTATCCAAGTGGGAAGATTCCCAATCCTGAGGTTTCTCGACATCTTCAGGTTTCATTTGTGGGGCCACACTGTCTGGTCACGTAACAATAGGGCCTGTGGGCAGCTATTGCATTACCAGCTGTACTACAGAGAGTTCACTTGGTTCTAGAGATAGAGCATCTTCGAGTCACCGAAACTCTGAAGAGACCTCAGTCCCCAGCTAACAAACGGATGTTTGAACCTTCACATAGTGAATGTCAGGTACCAAACACTCATCAGACATGAGATAACACAACTCACCATACACTCTGACAATGAGTTTCTGCCACCCATTCCTTGACTGATTACCTCCATTTCTGATTAAATACAAGTTCCATTTGGAGGTGAAGAGTTTCAGCAACAAAGGCTTGCTTCATCAAATATGTCAGGCACCAAATCCTTGGATACAAGGATGCATATTTCCATGCCTGTTCCTCAGCTGACATCCTTGTAATATAAGGGTTAACATGGGACTGAGTACAGTACCACCCATAAAATGATGCAAGAGAACACATGACCCAAACCTAGTGTTCAGATTAGTGTTGGACAGAGCCATATGCACAAACAAGCATGGAGATAGCTCCTAACCTTGAACCCTTTACTGTATACATGTACATAGCTCTTGTCGTTAACAGTTAACCTACCTCAGGTTACAAGGACTTCATTAAGACTTACCAGAAGATACCCAAAACCCTACAACAATTCCTCATTAGCAATAAGGTGGAACCACAGAGATCAATTTGTTTTGTTCTAATCACCTTTGTGTTCCAGACATCCAAGTCCTGAAGGTGCCTTCTGGTCACCGACCTGTCTCAGCAACGCCCAGCTTTCCCACTGCCGGGGCTCCAGAGCTGCCAGCTTGTATTCACACTGACAGTATCAAGGCCCCAACAATCAATCTTAATAGAAAGGCAAGTGCAAAGAAGGCCAATTAGGAGCCCCTCTCTGAGAAGACTACATCACTGGTCTTGCTATTGCAATTGCAGGCTTGGGACCCCATTTGGTCCTGACCTTGGGGCTCTGAAATCCACTGGCCTTACCCAGCCTTATCATTCTACCAGCCAGCACCTTTTAGCTTAAATGGACTTTTCACAGTCCAAAAGTTTTAAGCAGGTTTCAAGCAAGTTTTAGTCCCTTTTTGCCTGCCTCGACAGGTAATTCAATCCTCATTTAATTTCTCCAACACCCACCAGCTGATTGTGTGTTTCTGAACAAGGAGCTTAATTTAAAGTTCAAATCTGCAGAAACTGAAATACCTGAATTCGCATTGACTTCCCCAAACTCTCACTAAAAGCCCGGGGAAATGTTTATTATTTAGATTCATTTCTGTCCACCTTGTCCCTGGAACCTGGATTCTAGAAAATCTCCTACAACCGACGATAAGCCAAGAGTAGTTAAAGTCTTCAGGGTGTTCTATACATGCACATGCACACACACACATATACACACACACACAGACATTCACACACACTTACATTTACACACGCACACTTGCACACACACACACACACACATATGCACACACACACATATGTACATACACGCACACATGCACACAGACACATATGTGTGCACACACACACGTACATATATGCATGCACATGTGCACATACACACATGCACACACACACATGTGCGCGCACACATACGCACACTCACACGTACACGCACGCACGCACACATTCACAGATATGCACACGCAGGCACACACATGCACACTCACATGCACACACGCATACACACACATGCACACTCACACATATGCACACTCACACATATGCACACTCACACATGCACACACATGTACACACACGCACACTCACACGTACACGCACGCACACATTCACAGATATGCACACGCAGGCACACACATGCACACACGCAACACACATATGCACACTCACACATATGCACACTCACACATGCACATACACATGTACACACACACACAAACACACATACGCGCACACACACGCACACACACACACACGCACACACACATACTTATAAAAGGACTTAAAGTAGTGAGATTGTTTAACCTTGATTTATGCATTGAACAGAAAGTCCAGCTTTCCACTTTATACAACATGCCTGAGCAATATAGATCACTTACTGTCTATAGCAAATTTGCTGATGTGGCGTTTTTGTTTTGTTTGTTTTTAGGGAGACTTCTGGATCCAATCAGTGCAACACAAAGAAAATGTAACATTTCTCATTTCCAAGGCATGACTTTTAAAATGCCTTGGCCTTAAAAGGAAATTCAAACGCAACTAACAATCGCAAGGTCATGGCCAAAAGAAAAGTTTTCAGCGTTCGCTCTGTAACAGTGAATCTGTGCCATTTGCTATAGAAAATTGTTTAAAGTTGCTTCACTGCAGCCCAAGAAATTTCAGTCAATTAGCTTCCAACACATTCCTGCGTGAGTTTGGGCTGAGTGGGAACAGGAGGGAACAGAGAAGAAGCTGAATCCCACCTGCCCAGGACAAGAGCAAGGATGATACTCCAATGCAATACCGAAGAAACGCAGCGCTGCCAGAGGTGCCGTCTTTCGGTTGAGGTGTTACACTGAGGCTCCGTCTGAAGAACAGCAGGGGAGTTGTCCCCGATGCCCTGGCTTATATTTGTCCCTACGTCAACATCACAGTGTGCTGGTTCTGATCACATTGCTATTTGTGGGATCTTGCTGTGCACAATTTAGCTGCAGCCTTTCCTCCATTACAGCAGTGACTACACTTCAAGAAGTATTTCACCAGCTGCAAAGTGAATGTCCGGTAGTCGTGTTCTATAAATGCAAGATTTCTTTCTTTCATTCATGTGGGTTTCCTCTGGGTGCTCCAGTTTCCTCCTACAGTCTAAAGATGTGCAGGTTAGCTGGATTGGCCATGCTAAATTGCCCCTTAGTGTCAGGGGGACTATCTAGGGTAAATGCGTGGTGTTATGGGAATAGGGCCTGGGTGGGATAGTGGTTGGTGCAGACTTGATGGGCCGAATGGCCTCCTTCTGCACTGTAGGATTCTATGTTTCTGTGATTCTATGTTTCTATGTCTCTCACATGTGCATTTCATTGTCATTAGTCCATCACCTCCTGTGGGTAAAGCAAGTGGATCTTAATCCTTGCACTGTCACTTTCTCTCACAGACAAAATAATTTACAGCCTTTTATAACTTGCACCAGCAAACTTCACCTGTGACAAAAATGAAGTAGCGAAGAGATAAAAACATGGTGCATACAATCAGTGTTGTGAAACCGAGGAGGTCTCAAAGGAACAAAATGTGCTCCAATCTATAGAAAATGCTGAAAAATCTCAGCAGGTCTGACAGCATCTGTGGAAAGAGAATAGAGCCAACGTTTCAGACTCGAGACGTTGGCTCTATTCTCTCTCTACGGATGCTGTCAGACCAGCTGAGATTTTCCTGCATTTTCTGTTTTCATTTCCGATTCCAGCATCCGCAGAATTGTGCCTTCATCTTAGTGCTCCAATCTATTCTTTGTTATCAGATCCTTAGTCCAAAACTACAAATAATCCCGTAACCTTCCTTAAAGTTGGTGGCTGCCAGAGCATGAGTTAAACTTCTCCCTTACTCCAAGAGCCCTGGTTTAAATTAGCTGCTGAGAGGCTAAATGAAATGCCCTCAGTTTTTGGAGTAATTGGCCCCTTTAAGGGGCATGCATCGGAAGGGTCATGTGACTCGGTCGCCCAATGGGAAACAAGCGTGGGGATCTTGTGGCAAAGTGCGGGCTTTGGCAGCCAGATTGACCCTAGTGCTGAGAATGAGAACATCAATTGCCATACCCTGTAAATAATTGTATATAGTTGTAATAAGTCTTCAGGGGCAATGTCCCTTTACCAAAATCCCTTTATTTACAATTCCAACAGCAGTACACAGAGTGCTATCAGTCAGCAGTCTACCTTTGGGAGTGCCAGAGGAACTGACGCTCCCGGTTAAATACAAGGAAAAGACTTTTTGATTGGCCCATCAATTGACTCTTTAATCAGGGAGTTCATATTCCAATAGGCCAACCTCAATGGCCTGATTGAAGTCATTACAATAGTAATCAACCCATTGTCATTTATTAGCTAGCTAGCGATCGCCAATTATTGTGTTTACTACAGTTTTTATTGTTTCCTTTTGGCTAACAGTTGATCCAAAGTCATGCCGCTGGACGGTAAAGAGTTAAAAAGAGAAATAACCGCTAATGGAATACCTGCCTTGTCGCATTAGCCAATCTTGCTAAAGAGATCAATTAGCATACTGTTACTTCAGCATTCATTTTTCAAATCAAATTCAGTCTGGAAAATTCATGAGATTGAATGATTTACATCATAAAAATTACTCTTCACTTCGAGACACTACCATCAATTGAAAGCCATTAGAATTTGATGCCATTTAGACGTGAGGAATTTTGTAAGGCCCACAGACTAAGCTGCACCGTTGCACAAGTTAAACAAACAAGCTGGCCGTGGTAAAAGGCAGCTCATTAAAAATGAAGAGTAACGAGCATTAAGTTACACCAAATATTAATCATTTTAAAACCATCAACATCACTTCACATCAGGAAATAATTTTGCTCTGAAAAGCATTAGGCCTTGTCACTCAAAATAATCACCTTGGCACAAGAATTAAATAACAATTCCTGTTCATTTTTCACTTTGTGACTGAAGGCACTAATCCTTGAAAGATTCTTTTTCCCGACTGTTTTCCATTTGTGGCTGACGAATTTGATCAGCTTTGAGTTGCTGCTTGGTGAGATTTGGAAAATTAGAGGCCGGCACATTGGCCCATAATCCATGCCTGAGCCTCGAGGTTCTAGGGCATTGAATTGTTGATAAATGCATCATAAAAAGATTGGGTCAGCATTAAAGAGGGTATCAGTTTAGACTTTGGAAATACACATCATTTAGTTTCCACAGGTCCTGCTTTATTCTTGCTAATGGATAATATACAGCTTCAGATCAAATATCTAATCAGTGATTATCTAGCAGCAGTCAATTTTCAATTCCGGCCTCGGGTGACTGTCTGTGTGGAGTTTGCACCTTCTCCCGTGTCTGCGTGGGTTTCCTCTGGGTGCTCCGGTTTCCTCCCACAGTCCAAAGATGTGCGAGTTGGGTTGATTGGCCATGCTAAATTGCCCCTTAGCGTCAGGGGGTCTTGCAGGGTGATTACATGGGGTTACAGGGATAGGGCCTGGGTAGGATTGTTGTCGATGCAGGTTTGCTCCTCGCTGCCCTCAATTTGATTTGATTTACTATTGTCACATATATTATCATACAGTGAAAAGTATTGTTCCTTGCGCACTGTAGAGACAAAGCATACCATACATAGAGAAGGAAAGGAGAGAGTGCAGAATGTACTGTTACCATCATAGCTAGGGTATAGAGAAAGATCAACTCCATTCAAAAGTCTGATCACAGCAGGGAAGAAGCTGTTTTTGAGTCGGTTGGTACATGACTTCAGACTTTTGTATCTTTTTCCCAACAGAAGAAGGGTGGAAGAGAATACGTCTGGGGTGCGTGGGGTCCGTAATTATGCTGGCTGCTTTTCCGAGGCAGTGGGAAGTGTAGACAGTGTCAATGGGTGGGAGGCTGGTTTGAGTGATGGACTGGGCTTCATTCATGACTCTTTGTAGTTTCTTGTGGTCTTAGACAGAGCAGCAGCCATACCAAGCTGTGAGAGAACTGGAAAGAATGCTTTTTATGGTGCAGCTGTAGAAGTTGGTGAGAGTTGTAGTGGACATGCCAAATTTCCTTAGTCTCCTGAGAAAGTAGAGGCATTGGTGGGCCTCCTTAACTATAGTGTCTGCATGGAGGGATCAAGACAGGTTGTTGGTGATCTGAACACCTAAAATCTTGAAGCTCTCAACCATTTCTACTTTGTCCCCATTGATGTAGACAGGAACATGCTTCCACTGCGCTTCCTGAAGTCGATTGCTATCTCCTTCGTTCTGTTGACATTGAGGGAGAGATTATTGTCATCGCACCAGTTCACCAGATTCTCTCTTTTTCCTGTACTGTTTCTCGTCATTGTTTGAGATCTGACCCACAATAATGGTGTCATCAGCGAACTTGAAAATCAAGTTGGCGGGGAATTTGGCCACACGGTCAAAGGTGTATAAGGAGTATAGTATTAGGCTGAGAACACTGGTGTTAAGGATGGTCGTGGAGGAAGTGCTGTTGCCTATCCTTAGTGACTGCAATCTGTGGGTTAGAAAGTCTAGGATCCAGTCGCAGAGGGAGGTGCCGAGCCCCAGGCCACGAAGTTTGGAGATGAGTCTCGTAGGAATAATGGTGTTAAAGGCTGAGCTGTGATCTTTGAATAGGAGTCTGACATCGGTGTCTTTGTTATCTAGGTGTTCCAGCATTGAGTGTAGAGCCAGGGAGATGGCATCTGCTGTGAACCTGTTGCGGCGATAGGCAAACTGTAGTGGATCCAGACAGTCTGGTGGGCAGGAATTGATTTGTGCCATTACTAACCTTCCAAAGCACTTCATAATAATGGATGTCAGAGCCATTGGATGATCGTCATTAAGGCATGCTGCCTGGTATTTCTTTGGTACCAGAATGATGGTCGTCTTCTTGAAGCAAGTAGGGACCTCAGACTGGTGTAAATAGAGATTGAAGATGTCTGTGAATACCCCTGACAGCTGGTCTGCGCAATACCTGAGTGTTTGTCCAGGTACCCCATCCGGGCCAGTTGCTTTCCGTGGGTTGACTTTTGAGAAGGCTGCTCTGACATCAGCAACGGTGACCCCAGATACAGGTTCGTCCATGGCTTCCGGGATGAAGGGCGTGCTCTTGCTGACCTCTTGCTCAAAACAGGCATAGCATGCGTTGAACTCATCGGGGAGTGGTGCATTGGAGCCAGCGATTTTACCTGCCCTCATCTTGCAGACCTTGCCATAGTCGGCGGGAGTCCATGTGGCTAGCCTGGGATTCTAGCTTGGTTTGGTACTGTCTTTTGGCTACTTTGATGGATCTCCGTAGATCATATCTGGCTTTCTCTTATAGGTTAGGTTCACCTGACTTGATCGCCTCAGACCTGGACTTCAGCAGGCAGTGGATATCCCTGTTCATCCATGGTTTGCAGTTGGGAAACATGCGGATTTGCTTCTTTGGCACACAGTCTTCTACACACTTACGAATGAAGTCAGTTACTGTAGTGGTGTACGTTTTCAGGCTGGTTGCAGAGCTTTTAAATACTGACCAGTCCACTGCCTCTGAGCAATCCTGTAGGAGATCATCCGATTCCTCAGACCAACATTGCACGATTCTCTTTGACGGATTCTCCCATTTCAGTTTTTGCTTGTAAGCCGGGAGCATGGTCTGATTTGCCAAAGTGTGGGTGGGCGACAGAGCGGTTGGCATTTTTGATATTTATGTAGCAGTGGTCCAGGATGTTTGGGCCTCTGGTGGAATAGGAGATGTGTTGCTGGTATCTTGGTAAAACACTCTTGAGTTTCGCCTGATTGAAGTCCCTGGTCACGATGAACAAGATGTTTCGTCTCAAGGCTATTTGTGTTCTTTACACTATCACTATCCAGTCTATATTTGTTCCTCTGCAACCATCCCACTAGTTGGTGGCGTATAGACTACACTGAGCAATGTAATGGAACCTTTTTAGTTCCTTAGCTCCAGGCAATTCGATTCTGTCTTTGACCCCTCTGGGTCATCCTCTTTCTCCAGCACTGCAATACTCCCCTTAATCAATACTGCCACCCTAGCTCCTTTTCTCCCTTTCCTGTACATCTTGTATCGAGGAATATTTAACACCTAGTCCTGCCCTTCTTTGAGCCAGGACAGATTTAAGTATGGGCAGATTTTCTGCAGTGTTTAAAATTTATTTTACTTTCTAGACTCATCCTGTGCAGCATGTTCAGCAGGGCTTATGTATAGGGGGGCCCCCTCTGCTGCCTTCAGTCATCCTAGATTGAAGGAGCGGTCTGTAAAAGTGTCAGCCAACGTTCCAGATTGTTATCCAGTGATCTCTGGAGGCAAAAGTTAAGGGCCGAGTTGTTTAAAGAGCCACAGCAAGACTCAAGCTAAAAGAATGGCTTCTTGGGTGGGATTGGAGTAATCTCATAGAACTGGTCATATGGCAAAGAATCAGTGCTCTCAGGAAAGGCAGGGTGAAGCAAATTGCCAAGAAGGAAAACACTATTTGTGCTGTCTGGCCTTGTGAACACTAATGAGCTCTGGGAATGTTGTTCATGGCAGGTCAACGGCAAATTTTACAGAGCAGATATAGTGCACGGTGTTGCAGCTATCACACAAAGATCATAGACGTACAGTCCAAAGATGTGCAGGTTACATTGATTGGCTATAGTAAAGTACCCCTTAGTTTCCCAAGATGTGAAGCTTAGATGGGTTAGACATGGGATAGGGAGGGGTGGTGGGCTTGGGTAAAATAGAGAGTTGGTGCAGACTCAATGGGCTGAATGGCCTCCTTCTGCACTGTAGGGATTCTATGATTCTAAACGGTGCCATGGGATCAGTGTCAGGGACATGCAAGTTCACTCCAACTCAGTGGCTCACTCTGCCATCCCAAGCTGTGTTGTCACATATTGTTTTCCCTGAGAGGGAAGAAGTCATGAATAGCGCTGACCTTCCCATTCACAAAGACTTGAAAAACGCATCACCAAAGCACCTAATCTCACTTGGCCGTTCTGGGAAACAGATCATGTTCATGCAGCTGATAACCCATTGTCCATCTGGGCGCACTTGTGGAACACACACAGCATAAAGGTCCAACATCTCTTCACTGACTCAACAACAGAGGCCATGGACTAGCTGGCTCCAACCTCCCTTGAAGAGAGTGGACAAAATGCAACCAAATCCAAGCAGGGTATGGAAAGTATATAAATATATATCTGAAATTAAGAATCTACTGATGACATAAAACCATTGTCGATTGTCGGAAAAACCCATCTGGTTCACTAATGTCCTTTAGGAAAGGAAATCTGCTGTCCTTACCTGGTATGGCCTATTTGTGACTCCAGAGCCACAGCAATGTGGTTGACTCTCAACTTCCTCAGGCAACTAGGGATGGGCAATAAATGCTGGCCAGCCAGCGATGCCCATGTCCCATGAATGAATAAAACAAAATGGCACCATTGGGACAACTGAAGTGTGGAAGAGTACCACACCAGTGAACAGAGTACAATCACATCAACCTGCCCACTAATATCTGTGGGCGAAGGCATCTCCTTTCTTCGTTCAGCATCTGAGGAGGCTATTGAATGGACAGTAAAACTAGGCATCCCGTTATAAGTCTTTTCCATCATATAAAAGCACTGCGTACAGAGTGTGGCATTGTATTATCCGGGCTGTCCTGTTGAACACATGGATGAATTATTATATATACTCAGAAAGGCACAAAAGATTTTAATATATGTTAACCACAGATGGATAATTTAAAAGCCGGATTTTTTTTAGAACAATGTTTCCTCATGGTAAACGAAATGAGGGGATTGATTTTCAAAATGCAGTGGCCTATGCTTAAAAATGTTTTTTTTTGGATGTTACTTGGACATTCATGGCTCAATTAATCAGCTCCCATTCCCAACTCAGCCTCCCTTGGTGCCAACCACCCCCATGGCACAATGACCCTCCTGACCCACTTACCTTGCTTCTCCCAGTCAGCCACCCTATGTTTCCTGGATTGACTCTCCCCGTCACCCCCAGATGTACTTACCTCCCACATATATGAGCAGCAGACAAATTTTCCATCTGGCTCTGAGGCTGCACCAGCTCCATTATGAAGAAAACCAAGGCCCACAATCTGGGAAGATACAGGCCTCACCCTCCAAGCGCAAGGAATATGCCTGCACACTGGGAATTCTTTTGTGTTATTCTGTGTAACACTTTAATCATTAGAAGCATATTTATATTCCGTATTCATAATGGGATATTTGCAGAAGAATAGGCTAAAGAGTTGTTTGTCTTGAAGAGTTCGAAGATGCTATGAAAGCATTTTGTTCCCTCTGTTAGGAATACAAGTATTTAGTTCATACTGGCAAGTTGAACAATCACATGTTTGGCCCCAACTTGCTGTAATATGTTGCACATGTGTTGGACAGTCTAGAAATGAATACAAATGTGTAAAATGACTAAGGCCAAATTTTCAGTAACAATCTTTACCATCAATAAATTGTTCCAGCAATTGTTTTTTTAATGATGCCACACACCATGATGTACAATTATAGTCAATGCTCTGGAAATAATGTGGACTTAATCGATGACTGTTACAGATGTCTGTTCAGATATATTTTACATGGTTACTATGGACTATGGAGGAGATTGGTTGTGATAAAAATATTTTGTCAACATTTAACATGCGGTAGGCAGCATGGTGGCACAGTGGTTAGCACTGCTGCCTCACAGTGCCAGGGACCGGGGTTCAATTCCCGGCTCGGGTCACTGCCTGGGTGGAATTTGCGTGTGCTTCCCATATCGGCGTGGGTTTCCTCCGGGTGCTCTGGTTTCCTCCCACAATCCAAAGACGTGCGGGTTAGGTTGATTGGCCATGCTAAATTGCCCCTTAGTGTCAGGAGGACTAGCAGAGTAAATGGGGTTTCAGGGATAGGGTGCGATTGTGGTCAGTGCAGACTCAATGGGCCAAATGGTCTCCTTCTGCACTGTAAGGGAACAATGGCAACCTGTGTTGTCACTCTACATTGAATCGATCTGACCACAAGAGGTGACTTGAATTAATGTTCTAAAATACTATTTTCTTTAATTCAATTACATTTATTAGCAATGAGGAGTTTCATCGTAATTTCTGATTTATCTGCAATCAAATCGCGTGGGCCTGTTCAATTCTCATATGTTAATCTTTCCTTGGGTAGTGGCAAAGGTCTTGTGTCGCAGTGGTAGCATCCCCACCTCTAGACCCAAATCTCCAGGTTCAAGTCCCACTCCAGAACTTCATGGCCATGGATGGTGCACAGGGGTTCGCACTGCTGCCCCACAGTGCCAGGGACCCCGGGTTCAATTCTAGCCTTGGGTAACTGTTTGTGAGGAGTTTGCACATTATCTGGATGTTCCGGTTCCCTCCCACAGTCCAGTGATGTGGAGGTTAAGTGGATTGGCCATGCTAAATTGTCCCTTAGTGTCCAAAGATGTGCAAGTTAGGTGGATTAGCCATGGTAAATGCATGGGGTTACGGGGATAGGGCGGGGGAGTGGGCCTAGGTAGAGTGCCCTTTCGGAGGGTTGGTGCAGTTTCAATGGACCAAATGTCCTCCTTCAGCACAGTAGTAATTCTATGGACGGTATACACATAATGTGCCAAAGAGGTTGATTATCAGTCTGTAAATCCTTCCAATGTGCCTGATGGAAGGGAGTAAGAGTGGGAGAGTTTCCTGGTCAGCCTTACTGCAGAAAGCAATGGCGGGCGGTATGGTGGCACAGTGGTTAGCACTGTTGCCTCACATGCCAGGGACCCAGGTTCGATTCCCGACTTGGGTCACTGTCTATGTGGAGTTTAATGCTCTCCCCATGTCTGCATGGGTTTCCTCTGGGTGCTCTGGTTTCCTCCCACTGAAAGACGTGCTGGTTAGGTGCATTGGCCCGAACAGATGCCGGAAAGCGGCGACTAGGGAGAATTTCACAGTAACTTCATTGCAATGTTAATGTAAGCCTTACTTGTGACTAATAGATAAATAAACTTAAACCACTGCAGTACTTTGCCAAGCATTATCATGGAACAAATCCATTGTCACCAATGCTGTCTTAGTGCATGTTAACTGGAAGAGGATAGTGATATCTCCTAGGTAAATGTTTTATCAAACTACAGAACTCATAAAATAGAATATTATCACCAAAGACTCTGTCCTACTGGATGCAACACAAGCTACCCAGAGGTTTAGCTGTGCCTCCAATCCACATCATTAGTCAAACTAACTAAATATGGTAGCTCCTATACAAATATTATTTAGAGTTTAGTTTGATGCATTCATAGGGTGAGAGCAGTGCTGGTAAATCCAGCATTTATTGTCCATTTCCAGCTGTTTTTCAGAAGGTGGTGGTGAGTTACTGCAGTGTGAAGAGATAGGGAGTTCCAAGCTATGACCCAGCAATAAGGAAGGAAGGTGATATATTTCCTAGTCAGAATGATGTGTAAATTGGGTGGCAACTTGCAAGTGGTGATGTTCCCATACACCTGCTGCCCTTGTTCTTCTAGAATCTAAAAGGCAGATATCTTGCATTTAGAAGGTGCATCAGACTCACTGATCCATGGGTAGTAATAAAATAATGGCCTGGATGGATTGGAAAAGCTCAGAGTATAAGATGGAACATATTGGCAACAGTGAGGACAGTATCTATAGAGGGAACCAAAGAGTTAAGCTTTAGGGCTTGGATACTCAATCAGTTGTGCAAAGAATGAAAAACATAGAACTGGTCTTACTATTTAATACGTTTCAATTAGACTAAGCCTTGTCCTGCTATAAATAAAATTGAACAGCCGCTATTGGTTCCAAACCAATGATGTTGTGTCTTAATACACTGCCCTAGTCCAACTCAGTTAAGCTGCATTTTAACCTTGTTAGTGGAAGTTAATTGAACCTTATTACAAGAAGTTAATTGGACTGTGTTCTCAGTTAACTGTCAAAGAGGTCATGTAACATCTCCCCATTAATGTCACTTGAAATCAATCCAGTCAAATCACTCTGAATGAAGTGAAACTTCAAACATCTTTGCAGGAGGAGAATTAAACTGGCACTGCAACCAGAGAACCTATTACAATGCAATACCAAGAATAACAAGATTTGGGTTCCCAACATGTGGGCTAGATTTGTGTGAAATTTATTCCTGGTTCCTAAAGTAATTACTTTATTTATAATGTAAGCGAACTTATTCAAACATTTTTTTCTCTCTCTATCAAGTGAATGCAACAACTTTACCTGAGATCTTGAATCCTAATCTATATGGATATCAGGTAAACATTCACCAGTTACACACCTGTACCAACTGCTGCCTTACCATCATGTGCTTATTTACAAATTTAATCTGAAGACACAATATCTGAATTTGAGTCATAAAGAGAGGCTGGATAGACTGGGACTTTTTTCTCTGGAGCGTAGGAGGCTGAGCGGTGATCTTATAGAGGTCTACAAAATAATGAGGGTTATAGATCAGCTAAATAGTCAATATCTTTTCCCAAAGTTAGGGGAGTCTAAAACTGGAGGTCATAAGTTTAAGGTGAGAGGGGAGAGATACAAAAGGGTCCAGAGGGGCAATTTTTTCATACAGAGGGTGGTGAGTGTCTGGAACAAGCTGCCAGAGGTAGTAGTAGAAGCGAGTACAATTTTATCTTTTAAAAAGCGTTTAGACAGTTACATGGGTAAGATGGGTATAGGGGGATATGGGCCAAATGCTGGCAATTGGGACTAGCTTAGGGATTAAAAAAGGGGCGGCATAGGCAAGTTGGGCCAAAGGGCCTGTTTCCATGCTGTCAACCTCTATGACTCTATGACTCTATCTGTCTGCAGGTTTGAACGTTTTTTGATTTCCTCGAAGCAAAACACTTGCATACAGAAACTCATTCCACACAAGTCTGATAGATAAATCAATGTTTAGCAATGGGCGGGATTTTCTAACCACGCTCAGCCCAAAACCGGAGAATTCCATCCGAGACCAATGGACCTTTGCATGGTCCACCTCTCTATGACCTTCCCTTTATTTCTTTCATCCTTGGCTCAACACTTTGCAGTTTTCATACATGTGCTGACACCAACACTTCTCTTGATCCTTCCCCTGTGTCGAAATTGTCAGATTGCTTGTTGACACCTAGTAATGGCTGAGTAAGGTTTACCTCAACATTGGGCAGAGCAAAGCCATGTAACTGGGTGCTGAGGGTCAAAGTCTCCATCCTCGCTGTCAGCGGTGGCTGGGCGTGAGCTTCTGGAGAATTCCGCTCACTGTCTCTCCGCCTCTTGGATGACCAAGCTCATCCGTGCTAATATCTCCTTTGTGTATCAAAGCTTGCTTTGTAACTCTCCTATCAATCACTTTGTGACACTATTATGTAAAAGTCATTCATAAATGCATGGTCTTGTTATATTTTAAAACTGTTCAATCTCTAAGCCTCTTTTAGCTCTGCTAACAGGTTAATTCTGTTTCTCCCCACATGTGCCGCCTGACCTGGTGATTTTCTGTTTTTATTTTTAACTTAACACATTTTCTGTGTGATCATTCCACAGACAAGATGAAGCAATTCATTCTTTCTGAAAAATGGGAAACATTCACATCAGGCAAGGGCCTTTGATGACGCTAGCTGGAGCTGAAAACATCTGAAGCCTGTGAATAAATAGTTTGTCACCTACTCATTGCTATGTACCTTGATACTTCTTCTCAGAGCTTGATGCGCTATCAATAAGGCGAAAGACTACCGATATGCCAATATAAGTGTAGGCTTTTATTCACAACAGAATCAGGAGCAGATCCCAACAAATAGCCGACCTGGACTGAACAAGGGGGAGGAGACAGCCACCTTTATACTAGGTGCTGAGGGGAGGAACCAAACTGGAAGGGGATGTGTCCAGGTATGACAAACACACACAACGGTGGTCCATATAGGACAAAGGCACAACTGAGGTCCACCACATTCACCCCTTCCTTTTAAAAAAAAAACACGGGGGTGAAGCGGAAACAATATCGCAAGTCCAGACGAACCGGTGGCTTGATCCGTCGTCGCGATCGTCGTAGTGCAGGTCGCAGAGTCGTCCGAGCAGGGAGCGATGTCGGCCCAGGCTCCGTACAGTGAGCGTCGAGAGAAGGCGCTGGGTGGTGTGAAGCGGACCGATCCGTCGTCCCGTCCAGTCGTCGGGTACTGCGTGGCGACGGCTCCGGCGACTCAAGCGAGCTGTACATAGGGGCGAGGGGAATGAGCAGTGGCCCTGGTGGCATATGGGGAACAGTGGGAACCGGAGCTGGGGGGTGGGGGGCTGCAACAGGCTCTGGGCACACTACATTGGGGACAGGGACTGAGGGAGGAAGAGGCGTAGCAGTCTCCGAACGGACGACACCAGGGACCGTGGGGCGGAAGGACGTGGTGACCTCCGGGGCACCCGCGGGTGCCAAGTCACGGACAGAAACCGTGTCCTCCCGCCCATCAGGGTACGCTACATAAGCATATTGGGGATTAGCATGGAGCAGTTGGACCTCCTCGACCAAGGGATCTGCCTTATGGGTCCGGACATGCTTCCGAAGCAGGACGGGTCCCGGGGACATCAGCCAATCCGGGAGCGAAGTACCCGAGGAGGACTTCCTGGGAAATGAAAACATCCGCTCGTGAGGGGTCGTATTGGTCGCTGTGCACAAGAGTGACCTAATGGAATGTAATGCGTCCGGAAGGACGTCTTGCCAACGGCTGACTGGAAGGCCCCTAGACCGTAACGCTAATAGAACGGCCTTCCAGACGGTTGCGTTCTCCCGCTCTACTTGACCATTGCCCCTGGGGTTATAGCTAGTGGTGCGGCTGGAGGCAACGCCTTTGGCGAGCAGGTACTGCCTCAGCTCGTCACTCATGAAAGAGGACCCACGGTCGCTATGAATATAGGCTGGGAAGCCGAACAGGGTGAAGAGCTTGTTCAGGGTCCGAATCACTGTAGCCGTGGTCATGTCCGAGCAGGGGAAGGCAAAAGGGAAACGTGAGTATTCGTCAATGATATTCAGGAAATAAACATTGCGGTTAGAGGAGGGGAGGGGGCCTTTAAAATCAACGCTAAGGCGCTCGAACGCGCGAGTGGCCTTTACAAGGTGCGCCCTACCTGGCCGGTAGAACTGCGGTTTGCACTCAGCGCAGACCCTGCATTGCCTGGTAATCGTCCGGACTTCCTCAAGGGAGAAGGGCAGGTTACGGGACTTGACAAAATGGAAAAGTCTGGTGACACCCGGGTGACAGAGGTCGTTATGGAGGGACTGTAGCTGGTCTAGTTGGGCACTGGCACATGATCCACGGGACAGGGCGTCTGGGGGCTCGTTGAGCTTCCCGGGCCGGTACATGATGTCATATCTGTAGGTGGAGAGCTCAATCCTCCACCGCAAGATCTTGTCATTCTTAATCTTGCCCTTTTGCCTGGTGTTAAACAGGAAGGCAACTGACCGCTGGTCCGTAATTAAGGTGAATCGTTGGCCCGCGAGATAATGGCGCCAGTGCCGGACGGCTTCCACGATGGCCTGGGCCTCCTTCTCGACCGAGGAGTGTCGAATCTCAGGGCCTTGTAAGGTCCGGGAAAAGAAGGCCACCGGACGGCCCCTCTGGTTAAGGGTGGCA
Source organism: Mustelus asterias (assembly GCF_964213995.1). Taxonomy (NCBI): domain Eukaryota; kingdom Metazoa; phylum Chordata; class Chondrichthyes; order Carcharhiniformes; family Triakidae; genus Mustelus; species Mustelus asterias. Next base: position 25,989,348 of record NC_135827.1, read on the forward strand.
GCTAGGGCAAAGTCAGACGCATCACTTTCCACTTGGAATGGGATGGATTCGTCCACAGCGTGCATCGCGGCCTTCGCGATGTCCGCTTTGATGTCATCGAAGGCCCGACAGGCCTCCTCCGCCAGGGGAAAAGAGGTCGATTTTAGGAGCGGACGGGCTTTATCTGCGTAACGGGGAACCCACTGGGCATAATAGGAGAAGAAGCTCAGGCATCTCCTCAGTGCTTTGAGGGTAGTAGGGAGGGGAAGCTGCATAAGGGGACGCATACGGGCTGGGTCGGGGCCAAGGACACCATTTTCTATCACGTACCCAAGGATGGCGAGGCGGCGTGTCCAGAAAACACACTTCGCCTCATTGTATGTGAGGTTCAGGAGAGTGGCCGTACGAAGGAATTTTTGTAGGTTGGCATCATGGTCCTGCAGGTCATGGCCGCAGATGGTGACGTTATCCAGATACGGGAAAGTGGCCCGCAGTCCGTGCTGGTCCACCATTTGATCCATGGCCCGTTGGAAGACTGAGACCCCATTGGTGACACCAAAGGGGACTCGGAGGAACTGGTAGAGGCGGCCATCCGCCTCAAAGGCAGTGTATGGGCGATCCTCCGAACGGATAGGGAGCTGGTGGTAAGCCGATTTCAAATCGATCGTTGAAAAAACCCTATAGTGCGCGATGCGGTTGACTATGTCCGCGATACGGGGAAGAGGATATGCATCTAGTTGGGTATACCTGTTTATGGTCTGGCTGTAGTCAATCACCATGCGGTGTTTCTCCCCCGATTTAACGACGACCACTTGCGCCCTCCAGGGGCTGGTGCTGGCCTGGATAATCCCTTCCTGGAGCAAACGTTGTACCTCGGACCGAATGAAGGCCCAGTCATCCGCACTATAGCGCCTACTCTTGGTGGCTATAGGCCTACAATCCGGGGTGAGGTTATCAAATAACGGGGGGGGGGTGATCTTGAGGGTCGAGAGACTGCAGGTGGTGCGCGAGGGGCGCTGCCGTGACGGCGCCTTGCAGACGGAGAGCGGGGGATAAGGGCCATCGTACTGCAGGATGACGCTTCTATGATGGCTGAGGAAATCTAACCCCAGCAGTACAGCTGCGCAGAGTCGCGGCAGCACGAGGAGCCGAAAACGCTCGTAGACTGTGCCCTGTACCGTCAGCGTCACCAAGCAGCACCCGAGGACCTCCACTGAGTGAGAATTCGAGGCCATGGAGATGGTCTGGCTCCAGGGTTGCACGGGAAGGGCATATTGACGCACTGTGCGAGGGTGTATAAAACTTTCCGTGCTCCCACAGTCAAACAGGCAGTTTTCTGCATAACCATTT